>NC_138571.1:18711666-21170000 GCF_947561715.1 Ascidia mentula | reverse complement strand
AACCCTAACCCTAACCCTAACCCTAACCCTAACCCTAACCCTAACCCTAACCCTAACCCTAACCCTAACCCTAACCCTAACCCTAACCCTAACCCTAACCCTAACCCTAACCCTAACCCTAACCCTAACCCTAACCCTAACCCTAACCCTAACCCTAACCCTAACCCTAACCCTAACCCTAACCCTAACCCTAACCCTAACCCTAACCCTAACCCTAACCCTAACCCTAACCCTAACCCTAACCCTAACCCTAACCCTAACCCTAACCCTAACCCTAACCCTAACCCTAACCCTAACCCTAACCCTAACCCTAACCCTAACCCTAACCCTAACCCTAACCCTAACCCTAACCCTAACCCTAACCCTAACCCTAACCCTAACCCTAACCCTAACCCTAACCCTAACCCTAACCCTAACCCTAACCCTAACCCTAACCCTAACCCTAACCCTAACCCTAACCCTAACCCTAACCCTAACCCTAACCCTAACCCTAACCCTAACCCTAACCCTAACCCTAACCCTAACCCTAACCCTAACCCTAACCCTAACCCTAACCCTAACCCTAACCCTAACCCTAACCCTAACCCTAACCCTAACCCTAACCCTAACCCTAACCCTAACCCTAACCCTAACCCTAACCCTAACCCTAACCCTAACCCTAACCCTAACCCTAACCCTAACCCTAACCCTAACCCTAACCCTAACCCTAACCCTAACCCTAACCCTAACCCTAACCCTAACCCTAACCCTAACCCTAACCCTAACCCTAACCCTAACCCTAACCCTAACCCTAACCCTAACCCTAACCCTAACCCTAACCCTAACCCTAACCCTAACCCTAACCCTAACCCTAACCCTAACCCTAACCCTAACCCTAACCCTAACCCTAACCCTAACCCTAACCCTAACCCTAACCCTAACCCTAACCCTAACCCTAACCCTAACCCTAACCCTAACCCTAACCCTAACCCTAACCCTAACCCTAACCCTAACCCTAACCCTAACCCTAACCCTAACCCTAACCCTAACCCTAACCCTAACCCTAACCCTAACCCTAACCCTAACCCTAACCCTAACCCTAACCCTAACCCTAACCCTAACCCTAACCCTAACCCTAACCCTAACCCTAACCCTAACCCTAACCCTAACCCTAACCCTAACCCTAACCCTAACCCTAACCCTAACCCTAACCCTAACCCTAACCCTAACCCTAACCCTAACCCTAACCCTAACCCTAACCCTAACCCTAACCCTAACCCTAACCCTAACCCTAACCCTAACCCTAACCCTAACCCTAACCCTAACCCTAACCCTAACCCTAACCCTAACCCTAACCCTAACCCTAACCCTAACCCTAACCCTAACCCTAACCCTAACCCCTAACCCCTAACCCTAACCCTAACCCTAACCCTAACCCTAACCCTAACCCTAACCCTAACCCTAACCCTAACCCTAACCCTAACCCCTAACCCCTAACCCTAACCCTAACCCTAACCCTAACCCTAACCCTAACCCTAACCCTAACCCAAACCCTAACAACTACGTATCAAAATTTTAATTATGCTCACACGGCGTTTCAAAAATTGTTTTCTTACCCGTCGTATCAAAGTTGCATGCAAACTCATACGGCGTATCAACATTTTTCAAAATTTCACACTCCTACCCGGCGGAAGAAATTTGACTTCTTAACTCTATATCAACTTGCTTTCTTCCAGGACATGGCCACACTGAGCACTCTCCCAACTTTTTATCCAAACCCTACAGATATGATTTAAATTTAGCAAGCACATGCAGATCATGTTATATTGACTATAAGTCGACAATGTAATCAAAGATAACCAACACTAAGTAATTTTAACAAATGATATTTGGGACAAACCTCCAGAGTCAAAAACTGGTAAGACACACGCCAGCATCTGTGAATGACTATGTGTTGGATGCTCTCAAGAAAAAGTTTAAATGAAAACTAACTCCTCTTATCAAAGCCTTTGTTCTTTAGCAACTGATTGATCCACATTGGTAGTTGATGCCAGTTTTGAGTAAATACTATCACAGTACCATGAGTTGATGCTTCGATTCGGATCGGACTAAACTCCTTGCTTTTCTGACAGAACGGCATGGAGGAAAATTTTGTGACAAAAAACCCTAATAACCAACTACCTGGCTAGCATTTATCATCCTGACAAAATATTGTGAACTAAATACAACAAAAAGCGGCAAAGCAAATATAAAAAGTGTTGCCTAATGATGAGATTTTTTCACAAAATTAACCTCTACACCATTTTGTCATAAAAGGTGAGAGAATTTTAAACGTCATAAAAGTTAAAAATAAAATGAGATATATGTGCAAAAAAAGCCATAATATTGCAAAGCTGCAGACAGGGTGTGTACACGCACTGTTTCGACCTGTAAGGTCTCATCAGTGCAGCTGTTGAGTGACACTGTGCTAGCTTTCACACTAGCAGGCACACTAGTCTCCACTTTGTGGTACCTTTCGGTCAACGTCGATCTGCAGGGTTAGGGTTAGAGATAGATATTAAGGTTGATGTGTGGCCTGGAAACCCATAAAGTTCGTTGATAATACAAAAAGTTAACTCCCAAATAATCACTGTACTGCACATAAACATTTAGTCACTTATTACTTATGGTACTATGAAGAAAATTTTTATAATTGGCAAATACTTAAAGAATGAAGGCCTAATGGTTTTTATTTTACCGCTGGTAAACAAAAGGCACCAAGGTGGTACGCAAGAGCATTTGCCTACAAATGTTTTGCGCAGGAAAACTAACCTATACATTATAATTTGAAATTATTTAGAATCATGCACTTCATGGTTTAATGTTGGTTTTTCACTGTTCATCGCTGAATCGTAGGTGGTTCACCATAACTGTGTTTGTGCATGACACGATATAATTAAGGTTGGGAACCACCGATCTATAGCAACTAAACCAACAAGGAACCTGAGAATAAAAAAAACGGCCCATACTACAAAAAGCTTTGACACATTTATTTATTGCAATTGTTTTATGATAATAGTTGTAAACATAACTAAAACTGATGACAGATTATAGCCAAAACATTTAAAATCAAACCTGGAAATGCTTTTTGCAATATGAGTCAGCATTTTTGTTTTCAGAATTATAAGCAAGTCCATTAAGAGTTTCCCTAAAAACAACTTCATAATCCAAACACCAAATATTCTGACTAGACTATTGCTGAAAATAGGTTTGTAAATATAATAGGTTTGTTGTTAGCTTTCTGAGAATATATTACATTTTTAAATATTTGTAGCAAACAAACTATTTATATGCAAAAGAGCTGAACTCATGTGACCTATATGTCGAAACAATGTGAACATCTACAGCTTTTGGGTAATACCAGCAACACTATCACATGCCCAGTAGTCATTTGAGCCAGTAACACTATCAAATGCCAAGTAGTCATTTGGTCATGACGACCAATGGGTTGACTTGGAAAGAAAGGTACCACATAGTGTAATCTCCATGCTTGCTTGTTTAAAAAATACCACATTATGGGCATTCCACATTTATTTATTTAAACATGAATGTTTTTTTACTGTTGTAAATATCCCATACCTTACAAACTACACAATTATGTCACATTTTGTATTCATTGTTTGCATAATAACTGTCTGTTGTATATTTATTGCTAGACATTCAGTTGCCCATGGACACCGAGAACAAATAAAAGCCAATGTTACATTATTTAAAAATTATGTCATTGAAAAATATGTAAAGCAAACTGAGGTAAGATCAGGGCCCCTTCAGTTACGATGGCCCCCTCAGGTAAAATGTTCCCCTTGGATAAGATGGCCCCCTCGGGTAAGATGGTCCCCTCAGTTAAGATGATCCCCTCTGGGCCCCTTGAAACATTTTGTTGATTTTTTAAATGAATAGCATAGCGACAGCTTAAACACGAAATTTCGCCGTATTTTTTACAATGTTTTACTCCGTTGACCTCACACAAAAACATTCCTTTTTACAAATCACAGGCGACGATATGCTGTTTCAATGTTTACTAACAGAAAAATCAACCACAGAAAAAAGCGGCAATGTTAGTAAAACTAAAACAAAATATCGTTTTTCCAACCTACCCGAGACTACTATATATCAATTATATGGAAAATAGCCTAACTGGAATGCCATAACTGACAATAAATGTACTTGAAAAGATAGGTTTATTAACTTTGTTTACGTTAGCCTGCCTACAGTTTACAACTTAACATATTTTCCACCTACACCGGGAAAATTCTTCTCTCGGCGCCAAATTATCGAATGTTAATTGGTTGTGACGTCACGATTTAATCAAGCGTGTCCAACAGCAAACCATGCTAACTATTGTTTCAAAATGGGTTTGGATTTATTGTGGATAAAGCAATGACTAATGTTTACTAAACTTTCGCATTTTACTACTCTTTTCTGGGATGTTTGTAAGTGGCGGATCGTGTATAGGCACTATGGAACTGCAGTACCCCATATATTGTGTCTGGTGACAAGCAGCAAAGTGACAAAAGACTACATGGAATCTAAGATTCGTTTGCAATACGTTTTATTGACAGCAGCCTAAATGTAATTGTGCGACATGGGTTCGAATCCCGGTGTGGTAACACACACTGTAATGCGTTGGGATTCGCGGACGATGCCACGAACGCAAGGATTGCCAGGCGCTTCGAACGTAACGTGCCTCCAGTGTAACCCCTTTATGTTCTTGCCTGCGCCTTATTGTTCTTATTTTCCAGCTGTTCAGTGTGCGAGCTTTAGTTTTGTGTTCCTCTACAAGTATATTTAAATTAACTTACATTAAGCTCCCTTAAGACCGCATATCAGTGTTTCTATTAAAAAAGTTTATCCCGCGGGGAATGCCCGTCTTGTAGAGAAACTCAGTGATGTCACAAGGCAACCGGTGATGCATAGGGGTCAAATTTATTGTTGAATAGGCAGGGAGTCACGTGCTGTTTCCAGAGCGATTTTCAGCGTGTTTGCTGCAGTTTTAGCGCATTTTTTGCCCTTCTCATTCAGTCAGTCATTTGGTGCTGCGTGCTGTGAAAAAGTTAGTTGAAAAAGCACCAAAATGTTCTAGTGTTCATAGCTAAAAATTGAATCACAGAAGTATACCTTAATTTGTGATTGTATGTTAGACCCGCCTCTTGTCTACTCATTCAGGTCAAAATTAGTTGCAGGATAGTTGCTTAAAGCTCTCCCAGGGGGCATTCTACGCAATGGCAAAAAAATTGTCACAGAAAAGTTGCTTTGGTTGCTCCCTGGGACTCCAATAGCACATAAGATCCTCCTGGAGGCTCCTCAGCAGATCCTTGCTGTGTCTTGTCCGATGCAGCTGCAATCAATTTTTTTCTGTTTAAATATTATCAGTAGATCTTTATGGGTCACCGACCATAGGAATTGTGGTGGACAAACAAGCAAATCACTCAGTATAGGTATTAATATTGATGGCCTTCAAAACTTGATTTTGAGGATTTAATACTGATATGGGGCCTTAAACTTCCGAATTATCAAAGTCCGTGTTATACAGAGCTTACTCTTTTCTGATATTAACCCGTATATGCAAGAGAATAGCAGTTACTATTAACTTACTTATTAGTGTTACTAACAACAAGTCTTGGCATTGCAACCAGCATACGGCGTTTCAAAAATTTGCTTTCATATACCGTATTTTACGGACCATAAGGCGCAACTTAAATCCTTTTTTTCCTCATAAATTGATCGTGCGCCTTATAAGCCGGTGCGCCTAATGTATGGATCAAGTACTGCTTTATTGCCTGCACTCAAAACCAGTACCGATACTATTATAAATAAACCACCGTCTTACACAATAAACTACGGTAAAAGCAACTAGCAACTGTGATATTCATACTATTGTGACTTGCTTACATTTATTACGTAACAAGTTTTTGTTTAATGAGCTTTATACGGTAACCCATACTCCTTAAAATACGTTGCGTTCTATAGCCTGGTGCGTCTTATGTATGAACAAAAAACTAATCAAAGCAATTTATTGACAGTGCGCCTTATAATCGGGTGCGCTTTATGGTCCGTAAAATACGGTACTTGACGTTTTAAAATTGCAACAATTTGCTTTCGCTGATCGAGTGTATCACAGTTGTGTACTTACCCTTGTATTTTTCTGGTTGTGTCCCAACACTTGTAAAATACACAATCTTACCCATAAGATTTCGTTGTATAGGGAGTTTGTTATGTGACAGGGGTCAACTTGTCGTATAGTGCATATGACACGTAAAAATAAAACATGTTAATAATCAAACTAAGAGATGTTCATAACTTTAGAACATTTTTTGCGAAAAAATTAGCTTGATACGGCGACTGGTTTCTGAGATACAGCTGATCAAAGTCGCACATTTGTCGCTGCGAACGAAATCGTGCGAAAGCGAGATATTGTTGCGTGACGTCATAGAAGGCGCTTCAGTCGTGCGCGAGTGCTGGCAGCAAGCCTTACGCGTAGGAATGGAAAACATTGTAAAACTGGTTTGAGCATAATATAGCATTTAACAGGGGACAAAAAGTGAACAAGTGCAATAAACGGATTTTGATGTTAATTTAAGCTGAAGACAGATGGCTGCTGTTCGACCTATTATGTCTTATTTAGTTGTGTAATAATAAAACAGTTACTGGGACAGGGTGTTCTTGTTGTTACAGCATTTATGATCGCTAACGTGATACATGAACTTTTGAAAACACGACAGAGACAAACCATTAGTTTAGCATTGTCGTTTTGTCCACTCACAGTTATGTCGTTTCTGCTATACCCTATGGTCTTCCGCTAATTAGAGACAAATAAGCCTTCGATTCGTGACGTCACAATGACAAATTTTTGTGTGATGCAAAACCCTGTCCTTACCTTTAAGGTAGCGTAATCTGTGGATTCTCTTATGTTCGCAACTATTCGATATCTGTAAAAAAGGCGCCTTCTCCCATCTAAACAATGCATTTTTTCGACGCGAGCGCCTAATGTGATGTCATTTTCTCCTCAGCGCAAAAGGTTCACGATTTTTGGTCGCCGTTAATTTTCGTGCAGTTTTCTACATTTTTTAGTTGACGTAGAACCGTGAAACTTTGGATATATGTTTGTTGTAGATGTACCTTTAGTTTTACGCAAAGTTGTCATGGCCGTGTCATATGCACTTTAAGTGTCTTCAAAATACCCCGTGACTATGTTAATGAAACAAAAACTTTTAACCTAACCGTGAACCATGGTTTAACCGTAAACCAAATAAGGAATAAAAATAGAAACAAGTTTGAGAAGTTTTCATCTTTACGCGCTATATCTTGTGGGGTTGTAACCAACATTTGTCGGTTAAAGCAAAGCTGGATAAACACAACTTGGTCTGAGCTACAAGGAAAACAATGGTCACCGCTCACCAGCGCCCACACGCGTATTCACAATTAACAGAAAAAACATTACAATCGTCAGATGAAGAAGGTTTTACTGATTTCTTATCAACAAAGTTCAAATTTCCCGTAATCCACACTTATCACAATATGTTACACAAAGTTTACAATTTGCCAAAATGTCAGTTGCTCAACCAACGACGTCTACAGGGACTTTCCAATCCATTCTCCTCCCCTCTTCGTACAGTTTATTTAAAATATTCTGGGTGAATTCCGACAAATTCTTTCCATTATTGGTGATTTCCAAATACTTCCTACCACACAAAAACATCAATTACAAATTATTTCATCCCGGCTGAAATCATTAAGTTAACAAACTTGTAAAGTTTTAATGCAGTTCTCGCATCTTCTATGCTATCGTGCGTTTCTTTCTGAATTTTCTCGCCTGTTTTTGGAATTAGAAATGATTAAATGTTGTTACAACATTATACAGAATGATACTCGGGAAATCCCCACTTTATTACCTAAGAAATACCAAGCTAAGAAACGAAGAGAGACAAACCGTTTCCTCGGTTTGTGGAAAAGATGAACTGTGTCGCGTACTTGCTCGTCAGGAACCTGAACGATTATGCAGATGTGAGAAATAATTAAACTTGAGTAAAAACTACTTACAAAAATATTTATGACTTTAAAGTCCTTGCTGAGCCCATGGCCCACTATAATGCAACCACATTGGATGAGATATCTCAGCTTGCAGTAAGTCAGTTTTAATGTGGAAAGGTGTTTCGATGAAATCGAGGCATCCAAATCACCTGGTTTGATTCCTGGATACACAAATAAATATTATGCATCGTCCACCCATAACAGGGCTTGTGTTTTAGGTAAAGAACCCATTAATTACAAATCAAACCATCTGTGTTAAAAAAGTAAGGACAATGTATTTTCACCTGAAAACTTTGTTAAGTAATCCACCACTTGTTCTTGTGTAGAGATATAATCATCTATAAAAGGCTCCCCCTCATTTTCACCCTCCCCCCTAACAACGGTTACCCTAGCAACCAGGAGATGGCTAGGTTTGATCGTAGAACGAGTCCCGTCGCTATGCAATTCCGCCTCTTCCTATCAAAGAAATTCTGGTAATTTTTTTAATAAGATTAAAATTAATTTAACGCACAGCATTCAATGTGACGAACTCTGCATCGAGGGCAATCAGCATGTTTGTCTCTGTTGGAATTTCGTGTGGAAGAAGAGGGGTGAAGGTCATGGTTGCTGAAGGACTCCGAGGTTCCAAACCCGAATTAAGTCGATGTCGAACTTTTGATATGCTCGGTGTTGGCATCAATATTTTTGATGTTAGTGGAAAATTTATTTGAAGATTGTGTCTGTGTCGGGTTTAAATGTTGTGATTCTATGTTAAAACCTTTCTAAGTAGCACACGAACCTGTTATTGATATCTGTCCTCATGTAGTAAAACACACAAGGAACCTTCCATTTTAAATCAAACTCAACACTTTCCTCCTGATCAATTGCGCTTATTTGGAAATCATTGAATAAATACCACTGTGTGTGGGTAACCCCCTAAGCAGATGACATTGTTCGCGAGGTAATTAGCATATTAGGGAATTCACCTCTTTACGCTGGTGAAAAGTTTTTCCAACATTTATGTGAGCAACCAAATTTCCACCAGTTCTTGGGTCGTCAATGTGTGCGATGGTGCAATAAAGCTCATATTCTGTGTATCTACACAAGTAATACATTGTTATTATTATCACTCAAGAGCTTTTGTTGCCAACCTACTTTAGATCAGGGTAACAATCAGGATCTTCGTCTGTTAAATACAAGTGTTTTATTTGCAAATTAACTTTATTGTTTCCATACAAACCCAAACCTTTGTCAGAAGCGACTACAAGTTCACCAGATGGCGCAATGCACATTTTAATAAACACAGGAACCCATCCAGAAACCGCATTGCGCTCGAAACTGAAATCAAGGCCTTCCCTCTCCGCAAAAACATTCCTGTACAATATTTGTCCCATTATACTTTTGACTTCATTCTATTCAATTCACAGCACCAAGCATCAGAAGGGGAAATCCCTGTTTTATCCCCCCCACTCGGTCGAGGGTTGCGACTGCGCTCTGACTTTTTGTCAAACTTTTCTCCGAATACTTCAGTTTGGTTCTTAACAACAAAAATAAACAGTTTATATATTACTGACAAGAATTTCTGTTTGTCGTAAAATATTGCAAACAAAACCTTCCAAAATTGAATGTTTTCTTCTCGAGATAGTGAACAATTTAGAGCCAAAATATCTGGCAAAGTGCAAGGTGCTTTGGTTTGAACCTGTAAGTAATTAGTTATTGTGACATAATAAACATAAAATATAAATGTAAGTTACCATTGGTTGATATGTTTCACTGACTTCATCCCAAGATTTAGTATGAACTTGGGTGCAAATGCTGTCATGGATAATTGTTGTAAATGAAACCTCTTTACGCGGTTCACCTTTGACGATAAACACAGCATGAAAGTAAGCAGACATAAAGGCAAAATTTATCTTACCTGATTTAAGGGATGAAGGGTAGCAAAGATTGAAGAGGAACTGTGTTGTTTTTCGTTCCGTTATCCGACCATTGCGGAACTGGGTTGTAATCTTCATTTCAGTTCCAAATAATTTTTCAATCAAGGACTGAGGTTCATGGACTGCGACAACAATAAATTAAAGCAAATAATTTTGTTACAAAACAAATTTACCTGTTGTTGATTTATCTTGTTCCTCTGGATCAAGTACAATTGTTTCTGTCCCTTCCTTTATATGTGCTGGGAGGGTTTCCTGGGCAAAATGTTAAAAATAAAGTTGAATTCCCAACATATCAGTCCTGTGAATAGTTCCCACTGATAATCAGTTCAGCAGATTTAACAAAATAGCGCAGACAAAACCAAGAGCAGCATAATAACCCAAACTTTACTCACAGAATGCAATTGTTGTAGAATAAATCTATTCCAATTTTGGATAAGTTGGCCAAGATTGCTGCTGCCCACACCAGAAAGTTGATCTGATTTGTTTAAGTTTTGTAAAAGCCCAAGAGCTGTGGCTTCCGGAATTGTCCGAAAAGCTCGCAGGAAGTTGCTGGCCTACATAAAATAAAAAGTCAAAAGTTTGAAGTAACTACAAGCAAATAATACCAGAAGGACACCAGACATTGCAGAATCTTGCATGTAGAAAAGAAAGCCAAGTTCCTCAGCAAGATCAAACTCTTTGTTAAGATTGTGATGACTTTGTAAACCACATCTTAAAGGTTCAATGAAGTAAAGAATCTAAACAAGTTTCAAAGATATTTTCATAACAACTGAAGAAGAGGGAAACACTTGTAGGGCACTTACTTGTAACATACAGTTGCAATATGCATTTGGAATATTTGGATCCAAACCAGGAAAATTGGTTTTATTGTAATGTTGAATCATTTCATTTTCTTCTTCACCAAGCTTAGAATATTTAAATATTACCTACAAAAATAATCAACATTAAAAAGTGGATTATTACTAAGAGTTAGAAAATGAAACCTTTCTATATTTTTTTGGAACCATATAGAGATGTGGTTGTTCATCCCTTCCCAGAGGAGAGTCAGGAACAGCAGCTTTTTTACCTTTTGCATCAGAAATATCTTTTAACTTGTAAGGAACCTGCAATGTTCAAGCTGACAAATCTGTCCTAATTTGAACATGCAAAAATTCACACCCACAGTGTATAATCACTCTTACAAGTAGTCGGTATAACACCTACCTGGTTTCTTCGTCTATTCCCTGGGTTTGGAGCGTAACCAATCCCATGAACCACTTTCATGCTTCTTAATAGTTCCGGATCTATTGGTGGAGGTCTTCGACTAACTGGGTAACAAAGTTTCTTCGGCCAATCTGACAGAAGCTTATCTTGGCAATATGGCATCGAGATTAAAGACAAGGGTGTCTAGAAAATGTAAACAACTTAAAAAATATTTTCCACTAAAACATCAAACTTACCATTTCATCGTCAATATTAATTGGGTCTAAAGTTTCAGCAATATCTGGAAATTCTGGATCTTTATTGAATTTGTTGAAAGTAGGGTTACCACTTGCAGACCACATGTGAAGACAGCCGGCTAACAAAACAAGAACACAAAAATATATCCAAAAACCTGAAAATTATCACTAAAATTACCTGAATCTACAAAAGCAATTGCTTGCATAGATCTAGAAATATCAAGGTTAACAATGCTTGCCGCCATTATGTTTGCTTGATAGATGGGTGTGTTTGGGGTGATCGCTGCATTGTCTTCAATAAGTAAAAATTGTCCAGATTGTGACATCACAAGCATGCGCCGTGTGTATGTTGATAGAAATCTAAAATTATTATTTCATGTTTCTGCTCAAGTTTACATATGACACACTTGAGGTTATTTGCATATGACACACTCGAGGTTATTTTGCATATGACACACTTGAAGTTATTTGCATATGACACACTCGAGGTTATTTTGCATATGACACACTTGAGGTTATTTGCATATGACACACTCGAGGTTATTTTGCATACGACACACTTGAGGTTATTTGCATATGACACACTTGAGGTTATTTGCATATGACACACTTGAGGTTATTTTGCATACGACACACTTGAGGTTATTTGCATATGACACACTCGAGGTTATTTTGCATACGACACACTTGAGGTTATTTGCATATGACACACTCGAGGTTATTTTGCATATGACACACTTGAAGTTATTTGCATATGACACACTCAACGTTATTTTGCATATGACACACTTGAGGTTATTTGCATATGACACACTTGAGGTTATTTTGCATATGACACACTTGAGGTTATTTTGCATATGACACACTTGAAGTTATTTGCATATGACACACTTGAGGTTATTTTGCATATGACACACTTGAAGTTATTTGCATATGACACACTCGAGGTTATTTTGCATACGATACACTTGAGGTTATTTGCATATGACACACTCAAGGTTATTTTGCATATGACACACTTGAAGTTATTTGCATATGACACACTCGAGGTTATTTTGCATATGACACACTTGAGGTTATTTGCATATGACACACTTGAGATTATTTTGCATATGACACACTTGAGGTTATTTTGCATATGACACACTTGAAGTTATTTGCATATGACACACTTGAGGTTATTTTGCATATGACACACTTGAAGTTATTTGCATATGACACACTCGAGGTTATTTTGCATACGATACACTTGAGGTTATTTGCATATGACACACTCAAGGTTATTTTGCATATGACACACTTGAAGTTATTTGCATATGACACACTTGAGGTTATTTGCATAGGACACACTTGAAGTTATTTGCATATGACACACTTGAGGTTATTTGCATAGGACACACTTGAGGTTGCGCAAGTTACCTGAGAAATGAAGGTTGTACAACGCACTGCAATGGGGAAAGAGCTCTCATCATTCTTAGATCATAAACTTTCACAAAATGGTCAAGGCTTAAATGCTGGGTACCTTGGTTGCCAGATCTAACATACAGATGTATTTGAAAAAGGTTTTTCAATAAACTTAAGCCAAAAAGTTACCCTGGTCTTTGCGAGAAACCACATGTGATTAAGGTATGCCCATTAGCATCAAAATCAGACAATGCACCAGAATGGGCATCAAGTGAGTGAATTATTTGCAAACTATCATTGTCCCGGAGTAACACCTGAAATTATTTTGGTACAAAGCAACCATTTTCTCCATAAAGCAAGAATATTTTATACCTTTCCATTGTACGTCCCACAACACAAAAACTTTGATGTGCTTCGAAATATTGCTGTTGCTTGGTCATCCGAAATTGGAATTCTAAACGATAACAGCAAGTGGTTAACATCAAACAGAAACAAATTTTGGAAGTAATTTTGTAATTTTGGAAAATACTCACTGTTTGGAAACTGACTCTGTATTCAAATCATATTCAACCAATGCAGAGTTCTTCCCTCCAAGAAGGACACATTCCTTTCTCAAAGACATGCATTGTGTGTCATAAAGGGTCTCGTTCCTAGAGATTTGTCACACATTGTATTTTTTATTCAAAAAACATACATACATACAACCCACATATAAAACTTACAATCTGTAGCAAAACAAGTTAATAAAAAGCAAATAGTGATGAGTTTTCCACATATTTGCTCCATATTTAAATCAGGCTAAAAAAAATTCAAGATAGTAAACTTACGTGAAATTGAAAATGGGGACTCCTCGGTTTAAAGAACATTTTAAACTGTTTTTTGTCAACGATAAAATTCTATCCCTAAATGTTAAAATCTCCACAACAGGATTTGAAGGGTGGGCTTGAAAGGACGTGAACTTCTGATTGGTTGGACCGTAGTATGAAGTTACATGGCCCTGTAAATATGGCAACATTTGCTTGCAGTAAAAACATATGGGTTAGACACACAGCTTAGTAACCACCAACTACATGACCATTAGTTTTGTCAAACAAATGTATCAGGCATATGTGCATCCAAGATTCGAAAGTTTGTGGGATTTCTTTGTTCGAAGACTGTACAGACAATTTGCAGACCAGCAAATATTTTTTTGGGATGTTCATGTATTTGCTATTTTTATTTTTATTCAGTTGCAACAATGCACATAGGATATATCTATACCATATATAGTGCATGACATTCTTTTTAATCTGGTGTGTAATTAATGAACAAATTACCAACAAAAAACCATTTGTTAAAAGTTCTGCCCCTAGAAGTCATTGTGTATAACTCACATGTTGATTTCCAACCCACAGCAGTTCATATGATGAGTCAAAATGAACAGAACTTGCACCAAATTGGGGCGAGCCATCAATTGGAAGAACGTTAAGTTCAAGATATTCTCCAACCATTCTAAAAAATGATTTAACTTCAATTTATTGAGGACTAATATATGCTGACTTCAAAAACAATGCACAAAATTGTCCAGAAAAAAAAACGCAAATTTTCGCTCATGAATAAATTAATTTTGCATTCTAGAAATTCGCGTTATTTTTATTACGTAGCTAAACTTACGGTAACTGCCCAACAGCCGGGATGCTGTTCTGTTGGTTCGCCTGAAAATCAGGCCCGCCTACAGTAAACATATCTTAACTTCAACCACAGAAAATCACTTTACAATTTTCAAAGGAAAAGGTGCGCTCGCGGTTATTACCCTGTCGGTAGTTTGTGGTACTTTGTGGTTAGATTGCAGCAGCCCACCGGTCTTTATAGAATAGCATATGTTGCTTACGGTTAGGCATCTGGAAGTGGCTCAAGGTTTGGGAGTATATACATGTGCTAGCACCTCTAGCGTATTAGTCCTAATATGAGTTAATCCGAGGGTAAAGGGCTTCTGGGTGCTGTTATAACAAACGTCACAGAAATCAGTGTTTATATTTCGTAATGTTTCGTGTGCAGCAATGCACAAGTTTTGCAAAATCCCATACTGCGACCCATATGATAAACTCATCGAATGCTCTCGAGTAAAGCGAGTCATTCAATATCTTGTTTACCACATAAAATGTTATCACAAGATACAAACTCTTGTATTAAACTAACCATTTCAATGCGTCCCAGATAATACAAGCAGGAACAATTTCTTCTGATAGTGAGCACCTATCTGATAGTGGCTATTTTATAGGACGGGGCAGAAGCTTGTTTAATAATCGAAGAGGCTCAATTCGCGCTCAGGCCATCGAGACACTGTTAAATATCACTGAGACCCTTAGAGTTATTTACACTGTCTTCGTAATAAATTCGCCACTTGTTAACTTCTTCTTCGAGTTTTATTGTATTCACAATTACAAACGATTGGCACAGCTTGATGAACATCGGAACATTGAAGCATCCCGAAATCAGTTAATATTGTTTTCCGGATGCCATAGGACACAGTCAACTATCAAACATGAATATCCATGCATAGGTTCCCGGACGCTGATTGGTTGTATATTGTTCACGTGATCTCATGTAACATTTTTAATAAAAGAACATGCGAGCGTAATAAATATCTTAGTAAAGAAGGGTATTATTTATTGTCACAACAATAAACGGGTAAGATGGGACAAAACGTCATAAACAGGAAACATGATTCAAAAGGGAACGGAGACTAAGAAGTTTGTAAAATGACGCAAAACATCGCTGTAAGCTTTGTGACATCAGAATGTCCTGCAGTCACGTGATCCGATGTGTGGCGTGGTTGGTCGTGCCTTCTGCAAGGACAACCCGCTACTGCACAACAAAACCAACCTTGTGATGCTCTGGGGAACTTTATAGGGTGGAAAACGGGGCGACATTTTTGCGCATAACAAAACAGTTATAACTATTTAATCAGAATTCCGACGCAAAAATACATTTCGGGCGTCTCAGATGAAAGCAATTCACGACAATCAATTTACTTGTAGGAAGTGTTGTAAGGAAAATGATATCTTGCAAAAACTTCCTTCCGCCACCTTATTTGGAAAAATCTCAATTGAAATAACATAAGCAAAAATTTCTGCATTTCTACGCAAAAAATATTTAATTACGAGAATAAAAAGACTGGCCCATACAGTTATTAACACTATTTTCATGTTTGAAAAACGTTTCCACAACAACTTTAAACTGGTGATGGCATGAGTTCTTGCCTAAACGTTATTAAAACATGACAATGTTAATATTTAATTAGTTTTGAAATAACCAAGAAGGTCAAACAAAGAATTAAATCTGTGAATAGAGATATTGAATTTTAAGCCACAGTGATGGAACCTGCTGCTATTTGACTTTAATTTTTTGTCTCCCTCTTACAATTACACGAAAATCGATTTTGTTTCTTGTAAAATTGCGTGATGCTTGTTCAAGGTAATTGCGAATTACGAAATGTCAACAAAACCGCACCGTTTCATAGGAACAGTTCTCCTTGTATTCGTTAGTGGACTGTTCACCGAGCAAAGGCATTTTCCTTCTAGTGTGAGTGATATTTTTAATTCATGTTTTCTTGCAAGTGAAACTTACAGCAAAACATGAGAGTTGGTTAAAGGGTAAATGATGTAATGCAGTATTTTCGATGGTGCGCTAAATATGATCGACGAGAATAAAAATTTACTTTTTGAAGTTGAAATATTAAGAAAGCACTAAAACTTTTCATAAATATTTTGTTTTATAAATTTATCCTTTTGATCCCATGCTAAAAGCCAGATGTTATGAATGGTTAGGAAAGATTATTTACAACTCACGCATTTTTTTCTTAACCTAGGTGGTCGGTAGCAAGTGTGCTTGGGGTGGTGAGCGATATAGTTAAGGTTGGAAACCTCTGCATGCGATGGAACTGACAAATAAAACTCGAAAAATAATCTTTCCTCGGAGAAGAAATAAATCTAAAATCATCGAAAGTCAAACTTTTCGGTAAGAGGTTTAGGGTTAGAGATTAATGTGTGCTAAAAATTTAAAGTAACGTTTAATCGTCTTAATGAAGATACAAACTAAGCGCTGCCTATGTGGAAGATGCATTGGCTGGGAGGCTATACACATCTGGATTAGCCCGAAATATTGCTGAAAAACGGCATTTCGCTAAGTGGTGATGTTGTGGAATTATATATTGCCCAACAAGCATTTCATGTGTTAATATTGCAGGTGTTTGAGCGTGACTTCCCACTTCGTATATTCAACATTATTATTCCTTGTTGTCACTTTTCATTGCTGTTTGTCGTCGTTCGAACCCGTGCAGGTGAAAAAAACGTTAAATGGTTTCATATTCGTTTATCAAGTGGCCGATTTGAACTTGTCACGGTACAGATGGTTGCAAAAGCAACAAAGGGAATCAACCGCTTGGCATTCTGGGGCGGAATTGTTTGTTGCGTCATTTACTCATGTGACGTCATTCTTAACATGGTCTATTCGAGGCCGAGGTTGTATTTTACTTTTACACACAATAAATTGTAAGTATTAGAATATATACAAATATTTTTAAAATATTTCGACTTGTAAATATTTTTAGGTACTTTTTATCAATTATTTTGATTTCGATTGACTACATCCTGGCGGCGGCAGCAGGAATAATGTTATTCCGTTCATTCCGTTCAGCTTTGCTAATATTTAGAATCCAAGCGTTACGAAAGTATTTTTCTTCTAATATTCAATCATAGTATCAAAACCTCACCTATGGTTAAACTCAACAGCACAGGTTTAGTCATGATGAGGGTTACTCCCAAGTTTTTGCAATTTTTATTGATCATGTTTGGTTACGTCACTGTGTTTGCGGTTGTGGGAGTTCACCTATTTGTCTACACCTACGTTGGAAACGGTAAGGATTTGTTGTCATTATTTCAAGCTGTTGTAGAAGCACGCGACTATGATTAGACGTTGTTAAATCTCAACATGATGGAATATACGAAGGAGCTTTTAATAATACCGGAATTGCAATACTGGAAACGTTTGTACTCATGACAGGTGAGGTATGTAATGTTACTGTGCAATGATTTGACCCAGGTTTATCATACAGGTGGAAGTTATCCTAGATTCATGATTCCAGCATATGTTAAACATGGAAGTGCGGTACTTATATATTTTGTTACAATTATAATGACTGGGGAGGTTAGTTAAATTAAGGCCCTAAAACACACATATAGTTAAAAAACGAACAACATATTTCCAGATTATGTTGTATGCGCTACTTGTTGCACGGATCTATGACTTTTATGTTGATGCAAATATTAAAAATGTGAAGGAAGAAAGACATAGAGAAAGGCAATGTCTTGTTAAAGCTTTTGAGATTCTGGATGTAGACCGACATGGTGACGTGCATTATAAGCACTGGAAGGGGTCAGTGTCTCGTGTGTGTCTCGGATGTGTTTGTGTTTAACACAAAAACTGTAGATTACTGATGGAATTGAAGCCCAAGGCAACACAGCTGGAAATACAAAAACGATTCAAGAAATTAAAGGAACTTGCTAATAATGACAAAACACAAGATATTGCTGATGAATCTTATTGGACTTTTAATCTTTTCGAAATGTTTTACCTGCCAAGTGTTATGCAGGTTTGCAACCATCCCTTGTTTCGAAATGCAAGAATACTAATTATGAAGTTTCAGTTTATTGTTGAGAAAACCAAAGTTCAAAGGAAAGTGGAAGCTTCCCCCAGGAGATATTCATACTGTGATGCAATGTTTACTTGTGGAGAGGCAAAATTATACTTTTATTTGTAATTTCTTGACCAAATTTTCTATTCTTCCTTTTAGTGGATAACAATGATTTGTCAAATGTGGTTACGTACAAAATGGGCTTATATTTTTTCACTTGCTGTCAACATTGTCTTTGTTGTCCCATTTGCTGTTGTATGGTATGGAATGACGCAGGAGACATCAAAAATTGTTTATTTCTTAGAAATTACTTTGCTAACTATCATGTTCCTGTCCACATTCATGCAGGTAGAAATCCACAGTTCACTTTCAAAACTAAAGTAACAATTTGCATATTTTAGTTCATAGCTCTTGGTGTGAGTTACATATTGCATGAGATGTTACTTCATGTCCTCATGCTAATTATTGCTCTTGTTTGTATGATTTATGTTGGGGTCACAAATGTTGCAAGTTGGAGTGAGGGCTGGATCCCAATTGTTGCCCTGCTTGCGATGGTTATCAGATTGACAGGTTTTAAAAGGTTCAAGTACTATCTTTCAAATTGATCAATAAACTTTCGTTAGTTAAAGGTTTTTTTTATTTAATTAAAGTCATACAGTCATTTTACATAGCGTTTTAAGATTTATTAAACTTGTGAAGGAAGTCATCATCTATGTTTCATTGGCTGAGAAGATTGGCTCCAGCATTGCTTACACTACTCTGCGTAACTTGTTCAGCATTTTATACATATGGAATACTTGGCATGGAATGCTTTGGGGGTGAGCCTAAAGAATTATTAAATCACTTACAACCAACAATGGTATTTGCTAGAGCTGGACACTGACAATACCCTGCCTGCAGGAATATCACTTTGCAAATATGGATTTGAAACTCTTGGCTGCTCTTTATTGACATTGTTCCAAATAAGCCTTGGTTCAAGCTGGCATAAGGTAACTTACATGCACTATAAATCCACCAGTCTAGTTTCACTGTGTTACAAGGTAATGCATTATGTCATGGATGAGAAGGACCCTTGGACTTGTATTTATTTTGTGTTCTTTTATGCCCTGATGCAAATGCTTGTTCTTAATGTGATATCAGCAATAGTTGTGGAACTTTCCAACAAAATATATAATGATGAAACTGAGGCTAAGCAACGAGATAAAGAGGTGAAATAAAATTAAATAACCTAAATCACATCATTTTAAACCTTTATTCACAGCATGAAACAAAAGATTTACTTGGAGATACAAAAAACTTTTCAGTTGACTCTTTTATGGTAAAAAAGAGACCATCAACATCAAGCAACAATGCAGTTTTGACAGGTTTGGTGTATTTTGCAAATACACACACACAGAAAATATCACAGCAAATGTAATACTTGCAGCTATTTCTGTCACCACAAATTTGATGACTTTCAACGGTTCTGCTTTTACACAAAATAGGAATGTTTTGGTCAAACAAAATTCTTTACTTTTCAACAAGATGCAGCCAAGATCTGGTAGCTTTTCTATAAAACATCTGTTAAAAAAGTCAGTGGTGGCTATTTTATGTTTAGGGCAGCAAGTTCATCACCAGATTACTTTACCTTGCATAACTGAAGAAGAGCTTGTCGTAGAAAGTGTGGATGAAGGTTTGATACAAATTGTAACTTGTCCCTAGCACATACTAAACTGACTGCTAATTCTATGTGGATTTTAGCTTGCTATAATTCTACCTTTTAATGTCATGTTTTGGCCTGAAAGAAGTACATAGTTTGTCACATCCCAAGTTTTCATTTGGCTCAATCCATGAAATTCCAAGACATCATTTGTAAATTATCGTGCAAAAGTTTGTAATGCCAAATTATTTCAGTAACTTTAACTGGAAGAAAAGAACTTGGAAAGTGGAACAGAGAAATTCTTCCTGACATAACTTTTCTAAATGCTGAAGATTTTAGGCGACTGCAGGCAGAAATGGGAAATTCTGTTCAACTAATGAAAACCAAGAAAAGGTGAATTGGTCATGCATTGAATGCAATATTGAATGGAGTTTAATCTAAAATATATGTTGCAGATGCAATGAGAAACAGAGACCCAATAAAAACCCATAAAATCCAACAATTGATATTCCCACGCTCGGTTTCAGGTTTCTATTTTTGTTTAATTTACCAAAAAAGTGACATTGCACAAAACTGCTTCATATAATATAACACAATAAAATGATTTGATCACAAGTTATTAAGTTGAAGAGCGATTCCCTGTTCTTCAAGGATTTGGTTGTAAATTTCCTCGTTCCAGCTTAGGTTAAGCACTGCACTGGGAACCTTTAAAACATAATTTGGCATATAATAGTTTGCAGGTAAAACACGTTTAGTGCAAATAACCAATTCAGCTTCATAGAGTGCTTGTTCCTCATTGCCAACCACAGCACCAGTAGATGATTTTAAAGCAAAAACTGCCCAATCAATGTTAATGTGTTGTCGAATAAACTCCATCAAATTAAAAACTGTTTCATCTGCTTCAAATGTTCCTGCAAGGAAATTAAAGTAACTAAGTGAAAATTCAGATCAAATAATTGACAACAAAACTACCCTCCAGTATTTTTCCATCGGGGAATTTAATTCTTATACGCGAGTATTTATAGTTGGGTTTAACGGTGTCTTGCTTCCGCATTGCTCGTGTTCTTAGTTGTTTGCTTAGCTCAATTTCATTAGCTCTGCAAAATTTGAAATAAAAAACAATTATATCAAATCAATGTATATGTAACCACTATGGTTTGCTGTCATGGCGATGTGTCAAGGGTTTGGTGTCACCTGGCAAGTTGCTCCTGTTTAATTTCTTGTGTAGTTAAAGTAAAAAAACTATCAGATAATTCTTCTCCTTGCTCAGTTGAGGATTGCAGGTGGAAAATCTGAAACAAAGGTTGGTGGCATTAAAAAAATCACAAGATGGCTTTATTTCACCTTGGTATCTCTATAAATTTTTATTGGAGGTTTTTGAATATTCATAATCTTGGCAAGATTTGATTTCAAGCTTTCTTCATCAACTTGGTTCAAGATAAAATAAATTTCTTGATCTGAAACAAATTTTATTGATTTTGTAAAAGCAAAAAATAGTTTGTGTGTTTTTTCACCAAATCATGCAAAATAAAGGAGCATGCTTTAATATTGGCTTTAAATTGGATTGGCATGTTTAATATGTCAAAGTTTGGTCACTAAAAATGCACATATTAAACACTTTTTAAAATACCTCCATCAAGTGTTCGTTTAAATCCACATGCCTCCAAAAATTCTTCACTCCCCTCAACCAAAGAAACTTTTTCACGAAAGACACGATTGTTTTTTCGAATTTTTCTGTATTTTTCATCATTTGGATGATCTATTACATTGTTGATATACCTATAAAAGTTTTAATGTATAAAAATTTAAATAAGCATTCGCCACAGAAGCAAATCACTTGTTTAAGGTCATGATGGCCGTTTCCACCATATCTTGCTTTTTGTTGAGCATTTTCATCATAAGCACAGAGGCTTCAACATCATCTTCACCTAATTTCTACCCAAACAATTTCATAAAATAACATGATAATTACCAGGACTTTTGGAATTTATTAATAAATCCTGCACTACTCAGACAATTCTTGTGGTTCAACATGTGGCTTTCAATTAGATTTACACAGGATTATGAACTTGGATTGGAGTTGGTAAAAATAATGTCACACAATGGACATTTTTAGGCAACAAAAAAAAATTAAACCAATGGAAAAATATATTGTGCAGTACTTCAGATACCATGTCCAAAATATAAACTTAAATACAACTTGTGAGTTTACCAACCAAAAGCTTCACTGAAATGGTATTCACAATTTTCAACATATCAAATTACCTTTAAAAGAATTTCTCTCACACAATCTCTTAAGTTTGATTTGGGAATGATTGCATTTGTAAAAGGACAGTGATATGATATCGTACCATCAGGATGACCCTTGCTTAAAGTGCTACCAGCTGGAAAAGTAAACTTTTAAATTTTTTAAGTTGTTTTTAAGCTTTGTACTAAAAGCAAAAACAAAAATAATCAACACATACTTAGTTTGACATAGGGTACAGTTGAGTTTGGTGGAAATTAAAAAACTTATATATTTATTATTATTACGTTTTGAACTTGCAGTTTCATGATCTGTTTCCTTGTCCACCTGAAATTGTATGTAAAGATGACACCCAAGCTGAAGAATAAACATGCCTTTTTGCTTAAAGAACACAAAAGATGTTTTTATAATTTTTTGTTGTTGCATTACCATGGTGTTTGACCATTTCACATTGTCAAATGACTTGTTTCAATTAGTAAATATTCTGTTGCAGTCTGCTTGGAACTGTTACCATATAAAATTGGTTTAAATTAAAATAAATTTATCATAGCTAATATTTACGAAACATCTGAGAGGTTACATGATTTAAGGATTGTGGTAGGTAAAATCTAAACATACATACCATCCAACAAATGATGTAATATATTGCACTGTTGAGCTAATGGTACAACTTGTTAAACAACTAACCCAAACCAACCAACAAAATTATATTTAAATTTGCTAATGTTGAAAGTTACAGTGAATTGTTTTGTATAGGATAATATACCATAGCCCACCCGATTGCGTATAACTTTTGGAATCACAGTTTTTGTTTCACTCAATGACTTTTTTTGTCTTTCCAGCGCCGCACTTCCTGCCTGCATTTGAGAAGCAGCCATTGGTCTCTGACGAATGCTTTCATTGTCTTGGGATGTAGTAGGTCTGTACGTTCTGTCGTAACACAAATGTCAAAAAGAATGGAATACAAACCATTATGGGTACCAACCTCGTGTCCTCAGTTAACTTGTGACCTTCTCCGGCGTTAGCAAACTTCGCATCTGTTTTAAGCTTGTTAAAGAACTTTTTCATGTTTGCTAAAACTTTTTGCGAGATATGTACGGAATTGACCGAGAGCAATCAAGCGCAGCAAAATTCACTGTACCGTGAAAATAATACTTTTATTTCTGTAAATCTCGGCGGTAAAATGAGGTTGTTATTTACGAACTTACGTTGCTTTGGTTTTCTTTAAATTGTCAACAGTATCCATTTAGTTAGTCTTCAGTGCCCAATATTTTACCACTCTCAAGGAAAAACATAAAAATTGCGAAGAGGAAAGTTATTGCATGAAATGAATCTTGAGTTGTTAGGTAGGCCTATAGGCATATATGCATGCTATGGTTGTATTATCACGAAAATAAACTCATGATTTTATATCACCTGCATAAAAACTATAAAATTGGATTTCAGAGTCGTTTGGTCAAAATTATCCAGAAGAGGCCGATGGAACACTTGACACTGGATCAATGGCTGTTACCTGCACCTTTAATCGGCATGGAACATTATTAGCTGTTGGCTGCAATGATGGCAGAATTGTTGTCTGGGATTTTTTAACCCGGGGAATTGCAAAAGTCTATAATGCCCATGCACATCCTGTATGTTCATTGAGGTAGTACAGTTGGTAAATAGTTGGCAATACTGTGCTCTGGTATAATAATTATGTTGACTTCTTAGTTGGTCAAGAAATGGACGGCAACTTGTGTCTGCTTCAACAGACAATTTAGTTTGCATCTGGGATGTTTTGTCCGGTGAATGCTTGCATACGTATAGATTTCCCACACCAATCATGAAAGTACAGTTTGCTCCTCGTGATAATTTTTCTGTTCTTGTTTGTCCTTTGCGACCTGCACCAGTATTGTTAAAGATTGATGCAGACCATCTTCCCCTGCCAACAGTTGATGATGTATGTACAGTACAAACAATTGTAAACATATCAATGCAATTTCATTTCATTTGAATACTTTTATAAAAATGTTTTTTTGACACAGGGTACACAATGTTTTAAAATAGTGCAATTCAACAAATGGTGAATTTTGTATTTGCAGACAGACAGCAATATCGTTGCATCATTCGATCGGCGTGGTCATCACATTTACACAGGAAATTCTAAAGGAAGAATTGCTGTTATAAAAGTCAAGACGTTAAAAATAATTGCATCATTTAAAGTAACAACTGGAACAGCAAATAATGCAATAAAACAAATTGAGTTCTCAAGAAAAGGAAGGTGAAAACAGATTCAATTTACATCTTAAAGTTTTTAAAATTATTTGTTTGTTCAAGTTGCTTTTTGGTAAATACTGCGGACAGAATAATCAGAGTGTACGACGGCAAAGAAGTGGTCATGTGTGGAAAAAGTGGTGAACCAGAACCAATTCAAAAACTTCAAGATCTTGTCAACAAGTAATGATTTATTGTTGCAAATATATCCATATATACATTAAACATGATGTTGGGAATTTATGAAGTTTATATAAATATCATTCAAAACAACTTTTCCACATTTTTTGTCCCTGCAAAGATAGAAAAATTAATTGTTTGCAAAATCAAATGACCACAAAACTGACCTTTGTTGAAATAGCATAGTCATGGAAATAATGGTGAGAAACAAACCAATCCCAATAAAAACTGCTCCTATCTGACTTGAGAACATAAAAACCACCAAACATCCAATAAAAACAATAATCACACTGCAAGTCACTCCCAAACCTTGCTTTGATACTATTTTAACTGTTCCATGTGTAATTATTTGGTAATTGATGCTGCTGTTTCTGCAACATAGCAGCAAAAACAAACATCTTCGTATATTTAACAGTCAATATCACATTACAACCACCTTTCTTTTTGAAGTGCTCTGATCTTTTGTTGATGATTAATAACCGATATCTTTCGTGATGCCAATGCTGCTGCGAACATTTTGAACTTGCGTCATTGAAAGCTATGCAAGATGAGAGACTGGTTTACCTCATGCAAAATCAATACCCATCATTGCACAATTAATTAAAATAGCTTTGATGAACCACACATGATGTGATAATAATGGAGGTATTGATTTACAGAACACCATGGAAGAAATGCTGTTTTTCTGGTGACGGTGAATTTATCTGTGCTGGATCTGCAAAACAACATCAATTATACATCTGGGAAAAAAGCGTTGGAAATCTTGTAAAAATTCTTCAAGGAATGAGGGGGGAACAACTCTTGGATGTTGTGGTATTACCTAAATAAAATCTATTTAAATTTGTTTCTAACAAAGAAGATGATTTAGTGGCATCCCATCCGTCCCATATTATGCTCAATATCAAGTGGAGTTGTTTCTGTGTGGGCTCAGAATCAAGTGGTAAGCATTATCAGGTTCCACAAATGAACATTTATGATGTAACAAAGTCTTCAGGAAAACTGGAGTGCTTTTGCCCCTGACTTTTCTGAACTGGATGAGAACGTTGAGTATGAGGAGAGGGAATCAGAGTTTGATGAGGAAGATGAAGATCGATGTAAAGAGGATTCCAGTCTTACTAAAAAACAAGATGACTTTGAGATTGATGTTGATGTTACCTCAATACTCCCAATCAGAGCTTTCTGTAGCAGGCAAGTGAGGTAAGTCACAATAGATGGATTTTATTAACAAGATATTGGTTCAGTGATGAAGAGGATCAAGATCCTGACTCTCTTGGATTTTTACCAATTTCTCCAGAAATTGATGAACCTGAGGAAAATGTGCTTCTGCCACCAGTAGACCCGACCAATCAGGTTTATTACTTCATCATTTTATGCTGAAAGATATTCACTCCCTTTGGTTTGCAGGTTTCACCCGAACCAGCTTTAAAAAAGCAAAAGGTAAAAGTTGCGTTTTATGCTTACTTGATTTCTTAACTACATAAAAACAGGTGCAAAGTATCAAACTTGATGGTACGGCTGGTGGTGAGGAACATCCACTAATCAGTGGGACAAGGAAAGGGAAGAAGCGAACCACTGGAGGGCGCAATAAAGCACCAAAACCTGCCAAAGAAGGTTTAAGTGACAGAAAGTCGTGATTTGACCCAAAACTTACCTTTTTACGATGCAGGAAAATCAAGAATGAAAGTGCGTCAGAAAGGTGGAGATGACGTCATTAGCATGGGAACAACATTGCCAGGATTGTGACGTCAATATATTCGTTTTATATTTTGCAATCGATATGTGTGGTGGAGTTGCAGAGCTCTGCAGCGTAATCACTGAACCATCGAATATAAATGTTTACTAAACAAAGATCCTCTTCCGAAAACTATCTGTGACATCACAACTCCCATTGACACAGACAAAGGCGCGCACTTAACTGCAGGTGGCAATTACTTGGCCCCACAACTTGTTCAATGGCGACCTCAAAAAGCAAAATAGTGCAGCCACAATAGGCCTTTGTCAGCAAGACAGCTGTTGAGTTAAATCCAGCGTGAAGAGACCTTCCTGTTAGTACAACAACAAAAACCTTTTAAAATAATCTTGACAGAATTAAGGTGTTATAGTTTTGTCGTGACACCCACAGATAAGTCACAAATACTGGTAAGATAGCAATCGTCAACGCAAGTTTGTGTCACGTGATATGTTAAGACGCGTGAGAACGGCCTTAACGTACTTTTGATGCACTATGACATCATAGAGAAGCATCAAAGAAATGTTTTCATTCACAATAAGGTGTTCCGACGCCTTAGGCTAGATTTGATTTTTTGCAGAGATTGGCGTAACAATGCATCAATTGATGCGTGACAGTGCGCCGTATGAGAAGGAGAACATTTGCTTCAAGCGTTCAGTTGCCAAACGATTGCACAGAGTGAAGCAGCCATGAAGCTCTCAAGAATATTTATTTCTGTTTTCGTTTGTGAGCTTATAAGTTACGCAGCAGCGTTTTCGCAAAGGTAAGTGGATGCTTCACTCTTTCTGGTACTTTTTTCATTGTTTTTTTACCAACATGATCTATACAAAAAACAAATGTATAAATGTGTGGAAAATCTAAACGTTCTTGTCCGACTAAAGAATTAGCTAATCTATCCCATAAAATAATATTCTATCAAATATTTTTAAACAAATATAAACGAGATACGTAGGATACTCGTCACAAACGTCATAGAGACCACAAACGTAAATGCGGCAGTCGGAGTTCGGGCATAACGTTCCGGCACACTTCAAACGTTTCCTGTATCGTCTGATTGATTTGTTGACCGTCTCGCTTCAGCGGTTATATTGTGACGTCACCGTCCGTATTTCGAGCTGGTGTGGACCACGTGATCAATATTCGAATATTCAACCATCCCGAATCAGTGAGGGTCAACGTTAAGCTTGTCGATCTTCGGGAAAACATTGTCGTCAGCATGTCGGATGACGTCATACGTTCTGGTTCATTAACTTTAAACGTAATGTCGACTATTGGCAAACAATCAGCAATCGATTGAACAATTAAACTGTTCTAGATTCCAGCAAACATAGCAGGGAAGGCAAACCTCAGAGTTTGTGGAAATTGTCACATGACAACAGGGTTCCGGTTCTACAATTCAACGTCCGTCACAATCGCCGCCAAAGGGACTTCCGCTTTCATTCAGACAGACAAACCCATCTATAAACCGGCACAAACAGGTACTGTGACGTAATAAACATCGGTTGGAGGTGTAACAAGTTCAAATTTGTTTTGCAGTAAACGTCAACGTTTTTATCGTGGATCGCGATCTAAAGCCAGTCAGAGATAATGTAAGTTATGACGTCATAAATCGTGCTCTGCAATGTCTAAATACTCCCTTTTTGCAGGTAACAGCGTACATTGTGGTAAGTAGTCTTGTTTCCGTTTACAGAATACGTGTTGTTATTTTGCGGCCATTTTAGGCTCCCAATGACGTCAGAATGCAACAATGGGTAGACCTGCAACCATTTTGTTGTGGTATGTGACGTGATAATGTAATGGTTGTTACGTATTACATAGATTATATGTGTTGTTTAGGCGTTGTTTCGTTTTCATTTCCGTTATCCGTTCAACCTATCTTGGGGAGATGGAGGATATTCGCTGAAGTTCAGCGTCAGTCTTACAACGCCACCTTCGAAATACAAAAATACGGTTTGAACGTAAACAATGTTGCACGAATACAATCTAAATTATTCCTTTCTGTGAAGTTTTGCCAAAGTTTGAAGTCGGCATTAAGGTCCCGCCATATTTCCGACAAGAGTGTGAAGAAATATCGGTTAGTGCTTACCACGTGTTCGGGGAGCCCTTGCAAGGTCAGCTTAAGGTCAACATGACAGTGCATGGTGTCGGGTATTCGAAAACTCGTTATTTGGACAGAGGACCGACGATTGTCCGTAATTTATCGGTAATTCAATGAATTTTTTTCTGCCACCCTAAAACAATATGACGTAATAAACATTACAGATCGCCGGAAGATCTCGCTTTAGAGTTTGCATGAGCCAACTTCTTCCTCCAGACATCAGCGCTTATTTCATGGGAGCTCTTTCCATATTTGCTCAAGTGACCGCCGAAGATGGCTCGCAATTCACTGCCTTTGACGACACAATGCCAGTATCCCGTCAAAAAATAGATATAGAATATACCAAAGACACAAGAGCTCATTTCAAACCTGGAATCCCATTCAAAGGAAAGATAAAAGCCCTCAACCTTGACGGTTCCGCTGCAACAGACGTAACATTGGTGTTAAGTGTCGCAGTGAATAGAGAAAGATTCTACCAGCAACAATTAAGTTCAAATGCAGATGGAATAATTTCGTTTACTGTACCAGGGTTACCTCGGAGTTCTAACGTTGTTTGGATCGAAGTAAGTTTTTCTTCATATCAACTCAATTTCGCTTCGAATTTTAACTTTCCTTCCAGGCAAGTGTTTACGCTGTATCTGGTGAACTTTCCACAAACAACATCACAATCTACAAGAATTTGTATAATTGGTTTTCTCCAAGCAACTGCCACATACTTGCGCAAGGCCCTGGCGTTCCGGTCTCTGTAAGTCATGGTCAAATATTAACCAGAAAACTTGTTTAATTAAAAACCTTACACAGCCTGGCGCACCAGTGAAAGTTCTCATAAAGTCAAACTGTCCTTGCAACTTTACACTATACTACGAAATACTTTCCCGTGGGAACATTGTACAAACCGGAAGTAGACGTGTACATCCGCACGGATCACGTCACAAACGATCACCTGCGTCGTTTGGGGATTCACCTATTCCGTTACGGTCCAATGCAAACGAAGGTACATGCTTTATTTTCGACTGCCATCAGAGTAATTAGTAACGTATATTTTGACATCACTAAGTCGTCAACAATCGGGTTTGTCAAATTTCACTTGTGATTGACGTCATCCCGGAAATGGCACCAATGTCCCGAATGCTGGTTTATTACGTCAGAGAGAATGGAGAGGGGATTGCTGACAGTATCCAACTTCCGGTTAAACAGGAACTGCAGAACAAGGTCGGATCTACGTCACCATCTCGTCATCATAAAAATATCACATAAACCAATTTCGTAGGTTGAAGTAAAAAGTGATCCATCCGAATTACGACCAGGCGATGACGTCAATATCTCTGTGAGGTCATCAGAAGAATCATGTGTTTGTTTGGCCATGGTTGACAGGAGTGTTCACGTGATGAAACCCGGTTACATGATTGGTGTAGAACAGGTTACTAGTGGTAATGCGTTCGTGCCCTTTTTATCAATCTTTCTGCAGATATTCCGCGAAATGCAAAATTACGACCTCAACAATTTGCCGTACGAGCAAGGCGTTGATTGGTGGAGATTGTCACGTGCCAGACGAAGTGCAAACATGTGGTGGGACATATCACGTGACGCAAAATACGCGTTTCTCGAATCAGGCCTAGTTGTCATGACCGACGTCATTAAACTAGATTACAAGATGAATGTTCAATTGTTTCCACAATTATTACGTCAATCAATGCAACAAGCGATTCGAACGCAGGACGTCCCACGAAACGAAGCTCGGAGTCAAAGGAACAGGTAAATATTGGGGGGTCATGAAATCGTTGTTAAATAAGAAAAAATTATTTCAGAGTTCGAAGACGTCACAGAACATATTTCCCCGAGACTTGGATTTGGAAATGTTTTCAAACAAAGTTAGTTGCCACATTTTGATATGTTTGACGTTAATAAATTCTCCTGTAGTTCAGGGAGCCACAACGTAAGCTTAAAAGCTCCAGACTCAATTACTACCTGGCAAGCGAATGCTGTCTCACTAAATCCAAGCAGAGGAATTGGAATTTCCGAACCAACCACTGTCAGATCTTTTAAACACTTCTTTGTTGACTTCAATCTTCCGTACTCTGTGATCAGAGGGGAACAGGTTCGAATCCCGGTGACAGTCTACAACTACTTGGATACTTGTGTTCAGGTATTTCTTGTAACATCAACAAATCTATGTTTTCGAAACGAGTATTTTTTTCATAGGCCGAAGTAAGAGTCCTTATTTCCCGTGGAGCTTCATTTAAAAATCGCGGAACAAACATAATGATACAACGTTTTTGTATTCATCCACGCATGACACAGACAACACATGCTATTGTCGAGTTTGGTTACCTTGGAAACTCAAACATTTCGGGTACAGTTATGACGTCATGTATTTACGCAGTAACCTAATTATACATATCCTATACAGCAACGGCAGACGCAATATACGGAGTGACGTCATGTTGCCCTAGCAACCGGCAAGTTGAGAAGACAATAGCTACTGATGCAGTAACCAGATCAGTGCTTGTGGAGGTGGGTTAGGGTTGACTCCACAACTTAACTTGTTTTGTTTCTCAACAATTTTCTGTCTATAGGCCGAGGGAATTTCCCGCGAATACACCCATAGTGTTTATTTTTGTCCAAATGAAAGAATCAACCTGACAACCCCTTCATCCTACACATTCCAATTCGTCAGGCTTCCATCAAATGTAACAGGATTCCAGTTCCTCGTTAAAGGTAAAATACAATGCAGTCATGCGGAACCATAACTACATAAGATCCAATTACAGCAAGCAACAACGTACATCTGATACTGACGTCACAGCAGAGCGCCTCTAGCGTTTCATACGAGATCGTTCTGGGAGGTTCAGGAAATTCAAGGTCCTGGATATCACGTGACTCGCAAAACCTTGTCACCGCCGCAACCAATCAGATCTTGTCGGGGGACGAATTTCGTCCGTTCTGGGTCACGTGGACAGACGGAAACATCCAGGTGGGGAGGGGAAGATCGCAGGATCATGTGACTCACTTCATGCAGTGGCGGGAACCGAGTGACGAAGCTAGAGAAAGTGTTCTCTATGTTGGGTTTGCCACCAGCGATGGCGCTACAGGGGAGTTTCGTTTGTGGAAAAAAGAAGGTATTTTAAAAGATCAAGGTTTTTATTTTCCACTCATTAAGTTTGGTACCGTGATTAAACCACTTACAGAAAGAGGGGGGTCGTTTTCTGAAATGTTTCAATTGAGCTTGCCGTTAAACACCATCCCTGGGTCAGCTCGGGCAATCGCATCAATGATAGGTGAGTGAACATTCTGTTGCGAAATATTTTAAATTCAAACATCGGTAAACCAGGGTTACCAACATGATATTTATTAACTATTGTATGAGGTGAATCAACATGGTTTCAGGCGATGTCATGGGACCGACTTTGAACAATTTAAACAACTTGCTCCGTCTGCCATTCGGATGCGGGGAACAAAACCTTGCCAATTTCTCTCCCAACATTTACGTCCTCCGATACCTTCAAGCCACAAAACAAATCACTGATGACGTAAGAGCGGAAGCTTTACACTATTTACAAACAGGTGACGTCACTTACAAAGCAACAATGACTCGATTATTGTGGCTTGTTTAATGTGATAGGTTACCAGAGACAGCTTACTTACAAGAGGAGGGACGACTCGTACAGTGCGTTTGGTGATAGAGATTCATCTGGAAGCATGTGGTAATGTTAATACAACAAGTCATGATGTCATTTACAACAAGTTATGATGTCATTTACAACAAGTTATGATGTCATTTACAACAAGTTATGATTTATCCCCAGGTTGACGTCATTTGTGCTGAAATCATTCTCTCAAGCACGTGACTTCATTTACATTGACCCGGCTGAACTCCATGACGCAAAAGAGTGGATTGTTTCATGGCAACAAGAAAACGGGGCTTTCCCTGCTGTGGGAAGGATTTGGAACAAAGATATACAAGCCGGAGTCGATAGTGACGTAGCACTTACTGCTTACGTAACAATTGCACTTCTCGAGGCGGGATTAGAACGCGAGGTGAGATTAACGTCGTCGGACATATTAGCTGTTGTTAAACTTAGATTTACTCAGGATGAAGAGATAGCTGTCATGAAAGCAAAGGAGTTCTTGGAATCTCGAGTCCACGAAGATATGGATTCCTACACCTCCGCATTGAGCGCTTATGCTTTAACTTTGCTTGAAAGCGATTTCGCCACCCAAGCTTTGCATCGTTTATCGTTGAAAGCGATAAATGGTAGCGGGATGAGGCACTGGAGCATGTCCGTTCCCGTAGACACAATCTTCACATTTGCGGATTCCATGAAACAAACAGGTATCAGTGTTTGTCGTGAGTATTATTTCGTAACAATTATGCTTCTGTGACGTAGTGGCCTCGGCTGAAGTAGAAATGACGTCATACGCATTGTTGACGTACACACAAATGAGGAACATAACAGCAGCTCTTCCTATTGTTAAATGGCTCTCCCAAAAAAGAAATGCTATTGGAGGATTCTCTTCAACCCAGGTCTTCTTTCATTGATGACGTGACAAAATGCATTGTTTATTCGTTTGTTTATAAACAGGACACCTGTGTTGCGCTTCAATCGTTGTCGGAATATGCGATATCTTCTTATATATATGGAGTAAACCTTGACGTCACACTTGCTTCCACCAATCTTGATTATGAACGTCAGTTTGAACTGACCAATGAGAACTGCGAAGTGATGCAGCGGGCGGGAATTCCGTCCCTCCCAACTACGATGTTTGTTGAAGCTACTGGTGATGGATGTGCTCTTCTGCAGGTTTGGTTAAAGTGTAACAACGAATGTTCGAGTTACAATGTTTAAGTTGTTACCAGATTGACGTAACTTACAATATACCCGACCCTAATCCAAGCCCGTCATTCTACATCAACATACACCATCAACTTGTAACCCTCACCAATCAAGCTACCAGTGAGTATCAATGGTTTCTTGGCGTGTAGCTTTTTAATCCATTGTTACCCGCCCTTTATTCAGGTGATGGTTTCGTCATTAACCGACATCATGACGTCACATACGAAATTTCGGCATGTGTTCGCTGGCTCCACCACGGCTCGTCGAACATGGCAGTTCTAGAATTCAACTTATTGTCTGGTTTTGCAGCACATCGCGAAAGCATACAACAGGTTTTGTACTTGATGTGATCTGCGGCAGAAATTAAGACTTTAAATTTTTGTTCCAGGCATTGGAAAGCGACACCGTAAACCTGAAGCGATGTGAAGTTACAGATCGCCACGTATTGTTTTACTTTGATGAAATTTCCAGCTTTTGCCGAACCTGTGTGAGGTTTAAGATTGTCCAAGTTCACCAAGTGGGAAAGGCAAAACCGCAATCTGCAAGGATATATGATTACTACGAGCCTGGTAACATTTGAAGAAAGTTTAAAAATGTCACATTACAAACTTTTACTGTAGAATACGAAGCCGAATACATCTACCAACCTCCACCTGACATGATGCAACAGATATGCGACAATGACACAGATTGTGATGTAACAAATCGACAAGGTACGTTCTTTTATATTGCAAATTTTCGTGTTGTGACGCAACAATGAATGAATTAGAGTCAGCGACACATTGTAGCGGAGGAAACTGTGCGGATGAATATAACGAATGTCATTGTTCTCACGACTGTGGGTTCGATGGCCCACCTATTTGTGGGTCAAATGGTCTCATTTACATGAACCGTTGTCGATTGGAAACAGCTATTTGCGAGCTTGGGGAGAACATTGAGGAACGGAGTGAAGATTTCTGTAACGAAGGTGAGCGTTTGTAACAACCGCGAATTTGTTAAATATTTTATGTTGGTGTAGCCCGGCCTGCCCAGCATGAACTGACCCCAACATCACCGGAGCCGACTAATGGAGAAGGTGACGACTCACCCGCATATTCATACGGGGATATTTTCGGGCTACTGAACGACCAACCATTTGCAGAGGTAAGGCAGTTAACATTTTATTTCATACAAAAATAACTTGAAGATATTTGATTAGGAACTTGTGGTTCCTCACATCCGACCAATCAAACAGAAGTAAAGAAATCATAATTGCACCATTCACAGTAATGACGTCACAGAACATATAACTTTGAGGTTCATAAAATATTTGTGGATTGAAAAAGGTTTTGTGTGACGTCATTAAACGTGTAATTCTTCTTCGACCCAAGCCACGATTTTTCCTTCCCACCCCGGTATTACGTCATCATCATGAAAAATCTGTAAAAAAAAACAGTATCTTTTACGTCACCTGTAACAACGTGGGTGACGTCATGTCACTACCTCTTCTTTAACTGTTCCAAGTTCAGGATCAAGAGCTTTGAAAATATATCGGAAGTCTCCCTGCTTTTTTATTGCGCTTTTAAATTCACCAAGCGTTATGTCTCCCACACTGGTAACAAATAACGTTTGTGATGTCACAATGTTGATTATGTTTTGTTGTGATGTACCTTTTCGAAATAGTGGCCATCGCTGGGGTCATGTCTCGGTCGGTAAAATACAATATTCTTGTTTGTGTATTTTCCGATACTTTACCTGTGTAAAAAAATAAACGGATTGAGAAATATTGTACTCTATTGTGACGTCATATTAATGCCCACGTCGGCGAGGTGGATTAGTTCTCGAAACAGGGGATTTCCGAGACAAGGTAGGCGAACCACGTGATAACCCAGAAGATCTTTTCGGTGAAAGCCTGAAATACCATGGTCACACATGACTGAACACACTTGATCTTGTACTTACATACCTCAGGTTAGGTTCATGAAAAACTGAATCTGCCAACTTCAATCCAGGACTCTGAATAAAATGATTAAAATTGCGACAGGAAATTATAACCTCACATTGCCAAAAACCAACATAGGCAATATATTGGAAATCTAAATATGGCAGCGTTTGGGGAAAAAATGCGAATTGCAAAGTAGAGTTGCGTTACTACAGCAAAAATACAAACCAGTATTCGGTACAACTGTTTCTAATTAACATTATCAAAATTAGGGAATTTTCATAAATTATCCATTGAGACCGGATATTGAATAAAACCAATTAGGGTTAACAAAATATCTGAACTACACATTATTAAAGTAAACAACCTTACATGTTGTCTTTGGAGGTCTTTAATTTCTCTGTCTTTTCTTGAAATGGCTCTAATATGTTCAGTCTAAAAGAAAAATTTATGAAAACGGTGACCACTTCAACCCAGCTTAATACCTGTGCTTGCACAAAGTCATTCTCCAATTGTTTGCATTTTAAATCAATGTTGCGACTTTGATTCCGAAGTTCCTCAAATTGAGTTTTTGTGTCATCCAATTCAACAAAAAGCTCTGCCTGAAGGAAAACTTAACATTATCTAAAACCACTTTTAACTTCATACTCACTTTTTCAGATTTTAATTTGTCCCTAGCGAGGTTGCTATGCAGAAGTTTTTGTCGCAAGAAAGAAAGTTCATCTTCCTGCTGTTTTAACCTAACTTTCAGAGCAGAATTTGATGTAACAAAATCTTTTAAATTTTGACGTACTCCTATTAGTTCTTTCTATCAAAACAAAAACAAGTTGAGTTAAATGCATAATTTGAAAATAACGAAGACATTCTCCAGACGTTTTTGTCAATATTGACACTTTTGGTTGACAATGCATTTTGTTTAATTTATGATTGGGCTAACACCAGACAAAGTCGCGAGTAAAACGTCTGTTTGCATTGCTTTACCTCCTGCCGTTGTTTTTCCTCCAACAATATGTTAAGTTCTGCCCTGGCAATAATAAGATCTTCTTCAAAATTCATTCCACATATTTGTCTTCCTTCAGACTCCAGCAACAACTATAAATTATAAAATATAAATCAAATCTTGATTAGTGCATTTGTTCTCTTACAATTTTCTGCAGTTCAAGAGCAAGGTCTTGAATTTCATTCATTTCCTTCGAAAAATCTAATCCTGCAAAAGTATTTTTTTGTTTATTAATCCAGAAACACATATTTTTTTGATACGATCTCTTGCCTTAGCAATTAAACAAATATAAAAAAGGATGCAGTAATATTTCATGCAAAGGGCATGGTTGGCAGGATCGCCCCACTTGGTCCTTGCTGGGCGATCACAGCTATCGTATCGCAATCATTAGGTTTGCAAGCTTGGCAGCCCGGGTTGGGTTGACCCCAAACCTGCAAACCTAATGATATAACAAAGAATTGACTTTTTATATGACCCCAAACCATAAAATTTTTGAAAGACAATGAACATACCATTTTTATGTTCTACAACTTTCTGGGTGACTTTTTCTTCTGAACTAAACAACAATTTTCTGTCTTAAATTATAATTAACTGTTTTATGAAGTCTCTGACTTGGGCAACAAGTAAAAGTTACCTTGGTGTATAAATTGTTTCCTTTTTTCCACCAATACTTGCTGGTTTAAAATGGGCTGCCAATGCTAGGATAAGTTGCATTGTACTTTTGACATTCCCAGTCACTATTTCTGGTAAATAAACAAAGTACAATTAAACATATAATATTCCCATGTTCAAAACAAATTTTAATTTCCAATTAATTCTACAGCTCACCCTCAGTTGTGATGTGGTGGAGCTTAATTCCACGACTTTTCATAAAATCAATTACTTTTGATACATTTTGCTTTTTTTCTTGGTCTGTTTCAGGTTTTACTGAATTTATGTGATGGCCACCTGAAAACATGAACTTTCATTACCACACTTAAAAATTGTACATTGACAAAATGCCAAGCATAAAAAAATCTTGGGCCATAACTCATTTTCATCCCAGCTGTTACATACTCAAATCTGAGCCTAATCCAGTCATCCAGATAGGTTTGAGTAGAAAATTATTATATGTTAATTGTACAGACTAGCGAACAGTTATGTATGTTAAGTCTGGGTTAATTATTTTTGCTTGAATTATCGGTAAAACTTGCTATTACATTTTATCCGCGGTCTTATTAGATTATTTATCTAGTTTTACATTAAAGAAGCCTTTCTTACAAACTATTTCAACAATTTTAGTTAACATAGTTCCATCTTTCAAATCGTTTTCAAAGTCTGTGATACGCAGTGATTTTTTCTTAAGTTGGCTGTTCACCCAAGCTGTGTAAGCTTTAATTTGTTCCTGCAAAATAAAATATATTGTTTATGAATACTTTTACCCTTTAGATTTGATTACTATTTGCTTGGTAGACACCTGTAATTCCATTTATGTAGCATTGGCTTGAATACAGATAAACGTGTAATCCAACAGTAAAGTAAAAATATCGGGAAGGTCAACTCAATATAAGAAGAACAATCATCAGACGGGACGTCAGTCAACAAAACTGTCGTGTTTCCTGCAATCCGGACCACCCAAGTTAAAGTTTATATAATTTTTTGTGATAAAATTTATAATAATACCATCGCTTTTTTAACTATTTGAAAACAAGTGTAAAAAATAGTTATTTATCGTCTATGTGTAGTCTATGGGTTAAAACATCCAAACGGAATTTTTTTTCAAGAAAAGAAGCAAAAGACTCTTGTGACCCGGTCCAGCAGTAGCTTCCGAACCAACCAACATCTGGTTGATAAATTTTTGTTTTCCGTTTTTCTAGAAAGCTTAGAGGTTTTAAGACTTCTGACAATGGCTTACAACCAGCAAGGATATGGTCAGGCCCCTCAACAGGGTTACCAGCAAAGATACAGTGCACCACCCCAGCAGCAGGGATATGGTGCCCCACCCCAACAAGGTTATGGCCCTCCAGGGGGTTATGGTGCCCCACCACGACAGGTATGTGCAAACAGGTTACCTTGCTACAAGAACTAAATTTTTTAAATATTTTTTGTTCGGGTAAATTTAGTTTTATTTGACAGCAAGGACCAGATATTTGGGGAATATTTCAACGAGTTGACAGAGATCGAAGTGGACAAATTACAATTAAAGAGCTCCAGGAAGCATTATCTAATGGAACTTGGAAACCTTTTAATCCGGAAACAGTTAGATTGATGATTGGTTTGAATAAATTTATTTGTTGTGGCAGTGGCCTGGTTTTAAACCAGCATATTTTAGGAATGTTTGACCATGACCATAGTGGGACGATTGGCTATAATGAATTTTCTGGATTGTGGAAATATGTAACTGACTGGCAGTCTACATTCAGATCTTATGACAGAGATAATAGTGGAAATATTGACAAAAATGAACTGAAAAATGCCCTCACATCGTTTGGTGAGTATTTGAAGATCACAAAAATCTTCCATTAGCTTTATTACAATGCGACATTCTTATGCAGGGTACAGGTTGTCAGATCAGTTTTACAACATATTGGTTCGTAAGTTTGATCGACAAAATCGTGGAACAATAGCATTTGATGATTTCATACAGTGCTGTGTTGTTTTACAGGTTTGGCAGTGAAATAATTTCCACACTGTGTTTTTGCTACCATTATTATTTTTATCAGACCCTCACAAACTCATTCCGTCAACATGACAAAAATCAAAATGGGTGGATCAATATTTCATATGAACAATTCCTGACGATGGTTTTTAGTGTGCGGTCGTAACCTTTGAACTGTTAAACTTGAGGATATGTGACAGAATTATTCAGCTGTATTCTAATTCTCCAACTCGTTGACTGCACTCTCTGATTTTTTATGCAGTGTGTAATGATGTAAATAAAACCAGTAGCCAGTTTTGTGTATGACAGCAATAATTTGTATTAAAATTGCATAATGTTGCAACTTGTTACAATACAAAAAGACACTTTGTAGGTAAAATACAAGGATTGTAAATAAAGAATTGCAATAGTTTGTTGTTCAGGATGAGATATGTGGCAAGGTACTGTAAGACCACAGAGCCGATGATTTATCTAAACAAAACCGTATGCTAATTTAGTTTTAAAACTTTATATAGCAGACAAACAAAACACAACGTTTGTCTCACCAGGATCAGATATTGATGCTGTTCTTTGTTCCCCCATAAATATATTTCCACCTGACTTCTCCTTATTGTCCTGAAGACATTAAAAGTCCAACAAACCCTTATTTATAAGTTTAGATACAATGTTTACCTTAACTTGACTGATTGCTTGGAGAATCTGCTGTCGAGGAAGTTCTTGAGTTATACCCAGTTCACTTAAATCTCCGTGGGTTAATGTAAGGAATGCATCCATGTCAATTTCCTGTTTTTCAAATATTGGATGATATTTTTCAAGAGAAAGTCTTTGCAGGATTCCACTAAGTTCATCTTTGAAAGAAAATAATCAAAATATAAGCAAGTGGAGCCAATAATGTATGATTTCAGTAAGCTGCGAACAGACTGTTTTGATCTCATAAGTGCAGCTTGGTGTGACTCTTGGATGACTTTGCCGACCAAACAGCCAGGCAAAGACTTCCACTTTGTGGTGACTATCCGTTTGGGCACCAAACTAGGGTGTATGGAGATAACAAGGTGGAAACAAAGCTGCACTGATGAGACCTTACAAGTCAAAAGAGTGACTCATAAGGTCAGCTCACTGAAAAAAATAATCAACCACATGTGTATTTCACAAATTACCAAAATTCTACAGGTAAGAGATTTGCCATCAATGTTTAAATCATAACAACAAACACCTTCTTCATTTAATGCTGGAGGAGCATGGCGGTGATTTTTCTTGTTGCTTCTCCGGCTTCGGGACGATGCGTCAGATTTTTCTGATTTTCGGATACTCCTTGGTGAATGTGTAGGGGTCAAAGTTGAGTTGGTACTTTGGGATGATGCAATGGATTCAGCTTTACTGTTACTTCTTAAATGGTCTCTTTTATCATTCACTTGAATTGCTTGCTGGAAATATGAATTGCAAAATTTGAAAATTTCTCAAAAAAAGTTTTTTCATTGGTTTAGTCACATTGGTTTGGTGGTTACCTGTGCAGCAAATACTAGTTGATCAGTTGAAACTGTGCTGCGGATTTGGACATTGTCCATACTGAAATACAAGAAACTTGAACTTCAATCATGCTACAAAATGTTATATTTACCTTCCAGGTGTTGAAGCATATTTACGTTGTCGTCTTGTGGCAATTTTTGACAAAACTGTGTCTGAATGCCGATCTCCTGTTAGTGCTCAAACATGTTTAGAGACAATTATATAACAAACAATCAACATACCTGATATGTTGTGGGGTTCATGGATTCCTGATGGAAGTCTGAAACTCTGGGAAACTGAAACTGCCCCACCTGATGAGTGGGGACTATGGGTATTCCCCCCAGCCCCACCTGTATTGTACCGACCAGAGCTATTTGGACTGTAAAGAAACTTAGAAGGTTGGACAACTGACCGACTGCCTGAGCTCTGAAATAAATATCACATTAAGTTATAAAATACAACACCAGCTAACCTCACCTCACCTCTCCACTGCTATTAAGACTATTTGACATTGAAGTTTTAGATGTTGACATTTTTCTTTGTGTTGATACAGTCTGCTTGTCCACCCCTGTACTAGTTTGAAAAGGGGGAACCACAGGAGATAGTTTGTCCATTGGAAAATGTGTAGCAGGTGCAAGATGGTTTGGCTAAACATTATGAAAAGTACAAAATATTGTGTGCAGAAAAAAGGTTACTTACTTCAGTGATTGTTACATTTCCTGTTCCACTCGGATCAACTAAAAACATACCAAAAAAGTTTTTATGCCAATTTTCACTTGCTGCAAAATAACCTCACATTTTTCAGGTTTAATGCCATCTCCCCCAGGTGCAATTAATGTGTCTTCAAAATTTAAAACTTTATTAACCGGCTTGAAAGGTCGTGGTAACTTCATTCCGCGGACAGTCCGCGAAACTTTCGACCAAAAATTGCGTTTTGTGCCTGCCACTTGTGGAAGAGCTGCAGAAACAACTTTGAGTTAAGCAACAAATTCATCAAATGATATCAGGCTAATTTTTTTTTGCTGCCAGGCATAGTAATTAATACAAATCGTTCTTCTGGCTCAATAAACACTTTCGAAACTTGTGCCAGAAGAGCAATTCCTATTAATTATCAATTGATAAATGGACAAGTTTAACACTACATTTTCCATTAAAAACATAAAATTTTCTTTGAAAATGTTAGATAGTTTTTTTTACCTTGAGGTGATTTGGACGCAGACTTGACATCTGTAAGCAGTGAACCAGAACCACTTTGCCATGCTTTAGTAAGTTGCGCAGATTCTGAATCGGCTTCATCTTGCTTTTCCTGCATTACTTTCTCAGCAAGCATACGAAATAACGTTGTGTCGTTTAAATCTAAAAAAAAGTATCTTTGGATAATTTGTTCAAACAGAAAAAAAAATAACTGTCAAAAACTTACTAATCAACATTGCCATGTCAAAAGCTGTGACCCCATTGTGAGCAGGAATCCGAACATTGGCACCATACTTTATAAGTGCAATAGCAGCATTGGTTTTTCTATGTTTATAAAGCTAACTTTAATCACACATTAGGTTTTCATTAAAATGTAACTCTCACCCATAGTATGTTGCTTGCATTAATGCCGTCCATCCATTTTCATAATCTGTTGCATCTATATCTGCCCCATGATCAATCAGCAGTTTTATAATGTATACATGTCCACCTATTGAAGCATACATTAGTGGAGTAGCTCCGTCACTAGACGATTTATTCGCTTGGGATGGATCTTCTTTTAATATAGAAGATACTTTGTCATGCGAACCTGTCACAACAACTTTTGTTGTTATAGGTTTGTTTGCCTTACACACTAAACATACCAGACTTTACTGCAGTAATTATGTTTTCTCCTTTTTCTGCCACTAAAAATAAAGTTTATTGTTTCAAATCGATCTGCTTTGCAATGTTAAACACTAACCAAACCTCTTTCAGGTTTGTCTGTGGTCTTTCTGTCCAAATATCCCCGGACCTCTTTCATTCCACAATCTGTTGCAATTTCAAGAGCAGTTTTTCCCAATCCATTTTTCAGGTTGGTGTTTGCACCTTTATCAACAAGAAGCCTCGCCATCGGCAACTGACCTAAACAAGCAGTTTAACAAAGTGGCACGAACTTGTGTAAAGTTGTAATGTTACCGGTCAATGCGGCAATCATGAGTGGAGTCCAGCCAGTGTATCTGAATCTTTGGTCTGGTGGAGTCGCATTCTTTAACAGTGTTCGTAACAAATCATCTTTCCCATGCAGAGTAGCAACTGCTAGTGGTGTTGAGTAATACGACACTTCCTCCATTTCATCCAGTGCAAATCCATTTGATAGCAAAAGCTCAACCATCTAACAGTAAGATATCAAAAATGTTTTGAATAACCACGGCAGGCATATTATACTGTATACAGGGAGGTTTTTCTGAGGACACCTTGATGATGACCTTATTGCAAACATTGCCTGTGCTTCATAATACACCACCAACTAAACTGTAAAACTGGACAAATAGTCTTTCTTTTGTACCTTTCCATGACCACCATATGTTGCCAATGTAAGTGCTGTTATTCCCATTGGAGTGGTTGCATTGATGTTGGCCTTGTTGTTGAGCAAATGTAAAGCTACATCTTCATGGCCATATCGTGCAGCTTGCATTAATGGTGTCCAACCATACAGGTTGGTTCGATCCAACGACGCACCTTTAATACAACAGGCATAATGTGGTAAAGGAATTTACTGCACAATATAGTTAAACATTCAGTTGCATCTTGCACAAACCACATTACAGAAAAACTGCCACCTTTAATGCATAGCATCCGTACAATTCCTTCATGTCCATTAGCTGCTGCAATATGCATTAAACTATGTCCATCAGCATCGGTCGTTTCAACAGAGATGTTTTGCTCAAGATACATTTGAACCTGGAAGACATCAGCTTCAAAACTAATACGTTTGAAAACAGAACCAATTCACAGTAACTTTATTTTTGTTTAAATTTGAATGATTTAAAAGATTTTGCTTTTTTAAATCTAATGTCACCTTGGCAGAATCTCCATTTTCAACAGCATGTGTTAAAGCCCGAATACTTTGGGGGACACTCAAAGAAGGATCCATAATATTTCAGGAAAGTGGTACATTATATAACTGTTATATGCTTTGTGTACGCAAGTTTTAGCTGGAAAACATTTAAAGTAACAAACTCGAATGACGAAAAACGCCGTTTTTGTTTCGGTAAATATATCACGCATGATTGAACATAATTTTAGGCTAATTTGACCATAGAATTGACACAAGAAAGGAATTTCTGTGTATTCAAAGGTAGGGTAAATTTTTCAAAAATAGGCATAACAATTTAATACATTTAATAGCTAAAATTAAAATGATCGGTGCGTTAAAAAACATGTGGAAAAGATCAGGAAGCCGATCCGCTTGTTATACGGATTTAGAAAGATTTTTTTCCGGTTTAGGTTCGGTTTCTGTTCAAGTAGGTGACCACAGATGTTAAGATTCAGTTCAAGACTGTAAAGGACTAACTTTTATTTGGAATTGGCGATTTAATAAACCGCACTATCCGAAGTTTAGAAAAACCTAAACATATCCGAATTATGTAAAGATCCGGAATAAATAAATCTGGGGTTATACTTTACGTGTGTCTGAGGGACGATTGTAGAGTTTTGTTACCAAACAAGACGTAATAGCATGCTTTAACTTTAGTTGCACAAAATTTCGTATGTTGCATTGTAAACTGGGCAGTACAAAGTTTTGTGACACCTCCCCCCTTAGATCCAGTGCGGTGGCAACAAAGAAAAATCCGTCAATCCTGGAGATTTGAAAAAAATATAAAAATAACATTTGTTGTGGCGACGTTTGTTGGTATTGCAAAATTTGGATGGTTTACTAATTCTGGCCATGATGTGGTGGCGCAGACGGAAGAGTCTGTCCAAAGCCAAAAGTCTATTGTATAAAGTTGCCTAAATGTCTCTGCCAATTGTCTCTCTGTACATGATTCTCACCGACAAACAGGTCAATCCGAACAAATATTTCGTTATCAGGCCTGTGGGATAAAGTCTGAAGGCGGCAAATAATTTGTTGAGCCTAAAGCGGGGGTGCACAACCTTTTTACTATTGCCGGCCGCAACGCACACACCACTGTGTGCTAACGGCCGCCACTGAATAACTGCTTTTTCAACGATATACCCCTGATAATTACGACAAGTTGACGTGAGCAATATAAGAAAGGAATGGAAATCATTCCATACCTGAAAAATGTGCACTATTTATTATTTACAATTACCAAATTACGTGTATACAATGTAACGAAGAATCGAAGTATTTAATGGCTGCCTTGTTCTTGTACGCCTATAGACAAACTTTCGAAAATAGGTTGCTCGTTGAAATCATCAGACGAAGACCCGACTCCAAATTGCTGTCCAACATACGTGTTCGGTACTTGTTCTTCAAATACTTCATTTTTGAAAACGCTGCTTCGCACACGTAAGTGCTTTCAAAAAGAACGAGAGTTTTTCTGGACAATTCTTGCAGTTTAGGATATTCAACTGCACTTTTCCAGGTATCCAGCAAATCTTCTTCGTCTTTAAATTTCTTTACTAGCTGCTCGTTATTTTTTAACTCAACCAGCTCCATTTGAAGACGAAACGGTGCAATTTCGGTTTCCACCAGATTTAGAAAAGCAACGATTCTGATTGTTTGCGAAATTTTCTTAAAATCTTTAAAACGGTTAAATTCCTCCAACAGCCCGTCCAAAACGCCGGAAAATATATCGATTGGAATATTCTCAACATTTATTTCTTTGCTGTCAATCAGCGCTGTCACTTGTCAATCAGGAAAATGAAAGAAATTGCGATGCCTAAGATGACTTTTAAAGAGAAGACATTTGTCCCGGAAATCTTGTACTTTTTTGTACAGGAGACAAACTGTTGTTGTTTTTCCTTGCAAACTTTGGTTCAGATTGTTGACATGAGTTAGAATCCACCAGAAGCGCAAGAGATGTGAGGAAGTCAACGTTGAGCAGGGGGCAAAACATGTTTTTAAAGTCATAATATTCGCAAGAGCAGAACACGGCAAGACGTCTCTCCCTATGACAACCAACGGACGGAAAAGTGATAAAGCACATCCTCCGCTGATGAATCACATGAGCTTAAAATTTCTTGAAATTGCCTGTGATGAAGAGCATTTGCCCGAATGAATAAAATAATACCATTTACGTCTTTCAGAACGTTACTTAAAGCAATGGATTTGGAACACAATGCTTCATGGTGGATAATACAGTAAAGATTAATGAGCTCGTTATTTCCATGTTCCTTGCATACGTAATCTGACAATCTTGTCACAAATCCTTGTTGCTTACCCGTCATGGCAGGTGCGCCATCCGTGAAAATGCCATGAAGACGTTTTAAATCTAATCCGGAGCGAATGTAGGCATTTTTGACTGCATCAAATATGTCTTCACGGGTAGCCAGTGAAAGAAGATCCTTACACAACTCAAAACTTGTAGATAGAGAACGAACGAAGACCAGCGCAGTTGCGCAGAGTTGTTGATGTCCGTAGATTCGTCAACAGCGAGCGCAAGTAAACTCCTTTCTTTATTAACTTTTGCTTTCAGAGAGAGCTTCAACTGCTGAGCTATGTCAGATTGCCGGCGTTGCACAGTAGCGCGCGAGAGAGGAATCGATGAGTAATCTATTTCTTTGCCGGAATGAATGCATTTAACAACGTCTATGATACATCGCTTAACAAGTTCTCCATCGTAATAAGGCTTTCCTGCAACACCTAGATGACATGCCACTTTGTAGGAAGCTTCGCAACGTTGATTGGTGGAGTGAACGAAGGACGAGATGCAAGCGCTTTGCTGACGTACACGCTTTTTTTAATTTTCGACACTGACCTTCCTAGACTCTCCGTCCGACTTTTCATAGGCGTGTGACAGATGCCGCTGAAAATGCTGCTTTGCATTATCCCCTTTTACAGTTTTAAGGATTTGACTGCAAATTAAACACTTCATGGAATGTGTTGCTGTCTGCATCATAAAATAATCCACCTCCCATTTGGGATTAAACGCCCCTTTCTCTTCTAACAACCTTTTTCGTTTCAGCGATATGACTGAGTGGTTCCACCATAGTACTATGGTTCCACTGTTTAGCTTTTTGACAATTGTACATGCGTTCATGACAATTCACCGATATGCTATCAATGTTTTATGACGTCACCATCCGAATTGTTGCGCTTTGTCTCGCCTGTGTTTTAAATGTTGCGGTGACTGCACCAGTTACTACTCGCTACAGCGAACGAATGTGTTTTACGCCGAAATGGAAATGGGCCTAATTAAAAGCTTAACTTTTGAGACCGCTTTAAAAACAAGTTTCAAAGCAACGACGGCCGCCAATGCATATATTTTGATATAAATGTGCACGGCCGCAAAAAATAGCGTCCGCGGCCGCATGCTGGTTGTGCACTGGTGGCCTAAAGTAATGTAAATTATGACAAAAAAAGATTTTTACTGGCACGTTGTTTCATTGTTGACAAACATGATGTTTTAGTTTAGTTGCTTTTTTTTCGTAAAAATTACTCAGCAATTCCAAAACAAATTAAATTGCTGAGTCAACACATTCAAAGGACGAGATTACATAAAATAATTTTTTGCGTGTGGCACGGGTTTGTGTCAAAATGTCATCCCCAGTCATGGCTTTGTTCCGAAGCTTATTTGGACAAGTTTTGAAAGCAAGGTATAAATATATGTGTGTGTGTTGTATTTCTAGACCATTATTTTCAATTTGGTGAAGGTATCAATGGCTGGCTCCCTTGTAAAGTTTGTGTCTAAATCTGAAAGCATGTTTTAGATCTTGTCTCTTTGATGTGTCAGCATGGGTTTGCAACGACCTTATTATTCCAAGCTAAATTATTAAACAAATCCTGTTTCTCATGTGAACATATAAAGTGCTGGTTCATGATATAGTATAAATTATTATATTAAAAGTGGGTTGCAAACTAAACTTGTTTGGAACCACTGGTTTAGAGACCAGACTGGAAAAAATGTCGTGTTTTTGCGAAAATTCGCCGATAATCCGCGCAATATTAATTAGCTAATGCATTAACATACAAAAGACGTTGCGATCGTCCGCGCAATTAACGATCGCCGACACGAAATCCTCCACGCAAAAAACAAACTTTCCAATCTGGTTTAGAGATAGTACTTAATGAAGATAGGATCCATTTGTATTTAACCCTTACTTGCATATTACCCAAAAGTAGTTACCACATAATAATTTATTTTTAACTTTTTATTTTAGGGTTGATGCCATTCAACACAAGCCGCTGCATTTGTCCTGCTTATCTTGTGTCAAAAAAAAGAAAAAAATTAAGATTGGACCAAAGAACTTTGTGGAAACGGCAATTAAAGGAACACCACGATATATTGCTCGACATATGTCTGATCCATACGTCAAAAGAAGATTTGTTGAAGGATATAGGTAACAATGCATGAGGATTTGTCAATATTTTTAATGTTATGCAATCATGTATTTGCTTGATTTTGTTTGACATGGACCAGATGTAGAAGTGCATTTAAACTACTTGAAATTGATGAAGAACACAAAATACTTGGGCCTGGGATGAAGCTTGTGGATTTAGGGGCTTCCCCTGGGTCATGGTCACAGGTGGCTGCGGAAAAAATTTTTCCCGTGCAGGAGATTAACCTAGGTGACCATTGAATTTGATTAAACTAAATTTATCTGTGGGTCCCAACCTAAATTCTAATGTGTCTTTGTAAACAACCAGTTGGAAAACACTGCTTTAAATTACCGCACACATAAAATTGATGCAAGCTTCTTAACCATTGAACAGTGGCATTTTATGTTGTTTGCATAAAAATGTAAACCCCTATGTTGTTATTGTTTCCAAGATGGTTCTGACTGTTTATCGAACACTGGAATTGTTATTGCCTGTGACCGGCTCAAGTTTCCGGCATTGGAAAATGTTGTTCAAATTATTGGTGACTTTACAGACCCCAAAACACAACAACTAATTGCCAACAAATTAAAAGAGGTGATGTCATGTTAGTAAAATCAACAGGAAAACATATTAAAATTTTGTCAGGGTTTTCCAGATGACAAAGCAGATATTGTAATTTGTGACGCTGCAACAAACTCAACTGGTTTCCATGACACTGATCACATGACCATTACCAACCTTCTGATTTCAGCTACAGTGTTCGTTAAAAAGGTAGGTTCAACTTTAGAGTCATTGTTATGAAAAGTTTTTCAAATTTGATTTAATTTATGAAGTTTCCCTCCTTCCATCATATAAATTTGCCTGGTAACGTCAGTAACAAACTCAAAATACATTTTGAAGAAAGTTTCTGTCCACAAACTTGTTAATAGAGATCCTCATGTAGCTTGTCAACAAGAAATATACACTGATGCTTATTCATGTTTCAGATTTTACGACCAGGTGGAACGTATCTATTTAAAATTAGAACTGGTCGGGAGATTGATAGATTTGCTTCTATTCTTAAGTGTTTGTTTGGCAAAGTTAAGCTTGTCAAACCTCCAGCAAGCAGAGTGGAATCAACTGAAACATATTTCCTTTGTAGACATTTCATGAATTTCTGACAGTTTAAATTACATTTTTTAGTGGAAAATAGAAAGTCTTGTATCGCCGACAACATTATTTATACAACTCCATTTAGCTGTTAATATTGCACCAATATAGCACTATCAAAATATCAACACATCTAAATTATTTATTCGACCACTTTATCACACCAAAATGTCACATTTAAAAAATTGCATTGCCAGATTTATGCAAACTGATGAAAGAACATTTCAAAGAATTTAGTTTAAAAATGGATTTTATTTTGTTTTCATTTTATTTTCTTGAATGAATCCATGTTTCAACAAAATGCTTCTGGCAGCATTGTTAATATGTTTGAATCTATCTGGTCCCAACTGAATCCCTCCGTACCATCGCGAAACCACAACAATAACATTTCTTGCATCTAATATTTGAAGTAAATGCAAAACCCTTCCCCCAGCATGTGTCTCTCCGTCATCATCACAATCTTGATGAAAAGTATTTGCTTTCTCGTTAAAAACTCTGTAGGCGTGAATATTATGCGTTGCATTGGAAATTTTTCGAATTTTTAGTAGTTCTTGTAACACCTGTTGAACCTGAGAGTGTTTTGAAATGACAGCTAGATGACCTTGGAATGTACTTTTTCTGTCTGTAAATGGATCACCATGATAAATACTGGGTCCTTTATACACGGTCTCACTTTCTGTTTTTGATACTTTAGATTGGGCTTTTTTGTTGGCTTTCACCAATTTAAATTCTTGATTTTTTTCATCCACAAATCCACGCAAGTGTTCAATCCACAGAAAAAGAACATTTTCTCCTTTATTATCAGCACCGATGTCGGCGATACTTTTGTCTACGCTTTGTCGTTCCACTCTTTGTAACCAGGGTGCAGAGAATGAATATTTAGGAATCGCTTGAGAAGGATAGTCTGCGGGTAAAGTTACCTCAAACACCAACAACAAAGGACTGTTCTGGCCTATTCTCAACCGGAAGTGTCTGGAACACTCGTTGACCACCGACCAATCACCCTCGTAAATTGAAGAAATTGCTTCTATCTCTTCAATTTGTCGACTTAAATCGTCCATTATTACAAACAATCCAGTCAAAACGCACTGTCCATTTTTCTGGGACTTCCCCGCTACAATTTTGCCCCTTATTATCCGCACCATCAAGGTTCATGGAATAAAGTTGCCTCTGCTTTCTAATTTAAAAAAACATCGCGCTAATAGGTGTGCATTATTCAAAATTGAATGTTTCTTTTATTCAACAATTACAAGCAAGACGATAAAATTGAAGCAATTTTATCTTGTTTATTCTTGAACCTTTGCTTCTCAGCATTTTCCTTCCTGAATCAGAGTAATTTCGTCACCTCCAGCGGTTACCCTGCAAATTATAATGCGTACTTTTAGTTTAAATATTTTGCCTAGTGTGAAATACTTACTGTCTGCACGATGAAAAGTTCAACGTGCAAATATTGGCATGTGTTATACCATCACTTCCACATACCGGTAAATAATCATGACCGCATTTACTGCAATAAAAGTATAGGCAGAATAAGAAATCATTACCAACGATAAATTATTCTTACGTAAATCATAATTTCCAAGGCCTTGAAATTTGAAAAATTTTCAGTCAACATAAATTGCACGAAAAAGAATGCAAACGGTTTAATACTTAATTTTGTTCGGAGAAACTTTGCATATAAATGCCAGATTGAGAATGAAGACAAAATAAAGTACGATAAGGGACTAATGACATAAATCATATTTTAAACAAATACTAAAGGCCCGTTTACACACGAACACAGTTTGGCACGGCACAGCACAGTCTGGCACACACGGTGTTTACACTACTGGAATAATCGAGCACGACAAGTGCAAGTGACAAGTTACGTTGATAATTTTTTAGGGATGTCACTCTTGCCTTGCATTTCTCTGCCTCGCCAGCGATATTATAAGTACAAATTGAAGTTGTTTCTACTGGCTGTAGATATTTATGAACAAAGGGGCATGTACTGTTTTACATAGTTAAGACATGTACTGTTTTACATAATTTTTTACGACGCAAGGTAACACTACAGTTTATTGAACCAAACACCACACATTATGAAAACAAAGATGGTATAATTGAACCAGGACAATGGTTTTCCACAGCAGCATCCCGCTGAGACGCCATTCCACATACCGCTTTGTAATGCAGCTACGGCACCATTTCATACGCTCAAAACAATCGCTCACATGTCAAACGCGGTCACATCACACAACCACCACTAAAATAATATATGTCCTACATGTTTAGGCAGTCGCGCTGCACTTTCGCATCAATGTGTGCCGAAATGTGCCCAACTGTGCCCGAATTTATGCTCGTCGAGCAAAAGCGAGCACATCCTAGCACAGACCGGCACATCCAATCCCAGCACAACTCAGCACACGCGCACAATAAAACAAACACGGAATCGTCTGTAGTGTAAACGGGCCTTAACAGTCTGCATGGCGCAGGTAAACCTCTAACTGAAGCTGTGCAACAACACGACCAACAGTGCAACTATTGCAGTCTTCATGCTTTGATCAAGTCTATCTCTGATTTCTAAATGTAACCATAATTGAAAACGAAAACAGTAATTATTTCATAATCGATACATTTAAAACTGTGTAAGATTAAAACTATAAAAAATAATCTAATTTTTATACCCTGGGCGTTTATAACACAGAATTAATGTTTTTTCAGAATGTTTTCCTGTCTGAGCGCGCCATTCACACAAACCACAGTGCGGAAAGTTGTTGTGATGGAATGTTTTATATCTGCGTGTGGGTCCAGTCTGTAAACACTGTCTTGGAAATCCTTGTCAAGTTCATTGATAAGATGTCTGTGAAGATAACGGGCAATGTTGGTACATAATGTGAAGCTTTGTTGGGAACACACAGACAGAGATTAAACTTGTAATCGTTATCTACATGACGCAAATACATTGCTTGGACCGATTTTATTTTCATGAGTTTAAGTTGGCGTCAACAACGGCATCACCTCAATCCCCATCAAAATGCCCCAGCGCTAAAATTGAACAAACTACAAATACGTGCAAATCTTTATGCATGACTGATGTTTTCGCTCACCATTTCAACACAATGAAAGTAAGCGTTTTAAAATTTACCTCAACGTTGAGGGCTCACCACGAAACGAGATGTCTAAATAGCTGTTTGTATTCAGTGGTTTTGCGGAAGGAATTGGCTGAACCATCCGACCCACATAACTATGAAAAACATACAACAAGAAAATCGCAAACAAACACAGATGCCCAGTAAATTATTTGTTAACAAGTCTCTGTGTTTGCGTGGCTGCAAGGCCCTTGGAAGCCAAGTGGGCCAATGACCGTCGACGCCAAACTGCGACTTCACTAAACCTTGGAACTTCTTCAGGTCTTTAAACCAAATCTGATTAATGTTTAGATTCAGGAACGATTTGAGGGCAACAGTGGAATAGCACTGGATGCGGTTGATCAAGTTGCAACAAGTTTATTCCAATCGACGCTGCAGGGCCGGGCGTTTGTCATAAATGACAAATAAAGTTATTTCAAAACTTCATATTGCATTCTAAAGACTTGAAGCGAAATCGCTAAGCGTTAGTAAGCTGTTTCACGCTTGATCGGCGACGTTCCCCTTAGGCAAGTTTTATAAACGGAAGCCTTTTGGTGTTTATTGCGAAAAAGTCTGAAGGTGGAAACCAGTTTGACCGCAGAAAAGTCTGCTTGGAGGATTAGTGCTGATGCTGCTAGTTTTATTTGCAGCATTTGGATCTGCAGCTTGAACCGTTTTAATGTTTAGGGAAATAGCGGTTAGGCATCTTTGCTTGTGAAAGGTAACACTGGACTATATTTGTGTTAATTATTCAAAGGAAATATTAAAACATGTATAGCTGTTCCTGTACATAAAAACTTACATGTAGCTCGGGTGAAGTAGGAATGTTAGATTATTTCCTTCCTTGAGCAGAACGATCTAATTGTGATAGTTTGGCATCGTTAGGCGGTCAACGAACAATAACAACAATTAGTCGTCGCGTTGTCGGCGATTCGCGTTTTACGACTCACGAACACGTTTATCGCCTCATCGAAGAGCGTTGGGGCGGAAACTGCAATTCTTCGTATCGGATTATACGGTAATGAGTGGAGTAGGAGGTCAGGTCGCAAGATTTCATGGTGGATTAGGAACACTTTGAGTACACGTCAGACTGATGGTAGAGATTGTGTCTCACAAGCATAGCAGCCCCAACGTGTGAAGTTGCAAAATTAATTGTGAAATTATTAAAGAGTTGGAAAGACGTTCAAAACGTTGTTGTGCTCGCTGGCATGACTTGGTAACTGCGTGACGCACACGTTTGGTTGCAGGGGAGAACATATTGTTTACTCTTTCCAGTGAACGTAATATTTTTACTGCTGGAAGGCAAGGTTTGTGGGGATTTAAAGCTTTTTGCAAATAAACGCCTTATAAGGATTTGTTGCCATTATAACCGACATATTGTTGTGAGAAGGGCGAAGCTGTCGATCAAAAGCATCCTCGTCCACTGCCGGCGGTTACTGAGGTGAGAAGGTGACGGGACGTTTTATTGTAGGTGACGCGGACATTGATGGATTGGCGCTGAAACACTTGTAAAATACGTGGTGGGAATTTAACTAAAGTCGCCCGAACTTGATTGTGATGAATTTGACTTCTTCCGGGAGTCCGGCTTTCCGGAGGGCGGGAAAAAGGAAGTGTTATTTACGTATATATACCGAGACCTGTTGTCAACAGGTTGATGGTCTCAATTTAAAGATTTAGACTTTAGAATAACAGCATGTTAGAAGACAGTTTCGAGAAAGCCTATATGCATATAATTATCAGATTTAGTTATTCTAGGTTTGATGCAAGGTATAATGAACAGTAATTTTCAACACATTTTTTCTTGTTTTTATTTAGATTGTTTTGTAAATTTTACCATGACGACGATTTGTTTTTCCGTGTTATTATTAAGTTTGTGTGTTGTGGTGTATAACGCCCAACGGACAAATGCATCAGGTAAGTTACTATTATAACTGGGTAAGCATTTCTTATTGAGACTTTTTACTGGGCAGGGGAAGCTGAATGGTTTTCTATCCGACCTCGAAGAATGCTTCGCTCTCGAACGGTGTTCAGACTAAAGGGCGCCACACCTGACGAGTGTGCGGTAGAGTGTATATCCATGAGGGGGCGCTGCCTGTCATTTGATTACCACCGTCGCACGCGTTCCTGTTTTGGTCGCAGAAACGGAGATGAGGTCCTCGATAGACGTCACAGGCCCCACGTCAGAAGGAATGAAAATTATGATTTCTATGTGTCGTCGCCAGGTTTGTGATACTGAGTTATGTTGAAGTAATTCGAGGGATTCTGGATAGTTGTAAAAAAAATCATTTGTACAGACAGGATAAATGGCGTGCACAGAACTCCGGTGCAACCGGGCCGCGTCGTTGAGCGCCCCCATATGGTGAGACCTGTCTTTTCCCCAACGTTCGCCCCACACACAAGGTAAATTTCTTTTTCTGGAAATAACTGCATCAAAAAAAGAGCTCCGATGTTTGCGTCAGTTGGTAAAAGTCACGTTGGCTTGTTGCCATAACGAGAGCACCTGAAAATTAATTATGTCCGGTAGCAACGGCAGCAACAAAAAACAACTTGTTTAAAACTATATGATGTGTATGTAGTATCAGTTTGACATGATGATATAAATCAAATATCATCACAAACAGGCCTCCTCGACCCAGACCGACCTACCGACCACGCCCACCACAAACCAGACCGAACTACCGACCACGCCCACCACAAACCAGACCGACCTACCGACCACGCCCACCACAAACCAGACCAATGAGGACTTATCCAACAAGGCGGCCAGTGCGCACAACTTCTGAACCAACATTATTAACCACTCCCGCAGGTAAAACTTCAATGAATTTGTTAGAGTTTGCTTGTTAGGAATTTGTCGCCACTGGGCAGTTTTTTCCCACATTGCTTCTTATGTGAGTAGAAACGTAGATTTTTGATTTTTCAGGCGAGTGTCGAAAAGCTATTGGTTTGGAACACGATGTTATACCAGACGAGAACTTCAATGCATCCTCATCTTTCTGGTACTTCTACCCTTCAAGGGCAAGGTTAAATGGTGGAAGTGCTTGGATGTCGAATAATCGTGATACGAATCAGATGCTTGAGGTAGAATATTGCAAGCAAACTGATCATTGACTGATTTGGTTTCTTTGGGATTCGCAATCTTTTTCATGGGATTCGCAATCGTTTCAGTTGATGAATATTTTTTCTTTCAACTTTAGATCAAACTTGGACGCGACACCCAGCTCGCTGCTATAGGAACACAGGGCTATTATTATCTTTTACGACAAAATTTCGTAAAGACGTTTGAAATTTACTACGAAAACAGACGAACAAACGGTAGATTTACCCCATACAAAGAAGCAGTTGGCAAAGCAAAGGCAAGTCAATAATTCCTGAGATTATTTACCAACATACTTATACTTGGTTGGAAGCCTGGCATTATCTCGTCATGTCCATAGTTAAAAAGTAAAGTGACAGTGCCTTATGTGCTGTATCTAATTGTCAAAGGTTTGATGAAGAATTTTTCGTCCAACAATATTTTGAAACCCCTAGTTTTGAAACAAATATTCATGGTTTGAACACAACTTTTCCAGGTGTTTAAGGCCAACACGGATTCCAATTCAGAGGTGGTAAATTTGTTCAAACGACAACCTTTCATTGCCAGAACCATCCGGATTCAACCTTTAAGTTGGCAAGCCAACATTGTGCTTAGAGTCGAGTTATACGTTACGTGTGATTCAAATATTCGCTTCTAGAGGCGCCATAAAAATAATATTGCCTGTGTATTTTGCGAACCGCAGTTTTATGCAATACTTTTTGCTGCTTTAGAATGTAAATAAAAATTAAAAAACAAACATTGTCAGATACATTGTCGGTTAAAAAATGTTTATGTAAATAAGGCGATGGTTGGCAGGATATTTAAGACAAATGGTTGTCAGAGAATAGTCAATGGCGGGAATCGATTGATTAATTTACTTTCGATAAAAATTATTTATTCTGAAACCTAAGATAAAAATGCAAAGGTTTGTGTTGCATAACAAGCAGATGAAGAAGTTGCCAGTGAACGCATGTGAAGCAGAAATATGGACTTACTTAATTGAAATACACGTTTTTCCTGCCATTACATAAAATACTGTGAAACGTGATGATTCATTTAAAACTTGAACAGGTAACTTCCTTTTTATATTGTTTTTATAAAGTGATAACTTACTCCAATGTGAAGATACAAAGACTTATTATCAACCAAACGTGCACGCTTTTGGTCACAACATTTTTGTTAACATAAAAAAAAATTGTTAGTGGAAACGTTGGTAAAAGGTTGCCTTCTAATGAAAATGGTTCAACATTTTGTCTTCAGTGGGACTTTTTATAAAAATTGCCCTCGGGCCATACTTTTTAAAGTGTCTGAAAAGCCAAGGCATGGAGCAAATGGTTGTTAATCCACAATTGAATGCAAAGCGTTTTAGGTAATCTCTACATACAGTGGTTAAACATTGTTTGTTTCATTAGGAACATGATGTGCTGACAACACAGTAAGTGTGTAAGCAGTGTTTATCTCACCAAGCAAAGATCAAGAAGTTGCTTGCAATGAGGCAGATATCAACATCTGTGTTAATAATTTGTAGTTGTGTATTGGTTAGAAGTTGCCCTCTTGGCTGTAAATGTATTAGAGAGAAAAACTTGGCAAGTTGTACCAGTGCAGAATTTGATTCTGTTCCAAAAGGCTTTCCAACATATATCACAGTAAGTTTATAAAAATGTTGTTTTGAAAGTGCTTGTGAAAAAAGGTTATTGAATAACCAAATTTCCTACAATTTTTTGTGCTGTAGGAAATCTCGTTGGCCGACAACAAAATTCAATCACTTGTGGTTAAGTCATTTCCTCGTCAACTTGCCTTAATGAAACTGGATATTGCAGAGAACCAAATTTCAGATATAAACTCTGATGCTTTTGTTGCAACGTCACAGAAATATGGTAACAGGGGTGAAATGGTTGAAAGTCTTCTGATTCTTTCAATTAGATCCAATAAATTATCATTTATACCCTCGGATGCTCTGAAAAACTTACAAAGTCTTGAAGAATTGGACTTAGCAAGGAATAAGATTTTGATAATTGAGTCCAATGCATTTTCTAGTTTGTCAAATCTGCAGCAATTGGATTTATCAAACAATGTAATCGAGATGGCAGCAGTTGATGCATTTCAGGTAGTTGTGTTAAATTGATGTTCATTTTTAATGTTGCGATTTGTCATTTTTCAGGGTCTCCAAAATTTGAAAGTACTGGATTTATCATTGAACTCATTGTCATTAATATCTCCAAGCACATTTGGCCATCTGACCTCATTAAACCAGGTGGGAATCCCAATAACTTTTGTTATTCCATATCCAACATTTATTTACTTTCAGCTTTATGTCACAAGAAATTCTTTACGAAAGATTCACCAACTAGCATTCAGTCACTTTACATCATTAAAAGAACTCCACTTGGCTGCAAACAGAATTGACGCTATTCCAGATAAATTGTTTTCATCCATAAAAAATTCACTTTTGATTCTAGATGTCTCAAAAAATGAATTAAAGGAATTAAATCCAGTGGCATTTCAGGTGAACAAGCTGTGGATTCAAAGAAAACTTTTTTTTTCTTTTTCAATTTATTTTGTAGCAAATATTAGCATTGTTGGTAATAATTTGGTTGCATGGGTGCAAATATTTAACGATTACCATACACTGGTAAAGCATACATGAAGGAAAGTCTTATTTCAGGGGTTGGAACACTTGCAAAGCTTAAACTTGTGCAATAACCATTTGACCAAACTACATGATGAAAAATCCAAGTCCTTCATTTTTGAACAATTGTCTTCACTTAAAATACTGAAAGTAGATTCAAATCTGATCAATTCTGTGCTTGATTCATCACTAAATTCTCTCCAACAACTTCAACAATTTACCCTCTCTGGAAACCTGATAAAAACTTTTCCCAAAATAAGTTTGCCAAGCCTGGAAAAGCTGGATATTAGCTCCAATCTGCTTGTCTCTATGGATAAAACTTCTTTACAAGATTTGCCCTGTTTAGAACGCCTTGACCTGGCGGACAACCTCCTTTCTGACGTAACAAGCGATGCATTTTCATTTTGTCATCGTCTTCGGAGTTTGCACCTTGAACGTAACCGCCTGACAATACCGCATACAAGTTGGTTCGCCACTCGACGATTTGGCCGCAGACGTAGCCATATTAATGCCTGTGTGGGCCACCTTGCGGAAAACCCTTGGCTGTGCGATTGCCGCACGTGGGCGTTTGCGCACGCAATTGCTAAATCTCGATCCACAAAATCGGAAGACGTTAAAATATATGTGAACTCTGATGTGATGATGTGCGACCAACCGGAAAAGTTTTTCGGAAAAACATTCACTGAGTTCGCTAACGCCGATTTAGGATGTGACGTCACTATACAATTAACTCGTCACCAATGGAAGTGGATTTTCAGTGGTTTCATTGCATTGGCTGTTGTTTACGTTTGTGTTGCACGTTTAAACAAGGGTTTAAGACAGATCCACAAGCAAAGAGGATTTACGAAGCCGACTTCAAAACATTTATAAATCACAAAAAAACTTTCATTGCTTTTTGTCTTCGATCTTGGTTTGTTTATTCTCGTAAGATTTAACCCTGGGCCTGGCGCTGCTGGCTGGGCAACATAACTTGTCCTACGTCACTAACTATTTGTTATATTGTCATAAAAGGAACATACATGAAATGCAGAAATGATCTCGTGACAGGAAACATGTGGGAACAAATATATAAGGCTGGCGGTCACCGAAAACAATAAACGAATTTGGGACGTTATAATATGCTAAAAAAAGGCGATTGGAGAAGCGCTGCTAAATTTGCGCTAAAATGTTTAATACTGCGTGCAGTATAATTTAAGTGCACAAATAAAGTACAATTAGTATTTGCATAAAACGCAGTGTAGTATAAATAAACACAACACCAACAGAATGTTTGTATGTTTTTCAATAAAAGAATTCGTTTCGTGGTTGGAATACTTGCAGTTTCGAAACAAATGCCTGTTTTATCTCGAAGTTGTTGCCTGAAGTGCTGCTTGGAAAGTTTGTGACGCAATAGTGGGCTCTTTTTGGTAACATTACACAGGCGCATTTTGACATGGGCTATGTTGGTTTTCGTTTTATCCAAGCTCACGATGAATGAGATTTGAATCGTTGCATAAATTCATTGGGCACGCATCGTGTTGTTACACAGACCTTTAAAATGTTTTTCATTCTGAGGTAAAAACTCTATTGAAGAAAAGTGCTTTAATCACAATAGGAAGCAATAAGCACTGCATGTATGTGTATGCTTGGTGGCGGTCTTTTGTACACATATGCACAACACCGCCTAATATGATTCCGAAGTAGCTCTTATGTCCAGGAAAGCTGGTGCATAAAATTACTTTTTGGAACGCAGAGCTTGAAGAACACTTGCAGTTATGGCTTTCCGCGTAACACAGAGCCGTTGTAATCAAACAATTCCTTTTGTTTAATGCCGCCTTGTACGTTCTGTGACGAATATCTTGTGTGTTCAACTGCTTGTAGCTGCAAAAAAGCAAGTGAATTAGCCATAACACGAAGATGAATCTATTTTAGTTGCGGTATTTGCCTGTAATGCGAACGCGTTTAATTATTTAAGTTGATGTTTATCTTTAATGGCAATTTGTATTCGTGGAAAAGATTTCTGCTATTTTTGCATTTAATTGGTTTCTGATGGAGTCCCCCCCCTTTTAATTAAAGTTGCACACGATACATTATCACTTTCCATTTATAGATTGCTCTTCTGCTTGCTTTAAAGTTTAGGTGAAGTTTTTCAATTCAAACACAACCAACCCTTTGTGACAAAATAAGCATGAACGTGTCTAACGATGACACAAGCTTGTTGACCGTAAGCGAACCATTAAATGTTGGTGCAACGAAGTGATGTTGGTGTTTGGATTCAGACGCATTGTTGTAATGTTCCATCCGGTGTTTGGGGTTGGTCTATTTTAGATTTAGTAACGAACCATCACAGCTATATTATCGCGCTTTCAACCCAAATTAAATTCAGGTAATTATTTCGGCGAAATCAAAAATAATTTTCATGTTGAGCCTTTGTATGGAAATTGTACCTGTTTCATAAATTGGCAAAATTGCGGATTGTGAGTTATGCGAATGTAAACATTGTTAAACCCACGCCATTGTTGCGACATAATTTTCTTTGTTGTGTGGCGATAATGATGTATTGTTTATCGCGCTAAATGGGCATTGCAGAGTTGTGTACTTACAATTGTTTAAACTCCCACGATAATTTTCCTTTCGAGTTATTTTCGTTTGCGGGAATGCCCCGAGCTATTGTACCTAATGGGTTTATATCAGCATAAATCCATAGGAACACAAATTAGTCTAAAACTAAAGAACAAAATTGTCTAAACAAAAAAAAAGTGATGAAGTTTGTGTGCTTACCTTTTCATCACGTGCCCTTCCGCGATTGATACGTCACAGTAGACCCTGAAATGGTCGTGATTTTTGGAACGTAGCTTTCATCCAAATCAATAATTTCGTAATTGTTGCTGTTATTCTCGTTGGGGTTCGCGCGACAAAGCGCATTCCCCTCGTTTGTTGACGAGCTTCGTGAACTTTTTTCAATTGACGCGTCGCGCGCACCAGGGAGAGATGAATCGCGTTCATATGCTGGGTTGGAGAATACCGGAATCTCTCCGCGTTGTCGCGATTTCTCCAATTCCTCGGATGTCGCTTCGAGAACTTTGAGATCCCAAACCCTAACTTTGCGTTCCAGAGCAGGGATTGTGATCATATGCCACAGGAAAAGGAACATAACCCCAAAAAACGTGCTCGCTCCTCCAACGTAACCAAGGAAATCAGCATATGGACTTCTCAGCGCTATTCCAACGATCATAAGGGGAATACCCGCTATTAGGCACACCAAACCCACTACATAGATGGGAATGCATTTGCTGAAGTCACCTCTTCGTCTACAGCACACCGACATATTTCAGATATTTTCAGTTTCAATATCTATGATGTTTCTGCTTCTTCCCCCTTCTGCACATAAAGGACAATTTGCATAAATTCTTTTGTAATCGAGTTTCACTTTACTTTCTGCTCGGTTGCCGCTGTGTGGAAGAAAGCGTTCTTTCGGGCGCCTTCATCGCTAATTTACATTCCAAAACTTCCTTTTTCTTTTCACTCGCTGACTCGCCTTTTTCACTTGTAAGATTGTTTATCATCTATTGAGACATGTTGCTACCCACGATTAAATGTTATCACCGTTAAGATAATCATCCTCAAATATGTGAGCAGTCTTGGTTAGAATTCTGCTCACACTGGTAACTGAGTAAGAAACTTAATGGTTCCACATTTTTATTTCTGTCACATCATTGTGGACTTTCCTGCTCAATTTGATGGAAAGTTCGTTTTAGCTGAAAATTCGACCGACCATTAGTTGGCAATCGAAGGCGCGCCATCAACTCACTCACTGCCACCACAACAACGGACAACCACACGAGGTAATTTGTAAGTTACCATTCTTCCAATTCACCTCGGGCTATTCCCACGAGACGCTACTGTCTCGTCACAAACCTCCCTTGTCACACCTGGAACGTGATATATACGTCCACGAAAGTATGTTGCTGCATGTCTGGTTGGGCGTTTTTCTACTTTCATTTATATAGAGTGGTTTTGACCAACCGATGGGCGATGGTGTTTAAATTATCAACAGTTTATCCATAATATCAAAACCAACTGACTCTCTCCCACTAACGTGATATTCTGACATGATAACATTCTGTGGCAACACCAACTTAGCAAAATAAATATTATCAATGTTGAGCTTACTAAACTTCCTCCTTGTTACGCGTTTAAGTGAATCGCGACCCACGTGTTGATGTTTGGCATCACGTGCAAGCTTCACGAAGTATCACAGTTACGTAATAAAAAACATTCGAGTTTACTACAGAGTAAATGGCAATAACATTTTATGCCGCCGGGCAAGTTGTTGTCGCATTAACGAATCGTTTAGTCCAAGCCTCAGGGTCATTTGCCAGAAGAACCACCTACATGTGTTTGCAACGGGTTTCCTTGCGTGAGGTTTTCTGCTTATTGGGGAACGTTTCTGTCAATTAAAATTGTTTTTTAGTGTAAATATCCGATTACAGTTTGTCATTCAGACAAACGACTTTATTACTCCACGTGCTAAACTTGTTTTCACATCTGGGCACGGATATTAACATAAAGATACCCACGCACCTTCCTGCGGTAAACATTCATTGTGACGTCACACTAAAGGTGTAAAGTAGGCTGGCTCAGCGGAAATGAAGTACCGGAATGAGCGCGCGCGCTTAGCAAAACTTTAACCTGCTCTCTATTGGTGGCTTCACAAATTTGTCACAAAGTAAAGTTGTAAGTTTGTCGGCAAGAATCCGTTTATTTACTTCAGCTCTCAATTCCCGGGTTTGTACAGAAACCTGAATGATTCCTCAAATAAACTGACAAACTATTTCAACCAATGATCGAAACACACTTCAACCTGTCTGATAGATTACCTATATACGTCATACACATGTACTCTGTACTTGGTCAGGACGAACAAGGACAAGGTAACTCTGCCCACTGTAACTTACTGATAATCCGATTGGACAGACCTTATTCTGCACAAGACTATATGCAAGCCTCATCCATTACCAACTGCCGCTCTGTGAATTATGGATGAATAGCTTGCTGGACGCTTGAATCATATCCTGTTGTCACCGCCTCGTAGCGGAATTCCGACGCAGCGTTTACAGTCGATGAACCAACACAGTCCAATTGAAGACAGAAGTGTTTTAATTTCACTCGTCTAAGTTTTCTCTGTATTTATACTTAATATAATGAACTGCAGGCGAGACAACTGTTTCGACCAAACATTATTGGCTTTGAAATTTACACTTGCCGTTGGGGCATTTTAATATGGGAGTACACTTTTGCTGTAACAGCGACAAAGTTTTTCGAAACTGCATGTTGTGGTTCACCCGTTAGCTTGAAATATGTGATGCTATTATTCAAGCGAAAACTTACTACCGTGGACAATGAAATCTTGACAAAAATACCGGATGCCGCACTTTCAAACGGTTCTTCACGCAGCACTGGCGAAACCTTACTAGAGACGGTATTGTGACGTTTTTCGACGTCACACAAAGTGACAATACGTTGCCAGGGAGCGGCAATTGTGAGTGGTTTTACAATGTTTAACCGTAGTTTAATCACTGGTTGTAGGGTTGAAATGTAAACGGGATGGAAGGAAACCAGTATTTATGTCTCTAGAATTCGTTGCCCGCCAACTTTAGGGGAATCCATTTACCAAACCCACACGTCCGCATTTTCACGAGCACGTTTGTAGAATATGTAAAAGTTTTCATTAAATACGCACAATTTCACAGAGCTTAATCTCAGAGTGAATAAATGTTTTATAGAATTAACGTTGAAATCAACTTCAGTTCACAAACTTATGCCCGCCTTACATACAAGGAACAATATGAGAGGACGCTGACAACCTCATTCTTTTATCCTAACTTCTCCATATGAAACTGATCTGTAGCAAACATTGCGTCACATGACGAATCTTTCCTGTGGCATTTCCGCTTCACTTTCAACTTGAATCTGCAGATAGACATGTTTGTAAATTCACAAACATTCCTCTCTGTGGAAACCTTCTAATAGCAGTTACAAATGACGTGCCCTCGATTTGTACAAAAGTTGAATTGTTGAAACCAGACACCGGTAGAAACAAGAACCCACGTAATTCCAGTCACAGATCAAAAGCTTAAAAGTACGTTGTCACTTTCGTGGAGGCATCGATGCGTCAAACAGTCGACGGAACGCGTCTACATCCGCATTCGATGCGTTTTCCCTAAACTGTCTGTAAACTTTCATTTTTAAACATCGCCAAAAGTCATTCAACATTAGGCTTCAACTTTTCAACGTATTTAACTTAGAGTGTGCCTAAAATCAGCGAATTTCATCAAATAATTCCTCGTGTTTTTTGAAAATCGATAAATATTAAATTTTCCGCAAACCTTCACCGACCAACACACCCTTCGAAGTCACGCCACGATGACGCTGCTTTTTGATTGTTACGACACAAAGCGCCGGTCATGCCTGATTTCATGCGTGTGACGCTGGGTGGTTAACAGGTGTAACTATGTACACAGGCAGTGCAAAGGATAATTTCTATGCGACGAGCTCTGTTAGAACTCTACCCTGTTACTTATTGGCTGGTATCGGTTATTAATGGCTTTGAGGCATAATTATGAAGCCAATTCCACATTACCGTTATACGCCCTGAGGCGTTTGCCATCATCTTGTTAACATCCAGCTTATCTAAGAAAGTATTCAACAACAGCAAACTTGCTGCAAGTAAAATAAACATTTTCTAATCCCTTTTTTGCTATTGTTCTCTTATTAAACAATGTTTACCATGAGGCCAACACCTGGTATAATATAGGTTGCCTGTGGACAAATTTTCTGTTGTTATCTTCGATTTAAAACCTGCTGCTGTACGTAAACTCATCGGAATCCTCAGGAAGATATTGAGATGACGTTAAGTCTCAAACATAACTGTTAAATCTGAATTAACTAAAATGCTGCCTCATAGCTGTCTGTTTCATTACACTGTCTGTTACCAACCCAGCACAACAACAATCTTAACTCCGTATCAGAACAGCACGTTTTGTTACGTCACAAATAAAGCACGGAAGCACGTTCCGGTTTTATGACGTCACACACGATATGCTTTATAATAGATCGACAATTTATTTATTTATTACCTAATAATGCGGTGAAAAAAGTTTTGTCGTAGCATTGGTTAACGAGGAACGATGACTCAACATGACGTCACGTTAGAGGCGGTTACTCCCTGGGTTTAAATTGTGGTTTTGTGTAACGCCATCTCACAACTGGATAGTTTGGTTGTACCTCAAATTAAATTTTTGGCTACACTGGGGTTTGAACGCAGGATGTCCGGGGCACGAATCCCGATCAGGTTTTCTTCTTGGTATGAGGATCGGGCACTTGACTGATGCTGCCAATCACCCGCGCCCACATCAAATAAAATTCTACAATAAAACTTCCATATTCTCTCCCTGGCGCTACCTTGGCATAGATCTTGAACAACTTACACGCCGCAAGATGTCGACAGAGAGATAATTAGTTTTATTTGAAGAACACTCCGAAATGTACGAAATTACATGGATTTGTCATTGAATGGATGACGCGACTCAAGGTCAAGATTTCAATATTCGCACACAATCAAGTCCTAAACGAACAAACACAACAATAACACATAAAAATACGAGGTGTGTTATGTCACAGATCATATTGTTACCAACAACAAAATTTATTTCCTAATTGAGTTTAAATTCTATTTAAGCAGGGATGCCAAGGTAATGCGTGCCATGTTGGCTGTATACCATGTGACGCGTGCCATTTTGGCTGTATACCATGTGACGCATGCCATGTTGGCTGTATACCATGTATTGCTTGTGAGACATTTCGGGGGCGATGTCTGAATAAGTTAGCAAAGAAACTTTGATTGAACGTTGTTGCAACTGAAATACGATTAAGAACTACACAAATATATTTTCTAACATTTACATTCAAACTGAAAATCAGCCGCATGCCGTTTTAGAACTAATGACGTCCCCTGTGTTTGGTTTGTGTTTCATTCAATATTCCCGGTATTTACGGTCAATGTTGGAGATGAATATAAATTAAACACGTTCTTAGTTAAGCAACTATCCATGCATTTTATTTGCATTCCAGTCGATGCATATGTTCGGTGATTCCATTACGGAGGGAAGAGAAGCATTTTATCCAGGCCTGTAGCGTTGGTGAGGAAGAAGGGAGATTCAACCTTTCTCCAATCACAAACAGGAGCACAGGTAAAAGGTACTGAAACACAATTCGTCAAAAGTAGAAACAAACATGAAACATCGAAATAAAAATAATATTTAGCGGAGCAGCAGCGAGTTACCGAAAAGTTAATTAACGAAACTTACTTCAAAGTATTCTGGGTCCACTCGTTTCCTGACGTGAATTTCTCCCAACTCTTTGAGCAAGTTTTCGGTTTCTTCGGGTTTGTCCAAATAATCCACGTACTTTGTAATCGACATCGCAATCCTAAAAAACGCTATGACGTCACAAAACCTAATTGCTCCCAACCTTGCATTCACAAACTCCTTTTAATCATCGCCGAGTCTGCGGAGACGTGACAATAAATTAACCAAAGTATGTTCACGCATGGCGGACCACGATTCCAGTGGGAGTTACGTCATAATAGACAATGTGACGTATCATAATGTCATGATCTAGTCCCGTTTGTATGAAAACCAATTAAATCACAACCTGATTGCAATCGATTCCACGCGGGCTTTATTATAATGCCTGTCTGACTTGTCAAAAATATTCTCCATATCTTCCCCGATCAATTCCTTACCTCGTTGCGTGGGATTTTACTTTCCGTCGATTCCGCATCTTTTCTAAAGGGAGATCTCCCTCTAGAGATATTTCTATGTTGTAGAAAAGTTTTCGTATAAACTTTGATTCGTTGAGTAATCTGGGATAAGAAAATGTGTATTTGGGTTGGTTTTGATCAATAGGAAAAATAACGCGGTGTAGGTTGAATACTCGTCAAGTCTGACACACCGAAAATTCCTTTAATGCCACATGCTGCTGACAAAAGTCATTTCCATTCGCTACTTTGTCGGTTGGTTGTTATGACAACAAGATGTTAATTTCACACGTGACCCGGCATTATGGGTTTAAAAATTTGGAGATAGGGGGGACTTTTTTGCGTGACCTATTGACCCTCCCCAAAATTTCCACAAGTGAATGGCCGATAACTGTGTGGTAACAAATATACAGACTACATATTCCTCAGAGTTATATGTAATACATATCAGTGAGGCGATCAAATTTATGTTAATTTTTTTATCGTGATGAATTCGGGCACTCTAGGCTTATTCAAATATTACAAAACAACACTTTTTTAAAAAATAGGCTCTGGTTTAAACAAGGTTTTCGACGTGTTTATAATTTTACCGTTGTGAGTTTTTTTAAACTAGTAAAAAGTTTAAAAGACCTCGAACCTGTGAAATATGAGGAGACCAAGTTCCTGCATTCCCATTTCCTTCATTTCCTCCCATGAGTTTCTGATGAGTAAGATCTGCTCCTCTGTGTATTTCATGGTTTCAAGATTCCTCTTGGGAGAATCACACTTGCAAAATTCAGGCTTATTTGAGTACCTAGGTTTATTTCTTGTTGAATTCTGGAACGAAAAAACACGTGAACAACGCGGGTTTGTCGTTGAAAAAGCAGAACGACGATATTTTGAGGAATGTTGTTCAACACACGAAATATCGACCTCTTCGAAACTGGTTCTGCTATAGTTGTGACCACCCTAGAATTCATCGCGCCCTTTGTTGAAACGATCAAGGTTATATGACGTTTCCTCCCGCGTTGAACATTAGAACGATAGCTGATGACGTCACGTGTTGTCACACAGCTGAAATTTCCGAATAAGCAAGCGACGTATTTTGAAAGTGAGCAGAAAGGATTTTTTCCCTCCTGGCGTTACCATGGTGACGAACGCTTATGTCGATGAGTTCAAACTTAAGTCTTCCACTGTTCTGGTTGATTGAATACGGGTTGATTGCGTCAAACGGTAAAATACTATCTTGCCGATAGTTGTTGCTGTTTGTCCGACTCGTTGCAGTGTTTCCCACATAACTTTCTTCTTTCCATCAAATTTTGGTCATTCACCAAAATATCTTGCCTTCCACACCCCTAAACACGTGTGCAGACGGTATATGCGCCCTTCCTACAGTTTCAAGTAATATTTATTAACAGAAAAGACAATAACAAACCTACTCTGAAATTCCACATAGATATAAATTATTCAGCGCCTTCCAAGCGACATGTTTTCTTTGTTATGGTTTTCAAAATTTCAGAAAGCAACAATGCCCCATTGTTAGCAAACAATTCGAGTACAATGAATTGGAAAGTAATTTGGAGAAATAATGTCGTAAAATACTTTTCCCGAGTAAACTTTGAACTGAAGCTCCCTGAGTAAAACAGCTTTTAAATCAAATAATTTATCACTTTTATTAATGTGTACAGCTTTCAAACGTTCCCACGAATTTGAGCTAAGAATAACCTCGCACATCAATCACCGGCAAAGTTTCGTTTGGTGATGACAGCCAGGCAACCCTTAATTAGTTCAAGCCACCAAACGATTTTACTCCACTGGAAGTATTTCATTTACCAAATCGCATACCCAAATAAAGGGATTGAATTTGCTGCAATGTCAAACAAATCTAGTAGAAGCGTTTGAAATTAACCTTGGGTATCTAACGAGGCTAGTGTACTCTGCCGTATTGAAGTTGAACTTCCCTGTCAACAGATGCTGCCAATCTCGTCTGGGTTGCACTGATCATATGACATTCTATCGGCAGTAGTGACCTTGCGTCTCAACCATTTCATGAGTTCATTTTTATCATCATGCGTTGGGTGGAACCATGTCAGTTTCTTGTATCTTTACTGCAAGTTTTAAAATGCCTGGTTTGACGGGAGCCGTCTTTAGATATCCTTGACATTTTCCGAGCGTTGAGAATATGTTAAATTTTCATGAGAATCAATATCTTCAACCTTGTCTGCCGGCTGTGGTATTCTCGCTAAATATAACGTCTTCTGCGTGACTGCTTGAAGGTCATTTAAGTCGATTGATTTTGTCTCTTAAACAGGACCTTCTTTGCGCAAACATTGGATAAATTTATCATTGTGTAATCGCACTCTGCAGTTATTTGCGTTTTGATTTTATCGCTTGTTAGAAATGTTGAGGGTGGCGATATCACGGTTTGTGGACAAGATTTCCGACAAAACCACCTTTAAAACACATATGTCAATTTCACCTGTTTTTCCGTGACCTTCGTTTACACGCTCGACACACTTACAAGGTCATTTGTAAAACACTTGTAACTAAAAAAAATTCAGACGGAGTTTGCCGCAACCCAATTCCTATTATGACGCCTTATTCGAAAATAAAACAAACTTGAGTCCAACAGAAAACCTCGCCCGCTTCTCCTTCGCGGTTCGATGCTTGTTCTCCATTTCATATTATTTCCGAAACTCTGTGTGAGTGATATTGCTACGCTCTTGACAATTTGAGTGACGTATTCCCTGCAAACTGAAACGCGTTTTCGCAAATCTGCGATTGAATTGCGGAGATTGTTTTTGCAACTGGCGCTAATTTAAGATATTTTCCCACAAAATCTTGTTTTCCCCTTGCGATTGGTTGCACTGTGCATGTGTATGAGGTGTTGGTTACATAAACTGAACCCACGCGGGGTAGTGAGATGTCTAGTAACGCGAAGACAGATATGACAGCTCAACTCTCTACACGAATATTGTAGCAATGTGAAAAGGGTTTCACACCCCGCGCCTCGGGACTTGGCCTCGTAAATAGCGGTCAGACGTCTGGCTCTACAAAGGAAGTATGCTGTTCTCAGACAACCTCACGATCCACCTTAATGCGTAAGAAATGCAAAGTTTTAGAGGGTAATAGTTCACTGACCGCGAAAGGCTTTAGAAACCACTTCCACCTTTTGTTTGTGAACTTTCCAGTTCGTTGACAAATGATCTTTGGACTACGAGAAAATTAAAATTCATCAAACCTCAGTCTGTCGGCTTTCTTGCTGTTAAAGTCCTGCATTGTTGCATTTAAAATAAGTTTTCGCGATTTCTCAGCATTTCGTTTTTTTAATCCACACACGCAGATTTTCATGAGGTTTGATACAAAAATACCAACTCCGCAACACAAGCACTTTGATAACAGACGTCGTCCGGCAAGTCTCGGAAAGTTTTAACTGCCTGGCTTCGAGCGACTGCAACAGGCTAAAGAGCAATTTTTACAATATTGGTAAAAGATTAACCACAATTAACTTGCAACATTATTACTTTTGCAAACTAATAAACCGACACACAGTATTAATGCTCGTCCACCTTAAACCAACAATCAAACTTCTTCGTTGTTTTTCATACTGTGGTAAATAATAGTTTGTAGTCTCACCTCTAACATGGATTTGTTCCGACTTTCTATGGGTTGTTCGGTTTCGGTGGACACAAGATTTAAGCTTCTGTGATTGACTCAAACCACAGTAAGAAGGTTGATTTCTGCTGCCTTGTTTTAATTTGGTTTCTTTTGTGTGACTTCATCACAACCAACTTTCTCACTTAGCGCTTGGCACCGAACACGTGTTTATCGACTGCTGTGTTCTCCACTGATTGGAAGTCCATTGATTTCGACACTTCTCTCTTGACGGGTTTTATGAACGCTTGGGTAATTTTTTAAATCGACGTTGTCTCACTTTGAAAGTAATCGTCTGCTTCACTCAGCTGTGGACCTGATGCCTTTGTACGAAGGCTGACTGTCCCCTAAACCTGTCAACCACACCAGGGGGTTTCCGCCAATCACATCCTTATATCACGCGACAATCGGACAATTTTTAATTTTTTGTCTGACTTTTAAACTTTCCAATGACACAAATTTATCTCAACTAATCCAAACATAAATCCAATAAAAACGTGGAAAACATGCAAAAAACAAGTTGTTTAGCAACCTGCTGATACTTGCTGTGTACACGCATGGTTTAAACTGTTTACTTGTAAAGGAAATTGGTCGCCATCAACGATCACGGTAATAACTCACTGTCGGTCTGTGGGGTGGATGTGGTTTGGGCGGCAACCTAACCTCAACAAACCAAGCAACGGTTCGAACAAACTTCGTGAAAATCGTGGAATAAGATTTCTTTGCTGAAAAAGGCAGAGGGGGCAAAAAATGTAACTGGGGAAGTCCCGGAAGAATCCCTTGTGTTAGAGAAGGGAATTCCCCAACCCGTTCGAATATAAGTTCGACTTCCCGGGACCAAGAAGTTTATTAGCTTACTTTGACCTTTGGGATCCTACATTAGTATACGATGACCTTGGAAATGTTTTATTTTCACCATTTATATTTTCTTGGGCTGTCGTTGCAAAACGGCCGATTTGAATCAACCAAATGCACAGGTTTTTATCACCAACATTCCTTTTTGACCACAACGGGGTTTGAACCCAGGATATTCTGGCCACGAATTCCCGTTCAGGTTTTATTGGGATGCAGGCCGGGCGTTTAACCAATGTCGCCAATTGCCCGAGTTTCCAAAATTATCTCAATTGACCTCGTTACTGTCACTTAGTGGTCAAATTTACTGTCATGTTTTCGTTACAATGTGGCAGTATTAATCGGGCGATTTACAACTTTCAAAATGTTTAGCTGCAGTGTCGTGAGCAGGATGGCCCAGGTTCAAATCCCACGCTGTCAAAATATAAATTACATGCCAATAATTACCGTAAAAATTCACCAAAACAATGTATAAGTTTATTTTTGTATTTGAAGGTAATTAAGTGTCAGATAGCGGAAAACAGGTAAGGGTTACGACTCGTGGTTAGCAAAAATATTTTGTTAACACGTGGCAGGAATTTTAATGACGCGATGAAAAACACGCTTTAAATTGGGGAGGAGACAATTTTCCTGCGAGCATAAAATGTTGGTTCCACTTTAAATATTTATATTTAAAAGATTTTTTGAAACATGTTTATCCTACGTCACAACTAACACCTCTAACTATCGGGAAATTCCCTGTTATTTTACATTCCCTTAATAATCCCGTTTCTTATCACTCCATAGAATTTGACCCAAGCCTGGAGGATTGGAGAGTTTGAACAAAGGCCGAGTTGCTCTCCAATCACCGCAAGCATCACTGGAGCCAGATACTGGAACATATCAAAGTTGGTTATTCTGTGTCAGATTCTACGTAATCTTAAACCCACCTCAAAATACTCCGGCTCAACATTCTGCGCTCCGTGGATTTTACCCAATTCCTCTAACTTTGCGTTCAGCTCATCCGAGTTAGTTATGTTTTTGACAAGGTGTGATATTGAAGTTGCGACTCTTCGATAAAAGCGGGAATATTCAAAAGGAATTGAGTAGAATCAGAAGCGTTAGTTGCAATGTTATCTGATTTACATGGTAATTGTCACCTAATGTTTAACCGACCAACATAGATATCATAAGTTTTACCTTGTAGCGTGAGATTTCATCTTGGGGTTTTCTCTCATCTGATCCAAGCTTAATTGTTCTTCATCGGGTAACTCGAGGTCATAGAAGAGACTTCGTATGAATGGGGCGTCGTTAAACAATCTAAAAAAACAAAAACTTACTGCAAATAAATTGTATTGACGTCATAAACTCTTGGATCAGATGAAAGTTGGAGCGTTGAATGCTACACAATTATGTGTGTGTGAAGATATGTGACGAACGAAATTTGAATATGATTTACATGGATTGCTGGATTTACAAAACACCTGTCCTGCATTCCATTATTGCATCAAACACAGGTTAATGTTGCAAGTTAATTTGGATCTTCTTTAAACTGCATTAATTTGTTACATAACACAAGCAAACCCAGTGCTATCATATATGTACATAGTGTTGTGTTATATTGGCGTGCTGTTACCCAATACAATGCGCAGTCAAGTTTGTATAAATTTCCCCGGGTACACAACAACGTCTCCGCATCTCTAATTTTCTCCAAGCTACAATTTGTTTTGTGGTTTTAATGCAAGTTGACTGCTTAGTCGGCTGGAAAGTTTTTGAACGGCCAGCCATTAAAAACCGGTTTTGCGGTAATTTTAATTGTTCATTGGCTGGGAATAGATTCTGTATGTTTGAAAGTTGCACAAATATAGTGTTTCCGGTTAAAACGTGTGTTTTCTTCGCTTCAGTGTTACTAGGTGCTGGAAATGCGCCTTTATTTGCGTAAGGTTTAGGTTTCATGTCTTGGCAAACATATAAGGCTGGTTGCAGTGTACCTACAGCTCACCAGTGTACCTGCAGCTCACCAGTGTACCTGCAGCTCACCAGTGTACCTGCAGCTCACCAGTGTACCTGCAGCTCACCAGTGTACCTCCAGCTCACCAGTGTACCTACAGCTCACGGGAAAATAATTTACCTCCCTCATTGTCAAAAACGTTTGTGACAATTTGTTTATCCGTTTCACATTGTTTTCTTCGTTTAATTTTACATTCGAAACGTCTGTCTTTGCTTTTACGATTCTAGCAAGTTTGAAAAATATAATTATGTATTTCCAAGTTTGTAGAAAATTACCTTTGAAATATTCGAAGACCAACTTCCTGCATTCCCAGCTTCTTTAAATCACCCCAGGATCCCTGGATCATTGAAATTTGTTCATTAGTGAATTTCATCTTTCAGCAGAATTCGATCAGACTTGATATAACGCCGAATGAAACCTTGGTAGCGGAGATTGTATGGGCAGATTGTAAACCTCGGACAAATACACCCACTAGGTTTAGCGTGGTTGGGATTCACGTTTTATTGCTTTGACCAAACAAACGATAAAACCTTAAACAAATATTCGAAACCTTAAGTCGTTTATTGTTGACTGACAATCGTACAACAAATATAACTCTTATTTAGTGTTCGATTAGCTATGCACTGATGTTGCTTCTGATCAACTAGCTGAGAGTTAATAATGTTTTCCTGTAAGACCTGCTACAGTCACTGCTTGAATGCTGCGAACACTTGCTGGGAATCTTGTTATCTTGGCCCGAAATGTAGTTATCTGTTGCGAGGGATCAAATACCGAACCATTAAAAGCACTCAGCCTTCTTCCCTTGTAAACCGGCGTACGGCGCTGTGCTCACGTCCACTTTATGACGTATCAGTGCTTTTGATGACGCAACAATGACGGTGATGAAGCAATGCACACAGTATGATCAAGTGTGTTTGCCAACCGCAGCTGAGGTATGTTTGCGTTAAATTGGCGGTTGTTCCAATGTCATGTGAAGGGCAAACGTCATGTTGTGCATAATCGCTATTCTAATTTCTCTGTCCAAGAAATAAAAGGTAATTTTGGATTTGTTCACAAACTTGAGGACAAAGCTGTAGTGTCTACGTCACAGGATATCTATTATTGCGCAGCAAAGAATTACGCGCTCGCTTGGCTTGTAAAGCAATTCGTCGGACACCCAATCTGACCGGCTAAGTTCCGGATGCTTCATCAATGGCATTTGTCACGTAAACAATTAGTAGAAGCACGCAGTGCCTCGCCATAGTGGTTTATGCTCAAGATAGTAAGTCTGGGATTACCCGCGGATATCTGAAATTCGTTGTCCGCCATGAAGTTTTGTGATGACTCTACAGTAGAACACATAATGACCAGGTATTGGTCGAAATTGTTGTTGTTGGCGTTTTTTTTTGCTTGTGGGACGAAATGCTGCAATTCATCCATGAACGCCTGCCTCTATTTGAGCAAATTATTTTCAATTTCCCGCCAATTATTATGAGAGCCGACATTGCAATTATCAGCGGTAATAGCTGTGATGTCTGGTTGAGAGGAATTATAGTTGAAGCAAACAAGCCCACTTACAACAACCCAACAAGTAGCGGCTCTGACGGGTTACACTGGCTTGACTGAACAAAAACCTTCTGACATACAGTGGTATAATGTGAAATAGGAGAAGGTACTTCCCCGCTTTCGTCATATCACATTGTCATTGCGTCATCTGCTGCGCCACCGCCCGAAATTTCCAAGGTCATACTAACGTCTGCGGTTACCTCGTAAGTGTGTTTGTGGTGAGCACGCTGTAGAGATCGGGTTGTCCCGAAATATTCTCTCAATCACTCATGGACGCCATGGCAACTAAATGACGTCAAACCCAAAGAAGCGTGACTGTGTTAGTTTAGGCGGAGATTCCACGACGACCTAACCACAAAACATCACGTGACAACGAAACACTTTTTCGCGGTAATAATAACAACAATATGACGTAACATGAATGACGTAGTACAGGCAGTTTCGAGATAAGAAAGTACAAAATTGTTAGAATTGCTTTTGTAAAACAGCATATCAATGGCTACCCTCTAGCGCCATTGCGTCACAAATTGCAACAAAGGGAGTAGAGTGACGTCATAAAAGGGAAACAAAGGTCTTTTGTTAGAATTTTGGCAATGGACGAATCTGTGTAAAAACAGTCGGGAAATTGTTCGGCAGAAGTGTAAGAAATGTTGTCCTCGAAACATTTACAAATGTTAAATGTGCCGCTGCATTACAACAACACGGGGGTATTCGGAAGTGGGGTGTTAAAGCATTGCAACGTCACAAATATTTCTATTGAAGATACAAGACGTAAGACAATGGCAATTGTTGCGTCACATTATTTTGGCACTGTATTATTAGCTTGACCAGTACCTTTTCAACAATTTATTGGAAAACCAGGAATTTAAGATTGAGAGTCTACCGTTATGGTGAGGGAATCAGAAGCATTTGTTATTCCCCCATGCCTGATTTAAACTTTCGGCTACGCGAGGTTTAAATTCAATCAAACCGCATTAGCGCCGCTTGTGGTTGACACTGCGCCCTGGTCTCGTTCGCCAGATGTCCTCCCAGAGCTCGCACGTCGATTTTGAACAGCTTTGATGCGTTTTGCGTGAGCAGCAACAGCTTCACCGTGGGACCGAGGTCTGTTGCTAGCTCGGGTGCTCTCTGTTAGCAACCGCTGGGTGTCGCTCTCCTGACCTTGGCGACGACCCGAACCTTGATTTCCAGGTGAACGCTTAAAACGTTTTGAACCTTGAACGCTGGAGCGGTTTCCATGGCTACTGCTACTTGAATTATTCCCACTTCCGCGGTTGCCACTTCCGGGTGCTCGTGAGAATCGCTCAATATTCTCACGGTCGGGGTCTGGGTTCCGGGTATTGTTGCCACGTTGACTCCTGCGTTGTTGGACGTTATCTACATAACCGCCACCACCACCGGAGACTTGTGCTGCTTCCTGAACACCGCTGTACCCAGCCCCACTGTCAAGACCTCCGATAAGATCGTTTTGTACCCTCGTGGGTCGGTTTTGTACCCCTGTGGGTCTGTCTTGTATCCCTGTGGTTCGGTTTTGGCCCTGGTTGGTGACAAAAGCTCCGCTACCAGTTCTGACCACTTTATGTTTGTCAGTAATAGGTTCTCCAACACCAAGTTCAACGCATTCAAAATACGTCTGTGGAAAACAAGGCGAAATTAGTCGTCAGTTTTTAACAATAGTTTGGCGACTTTACACTGATACGAATGAATACTTGCGCCACAAAATAGACAATGACGGAACAGCTTTGTATGCGTCAACATTACGGCGATTCCGAACTGAAATAAAAGCTGGAACTAAAAATATTAAAGGAAAGTTTGTGATTTAGAAATCGTTTGATGAAATCACATATGTCGTCATCCAACCGGTTACGGTTGACTGGTTCAGGGCAACACGCTGTAACCTGTGGACCTCCATATTTGGCCATCTCATCCGTCGGCCAAACCCACGACCGCATTTTAATTGCTGTCGAAATGTCAGGATAGCCTGTAGCGATTTGAATCCGACTGAACGACTCAACCGAAATTAAACGCCACGAGGTTGAGCGCGCGGAAGACAAACGGTATTTTCATGTAACTAAGATGCTGGAATCGATTGATCGACTTTTGATCGCTACCATACGATTGGTCCAGACGCCCAGCAACATGCATAAAATGCATGACGTTTTCACAAATACGCAGTGCACGGATTTGGGGGTGACCATTGATCGAAAATATCTTTTTAAAATCCAACGCAAATAAAAATCAACTTACAGGAAGATCGTCGTCACCAGGTGTCGCCTCTCGTTGCCTCTCCTGGGGTATCGTTCGTTCGGGGACTTCCCTAACCCGAGAAGTGGTGGAAGGTTGAGTTGGTTGCGTGGTTTGAGATTGGGCGGGGCGTGAACGTGAGGATGGGCGGCTCTGATTGGATTGTCTGGTGGAGCGTGACGATTGCGGACGCCGATGCTCACGAACCAAGTGTGTCCGAACTTGTTTGTGGCGCCCCCTAGCGATGATGACTGCAGGAAAAAGTAGGCGATCCTTATTATTCCTACGTGGATAGTCACGTGGATACCAGTGTGAAATTTGTGGTGAAAACTTCTTTCCAGCTTTGTGGAATATATTTCGTATTATGGAAGGTTCATAGAATGAACATAGCCACGTTACAATAAGCTGACAAAAAAACAGAGTTTACAAACTTTCACTGCTAATATTTCTTGTTTAAAGTTTATTTTGTTTATTGGAAACAGATTGTGAACTTTTTTGTTGCACTGCGTGGTCAAATTAACCATGGGTAGTTTCAGTGTTGGCTCCAAGCGAATTGCTCGCAACAATTTGTTATTTATTAGATTCAACATGAAAAGTATGAACTTACTGTCCGTATGGTCGAAACCTTTTGATGTAACTTTCCACTGCAGCAAGGCGCCAGCAACTACAAATATCCAAACAAGATTTTAAACCCAAAGTTTTTGTCCGCAAACGTGGAAATATATAAAGGTGATTTCCCGCTTTCGCGCGTGACGTGTTCCCACAGAGTCGTGATATTTTAACAGACGAATTACTGGGGAGTTAATCGCCCCGCATACTAAGTTGTTCAAATATGTTGGCCAGCAATGGTGAAGTCGCCTTGGAAAAATCTTCACAACTAAATTTACGCTCGTGAAAATTTGATAGAAAAAATACACTCCGGATTTTATTATTGTGTCAACAAATGCCGATTGTAATGTTCCTGTTGCTGCCAGGCATATTGTAATTTAATAATCTGTTCTTCTGGCACATATAATGCCGATTGTTTCATCATAATCGTCCGTCCATTTTCGGCTGTTTTTCTTTACAGAGGTATAAGGGTATTGTTGCATCACAATGGATGTTAGGCATAGGCGCCTAGTTTTCATTTTTCCAGGGGGGGCGGCTATATAATGACGTAATAATTTGTTATTATGACGTCATCAAGTATCGAAAAACTGTGTTTAAATTTCTATGCATGAAGCGTATTAGCCAAAAGGGCGGCGTTAACGATGAACACACGAGAACGAACTACGACACGACCAACACCTGTTGGCATATCGTACTGCGAGACTGACGTTGCAACAACCGATGTGCAGTTACGCAAGCGAAACTAGGTCAACACATTTTGTGTACGTCGTGTAAGAAACACATTGTTTTTAGGTCTTTTTTCTTTGAACGTTACGAATGCGACGAGTTACATGGTGCGGACACACGCGCGTAAAAGCCACTCGTTTTTTTTTGATAAACCTGGGGGGGCACCGCCCCCCCGCCCCCCCCGGACTTGGCGCCTATGATGTTAGGTGGTTTAGTGGCAGACCAACAATTTTTCTCTTTTTTTGTCAGTTCTTTGCTGTAAGTTGATTTTTTCAACAAATGCTTGGAAGATATTTTCAGATAAATTGTCAAAGATTGAAGAACAAAACAGACGTGGTTATCATGCAACAGGTTATATACTGGTTGAGAATTTACATATGTTGGCCACATAGAAAAAAAGTGACAACAAAACAAAGCAACATCAACTTACATGCAAGGATGGGCCAGACTCCCAGGATGACCCATGTGTACCAACAAACGCCCATAGTTTGGGCTGCCATCAGAGCCTCCCAGATGTATCTACAACACATAAAGAATAAGATTATTTTTCCATAATAAACTATTGATTCCAAAGTTTGAACAAGGATTTTCTGCATACGATTTATTGTTATTTGTATTAGCAATAAAACTTTGTGAATGTAGCAAAATGTAATTAAATTTCACATGACATTTGCTGACGTCACAAATCATGAGGCGACAGATGCAGAAACCTGATCATTTACAGGAAATGGAACCAATTTGAGAAAATTAAATTCAGCCATTTGCATCTGATTTCTAAGCATATAGTGGTTGTACATTAGTCACGATCGAGCGTATACATTCTTGGTTGAATAAAAAGCGCAGTTTCCTGTTGGTCGCTAAACGCATGCAAGCAACTCCATTGTTGGGTAAAACTTCCTCTACCTGGACTCCCATTCAACATGGGTAAAACTTCCTCTACCTGGACTCCTATTCAACAAGCTTCACAGCCCAACATCAATACTAGAGCATGTTTAAGCAAAGTTTACGAACACGCAATATACCAGCATTGCTGCATCTGATTTTATACTAATGTTGAGGATCAATTAAAATGTATAGAATATTTAAACCAATAAAGGGATAATAATGTATTAAAATCCCAAAACAGCGATCTGTAGACAGCTCAGATCGATTTATTGAGAGAAAAATATATTTCGCCTAAAACGGCATCATCAGTTTCTCCATTTACCAAAACTTATTCAAATAGATATATTCAAATTTGATGATGCAGTTTTAGGCGAAATATATTTTTCTCTCAATAAATCGATCTGAGCTGTCTACAGATCGCTGTTTTGGGATTTTAATACATTATTATTGATACGGTGTGCGATCGACAGCCTGCCAGGGGCCTTTGGTTTTTTGATCCAGTTTTGATTTACTAATCACATTGGAATAAAGGGATGATGAATTTGTTCATCCACATTTTGTTTCTAATGTTTTCGTGGTCATGTGACATCCAAACACACATGTCAGTCCATGACGTAACCAGTGAATTTCTTGTAATCACAGAGACAACAAACACTGTGACATAGAAATGACCTTGAACCAATGATGATGTTAATATGACAGGAGAATTAAGAATGAAAAATCAAGTTCATGATTTTCATATATTATTATAACAAAGGATATAATTATTACAAATTAATAGAATCACAAACTGGAATCCTTAATCACATGATTATGTGAGGGTTTTAAAGCAGGGAGGTCATGAACACTAGAGCCTGACTCATAAATCACACGTAAGGGGGCTTAGTGGTCATTGAGCTCACTCATCTCTTGACATTGGCGGGAAAACATATGGACAATTACTATCACCATTGGCTTCTTTGAAGCCTTTGATTAGATTAAAGACATTTGGTTTTATTAGGTAGATGTTATAATTTAATTTGCGAATTCTGCTAAAAATTCAAAATATTCCGAAACAGTTTTGAAAAGAGTATTATGACATTATTCCGATTTATTTAAACAGCATGAGGGACAAAAACTTTCATGAAATGTGATTAAACAACTAATTCCCTTGCAGAGAAGCAAGTAGCCTTTAATCAATATTAAGTCAATAAATGATGTTTGATTTAACCATGTGGGTTTATAACACCAATAATAGTTTTTCCATTTTATCAGCACCCACTATAACTTGTATCAGGTTTGTAAAACATCTCATCTCCATAATAAAAAGCCTTTCTTAATATTTTCTAGTAAGTAGTAATACCCCAGCAAGAACCACAACTTAACAATAATTTACTTGTTTTCCACTTTATTTTCTCTTAAACTTTCTGAGCTCACCTGAGTAAAAGGAATTTTTCCAGAAAGTAATCGATGCAGACGACAATAAGAGCGCCACCCAGCACTGCCGTACTGATGATAACGCAACCACGTTGAAATTTTAATGTTAGAAGTGAGAACAGGATTCCAGTTCCAAAAAGAATTCCAACTGGTATCCATGCTGTGGACGGACTGTACACCGACTGCAAGCCAATAATTCCTTCAAATATAAATAAAAACCCAATTTAATTGAAAAAATCTGGTTTAAAATACAAAATTTAATGTGGGATAATCTTGCACAAATTGTCAGTAAATTTTTTATAAAGCATTTTTTACAACAACAAAAGTTTTATCATCGAGGAAAAAAAAACTGGTGAAGGGAAAGCAAATTATTCCCCCTCAGGGAGGTATTAAGTTTCACAGACTCAACAACTAACCAGGCCACTACTTGCGCTTCTACAATACATCAGTTATAAAGCAAGTAGTTACTAAATATACAAACAAATGATCAAAGTATTTGAATTATGAATCAGTCATATTTTGTCAGTAAAATCAGTCTTATATATATATAAGTATTATTTAATTCATGACGACCTTGCGACAACTAGCCATATGCTTCGAAATATGCATGGTGTTGCTTCTAATCAGATTGCCACAACCAATTATGGAGAGCTATTAAATGTCCTTCTGCCTCACCAGGATAAACAAGATCAACTCATAATTTAACTTTACCTGCAACAGCGATAAGAAGACCAAGAAAAAATCCTTGAAGAAATAAACCAACATATCTGACCAGCATTGTTATGAAGCCACACAACACCCCGATGCCAGCTGCAATGCCTGCAAGCAATATTAAAAATTCATTGGGAACCTTTGTTTGCCAACAGCTTGCAAGGGCAGGAGATTTTGCCAAAGCACCTATTAAACTTAATCTCAATGGACAAAAGGGATCCAATAGTTATATTCATCGCATCCACCTTAGTAAACGCATTACTTTTGATTTTAAGTCAAATACAAAATCTCAACAGTATTTCTACCTGCAGCTATTTCTATAGAAAATTGTTGTTGAAAAATTCGTTCCTCACTGCACATGAGGAAGACCGTTGTACCTCCAAATATTAATCCACTTAAAAACATTACGGCACTGAAGCATCTGTACCCTGTGAATATTGGGATATGTATTATATTTGTGTTGCTTTTATAACAACATTAAGTTTACAAAGTTACGCAAATCAAAAAGTGTCTTTCTTGCGTTTTGTTGTTCAAATAGAACAAATTCAGTGACTTTGAACATATGTTTTTGAGATAATGACACAACATTTCAAAGTCAGTCAAAACTTAATTACAAGCACGGAACTATTAAGTACTTGACCGCCATACTTACTGTACCTTTGTGATATATTTTATATCAGGAACGTAATTACAGTGTTATTACAAAACAACCAATCTTTATCAAAGGGGGAACACAGTGCTCTGTCTGAAACTCAGTATTGATTTTATCTGATCAATCTCCCAACAAAAACAATGATTAAAAACCAATCCCTCAATATTATTGATCAGGAAACCTTTGGTGGTAAAAGTGTTTTTGGGGTGAAGTAATTTCTTGTAACAGAAAAACTCTTAACAAAAATCAGAGTAAATAAATAAATAATGGATATTAATAATGCTCGTAGTAATACTGGTTTAAACATTTAAAATAAAAACATTTTCCATCACATTATTTAAATTCCTTACCAAAAAAGACGTAAACGAGTCCAAATACACACAAGGTAGCGCATATTCCTGCAATGACCCCATCATAGTCCGTTGATATTATTTGGTCACAAACTAATGGTTGATCAACACCTGTTGTAAAATTCCCCCCAACAGTGGTTGACATAATGACTAAAACCTGGAACACAACCTAGTTAGTATTTGTATAAATGCCCGTTTAACAGTTGTATTACATCACTAACAAAACTAGGCATATTTCTTTCAAAACAATCGTCTACTGGATTTTGTCACATGGCTCGCTTCAGACTTCCAAAAGGAAGTGGTGGAAATGTTACAACAAACATAAATAATTGCACTTTAACTTTCTTACCACCGTACAGCTGCCTTGCACTCATTTTATTTACATACTAGACGTACATTCGCTACAGAGAACCACGGGTATAATTGCCAGCATTATTACACCACCAGTCTGCCTTTCCTGGAAGTATTTCTTCTTATTTCATTGAAAACAAATTGCATTTCTTCATTCTCATCCAAGCGTGACGATAAAAAAATCTTTTTATACTTTTTGTTCGAAATTCCAAACAGAACTCAACAGACTGAGAATTTTACAGCAGGTTAAAAATATTTGAAATCTTGCATTTATTTAGCGAAGTATGGCGGCGAGTCCCATGTGAAAATGCATACTTCTTTGTCGGCCCTTGCCACAAACGTGTTGTTCATTTTTTCCTTTCATGTAACTACTTTATTGTGTGTTGTTTGATGGGGTTGATTGAAGGAACTTTCTGATGGCTTGCAATGATTTTGCCCCATAACGAATTGATTTAGATACAAAAAAATGTATTTAAGAAATCCTAAACTATGATGTTTTAAAAATTATTGAAATATGTTTTTCTCTTCACTTTTTGGCGCCAAAGACTTGACTTCAAACTTCTTTTGGAAAATGAAAATGCGATGAAAATGTATTAACGAAGCGATATGGGTTCCTGACTGTTTGATGCATATTGTTGTTTTAATAATTACGACAGCGTCTTGTAAACCATGCGGCGGATAATAAAAACAACATCCTCCCGTTCACCTCTCGGCTCGATTCGACACTGGTGAGATATTAAACTGTTATCAGTTTGCAAAAACGTTCGCCAACATTTCTCGAGACGGACATTTAAATCCGCCTAAATCCATTTAACTCGCGCTGTGGCGGGTTTGGATTCGAATTCGACACTTGAATGCGCACGCGCGCTGCCACAAACGGTGACATTGTGACAGGATAATAGCAAGGAGAGTTTAAATCAAACGGACGAAGATCTCGAATACTGAGACGCCGCAAACCCTTAAATCGTAGCCCGTGGAATTTAATAAACCAAATCTCAGGCAAACTTGTTTTACAACAATTTAAATCGCAACTGTCTGCAGCCGACTGCTGGTCACTATTGGTCTATTGCTTGTACTCCATTTATGCAGTTTGTTTAAATCGAGGTTTAGGAAAGCTGCAAAGGCGAGAATAAACAATTAAATATTCAGAAGTAAAAAACGAAGCCGATATCCAGGAGAAAGACTTGCATCTGGTGAAAAATTTTGAGTGGTTGCAACGTATTAGAAATGGATGAGTGCCATGCGAGGAAACCGAGTCTCAACAGAGTTTTAAATGTTTCACGTTCAAGACTTGATCATCGCTCACTTCATTAACAATTGACGTATTTATCGCATGAGCCTGTTGTCGGCGTGACTGACCGGCTGAATTCCAAATTAACGAGTCTGGTCCTTAATTACGTCCCAGACACGTTCCAGAAAACCATTAGCAATTCGTATGTGGAGCGTTACTTGAGACAACAGCCTGCCATGCTAACGACCACCAGTCACCCTCATGGAAAAAATAACTATTTGGAGCTGACAATTTGTCAGCAACAAACAAGCTATTACGTATGTTTCAAACTTTAACTTTCACTTTTGCATAATCATGTTTGCAATTATTTACACGAAGGAGTTATTTTTGCTTCGTGTGTTGGATTATTTCTGACGCATCAGTTTCACAAACCACATAATCACGCCACGAATTATTAAAATATCTTCGGTTTTCCCCGAGATCGTCACTTGGTTGCAACTGTGGGTTAATTCCGTAAATTCGACCATGCTGTGGTTTCGGCTGCAATTCTACCAACCCTTTGAAAAGAATACTTTTATGTAGAAAGATAACCATGTATTAACGGGGCCTAAATGTTAAACGAGCACTATATATGTGGAGTTTTAGTTTGTACCAAATTCAGTCTAGGAATTGATTGAGGGAAATTATCACCAAGCTGAATAAATCAAGTTTTCATCCCAGCATGAATGAATGTGGTTGTAATTTATATCCACAAGAAATTTATCCCTGCATGAACAAAATAACCGAATAAATTTTCAGTTTCTGGGATAATTGCATTCGATTACGTGACTTGGATCTTCTGCAGCTTTTCGCACTTTGGCCGACAAATTCGCGGTATGAGCCACGCAACGTCCCTGGAGAGAAAACTTGATTAATCCCACGCGTTCCAAGGAAATCGCCTCACGAAGTTTCGATTCGATCGGTGGCAGCGATGCAACTTTGAGCAAAGAAATAACCGGTTTAGTTGCGAGTTAATGTCGGACGAATTGCACAAAAAGATGAAGTTCCATCTGCTGTAATATTTTGGTTCTTGGGTGCAAAATATTTGGAGTTTATAACTTTGAAAATGAAAGCCAAAGCTAAAATGCTGTTATACATTAGTAATAGTAAACGTTTCGAACACTAACTGCGTTCATCATCAATACTACAATGAGTGCATGCAAGAAAAGCGTCAGGGTAATAAAGGACTGGAGCTATCATCCACTTTCAGTGCTGGTTTATGGTGTTGGATGTAAAGTGTTTCCAGAATTAGTAATTTAGATTTTATATTACAGTTGTGTAAAACTTTGGGCTCAACACCATAAACCAGCACTGAACGTGGATGATAGCTCCAAACCGCTTTACCTATTCAACATCTAGGTCCGTACTGCAGTCTGACACATTGCTAATGATGACGTCGCTGCTGTGCTTCCATGTTGTTGTCACGTGACATGCCTCTGGCTTGTTGCGCGTTGTTGCTGCTGCTGTTTCCCTTCTGCCTGCTCAGTCCTTTATTACCCTGACGCTTTTCTTGCATGCACTCATTGTAGTACTGATGATGAACGCAGTTAGTGTTCGAAACGTTTACTAATGAATAACAGCATTTTAGCTTTGGCTTTCATTTTCAAAATTTTGGTTCTTGTCCAGCAACAATTAGGTCTGCGAGTTATGTGTCGGAAATATAGCGCGCTTAACACCTTCATGTTGTGGTTAATTGGAATGTTGGATTATAATTTTAGACAAAGCGGTGGAAAGGTTTTTTTCAAATTGCAAATTTTCTGTTACGTAGATGGATATGTTCATAACGTACTTAATTCGAGGTTTGTTGTACCTCTATATTGTCTCTATGCAAGCGGAAGCAAAGCAAGAATCCGTAAAATTAGAAAACAACATATATAGCGGATTAGTGATAGCTATTCATCCGGACGTAAAAGAAAATGCTGCTCTGTTGGACTTGATAAAGGTCAGGTTTTGTCGTGATTCACGTTAATTAAATGTAGAAACTTTTTAACTAATTTCAATGAGAATTTGAATTTCCCGCCAAATTAAAACAGGAGATGATGACGAACGCGTCCTCGATATTGTTCGAAGCAACAAGAAAGCGAGCTCATTATGGAAACATAGATATCTTAGTCCCAGCAAGTTGGGCGACCGGAAATTATGAAAGCACGACCACCATCAATTACGAACAAGTACCATAACCTTGTTTCTATAGCAACTCTCTGACAAATTTTGTGATAAAATTATTTCACAATAAATATAACAAAACAAAAGCTAAACATAATTGTTGATAACAAAACAATTCTGCCCACGTTGGGATTGGAACCCATTACCCCCTGTTCCGCTGGTTTCTTGTGCAGTCTGATATAAGAATTGCTCCTTCCCATCCTGGCAAAAAGGACGAACCTTACGTCGTCCAACCAAGAGGTTGCGGGGAATTCGGGGATTTTATGTACGTCACGCCTGGATTTCTCACCAAACCAGAACTGGAAAACGACTTTGGAGAAAAAGGTTTTTCCCGTTGCAAAGTTTAAAATAATTGAATCTTGTTTAATCAAATTTTAAGAACACAGTTGAAATAACTTTAAAAAACACTTGCTCAGGTAAAGTAATCGTCCACGAGTGGGCGCACTTGAGGTGGGGAGTGTTTGACGAATATCCTCTGGCCCACAATCCCCCTTTTTATTTGCAGAACGGCAAGCTGGAGGCAACGAGGTAGGGTAACATTTCTATGTGACATAAAACCACGTGAATTTCCACATATTTTACTCAAAACTTGTTTCAAGAAACGGATTTACTGCAAACTGAAGATAAACTTAAAACCGAAAACAAAATCAGGAACAGGTGTGCGTTGTTTAGGTGTCCCTTGGGTTTGAGAGGAAGAAATTTGATTCCGGATTACAAAAATAATCGATATTACCGATGTCAGCTCGACAAAAAAACCGGGCTCCCAACTTCACCCAATTGTAGGTTCTTCCCCCAATCCCTAACAGGATCAGCTTCTCTGATGTCGCATGTTTTCCTCAAACAGGTTCGTGGCGTCGAAAGTAGTTCGTTGTATGAAATGCAAAACCTGATTACGTAACGCCCCATCCACTAACACGCAAACCTCGTTGTCTACAGTTTATCCCCATACAATCCCTTCTAGGTCACGCATTTCTGCCACAACGATCCGACAGATCCCGACAACTTGCACAATAGACTGGCACCGAACGACCAGAACAGACTGTGCAACCTCAGAAGCACGTGGTCAGTCATCAGCGAATCAGAAGATTTTACAAACAACGCCAACCCTCCCAACGAAGCTTTGGCCGACCACACCCCAACCTTCCGTGTGTTGATTCCACAATCCTACAGAAAGTTTGCGTTGGTTCTCGACACTTCCGGCAGCATGGGAGGGGTGAGTCGGAATTCACAGATAAAACCATAATCTCTTTTCAAATATGAAAGAAGATAATTCCATTCAAATCTCTTCGGTTGAGTGATTACTTATAACAGAAAAACTTTCAACCCCAACAACGTTAAAATCTGAGCCGTGCTAAACTCCATGCATGTAGGATCGCATTGTTGAAATGAGGCAAGCTGTGAGGACGTTTCTTATGCAAGCTCTGCCTCTGGGGGAGAAAGTTGCGGTCGTTGAGTTCAGTTATCTCGCCTTCACATTATCTGAGGGGCTGATGGACGTGGACACGGATGAGGACAGACAGAGAGTTTTGGACACCGTGGACGTTTTCGCTACCGGTTCAACCTGCATCGGATGCGGAATCCAGGAGGCGATGCTCGTAAGTGGGGAATCACCCGGGTAGTCAACAACAATTGTCCCAGCATATTTTAGAACCCATCTAAAATGTTGTTACAGACTCTGACCGGTCCAGACGGAACCGATACGTGCGGTGACATCATAGTTTTCACTGACGGCCAAGAAAACACTCGGCCTTACGTAAGAGAAGTGAGCCAGGCTGCGATTGACAAGGTAACAAAATCTCACAAGAACATTTCTGCCACAAACTACTCGTGATCAACAATTAACGTTTGTTCGCCGACAGGACTGCAAAGTGCACGCGATCTTCTTCACAACCACAGGCAATGAACCACTGAAAGCGCTCTCTATCGCCACCAAAGGAAGTTGGTTCTTCGCTCACGACAAAAGCCAAAATTTTCTTGTTGGTTCTTTTACAAAAATCGCTCGAAGAACTGACGGCCGCAAACTAGGAGGTTCCTCTGAGGTTTGATTATTATGACGTAATATAACTAGGGTTATGACGTCACTAATTTATTTCGAACAGCTTGCTAGCGAAACCTACCGGATGGAAGCCAACCAGGAGCAGGTGGGTGGTGTGGATGTTGACGGGACGGTCGGAAGAGACACAAACTTCGAGTTTACCTGGCTTTCTGACACCTCTCCAAGTCAGTATCTGAAGTGGAAATGAATTTGTGAAAATGTTTTCGTGAAATCGATTAATTACGATTCCTTCCAGCTGTTGAAGTCACCGCACCGGACGGATGCAAACTATCGACTGCGCTAGTGGTAGCGAATTCTTGCCCTGAACATCCACTAGCTGTCACCAACGAGCAATTCAAGACGATTAACTTTGAGATACCCGGAATAGCTCAGGTCGCATGGAGCAAAACAACTTTAATCGATAAACAAACCAAATAAATCGTTTCCAATAATTAAATATGAGAATTCCTTGTATTTTCGCTATAGCGAGGTCGGTGGTTGTACTCGATTCAAGCGAGCGTTGCCGACACCATCACCGTGACTGCGACGTCAAAATCTGTAAACGATAAAGTCCAACCAATCGTAGTAGACTCCACATTCCAACAACCGAAGAAGGGGGACCCGATAGTTGCAAGAGCCAGGGTTGGTTTTCATAATAAGAGGGGAAAACATTATTCACAAAAACCTCATTTCCATCTTAACTTCAGGTGACGAGGGGAGGCCGTGCAGTCCTCGACCTCCAGGTTACGGCCGAAATTCAAACTCCCACTGGAGACATTGACAAGATCACGTTACTCGACAAGGGGACAGGTAAAAATCTAATTTAAAATGAGTTCAAAGGTCGATGTTTTTCATTAAATCCAGGGGTTGACACAAACGCAAATGACGGGATTTATTCGAAAGCTTACACCAAGAGCAAAGCCGCAGGACGTTACAGCATGCAGGTAAAATCAACCACTAGATGGGGTTTGCTATTGTTAGAAGTCTTTGACTCTTTTTGTGGATGACGTCAGGTGACCGTGAGGGGGGAGGTGACGCAACAGAAGCAGGTTGAGACTGACGTATCTCGGGCTCCGTTCAACCACGGAATAATCAACGAAGAAGGTTCAAAAATCTTTTAAAAACCGAATGATTTTGTGTAAGAATAAAATCCCCATCAGGCGTTCCCGTGCTTAATCCGAGCGGAGAGGAGAACAAACCTGTCCCGGTCGCTCCGGTCAACACTTCAGACATTGGAAACTTCACACGAGTTGACACAGCGGCTGGGGTTGAGGTTGAGCCTCCAGAGTGAGTTGATAATCTTGATGCGAAATGAAACAGCATGAAATCCTTCTCAAACTTGCGAACAACTCGGGAAAGTTTAAAATACGACAACAGCTTAATTTTTTTCACCAGTTTTGACAAAAATGCTAAATATTGAAGTCAAAATCATAGTTTTAGAAGCGGTCAAAAGTAAATTATTTTTCGTGTAGTTTTGTGTTAAGTTGTGTTTTTATATTTGAAAAAAATTCCACCAATCAGCGATCCAGTTGGTGACACGTTCGCACCTTCCCGAATCACGAATTTAGTTGCGTCACAAGTTGATACGTCAGACAGGACGAAGGGTGTCGTCATTACCTTCACGGCACCAGGGGATGACGCAGACACAGGAAATGGTGAAATATTTTTGCTGCTATATTTTTATGAAGTTGTTGCGGTTTCGGGAATTTTTGGTTTAAATTTAACTCAAAACAAACTTCAACGCCTTTTACGTCACGAAGTGCATTGTGACGAAACTGAATTGTTGTCCCGAACTTGTTCCAGCCACAAGGTATGAGATCTGTTACACCCTCGGGGATGGGATTGACTTAATTCTCAACTTCGGAAACCAGTCATGCGTTGAAACCCCGATATCGGGAAATCTTCTTCAACCAAATGAAGGAGGAAATGCTGAGGAATTCGTGGTAGAAACGCCGGAATTCACAACAAACGAGGGGGTTGTGACGTAAGCGTGACGTCACCACGGTGGAAATGACAAACAAATGCATTATTTGTCTTCCAGAATTGCGTTCGGCGTTCGAGCGTTTGATGAAAGTGGGAACGTCGGGCCCCCGTCCAATGTGGAGTTTGTCAATTTCTTCCTTGAACCCCCAGTGGTTCCTGATGTTTCAGTGGAACCAATTCCCGCGGCCACGAGGGCACCACCGACAACCACGTCACCACCGACAACCACGCCACCACCCGATCAAGGTCATAACCGATTGTCATCATTTAGCTGTCGGTCATGTGACTGATAAATATATGATTTCTATGTGGCGGTGGTTTTGGTGTTATCCTCACATCGTTTCACGCAGTTTTTTTCCACAGGGTTCGTGTGTATGACGTGTAACAATGCCAGGTCCGTGGAGGAATGCAGCCGCATCGGAAAACTTAAACTTTGTGACGGAAACCAGGTAAAGATCACGTGATGTTGTTGGCGGAATCCGAATTAATTTTAATTTAATCCAGGGTTCATGCGAAACTGAAGTTAGAACTCAAAACTTCGGGAAACAGACTTTTATTTCCAAGTTCTGCAAACAAACTCTGGCTTGTCGGAACAACGCAGCCCAGGTAATAAACCCTGCCTAAACCCTTTGGGTTGTTACTTGGGTACTAGAACCAGCAAATCAGAATTTCCTCGAATAATTCAAGTACAAAATTAATACTTGGTCAAACACATCTGTGGTTAAATTTACACAATTGGTAAAAAGCACCAACCTTCGCGCCATGGACGCGATTTCGTTTTCGATGAAAGTTATGAACCCACAATTCTCACCCGTATTCACGATGTTTTTCCCGCAGAACATTCACCAATGCCACCCCCAAGATTCAATGTCAGTGTGCAGATGTTGTTGCGAAACTTCCCGGTGTAACGTGGGGACATCTTGCACTGGAACTGAGTAAAATCCCTGCCATCATTGTAAATAATCCCCCCCCCCCCCCCCCCCCCGAATATAATCAGTCGCACAATAAATCATCCCAGTACATTTCCCGCTTTATAATGTGACGTGTATCAAGTGTGACGTGTATCAAGAGTGACGTGTATCAAGTGTGACGTGTATCAAGTATTGTGAGATTCACCCAGAAGGAAGTTTCAAAGCAAAAATAAAATTAATCAGCAACCGGGTTTCTATGTTGCCTTAATACATGATGTGCGTGTCTGTGCGCGCACAAACTTCCCCAGTTAGAGAGGAAGTTGCGCGGTTTGATAACGAACGGGACGTTCAGTTGATTGATAGAACGAGCCGAAAGGAGGTTTGCAGGTTAAACACCAGAACATTCAGGATTCACAGAAAGCAAAGATGAATTGCTCTAACATGACCAAGATTTTCAGGTGTGTTGTCAACTTGGTTACGCCAAAAGTCACTGCTATTATTTTTGTTCCATTTTATTGAAAGGAAAAAGAGCGAAACTGCGGAAAGAATCTAACTTTGATCACAGCTTATTTTAAAAATGTTGTATTTTCCAGATCTTACGGCCTCCCAACAAACGAACCGGCAATGATTGCCGTCACTGTTTTAGTCACAATCCTCGCTTTGTTCGGGATATTCGGAAATATTGTCACAATTGTCGTCATCGCAAGATCAAGAAAACTCAAGTAAGCAAACTGTCCTTGACCCAAAATAACCCCATTGCTTGTGGACAAGTATTTCCACAAGTGTTTTAAACGTAAAGTCCAACCCCCTTGTTTAAACATTTGGAGGCTTTGGAAAAACTATGTTGGGTAAATCTGGTGCTGGTTAATGTTGGTTCGATCTGGTGCTGGTTAATGTCGGTTCGATAATTTATGAAATAAGTAAAGAATGAAATATTATTTGTTGAGAAATTGTTTTTTCACATAAATGTTCCAGGTCGGTTTTTTATTTGTTGATCGTGAGCTTGTGTTGCTCTGATCTCACATCAGCACTTGTGAGTTTCATCAGAATTTATTGCTTCACTTGGGCTTCTTGCGTTGAGCCTGAAGGATTGGATGCAGTGAAATTGCTTTGTCGGGTAAGCAGAAAAAATACCTTATCCGAGTCTAACTGGCTTCGTATTCTGCTATACTGTCAATACTCGGTTCGATTGTTAATCAAATCACGCCTGATAGCAAAGTTAATTAACTACACAGACTTAGTGGCCTCCAGAATGATTGTTGAGATTGCTGGTGATAAAAAAGGTTCATTAGGAGTCAAACAGACTTAAATTCCGACTTGAAAGTTAAACTCAACAAACCAAATTTTTCCCTTCAGATCGGTTGGAGAATCACAAATTGGATGACTTTCAATACAGCTCTTCACATCACAGGTTTCGCGACGTTCAGGTTCGTTTCCATTATGTGGACGTCATGGTTCCCACGAATCACGGTTCCCAGGATCAGAGTAAGAAAAATCAGACAAAGCCGAATGATCTCTATGTCCATAAACTTTCACATAATTCGTTTTGTGATTTTTTGTTCTTGTAGATCTTCATCGTGGTCTCGTGGATTGTATCGTTCGTATGTGGGTTTGTGATCGTATTCATAAAGTACGTGTTCAACTCTTCTGGTTAAAAATAATCTTTATTTTGGGATAGAAAGATTTTGCTGCTTTTTAAACGTGTTTTTATACAGATTAAATTAAAAACAGTAACAGGTTGTCTGCAAATTCGACCACATAAAATTTTTATGATAGCTCTGTGAGAGTGGACAGAATTAAAGCTTACATCGCCGTTTACCTTTTCTTCTCTGCGTTGATGACGTTTCTGTGTATTGGAACAGCGGTGCTTATTCTTAAACAAAGATACCACAGGAAGAAATTCTCAGGTAAAATCTGGCAACATTGTTGTCGCCATGGCAACTTCGATGCAACAGTATGATAAGAACTGTTTAAAGGTAATTTCATAATATGGTGAACTGTTGTGGTTGTGAACTCTCCTACATTTAAAACCAACATTAATTTTTCTCACAACTTTCAAAAAACTATTTGTGTTCAGGCAAGCGTAACACGATCACTGATGCGGAAAAGTTCAGAAGGTCGAAAGAAAACGGTCAAGTGGTCCAACTTGCTTTAATAATCGGTTCCTTCCTGTTGGGTTATATACCGCGGGCGGGTACGTTCTCTCAAAGTTCAAAACATTTTGTTACCAGAACGCGCGTGACTTTAATTACTGGGTTTCAAAACCCTGCAGTTCATCCATGTTCGCCAGAGTAAAGAGAACGGAGGCAAAAACCCAATACTTGAAAGGCAAAACTCTTTCAATGTTTAAATGGACGTTCACTTTTACCTCGGGGCAATCATCAGCTTTTCGTATTTCCAACAAACTTCAGCTGAAACGACTCTAATAGTTTGTAATTATTTATATAGTTTTCAACATTAACGTCGTCTACCGGCCCGATTGGTTGAACAGCTTGAACCCATGGGAATTTTCCCTAATCCAATACTTCTGCTTACGCGTGAGCGAATGTTTAAATCCAGTTTTCTACAACATTGGCTCCAGGTATTTTCACATAATTTTGCATGATTTTTTACAGCCGGGACCTCCACTTGTAACTCATCCCCCCCAGGTCTTGTTTGCTTCGTGGAACTTTCGAATTATTTAAATTTTTGGGGGGTTAAGCAAATACGAAATAATTAAAACCACAATTTTGTTCGCAAAGGGAGCTCTACGACGAGACTGTTCTCACATTGAGAAACTTCTGGAACTCCCAGAAATGCATTGGGAAGCAGGGAGTTGACGTCACAGAAATGTCAACCAGTGCCCGAGTTTTGTAAATCCTATGACAGGTGTTCCGTTGTTGAAACCACACCCACCGTCCACCACCTGAACAATGTGATCAATTGTTCTCACGTCATACGTCATACTGTGTTGACAGCCACTGTATGAAAGTTTCCGATGTATTTCTACCTTTAAATGCATTACACTTTTCTCTTCTACTTAAATATGTAAATTGAATACGAATTTGGAAATTCTTGAGTGTCCATTATAACATTACGCCCTTCTTGATCAACAACGGATTAAACTATTTTTAAACACTTGTCAACACAAAGATGCTATTCTGGCAAAATATGCATAAGTATCGGCGTTGTTATGCAGCGAAATGCACTCAACTATGTTCACCGAAATCTACAGACGAATTGTGAACATTGACTCTTGTACTTCCTCTGACAGACAGAAGGCTTGGTTAAGCAGTGCAAGGCTAGGTTAAGCAGTGAAAGGCTAGGTTACAACACAAAAGCCAAGGTTATCTGACCCCTGGAGAAAATTTTGAGTAAAAAGATCCAACCGCAGACCCAACAAACATGAGTGAAAAATAAAAGTTTTAAGAGATTTTTTTCTTCACCCAAGTTCGTCCAGCCGACACCAATACCTTCATTAAAAAAAACCAATGACTTTAGAGGATAGCTAGAGTTGTATTGAGGCAAATAGTTGGCAAAAAATCCAAACCCAAGTAAAGAGTCAAATGTTGTGACACAAAATAGTAAGAAGATAAAATGGTGAGAACTTGCAAAAAAAATGCAAAAAAGTCAGGGTAAAAAGTCATGAAATGCAACATGGTTTGCTTTTAAAACAAAAAGTCTGGAATTCATTATTTCCGACATCTCTTTGGATTTTTGCGACAAACTGCTTTGGACCGCTTCCTGGTGTTCATCTTTGTTTCGTGTAAAGTTCCACCAGGAGGCGACATTGCAACACCTTTGAATAGTTGAAACTTTTCCAATTCTAGTTTTTGACGCAGAATCCCGGTTAATACGAACTCATTGCTGACAATACAAGCCCCACGCTGCAAACAAAAAGCAATATGAATATTTAGGTTTAAACATCAAATAGTTAAAATGAGGAAAGAAGTTTGACCTTGACTGCAGACAAACAAGCAGTTTCATCCTGCTGTGTTGCTATGACAATTAACTTCCTCCACTCCTCCTTGTCTCTGGCTCCAGGTAACTTCCTCATCACTTTCCCACCTCCACACTCAAGGATGAGCTTCATCTGCTCTGGAGGAGGAAGGACTGACTTCATCACATGGAAACAAAGATCGTGGAAGATTCGATGAGTTGCATCCCTTGAAATCCTGAGGCTGGTGGAGAGATTGAAGTCATATTGGGATTCAAGATCAACAGGTGGGGAATCTTCCGTTGACTTGCTTCCATCAAATTTTAGTTGGAAATCCATTTCACTGACAAACCTAAACGTTTTAAGTCTTTAAACTGCTTTCAAATTGCGTTTGTCAATAATTATCCCAGTAGTACAAAAAAATTACCTCCCAAATTTTTGTGACTCCCTCAGCCATCCTGGTGCCACTATATAAACTCCCTTCACCATAGCACACAAAAACTTAACTGTACGACGAATTTTATCAGTCACCAAGTGTGTGCACTCATGCATATCATCAATAACAGAGCCACCAAGTGTTCGGATAATAGTTTCCCCAATTTTGTCAACCAATCCTTTGCACAAAAAACTTTATTTAGATTGTACAGGCACATTTTAATCCCTTTCTGTGTTCTACTAACATTCATTGTCAGCTTTATTTTATAATTTCTTTTGCCAATAAACCATCAAAACTTTTACAACTTGGAGATATTAGAGACAAAGCTCACCAGTGAAAACAACTTTTGGTTTCAATTTCCTTGGTCGAAGAGAAAGAGAAGCCTTTCTCATCAAGTAATTTTCTGCAGTTCCACTTTTAATTTTTTTGGCTGCGAGTCAACAGAAAAACACAGAAATTATAAAGTCTCAAGAAATAGCGGTCGGAACTTTGTTAACCCAATTATACTAAAACTTACCAGGAGACAGAAGTTCATTTGAGATCAAAGCGTTCTCATCATTTTTACCAACAATGTTTCGCTTTCTACGTTTTCTAGATTTTCCATCTGCTGGAGCATTTGAATCACATTTCACAAGAACCGGTTCAAATTCCATCTTTAAAAACTGATGAGAAATGTTGACCTTTTCCTCAAATGAATCATTTTCTTCTTTTCCAACTTCAATTTGTTGTGAATTTTTGGTTTCACTCAGTTTCGAATCACATTTAACAGTAACTGGTTCAAATTCCATCTTTAAAAATTGTGACTCATTGCTCGAACCTCCAACATCATCAACAGCTCCCTCTGGTGGACAAGAAGCAGCTAGTTCAGATTCAGGTTTGCTTCCGGGTGTTCCACATTTAATAGTAACTGGTTCAAATTCCATCTTTAAAAATTGTGACTCATTGCTCGAACCTCCAACATCATCGACAGCTCCCTCTGGTGGACAAGAAGCAGCTAGTTCAGATTCAGGTTTGCTTCCGGGTGTTCCACATTTAATAGTAACTGGTTCAAATTCCATCTTTAGGAATTGTTGCTCGTTCTTTAAGTCACCAATATCCATAGTTTCAACCGACGAACTTGAATCCAAAATCTCATTCCTTGTATCATAAAAAATATATTTAAAAGAAATTATAAAGGAAATTTCTAAACAACATAAGATAGTTTTATGTTCAAAATGAGACAATGTTAAACTGATAACAATCACAAAATACAATTTAACAAAAACATACGGTGCTATTTTACAACAATTCCCGACACAATCAAAAAAATGTTTTGACAAACCCCTTAGAAGATGAAGTTGATGCAGGCGTGTTTCCAAACTTTCTTCTCTTTTCTCTTGCTTTCCTTGTAGTCGTAGCAACAGTTACGTTAGAAGTTACTTCAACTTTCCGTTTACTTCTCGTTCTTTTCGAAAGTGGAGAGGGTTCCGTATTGCTTTCCGTCAAGCGTTTATTTTGTTTTCTTGTTCTGTTTGATTTTCGTCGGTCAACTACGGCCAGTTCATTTGCATTATTGTCGTCATCAACCTTATTTTGTGCAGAGCAACTTTCTTCACAAACAGTTTGGTGGGAATTGGGAAAATTGCTCTCATCAGAATTTTCAGAATAAACTTGTGTCAACAACAAGTCAGTATTTCCTTCAAAGTTTGAAGAAAGTAATGTTCTCGTGGAAACCGATTTATTCACTGGAAGTTCTTCTGGCACTGAATCCACCTGAGACATTTTGTTTGAATATTTGCAAACAATCATTCTGTCACAGAATTTGATCTCATGACTAGAAGTAAGATTTTCTTCAACATGGTCAATTGTTTTGTGATCTTCCACAAGAGAAGTTTCCGAGTTACCATGACGATTATCGTGATTTGCATCAGATTCGCTTTGAATGTTTAAAACATTGGTTGGTTTTGGTAGAAAGGCCTGAGTTTCTAATGAGGAAAAATATCCGTCAACTTCAAAGTCCACATTGTTCATCCCAACATGTGAAGATTTTGTGGCAAATGCTTGAGTTTCTGAGGCAGCAAAAGATCCATCCAACATCAAAACTCCTTCATCAGATTTTTTCAACGAGGTGCAAATAATTTCTTCATCCATGATAAGTGACGGAGAACTTTTACAAAAACCTTGAGTTTCATATTCAGCAAAAGAATCATCAACAGAAGCAGAAATAAGTTTTGATGAATTTTTCTTGTCATGGTATGTTTGTGTTTCCAATATTGAAAATGAGTCGTTAACATTTTCTTCAATGTCGGTGTCGTCACTTTCGGAGACGACTACAACATTTTCGTGTTTTACGGAGTCGATCAAAGATGGTTTGGTGTCAACTTTGTCATCTTCAATATCTGTTTCTTCATGATATTGTTCAATACCAGGGGGTGGGGATTCATCTATACACGTGAGTATCCAATTGCATCATTGCATTAAAACACAATTAACAAAGCATTAAATGGATAAAATAAATCCACACAACACATGTAAACAACATTTTGTGTATGATACAAACACAGCTTTAATTCTTTAAAGTTATCTCCTGATTTTTGTGATTTTTAAATCTAGTAATTATTTACAATGATTTTTTCAACAATTGGTTGCACATTTTTGTCAAAAAGGCTGAGGTGTGCAGTACTTGGACCAAAACTTTTGCAACTGAATGTAAAATAATTTTACGCCAAATAATTGTATTTTCCTGGAAACTTTCTAGTTTAGTTTAAATGAAAGGCCAACCTGTATCACTGTCATAATGATTTGATTCTTGAGCTTTTCTCCTTTCATTGAAGCGATCGTCTTCAATATCAGTCAAGTCGGAATCAGATTCAATTATTAGCTGCACAGAACATTAAGCCATTAATATGTAAACTTTATAGTGAAGAGAAAAATAATTGTTTCTGGAACAAAAACAATTCCTGGGACATTGAGGGATGGATTTGCCTCAAAGTCAAAACTAACAAATTCTTTTAGTTCACTTTTTTCTTCTTAAACCTGCATTTAATCCTTGGTCATTTTAAAAACCACAACAAAATTAAAAAAAAACCCAACTTATGTCTGTGTAATTGGTAAAAACATTTGTTGTGGAAATTACCTTGCTTTTAACGATAGAATCACATTTCACAAGAACCGGTTCAAATTCCATTTTCAAAAACTGATGAGAAATGTTGACCTTTTCCTCAAATGAATCATTTTCTTCTTTTCCAACTTCAATTTGTTGTGAATTTTTGGTTTCACTCAGTTTCGAATCACATTTAACAGTAACTGGTTCAAATTCCATCTTTAAAAATTGTGACTCATTGCTCGAACCTCCAACATCATCAACAGCTCCCTCTGGTGGACAAGAAGCAGTTAGTTCAGATTCAGGTTTGCTTCCGGGTGTTCCACATTTAATAGTAACTGGTTCAAATTCCATCTTTAAAAATTGTGACTCATTGCTCGAACCTCCAACATCATCGACAGCTCCCTCTGGTGGACAAGAAGCAGCTAGTTCAGATTCAGGTTTGCTTCCGGGTGTTCCACATTTAATAGTAACTGGTTCAAATTCCATCTTTAGGAATTGTTGCTTGTTCTTTAAGTCACCAATATCCATAGTTTCAGCCGACGAACTTGAATCCAAAATCTCATTCCTTGTATCATAAAAAATATATTTAAAGGAAATTATAAAGGAAATTTCTAAACAACATAAGATAGTTGTTTTATGTTCAAAATGAGAGGATGTTATACTGATAACAATCACAAAATACAATTTAACAAAAACATACGATGCTATTTTACAACAATTCCCAATGCAATCAAAAAAATGTTTTGACAAACCCCTTAGAAGATGAAGTTGATGCAGGCGTGTTTCCAAACTTTCTTCTCTTTTCTCTTGCTTTCCTTGTAGTCGTAGCAACAGTTACGTTAGAAGTTACTTCAACTTTCCGTTTACTTCTCGTTCTTTTCGAAAGTGGAGGGGGTTCCGCATTGCTTTCCGTCAAGCGTTTATTTTGTTTTCTTGTTATGTTTGATTTTCGTCGGCCAACTACGGCCAGTTCATTTGCATTATTGTTATCATCGACCTTATTTTGTGCAGAGCAACTTTCTTCAAAAACAGTTTGGTGGGAATTGGGAAAATTGCTCTCATCAGAATTTTCAGAATAAACTTGTGTCAACAATAAGTCAGTATTTCCTTCAAAGTTTGAAGAAAGTAATGTTCTCGTGGAAACCGATTTATTCACTGGAAGTTCTTCTGGCAATGAATCCACCTGAGACATTTTGTTTGAATTCAGTTCTTCAGTAAAATCCAAATCCACAAATTTGTTGTTTGTCATGGTATGTTTTTCAGGAGTTTTAACAACTACCGTTGCAATGTTGTGAATCTTGTTAGAATTGTTCCATTCTATGCAAGAGTCGCTACCTTTACTGCCTCCACCACATGCAGCCAAACTATCCATACCATGGACTTGTGTTTTCATACAATCTGCAGCAACATCATTTTCACTTTTGGTGTTAAACTTCCCAGACACCGTGAAAACTTCACATGAAACAATATTTTCATCCCCAACTTCTTTAACATCAAGTTTTTTGGGGAAATTTGTGCATGACTCAGACATTCTGTCCGTTAACAAACTCATTCCGTCGATCATTTGTAATTTTTCCTTCTCAGCCTCCTTTATATAGTAATTTCCTGAGGCTTCAAACATGTTTTTATCATAAGTTCCACTGTTTGCTTCCATTCCTCCATCTTGCATCGCTTTCAAATCATCTACTGTCGTTTCATCTTCAACCGGCTGCGTTTTCTCCAAACTTACAGCAAACGACTGGGATTCTTCAACCATGTGGATGATGTCACCAGGCTCACTTAACAACGAATTCACAAAATCTGGAGTTTCCACTAGATCCGATGGATGGGAAGTGCTGACTGTGCATTGTGATGGAACAATGGGCTCTGTGTCATCACATGTGATTGTGTCTTCAAGGGATTCAGGTGGAGACGAAAAAATCTCATGACTGGAAGTAAGATTTTCTTCAACATGGTCGATTGTTTTGTGATCTTCCTCAAGAGAAGTTTCCGAGTTACCATGACGATTATCGTGATTTGCATCAGATTTGCTTTGAATGTTTAAAACATTGGTTGGTTTTGGTAGAAAGGCCTGAGTTTCTAATGAGGAAAAATATCCGTCAACTTCAAAGTCCACATTGTTCATCCCAACATGTGAAGATTTTGTGGCGAATGCTTGAGTTTCTGAGGCAGCAAAAGATCCATCCAACACTAAAACTCCTTCATCAGATTTTTTCAACGAGGTGCAAATAGTTTCTTCATCCGTGATACGTGACGGAGAACTTTTACAAAAACCTTGAGTTTCATATTCAGCAAAAGAATCATCGACAGAAGCAGAAATAAGTTTTGATGAATTTTTCTTGTCATGGTATGTTTGTGTTTCCAATATTGAAAATGAGTCGTTAACATTTTCTTCAATGTCGGTGTCGTCACTTTCGGAGACGACTGAAACATTTTCGTGTTTTACGGAGTCCATCAAAGATGGTTTGGTGTCAACTTTGTCATCTTCAATATCTGTTTCTTTGTTATATTGTTCAATATGGGGGGGTGGGAATTCATCCACGTCTACAAAAATTAAAAACATTGTTTTCCTGACACAAATAGCGCTAATGACAAAATAACTACACAAGTAATTGTTGAACAGAAGGTGTTTGTAGTTGGTAAAAAACAAACTGTCAGTTTTATTGGAAGGCCAACCTGTGTCACTGTCATAATGATTTGATTCTTGAGCTTTTCTCCTTTCATTGGAGTGATCGTCTTCAATATCAGTCGAGTCGGAATCTGATTCAATTATTAGCTGCACAGAACATTTAGCCATTAATATACAAACTTTACACTGGTGATACTTGGAGTCACAAAAAGTGCAATAAAGTTAATTTTGCAGCAAAACTCACTTTATTTTTTGTTGAATTTAATCCAGGAGAAAGTTGATAATTTTGAGAACTGAGTGAAATCTAAAAATGAACAAAAACAGTAGTCAAAAATGTTTGAAAACATTTGAACAATTTTAGTTAAAAATCAAAATATTTAATGACATAACTATCTGATTTACCTCATTTTGATCAACAGTTTCCATAACGCTCTCATTAATAACTCCACTGTCTGTTGTTGTTGGATTGGACGGACTGTTGAATGGTTGAGAATCAGGAACAATCTGATCAGGAAAAATGTTTAACAATGATCTGCATTGTATGTTTTAACATAGGCAATATGTTCTTGTTTAGTTGCAACTGGCTACAAATTAACATAGGAATTGGTTATAATTGCACACCTCTGGATAGCTTTCATTTATTTCTCCATTATTTTCACCATCTAGTGGTGAGCCGGGGGTCTCCGCTGCCAGAACTCGCTTGGTTTTGTTTATGGCAGGAGTTGCTTTAATTTTTTCCTGAAATATTTTCAGTGAAATGTGAAAAAATATTCTTTAGTTTTTATCTGAGATATAATTTATTAAAGGTTTATGCAGAAACAGGAATCAGTGAATACAGGCGGTCATATTAGCCATACTTACAAAAGGACTTGTTTTTTCATCAAAATCCTCCATATCGTTTTCGTCTGTTGACTGAATTTTGTGCACGTTAATAAAATCGTGAATCTCAGTAAAGCAATGTTGTACAATTATAATAATTTATGTAAATGTGAAGTTACCTGTTTATAAATAAACTTTATGTCGGCAAACGACAATTCATCCCCATCGTTCAGTGCATATCGAACTTCAGGCTTTAATCTAACCTTTTTTAATCTTGTTTTGTTGCTGCTTCCACAATCGTAAACAAATGACATAGAACTTGTGCCCTTTAGTGAAAAGACAATGCAGTCAGATCTCGTTCATTTATAAGAATATTCAGAAACCCCGCTATCCGACACAAAACTTATGGAAACAAATTTCCTTTCATGCATTTTACACCTTAGTTTATTTCTGATAACCAACTTAATCAACATATGTGATTGAACAAAGCAGAATTAACGCTTCAACCAGAACAATACAGACATCATGCTACAGACATACACACGTACCTCAATGCAAGCATGTTTTTTACTGAGAGCAACTCCTTCTGGTATGGATATATCACAATTTCCATGTCTACCTGCAATTATAAAACAAATAAAATTAACAGAAAGGAAAGACATGTTTATTTGATTACATACCTATAATATTGTCACCTTCATATATGGGAAATTCTTTGGAAGGAAGGTTTGGGTTGAAGGATTCTTTCAGCTTCAGATAATAACGAAAGTGGTACCAGTAATAAAAATATTTTGCAAAATATAAAGTGATCTTAAAGTCATTATACGACATCTTTGTAAGAAGTAAAGTTTTAAAATGGATGAATTCAAAGAAACTTATTCAGTTTTTATGATAAACAACCTGCACAATACAAAATATACCTGAAGAGTAGCAACGCATTTTCTTTTGCCAGTTGCAGAGTCTTCTTCATCCTGAAAAGTATCATCCAAGTCAACACTGAGCTTTTGTGTACATGGGAAATCCATACTAGATAACCTGACTGTTTATTTGCTGCATAACTTTTATCGTTCGCAATTAAGCAATTATTTAGGAACGAATTTTCTTACTTTCGTTTGTTGATGTTGCCGCTTTTTGCAACGCATGATTAATCATCAACTCAAAAACCGAAAACATTATTTGTTGAATTTCAGATGGAAATTTTACTTTTTTGCTTAAAAACCATCAACAATACAAACAGCACATATTATATAAATAAAGCATTTTTATCACTATACGCATTTTTTGTTTAATTGTTTTTACATACATATGACGGTTGTTAGCAAACATTTTTTGAAGTTTAATATACCTTAAAATTGTATTAGTAACATCATTAGTTAAAACTGTTTTAATTGAAGATCAGTAAAAGACATACTTTTTTATAAAAATCCACTAGTATGGTTCTAATCGCCTGGATTAAATTACTAGAACAACAAGAGTTTAGCGTAGGTTACATAGTTACAAGCTCTAACATCTTTTTGCAGGATTCTGGGAGACTTGCTATTTAAACTGAGCGATTCGTCATGGATGAGGATAACATGAAGATCAACGATGTTTTCGTTGAAAAGGGCAAACTTCCGTTATCGGCACAAAGCGCGTTTTGTGCAATTCCAACCAGCAGAGAAACCGCCCGACAACTGACTTATTTCAACAACGAAAAGAAGGTCGGTTCACCCGTTAAATATCTTTTGTGTGCAAATATAGAGAAGTTTGTTATTTACTCAATTGTTTTTCGCACAGGAAAGAGTTAATTCAACGTACAACAGACTGTTCAGATGGGAAAACGATTTCAATAACAAACTACACCGTTGTGATCGAGAACATGCGAAAAGCAGGGGCCTCAATGTCCACGAGGAGGTGAATTGCATCGCAATCTAATACTTAATTTGTTGTCACAGCAGTGAAATAAAATGAAAAGTTATCCCAAATTGATATTTATCATCATATCATCCTCAATTGTCCCCAGGAGTTTTCCAAACCTTCTCCCTCACTGATGTCGACCGTGTACGGACACAAACATCACATGGCTGTTGATCAACCGGACAGAAAGCACGTCAGGATCATTAAAACTAGAGAGTTCCTCAGCAACAATGGAATAACATTCTCACCAGAACAGGGGTTGGGAAACATCACCTTATCCTAATTCCCAGGTGGATTTTGTTGTAATATTTTAATGTGAATCAGGTATTAGCGGCCATTTAATCCTGCTGTCTGTAGTTTTACACTTGATTTTTATGTTCACTATGATTTTTGTGTGTCGAAACAGTGATTTTTTTTCAATGAATTGTTTGCACATAATTTTGCTCTTGTCCTTTTTCATCATGGAAAAATACATAAATTTTTCAGTAAAACAAATTTGTAAAATGTTTCCACTTAACTATGGGTAAACATATTTGCACTGAGAGTTGAAAGGTTAAAACAGCGTGAACTTTCTGCAGCTGCAGGCCACTGTTATTTAAACATATATTTGGACAGACAATTCTTATATATCTGGTTCAAAACAAAAAAAACAAGCACAGGACGTAACAAACCTATCAGATCGGTAAAATATCAAAGGACATAAAACGTCAGAATAATATAAAGGAAAACTAAAAGGTAGAAACGTAAAACGAGGTTTACATTTGTAAAATAATTTTGAAAACTTTTTATAAAATATTAATTCGTAAAAAGGAGATAAAATATTTCATGAAACCAATTACAATTTGCTTGGAGTTTGAAATAAATAAAACAAACTTGCAGCAGGATTGCATTCATCCATCTTCAAAACTTCACAGTTACGGGAATCCCCATCCTGCATAATTACATAGAGTGTGTAAGCGTGAAGTTTCCAAACTTGTTCAACATTCCTCTGTATAAGGCATAAACATGTACCTCAGTAACAGGACTGGTTGTCGATATTTTTGTATCTTTATCTCCTTCTGAGTCAGTTTCAACTGTTAATATTTCATCTGAGTCATCACCATCTGATTCTGAATATAAACATCACAATAAACCCAATGATATTCGAATACTTCTCACACAATTCATCAAACCGTTCATAAGATTGTAAAGTTCCTCAACAACCTCGCTTCTCCCACCACATTCCAGAGGTTGATGGTGACGTGGAGTGTTGGTTGTTTTTATTCGACACAACGACTTAAAATGAAACAAACATAAGTAAGTTGAAAACAGTGTGTGTTGCAGTTACATATAAACCAATAAACTTTTTGTAAAACTATTGGGTCATGTTTCCATGTTGCCTGGTATTCACATCAAACCTGTTTAAATTGCAACAATAAATAGATTCTGTTACCTCAGAGCACAGTGTTGTCATAGCAATGTTGGTTTGTTTCTGATTGGTTGGTTTGTTAGTGCCAGGTTTTAAACACGCTACAAACTTAACCTCTGGAACATCTTGTTTGTGAAAAGAAGGATAATTTGTAGCCTGGACACAATGAGAACAACTGATCAACATGTAAATTTGAACTTAATATGTTTCCAATACACATCCAGTCCTGTCACTACGTTAACATCTACGGGGGTTAAGTTACAAAATTCAAATTTTACAAATTTTTAGTTTACAGTTGTTTTATCCGTTTGTTTTGTTTATCACATGCTGGAAACCTTTCTAACAATCTTCTTAGACTTTCTCCTCGTCTTCACAGTCGCCCTTTTCGGAATGCCTGAACTCAACTGATTTCTTCTCAACTTTTTCAACTTCCTTCTCACATATCGATGAAAATGTTCGGAAAACAACAACATCGCCGGATCATCTTCTTTCAGTGATGGAGTGGAAATCCTCCTGAAGTTATCAGATGAGTTTGTGACACAGGTTGTATTAAGTTTGGGCGTTCGAGAATTTTGGTGATTTATTCCCGATATCTCAACTTCAGGCTCAAAGATTTCTAAACAAGTGCAAGAAAATACTTATTTATATTTCTAAGAATAATTTACAGCAATAGAGAAAAAATACAGAAAGATGTCCTGTTTAATAAACATTCTAAGTTACTTGGCAATTTGGCAACCAATAAAACTGGTCTGATTGATTAAATAAACATTACTGTTGAAAATATTACAAATAATCCTAAATAGTCTGTCTGTTTAACGTTTTTTTGATATATACATTTCGCCTGTGTTTGCAGGCATCATCAATATCCAGTGGCGGATCTAGAAAAAAAAATGAGGGGGGTGTCCGAGTTTGGTCACGCCAATTTCGCGTTTGGCTTAGGCTAAAATAGGTATCTGGCGGTAAAAAAAAACACCCTTAGCGCTAGACTATTTCCGTCTTCGTTGCGTGTAATTAGATTCAGGACAATATACAAATCGCAAGAAGTTTGTCGCGAGCGAGGCTTATCTGGAGAATGCCGTGATTGGAAAGGTCATTAGTTTATCTCCTTGTTCCTGTAGTATCATTGTTTTGTGACAATGGGGGATTATTCGTCTGTAGATTATTACGTCACATTTTCTGGAGAACGCAATAAAATGCTGCAGCACTTGCCGCAAAATAATTTAGTTTGTCCAGTAAAGTTTAATCGAAACCGAAACAATATAGCAACATGCATCAGTCAAAGCTGTTCAAGTATTTCTCTGGTGAAGCAGCCTCTACAGCGAATTTTTGGCAAAGTTGTGTCAACCATCAGGTTATGCGGTACGCAGTGTTTTCCTCTTCGTGGCCACCGTAACGACGGACGTTTTAGATATTCTGGACGCTTCCAGTAACAACTGCTGTAATCTTCGCAGATAGTCTTTAATCTGTACGATGGGGCAGGAACGTTTAAGTGGATCAAATACTTATCAAATACTGTAGTGACATAATTTCCGCGCTCGTGGATAAAATCGGCAAAAATAGTTGTTCAAAGCCATTTTTCATGTAATTTATGTTGATTTCTTTGCGTTGTGACAACAAACAACATAACTTTTGTAGTTGTGTTGAAACTGCTGCAGAAATAAATATTTTAAAAACGGTTTTCGAGTATCAACGGCACAACAAATAATTGTTTCGGAAGCGGTCATCGCCGCGTGAACGCGGGGGTCGCGACTGTTTAACAAAGAAATTGCGGAGACGAACACTGGCCCGAAGTGTTCGCTCCTGCGTTGCGTAATACTAACCGCAGTTTTACATCCCTCAAAACAATATAGTACAATACTGAGGGGGGTGTTCTGACACCCAAACACAACCCCTAGATCCGCCACTGTTGATATCGCTAAACGTTAAACAGACAGACGACTCAGGGTTATTTATAACATTTTGTGCTAATCTGTTACTGAGTCTCCAATAGCCATGGAGACAACAAGTGATCCAAAGAAAATAAACTTTCATTTATTGTTGAAAAATTATGTTTTTCCAAACTACATACTAGTGCATTATGTGATGATTGTGAGTTCGAATCCAAGCATCTCTTGCATGTGAACAGCTCTAAACAAATTATATTTGCTTGATGTTCAACTTATACAGACAAATGTTTGCATCACTAGAAAATTATTTTTATCGCCATTAAATGTTCACCTGGTTCTGGTTGATTGGTTGAACCTGGTTTAGAACTTTCACTTGTTCCAGCACCAATCTACATAAAAAAGCAACAAAATTACAAGATTAAGCATAACATTTCCCAGACCACAGTGTTTAGCAACAAAACATAAAAAAACATTTTTTACAACAAACGCAACCATAATGTTAAATTTAAATACAAAACACTGAAAACATTTAACATATGTGAAACATATTTGTAATATTTTGTGTAATCTTGCAAACTTACAAATTTAGAAACCCATTGACTTCTTTCTTCATCCATGTCTTGCTTGTTAAACATCTCGAACCATTCTTCCACAACCAAATAATTCCTGGAATTTGCCTGGCAAGCGATGTTGTGTTTTTCACACCAATATTTGAACACTTTATATACAGCGACAGCATCAATGTCAAGCAGATCAGTTATTAGATCAATATGGCCATCATCAACGAACCCTACTTGTCTACAGCGATTAAACATTCTCCACAAAATCTACAAAGAACACAAGTAAACACTTTGCAATAAAATAATTCTTGATGTTTATGTTACGACATCAATAAATGTCAGGTTTCAAAAATTAAAAACCTTTTAAACGAATACAAAATAAAATTTACAAACCAGTTCATCTTTATTGGCTTGGTTGAAGTCTGTGGCACCAGCAAGCGACCTTGCAACAAGAAACCAAGCCTGAATATCTTTTTCATGTAAGCTTGTGTGCACAGAAAGAGTTTTCATCGTTAAAGCTTCTGGATATTTGTTTTCAACGAAAATATGATTCAACATCTGAAATTACCAAACCTTTACATAATATGAGTAATCTAGGTTATTTTGAACATAGTTCATTGGTCCTTCTTTTGATTAACACCAGGTATAATCAAATATACTTTGTAGATAAAACATTACACACAAACAGGCTGCCAATAAAAAGCATTGTCCCAACACATTGCCCAAACCACTTTACACACTTCTGCTTGATATTGCACTCATACTTGTCTACGAAGATTTAATGTGAGATCCGATTTCCTCCATTCCATCCAAGCCTCAATGCATCGTGTGGACAAACCAGTTCTTAGTCGGACTTTGTGCACTTTTGTTTTGTGTAAATAGGAATGATTGAACAACCAATACTCCAGGGTATTTTGTACGTTAACTTTGCTGTGCCTTGTAGGGGAATAATGAATACCTGAACATAAGTAGGAAAAACACTTATTTTTGAAATTATATGATCTTAGAATACTACAGGTCTGCTAGGACCACGTAAAAACACTCAATTACATCACAGGCTGACTACGGTTCTTTTTGTAGACCTACAGGTGAATATTGAAGGCCAAAGAACTTTTATACTAGATATGCAGTCCTTTTATACAGTGACGAAGGACTGGTATGCGGTCCTTCGTCACGTCACCAGTCGAAATGATTGCTGCAAGTTGTTGTGCGTATTCGATGACGTTTGCGAGAAATAAAATGAATTGAATTGCAATCTCTGCCAGGTCTTAATGGTAGCGTCTAACTTAAAAACATCAACAGTTTCATTGGCAACATACTTCTCTGGTAATATTTACCTTTCATCCATCTTTTAAACCATTTTATCCGCGATGAAATATGCAATAAATCCTCATCACTAACATCGCAAACATCAGAGTCCGGGGGCCACAAATTACCAATGTTTTTTAGTAAAATTCTGTGTTGAAAGTCTGTCAATTTTTTCGATGGTTTTTGAATGAAAATCGACGGTGAGTTGTTTCCACTGAGCGTTGAAACAGAGGCCGGTAATTCCGAACGACTGCCACACTTTAAAGGTTTAAATCCTTCACACAACGACGCATTCTCCTTTCTCGCAGAAAGTTTTGATTTCCATAGCGATGAGGAAACTTTCATGCACATTTCGTCACAACTACGACCAGTTTTTTTCATTATTCATGGTTTCGGTTTCTAATGTTTTTATTGAAATTCTGTGTTGACTCTTCGTGGGCAGTGAACCGTGCGAATACGTCATGACTTTGCATCAAAGCGACACGCGACACTTTTCACCCCAAATAAAGGTTTTGTTGCGAACCTTGCAAACTTGAAGGTTATTTTAAAAGTGCAATCATTTTTCCTGTGGCTGTTGATATATTTCGCCTCGAAAGTTTATTGCTTCGCAAAAACTTGACATAAGTTTTGTTGGGAAATACATTTGTCAACATACATTTGTCAAATCACAAAACTCCCAACAAAATGTATTTAGGTCAATTATTAACTTAAAAAAGGTCATAATAAAAGCGCCCCAAGGTGACGCCCAGTTCCAGTTTCCTTTGTTGTTTCCGAATTACCTTCAAGAGAATAAATCAAGAAAGTCTGAATCAGGTATGATGAGTAAAAAGTTTGTAGCAATGTGTTTGCGGTCGCATTTAATGTTGTGATGTAACATCAAAGATTAATTCGAAGGTATAATGACGTCATTCATGGATCTGTCAAGTTGTTCAAACTATCCAAAAAATTAAACTTAATGTATTGCGTCGTAAAAATTTACTGGCATAACTGAATGATATTTGCCAGCCCTTCTATTTTACTTGGGAAATGGGATGAAAGCTGTATGTATTTGTGCCGTTGATCGACACAGCATCAGTTCCGCCTACTTTTTGCAATGGGCGAACCTTTAGGCCTACGATATTCGATAGCTCTCCTGTTGCGTAATAGTAGCAATTGTTTTTATTATATTGATATTCGCATATTCCCTTTCATACGTAAAAATTGTGTATTATTCCTGGATGCACCAACTAACCATTTATACTTGGGTCAAACATCGGCAATCTTAATACATTGCTGCAATTGCATCTCGCACTTTCTAGCGTTTTCAGTATTGTTTGCTGTGTTACACAACTTCCAGCCGATACTTTGGTTTCGCCTCCTATCGCAAATATCACGTAGGCGTTCAACTGAAACCGCGTCGGCCTTTGTTACATCACAATCCTATTTAGCCGTTTCAAGGTTAATAGAGGACTTTGCAGACGTCTGATCGGTTCGTATATTCCATTTTACATTGGTCACTATTCACCCACAGTCCTATTTTGATATTTTTGTGGAAATAAATGTTTATTTTAAAAGTTTTACGAAACTTTAAAACAAACTATTTTAAAAACTACTGAAATGTAACAACTTCCAGATTCTCAAACTGAAGACCGGATAAAGAGAACGTTGGTTTGTATTGGTAAACTAAGGTAAACTGAGGTTAACTAAGGTAAACTGAGGTAAACTAAGGTAAACTAAGGTAAACTAAGGTAAACTAAGGTAAACTGAGGTAAACTAAGGTAAACTAAGGTAAACTGAGGTAAACTAAGGTAAACTGAGGTAAACTAAGGTAAACTGAGGTAAACTGAGGTAAACTAAGGTAAACTAAGGTAAACTAAGGTAAACTGAGGTTAACTAAGGTAAACTGAGGTAAACTAAGGTAAACTGAGGTTAACTAAGGTAAACTGAGGTTATTGAGGTAACAACGTTATTTGTTTCATTTTTGGAACTTTCCTAAACGAAGAAATCCTTTCAATTTTAGTAAACACTGAAAAAGTTAAAAATGGACAACTTATGCCATCTTAAACGATTCTTTAAAGTAAATTAAATTCTGTACAGATGATGAATGTTTTAATCTCTCTCCGTCCGGATCAAATTTTCTTCAAAAAATTTATGTTGACGAAACAAAAAATCGTTTTTAATGACAGGTAGTGCTGGCATCCACTTTCATTACATTTAGAATAATAATTATTCTTGTGTTCCTTTCAAATCCCTGCGGTGTGATTTTTCCATGCTGGCTTTTGTCAGTTCAAACAATACTCGTAGTCCAACATGTTTCTTATTAAAGCGGCCAGCGCCACCTCTTCCGAGAAGTCCAATGCGTTCGATCCACCGAAGATAAAATGATCGTTCATCTCAAAACGGGCCAGAACTTCCCACAGTTAATGTTCAAAGCTCACATAAACAACTACCAGCATCAGCTTTGCAGCTCAAACATTCCGGTATCTTTGGGAAACCGAGAGTTTTTGGATAAAGCTTTGCTGGGTCTTAATCTTGAGAAAGATGTTTTCGTGGAGGAATGCTTCATCCTTAAAGATCCGGATCTCCCGGCATCCGCGGTCATCCTTAAGGACGGTCACATGGTGTGTGTTGGAGAAGATCTTGTGGCGTCAACACTCAAATATTTACAAACCCTCAACAACTGGGGTTTCACGGCTAATGAAGTTTTATGGCCGTGTTGGTTCAACCATCATCAATACTTCCACTTTGAGGAGTTTTACATGGTTCCAAACCGACTACATTAAGACTTGAAGATGAGACGCGGCAATGTACAGTGTACATACCTACATATGACAAAAAAATACAAAAAAAAGACAAAAGACAAAAATCAACAAAAAAATTTAAAATATAAAACAACAAAAAAATTTGTATAAAACTCCAGGTATAATATGGCTCCTGGCGAAGATCCTGGTTATAAAAAAACCTAACGACCACATGAGACAACCTCCTGGGTGTGGTTGGAATGTCCTAACTGTTATACGTTCTATCGACTACCTGAAACCTTACAATAGATCGATGTTCAGAGTTAAAAATGAAATCATCCGATCACAACCAACCTTGTCTTTAGGTTTTCATAAACACCAAGACTGCTTTTGAAAGCGAAATATATTTGTCTTGAATGCAAACCTGAATGATTCGAACCTACTGGAAATCAGCGTTCTTTGGGCGTTTATTAACGATTTATTTCGCTGAATGCAAGTTTTCAACGCAATCCCCCGACGGAAATTTCGGTAAAATTTTTTCATAATAATATTTCCCACTTTCTTTGTCTGCGAGTTCTCGTTCGATTTCTTTGAAGCTTGTGAAGAGACGATCACGTCTTTGTACTTTCTCCTGGGGATGAACATCGCTTATTTTAATATTTTTAGCTCTTCAGCACAAAACAATACGAGAAAATGATGTTTTTGTAACCACATCACGCAGATTATATTTTACATTTACTTACAACTCATAATGTCGTCACCAAACACATCCTGTTTCTCCAACCTTATTAAATTTAAACAACTGAATGCAAAAATCAGAAAACAAGCTTTTGTTGTTTGTGGCCTGTTTATCGTTCTTACCTCAATTGCTGACGAATATTTCTGGAAATGCCAAGCGCTTAAAATGGACCCGGCGGCGCCGAGAAAAAGCATTATGGGCCCAAGAACCTGGCCTGCACCAACGCCGTTTTGTCGTGTAGAAAAGCAGACACCAGTAATCACGCAACCTGTTAAACGTCATAATGCAATTTAGATCCAAGCAATCTCTGTTGACGGTGATAACGGGGTTTGAGGGTTAAAACCTTCCACCATGATGTCAACTCTGCCCACACAACTTACTCATATTTACCAAAAACCCAAGAATTTATTCAGCAACAAAATCTAAAATATATCCACATATTAACTGCGTAACCACTGACCCGTAACGAAAACTGCCAAACTTATTGCGCCGATCAACACCGTTAGGTGGCGCCTTTTGGCAACCATTAGATGCAGAATGCTGACCTCTTGTGACGAAGATGGGGTCGAATTTGTTCCTAAAGAAGTCTATTCTGGTGAAAAAGAAGCTTTACTGAGGATGTTTCTTTTTATTTTTGCATGTTTTGTCGAAAAACCAGTCGTGCGAATTATTGGAATTAACTGCTTGGACTCTCTCTCTCACTCTTGCAGAATTTCGTCACTCACCTGACTACTTGGACCCGGATAAATTGCTGAAAGTTTTCTGGAAATTTTTGCTGCCAAACTTGGGACATCGGAATCCAACTTTCTCACCTCCAAGTTGGAACGAGAATTTTTGCCGTAAGTTGTTGCATATTTTCCCTTATTGCCCTTAAACGTAGAATGCAGATATGAACTGGTTAAACTGGTCCTGTAAATCAGCTTTATATCATTCGGGGATTTTTCGAGGGTTACTTAACATAAAAATATATTTTACACAAACGAGTATTTCCAATTGGAAACTTACATAAACACTGCTTCTAGACTCATGGAAACTTTTTGAAAACGGCATGCACTCATCAAATCTACTCAAAGTTAAGTTGGATCGTCGTAGATTCATCGTGTCTCCATTATAAAAACTTCCGACACTATTAATTCCCTTCACAGACATCAGAGAAAACACGGTTTTAAAACAAATATTTTATGTAGGATTTTATAATATTGGTGTGATATTCCATGTGGTTATGGCGTCACTTTCATTTGCTTGTGCGGCAATTAGGACGTTTTGTGACGTAATAAACAACCATACAAACAACGAGCAGATTGGTTTGAACTCTAGAAATGTTTCAATCTGTAGTACGGAGTTCTACATTATTTCCCACAGCAGTTGCCGGGTTTTCTATGCTGGAACAGTATTCGGTATAAATACAGCATCAGTATTTGGGTTTACAATACAACATATAGGTAGCAGTTATTTCAACTAACTTTCGGATTCATGTTGAAAAATGAAATAAAATTATTTTGATTGCATGTTATGACATTTGCGATGATTTATATGCATGAATAATCCCGGATAATTCTATATCCGCTTATTCATTTACACTCGAACAAATCAGTATTTTGCTAATATTTGGTGCTGACAGTCGTGTTAGAAATGACTTCTGACCTTGTTTTACTTATTTTGAAGGTCTCTTTCTGTTTACTCATTGAATCCGCAATAAAAGGTAACTTTCAATTAGCGACAATTAAGAAAACAACTAGTTTTCACCGGCGGCCTAAAATTATTGAAGATTTGATTCCAGTTTATAAAAATATGGATTAAAAATCCAGAAGAAGAGATGCATTGAGTTTTATGTCACAGCTTCATCATTTGAACTTCCATGCCACTATGACCTTGACCCTAACGGATACCCGGTTCAAGGTCATTTGGATGACAACTGCACCATGTTTTCATTCACTGCGATTGGGGAGCACAACAGCAGAGTCTCATTAAGATTTTACGATTTCTATGTTGGAAGGAATGCAGCGTGTTTCGTGAGTGTAAAGTTAGTGTTGATGACGTATCTGCAGTGTTGATGACGTACCTGCAGCCCCTGCTCATTGCTGGCTTTACTGTAGTGGAATGCGCATTAGTGCTTGTCGTGATAAGTTAATGCGTTATGTGCGTGTTCTCTAGTGTTCTCATAACACCTAATTGTGCGTTTTTGAGGTCGCAGTAATTTAAATATCAATACGTAAGACGCGTATGACGTCATAATCGAGTAAATCCAGTTTGTGGGCTACGGAGAAATGCTTTTATTCAGGCTTTCGACCACACAGAGGTTGGGGCTGAGCCGTCCGCAGTTTTCAAAGGTCGTTACCCGGGAGGACGAACAGACGCAGTCGCTTCAACTCACAACAAGTTGTTCGGGGTTTGTAGAAGGCTGAAGTTGGACTTGGATTTCCTGTTCCACGTGCAAGTGGATACAGGTGGGAGAAAAGACACAATAACTACGCGCACTTCATCGTACTTTACAAAACAATTCATTTACCCGTTTTAACATCATTGTTTTTGCCGCATTAAACTTTCATACTAATATCAATCACTTTGTTTCATAGTGTCGCCGGTTTGTGACGAAATAACGTTGACCGCAAGGAATAAAGAAAAACAAATTTCCTCGCCTGGTTTTGGTTCACTCGGTTATTCGTCCAACCTGGTTTGCGAGTGGTATATTGTTGCACAGCCACCAGCGGGGGTCAAACTGAGGTTCGCTTCCATTAAAACGCAAAGTAATTGGGATGTGATAACGGTGAGGAACCAAATGTTTGAACAATGGCTGATGCAGGCCATGGTTGCGCTAAAATATTTAGCGATCAAACATACTTTCTTTCATTTTTTCTCGAAGCCAAACCCCGGTAGCGGAGGTTGAACTCCTGTGATAATATCTTCACTGTAAAATTGAAACAATCAGGTTTTCGACGGAAGCGACAGAAGTGGGGATCGTCGTCTCTTTGCATCCGGGAGGAGTAGAAGAGGACGCCTTCCCCTCATCATCTCAAGAGGACATGAGTTGTACGTGAAGTTCACATCGGATAGAGAGATAAACGATGAAGGATTCCTTGCTTTTTACTCGGGTATTTGTGAACTTTTGCAGAATTTTAAAAATATTTCTTCGGTAAATATTATTGATCATAAGGTTCACAGGCTTCGCAGCCAAGGCAATACAGCCAAGCCAGATCAGCCACTTTTCCCGACAAGTCGGAGCGAGATCTGAAAAATCAAGCTTCCGGTGAGGTTTGAACTCACGACCCTGGGCTAACCAGGCCCAACGCTCTACCAACTGAGCTACAGGAGCTCAGTGGCTTCACGGGGTATATTGTAGCCAAGGTACACTGGTGCGCAAGCGCACAACTTGTCAGGCGACCTTCACAAGGGTAGAGGATCTCCACCACCGTAATCAGACAACGCAGAAGTAATGCGTAATCATGGAATTACTTCTGCGTTGTAAATATTATTGTGTTGTTTTTGTCGCAGGACGGCTTCAGTGAACACTCAGCACAACTTTCATTCAGTCAATTGTTATTTTTTACAACTATTTATTTGTGTTTCAGAATACAGCTACCCTTCGTCCGCCGAATGTTCTCTAACCAACATAATAGTGAGGTAGGTCTGGAACCGAGAGGAAAACATTTTCATGGTTGGATACAATGTTAACGTTGTCTCAGTATATTTCGAGATTAAGAAGACACAATAACACCTTCATATAAAAATCTGTTGATACGTTTTTATATTCTCATTTAAACAGAGTTGGAACAGATGAGCTACGGGAACTTAACTACAAAGATGATGATGACGTCCTCGTTGTATCCAGGTTACGTCAGACCACCTGGCATTCTGTGCCCCAAGCGTGCAGAGCAACAAAAACGACTCCAACATTAGTAGAATTTGAATTCCACCCCCCGCAATGTGACGTGGAAGTCAGGGTAAGTGAACCGAGGTAACCCCGTGTCAGACTCAACTTCAAGATTCTTTCTTCCATCAGTGGAACTACAAACGTCACACAACAGAACTCGCGTTCCGCGTTCGAAAACTTGGAGGAAAGACACATGACGTCATTGTGTTGACATGTCTCGTTCAACACCCAAAAATACAGTATTAGAAACCACTTAATCCTCACTAAATTTTATCTGTTTTAACTTTTAAAATTAAAAATATCTCAAACAAAGATTAATAGTTTTTATTATCAATATAAAGCAGTGGATTTTAAGTTTTTCACACACTGTGTTTAGGTTGGATTTACCCGATCAATCGCTACCGCTAGATGTCGCTATGGCGTCGTCCCCTGAAGGAAATTTCCACCCTTACTTTCAAAGAAACTCGGTGGTGGCCGGAGATTATATTTACATTCAGGCTAAAACACCTACAGTTTACGACCAACTTCAGCTAACTGTAAGTTTGTGTAAAGTTATCAGTTTCACCAACAACGCACAAAGTTCTGCGTGAAAACCCCAGCATGGAACTCACAATAATTCTGCTTTTATTGCCAGGCGCAAACCTGCCATGTGATTCAGGGAGGAACAACTTCAAATCCGCGCAGTCTTCCTATTATAATGGACGGGTGAATTCAAGTCTTCTAAAACTTTTGTTTCACGAAATTTTAATGAAATTAATTCAAACAAATGTTTTCAACTCAAACGTTAAAAACACAAACAATTTCATGCCTAAAAAATATCAACAATATGAAAATGGCGACAAAAATTTTAAAACGATGCGAGTTCTACTACTTTTCAGTAAAACTTTACTGTTCAGATGTCCAGTGAATCAATTGTTCGGAACCCAAATGTTTGTGGATTGTGGAAGTAATGTCGTAGAAATGCGCTTTCGCTCATTCGCATGGTCGGATGAGCGGGTAGAATCTTCCACGAAACCAATCCGGATTCAATGCGACTTCATTCTTTGCCTTCAGGATGGAGACTCGTGTTCTCCAGTAAGTTTGAAGAAAGTTTTAGTGATTCCAGCGGAAATTTGCTGATGTAATTTATATTATTTTGTTGGAATTCATTTCGGCGAAATATATTATGATCCGCATTATAGATAACGACATCAAAAAATCAAAATCTTGGGGTATATCGTTAAGTTGTTTAGGACTGCAGTGCAAGGTTTCGGCGGGATGTGGAGTTCCCACAAAGCTCTGACCTTCAAACCCCGAAACCACGTGTCTTGGATCGTTCAACTTTCGCTACAACGAACTGCTCCTGGGTAAGATTTTGAACAAAACCCACAATGCAACGTGTTTTCCCGGTAGCGAATTATTCCAATTCACGCAGAACGGAACAGAATGTGAGCAAACCTGTGAATCAATGGATGAAGTTGTGAGATGTGCTTGCTATGATGGATACATCCTGCGGACGGACAGAATTTCATGCATCAGTAAGTTTGTGTAACTTTTGAAAATGTTAAAAATCGGTACTTTTACACAACGGCGTAACCGAGCCGAAATATTGGTAAGAGCCAAACATATAATTGTCTAAGCCAGCAAAACTTTTTGGACTGAAGCATTATCTGCAAATTAAATAAAAAGTTGTGCACATTTGGAAAAACCGTGCTTCTAAAACCGGTTTAAAAGGCTTTCATGGTCTGCGACGAAACTAGTTGACATTTATTAAAATTATTCTAAATAACTTAATTAATGCAAATTGGTCATCTGATTAAATGCCCTTTGTGCAATCCTTCAGTGAATCTCACTATTTTAAATAATTTTTATTTTGCAGAAGCAGTCAGTAGCGATTTAGTGTACGTAGCCCACAAATATTATCTCGTCCTGATATCCATATTCTTTGCACTGACAATTACATTCTTCCTCTTTTTTGTGTTTGTCTTCGCCACTCGCCGATCCAACTTCACAAGACTCCAGTTGTTGTAAACCTTGATATGATTTCTATAGTGGCTTAACCAGTTAAATTCCAAGGGTACCATTTTTATTTGTCGTAAATCTCTCGCTGGTTTCGCAAATACAAATATATGTTGATGAATGTTCGAAGTACATTACGACAAGTCAGTATAAATACTGCAGAAAAACTCTTCATCTGCGTCTGTAAAGGTAAAGGATTGTGACGTCATAGTAAACATTGTTTTATTGTTGCATAACAACCACTTTGGGCAAGTGAAAACTGCTTGGCGCCAAATCATAAGTAGATCCAGGTCATGACGTTGAAATACTTTCTTGTTGATAATTCTGTAACGGGGCGCAAATTAAAGGGTAATTAAAATGAAGAACTACACATTGGCCGAACATTTTCTCAATGAGGGAGCAGATATAGTTCAGGAAAAATCAGACGACAGGGAGGTTTGTATTCGTACAAATATGTCCAGTTATGTTACTGGTATTTAAGCTTTTTTAAAACATGTAAATTTCAGAAATTAGAGCTTCCACCAGTAGTTAAACATGGCTTTTGCCTCAGCGAAAGATGGGGGAAGAACCCTTTCCGAATACCCTCAGATAATGAATGGCTGAATTTGTGTAAAGTGAGTCACATAAAAACATTACAACTTTGCGGAGAATAAACTTTTCTGATTGCAGAGCGAAAAACAAAGATTGAAAAACTTGAGGAGATTTGAACGCAGGAAGAAAGTTCATGAAAAAAACACTTTCAGGTCAAGATATGCGGGGAGTACCCTCCCTGCCATAAAACAAATGTTCCACGAAATGGACAACAATGTTGACGAGGTAATTAAAATGCATTCATAACTTCTTTGGTCGAAGTTGTCATATCTGTACACTGGTCTAGGATGAAATAGCAGCTGTAAAGCGGGCCCACTTAAGCGAGGCCATCGCCCAAACCTCAAAGATGTGCAGAGTTCGTCATGTGGAACGGGAATTCACGCATGAGTTGGTTCAACGCAAGCGTGAAATGTTTTTGGTGAATTTCGCGATTCAAACCAAGAGGAATGAAATTGAGTCGTTTAAAGATAAAGAACATGAAGAGGAAAAGAAGGTTGGCGGCACCTAGCGGTTTAAGTATTATTTCTGGAATATTTTCCACATACGTTATAAAGGGAGAGGCGCATTTAAAGTTTATGTAGTGTTAGTGTTGCAAGTGTACTGCTGGCTTTTAAACCTTTTATGGACTGAAGGTCCAACAAATCGCGCAAAGGCTACATGAAGACGCTTTGCTCTTCGACGAATTTCTGAAAAACACGGACGAGGCAGCGGTCGAGTCCATGAAGGCTGCCGAACGCGAAGCAAGACTGAAGTTTGAAAAGGTCCCAATACTTTTTGATCCACTAATTTTATGATTAGAAATATTTTTGACATAGCATAACTTTGTATTTTGCGTGGATTATATTTGATACTGCCTTACTATACATAACACAAGATGCATTTTGTAAAAGGTTTTTTTTTATCAGATAACGGAATTGCGAAGAACACAAGCCCAACAAAGTGCATTAAAAGCGGAGATATCGAAGATGGATGAACTCCTTACTGATTATTTAAGGTGATGTAATTTCTGAACATTTACCGCCAGAAATTGCATGCGTGCAAATTAAATACACGTGTTCTGTTGGAATTGAGCGCCTGCAGTAAATCATGTTTTCTTGTCAGATACAAATCCTTTCTTCAACAAGTTCACCATAACATTAGTTTAAAAACGGGGAAACCCCTGTTAAGCGAGGAGTGGGATCAGAAACGAATGGATGAGAGAAGAGAAAAAGAAAAAAGACAACAACTCAGGGAATTTCCCCCGCCCAAGAGAAGGCCGTCATATATCAAACGGAAGAGCTTAAAGTAAGAAAGCTTATTCCAAGATAAAATGTGCAACTGAATTTTGTACGAACAAGTCATCACAAAAAAGTGTTTGTTTCAATCACAAAGGAATTGCTTCCTGTTTGTGGTGTTACGTCATAGAGGTTCTTGATTGCGTCATAGTGAGTATTGATGCTTGCATCCTTAGGCCGAAACCTTCAAATCAATTGCTTCCTGCCGAAAAACGGAGTCGAGCTTCTTTATCGAAATCCCTCTACCCCGAAGAATGGACTGAACATCCGGACACACAATCGGGTCGGCAACATTAAAATAATATTCTGGTTTGTTTGTTTCTGTCGTCCTGAAACTTGAAAGTCGATAGTTTTGCGATTCTTACAATCGCAATTTGATTCATTTGGTCTTTCATAAACTTCTGTCTATCCGACTGATGCAGTGATAAGCACGGTTGGCTACATCCTGGATGACCCCTTGTTCCTCATGGATAAAATCCGAGACATGGAAGAGGAAAACCTGAAGCAGATTTACCATTCCCAATATTCCGAAGAAGCCTTCGACGAAATGAAAGTAATTACGTCATTGTCGTATGACGTCGGTAATTTATTTTTACGTAAAAAATAAACGAATTTGTGTTGGCATGGTAACGTGCATAGAATCTTACCTCCGGTTGCTTACACGGCAGTAAGTTGTTTACGATATGTTCTGTAGGACGCTTATGTGAAAGTGGAGACTCAGTTGAACAAAGAGAAGGCGATATTGGTCTACCAAGTAACCCGGATGAAGGAACTCATCGACGAGTACGAAACTCGCTGTAGCGAATTGAAAGTTATGTGCACCATATTGGGTGAGGGAGCTCAAGAGAACGGTGACGAAGCCCTCGCTCAACTCAACACAAAGGTTGCCAAGGTCAGTCCCCAAGGTCATCTTTCCACGAGGTCACAGATCAGGACAATTAACTCAATTCAATACTCAGATATAAATACTAGGTTTAAAATGTCGGTTTGTACAGCGAATAGGAACTCCCGCCAAGTCCCAACCATGTGTTAATGTAGTGTTCATCCCCAATCATAAAACACTCGATATTAAAGAATATCAACTTTTTGGTACGTTGAAACCTCGTGCACTATATGTGAGAACATGTAATACCTTCGTATGGCTGAATGGACGAATATGTCAGGTTTACCGAAACGTTGTTGGACGTCTGATAGTCAACATGGACGGGTTCGTCATGCTTACGTGTATCGAAAGTAAGATGGATGAACTATTGGATGAAATTGAAAGTTTCCCGACATCCACAGTCAAGGAAATACAGAAGATTAAGGACAAGGTAAGACAACAACTTGACACAATGATCTTGCAGGAATTGTAACGAGCACAACTCGCATAAGATTTCCATCTCATATGAAACAGAGTAATATGCGGTCAACTGCGCTAGGAAATCTTGAATAAACTTTTGCTGACCTGCAGTAACCTTTAGTCAATTACGACAAACTTATTATGTCTTCACAATAGGAACGGAGATTGATGTTGCGGGAGGAGAAGATGATCATCCAACGCCAGAAGCAGGAGGAAAGATCGAGGAGGGCTCAGGAGAGAGCGAACGCTGGAACTTACAAGAGGATCGGGCGGAAACTCGTATTCAGGTTCGGAATGCCTGTTGTCTGTGTTGCTAGTTTGCATAACCCCCCAACCAGTGTGAACTTAAGAGTAATCCATCAGTGATTTTCTAAGACAGATATAAACGTGGAGTTTAACGATTTTTAAAAGTTTTTTACGCTGCGAATTGAATGGAAAGTAGTTCCGACCCGAGCGTGGATTGTGTTGCGAACTTGCGCCAAATAAATGTTGCTTACATGAAGGTCGGAACCAGACAGAAGCAAGGGAAAAGTCAAAGTGAAAACCGACGAACTGACCATCACTGACAGCGTTCTTTTCTTCGAGAAAGAATAATTGACAACTTTTTATGTTCGTCATCTTTCCCCGAACATTTAAACCCTACAATATATGATTTCTATGAGCTCGTCCAACACATTGTCGCAAGCTGCCCGGTCTGGGGTGACTGAAAATAAAATAAAATCTCAAACTATCCGTTAAACTCCCACCAATAAAACCCATTTCCCTGTGGTAAGTTTGTTGGGCACAATAAATGACACGCTTCACTTCACACCAGGGCGCAACGGGACACGCTTCGTTAAATTCTTGCAACTAAGCGTAATCGGTCAGCCGGAACAGGTGGAAAATCTTGGTGAGATTTGGGGGCAGAAAGTTTGTTGCAGCAGATTGCAAACTTTCGTCCTGACAAGTTTCAAATAAATCAAGTGAGCGGTAATTAAGACCAAGCCTAAGTCTCTTTAAGGTTAAACACATTATGACGTTGTAATCTGATTGTTTACGTCAGGTCGTAGGGAGGTTAGTGACGTCATGAAGTTCCTGGTATTATTTTTCCTCCTGGTTGATGTTGGTTCAGGTGAGTGAAATATTTATTGAAGTAATCAACGATTCAACATCATAAAAACGTTGGTGCCCAACGGATGACGGTGATTGTATAGTCACCACAAAGTGGAAGTCTTTGCTTGGCCGTTTGGTCGGCAAAGTCGTCTGATAGCCACACCAGCTGCACTGATGAGACATTATAGGTAGAAACTGTGGCCATCTGTATGCAGCTAACACAAATCACGAAAAACATTCCACATGGAGTCAAAACTTCCAACAAACAACCAGCGATTATTTAACGTTCAAACTAAATTAAGTGCGAAGTATTTAATCTTAAACCCATAGTCACAAAATGTAACTTGATAAGAAACAAGTTGGGGTTTCCGTGAATGTTGTTAGCTGGGGTTAGCGTAGAAATTTCTTGTTTAAAACACGGAGTCGCCAAACAAAAAGATTAAAAAGTTGTGATCTATAAGGCAGACTTTAAAAAAGTAAATTTTAATGATTAGATCTGAGTTCACCACTTCCTGACGTTAAACAATTACTTTTATTTCGTTACAAGCGCTGATTTGCGGATCACAAGGTTGCGACGTTGGGCAGTATTGTTGCGAAAGACAACATTGTGTTCAGGCAGGAATGGAAGGTCAGCATTGTGAAGTGGTCACGGGAGAACAGCGGTTGCTTATGTAAGCAATACAACGTGGTGACAATTACTTACATACATCAAATGCTATTACAACAATTTCAAATATAATCCATCCATATTGTGAACAACCGGTAAATTACCTTCCGGAGTTTGGGTAACTTTAAAACTGGGAACGTACTTTCACAACGGTCCAGTCACCGTGTCGGTAACCATGGCAACTACTTGCAGAATCGGTTTGTTTGTCGGTGTGTTCGCGGGGATTCCCCTCGTCATTATGGCAGGTTGTTTGGTGTGCTGCATTGCCACTAGATGGCGCTCTCGCCGAAGACAGGGAAATAATGGTGGGTTTTTTAGTTTAAATAAATAACTTAATTAGTCGATGTTGGTTTGGGAATCGAATCCTCTTCAATAGAATTAAGGAAGGTTTAAATTTCGAGCAACATCGAATTTTTTAATCAACAGCCCAACACCCCCGGCGCCAACATATTTCCAGCATCGAACTCGGGGGACTCCCCACCGGTTCCACAAGCGACCCCCCCTCATACAGCGACCTCCACAAGACTTACGGCATTAACACGCCTCCACCGGCTTACCGGGACGCATGCAAAATTAAAACCAAAGACAAAACGAGACATTTGAAAAATTAAGGTTCTGTGCATCTATGTTCATATAACGTGGCTTTAATTTTCCTGCATATTGAGAACTTCTGTATGGTTAATTCCACAAGGTTGCCAGGCAACAAATGTTATTCTACTTATAAGCAGCGATGAGACTCTGCCAAGGTCACGAGCGAACATACTGAAGGTCGTGACACGTTTACTGTAAACACCAGCACACTAAAGTTGCGAATGTTGAATTGAACAATATCGAACCTTACTTCTGTGTATCAGGGATGCATGGGAAGTCCCACTTCTCCCAGTATTTTCCCAGTTTTGAGTTTTACAATGTTTCAAGTCTTGTTCCTCGTGGTTACGTCACTGAAATCAGCCGTTGATGTGAATTGTTTCACTAAAGCAATGGTTCCTATATCCTTATGATAGTCACGGACCACTTATAAAAACATGCGACTTTAAATTTACCCGAGGTTTCTTATGACCCGTCCGGATATTCCACTTAATTTTACTGGATAGTTGGGAAAGCATTTTTGTACAAAAAACGGACACACATTTCGCAAATTACTCGTTTTTGGGACCCAGTCTGTGCTACTCGCCGACTTCCGATTTTTCTGTTGTTTGTTATCAAGGTTTTTCGTGACGTGTTGTACCATATTAATAAACGCCCACGTTGATTTGTTCCACTCATGATAAGCTAACCTTAACATAGCATTCTGTTAGGCAATCAAACATTTTTGCCATACCGGTAAAATACACGAATCGGTGTAAACAAACTGCCGGATCCAAATTATCCGGCCGGATTTGATTGATAACTATCCGGACCCGACCGGGAACATCACTAGTTAATATGCACATTCTTTAAATATAAGGATGGGTGTAACACAGGTACCAAAGCCGATATTTCTTTTAAAAGTATCCAAAAAAAATAAACAGGAAAACAAAATAAAGATTAAAATATATAAAAATGTTGAATACTCACGGAATTCCTGGAACAATTGAATGAAGCCTGTTACGTCGCACTTGTGTGACTTACTAGCAGCAAGCGCTCGAAACAGAATGATAAATTTTGTTCAAATTCGAAATGCGCGCATTCTAACAACGCGGTTTCTTCTACAAAAGCAAAACACGATGCAAACAAACAAATTTACCGAACTATGATGTGACCTTAATTGTGCTTAAAAAGAGCGCACAGTTAATAAAGCATCAATGAACTAAAAAGCATCAAGTCTTATTACGTGGTACATTGTCTCCTAACAATATGCAATACAGACAAAGACAGCAATTAGGCAGACAGCATAAGCAGCACAGCCAACCTCCAAATACTAAACCTAAACGTAACGAATATCCCGCCAACAGGTCAACGTCAAGACAATGGCACTTTGTTGATCAACAAAGACAGTGACCTATATACGCATTGTTTACGTAAATAAGCGCACCCAGCACCCGTAGATAATAATGTCGGCGATAAATTCCGAGAATCTTCAAACCGCTTGCAGCCAGAGAGCCACAGGTTGGGAACCATTGAACTAAAGTACATTGAGAAGTTTATACGACAGACGCCAAACCAGTGGTGTGCCTGTAACTTTTAATTTCTGTATCTCCAGATTTTATTATCACAATAATTCGTTGCCGATCATTTAGAAAATAACTTCCATTTTAGGGAAAAAACTTGTTTGTCAGAACATGTCAACGTAACTATCCAGGAGTGTTTTTTATTCTATTTATTTGTGATCAGCAAAAGCAGATTTTTTTTCATGCATCATGCTTTTAAATACACACAACATACAGCCTAAAAAAACACCGCATCTAACAAAGTGTGCAAGGGGTCAAAGGAATTTAACTACAAAACATCTGTAAAAATGTTGAATTGGAAAATACGTTTCAATAAGATTTTTATGTCTAAGATTAAAAATTGAGACTGAGGTGGAGAAAAAACTCAACCAATGTTAAATAAAATTTGCACAAAATGAATGAAAGTTGTAGAAATAATGCAGTCTTTTTGCATTCGCATTACACGAATATTTGACAAGGGGGCATCCTTGGAGTTGCACTAATGGTTGGGAAATATTTACAATCATGCAATAAAGTTGCACAGAAAACAGCAACTGGTTTAAAAAAATAAATACACACATAAACAGTACAATGATATATTTACACAAAAACAGTCATGTTCTGGCTTACTTGGTAAAATGTGTTATTGTTATGAGACACATTGCAAGTTGTGTATTCGTGTTTGTAACAGTTGCATAATTGTTAAAGGTAACTAAAGTTTTTGTGTGATAATATTCAGAAAGGTAGCAAATACTATAGAATATCTACAAGTGGGGGTGAATTTCAGCCAACCTTTGTTAGAAGTGTGGCTAAAACACAACGTTTTCATTAGCCAAGGTCACTTTTAAGGTTAAAACAACTTCAGAAAACAGTTTGCACCAATTTAGAACCTGTTGTTGCAAAAAAAACATTCGAAGAACAAGAATATTTGAATTTTTTGAAATAACTGAAATGATATTTTGAATTCCTTTCGACGTCAGTGCAAATTGTGCAACTAGTTTGGCACAAAAAATGATTAAGTACAAATATTCAAACAAATTTGGTGAAGTACTGACACAGTTGTCACAGCAAGTAGAATAATAGGGAATTTGTTTAAAGAAGGAATTGTGTTCGTGGGTACCGTACAAACTAAAATTATACTTTGGGTTTCCTTTAACAAACCATCAACCAGTGTGAAAGAGCAAAAAAACAAAACGAGTAAATAAACAAAGCACGGAAGTAGGAGGAATTTTTAATCAAAGTTGAGAAGCAACTCCCACATGCTTACAGATATACCAACGCAAAAAACTGTTGGTTTGTGGCAAACTTTTATGTATTGTCCAAGCAAAGCTTGTCGCAAACCAGAAGATATTAAAGCAAAAGAGAAACATATAAATTGGATACATTCTATTCAACGTTGTGGTCTTGAGGTATCGCATAACATATATTTTGTAAAAGCACAGTGAATCCAGCTGAAAAAAAGGAATTTTCATAAATTTTCTTTTTTCAAACTAATTTTTAGTCAGATCTTTGAAATTCACAAAATATATTACAACACTTTAAAAATGATACAGTAGTTATAGACAGGTCGATCAGAAGCTATGCTGTGACTTTTCATGTAAAAGCTACTCACAGCCAATGTTACCCCCTCACAAGTAGAGGTCAAATATTAGATGTCCAAACAATCCCGGTACTTACTTTTCAATTTCACCAGCCACCTTGGGTGGTGCTTCTCCCAGTGGACAAATAGTAAATAAACAGGGATTCCTGTCAACGTGATGCCTGTCCCAGTGAGCGTCTCAATCGGAGCAGACACAAACGAAAGGATGAGAATGAAAGCGCAAACAATGCAGAAGAAGATTGGGAGGCAGATGTTGAGCTGAAAGTGTTTCAACATTTTACAAAACTATCACTTTCAGGGAAATGAACCAACCAAAAATCATATTGTTCTGTATGCTTTGTAATTCATATCAATCTCTCAATAATACATAAAAATCTTAAAACTTATTCACAAAATATATTTGTTTCTTGCGATTAATCAAACCTTAATTGGACGTTTAAGATCTGGGAACTTGAATCTCCAGTAAACTTGTCCAGCTATCGCTACTCCGTACCAAACCCAGTTTGCAAACCCGACATAGTTGATGAGAGCGTACATGTCACTCGTCACCAACATAACAAGACTAAGTGCACACTGTGAATAACATGGAAAATTTTTTTTGTTTTTTTACATTTTTGTCAAGTTTGTAACATTAACTAATTTGAATCCAGCTGTTTTGTGGCAAAAACACAAAAAAATATAAACAAAAATTGTTTTAACACTAGTATAATTTAAAACAGAAATTTACATATCTTCATGGTAACAAAAAATCTCACAGTGAAAAGCAGTGCTGGAACGGGAGTGAAATTCTTCATGTTGATCAGGGCGAGGGATTCTGGCATGTGGCCGTGACGGGCTCCAACAAAGAATATTCTGCAAACAACAAGTAAATAATTCTACTTGATGTATACGATACATGTAATTGGTTTCAACACAAATAAAATATAATGTTGCAATATAGGAAAACGCAACATTCAAAAAATTTTAACGTCAAGAATTAAAAAAATGGTTAAAAAATGAATTAACGGCACATCCGTGTCAGATTCTACGGCTGTTTGTTTTGGGAGAGCAGACAAGAGCACTCGAACCACTCAACACTGACTAGGTGGGGTTTGTAACATGCTGCAGTTTTTTAAATGTGAATAAGTGGAATTTGTGTTTGTCATACTGCATCAAACCAACCATGAATCAGCTGTAACATTTTTTTATTTAAATGTGAAAAAATCAAAAAAATCCTCAATTGCTGAAAGATTTAATTTAAAAAATTACAAAAATCGAATTTTTGTGAAAAATGTTTAATAAAGACAAACAAACCTGGAAGACACAAGGAGGGACCCATTAACCCCCCCAAACGTTGACATGGCAACGGAGATTGGCATAAACCAAGCCATCACCCCAAGCAATCTGTTACCGAGAGTCTGAAAAATAAAGTATTTACGATATTATGGTTATATTTCAGTCAGTTTTAAGAGCATTTGCTGAAGTTTGTGTCAATTGACTGGAGATCGTGAAATAACCACGATTACAAAATAAACAAAGATCAAAATGTTAAGGAATCATAGATGAACTTTTTGTGCAGCTACACCTGGAATCTGACATCACATAGAGCAGTTTGTTGTCAACATTAGCAGTAATATAAAAAATGTTGAAGCTATTTAGTGTTGGACAAATTAGCTGGAATTTGGATTACTCCTTATTAACCAGAAATAAAATTTAATAACCAGAGTGGTTTGACAATCAGTCAAGGAGTCAATACCACACAATTTGCGGAAATGAATGTACTTACCACAGCGACTGCGTTTGAAGCAAGTAATTCCTGTGGCGACATGGCAGCAAAATAAGCGATGTTTGCTAGCAAGTAGACAACGGTGACGAGGGGCATTGATATAAGAATTGCTCGGGGCAAGTTTCTGCCAAAACATTCATTGTTAATTTTACTGGATGGAGGAACAAGCAGTGCATTATGTGACAATCTGTTCTCAAATTTTGTGAATGGAACAGATATTATTTTTTAAAACTGTAAAAGAAAACTTTTGCAGTTTATTTTTTAAACAGTAAAAGTTATTTGTACAAACTTAATGTTGAAATTTATTTACGACGCACAAACACCAGCTTACCTGTATGGGTTAATCATTTCTTCTGTCACGAAATTAAGGTAGTTCCTGAACAAAAGTATTTTTAAAAAACTTAACAGGTGTTCTGTGTTAATGACATCATGTTCAATGGAGATACTTTGCACCACAAACTTTGAAGTTTGATCAGAGACAATTTAATGGCTGACATTTGATAAAGAGACAGGTCAGAAATTTTAAACTTTGATCACATTGAAATTGTCCACTTTGTGGTTGATTGACAGCTACAAATACAATCTTGATTCAAAATTACATCAAAGTGATTTTATGAAATTTTAATATCTGCCAAAGCAATGACTTCAGTAAAAACTTTTAATTTCATGCGACTTTCATGAGAATTTTGAGAGTTTTTGAGACTTCAATTAAATGCTAAAAGGATAAACTATTGTCAGACTGACAAATCCTGTATGACACAAATTAATCACAGACATAGGCCTTCCCAGGGTCAATCATTTTCTGGGAATTCCAGATTTTCCGTTGAAAATCATGGTTAGGTGCTGTGGTTGTATAACGTTTTAAACATTCCGATGCATGTTTGCGGTAGTAATTACGCCGATGTTTTTACTTAGGTGTTAAATTAAGTAAGGTGTTAAATTAAAATTAGAAATAAAGAGTATGCCATGGCCCTCTGTTCCTCCTTGTACATTCGCGTGCGCCAACAGTTTACATGCGTGATATTTGCAACGTGTTAAACAACTAAACTAATCGACTTTACACACAGGAAATCCGCTTGTCATTGCAACAATGTATGCGACCACAGAAAATAAAAAACGAAAAATTACACCCGTTTCGTAACAATATAACATGTTTTGTAACAATGCTCCGTGTTTGGAAATAATGGCTAGTTCAAACACGGCATGGTTTTTAGTTTAACATCAAAGAAAGTTTCTAGTTTTGACACAAATTTTAATGGAAATTTTTGGATCCATTGATCCTCCCCGGCTACGCTTATGATTACAGGTGAAAAATCCTAAAGGAAAATATTCTGGTTTCCTCACTTGCAAATAGTAAAAAAATTCATCAATGTCTGTGTATTAAAATGGCACAAAATGACAAAAACATTTTGTTGCTTAGTTGAAATGGTGTTGACCTCTTTATATTTCAATAAACATGTAACGGATACAATTATGAATATTTCTTACCATCCAGCATATGCGAAGAAACCTTGATAAGCAGCAAGTGCAACTTTATCAGCACTAGGGTATTCACCTACTGGGATCATGGACTTCGATGGAAACAAGCTAGGGGCTTCGCCTGGAAGAAAAAAACACATAGGATTCATAAAAATTGTGGTAAGTATTAAGAACACAACCTGTTTGATTTCACTCCAAACAACACCAAGCAAGTGTCAACTTCTTAAACTCATTTCTTGTTTTTAAACATTAACGTAATTCTTCATTCTAATGTCAGCTAAGAACTGGTTGTTCAACATTGGCAGGCCGGTGGGATATTTATAGAAACGACGAGTTATGTTTAATAGCTTGAGGCAAAACCATTACCAGCACTGACATGAAGATGTATAAGCAGTAAAAGATAGGAAAATTTAACTTAAAATTCAATTTTTTATTTGTTTTGAAATGGCAAAATACAAAATTATAATACACATATTTATACATATTAAAACCCAGTGAAAATTTATTTTAACTTATTGTATATTCTTTAAAGGGAAAACAGATGAAACTAGAAATCACCAACCTTTAAATATTTGGATGAAGCCAGCAATAATAATGACAAAAAGAGCAAGAAGTTTTGCCCCTGTGAAAAGATCTTGTACCGTGGTTGCCATTCTAACACTGCGGCAATTCACCCAAGTCAGTATCACTAAAACAACAAAGACATGATAATTTGTCAGGGTTTGTATGACCGTTGCCATTTTTCGCAATGTGCAAAATCAAGATTGGGTTACTAAGATTCAGTGACAAGCATTTGGTGCCATGCCATCAAAATGTCATTGGTTTGGTGTCTGAAATGTCAGGCTTGTGACAAAACCCAGACACAACACAAACCTCATGCACACATAATCCCTTAACTAGCCCTGATAGGATATCCAAAGAATTTAGGAGGGATTTCCTGGTTATAAAATTCCATTATTAAAGCTTGGGGATTAGTCAATGCAACCAAACATTGTTATTGCAACTATTGCCAGAAATACCATTGTTATGATTAACCAAAATAATTTTGTATGCATTTTGACAATTGGAAATTTTAGCAACAAAGGTGAATGCTAATTTCCTGCCCAAAATCATCTCCTTTTTTCAAATAATGTAAAACAATAGTGAATATGGTCGATAAAGTTCTTTCAGGTAACTAAGATATGTTTGCTGGAGATTGTTCAAACATTCCATCCTTTGTGGGGGGAATGACCAAATCTTTGGATTGGGTTTCATCTGCCTATTGAAATGGTGTCAGGCATCAAATGACTCAGCACAATCACAGAAAAAGCCATTAAGTGATTCAGCAAATTGGAGTTCAAACATAGGCAATGATGGACAAGCTAATTTTTTTTCATTTTTGTGCTGATGACAAGGGATTCTTTTATACGCGATGATAAATATTTGAAAATCTGCCCGGAGGGTAATTGTTCTCCCAACTAGAACACTAGTTTCCTGTTTGAATGAAGCAACCCTAAGAGACAACATCTCAAATTGCATAAAATAAAACTTGCTTGTTACATTAACTGATTAATTTGCTTGCAAACATAAATAAATAATTCCAATGCAAATTATGAAAAACACTTTTTTGAAATTTATGGCAACTTGTTGCACATTATGTAAGGGGAGATTTTCAACTTACAAAGACAAATAGCAGCAAGTATCCTCACAGCTGCATCAGGTGACTCACAAGTTTCAAAGAAGGGGAAAGTTATGTAGTTAGCGAAGGTTAGAGCGATGACTGCTTGGTTGGTTGGGTAAATAATTAGAACCGCAATCCACAGCCTAAAAACAACAACTCTTTTTGTTAAACTTTGACTGTTAACGTCAGATTGTGTTAAAGCTACTGGCTATTTCCAAGTTAACAACTTTTACCAACAAATAATTACCAGAATAAAAATTATCACACAAAAAATACACCAAAATTAGTATCTGGGGGAACTGATCAGAGCAAATTGTACTAATAATACAAATTTTAATTATCTTGCTAAAGCCAAATACAAAATTCACAAGCTTCAGACAACACTGAAAGTATGTTAAATTTATGTAGAATTGGTTTTCTGTCATCGACGAACTGTTTTACTAGAGCATACAATTAACACAAAATATTAAATATAACATAAAGAATTGTATTTCTTAAAGTAATTTAGAACAATGAATTTAATGAAAGATTTGAGAGTGACTATTGACTTAACAAACATTGGGTGTTGAGTTAGAAGCACTTAACTGCTGATGTCTGTATTTACTCAGATCTTAAATATGTTTGCCAACTTTATTGAAACACGTGGGCAGTCAAGATTGAAAACTGACCTGAGGAAAGCTAGCAATGACCCAAACATCTTTAGGATGTAAGCGTAATCACCGCCAGATTCAAGTATGGTGGTACCAAGCTCAGCGTAGCATAATGCACCAATCATGGAGACAACGCCACATATAGCCCACACTATCAGAGCAACACCCGCTGATCCTGTATTTGCTAAAACACCTTTCGGAGATACAAAGATGCCAGAACCAATGATGTTTCCTGAAATAATCACATTGTGGGTAAAAATTAGTAATTTCAGCAGGAAACGAAACAAAATTTACTTTTATAGGAATAATTATTCTGTAAACTATTTAAGTAAATAATATTCGCACCAACAATGATTCCCACTCCATTCATTACAGTGATAGTTCGTTTGAGCTTGAAACTGTCTGTGCTTTGCTCCACGCCCTTTAAACAAAATATTAACATAAACAAAAAAAAACTCTTTGACTTGTCTATTTTGTAAATAAAACATATTTTAATACTTACAACATTGTCTTTATTCTTGTTCTGGCCATCCACAATACGTTTTCTGTCCTCCATTTCTGTCATTTTTTGGCTGTTTTGATTGTTTTTTAAAAAGCAAAGACTAAAAGACCAGCTGTAGCTCTCCTATACAAAAAAGTTCAATTATTTTTTTATTTTCATATTTTTACAAGAAAATAAAACACTTTAAACAAACATTAGTAAAGCACATAACTCGCAGCAAATACAAAGCACGGTGTCAGAGCAACAGAAGAGTTGCATCGAACCAGTGGAAATCACCAAACGCTATTTCGTTCAAAATTCATAGTGTACGGGCACAAAACGCAAAAAAAGCCTTTTTCGCGACCAAGTTTAGGAGAACCCAGAAGCGCATACAGACAGCAAGACTCATCATCTTACTTCAAACGTGGATCAACTGCAGGCACGACTTGATGAAAATGCCGCCTGTATATATTTTTTTTTCATAAATACTCCCAGGTCGTGATCTAGCGTTGCATCACGTTTTGCCACCTCGACACTCACTCGTACTGGTGACGTATTGTATTAGATTAAAAACTAACATCTGTATTTGTCTTCAAACCAATTGATTTTGAAACAATACAATTGTTTTACAAAAACAAAAAATATTGATGCAAACTCAAAGCTTTCTTTCTGCCCCAAACATGATCTAAAGTTTTCGTATTCTTCTTGTTTTGATCGAAACAGTGTGCAAATAAAAACGTAGTAACTTCCCTTTTTTGAATGATTAACGTGAAAACGACGCCCACGACACACCTTTTTTCGTTCACGTTGATTGTTTTAATGGGGCCCGGCACAACTGCGCCTGCGGACTGTGTGTAGTCAGTTGGAATTTTTAACCTTATCTGCGAGATATTTTGAAAATATTTACCATTGCACTAAAAAACGTATGCAGGCTTATTGCCTCTCGGGGTAACATTTTGTTTAACAGTGCTAGAGTACTTTTAGGCAAGTCCTGGACTGCGCAATCGTAATTTAATTAGGTGCAACATTAGGTAGCATATAAGCCTTGGCTTTACTTTTCAAACTTTCATTATTCCAGATATGAAACAATGTACACTGGATCTTGCGTAAGCATGAGAATGCCTGCGACGTCCATTGGTAACTTTCAGGTCAGGGAAGCAAAGTGGGAATCCCGGAAGCTGTCTATCTGGTGTACAACTTTACAAGCGAATATCTGCGGCCAACCTGAAACTTTATTCGATACACCCAGTACAAAACCGCAAGACATGATGATATTCGACAAAACGGAAAGAGGCGTGCAAGCAAATCGCAATCATTTGAAACCAAAAAACCAAAACTTTATTACAGGCAACTGATAAATTGAACAGTATTATTGCATAACAGCAGATACGATGGGTAAAAATGTAGCAATTTAATCGCACAAAGATTTAAAAAGAAAAATATAACTGGCGAAGCTTTTCATTAATCCCCAACAAGATTATTTCATTTGTCATTCTTTTGCCACTTGGTGGCGTAAAGCTCCACACACCTGAGCAGAATTTGTCTGGTGTGACTTGTTTTAGAGATGACACATCTGTCTCGCACCTCAGCTAACAGTTCATTCATGCGTGACTGGTTTTCCTTTTCCAGGGCTGGGCCCACTCTCGCAAACTAGCACACAAAAATCTTACAATTTACATAGAAAACAGACAATGTTGAAATCCTCACCAGATTTCCGAAGCAATTCACATGCTCTTGCGTAACGTGGTCACTTTTTAACACCTGAAAAATTTTAAATGTTAGCGTAATGCAAATTTGTAAATTTAATCAACTCTTGAAACTTTGTAGGAACGTTGTTGGTATGTCTAAGGGTGTTTAACAGATTAATGCAGTAAAATATCTTGCTTTATTATGACAAACTCAAACATCATTCGTAAACGTAAACCTGTAGAAGACATTGGAACACTGGCTCGTTTAAAACTATCAGACGATCTCCCTTTGCCGTTCGAACGTTAAGAAATATTTCCACCATAAATGTTGCAAAACCAAACCACCTTCGATCGGAACGGAATGTTGCGGAGAAAAGGTGACCACGGTTCTTGTAGTGGCCCTATCCAAAATAAAACGTGAGCTTGAGTAAAATCCGAAAACAAACAAAATATTTTTATCTCCAATCTCCATTTAAATCAACGTAAGCAGGAAACGTATTTTTGTCGCAAACCTTGCTACACAGTCACACACCTGCATTACATTTAAGACAACCGATCGAAACTTCGTGCCTTGCACCATCATCCACGACATCCGGTCGCACAAAACCGACGCATTCCGAGAAAACTTGGGGTTTTTCAATGCTTTATTGCAAAGGATTTCTGCAACACAATTGGAATAAAACAAACGGAATCAGCATTGCTGTAAGAATCTTGCACCAGGCAGCGGTACAAGTGTTCAATTGATCAGATGCCAAATATTTGGAGTAAATAATCTCAAAGATAAAATCAGTTATGTCCAGCTTTACTGTCTGGTGTCATGTGCATTTGTTGTCAATAGCAACTGCCTTAAACACCCATGCAAGTAATCATATTTAGCGTAGTATCACGCCAGCCTTTTGAGGCGCGACAGAAACCGAACGTTTTTGCCCAATCTTGCCGTGCTTGGCAACCACATTTATTGGTGACTTGATTAAGTGTGTGACCTGTTTTCAATTTCTAACAGTTTCCTACATTAGGATTAAGATTTTTGTCTTTTTCTTTACAGCCCAGTTACAAATGGTCCAGTAGTTGGAGACGAGTAATTCAAGAACCCACCGGCAACTTCCCTCATCTTTGCTTCGTTGGTGGCAAAAGATTGAGTCGCTTCGATAAACTTTGTCAAATCTGCTTCCGAATCAGAGATCCTCAATCGCCTCAAATCTTGTTCCCCGTTCCCAACATTCTAAATATACATGTTGTCATTATATATCAAGCACACACCAAGAGCAGCCCTGACACTTACCACACCATTCTCAAGCCATGAGTGGACTGTGTTCTTCCCTCTAGCTGTGACTCTTCTGTGGGTTTCAACATCGCTGTTGTCAGTATCTGACTGAAGGTTGGAATAAATAGTTTGTGACCCACATCGTAATGTATTTGCATCTTCCCAATATACTTATGACAATAGAAATCACAGAGCAGACATATTTGTTAAATTTCTGACCTGTGGTTGGAAAACACAATATTTTCCAAAACTGTTTGCGAATTATAGTCCAACAAATAATAACAAGAAAAATCAACAAATTGTTTTTACTCTCTTGCGATGAAATTGGTCCTTTCTCTGCCTGGTGTCGTTGTTGTTTCTCCCTTGTGTTGTTGCATTCTAAAAATGAAGGTTTTTTTCTCATGTAAATCCTTAGCAGGACCAGAAGGGTTCCAAAGTATTGAAAATGAATCATACAGTTGTGGATAGACATGCCTGTCTGTTAATGCAATTCTCTATTCTGACACCTAATTATGGAAGGTCAAAGGCATATTGCATTGACAGATGGCAGGTTGGCCTTTACAAAAGCAATAAACATGCCAAAATACAACAAGGCAATGTAATAAGACAAATAAGCACTGTTTGCAATGCAACTGGATCAACTTTTAATTCACAAATTCGTTTCTGATATCGGAGGTTCTTCTGACACTTTTTAATTCAAACTTATTCACCTGCTTTTGGTTTCGTTTGTCTGAATCTGATGAAGAGTGACGACGATCACTGTCTGAATGCTGAACATAATATGACAAATTACAAGTCACATTCATATCAGAAAGCACAACAGGATGTTTACATTTTTCCGACTTTGTTGACTTTCCTCACTATCCCTCCTCCTCCAATCGGGGTCATCATCTGCCGCGCTGGAAGTTCTTCGAGTGTTCTGGTGACCAGCAATTATATAATGTTACATTAAAGTTTATCCCACATCAAAACCATTAATGAACATTCACAAATATTCACACAAACAAGTTTTTTTGGTTTTACTATGACTTGTTTCTCAACAATTCTACTTTAAGAACAATTTCGACAACTAAATCATGCATGCATTGAAACAAATGCTGTTCTGAGGCTAAGTTTAAGGACACTCATGATAGTTCGATCACCTTTTTGTGGTTGACATGAACTTTGAAGTTGTGGGTCCTCCATCGATCGTCTGACTCATCCTCAAACACTTCACTGTTTGGTCTTTCATGGCTTCTTTCCTCCTTTCCATGGCCTGGTTCCACCGTCAACCTCACCATGGAGTTTGGATACTTTTCATTTGAAGATTTTCTGTTTAAGGGTTTTTTATCGGCCATTGCTTTGTTTTTGTCATTATCTAATCTTACACTTGGTTTCGAATCAACTGTTTTCAATACCATTTGTGTTGGTTGGTTTTGATGGTTTAAATTTTGTGCACCAGCATCACCGCTTAAATGTCTATCAGTGTTGAGTATAATCTGTTGCTGAACAGTCTGTGCCTCAAAGGTTTGTTGTTCGTATTGTTGTGTTGGCGGTTGCTGTCTTTCTGAGTGGTCAATGTTGGCATTGTAACCCCCAGTATCGATAGCTTGACTGGTTTGTGGAAAAGGTGTCCCCTGAAATACCTGCTGTTGATATGCAGGGCCTGGATCATACGCTTGTGGAGGAAGAACGCCTGGGCTTCCCCTGGGGTCAACCATCTGAGGTTGATAATAAAGACTTTGGCCTGGCTGCATCATTTCAGGCATTGGTTGGTGTTGACGGTAGGAAAATTCTGGTGGATAGTGAGATTGTGTGTCTGGAGTAGCTGTTCGCTGTCCAAACTGCACAGGTGATGCTTGGGTTGGGTACATTGCGTCATTTGCAGAACGTTGAAATGTCATACTTTGCAAAATGGGTTCTCTACCTTGTAAATCCAATTGATTTGCATAAGGTTCATTCTGGTATTCAAACTGTGGCATCTGTCCTTGTAAAGGTGGTGGGGGTTTTGAAGTATCTACCCATGGTGGAAGTTGTGATGGTTCATTCGCTTTGCTCATATTGTTTTGCCTGATGAGGTTGCTTACAATGGCTTGGATGTCGTTGGATCCATGTGCTTGCGCTGCAGACATTTGTTGCAATGCAGGGTTCCCCTCCCACTGGCTGTTGTCAGCGCAACTAAATGTTGGCTGATGTTGCTGTGGAAAACCAACCGGTTGCTGCCACTGTTCTGCTTGTCGATCCTAATGTTAAAAGCAATCAACAATGTTTTACATGTTTATGATAAAAAAGCAGCTTCATGTATAATATGCCATCATGCCAAATGTATTTTAGCAAAAAAGCAGAAAAGACAGCAAGAGAATCTGTTGCAAAATCTGAATCAAAACAATTAAAGAGCAAATACATTTTATCAGACTGATTTGATGACAAATCAGGTTTACCTGGATCTTTGGGCGACGTTCATTCCATTGCTGATGAACTTCCCTTGTTTGTTGAGGCGCCATCCATTGTGGACCACTACAAAATATAATTCATATATCTTGCAATATTTCATATATTCACATGGTTAGCAGGATTGCTCTACTGTGCAGGTCAGATTGACACAGCTATCGTATCGAGATCACCAGGTATACAAGCTCCACAGCCCAGGCATTGCGACCTACCTGTATCAGCTAGTACAATATCTCTTTGAACAAAATAAACTTCATAACTTACTCCGCTTGTTTCCCCCAGTATTCGGTTCCAGTGTCACTTCTAACAACTTGCACATTTCCAAAACTTTGGTCTAAAGGCAGACAAGTGTAAAAGTTCAAACATATTTTATTTAGCACATCGACTTTTCTTGACTGTTGATAAACAAGTACTCACTGGTTGAAGGCTATTTACATCACCACAATTCAAAAGCAATGACGTACGCTTCACATTATATAGCCTACATACACTTACTTTCATGAAACGAGTTCATTTGCTGCCACTCACTTGAAGATGTCTACATCAAAAACACACACAAAATTTTATTTGACTTTTGCAAAACTTTGTTAAGTGACCGAAATGCATTGAATAAGAAAACAAGCAAAAATCGGCTTACGCGTGATTCGGGGCCAACGTAACTGTCAATGAATTGCTCCAAATCTTCGATCTCCGAAGAAAACGCCATGCTTCATTTATCTCAACCACTAATGGTCCAATATCTCTCCACAGGATAGTATACAGACAAGCAAACAAACCTAAAAAACCATTTCAACAAACCAAGTTTGCGACAACTGGCCGAAAACAATTCGAGCGGAACCAACCATCTGTTACGGGATATGATTTTTATGAAGAATTTATTTTGAAAACGTAGAAGTTGTCGTCATTTTTGTTATTTTAATCAAGTCACACGAAGCGTGTTTTTGCAAAAAGTGCAACAGGTTTCATGCTAGATATTTTCCTCTAAAACAGTGATTTTTACGGCGATAATGACAAAATTAACATTCGTGGATTAAATGTCATGTCTAACGTTTTTATGCTAACGTACACAGTTCTCATGGTTTTGCTTTATTAAATGTCAAAGAAGCAGCTTTAATTGAAAGCAACAATAAACGAATGACAGGATAACAAAAATGTTTTGCCATGTGATTTAAAGATTTTAAACAAAGCGATTAAACAAGACAAAAAAAGGTTTTATTTGATAAAATTAAGAAAAGGAATTGCATAATTATTACACCACCCACCTTACTCATACAAAACTAAACAATGTGCTAAAATGTTGCATCCTAGGGTTTGGGCTGTCATATTTAAATTTTTTTTTGCTCATTGAAACAAAGAGAATTGTGGGAGTAATAAAAAATCCATTTTCTACTTGCAACAAAGATTTTAAGAAAACTGTTAGGTAATTGTTCTCTTTAAATATTCTTCTTTTGGATTATCTTTTACATACTTCTGAAGGTACCAACATGTAAGTTTCATGTCAAGATCATTTTCCACAACATAATCCAGTGCAGCCTGTTAATACAGTAAGGAGTGACACTCCACATGAATGACAATATCAATACTGGAATGATAACACAGATGGGTGCATTATTTATGTATTCTCACAATAAAACCTTCATGACAAAACATTGATAAAAGTTCAAATCAAATAATTTGACAAGATTAAAAATATTTTTTTTTCACCTGCGCCAACAGCTTGCCAACACCTTGGCCTCTGAATGCTTCTGGTACAACTGTGTGTTGTAAGTCTAATGCTGATCGATTCAAATGTTCATATGTAAGAGATGCGGCTTCACTGCATTCTGCACAAAAACATTTTAACACGAAAACTTTCACAATGTAACACAGTAGGCATCAGTTTTAGCTCGAATAAACAATGATAAAAAAAGCATTTAAAAAAACTCCTTTACAATTGTGTTGACCAAAAGTTAAAATCATATTTACATACAAAAATGTACCTGGAATTTCGATAAAAAACAGTTTGTCCTGTTTGTTGTGTTGAACATTTAGAAGGTTTTTGTTAACTTTACTCATTTCCGAATAAAACCTTGCATTGAACATTTGACGCAACATAACTCGTCGTTGTTTATTTGCTTCGTTGCACAATTGTTCCGCATGAGTGCGGACGTAAACAGCTGACTCACGAAGAGCTACGTCACTAATTTGAGTAATTCTGTAAACTTGTAAATTTGCTGGATCGTGGCACTTGCTTTGTTTGTTTACATGTCACTGATGTAATAAATGTGAAATGTTTGTTGTGTTGAATATATTATGTGGGCCAGAGTTAAACTATTTTTTTGTAGTTTTTCAACAATAATTATTTTAAATAATTATTAGATATTTTATTGATTATTAGATATTTTAAATAATTATTAGATATTTTAATATTTATTAGACATTTGTAACTTTAAGAATGGAGCAAAGGCTGGCGGACTACAGAGCAAGGAAACATAAGGAATATGGAAACCAACAAAAGTCATTCTCTAGAACTGTGAAGACAAGCAGGACAAATGCTGTATATTCCTTAATTTCTAAATGGAGAAACAAAGTAACAAACACTTACTATTACATTAAACTGCGAGACAACATACAAACTATTCCTGTACTTGGGACTCCATTTGTTCTCAAAACACTTTTGTGGATGATTCTGTTCCTTCTCTTTGTGGAACTACAATTTGGGATAGTGTACGTAATTGTGTCAGCGTTTGTTTTCATTTATTTTAACACCTCAACAAGACGCAGGAAGAGGGATGAAAAAAGCGCATATTCAGTTTTCAACAAGGACTTTGAAAGGTTGGACGGAACATTCACAGCTGAACAGTTTGAGAAAGAATTGAGGCACCAACCACTGTGACCACTAATTTTGTTGTTATGATAATTTTTCTGAACTATGTGCAATTTTCATGTGTTTCCAATAGATTTACAGCTTTGTTGGTGAATTTTTCTTTCCCTCTAACATAACAAGGTGCTTTGCAATTTGCCATGTGTAATAACACCCATCCAATGAAATATGTACACATGTTACATGAGGCAAACGATATGCATTAAGCTATAACATTCTTCTGCAAATGTGACTACCAGTATGGGTTTACACGCGGCTTGTATATATTGTCAGCAGCTTTCATCATGCCTGTGATGCCAATAAACAGATAACAAAAAAAAAATCTTTGCAAGGAAAAAAACATTTGAACATAATTATTAACATTCCTCCCACAATCTACTGAGATATTCATGGAATAATGCATTTAATATTATTTGACATTTTCCTTTCACTCTTTTTCTCTTTGTTGTTTATGAGTTTTTTTTTTGTGAAGAGGGCATAAAATCACTCGATACCAGTGAAGTAAATTTAAATAATATGACAAACATTTTTTATTTAATTAGGGAAGAATTACAAGTGGTTATGTCATTTGTGCAGGGGTCATTGTGGCATAGAAATAAGTGGTTATAGTTTGTTATGCAGATCAGGTATCTCTTAAGGCCCGTTTACACACGAACACCGTATGGCACGGCACAGCACAGTCTGGGACACACGGTGTTTACACTACTGGAATAATCGAGGACGACTACAGGGATTTTCCTGTAATGAACACGAAACCGACAAGTGCAAGTGACAAGTTACGTTGATAATTTTTTAAGGATGTCAATCTTGCCTTGCATTTCTCGGCCCCGCCAGCGTTATTATAGATACAAATTAAGGTTGTTGTTATTGGCTGTACATATTCTTCAACAAAAAGCATGTACTGTTTTACACAGTTAAGGCATGTACTGTTTTGCATAATTTTTTACGACGCAAGGTAACACTACAATATGCTGAACCAAATATCACAGATTATGAAAACAAAGCTGGTATAATTGAACCAATTGTTTTCCACAGCAGCATCCCGCTGAGACGCCGTTCCACACACCACTTTGTAATTCAGTTACGGCACCATTTCATACTCTTAAAAACAATCGCTCACATGTCAAACGCGGCCGCATCACACAATCACCACTAAAATAATATATGTCCTCTCCTTTTAAGCAGTCGCCTTGCACTCTCGCATCAATGTGTGCCGAAATGTGCCCAACTGTGCCCGAATTTATGCTCGTCGAGCAAAAGCGAGCACATCCCAGCACAGACCGGCACATCCCATCCCAGCACAACTCAGCACACGCGCACAATAAAACAAACACGGAATCGTCTGTACTGTAAACGGGCCTTTACGTCCTAATTTTTGTGTAGTTTGTAACATTTGTAACCAGGGCACGATAAATAAAATACGTTGTGGTAGAGTTGGGACGACGACATCATCACACTTTATTGTATCAGTTTTGTTATTATAGATGCGCTAACGGGGTTTTTGTCAAACTGCTTTGAACGAGAAAGGCTACGAAACGATTTCCTGCAGTTGTTGAGAGGACATTCCGATTACATACGGCGACGCAGCAATATGGCAAAAGAAGTTACAACAAGAAAAACTTCCTGTACTTACATACCAGATGCTGAAGCAGTTATCTCTAGTGTCTAACTTAGGTTTAGTTTATTAATATCAGTGTTATCGGGAAACTTTTTTGAGTGTTGGCAAAATTTATGTCGTAACAAAAGAGCAAAATATCGTTTGGTGAAAACTACTCTCACTGTGCTGTTACGGATTAGACGGTATTTGAAGAGAAGAGTGAAACATCATGTCTGGATTAAAGAAAGTTCTCTTGCACGTGAACAAAATTTGGTAAGTTTGACGTTAATTTCTGTGTAAATTTCGCGTAGGGTCGTTGAGGTTGGTTAGGTTAAGACAAAGGAGATTAGATAAAGCAGTTATGGACGCAGAGGAAGACCAACAGCTCCAAGATAAGAAGAAGAAACATGAAACTGAAAGTGCTGCAGATTTGGAACGCGTCACCGGTAAGAATACTTGATATTTTGGTGATGAAGTCGCAAATATTTTTTTTGGTATAACGAAATGTGAATAATGAACTTTTAATGCAATTGTATTGAAATTGTCATACATCACATCTCATAGATTATGCAGAGGAAAAGGAAATTAATGTGATGGATGTTGGGGATGTCTTAGCCAACTTGGGACAAGCAGTCAAAGCAAGACAAGCAGAAGAGCGTGAACTTATGAAGGTTAAAATCTCAAAAGAAGATGTTGAACTTGTCATGAATGAAATGGAAATTCCCAAATCAAAGGCAGAAAGAGCACTGCGCGAAAATAAAGGAAATGTTGTTCAAACTTTGGTTGCATTGGTGAATTCCTAAAGCAATTAAAATATTTTCCCAATTTCAGTGTTATTTTATTATGCTGCTATTCACACCTTTTCATGTTTTGAAATAAAGGAGTTTCTTTTTTCTTGGTTGTGACAATAATGAATACTTTTGAACAAAACTATTCCAAGATATGCTTGTTAGGTTTCAAATTCTATTTGTTTTATGATTACTAAACTTGCAATAAAATTCTTTCGGTTCAATTAAATTTCTGGTTGTTTGTTGAGTCGGATAATAACGCACATTAGTATTTGAATAACTGCAGCTGCTGAAGGAGAAAATTAACAGGATTCCAATTGGTAAAAAGATTTTACCCAATAAATCATTACAATGAGTTTTCAGGTTTAAAGCATGAACTTTAATGTTCGTTAAAACAATGTTGCACTTGCCAATATTGTTTTTAATTTTAGAATTAGTACGAGAATCATTTACATTTCGTGTTTCAGTTTTTTGTTGTACTTTGGTGGGATTGTTGGATTCTTGCTGTTGAGCCAGGAAGGATTTAGACAGAATTGTTATTTTTCTGAAAATGCGTTACTACCAGGCCTTGTTGAACCAAAATTTTCATCGACCGAAGAACAAATCCACAACATCAACATGGATATACTTGATCCAAACAGGTTGGTACTGGTTGACTGTTGCTAATTGCACGAACAACGTTAAAAATATCTAAAGATTGAAAACAATACATATTGAATATTTTGAATGTTTTAAGTGGAGTCATTGATGAGTTGGAAAGAATTATGACAGAATCTGGTCTTGAAGTTTACAAACAAACATTCAACTTCAAAGAAAAATTTGTCGAAAATGGTGGTGTAAGTTACACGTTTAACTTAAATGGTTGAAATTTTAACCTTGATTACGTACAGAATGTAAATGGAACCAATATTTACGGGATTGTTCGGGCCCCGAGGTCGGCTAGCACAGAGTGCATTGTCATCAATGTTCCTATGTTAGCTGACAAGCACAACTTTGCCATGGGGGTCGTTGTTGCTCTTGCTAAAGAAATGAGACGTAAGTCTTTATTTGTCTGATTATTGTTGTTCAATAGTAACAAATATCTAAGATGTTGAATCACAGTTTATTCAACTCCATACAAATATGGTTGACAAAGACAAGAAAGTTTTGGTTTACTTTTGTGTTGGTATTTGAAATGTTTTTGATAAAACTGTGATTTTAGGACAATTCTATTGGGCTAAAGACATTGTATTTCTATTCACTGAACATGGATCGTTTGGTGTAAGAGCTTGGTTGAACGCTTACCATGGAATTGAATCTTACCCCGTGAAGGCTGACCAACTACGAGCTAGAGCTGGATCAATTCAGTCTGCTTTTGCTCTTCATATGGAGGTTTGTATTCTTCAGTTCTCCTAAAACTGACCGATGGAATGGATTCAACAATGATTCCACACAACAATGATACAACACAACAATGATACCACACAACAATGATTCCACACAACTGTTGTTACAGGAGGATGCTTTGAGTTTCATCGACTTGTCAGTTGAAGGTTACAATGGCCAACTTCCCAATTTGGATCTCTTCAATGTTGCTGTGCGGTTGATACGAATGCATGGTATCGGTGTTTCAGTTAACCATGAGGTGGGGGGGTATTTTCCATAAATTTCCACAACACATTTGTTTGGTGTCAAATTAACGAATATAATAATAACAATGCCTTGTTTCACAAAACTACATAGATTTTATCGACTAAAAAAGCAGTAGCTTTTTATACAGGATCAGCCTGGCATCTGCATCTGCAGTTTTGGGTAGATCCCAATATTTCAATTTTTGAAGCAGATTTTATCGACATATGTTTTAGTTTCTTCCAAGGAACCCAACCTCAGTTGAAGGAATGAAAAGTTACATGGGTGCAACAATCAAAATGATGAAAAAACAACTGACAGGGACATCTAGTGGCAACCATGGAGAGTTTTTGCGGCACGGAATTGAGGCACTTACACTACAAACGGTGTACAACCCACAGTGGGGAAATGCAGGATATGAAAGGATGGGAAGGTCTGAACCTTTTAATTGTGTGCAAACAAAGCCTGTTGTTTAATGCTTTCAGTGCCAGTTCATTAAGGATGTGGCCAAAATTAGCTGCTGCAGATTTAATTATTAAAACCATGTAAAAATGGATTTTAGTCTATGGTATTGTATTATATCTCAAGCAACAATATACTAACTACCTACAGTGATCAACAACTTTTGCAGTCGGTAACTGCTGTTGCTAAGCTTGTCCAAATTTAAGGGTAATTTCAAAGAGGCCCATTGTTATTCATACATGACAGCCATGTATGTTTGAAACTGATTTTGGCACAAAACAGAGACACTACACTTGCATGTATATGCAGTCTGGCATTGTTAATTTATCAGTTATGTACATAATCTGGAATGGTCAGTGCTAAAATTGAGTTTCTTCCAAAAATACTGAATCGATTCCAATAATTTTTTTCTTTTTATCCTAATTTATGTTATCTGTCTACCAAGGGTAATTGAGGGAATTTCACGAAGTTTGAACAATTTGTTGGAGCGATTTCATCAGTCTTTTTTTTTCTATCTTCTTCCTTCAACGAACAACTACATCTCCATAGGAATGTACATGGTTCCACTGGGCCTCATACTTGCTGTGCCAGCCCTCAAAATATCCTTGGATTTTAATTTCATTTTGTTTGCAGGTTTTTACATAAGTTAGTTAAGTTTATCTCAGCTATTTGGTTTGGTTATGTTGCTGATGTTGCCAGAATCATTGTGTTTCAATTTGTCTGTTCTTCTGGTACATTAAACAGCTAGACTTCATCAGGACCGTTGATAAATAAAAGTTATGTTTAATTGTGCCAGAAGAACAGATTAATTAAAATAAAAATATGTACTTTGAGTTTATCAACTCTCTCAGATATAATTTGACAAATTTCAAAAACCACTTCTTGACCATTCCCTGCAAAATGATTTAGAGAATTTTAGGCCCCCTGATACCTTAAAAAAAATATGGTGACTGAAAACTTTTTGATTGGACGAAAACATTTTCCTTAACGTAAACTCGTCCCACGGTCTCTCAATTATTCTCGAAACAAACAAAATGGCCGTGGAGGAATCTGTGGAGACAAAAAAGGATGAGGAGACAGAGGAGGAAAATATTGATGGAATCCTTCAAGATATGGGATCAGATTATGCAGGAGGTTATGTTGAAACAAGTGTAAGTTTTCAATACAACAATTTTATCATGGATTTAAAGAAATTTGCCTTTGAAATTCCTGTTTTATTTCACAAACTCTTTATCTTTATTTATAAGCTATTGGATAAGATGTGCAAACAGCGTGGAATTACTGATTGTCGAAAACTTGTTAAAGTCTCACTCTTATATGTAACCATGTAGAATGAAGAAGCGTCAACATTACAACAAATCTTCATGACGATAATACTTTGTCACATACTTGGTTTCATGCTCTACTACTGCCCGCTTTTCATGGAAACGTGGTCGCAAATGTTTAACTGTTCCCAATCAGTCAGTGTCACACTGTTACTAGTGTCCGTCCAAATCTGTGGGATGTTCCTCATTACTACTTACAGGTTGGTAACCTTTATATGATATGAGTGGGAACTTTTCTTGCTTATTGCATGTAGTGATGGTCAATTAAATTGCCAGAAGGTTTTTATTCCAAACATCATAATGTTGGTATAAACTTCAATGCCTCCTACCTTGCAGGTTGTCACAAGAAGATGAACGATGTTTGTTCGTTATAAGTTTGTTGCATGAAGCCATCGTATTTGGGGTTGTGGCCATTATTAATTTCTCACTTGGAATGTTCTTGGCCGTGTGCTATGTTTTACCAACAGTACTCCTTCAACCTGGTTTTATCAGGTCAGCTATAGGCAATGTTCGTAGATTGTTATTCAAACCATTCTATATAAACGACCAAGCCACAACCACCTCCTGGTTATCTGCTACTCAAAACCAGCTCTGTCTAATATTGACATTAGGTGTGCGACAACTTATCAATAAAGTTTTATTTATTTTTAAATATGTTGGTTTTGCTCCCAAGTTTTAAAATGTGTTGACCAAGATTTTGCATTTAACTACAAATTGTTCTCACTTGCTGAAAACCTGAACAATGGTGACAAAATTTTTGACTGACTTTGCATTTCAGGGTTAACATTGTCAGAAAGATGGTTGCAATCCTCATTAGTCCTGTGATAATGGGAGTCTTTGTCTCCGTGTATTTGTGCAATGGAAAGTTTAATGCATTTGGAAACCAGTTTGTCTGGCTCCATGTCACTATGTATGAAGAGTCTGTTACTCAGCAAAGTTGGGTTTTCAGTTTTGTTGCACTTTTACTTTACCCCCTCTGGCTACAATTTTGGGTTCTCACTTCACCAACAAAAAATACCTGATTATTTTTAATGCAGGTTTTGTTTTGTAAAAGAGCAATCGTTTTTTCAAATTGTGTCCATCGTGTGAAGCAACACATGTATATTTCTCTGTGATGCTTGTAATGTATTTTGTCTGGGAGAAATCAGTCCGATTCATTTTTATTACTTGAGACTTGTTTTCGTCATGACCTTGTTAGAATTTCAACAATTATGAAACTTCCGTTGCAAAATTCAAAAGTGTAGCATCCCTCTTACTGAGTCCACTGTAGTTTTATTTAATTCATTCGTTTGTTGTGACTCACAAACGCATTGCGTTTGAGCAAATAAAGGGTTTAGGCTGTGAAGGTATGGGCAAGGCAAGGTGTTTACACTCTGGCCAAAAATTATCAATAAAAAAGAAGTTAAGAGCGTTATCAAATTCTTGTATTGGGTGCGAGAGCTGATAAGTTGTCAAGATAAAATTGTTCACTAAAAGGAAGGTTTCAAATCAATGACTTTCTAAAATTAGGCCGTCAAATATAAAGCCAAGTGTAAAATCTGAAACGTTGGTCACTTCTGTTTTATGGGAACAAAGTTGCAAATTACACGGACTAAAACGCGTCATAACCTCTATTTGGTGCGCATTGAAAGCAGTAACTGTCCATGGGTTGTGACAGTGGAAGGTTCGAGTCACGATAAATTCCCCCATAACTATAAACTTTCCACTGCAGCGACTTTGGTGGTAGAGTTTAGACCGAGGCGGGAATTTTAATCTTAACAAGCAAAAGCTGGTTTGTGTTTAAATGAGGTGGCAAGAAAGCAGTTATTCGATAATTGTGTAGCTTGGCAGTTTATTTTAGGTCACCTTTAATCAATGGTAATTGTTTTAAAACATCGAAGATTTGGTTTTTGTTTGTTTATCGATCAACTGTGTTGTTTCTTTTACCAGATTTTATCTTGTTTTATCAACAGCCAGCAAACATGTCTGAAGCACAGCTTTGGGAATTTGATGCTCCGAGATGTGTTGATTTCCAAAACAGGGAACATGAACAGGAAGATGATGCTGAAGATTATTTTAGTAAGTCAACTTTGATTTGTACATTTTGCTAAATATTAAAAAAATAATTTTAAATATCATGCTTTGAGCTTAGATGTCTTCCATTCTCCATTGCAAAGTAAAAACACGTATTTTACTTTCCAAACTTTTAAACTAGTGCTAAGATTGTATTTACATATGGAAAAAATAGACGATACGTTTTCCAACTGATATTTCTCTATCATGTTGAAGTCAATGTCATTTTTGCACTTGTAGATTACCACACAGAAGAAGATGACTTCACATCAGTGAGAGAAATACCTGAGGACTTTGAAGCATCTGTAAAAATGGCATCTGGTTCAATTAACAGTTCCTCCAAACAGCCCATACTCAAATTTGATGAAACAAAACATGCACCTACAGCGGTAGGAGTTGTAAAACCAATGCAAAAATTGTTTGAAAAGTCTGAACTCCCATCAAGTCAAGAAGGAATCACAGTCACGAACAATGCTGACGAAATGAATGTGAGCGGCGTTGCAAGAATACGATACAGCACCACAGAAGATTCGACTGGAGAAGCTGATGTTTCCGAAAAAGAAAACAAGAAAGTGAAAGAGGAAATGTCGATCGGCTCCAAACCCAAAACACTTTCAAACATTATGACCCCAAGTCGTTTGGCTTCGTGGAATTCTGGCAAAGCAACGTTTGCAGGAAAGGAAAATGTTGAAAAAAAGTATAAAAATATTTTATATATGTTTAGTTTTTCAAGTCCCACTTCAAGTCTAAGCAACTAAAACTATGAAGCTCTTGTATGAGCATATGTTACAAGAAATAAATGTATCTTGGATATGAGAAGAAGTAAAAAAGATACCATTAACCTGAGTTAGAAATGTTTTAAATTTTTTTTTGAATAACAAAGCGTATATAAATATTACTTGTCTTTCAGACATAAAAATATTGCTCTGAAATCAGCCTCAGCAACAAAACAACCTCTTCGTAGAAGTTTAAGACAAAATCGGACTCCCAACACAAATAACCCAGAACCTGCATCAAAAAAAGCAAAATCAAATTCAGCAAAACCGATTCCTAAGCACCAAAGGGTACAAACATGTGTTTGCTTGCACACCGTTAATTGCATGTATTTATATTGAGTGCTTTCACTTTGAACAGAATTATTTTGCAAAGAGACAATGTTGTATATATTTTTTTCTGACAGGCCAACTCTGTGGATGTCACGAAGCTGCTTAAGTAAGAAAGTGTTTTTTTGACTGTTTTGAGTAAGAGTGTTCAAAATGTATGGATTCCCTTACAAAAGAAGAAACAAATATAAGTAGTGTACAAGAGCCCCAGACAGCCTGGTTGTTGTTGTTTACTTAGACGCTTTGGTTTCTGTTTTTAGGTTTCCTGCATCCGACAAAAGAACGACACATAAACGAGCACTTACAAGTGAAGAACGCGAACTGCAGAAGATTGTACAACTGCGAAAAGAGGCGGCACACACTAAGAAAGAAAATGAAAAGTTTCTAAAAAAATGTCAAAAACCCGCAAGTGCTGCACCAGCTGTTAAATCACATTGCACTAAACCAAAAGGTTCAAACCAAGTGTTCTTTATTTCCTACAGTTGTTGGGTGGCTTCCTTCTGAAAACTGAAAGGTTTACAAACAGCAATATTTTATTTTTGTTGATCCACAGAATTCCATTTTAAAACAGATGAAAGGATTGCAAGAAGCCACTCGATGGCGCTGAGGAGCGATGTTTCATCATCCAAGGACTTTACTTCTGATCTACGGAAACACAACCCTTCACCTGTAAGTTGGAGGTTTGTGACAATACTTAAAAGTGCTGACATCACCTTTTTTCTCAGTACAAACCGAAAGCAACCGTGCCTGAACCTTTCCACTTCAACCAGAACAAAAGAAAGAAACCAGAAGAAAATCCACCACCATCATTTGTTCCAATGGCAAAAGCTATCATTGATTTCCATAAAGCAACTCCAAAACGTTTCAAGAACACAAAGAAAACTGGTCTTTCCAACAGTTAGTTCTTTATCGTGTTTAAATAATATCAGTTGTTGGTTTCTTTGCAGCTTGTATTGAAGAATATAACTTTTAAAAAAATGTCTTTCCCTGATCCTAAACTGTATATATGTAACCTTTATATTTTGGTTCAGATGGTCCAATGAAAGCCACTGCCCTTCATATTACTGAGCCCAAAACACCAAAGTTTTCCTCAAAACCTAGAAACAAGCCGATATCAACAATGAGCGCGAAAGAAAAAGAGGACCTTGAAGTTGAAGAAATGAAGAAGTTGTTTTTTTATTGTTTATCGACCAGAACCATAGCAGACCATCTGTAATTTTCTTGTTTATTTTCCACAGATACAAGTTTAAGGCGAATCCAGTCAACAAGACTGCTTTGGACGGAAAGGAAAAACTGAAAGCAGTGGAACCAAAACCCACAACTGTTCCTGTCGGATTTAACCTCACCGAGCCACACAAAAATCATAAACCACATGAGAATGAAGTGAAGCCTGAAGTATTTAAAGCTCAGCCTGTTCCTTCCGCAATACTGGAAAAAGTTTGTGTAAGTTTTCAGAAAATTTTGTTTACCCTGGTCCAGGGTTCCTGGATTTAAATCATGTGAATGATTTTCCTGATCATAAATATTTTTTCACATGAAAAAGATTGTTAGTCTCAACTTTGTTAACTTTTAAAGTAATAGTGTTTGATGGTTTATATTCAGTTTGAACTGGGTTTACACAGAATGTATCTTCTTCAACTACTTTAAACCCATGACTTTCCTGTAAATGATTGTGTTTGTTTGTTGATTTTAATTACGATCGTAAATGTTATGTATGAACTGTTATATACAGGGTTTGAAGGAGAAACCTCAGTTGAAAGTTACCGTGCCAAAAAGTCCGGCATTTGCTTTGAAAGATCGAGCAAAGGTTCATGCTGAGAAGGCACACGAGGCAGAGGTATTAAAAACTTAAATCAAGTAATCCATTATTACATCCAGCACTTTTATTTTCTTCATGATAAAATTACATCAAGGCTTTAGTTGAATTTCTCATTTGAAAGATCCGCAAACACAAGAAACCAATGTTCAAAATTTTTCAGGTTTTAAGAAAAGAATCCCAAAATTCATCGTTGCTTGGTAGGAACCTGAGCAAGCATGTGAGTTCACTTTCTCAATGAAATCTTCGTTTTCGCTCTGATCAAAATACTGTTGTAATTTCTGTTAAAATGTACCTAGTTAATCATTGCCATGAATTCCATCGAAAACTCAATCTAATCGTTTACAGTTTCTAATGCCTCGTGGTTGTTGTTGGATGAAAATAAATTATGTGAATCGTAACAGATGGATGAGACACACTTGACTGTGGTGCATGGAATCCCAGTGAAACCTCACATAGAGAAGAAGGGACCGACCAAAGCTCAACCCTTCTCATTTGACTCAATCGACAAACAGCGACTTCAGAAGAAGGAAGAAAAAATTAAGGAGCTTATTAACGACGAACAGAAGGTTACAAATACTTTTTATACGTGAATAGCTGACGGAAATCACAAAATATTATCAGAATCATAAAAATAAGTAAAGTGAATACAGTTGTATTCATGGGCGTATCCAGGGGGGGGGTCCGAGGGGTCCGGACCCCCCCCTTTTGTAAAATATTTTGGTCTTTTTTAATAACTAAACAAACGCCACTGTATATTTTTGTCAAAATCCGCGTGAAAACCAGAAATTTTCTTTGACGTTGACCTAAAAACCGCATCGTGTTGCATTCGCCATTGTTTCCAAACAGGGAGCATTGTTACCGAACACTTGGCATTGTTACCAAACATGTTGCATTGTTACGAAACAAGTGTCATTTTTCGTCAGTTCACGGACGAAACGTCGTTTTTTAGTGGCCACGTTGTAATGACAAGCGGTTTACTTGCGTGAAAGTCAATTAGTTTAGTTGGTAAACTTTCCATAGCGTTACACAATTGCGGAAGCCAGAAAGCCACCGTTTATGTGACGATTGGCGCGAACACCGGCGTTCGTATTTTGCGATTCTCGCCACAATAGTTTATACCTGAAAATCGGGGAATTCCCTAAAAAAATTTGGACCCCCCCCTTTAAAAATTCCTGGATACGCCCCTGGTTGTATTCCTCTGTATGCAGTACAGTTGTATTCCTCTGTATGCAGCCCATTGCGTTCAAAGCCCGTCCGATGCCAATCCCTGCCACACCAACTCTCCCACCAAAATCTGTGAAAGAAGCAACAAAAGCAAAACCTTTTAAACTTCAGATTGAGGAAAGAGTCGGTCATCGCGTGGAGGAATGGAACAGACAGGTGGGGGGTGGTTTATATTTAATGCTTGTGGTAGTGATAGACATATTTGTGATACAAAATCCAATGAAATGAGTTAGAACAGCCACTGAGTTAGAACAGCCGGCTCAAAAGATGGTTTGTGATGATAGATTTGTTGAATTATTTTATGAAATGTTGTTTCATGAACTTCCAATGCACATTTTTAATATTCCTGTCTTTTGGGTTAATTTTTGTGCAGGTGAAGGAAGACGTTAAGCACCTACGCGAGAAAACTCTCTTCAAAGCCAACAACGATTATGAAAAAGTCATAAAAGGGAAACCGTTTGCACCCAAGAGGGTTGGCAGAGTCGTTGGTGAGTAACTTGTAGTAGGTGTTTACATACAACCAATACTGAATGTATTGGTTTGATGTGGAATGGTTTTGCAAACTAAAAAAACCTCCCAACAATGTGACCCAGTCTAGTTCTAGCTCTTTTGTGACAAATAATGTGTTTAATATGCAAGAAATGAGTCATTAATAATCAGTGAGCTATTGCGTGTGCTACTTGGACCTATCAGGTCTCATCAGTGCAGTCGGTGACCGACAACTTGTCTTAAAACACAAAACCTACTGTAAAGTGGATCAGGTATTTTACTGCATTTACCCAAATACACTTCGACACGTATCTGGTTGAACACGGACAGGAAAACCAAGCATTGACAGAAAACATTTGATTGTTAAATAGAACCACTCGAGGTCACTCTCCACTCTTCTGAGCGTGCCAAGCAGCGAGAGATCATCGCTCATCAGCGTGAAGAGGAAGCCAGGAGGAAAGAGGCTCTCCTGGAGGAACGGAGGCAGGTTCAGGAGGAAGAGGAGGAAAAACAAATCGCTCAACTTCGTAAACAACTCGTCCACAAAGCGCACGGCATCCACAAGTACAGACCTGTCCCAGAACCCCAGGGTAAGGAGTTGACGACACCTTGCTCACCAAATTTCTCCGATCGGTTTAAGAAATAATCTGCATGTTTATGGGTTGTATATACACTACTTCTTCTGCTATTCATTGGTTGGTTTCAGGCTGTCGTCCACTCTCAGTCAAGACCTTAACATTGTTGTAAATCTGTCGTGACATGTACATGTAGTCGTTGATATTACAGTTCTGGTTAACTTTATGGTATGCATACTGTATGTGTTTACAGGCAACAATAAAATACTTTTAACAGCAATAAAACAAGTCGTTTTGGACATCAGTGAATAGAAATGTTCACAACAGGTTATTGTGCTGGAACCTGTATGAGACAAACAGCAAAATTAAACAGAAATGATATAAAAAAGAACAAAATGTCACATTATAAGATTAAATGTAGCAGTTTAATTCTGGAGCTAAACAAAAATTTAACTCGACCACAAAACATGAAAAAACTCACTAAAAGTCTGATGAAATGGTGACAATACAGATGTCCATGTGAGTATTGTGGATGTCAACTGATGGAACTTAGTTTACATGAAAACATTTTGTTGCCACTTTTACAAACAACCTCATCCACATCAATTGTAAAAAGTTCAGGGTTCTCCAATTCTATTCTGTTCCAATTTGATGAAAGTTTTGAAAATAATTTGGATTCTTCTGTGAATTGGTTGAGATGCCAAGCAACACTCATGTGATAGGATGGGTTTGTGTAGTAAGGCTTGCAATGAAAATCCATGAAAGCTTTATTCACGATCTGAACGACTTTATTCAGTTGTTGAACTGCAGGTTGCGCTGAAATCTGGAATTGTTTGGAAACAATCTGATACCAAATCAAGACAAGAAATGCTGTGAAAAAAGTTTCACCCTTACCTTAAACCCACAAAATGATCTTGTTTTTTCATCATTCACATAAATATTCAAATCATCAGATGATAATGTGATTGAAAATCTTCGAAACCGTTTTAAATTTTGTCTGAGACTTTCCACTAAAGGGTCTATGCAGTGGTGAGGTATGACATTAGTCCTTGAAATACTCACATGGAAATCATCCACAAGATGCCATGTCGATTCTATCAATTAATTCCCAAACATTTAAAACTGTACACAATAATTTAAGCAGATAATTTAATACCTTTTTCTCTGCTTTCGAGTGTTTTTTCAACGTTGAATTTAAATTCATCCAAACTTTTTTTAGGGTAAGGTATGTAAACATACGTTGCCCAATTCCCGCGCTCATGGGGGAACGACCGGATTCGACCTCGGTGTTCCTGGGGTTTCAACGACTTGGTGTCTCCAAACAATGAAGAAATAGCATGCTGTAAAGGCAAATTCACTTTGGTGCCAGCTCGGTCTACTTGCGTAAATTGCTCGTCGTTATCGCTAAAATCAGAATCACTGCCGTAAGCGTCACAAAGCGAAGCCAAGGCCGCCATTTTGACCAGAAATCAGTTTAAAACCGGCACTTTTCATCAAATATAAGGGAAAGCACCCGAAAAACCATTAAAGCGTGCAAACGTCAACATCGGTATGAAATGCAACAGGGGGCAAACTTTGTTTCCCCTTACAATTACTAAACAGCTTAAACTGTACTGACTGCAGTGAAAACGTCACTGTTCGTTGGCGAGTTACTTGAATGGCGCGTTTGTAATGCTGGAAAGTGACCACGTGGTGCCGCTGTGCGTACACTTCCATAAAACCCAGTGTTACGAACGGGCGAAACGGGATTTCCCCGTTTCATGCGTGGCTACTCAACATTAGTTTTCACGAAGACTTTGCAATATTATAACTCTAATATTTAGTTTGTTTATGCATAAAGGTTGTTACACACTAAGAGCATATTGTTGATTGGTAGATTTGGCAAAAGACCAAGAATTTCGATACTTTAGGACGTGTGTAGCATTGCCGAAGCACGTGGTGAACGAAACAAACATTTCGTTGATGTAAGATGTTTTGCTTGCTTTTTAACATACCTCTATACAATGCCTTGATAACTATTTTAGTTCAGAAAGAATAATATTTCCAACAAACATGTTTGAAATGCTATTTTAACCATTACAAGATGAACCGGGGAAATCCTGTTTCGCCCGTCCGTGAGGTGGTTTAAGTGTCTACCGTTACGAACAGTTTAACCATTTAATAACATTTCTATGTTACTTGAACCCATGTGCGTATATGTGCACATTTGCATCACATCATCGCATTCCTTTGTTCCACAAAGCGTGCTCACTGGTCTACTTGCGGGAAATAGCCACAGTAATCGTTGAAATTAATGTAGATTTGACTTCGTCTAGGTTCTAGTGATACTTTTAATGTTTGTGAAGTGTTATGAAGACTTAAAGGCCTGTCATGTGCCTCTTTCAATGTTTTGTAAGCCAGTTGACTACATTGGCGATTTGTCACGTTTGTTTGTATGTTTTAGACGCTAAGCTAACTCCACAGTGCCTTCAGAAACGTGGTACTGTGACCTTCAGAAATCTCGACCCTGCCCTGTATGACTGTATGCGCTAAACTGTGCCCTGTTTGTACTGACTACCCCAATGCTGCACTGTTGCTGATGTATTGTGTCTCGCCCATTTTACACTGCGTACTGATTCGTTGTTCTTTCACTGCACAATATATTCACTAAAAACCAAGAGACTGGGGTGCGGTTGCGAATTTCTGACTCATCGTACCTTACGTTGGTACCTACGAAGACCCGGTATAGGCAGACCGATAGCGTAGGCCTATGCATCACTTTATTTATGATGATAACACCCAGCATTCGGTTTACCATGGAGCGCAGTCTGTAGTTTGTTCAAACCTTCAAGCAAAAATTACACAGATTACCTTAAGCTTATAAAAACCATTCCAACAAACTAGAAAAACCCCAAGAAAACAACAAAACGAACGGGAAACCCACATGGAATCGACCTTAACGGAAACCCAATAGCAGTCGCTCTACTATGATAATTTTAAATGCACTCTGAAAACGAAATTAAGATCTTTTCAAATTAAATTTGTGGGCATTGGTAACGAATGACGCTCTATTTGGCTTCAGGCTGGTTGACAGCACGGGTGAATGTGTTTTTCTTTGCGAAAACGAAATGGAAACAATTTAGTATGTATTTTTTGTGTGTAATGGATGTTGCAATATTCTGGGAAGATGTAAGTGCATGGTTGGACGCCAAATTGATGGAAAGAATTCTACTGACCAACTTTTGATGTAGAAAACGTAAATACGAACCGAGTAAAACTGGTTAATTTGTTCTTATTGGAAGCAAGATTTTGTATTTCAAAATGTAAATTAGCTAAATTGCAAGAGTGTTTTGAAATATTCCATACAAAAGTTCAGTAAGTTTCGGCAGCAGAACGAAAAATCCACTGCCAACTAAAAATGGCAAAGAATTCAAACTAAAATGAAATGCGTTCAAATTTAACCGCGATTGTAGGGAACGATCTGAGTGATTTTGTTACGCTGATTTTTATCCCACATTCCTTGTAACACATGCAAAGTATGTTAGAAAATACATGAACAGAAACATGAACATTGACATGAAGACACGTTTTGCAAACTCGTCGTGAGTCCAAGGCAACTGCTGACCGAGTGCTGTTTACACTTTTCTGCCTGAACAACGCCTGGTTACAGATGCCTGCAGGCATAGGTTTGAACCCATGACAGAGTGGAAAACAAAGGTTATGAAATAACGTGGACAACAAAAGCGAAACCGACGCATTTCCTGCTCCTTAAGAAATGCCACCATAACTTCCTTGTGTTGTTGGCTGCACTCCACAAACTTTCGTGTTAGATCATCTTGCGCACACGTAGAGGTGGTTGTTTGTTGTTATTTTCTGGTCGATCAACATTTTCATCGAAAATGAATCGCGAAAGTTATGAAATGACGGCTCGCTCTGGTCCCCAGGAAAACAGTAAGTCGTACAAACTGGTTATATTATCTTTGTGTGGAGAAACTAATATCTTGTTGTCTGACGCGGTTTCCCAACCGGTGTGAATAAAGCAGAAAAGTCAAAACTATTTTTTAACAACTTTTGACGTCACAATTGACGCTTTGTACCAAAATGACATTTATTTGACAACGTGTATTATGACGTCATAACCTTTACATAATGAAACGCCAGTAAAAATGGGCTTACGTAAGAGTTGGAATATTACAATGACAAACTCAAGGAGAAAGATACTAGACCTAGTAACGTAAGGTTTTGTTGGAAGCTAAATTACCCGAACTAAAAGCACGTCTGTAAACTTAACAACAATCAGTTTACGAGGAACCTCAGCAAAGCGCGGAGAAAGAGAAGTTGTCACAATTACGTTCTGAGCTTAGAAGAATGAAGATTGTGCTGGTGGTACTGGGTCTGGTTATCGCAACAGCTCTCGCTCTGGTAAGTTTCATATGAGTAAGAAATTAGCGTAGCGTCAACATGCTATGGGTAAACAGAAGTTGGAGCGTAATAAATCAACCGTGTGCTTTGTGAAACGAGATATATTCAATCATGACCAATATGAAAGTTTCGTTTCTGGTTTGGGAGCTAACATAGATCTTGTACGCTTCCACTACTTATGGAATAAAACAATGTTTGAAACCAAGTGTTTCTGATTACCGTCAGTTGGTTTATTTTTTTATTTTGTGAAAAATTGATTTCTCGTACAGCATACGTCATCATCAGTTTCTGCAAATAAACTGCATTAAAACACTCGAAGCTACATGTACCAAAAATAAACAAACAAACGTTTTGTCGTTGCTTCTCAACTTGCCTTTGGTTGAATTCCAAAAATGTCGCCCAAGGAGGGGGGTCGTTTGTAAACGATTTGGGCCTGGCTCTTTAATTGCCCTTCTTTTTGTGTGAGCTTGAGAACCTGAGGAAATGCTGTACCCCAAGTTCTGTCTTTCGTTGTTGCGGCGCAAGCGGAATGCTTCACCGAGGACAATCAACTTGTCCTGCAAACGAACTGCAACGACCCTCCTGGTAGCTGCCCTTGTGGGCGGTTCGCATTGGGCGGTCACCATGGTAACTACATATCCATGGTTAATGAAACGACAACATTAACAACAATAGCAGGCAAACAATATAAACTGCTGCAACATGTAACTTGTGCGAGTTTCAGCATTGATGTTGCAACGTGCACAACATGTCATGAACAATACGTTGGCAAAACCAAAAATAAATTTTCAACAAGATGGACACAACACAGATTAGAATTTAATCAAAGGCAACTTGGGAAGCAACGACAAGGCGGCTCTGCGCCACCATTTTGCAAACGCTCACCCACCGGCAGGAACGCGTTTAAGCATTTCAAGTTGTTTTGTGGGTGGTATTTGTAGAACAGTCTATGGTTAAAGGACTGGATGTGTGCGAAGCCAAAATGGCTGAACCGCACCCAAGTTTCAATAAACATTTAAAAAATGATTCCCCCCGAATTCGTAAGCGGTTGCTGGCAGTTTTGTTTGGTGTTGTGTTTTTATGGATGGAGAACATCTTTCACCATTGTTTTAATGTTGTTCAATGACGTCGTGCATTCGTGCTGCGGGTCGTCATGGTTTTGATTCGCACTCTCTTATCTTTCTGTCTCCGGTGTCAGAGGGCCTTGCACTGCAGTGAAGTTAACAGTTGTGTAGATGCAGTGGTAGGGGACATTGTGATCACCATTTCAGTTTTATTTGTTTGCTTATTTTAGGTACATGTAGCTTCGAGTGTTTTAATGCAGTTTATTTGCAGAAACTGATGATGACGTATGTTGTAGGCGAAAATCAATTTTTCACAAATTAAAAAAATAAACCAACTGACGGAAATCAGAAACACTTGGTTTCAAACATTTTCTATCCGATAATTGCTGTCGTGTTTTAAGACTGTGCAACATCAGGGGCTAGATTCTGTCCATTTTAGAGATCACGGAATAAAACAAAATATTTTTCAGGGTTTGATTCAGATCTTCGTGACCAATGGTAGGAAAATATGAGAATTTATGAGATTGTGAAAGCTGACACTTAAATACACAGGAAGTTATAATTACTTTAAACAAAGAATTAAATATTACCGGTTTTGTAATAAAAATATTTCCCTTTTTCGTTAACGATTGCACTTTCAGGTCAACTTACGAACAAGTTGCAGGAAATTCAGACCCAACAGACTGACCTGGTGGATATTCAAAGTAAAATATCTTTCTATAGCGCCACCTTTTGGCCTTATCATCGCCACCTAGTGATTACTAGTACAGCTATCCAGTAACTGACTACATTAATGACCTTTGTGTATAGAGTATATCTTACAACTTAACTAATACCAGCAAAAAAAATACAACCGAACCATACTAAGAAAACCCGGTGAAGTTTTTTTACACTGGTGCAAAATTACATGTGAGTGCAGGAAACCGATAAAAACAAAGGGATAGAAGGGTTGCGTTGCGTGCATAAACAACACAGATAATCAAAGAAAACGTGAAGAAAAGTATCAATATGTGGTTTTCCTCCATACGATGTTGGGAAAAAATTATGTTGTATTTTTTGAGAAGGTCCGCACAGTAAATAACATCAGGCACTTTATTAATTTCGGTGAATAACACATAGACGCACTGACCTGGACTAGTCTAAAAAATAGCTTGTTTTGTTTCTTAAGAGTTATATCAGAAAAACATGCATGTTTCCAGGCCAACTTAAAAAAGACAAAAACCAAACGATCCAAGAAATGCTGACCGATTACATTGGAGTTCATGGTAAGGGTAATGTTAGTGACGTAAAACATGTCAACGTTAACGTAAGTTTTGTTCACAGAGTTGTCGAACATAGTGGAGCAACTGCAGAGTGAACAGAACCGCACATCTAACAGTTAAGTTCATGCACTTAATTTCAATGTCCACTCACACATCTAACATTATATTCACAGAGTTGTCGAACATAGTGGATCAACTGCAGAGTGAGCAGAACCGCACATCTAACAGTTAAGTTCATGCACTTAACATTCAATGTCCACTCACACATCGAACATTATATTCACAGAGTTGTCGAACAGAGTGGATCAACTGCAGAGTGAGCAGAACCGCACATCTAACAGTTAAGTTCATGCACTTAACACTCAATGTCCACTCACACATCTAACATTTTATTCACAGAGTTGTCGAACAGAGTGGATCAACTGCAGAGTGAGCAGAACCGCACATCTAACAGTTAAGTTCATGCACTTAACATTCAATGTCCACTCACACATCGAACATTATATTCACAGAGTTGTCGAACAGAGTGGATCAACTGCAGAGTGAGCAGAACCGCACATCTAACAGTTAAGTTCATGCACTTAACACTCAATGTCCACTCACACATCTAACATTTTATTCACAGAGTTGTCGAACAGAGTGGATCAACTGCAAAGTGAGCAGAACCGCACATCTACCAGTTAAGTTCATGCACTTAACATCCAAAGTCCACTCACACATCTAACATTTTATTCACAGAGTTGTCGAACAGAGTGGATCAACTGCAAAGTGAGCAGAACCGCACATCTAACAGTTAAGTTCATGCACTTAACATCCAAAGTCCACTCACACATCTAACATTTTATTCACAGAGTTGTCGAACAGAGTGGATCAACTGCAAAGTGAGCAGAACCGCACAACTAACAGTTAAGTTCATGCACTTAACACTCAATGTCCACTCACACATCTAACATTTTATTCACAGAGTTGTCGAACAGAGTGGATCAACTGCAAAGTGAGCAGAACCGCACATCTAACAGTTAAGTTCATGCACTTAACATCCAAAGTCCACTCACACATCTAACATTATATTCACAGAGTTGTCGAACAGAGTGGATCAACTGCAAGGTCAACTGAGTAACACTTCCAACAGTTGAGTTTTGTTTTATTTAAATATAAATCTCACATATGTGTCAAATTCTGAAAACCTTTGCCCGTTAGTCACGTCATTACTCGCAAAGGTATTGGCATACCCAACATATACGTCATCACGTGCGAATCAGAGAGGGTTCCATATCAGAGAGTATATTCTGGTCATAATCCAGGTCGTGCAAATATTGTGTGGTTTTCACCGCCTACTTGCTTGTAAATGAGTTTAACTCAATACTTCTACCAATCTGATGAGTTTTAACCGTCTGCAGATCTCTGGAATCTCATATATACTGTTTCACGGGATTCCTGTAAGACTTCAGATCTTAAAGGTCGCCAATATATCAGATCGGGAGAAGAAGTTTACTGTGAAGATGGCTGGCAGGTATTCATACTGTAGTAATTATCACTAACACAGGGGTGGGCAATCCCTGGCACCAGCGCTAAGTTGGTTAAGTGAGGTGAATATACACGCCAAGTAATTTCCGATTTCACACTACAATACTTAACCATACGCCCGGGATTGTGTTGTTTATAAAGGTCAGGAAATTACACATGAAAGTGAAAAGTCATATATTGACATGGAGGTCATCTAACTTTTTTGGACCAATTCACCGAAAATCAGTGTCAAGTGTTTTACTTGATAAATACCAGGTGTTCCAGCGTCGTTATGATGGATCTGTTAGTTTCGATAGAGATTGGGTGGATTACAAGAACGGGTTTGGGGATCTATCAACAGAATTTTGGATGGGTTTGTATTCCAATAAAGCAATCCTTAACCAAGTACAAATGTTGCAAAACTTTGAATAATGGTTTGTTTTAGTTTAAAATGTACCGCTGGCATAAAATATACGTGCTGTATTTTACGACGTTTCGTCTGCCATGCGGCGAGACTTCATCAGGTATTGATGCCGCAATTTCAAAGTAAACTACACTAAAACATTCAGGACCACAAAAAGAAAAAAGGACACGTTGACACCGCTTGTCAAATCACGTGACAGAGGCAAAACACGAAATACTGCGGGAGGCGCAACAGTTACAACAAATTGTTATAAACTGCAGGAAAGTAAACACATTGTTCTTTGTCGTTGACGCATCCACTGTTTTTGTGAATGTGAAGCGACTCAAGAATGCTAAAATAATCGCTCCTTTTGTTGGGCAATAGTCCGCACCACGTGAAAAACTCACTCGAGTTTGCAGTCGAGGTACGGAGCTTACGAGTGGAGCAACATGACAGCATGGTATCCTTTGATGTGGTGTCATTGTTCACCAATGTACCGGTATCCCTATCAATCACCACTGTTATGGCACGCTCAAAATATACTGGCAATAACCCGTAAGGATGAAACGCCCACTAGCGGAGCAGTTGTTATTCCCTTCAACCCTGGCCTTGACGAAACATTGCGAAGATTGATGTCGGATTAGGCATTAAAATCTATACTAAGCCCCATACAACGCTTGGCAATGTAATTTCACGACCCATTGCTACGGAAGCTTCCGAGCCAAAGGGAGTGGTCTGTTTAATACCATGCAAATATTGCGATGGTATTTACATCGGCGAAACTAAAAGGGCCTTTAAGACGCGACTGAAAGAGCATCGCCGTGATGTCGCATCGAAAGATGCCAGCAAGACTGCGTTGGCCAAGCATGCGGTGACACTGCGACACGAAGTTGCCTTCGATAAAGCCCAAGTTCTGGAAAAGGAGTTGGACCACACCAAGCGGCTCTTTCTTGAGTCGTTTCACATTCACAAAAACAGTGGATGAGTCAACGACAAACAACAATGTGTTTACTTTCCGGCAGTTTATAACAATTTGTTGTAACTGTTTCGCCTCCCGCAGTGTTTCGTGTTTTGCCTCTGTCACGTGATCTGACAAGCGGTGTCAACCTGTCCTTTTTTCTTTTTTGTGCCCCTGAATGTTTTAGTGTAGTTTACTTTGAAATTGCGGTATTAATACCTGATGAAGTCTCGCCGCATGGCAGACGAAACGTCGCAAAAATACAGCACGTATATTTCATGCCAGAAGTGCGGTACATTTTAAATTGCAATATGCCTGTGGCAGCAACAGGAGTTCCAGCTTTGTTTTAGATTGAATACATTTACTGAACACATTGTTATAACTTGTACACACCCAGTTTATATACAGGCCAACCAAGCAAAACGTTTCAAGTACGCTTCGTAACAATCCTAGAGTCACTATAACAGTATAAGTTAATTCAATTTAAATTCCAGTGTTTTCAACAATATTATTACAACCAACAAATTTTATCAGGTTTGGAGAAACTGCATCAAATCACCAGTGCGTCCACTAGATGTCGCCTTCGTGTTGACCTTCAGGATTTTTCCGGAGGTCAAGGATTTGCCGAGTATAGGTAAGACTATAACGTATTTAACGTTTTCAATTTAATGCCATTGTTTCAACGATAATTTACCTGATGCTGCCAGGTCGTCATAACTAACAAAATCTTAAAAGTCATTAGGGAAATACCCTCCTTATTACGTCAGATTCACAAAACTCGTGTTTTTTCAGTTTGAAGCAACACAGAATATTCTTGCTGTGTTTCAATGCATTTACTCGGTTCGGAAAAATTATGAAACAAAAAAGTTTAGATACCGCACACACATAGGGATGGTAATCAACTCGTAACGACCCCACATCACCGCTTTTGAGGTTTGCGCGATCGCTTGGTCGCGGATTTCCAGGACCGAGCTCAGTGGGGCTCGGATTGGGTCGAACGTCACCTTTTTGCGCAGTTCAAGCGAAAATGACCACGGCCAAACCGTTTGACAATTGGTTGCAGCAATCCAGTGAATATTAGTGCTGTGTCCCGCATCGATATATGGGATGAAAATGATTATTATATTCTCCATCTAACACCCATGCATAATCCAGTGTTTGAAATTTCGATTTTCTGCCCAACATGCTCGGCCCCCAATGTTTTGAATGAGGCAACAAAAATCCCGTAATCGCGACGTGTAAGACGCTGGCACAACTTGATTGTCAGTGTATAAGTTGTATAGTGTAAACACTCTGTGTTCTCTTTGCCCACCCCTGGGTTAGCTGCTGGTCGTTGCGTGGTTGATTGGATATTGTTGGGTCTCTATCCAAGAAAATGGGTGCATTGGCCTGCAGAGTTAATTCCTTAGGCCAGTGGTTCTTACCTGTGGGAAATTTTAGGGTTGTAGGTGGATAATCAGTCGGTAACGAAATACACAAAAGTAGTCGGAAAAGAAATATAATGATCTGTATTCACTGTGTGTTGAACACTTATTGGTAATTGGTAATGCCATGCGGCAGAAAAAGTTAAAAAAGTATAACAGATATAACGAAAATACAATAATCAAATTCTTAGTTAAAAAATGTAAATACCAGTGGGAAATAAGGATTCCGTTTACACTGGAAGTAGGAAATGAGATAAAAAAGGTTAAGAACCACTTAAAAAAGGTTAAGGAAAATCTGTTGCCCAGACGAGTTTATGCGGTCGTTGTTGCCCAAGTCCTTGTGGTAAAATCTTGAGTGCCAAGTACTGACCTTTGCCAAAACGTTGCATCTTGACTGGAAAGTTAGAATTATCCGCTTTGTTCTTCAGCTACAATAAAGCCTCCTTGTAATCCTCCAGTCGTTTGTGAACTTAAAGTTGAAAAATAACTGGGTTTCCTTCTCAAAACTTCGAATCCCACTCTGTGTTTATTGCTTAGTTGACAAATAATTATCCCACACAACACAACACAATGTATGACACATGTCGTTTATTACGTCATAAAGGGTTTTATGTTTAACAATCATTTCCATGAGCAACAAACCAATGTAAGCGGATTGATTTAAAACAACAAATTATCCGTTGTTATTTAAATTACTTTGCATTAAATTAAACATTATGACATTGTTGTTTTCAGTACTTTCAGCATTGGCGATGAAGGAAGTTCTTACACAATTACTATATCCGGATATTCGGGGAATGCAGGAGATTCCATGGCTGGGACGTACAGTCTAAACGGGATGAGATTTTCAACACGCAACAGAGACCGTGATACGTAAGTAATAATGATACAACGTGTCTGATTATATTTCTGTTTTACTAACGAAGTAAATCGGGTTGTGTTGAAAAAGATAAAATGCATTTCCTTAAATAGTTGATTTTCGTTGACAAAGTTAACCGTCTACCCTAAATCAACAATTGTAAAAATCAATTGCTCTGAAACAGGGGGTTGTGTTAAAGTTTTAGTTAAACACAAGTTTTAACTGAGTTTAAATAAGTTGTAACACAGAGTTGTTGACAACCGACTTAATTATAATTGCAGGTGGGGAGGTAATTGTGCTGTGGTTCAAGGTGGAGCTTGGTGGCATCGTAGTTGTTCATATGCCTTCCTCAATGGTCTGTGGTCGAGAACTTCTACTGGTGGCAACACTATGAGTTGGTATTATTGGAAAAACTCAATGGGCGGAATAATGAGTTCTAAGATGAAAGTGAAATGCGAATAATTGTTGGGGAGGTTTGAAGTGACGAAAATTAACATTGCGTCGTTAGTTACCATGGCAACGTTGTGTTGATTGACAATTATTGACAGACATTGTAAATATTTTCACCAGTTTTGATAAAGGCTTTAAATCGTAAATAACAGGAAAGCAATTATACCGAACCGAATTTATTTCACAAACAACACAGTTTTGTGTTAGTAGCGAAAACTTTGCCATTTTGCATGTTTGTTATTATCATGGTATTTCTAGAGCGTTACTTAAAACGTCTACACAAATAATAACACTGCCGTATATCTGACTCCTGATAAAAAGGCTGCTATCAAACCCAAAGTCAATCGATCAGTTTAATACATAATAAACAAGCGCACGAGGATTAACAATAACACGTTACAAACCACGCGTACAAAAAGTCTCTGTCCTATATGTCCTTTGTCCTCTGTCCCTTCGTATCTTTTTTACGCAAAAGACATGTGGCCTATATAGAAAATACATACCGGGTTATTTGAGTTCGGATTACCACGTGACTCATTTGAAAAGGCGGCTTGTTGCTGGAAGTGTCAACGAACGAATAGCACGTTCGCCGTAAATGAGGTAAACTTGGTTTACAGCGTGATTATTATCCGACGTTAATAAAAAAACGGTTGATGCCAGAAAAACACAACATAATAATTGCAATTATGACGTCGACACTACTTATTAGTGTCAATTAGATATTGACAACATATTCCGTTTTATCATTCCTTGTATATCATGTCGTTGTTGTAATATCGCATGCAACCGTTTCCATGCTTTATGTTGATAATCCATGTAAATATAAACATTGATCCATCAGATTTGACAGTTGATTTCTGATACGAGGATGTCAGTAAATTTGATTTAGTTCAGTTTGGCATTCTCTGATAAACCCCAAAAATGCAGTCACGCCAATTCACCGCTAATATTTACAGAAATGTGCGGATATCTCGGCGCCATTTCTCCGACTTATGGGAAAGGTTTTATGTGAGGGTAAATTGTGTTATAACAAGGTTTCTTGTCAACACCCAGGTCCTCATTGCAGCCCAAATGATGACGTAACGGCCGTGGGCCTTCGAGTGGCGTCTGTCACGTGTTTTATTTGTGTTGTTGTTTTTGTCTGTTCAGTTACCTGCCTACCTCTGCGCACACCTTGCTGCAACTCATTCTTACTTGTCACTGATGATGAACACAGTGGTGTTTGAAACGTTTGCTTCGGCATGAGTAGCATACTAGCTTTGGCTTTCCTTTACAAATCATTTTCTTGTCACCTCCCAAGGTTAGACCTTATACACTCTTGTGTAATAAACATACTTAACGCAGCAGTTTGTGGAGGACACAGACGCGTCTGATGCGTCTGCCGGTTGCATTCCATGGAAGAATGTAGATGGCATGGAGAGAGTGAAGTTTTGTAGAATTGTTCACGGGAATTTTGATAAAAATTGAATTACAGAAGTAGACCTTGATTTGACTTGTCGAGTTAGGACCTCCTCTTGTCTACGCAATCGGGTCAAAAAAAGTATTTTGCCCCCAGGTCGGACATTATTTCAGTAAAAAAGTCTTCAAAAGTGTCGATTGGTTTTGTGAAAAAGTAAATCACAGAAACCTCATGCAATTTGCAATTCAATGTTGTCCCCAAGCCTTTTTCTGTGCAATGGTAAAAACATTTTTGTCGGGAAAGTTGCTTTGGTTGCCCCCTGGGAGCTATTTCTGCTATCCTATTGGGCATAAGATCCTCCTGAATGCTCCTATAAGATCCTCCTGAATGCTTTTTGAATATTTAGTACTAGTGGACATTCATGGGTCAAAAGCCACAGGAATTGTTTTTGAAAAGTGTTCCCACCTTCGCGACCCATCAGCAAGTCTGCCAAGAAAGTCTCGGTCTGACATCATGTTGGTTCGTATCGTCATCAGTGTTTAGTTCTTGGATCTAACCTAGTTCTGGACTCTGAGACGAAACTGCGATCTCTGTGATCCATGAGATAACATGTTAGGATCTAGGAGACCAAATGTTGTAACCCAAGAAACCACATTGCGATCTGAGTTGGACCGAATGTTAGGATCTGTTTATTTGTGGAAAGTGTCGCAAATATACAGGAACATATCAAAGACGAGGCGGAAACAAAGAGATAATTGCTGCGATTACGCGACAAAGGGGACTTAGAAGAAGTAGCAAAAGTTGAATGACGTAACGCAAGCGAGATAACTAGCGATGGCGTCAGAAAGACGGGGTGTAAATGTAAAAGAGTAGAAAGGCAGTTCTGAAAGTTTAAACAAAATATTAAAATGTTTCGAAGTATTACAAGCTGAATTTACATTCTTTGGTAAAAATGCAAGTTACTCAGTATGTGTATTATTGCTGAAAAGCCTCAAAACTTTAAACAAGAAATCCAAAGCTAATATGCTGCTATACATTATGTGCAAACGTTTCCATCATCAGTGCAACTTGAGAAAGAGTTGCAACCAAGAAAGCGCTGAGGTAGGCAGGCAACTGAACGGGCGAAACATAACAAAACTGCAGGGACTCAGGTTTGCAGAAAGAAAACACTCCCAACTCCAATGACTATCAAAAGAATATTTGCCACGAACTACCTTTACAACCTTATAATTAGAACAATAATACATACCTCAGACCACTACACGTAGGCGCTCAATGCAGCCTTCTCCCCACTTGTCAAAGTCTACCCTCTGTCATAGTCTGCGCTTAGCTTATTCTCTTTTCGCTCCCCTCTTAGCTTATGGTCGTGGCGATATTTATATCGTGGTCGAAATGAGGAAAAAATATTAATATGGACAGGATTATTAAAACGTCGATTTGATTATTGAACCCAAAGCCGATTTCCATATGTCAGAGATTTACCCATATGTGTGGGAGAAGCGAAGCGATTACCTCGAAATAACATATGCACGTATACGCGGCGGAAATACAGTTTGTCACAATTAACAAAGAATAATATAAAGTTTTGCTGCAGGAGTCCCCCGGTTCGAAAATGTTTGCCGGGTGGTTGTAAGGTGTTGTACGTGCGTCATGGATTAGCATGCTGAGGTTGAATCATTCCGAACATCTTCATCAATCGTAGCATTTAAGCGTACACTTATGGAGATCGTTAAAAGGTTGTCGTAATCTGTACAGATACTCGAACAAACAATTTAAATTTCCTTGGCCCAAGTTTCTACATAGGTTTCACGCGTTAATATGACTTGTCTGGTATATTTCAATTTTTACGTGACAAACAGCTTCGGTTTTGTTGCAATGAAGCAAGTGACATTTAATTTAAGCGCAAAACAACAAGGACAAAATCCTGAGGATAGTTTACAAATAATAATAGCTTTGCGTATTGTCATGTGTCAAAAGTTCGAATCAACAGTGAAAAAATATCAACCATGTCTTTAGTAATTTCCAGGATTGGCATTCGATACAGTCCACTAATCACATTAAATCAAATCATGTTTATTTTGCAATAAAAGCAACTACGCGTAAGAACAATATACAAAGAAATTAAATGGCATGGGCACCGATAAAACCATAAAGGTTATGAGCAATGCATGACTTCAGGCTCAGTAAACAAGTGTATGGCGTCTGGTCACTTGCGAAGTTGAGGCGTCAGTTGCGCCGTGCGACTAGCAGTCAGGTGCTGCTCTTCGGACTCGTTGTCCGGTATAGTGAAAGAGATGTGTGCATTGAGTGAATGCGTCGCGACCAGCGCGATAGCCCTGTGATTGCTCACTGAAAACACCATTCTGTACAGATGAAATTCTCCTGTTATTTTCCTGATGACAAGTTAATCAATTTATACAAAAGTTTACGTTTTGGAATTAAACATGACAACAGCAAATCTAAAATCATTGTTATACCGTATCCTACATCACAGACAACAAATAGGGTTATCCGCTGATCTTCTGGCATAAACGTGCTGTATTTTACGACATTTCGTCTGCCATGCGGCGAGACTTCATCAACAGGAATTTCAGGATTATCCACGTCCGATGTTAAGTCAATTTCGAGTACTTAGTCCCGCAAGAAGCCGTTAGTCCCGCAATAAAAAAATTTTTAGTTATATCCGCACGATATTATATGAGGTTGGCATAACATGACGTAACCATTAAAATGCTGGTTAGGCATTACCTAACAATGATCAACATTTACTAGCGTTATGTCAGAGATTTTCCCCATATGTGTGGGTGTAGCAAAGCGATTACCTCGAAACAACATATGCGCATGTACGCGACCTAATTACGATACACAAAGAATAACAAAGAATAATATAAAGTTTGATGCAACACTTCAGAACTTAATTTGGGGGATTTCATACTGATACGGATCCCATAGTGTTTAATACTGATGAGTGCATATACAACTACAGATGGTGCCCATAAAACCATTGGAGCGTGCAATACTACAAATTAACTTTGTGGAATTTCAGATAAAATAAATATTTTAATAATTCCATTCAATATTTTAACGATTGTGGTTATTCCCCTGCGGGGAGTTTTTCACCAATAAAATGAGTTGAAGAAGGGAAAGTTTAAAATTTTCTCCGATTCCATGTTCGTATAATGAATAACCTTAAAGTGTTTCTCGAAACTCTTCATCGAACTCTTGATCTAAGGACGACTTTGGAAAGATATCGCGCTGAAAAATATGGTAAGTGTTTGTCTAGAGCAGGAAAGAGTGCACCTTTTTAATATTCTGCTTCATTATTACCTTACAAAAAATTTTGGTAAAAACTCTATGGTCTTTGTTATAACAAGGTTTCAACTGAGTGCGAATTTGAAATGTTTAAACTGTGTTAAATAAACATGAAAAAATGAATGTAAATTATGTTTCAGAAAGCTTGCTACAGCCATGGGTAAAAGAAAGACATAACAGCAAGCAAAGTCAACTAACCACAGAAGAAGAACCAACAGTTGAAAAAAATGTAAAGCTTCAAAAAGAAATTGAAAGTGTCGACAGCATGCTTCAAAAAGCTAAATTATTTAAATGATCCTGCATGCTCTGAAGAAAGTAGGTTTATATCAGCTCTGTATAGCAGGAAGCAAAAGGTGAATCTCATCACGGGCGATGCAGTCTTAACTAATATGAACAGAATTTCAAAGAAATTGCACAATCTAAGAGTTGAAAGTGACCTTATTTGGAATTTTATACATCTGACATTTAAAGGACGGATTCATGAGACCTTAATTCCATGGCTTCTCGGTCAACAACCATGGATGTACGGGAGCATTCGGCATCATGTTTTTATGTTTGGCTTAAGATGTACAGCTCTTAAGACACATGTTCAAAATGTCTTTATCGATGTTGGGCCAGTGCACTAGTGTTCCAGCCAGTTGTTTTATGGACAGCATGCGAAATGCCTGAAATGCAAAATAACGTAGTTTAGTTGGAACTCCGATGAGGCCCAAATTAAAGTCTTTTGGAATGTTAAATCATATTTTTTTATATTTTATATTTGAAAAGATGGGACAGATTTGTCGGTCCCTCCAGAGCAGCGCAGGTTGATATACTTGCAGTATTTATTGAACTTTTCGCTTACATGGAGAACTTCGTTTTGTTGTTTAAATTCGTGTTCAATCTTTTAACCGAAAGGTAGCAGTTGGGTCTACAATTATCTTTCGCTAATAAATCAACTCAATATCGACTTCATGAAGGAACAGCAGGCTGTGCTTTGTCCTGCGAGTGCTGATGCTGATATTGTCCACAATTATTAACGTTATGCCCCAAGGGAGGGCAAATTCACACAGTAGGAGACGATTTACATTACATCAAATCTCCAAGTAACTAGTGGTGACGGACTTAACCCTGAATATGTTAAATTGGAGGCCATTTTATCCCAAAACCCTCAAATATGGTTGTTTGCCGTAATGTTGTGTTCATTATTCTGGAAGCAATGGTAAGTGATCATCAATACAGGCAAAACTACTTCGAACTGTTGGTAATCTGATGAACGTCATACTCTGAAAAGACAAAATATCGGTAAGATGCGCCTTCCTGTGCTCCAGCTAGCATCACCAAAGCAGATACAACAAAAACCAATCCATTGATATATATATATATATGTGTGTGTGACCAAATCAACCAGTGGGAAAGAGTGTTTGGCAACTTGTTACCTCTGTGCACATCTTTTAGGTGGGGCGAAAAGTAAAATTTAGATTATGGCGACCACAGTGTTCGCCTGTGCATCGAAGCGCGCCATTGCCTTTCTCGTGTTGCGGTTGCCGCCTCATGAACGAGTGTTTTGCTTGTGTCAAGCTTGACTGCGCAACTTAATAAAGCATCAACCAATTTGAAACCATCGATTGAATCTGTATCTTCCCCTGCCTGAACATACAGTTGGTTGGTTGATTAGCCGGTGCAAGAAGTGCTGTGTGTATGACCCGTTAGTCTTGAGATGGGCGTTGAGCTGTACGGTTGTTTTTAGTGTCGGGCGTTTACTGGAATTGTAAAGTTCGCAGGCTTCGCAGCCAAGGCATTGCAGCCGAGCTGGATTGTCAGGCGACCTTCACATGCGTAGAGGATCTCCACCACAGTAATCAGACAACGCAGAAGTAATATCACGCTTTCACTGCCCTCCAAGTGGGGCGATCCTGCCTTGCTATGCAAAAGCATGTATTACTACTGGAATTGTATGTACGTTTTATTGTCGTTTTTAACATTAGTCCGTTTAATAAAGTCAGGCGCCCATTTAGTGAAACCAGTGCAACTCCATTTGCCCCACAACCACATTCCTTCACGCCTCACTACAAACTTGTATTGACTTCACGCTCAGCGCCAACGAAGAATAGTTGCGTTTGTAAGAGTTTGTTTGAAAGCAGAGGATTAGGAAAAGAAACAACGCAAAGGTTCTTTAATATTAGCGATCCGTCATCCGCCTGGTTTTGTTAAAGTGAGAAAAAAAATTCACCTGAAAACCAGGAGCAAGATACGAAAATATTTGTGTGTAATATTTTATTTGAATATGTACATGTTGTAACGTGATTTTACATTACATGTCAACGGTTGCATTAATGGACTTAAGGTTGCATGGCCAGTTGTCATTTTGGCGTCTCAGTCCACTGGGTTGGGTAATTGGTATTTTTAGATCGTCTTGGCAAACGGGTTTCATTTCAAAATTTAGCGATAGCAACAGCTGGCCATTCACGTGATTTGTGTCTTTTTTTGGCTTTTGTGTGATATGGTTAGCAGCTGTTTGGCGTCATATTAATCTCAAGTGACTTGGTCGCTTTGAGACTTTAAGTTTTCCCATGTGACTGTCCTGCATCGTCTTTCAGTAACCGACCTTTCTTTGTAACTTTCCGTGTGCGTTTAGCTGAGGACCGAGGCAGGGCAGGGCAGCTGTACTGTGCTCATCTCAGTTCATCGGTTTTGTGATTTGGTTCTGCTCAATTTTGTCTGTGCGTTTGGGCGTAAATTCACTCAGTTTGGCGTTGGTATAATTGCGCATGTTAATTTCGTGTCCAAAATTGTTCATTTTGAATGAATATTGTTGGAATGTTTGCATCAAGTTTCAATTAAAGTCAGGTTAGGAAAACACAACAATTAGAACTCACGTGCAATCTTATGTCAAATGCGTTAATCAAATAGGATTTCCCATCGATCATAAATAATATTGTTAAGTACCGGATTGAGGCTCATAATTGGCATATAGGTCGCAACACATGTAAAACTTGTATATTTAAGCGGCTTTTGCCACCGTCCAAGTCATCCAACATATTTATTTCATCTCAATTCAGTGTCAACCATTAGTATTCAGATAGAACAGCTTAAATTGCACTGAGTTTAACTGCGTCTTGTTCCATAACCAACCCAAACGCACCGATTAAAGGGAGCGAGAATTCAAAGCCAGAAAAAATGCATATTTTATATTTGAAAAGATGGGACAGATTTGTCGGTCCCTCCAGAGCAGCGCAGGTTGATATACTTGCAGTATTTATTGAACTTTTCGCTTACATGGAGAACTTCGTTTTGTTGTTTAAATTCGTGTTCAATCTTTTAACCGAAAGGTAGCAGTTGGGTCTACAATTATCTTTCGCTAATAAATCAACTCAATATCGACTTCACGAAGGAACAGCAGGCTGTGCTTTGTCCTGCGAGTGCTGATGCTGATATTGTCCACAATTATTAACGTTACGCCCCAAGGGAGGGCAAATTCACTCAGTAGGAGACGATTTACATTACATCAAATCTCCAAGTAACTAGTGGTGACGGACTTAACCCTGAATATGTTAATTTGGAGGCCATTTTATCCCAAAACCCTCAAATATGGTTGTTTGCCGTAATGTTGTGTTCATTATTCTGGAAGCAATGGTAAGTGATCATCAATACAGGCAAAACTACTTCGAACTGTTGGTAATCTGATGAACGTCATACTCTGAAAAGACAAAATATCGGTAAGATGCGCCTTCCTGTGCTCCAGCTAGCATCACCAAAGCAGATACAACAATAACCAATCCATTGATATATATATATGTGTGTGTGACCAAATCAACCAGTGGGAAAGAGTGTTTGACAACTTGTTACCTCTTTGCACATCTTTTAGGTGGGGCGAAAAGAAAAATTTAGATGATGGCCACCACAGTGTTCGCCTGTGCATCGAAGCGCGCCATTGCCTTTCTCGTGTTGCGGTTGCCGCCTCATGAACGAGTGTTTTGCTTGTCTCAAGTTTGACTGCGCAACTTAATAAAGCATCAACCAATTTGAAACCAAATCGATTGAACCTGTATCTTCCCCTGCCTAAACATACAGTTGATTGGTTGATTAGCCGGTGCAAGAAGTGCTGTGTGTATGACCCGTTAGTCTTGAGATGGGCGTTGAGCTGTACGGTTGTTTTTAGTGGCGGGCGTTTACTGGAATTGTAAAGTTCACAGGGTTCGCAGCCAAGGCATTGCAGCCGAGCTGGATTGTCAGGCGACCTTCACATGCGTAGAGGATCTCCACCACAGTAATCAGACAACGCAGAAGTAATATCACGCTTTCACTGCCCTCCAAGTGGGGCGATCCTGCCTTGCTATGCGAAAGCATGTATTACTACTGGAATTGTATGTACGTTTTATTGTCGTTTTTAACATTAGTCCGTTTAATAAAGTCAGGCGCCCATTTAGTGAAACCAGTGCAACTCCATTTGCCCCACAACCACATTCCTTCACGCCTCACTACAAACTTGTATTGACTTCACGCTCAGCGCCAACGAAGCATTTCCCCACTTTTTTGCAGTTTTGTGTCGTGCCGTCAATTGTGTTGCCAACGTTCTATAGGATGTTGAGCGATTGTAGTCATTATATTAATATTAGACAAAGCATTAAAAGGTTTATTTTTTGGTATCTGAATAGTTGCGTTTGTAAGAGTTTGTTTGAAAGCATAGGATTAGGAAAAGAAACACGCATAAGTTCTTTAATATTAGCGATCCGTCATCCGCCTGGTTTTGTTAAAGTGAGAAAAGAAATTCACCTGAAAACCAGGAGCAAGATACGAAAATATTTGTGTGTAATATTTCATTTGAATATGTACATGTTGTAACGTGATTTTGCATTACATGTCAACGGTTGCATTAATGGACTTAAGGTTGCATGGCCAGTTGTCATTTTGGCGTCTCAGTCCACTGGGTTGAGTAATTGGTATTTTTAGATCGTCTTGGCAAACGGGTTTCACTTCAAAATTTAGCGATAGCAACAGCTGACCATTCATGTGATTTGTGTCTTTTTTTGGCTTTTGTGTGATATGGTTTAACAGCTGTTTTGCGTCATATTAATCTCAAGTGACTTGGTCGCTTTGAGACTTTAAGTTTTCCCATGTGACTGTCCTTCATCGTCTTTCAGTAACCGACCTTTCTTTGTAACTTTCCGTGTGCGTTTAGCTGAGGACCGAGGCAGGGCAGGGCAGGGCAGGGCAGGGCAGGGCAGGGCAGGGCAGGGCAGCGCAGCGCAGCTGTACTGTGCTCATCTCAGTTCATCGGTTTTGTGATTTGGTTCTGTTCAATTTTGTCTGTGCGTTTGGGCGTAAATTCACTCAGTTTGGCGTTGGTATAATTGCGCATGTTAATTTCGTGTCCAAAATTGTTCATTTTAAATGAATATTGTTGGAATGTTTGCATCAAGTTTCAATTAAAGTCAGGTTAGGAAAACACAACAATTAGAACTCACGTGCAATCTTATGTCAAATGCGTTAATCAAATAGGATTTCCCATCGATCATAAATAATATTGTTAAGTACCGGATTGAGGCTCATAATTGGCATATAGGTCGCAACACATGTAAAACTTGTATATTTAAGCGGCTTTTGCCACCGTCCAAGTCATCCAACATATTTATTTCATCTCAATTCAGTGTCAACCATTAGTATTCAGATAGAACAGCTTAAATTGCACTGAGTTTAACTGCGTCTTGTTCCATAACCAACCCAAACGCACCGATTAAAGGGAGCGAGAATTCAAAGCCAGAATAAATGCAGGTTTTACGAACTCTTGCAAACGAGCGCACGCACTTAGGTATTTGAACCGACTTCCTTTGCATGGATGTATTTTGATACGCCGTGTTTTCGTATCAGTGACGTTATTCGGTCCTCGGAAATTCAAAGGTCTCCGGCAACTTGAAGGAGGTTTTAAGCAAGTTACCGTTGCGTCGCGATTACTGCTTGGAGTTTGCTCGGGTCTGTGTGGTTGGAAACGCAACGTGATCCAGTTCAGATCAAGCTTGTATTGCAGCTGACCGTGGTTTAATGTCACTCGTACTTGGACAAGTTATAACTGATAGAGTTGAAGGTAAAGTTTAAACCAAGTAGAGATGCCAGATATAATTTGCGATGGATAACTCGACTGCAAAACTCGTTTACAAGGATATGTTTGTTCCTTTATTATCAGAAAACAACTTTAATCATAAACAAATATTCTCAACACTTTCTGTGCGGCTGACTTATATCTGCATCAAAAAATCCTTAGCGCACAATGTTAATTGACGTAGAAGTACGTTTTTTAAATGCGGTTGGATATTAGTTTTCGTCGAGACCAAGCGGTCCACGTGATGAATGCATGATCCCCGCGTGTCTAGTTCGACGCATTGCGATCACTGAAGCATTACGTAACTTGTGGCAGGTGCCTTTTTACAACGCGTGACGTAAGAAATCAAGCAAAAGTGACTTCTGTATCGCAACAATTGACAAATCAGTTTGTCCTAACAAAGTTTTGTGGTTTATTTGGCAACGATGTACATAACAACAGCATTCTTTTCATTGCGTTCGTTTACTGATGTTGTTGAGACCTCAGTAGACGGGATAATGCAGTTATGCGCAATTTACAATCAACAAACTCACGCACTGAGCACTTCCTTGCATAATTGCTGGCCGCACTGAAAGTTTTACATTAAGTAACGTAACATTGGTCAACAGTTTAAGGTTGGATTATGCGCAACATGTATTTAAACTCCACATTTATCATTTGCATTATTTTCATATTTGTTTCATCTACGCAGCATAAATGTGTATTGATTTTCGCCCGCAGGTCTCAGTGAATCTTCCATATTTTCAATGTAGTTGCTAATTAGGCAATTTTGGTGCAAATTTAACGTTGGCGTTTACTTTGTTAATTTCCATGTGATGACTGAGCAACTATTTACAGATTTTCAAAGTCTAGCTTGTTTGAAAATGTTGAAATTGATTTTGTTTGGAGTTTTGTTGGTCGGCCATCTTGTCATAACTCACCAACATCAACAAGTATGCAGAGTTGTTTGTGACGGACAAGAACAAGGATCTGAGATAGAACATTCCGGCTTGAAAGGTGGCAGAGGAGAGACTGGAAGACCAGGAAAGATGGGACCACGTGGACCTCAAGGTCACCGAGGTGAAAAGGGAGACCAAGGACCTGTGGCTGGCAAAGAAGATTTGATGAGACTTGTTACAGGTATAAGATTCTTCTCTAAACACTTTTCGACAAAATTTATTATTGGATAGGGAAACTTTAACAAACCAAGCAGTTTAGATAGATATTTGATACAAACACAGCAGTACAACAAATCCCCTACACGGTGAACTCTCATAAAATCATATTAAAGTAAATTCATCGAAGATTTTATTCACAGAGTTGTCGAACAAAGTGGATCAATTGCAGAGTGAGCAGAACCGCACATCTAACAGTTAAGTTCATGCACTTAACATGCAATGTCAACTCACACATCGAACATTATATTCACAGAGTTGTCGAACAGAGTGGATCAACTGCAGAGTGAGCAGAACCGCACATCTAACAGTTAAGTTCATGCACTTAACATGCAATGTCAACTCACACATCGAACATTATATTCACAGAGTTGTCGAACAGAGTGGATCAACTGCAAGGTCAACTGAGTAACACTTCCAACAGTTGAGTTTAGTTTTATTTAAATTGATTTCTCACGTTTGTGTCAAGTTAACAAATGCTAGAATCTATACCCGTCAGGAGTCCTTTCTGCCCCTAGTGGTGTGGTTATCGGCGTATTTGCCAATCACCTGATAATTATACTCGTGACAAGTTTAAAACTTGTATATAACCTGTATTGAATACTGGTAACACTTTTCGACCTCGAATAAACCTCGGTCACTCACAAATTCACGCAACACACAGAAATCAAGTTACTCATAGCCACCAACGACGCTAGGGAGCAGTAAAGTATGATTATGTGCAACAACAAGATATAAACGTTTTCCAAAATTCAAAACCCATACATGATATTGAATCGCAATGCGAAAAGTAAAACATTCACGTGGCACAGAATATATTGGGACAAAGTATATCTCGAATCATCGTACTTAATCATCAGTCAGAAGTTTCAGCAGATAACCGCACAATGGGGATAATCCTACATTAAGCATTTCACTTCTGGTTAGCCGCCACTAATTTATTACATTTATCAAAATTTTAAAAACATTTTTAGCAAAATCATCGTAAATTTGTTGACTCCACATGTGTCGGCATGTCAACGTAAAGCAGGAAACAGATAACAACAACCTCCTTATATTAAAACCTCAACCCATTTCATGCGTCCGTTGATTGAAACCAACCAGAATTCATCACAGTATTTCTGTAGGACTGGAAAATCTTCACGAATTTGTGCATTACGAATCTTGCAAAACTTCCCCATATCAAGGTCGCCAAAGTCTCAGATCTGGAGAAGAAGTTTACTGTGAAGATGGATGGCAGGTATTCATACTGTGGTTAATATCACTAACACAGGGGTGGGCAATCCCTGGCACCAGCGCTTAGTTGGGTAAGCGAGGTGATTATGCACGCCATGTAATTTACGATTTCACGCTACAATACTTAACAATACGCCCGGGATTGTGTTGTTTCTAAAGGTCAGGAAATTACACACGAAAGTGAAAAGTCATATATTGACATGGAGGTCATCTAACTTTTTTAGACCAATTCGCCGAAAATCAGTGTCAAGCGTTTTACTTGATAAATACCAGGTGTTCCAGCGTCGTTATGATGGATCTGTTAGTTTCGATAGAGATTGGGTGGATTACAAGAACGGGTTTGGGGATCTATCAACAGAATTTTGGATTGGTTTGTATTCCAATAAAGCAATCCTTAACCAAGTACAAATGTTGCAAAACTTTGAATAATAGTTTGTTTTAATTTAAAATGTACCGCTGGCATAAAATATACGTGCTGTATTTTACGACGTTTCGTCTGCCATGCGGCGAGACTTCATCAGGTATTGATGCCGCAATTTTAAAGTAAACTGCACTAAAACATTCAGGGGCACAAAAAGAAAAAGGGACAGGTTGACACCGCTTGTCAAATCACGTGACAGAGGCAAAACACGAAACACTGCGGGAGGCGCAACAGTTACAACAAATTGTTATAAACTGCAGGAAAGTAAACACATTGTTCTTTGTCGTTGACGCATCCACTGTTTTTGTGAATGTGAAGCAACTCAAGAATGCTAAAATAATCGCTCCTTTTGTTGGGCAATAGTCCGCACCATGTGAAAAACTCACGCGAGTTTGCAGTCGAGGTACGGAGCTTACGAGTGGAGCAACATGACAGAATGGTATCCTTTGATGTGGTGTCATTGTTCACCAATGTACCGGTATCCCTAGCAATCACCACTGTTATGGCACGCTCAAAATATACTGGCAATAACCCGTAAGGATGAAACGCCCACTAGCGGAGCAGTTGTTATTCCCTTCAACCCTGGCCTTGACGAAACATTGGGAAGATTGATGTCGGATTAGGCATTAAAATCTATACTAAGCCCCATACAACGCTTGGCAATGTAATTTCACGACCCATTGCTACGGAGGCTTCCGAGCCAAAGGGAATGGTCTGTTTAATACCATGCAAATATTGCGATGGTATTTACATCGGTGAAACTAAAAGGGCCTTTAAGACGCGACTGAAAGAGCATCGCCGTGATGTCGCATCGAAAGATGCCAGCAAGACTGCGTTGGCCAAGCATGCGGTGACACTGCGACACGAAGTTGCCTTCGATAAAGCCCTTTCCAAGTTCTGGAAAAGGAGTTGGACCACACCAAGCGGCTCTTTCTTGAGTCGCTTCACATTCACAAAAACAGTGGATGCGTCAACGACAAACAGCACTGTGTCTACTTTCCGGCAGTTTATAACAATTTGTTGTAACTGTTGCGCCTCCCGCAGTGTTTCGTGTTTTGCCTCTGCCACGTGATCTGACAAGCGGTGTCAACCTGTCCTTTTTTCGTTTTTGTGCCCTTAAATGTTTTAGTGTAGTTTACTTTGAAATTGCGGTATTAATACCTGATGAAGTCTCGCTGAATGGCAGACGGAACGTCGTAAAAATACAGCACGTATATTTCATGCCAGAAGAGCGGTACATTTTAAATTGCAATATGCCATCTGGCAGCAACAGGAGTTCCAGCTTTGTTTTAGGTTGAATACATTTACTGAACACATTGTTGTAACTTGTGCACACCCAGTTAAATATACAGGCCAACCAAGCAAAACGTTTCAAGTACGCTTCGTAACAATCCTAGAGTCACTATAACAGTATCAGTTAATTCAATTTAAATTCCAGTGTTTTCAGCAATATTATTACAACCAACAAATTTTATCAGGTTTGGAGAAACTGTATCAAATCACCAGTGCGTCCACTAGATGTCGCCTTCGTGTTGACCTTCAGGATTTTTCCGGAGGTCAAGGATTTGCCGAGTATAGGTAAGACTATGACGTATTTAACGTCGTAACTAACAAAATCTTAAAAGGTCGTCATAACTAACAAAATCTTAAAAGTCATTAGGGGAAATACCCTCCTTATTACGTCAGATTCACAAAATTCGTGTTTTAAGTTTGAAGCAACACAGAATATTCTTGCTGTGTTTCAATGCATTTACTCGGTTCGGAATAATTATGAAAACAAAAAAAAAATAAAATTAGATACCGCACACACATAGGGATGGTAATCAACTCGTAACGACCCCACATCACCGCTTTTGAGGTTTGCGCGATCGCTTGTTCGCGGATTGCCAGGACCGAGCTCAGTGGGGCTCGGATTGGGTCGAACGTCACCTTTTTGCGCAGTTCAAGCGAAAATGACCACGGTCAAACCGTTTGACAATTGGTTGCAGCAATCCAGTGAATATTAGTGCTGTGTCCCACATCGATATATGGGATCAAATGGTTATTATATTCTCCATCTAACACCCATGCATAATCCATGGTTTGAAATTTCGATTTTCTGCCCAACATGCTTGGCCCCCAATGTTTTGAATGAAGCAACAAAAATCCCGTAATCGCGACGTGTAAGACGCTGACACAACTTGATTGTCAGTGTATAAGTTGTATAGTGTATACACTCTGTGTTCTCTTTGCCCACCCCTGGGTTAGCTGCTGGTCGTTGCGTGGTTGATTGGATATTGTTGGGTCTCTATGCAAGAAAATGGGTGCATTGGCCTGCAGAGTTAATTCCTTAGGCCAGTGGTTCATATCCGGTGGGAAATTTAAAGGTTGTAGGTCAGTGTTTCTCAAACTTTTTCCAATCACGTACCGCTCATTTGTTTTTTAATACACTGCATACCACCGTATTACTATATCATAACTGTTATGACATAACACCAATGAATAACAATTTAGCCAATATCTGCTTGGTTTTCTTTATTGTGCATTTGTGACGCAATAGTATCAACGTGAAATTGTTGCACAGTTGAATACACGATGTCAGAATTACTTCAAGAGTGCAACAATTTCACGTTGATACTATTGCGTCACAGATGCACAATAAAGAAAACCGACATCATGTATTTGCAGCGGTTTTGGCTTCTGCAAAGTGCGGCAAATTATATAGAATAGACTAAATCGCGTACCACTTGAAAAGCTCTCGCGTACTACTAGTGGTACGCGTACCGCAGTTTGAGGACCACTGTTGTAGGTGGATAATTAGTCGGCACCGAAATACACAAAAATAGTCGGAAACGAAATATAATGATCTGTATTCACTGTGTGTTGTACACTTATTGGTAATTGGTAATGCCATGCGGTAGAAAAAGTTAAAAAAGTATAACAGATATAACGAAAATACAATAATCAAATTCTTAGTTAAAAAATGTAAATACCAGTGGGAAATAAGGATTCCGTTTACACTGGAAGTGGGAAATGAGATAAAAAAGGTTAAGAACCACTTAAAAAAGGTTAAGGAAAATCTGTTGCCCAGACGAGTTTATGCGGTCGTTGTTGCCCAAGTCCTTGTGGTAAAATCTTGAGTGCCAAGTACTGACCTTTGCATCTTGACTGGAAAGTTAGATTTATCCGCTTTGTTCTTCAGCTACAATAAAGCCTCCTTGTAATCCTCCAGTCGTTTGTGAACTTAAAGTTGAAAAATATCTGGGTTTCCTTCTCAAAACTTCTAATCCCACTCTGTGTTTATTGCTTAGTTGACAAATAATTATCCCACACAACACAACACAATGTATGACACATGTCGTTTATTACGTCATAAAGGGTTTTATGTTTAACAATCATTTCCATGAGCAACAAACCAATGTAAGCGGATTGATTTAAAACAACAAATTATCCGTTGTTATTTAAATTACTTTGCATTAAATTAAACATTATGACATTGTTGTTTTCAGTACTTTCAGCATTGGCGATGAAGGAAGTTCTTACACAATTACTATATCCGGATATTCGGGGAACATAGGAGATGCCATGACTGGGTCCCACAGTCTAAACGGGATGAGATTTTCAACACGCAACAGAGACCATGATACGTGAGTAATAATGATACAACGTGTCTGATTATATTTCTGTTTTACTAACGAAGTAAATCGAGTTGTTTTAATAAAGATGAAATGCATTTCCTCAAATAGTTGATTTTCGTTGACAAAGTTAACCGCCCACCCTAAATCAACAATTGTTTGAATCAATTGCTCTGAAACAGGGGGTTGCGTTAAAGTTTTAGTTAAACACAAGTTTTAAATGAGTTTAAATAAGTTGTAACACAGAGTTGTTGACAACCGACTTAATTATAATTGCAGGTATCCAAGTGGTAATTGTGCTGTGACTCATGGTGGAGCTTGGTGGCATCGTTATTGTTCATATGCCCTCCTCAATGGTCCGTGGTCGAGAACTTCTACTGCGCGCAACACTATGAGTTGGTGGGATTGGAAAAACTCATATAGCGGAATAATGAGTTCTAAGATGAAAGTGAAATGCGAGTAATTGTTGGGGAGGTTTAAAGTGACGAAAATTAACATTGCGTCGTTAGTTACCATGGCAACGTTGTGTTGATTTACAATTACTGACAGACATTGTAAATACTTTCACCAGTTTTGATAAAGGCTTTAAATCGTAAATAACAGGAAAGCAATTATACCGAACCGAATTTATTCCACAAATCCTTACAGTTTTTGTGTTAGTAGCAAAAACTTCACCTTTTTGCATGTTTGTTATTATCATGGTATTTGTAGGGCGTTACTTAAAACGTCTACACAAATAATAACACTGCCGTATATCTGACTCCTGATAAAAAGGCTGCTATCAAACCCACAGTCAATCGATCAGTTTAATACATAATAAACAAGCGCACGAGGATTAACAATAACACGTTACAAACCACGCGTACAAAAAGTCTTTGTCCTATATGTCCTTTGTCCTCAGTCCCTTCGTATCTTTTTTACGCAAAAGACATGTGGCCTATATAGAAAATGCATACCGGGTTATTTGAGTTCGGATTACCACGTGACACATTTGAAAAGGCGGCTTGTTGCTGGAAGTGTCAACGAACGAATAGCACGTTCGCCGTAAATGAGTTAAACTTGGTTTACAGCGTGATAATTATCCGACGTCATTGAAAAAACGTTTTATCATTCCTTGTATATCATGTCGTTGTTGTAATATCGCATTCAACCGTTTCCATGCTTTATGTTGATAATCCATGTAAATATAAACATTGATCCATCAGATTTGACAGTTGATTTCTGATTCGAGGATGTCAGAAAATTTGATTCAGTTCAGTTTGGCTTTCTCTGATAAACCCCAAAAATGCAGTCACGCCAATTCACCGCTTATATTTACAGAAATGCGCGGATATCGCGGCGCCATTTCACCGACTTATGGGAAAGGTTTTATGTGAGGGTAAATTGTGTAACAAGGTTTCTTGTCAACACACAGGTCCTCATTGCAGCCCAAATGATGACGCCACGGCCGTGGGCCTTCGAGTGGCGTCTGTCACGTGTTTCATTTGTGTTGTTGTTTTTGTCTGTTCAGTTACCTGCCTTCCTCTGCACACACATTGCTGCAACTCATTCTTACTTGGCACTGATGATGAACACAGTGGTGTTTGAAACGTTTGCTTCGGCATGAGTGGCATACTAGCTTTGGCTTTCCTTTACAAATCATTTTCTTGTCACCTCCCAAGGTTAGACCTTATACACTCTTGCGTAATAAACAAACTTAACACAGCAGTTTGTGGAGGACACAGACGCGTCTGATGCGTCTGCTGGTTGCATTCCATGGCAGAATGTAGATGGCATGGAGAGAGTGAAGTTTTGTAGAATTGATTCCTGAACTCGAAATAAATTACTCGATAAATAGAATTTCCAGCCACCAAACACCAAGGGTCATGACGTCAGTTTCAGGCCATGTTAAAAACCAGATTTTTCCGACAAGATCACAAAATATGAATTTCTTTTCGATCCCAATTCAGGGTTTGTTTCTTTTTTAAAACCGAGCGACAGTGAAACAATAGCAGTAAGTGGAACGTAACAATAAGCAATTGTGACATCACAGGCCTCAACTGGCTTGCCGCAGACATACAAGGAACTGTGTTCATAAAACAACCAAATCGAACATGCAATAAATTGATGCAAATGTACAATAAATAATATTAGACAGATAACAATGTTAAAAGATAGGCAGTCTAAGGATAAAAGGGTTGACAACAATAGGTACGAAAGCGGTTGGAATATTTCATGTTACGTGGTGACGTCGTCGTATTGATGACGTTATTTAGATGTTAAAATTAACCTGAAACACATGTTTTGGGTGTGGTTCATGATTGCGGCGAAATAATTATGAAATAATATTGAAATTACAAATCACAAGTTGAAATGCCATGAGTGGGACTGACAACTTTATCGCTGGTTGTGATTTCTATGGTTATGGAATTTGGTTTCCCGAAAACAAAATAGACAGAAAAGATCACCAAGTGCTTCAGGACAAGAAAGAATATGACTAGCGAAAAAAACATGTGAAAGTGGTAAAACAAATAAAAATCGTCACTGCAAGGTTTAAACACTGGAGCGGAGTATTGAGAGTGGATGTAAGCGTATATGCCGAAACTATAAGATACATGATCCTGTAAATAAACCTTATTGGGACGTGAAAGACTTGGAACATCTCGCGAGCTCGTTCGGGTACAACGACACCATGGTTAACTCTGTGGATCCTCCCAACCGACGAAAGTTTTTGCTGAGTAATGTCACAAAAACATGCATCGGCGAAGGTAATATTGTGTGGTAATGTGGAAGCCATTGATATAGATCGCTGTGGTCCATATGGTGATCCTGTGGAAAACCCCTGATCTTAACATTCAAGTTTGTGGCTAGAACGACAAATACTAAAGTTTCGTTAAAATCTGAACGCAATAAAAGTGCTCGGTGTCAACTTTCAATGCTTTCGGCGGAAGAGGGCGGTGACGTAAGCTCGCATGAGTTTCACAATCTCGTTAACTTGTTCTGCGGTGAAGGAAATGTCCCCTCTTGACTCGGTCTGAAGTCTGAAAACATTCGCAGATCCCGCTCCGAAAGACTGGATCCTGAGAGGAAGACACAATAACATGTTCAACTCAAGGAATGTAGCTGCAAAATCTTGTTTAATTGTTTGGAACAGTGGTTCTGAGACTTTTCAAACGTCAGAGCCGAATTCGAAACCGGCCGCAGCAAACCCGAGACTCTATTTGAAAACTTGATTTGTAAGTGGGCATTTGACCGAATCAAACATTTGGGCCGTAGTTCACCAACAATTTTGTTTTCTGACGCCAAATAAACTGCAGGGAAATATGGACTCCACGTTACCCCACTACTATGGTAAGCGCCGCAAGAAGGGTAGTTCAGTCAATTTACAATTTGCACTACTATGGTAATGGTAAGTTTTTGTTTCATAAAATAAACTGCATTACATTCATAAGACCGATAAGCAGAAATGTTGAGAGCCAATAACTCCAACAAGTTTCGTGTCTTTCCGCGTTGAAAACGAACCATTGTGTTCGATCAAACTTACTTTTCATATGAGAAATGATCCAGGAACTGTGAGTGACCTCGTTTGAACACAGTTGCTCCCTGCGCCGATATCGCCAGAGTGAGAAGGGTTTGACCGAACTGCGCGTCGTGATTTTCAACTTTAAACAAGTAGGATCCGTATCCGGGCCACCGACGTGCAAGGTTAACATATTCAGCCTGAAACAAATTGTTGAGATAAAAGGAATTAGACGGAATGAAGAGAACGCAAAATATGCTGAACATAAAATTATGCGAATAATATTTAAACATCAAGCACCCAAATACAATGCCAATAAATATCAACCACGGGCAGAGATGCACCGACATCCAATAACACAAAACTCCAGTCTTATTGTTTAGTGAGATTATTGTGATACTGACCACGGCGTCTTCTTGCGGCATTCCTCTCAATCTCCTCCATCTATCCAGGACGTTTGATTTGACATCCTGTAGTTCCTCCAGGAAGAGAGTCCTCTTCATCTCATCGCTCTCACCTTCCTCCTTCACCTTCTTCATCCCTCTCTTCCGGAACGTGTTGAAAAGACTCGACCCCTGAAAGAATTAAAATCTGACGAAACTCTTCGTTGCCAAAAAATATTTGTTAAATTTTAACGTTTCGGCCTCAATTAGCTTCGTCCACAAATTAAAATCCTTTGTTGTTTTACTAACTATCAATATACGAGCTGATTTAAAGAATGACGATTAGTTGTGGAATACGATTCATGCGCGGTTGGTGCCAACGTCCAAATATAACTTAATTTTCTTTTGAACAAAAACGACTTGAACGCGTGTGAACAATAAATATGCGGAATAAAATGGCACAGGCACCGATAAAACCACAGTTTATCGAGTCAGGCCCCCATGGGAACGGATAACTAGCATGGGATGAAAGGATGTGTTCGAAGTGGGGCAGATCTACGTGGCGAGTTTGGAATTTTAAGTAATTTATGAAAACGTCTTAATTATCGAAAAAATCAAATTGAGACCGAATAAAAACCTTTACTCACAGAACGTTTCTTGGCTGGCATTGAGTTTGCATTTAATTCATTCGGGAAAGAATCGGTTCGTTTGAAGTAGAAGTCTTCGCTTTCGTTTGTGATCTCGTAAGCGGCCATCAACTTGTTGATTGGATAATATTTGCCGATGTCAGCACTGGAAAAAGAATCCATGTTTTATATTCGCAAAAGGAGTCTTGAAAATCCATTGGCATTTTTATATTTTTATGCTTTTTGTTGGTTAAACGGAACGAAGCAATGAAGATAAAGTTTCGGCTCCACTTAAATAAACTTACTCAATATTGATTTGATGGTAATTTCCTTCAGCGAATTGCAACCTTAAAGCTGCGATATCTTTCAATACGTCATCAGATAGAGGGTAAAGTCCCTGTATCACTTGTTCGTGGACCTGCAACATTAGGGAAGTTCTGAGTTAATGTTTTTTAAGGAAGCTAGAGGTTGTATGAAATTTATTTCCTGCATTGGAAACTCCTGCGTTTAGAAAATACAAAATACAAAAATGAGTAAAATATTTATTTTAAGTCAAGCACTCAAGGTCAGTGTTTCCCGAAATTTTTTCGCCAAAGTTATTTGAGTTGAGAAGGAACCCAGACGATTTAAGGTGTCCAGTAGCTCATGTAAGGAATTCTACGGCTTCGTGAAATCCGCGTTGGATGCCAGGTTACCATGACGACAGAATCAACCGAGGCAAGTTTTCAATCAAAAAAACTAAAATCACTGAATGGAAACAGAGAAACTCCCGACTCACGTCTTCGTAAACGAAGTGATATTCGATTGAGTCTTCCCGTGCATCAATCGGATCGAACACACAGTAAAGTTTGAAGTAGAATACCCATTCCGAATCCTTACCGCCACTATCCGGATTCGTTTGTGATTCCGAGTTTGTTCTGTTTGAATTCGAATGTTTCGCGTTACATGAGAAAGGGTTAAATTACATGATGCGAAAATCTACTTTTGTACGATAATATTTTTATTTTCTTCTTTGAGCTGTGTGACCAATTACTTGCAACGAATTTGTAACTAGACTTCTCAAATCAAGTAAAAAAGTTCGAACGGCAACTTACTGTTCGAACTTTGCAACGATATCAGCGAGGAAAGTGTTTGGTTCAATCGCTCTGTCAACATCGCCCTTGTGTTCGAATAATGCGAACGTGTTCTTATTCCCTTCCACGTTCATTCCATTCTAGAGTTTCTGGACAACCTGAACACCAAAGTTGGACGTAAACTGTCTAAAGTAACTCCTCTAATTTAAAGTAAAAATATTTTGTAACTAAAACAACGATACGCTTCTGAACACATAAAAATGCAGAACATAATTTAATAACAAATATTGAAAAAGAAGCATGTTTGCCACCAACCAACAAAACCAGATCATCAGAAGAAAATACAATTCAAAATTATACAAGAAATACTTCCGAGTGTTCGACATTACAATTTGCAGCAATGCTCTACTTGCCTTTCCAGCAGTGGTGAAAGAGTTAATGTAGATTTCGCATGTTGCGCCACCATAGCAGTTAATCACAGTGACCAGGTCCCTCATCTCCAGCACAGCACAAATCTCAGCAATGGAAGGAACCATCTCACGTCGACGTGACGTCTGCTGACTCAGCGCATTTTCACCGAACTCAGCATAAGCTCCACCAAGAGTACCAGGAAATCGCTCTTGTACCCTGATAACGGATGTTAATAAACAAACGGTGAAAAGGATCCCCGAATAATCATTACTGTACAGATTCCCAGGCATCTTATGGCACATTTGTGTGCAGTCAACAGCTTGAGGTAAGATAACCCGACCCGCTGTAATGCAAAACTACTGCTTAGTAGCAAGTGCTTCTCAGTGGCGCACGCCCCACCAGTTTTGCCCGGCAAAATCGTCGGTGGGCGTGAAAGCTTAAGATATTTCTTGGCTTATCTCTCATTAAACGAGCATTTCGTTTCAAATTCACTGCAAATACAAAGCATTGAGGCAAGCAATAAATTCTGGTTTACCAACAAAAGTGGGATTAGAGATGTTTTAGAATTAGCGCTCAGATCAGATATTCACAAAATTTTCGTCTGCGAAACCTAGAACGATTGTTTAACTTAACCAAGAACCCCCAAATTTAGTAAACCTTTTGTGTTAAGGGTTCCGCGAACTCTACATTGGATAACCAAGTTATTTACACACTTTGGTGACGTCATACCTCTTTAGATGCAGCTTCAGGTAAGACAGCACAGGACGTGATGGGTGGTACGCGCAACACATACAAGCTATGAGATGCCAGTAATGCGGACATGACGTCACATGAAGCTGGTCACACATTTGCTCGTCTGTGGTGAGTTGGAGGGTGTAGATGGCGGTTTGTTTGATTAATTGGAGGTAAAGCTCGTCCTGGAATAGCTTGGAGCCGTGGCACACTCGCATGATCGCCTGAAACGAACAGATAGATGGTTTGTTGGCTGGACGGTGTCGCAATGCTTTTTGATTGTCTGTTTTGAATGCTGATTGACGTCAAGTAAAACTTTGATATAAATTGTGATATGTGAACATCATTCCCCACTCATTGCAAAGGAAGATCCACAATTACCTGACAAACGTCATAACATGTGCAAATATATAGGGGAGGAAACTAAATTACAGGCGGGAATTCGAGAAATATCAAAAAGCAAAATTTAAAAACAATTTTTTCAGTTTTTTTACCTGGAGTGATTTCGCTTCCTCCTCAATGTTCTGAAAAGTCCGTTCTTCCATTTGAAGGAGGACGTTAAAAATCCTCACAGCCTCGTCCCTCAACGTGTAGTGGTCGTCACGAGAGGGCACCTGTGAGCAAACATCGGTTGATTATGATTTCTATACCTTTTTTTTCTAAGTAGCGAAACCAATACTTTCATATTTTTTTTGGAATAATCAACTTGGTTCGTAAGCAACACAACAATGTGAGCAATGTTACGTCACAGATAGTTCGGGTAAGATGATGTTGACGTCATCGTGGTTTTATGACAACCACATGGATACTTGCAGCACTATTAAGTTTGCGTTAGCATTGGATTCTGGGACGGATAGTTGTAATAATTGCTGGGTCACCTGTTCGTATGGAAGGGATAGCAAAGGGGATCTTAAAGGCTCGCTTGATTGCCTGAAGATTGGGTTCCTTTTGTAGATTAAGTCGATCTCCTTTTCATTGTCATCTGAACGCTGTTGCAACATACACAAATTTTTAGTCATATTTTCATACACTATGGGCAACATGCTAAATATAAGTGAAATAATGAAATGCTTTGGGCAGAGTCGTTTTGTTAACAACATTGTAATAATATTTCCTGATGTGTTTTTTAAGCAGGTAATTTCAATGCAATAAGCTTTTCGCCTGGCTACCTAAGTGGCAAGATAATCACCAGACACATCACCGACATATTAGATCGAAGCAGTTGCCCTGAAAGCAGATTACTCCAAGCAATAAGCTCAGTTTCAATTCTACACTTCTGTACCTTGATCTTGTCCATTAGGATCTTTGTTTTGGTGATAATCAGAGGTTGTCCATCTATCATAGCCTGGATCTCACTGCTCCAGATGTTCGCGTCTTCCTCTACCTCCGTGCTGAGTCGGAGGGTGTGCTTCCTCCCGTACACCACAATCTCCCACAAACCTGTCTGCGTCTGTAGTGAAATAGAGGTGGCGTAACTTCTAGTATAAAAAGTGTGGATCGAAACTACAGCTGCCGGTCAATGTTCAGTAATATTACACAAAAAATCACATGCTTAAAGGAATCAACGTATATTTCCCTTGTGTTATACCAGACTGATCCTGTTTAAACAAGTGCTTTTTGTGTAGGCAACATACATATTATTAAACTTTATTACATTCGTTTTATGATTTTAAGTGTTACGTGTTTTACATGGTAAGACGGAATCGTCCAGCTATACAGGATCTCACAGCGAGGTTCGATTTAACAAGTGTTCATCTCTAGTAAACACACAAAAGCTCACTTTTACTCCTACATACACCAGGGACTTACAAAGACGTTCTCGTCCGGTGAGGTGACAACACAGAGACTGTTGAGTCCCATCGACCCGATCTTCTGGGCATCGCGGTTGCTGTTCTTGAAATATTCGATCGCGTTTGGTTTCAGAACGAACCACCGACGTTGGTGACTCACTTTCTGCTTCTCGTAAGATGTTTTAAGCAACCAACCTTGCTGTATGAAAGAATCGTGGCCAGCCTTTAAGTTTATTAACAATATTTTAGATTGTGGGCGAGCCTGAAGAGTTCCCTTACCACAAAGAAAATATGTATTGAGTTAAGTGTTACTGACTTTTATTTTCTTGACAAAACTTATTGTGTAATTTTTCTAAAAATTCACTTTGTCGTTTTGATTTGTGACCAATTGTGAAGCAATCATTATAAAACCTGAAGTCAAATGGGATTTGGTTTCTGTCTGTTTAACACGTACCGAGTCGCCTGAACTTGCTGTGTTCTTGCTCTCATTGAGTAAAGTGATCCAGTGATGCATTTCCTCCCCCGAATCACTCGCGAAAGTGCAAACACGTTGCGATGTCGTCACAGTGAACGTGTTCGACTTTCCTGCAGTCACAAACCACTTAATATTATTCACATCTTGTCGCCACGATGCCACGATAGGAGTAATTGGTTCTAATGTAGCATCCATAATGTATCCGATTCCTGAGATTAAAATCAGTGCCAGAACTCCCAAAACCTATTTGTATTGTAACGTCCTCTCCCTCAAGAGAAACTGCCAACTTGTGAAAATACACGAGAGTCACCTGACACAGATGTTGCGGTTGCCTGGGTAACGGTTTGACCGTCGACCGTCATCAGAGCGTTCTTCGGATTTGCGAACTCGCTTTCCATGTTTGCTATCTCTTTCTCCGTGCTCGATACAATCTTCATCAACATGCTGCGGAAAAAAAGTTCCACTCAATAACATTTCACAGTATTTTCAGTGAAAGTCCACACTGCATCCAAAGACTTTTTACCAAACGTTGGCGATTCTGATTTAAACTCACCTGTACCATTCCCCCGCCTCCTCGCTCGATTCCACCGAAAGGTGGTGCACTTTTGATGACGTCATAATGATGTCAATGCCATTCTCTTTCTCTGTGACGTCAGTTACGTCGGAGATTTGACTGAGGTCGATCGTCCCCCGACACTTGGCGTTCTCTTCGTCGTTATCGTAAAACTTCAACTCCTGGTTGCGCAGCGTGAACCATCTGGATTTGGTTATTTGTTGTTGTACCTTGTTTAGTGTTTTGTTGTTGTACCTTGTTTAGTGTTCAAGCTTCGTGTAACTTAACTGCTACGTAGAACTAACAACGGAAATATAATATGAAATACATCGCCGACCACCAACCTTTTCTGCCAATTCTTCCTTGGGAGAGTTCCTCTCAGAGTTCCTTTGCCACTGTCAGCTTTCATAAACAGCCAGCCGCACTTTAAACTATCCTGTTTGCTTCTGAAGATCATGAAAGTGCTGTTACTCAGGACGCACCACCGTCTCTTCCACTGGCTCATGAGGCCACCCTATAACAGGTTGTAAGGTTGTGCAATGATGTGTTTTCAAATATCAACCAATCTTCACAGTGGCAGAGGTTGGTGTGACGTTTGCAAGTTTGTTGCTTAAATGTTGTTGGCCAACTTACGTGGAGTTGAATTTTATTTCCATAACAAACTGAGCCATTTAGTTGTTGCACTGATCAATGTGATACGTAACAAGCGAAGTGATCAATACCAACAACTGTATTACTATTACATCCCTAAAACGTCACGAAATTTCAGTGCGCCGTGAGAACATATTGGACGAATGCGAGTTGTGAAGACTGGGATCCACGAAGGTGGAAATCTCAGTCCAACATATTATTCCGTCTAACCTTCACGTCGAGGTAGGAATGAAAGTATACGTTGGGACTCCACTTCTCTGCGACCTCCATACCGCCACTAGTGGACGTTCCATCGTCACTCATGTCGTCATCATCGACGTCATCAAACGACGAATCAGTGTAATAACTCTCTATAGTGGGTAAACACCCATGAATAATGTTTCATTATCAACAAGTTTGATTGAAAACACCAGCAATAGTTCAACCCCCATGCATCAATTCAACACAAAAACATTGATGACGTCACGACAAATCACATGATGTCGTCATTACTTTGCTAAAGAAGTAATAGCACCCCGTGTCAAAACTGCGAAATTTTAAAACAAAGCGTTTAAACACTTACCGTCGTCCATATCAGACGTTTTAATGTCTTCCGCTTCGTAATTCTCCTCGTCATCTGGAACAATTCCATCCTGTGTGTTCTGTGGGTCGGGGGAAATATTTGTTTACTAACTTTTTCCATGTAAGGTTGAAATTAACCTTTTACACTTGTTGTTAGTTGAGAAACGATAAAGATTAACTTTAAATAATCAAGAATCAAACCCTCGGGGTAATATTCCTCACCCACGTTCGTTACAAATTCATCGGTTGCTTTAGGTTGATCCTGATTAAAAATTATTAGAGTCAGCAAAACAAATAAAAATTCTTTTTTTGTAAAAATACCAGATTAGTTTTTTGCCAACTTAGATTGTTCTTAAATACCTTCCAGTATTCTGAATCATATTATGACATCACAACACTTATTCTCACCACTTCCAGCGCAAGACTCTCCCTGGCCTCGCTTCGTCGATGCATCTGCGCGATCTCAAGTTCAAGTTGGAAGATCCTCTCCATCTCCTCCCGTTCCTCATCATCAAGCTCCTCCTCTCCACCTGATGAGAGCATCCTCTTGTTCACGGTTGAGTAAGCACTGTCTACGTCAGCGGAATCTATGACGGCGTCGAGTGACGCAAGAGCCGATTCCTGCCCAAAGAGATAGGCGAGTTGTTTTTTTACAATAGAAATATGATTTGAATCTCTTGCTGGCGGAAACCAAGAAACAATTAAATTAAAAGTTCCAAGTGTTAGAAAGTAACCAACTCAAAAAGCAAGTATTTTCTTCAAAAGAACAAGATTTGTTTTACAAAAACGTATACGTAGCACACACAAGCACCCACGTGTTCGCCATCCATGGATTTGCGGGGGCTGTACATTTTTTCACAAGGTGGGGGCGGTTGGGGTGAAGGAAGACCCTCAGCGTCCTCCTCCAATCCGTTCTCCGTCGCTTCCCTGGCCATTTCAGCCTCTCTCGCCATCTGGAAAGGGGAAATTTTACCAGATAATCAGAGAGTGACCAAGTATCGTGGGAATGATTACCACACAGAAAATATTGCACTTTTCGTGTTACTTGTACAAACATGTCAACCAATTGCTAAAATAAATCTTTTCAGTATTTCCACTGTAAAAATCAGACTTTTGAGATTTAAAGCAATTTGGTGTCTGGGTTTCTTCAAACAATCAACACAGGAAAGGTAACTTTTCCTTCTATGCAAGAAACCACACAATTTTAAGGTTTTTTTTACCACCTCTTGTTCCTGTTTCTCTCTTCGCCTTTTTTCTTCTTCCTCCCTCGTAAGTCTTTCCCGTTCCAAGCGCGCCTACAGAAACCATTTTCTTGTCTTAGTTTATTCAAAAAACCTAATTTTTGAGAACAATTCGCCCAACTTTTGATACCTCAACAAACTTATTGCAAACACAAAGTCAAACTTTAAATATTAGCCAAACAATTTATGTGGAAATTCATAAAAGTGGAGGAAACCGTTCTGTTCCAGGATTCTTACACAATGTTATTGTGACCTTTAAATTTATAAACGCTGGGGGGTAAAAGGAAAGTAAGGGACGGACAAACCTGTTCCTCCCTCTGTTTCCTCTCCCTTTCCATTTGTTCCTTAAGAGCCTTGAGTTGTCTGTGTTTTTCAAGCAGGATCTAAACAATGGGAAGGTGTAAACATGAAGGTTGCCATGGAAATCGTATCATCAAATGCACACAATGACTTTTTACACAAAGTGACAGTGCTTTGGGTGTATTTAGTATTTTAAGTAGAAAATCGTAAACTCCAAGTGTGGTCATTGATAGTATGTTGTCCAACAATGTTGCGTCAAGTTTCCTTGCCAGCAAGCATCAATCACTGAAAAGAGGTCACACAAATGTTTGGCATGTGACAACTAATATGACACACATGGATTGTGTAATCCTGTATTAAACTACCAACAATTTATGCATTGAAACCATCCAAAAACAGCAACATCCTACCTTAAACATCTTCCGGGCTGCCCGCCCTCTCGTGTATTTTTGGAAGACGATCGTCGCCTCCGCCCTTTTTCTCTCCCTCTCGTTTTTCTGCGAGAAGAAGTTTGAATAATTTTCTTGCTTTCCTTCCTCTCTCGAATTTCTGCATTGTGATGATCGCCTTGTGAACTCGTTTGAACTTCCTCCGCGCAACAAACCCCTGAATAATGGCGGGAAAATAACAAACAAGTTTTTATGCAGACCCCCAAAAAACTAGGGTTTCACAAAAGATATGAAGGCACTGAATTTGTCTGTAAACTTTTTGTGCGACAGGCACACGAGAACAGAACAAATAAATTGATAACGTTAACCATAGTAAGAAACGTTGGTATTTACTTCTTTTACTTTGGGGACTCCCAGACAATTAAAAAAACCTCACTGTGTTTCGCGTTAGGCCAAGTAATATTTTACGCCACTTGGTGTCGTTGTTGTTCCATAATATTGGCATGCATTCGATCGCGATACTTGAACCCACAGAAATCATAAAAATTGCTTACTCGCACGAATCGTTGTGTGTGTACGATGTTCTTCTTCAGGCGAAGAAAGTATTTTCGCGCCGCTACAGCTCTCATCACTGATTGGATGATAATAGCGGCACGTGACACCTTTTCAAATCGCGCCTTTTCCAACTTTTGTTCGAGAATTTCCTTCATGAACGCCTGCAGAGTTAAAATATCCAACGTTACGTCATTATCAATAAAAATAACACAGAATGTAAACATTGTTCGAGGCAATTGCGCGGTTACGCAGGGTTTTCGCATAAGACCCTTGAGTGAAAGATCTGCCAGCGGTTCGCGACTTAAACCAAGACGGCAAATACTTTTCAAATCCCACCTTTGTATTTCCGAGTCTCCAATTCGTCCCTTCGGGGTCAACCAAGTTCAAAACTTCCTTGCTGTGATCACGTGGTTCGTTGGATGACGACAGAGCGCAAATCATTCCGTATCTTAATGGTCAAAACATTTAGCAGTTAAGCGACAGAGACTGGTGTGACTTAATGCATGATTTGTGGTCCAACATGCACATTTTAAATGGTCGAAAGTGGAGGAAATTTCTACACATGAATTTTTAGTTATTACTAGATCCATGTCGCGTGAAAGCAACAACCAATCACAGACCTGGATCACAGACCAGTTCTAGATAGTCACGTGACCCACCTGTCAAGAAAGTCTTTGTACAACCGCCTGACCGGAAAGCCAGCCTTCCTCACTCTCACAGTTTCCAACATTCCCGAATAACGAAGTTGGTTTAGAACGACCCCGGGGTTGAAGTTCTCCTCCACCTAGTGGTGAATAACAAGTTTGTTACAAACTTTCTGATCGCGGCGACTTCTGCTGATATTTTTGTTGCTTTTGAACGGGATTGTGATTGTTAATATTTATGTTTATTTGCGTATATTATGTGCATTAAATTTCCTTGTTCCTTCTCCACATTTGGTTTCACGCATCTCACGAAGAACGGACTTGCAGATGAAAGTCTTTCCATTAAAGCGTGGAGGGATTTCTGTCAAATTGTTAAATGTATGGAAAATCCAAATTAACTTCAACTGTAAAAAGAGAACTTACTTTAAAGTGACCACTTGCTGTTACGGCTGACTGCTTTTTCCGACCTTTCCCGGAGTCTTCCGAAGTTCCCCGAACTTTCTCAAACATGTCGTAGATAAGATCACAGCTATGAAAAATAATGTCACGAGTTTTTTTTTTAGATAATTAAATTAGTTAAAATATATACCTGGAATCCTTCAACAAGCCGAGTAAATCATCACGAAATGTATCGCGGTTTTTCTCCAGAAAGCCATCGATATTGTAGAGAACCTGCAATATTAAGTTAGCCATCACCCACGAACTCATCAAGCAAAATGGTTTGGGAATACCCAATCTCAACCTAGCCTTAATCCAACTTCAACTTCAACCCAGCCTCAACCCAACCTCAACCCAGCCTCAACCCTTACCTCCCCAGCGTAATGTCGAATCCCGAACTGGTTTCCGGTCATTCGAGGTTTCACGTAGAAGGGATTTTTCTGCGAAAAAAAACAGAGTTAAAGTTGTGACGTAACAAAGCGGACACTAGTGCTTTAAACTCGAGATACCGAGTTGTTAAGGAAGTTGTGACGTAACAAAGCGGACACTAGTGCTTTAAACTCGAAATACCGCGTTGTTGAGAAAGTTGTGCACGTTTAGTTGTGGAGTTTCTGCAGCAGGGATTTGTCCGTTCCTTTCGGAAATCAACTCTCCTCGTTAATAAGTGACATCAAACCGAGGTTTTTCTCCACCAGGTCGAGACACTCACTGTTATCTGACCACTGGACGTCGCACCAATCTATACCTTCCCTGTAAAGTGGAAGATTGTGAAATGGTGGCAACATTGGTCAAGCGCCCAACTCATATACCAGTAGGAACCTGATCGGGATTCATGGCCAGGATATCCTGGGTTCGAATCCCGGTGTAGTTAAAAACGATTATAAAATGGTTGGGATTGAAATCACTAAACCCCAACAAATAAGTGAACAAATTTACTAGGTTTTGTGTGCAGGATAGCAAGGGTTCGAGTCCCAACGTGGTATGTTAAGATAAAGCGAAAGGTTATTCCCCACAAATATTACCACGACCGAAGATATAAAATACAGGCGAAAAAGTGAAAAATGTAAAGAAAAAAAATACAGAAAAGGTTTTTTAGGTCCTTAATTAATTTAAATAACAAGTGGAGGGGAATGGGAAGATTGCATGGTTTCCATTTTTTGTTGCATTAATTTGTGCTGTCCAATGCAGTAAGTGATGTTTTACGAAGACTCACTTGTTGTATTCGATTTGTTCCAAGCTGAAAATGTGCCGGTTAAAAAATTCCTGTAGTTTTTCGTTTGCAAAGTTGATGCAGAATTGCTCGAAACGATTCACCTGAAAACAACACATGTAGACCCGGCGATAGAAGGTGACTGAATGATTGCAAAGATTTCAGTACTTTCTCACACAATACATTGATGCAACAAGAATAAATAATGTATATCTTGAATTAGAAAGTAACCAAGCAACCCTTTAGTAAAACAAACTTATATGTCCACGTTTCTGGGCTTTAAAAATGCATAAAAAAACGTTTGTAATTTAGACTTGAAACGAAACGCTCCTGGTTTTTGAGCAATTATAGCAACTGCAGTGTAACTCTAGCTGACATGTATTGTTAATTTAAAGGAACTGTTCTTGTGGCAACCCTCGCCGGATGGCAGACGTAACTTCGGTTGCAATAAAAACATGTTAAACAAGAAGGACTTTTTCTTCATACAATCAAAGCAACTTCGTTACCGAGAAGTTTTCGAATCCGAAAATATCGAGAATTCCGATGAAATGGAAGTCGTCCGGTCCCTTGATGCGGTGATTCACCTTCGAGATTATCCAACGGAATAATTGGGAGTAGAGCGCCACAGAAAGGGAGTCACGTAAGTCGCAGGCATACAAGGAATATAGTATTTCATGGGCTCGACTATAGTTGCACAGGATGTAATACAAAGAAAATTGTGTGCATTTTTTGGAACTTCTCATTAACATAGTATATATATATAGACGGGTAACTCTTTAAAACGTTGGCGTTTGAGCTGAATATGATATTTATTCTTGTTCAAATGTTGACGCGTGACTGTGGGAACGAATTGCTGATTCATGCTTACGTAGATCCGCAAGTGCTGAGTAACACGGTCAGGACTGTTCAAAGCTTTAATGACGCAAGACAGATTTACACAAACATTTGGACAGTTTGTTTACACAACACCACAAGTGCCGAGCTAAAAAGAAAAATCGTTTTCCGTTTTATGACAACCACGTGGATACTTGCAGCACTGGTAAGTTTGCGTTAGCATTGGATTCTGGGACGGATAGTTGTAATAATTGCAGGGTCACCTGTTCGTATGCAAGGGATAGCAAAGGGGTTCTTAAAGGTTCGCTTGATTGCCTGAAGATTGGGTTCCTCTTGTAGATTAAGTCGATCTCCTTTTCATTGTCATCTGAACGCTGTTGCAACATACACAAATTTTAAGCCATAGTTTCTTCCACTATGGGCAACATGCTAAATATAAGTGAAAGAATGAAATGCTTTGGGCAGAGTCGTTTTGTTAACAACATTGTAATAGAATGTTTCGCGTTACATCAGAAAGGGTTAAATTTTATGTTGGCGGGGAAGCAATTAAAAACATTTGGTAGTCAGATGCAAACGACATGATTTTGAAACACCCCAAGTTTCTATGTTTGATAAAAAATTCAAATATTTTAAATATTTACGAAATGTACTTTGTACGATAATATTTTTATTTTCTTCTTTAAGCTGTGTGACCAATTGCTTGCAACGAATTTGTAACTAGACTTCTCAAATCAAGTAAAAAAGTTCCAACGGCAACTTACTGTTCGAACTTTGCAACGATATCAGCGAGGAAGGTGTTTGGTTCAATCGCTCTGTCAACATCGCCCTTGTGTCGAATAATGCGAACGTGTTCTTATTCCCTTCCACGTTCATTCCATGCTGGAGTTTCTGGACAACCTGAACACCAAAGTTGGACGTAAACTGTCTAAAGTAACTCCTCTAATTTAAAGTAAAAACATTTTGTAACTAAAACAACGAAACGCTTCTGAACACATAAAAATGCAGAACATAATTTTATAACAAATATTGAAAAAGAAGCATGTTTGCCACCAACCAACAAAACCAGTTCATCAGAAGAAAATACAATTCAAAATTATACAAGAAATACTTCCGAGCGTTCGACATTTCAATTTGCAGCAATGCTCTACTTGCCTTTCCAGCAGTGGTGAAAGAGTTGATGTAGATTTCGCATGTTGCGCCACCATAGCAGTTAATCACAGTGACCAGGTCCCTCATCTCCAGCACAGCACAAATCTCAGCAATGGAAGGAACCATCTCACGTCGACGTGACGTCTGCTGACTCAGCGCATTTTCACCGAACTCAGCATAAGCTCCACCAAGAGTACCAGGAAATCGCTCTTGTACCCTGATAACGGATGTTAATAAACAAACGGTGAAAAGGGATCCCCGAATAATCATTACTGTACAGATTCCCAGGTATCTTATGGCACATTTGTGTGCAGTCAACAGCGCGAGGTAAGATAACCCGACCCGCTGTAATGCAAAACTACTGCTTAGTAGCAAGTGCTTCTCAAAGTGGCGCACGCCCCACCAGTTTTGCCTGGCAAAATCGTCGGTGGGCGTTAAGGTTTAAGACATTTCTTGGCTTATCTCTTATTAAACGAGCATTTTGTTTCAAATTTACTGGGAAAACAAAGCATTGAGGCAAGCAATAAATTCTGGTTTACCAACAAAAGTGGGGTTAGAGATGTTTTAGAATTAGCGCTCAGACCAGATATTCACAAAATTTTCGTCTGCGAAACTTATGAAGATTGTTTAACTTAACCAAGAACCCCCAAAATTTAGTAAACCTTTTGTGTTAAGGGTTCCGCGAACTCTACATTGGATAACCAAGTTATTTACACACTTTGGTGACGTCATACCTCTTTAGATGCAGCTTCAGGTAAGACAGCACGGGACGTGATGGGTGGTACGCACAACACATACAAGCTATGAGATGCCAGTAATGCGGACATGACGTCACATGAAGCTGGTCACACATTTGCTCGTCTGTGGTGAGTTGGAGGGTGTAGATGGCGGTTTGTTTGATTAATTGGAGATAAAGCTCGTCCTGGAATAGCTTGGAGCCGTGGCACACTCGCATGATCGCCTGGAACGAACAGATATATGGTTTGTTGGCTGGACGGTGTCGCAATGCTTTTTGATTGTCTGTTTTGAATGCTGATTGATGTCAAGTAAAACTTTGATATAAATTGTGATCTGTGAACATCATTCCCCACTCATTGCAAAGGAAGATCCACAATTACCTGACAAACGTCATAAAATGTGCAAATATATAGGGGAGGAAACTCAATTACAGGCGGGAATTCGAGAAATATTAAAAAGCAAAATTTAAAAACAATTTTTTCATTTTTTTTACCTGGAGTGATTTCGCTTCCTCCTCAATGTTCTGAAAAGTCCGTTCTTCCATTTGAAGGAGGACGTTAAAAATCCTCACAGCCTCGTCCCTCAACGTGTAGTGGTCGTCACGAGAGGGCACCTGTGAGCGAACAACGGTTGATTATGATTTCTATGCCTTTTTTTTTCTAAGTAGCGAAACCAATACTTTTATATTTTTTTTGGAATAATCAACTTGGTTTGTTAGCAACACAACAATATGAGCAATGTTACGTCACAGATAGTTCGGGTAAGATGATGTTGACGTCATCGTGGTTTTATGACAACCACGTGGATACTTGCAGCACTAATAAGTTTGCGTTAGTATTGGATTCTGGGACGGATAGTTGTAATAATTGCAGGGTTACCTGTTCGTATGGAAGGGATAGCAAAGGGGATCTTAAAGGCTCGCTTGATTGCCTGAAGATTGGGTTCCTCTTGTAGATTAAGTCGATCTCCTTTTCATTGTCACCGGAACGCTGTTGCAACGTACACAATAATTTTAGTCATATTTTCATACACTATGGCCAACATGCTAAATATAAGTGAAAGAATGAAATGCTTTGGGCAGAGTCGTTTTGTTAACAACATTGTAATAATATTTCCTGATGTGTTTTCAAGCAGGTAATTTCAAAGCAACAAGCTTTTCGCCTGGCTACCTAAGTGGCAAGATAATCACCAGACACATTGCCGACATATTAGATCGAAATAGTTGCTCTGTAAGCAGATTACTCCAAGCAATAAGTTCAGTTTCAATTCTACACTTCTGTACCTTGATCTTGTCCATTAGGATCTTTGTTTTGGTGATAATCAGAGGTTGTCCATCTATCATAGCCTGGATCTCACTGCTCCAGATGTTCGCGTCTTCCTCTACCTCCATGCTGAGTCGGAGGGTGTGCTTCCTCCCGTACACCACAATCTCCCACAAACCTGTCTGCGTCTGTAGTGAAATAGAGGTGGCGTAACTTCTAGTATAGAAAGTGTGCATCGAAACTACAGCTGCCGGTCAATGTTCAGTAATATTACACAAAAAATCACATGCTTAAAGGAATCAACGTATATTTCCCTTGTGTTATACCAGACTGATCCTGTTTAAACAAGTGCTTTTTGTGTAGGCAACATACATATTATAAAACTTTATTACATTCGTTTTATGATTTTAAGTGTTACGTGTTTTACATGGTAAGACGGAATCGTCCAACTATACAGGATCTCACAGCGAGGTTCGATTTAACAAGTGTTCATCTCTAGTAAACACACGAAGCCCACTTTTACTCCTACATACACCAGGGACTTACAAAGACGTTCTCGTCCGGTGAGGTGACAACACAGAGACTGTTGAGTCCCATCGACCCGATCTTCTGGGCATCGCGGTTGCTGTTCTTGAAATATTCGATCGCGTTTGGTTTCAGAACGAACCACCGACGTTGGTGACTCACTTTCTGCTTCTCGTAAGATGTTTTAAGCAACCAACCTTGCTGTATGAAAGAATCCTGGCCAGCCTGAAAGTGTTTTAACAATATTTTAGATTGTGGGCGAGCCTGAAGAGTTCTCTTACCACAAAGAAAAAATACGACATTAGTTGTAAAAGAAAGTGTTACTGACTTTTATTTTCTTGACAAAACTTATTGTGTAATTTTTCTGAAAACACACTTTGTCGTTTCGATGTGTGACCAATTGTGAAGCAATCATTTAAAAACCTGATGTCAAATGGGGTTTGGTTTCTGTCTGTTTAACACGTACCGAGTCGCCTGAACTTGCTGTGTTCTTGCTCTCATTGAGTAAAGTGATCCAGTGATGCATTTCCTCCCCCGAATCACTCGCGAATGTGTAAACACGTTGCGATGTCGTCACAGTGAACGTGTTCGACTTTCCTGCAGTCACAAACCACTTAATATTATTCACATCTTGTCGCCACGATGCCACGATAGGAGTAATTGGTTATAATGTAGCATCCATAATGTATCCGATTCCTGAGATTAAAATCAGTGCCAGAACTCCCAAAACCTATTTATATTGTAACGTCCTTTCCCTCAAGAGAAACTGACAACTTGCTAAAATACACGAGAGTCACCTGACACAGATGTTGCGGTTGCCTGGGTAACGGTTTGACCGTCGACCGTCATCAGAGCGTTCTTCGGGTTCGCGAACTCGCTTTCCATGTTTGCTATCTCTTTCTCCGTGCTCGATACAATCTTCATCAACATGCTGCGGAAAAAAAGTTCCACTTAATAACATTTCACAGTATTTTCAGTGAAAGTCCACACTGCATCCAAAGACTTTTTACCAAACGTTGGCGATTCTGGTTTAAACTCACCTGTACCATTCCCCCGCCTCCTCCCTCGATTCCGCCGAAAGGTGGTGCACTTTTGATGACGTCATAATGATGTCAATGCCATTCTCTTTCTCTGTGACGTCAGTTACGTCGGAGATTTGACTGAGGTCGATCGTCCCCCGACACTTGGCGTTCTCTTCGTCGTTATCGTAAAACTTCAACTCCTGGTTGCGCAGCGTGAACCATCTGGATTTGGTTATTTGTTGTTGTACCTTGTTTAGTGTTTTGTTGTTGTACCTTGTTTAGTGTTCAAGCTTCGTGTAACTTAACTGCTACGTAGAACTAACAACGGAAATATAATATGAAATACATCGCCGACCACCAACCTTTTCTGCCAATTCTTCCTTGGGAAAGTTCCTCTCAGAGTTCCTTTGCCACTGTCAGCTTTCTTAAACAGCCAGCCGCACTTTAAACTATCCTGTTTGCTTCTGAAGATCTGATGTTGTCCAAGGATATTTACTTCACTTTTGCTTCTTCAACATCTGTTCGCAATTTTAATACTTTTTCTTTCAGTTCAACTGTTATTGTTTTCTGTTTCCTTTACAAACAAATATTTTTAGCCAAAATTTTCCTATTCCAACCTTATTGAAATAGACCTGGGGACACTGTGGATGGTTTTGACTTGTAGAGGTCTCATAAGTGCAGTTGGTGACTGTGGCCCAGGACTAGCTCGCAAACTAGCCAGGAACAGATATTTTTCAACGTAAGTCAGTTGGGTACCCATAACTGGGCATCAAACAATATAGACGAACCACTGTGGAGCGCATTATGCCCAAACAACTGCTTGGTATTCAACAGTGTTATCAGTATCAAATCATATGGTTCGTTATGGCTCATATGCATTTTTCTTTACAATCAATTTTGTTTTGAACGAATTTGTACACAGTTTTTACTTCATGTATGGAGTTTAGGTCGGCATAAACTCAACGTGATAATAAACAGTTCAAATTAAAAACCTGCATTTTGCGGCTGTTCAGCAATTCATCATATCACGTTTATAAACAGCGCCGGTTCTCATGTTTAGAAATGTTCACAACAGATTTTTGTGCTGGAACCTGTATGAGACAAACAATAAAAGTTAAACATAAATTATATAAAAAAGAACAAAATGTTACATTATAAGATTAATGTAGCAGTTAAAATCTGGAGCTAAACAAGAATTTAACTCGACCACAAAAAGTGGAAAAACTCACTAAAAGTCCCATGAAATGGTGACAATACCGATGTCCATGTGAGTATTGTGGATGTCAACTGATGGAACTTAGTTTACATGAAAACATTTTGTTGCCACTTTTACAAACAACCTCATCCACATCAATTGTAAAAAGTTCAGGGTTCTCCAATTCTATTCTGTTCCAATTTGATGAAAGTTTTGAAAATAATTTGGATTCTTCTGTGAATTGGTTGAGATGCCAAGCAACACTCATGTGGTAGGATGGTTTGTGTAGTAAGGCTTGCAATGAAAATCCATGAATGCTTTATCCACGATCTGAACGACTTTATTCAGTTGTTGAACTGCAGGTTGCCCTGAAATCTGGAATTGTTTGCAAACAATAACAAACAATCTGATGCCAAATCAAGACAAGAAATGCTGTCAAAAAAGTTTCACCCTTACCTTAAACGCACAAAATGATCTTGTTTTTTCATCGTTCACATAAATGTTCAAATCATCAGATGATAATGTGATTGATACGGTGGCCCACAAGTGTCACCGCGAAATATTAACGATGCGCGAAATATATTTTCACTGCGCAAAATATATTTCGACTGCGCGAAATATTTTTTCACCGCGCGAAATATATTTTCACTTCGCGAAATATATTTTCACCGCGCGAAATATATTTTCACTGCGCGAAATATTTTTTCACTGCGCGAAATATATTTTCACTGCGCGAAATATATTTTCACTGCGCGAAATATATTTTCACCGCGCGAAATATATTTTCACCGCGCGAAATATATTTCTTGTGACGCAAAATGTAGTGACTGGCCAGGTTCTCGTTGATTTCACTCCGTTCGTATTTTTGCACGACGGGTGACCGACTATATCAGCTAAGTAAGCATTTACCTACTCCAGTTGTTGGCAGGGACTGTTCAACTGAATGAATTGTTTAAATTGTGATCACTATGTGGGACTTGATCATTCATTTTGTACCCATTGTGGCCATGGTAAGTGTGTTTGTATTGTGTATTTCCAGTTGGCCTACATTCATTGCAATTTTGTTATTTCGGTTTGGACAATACAATTTTTCCTTGCAGGGACCACCTTTGATGAAACACACCTCATCACCCACTACTTTCAACTAGGATATGAACACTCTGAAATTTTGCATTTGTTGCAAAATTACCACAATGTAACTTTCAGTTTGAGAACCTTGAAAAGACGCTTACAAGAAATGGGGCTGCATAGACGTGGTGCTTGGCAAAAAGATCCGAATATTATAAATGATGCTGAAAAACGAATCAAAGAAATTTTAGAAGGTCCATCTTCATGTGGGGGTACCGTTCTGTGTGGCATGGTTTGGAGATGGAGGGTTTGAGAGTTCCAAGATCCTTTGTTGCAGAAGTTTTGAATAAAATTGATCCTGATGGCTGTGAACTCAGGAGGGGCCATCGTCTGAAGCGCAGAGAGTATAACAATCCAGGGCCCAATTATGCCTGGCATATAGATGGTTATGATAAATTAAAGCCATTTGGTTTTTCCATACATGCAGCCATTGATGGTTTTAGTCGTAAGGTCCTATGGCTTCATGTTATACGCTCCAATAAATGCCCACACACTATAGCTTCCATGTACCTTAGAACTGTTTCACATGTACAAGGTTGTCCAGTGCAAATTGTGTCTGATTTGGGCACAGAAAATGGGATATTGGCAGCAGCACAGTGCTTTTTCAGAAACAGTATCAATGCACATCGATACGTTCCTTCACCAAGGAATCAGAGAATTGAAAGTTGGTGGTCAACATTGTGCAAGTTTCGTACTTCTTGGTGGCGAAACTTTTTTGGTGATCTCGAGTTTAAAGGTGTTGTTGATAATTCACTTCCTTTAAGCAAGGAGTGTGTGTGGTATTGCTTCTCCAAAGTTCTACAAAGTGACTTAAATTTTGTAATGGATCACTGGAATAGTCATCGAATACGAAAATCAAGACACAATGTTATAGCTGGTCGACCAAATTTACTTTACTTAATGCCAGAAAGGTATGGTGGAAGAGCAGACATGATAAATGCAGTCACACAAGAGAAATTTCCAGTGGTGTGCAATGATATTTCCCCACCCGAAGAAGTGAACGAATATGAGGAATATTTTGACTATGTTCGAACTGAACTTGGATTTATCATGCCAACTTCCTGTGCAGAAGCACTGGCAATGTACAAAGGGATAATGGAGGTTGCAAAAGAATAAAAAGTCGAAGTACACAGCCATTTATGCATGTTTGTACTTCAGTATATTGAACTTTGTTGTTAGTGCAAGTATGCTAATTGTCAAATTACATCAACAAACACAGGCAACTTTGTGAAAAATTGTTTTTTTACTCACTGATTAACCATCAGCGTACTGCACTACTAGAATCTAAAAGAGTTGGTTTGTAAATGCTAGGATACAAATCGAATTTTTTTCCCATTGTATTGCGAACAGATGATGGAATAGAAAAGTGTGAAAGACAGCATGCAGTGTAAATGAAGAAAAGTGAGTGCATAAATATACAGTGGCAAGTAGCAGTGGCACAAAAATCTCACAATTATGCAGCAGTACCTCAAAAATGCAATAGTAAGTGTCAGGTAAAAACAATTTTGGTATAAAAGGATGAAATAAGTTTCACCAAAACAAACAGGAGGCAGTTGAATAAAAAAATAAAACACTAATTTTGCTTCGACACTGCTGACGGTCACGAACACAATAGTGAGTACGTAAAAAATATAAATTGCTGTTTTGCCATATAACACTTGAAACATGCAATAAAGTGACAACTACTTATGAATACAAACAATGAAATAGAATAATTTTTTCAATGTAAACCAAATGCCTGGCCATTGGACATTGCTGTAATAAAGATTGATTTGAAATCTTGAAGTTCTTCCATATGTTTTGTAGGGAGCGTAATTGTTTTCGCACATGCGCCAACAACAGGAAAACAGATTGTGTGGTTTGGGTTGTTGCTCATGCAGTCATGATTAAATTCCACAGATATGGACAAACTGTCACCAAATATTGGCCTATGTTTTTGGCCTGTTAGCCAACCTAGCACACCAGCTGGAGTACAATCAGCTGCTGCAGTCATTGTCTCTCCAATATTTTCTACATTGACTTCATTTTCACTGTTAGTACAGCAGTAAGCCAAAACCTCTTCTGTGGGGGCACGAATACAGTTATCCTCAATATAGTTCAAGAAATCTTGAAAGTTATCCATTATCTTCTCCTCTACGCACAGCTTTGTGGAATTTTTTGAGGAATATTGCGGTTGCAGTAAACTTGACACATAATTGGCATCAACAGTCAATTTGCCTGGAATGAATAATGGTGCAAAAAGTAAGGCATTATTTTTGACAACATTGAACAAACCAAACAGACTCAGCCCTGAAGCAAACTCTTTGAGGTAGCAAAGCCGCTTATTAGTGATGCTTACCATGATTGTGCGACTAATTTCACTAGCGCTATCAATATTGATTTTGCCTGTGTATCCATTTTCTGCTATTATGTCAGTATGAACAAGTGGGTCAGCACAAACTCTCTGTATCAGTTGAACTTCATTCTCAGTAAAGTGTTGGTCAAGATTTAGTTTGGTTATATCAACTGAATCCATGTTAGCAAAAATTGTGAACACATTTGGGTGTAAGCAATGTGGAGCTGGCCCACCTTGCACCAGACTTGCAGCTATTATTTCACCACATGCTTTGAAATGTCCATTTTGGACATGAAGCATTGAGTCAACTGAAATACTCACATGGAAATCATCCACAAGATGCCATGTCGATTCTATCAATTAATTCCCAAACATTTAAAACTGTACACAATAATTAAAGCAGATAATTTAATACCCTTTTTCTCTGCTTTCGAGTGTTTTTTCAACGTTGAATTTAAATTCATCCAAACTTTTTTTAGGGTAAGGTATGTAAACATACGTTGCCCAATTCCCGCGCTCATGGGGAAACGACCGGATTCGACCTCGGTGTTCCTGGGGTTTCAACGACTTGGTGTCTCCAAACAATGAAGAAATAGCATGCGGTAAAGGCAAATTTACTTTGGTGCCAGCTTGATCTACTTGCGTAAATTGCTCGTCGTTATCGCTAAAATCAGAATCACTGCCGTAAGCGTCACAAAGCGAAGCCAAGGCCGCCATTTTTTGACCAGAAATCAGTTTTCAAACTGGCACTTTTTAATCAAATATAAGGGAAAGCACCCGAAAAACCATTGAAGCGTGCAAAAGTCGTAATGAAACATCATAAACTTTCGATGTTACGGTTCAGAAACTGTCTGGCTTTACAGTCCAAGCGGTCAATTATATAGACTCAATTTCAAGCGTGTTGACCGGGTAAAAATGTCATAAAACAAACGTAGATAACAAAGAATCGTAAGGCTTTCGTCAGCGGAAAGTTTCGGTGTTGCGAAACTGACCAAGATTAATTTCTCTCACGTGCTAGAGCGGGCTTATCAGATTAATAACGCACGAGTTTCGTGACCAGGCGAATTAAAGAGTGACGTGCGTTAATGAATGAATGTCGGTAAAACAATTAAAAGCGATAAAATACAATTTTAACTACATTATATTCCCCCGTTTGCAAGAGCTTTCTTGCAATAAAGTTCGTGGCCGTTAGGAATCCGTGTAGTTCTTCAGCACTTATCTTCATGAAGTCTTCTATGATGAGGAAAACATTGTCTATTGGTTCAAACTCATTCGGATGTAAACAAACAATAGTTTGTGTGCGTCGTGCATTTGTGTATAGCGTCGCGCGTATTAATTTTCATTTCTTCGTTGATTCGTTGGTCTCCTTTGACGATGAGAGGTGGTCAACGGGCGTTGGTATGGAGTTGATTGATTGAAGGTCTGTCTTCAGATGCCGCCTCCAACGAATAGCAACGTATGATGAGTGGATAGTGTTGTGTTCAGTGCAGCCTGGATGACGTAATAGCTTACGTTGGTGTCTTCAGATCAGCGTTTCAGCATAAGCGCACGGATGAATGGATTGATCAGTCAATGTTCCTGTTTTGGTTCACAGACACGGGGATTCTACACAACTTCCTTCTATGTTGCGGAAGCTTGAAAACAAGGATGTTGTAAACTAAGCAAGCTATTGTGCAAGTACCAGGAACTTTTGTTTTACGTCAGATCATTCCTGAAAACCAGTTTGGAAAGTGTGTCATTATTTGGTGTTTCGTGCTTTGTGATTCTGGTTTCATTAGAAATCTCTCCAGTTCTGGTGTCTTGCTGTAATGGTTGTGCACACATCGCCTGTCACAAATTGGTGATAATCATTAACAATTTCAGCCGGAGTTCATTAAATTAAAATCATAATGTCATCTTAAATAAACTGCATTATATTCATAAGACCGATAAGCAGAAACGTTGAGAGCCAATAACTCCAACAAGTTTCGTGTCTTCCCGCGTTGAAAACGAACCATTGTGTTCGATCAAACTTACTTTTCATATGAGAAATGATCTAGGGACTGTGAGTGACCTCGTTTGAACACAGTTGCTCCCTGCGCCGATATCGCCAGAGTGAGAAGGGTTTGACCGAACTGCGCGTCGTGATTTTCAACTTTAAACAAGTAGGATCCGTATCCGGGCCACCGACGTGCAAGGTTAACATATTCAGCCTGAAACAAATTGTTGAGATAAAATGAATTAGACGGAATGAAGAGAACGCGAAATATGCTGAACATAAAATTATGCGAATAATATTTAAACATCAAGCACCCAAACACAATGCCAATAAATATCAACCACGGGCAGAAATGTACCGACATCCAATGACACAAAACTCCAGTCTTATTGTTTAGTGAGATTATTGTGATACTGACCACGGCGTCTTCTTGCGGCATTCCTCTCAATCTCCTCCATCTATCCAGGCCGTTTGATTTGACATCCTGCAGTTCCTCCAGGAAGAGAGTCCTCTTCATCTCACCGCTCTCACCTTCCTCCTTCACCTTCTTCATCCCTCTCTTCCGGAACGTGTTGAAAAGACTCGACCCCTGAAAGAATTAAAATCTGACGAAACTCTTCGTTGACAAAAACGATTTGTTCAATTTTAACGTTTCGGCCTCAATTAGCTTCGTCCACAAATTAAAATTCTTTGTTGTTTTACTAACTATCAATATACGAGCTGATTTAAAGAATGACGATTAGTTGTGGAATACGATTCATGCGCGGTTGGTGCCAACGTCCAAACATAACTTAATTTTGTTTTGAACAAAAACGACTTGAACGCGTGTGAACAATAAATATGCGGAATAAAATGGCATGGGCACCGATAAAACCACAAGTCTATCGAGTCAGGCCCCCATGGGATCGGATAACTAGCATGGGATGAAAGGATGTGTTCGAAGTGGGGCAGATCTACGTGGCGAGTTTGGAATTTTACGTAATTTATGAGAACGTCTTAATTATCGAAAAAAGCAAATTGAGACCGAATAAAAACCTTTACTCACAGAACGTTTCTTGGCTGGCATTGAGTTTGCATTTAATTCATTCGAGAAAGAATCGGTTCGTTTGAAGTAGAAGTCTTCGTTTTCGTTTGTGAACTCGTGCGCGGCCATCAACTTGTTGATTGGATAATATTTGCCGATGTCAGCACTGGAAAAAGAATCCATGTTTTGTATTCGCAAAAGAAGTCTTGAAAATCCATTGGCAGTTTTATATTTTTATGCTTTTTTGTTGGTTAAACGGAACGAAGCAATGAAGATAAAGTTTCGGCTCCACTTAAATAAACTTACTCAGTAGAGCATTTCAGCAGTGGTGAAAGAGTTAATGTAGATTTCGCATGTTGCGCCACCATAGCAGTTAATCACAGTGACCAGGTCCCTCATCTCCAGCACAGCACAAATCTCAGCAATGGAAGGAACCATCTCACGTCGACGTGACGTCTGCTGACTGAGCGCATTTTCACCGAACTCAGCATAAGCTCCACCAAGAGTGCCAGGAAATCGCTCTTGTACCCTGATAACGGATGTTAATAAACAAACGGTGAAAAGGGATCCCCGAATAATCATTACTGCACAGATTCCCAGGCATCTTATGGCACATTTGTGTGCAGTCAACAGCGCGAGGTAAGATAACCCGACCCGCTGTTATGCAAAACTACTGCTTAGTAGCAAGTGCTTCTCAGTGGCGCACGCCCCACCAGTTTGGCCCGGCAAAATCGTCGGTGGACGTTAAGGTTTAAGACATTTCTTGGCTTATCTCTCATTAAACGAGCATTTTGTTTCAAATTTACTGGGAATACAAAGCATTGAGGCAAGCAATAAATTCTGGTTTACCAACAAAAGTGGGGTTAGAGATGTTTCAGAATTAGCGCTCAGACCAGATATTCACAAACTTTTCGTCTGCGAAACCTATGAAGATTGTTTAACTTAACCAAGAACCCCCAAATTTAGTAAACCTTTTGTGTTAAGGGTTCCGCGAACTCTACATTGGATAACGAAGTTATTTACACACTTTGGTGACGTCATAACTCTCTTTAGATGCAGCTTCAGGTAAGACAGCACGGGACGTGATGGGTGGTACGCACAACACATACAAGCTATGAGATGCCAGTAATGCGGACATGACGTCACATGAAGCTGGTCAAACATTTGCTCGTCTGTGGTGAATTGGAGGGTGTAGATGGCGGTTTGTTTGATTAATTGGAGGTAAAGCTCGTCCTGGAATAGCTTGGAGCCGTGGCACACTCGCATGATCGCCTGGAACGAACAGATAGATGGTTTGTTGGCTGGACGATGTCGCAATGCTTTTTGATTGTCTGCTTTGAATGCTGATTGACGTCAAGTAAAACGTTGATATAAATTGTGATATGTGAACATTATTCCCCACTCATTGCAAAGAAAGATCCACAATTACCTGACAAACGTCATAACATGTGCAAATATATAGGGGAGGAAACTCAATTACAGGCGGGAATTCGAGAAATATCAAAAAGCAAAATTTAAAAACAATTTTTTCATTTTTTTTACCTGGAGTGATTTCGCTTCCTCCTCAATGTTCTGAAAAGTCCGTTCTTCCATTTGAAGGAGGACGTTAAAAATCCTCACAGCCTCGTCCCTCAACGTGTAGTGGTCGTCACGAGAGGGCACCTGTGAGCGAACAACGGTTGATTATGATTTCTATGCCTTTTTTTCTAAGTAGCGAAACTATTAATTTTTTAATTTTTTTGGAATAATCAACTTGGTTCGTTAGCAACACAACAATATGAGCAATGTTACGTCGCAGATAGTTCGGTTAAGATGATATTGACGTCATCGTGGTTTTATGACAACCACGTGGATACTTGCAGCACTAATAAGTTTGCGTTAGCATTGGATTCTGGGACGGAAAGTTGTAAATTGCTGGGTCACCTGTTCGTATGGAAGGGATAGCAAAGGGGATCTTAAAGGTTCGCTTGATTGCCTGAAGATTGGGTTCCTCTTGTAGATTAAGTCGATCTCCTTTTCATTGTCATCTGAACGCTGTTGCAACATACACAAATTTTTAGCCATAGTTTCATACACTATGGTCAACATGCTAAATATAAGTGAAAGAATGAAAGCTTTGGGCAGAGTCGTTTTGTCAACATCATTGCAATAATATTTCCTGATGTGTTTTTTAAGCAGGTAATTTCAAAGCAATACGCTTTTCGCCTGGCTACCTAAGTGGCAGTTGCCCTGAAAGCAGATTACTCCAAGCAATAAGTTCAGTTTCAATTCTACACTTCTGTACCTTGATCTTGTCCATTAGGATCTTTGTTTTGGTGATAATCAGAGGTTGTCCATCTATCATAGCCTGGATCCCACTGCTCCAGATGTTCGCGTCTTCCTCTACCTCCGTGCTGAGTCGGAGGGTGTGCTTCCTCCCGTACACCACAATCTCCCACAAACCTGTCTGCGTCTGTAGTGAAATACAGGTGGCGTAACTTCTAGTATAGAAAGTGTGGATCGAAACTACAGCTGCCGGTCAATGTTCAGTAATATTACACAAAAAATCACAAAGGGGATCAACGTATATATCCCTTGTGTTATACCAGACTGATCCTGTTTAAACAAGTGCTTTTTGTGTAGGCAACATACATATTATTAAACTTTATTACATTCGTTTTATGATTTTAAGTGTTACGTGTTTTTCATGGTAAGACGGAATCGTCCAACTATACAGGATCTCACAGCGAGGTTTATTAAATCCCTCAAGCTGGACACTGCCTTGCCACGTGACGTAGAGCACAGTATGAACACGAGGCTCTGTACCATTTTCTGTAGTTCGTTCCGCCCCACCAAATTCAGACGTTGAATGTCGCAGACGTTGAAATGAAGGTAAGCTACCTTTCCGGAATCTGCACAACTGGTAGCAGACGTAAATGTGCCCATCACCGGCAAGTTGTGCCTGCTTGCAGACTGATACTGGGACGTTGCTTTGAGCAGCTTTGGAGAACCAATCTTCTTCCATGTTTCTTTTGACAGAAAATTTCCGCCTGTAGCATTATCAAGTTCTATGATCAGCGAACGATCGTTCATAGAAATTGGAACTTCCAACTTGAGCGTGGCTGCTGCAATATTGGAAACACAAGTCAGTTTCTCAATACTTTTAATGCCATGGGACGTGCGCTGTCGAATCTTTTTGCGGCAAACGGATTCCAAGTGTCTTGTTAGGTGACAAAAATGACAGGTTGCATTCTTGAAACGACATTCGGAAGCCTGACGCGAAGTCTTGCCACATCGATAACATTTCCTCCCTTCAGGTAATTGCACCGACCTCGAATCCACTTTACGTTTCTCCCACGGTTTAGCTGTAGCACGTACCTTGAACAACGAAGTCGATGGCTGCGTCCCGTTAACAGTTTCTTTGGCCATTTTGGCAGCATCTTCGGTTTCGACCGCAATGTCAATTGCACGAGCAAAACTCAATTCGTCATCCTTTGTCCTGAACAGAGCTTTCAAAACCGCTTCGTTTTCAATTGAACAGATGAAACGAGTGCGCAAAGCTTCATCCAATCGATCTGTGATGGATGCAAAGTCGCAAGTTGCTGCGCTTTGTCGAATGCGAACAGCGAGCTCTTGAATGGTTTCACCCGGCTTGCGCTTCATGTCGGTCCAAAACTTGTTTCACGGACTATGAAACGTTTGGGGTCGAACTGAAACTTCATATGTTGGACGATTTCTTCTAACGTGAGCTCGTTGATATCTCTTGGTGGCGATTCCTGTGCAGCCAAATTGAAAAGCATCTCGTACACAGCTGAAGATTGATTCGTCAAAAATACTTTTGCCAGTCGATCGTCGGGTACCACGTGAGACCAGTAGTCAACCCACAGCTCTGATGTCGAATCAAAAGGCGAAAAATTTGGCGTATTTATATGAGTTACCGTTGATGCCATTCCTTCTCTCGATCCTTCACTCGAGCGAGGCTTCCCCAGAATTGCTATCATTTGTTGTTGGTGTCGACGTTCTTGAATTTCGCGTTGACGTTCTCGGTTCGTTTGAAGTAGAAGTCTTCGTTTTCGTTTGTGATCTCGTAAGCGGCCATCAACTTGTTGATTGGATAATATTTGCCAATGTCAGCACTGGAAAAAGAATCCATGTTTTATATTCGCAAGATATTTATACAGGCTGCAAATGCTGTGTGGTTCATTGTTTGCACTCATTTATACAGGCTGCAAATGCTGAGTGGTTCATTGCTTGCACTCATTTATACAGGCTGCAAATGCTGAGTGGTTCATTGCTTGCACTCATTTATACGAGATTTAAAGATTTTGTTTTTGATCCATTAGCATTTTTATATTTTTATTTTTGTGTTTTTTGGGGGGGGTTAAACGGAACGAAGCAATGAAAATCAGCTAATTTAAATATTCATTAAATTGCATTAAGATCAACTACGTCTTGTTCCCGAACAAACCAATTAAATGTAGCCATAACTCGAAGCCAGAATCAATGTAGAAGTTTACAAACTCTTGCAATCGAGCGCACGCAATTTAAGTTATTTAAAACCGACTTCCATTGCCTAGATGTATTTTGATACGCAGTGACGTCATTCGTTACGCCAGGTCTGATTGGGTCCTCGGAAATTTAAAGGTTTCCGGCACATTGAAGGAGGTTTTAAGCAAGTTACCGTTGCGTCGTGATTACTGCTTGGAGTTTGCTCGGGTCTGTGTAGTTGGAAACGCAACGTTATCCAGTTCAGATCAAGCTTGTATTGCAGCTGACCGTCTATCATAGCCTGGATCTCACTGCTCCAGATGTTCGCGTCTTCCTCTACCTCCGTGCTGAGTCGGAGGGTGTGTTTCCTCCCGTACACCACAATCTCCAACAAACCTGTCTGCGTCTGTAGTGAAATAGAGGTGGCGTAACTTCTAGTATAAAAAGTGTGGATCAAAACTACAGCTGCCGGTCAATGTTCAGTAATATTACGCAAAAAATCACATGCTTAAAGGAATCAACGTATATTTCCCTTGTATTATACCAGACTGATCCTGTTTAAACAAGTGCTTTTTGTGTAGGCAACATACATATTATTAAACTTTATTACATTCGTTTTATGATTTTAAGTGTTACGTGTTTTACATGGTAAGACGGAATCGTCCAACTATACAGGATCTCACAGCGAGGTTTATTAAATCCCTCAAGCTGGACACTGCCTTGCCACGTGACGTAGAGCACAGTATGAACACGAGGCTCTGGAACTTGCCTCTCGACTTGATTGAGGTAACGCCGCTCCAATTGACGGGCATTCCGGCGCACAACAACATGCCCAACCTCATCACGTGGTTGCAAGTGCAAACTTTGCGTTGCCACCGTTTGATTTGTGACACAAATTTGTACAACTTTAGTCAAAGTGAGATTTTCTTTTTTATGGAATATCACAAAGTCCACACACAATTTGATCTCTTATCAACGAATCTTGCAACTTGCAGAAAGGTTATTTAATTCCATTATATATTGGTCGATGGGCTCACCTTGATGCTGATGTCGAGAAAAAAACTTGTACCTCTCAAAAGTGACATTGCGTTTTGGACAGCAATATTGTCCAAACTGATGTATTACGGCTTCATACCCTGCTTCGTCAAAAGATTCTTTTCGAAGTGCTGAGGTGTCCATTTGCACTTGCATTCCTACTGTGTCGATTGCACAAACGATGTCTACGTCATCGGCACTTTCCTCTCCGTCGAAAGTTGTATCGTCGCCTTGTGGAAGTCGGTGCTGTACTGAAATTGGTTCAAGAAAAGTGCCCATCGAGCCAACCTGTTGGCTGCCAAAGCAGGTGTCGGCTTTTGTTGACCAAATAAAGATCAGTGGTTGTCAGGATGAATCTTCTTCCAAACAAATATTGAAAGAACTTCTTTAAAGCGTAAACGATTGACAAAGCCTCCTTTTGAATTTGACTGCAATTCCTCTGGCTTTGTGTCAAAGTTTTTGATACATTAGCAATTGGCCGCTCCCTGCCGTCGGGAAAACGGTGAAACAACGTAGCACCAATTCCAACACTTGATGCGTCACAGGCAATACCAACAGGAATGGATGGATTGAAATGAACCAACAGTCTCTGGATAGCAAGTCCTTCAGCGAAGGTGGTCCTTGGCAGACCAACCACTGAAGGTGGTCCTTGGCAGACCAACCACTGACCAATATATCATCTAGATATACTGCAACACCCGTTAGGTCTTTAGTGATTTCATCCATAATTTCTTGAAAATAAGCTGGCGCAGAACTGATACCAAAAGGCAATACGTCCTGCAATAAAACTCCGCGATGCGTGCTCAGAGCAAGCTTCTTCCGACTTTTTGGTCCCAACTTGATTTGATTGTACGCATCCGCCAAATCGATCTTCGTGAAGCCATAACCACCACCTAACTTTCGCATTAAATCTTCTGGTAATGGCAATGGGTGACGATGAACTTCCAATTGTGAATTGACAGTCACTGAATAATCACCAGAAATTCTTAAAGCATGCTTTTGCGAAGAAGTGATTGATTTGCGGACCGGAACTATTGGCGTACCCCAGTCGTTTCCTTTTCTTATCCCGGAATCCAAAACCTGGGACAAATCACTCTGCATAGCGAACGGAACTGAACGCGGTTTGCAGAAAACTGGTTTTGCGTCGTCCTTGAGTTGTACCTCCAGTTCATAATCTTGAAGACAGCCTAGATTGGGCTTAAACAGTTCTGCAAATTCACAGCACAACTTGACACACTCTTCATATAGTGATATATCTTGCGGTTCTTGGGCGGTTACGGCTTGTAGTACCTCTCGAGCTTGTAAGCTTGACTTGCCGTACAGAACTTTGTCTAACGAAATACTATTTTCTGTATTCCGTTCCGCCCCACCAAATTCCGACGTTGAATGTCGCAGACGTTGAAATGAAGGTAAGCTACCTTTCCGGAATCTGCACAACTGGTAGCAGACGTAAATGTGCCCATCACCGGCAAGTTGTGCCTGCTTGCAGACTGATACTGGGACGTTGCTTTGTGCAGCTTTGGAGAACCAATCTTCTTCCATGTTTCTTTTGACAGAAAATTTCCGCCTGTAGGAGTATCAAGTTCTATGATCAGCGAACGATCGTTCATAGAAATTGGAACTTCCAACTTGAGCGTGGCTGCTGCAATATTGGAAACACAAGTCAGTTTCTCAATTCTTTTAATGCCATGGGACGTGCGCTGTCGAATCTTTTTGCGGCAAACGGATTCCAAGTGTCTTGTTAGGTGACAAAAATGACAGGTTGCATTCTTGAAACGACATTCGGAAGCCTGACGCGAAGTCTTGCCACATCGATAACATTTCCTCCCTTCAGGTAATTGCACCGACCTCGAATCCACTTTACGTTTCTCCCACGGTTTAGCTGTAGCACGTACCTTGAACACCGAAGTCGATGGCTGCATCCCGTTAACAGTTTCTTTAGCCATTTTGGCAGCATCTTCGGTTTCGACCGCAATGTCAATTGCACGAGCAAAACTCAATTCGTCATCCTTTGTCCTGAACAGAGCTTTCAAAACCGCTTCGTTTTCAATTGAACAGATGAAACGAGTGCGCAAAGCTTCATCCAATCGATCTGTGATGGATGCAAAGTCGCAAGTTGCTGCGCTTTGTCGAATGCGAACAGCGAGCTCTTGAATGGTTTCAACCGGCTTGCGCTTCATGTCGGTCCAAAACTTGTTTCACGGACTATGAAACGTTTGGGGTCGAACTGAAACTTCATATGTTGGACGATTTCTTCTAACGTGAGCTCGTTGATATCTCTTGGTGGCGATTCCTGTGCAGCCAAATTGAAAAGCATCTCGTACACAGCTGAAGATTGATTCGTCAAAAATACTTTTGCCAGTCGATCGTCGGGTACCACGTGAGACCAGTAGTCAACCCACAGCTCTGATGTCGAATCAAAAGGCGAAAAATTTGGCTTGAGTTACCGTTGATGCCATTCCTTCTCTCGATCCTTCACTCGAGCGAGGCTTCCCCAGAATTGCTATCATTTGTTGTTGGTGTCGACGTTCTTGAATTTCGCGTTGACGTTCTCGGTTCGTTTGAAGCAGAAATCTTCGTTTTCGTTTGTGATCTCGTAAGCGGCCATCAACTTGTTGATTGGATAATATTTGCCGATGTCAGCACTGGAAAAAGAATCCATGTTTTATATTCGCAAGATATTTATACAGGCTGACATCGGCAAATATTTTGCATCTAGGCAATGGAAGTCGGTTATAAATATTCGCAAGATATTTATAACCGACTTCCATTGCCTAGATGTATTTTGATACGCAGTGACGTCATTCGTTACGCCAGGTCTGATTGGGTCCTCGGAAATTCAAAGGTTTCCGGCACATTGAAGGAGGTTTTAAGCAAGTTACCGTTGCGTCGTGATTACTGCTTGGAGTTTGCTCGGGTCTGTGTAGTTGGAAACGCAACGTTATCCAGTTCAGATCAAGCTTGTATTGCAGCTGACCGTGGTTTAAAGTCACTTGTGCTTGGACAAGTTATAACTGATAGAGTTGAAGGTGAAGTTTAAACCAAGTAGAGATGCCAGATGTAATTTGCGATGGATAACTCGACTGCAAAACTCGTTTACAAGGATATGTTTGTTCCTTTGTTATCAGAAAACAACTTTAATCATAAACAAATATTCTCAACACTTTCTGTGCGGCTGACTTATATCTGCATCAAAAAATCCTAAGCGCACAATGTTAATTGACGTAGAAGTACGTTTTTTAAATGCGGTTGGATATAAGTTTTCGTCGAGACCAAGCGGTCCACGTGATGAATGCGTGATCGCCGCGTGTCTAGGTCGACGCATTGCGATCACTAAGGCATTACGTGGCAGGTGCCTTTTTACAACGCGTGACGTAAGAAATCAAGCAAAAGTGACTTTTGTGTCCCAACAATTGACAAATCAGTTTGTCCTAACAAAGTTTTGTGGTGTATTTGGCAACGATGTACATAACAACAGCATTCTTTTCATTGCGTTCGTTTACTGATGTTGTTGAGACCTCAGTAGACGGGATAATGCAGTTATGCGCAATTAACAATCAACAAACTCACGCACTGAGCACTTCCTTGCATAATTGCTGGCCGCACTGAAAGTTTTACATTAAGTAACGTAACACTGGCCAACAGTTTAAGGTTGGATTATGCGCAACATTTATTTAAACTCCACATTTATCATTTGCATTATTTTCATATTTGTTTCATCTACGCAGCATAAATGTGTATTGATTTTCGCCAGCAGGTCTCAGTGACTCTTCTATATTTTCAGTGTAGTTGTTAATTAGGTAATTTTGGTGCAAATTTAACGTTGGCGTTTACTTTGTTAATTTCCATGTGATGACTGAGCAACTATTTACAGATTTTCAAAGTCTAGCTTGTTTGACAATGTTGAAATTGATTTTGTTTGGAGTTTTGTTGGTCGGCCGTCTTGTCATAACTCACCAACAACAACAAGTATGCAGAGTTGTTTCCATTTGTGACGGACAAGAACAAGGATCTGAGATAGAACATTCCGGCTTGAAAGGTGGCAGAGGAGAGACTGGAAGACCAGGAAAGATGGGACCACGTGGACCTCAAGGTCACCGAGGTGAAAAGGGAGACCAAGGACCTGTGGCTGGCAAAGAAGATTTGATGAGACTTGTTACAGGTATAAGATTCTTCTCTAAACATTTTTCGACAAAATTTATTATTGGATAGGAAACTTTAACAAACCAAGCAGTACAGATAGATATTTGATACAAACACAACAGTACAACAAATCCCCTACACGGTGAACTCTCATAAAATCATATTAAAGTAAATTCATCGAACATTTTATTCACAGAGTTGTCGAACAGAGTGAATCAACTGCAAGGTCAACTGAGTAACACTTCCAACAGTTGAGTTTCATATTCATATAAATTGATATCTCACAGATGTGTCAAGATAACAAATGCTAAAACCTTTGCCCGTAACACACGTCATGACTCCCTTCTGCCCCTAGTGGTGTAAATACCTGCGTACTCACCAATCACGTGACAAAACTCAAATCCCCTTCGTAACGGAACAGTCCGTCGGGGTTACTACAGGTCACTCATGTCGGACCACCCACAATAAAAGCAGATTCTTTTTGAAAATAGTTTGTTTATGTCAAGTATTGTGTTTTTATTGTTAGTTATCTGACTTACCCTTGCAAGCCTCGTGGTACGACACAAGTGACCTGGATATATGGCAGAGATTTTTTTTGTGCAAAGTAAGTATTGCATATAGCAACCACAGTCAAGATTTGCATCACTTGTCAGGGATTAAGCTGAAGCTTATTTTTAATAGGATTTTTCGGCTTAAAGGATTTTTTTACCATTTAGCCCCAAACTCTTTGACTGACGAAAACATGCCAACGTAAACGTGAGTTTTGTTGACAGCTTTGGCGCACAGAGTGGATCAACTGCAGAGTGAGCAGAACCACACATCTAACAGTTAAGTTCATGCAGTTAACATTCAATGTCCACTCACACATCTAACATTTTATTCACAGAGTTGTCGAACAGAGTGGATCAACTGCAGAGTGAGCAGAACCGCACATCTAACAGTTAAGTTCATGCACTTAACATCCAACGCCCACTCACACATCGAACATTTTATTCACAGAGTTGTCGAACAGAGTGGATCAACTGCAGAGTGAGCAGAACCACACATCTAACAGTTAAGTTCATGCACTAGACATCCAGCGCCCACTCACACATCGAACATTTTATTCACAGAGTTGTCGAACAGAGTGAATCAACTGCAGAGTGAGCAGAACCACACATCTAACAGTTAAGTTCATGCACTAGACATCCAGCGCCCACTCACACATCGAACATTTTATTCACAGAGTTGTCGAACAGAGTGGATCAACTGCAGAGTGAGCAGAACCACACATCTAACAGTTAAGTTCATGCACTAGACATCCAGCGCCCATTCACACATCGAACATTTTATTCACAGAGTTGTCGAACAGAGTGGATCAACTGCAGAGTGAGCAGAACCACACATCTAACAATTAAGTTCATGCAGTTAACATTCAATGTCCACTCACACATCGAACATTTTATTCACAGAGTTGTCGAACAGAGTGGATCAACTGCAGAGTGAGCAGAACCACACATCTAACAGTTAAGTTCATGCAGTTAACATTCAATGTCCACTCACACATCTAACATTTTATTCACAGAGTTGTCGAACAGAGTGGATCAACTGCAGAGTGAGCAGAACCACACATCTAACAGTTAAGTTCATGCACTAGACATCCAGCGCCCACTCACACATCGAACATTTTATTCACAGAGTTGTCGAACAGAGTGGATCAACTGCAGAGTGAGCAGAACCACACATCTAACAGTTAAGTTCATACACTAGACATCCAGCGCCCACTCACACATCGAACATTTTATTCACAGAGTTGTTGAACAGAGTGGATCAACTGCAGAGTGAGCAGAACCACACATCTAACAGTTAAGTTCATGCACTAGACATCCAGCGCCCACTCACACATCGAACATTTTATTCACAGAGTTGTCGAACAGAGTGGATCAACTGCAGAGTGAGCAGAACCACACATCTAACAGTTAAGTTCATGCACTAGACATCTAGCGCCCATTCACACATCGAACATTTTATTCACAGAGTTGTCGAACAGAGTGGATCAACTGCAGAGTGAGCAGAACCACACATCTAACAGTTAAGTTCATGCACTAGACATCCAGCGCCCACTCACACATCGAACATTTTATTCACAGAGTTGTCGAACAGAGTGGATCAACTGCAGAGTGAGCAGAACCGCACATCTAACAGTTAAGTTCATGCAGTTAACATTCAATGTCCACTCACACATCTAACATTTTATTCACAGAGTTGTCGAACAGAGTGGATCAACTGCAGAGTGAGCAGAACCACACATCTAACAGTTAAGTTCATGCAGTTAACATTCAATGTCCACTCACACATCTAACATTTTATTCACAGAGTTGTCGAACAGAGTGGATCAACTGCAGAGTGAGCAGAACCGCACATCTAACAGTTAAGTTCATGCAGTTAACATTCAATGTCCACTCACACATCTAACATTTTATTCACAGAGTTGTCGAACAGAGTGGATCAAATGCAGAGTGAGCAGAACCACACATCTAACAGTTAAGTTCATGCAGTTAACATTCAATGTCCACTCGCACATCTAACATTTTATTCACAGAGTTGTCGAACAGAGTGGATCAACTGCAGAGTGAGCAGAACCACACATCTAACAGTTAAGTTCATGCAGTTAACATTCAATGTCCACTCACACATCTAACATTTTATTTACAGAGTTGTCGAACAGAGTGGATCAACTGCAGAGTGAGCAGAACCGCACATCTAACAGTTAAGTTCATGCAGTTAACATTCAATGTCCACTCACACATCTAACATTTTATTCACAGAGTTGTCGAACAGAGTGGATCAAATGCAGAGTGAGCAGAACCGCACATCTAACAGTTAAGTTCATGCACTTAACATTCAATGCCCACTCACACATGGAACATTTTATTCACAGAGTTGTCGAACAGAGTGGATCAACTGCAGAGTGAGCAGAACCGCACATCTAACAGTTAAGTTCATGCAGTTAACATTCAATGTCCACTCACACATCTAACATTTTATTCACAGAGTTGTCGAACAGAGTGGATCAACTGCAGAGTGAGCAGAACCACACATCTAACAATTAAGTTCATGCAGTTAACATTCAATGTCCACTCACACATCTAACATTTTATTCACAGAGTTGTCGAACAGAGTGGATCAAATGCAGAGTGAGCAGAACCGCACATCTAACAGTTAAGTTCATGCAGTTAACATTCAATGTCCACTCACACATCTAACATTTTATTCACAGAGTTGTCGAACAGAGTGGATCAACTGCAGAGTGAGCAGAACCACACATCTAACAGTTAAGTTCATGCAGTTAACATTCAATGTCCACTCACACATCTAACATTTTATTCACAGAGTTGTCGAACAGAGTGGATCAACTGCAGAGTGAGCAGAACCGCACATCTAACAGTTAAGTTCATGCAGTTAACATTCAATGTCCACTCACACATCGAACATTTTATTCACAGAGTTGTCGAACAGAGTGGATCAAATGCAGAGTGAGCAGAACCGCACATCTAACAGTTAAGTTCATGCACTTAACATCCAACGCCCACTCACACATCTAACATTATATTCACAGAGTTGTCGAACAGAGTGGATCAAATGCGGAGTAAGCAGAAACGCACATCTAACAGTTAAGTTCATGCACTTAACATCCAACGCCCACACACACATCTAACATTATATTCACAGAGTTGTCGAACAGAGTGGATCAAATGCAGAGTGAGCAGAACCGCACATCTAACAGTTAAGTTCATGCACTTAACATCCAACGCCCACTCACACATCTAACATTATATTCACAGAGTTGTCGAACAGAGTGGATCAACTGCAAGGTCAACTGAGTAACACTTCCAACAGTTGAGTTTTACTTTATTTAAATATAAATCTCACATATGTGTCAAATTCTGAAAACCTTTGCCCGTAAGTCACGTCATTACTCGCTTCTGCCCCTAGTGGTATAGATTGGTGAGATATCTACACCACTAGGGGCAGAAGCGAGTAATGACTTGACTTACGGGCAAAGGTATTGGCAAACCCAACATATACGTCATCACGTGCGAATCAGAGAGGTTTCCATCTGGCACCGGTATATTCTGGTCATAATGCAGGTCGTGCAAATATTGTGGGGTTTTCACCGCCTACTTGCGTGTGAATGAGTTTAACTCAAATACTTCTGCCAATCTGATGAGTTTTAACCGTCTGCAGATCTCAGGAATTTCATATATTCTCTTCCACCGGTTTCCTGTAAAACTTCAGATCTTAAAGGTCGCCAACATCTCATATCGAGAGAAGAAGTTTACTGTGAAGATGGATGGCAGGTATTCATACTGTGGTAAATATCACTAACACAGGGGTGGGCAATCCCTGGCACCAACGCTATGTTGGGTAAGCGAGGTGATTATGCACGCCATGTAATTTCCGATTTCACACTACAATACTTAACCATACGCCCGGGATTGTGTTGTTTTGTAAAGGTCAGGAAATTACACATGAAAGTGAAAAGTCATATCTTGACATGGAGGTCATCTAACTTTTTTAGACCAATTCTCCGAAAATCAGTGTCAAGTGTTTTACTTGATAAATACCAGGTGTTCCAGCGTCGTTATGATGGATCTGTGAGTTTCGACAGAGATTGGGTGGATTACAAGAACGGGTTTGGGGATCTATCAACAGAAGTTTGGATTGGTTTGTATTCCAATAAAGCAATCCTTAACCAAGTACAAATGTTGCAAAACTTTGAATAATAGTTTGTTTTAGTATAAAATGTACCGCTCTTCTGGCGTAAAATATACGTGCTGTATTTTTACGACGTTTCGTCTGCCATTCAGCGAGACTTCATCAGGTATTGATGTCGCAATTTCAAAGTAAACTACACTAAAACATTAAGGACCACAAAAAGAAAAAAGGACACGTTGACACCGCTTGTCAAATCACGTGACAGAGCCAAAACACGAAACACTGCGGAAGGCGCAACAGTTACAACAAATTGTTATAAACTGCCGGAAAGTAAATGAATGTAAAGCGACTCAAGAAAGAGCCGCTTGGTGTGGTCCAACTCCTTTTCCAGAACTTAGGCTTTATCGAAGGCAACTTCGTGTCAGCAAGACTGCGTTGGCCAAGCATGCGGTGACACTGCGATACGAAGTTGCCTTTGATAAAGCCCTTTCCAAGCTCTGGAAAAGGAGTTGGACCACACCAAGCGGCTCTTTCTTGAGTCGTTTCACATTCACAAAAACAGTGGATGCGTCAACGACAAAGAACAATGTGTTTACTTTCCTGCAGTTTATAACAATTTGTTGTAACTGTTTCGCCTCCCGCAGTGTTTCGTGTTTTGCCTCTGCCACGTGATCTGACAAGCGGTGTCAACGTGTCCTTTTTCCCTTTTTGTGCCCCTGAATGTTTTAGTGTAGTTTACTTTGAAATTGCGGTATCAATACCTGATGAGGTCTCGCTGAATGGCAGACGAAACGTCGTAAAATACAGCACGTATATTTTATGCCAGAAGAGCGGTAGGGGAGACCGGGGATAGCTCGGACGGTTTTGGGAAAATTGCTCATATTTTTTTTAAATTATGAACCACATTCTTAAATTTTATTTTGTTGTAAGTAGTAAAGCATTACTCAAAAAACAAAAGGTTTTTCGTTCGTTTTAGCTCACTAAAAATATTTATTCAGCCCATTTTTTAAACAGGTCTCAAATGTCCGAAGTCACCCCGGTACCGGGGTAACATCGGACGTGACTGGGGATATCTCGGACAGCAAGTTTTAACAGACGTTTTTTTTTGTTTATCTAACAAATAACTGAAATCAAACTTGGCGCAATATCAGCATTGGGGCATTAGCGCATAAAATATCATTCAAGCTTTCAGGAATCGGGGCGTGGCCACTTATCGTTTCGACCCTTCCACACGTTCATGCTTTGGGTAAATCGTGTACGTTTAACGTCAGCACGGATATCATAGATTTTAGAGTCAACAAACGATTTTTTATCTTTGGGACTTTTTCTTACTGCCAAAATTAAATCATTTCATCCAGCCTCTGTTTATTCTCTACTATGACCGATAATTTTTCATAAAACTTAAAAATTGTTGTCTTCTCGCGATTTTTTGCCATGATGTCCGAAGTATCCCCGACCACGTGACGACATAGAAATTCTTAAACTATGGCCGTATTTTTAAAGGTTACACAAAATCATCATTGGCCTATCCAAGAATACATATTTGATTATGCAATCAACCCAAAATTACTGCATTTTGATTAACTGTGACAGATATATAACCTTCCACATACAAATTGAAAAACTTGGTTTCACTGATAAATTGACTTTTTCGATTATAACTTTTTAAGCAGACATGATTTAATTCCAAAGTTCCTGTTAACGTTTGATGGAGACATAAAGCTTTTGTAAAAGTGTCTTAACAATACCTAATTGTGACGTAAAATACCTGGTCCGAGGTATCCCCGTGTCCGAGGTATCCCCGGTCTCCCCTACATTTTAAATTGCAATATGTCTGTGGCAGCAACAGGAGTTCCAGGTTTGTTTTACTGAACACATTGTTATAACTTGTGCACACCCAGTTAAATATACAGGCCTACCAAGCAAAACGTTTCAAGCAAGCTACGTAACAATCCTAGTGCCAATATAACAGCATCAGTTAATCCAATTTAAATTCCAGTGTTTTCAGCAATATCATTACAAGCAACAAATGTTATCAGGTTTGGAGAAACTGCATCAAATCACCAGTGCGTCCACTAGATGTCGCCTTCGTGTTGACCTCCAGGATTTTTCCGGGGGTCAAGGTTTTGCCGAGTATAGGTAAGACTATGACGTATTTAACGTTTTCAATCTAATGCCATTGTTTCCACGATAATTTACCCGATGCTGCCAGGTCGTCATAACTAACAAAATCTTAAAATATATTAGGGAAATACCCCCCTTATTACGTCAGATTCCCAAAATTCGGGATTTAAGTTTGAAGCAACACAGAATATTCTTGCTGTGTTTCAATGCATTTACTCAGTTCGGAATAATTATGAAAACAAAAAGTTTAGATACCGCACACACATAGGGATGGTAATCAACTCGTAACGACCCCACATCACCGCTCTTGAGGTTTGCGCGATCGCTTGGTCGCGGATTGCCGGGACCGAGCTCAGTGGGGCTCGGATTGGGTCGAATGTCACCTTTTTGCGCTTAGAGAATGTGGCTGCAGAAAATTTTCTTTCCCTTGATTCCAAATCTTCTGAAGCGTATAGGCATCTGGAAGACAGTTCAAGCGAAATTAACCACGGCCAAACCGTTTGACAATTGATGGCAGCAATTCAGTGAATATTAGTGCTGTGTCCCACATCGATATATGGGATCAAATGGTTGTTATATTCTCCATCTAACACCCATGCATAATCCAGTGTTTGAAATTTCGATTTTCTGCCCAACATGCTCGGCTCCCAATGTTTTGAATGAGGCAACAAAAATCCCGTAATCGCGACGTGTAAGACGCTGACACAACTTGATTGTCAGTGTATAAGTTGTATAGTGTAAACACTCTGTGTTCTCTTTGCCCACCCCTGGGTTAGCTGCTGGTCGTTGCGTGGTTGATTGGATATTGTTTGGTCTCTATGCAAGAAAATGGGTGCATTGGCCTGCAGAGTTAATTCCTTGGCCAGTGGTTCTTATCCGGTGGGAAATTTTAGGGTTGTAGGTGGATAATTAGTCGGCACCGAAATACACAAAAGTAGTCGGAAAAGAAATATAATGATCTGTATTCACTGTGTGTTGTACACTTATTGGTAATTGGTAATGCCATGCGGTAGAAAAAGTTGAAAAAGTATAACAGATATAGCGAAAATACAATAATTAAATTCTTAGTTAAAAAATGTAAATACCAGTGGGAAATAAGGATTCCGTTTACACTGGAAGTGGGAAATGAGATAAAAAAGGTTAAGAACCAATTAAAAAAGGTTAAGGAAAATCTGTTGCCCAGACGAGTTTATGCGGTCGTTGTTGCCCAAGTCCTTGTGGTAAAATCTTGAGTGCCAAGTACTGACCTTTGCCAAAACGTTGCATCTTGACTGGAAAGTTAGAATTATCCGCTTTGTTCTTCAGCTACAATAAAGCCTCCTTGTAATCCTCCAGTCGTTTGTGAACTTAAAGTTGAAAAATATCTGGGTTTCCTTCTCAAAACTTCTAATCCCACTCTGTGTTTATTGCTTAGTTGGCAAATAATTATCCCACACAACACAACACAACACAATGTATGACACATGTCGTTTATTACGTCATAAAGGGTTTTATGTTTAACAATAATTTCCATGAGCAACAAACCAATGTAAGCGGATTGATTTAAAACAACAAATTATCCGTTGTTATTTAAATTACTTTGCATTAAATTAAACATTATGACATTGTTGTTTTCAGTAATTTCAGCATTGGCGATGAAGGAAGTTCTTACACAATTACTATTTCCGGATATTCGGGGAACATAGGAGATTCCATGGCTGCTGGGTGGAGCAATCTAAACGGGATGAGATTTACAACACGCAACAGAGACCATGATACGTGAGTAATAATGATACAACGTGTCTGATTATATTTCTGTTTTACTAACGAAGTAAATCGAGTTGTTTTAAAAAACATGAAATGCATTTCCTCAAATAGTTGATTTTCGTTGACAAAGTTAACCGCCCACCTTAAATCAACAATTGTAAAAATCAATTGCTCTGAAACAAGGGGTTGCGTTAAAGTTTTAGTTAAACACAAGTTTTAACTGAGTTTAAATAAGTTGTAACACAGAGTTGTTGACAACCGACTTAATTATAATTGCAGGTCAAGAGTTAATTGTGCTGTGGCTCATGGTGGAGCTTGGTGGCATCGTACTTGTGGATATTCCCGCCTCAATGGTCCGTGGTCGAGAACTTCTACTAGTAGCAACACTATGAGTTGGTATACATGGAAAAACTCATGGAGCGGAATAATGAGTTCTAAGATGAAAGTGAAATGCGAGTAAATGTTGGGGAGGTTTAAAGTGACGAAAATTAACATTGCGTCGTTGGTTACCATGGCAACGTCGTGTTAATTGACAATTATTGACAGACATTGTAAATACTTTCACCAGTTTTGATAAAGGCTTTAAATCGTTAATAACACGAAAGCAATTATACCGAACCGAATTTATTCCACAAATCCTTACAGTTTTTGTGTTAGTAGCGAAAACTTTGCCATTTTGCATGTTTGTTATTATCATGGTATTTGTAGGGCGTTACTTAAACCGTCTACACAAATAATAACACTGCCGTATATCTGACTCCTGATAAAAAGGCTGCTATCAAACCCAAAGTCAATCGATCAGTTTAATACATAATAAACAAGCGCACGAGGATTAACAATAACACGTTACAAACCACGCGTACAAAAAGTCTCTGTCCTATATGTCCTTTGTCCTCTGTCCCTTCGTATCATATATAGAAAATGCATACCGGGTTATTTGAGTTCGGATTGCCACGTGACTCATTTGAAAAGGCGGCTTGTTGCTGGAAGTGTCAACGAACGAATAGCACGTTCGCCGTAAATGAGTTGAACTTGGTTTACAGCGTGATTATTATCCGACGTTATTGAAAAAACGGTTGATGCCAGAAAAATACAACGTAATAATTGCAATTATGACGTCGACACTACTTATTATTACATTTTGTGCGTTTCGGATGCCACTTCTTCCATAGAATTATGTCAACGTGTCAATTAGATATTGACAACATATTCCGTTTTATCATTCCTTGTATATCATGTCGTGTTGTAATATGGCATGCAACCGTTTCCATGCTTTATGTTGATAATCCATGTAAATATAAACATTGATCCATCAGATTTGACAGTTGATTTCTGATTCGAGGATGTCAGTAAATTTGATTCAGTTCAGTTTGGCATTCTCTGATAAACCCCAAAAATGCAGTCACGCCAATTCACCCCAAATATTTACAGAAATGTGCGGATATCGCGGCGCCATTTCTCCAACTTATGGGAAAGGTTTTATGTCAGGGTAAATTGTGTAACAAGGTTTCTTGTCAACACCCAGGTCCTCATTGCAGCCCAAATGATGACGTCACGGCCGTGGGCCTTCGAGTGGCGTCTGTCACGTGTTTCATTTGTGTTGTTGTTTTTGTCTGTTCAGTTACCTGCCTCCCTCTGCGCACACCTTGCTGCAACTCGTTCTTACTTGTCACTGATGATGAACACAGTGGTGTTGGAAACGTTTGCTTCGGCATGAGTAGCATACTAGGTTTGGGTTTCCTTTACAAATCATTTCCTTGTCACCTCCCAAGGTTACACCTTATACACTCTTGTGTAATAACCAAGCTTAACACAGCAGTTTGTGGAGGACACAGACGCGTCTGATGGGTCTGCCGGTTGCATTCCATGGCAGAATGTAAATGGCATGGAGAGAGTGAAGTTTTGTAGAATTGATTCCTGAACTCGAAATAAATTACTCGATAAATAGAATTTCCAGCCACCAAACACCAAGGGTCATGATGTCAGTTTCAGGCCATGTTAAAAACCAGAATTTTCCGACAAGATCTCAAAATATGAATTTCTTTTCGATCCCAATTCAGGGTTTGTTTCTTTTTCAAAACCGAGCGACAGTGAAACAATAGCAGTAATTGGAACGTAACAATAAGCAATTGTGACATCACAGGCATCAACTGGCTTGCCACAGACATACAAGGAACTGTGTTTACAAAACAACCAAATCGAAGAAGCAATAAATTGATGCAAATGTACAATAAATAATATTAGACAGATAACAATGTTAAAAGATAGGCAGTCTAAGGATAAAAGGGTTGACAACAATAGGTACGAAAGCGGTTGGAATATTTCATGTTACGTGGTGACGTCGTCGTATTGATGACGTTGTTTAGATGGTAAAATTAAGCAGAAACACATGTTTTGGGTGTGGGTCATGATTGGGGCGAAATAATTGTGAAATAATATTGAAATTACAAATCACAAGTTGAACAGCCATGAGTGGGACTGACAACTTTATCGCTGGTTGTGATTTCTATGGTTATGGAATTTGGTTTCCCGAAAACAAAATAGACAGAAAAGATCACCAAGTGCTTCAGGACAAGAAAGAATATGACTAGCGAAAAAAACATGTGAAAGTGGCAAAACAAATGAAAATCGTAACTGCAAGGTTTAAACACTGGAGCGGAGTATTGAGAGTGGGTGTAAGCGTATATGCCGAAACTATAAGATACATGATCCTGTAAATAAACCTTATTGGGACGTAAAAGACTTGGAACAACTCGCGAGCTTGTTCGGGTCCAACGACACCCTGGTTAATTCTGTGGATCCTCCCAACCGACGAAAGTTTTTGCAGAGTAATGTCACAAAAACATGCATCGGCGAAGGTAATATTGTGTGGTAATGTGGAAGCCATTGATATAGATCGCTGTGGTCCATATGGTGACCCTGTGGAAAACCCCTGATTTTAACATTCAAGTTTGTGGCTAGAACGACAAATGCTAAAGTTTCGTTAAAATCTGAACGCAATAAAAGTGCTCGGTGTCAACTTTCAATGCTTTCGGCGGAAGAGGGCGGTGACGTAAGCTCGCATGAGTTTCACAATCTCGTTAACTTGTTCTGCGGTGAAGGAAATGTCCCCTCTTGACTCGGTCTGAAGTCTGAAAACATTCGCAGATCCCGCTCCGAAAGACTGGATCCTGAGAGGAAGACACAATAACATGTTCAACTCAAGGAATGTAGCTGCAAAATCTTGTTTAATTGTTTGGAACAGTGGCTCTGAGACTTTTCAAACATCACAGCCGAATTCGAAACCGGCCACAGGAAACCCGAGACTCTATTTGAAAACTTTTTTTGTAAGTGGGCATTTGACCGAATCAAACATTTGGGCCGTAGTTCACCAACAATTTTGTTTTCTGACGCCAAATAAACTGCAGGGAAATATGGACTCCACGTTACCCCACTACTATGGTAAGCGCCACAAGAAGGGTAGTTCAGTCAATTTACAATTTGCACTACTATGGTTATGGTAAGTTTATGTTTCGTAAAATAAACTGCATTATATTCATAAGACCGATAAGCAGAAATGTTGAGAGCCAATAACTCCAACAAGTTTCGTGTCTTTCCGCGTTGAAAACGAACCATTGTGTTCGATCAAACTTACTTTTCATATGAGAAATGATCCAGGGACTGTGAGTGACCTCGTTTGAACACAGTTGCTCCCTGCGCCGATATCGCCAGAGTGAGAAGGGTTTGACCGAACTGCGCGTCGTGATTTTCAACTTTAAACAAGTAGGATCCGTATCCGGGCCACCGACGTGCAAGGTTAACATATTCAGCCTGAAACAAATTGTTGAGATAAAAGGAATTAGACGGAATGAAGAGAACGCGAAATATGCTGAACATAAAATTATGCGAATAATATTTAAACATCAAGCACCCAAATACAATGCCAATAAATATCAACCACGGGCAGAGATGTCCCGACATCCAATAACACAAAACTCCAGTCTTATTGTTTAGTGAGATTATTGTGATACTGACCACGGCGTCTTCTTGCGGCATTCCTCTCAATCTCCTCCATCTATCCAGGACGTTGGATTTGACATCCTGCAGTTCCTCCAGGAAGAGAGTCCTCTTCATCTCACCGCTCTCACCTTCCTCCTTCACCTTCTTCACCCCTCTCATCCGGAACGTGTTGAAAAGACTCGACCCCTGAAAGAATTAAAATCTGCCGAAACTCTTCGTTGCCAAAAACGATTTGTTAAATTTTAACGATTCGGCCTCTATTCGCTTCGTCCACAAATTAAAATCCTTTGTTGATCTGCAGTAAATTGTTCATTTAGGCGTAGAGTGTACAGTGAAGAAAAAAAAAGGACAAGGAAAACGCAATAAACGACAAGAGGACTTGAAAAAGTTAACACAGCAGTTTGTGGAGGACACAGACGCGTCTGATGCGTCTGCCGGTTGCATTCCATGGCAAATCAAGTAAAAAAGTTCCAACGGCAACTTACTGTTCGAACTTTGCAACGATATCAGCGAGGAAAGTGTTTGGTTCAATCGCTCTGTCAAGATCGCCCTTGTGTTCGAATAATGCGAACGTGTTCTTATTCCCTTCCACGTTCATTCCATGCTGGAGTTTCTGGACAACCTGAACACCAAAGTTGGACGTTAACTGTCTAAAGTAACTCCTCTAATTTAAAGTAAAAATATTTTGTAACTACAACAACGAAACGCTTCTGAACACATAAAAATGCAGAACATAATTTAATAACAAATATTGAAAAAGAAGCATGTTTGCCACCAACCAACAAAACCAGTTCATCAGAAGAAAATACAATTCAAAATTATACAAGAAATACTTCCGAGCGTTCGACATTACAATTTGTAACAAAACACTACTTGCCTTTCCAGCAGTGGTGAAAGAGTTAATGTAGATTTCGCATGTTGCGCCACCATAGCAGTTAATCACAGTGACCAGGTCCCTCATCTCCAGCACAGCACAAATCTCAGCAATGGAAGGAACCATCTCACGTCGACGTGACGTCTGCTGACTCAGCGCATTTTCACCGAACTCAGCATAAGCTCCACCAAGAGTGCCAGGAAATCGCTCTTGTACCCTGATAACGGATGTTAATAAACAAACGGTGAAAAGGGATCCCTGAATAATCATTACTGTACAGATTCCCAGGTATCTTATGGCACATTTGTGTGCAGTCAACAGCGCGAGGTAAGATAACCCGACCCGCTGTAATGCAAAACTACTGCTTAGTAGCAAGTGCTTCTCAGTGGCGCACGCCCCACCAGTTTGGCCCGGCAAAATCGTCGGTGGACGTTAAGGTTTAAGACATTTCTTGGCTTATCTCTCATTAAACGAGCATTTTGTTTCAAATTTACTGGGAATACAAAGCATTGAGGCAAGCAATAAATTCTGGTTTACCAACAAAAGTGGGATTAGAGATGTTTCAGAATTAGCGCTCAGATCAGATATTCACAAAATTTTCGTCTGCGAAACCTAGAACGATTGTTTAACTTAACCAAGAACCCCCAAATTTAGTAAACCTTTTGTGTTAAGGGTTCCGCGAACTCTACATTGGACAACCAAGTTATTTACACACTTTGGTGACGTCATACCTCTTTAGATGCAGCTTCAGGTAAGACAGCACGGGACGTGATGGGTGGTACGCGCAACACATACAAGCTATGAGATGCCAGTAATGCGGACATGACGTCACATGAAGCTGGTCACACATTTGCTCGTCTGTGGTGAGTTGGAGGGTGTAGATGGCGGTTTGTTTGATTAATTGGAGATAAAGCTCGTCCTGGAATAGCTTGGAGCCGTGGCACACTCGCATGATCGCCTGGAACGAACAGATAGATGGTTTGTTGGCTGGACGGTGTCGCAATGCTTTTTGATTGTCTGTTTTGAATGCTGATTGACGTCAAGTAAAACTTTGATATAAATTGTGATATGTGAACATCATTCCCCACTCATTGCAAAGGAAGATCCACAATTACCTGACAAACGTCATAACATGTGCAAATATATAGGGGAGGAAACTCAATTACAGGCGGGAATTCGAGAAATATCAAAAAGCAAAATTTAAAAACGATTTTTTCAGTTTTTTTACCTGGAGTGATTTCGCTTCCTCCTCAATGTTCTGAAAAGTCCGTTCTTCCATTTGAAGGAGGACGTTAAAAATCCTCACAGCCTCGTCCCTCAACGTGTAGTGGTCGTCACGAGAGGGCACCTGTGAGCAAACAACGGTTGATTATGATTTCTATGCCTTTTTTTTCTAAGTAGCGAAACCAATACTTTCATATTTTTTTTGAATAATCAACTTGGTTCATTAGCAACACAACAATGTGAGCAATGTTACGTCACAGATAGTTCGGGTAAGATGATGTTGACGTCATCGTGGTTTTATGATAACCACATGGATACTTGCAGCACTATTAAGTTTGCGTTAGCATTGGATTTTGGGACGGATAGTTGTAATAATTGCAGGGTCACCTGTTCGTATGGAAGGGATAGCAAAGGGGATCTTAAAGGTTCGCTTGATTGCCTGAAGATTGGGTTCCTTTTGTAGATTAAGTCGATCTCCTTTTCATTGTCATCTGAACGCTGTTGCAACATACACAAATTTTTAGTCATATTTTCATACACTATGGTCAACATGCTAAATATAAGTGAAATAATGAAATGCTTTGGGCAGAGTCGTTTTGTTAACAACATTGTAATAATATTTCCTGATGTGTTTTTTAAGCAGGTAATTTCAATGCAATAAGCTTTTCGCCTGGCTACCTAAGTGGCAAGATAGTCACCAGACACATTACCGACATATTAGATCGAAGCAGTTGCCCTGTAAGCAGATTACTCCAAGCAATAAGCTCAGTTTCAATTCTAAACTTCTGTACCTTGATCTTGTCCATTAGGATCTTTGTTTTGGTGATAATCAGAGGTTGTCCATCTATCATAGCCTGGATCTCACTGCTCCAGATGTTCGCGTCTTCCTCTACCTCCGTGCTGAGTCGGAGGGTGTGCTTCCTCCCGTACACCACAATCTCCCACAAACCTGTCTGCGTCTGTAGTGAAATAGAGGTGGCGTAACTTCTAGTATAGAAAGTGTGGATCGAAACTACAGCTGCCGGTCAATGTTCAGTAATATTACACAAAAAATCACATGCTTAAAGGAATCAACGTATATTTCCCTTGTGTTATACCAGACTGATCCTGTTTAAACAAGTGCTTTTTGTGTAGGCAACATACATATTATTAAACTTTATTACATTCGTTTTATGATTTTAAGTGTTACATGTTTTACATGGTAAGACGGAATCGTCCAACTTTACAGGATCTCACAGCGAGGTTCGATTTAACAAGTATTCATCTCTAGTAAACACACGAAAGCCCACTTTTACTCCTACATACAGCAGGGACTTACAAAGACGTTCGCGTCCGGTGAGGTGACAACACAGAGACTGTTGAGTCCCATCGACCCGATCTTCTGGGCATCGCGGTTGCTGTTCTTGAAATATTCGATCGCGTTTGGTTTCAGAACGAACCACCGACGTTGGTGACTCACTTTCGGCTTCTCGTAAGATGTTTTAAGCAACCAACCTTGCTGTATGAAAGAATCCTGGCCAGCCTGAAAGTGTTTTAACAATATTTTAGATTGTGGGCGAGCCTGAAGAGTTCTCTTACCACAAAGAAAAAATACGACATTAGTTATAAAAGAAAGTGTTACTGATCCAGTGATGCATTTCCTCCCCCGAATCGCTCGCGAATGTGTAAACACGTTGCGATGTCGTCACAGTGAACGTGTTCGACTTTCCTGCAGTCACAAACCACTTAATATTATTCACATCTTGTCGCCACGATGCCACGATAGGAGTAATTGGTTCTAATGTAGCATCCATAATGTATCCGATTCCTGAGATTAAAATCAGTGCCAGAACCCCTAAAGCCTATTTATATTGTAACGTCTTTTCCTCAAGAGAAACTGACAACTTGCTCAAATACACGAGAGTCACCTGACACAGATGTTGCGGTTGCCTGGGTAACGGTTTGACCGTCGACCGTCATCAGAGCGTTCTTCGGGTTTGCGAACTCGCTTTCCATGTTTGCTATCTCTTTCTCCGTGCTCGATACAATCTTCATCAACATGCTGCGGAAAAAAGTTCCACTTAATAACATTTCACAGTATTTTCAGTGAAAGTCCGCACTGCATCCAAAGACTTTTTACCAAACGTTGGCGACTCTGGTTTAAACTCACCTGTACCATTCCCCCGCCTCCTCGCTCGATTCCGCCGAAAGGTGGTGCACTTTTGATGACGTCATAATGATGTCAATGCCATTCTCTTTCTCTGTGACGTCAGTTACGTCGGATATTTGACTGAGGTCGATCGTCCCCCGACACTTGGCGTTCTCTTCGTCGTTATCGTAAAACTTCAACTCCTGGTTGCGCAGCGTGAACCATCTGGATTTGGTTATTTGTTGTTGTACCTTGTTTAGTGTTTTGTTGTTGTACCTTGTTTAGTGTTCAAGCTTCGTGTAACTTACAACTGCTACGTAGAACTAACAACGGAAATATAATATGAAATACATCGCCGACCACCTACCTTTTCTGCCAATTCTTCCTTGGGAGAGTTCCTCTCAGAGTTCCTTTGCCACTGTCAGCTTTCTTAAACAGCCAGCCGCACTTTAAACTATCCTGTTTGCTTCTGAAGATCATGAAAGTGCTGTTACTCAGGACGCACCACCGTCTCTTCCACTGGCTCATGAGGCCACCCTATAACAGGTTGTAAGGTTGTGCAATGATGTGTTTTCAAATATCAACCAATCTTCACAGTGGCAGAGGTTGGTGTGACGTTTGCTAGTTTGTTGCTTAAATGTTGTTGGCCAACTTACGTGGAGGTGAATTTTATTTCCATAACAAACTGAGCCATTTAGTTGTTGCACTGATCAATGTGATACGTAACAAGCGAACTGATCAATATCAACAACTGTATTACTACTACATCCGTAAAACGTCACGAAATTTCAGTGCGCCGTGAGAACATATTGGACGAATGCGAGTTGTGAAGACTGGGAACCACGAAGGTGGAAATCTCAGTCCAACATATTATTCCGTCTAACCTTCACGTCGAGGTAGGAATGAAAGTATACGTTGGGACTCCACTTCTCTGCGACCTCCATACCGCCACTAGTGGACGTTCCATCGTCACTCATGTCGTCATCATCGACGTCATCAAACGACGAATCAGTGTAATAACTCTCTATTGTGGGTAAACACCCATGAATAATGTTTAATTATCAACAAGTTTGATTGAAAACACCAGCAATAGTTCAACCCCATGCATCAATTCAATACAAAAACATTGATGACGTCACGACAAATCACATGATGTCGTCACTACTTTGCCATAGAAGTAATAGCACCCCGTGTCAAAACTGCGAAATTTTAAAACAAAGCGTTTAAACACTTACCGTCGTCCATATCAGACGTTTTAATGTCTTCCGCTTCGTAATTCTCCTCGTCATCTGGAACAATTCCATCCTGTGTGTTCTGTGGGTCGGGGAAATATTTGTTTACTAACTTTTTCCATGTAAGGTTGAAATTAACCTTTTACACTTGTTGTTAGTTGAGAAACGATAAAGATTAACTTTAAATAATCAAGAATCAAAACCCTTGTCTATTTGTAGCAAAAGAAAAACGCACACGGGCAACTGCAGAGTTACGTGTTAATAAAATAATATCAAATCGTTTGCTCTTAGCATAAATAAAACGACTGCCATATTGTTGTTTACAAATTGTCACCCAGTGCGAGAATACTTCCCTGCAAACATAAGCAATATAACCACAACCTCTTCCCCGTCTCGGAAACTTACAATGTGACTCGTCGCCACTCAGGTAACTGTTACAAAACAACGTGCAAATCAGCTTAAAACAAAAACAAATATCGTACATTCATTTGATCGACGTCATACGATGTGTTATGCATCATTGCGTCCACTTGGCTTTCAAAATCTTCAAAACCCAAATCCTGGAGCAACAAAATGTTTAAAAAATCTTCTTTTTTGTCCATAGTATCACCAGCAGCCCGAACTTTGCTTTGTGGTTGCGAGTAACTCGCTTATGCGTTGCATAAATCACAATATTACGCACTCGGGGGCAATTTAAAATCAATCAGTAAACGCCATTAAACTATAGACCAATTATAATTTAAACGGTAAATTATTTTAAGATGATTTCAGACCTTATACAAGCTGACTTGCTACGTCACGAGGATGACGTCATCGGATTGATTATCGGAATTACAACTGATAAGAATGATCTCGGGTTACGCAAAATCATTTGTTAGTGAATTTAAAAATAGCAACCACCATTATGCAATCGAGCCGGATTGAATTGTTAGTATGGACAAAATAAAATCCTGGTAACATTCACAGTGTTGTTTGCACGCAAACAACTTATATTTGTAACCTGTAGAATGTCCATTCCTCTGTTTTCGTCTGCCTTCTCGTCGGGGTAATATTCCTCACCCACGTTCGTTACAAATTCATCGGTTGCTTCAGGTTGATCCTGATTAAAAATTATTAGAGTCAGCAAAACAAACAAAAATTCTTTTTTTGTAAAAATACCAGATTATTTTTTTCCCAACTTAGATTGTTCTTAAATACCTTCCAGTATTCTGAATCATATTATGACATCACAACACTTATTCTCACCACTTCCAGCGCAAGACTCTCCCTGGCCTCGCTTCGTCGATGCATCTGCGCGATCTCAAGTTCAAGTTGGAAGATCCTCTCCATCTCCTCCCGTTCCGCATCATCAAGCTCCTCCTCTCCACCTGATGAGAGCATCCTCTTGTTTACGGTTGAGTAAGCACTGTCTACGTCAGCGGAATCTATGACGGCGTCGAGTGACGCAAGAGCCGATTCCTGCCCGAAGAGATAGGCGAGTTGTTTTTTTACAATAGAAATATGATTTGAATCTCTTGCTGGCGGAAACCAAGAAACAATTAAATTAAAAGTTCCAAGTGTTAGAAAGTAACCAACCCAAAAAGCAAGTATTTTGTTTAAAAGAACAAGATTTGTTTCACAAAAACGTATACGTAGCACACACAAGCACCCACGTGTTCGCCATCCATGGATTTGCGGGGGCTGTACATTTTTTCACAAGGTGGGGGCGGTGGGGGTGAAGGAAGACCCTCAGCGTCCTCCTCCAATCCGTTCACCGTCGCTTCCCTGGCCATTTCAGCCTCTCTTGCCATCTGGAAAGGTGAAATTTCACCAGATAATCAGAGAGTGACCAAGTATCGTGGGAATGATTAACACACAGAAAATATTGCACTTTTCGTGTTACTTGTACAAACATGTCAACCAATTGCTAAAATAAATCTTTTCAGTATTTCCACTGTAAAAATCAGATTGTTGAGATTTAAAGCAATTTGGTGTCTGGGTTTCTTCAAACAATCAACACAGGAAAGGTAACTTTTCCTTCTATGCAAGGAAATCAGAAAATTTTAAGGTTTTTTTTACCACCTCTTGTTCCTGTTTCTCTCTTCGCCTTTTTTCTTCTTCCTCCCTCGCGAGTCTCTCCCGTTCCAAGCGCGCCTGCAGAAACCATTTTCTTGCCTTAGTTTATTCAAAAAATCTAAATTTTGAGAACAATTCGCCCAACTTTTGAAACCTCAACAAACTTATTGCAAACACGATGTCAAACTTTAAATATTAGTCAAACAATTTCTGTGGAAATTCATAAAAGTGGAAATCGTATCATCAAATGCACACAATGACTTTTTACACAAAGTGACAGTGCTTTGGGTGTATTTAGTATTTTAAGTAGAAAATCGTAAACTCCAAGTGTGTTTATTGATAGTATGTTTGTCCAACAATGTTGCGTCAAGTTTCCTTGCCAGCAAGCATCAATCACTGAAAAGAGGTCACGCAAATGTTTGGCATGTGACAACTAATATGAGACGCATGGGTTGTGTACTCCTGTGCTAAACTACCAACAGCATTGAAACCATCCAAAAACAGCAACATCCTACCTTAAACATCTTCCGGGCTGCCCGCCCTCTCGTGTATTTCTGGAAGACGATCGTCGCCTCCGCCCTTTTTCTCTCCCTCTCTCGTTTTTCTGCGAGAAGAAGTTTGAATAATTTTCTTGCTTTCCTTCCTCTCTCGAATTTCTGCATTGTGATGATCGCCTTGTAAACTCGTTTGAACTTCCTCCGCGCAACAAACCCCTGAATGATGGCGGGAAAATAATAAGCAAGATTTTATGCAGACCCCCAAAAAACTAGGGTTTCACAAAAGATATGAAGGCACTGAATTTGTCTGTAAACTTTTTGTGCGACAGGCACACGAGAACAGAACAAATAAATTGATAACGTTAACCATAGTAAGAAACGTTGGTATCTACTTCTTTTACTTTGGGGACTCCCAGACAACTAAAAAAACCTCACTGTGTTTCGCGTTAGGCCAAGTAATATTTTACGCCACTTGGTGTCGTTGTTGTTCCATAATATTGGCATGCATTCGATCGCGATACTTGAATCCACAGAAATCATACAAATTGCTTACTCGCACGAATCGTTGTGTGTGTACGATGTTCTTCTTCAGGCGAAGAAAGTATTTTCGCGCCGCTACAGCTCTCATCACTGATTGGATGATAATAGCGGCACGTGACACCTTTTCAAATCGCGCCTTTTCCAACTTTTGTTCGAGAATTTCCTTCATGAACGCCTGCAGAGTTAAAACATCCAACGTTACGTCATTATTTCTTATCAATAAAAATAACACAGAATGTAAACATTGTTCGAGGCAATTGCGCGGTTACGCAGGGTTTTCGCATAAGACCCTTGAGTGAAAGATCTGCCAGCAGTTCGTGACTTACCAAGACGGCAAATACTTTACACCTGTGAAGAATGGATCTTGTTCAAATCCCACCTTTGTATTTCCGAGTCTCCAATTCGTCCCTTCGGGGTCAACCAAGTTCAAAACTTCCTTGCTGTGATCACGTGGTTCGTTGGATGACGACAGAGCGCAAATCATTCCGTATCTTAATGGTCAAAACATTTAGCAGTTAAGCGACAGAGACTGGTGTAACTTAATGCATGATTTGTGGTCCAACATGCACATTTTAAATGGTCGAAAGTGGAGGAAATTTCTACACATGAATTTTTAGTTATTACTAGATCCATGCCGCGTGAAAGCAACAACCAATCACAGACCTGGATCACAGACCAGTTCTGGATAGTCACGTGACCCACCTGTCAAGAAAGTCTTTGTACAACCGCCTGACCGGAAAGCCAGCCTTCCTTACTCTCACAGTTTCCAACATTCCCGAATAACGAAGTTGGTTTAGAACGACCCCGGGGTTGAAGTTCTCCGCCACCTAGTGGTGAAAAACAAGTTTGTTACAAACTTTCTGATCGCGGCGACTTCTGCTGATATTTTTGTTGCTTTTGAACGGGATTGTGATTGTTAATATTTATGTTTATTTGCGTATATTATGTGCATTAAATTTCCTTGTTCCTGCGCAACACAGGAAAAATAACAAAAGTTAATTATTTATGTAACTAGGTACCCACATATGCATTTTATACATTGTGAACATTTTACAAGTAATCACCTTCTCCACATTTGGTTTCACGCATCTCACGAAGAACGGACTTGCAGATGAAAGTCTTTCCATTAAAGCGTGGAGGGATTTCTGTCAAATTGTTAAATGTATGGAAAATCCAAATTAACTTCAACTGTAGAAAGAGAACTTACTTTAAAGTGGCCACTTGCTGTTACGGCTGACTGCTTTTTCCGACCTTTCCCGGAGTCTTCCGAAGTTCCCCGAACTTTCTCAAACATGTCGTAGATAAGATCACAGCTATGAAAAATAATGTCACGAGTTTTTTTTTAGATAATTAAATTAAATATATACCTGGAATCCTTCAACAAGCCGAGTAAATCATCACGAAATGTATCGCGGTTTTTCTCCAGGAAGCCATCGATATTGTAGAGAACCTGCAATATTAAGTTAGCCATCACCCACGAACGCATAAAGCAAAATCGTTTGGGAATACCCAATCTCAACCTAGCCTTAACCCAACTTCAACCCAGCCTCAACCCAACCTCAACCCAGCCTTAACCCAACTTCAACCCAGCCTCAACCCAGCCTTAACCCAACTTCAACCCAGCCTCCATCCAGCCTTATCCCAACTTCAACCCAGCCTTAACCCAACCTCAACTCAGTCTTAACCCAGCTTCAACCCAGCCTCAACCTTTACCTCCCCAGCGTAATGTCGAATCCCGAACTGGTTTCCGGTCACTCGAGGTTTCACGTAGAAGGGATTTTTCTGCGAAAAAAAACAGAGTTAAAGTTGTGACGTAACAAAGTAGGGTGAAAAATATGTTTTTTCTTACCGCATGTTGGTTGTGGAGTTTCTGCAGCAGGGATTTGTCCGTTCCTTTCGGAAATCTACTCTCCTCGTTAATAAGTGACATCAAACCGAGGTTTTTCTCCACCAGGTCGAGACACTCACTGTTATCTGACCACTGGACGTCGCACCAGTCTATACCTTCCCTGTAAAGTGGAAGATTGTGAAATGGTGGCAACATTGCTCAAGCGCCCAACTCATATACATGTAGGAACCTGATCGGGATTCATGGCCAGGATATCCTGGGTTCGAATCCCGGTGTAGTTAAAAACGATTATAAAATGGTTGGGATTGAAATCACAAAAAAAACACAAATAAGTTAACAAATTTACTAGGGTTCGTGTGCAGGATAGCATGGGTTCGAGTCCCAACGTGGTATGTTAAGATAAAGCGAAAGGTTATTCCCCACAGATATTACCACGACCGAAGATATAAAATACAGGCGAAAAAGTGAAAAATGTAGAGAAAAAAAACACAGAAAAGGTTTTTTAGGTCCTTAATTAATCTAAATAACAAGTGGAGGGGAATGGGAAGATTGCATGGTTTCCATTTTTTGTTGCATTAATTTGTGCTGTCCAATGCAGTAAGTGATGTTTTACGAAGACTCACTTGTTGTATTCGATTTGTTCCAAGCTGAAAATGTGCCGGTTAAAAAATTCCTGTAGTTTTTCGTTTGCAAAGTTGATGCAGAATTGCTCGAAACGATTCACCTGAAAACAACACATGTAGACCCGGCGATAGAAGGTGACTGAATGATTGCAAAGATTTCAGTACTTTCTCACACAATACATTGATGCAACAAGAACAAATAATGTATATCTTGAATTAGAAATAACTGTAACCAAGCAACCCTTTAGTAAAACAAACTTATATGTCCACGTTTCTGGGCTTTAAAAATGTAAACGTTTGTAATTTCGACTTTAATCAAGATTGATAGAAACGCTCCTGGTTTTTGAGCAATTATAGCAACTGCAGTGTAACTCTAGCTGACATGTATTGTTAATTTAAAGGAACTGTTCTTGTGGCAACCCTCGCCGGATGGCAGACGTAACTTCGGTTGCAATAAAAACATGTTATGCAAGAAGGACTTTTTCTTCATACAATTAAAGCAACTTCGTTACCGAGAAGTTCTCAAAACCGAAAATATCGAGAATTCCGATGAAATGGAAGTCGTCCGGCCCCTTGATGCGGTGATTCACCTTCGAGATTATCCAACGGAATAATTGGGAGTAGAGCGCCATAGAAAGGGAGTCACGTGAGTCGCAGGCCTGCCAATCAGAGACAAGGAATATAGTATTTCATGGGTTCGACTATAGTTGCACAGGATGTAATACAAAGAAAATTGTGTGCATTTTTTGGAACTTCTCATTAACATAGTATGAATATATAGACGTGTAACTCTTTAAAACGTTGGCGTTTGAGCTGAATATGATATTTATTCTTGTTCAAATGTTGACGCGTGACTGTGGGAACGAATTGCTGACTCATGCTTACGTAGATCCGCAAGTGCTGAGTAACCGGGTCAGGACTGTTCAAAGCTTTAATGACGCAAGACAGATTTACACAAACATTTGGACAGTTTGTTTACACAACACCACAAGTGCCGAGATAAAAAGAAAAATCGTTTTCCGTTTTATGACAACCACGTGGATACTTGCAGCACTGATAAGTTTGCGTTAGCATTGGATTCTGGGACGGATAGTTGTAATAATTGCAGGGTTACCTGTTCGTATGGAAGGGATAGCAAAGGGGATCTTAAAGGCTCGCTTGATTGCCTGAAGATTGGGTTCCTTTTGTAGATTAAGTCGATCTCCTTTTCATTGTCATCTGAACGCTGTTGCAACATGCACAGATCTTTAATCAAAGTTTTTTACACTATGGGCAACATGCTAAATATAAGTGAAATAATGAAATGCTTTGGGCAGAGTCGTTTTGTTAACAACATTGTAATAGAATGTTTCGCGTTACATGAGAAAGAGTTAAATTTTATGTTGGCGGGGAAGCAATTAAAAACATTTGGTAGTCAGATGCAAACGACATGATTTTGAAACATCCCAAGTTTCCATGTTTGATAAAAAATTCAAATATTTTAAATATTTACGAAATCTACTTTGTACGATAATATTTTTATTTTCTTCTTTGAGCTGTGTGACCAATTGCTTGCAACGATTTAGTAACTAGATTTCTCAGATCAAGTAAAAAAGTTCCAACGGCAACTTACTGTTCGAACTTTGCAACGATATCAGCGAGGAAAGTGTTTGGTTCAATCGCTCTGTCAACATCGCCCTTGTGTTCGAATAATGCGAACGTGTTCTTATTCCCTTCCACGTTCATTCCATGCTGGAGTTTCTGGACAACCTGAACACCAAAGTTGGACGTAAACTGTCTAAAGTAACTCCTCTAATTTAAATTAAAAATATTTTGTAACTAAAACAACGAAACGCTTCTGAACACATAAAAATGCAGAACATAATTTTATAACAAATATTGAAAAAGAAGCATGTTTGCCACCAACCAACAAAACCAGTTCATCAGAAGAAAATACAATTCAAAATTATACAAGAAATACTTCCGAGCGTTCGACATTACAATTTGCAGCAATGCTCTACTTGCCTTTCCAGCAGTGGTGAAAGAGTTGATGTAGATTTCGCATGTTGCGCCACCATAGCAGTTAATCACAGTGACCAGGTCCCTCATCTCCAGCACAGCACAAATCTCAGCAATGGAAGGAACTATCTCACGTCGACGTGACGTCTGCTGACTCAGCGCATTTTCACCGAACTTAGCATAAGCTCCACCAAGAGTGCCAGGAAATCGCTCTTGTACCCTGATAACGGATGTTAATAAACAAACGGTGAAAAGGATCCCCGAATAATCATTACTGTACAGATTCCCAGGCATCTTATGGCACAATTGTGTGCAGTCAACAGCGTGAGGTAAGATAACCCGACCCGCTGTAATGCAAAACTACTGCTTAGTAGCAAGTGCTTCCCAAAGTGGCGCACGCCCCACCAGTTTGGCCCGGCAAAATCGTCGGTGGACGTGAAGGTTTAAGATATTTCTTGGTTTATCTACCATTAAACGAGCATTTTGTTTCAACTTTACTGGGAATACAAAGCATTGAGGCAAGCAATAAATTCTGGTTTACCAACAAAAGTGGGGTTAGAGATGTTTTAGAATTAGCGCTCAGACCAGATATTCCCAAAATTTTCGTCTGCGAAACCTATAACGATTGTTTAACTTAACCAAGAACCCCAAATTTAGTAAACCTTTTGTGTTAAGGGTTCCGCGAACTCTACATTGGATAACCAAGTTATTTACACAATTTGGTGACGTCATACCTCTTTAGATGCAGCTTCAGGTAAGACAGCACGGGACGTGATGGGCGGTACGCGCAACACATACAAGCTATGAGATGCCAGTAATGCGGACATGACGTCACATGAAGCTGGTCACACATTTGCTCGTCTGTGGTGAGTTGGAGGGTGAAGATGGCGGTTTGTTTGATTAATTGGAGATAAAGCTCGTCCTGGAATAGCTTGGAGCCGTGGCACACTCGCATGATCGCCTGAAACGAACAGATAGATGGTTTGTTGGCTGGACGGTGTCGCAATGCTTTTTGATTGTCTGTTTTGAATGCTGATTGACGTCAAGTAAAACTTTGATATAAATTGTGATATGTAAACATCGTTCCCCACTCATTGCAAAGAAAGATCCACAATTACCTGACAAACGTCATAACATGTGCAAATATATAGGGGAGGAAACTCAATTACAGGCGGGAATTGCAAAATTTAAAAACAATTTTTACCTGGAGTGATTTCGCTTCCTCCTCAATGTTCTGGAAAGTCCGTTCTTCTATTTGAAGGAGGACGTTAAAAATCCTCACAGCCTCGTCCCTCAACGTGTAGTGGTCGTCACGAGAGGGCACCTGTGAGCGAACAACGGTTGATTATGATTTCTATGCCTTTTTTTTCTAAGTAGCGAAACTATTAATTTTTTATTTTTTTTGGAATAATCAACTTGGTTCGTTAGCAACACAACAATATGAGCAATGTTACGTCGCAGATAGTTCGGTTAAGATGATATTGACGTCATCGTGGTTTTATGACAACCACATGGATACTTGCAGCACTATTAAGTTTGCGTTAGCATTGGATTCTGGGACGGATAGTTGTAATAATTGCAGGGTCACCTGTTCGTATGGAAGGGATAGCAAAGGGGATCTTAAAGGCTCGCTTGATTGCCTGAAGATTGGGTTCCTCTTGTAGATCAAGTCGATCTCCTTTTCATTGTCATCTGAACGCTGTTGCAACATACACAAATTTTAGTCATATTTTCATACACTATGGGCAACATGCTAAATATAAGTGAAAGAATGAAATGCTTTGGGCAGAGTCGTTTTGTTAACAACATTGTAATAATATTTCCTGATGTGTTTTTTAAGCAGGTGATTTCAATGCAAGAAGCTTTTCGCCTGGCTACCTAAGTGGCAAGATATCACCAGACACATTACCGACATATTAGATCGAAGCAGTTGCCCTGTAAGCAGATTACTCCAAGCAACAAGCTCAGTTTCAATTCTACACTTCTGTACCTTGATCTTGTCCATTAGGATCTTTGTTTTGGTGATAATCAGAGGTTGTCCATCTATCATAGCCTGGATCTCACTGCTCCAGATGTTCGCGTCTTCCTCTACCTCCGTGCTGAGTCGGAGGGTGTGCTTCCTCCCGTACACAACAATCTCCCACAAACCTGTCTGCGTCTGTAGTGAAATAGAGGGGGCGTAACTTCTAGTATAGAAAGTGTGGATCGAAACTACAGCTGCCGGTCAATGTTCAGTAATATTACACAAAAAATCACATGCTTAATGGAATCAACGTATATTTCCTTTGTATTATACCAGACTGATCATGTTTAAACAAGTGCTTTTCGTGTAGGCAACATACATATTATTAAACTTTATTACATTCGTTTTATGATTTTAAGTTTTACATGTTTTACATGGTAAGACGGAATCGTCCAACTATACAGGATCTCACAGCGAGGTTCGATTTAACAAGTGTTCATCTCTAGTAAACACACGAAAACCCACTTTTACTCCTACATACAGCAGGGACTTACAAAGACGTTCTCGTCCGGTGAGGTGACAACACAGAGACTGTTGAGTCCCATCGACCCGATCTTCTGGGCATCGCGGTTGCTGTTCTTGAAATATTCGATCGCGTTTGGTTTCACAACGATCCCCTGAATAATGGCGGGAAAACAAGAAACACACATGTTGTGTAGTAGATTTGTACAAAATACAGTCATTGTTTACATTAAATATAAAAAAAAAAGAAAATACAATACTTTGCTTTATAGAGATGGAAGTTCAATGCTGTTTCAAATCAGCAGTTGAGTTATGGCTCTGATCTTACTTACATCATTTTCACGAAGTAGTATTGTCCCATTGTTTGTCCAAATATACTTAAAGACTTGTCTTTTTTTGTGCTGCAAGCAAGTGTTGAATAATTTTCGGTTTTGTCTTGTCAAACTTTCTGTCATGAAAACATTTTGCAGGTTGAAAGTTGTTTCTTTGGAGTTAGGGAAATGCAGATTTGATTTGTTAAAAATATTTAATTCTTGATTTTCCTTAAGATAAACTTTCAGTTATCGGTGGGGATTATTTTGATGAGCTGCTTGTTGTTCTCACAGGTATTCTGTGTGAGATGCCAGATCAGTTTTTTGAATCAATACTCCCATGTGTTTGGCAATTGCAATTTGGTCGGTGCATTCTTCTTTAGTTTGTGTTACTCAAAATATTTGTTTTTAAAAAAAACAGAAAACAACAACAGTTGAACTGAAAGAAAAAGTATTAAAATTGCGAACATACATATTTCAATGCATTCTCTCCTGCTATGTTGTCCAAGGATATTTACTTCACTTTTGCTTCTTCAACATCTGTTTGCAATTTTAATACTTTTTCTTTCAGTTCAACTGTTGTTGTTTTCTGTTTCTTTTACAAACAAATATTTTTAGCCAAAATTTTCCTATTCCAACCTTATTGAAATAGACCTGGGGACACTGTGGATGGTTTTGTCTTGTAGGGGTCTCATAAGTGCAGTTGGTGACTGTGGCCCTGGACTAGCTCGCAAACTAGCCAGGAACAGATAATTCCAACGTAAGTCAGTTGGGTACCCATAACTGGGCACCAAACAATATAGACGAACCACTGCGGAGCGCATTATGCCCAAACAACTGCTTGGTATCCAACAGTGTTATCAGTATCAAATCATATGGTTCGTTATGGCTCATATGCATTTTTCTTTAGAATCAATTTGCTTTTAACGAATTTGAACACAGTTTTTACTTCATGTATGGAGTTTAGGTCGGCATAAACTCAACGTGATAATAAACAGTTCAAATTAAAAACCTGCATTTTGCGGCTGTTCAGCAATTCATGATATCACGTTTATAAACACCGCTGGTTCTCATGTTTAGAAATGTTCACGACAGGTTTTTGTGATGAAACCTGTATGAGACAAACAATAAAAGTCAAACAGAAATTATATAAAAAAAAACAAAATGTTACATTATAAGATTAATGTAGCAGTTAAAATCTGGAGCTAAACAAGAATTTAACTCGACCACAAAAAGTGGAAAAACTCACTAAAAGTCTGATGAAATGTTGACAATACCGATGTCCATGTGAGTATTGTGGATGTCAACTGATGGAACTTAGTTTACATGAAAACATTTTGTTGCCACTTTTACAAACAACCTCATCCACATCAATTGTAAAAAGTTCAGGGTTCTCCAATTCTATTTTGTTCCAATTTGATGAAAGTTTTGAAAATAATTTGGATTCTTCTGTGAATTGGTCGAGATACCAAGCAACACTCATGTGATAGGATGGGTTTGTGTAGTAAGGCTTGCAATGAAAATCCATGAAAGCTTTATTCACGATCTGAACGACTTTATTCAGTTGTTGAACTGCATGTTGCGCTGAAATCTGGAATTGTTTGCAAACAATAACAAACAATCTGATACCAAATCAAGACAAGAAATGCTGTCAAAAAAGTTTCACCCTTACCTTAAACCCACAAAATGATCTTGTTTTTTCATCATTCACATAAATATTCAAATCATCAGATGATAATGTGATTGAAAATCTTCGAAACCGTTTTAAATTTTGTCTGAGACTTTCCACTAAAGGGTCTATGCCTTGAAATACTCACATGGAAATCATCCACAAGATGCCATGTCGATTCTATCAATTAATTCGCAAACATTTAAAACTGTACACAATAATTTAAGCAGATAATTTAATACCTTTTTCTCTGCTTTCGAGTGTTTTTTCAATGAATCGTACGTACCTATGTTCCAGAAACCGGGGAAACCCCAAATTACGTCACAATAAAGGTGGGGTCAAGTTATGACGTCACACCAAAAATTACGTCACTGTGACGTCACTGGCTGAAGATACGCACCGACGAAGATTCTCGCCTACACGTACATACGCAGTTCTCCTATAACCACCGTCATTTCGGCGAAATGAAATTTGGTTAAAACCGAAATTATTTCACGCATGAATGAACACGGCTTCAAACAATTGTGTTCAAACAAAATAAGCATTAACTCACGAAAAAAACAAAAATGAGTTGTAATAACAAACATTTCAATCAGCAAGGTGTCCAATATTTGCAAAACAATATCTACACTTTAAAATTGCAATTTTTGAACACCTATAAAGTACATAACAACGAAATGGGTTTGACTGCGGTGTCGCTGTGTGAATCCCAGCATTCGCGTATTTTCGGCGCTGCATACAAGTGCCAATTTAATGATGTTCCGGGCCATAGGATTTTTTAAAAATTGGTGTAGAATAGGCTCAGAACATATAGATCACATTACAATAGCGTTTTTTGAACACCTATAAAGTATATCGCAACGAAATGGGTTTGACTGCGGTCACGCTGTGTGAATCCCAATATTAGCGTATTTTCGGCGCTGCATACAAGTGCCAATTTAATAATGTTCCGGGCCATAGAATTTTTTAAAAATTGGTGTAGAATAGGCTCAGAGCATGTAGATCACATTACAATAGCGTTTTTTGAACACCTATAAAGTATATCGCAACGAAATGGGTTTGACTGCGGTCACGATGTGTGAATCCCAGCATGCATGCGCATTGTTCGTCAAAGGCTTTGACTCAAACAGAAGGCAGTGAGCATTTGCGGCGCTGCATACAAGTGCCAATTTAATAATGTTCCGGGCCATAGAATTTTTTAAAAATTGGTGTAGAATAGGCTCAGAGCATGTAGATCACATTACAATAGCGTTTTTTGAACACCTATAAAGTATATCGCAACGAAATGCGTTTGACTGCGGTCACGCTGTGTGAATCCCAATATTAGCGTATTTTCGGCGCTGCATACAAGTGCCAATTTAATAATGTTCCGGGCCATAGGATTTTTTAAAAATTGGTGTAGAATAGGCTCAGAGCATGTAGATCACATTGCAATAGCGTTTTTTGAACACCTATAAAGTATATCGCAACGAAATGGGTTTGACTGCGGTCACGCTGTGTGAATCCCAGCATGCATGCGCATTGTTCGTCAAAGGCTTTGACTCAAACAGAAGGCAGTGAGCATTTGCGGCGCTGCATACAAGTGCCAATTTAATAATGTTCCGGGCCATAGGATTTTTTAAAAATTGGTGTAGAATAGGCTCAGAGCATGTAGATCACATTACAATAGCGTTTTTTGAACACCTATAAAGTATATCGCAACGAAATGGGTTTGACTGCGGTCACTCTGTGTGAATCCCAGCGAACGCGTATTTTCGGCGCTGCATACAAGTGCTAATTTAATGATGTTCCGGGCCATAGGATTTTTTAAAAATTAATGTAGAATAGGCTTAGAACATGTACATCACATTACAATAGCGTTTTTTGAACACCTATAAAGTATATCGCAACGAAATGGGTTTGACTGCGGTCACGCTGTGTGAATCCCAGTATTAGCGTATTTTCGGCGCTGCATACAAGTGCCAATTTAATAATGTTCCGGGCCATAGGATTTTTTAAAAATTGGTGTAGAATAGGCTTAGAGCATGTAGATCACATTACAATAGCGTTTTTTGAACACCTATAAAGTATATCGCAACGAAATGGGTTTGACTGCGGTCACGCTGTGTGAATCCCAGTATTAGCGTATTTTCGGCGCTGCATACAAGTGCCAATTTAATAATGTTCCGGGCCATAGGATTTTTTAAAAATTGGTGTAGAATAGGCTCAGAGCATGTAGATCACATTACAATAGCGTTTTTTGAACACCTATAAAGTATATCGCAACGAAATGGGTTTGACTGCGGTCACGCTGTGTGAATCCCAATATTAGCGTATTTTCGGCGCTGCATACAAGTGCCAATTTAATAATGTTCCGGGCCATAGGATTTTTTAAAAATTGGTGTAGAATAGGCTCAGAGCATGTAGATCACATTACAATAGCGTTTTTTGAACACCTATAAAGTATATCGCAACGAAATGGGTTTGACTGCGGTCACGCTGTGTGAATCCCAATATTAGCGTATTTTCGGCGCTGCATACAAGTGCCAATTTAATAATATTCCGGGCCATAGGATTTTTTAAAAATTGGTGTAGAATAGGCTCAGAGCATGTAGATCACATTACAATAGCGTTTTTTGAACACCTATAAAGTATATCGCAACGAAATGGGTTTGACTGCGGTCACGATGTGTGAATCCCAGCATGCATGCGCATTGTTCGTCAAAGGCTTTGACTCAAACAGAAGGCAGTGAGCATTTGCGGCGCTGCATACAAGTGCCAATTTAATAATGTTCCGGGCCATAGGATTTTTTAAAAAATGGTGTAGAATAGGCTCAGAGCATGTAGATCACATTACAATAGCGTTTTTTGAACACCTATAAAGTATATCGCAACGAAATGGGTTTGACTGCGGTCACTCTGTGTGAATCCCAGTATTAGCGTATTTTCGGCGCTGCATACAAGTGCCAATTTAATAATGTTCCGGGCCATAGGATTTTTTAAAAATTGGTGTAGAATAGGCTCAGAGCATGTAGATCACATTACAATAGCGTTTTTTGAACACCTATAAAGTATATCGCAACGAAATGGGTTTGACTGCGGTCACTCTGTGTGAATCCCAGCGAACGCGTATTTTCGGCGCTGCATACAAGTGCCAATTTAATAATGTTCCGGGCCATAGAATTTTTCAAAAATTGGTGTAGAATAGGCTTAGAGCATGTAGATCACATTACAATAGCGTTTTTTGAACACCTATAAAGTATATCGCAACGAAATGGGTTTGACTGCGGTCACGCTGTGTGAATCCCAATATTAGCGTATTTTCGGCGCTGCATACAAGTGCCAATTTAATAATGTTCCGGGCCATAGGATTTTTTAAAAATTGGTGTAGAATAGGCTCAGAGCATGTAGATCACATTACAATAGCGTTTTTTGAACACCTATAAAGTATATCGCAACGAAATGGGTTTGACTGCGGTCACGATGTGTGAATCCCAGCATGCATGCGCATTGTTCGTCAAAGGCTTTGACTCAAACAGAAGGCAGTGAGCATTTGCGGCGCTGCATACAAGTGCCAATTTAATAATGTTCCGGGCCATAGAATTTTTTAAAAATTGGTGTAGAATAGGCTCAGAGCATGTAGATCACATTACAATAGCGTTTTTTGAACACCTATAAAGTATATCGCAACGAAATGCGTTTGACTGCGGTCACGCTGTGTGAATCCCAATATTAGCGTATTTTCGGCGCTGCATACAAGTGCCAATTTAATAATGTTCCGGGCCATAGGATTTTTTAAAAATTGGTGTAGAATAGGCTCAGAGCATGTAGATCACATTGCAATAGCGTTTTTTGAACACCTATAAAGTATATCGCAACGAAATGGGTTTGACTGCGGTCACGCTGTGTGAATCCCAGCATGCATGCGCATTGTTCGTCAAAGGCTTTGACTCAAACAGAAGGCAGTGAGCATTTGCGGCGCTGCATACAAGTGCCAATTTAATAATGTTCCGGGCCATAGGATTTTTTAAAAATTGGTGTAGAATAGGCTCAGAGCATGTAGATCACATTACAATAGCGTTTTTTGAACACCTATAAAGTATATCGCAACGAAATGGGTTTGACTGCGGTCACTCTGTGTGAATCCCAGCGAACGCGTATTTTCGGCGCTGCATACAAGTGCTAATTTAATGATGTTCCGGGCCATAGGATTTTTTAAAAATTAATGTAGAATAGGCTTAGAACATGTACATCACATTACAATAGCGTTTTTTGAACACCTATAAAGTATATCGCAACGAAATGGGTTTGACTGCGGTCACGCTGTGTGAATCCCAGTATTAGCGTATTTTCGGCGCTGCATACAAGTGCCAATTTAATAATGTTCCGGGCCATAGGATTTTTTAAAAATTGGTGTAGAATAGGCTTAGAGCATGTAGATCACATTACAATAGCGTTTTTTGAACACCTATAAAGTATATCGCAACGAAATGGGTTTGACTGCGGTCACGCTGTGTGAATCCCAGTATTAGCGTATTTTCGGCGCTGCATACAAGTGCCAATTTAATAATGTTCCGGGCCATAGGATTTTTTAAAAATTGGTGTAGAATAGGCTCAGAGCATGTAGATCACATTACAATAGCGTTTTTTGAACACCTATAAAGTATATCGCAACGAAATGGGTTTGACTGCGGTCACGCTGTGTGAATCCCAGCATGCATGCGCATTGTTCGTCAAAGGCTTTGACTCAAACAGAAGGCAGTGAGCATTTGCGGCGCTGCATACAAGTGCCAATTTAATAATGTTCCGGGCCATAGAATTTTTTAAAAATTGGTGTAGAATAGGCTCAGAGCATGTAGATCACATTACAATAGCGTTTTTTGAACACCTATAAAGTATATCGCAACGAAATGCGTTTGACTGCGGTCACGCTGTGTGAATCCCAATATTAGCGTATTTTCGGCGCTGCATACAAGTGCCAATTTAATAATGTTCCGGGCCATAGGATTTTTTAAAAATTGGTGTAGAATAGGCTCAGAACAAGTAGATCACATTACAATATCGTTTTTTGAACACCTATAAAGTATGTCGCAACGAAATGGGTTTGACTGCGGTCACGCTGTGTGAATCCCAGCGATCGCGTATTTTCGGCGCTGCATACAAGTGCCAATTTAATAATGTTCCGGGGCATAGGATTTTTTTTAAATTGGTGTAGAATAGGCTTGGAACATGTAGATCACATTACAATAGCGTTTTTTGAACACCTATAAAGTATATCGCAACGAAATGGGTTTGACTGCGGTCACGCTGTGTGAATCCCAGTATTAGCGTATTTTCGGCGCTGCATACAAGTGCCAATTTAATAATGTTCCGGGCCATAGGATTTTTTATAAATTTGTGTACAATAGGCTTGGAACATGTAGATCACATTACAATAGCGTTTTTTGAACACCTATAAAGTATATCGCAACGAAATGAACTTGTCCTAGATGTATTTTTCTGAAATTTTGCTGAGAAACTTGTACTTTTCGATGTCTTCTATATTGTCAGACAGGCGACTAAATGAAAACCAAATTTGAAACCCGTCAACAAAAACAATGGAAGCGATGAATCGATTGAACAATTGCTCCCTTTGGTTTGGCAAGGATTATTTTTTTTCTTCCCGCAGACTTCGATCGCATAACCCTTTAACTTCACTGATAGTAAAGTAAATTGGCAGGCCAGACAGCAGACGTGATAAAACTTAAAGGGTCGTAAATTGAAACAATGGAACAAGGAACCGATTGAACAATTGTATCCTACGAAGTGGCAAAATTTATTTTACTTCCCACAAGGTCCGAAACGTCAGAACTTGATTGATCAAGACGTGAACAAACTTGGAAGGACGCATATAAAAACAAAGGAAGCTGCGAACCGATCGAACAATTATTTTGCGGAAAACTTTGGAAATTGATTTCCCTTCCCGCAGGTTTAGAAACGTAGCAATTGTTGCATCTTATGTGTTTCGATTTGTCCCCCGTTGGGCTTGACCGGTCCAGTCAAATCGCCAATTTACTTTTCGATCTGTCAAATCATTTTTTTCTTTTTTTGCGAACACCCTATTAAAACTCGTGTGTTTTTAAATTCTGTCATAATATGAACAACTTACAACAAGTCAGCGAGTTGACTTTGAGAAGCTAGTTGTTATTTTTGCAGTATGGTCACATTCAGAGAAGTTATTTTCAAGATTTTTGTGCCATGTGTTGCTGGTAGCAATTTAAAACGCAGAGAGGTTGCAAAGGCGACCGACTGTAGTTTTCGTCCCTATGTTGGACAATGTTTTGGAGGTAAGCATGTCGTGGGTGAAAATTTGTTAAACCCCATGGCATGGATTTGGTTGTTACGCATTTTATTTTTTTTGGTCCAAGATTTTTTTTTCGTTTTATTAGCATTTCTTGTGTTTTACACACTATTTATGTTGTACTGTTTGTGTGCTATTGGCACTGGCTACATATTTAGCGTTGTTCTGCATGCATTACTACATGTACCTGGTCCACACAGAATTTATGTTAGACTGTTTTCTACTTCTAATTGTGCTCACCCGAGGCAGCCTAATCTAATATATGGCATAAATTGCACCGGCTTACGCAGTCTAATACCATCGGGTAAGTTAATGTGGTGTGTAACGCGCACTGGTGGTTCCAGATTTGTAACTTCCGAAGACAAAATGAACCTCATTGCAAAGTATTTGTCCATGCGTGGTCGTAAAAAATTTAGTAGAAACCAAGCACAAGACTTTCTCAGCAACTGTAATCTTTGGGAGGGTTTGCATTCCAGGAAACGCGTGAAACGGCTTTTTAACTTTTGTCGTTCTTTTCGCACGGAAATTAATACTTTATTACGTAAATGTACTGGCTTTGAATCCACGCCGTTTAGAAAACAGAATATTTTTTTTAGTGCTGTGCCGTCACTGGTAAAACATTTACACAGATATCCAAACACTTCAAAATTGCCGTGTAAGGCGGTTAATGCCACGTTGAAGTCTTGCAAAATTGCCCTAAGCACAAAAAACAAGCTTAAAGTGAACAGACTCTGGGTAATAGACCCGATGTTTCGACAATCTGTACAAGATTTGTATAACAGGTCAAAGGGATTTAATACTACACCAGTCCCAGTATTAAGTAGTAGTACCCCTTCACGTTCTGAAGATCTTTTCTGCATTTGCAAAACCCCTTATGATGGTAGATTGATGGTAGAATGCGAAACATGCAAACAATGGTTTCACCCTAGTTGTGTTTTTACAAGTTTGTCTGTTCCCGCAACACTTTCTGAAAAACAATGGAAACGTTCTCGCCTCGTTTGTCCAGGTGTAAAACTTTCCTCACCACATAGCTATGAGCACATGTTGGTTGAAAGTGAAAGCATGGACGGTTTAGTTGGTGATAGAGACCCAAGTTTACCTTCCTCAAGCAAACGTTGTAAGGTAAGTTTGTCTCCTATATTACCGGATGTACCTATTTCTCCAATTAGAAACACACTGGATAATTTGTCCAGTGAAATAACCTCTGAAACTTCCCGTAATGTAACAGAAACGTTTGAGGACGATATGGCAACAATTGTATATCGTGATTTACCTTTTGATGAAAATGCTGACGTTTTAAGTGAACTTGGGGGAATAAGTAACGAAACAAAGCAAAAGTTTCCGCACACAGCAGACGTCAATATAGATGGTGTGTTTGTTCTATCTGTGCAGGAATGGCAGTCATTAGTCAAAAATAGATCCGTCAACCATTTTGCTAACGATTTTTACATAGGAGTAACAATTAGGGAAATTCGCAAAATATACCCAGGCTGTGTTCCAAACGTGTCCAACAACTATCTTATGAGTTTTGATGGGGTAAAAGACATTACAAAGGAAGAAAAATGTTATAAAGAAGGTTGGATTAACTTTTATTGCGGTCACCGCAGATGTGAAGATTGTGTGTGTGGAGTCAGGTTTGTAGTAACGTTTTGGTCTTTTGTTGATAAAGTTGAAGGAAGGGTTAAAATATCAGGTAAGCGTAACCACCTACCAGGCTGTAAGAAAAGTAGACGAATAACTGGAATAATGAGGATGAAACTTCGAAAGACATTGGTTCATCAAACCGCTGTCAAGCAGCATCGCACATTATTTAACACGCTTTATCCAGAAGAACGATGGCTGGGTGCCCATACGTACCTGCCTTCCCAATCGGTCTTGAACAATATGAAAAGCGAAACGTATCTCGGAACACGTAGAAGTAAGTTGTGGTTTATTAATTTGGATTGTTTGCGTGTCGTGTTGGCAAATCAAAATAAACCATTTATCAGGAACATTCGTTTACACCCTCCAGAAGTAACGCTATATTCCAATGCACAAATAAAAATTTTTAATCAAATTTGTGCCTTTGATATTGCGTACTTGGATGCGACCGGCAGCGTGCTTCGACGCATGGAAAGTTACTCTGATTTTCAAATATATACATTACTAATTCGAAACCCTAATAAGGGTGGGACACCGCTTCCAGTTGCAACTCACGTAACATCGAAGCATGATGCGGTAAACATCAGTCATTTTTTGGAAACATTTTTGTCGGATTGCCTCAAAATATGCAGCACCGTACGCAAACCAAAACTACTTGTTATTGATGGCTCGTTCGCTATGTGGAACTCCGCTTTAAAGGCATTTTGTCACGAAACACGATTGACCTTTTACAACCGATGTTACCGTATTGTTACAGGAGTTCCGTTGAAGAATGACATGCAAGAAACTTTCGTGCACAATTGCTATAGCCATGCCATGAAAGCAGCTAAAGTGCTATGCAACAAGTATAGTGAAAATAAAAAACTCCTGAAAACATACTTGTATTGGATTAATGCATTTTTTTGTTGTGTAACTATTTTTGAACTAGATAGTATGGTGGAAAGTTTTATAGTTTTAACCAATAACGAATCCACTTCATCATTAGTGGAACTTCATTTTAAGCGTTTAAAAGAAAAGGTATTTTCTGACCAAGCCGACTGCGACATAAACGAAGGCGAATGTTTTGTTTCTAATTCCGATTTTGTTTACACATCCAAGCATTCAGATAAACTGCAAGAACGCCAATCACCTTTTTATCTCAGATATCGAAGCAAGCTTGACTCCTACTTGAAGTCGGATGTGTCCCAGAAGTTCAATACAAGTACCAGTAAAAATGTGTATTACAACCCAACATTTTGTGCACGTGTAATAGAAATAATTTTGAGTAGAATTTGTGCTACATCAAAATTACTGCTGGGGGATTTATCCCGACATATAAACAAAGAAAAAACCACTTATCAACAGGAACAACTGTTTAATATGTACTCAAGAAAATGTAACTTGTTAAAAAATTGTAAACATCAGACCATTTTACAGAACAATCAAACGCAAGGAATAATCGAAGAGCATTTTGGTGACCTGAAATCAAACATATTAGACGGAAAAAGAGTTGCGCGATTAGATGAATTTGTCATTAAATATCATGAATCAATACTAATTTTACAAAAATTATTTGCAGATTCCATTACACATTTATATACCAAGCCTGGTAGACGTACAAATGTCACTTCGGATGCTGTCAAGCGTACGCAGGTGGTAGAATCTAAATTCAAAAAGAGAAAAAGAAAAGAGAAAAGTTTTTACTCTTCAGAAACGTTTTCTCAAAATCTGAAATACGCAAATAAGCCATGCGATTCCTCTCAAAAATTCGAAAAACTTATTGTCACCCCAGTTCTGCCACGTTTTACGTTTTGTCCAGATCACAGCGAAATTCATACATCGTGCAAGGATCTTGCTTACTATGTTTGGCATCTTATTCCATTTACTCCCACTTCTATTTTTAATACAGCTTTAGTCACGCCTTCTGGTGAGTCACTGTCATGGTTGGATTTGTGTTCGCTTTGCAGTAAACCTAGAGGTAAAACCTATATCTCTTTAACTCAAAATCCAATCAACACTCATAATGATGCAACGATTGGATGGTTAACGAATAATGTAGTAGATTGTTATATTTCCAGAACAGTCAGAAATGCTAATTCCGTACACCCTGGTAAGTTTGGTTTTCTTTCAACCGTATTAGCAGGTGAAATACTGAGTGGAAAGAAGTTAAAAAACATACGAAGGGCATGCCATGGAATGTTTTTTGGAGAAAAATTGTGCGAAAATATTTTCATTCCAACATTGTTCGAGCGACATTTTGTGGTTTTATGGTTTAAACAGGTTAATGGAGAACTGATACTTTTTAATTCAGCTCCGGGGTCCAGCAGACAATTATCAAGTTTAATTAGGAAAAACTTGATACCGATTTTATGCCTTTTCACAAGCAATGAAATCATACAGAAAAACAGCTCACTAGTTGAGCAGGAAGATTTGTCAAGTTGCGGCTTATGTGCATGTTTTACTGTTGACACCATTACAAACTATGTACTGAAGGTAAGTGAATTGGAATTTGTTGTTGCGCGCTTTCGCATTTGGATGTTATACGCGTTAGTTGAAGACTCTGCAAGTTGCAGCGACAAAGTTGCACTATTTTTGAAGAAAAATAGTTTGGTCCAGCTGGGTCTCCCTAATGTTCACAACAACTGTTGGTTAAGTAGTCTGTTTCAAGCAGCCCAATGTTTATTTGATGAGATTCCAGTGGCCACCATCGGTGAAACTTTACGAGAAAGAATCGCTAACTTCATTTGTCGCCTCTATCTCAAACAATCAGATAACAACTTGTACTTGCAGTTGGTCAAAGATGTATGTGGCGCACTTGGCTGGAAGTTGGGTCAGCAACAAGACCCAAATGAATTTTTAATGGTATTTGATTTTAGCTCTATTTTAAAATACTGTAATCTTAACATGTGTTTTCAGTACAAAACATCTGCAACTTGCCAGTCCTGTGGTAATGTTACCGAGTCAGTGCAAGAACAATCTCTACTGACGTTGCCTGTTGCCGATAACATTGCTGACAATAGTGATCTGGCCACATACTGTGATGCTGAGTTTCGAAACACGGCATTTAGGACATGCCCCTTTTGTCATAAACAAGCTACCACAAATATGGAAGGCCAGATCACTGATGTTTCGAATATATTGTGTATTGGACTTCACAGAAATGTGGATGGCCACAAACGAAAGAGAAGAATCGTTCCAAATCAGGTTTTACATATTTCGCAACATTTCTCTTTTCAGTTAGTGTCCGTTCTCGTGCACATTGGAGACAGTTTAAGCTCGGGTCACTACGTGGCGTATCAATTTTGTGAATCTGGTTTAACTGAATTTGATGACGCAGTTTTAAAACACGTCACTTGGGCTAGTGTTAAAGAAAGAATTCTTACTGGTTGTTGTACATTATTTTACAAAAGAGTTAAATCTAACCTTCACGATCCTAACCAGCAACCAAAGATTGTAATTCGTCGGAAGCGACGCCGCTTCAACGAAGAGGCAGCAAAATCAACCGAATGCCTGGTTTATAAAAATATTACTTTAAAACAACAAGTTAACGGTAAAGATGTTGAAATTTCGGAATTGGACGATTTATCTTCAGACATTAAAGATATCTACGATTTCGTTGCGAAACAGCTCAAAACAGTTCTTTTTCAGACGTTTGAACAAGGTCAGTTCCGGACAGATTGTTACCGCCTTTGTTTATGTTACCGGGAACACACTAAAAGCCTTATAATGTATAATCGAACTGTACGGCAACAAATATTATCGGCAAATGTCCATATGAACCTTTGGAGATTTGTAGAGTTCTCCTTTTGTCAACTCCTTATCCGACAACAACTCGTGGGGACACAAATTTTTCGAGAATCTATTGCTGATTTTGTGCTAAAACCTGAGTTGATCAGTAAACATACCATGTTGGGACATATAGTGTTGGACAAAAAGATAAAATCCAGGTTTATTTTGTGTCAAATACTCAATTTTGAGGCAGAAATTCTGTACGTAATGAAATTTAATAATTTTACGTACGAAGATGCCTCTCTTAAGCTTGGTTTTCCTGCACTGATGTACAAAAATCTATAAAATCCATGTTGTTGTGAATACTTTGTGTCGATTTGTGTTCATTCCCGTGACTGTATGTTTGTTGTATGAGACTTTTTAAAACTTCACCAACGTGAAACCAAAAAAATATTTGTGTTGTTTGGGTCGTTGCATGCCTTAAGTTGTAGTAATCGTAATTATGCTGTGAATGTTTTGTTTTTGTGTTAATCTTATATTTTTTGCATTTGCCGCTAGGACAAACCTCTTGTACTTAAAATCGTTGTTGCGTTAATCAATGTAAGGCCAGATATGTTATTTTACCCAATAATTTTAAAGGCCGTGGTCTACTTATGCTAAAATCTTATTAGAACTTGCTTTAACTTTAAACTCCAACTTCAATCTGCCAAATAACTGTTTATTTGTTAAATCTTTAAAATAAATCCACTACGGTTGCCGGAACCTTGACGTGGTGTAGTGGCTTTAAACAAATACCGGCAAGTGATACAATATGTTTGTAAAATTATTTTTGCACAAGCTTATCCCAGTCAAACTTTATCCCAGTCGTATCACTGAATCATTAATGGAGACCACTGGCTATCTGTGATCTTTCCTAGTTTGTCACGGAAAGGCGTTATCACTGATTGTCGGCAATAAAGATCGGAAGTTTATCATATCGTTGACACGCATATGACAAGTAAACTATTTTTTTGTGATTTATTCCCAAATTATACCACAAGCCCTGTGGTAATCTGACGAAAATATGGAATAAATCTCGTAATATATGGTATTGACTGTTTGGCTGCGCAAATTTTATCTTTTTTCGGATTTGTTTCATTTGAGTAATCACGAATTTAGGCAATTCCCGACCATTTAATTCCATGTTCTTACTGATTTTATGGGTCTTAGGGTTTGGACAATATAATGATTTAGGTCTTTCGGTTTGAGTACTGCAATCAAGGCATTGTAAAATAATAGAATATATACAATTCATTGCATTACCAATTATGCATTACAAGCCATGGTGTCTCCATATTCAGCGCAAAGTTTCCATCGCCCAGACATTAACGGCCGAATTTAGATGCCCTCCCCCAACAAATGCGCAACAATTCCTTTGTTCGCTTACGATATAACCGTCAGCGAATCACCACATTCCCTCAAGCTAACTCCCAATCTGTGCCGCAGCCGGTGGTGTGTGACGTCACCCCCTTTTTCAAAATTCAATTTGAAAAAAATCGCGCCAAATATGTGCGCCACAAAGTTATAGAAAGTTGGGACAAAAAGGATGCTCTAACTTTTTAAGTGTTGCTTGTTAACAGTGAAATAAGCCACGCTTACTGAAATACGTATTTGTATCAAATTAATAAAAGCTTCGGCTCAGGTGCTTAAGGCCAAGCAAGTAATTAGTGCAAAAAGGTGAGTTTGTATCCTGTTAGTTTTGTTGTCGCCAAAAGGAAGGATGTTAGGTGAGGTACTTGCTGAGTTAATGTTCGATGCTACCATGCGTGGCGTCGGGCTAAATGTTTACTAGGCTACCGGTATACAAATATAATTGTTTTCGCAGGATTAGCTACTTTTAATTTTTCAAGTGTTTAGCAAAATGCCTCGCACTAAAAGCAATATGAGTTTCTACAAACCTTGTGACAAATTATCAAGAAAACAAGTGGGCAAGAAGAAAAAATCAACAAAAGAAGAATGCCTATTCACGGAGGGGACTTGAGTTGGTAATCAGCGCCATCACAGCAAAAAAGCATTTCAAGACACAAAGCTGTTCTTCAAACTGTTAGGTAAGGATTTGGAAATCTTTTACATTATTGTTACTGAACATAACCACGGGTAAAGTGGAGCGTTATTCCACTGGGACTCCCTTATACGCACGGCTTTGTTATGCCATTGTTCATCGTTTCACACCCCATTAAGCACCAACATTCACTGGTCGTGATGGCGGTCACATCACACAACCAGAACTAATTGATTTATACTTTTGATTTTTTTGCAGATTCTCTACAATTTATGGGATGAAAGGATTAAAAAATTCCAATATTAACAAAGAAATCGTGGTAGTGCTTTCCAACACCTAAGACTGGGACGGAGGGAAAAAACGTTGAAGGCTATGCGCCAGTTCAAGCGGTAGTTTTATGGAACCTCTTGACGAGGTCGACCGCGACTGACGCCAAAAACACGCTCTGTCCGGTTTAATGCAGTCGGTCAATGTCGTTGTGAGCTCACATGTTCGTTTTGGTTCTCAATAAAGTTATGAAAAGATATATTGTGTGAGCATGTCGTTTTTTCAAGCAAATGCAGCAGAATTAGGTTATACCCGACATTAGCGTGATTATCCATGAGCAGTATCTGATATATCCCATATTCTCACTCATGACGGTCAAGTATATTCATTCATGATCAGGTGTTACCTTTCATGTATTAACATGGGGATATATCCCAGAATTATTGCCGAATTTGGGGGTGCAAATCTATAATGATAATTAATGATGGCTTGATAAAACATGAGTGATACCGGGATAATTTTCTGACTGGGATGTGACTTTAAACACAATTCAAAGCGTTTTTTACCGCCCAAAAGTATCCTTGTGTCCTTTTATTGAATGGTAATGTAAAATCATTTACATTAATTACAAAAATTTTGTTTGTAGTTTGCCAACCCACCGTCGTAGCAGCCCCACAAGTAGTGAGAAGCTGCAACACTATGGTTTCTAGCAAACGAAAAGAAAGATGAATTTTAAACAACTTACCTGTATCGCAACAGATGCCTCGTTGGAAGTGCGGCCGCACACAATGCCCCCAGGAATTTCTTAAATTTTTTTTTTTAATGATGCTAAATAGCTGAGTATGCTGCGACGCACCATTGACGCCTTGTTAAATCCCCATTGGGCTTTGCTACGCCACACAAGATAAAGAATCGTCACTTAATCAATGAAAACGTTCACCCACATAATTCACTGTAATGTGATATCAGTTAAACGTCGACGTTGCCACTTAAAATTCATCCCACACATTTTCGAAACACGGACATATTCGAAAATACCTCCATTTATGTTTTGAATGATTTATTTTCGCAACATTTACATTGTTATGCGTGGGCGGAAATAAAAAAGGGGAGATTGTGATACTAAGAGGTATATTTAATTAACATAACATAATCGTTGAGATATATTTTATAGGTGTTCAAAAAACGCTATTGTAATGTGATCTACATGTTCTGAGCCTATTCTACACCAATTTTAAAAAATCCTATGTCCCGGAACATTATTAAATTGGCACTTGTATGCAGCGCCGCAAATGCTCACAGCCTTCTATTTGAGTCAAAGTCTTTGACGAACAATACGCATGCATGCTGGGATTCACACAGCGTGACCGCAGTCAAACCCATTTCGTTGCGATATACTTTATAGGTGTTCAAAAAACGCTATTGTAATGTGATCTACATGCTCTGAGCCTATTCTACACCAATTTTTAAAAAATTCTATGGCCCGGAACATTATTAAATTGGCACTTGTATGCAGCGCCGCAAATGCTCACTGCCTTCTGTTTGAGTCAAAGCCTTTGACGAACATGCGCATGCATGCTGGGATTCACACAGCGTGACCGCAGTCAAACCCATTTCGTTGCGATATACTTTATAGGTGTTCAAAAAACGCTATTGTAATGTGATCTACATGCTCTGAGCCTATTCCACACCAATTTTTAAAAAATCCTATGGCCCGGAACATCATTAAATTGGCACTTGTATGCAGCGCCGAAAATACGCTAATACTGGGATTCACACAGCGTGACCGCAGTCAAACCCATTTCGTTGCGATATACTTTATAGGTGTTCAAAAAACGCTATTGTAATGTGATCTACATGCTCTGAGCCTATTCTACACCAATTTTTAAAAAATCCTATGGCCCGGAACATTATTAAATTGGCACTTGTATGCAGCGCCGAAAATACGCTAATACTGGGATTCACACAGCGTGACCGCAGTCAAACCCATTTCGTTGCGATATACTTTATAGGTGTTCAAAAAACGCTATTGTAATGTGATCTACATGTTCTAAGCCTATACTACACCAATTTTCAAAAAATCCTATGGCCCGGAACATCATTAAATTAGCACTTGTATGCAGCGCCGAAAATACGCGATCGCTGGGATTCACACAGCGTGACCGCAGTCAAACCCATTTCGTTGCGATATACTTTATAGGTGTTCAAAAAACGCTATTGTAATGTGATCTACATGCTCTGAGCCTACTCTACGCCAATTTTTAAAAAATCCTATGGCCCGGAACATCATTAAATTGGCACTTGTATGCAGCGCCGAAAATACGCGTTCGCTGGGATTCACACAGAGTGACCGCAGTCAAACCCATTTCGTTGCGATATACTTTATAGGTGTTCAAAAAACGCTATTGTAATGTGATCTACATGCTCTGAGCCTATTCTACACCAATTTTTAAAAAATTCTATGGCCCGGAACATTATTAAATTGGCACTTGTATGCAGCGCCGAAAATACGCTAATACTGGGATTCACACAGCGTGACCGCAGTCAAACCCATTTCGTTGCGATATACTTTATAGGTGTTCAAAAAACGCTATTGTAATGTGATCTACATGCTCCAAGCCTATTCTACATTAATTTTTAAAAAATCCTATGGCCCGGAACATCATTAAATTAGCACTTGTATGCAGCGCCGAAAATACGCGTTCGCTGGGATTCACACAGAGTGACCGCAGTCAAACCCATTTCGTTGCGATATACTTTATAGGTGTTCAAAAAACGCTATTGTAATGTGATCTACATGCTCTGAGCCTATTCTACACCAATTTTTTAAAAAATTCTATGGCCCGGAACATTATTAAATTGGCACTTGTATGCAGCGCCGAAAATACGCTAATACTGGGATTCACACAGCGTGACCGCAGTCAAACCCATTTCGTTGCGATATACTTTATAGGTGTTCAAAAAACGCTATTGTAATGTGATCTACATGCTCTAAGCCTATTCTACATTAATTTTTAAAAAATCCTATGGCCCGGAACATCATTAAATTAGCACTTGTATGCAGCGCCGAAAATACGCGTTCGCTGGGATTCACACAGAGTGACCGCAGTCAAACCCATTTCGTTGCGATATACTTTATAGGTGTTCAAAAAACGCTATTGTAATGTGATCTACATGCTCTGAGCCTATTCTACACCAATTTTTAAAAAATTCTATGGCCCGGAACATTATTAAATTGGCACTTGTATGCAGCGCCGCAAATGCTCACTGCCTTCTGTTTGAGTCAAAGCCTTTGACGAACAATGCGCATGCATGCTGGGATTCACACAGCGTGACCGCAGTCAAACCCATTTCGTTGCGATATACTTTATAGGTGTTCAAAAAACGCTATTGTAATGTGATCTACATGCTCTGAGCCTATTCCACACCAATTTTTAAAAAATCCTATGGCCCGGAACATCATTAAATTGGCACTTGTATGCAGCGCCGAAAATACGCTAATACTGGGATTCACACAGCGTGACCGCAGTCAAACCCATTTCGTTGCGATATACTTTATAGGTGTTCAAAAAACGCTATTGTAATGTGATCTACATGCTCTGAGCCTATTCTACACCAATTTTTAAAAAATCCTATGGCCCGGAACATTATTAAATTGGCACTTGTATGCAGCGCCGAAAATACGCTAATACTGGGATTCACACAGCGTGACCGCAGTCAAACCCATTTCGTTGCGATATACTTTATAGGTGTTCAAAAAACGCTATTGTAATGTGATCTACATGTTCTAAGCCTATACTACACCAATTTTTAAAAAATCCTATGGCCCGGAACATCATTAAATTGGCACTTGTATGCAGCGCCGAAAATACGCTAATACTGGGATTCACACAGCGTGACCGCAGTCAAACCCATTTCGTTGCGATATACTTTATAGGTGTTCAAAAAACGCTATTGTAATGTGATCTACATGTTCTAAGCCTATACTACACCAATTTTTAAAAAATCCTATGGCCCGGAACATCATTAAATTAGCACTTGTATGCAGCGCCGAAAATACGCGATCGCTGGGATTCACACAGCGTGACCGCAGTCAAACCCATTTCGTTGCGATATACTTTATAGGTGTTCAAAAAACGCTATTGTAATGTGATCTACATGCTCTGAGCCTATTCTACGCCAATTTTTAAAAAATCCTATGGCCCGGAACATCATTAAATTGGCACTTGTATGCAGCGCCGAAAATACGCGTTCGCTGGGATTCACACAGAGTGACCGCAGTCAAACCCATTTCGTTGCGATATACTTTATAGGTGTTCAAAAAACGCTATTGTAATGTGATCTACATGCTCTGAGCCTATTCTGCACCAATTTTTAAAAAATCCTATGGCCCGGAACATTATTAAATTGGCACTTGTATGCAGCGCCGAAAATACGCTAATACTGGGATTCACACAGCGTGACCGCAGTCAAACACATTTCGTTGCGATATACTTTATAGGTGTTCAAAAAACGCTATTGTAATGTGAACTACATGCTCTGAGCCTATTCTACACCAATTTTTAAAAAATTCTATGGCCCGGAACATTATTAGATTGGCACTTGTATGCAGCGCCGCAAATGCTCACTGCCTTCTGTTTGAGTCAAAGCCTTTGACGAACAATACGCATGCATGCTGGGATTCACACAGCGTGACCGCAGTCAAACCCATTTCGTTGCGATATACTTTATAGGTGTTCAAAAAACGCTATTGCAATGTGATCTACATGCTCTGAGCCTATTCTGCACCAATTTTTAAAAAATCTTATGGCCCGGAACATTATTAAATTGGCACTTGTATGCAGCGCCGAAAATACGCTAATACTGGGATTCACACAGCGTGACCGCAGTCAAACCCATTTCGTTGCGATATACTTTATAGGTGTTCAAAAAACGCTATTGTAATGTGATCTACATGCTCTGAGCCTATTCTGCACCAATTTTTAAAAAATCCTATGCCCCGGAACATTATTAAATTGGCACTTGTTTGCAGCGCCGAAAATACGCTAATACTGGGATTCACACAGCGTGACCGCAGTCAAACCCATTTCGTTGCGATATACTTTATAGGTGTTCAAAAAACGCTATTGTAATGTGATCTACATGTTCTAAGCCTATACTACACCAATTTTCAAAAAATCCTATGGCCCGGAACATCATTAAATTAGCACTTGTATGCAGCGCCGAAAATACGCGATCGCTGGGATTCACACAGAGTGACCGCAGTCAAACCCATTTCGTTGCGATATACTTTATAGGTGTTCAAAAAACGCTATTGTAATGTGATCTACATGCTCTGAGCCTATTCTACGCCAATTTTTAAAAAATCCTATGGCCCGGAACATTATTAAATTGGCACTTGTATGCAGCGCCGAAAATACGCTAATACTGGGATTCACACAGCGTGACCGCAGTCAAACACATTTCGTTGCGATATACTTTATAGGTGTTCAAAAAACGCTATTGTAATGTGATCTACATGCTCTGAGCCTATTCTACACCAATTTTTAAAAAATTCTATGGCCCGGAACATTATTAGATTGGCACTTGTATGCAGCGCCGCAAATGCTCACTGCCTTCTGTTTGAGTCAAAGCCTTTGACGAACAATGCGCATGCATGCTGGGATTCACACAGCGTGACCGCAGTCAAACCCATTTCGTTGCGATATACTTTATAGGTGTTCAAAAAACGCTATTGCAATGTGATCTACATGCTCTGAGCCTATTCTGCACCAATTTTTAAAAAATCTTATGGCCCGGAACATTATTAAATTGGCACTTGTATTCAGCGCCGAAAATACGCTAATACTGGGATTCACACAGCGTGACCGCAGTCAAACCCATTTCGTTGCGATATACTTTATAGGTGTTCAAAAAACGCTATTGTAATGTGATCTACATGCTCTGAGCCTATTCTGCACCAATTTTTAAAAAATCCTATGGCCCGGAACATTATTAAATTGGCACTTGTATGCAGCGCCGAAAATACGCTAATACTGGGATTCACACAGCGTGACCGCAGTCAAACCCATTTCGTTGCGATATACTTTATAGGTGTTCAAAAAACGCTATTGTAATGTGATCTACATGTTCTAAGCCTATTCTACACCAATTTTTAAAAAATTCTATGGCCCGGAACATCATTAAATTAGCACTTGTATGCAGCGCCGAAAATACGCGATCGCTGGGATTCACACAGCGTGACCGCAGTCAAACCCATTTCGTTGCGATATACTTTATAGGTGTTCAAAAAACGCTATTGCAATGTGATCTACATGTTCTGAGCCTATTCTCCACCAATTTATAAAAAATCCTATGGCCCGGAACATCATTAAATTGGCACTTGTATGCAGCGCCGAAAATACGCGAATGCTGGGATTCACACAGCGACACCGCAGTCAAACCCATTTCGTTGTTATATACTTTATAGGTGTTCAAAAATTGCAATTTTAAAGTGTAGATATTGTTTTGCAAATATTGGACACCTTGCTGATTGAAATGTTTGTTATTACAACTCATTTTTGTTTTTTTCGTGAGTTAATGCTTATTTTGTGTGAACACAATTGTTTGAAGCCGTGTTCATTCATGCGTGAAATAATTTCGGTTTTAACCAAATTCCATTTCGCCGAAATGACGGTGGTCTCCTATAGGCATCGAAAAGGCGACGAAAGGCACAACAGCAACGAAGAAAATACGTGTTTACGCTTCATTGATTATTCAATAAAATAAACATTTTACAAGCTTGAAATTGCCTACGATCAACCACAAGGGTATCCAAAAGCAATATAAGAAAAAAATGAAGCTAAGCATAGCGCGTATTAGCGCCGTTGGCGGTAAATATGTCACAAAGTGAACAATTGTATGTCGCCCAGAAGGAGATGTCGCACAGACTTAATTTTTTGCACAGACAACCACAAGTGTCACCAAACCACCTTACTTGAAAATCTAGGCGATAACGAAATATTAACCCTATTTAAATCGACGACAAACTTTTGTTTGTGACGTAACAACGTTGATGATAGATGGATTAGATCAAAATTGTAGTCATCTTATAACACAGTCTCTTCTGTACAATCGTATCCATTTATACATTTATCGGACCAGTACTTTAGCTTGTACACCTCGAAACATACACATATCTCTACGCACTCTGGCGCCGTTGGCGGCAAGAGGGGGTACCAAGTGCGGAATCGTACGTAACCATGAAGAAGACGTCGCAGAGACTTGAAATTTAGTACAAATTATAAGAAGAGACATATAACAAACATACTAAAAACACAAGTCGCTACCTCTTTATTAACCCTCTTTTAAACAACGATACACATTTGTTTATGACGTAACAACGTTAATGATAGATGGATTGGATCAAAATTACAATCATCTTATAACACCGTCCCTCCTGCACAATCGTACCAAAATTTACAATAATCGGAGAAGTACTTTACCTTTCACACCTCAAAACATACACACACCTCTTCGCACTCTGGCGCCGTTGGCGGCAAGAGAGGGTACCAAGTGCGGAATCGTACGTAACCATGAAGAAGACGTCGCAGAGACTTGAAATTTAGTACGAATGACAAGAAGAGACATATAACAAACATACTAAAAACACAAGTCGCTACCTCTTTACTAACCCTATTTTAAACATCGATAAACTTTTGTTTGTTACGTAATAACGTTGATGATAGATGGATTCGATTAAAATTACAATCATCTTATAACACCGTCCCTCCTGCACAATCGTACCAAAATTTACAATAATCGGAGAATTACTTTACCTTTCACACCTCAAAACATACACACACCTCCTCGCACTCTGGCGCCGTTGGCGGCAAGAGGGGGTACCAAGAGCGGAATCGTACGTAACCATGAAGAAGACGTCGCAGAGACTTGAAATTTGGTACAAATTATAAGAAGAGACATATAACAAACATACTAAAAACACAAGTCGCTACCTCTTTATTAACCTTCTTTTAAACAACGATACACATTTGTTTATGACGTAACAACGTTAATGATAGATGGATTGGATCAAAATTACAATCATCTTATAACACCGTCCCTCCTGCACAATCGTACCAAAATTTACAATAATCGGAGAAGTACTTTACCTTTCACACCTCAAAACATACACACACCTCTTCGCACTCTGGCGCCGTTGGCGGCAAGAGAGGGTACCAAGTGCGGAATCGTACGTAACCATGAAGAAGACGTCGCAGAGACTTGAAATTTAGTACGAATGACAAGAAGAGACATATAACAAACATACTAAAAACACAAGTCGCTACCTCTTTACTAACCCTATTTTAAACATCGATAAACTTTTGTTTGTTACGTAATAACGTTGATGATAGATGGATTCGATTAAAATTACAATCATCTTATAACACCGTCCCTCCTGCACAATCGTACCAAAATTTACAATAATCGGAGAATTACTTTACCTTTCACACCTCAAAACATACACACACCTCCTCGCACTCTGGCGCCGTTGGCGGCAAGAGGGGGTACCAAGAGCGGAATCGTACGTAACCATGAAGAAGACGTCGCAGAGACTTGAAATTTGGTACAAATTATAAGAAGAGACATATAACAAACATACTAAAAACACAAGTCGCTACCTCTTTATTAACCTTCTTTTAAACAACGATACACATTTGTTTATGACGTAACAACGTTGATGATAGATGGATTGGATCAAAATAACAATCATCTTATAACACCGTCTCTTCTGTACAATCGTACCCATTTATACATTAATCGGACCAGTACTTTAGCTTGTACACCTCGAAACATACACATATCTCTACGCACTCTGGCGCCGTTGGCGGCAAGAGGGGGTACCAAGTGCGGAATCGTACGTAACCATGAAGGAGACGTCGCAGAGACTTGAAATTTAGTACGAATGACAAGAAGAGACATATAACAAACATACTAAAAATTCAAGTCGCTACCTTTTTATTAACCTTCTTTTGAACATCGATAAACTTTTGTTTGTTACGTAATAACGTTGATGATAGATGGATTCGATCAAAATAACAATCATCTTATAACACCGTCTCTTCTGTACAATCGTACCCATTTATACATTAATCGGACCAGTACTTTAGCTTGTACACCTCGAAACATACACATATCTCTACGCACTCTGGCGCCGTTGGCGGCAAGAGGGGGTACCAAGTGCGGAATCGTACGTAACCATGAAGGAGACGTCGCAGAGACTTGAAATTTAGTACGAATGACAAGAAGAGACATATAACAAACATTCTAAAAACACAAGTTGCTACCTTTTTATTAACCTTCTTTTGAACATCGATAAACTTTTGTTTATGACGTAACAACGTTGATGATAGATGGATTGGATCAAAATTACAATCATCTTATAACACCGTCCCTCTTGTACAATCGTACCAAAATTCACATTAATCAGACCAGTGTTTTAGTTTGTACATCTCGAAACATACACACACTTCTAAGCACTCTGGTGGCGATGGCGGCAAGAGGGGATACCAAGTGCGGAATCGTACGTAACCATGAAGAAGACGTCGCAGAGACTTGAAATTTGGTACGAATGACAAGAAGAGACATATAACAAACATTCTAAAAACACAAGTTGCTACCTTTTTATTAACCTTCTTTTGAACATCGATAAACTTTTGTTTGTGACGTAACAACGTTGATGATAGATGGATTGGATCAAAATTACAATCATCTTATAACACCGTCCCTCTTGTACAATCGTACCAAAATTCACATTAATCAGACCAGTGTTTTAGTTTGTACATCTCGAAACATACACACACTTCTACGCACTCTGGCGCCGTTGGCGGCAAGAGAGGGTACCAAGTGCGGAATTGTACGTAACCATGAAGAAGACGTCGCAGAAACTTGAAATTTGGTACAAATTATAAGAAGAGACATATAACAAACATACTAAAAATTCAAGTCGCTATCGCTTTATTAACCTTCCTTAAATCAACGATAAACTTTGTTACGTAACAATATATAATAGATAGATTGGATCAAAATTGTAGTCATCTGATAACACCGTCCCTTTTGCACCATCGTACCACTATTCACAATAATCGGAGAAGTACTTTAGATTGTACACCTCGAAACACACACACACCTTTACAATGAGGGACATGACACATTAAAAATTGAATTCGCTGCCAGTTTATTTATCGGGTTCGGATTAGCATTGCCAGAACGATATCACAAATACACACACAAACTGCATTAACTCGGATGTTAATATAAACTTATTTTATTGCTTTGAGAATTTTCCAACTGCACCCGTGAGGTAATCTCAACGCAGTCGTTAGGTTTTTTTTTTGCAGGACCTTTTGCCGGTAGCCGTATTGTACGTGCCTATTTACATTTTAGGTTTTTTTCAGAGCAGGTCCTCTCACGAAGTTTGGAATACTTGACCTGCGTTTCTCGGGCAGCATTGTCACCTGCACAAGTTTAAAAGCGTTAACTTGTCACCTAAATTGGTGTTTGTAGTCTATTTTTAACAATACTTGCCCATTTAAACCAAATACTTTGGATTGTTTTTTATGGCCAAAATCAAATCATTAAAATAATGAGATTTTGGCCTCCTTTGTCTCCACAAAAACTCATCCAAGTAAGATGGAATGAAATCCCTGGACACCCCGTTTTTTTTTCTCATCATTCTTTTGGCTGAAGCCCATAAACTCTCAATGCTGTTGGTATGGACACCAGCAGCTGTCACATATTGCTGCGAATGGTTCACAGTCCTATGTGTGTATCCGATGTCTGCAAAGGTAATGTTGTAGTCGTCTACGATATACAAAAAAAATATCACAATAATCTTACTTCCAAGATTTCTGTAAACTCTCCACTCATCTGATCAGATTTCTGTGCCCGGGAGAATGTGGCGACGGATAACCGCTTCCAAGGTCTGCTGGTCACGGGCGGGAACCAGTTGCATGAAGCACTCACTTAAATAAAAAACATATTACGTGCTTTGTTGATGGTATTGTTAAAAAAATTACTTGGTCTGCATATCTATGCCGCCAAAAACCCATTGTTGCGGAATTGCGCGGGCCTGGGCATTGGAGCACGGTTTTCTTCGCGCCACCAGCGATTCATCAATAGCCACTACGTGGCCAGGACCTCCAATCAAAATAGGACTGGTCATCAGATCTTCTGTACAAATCTAAACGTGCCAAGACATATTAGTTACACACGAAATGTCATATGACAAGTTTGATACTAGTTACCTCGCGAAGAAAACCGCACCAATCGACGCACGCTCCGTTGGCAATCTCTGCCTCTTTGCAGATTGCATCTTGTGTACTTTCTGCCCAATGATAGAGGATGGTTAGGAGCTGCACCATGGAGAGGTTGCTCCTCTCAAACAATGAGCCTGCACGTATCGACATGCGTTTCTTGCATTCCTGGCATTGTTCGATGCAAACACAAATGATTAACCTTAGCATATACACTTTAAAATCAATAAAGCCACCGTTATTGATAAAAACCTACTTTGTCAGGGCACCTCCAAACTCGTCCGTCCTTGGACGCTTGCAGACGTTGTTCGGTCATGTCTGACCCGCAGACACATATTTTTGTTAAACACAGCAACCCATGTTGCCGAGCCCAATTAATGGCATCGTTGTTGTGGAGGAAAGCACCACACAGAGAAAGTTGACATGAGTTTACACCTACAAGCGAGTTCATGTTGATAGCACACGAATTTGCAAGAAAAGACAGTTTTTTGCGTTTCACGTTCCACATCATAAAAAAAGAAAAAGGCGACACCAAAGTTTTTAAGATGCCCATTATTAGAAAACAATGAGCATTATTGACAAACTTGCAGAGACATGGGATTACCAAATAAGGCAACGAAAATATGCTTCCTGGTATTGCGAAATTAAACTTTCAACAAATACAAGCATGATTCATTGCTTACAGTTAGCATTCTAGTTTTACCAACATGTACCACAGCAAAGCAGTTGTGGAAATGTAAAACACTTTTGGCAATTTATTTTATTGCTGGAAGACTTAAACTTGGTTGAAACAATATATTTCGGTTTGGAATTAGTTATTAGTTCATTACAAACTATGGAAACATCGATTTACCTACATGGCTGCACTCCAACAGAAGACCTTTCAACTACACACTGTATTGATCTCTCTGGTAATAAGACAATTCCTAATCGACGGCTTGACCCTGCTGAAATTAAGCAATCGGTCTCCTAAAAGAATATAATGAATTCGTATCGTAAAAACAAGGCCGCAAATTCCGTCGATCACCGTAAGGTCGTGGTTAATAAACTTGTAGCGATTTATATTTCGAGTTTCTTTGATACATTCTTTACGGTTGTGATCTCGCATAGGCCCTTTTAACCGCTAACCGCACCTGGTTGGTCGACAATGTAAGAAATGCATAGCTACACTAGTTTCAACAAAATTAGAAAGTTAAATTTTTTCATTGGTCATCCGCCAGAGCCCAATGGGTCACAGTTGATGCAATACTCATGGAAGTCAGAAATAAGGGGTCAGAAAGGGAGATACTTTTACACCGGGTCACAAAGTTTTTTCCAAACTTGATCCACATATAAGCCCAAATCACATATAAATCTGTGCGAATATAAACGCTCCGATTTCGGGTGGTATTTCAACTCAAAGTTACAAACAAAAACAACAGGCGGTGCGCACTGTTCACGCCTAATCATTCAAATTGGCACAGATTTATTTTTTACACATACTTATATGTGGATCAAGTTTGGAAAAAACTTTGTGACCCGGTGTAGTAGTATTTTCCGTCAGAAAGGGGAATGCGCAGATATCACCATAACATTTGGACACGCCCTGAAAGATATCCCGACTCTATACCATATGAGTACATTAACCAAACAAAATAACAAGTGTATGAGCTCCAGCAGCAGGCAGTAGGGTAGATAATATGTAGGAAAATCCTTTAAATAATGTTTATTTATTGCGTGCAGGGAGGAATATGTTCCACCTCATAAGTGCGTTAGGATATAGCCCAAAAATAGTGAATTGTTTAATGGTTGTGGCAATTCAATTTTGATCTGAAATACATCTAAGCGTTTGCAACATTCCAATTTGTTTACATATCTTTCATATGAGAAAAGCTGGGAAATTCACATACTTTGAAATGAGCTAATATTACTTACCAATTCATTGCCCTAATTAATTTACGCAATTAACCCCAAAGTTTCGGTTGAGTATTTGAAAAAAATGCACCTAACCGTTTTGTTTTACAACACTAACCCTAACCTTACTTTATTACGTCACAAACAAAAGTGTATCATTACTTAAAAGAAGGTTAATAAAGAGGTAGCAACTTGTGTTTTTAGTATGTTTGTTATATGTCTCTTCTTATAATTTGTATCAAATTTCAAGTCTCTGCGACGTCTCCTTCATGGTTACGTACGATTCCGCACTTGGTACCCTCTCTTGCCGCCAACGGCGCCAGAGTGCGTAGAGATATGTGTATGTTTCGAGGTGTACAAGCTAAAGTACTGGTCCGATTACTGTATAAATGGGTACGATTGTACAGAAGAGACAGTGTTATCAGATGACTACAATTTTGATCTAATCCATCTATCATCAACGTTGTTACGTCACAAACAAAAGTTTATCGATGTTCAAAAGAGGGTTAATAAAAAGGTAACGAATTGTGTTTTTAGTATGTTTGTTATATGTCTCTTCTTATAATTTGTACCAAATTTCAAGTCTCTGCGACGTCTCCTTCATGGTTACGTACGATTCCGCACTTGGTACCCCCTCTTGCCGCCAACGGCGCCAGAGTGCTTAGAAGTTTGTGTATGTTTCGAGATGTACAAACTAAAACACTGGTCTGATAAATGTGAATTTTGGTACGATTGTACAGGAGGGACGGTGTTACAAGATGATTGTAATTTTGATCCAATCCATCTATCATTAACGTTGTTACGTCATAAACAAATGTGTATCGTTGTTTAAAAGAGGGTTAATAATAAGATAGCGACTTGTGTTCTTAGTATGTTTGTTATATGTCTCTTCTTATAATTTGTACCAAATTTCAAGTCTCTGCGACGTCTCCTTCATGGTTACGTACGATTCCGCACTTGGTACCCTCTCTTGCCGCAAACGGCGCCAGAGTGCGAAGAGGTGTGTGTATGTTTTGAGGTGTGAAAGGTAAAGTACTTCTCCGATTATTGTAAATTTTGGTACGATTGTGCAGGAGGGACGGTGTTATAAGATGATTGTAATTTTAATCGAATCCATCTATCATCAACGTTATTACGTCACAAACAAATGTGTATCGTTGTTTAAAATAGGGTTAATAATAAGGTAGCGACTTGTGTTTTTAGTATGTTTGTTATATGTCCCTTCTTGTCATTCGTACTAAATTTCAAGTCTCTGCGACGTCTCCTTCATGGTTACGTACGATTCCGCACTTGGTACCCCCTCTTGCCGCCAACGGCGCCAGAGTGCGTAGAGATATGTGTATGTTTCGAGGTGTACAAGCTAAAGTACTGGTCCGATTAATGTATAAATGGGTACGATTGTACAGAAGAGACGGTGTTATAAGATGATTGTTATTTTTATCCAATCCATCTATCATCAACGTTGTTACGTCACAAACAAATGTGTATCGTTGTTTAAAAGAGGGTTAGTAAAGAGGTAGCGACTTGTGTTTTTAGTATGTTTGTTATATGTCTCTTCTTGTCATTCGTACTAAATTTCAAGTCTCTGCGACGTCTTCTTCATGGTTACGTACGATTCCGCACTTGGTACCCCCTCTTGCCGCCAACGGCGCCAGAGTGCGAAGAGGTGTGTGTATGTTTTGAGGTGTGAAAGGTAAAGTACTTCTCCGATTATTGTAAATTTTGGTACGATTCTGCAGGAGGGACGGTGTTATAAGATGATTGTAATTTTGATCCAATCCATCTATCATTAACGTTGTTACGTCATAAACAAATGTGTATCGTTGTTTAAAAGAGGGTTAATAAAGAGGTAGCGAATTGTGTTTTTAGTATGTTTGTTATATGTCTCTTCTTATAATTTGTACCAAATTTCAAGTCTCTGCGACGTCTCCTTCATGGTTACGTACGATTCCGCACTTGGTACCCCCTCTTGCCGCCAACGGCGCCAGAGTGCGTAGAGATATGTGTATGTTTCGAGGTGTACAAGCTAAAGTACTGGTCCGATAAATGTATAAATGGATACGATTGTACAGAAGAGACTGTGTTATAAGATGACTACAATTTTGATCTAATCCATCTATCATCAACGTTGTTACGTCACAAACAAAAGTTTGTCGTCGATTTAAATAGGGTTAATATTTCGTTATCGCCTAGATTTTCAAGTAAGGTGGTTTGGTGACACTTGTGGTTGTCTGTGCAAAAAATTAAGTCTGTGCGACATCTCCTTCTGGGCGACATACAATTGTTCACTTTGTGACATATTTACCGCCAACGGCGCTAATACGCGCTATGCTTAGCTTCATTTTTTTCTTATATTGCTTTTGGATACCCTTGTGGTTGATCGTAGGCAATTTCAAGCTTGTAAAATGTTTATTTTATTGAATAATCAATGAAGCGTAAACACGTATTTTCTTCGTTGCTGTTGTGCCTTTCGTCGCCTTTTCGATGCCTATAGGAGAACTGCGTATGTACGTGTAGGCGAGAATCTTCGTCGGTGCGTATCTTCAGCCAGTGACGTCACAGTGACGTAATTTTTGGTGTGACGTCATAACTTGACCCCACCTTTATTGTGACGTAATTTGGGGTTTCCCCGGTTTCTGGAACATAGGTACGTACGATTCCGCACTAGACCCTTGAATTTAAATTCATCCAAACTTTTTTTCGGGTAAGGTATGTAAACATACGTTGCCCAATTCCCGCGCTCATGGGGAAACTACCGGATTCGACCTCGGTGTTCCTGGGGTTTCAACGACTTGGTGTCTCCAAACAATGAAGAAATAGCTTGCGGTAAAGGCAAATTCACTTTGGTGCCAGCTTGATCTACTTGCGTAAATTGCTCGTCGTTATCGCTAAAATTAGAATCACTGCCGTAAGCGTCACAAAGCGAAGCCAAGGCCGCCATTTTTTGACCAGAAATCAGTTTTATCAAATATGAGGGAAAGCACCCGAAAAACCATTGAAGTGTGCAAACATCAACATCGGTATGAAATGCAACAGGGGGCAAACTTTGTTTCCCCTTACAATTACTAAACAGCTAAACTGTACTGACTGCAGTGAAAACATCCTTGTTCGTTGGCGAGTTACTTGAATGGCGCGTTTGTAATGCTGGAAAGTGACCACGTGGTGCCGCTGTGCGTACATTTTCATCCCAGTGTTACGAACGGTAGACACTTAAACCACCTCACGGATGGGCGAAACGGGATTTCTCCGTTTCATGCGTGGCTACTCAACATTAGTTTGCACGAAGACTTTGCAATATTATAACTCTAATATTAAGTTTGTTTGCGCAAAAACGTTGTTACACACTAAAGGCCCGTTTACACTACAGACGATTCCGTGTTTGTTTTATTGTGCGCGCGTGCTGAGTTGGGCTGGGATGGAATGTGCCGGTCTGTGCTAGGATGTGCTCGCTTTTGCTCGACGAGCATAAATTCGGACACAGTTGCTGGGCACATTTCGGCACACATTAATGCGAGAGTGCAAGGCGACTGCTTAAAAGGAGAGGACATATATTATTTATGGTTGTGTGACGTGACCGCGTTTGACATGTGAGCGATTGTTTTGAGCGTGTGAAATGGTGCCGTAACTGCATTACAAAGCGGTGTGTAGAACGGCGTCAAAGCGGGATGCTGCTGTGAAAAACCATTGGTTCAATTATACCATCTTTGTTTTCATAATCTGTGCTGTTTAGTTCAACATACTGTAGTGTTACCTTGCGTCGTAAAAAATTACGTAAAAGGAGTACCTGCCTTAACTATGTAAAACAGTACATGTTTTTGTTGAAGAATACGTACAGCCAATAGCAACAACTTTAATTTGTGCCTATAATATCGGTGGCGGGGCCGAGAAATGCAAGGCAAGACTGACAACCTTGAAAAAATTATCAACGTAACTTGTCACTTTCACTTGTCGGTTTCGTGTTCATTACAGGAAAATCCCCGTAGTCGTGCTCGATTATTCCAGTAGTGTAAACACCGTGTGTGCCAGACTGTGCTGTGCCGTGCCATACTGTGTTCGTGTGTAAACGGGCCTTAAGAGCATTTTGTTTTTTGGTAGATTTGGCAAAAGACCGAGAATTTTGATAGTTTAGGACGTGTGGAGCATTGCCGAAGCACGTCGTGCACGAAACAAACGTTTTGTTGATGGAATATGTTTTGCTTGCTTTTTAACATACCTCTATACAATGCCTTGATAACTATTTTAGTTCAGAAGGAATGATATTTCCAACAAACATGTTTGAAATGCTATTTCAACCATATCACGACGAACCGGGGAAATCCCGTTTCGCCCGTCCGTGAGGTGGCAACGTTGTGTTGATTTACAATTATTGACAGACATTGTAAATACTTTCACCACTTTTGATAAAGGCTTTAAATCGTAAATAACAGGAAAGTAATTATTCCAAACCGACTTTATTCCACAAATCCTTACATTTTCCATGTTAGTAGCGAAAACTTCACCATTTTGCATGTTTGTTATCATCATGGTATTTGTAGGGCGTTACTTAAAACGTCTATACTAACACTGCCATATATCTGACTCCTGATAAATGGGCTGCTATCAAACACAAAGTCAATCGATCAGTTTAATACATAATAAACAAGCGCACGAGGATTAACAATAACACGTTACAAACCACGCGTACAAAAAGTCTCTGTCCTATATGTCCTTTGTTCTCTGTCCCTTCGTATCTTTTTTACGCAAAAGACATGTGGCCTATATAGAAAATACCAGGTTATTTAAGTTCGGATTACCACGTGACTCATTTAAAAAGGCGACTTGTTGCTGGAAGTGTCAACGAACGAATAGCACGTTGGCCGTAAATCAGTTGAACTTGGTTTACAGCGTGATTATTATCCGACGTTAATGATAAAACGGTTGATGCCAGAAAAACACAACATAATAATTGCAAATATGACGTCGACACTACTTATTATTACATTTTGTGTGTTTCGGATGCCACTTCTTCCATAGAATTATGTCAACGTGTCAATTAGATATTGACAACATATTCCGTTTTATCATTCCTTGTATATCATGTCGTTGTTGTAATATCGCATGCAACCGTTTCCATGCTTTATGTTGATAATTCATGTAAATATAAACATTGATCCATCAGATTTGACAGTTGATTTCTGATTCGAGGATGTCAGTAAATTTGATTCAGTTCAGTTTGACTGTTGTTTTTGTCTGTTCAATTACCTGCCTACCTCTGCACACACCTTGCTGCAACTCATTCTTACTTGTCACTGATGATGAACACAGTGGTGTTTGAAACGTTTGCTTCGGCATGAGTAGCATACTAGCTTTGGCTTTCCTTTATAAATCATTTTCTTGTCACCCCCAAGGTTAGACCTTATACACTCTTGTGTAATAACCAAACTTAACACAGCAGTTTGTGGAGGACACAGACGCGTCTGATGCGTCTGCCGGTTGCATTCCATGGCAGAATGTAAATGGCATGGAGAGAGTGAAGTTTTGTAGAATTGATTCCTGAACTCGAAATGAATTACTCGATAAATAGAATTTGCAGCCACCAAAAACCAAGGTCATGACGTCAGTTTCAGGCCATGTTAAAAACCAGAATTTTCCGACAAGATCTCAAAATACGAATTTCTTTTCGATCCCAATTCAGGGTTTGTTTCTTTTTCAAAACCGAGCGACAGTGAAACAATATCAGTAATTGGAACGTAACAATAAGCAATTGTGACATCACAGGCCTCAACTGGCTTGCCGCAGACATACAAGGAACTGTGTTTATAAAACAACCAAATCGAAGAAGCAATAAATTGATGCAAATGTACAATAAATAATATTAGACAGATAACAATGTTAAAAGATAGGCAGTCTAAGGATAAAAGAGTTAACAACAATCGGTACAAAAGCGGTTGGAATATTTCATGTTACGTGGTGACGTCGTCGTGTTGATGACGCTATTTAGATGTTAAAATTAAGCAGACACACATGTTTTGGGTGTGGGTCATGATTGGGGCGAAATAATTGTGAAATAATATTGAAATTACAAATCACAAGTTAAAATGCCATGAGTGGGACTGACAACTTTATCACTGGTTGTGATTTCTATGGTTATGGAATTTGGTTTCCCGAAAACAAAATAGACAGAAAAGATCACCAAGTGCTTCAGGACAAGAAAGAATATGACTAGCGAAAAAAACATGTGAAAGTGGCAAAACAAATGAAAATCGTCACTGCAAGGTTTAAACACTGGAGCGGAGTATTGAGAGTGGGTGTAAGCGTATATGCCGAAACTATAAGATACATGATCCTGTAAATAAACCTTATTGGGACGTGAAAGACTTGGAACAACTCGCGAGCTTGTTCGGGTCCAACGACACCCTGGTTAATTCTGTGGATCCTCCCAACCGACGAAAGTTTTTGCTTAGTAATGTCACAAAAACATGCATCGGCGAAGGTAATATTGTGTGGTAATGTGGAAGCCATTGATATAGATCGCTGTGGTCCATATGGTGACCCTGTGGAAAACCCCTGATCTTAACATTCAAGTTTGTGGCTAGAACGACAAATACTAAAGTTTCGTTAAAATCTGAACGCAATAAAAGTGCTCGGTGTCAACTTTCAATGCTTTCGGCGGAAGAGGGCGGTGACGTAAGCTCGCATGAGTTTCACAATCTCGTTAACTTGTTCTGCGGTGAAGGAAATGTCCCCTCTTGACTCGGTCTGAAGTCTGAAAACATTCGCAGATCCCGCTCCGAAAGACTGGATCCTGAGAGGAAGACACAATAAAATGTTCAACTCAAGGAATGTAGCTGCAAAATCTTGTTTAATTGTTTGGAACAGTGGTTCTGAGACTTTTCAAACGTCAGAGCCGAATTCGAACCGGCCGCAGCAAACCCGAGACTCTATTTGAAAACTTTTTTTGTAAGTGGGCATTTGACCGAATCAAACATTTGGGCCGTAGTTCACCAACAATTTTGTTTTCTGACGCCAAATAAACTGCAGGGAAATATGGACTCCACGTTACCCCACTACTATGGTTATGGTAAGTTTATGTTTCGTAAAATAAACTGCATTATATTCATAAGACCGATAAGCAGAAACGTTGAGAGCCAATAACTCCAACAAGTTTCGTGTCTTCCCGCGTTGAAAACGAACTATTGCGTTCGATCAAACTTACTTTTCATATGAGAAATGATCCAGGGACTGTGAGTGACCTCGTTTGAACACGGTTGCTCCCTGCGCCGATATCGCCAGAGTGAGAAGGGTTTGACCGAACTGCGCGTCGTGATTTTCAACTTTAAACAAGTAGGATCCGTATCCGGGCCACCGACGTGCAAGGTTAACATATTCAGCCTGAAACAAATTGTTGAGATAAAATGAATTAGACGGAATGAAGAGAACGCGAAATATGCTGAACATAAAATTATGCGAATAATATTTAAACATCAAGCACCCAAATACAATGCCAATAAATATCAACCACGGGCAGAGATGTACCGACATCCAATAACACAAAACTCCAGTCTTATTGTTTAGTGAGATTATTGTGATACTGACCACGGCGTCTTCTTGCGGCATTCCTCTCAATCTCCTCCATCTATCCAGGACGTTTGATTTGACATCCTGCAGTTCCTCCAGGAAGAGAGTCCTCTTCATCTCACCGCTCTCACCTTCCTCCTTCACCTTCTTCATCCCTCTCTTCCGGAACGTGTTGAAAAGACTCGACCCCTGAAAGAATTAAAATCTGACGAAACTCTTCGTTGACAAAAACGATTTGTTCAATTTTAACGTTTCGGCCTCAATTCGCTTCGTCCACAAATTAAAATGCTTTGTTGTTTTACTAACTATCAATATACGAGCTGATTTAAAGAATGACGATTAGTTGTGGAATACGATTCATGCGCGGTTGATGCCAACGTCCAAATATAACTCAATTTTCTTTTGAACAAAAACGACTTGAACGCGTGTGAACAATAAATATGCGGAATAAAATGGCACAGGCACCGATAAAACCACAGTTTATCGAGTCAGGCCCCCATGGGATCGGATAACTAGCATGGGATGAAAGGATGTGTTCGAAGAGGGGGAGATCTACGTGGCGAGTTTGAAATTTTACGTAATTTATGAGAACGTCTTAATTATCGAAAAAATCAAATTGAGACCGAACAAAAACCTTTACTCACAGAACGTTTCTTGGCTGGCATTGAGTTTGCATTTAATTCATTCGAGAAAGAATCGGTTCGTTTGAAGTAGAAGTCTTCGTTTTCGTTTGTGATCTCGTAAGCGGCCATCAACTTGTTTATTGGATAATATTTGCCAATGTCAGCACTGGAAAAAGAAATCCATGTTTTATATTCGCAAAAGAAGTCTTGAAAATCCATTGGCAGTTTTATATTTTTATGCTTTTTGTTGGTTAAACGGAACGAAGCAATGAAGATAAAGTTTCGGCTCCACTTAAATAAACTTACTCAATATTGATTTGATGGTAATTTCCTTCAGCGAATTGCAACCTTAAAGCTGCGATATCTTTCAATACGTCATCAGATAGAGGGTAAAGTCCCTGTATCACTTGTTCGTGGACCTGCAACATTAGGGAAGTTCTGAGTTAATGTTTTTAAGAAAGCTAGAGGTTGTATGAAATTTATTTTCTGCATTGGAAACTCCTGCGTTTAGAAAATACAAAATACAAAAATGAGTAAATATTTATTTTAAGTCAAGCACTCAAGGTCAGTGTTTCCCGAAATTTTTTCGCCAAAGTTATTTGAGTTGAGAAGGAACCCAGACGATTTAAGGTGTCCAGTAGCTCATGTAAGGAATTCTACGGCTCCGTGAAATCCGCGTTGGATGCCAGGTTACCATGACGACAGAATCAACCGAGGCAAGTTTTCAATCAAAAAAACTAAAATCACTGAATGGAAACAGAGAAACTCCCGAATCACGTCTTCGTAAACGAAGTGATATTCGATTGAGTCTTCCCGTGCATCAATCGGATCGAACACACAGTAAAGTTTGAAGTAGAACACCCATTCCGAATCCTTACCGCCACTATCCGGATTCGTTTGTGATTCCGAGTTTGTTCTGTTTAAATTCGAATGTTTCGCGTTACATGAGAAAGGGTTAAATTACATGATGCGAAAATCTACTTCTGTACGATAATATTTTTATTTTCTTCTTTGAGCTGTGTGACCAATTACTTGCAACGAATTTGTAACTAGACTTCTCAAATCAAGTAAAAAAGTTCGAACGGCAACTTACTGTTCGAACTTTGCAACGATATCAGCGAGGAAAGTGTTTGGTTCAATCGCTCTGTCAACATCGCCCTTGTGTTCGAATAATGCGAACGTGTTCTTATTCCCTTCCACGTTCATTCCATGCTGGAGTTTCTGGACAACCTGAACACCAAAGTTGGACGTAAACTGTCTAAAGTAACTCCTCTAATTTAAAGTAAAAACATTTTGTAACTAAAACAACGAAACGCTTCTGAACACATAAAAATGCAGAACATAATTTAATAACAAATATTGAAAAAGAAGCATGTTTGCCACCAACCAACAAAACCAGATCATCAGAAGAAAATACAATTCAAAATTATACATGAAATACTTCCGAGCGTTCGACATTACAATTTGTAACAAAACACTACTTGCCTTTCCAGCAGTGGTGAAAGAGTTGATGTAGATTTCGCATGTTGCGCCACCATAGAAGTTAATCACAGTGACCAGGTCCCTCATCTCCAGCACAGCACAAATCTCAGCAATGGAAGGAACCATCTCACGTCGACGTGACGTCTGCTGACTCAGCGCATTTTCACCGAACTCAGCATAAGCTCCACCAAGAGTGCCAGGAAATCGCTCTTGTACCCTGATTACGGATGTTAATAAACAAACGGTGAAAAGGGATCCCTGAATAATCATTACTGTACAGATTCCCAGGCATCTTATGGCACATTTGTGTGCAGTCAACAGCGTGAGGTAAGATAACCCGACCCGCTGTAATGCAAAACTACTGCTTAGTAGCAAGTGCTTCTCAGTGGCGCACGCCCCACCAGTTTTGCCCGGCAAAATCGTCGGTGGGCGTGAAAGCTTAAGATATTTCTTGGCTTATCTCTCATTAAACGAGCATTTTGTTTCAAATTTACTGGGAATACAAAGCATTGAGGCAAGCAATAAATTCTGGTTTACCAACAAAAGTGGGGTTAGAGATGTTTTAGAATTAGCGCTCAGATCAGATATTCACAAAATTTTCGTCTGCGAAACCTAGAACGATTGTTTAACTTAACAAAGAACCCCAAAAATTTAGTAAACCTTTTGTGTTAAGGGTTCCGCGAACTCTACATTGGATAACCAAGTTATTTACACACTTTAGTGACGTCATACCTCTTTAGATGCAGCTTCAGGTAAGACAGCACGGGACGTGATGGGTGGTACGCGCAACACATACAAGCTATGAGATGCCAGTAATGCGGACATGACGTCACATGAAGCTGGTCACACATTTGCTCGTCTGTGGTGAGTTGGAGGGTGTAGATGGCGGTTTGTTTGATTAATTGGAGGTAAAGCTCGTCCTGGAATAGCTTGGAGCCGTGGCACACTCGCATGATCGCCTGAAACGAACAGATAGATAGTTTGTTGGCTGGACGGTGTCGCAATGCTTTTTGATTGTCTGTTTTGAATGCTTATTGACTTCAAGTAAAACTTTGATATAAATTGTGATCTGTGAACATCATTCCCCACTCATTGCAAAGGAAGATCCACAATTACCTGACAAACGTCATAACATGTGCAAATATATAGGGGAGGAAACTCAATTACAGGCGGGAATTCGAGAAATATCAAAAAGCAAAATTTAAAAACAATTTTTTCAGTTTTTTTACCTGGAGTGATTTCGCTTCCTCCTCAATGTTCTGAAAAGTCCGTTCTTCCATTTGAAGGAGGACGTAAAAAATCCTCACAGCCTCGTCCCTCAACGTGTAGTGGTCGTCACGAGAGGGCACCTGTGAGCAAACATCGGTTGATTATGATTTCTATGCCTTTTTTTTCTAAGTAGCGAAACCAATACTTTCATATTTTTTTTTGAATAATCAACTTGGTTCGTAAGCAACACAACAATGTGAGCAATGTTACGTCACAGATAGTTCGGGTAAGATGTTGTTGACGTCATCGTGGTTTTATGACAACCACATGGATACTTGCAGCACTAATAAGTTTGCGTTAGTATTGGATTCTGGGACGGATAGTTGTAATAATTGCTGGGTCACCTGTTCGTATGGAAGGGATAGCAAAGGGGATCTTAAAGGTTCGCTTGATTGCCTGAAGATTGGGTTCCTTTTGTAGATTAAGTCGATCTCCTTTTCATTGTCATCGGAACGCTGTTGCAACATACACAAATTTTAGTCATATTTTCATACACTATGGTCAACATGCTAAATATAAGTGAAAGAATGAAATGCTTTGGGCAGAGTCGTTTTGTTAACAACATTGTAATAATATTTCCTGATGTGTTTTTTAAGCAGGTAATTTCAATGCAATAAGCTTTTCGCCTGGCTACCTAAGTGGCAAGATATCACCAGACACATCACCGACATATTAGATCGAAGCAGTTGCCCTGTAAGCAGATTACTCCAAGCAACAAGCTCAGTTTCAATTCTACACTTCTGTACCTTGATCTTGTCCATTAGGATCTTTGTTTTGGTGATAATCAGAGGTTGTCCATCTATCATAGCCTGGATCTCACTGCTCCAGATGTTCGCGTCTTCCTCTACCTCCGTGCTGAGTCGGAGGGTGTGCTTCCTCCCGTATACCACAATCTCCCACAAACCTGTCTGCGTCTGTAGTGAAATAGAGGTGGCGTAACTTCTAGTATAGAAAGTGTGGATCGAAACTACAGCTGCCGGTCAATGTTCAGTAATATTACACAAAAAATCACATGCTTAAAGGAATCAACGTATATTTCCCTTGTATTATACCAGACTGATCATGTTTAAACAAGTGCTTTTTGTGTAGGCAACATACATATTATTAAACTTTATTACATTCGTTTTATGATTTTAAGTGTTACATGTTTTACATGGTAAGACGGAATCGTCCAGCTATACAGGATCTCACAGCGAGGTTCGATTAACAAGTGTTCATCTCTAGTAAACACACGAAAGCTCACTTTTACTCCTACATACACCAGGGACTTACAAAGACGTTCTCGTCCGGTGAGGTGACAACACAGAGACTGTTGAGTCCCATCGACCCGATCTTCTGGGCATCGCGGTTGCTGTTCTTGAAATATTCGATCGCGTTTGGTTTCAGAACGAACCACCGACGTTGGTGACTCACTTTCTGCTTCTCGTAAGATGTTTTAAGCAACCAACCTTGCTGTATGAAAGAATCCTGGCCAGACTGAAAGTGTATTAACAATATTTGAGATTGTGGGCGAGCCTGAAGAGTTCTCTTACCACAAAGAAAATATGTATTGAGTTATAAAAGAAAGTGTTACTGACTTTTATTTTCTTGACAAAACTTATTGTGTAATTTTTCTAAAAATTCACTTTGTCGTTTTGATTTGTGACCAATTGTGAAGCAATCATTATAAAACCTGAAGTCAAATGGGATTTGGTTTCTGTCTGTTTAACACGTACCGAGTCGCCTGAACTTGCTGTGTTCTTGCTCTCATTGAGTAAAGTGATCCAGTGATGCATTTCCTCCCCCGAATCACTCGCGAAAGTGTAAACACGTTGCGATGTCGTCACAGTGAACGTGTTCGACTTTCCTGCAGTCACAAACCACTTAATATTATTCACATCTTGTCGCCACGATGCCACGATAGGAGTAATTGGTTCTAATGTAGCATCCATAATGTATCCGATTCCTGAGATTAAAATCAGTGCCAGAACCCCTAAAGCCTATTTATATTGTAACGTCTTTTTCTCAAGAGAAACTGACAACTTGCTAAAATACACGAGAGTCACCTGACACAGATGTTGCGGTTGCCTGGGTAACGGTTTGACCGTCGACCGTCATCAGAGCGTTCTTCGGGTTCGCGAACTCGCTTTCCATGTTTGCTATCTCTTTCTCCGTGCTCGATACAATCTTCATCAACATGCTGCGGAAAAAAAGTTCCACTCAATAACATTTCACAGTATTTTCAGTGAAAGTCCGCACTGCATCCAAAGACTTTTTACCAAACGTTGGCGATTCTGGTTTAAACTCACCTGTACCATTCCCCCGCCTCCTCGCTCGATTCCGCCGAAAGGTGGTGCACTTTTGATGACGTCATAATGATGTCAATGCCATTCTCTTTCTCTGTGACGTCAGTTACGTCGGATATTTGACTGAGGTCGATCGTCCCCCGACACTTGGCGTTCTCTTCGTCGTTATCGTAAAACTTCAACTCCTGGTTGCGCAGCGTGAACCATCTGGATTTGGTTATTTGTTGTTGTACCTTGTTTAGTGTTTTGTTGTTGTACCTTGTTTAGTGTTCAAGCTTCGTGTAACTTAACTGCTACGTAGAACTAACAACGGAAATATAATATGAAATACATCGCCGACCACCAACCTTTTCTGCCAATTCTTCCTTGGGAGAGTTCCTCTCAGAGTTCCTTTGCCACTGTCAGCTTTCTTAAACAGCCAGCCGCACTTTAAACTATCCTGTTTGCTTCTGAAGATCATGAAAGTGCTGTTACTCAGGACGCACCACCGTCTCTTCCACTGGCTCATGAGGCCACCCTATAACAGGTTGTAAGGTTGTGCAATGATGTGTTTTCAAATATCAACCAATCTTCACAGTGGCAGAGGTTGGTGTGACGTTTGCTAGTTTGTTGCTTAAATGTTGTTGGCCAACTTACGTGGAGTTGAATTTTATTTCCATAACAAACTGAGCCATTTAGTTGTTGCACTGATCAATGTGATACGTAACAAGCGAACTGATCAATATCAACAACTGTATTACTATTACATCCCTAAAACGTCACGAAATTTCAGTGCGCCGTGAGAACATATTGGACGAATGCGAGTTGTGAAGACTGGGATCTACGAAGGTGGAAATCTCAGTCCAACATATTATTCCGTCTAACCTTCACGTCGAGGTAGGAATGAAAGTATACGTTGGGACTCCACTTCTCTGCGACCTCCATACCGCCACTAGTGGACGTTCCATCGTCACTCATGTCGTCATCATCGACGTCATCAAACGACGAATCAGTGTAATAACTCTCTATAGTGGGTAAACACCCATGAATAATGTTTAATTATCAACAAGTTTGATTGAAAACACCAGCAATAGTTCAACCCATCAATTCAATACAAAAACATTGATGACGTCACGACAAATCACATGATGTCGTCACTACTTTGCCATAGAAGTAATAGCACCCCGTGTCAAAACTGCGAAATTTTAAAACAAAGCGTTTAAACACTTACCGTCGTCCATATCAGACGTTTTAATGTCTTCCGCTTCGTAATTCTCCTCGTCATCTGGAACAATTCCATCCTGTGTGTTCTGTGGGTCGGGGAAATATTTGTTTACTAACTTTTTCCATGTAAGGTTGAAATTAACCTTTTACACTTGTTGTTAGTTGAGAAACGACAAAAATTAACTTTAAATAATCAAGAATCAAAACCCTTGTCTGTTTGTAGCAAAAGAAAAACGCACACAGGCAACTGCAGAGTTACGTTTTAATAAAATAATATCAAATCGTTTGCTCTTAGCATAAATAAAACGACTGCCATATTGTTGTTTACTAATTGTCACCCAGTGCGAGAATACTTCCCTGCAAACATAAACAATATAACCACAACCTCTTCCCCGTCTCGGAAACTTACAATGTGACTCGTCGCCACTCAGGTAACTGTTACAAAACAACGTGCAAATCAGCTTAAAACAAAAACAAATATCGTACATTCATTTGATCGACGTCATACGATGTGTTATGCATCATTGCGTCCACTTGGCTTTCAAAATCTTCAAAACCCAAATCCTGGAGCAACAAAATGTTTAAAAAACCTTCTTTTTTGTCCATAGTATCGCCAGCACCCCGAACTTTGCTTTGTGGTTGCGAGTAACTCGCTTATGCGTTGCATAAATCACAATATTACGCACTCGGGGGCAATTTAAAATCAATCAGTAAACGCCATTAAACTATAGACCAATTATAATTTAAACGGTAAATTATTTTAAGATGATTTCAGACCTAATACAAGCTGACTTGCTACGTAACGAGGATGACGTCATCGGATTGATTATCGGAATTACAACTGATAAGAATGATCTCGGGTTACGCAAAATCATTTGTTAGTGAATTTAAAAATAGCAACCACCATTAAACAATCGAGCCGGATTGAATTGTTAGTATGGACAAAATAAAATCCTAATAACATTCACAGTGTTGTTTGCACGCAAACAACTTATATTTGTAACCTGTAGAATGTCCATTCCTCTGTTTTCGTCTGCCTTCTCGTCGGGGTAATATTCCTCACCCACGTTCGTTACAAATTCATCGGTTGCTTCAGGTTGATCCTGATTAAAAATTATTAGAGTCAGCAAAACAAACAAAAATTCTTTTTTTGTAAAAATACCAGATTATTTTTTTGCCAACTTAGATTGTTCTTAAATACCTTCCAGTATTCTGAATCATATTATGACATCACAACACTTATTCTCACCACTTCCAGCGCAAGACTCTCCCTGGCCTCGCTTCGTCGATGCATCTGCGCGATCTCAAGTTCAAGTTGGGAAATCCTCTCCATCTCCTCCCGTTCCGCATCATCAAGCTCCTCCTCTCCACCGGATGAGAGCATCCTCTTGTTTACGGTTGAGTAAGCACTGTCTACGTCAGCGGAATCTATGACGGCGTCGAGTGACGCAAGAGCCGATTCCTGCCCGAAGAGATAGGCGAGTTGTTTTTTTACAATAGAAATATGATTTGAATCTCTTGCTGGCGGAAACCAAGAAACAATTCAATTAAAAGTTCCAAGTGTTAGAAAGTAACCAACCCAAAAAGCAAGTATTTTGTTTAAAAGAACGAGATTTGTTTCACAAAAACGTATACGTAGCACACACAAGCACCCACGTGTTCGCCATCCATGGATTTGCGTGGGCTGTACATTTTTTCACAAGGTGGGGGCGGTGGGGGTGAAGGAAGACCCTCAGCGTCCTCCTCCAATCCGTTCTCCGTCGCTTCCCTGGCCATTTCAGCCTCTCTCGCCATCTGGAAAGGGGAAATTTCACCAGATAATCAGAGAGTGACCAAGTATTGTGGGAATGATTACCACACAGAAAATATTGCACTTTTCGTGTTACTTGTACAAACATGTCAACCAATTGCTAAAATAAATCTTTTCAGTATTTCCACTGCAAAAATCAGATTGTTGAGATTTAAAGCAATTTGGTGTCTGGGTTTCTTCAAACAATCAACACAGGAAAGGTAACTTTTCCTTCTATGCAAGGAAACCACAAAATTATGAAGTTTTTTTTTACTACCTCTTGTTCCTGTTTCTCTCTTCGCCTTTTTTCTTCTTCCTCCCTCGCGAGTCTCTCCCGTTCCAAGCGCGCCTACAGAACCCATTTTCTTGGCTTAGTTTATTCAAAAACCTAATTTTTGAGAACAATTCGCCCAACTTTTGAAACCTCAACAAACTTATTGCAAACACGAAGTCAAACTTTAAATATTAGTCAAACAATTTCTGTGGAAATTCACAAAATTGGAGGAAACCGTTCTGTTCCAGGATTCTTACACAATGTTATTGTGACCTTTAAATTTATAAAGCTGGGGGGTAAAAGGAAAGTAAGGGACGGACAAACCTGTTCCTCCCTCTGTTACCTCTCCCTTTCCATTTGTTCCTTAAGAGCCTTGAGTTGTCTGTGTTTTTCAAGCAGGATCTAAACAATGGGAAAGGTGTAAACATAAAGGTTGCCATGGAAATCGTATCAGCAAATGCACTCAATGACTTTTTACACAAAGTGACAGTGCTTTGGGTGTATTTAGTATTTTAAGTAGAAAATCGTAAACTCCAAGTGTGGTCATTGATAGTATGTTGTCCAACAATATTGCGTCAAGTTTCCTTGCCAGCAAGCATCAATCACTGAAAAGAGGTCACGCAAATGTTTGGCATGTGACAACTAATATGACACACATGGGTTGTGTACTCCTGTATTAAACTACCAACAATTTATGCATTGAAACCATCCAAAAACAGCAACATTCTACCTTAAACATCTTCCGGGCTGCCCGCCCTCTCGTGTATTTCTGGAAGACGATCGTCGTCTCCGCCCTTTTTCTCTCCCTCTCTCGTTTTTCTGCGAGAAGAAGTTTGAATAATTTTCTTGCTCGAATTTCTGCATTGTGATGATCGCCTTGTGAACTCGTTTGAACTTCCTCCGCCCAACAAACCCCTGAATAATGGCGGGAAAACAAGAAACACACATGTTGTGTAGTAGATTTGTATAAAATACAGTCATTGTTCACATTAAATAACAAAAAAATGTAAATACAATACTTTGCTTTATAGAGATGGAAGTTCAATGCTGTTTCAAATCAGCAGTTGAGTTATGGCTCTGATCTTACTTACATTATTTTCACAAAGTAGTATTGTCCCATTGTTTGTCCAAATATATTTGAAGACTTGTCTTTTTTTGTGCTGCAAGCAAGTGTTGAATAATTTTCGGTTTTGTCTTGTCAAACTTTCTGTCATGAAAACGTTTTGCAGGTTGGAAGTTGTTTCTTTGGAGTTGGGGAAATGCAGATTTGATTTTTTGAAAAATATTTAATTCCTGATTTTCCTTGAGAAAACTTTCATTTCTCGGTGGGGATTATTTTGATGAGATTATTTTGATGAGCTGTTGTTTTCTGTTTCTTTTACAAACAAATATTTTTAGACAAAATTTTCCTATTCCAACCTTATTGAAATAGACCTGGGGACACTGTGGATGGTTTTGACTTGTAGGGGTCTCATAAGTGCAGTTGGTGACTGTGGCCCAGGGCTAGCTCGCAAACTAGCCAGGAACAGATATTTTTCAACGTAAGTCAGTTGGGTACCCATAACTGGGCATCAAACAATATAGACGAACCACTGTGGAGCGCATTATGCCCAAACAACTGCTTGGTATCCAACAGTATCAAATCATATGGTTTGTTATGGCTCATACGCATATTTCTTTAGAATCAATTTTGTTTTAAGCGAATTTGTTTTTACTTCATGTATGGAGTTTAGGTCGGCATAAACTCAACGTGATAATAAACAGTTCAAATTAAAAACCTGCATTTTGCGGCTGTTCAGCAATTCATGATATCACGTTGACAAACACCGCTGGTTCTCATGTTTAGAAATGTTCACAACAGGTTTTTGTGCTGGAACCTGTATGAAACAAACAATAAAAGTTAAACAGAAATTTTGTTAAAAGAACAAAATGTTACACAAAAGATTTAATGTAGCAGTTAAAATCTGGAGCTAAACAAGAATTTAACTCGACCACAAAAAGTGGAAAAACTCACTAAAAATCCGATGAAATGTTGACAATACCGATGTCCATGTGAGTATTGTGGATGTCAACTGATGGAACTTAGTTTACATGAAAACATTTTGTTGCCACTTTTACAAACAACCTCATCCACATCAATTGTAAAAAGTTCAGGGTTCTCCAATTCTATTTTGTTCCAATTTGATGAAAGTTTTGAAAATAATTTGGATTCTTCTGTGAATTGGTTGAGATGCCAAGCAACACTCATGTGGTAGGATGGTTTGTGTAGTAAGGCTTGCAATGAAAATCCATGAATGCATTATCCACGATCTGAACGACTTTATTCAGTTGCTGAACGGCAGGTTGTGCTGAAATCTGGAATTGTTTGGAAACAATAACAAACAATCTGATACCAAATCAAGACAAGAAATGCTGTCAAAAAAGTTTCACCCTTACCTTAAACCCACAAAATGATCTTGTTTTTTCATCGTTCACATAAATATTCAAATCATCAGATGATAATGTGATTAAAAATCTTCAAAACCGTTTTAAATTTTGTCTGGGACTCCACTAAAGGGTCTATGCAGTGGTGAGGTATGACATTAGTCCTTGAAATACTCACATGGAAATCATCCACAAGATGCCATGTCGATTCTATCAATTCATTCACAAACATTTAAAACTGTACACAATAATTTAAGCAGATAATTTAATACCCTTTTCTCTGCTTTCGAGTGTTTTTTCAACGTTGAATTTAAATTCATCCAAACTTCTTTTAAGGGTACGGTATGTAAACATACGTTGCCCAATTTCCGTGCTCGTGGGGGAACGACCGGATTCGACCTCGGTGTTCCTGGGGTTTCAACGACTTGGTGTCTCCAAACAATGAAGAAATAGCTTGCGGTAAAGGCAAATTCACTTTGGTGCCAGCTTGATCTACTTGCGTAAATTGCTCGTCGTTATCGCTAAAATTAGAATCACTGCCGTAAGCGTCGCAAAGCGAAGCCAAGGCCGCCATTTTGACCAGAAATCAGTTTCATCAAATATAAGGGAAAGCACCCGAAAAACCATTGAAGCGTGCAAACGTAAACATCGGTATGAAATGCAACAGGGGGCAAAAATTGTGTCCCCTTACAATTACTAAACTGCTAAACTGTACTGACTGCAGTGGAAACATCACTGTTCGTTGGCGAGTTACTTTAATGGCGCGTTTGTAATGCTGGAAAGTGACCACGTGGTGCCGCTGTGCGTACATTTTCATCCCAGTGTTACGAACGGTAGACACTTTAATTCAGACGTTGCATGCATTGAACAAAACAAAAGATATATATTCCATTCTGAAAAATAAAGCCTCTAAACCAAAAGCACAAGACATCTGGGACAAAAGGTTAGGGGAAGACACCCCATGGCCCCTTGTTTACAAGAACGTCTACAAATCAACCATAGAAACCAAATTAAGAAGCATCCAAATTAAATTAAATCTCAATGCCGTTACAACCAACAAACCACTACATTCTTTTGGGAAAGTAATTAGTAACATGTGCGTTTTCTGCAAGAAGCAAGTGGAAACTGTGTGTCATCTTTTTTGTTCATGCCCCATTGTAAATGTATACTGGGAGGATGTAATTTCATATTTAAGTGCTAGAATAAGACAAAATTTAATTTTAACAGATGCAGAAAAACTTTTTGGAATGCATTCTGATTTGCCAAGTCAACTTTTTATAAATTGTGCGTTGTTTTGCGCCAGATATGTGATTTACAGTGGCAAATACGCGGAAACGAACCCGACCTTAACGAAATTTGTGCTTTTTTTGAAGAATCTACGTAACTGTGAATTAACCTAGCAAAAAAAAAGAAATACTTTATATTTGCATGAAAGTTAATTGTCGCATACTGTCTAAAGTACTCAACGTAATTTGTCATGTTTTTTTTAACTTTTCGCTATGCTCCCTTTGGCTCTGCTTCTTATGTGTATTGTGGTAGCGTAATTGTGTAAAATGAATGTCACTGAGCAAAAAAAAAAAAAAAAAACGGTAGACACTTAAACCACCTCACGGATGGGCGAAACGGGATTTCTCCGTTTCATGCGTGGCTACTCAACATTAGTTTCCACGAAGACTTTGCAATATTATAACTCTAATATTAAGTTTGTTTACGCAAAAACGTTGTTACACACTAAAGGCCCGTTTACACTACAGACGATTCCGTGTTTGTTTTATTGTGCGCGCGTGCTGAGTTGTGCTGGGATGGAATGTGCCGGTCTGTGCTAGGATGTGCTCGCTTTTGCTCGACGAGCATAAATTCGGGCACAGTTGGGCACATTTCGGCACACATTAATGCGAGAGTGCAAGGCGACTGCTTAACCCTTTAAGCGAGGTGCTTTTTTTGATTAATTATCAATTCCGTTGTGATTGGCCTAGAGACATAAGGTTTTCAGCAACAGACAACTTGAAGCGTGAAGTTTATTGAAAAAAAAAAATACATTTGCATTGAAATTTTTTGACTAATTAGTCATTCATTTGATGATGATTATCATTATGAACAAACCAGCACAGCAGGTGGTCTGATTGCATGTCCTATTAAATGGCAAACTACTCGTTGGGAGTAGCGCGAAACGTTCTACAGACGAATTGTGCGCGAGGGTCTCAGCTTTCGATCGGCGGTTTCCGTTTCTCTCTATGACGTCACAATGGCGAGATGTGCGCATGCAAATTTTGACTGGTGGTATTGCTGTATTTTTTGCGTACAAAACAACAAAATAGCAGGAAGAAATGTACATAACATGAAATAAACATTATGAGGGTGCAGTATAAAAAAAATAAAGAAAAAAATTATAATAAATAAACAAAAAAAATTTTTTTTTTTCGCCGAAGCATAAAAAACACCAATTTACAAAAAAATAGAACACCTTCATTACTTATAGTCACAGGTTTTTATTCTGGTTCCATAACACTGGTTTTGCTTTCCGGACAATAGACAATTGAGTAATTCTTTCCTCAGCATAACAATCGCCAATGGTTTTCGGAAGGGTATATCCAAAACATATCCACAAAAAGTTCAAAGATGATGATTTGGTCATGTCACAGTCACCTCTGTAACATCCCTGATGCATAATTTGCTATCAAAGCATCATATATTGAACCATATTCATGCAATTTGTTCAAGAATCAAAGGGTTGTGGGTGTCGTTGAAGGCGTGACTCAGTAAATACGATCGCTTCAATTTCATACAGCTGATTTTTTCCTTGTCTTTTTTTAGAGTGTCTCTGTCATGTTGTGGCTAAGGCTTATACACTGGTAGTTGGCTTGTATATTCAATTATTCATATTCTTTTCTTTGCATAACAATCGCCAATTGTTCTCGGAAGGGTATATCCAAAACAGAACCACAAAAAGTTCAATGATGATGATTTGTTCATGTCACAGTAACCTCTGTAACATCCCTGATGTATAATTTGCTATCAAAGCATCATATATGGAACCATATTCATGCAATTTGTTCAAGTATCCAACAGTTGTGGGTGTGGCTGTGGGCGTCACCCAGTAATAAGGGTAGCTTCAATTTCATACAACTGATTTTTTTCCTTGTTTTTTTTTCTACATTGTCTCTGTTATGTTGTGGAAAAGGTTTATATGCACTGGTAGAAGGCTTGTCTATTCAATTATCAATATACATTGATGTTATGCCTTCTTTTTCTTCAACTTGCTGACATACACTACCAGTTGAACACAAAAAGAAACAAACAAAAAAAATTTTTTCAGAAGTGCTGTCAAATTCATCTGCTATCAGTTAGCAAACGCCTGATCTGTGTTATAAAGTTTACAAGCCCTTTTACAAGCAATAACTAACAGTATAAGTAGGTTATACCAAAATAACTCCCTAAAATTTCAGTTTACTAGACAGTACCGTCGCTCAAAAATATCAAATGCAGCGACCGCAGCGACCCAGTTTTTTCGCTTCATTGCGTCTTGGTGTTCACACTGATTCAGTCAACAGTCGAATTATTTTAAAATTCGCACAATTTCGGGAGTTATGGAAATTTTAAATAGGGTACCTATGGCTTGGAAGCTATTTTAGTAGGGGTGGTTACATTTTTGGATATAACTACTCCAAAACATGGAGTTATTGAACTGGAAAGCGATGACTGTGTAGAGTATGAATTTGTATATGATTTTTGTGTTTTAATTTTTAGTCTAGCGTTTGTAGATAAAAAGTTATAGCTTCCTGAACTTAAACAATGAAAAATCTTCAATTGTTGATTATAGGGCGTGGCGCTTAAAGGCTTAAAAGGAGAGGACATATATTATTTTAGTTCTGGTTGTGTGATGTGACCGCGTTTGACATGTGAGCGATTGTTTTGAGCGTGTGAAATGATGCCGTAACTGCATTACAAAGCGGTGTGTAGAACGGCGTCTAAGCGGGATGCTGCTGTGAAAAACCATTGGTTCAATTATACCATGCAACCGTTTCCATGCTTTATGTTCTACATGAAAGCTCACAGGTTGCAAGTTTGTGTTCAACATCATCATCTTCTTCTTGGCAACTTTTCTGTTTCAGTTGAAGATTAAGTTCAGTTCTTCTACTTTCCACCAAAGCATTAAAACATCTCCCAATAAACAACCTCCATGATACGACGGCCTGCATGCTGGAATTCCACTGTTTCAAATCCACTGTGACTTCAGAAAGCAGAGCTTGAAGTATTTGAGTAAAGTTTCTTCCCCGAGCAACCAAACTTCTTGAAACAAGATTTCCAGCTTTATCGACCTCACACTGCGGGTTATAGCACATAAGGAAAGCTGATGCATAACTGACTTTCAAGTTTGGTTGTTTGTTTCTTTCATACATTCGTAACATAAACAATGGAACTGCATTTAACACAGCTGGATTTGATTTAGATTTATCTGCTGCAAGTGCTCTGTGTTTTATGTCCCTCGGTAAATTGTCCAATTCCTCATTGAGTAAAGAAGCCAGAAAATATTGTGTCTGCTCATCTGAGCATCGCATTATCGCATGCAACCGTTTCCATGCTTTATGTTGATAATCCATGTAAATATAAACATTGATCCATCAGATTCGACAGTTGATTTCTGATTCGAGGATGTCAGTAAATTTGATTCAGTTCAGTTTGACTTTCTCTGATAAACCCCAAAAATGCAGTCACGCCAATTCACCGCAAATATTTGCAGAAATGCGCGGATATCGCGGCGCCATTTCACCAACTTATGGGAAAGGTTTAATGTGAGGGTAAATTGTGTAACAAGGTTTCTTGTCAACACCCAGGTCCTCATTGAAACCCAAATGATGACGTCACGGCCGTGGGTGTTCGAGTGGCGTCTGTCACGTGTTTTATTTGTGTTGTTGTTTTTGTCTGTTCAGTTACCTGCCTACCTCCGCGCACACCTTGCTGCAACTCATTCTTACTTGACACTGATGATGAACACAGTGGTGTTTGAAACGTTTGCTTCGGCATGAGTAGCATACTAGCTTTGGCTTTCCTTTACAAATCATTTTCTTGTCACCTCCCAAGGTTAGACCTTATACACTCTTGTGTAATAAACAAACTTAACACAGCAGTTTGTGGAGGACACAGACGCGTCTGATCCGTCTGCCGGTTGCATTCCATGGCAGAATGTAGATGGCATGGAGAGAGTGAAGTTTTGTAGAATTATTCAAGGAAATTTTGATAGAAATTGAATTACAGAAGTATGCCTTGATTTGACTTGTCTACGCACTCGGGTCAAAAAAAGTATTTTGCCCCCAGGTCGGACATTATTTCAGTAAAAAAGTCTTCAAAAGTGTCGATTGGTTTTGTGAAAAAGTAAATCACAAAAACCTCATGCAATTTGCAATTCAATGTTGTCCCCAAGCCTTTTTCTGTGCAATGGTAAAAACATTTTTGTCGGGAAAGTTGCTTTGGTTGCCCCCTGGGAGCTATTTCTGCTATCCTATTGGGCATAAGATCCTCCTGAATGCTCCTCAGATCCTTGCTGTGTTTTGTCCAATGCAGTTGCAATGATTGTTTTTTTTTTGAATATTTAGTGCTAGTGTGCCTTCATAGGTCATAAGCCACAGGAAATGTTTTTGAAAAGGGTTTCCACCTTCGCGACCCATCATCAAGTCTGCCAAGAAAGTCTCGGTCTGACATCATGTTGGTATAGGTATCGTCATCAGTGTTTAGTTCTTGGATCTAACCTAGTTCTGGACTCTGAGACGAAACTGCGATCTCTGTGATCCATGAGACCACATGTTAGGACCTAGGAGACCAAATGTTGTAACCCAAGAAACCACATTGCGATCTGAGTTGGACCGAATGTTAGGATATGTTTATTTGTGGAAAGTGTCGCAAATATATAGGAACATATCAAAGATGACGCAGAAACAAAGAGATAATTGCTGCGATTACGCGACAAAGCAGACTCAGAAGAAGTAGCACAAGTTGAATGACGTAACGCAAGCGAGATAACTAGCAATGGCGTCAGAAAGACGGGTGTAAATGTAAAAGAGTAGAAAGCGGTTTTGAAAGTTTAAACAAAATATTAAAATGTTTCAAAGCATGACAAGCCGAATTTACATTCTTTGGCAAAAACGCAAGTTACTCAGTATGCGTATTAATGCTAAAAAGCCTCAAAACTTTAAACAAGAAATCCAAAGCTAATATGCTGCTATACATTATGTGCAAACGTTTCGATCATCAGTGCAACTTGAGAAAGAGTTGCAACCAAGAAAGCTCTGAGGTAGGCAGGCAACTGAACGGGCGAAACATAAAAACACTGCAGGGACTCACGTTTGCAGAAAGAAAACACTCCCGACTCCAATGACTATCAAAAGAATATTTGCCACGAACTACCTTTACAACCTTATAATTAGAACAATAATACATACCTCAGACCACTACACGTAGGCGCTCAATGCAGCCTTCTCCCCACTTGTCAAAGTCTACCCTCTGTCATAGTCTGCGCTTAGCTTATTCTCTTTTCGCTCCCCTCTTAGCTTATGGTCGTGGCGATATTTATATCGTGGTCGAAATGAGGAAAAAATATTAATATGGACAGGATTATTAAAACGTCGATTTGATTATTGAACCCAAAGCTGATTTCCATATGTCAGAGATTTACCCATATGTGTGGGAGGAGCGAAGCGATTACCTCGAAATACCTTGTGCATGTATACGCGGCGGAAATACAGTTTGTCACAATTAACAAAGAATAATATAAAGTTTTGCTGCAGGAGTCCCCGTTTCGAAAATGTTTGCCGGGTGGTTGTAAGGTGTTGTACGTGCGTCATGGATTAGCGTGCTGAGGTTGAATCATTCCGAACATCTTCATCAATCGTAGCATTTAAGCGTACACTTATGGAGATCGTTGAAAGGTTGTCGTAATCTGTACAGATACTCGAACAAACAATTTAAATTTCCTAGGCCCAAGTTTCTACATAGGTTTCGCGCGTTAATATGACTTGTCTGGTATATTTCAATTTTTACGTGACAAACAGCTTCGGTTTTGTTGCAACGATGCAAGTGACATTTAATTTAAGCGCAAAACAACAAGGAAAAAAACCTGAGGATAGTTTACAAATAATAATAGCTTTGCGTATTGTCATGTGTCAAAAGTTCGAATCAACAGTGAAAAAATATCAAACATGTCTTTAGTAATTTCCAGGAATGGCATTCGATACAGTCCACTAATCAAATTAAATCAAATCATGTTTATTTTGCAATAAAAGCAACTACGCGTAAGAACAATATACAAAGAAATTAAATGGCATGGGCAACGATAAAACCATAAAGGTTATGAGCAATGCATGACTCCAGGCTCAGTAAACAAGTGTATGGCGTCTGGTCACTTGCGAAGTTGAGGCGTCAGGTGCGCCGTGCGACTAGCAGTCATGTGCTGCTCTTCGGACTCGTTGTCCGGTATAGTGAAAGAGATGTGTGCATTGAGTGAATGCGTCGCGACCAGCGCGATAGCCCTGTGATTGCTCACTGAAAACACCATTCTGTATAAATGTAATTATCCTGTTGTTTTCCTATTGACAAGTTGATCAATTTATACAAAAGTTTACGTTTTGGAATTAAACATGACAACAGCAAATCTAAAATCATTGTTATACCGTATCCTACATCACAGACAACATATAGGGTTATCCGCTGATCTTCTGGCATAAACGTGCTGTATTTTACGACGTTTCGTCTGCCATGCGGCGAGACTTCATCAACAGGAATTTCAGGATTATCCACGTCCGATGTTAAGTCAATTTCGAGTACTTAGTCCCGCAATAAAAAATTTTTTAGTTATTTCCGCACGACATTATATGAGGTTGGCATAACATGACGTAACCATTAAAATGCTGGTTAGGCATTACCTAACAATGATCCACATTTACTTGCGTTATGTCAGAGATTTTCCCCATATGTGTGGGTGAAGCAAAGCGATTACCTCGAAACAACATATGCGCATGTACGCGACCTAATTACGATACACAAAGAATAACAAAGAATAATATAAAGTTTGATGCAACACCTCAGAACTTGATATGGGGGATTTAATACTGATACGGATCCCATAGTGTTTAATACAGATCAAATACAGAGTGCATATAATACAACTAACACTAAAAATAGGGATGGTGCCCTCAAAACCATTGGAGCGTGCAATAAATTAAATTTGTAGATTCAAATAATTGTGGAATTTCAGATAAAATAAATATATAGATCACTCCATTCAATCTTTTAACGATTATATTTTGGCTGAAATTAAAATAACAATTATTTCCTATATCTAAAGTTAAAAATTGTGGTTATTCCCCTGCGTGGAGTTTTTTAGCGATAAAATGAGTTGAAGAAAGGAAAGTTTTAAAATTTTCCCCGATTCCATGTTCGTATAATGAATAACCTTAAAGTGTTTCTCGAAATTCTTGATCGAACGCTTGATGTAAGGACGACTTTGGAAAGATATCGCGCAGAAAAATATGGTAAGTGTTTGTATAGAGCAGGAAACTCTTTGCTACGGAACTCCGATGTGAATTTGTGAATATATTTTTCTCCGGCATATTTATAAGTTTTTTGCATATGCAGAACGGCAGATCTTATTAGCAGCAACTCGACAGACTGTAAGTTTGAAAAACTATAATTGACAAAACTGAGCAACAACTGCAAAGCTCCCAAATCACTGTAGCAATTTTACACAACATAAGTTTAATTTCCTGCCATATCTTCACAGACCTCCTGTGCAGACCCCAGTCTGGAACCTCGGACTAGAGTGCACCTTTTTATTATTCTGCTTCAGTATTACCTTACAAAAAATTTTGCTGAGTGCGAATTTGAAATGTTTAAACTGTGACACATAAACATGAAAAAATCAACGTGTGTTATGTTTCAGAAAGCTTGCTACAGCCATGGGTAAAAGAAAGACATAACAGCAAGCAAAGTCAACTAACCACAGAAGAAGAACCAACAGTTGAAAAAAATGTAAAGCTTCAAAAAGAAATTGAAAGTGTCGACAGCATGCTTCAAAAAGCTAAATTAATTCGAGAAACTGGTGGAGAATCATCAAAACGTTCCTCTTCTGCCCCAACTCAGTCAACAAAACAAGGATGCAGATTATGCACGAGAGGAAACTGCCCCAAGCACAAGATGTTTATGGTGAAAACAAACAAAAATATTAAGAAGTTGAGTTTGACAAAAAACAGGGTTTGGATGAAATCAAAAACTGGGGTTGAGTCACAAGGAACAAGAATTTCATCTGCTGGAAAGAATCGACATGCCTCAGTCTCAAAACAAAAAACAAACCGGGAAAGGAACAAAGAAATTGTGGATTTAAAGGCAGATAGAGTGTCCTCTGCAGTTATAACAGAAGCCCCTGCAGCTCAAAATTCAACAATTAAACCTAACGAGGCACCAGAGTGCTCTGTAGTCACAAAGTCTCTTTTGGAAGTCGTCAAAGAAAGTAACTCCCTTAACAAGTACCAAAAGCTGAAACTGATGCAGGCGAAATTAAAAGTCGATTCAGATTATTTAAGTGACCCTGCATGCTCTGAAGAAAGTAGGTTTATATCAGCTCTGTATAGCAGGAAGCAAAAGGTGAATCTCATCACGGGCGATGCAGCATTAACTAATATGAACAGAATTTCAAATAAATTGCACAATCTCAGAGCTGTCTTAAATAACAAAGAATCCCTGTCCCGATACCAAGACACTGGTGCAAAACTGTACTTTGAGCGCAAGCTGTACAAACAAGTCCTTTCCATCTTACATTTAAACATGTGAAGTTGTAACTTTGTATCGAGTTGAAAGTGACCTTATTTGGAATTTTATACATCTGACATTTAAATGACGGATTCATGAGACCTAAATTCCATGGCTTCTCGGTCAACAACCATGGATGTACGGGAGCATTCGGCACCATGTTTTTATGTTTGGCTTAAGATGTACAGCTCTTAAGACACATGTTCAAAATGTCTTTATCGATGTTGGGCCAGTGCACTAGTGTTCCAGCCAGTTGTTTTATGGACAGCATGCGAAATGCCTGAAATGCAAAATAACGTAGTTTAGTTGGAACCCCGATGAGGCCCAAATTAAAGTCTTTTGGAATGTTAAATCATATTTTTTTATATTTTATATTTGAAAAGATGGGACAGATTTGTCGGTCCCTCCAGAGCAGCGCAGGTTGATATACTTGCAGTATTATTGAACTTTTCGCTTACATGGAGAACTTCGTTTTGTTGTTTAAATTCGTGTTCAATCTTTTAACCGAAAGGTAGCAGTTGGGTCTACAATTATCTTTCGCTAATAAATCAACTCAATATCGACTTCATGAAAGAACAGCAGGCTGTGCTTTGTCCTGCGAGTGCTGATGCTGATATTGTCCACAAGCAACGGTTCCCGGAGCATGAAGTTGGATTCTTATCGTTATGCCCCAAGGGAGGGCAGCAAATTCACACAGTAGGGGACGATTTACATTACATCAAATCTCCAAGTAACTAGTGGTGACGGACTTAACCCTGAATATGTTAAATTGGAGGCCATTTTATCTCAAAACCCTCAAATATGGTTGTTTGCCGTAATGTTGTGTTCATTATTCTGGAAGCAATGGTAAGTGATCATCAATACAGGTACTACTTCGGACTGTTGGTAATCTGATAAACGTCATACTCTGAAAAAACAAAATATCGGTAAGATGCGCCTTCCTGTGCTCCAGCTAGCATCACCAAAGCAGATACAACAATAACCAATCCATTGATATATATATATGTGTGTGTGACCAAATCAACCAGTGGGAAAGAGTGTTTGGCAACTTGTTACCTCTGTGCACATCTTTTAGGTGGGGCGAAAAGTAAAATTTAGATGATGGCGACCACAGTGTTCGCCTGTGCATCGAAGCGCGTCATTGCCTTTCTCGTGTTGCGGTTGCCGCCTCATGAACGAGTGTTTTGCTTGTCTCAAGTTTGACTGCGCAACTGAACCTGTATCTTCCCCTGCCTGAACATACAGTTGATTGGTTGATTAGCCGGTGCAAGAAGTGCTGTGTGTATGACCCGTTAGTCTTGAGATGTGCGTTGAGCTGTACGGTTGTTTTTAGTGTCGGGCGTTTACTGGAATTGTAAAGTTTGGGCTTCGCAGCCAAGGCATTGCAGCCGAGCTGGATTGTCAGGCGACCTTCACATGCGTAGAGGATCTCCACCACAGTAATCAGACAACGCAGAAGTAATATCACGCTTTCACTGCCCCCCAAGTGGGGCGATCCTGCCTTGCTATGCGAAAGCATGTATTACTACTGGAATTGTATGTATGTTTTATTGTCGTTTTTAACATTAGTCCGTTTAATAAAGTCAGGCGCCCATTTAGTGAAACCAGTGCAACTCCATTTGCCCCACAACCACATTCCTTCACGCCTCACTACAAACTTGTATTGACTTCACGCTCAGCGCCAACGAAGCATTTCCCCACTTTTTTGCAGTTTTGCGTCGTGACGTCAATTGTGTTGCCAACGTTCTATAGGATGTTAAGCGATTGTAGTCATTATATTAATATTAGACAAAGCATTAAAAGGTTTATTTTTGGTATCTGAATAGTTGCGTTTGTAAGAGTTTGTTTGAAAGCATAGGATTAGGAAAAGAAACACGCATAAGTTCTTTAATATTAACGATCCGTCATCCGCCTGGTTTTGTTAAAGTGAGAAAAGAAATTCACCTGAAAACCAGGAGCAAGATACGAAAATATTTGTGTGTAATATTTCATTTGAATATGTACATGTTGTAACGTGATTTTGCATTACATGTCAACGGTTGCATTAATGGACTTAAGGTTGCATGGCCAGTTGTCATTTTGGCGTCTCACTCCACTGGGTTGGGTAATTGGTATTTTTAGATCGTCTTGGCAAGCGGGTTTCATTTCAAAATTTAGCGATAGCAACAGCTGACCATTCACGTGATTTGTGTCTTTTTTTGGCTTTTGTGTGATATGGTTTAACAGCTGTTTTGCGTCATATTAATCTCAAGTGACTTGGTCGCTTTGAGACTTTAAGTTTTCCCATGTGACTGTCCTTCATCGTCTTTCAGTAACCGACCTTTCTTTGTAACTTTCCGTGTGCGTTTAGCTGAGGACCGAGGCAGGACAGGGCAGGGCAGCGCAGCTGTACTGTGCTCATCTCAGTTCATCGGTTTTGTGATTTGGTTCTGCTCAATTTTGTCTGTGCGTTTGGGCGTAAATTCACTCAGTTTGGCGTTGGTATAATTGCGCATGTTAATTTCGTGTCCAAAATTGTTCATTTTAAATGAATATTGTTGGAATGTTTGCATCAAGTTTCAATTAAAGTCAGGTTAGGAAAACACAACAATTAGAACTCACGTGCGATCTTATGTCAAATGCGTTAATCAAATAGGATTTCCCATCGATCATAAATAATATTGTTAAGTACCGGATTGAGGCTCATAATTGGCATATAGGTCGCAACACATGTAAAACTTGTATATTTAAGCGGCTTTTACCACCGTCCAAGTCATCCAACATATTTATTTCATCTCAATTCAGTGTCAACCATTAGTATTCAGATAGAACAGCTTAAATTGCACTGAGTTTAACTGCGTCTTGTTCCATAACCAACCCAAACGCACCGATTAAAGGGAGCGAGAATTCAAAGCCAGAATAAATGCAGGTTTTACGAACTCTTGCAAACGAGCGCACGCACTTAGGTATTTGAACCGACTTCCTTTGCATGGATGTATTTTGATACGCCGTGTTTTCGTATCAGTGACGTTATTCGGTCCTCGGAAATTCAAAGGTCTCCGGCAACTTGAAGGAGGTTTTAAGCAAGTCACAGTTGCGTCGTGATTACTGCATTGAGTTTGCTCGGGTCTGTGTGGTTGGAAACGCAACGTGATCCAGTTCAGATCAAGCTTGTATTGTAGCTGACCGTGGTTTAAAGTCACTTGTGCTTGGACAAGTTATAACTGATAGAGTTGAAGGTGAAGTTAAAACCAAGTAGAGATGCCAGATGTAATTTGCGATAATCCACATTTATCATTTGCATTATTTTCATATTTGTTTCATCTACGCAGCATAAATGTGTATTGATTTTCGCCAGCAGGTCTCAGTGAATCTTCCATATTTTCAATGTAGTTGTTAATTAGGTAATTTTGGTGCAATTTAACGTTGGCGTTTACTTTGTTAATTTCCATGTGATGACTGAGCAACTATTTACAGATTTTCAAAGTCTAGCTTGTTTGACAATGTTGAAATTGATGTTGTTTGGAGTTTTGTTGGTCGGCCATCTTGTCATAACTCACCAACAACAACAAGTATGCAGAGTTGTTTCCATTTGTGATGGACAAGAACAAGGATCAGAGATAGAACATTCCGGCTTGAAAGGTGCCAGAGGAGAGACTGGAAGACCAGGAAAGATGGGACCACGTGGACCTCAAGGTCACCGAGGTGAAAAGGGAGACCAAGGACCTGTGGCTGGCAAAGAAGATTTGATGAGACTTGTTACAGGTATAAGATTCTTCTCTAAACACTTTTCGACAAAATTTATTATTGGATAGGAAACTTTAACAAACCAAGCAGTACAGATAGATATTTGATACAAACACAGCAGTACCACAAATCCCCTACACGGTGAACTCTCATAAAATCATATTAAAGTAAATTCATCGAAGATTTTATTCACAGAGTTGTCGAACAGAGTGGATCAACTGCAAGGTCAACTGAGTAACACTTCCAACAGTTGAGTTTCATATTCATATAAATTGATATCTCACAGATGTGTCAAGATAACAAATGCTAAAACCTTTGCCCGTAACTCACGTCATGACTCCCTTCTGCCCCTAGTGGTGTAAATACCTGCGTACTCACCAATCACGTGACAAAACTCAAATCCCCTTCGTAACGGAACAGTCCGTCGGGGTTACTATAGGTCACTCATGTCGTACCACCCACAATAAAAGCAGATTCTTTTTGAAAATAGTTTGTTTATGTCAAGTATTGTGTTTTTATTGTTAGTTATCTGACTTACCCTTGCAAGCCTCGTGGTACGACACAAGTGACCTGGATGTATGGCAGAGATTTGTTTTGTGCAAAGTAATTATTGCATATAGCAACCACAGTCAAGATTTGCATCACTTGTCAGGGATTAAGCTGAAGCTTATTTTTAATAGGATTATTCGGCTTAAAGGATTTTTTTACCATTTAGCCCCAAACTCTTTGACTGACGAAAACATGCCAACGTAAACGTGAGTTTTGTTGACAGATTTGGCGCACAGAGTGGATCAACTGCAGAGTGAGCAGAACCTCACATCTAACAGTTAAGTTCATGCAGTTAACATTCAATGTCCACTCACACATCTAACATTTTATTCACAGAGTTGTCGAACAGAGTGGATCAAATGCAGAGTGAGCAGAACCGCACATCTAACAGTTAAGTTCATGCACTTAACATCCAATGTCCACTCACACATCGAACATTTTATTCACAGAGTTGTCGAACAGAGTGGATCAACTGCAAGGTCAACTGAGTAACACTTCCAACAGTTGAGTTTTACTTTATTTAAATGTAAATCTTACATATGTGTCAAATTCTGAAAACCTTTGCCCGTAACTCACGTCATTACTCGCTTCTGCCCCTAGTGGTATAGATTGGTGAGATATCTACACCACTAGGGGCAGAAGCGAGTAATGACTTGACTTACGGGCAAAGGTATTGGCAAACCCAACATATACGTCATGACGTGCGAATCAGAGAGGGTTCCATCTGGCACCGGTATATTCTGGTCATAATGCAGGTCGTGCAAATATTGTGGGGTTTTCACCGCCTACTTGCGTGTGAATGAGTTTAACTCAAATACTTCTGCCAATCTGATGAGTTTTAACCGTCTGCAGATCTCAGGAATTTCATATATTCTCTTCCACCGGGCTCCTGTAAAACTTCAGATATTAAAGGTCGCCAACATCTCATATCGGGAGAAGAAGTTTACTGTGAAGATGGCTGGCAGGTATTGATAATGTGGTAAATATCACTAACACAGGGGTGGGCAATCCCTGGCACCAACGCTATGTTGGGTAAGCGAGGTTATTATGCACGCCATGTAATTTCCGATTTCACACTACAATACTTAACCATACGCCCGGGATTGTGTTGTTTGTAAAGGTCAGGAAATTACACATGAAAGTGAAAAGTCATATATTGACATGGAGGTCATCTAACTTTTTTAGACCAATTCTCCGAAAATCAGTGTCAAGTGTTTTACTTGATAAATACCAGGTGTTCCAGCGTCGTTATGATGGATCTGTGAGTTTCGACAGAGATTGGGTGGATTACAAGAACGGGTTTGGGGATCTATCAACAGAAGTTTGGATTGGTTTGTATTTCAATAAAGCAATCCTTAACCAAGTACAAATGTTGCAAAACTTTGAATAATAGTTTGTTTTAGTATAAAATGTACCGCTCTTCTGGCATAAAATATACGTGCTGTATTTTTACGACGTTTCGTCTGCCATTCAGCGAGACTTCATCAGGTATTGATGCCGCAATTTCAAAGTAAACTACACTAAAACATTAAGGACCACAAAAAGAAAAAAGGGCACGTTGACACCGCTTGTCAGATCACGTGACAGAGCCAAAACACGAAACACTGCGGAAGGCGCAACAGTTACAACAAATTGTTATAAACTGCCGGAAAGTAAATGAATGTAAAGCGACTCAAGAAAGAGCCGCTTGGTGTGGTCCAACTCCTTTTCCAGAACTTAGGCTTTATCGAAGGCAACTTCGTGTCAGCAAGACTGCGTTGGCCAAGCATGCGGTGACACTGCGATACGAAGTTGCCTTTGATAAAGCCCTTTCCAAGCTCTGGAAAAGGAGTTGGACCACACCAAGCGGCTCTTTCTTGAGTCGTTTCACATTCACAAAAACAGTGGATGGGTCAACGACAAAGAACAATGTGTTTACTTTCCTGCAGTTTATAACAATTTGTTGTAACTGTTTCGCCTCCCGCAGTGTTTCGTGTTTTGCCTCTGCCACGTGATCTGACAAGCGGTGTCAACCTGTCCTTTTTTCGTTTTTGTGCCCTGAATGTTTTAGTGCAGTTTACTTTGAAATTGCGGTATCAATACCTGATGAGGTCTCGCTGAATGACAGACGAAACGTCGTAAAAATACAGCACGTATATTTTATGCCAGAAGAGCGGTACATTTTAAATTGCAATATGCCCGGCAGCAACAGGAGTTCCAGGTTTGTTTTACTGAACACATTGTTATAACTTGTGCACACCCAGTTAAATATACAGGCCTACCAAGCAAAACGTTTCAAGCAAGCTACGTAACAATCCTAGTGCCAATACAACAGCATCAGTTAATCCAATTTAAATTCCAGTGTTTTCAGCAATATCATTACAAGCAACAAATGTTATCAGGTTTGGAGAAACTGCATCAAATCACCAGTGCGTCCACTAGATGTCGCCTTCGTGTTGACCTCCAGGATTTTTCCGGGAGTCAAGGTTTTGCCGAGTATAGGTAAGACTATGACGTATTTAACGTTTTCAATCTAATGCCATTGTTTCAACGATAATTTACCCGATGCTGCCAGGTCGTCATAACTAACAAAATCTTAAAATATATTAGGGAAATACCCCCCTTATTACGTCAGATTCCCAAAATTCGGGATTTAAGTTTGAAGCAACACAGAATATTCTTGCTGTGTTTCAATGCATTTACTCAGTTCGGAATAATTATGAAAACAAAAAGTTTAGATACCGCACACACATAGGGATGGTAATCAACTCGTAACGACCCCACATCACCGCTCTTGAGGTTTGCGCGATCGCTTGGTCGCGGATTGCCGGGACCGAGCTCAGTGGGGCTCGGATTGGGTCGAATGTCACCTTTTTGCGCTTAGAGAATGTGGCTGCAGAAAATTTTCTTTCCCTTGATTCCAAATCTTCTGAAGCGTAGGCATATGGAAGTCAGTTCAAGCGAAATTAACCACGGCCAAACCGTTTGACAATTGATGGCAGCAATCCAGTGAATATTAGTGCTGTGTCCCGCATCGATATATGGGATCAAATGGTTATTATATTCTCCATCTAACACCCATGCATAATCCAGTGTTTGAAATTTCGATTTTCTGCCCAACATGCTCGGCTCCCAAGGTTTTGAATGAGGCAACAAAAATCCCGTAATCGCGACGTGTAAGACGCTGACACAACTTGATTGTCAGTGTATAAGTTGTATAGTGTAAACACTCTGTGTTCTCTTTGCCCACCCCTGGGTTAGCTGCTGGTCGTTGCGTGGTTGATTGGATATTGTTTGGTCTCTATGCAAGAAAATGGGTGCATTGGCCTGCAGAGTTAATTCCTTAGGCCTGTGGTTCTAACCCTGTAGGAAATTTTAGGGTTGTAGGTGGATAATTAGTCGGCACCGAAATACACAAAAGTAGTCGGAAAAGAAATATAATGATATGTATTCACTGTGTGTTGTACACTTATTGGTAATTGGTAATGCCATGCGGTAGAAAAAGTTAAAAAAGTATAACAGATATAACGAAAATACAATAATCAAATTCTGAGTTAAAAAATGTAAATACCAGTGGGAAATAAGGATTCCGTTTACACTGGAAGTGGGAAATGAGATAAAAAAGGTTAAGAACCACTTAAAAAAGGTTGAGGAAAATCTGTTGCCCAGACGAGTTTATGCGGTCGTTGTTGCCCAAGTCCTTGTGGTAAAATTTTGAGTCCCAAGTACTGACCTTTGCCAAAACGTTGCATCTTGACTGGAAAGTTAGAATTATCCGCTTTGTTCTTCAGCTACAATAAAGCCTCCTTGTAATCCTCCAGCCGTTTGTGAACTTAAAGTTGAAAAATATCTGGGTTTCCTTCTCAAAACTTCTAATGCCACTCCGTGTTTATTGCTTAGTTGAGAAATAATTATCCCACACAACACAACACAATGTATGACACATGTCGTTTATTACGTCATAAAGGGTTTTATGTTTAACAATCATTTCCATGAGTAACAAACCAATGTAAGCGGATTGATTTAAAACAACAAATTGTCCGTTGTTATTTAAATTACTTTGCATTAAATTAAACATTATGACATTGTTGTTTTCAGTACTTTCAGCATTGGCGATGAAGGAAGTTCTTACACAATTACTATTTCCGGATATTCGGGGAATATAGGAGATTCCATGATTAGGTGGATCAATCTAAACGGGATGAGATTTTCAACACGCAACAGAGACAATGATGCGTGAGTAATAATGATACAACGTGTCTGATTATATTTCTGTTTTACTAACGAAGTAAATCGAGTTGTTTAGTAAAAGATAAAATGCATTTACGCAAAAATAGTTGATTTTCGTTGACAAAGTTAACCGCCTACCCTAAATCAACAATTGTAAAAATCAATTGCTCTGAAACAGGGGGTTGCGTTAAAGTTTTAGTTAAACACAAGTTTTAACTGAGTTTAAATAAGTTGTAACACAGAGTTGTTGACAACCGACTTAATTATAATTGCAGGTATGGAGGTAATTGTGCTGTGACTAACGGTGGAGCTTGGTGGCATCGTAGTTGTTCAGATGCCCACCTCAATGGTCCGTGGTCGAGAACTTCTACTGATTACAACACTATGAGTTGGTATTATTGGAAAAACTCATTTGGCGGAATAATGAGTTCTAAGATGAAAGTGAAATGCGAATAATTGTTGGGGAGGTTTAAAGTGACGAAAATTAACATTGCGTCGTTGGTTACCATGGCAACGTCGTGTTAATTGACAATTATTGACAGACATTGTAAATACTTTCACCAGTTTTGATAAAGGCTTGAAATCGTAAATGACAGGAAAGCAATTATACCGAACCGAATTTATTTCACAAATCCTTACAGTTTTTGTGTTAGTAGCGAAAACTTTGCCATTTTGCATGTTTGTTATTATCATGGTATTTGTAGGGCGTTACTTAAAACGTCTACACAAATAATAACACTGCCGTATATCTGACTCCTGATAAAAAGGCTGCTATCAAACCCACAGTCAATCGATCAGTTTAATACATAATAAACAAGCGCACGAGGATTAACACGTTACAAACCACGCGTACAAAATGTCTCTGTCCTATATGTCCTTTGTCCTCTGTCCCTTCGTATCTTTTTTACGCAAAAGACATGTGGCCTATATAGAAAATGCATACCGGGTTATTTGAGTTCGGATTACCACGTGACTCATTTGAAAAGGCGGCTTGTTGCTGGAAGTGTCAACGAACGAATAGCACGTTCGCCGTAAATGAGGTAAACTTGGTTTACAGCGTGATTATTATCCGACGTTAATAAAAAAACGGTTGATGCCAGAAAAAAAACAACATAATAATTGCAAATATGACGTCGACACTACTTATTATTACATTCTGTGTGTTTCGGATGGCACTTCTTCCATAGAATTATGTCAACGTGTCAATTAGATATTGACAACATATTCCGTTTTATCATTCCTTGTATATCATGTCGTTGTTGTAATATCGCATGCAACCGTTTCCATGCTTTATGTTGATAATCCATGTAAATATAAACATTGATCCATCAGATTTGACAGTTGATTTCTGATTCGAGGATGTCAGTAAATTTGATTCAGTTCATTTTGGCTTTCTCTGATAAACCCCAAAATACAGTCACGCCAATTCACCCCAAATATTTACAGAAATGTGCGGATATCGCGGCGCCATTTCTCCGACTTATGGGAAAGGTTTTATGTGAGGGTAAATTGTGTAACAAGGTTTCTTGTCAACACCCAGGTCCTCATTGCAGCCCAAATGATGACGTCACGGCCGTGGGCTTTCGAGTGGCGTCTGTCACGTGTTTCATTTGTGTTGTTGTTTTTGTCTGTTCAGTTACCTGCCTCCCTCTGCGCACACGTTGCTGCAACTCATTCTTACTTGGCACTGATGATGAACACAGTGGTGTTTGAAACGTTTGCTTCGGCATGAGTAGCATACTAGCTTTGGCTTTCCTTTACAAATCATTTTCTTGTCACCTCCCAAGGTTAGACCTTATACACTCTTGTGTAATAACCAAACTTAACGCAGCAGTTTGTGGAGGACACAGACGCGTCTGATGCGTCTGCCGGTTGCATTCCATGGCAGAATGTAGATGGCATGGAGAGAGTGAAGTTTTGTAGAATTGATTCCTGAACTCGAAATAAATTACTCGATAAATAGAATTTCCAGTCACCGAAAACCTGCGCCGATATCGCCAGAGTGAGAAGGGTTTGACCGAACTGCGCGTCGTGATTTTCAACTTTAAACAAGTAGGATCCGTATCCGGGCCACCGACGTGCAAGGTTAACATATTCAGCCTGAAACAAATTGTTGAGATAAAAGGAATTAGACGGAATGAAGAGAACGCGAAATATGCTGAACATAAAATTATGCGAATAATATTTAAACATCAAGCACCCAAATACAATGCCAATAAATATCAACCACGGGCAGAGATGCACCGACATCCAATAACACAAAACTCCAGTCTTATTGTTTAGTGAGATTATTGTGATACTGACCACGGCGTCTTCTTGCGGCATTCCTCTCAATCTCCTCCATCTACATTTGGTAGTCAGATGCAAACGACATGATTTTGTAACACCCCAAGTTTCCATGTTTGATAAAAAATTCAAATATTTTAAATATTTACGAAATCTACTTTGTACGATAATATTTTTATTTTCTTCTTTGAGCTGTGTGACCAATTTCTTGCAACGAATTTGTAACTAGACTTCTCAAATAAAGTAAAAAGTTCGAACGGCAACTTACTGTTCGAACTTTGCAACGATATCAGCGAGGAAAGTGTTTGGTTCAATCGCTCTGTCAACATCGCCCTTGTGTTCGAATAATGCGAACGTGTTCTTATTCCCTTCCACGTTCATTCCATGCTGGAGTTTCTGGACAACCTGAACACCAAAGTTGGACGTAAACTGTCTAAAGTAACTCCTCTAATTTAAAGTAAAAATATTTTGTAACTAAAACAACGAAACGCTTCTGAACACATAAAAATGCAGAACATAATTTAATAACAAATATTGAAAAAGAAGCATGTTTGCCACCAACCAACAAAACCGGATCATCAGAAGAAAATACAATTCAAAATTATACAAGAAATACTTCCGAGTGTTCGACATTACAATTTGCAGCAATGCTCTACTTGCCTTTCCAGCAGTGGTGAAAGAGTTGATGTAGATTTCGCATGTTGCGCCACCATAGCAGTTAATCACAGTGACCAGGTTGTGGCGGATGCCACCCTTGAATTCACTGAAGCGTGATAAGTTTTGCTTTTAGTGTTGCCATTTTCTGCGTGTCTCGAAACAATTAAGCGTTTTCTGGCAACGACGCGCATTCAGAAAATACACGTTACGAAGCACCCGCTTTAATTGGTGACCCCTGACGTTTGAGGATATGGAAGAAACTCCTGCCATGCACGCAGTTGCTATGAAACTGCCAACGTTTTGGACACAGCAACCAAGAATATGGTTTCAGCAAGCAGAAGCCCAGTTTGCGCTACGAAGCATTTCTGCTGATGAAACGAAATATTTTTACGTTGTTTCGTCCCTGGATCAAGCAAGCGCCGGTAGACTATTGGATTTATTGGAAAACCCACCGGATCACGATAAGTACAATTACCTAAAGCAACGTTTGATAAACACTTACGACTGCTCAGATTATGAAAGAGCGCATAAACTGTTACATGCATCTGAACTTGGAGACCGATCTCCAGCAGAATTAATGGATGAGATGCTGTCATTGTTAGGCCGTCATAAGCCGTGTTTCCTTTTTCGTTATATCTTTCTGCAAAGGATGCCCGAAGAAATACGAATTATACTCGCAAAAGAAGATTTTGACGACCCACGTGTTTTTGCACGACGTGCTACCACTCTTTGGCAGGCAAGAAGCGAGGAGCGCCACGCGTTCACGGCTGTCGCAAAGGTAGACAAGCGCAACATGCTCGCGGCGTCTCCACGTGCATCGACACGCACTGCAGCAAATCAGAGACTTTGTTTTTACCATCAGCGCTTTGGTGAAAAGGCAAAGAAATGTCAACCTCCCTGCAGTTTCCAGGGAAACTCGTCAGCCGGCCGTTGTTAGTTACTTCATCGGCCGGCAAAGCTCATAACCTTTTTCACATTTGGGATCAAACCACTCGTCGTTATTTCTTAGTTGATACAGGCGCCGAGGTAAGCGTTTTTCCGGCATCACGTCTTGCTCGTCAACAGCAAGCTAAAGGAATCAAGTTAATTGCAGCTAACGGCAGCAGGATTAATACTTTTGGGGAAAAGGTACTCAACTTGGAACTCGCAGCTGGCAAATTTCGTTGGAAATTCATACTTGCCGCTGTATCGCAACCTCTTCTGGGAGCCGACTTTCTGCGTGCACATTCCTTGCTGGTAGACCTACGCCACAGTTGCCTTGTTCATTCAACATCATTCGTCAGCATTCCTATAAAGGCCACAAATGACAAATCGTCGCGCATTTGCAAATTGACCACATCCACTGAAGATTTTACAAGACTTCTCTCACGATTTCCGTCTTTAACTGCACCGAAGTTTTCCAGCATTGTACCCAGACACAAGGTCCAGCATCACATTTGCACAACTGGACCACCGGTTCATGCAAAGGCACGTCGTTTATCCCCCGAAAAGCTTGCAATCGCTAGAGCGGAGTTTGCCAAGATGCTTCAAATGGGTATCATTCGTCGTTCATCCAGTCCTTGGGCCGCACCACTACATATGGTTCCAAAGCCATCAGGTGAATGGCGCCCCTGCGGTGACTACCGCCGCCTAAATGTGTCCACCCAGCCAGATCGCTACAGCATTCCGCACATCCAAGACTTCACATCGCGGTTGTCCGGCTCCACGATATTTTCGAAGATCGACCTAGTTCGGGGCTACCACCAGGTCCCTGTTGCCGAGAAAGACATCCAAAAAACTGCTATCATAACTCCGTTTGGACTGTTTGAATTCTTAAGAATGCCTTTTGGTCTGAAAAATGCAGCCCAGACTTTTCAACGGCTTATGGACCAGGTATGTCAATCATTACCATTTGTTTTTGTTTACCTGGACGACATACTGGTGGCCAGCAGTTCCCCAAGTCAACATAAATTACACCTAGAACAGCTTTTCCGCCGCCTGCAGGAATGCGGCCTTTTAATCAAATTAAACATTATGACATTGTTGTTTTCAGTACTTTCAGCATTGGCGATGAAGGAAGTTCTTACACAATTACTATATCCGGATATTCGGGGAATATAGGAGATTCCATGACTGGGCACCACAATCTAAACGGGATGAGATTTTCAACACGCAACAGAGACCGTGATACGTGAGTAATAATGATACAACGTGTCTGATTATATTTCTGTTTTACTAACGAAGTAAATCGAGTTGTTTTAATAAAGATGAAATGCATTTCCTCAAATAGTTGATTTTCGTTGACAAAGTTAACCGCCTACCCTAAATCAACAATTGTAAAAATCAATTGCTCTGAAACAGGCGGTTGCGTTAAAGTTTTAGTTAAACACAAGTTTTAACTGAGTTTAAATCAGTTGTAACACAGAGTTGTTGACAACCGACTTAATTATAATTGCAGGTATGGAGGTAATTGTGCTGTGACTGATGGTGGAGCTTGGTGGCATCGTAGTTGTTCAGATGCCCACCTCAATGGTCCGTGGTCGAGAACTTCTACTGATTACAACACTATGAGTTGGTATTATTGGAAAAACTCATGGAGCGGAATAATGAGTTCTAAGATGAAAGTGAAATGCGAATAATTGTTGGGGAGGTTTAAGTGACGAAAATTAACATTGCGTCGTTAGTTACCATGGCAACGTCGTGTTAATTGACAATTATTGACAGACATTGTAAATACTTTCACCAGTTTTGATAAAGGCTTTAAATCGTAAATAACAGGAAAGCAATTATACCGAACCGAATTTATTTCACAAATCCTTACAGTTTTTGTGTTAGTAGCGAAAACTTTGCCATTTTGCATGTTTGTTATTATCATGGTATTTGTAGGGCGTTACTTAAAACGTCTACACAAATAATAACACTGACGTATATCTGACTCCTGATAAAAAGGCTGCTATCAAACCCACAGTCAATCGATCAGTTTAATATATAATAAACAAGCGCACGAGGATTAACACGTTACAAACCACGCGTACAAAATGTCTCTGTCCTATATGTCCTTTGTCCTCTGTCCCTTCGTATCTTTTTTACGCAAAAGACATGTGGCCTATATAGAAAATGCATACCGGGTTATTTGAGTTCGGATTACCACGTGACTCATTTGAAAAGGCGGCTTGTTGCTGGAAGTGTCAACGAACGAATAGCACGTTCGCCGTAAATGAGGTAAACTTGGTTTACAGCGTGATTATTATCCGACGTTAATAAAAAAACGGTTGATGCCAGAAAAAAAACAACATAATAATTGCAAATATGACGTCGACACTACTTATTATTACATTCTGTGTGTTTCGGATGGCACTTCTTCCATAGAATTATGTCAACGTGTCAATTAGATATTGACAACATATTCCGTTTTATCATTCCTTGTATATCATGTCGTTGTTGTAATATCGCATGCAACCGTTTCCATGCTTTATGTTGATAATCCATGTAAATATAAACATTGATCCATCAGATTTGACAGTTGATTTCTGATTCGAGGATGTCAGTAAATTTGATTCAGTTCATTTTGGCTTTCTCTGATAAACCCCAAAATACAGTCACGCCAATTCACCCCAAATATTTACAGAAATGTGCGGATATCGCGGCGCCATTTCTCCGACTTATGGGAAAGGTTTTATGTGAGGGTAAATTGTGTAACAAGGTTTCTTGTCAACACCCAGGTCCTCATTGCAGCCCAAATGATGACGTCACGGCCGTGGGCTTTCGAGTGGCGTCTGTCACGTGTTTCATTTGTGTTGTTGTTTTTGTCTGTTCAGTTACCTGCCTCCCTCTGCGCACACGTTGCTGCAACTCATTCTTACTTGGCACTGATGATGAACACAGTGGTGTTTGAAACGTTTGCTTCGGCATGAGTAGCATACTAGCTTTGGCTTTCCTTTACAAATCATTTTCTTGTCACCTCCCAAGGTTAGACCTTATACACTCTTGTGTAATAACCAAACTTAACGCAGCAGTTTGTGGAGGACACAGACGCGTCTGATGCGTCTGCCGGTTGCATTCCATGGCAGAATGTAGATGGCATGGAGAGAGTGAAGTTTTGTAGAATTGATTCCTGAACTCGAAATAAATTACTCGATAAATAGAATTTCCAGTCACCGAAAACCTGCGCCGATATCGCCAGAGTGAGAAGGGTTTGACCGAACTGCGCGTCGTGATTTTCAACTTTAAACAAGTAGGATCCGTATCCGGGCCACCGACGTGCAAGGTTAACATATTCAGCCTGAAACAAATTGTTGAGATAAAAGGAATTAGACGGAATGAAGAGAACGCGAAATATGCTGAACATAAAATTATGCGAATAATATTTAAACATCAAGCACCCAAATACAATGCCAATAAATATCAACCACGGGCAGAGATGCACCGACATCCAATAACACAAAACTCCAGTCTTATTGTTTAGTGAGATTATTGTGATACTGACCACGGCGTCTTCTTGCGGCATTCCTCTCAATCTCCTCCATCTACATTTGGTAGTCAGATGCAAACGACATGATTTTGTAACACCCCAAGTTTCCATGTTTGATAAAAAATTCAAATATTTTAAATATTTACGAAATCTACTTTGTACGATAATATTTTTATTTTCTTCTTTGAGCTGTGTGACCAATTTCTTGCAACGAATTTGTAACTAGACTTCTCAAATAAAGTAAAAAGTTCGAACGGCAACTTACTGTTCGAACTTTGCAACGATATCAGCGAGGAAAGTGTTTGGTTCAATCGCTCTGTCAACATCGCCCTTGTGTTCGAATAATGCGAACGTGTTCTTATTCCCTTCCACGTTCATTCCATGCTGGAGTTTCTGGACAACCTGAACACCAAAGTTGGACGTAAACTGTCTAAAGTAACTCCTCTAATTTAAAGTAAAAATATTTTGTAACTAAAACAACGAAACGCTTCTGAACACATAAAAATGCAGAACATAATTTAATAACAAATATTGAAAAAGAAGCATGTTTGCCACCAACCAACAAAACCGGATCATCAGAAGAAAATACAATTCAAAATTATACAAGAAATACTTCCGAGTGTTCGACATTACAATTTGCAGCAATGCTCTACTTGCCTTTCCAGCAGTGGTGAAAGAGTTGATGTAGATTTCGCATGTTGCGCCACCATAGCAGTTAATCACAGTGACCAGGTTGTGGCGGATGCCACCCTTGAATTCACTGAAGCGTGATAAGTTTTGCTTTTAGTGTTGCCTTTTTCTGCGTGTCTCGAAACAATTAAGCGTTTTCTGGCAACGACGCGCATTCAGAAAAATACACGTTACGAAGCACCCGCTTTAATTGGTGACCCCTGACGTTTGAGGATATGGAAGAAACTCCTGCCATGCACGCAGTTGCTATGAAACTGCCAACGTTTTGGACACAGCAACCAAGAATATGGTTTCAGCAAGCAGAAGCCCAGTTTGCGCTACGAAGCATTTCTGCTGATGAAACGAAATATTTTTACGTTGTTTCGTCCCTGGATCAAGCAAGCGCCGGTAGACTATTGGATTTATTGGAAAACCCACCGGATCACGATAAGTACAATTACCTAAAGCAACGTTTGATAAACACTTACGACTGCTCAGATTATGAAAGAGCGCATAAACTGTTACATGCATCTGAACTTGGAGACCGATCTCCAGCAGAATTAATGGATGAGATGCTGTCATTGTTAGGCCGTCATAAGCCGTGTTTCCTTTTTCGTTATATCTTTCTGCAAAGGATGCCCGAAGAAATACGAATTATACTCGCAAAAGAAGATTTTGACGACCCACGTGTTTTTGCACGACGTGCTACCACTCTTTGGCAGGCAAGAAGCGAGGAGCGCTACGCGTTCACGGCTGTCGCAAAGGTAGACAAGCGCAACATGCTCGCGGCGTCTCCACGTGCATCGACACGCACTGCAGCAAATCAGAGACTTTGTTTTTACCATCAGCGCTTTGGTGAAAAGGCAAAGAAATGTCAACCTCCCTGCAGTTTCCAGGGAAACTCGTCAGCCGGCCGTTGTTAGTTACTTCATCGGCCGGCAAAGCTTATAACCTTTTTCACATTTGGGATCAAACCACTCGTCGTTATTTCTTAGTTGATACAGGCGCCGAGGTAAGCGTTTTTCCGGCATCACGTCTTGCTCGTCAACAGCAAGCTAAAGGAATCAAGTTAATTGCAGCTAACGGCAGCAGGATTAATACTTTTGGGGAAAAGGTACTCAACTTGGAACTCGCAGCTGGCAAATTTCGTTGGAAATTCATACTTGCCGCTGTATCGCAACCTCTTCTGGGAGCCGACTTTCTGCGTGCACATTCCTTGCTGGTAGACCTACGCCACAGTTGCCTTGTTCATTCAACATCATTCGTCAGCATTCCTATAAAGGCCACAAATGACAAATCGTCGCGCATTTGCAAATTGACCACATCCACTGAAGATTTTACAAGACTTCTCTCACGATTTCCGTCTTTAACTGCACCGAAGTTTTCCAGCATTGTACCCAGACACAAGGTCCAGCATCACATTTGCACAACTGGACCACCGGTTCATGCAAAGGCACGTCGTTTATCCCCCGAAAAGCTTGCAATCGCTAGAGCGGAGTTTGCCAAGATGCTTCAAATGGGTATCATTCGTCGTTCATCCAGTCCTTGGGCCGCACCACTACATATGGTTCCAAAGCCATCAGGTGAATGGCGCCCCTGCGGTGACTACCGCCGCCTAAATGTGTCCACCCAGCCAGATCGCTACAGCATTCCGCACATCCAAGACTTCACATCGCGGTTGTCCGGCTCCACGATATTTTCGAAGATCGACCTAGTTCGGGGCTACCACCAGGTCCCTGTTGCCGAGAAAGACATCCAAAAAACTGCTATCATAACTCCGTTTGGACTGTTTGAATTCTTAAGAATGCCTTTTGGTCTGAAAAATGCAGCCCAGACTTTTCAACGGCTTATGGACCAGGTATGTCAATCATTACCATTTGTTTTTGTTTACCTGGACGACATACTGGTGGCCAGCAGTTCCCCAAGTCAACATAAATTACACCTAGAACAGCTTTTCCGCCGCCTGCAGGAATGCGGCCTTTTAATCAAATTAAACATTATGACATTGTTGTTTTCAGTACTTTCAGCATTGGCGATGAAGGAAGTTCTTACACAATTACTATATCCGGATATTCGGGGAATATAGGAGATTCCATGACTGGGCACCACAATCTAAACGGGATGAGATTTTCAACACGCAACAGAGACCGTGATACGTGAGTAATAATGATACAACGTGTCTGATTATATTTCTGTTTTACTAACGAAGTAAATCGAGTTGTTTTAATAAAGATGAAATGCATTTCCTCAAATAGTTGATTTTCGTTGACAAAGTTAACCGCCTACCCTAAATCAACAATTGTAAAAATCAATTGCTCTGAAACAGGCGGTTGCGTTAAAGTTTTAGTTAAACACAAGTTTTAACTGAGTTTAAATCAGTTGTAACACAGAGTTGTTGACAACCGACTTAATTATAATTGCAGGTATGGAGGTAATTGTGCTGTGACTGATGGTGGAGCTTGGTGGCATCGTAGTTGTTCAGATGCCCACCTCAATGGTCCGTGGTCGAGAACTTCTACTGATTACAACACTATGAGTTGGTATTATTGGAAAAACTCATGGAGCGGAATAATGAGTTCTAAGATGAAAGTGAAATGCGAATAATTGTTGGGGAGGTTTAAGTGACGAAAATTAACATTGCGTCGTTAGTTACCATGGCAACGTCGTGTTAATTGACAATTATTGACAGACATTGTAAATACTTTCACCAGTTTTGATAAAGGCTTTAAATCGTAAATAACAGGAAAGCAATTATACCGAACCGAATTTATTCCACAAATCCTTACAATTTTTGTGTTAATAGCGAAAACTTCACCTTTCTGCATGTTTGTTATTATCTTGGTATTTGTAGGGCGTTACTTAAAACGTCTACACAAATAATAACACTGACGTATATCTGACTCCTGATAAAAAGGCTGCTATCAAACCCACAGTCAATCGATCAGTTTAATATATAATAAACAAGCGCACGAGGATTAACACGTTACAAACCACGCGTACAAAATGTCTCTGTCCTATATGTCCTTTGTCCTCTGTCCCTTCGTATCTTTTTTACGCAAAAGACATGTGGCCTATATAGAAAATGCATACCGGGTTATTTGAGTTCGGATTACCACGTGACTCATTTGAAAAGGCGGCTTGTTGCTGGAAGTGTCAACGAACGAATAGCACGTTCGCCGTAAATGAGGTAAACTTGGTTTACAGCGTGATTATTATCCGACGTTAATAAAAAAACGGTTGATGCCAGAAAAAAAACAACATAATAATTGCAAATATGACGTCGACACTACTTATTATTACATTCTGTGTGTTTCGGATGGCACTTCTTCCATAGAATTATGTCAACGTGTCAATTAGATATTGACAACATATTCCGTTTTATCATTCCTTGTATATCATGTCGTTGTTGTAATATCGCATGCAACCGTTTCCATGCTTTATGTTGATAATCCATGTAAATATAAACATTGATCCATCAGATTTGACAGTTGATTTCTGATTCGAGGATGTCAGTAAATTTGATTCAGTTCATTTTGGCTTTCTCTGATAAACCCCAAAATACAGTCACGCCAATTCACCCCAAATATTTACAGAAATGTGCGGATATCGCGGCGCCATTTCTCCGACTTATGGGAAAGGTTTTATGTGAGGGTAAATTGTGTAACAAGGTTTCTTGTCAACACCCAGGTCCTCATTGCAGCCCAAATGATGACGTCACGGCCGTGGGCTTTCGAGTGGCGTCTGTCACGTGTTTCATTTGTGTTGTTGTTTTTGTCTGTTCAGTTACCTGCCTCCCTCTGCGCACACGTTGCTGCAACTCATTCTTACTTGGCACTGATGATGAACACAGTGGTGTTTGAAACGTTTGCTTCGGCATGAGTAGCATACTAGCTTTGGCTTTCCTTTACAAATCATTTTCTTGTCACCTCCCAAGGTTAGACCTTATACACTCTTGTGTAATAACCAAACTTAACGCAGCAGTTTGTGGAGGACACAGACGCGTCTGATGCGTCTGCCGGTTGCATTCCATGGCAGAATGTAGATGGCATGGAGAGAGTGAAGTTTTGTAGAATTGATTCCTGAACTCGAAATAAATTACTCGATAAATAGAATTTCCAGTCACCGAAAACCTGCGCCGATATCGCCAGAGTGAGAAGGGTTTGACCGAACTGCGCGTCGTGATTTTCAACTTTAAACAAGTAGGATCCGTATCCGGGCCACCGACGTGCAAGGTTAACATATTCAGCCTGAAACAAATTGTTGAGATAAAAGGAATTAGACGGAATGAAGAGAACGCGAAATATGCTGAACATAAAATTATGCGAATAATATTTAAACATCAAGCACCCAAATACAATGCCAATAAATATCAACCACGGGCAGAGATGCACCGACATCCAATAACACAAAACTCCAGTCTTATTGTTTAGTGAGATTATTGTGATACTGACCACGGCGTCTTCTTGCGGCATTCCTCTCAATCTCCTCCATCTACATTTGGTAGTCAGATGCAAACGACATGATTTTGTAACACCCCAAGTTTCCATGTTTGATAAAAAATTCAAATATTTTAAATATTTACGAAATCTACTTTGTACGATAATATTTTTATTTTCTTCTTTGAGCTGTGTGACCAATTTCTTGCAACGAATTTGTAACTAGACTTCTCAAATAAAGTAAAAAGTTCGAACGGCAACTTACTGTTCGAACTTTGCAACGATATCAGCGAGGAAAGTGTTTGGTTCAATCGCTCTGTCAACATCGCCCTTGTGTTCGAATAATGCGAACGTGTTCTTATTCCCTTCCACGTTCATTCCATGCTGGAGTTTCTGGACAACCTGAACACCAAAGTTGGACGTAAACTGTCTAAAGTAACTCCTCTAATTTAAAGTAAAAATATTTTGTAACTAAAACAACGAAACGCTTCTGAACACATAAAAATGCAGAACATAATTTAATAACAAATATTGAAAAAGAAGCATGTTTGCCACCAACCAACAAAACCGGATCATCAGAAGAAAATACAATTCAAAATTATACAAGAAATACTTCCGAGTGTTCGACATTACAATTTGCAGCAATGCTCTACTTGCCTTTCCAGCAGTGGTGAAAGAGTTGATGTAGATTTCGCATGTTGCGCCACCATAGCAGTTAATCACAGTGACCAGGTTGTGGCGGATGCCACCCTTGAATTCACTGAAGCGTGATAAGTTTTGCTTTTAGTGTTGCCTTTTTCTGCGTGTCTCGAAACAATTAAGCGTTTTCTGGCAACGACGCGCATTCAGAAAAATACACGTTACGAAGCACCCGCTTTAATTGGTGACCCCTGACGTTTGAGGATATGGAAGAAACTCCTGCCATGCACGCAGTTGCTATGAAACTGCCAACGTTTTGGACACAGCAACCAAGAATATGGTTTCAGCAAGCAGAAGCCCAGTTTGCGCTACGAAGCATTTCTGCTGATGAAACGAAATATTTTTACGTTGTTTCGTCCCTGGATCAAGCAAGCGCCGGTAGACTATTGGATTTATTGGAAAACCCACCGGATCACGATAAGTACAATTACCTAAAGCAACGTTTGATAAACACTTACGACTGCTCAGATTATGAAAGAGCGCATAAACTGTTACATGCATCTGAACTTGGAGACCGATCTCCAGCAGAATTAATGGATGAGATGCTGTCATTGTTAGGCCGTCATAAGCCGTGTTTCCTTTTTCGTTATATCTTTCTGCAAAGGATGCCCGAAGAAATACGAATTATACTCGCAAAAGAATATTTTGACGACCCACGTGTTTTTGCACGACGTGCTACCACTCTTTGGCAGGCAAGAAGCGAGGAGCGCTACGCGTTCACGGCTGTCGCAAAGGTAGACAAGCGCAACATGCTCGCGGCGTCTCCACGTGCATCGACACGCACTGCAGCAAATCAGAGACTTTGTTTTTACCATCAGCGCTTTGGTGAAAAGGCAAAGAAATGTCAACCTCCCTGCAGTTTCCAGGGAAACTCGTCAGCCGGCCGTTGTTAGTTACTTCATCGGCCGGCAAAGCTCATAACCTTTTTCACATTTGGGATCAAACCACTCGTCGTTATTTCTTAGTTGATACAGGCGCCGAGGTAAGCGTTTTTCCGGCATCACGTCTTGCTCGTCAACAGCAAGCTAAAGGAATCAAGTTAATTGCAGCTAACGGCAGCAGGATTAATACTTTTGGGGAAAAGGTACTCAACTTGGAACTCGCAGCTGGCAAATTTCGTTGGAAATTCATACTTGCCGCTGTATCGCAACCTCTTCTGGGAGCCGACTTTCTGCGTGCACATTCCTTGCTGGTAGACCTACGCCACAGTTGCCTTGTTCATTCAACATCATTCGTCAGCATTCCTATAAAGGCCACAAATGACAAATCGTCGCGCATTTGCAAATTGACCACATCCACTGAAGATTTTACAAGACTTCTCTCACGATTTCCGTCTTTAACTGCACCGAAGTTTTCCAGCATTGTACCCAGACACAAGGTCCAGCATCACATTTGCACAACTGGACCACCGGTTCATGCAAAGGCACGTCGTTTATCCCCCGAAAAGCTTGCAATCGCTAGAGCGGAGTTTGCCAAGATGCTTCAAATGGGTATCATTCGTCGTTCATCCAGTCCTTGGGCCGCACCACTACATATGGTTCCAAAGCCATCAGGTGAATGGCGCCCCTGCGGTGACTACCGCCGCCTAAATGTGTCCACCCAGCCAGATCGCTACAGCATTCCGCACATCCAAGACTTCACATCGCGGTTGTCCGGCTCCACGATATTTTCGAAGATCGACCTAGTTCGGGGCTACCACCAGGTCCCTGTTGCCGAGAAAGACATCCAAAAAACTGCTATCATAACTCCGTTTGGACTGTTTGAATTCTTAAGAATGCCTTTTGGTCTGAAAAATGCAGCCCAGACTTTTCAACGGCTTATGGACCAGGTATGTCAATCATTACCATTTGTTTTTGTTTACCTGGACGACATACTGGTGGCCAGCAGTTCCCCAAGTCAACATAAATTACACCTAGAACAGCTTTTCCGCCGCCTGCAGGAATGCGGCCTTTTAATCAACTTAAACAAATGTGTTTTTGGAAAAAAACAAATCCAGTTTCTAGGTCATTTGGTTGATGCCGAAGGCGCAAAACCTATGCCCAGTAAAGTGGAAGTCATAGAAAAATTTCCTCGGCCCACCACGGTTAAAGGTTTGCAGAGATTTGCTGGAATGATAAACTTTTATCACAGATTTATTCCTTCTGCCGCAAGTATCATGTTCCCCATTTATAATTCCATGTCAAAAAGGAATGCTCAGCTGCAGTGGTCTCGTGATTTGCAATGTGCTTTTGACGCAGCAAAACTTGCACTGGTAAATGCAACCAAACTTAACCACCCACATCCTGATGCCACAGTCGCCCTGACTGTTGATGCATCCGATAGGGCTGTAGGAGCGGTGCTTGAACAGCATGTAAACGGGGTTTGGAAACCTCTTGCATTTTTTAGCCGTCATTTTCGTGCTAACGAGATGAAATACAGCGCTTTCGACCGAGAGTTGCTGGCGGCTCATCTGGCTATTCGTCATTTCCGATACTTCCTAGAGGGCCGCATATTTACCCTCTACACCGACCACAAACCGTTGACTTTTGCGTTACAAAGGGCATCGGATCCATGGTCAGCAAGACAACAGCGCCACTTGTCCGCCATATCCGAATATACAACGGACCTTCGCCATGTACAAGGTAAATACAATTGTGTTGCTGATACCTTATCCAGAGCAGTGATTGGCTCCATTGAAAATCCTGCAATCAATTTGGATCACATTGCTCTTGCCAAAGCGCAGCATGTTCCCGAAGTACAAGCTTACCGCACTGCCGTATCCAACTTACAAATTAAGGAAGTTGTGATGGACACCTCACAGGTGAGACTTTTATGTGATGTGTCCACTGGTGTTTGCAGACCAATCATCCCGCAATCATGGCAAAGAAAGGTGTTCGACGCTATTCATGGTCTAGCCCATCCATCAATCAGAACAACACGCAAAATGATTTCGTCAAGGTTTGTGTGGCATGGTTTGAACAAGCAAGTTGCAGAGTGGGCTCGGCAATGCTTGCAATGCCAACGTGCAAAGATCCAAACACACGTACGTTCTCCTCTTCATCGTTATGAAATCCCCAAAGCGCGATTTTACCATGTTAATATTGATATTGTTGGCCCTCTGCCGCCATCACAAGGAAGTAGATACTTGCTTACCATCGTCGACCGCTTTACACGATGGCCAGAAGCCATTCCAATGTCTGATGCGACAACCGTCACTTGCGCAAGAGCGTTTATATTTCATTGGATTGCCCGCTTCGGGATCCCAACGGAAATATCGTCTGACAGAGGCCCGCAGTTTACATCTGAATTGTGGAAGAACATTTGCCAGCTCATGGGAATTAAACACCACTGCACTACAGCGTTCCACCCACAGGCTAACGGATTGGTGGAGCGATTTCACCGTCAACTCAAAAGCAGCCTGATGGCTAGATCGGCTAATCCAAATTGGATTGACGAGCTGCCCTGGGTTCTGCTCGGCATACGTAACATGCCAAAAGAAGATCTCACCACGTCAAGCGCGGAACTCGTTTACGGCTCAACCATTTCCCAACCTGGGGATTTTCCTGCTGCTGCAGACACGTCTATCAAGTATTCCGAGTTTGTACAAACTCTTCGTCGCGCGATTCAAACATTATTACCGCAGCCCATGTCGCGCCATTGTCGAACTCGTGTATTTGTGCCACCTTCGTTACGCAATTGCACATATGTTTTTGTGCGTAAAGATGGATATCGCCCCCCACTTTCGCCACCGTATGATGGTCCTTTTAAAGTGTCTGCTCGTCACGAAAAGTATTTTGTGATAAACATTTCAGGTGTTGAACATACCATTTCGATTGATCGCCTTAAACCTGCTATTGTTGACTGCTCCAAACCGGTACCTGTTGGGCAAGCTCGTAAAAGAGGGCGACCAAAAAAACAACATCCCGCTTCTGGGGGGGAGTAATGTGGCGGATGCCACCCTTGAATTCACTGAAGCGTGATAAGTTTTGCTTTTAGTGTTGCCTTTTTCTGCGTGTCTCGAAACAATTAAGCGTTTTCTGGCAACGACGCGCATTCAGAAAAATACACGTTACGAAGCACCCGCTTTAAGGTCCCTCATCTCCAGCACAGCACAAATCTCAGCAATGGAAGGAACCATCTCACGTCGACGTGACGTCTGCTGACTTAGCGCATTTTCACCGAACTAAGCATAAGCTCCACCAAGAGTACCAGGAAATCGCTCTTGTACCCTGGTAACGGATGTTAATAAACAAACGGTGAAAAGGATCCCTGAATAATCATTACTGTACAGATTCCCAGGCATCTTATGGCACATTTGTGTGCAGTCAACAGCGTGAGGTAAGATAACCCGACCCGCTGTAATGCAAAACTACTGCTTAGTAGCAAGTGCTTCTCAGTGGCGCACGCCCCACCAGTTTTGCCCGGCAAAATCGTCGGTGGGCGTGAAAGCTTAAGATATTTCTTGGCTTATCTCTCATTAAACGAGCATTTCGTTTCAAATTCACTGGAAATACAAAGCATTGAGGCAAGCAATAAATTCTGGTTTACCAACAAAAGTGGGGTTAGAGATGTTTTAGAATTAGCGCTCAGATCAGATATTCACAAAATTTTCGTCTGCGAAACCTATAACGATTGTTTAACTTAACCAAGAACCCCCAAATTCAGTAAACCTTTTGTGTTAAGGGTTCCTCGAACTCTACATTTGATAACCAAGTTATTTACACACTTTGGTGACGTCATACCTCTTTAGATGCAGCTTCAGGTAAGACAGCACGGGACGTGATGGGCGGTACGCGCAACACATACAAGCTATGAGATGCCAGTAATGCGGACATGACGTCACATGAAGCTGGTCACACATTTGCTCGTCTGTGGTGAGTTGGAGGGTGTAGATGGCGGTTTGTTTGATTAATTGGAGATAAAGCTCGTCCTGGAATAGCTTGGAGCCGTGGCACACTCGCATGATCGCCTGAAACGAACAGATAGATGGTTTGTTGGCTGGACGGTGTCGCAATGCTTTTTGATTGTCTGCTTTGAATGCTGATTGACGTCAAGTAAAACTTTGATATAAATTGTGATCTGTGAACATCATTCCCCACTCATTGCAAAGGAAGATCCACAATTACCTGACAAACGTCATAACATGTGCAAATATATAGGGGAGGAAACTCAATTACAGGCGGGAATTCCGAGAAATATTAAAAAGCAAAATTTAAAAACGATTTTTTCCTGGAGTGATTTCGCTTCCTCCTCAATGTTCTGAAAAGTCCGTTCTTCCATTTGAAGGAGGACGTTAAAAATCCTCACAGCCTCGTCCCTCAACGTGTAGTGGTCGTCACGAGAGGGCACCTGTGAGCGAACAACGGTTGATTATGATTTCTATGCCTTTTTTTTCTAAGTAGCGAAACTATTAATTTTTTAATTTTTTTGGAATAATCAACTTGGTTCGTTAGCAACACAACAATGTGAGCAATGTTACGTCACAGATAGTTCGGTTAAGATGATGTTGACGTCATCGTGGTTTTATGACAACCACGTGTATACTTGCAGCACTATTAAGTTTGCGTTAGTATTGGATTCTGGGACGGATAGTTGTAATAATTGCAGGGTCACCTGTTCGTATGGAAGGGATAGCAAAGGGGATATTAAAGGTTCGCTTGATTGCCTGAAGATTGGGTTCCTCTTGTAGATTAAGTCGATCTCCTTTTCATTGTCATCGGAACGTTGTTGCAACATACACAAATTTTAGTCATATTTTCATACACTATGGGCAACATGCTAAATATAAGTGAAATAATGAAATGCTTTGGGCAGAGTCGTTTTGTTAACAACATTGTAATAATATTTCCTGATGTGTTTTTTAAGCAGGTAATTTCAATGCAAGAAGCTTTTCGCCTGGCTACCTAAGTGGCAAGATATCACCAGACACATTACCGACATATTAGATCGAAGCAGTTGCCCTGTAAGCAGATTACTCCAAGCAACAAGCTCAGTTTCAATTCTACACTTCTGTACCTTGATCTTGTCCATTAGGATCTTTGTTTTGGTGATAATCAGAGGTTGTCCATCTATCATAGCCTGGATCTCACTGCTCCAGATGTTCGCGTCTTCCTCTACCTCCGTGCTGAGTCGGAGGGTGTGCTTCCTCCCGTACACCACAATCTCCCACAAACCTGTCTGCGTCTGTAGTGAAATAGAGGTGGCGTAACTTCTAGTATAGAAAGTGTGGATCGAAACTACAGCTGCCGGTCAATGTTCAGTAATATTACACAAAAAATCACATGCTTAAAGGAATCAACGTATATTTCCCTTGTATTATACCAGACTGATCCTGTTTAAACAAGTGCTTTTTGTGTAGGCAACATACATATTATTAAACTTTATTACATTCGTTTTATGATTTTAAGTGTTACATGTTTTGCATGGTAAGACGGAATCGTCCAACTATACAGGATCTCACAGCGAGGTTCGATTTAACAAGTGTTCATCTCTAGTAAACACACGAAAGCCCACTTTTACTCCTACATACACCAGGGACTTACAAAGACGTTCTCGTCCGGTGAGGTGACAACACAGAGACTGTTGAGTCCCATCGACCCGATCTTCTGGGCATCGCGGTTGCTGTTCTTGAAATATTCGATCGCGTTTGGTTTCACAAAGAACCCCTGAATAATGGCGGGAAAACAAGAAACACACATGTTGTGTAGTAGATTTGTATAAAATACAGTCATTGTTTACATTAAATAACAAAAAAATGTAAATACAATACTTTGCTTTATAGAGATGGAAGTTCAATGTTGTTTCAAATCAGCAGTTGAGTTATGGCTCTGATCTTACTTACATCATTTTCACGAAGTAGTATTGTCCCATTGTTTGTCCAAATATACTTAAAGGCTTGTCTTTTTTTGTGCTGCAAGCAAGTGTTGAATAATTTTCGGTTTTGTCTTGTCAAACTTTCTGTCATGAAAACATTTTGCAAGTTGAAAGTTGTTTCTTTGGAGTTAGGGAAATGCAGATTTGATTTGTTAAAAATATTTAATTCTTGATTTTCCTTAAGATAAACTTTCAGTTATCGGTGGGGATTATTTTGATGAGCTGCTTGTTGTTCTCACAGGTATTCTGTGTGAGATGCCAGATCAGTTTTTTTAATCAATACTCCCATGTGTTTGGCAATTGCAATTTGGTCGGTGCATTCTTCTTTAGTTTATGTTACTCAAAATATTTGTTTTTAAAAAACACAGAAAACAACAACAGTTGAACTGAAAGAAAAAGTATTAAAATTGCGAACATACATATTTAAATGCATTCTCTCCTGCTATATTGTTCAAGGATATTTACTTCACTTTTGCTTCTTCAACATCTGTTTGCAATTTTAATACTTTTTCTTTCAGTTCAACTGTTGTTGTTTTCTGTTTCTTTTACAAACAAATATTTTTAGCCAAAATTTTCCTATTCCAACCTTATTGAAATAGACCTGGGGACACTGTGGATGGTTTTGTCTTGTAGGGGTCTCATAAGTGCAGTTGGTGACTGTGGCCCTGGACTAGCTCGCAAACTAGCCAGGAACAGATATTTCCAACGTAAGTCAGTTGGGTACCCGTAACTGGGCATCAAACAATAGAGACGAACCACTGTGGAGCGCATTATGCCCAAACAACTGCTTAGTATCCAACTGTATCAAATCATATGGTTCGTTATGGCTCATATGCATTTTTCTTCACAATCAATTTTGTTTTGAACGAATTTGTACACAGTTTTTACTTCATGTATGGAGTTTAGGTCGGCATAAACTCAACGTGATAATAAACAGTTCAAATTAAAAACCTGCATTTTGCGGCTGTTCAGCAATTCATGATATCACGTTTATAAACACCGCTGGTTCTCATGTTTAGAAATGTTCACGACAGGTTTTTGTGATGAAACCTGTATGAGACCATCAATAAAAGTTAAACAGAAATTATATAAAAAAGAACAAAATGCTACATTATAAGATTAATGTAGCAGTTCAAATCTGGAGCTAAACAAGAATTTAACTCGACCACAAAAAGTGGAAAAACTCACTAAAAGTCCGATGAAATGGTGGCAATACAGATGTCCATGTGAGTATTGTGGATGTCAACTGATTGAACTTAGTTTACATGAAAACATTTTGTTGCCACTTTTACAAACAACCTCATCCACATCAATTGTTAAAAGCTCAGGGTTCTCCAATTCTATTCTGTTCCAATTTGATGAAAGTTTTGAAAATAATTTGGATTCTTCTGTGAATTGGTCGAGATACCAAGCAACACTCATGTGATAGGATGGGTTTGTGTAGTAAGGCTTGCAATGAAAATCCATGAAAGCTTTATTCACGATCTGAACGACTTTATTCAGTTGTTGAACTGCAGGTTGCCCTGAAATCTGGAATTGTTTGCAAACAATAACAAACAATCTGATACCAAATCAAGACAAGAAATGCTGTCAAAAAAGTTTCACCCTTACCTTAAACCCACAAAATGATCTTGTTTTTTCATCGTTCACATAAATATTCAAATCATCAGATGATAATGTGATTGAAAATCTTCGAAACCGTTTTAAATTTTGTCTGAGACTTTCCACTAAAGGGTCTATGCAGTGGTGAAGTATGACATTAGTCCTTGAAATACTCACATGGAAATCATCCACAAGATGCCATGTCGATTCTATCAATTAATTCCCAAACATTTAAAACTGTACACAATAATTTAAGCAGATAATTTAATACCCTTTTCTCTGCTTTCGAGTGTTTTTTCAACGTTGAATTTAAATTCATCCAAACTTTTTTTAGGGTAAGGTATGTAAACATACGTTGCCCAATTCCCGCGCTCATGGGGAAACGACCGGATTCGACCTCGGTGTTCCTGGGGTTTCAACGACTTGGTGTCTCCAAACAATGAAAGAAATAGCATGCGGTAAAGGCAAATTCACTTTGGTGCCAGCTTGATCTACTTGCGTAAATTGCTCGTCGTTATCGCTAAAATCAGAATCACTACCGTAAGCGTCACAAAGCGAAGCCAAGGCCGCCATTTTGACCAGAAATCAGTTTAAAACCGGCACCTTTAATCAAATATGAGGGAAAGCACCCGAAAAACCATTGAAGTGTGCAAACGTCAACATCGGTATGAAATGCAACAGGGGGCAAACTTTGTTTCCCCTTACAATTACTAAACAGCTAAACTGTACTGACTGCAGTGGAAACATCACTGTTCGTTGGCGAGTTACTTTAATGGCGCGTTTGTAATGCTGGAAAGTGACCACGTGGTGTCGCTGTGCGTACATTTTCATCCCAGTGTTACGAACGGGAGACACTTAAACCACCTCACGGATGGGCGAAACGGGATTTCTCCGTTTCATGCGTGGCTACTCAACATTAGTTTTCACGAAGACTTTGCAATATTATAACTCTAATATTAAGTTTGTTTACGCAAAAACGTTGTTACACACTAAAGGCCCGTTTACACTACACACGATTCCGTGTTTGTTTTATTGCGCGCGCGTGCTGAGTTGTGCTGGGATGGGATGTGCCGGTCTGAGCTGGGATGTGCTAGCTTTTGCTCGACGAGCATAAATTCGGGCACAGTTGGGCACATTTCGGCACACATTAATGCGAGAGTGCAAGGCGACTGCTTAACCCTTTAAGCGAGGTGCTTTTTTTGATTAATTATCAATTCCGTTGTGATTGGCCTAGAGACATAAGGTTTTCAGCAACAGACAACTTGAAGCGTGAAGTTTATTGAAAAAAAAAAAAAATACATTTGCATTGAAATTTTTTGACTAATTAGTCATTCATTTGATGATGATTATCATTATGAACAAACCAGCACAGCAGGTGGTCTGATTGCATGTCCAATTAAATGGCCAACTACCCGTTGGGAGTAGCGCGAAACGTTCTACAGACGAATTGTGCGCGAGGGTCTCAGCTTTCGATCGGCGGTTTCCGTTTCTCTCCATGACGTCACAATGGCGAGATGTGCGCATGCAAATTTTGACTGTGGTGGTATTGCTGTATTTTTTGCGTACAAAACAACAAAATAGCAGGAAGAAATGTACATAACATGAAATAAACATTATGAGGGTGCAGTATAAAAAAAATAAAGAAAAAAATTATAATAAATAAACAAAAAAAAATTTTTTTTTTCGCCGAAGCATAAAAAACACCAATTTACAAAAAAATAGAACACCTTCATTACTTATAGTTACAGATTTTTATTCTGGTTCCATAACACTGGTTTTGCTTTCCGGACAATAGACAATTGAGTAATTCTTTCCTCAGCATAACAATCGCCAATTGTTCTCGGAAGGGTATATCCAAAACATATCCACAAAAAGTTCAAAGATGATGATTTGGTCATGTCACAGTCACCTCTGTAACATCCCTGATGCATAATTTGCTATCAAAGCATCATATATTGAACCATATTCATGCAATTTGTTCAAGAATCAAAGGGTTGTGGGTGTCGTTGAAGGCGTGACTCAGTAAATACGATCGCTTCAATTCATACAGCTGATTTTTTCCTTGTCTTTTTTTTAGAGTGTCTCTGTCATGTTGTGGCTAAGGCTTATACACTGGTAGTTGGCTTGTATATTCAATTATTCATATTCTTTTCTTTGCATAACAATCGCCAATTGTTCTCGGAAGGGTATATCCAAAACAGAACCACAAAAAGTTCAATGATGATGATTTGGTCATGTCACAGTCACCTCTGTAACATCCCTGATGTGTAATTTGCTATTAAAGCATCATATATGGAACCATATTCATGCAATTTGTTCAAGTATCCAACAGTTGTGGGTGTGGCTGTGGGTGTCACCCAGTAATTAGGGTAGCTTAAATTTCATACAACTGATTTTTTTCCTTGTTTTTTTTCTACATTGTCTCTGTTATGTTGTGGAAAAGGTTTATATGCACTGGTAGAAGGCTTGTCTATTCAATTATCAATATACATTGATGTTATGCCTTCTTTTTCATCAACTTGCTGACATACACTACCAGTTGAACACAAAAAGAAACAAACAAAAAAAATCTTTTAGAAGTGCTGTCAAATTCATCTGCTATCAGTTAGCAAACGCCTGATCTGTGTTATAAAGTTTACAAGCCCTTTTACAAGCAATAACTAACAGTATAAGTAGGTTATACCAAAATAACTCCCTAAAATTTCAGTTTACTAGACAGTACCGTCGCTCAAAAATATCAAATGCAGCGACCGCAGCGACCGCAGCGACCGCAGCGACCCAGCTTTTTCGCTTCATTGCGTCTTGGTGTTCACACTGATTCAGTCAACAGTCGAATTATTTTAAAATTCGCACAATTTCGGGAGTTATGGAAATTTTAAATAGGGTACCTATGGCTTGGAAGCTATATTAGTAGGGGTGGTTACATTTTTGGATATAACTACTCCAAAACATGGAGTTATTGAACTGGAAAAGCGATGATTGTGTAGAGTGTAGATGCGTGTTCTATTTTAGAAAACTCCGTGTAGATCTGACACCATTTCAGCAATACAATCTTTTATTGAGATGGCAAAAACTTGACAGACATCAAACAGCAAATCCAAGTTCAATTTAAACGTTCGGTATCGAAATAGTCAGAATGGCATTGAGTTGAGTTGTTAGAGTAATCTGTTTTTTAGACAATGCATTACATCGCTTTTTAAACCCGCTTGCAACTTTCTTTCGAACAATAAACTTCTTCAAGTTAAAAATGCCTCCAGGTCAAGTCATGATGTGCCAGCGCACTATATCTGCGTCCAGACAAGGCGGAGACACTGACACGTTTTTATCGGGGTCGCAAGCGAGTTAATTGTTTTAGAGCGATGGTCGTGAAAGTTTTAAATGGTCGTTTAGAGTTACGTGAATGCGTGAGTAAACGCTCCAGGGTATGAAATTTGCACAAACATAACATCGGCAAGTAATCATCGTACATTATAAAATACATATTAAAAATACACATGTGTGTTCACTACAAGAGTATGAATTTGTATATGATTTTTGTGTTTTAATTTTTAGTCTAGCGTTTGTAGATAAAAAGTTATAGCTTCCTGAACTTAAACAATGAAAAATCTTCAATTGCTGATTATAGGGCGTGGCGCTTAAAGGGTTAAAAGGAGAGGACATATATTATTTTAGTTGTGGTTGTGTGATGTGACCGCGTGTAGAACGGCGTCCAAGCGGGATGCTGCTGTGAAAAACCATTGGTTCAATTATACCATCTTTTTTTTCATAATCTGTGCTGTTTGGTTCAACATACTGTAGTGTTACCTTGCGTCGCAAAAAATTACGTAAAAGCAGTACATGCCTTAACTATGTAAAACAGTACATGCTTTTTGTTAAAGAATACGTACAGCCAATAGCAACAACTTCAATTTGTACTTATAATAACGCTGGCGGGGCCGAGAAATGCAAGGCAAGATTGACATCCTTAAAAAATTATCAACGTAACTTGTCACTTTCACTTGTCGGTTTCGTGTTCATTACAGGGAAATCCCCGTAGTCGTGCTCGATTATTCCAGTAGTGTAAACACCGTGTGTCCCAGACTGTGCTGTACCGTGCCATACTGTGTTCGTGTGTAAACGGGCCTTAAGAGCATATTGTTTTTTGGTAGATTTGGCAAAAGACCGAGAATTTTGATAGTTTAGAACGTGTGTAGCATTGCCGAAGCACGTCGTGCACGAAACAAACGTTTTGTTGATGGAATATGTTTTGCTTGCTTTTTAACATACCTCTATACAATGCCTTGATAACTATTTTAGTTCAGAAGGAATGATATTTCCAACAAACATGTCTGAAAAGCTATTTCAACCATATCACGACGAACCGGGGAAATCCCGTTTCGCCCGTCCGTGAGGTGGCAACGTTGTGTTGATTCACAATTATTGACAGACATTGTAAATACTTTCACCACTTTTGATGAAGGCTTTAAATCGTAAATAACAGGAAAGTAATTATTCCAAACCGACTTTATTCCACAAATCCTTACATTTTCCATGTTAGTAGCGAAAACTTCACCATTTTGCATGTTTGTTATCATCATGGTATTTGTAGGGCGTTACTTAAAACGTCTATACTAACACTGCCATATATCTGACTCCTGATAAATGGGCTGCTATCAAACACAAAGTCAATCGATCAGTTTAATATATAATAAACAAGCGCACGAGGATTAACAATAACACGTTACAAACCACGCGCACAAAAAGTCTCTGTCCTATATGTCCTTTGTCCTCTGTCCCTTCGTATCTTTTTTACGCAAAAGACATGTGGCCTGTATAGAAAATACCAGGTAATTTAAGTTCGGATTACCACGTGACTCATTTAAAAAGGCGGCTTGTTGCTGGAAGTGTCAACGAACGAATAGCACGTTCGCCGTAAATCAGTTTAAATTGGTTTACAGTAGGGATGCACCGAAAGTTCGGTTTGCCGAATTTATTCGGCCGAAACTAAGGTTTTCGCAATTATTCGGTTTCGGCCGAATATTTCTGCAAAATTCGGCCGAAACCGAAACTTTTTTACTGCATATAACGCTGATACGCAAATTTTGAAAAGGTTAAAATCATTGTTTAAACTGTACGAATATGTTCCTTTCATTTGTTGACTTTCACAGAAATGACAAAAAATCAACTTTAAGCAGTTGGTACAGAAGACGAGGTTATTCTTCAAGCGCCAATAAAAGGCTGTATGATAGGATCAGATCTAATCCAGCACATGATTTGTTTAAATTTATTGCGTTTAAAGAGATGGATACCAAAATTAGTTTCGGTTTATTCGGCCGAATTAATTCGGCAACTTTTGCCGAATATTCGGTTTCGGCCGAATATAAAAATAGCTGTTTCGGTGCATCACTAGTTTACAGCGTGATTATTATCCGACGTTAATAAAAAACTGTTGATGCCAGAAAAACACAACATAATAATTGCAAATATGACGTCGACACTACTTATTATTACATTTTGTGCGTTTCGGATGCCACTTCTTCCATAGAATTATGTCAACGTGTCAATTAGATATTGACAACATATTCCGTTTTATCATTCCTTGTATATCATGTCGTTGTTGTAATATCGCATGCAACCGTTTCCATGCTTTATGTTGATAATCCATGTAAACATAAACATTGATCCATCAGATTTGACAGTTGATTTCTGATTCGAGGATGTCAGTAAATTTGATTCAGTTCAGTTTGGCTTTCTCTGATAAACCCCAAAAATGCAGTCACGCCAATTCACCGCAAATATTTACAGAAATGCGCGGACATCTCGGCGCCATTTCACCAACTTATGGGAAAGGTTTAATGTGAAGGTAAATTGTGTAACAAGGTTTCTTGTCAACACCCAGGTCCTTATTGAAACCCAAATGATGACGTCACGGCCGTGGGCGTTCGAGTGGCGTCTGTCACGTGTTTTATTTGTGTTGTTGTTTTTGTCTGTTCAGTTACCTGCCTACCTCTGCGCACACCTTGCTGCAACTCATTCTTACTTGGCACTGATGATGAACACAGTGGTGTTTGAAACGTTTGCTTCGGCATGAGTAGCATACTAGCTTTGGCTTTCCTTTCCAAATCATTTTCTTGTCGCCTCCCAAGGTTAGACCTTATACACTCTTGTGTAATAAACAAACTTAACACAGCAGTTTGTGGAGGACACAGACGCGTCTGATGCATCTGCCGGTTGCATTCCATGGCAGAATGTAGATGGCATGGAGAGAGTGAAGTTTTGTAGAATTGTTCACGGGAATTTTGATAAAAATTGAATTACAGAAGTAGGCCTTGATTTGACTTGTCGAGTTAGGACCGCCTCTTGTCTACGCAATCGGGTCAAAAAAAGTATTTTGCCCCCAGGTCGGAGATTATTTTAGTGAAAAAGTCTTCAAAAGTGTCGATTGGTTTGTGAAAAAGTAAATCACAAAAACCTCATGCAATTTGCAATTCAATGTTGTCCCCAAGCCTTTTTCTGTGCAATGGTAAAAACATTTTTGTCGAGAAAGTTGCTTTGGTTGCCCCCTGGGAGTTGTTACTGCTATCCTATAGGGCATAATATCCTCCTGAAGGCTCCTCAGATCTTGCTGTGTTTTGTCCAATGCAGCTGTAATTATTGTTTTTTTTTCTTTGAATATTTAGTACTAGTGTGCCTTCATAGGTCATAAGCCGCAGGAAATGTTTTTGAAAAGGGTTTCCACCTTCGCGACCAATCAGCAAGCCTGCCAAGAAAGTCTCGGTCTGACATCATGTTGGTTCGTATCGTCATCAGTGTTTATTTCTTGGATCTAACTAAGTTCTAAGACCAAATGCATGGACTCTGAGACGAAACTGCGATCTCTGTGATCCATGAGACCACATGTTAGGATCTATGAGACCAAATGTTGTAACCCAAGAAACCACATTGCGATATGAGTTGGACCGAATGTTAGGATCTGTTTATTTGTGGAAAGTGTCGCAAATATATAGGAACATATCACAGATGACGCGGAAACAAAGAGATAATTGCTGCGATTACGCGACAAAGCAGACTTAGAAGAAGTAGCGAAAGTTGAATGACGTAACGCAAGTGAGATAACCAGCGATGGCGTCAGAAAGACGGGTATAAATGTAAAAGATTAGAAAACAGTTTTGAAAGTTTAAACAAAATATTAAAATGTTTCAAAGCATGACAAGCCGAATTTACATTCTTTGGCAAAAACGCAAGTTACTCAGTATGTGTATTAATGCTGAAAAGCCTCAAAACTTTAAACAAGAAATCCAAAGCTAATATGCTGCTATACATTATGTGCAAACGTTTCCATCATCAGTGCAACTTGAAAAAGAGTTGCAACCAAGAAAGCGCTGAGGTAGGCAGGCAACTGAACGGGCGAAACATAAAAACACTGCAGGGACTCACGTTTGCAGAAAGAAAACACTCCCGACTCCAATGACTATCAAAAGAATATTTGCCACGAACTACCTTTACAACCTTATAATTAGAACAATAATACATACCTCAGACCCCTACACGTAGGCGCTCAATGCAGCCTTCTCCCCACTTGTCAAAGTCTACCCTCTGTCATAGTCTGCGCTTAGCTTATTCTCTTTTCGCTCCCCTCTTAGCTTATGGTCGTGGCGATATTTATATCGTGGTCGAAATGAGGAAAAATATTAATGTGAACAGGATTATTAAAACGTCGATTTGATAATTGAACCCAAAGCTGATTTCCATATGTCAGAGATTTACCCATATGTGGGGGAGAAGCGAAGCGATTACCTCGAAATACCTTATGCATGTATACGCGGCGGAAATACAGTTTGTCACAATTAACAAAGAATAATATAAAGTTTTGCTGCAGGAGTCCCCCGGTTCGAAAATGTTTGCCGGGTGGTTGTAAGGTGTTGTACGTGCGTCATGGATTAGCATGCTGAGGTTGAATCATTCCGAACATCTTCATCAATCGTAGCATTTAAGCGTACACTTATGGAGATCGTTGAAAGGTTGTCGTAATCTGTACAGATACTCGAACAAACAATTTAAATTTCCTAGGCCCAAGTTTCTACATAGGTTTCGCGCGTTAATATGACTTGTCTGGTATACTTCAATTTTTACGTGACAAACAGCTTCGGTTTTGTTGCAATGAAGCAAGTGACATTTAATTTAAGCGCAAAACAACAAGGACAAAAACCTGAGGATAATTTACAAATAATAATAGCTTTGCGTATTGTCATGTGTCAAAAGTTCGAATCAACAGTGAAAAAATATCAAACATGTCTTTAGTAATTTCCAGGAATGGCATTCGATACAGTCCACTAATCACATTAAATCAAATCATGTTTATTTTGCAATAAAAGCAACTACGCGTAAGAACAATATACAAAGAAATTAAATGGCATGGGCACCGATAAAACCATAAAGGTTATGAGCAATGCATGACTTCAGGCTCAGTAAACAAGTGTATGGCGTCTGGTCACTTGCGAAGTTGAGGCGTCAGTTGCGCCGTGCGACTAGCAGTCATGTGCTGCTCTTCGGACTCGTTGTCCGGTATAGTGAAAGAGATGTGTGCATTGAGTGAATGCGTCGCGACCAGCGCGATAGCCCTGTGATTGCTCACTGAAAACACCATTCTGTACAAATGTAATTATCCTGTTGTTTTCCTATTGACAAGTTGATCAATTTATACAAAAGTTTACGTTTTGGAATTAAACATGACAACAGCAAATCTAAAATCATTGTTATACCGTATCCTACATCACAGACAACAAATAGGGTTATCCGCTGATCTTCTGGCATTGACGTGCTGTATTTTACGACGTTTCGTCTGCCATGCGGCGAGACTTCATCAACAGGAATTTCAGGATTATCCACGTCCGATGTTAAGTCAATTTCGAGTACTTAGTCCCGCAAGAAGCCGTTAGTCCCGCAATAAAAAAATTTTTAGTTATATCCGCACGACATTATATGAGGTTGGCATAACATGACGTAACCATTAAAATGCTGGTTAGGCATTACCTAACAATGATCCACATTTACTTGCGTTATGTCAGAGATTTTCCCCATATGTGTGGGTGTAGCAAAGCGATTACCTCGAAATAACATATGCGCATGTACGCGACCTAATTACGATACACAAAGAATAACAAAGAATAATATAAAGTTTGATGCAACACTTCAGAACTTAATTTGGGGGATTTCATACTGATACGGATCCCATAGTGTTTAATACAGATTAAATACAGAGTGCATATAATACAACTAACACTAAAAATAGGGATGGTGCCCACAAAACCATTGGAGCGTGCAATAAATTGACTTTGTAGATTCAAATAATTGTGGAATTTCAGATAAAATAAATATATAGATCACTCCATTCAATCTTTTAACGATTATATTTTGGCTGAAATTAAAATAACAATTATTTCCTATCTCTAAAGTTAAAAATTGTGGTTATTCCCCTGCGTGGAGTTTTTCAGCGATGAAAGGAGTTGAAGAAAGAAAAGTTTAAAATTTTCCCCGATTCCACGTTCGTATAATGAATAACCTTAAAGTGTTTCTCGACACCGTTGATCGAACTCTTGATGTAAGGACGACTTTGGAAAGATATCGCGCTGAAAAATATGGTAAGTGTTTGTCTAGAGCAGGAAACTCTTTGCTGCGGAACTCCGATATGAATTTGTGAATATATTTTTCTCCGGCATATTTATAAGTTTTTTGCATATGCAGAACGGCAGATCTTATTAGCAGCAACTCGACAGACTGTAAGTTTGCAAAACAATAATTGACAAAATTGAGCAACAACTGCAAAGCTCCCAAATCACTGTAGCAATTTTACACAACATAAGTTTAATTTCCTGCCATATCTTCACATACCTCCTGTGCAGACCCCAGTCTGGAACCTCGGTCTAGAGTGCACCTTTTTAATATTCTTCTTTATTATTACTTTACACAATATTTTGGTAAAAACTCTTTGGTCTTTGTTTCAACCGAATTCGGTTGAAACAAGGTTTCAACCGAATGCCAATTTGAAATGTTTAAACTGTGTTAAATAAACATGAAAAAATTAACGTGTGTTACGTTTCAGAAAGCTTGCTACAGCCATGGGTAACAGAAAGACATAACAGCAAGCAAAGTCAACTAACCACAAAAGAAGAACCAACAGTTGAAAAAAACGTAAAGCTTCAAAAAGAAATTGAAAGTGTCGACAGCATGCTTCAAAAAGCTAAATTAATTCGAGAAACTGGTGGAGAATCATCAAAACGTTCCTCTTCTGCCCCAACCCAGTCAACAAAACAAGGATGCAGATTATGCACGAAAGGAAACAGCCCCATGCATAAGGTGTTTATGGTGAAAACAAACAAACAAAGCATTGGCCATGCGCCTGACTCATATATCAAGATGAAAACCTGATCGGGATTCGTGCCCAGGACATCCTGGGTTCAAATCCCGGTGTGGTAAAAAAAAGAAAGTAACTAGATTCTTAACGTTATACCTCAAAGGAGGGCAAATTCACACAGTAGGGGACAATTTACATTACATCAAATCTCCAAGTAACTGATAGAGACGGACTTAACACTGAATGTATTAAATTTGAGGCCATTTTATCCCAAAACCATCAAATGTGGTTGTTAGCCGTAATATTGTGTTCATCATTCTGGAAGCAATGGTAAGTGATCATCATTACAGGCAAAACTACTTCGAATCTGATGAACGTCATACTCTGAAAAAACAAAATATCTGTAAGATGCGCCTTCCTGTGCTCCAGCTTCACCAAAGCAGATACAACAATAACCAATCCATTGATATATATATGTGTGTGTGTGACCAAATCAACCAGTGGGAAAGAGTGTTTGGCAACTTGTTACCTCTGTGCACATCTTTTAGGTGGGGCGAAAAGTAAAATTTAGATGATGGCGACCACAGTGTTCGCCTGTGCATCGAAGCGCGCCATTGCCTTTCTCGTGTTGCGGTTGCCGCCTCATGAACGAGTGTTTTGCTTGTCTCAAGTTTGACTGCGCAACTTAATAAAGCATCAACCACTTTGAGACCATCGATTGAACCTGTATCTTCCCCTGCCTAAATATACAGTTGATTGGTTGATTAGCCGGTGCAAGAAGTGCTGTGTGTATGACCCGTTAGTCTTGAGATGGGCGTTGAGCTGTACGGTTGTTTTTAGTGTCGGGCGTTTACTGGAATTGTAAAGTTTGGGCTTCGCAGCCAAGGCATTGCAGCCGAGCTGGATCAACCACTTTTCCAGACAAGTCGGAGCGAGATCTTAAAAATCAAGCTCCGGGTGAGGTTTGAACTCACGACTCTGGGCTAACCAGGCCCAACGCTCTACCAACTGAGCTACAGGAGCTCAGTGGCTTCACGAGGTATATTGTGGCCAAGGTACACTGATGCGCAAGCGCACAACTTGTCATGCGACCTTCACATACGTAGAGGATCTCCACCACCGTAATCAGACAACGCAGAAGTAATATCACGCTTTCACTGCCCCCCAAGTGAGAAGATCCTGCCTTGCTATGCGAAAGCATGTATTACTATTGGAATTGTATGTACGTTTTATTGTCGTTTTTAACATTAGTCCGTTTAATAAAGTCAGGCGCCCATTTAGTGAAACCAGTGCAACTCCATTTGCCCAAAAACAACAACCACATTCCTTCACGCCTCACTACAAACTTGTATTGACTTTACGCTCAGCGCCAACGAAGCATTTCCCCACTTTTTGCAGTTTTGTGTCGTGACGTCAATTGTGTTGCCAACGTTCTATAGGATGTTGAGCGATTGTAGTCATTATATTAATATTAGACAAAGCATTAAAAGGTTTATTTTTTGGTATCTGAATAGTTGCGTATGTAAGAGTTTGTTTGAAATCAGAGGATTAGGAAAAGAAACACGCATAAGATCTTTAATATTAGCGATCCGTCATCCGCCTGGTTTTGTTAAAGTGAGAAAAGAAATTCACCTGAAAACCAGGAGCAAGATACGAAAATATTTGTGTGTAATATTTCATTTGAATATGTACATGTTGTAACGTGATTTTGCATTACATGTCAACGGTTGCATTAATGGACTTAAGGTTGCATGGCCAGTTGTCATTTTGGCGTCTCACTCCACTGGGTTGGGTAATTGGTATTTTTAGATCGTCTTGGCAAGCGGGTTTCATTTCAAAATTTAGCGATAGCAACAGCTGACCATTCATGTGATTTGTGTCTTTTTTTGGCTTTTGTGTGATATGGTTTAACAGCTGTTTTGCGTCATATTAATCTCAAGTGACTTGGTCGCTTTGAGACTTTAAGTTTTCACATGTGACTGTCCTTCATCGTCTTTCAGTAACCGACCTTTCTTTGTAACTTTCCGTGTGCGTTTAGCTGAGGACCGAGGCAGGGCAGGGCAGCTGTACTGTGCTCATCTCAGTTCATCGGTTTTGTGATTTGGTTCTGTTCAATTTTGTCTGTGCGTTTGGGCGTAAATTCACTCAGTTTGGCGTTGGTATAATTGCGCATGTTAATTTCGTGTCCAAAATTGTTCATTTTAAATGAATATTGTTGGAATGTTTGCATCAAGTTTCAATTAAAGTCAGGTTAGGAAAACACAACAATTAGAACTCACGTGCGATCTTATGTCAAATGCGTTAATCAAATAGGATTTCCCATCGATCATAAATAATATTGTTAAGTACCGGATTGAGGCTCATAATTGGCATATAGGTCGCAACACATGTAAAACTTGTATATTTAAGCGGCTTTTGCCACCGTCCAAGTCATTCAACTTATTTATTTCATCTCAATTCAGTGTCAACCATTAGTATTCAGATAGAACAGCTTAAATTGCACTGAGTTTAACTGCGTCTTGTTCCATAACCAACCCAAACGCACCGATTAAAGGGAGCGAGAATTCAAAGCCAAAATAAATGCAGGTTTTACGAACTCTTGCAAACGAGCGCACGCACTTGAGGTATTTAAACCGACTTCCTTTGCATGGATGTATTTTGATACGCCGTGTTTTCGTATCAGTGACGTCATTCGTAACCTCGGGTCTGATTGGGTCCTCGGAAATTCAAAGGTCTCCGGCACATTGAAGGAGGTTTTAAGCAAGTTACCGTTGCGTCGTGATTACTGCTTGGAGTTTGCTCGGGTCTGTGTAGTTGGAAACGCAACGTTATCCAGTTCAGATCAAGCTTGTATTGCAGCTGACCGTGGTTTAATGTCACTCGTGCTTGGACAAGTTATAACTGATAGAGTTGAAGGTGAAGTTTAAACCAAGTAGAGATGCCAGATGTAATTTGCGATGGATAACTCGCCTGCACGTCACTTCGTCACGTCACCAGTCACTTCGTCACGTCACCAGTCGAAATGATTGCTGCAAGTTGTTGTGCGTATTCGATGACGTTTGCGAGAAATAAAATGAATTGAATTGAATTGCAAAACTCGTTTACAAGGATATGTGTTTCCTTTGTTATCAAAAAACTTATATCTGACTTATATCTGCATCAAAAGATCCTTAGCCCACAATGTTAATTGACGTAGAAGTACGTCAAACTTTCTAAAAAAGACCAAGCGGTCCACGTGATGAATGCGTGATCGGCGCGTGTCTAGGTCGACGCATTGCGATCACTGAAGCATCATGTGACTTGTGGCAGGTGCCTTTTCACAATGGGTGACGTAAGAAGTCAAGGAAAAGTGACTTCTGTATCGCAACAATTGACAAATCAGTTTGTCCTAACAAAGTTTTGTGGTGTATTTGGCAACGATGTACATAACAACAGCATTCTTTTCATTGCGTTCGTTTACTGATGTTGTTGAGACCTCAGTAGACGGGATAATGCAGTTATGCGCAATTAACAATCAACAAACTCACGCACTGAGCACTTCCTTGCATAATTGCTGGCCGCACTGAAAGTTTTACATTAAGTAACGTAACATTGGTCAACAGTTTAAGGTTGGATTATGCGCAACTTTTATTTAAACTCCACATTTATCATTTGCATTATTTTCATATTTGTTTCATCTACGCAGCATAAACGTGTATTGATTTTCGCCAGCAGGTCTCAGTGAATCTTCCATATTTTCAGTGTAGTTGTTAATTAGGTAATTTTGGTGCAAATTAAACGTTGACGTTTACTTTGTTAATTTCCATGTGATGACTGAGCAACTATTTACAGATTTTCAAAGTCTAGCTTGTTTGAAAATGTTGAAATTGATTTTGTTTGGAGTTTTGTTGGTCGGCCATCTTGTCATAACTCACCAACAACAACAAGTATGCAGAGTTGTTTCCATTTGTGACGGACAAGAACAAGGATCAGAGATAGAACATTCCGGCTTGAAAGGTGCCAGAGGAGAGACTGGAAGACCAGGAAAGATGGGACCACGTGGACCTCAAGGTCACCGAGGTGAAAAGGGAGACCAAGGACCTGTGGCTGGCAAAGAAGATTTGATGAGACTTGTTACAGGTATAAGATTCTTCTCTAAACACTTTTCGACAAAATTTAATATTGGATAGGAAACTTTAACAAACCAAGCAGTACAGATAGATATTTGATACAAACACAGCAGTACAACAAATCCCCTACACGGTGAACTCGCATAAAATCATATTAAAGTAAATTCATCGAAGATTTTATTCACAGAGTTGTCGAACAGAGTGGATCAAATGCAGAGTGAGCAGAACCGCACATCTAACAGTTAAGTTCATGCACTTAACATTCAACGCCCACACACACATCGAACATTTTATTCACAGAGTTGTCGAACAGAGTGGATCAACTGCAAGGTCAACTGAGTAACACTTCCAACAGTTGAGTTTAGTTTTATTTAAATTGATTTCTCACGTTTGTGTCAAGTTAACAAATTCTAGAATCTATACCCGTCAGGAGTCCTTTCTGCCCCTAGTGGTGTGGTTATCGGCGTATTTGCCAATCACCTGATAATTATACTCGTGACAAGTTTAAAACTTGTATCTAACCTGTATTGAATACTGGTAACACTTTTCTACCTCGAATAAACCTCGGTCACTCACAAATTCACGCAACACACAGAAACCAAGTTACTCATAGCCACCAACGACGCTAGGGAGCAGTAAAGTATGATTATGTGCAACAACAAGATATAAATATTTTCCAAAATTCAAAACCCATACATGGGATTGAATCGCAATGCGAAAAGTAAAACATTCATGTGGCACAGAATATATTGGGACAAAGTATATCTCGAATCATCGTACTTAATCATCAGTCAGAAGTTTTAGCAGATAACCGCACAAAGGGGATAATCCTACATTAAGCATTTCACTTCTGGTTAGCCGCCACTAATTTATTACATTTATCAAAATTTCAAAAACATTTTTAGCAAAATCATCGTAAATTTGTTGACTCCACATGCGTCGGCAAATCAAGGTGAAGCAGGAAACAGATAACAACAACCTCCTTATATTAAAACCTCAACCCATTTCGTGCGTCCGTTTATTGAAACCAACCAGAATTCATCACAGTATTTCTGTAGGACTGGAAAATCTTCACGAATTTGTGCATTCCGAATCTTGCAAAACTTCCCCATATCAAGGTCGCCAAAGTCTCAGATCTGGAGAAGAAGTTTACTGTGAAGATGGCTGGCAGGTATTCATACTGTGGTTAATATCACTAACACAGGGGTGGGCAATCCCTGGCACCAGCGCTTAGTTGGGTAAGCGAGGTGATTATGCACGCCATGTAATTTACGATTTCACACTACAATACTTAACCATACGCCCGGGATTGTGTTGTTTATAAAGGTCAGGAAATTACACACGAAAGTGAAAAGTCATATATTGACATGGAGGTCATCTAACTTTTTTAGACCAATTCGCCGAAAATCAGTGTCAAGCGTTTTACTTGATAAATACCAGGTGTTCCAGCGTCGTTATGATGGATCTGTTAGTTTCGATAGAGATTGGGTGGATTACAAGAACGGGTTTGGGGATCTATCAACAGAATTTTGGATGGGTTTGTATTCCAATAAAGCAATCCTTAACTAAGTACAAATGTTGCAAAACTTTGAATAATAGTTTGTTTTAGTTTAAAATGTACCGCTGGCATAAAATATACGTGCTGTATTTTACGACGTTTCGTCTGCCATGCGGCGAGACTTCATCAGGTATTGATGCCGCAATTTCAAAGTAAACTACACTAAAACATTCAGGACCACAAAAAGAAAAAAGGACAGGTTGACACCGCTTGTCAAATCATGTGACAGAGGCAAAACACGAAACACTGCGGGAGGCGCAATAGTTACAACAAATTGTTATAAACTGCAGGAAAGTAAACACATTGTTCTTTGTCGTTGACGCATCCGCTGTTTTTGTGAATGTGAAGCGACTCAAGAATGCTAAAATAATCGCTCCTTTTGTTGGGCAATAGTCCGCACCACGTGAAAAACTCACGCGAGTTTGCAGCCGAGGTACGGAGCTTACGAGTGGAGCAACATGACAGAATGGTATCCTTTGATGTGGTGTCATTGTTCACCAATGTACCGGTATCCCTATCAATCACCATTGTTATGGCACGCTCAAAATATACTGGCAATAACCCGTAAGGATGAAACGCCCACTAGCGGAACAGTTGTTATTCCCTTCGTCCCTGGCCTTGACGAAACATTGCAAAGATTGATGTCGGATTAGGCATTAAAATCTATACTAAGCCCCATACAACGCTTGGCAATGTAATTTCACGACCCATTGCTACGGAGGCTTCCGAGCCAAAGGGAATGGTCTGTTTAATACCATGCAAATATTGCGATGGTATTTACATCGGCGAAACTAAAAGGGCCTTTAAGACGCGACTGAAAGAGCATCGCCGTGATGTCGCATCGGAAGATGCCAGCAAGACTGCGTTGGCCAAGCATGCGGTGACACTGCGACACGAAGTTGCCTTCGATAAAGCCCTTTCCAAGTTCTGGAAAAGGAGTTGGACCACACCAAGCGGCTCTTTCTTGAGTCGTTTCACATTCACAAAAACAGTGGATGCGTCAACGACAAACAACACTGTGTCTACTTTCCGGCAGTTTATAACAATTTGTTGTAACTGTTTCGCCTCCCGCAGTGTTTCGTGTTTTGCCTCTGTCACGTGATCTGACAAGCGGTGTCAACGTGTCCTTTTTCTTTTTTGTGCCCCTGAATGTTTTAGTGTAGTTTACTTTGAAATTGCGGCATCAATACCTGATGAGGTCTCGCTGAATGGCAGACGAAACGTCGTAAAAATACAGCACGTATATTTCATGCCAGAAGAGCGGTACATTTTAAATTGCAATATGCCTGTGGCAGCAACAGGAGTTCCAGCTTTGTTTTAGGTTGAATACATTTACTGAACACATTGTTATAACTTGTACACACCCAGTTAAATATACAGGCCAACCAAGCAAAACGTTTCAAGTACGCTTCGTAACAATCCTAGAGTCACTATAACAGTATCAGTTAATTCAATTTAAATTCCAGTGTTTTCAGCAATATTATTACAACCAACAAATTTTATCAGGTTTGGAGAAACTGCATCAAATCACCAGTGCGTCCACTAGATGTCGCCTTCGTGTTGACCTTCAGGATTTTTCCGGAGGTCAAGGATTTGCCGAGTATAGGTAAGACTATGACGTATTTAACGTTTTCAATTTAATGCCTTTGTTCCAACGATAATTTACTCGATGCTGCCAGGTCGTCATAACTAACAAAATCTTAAAAGTCATTAGGGAAATACCCTCCTTATTACGTCAGATTCACAAAATTCGTGTTTTAAGTTTGAAGCAACACAGAATATTCTTGCTGTGTTTCAATGCATTTACTCGGTTCGGAATAATTATGAAAACAAAAAGTTTAGATACCGCACACACATAGGGATGGTAATCAACTCGTAACGACCCCACATCACCGCTCTTGAGGTTTGCGCGATCGCTTGGTCGCGGATTGCCGGGACCGAGCTCAGTGGGGCTCGGATTGGGTCGAACGTCACCTTTTTGCGCAGTTCAAGCGAAAATGACCACGGTCAAACCGTTTGACAATTGGTTGCAGCAATCCAGTGAATATTAGTGCTGTGTCCCGCATCGATATATGGGAAAAAAAGATTATTATATTCTCCATCTAACACCCATGCATAATCCAGTGTTTGAAATTTCGATTTTCTGCTCAACATGCTCGGCCCCCAATGTTTTGAATGAGGCAACAAAAATCCCGTAATCGCGACGTGTAAGACGCTGACACAACTTGATTGTCAGTGTATAAGTTGTATAGTGTAAACACTCTGTGTTCTCTTTGCCCACCCCTGGGTTAGCTGCTGGTCGTTGCGTGGTTGATTGGATATTATTGGGTCTCTATGCAAGAAAATGGGTGCATTGGCCTGCAGAGTTAATTCCTTAGGCCAGTGGTTCTTATCCTGTAGGAAATTTTAGGGTTGTAGGTGGATAATTAGTCGGCACCGAAATACACAAAAGTAGTCGGAAAAGAAATATAATGATCTGTATTCACTGTGTGTTGAACACTTATTGGTAATTGGTAATGCCATGCGGTAGAAAAAGTTAAAAAAGTATAACAGATATAACGAAAATACAATAATTAAATTCTTAGTTAAAAAATGTAAATACCAGTGGGAAATAAGGATTCCGTTTACACTGGAAGTAGGAAATGAGATAAAAAAGGTTAAGAACCACTTAAAAAAGGTTAAGGAAAATCTGTTGCCCAGACGAGTTTATGCGGTCGTTGTTGCCCAAGTCCTTGTGGTAAAATCTTGAGTGCCAAGTACTGACCTTTGCCAAAACGTTGCATCTTGACTGGAAAGTTAGAATTATCCGCTTTGTTCTTCAGCTACAATAAAGCACAATGTAAGCAGCTACAAATAATCCTCCAGTCGTTTGTGAACTTAAAGTTGAAAAATAACTGGGTTTCCTTCTCAAAACTTCTAATCCCACTCTGTGTTTATTGCTTAGTTGACAAATAATTATCCCACACAACACAACACAATATATGACACATGTCGTTTATTACGTCATAAAGGGTTTTATGTTTAACAATAATTTCCATGAGCAACAAACCAATGTAAGCGGATTGATTTAAAACAACAAATTATCCGCTGTTATTTAAATTACTTTGCATTAAATTAAACATTATGACATTGTTGTTTTCAGTACTTTCAGCATTGGCGATGAAGGAAGTTCTTACACAATTACTATATCAGGATATTCAGGGAACATAGGAGATTCCATGGCTGTTATTAACGGGATGAGATTTTCAACACGCAACAGAGATCATGATGCGTGAGTAATAATGATACAACGTGTCTGATTATATTTCTGTTTTACTAACGAAGTAAATCGAGTTGTTTTAATAAAGATGAAATGCATTTCCTCAAATAGTTGATTTTCGTTGACAAAGTTAACCGCCCACCCTAAATCAACAATTGTAAAAATCAATTGCTCTGAAACAGGGGGTTGCGTTAAAGTTTTAGTTAAACACAAGTTTTAACTGAGTTTAAATAAGTTGTAACACAGAGTTGTTGACAACTGACTTAATTATAATTGCAGGTGGTCAGGAGGTAATTGTGCTGTGACTAACGGTGGAGCTTGGTGGCATCGTAGTTGTTCATATGCCCGCCTCAATGGTCTGTGGTCGAGAACTTCTACCAACACTATGAGTTGGTGGACATGGAAAAACTCAATGGGCGGAATAATGAGTTCTAAGATGAAAGTGAAATGCGAATAATTGTTGGGGAGGTTTAAAGTGACGAAAATTAACATTGCGTCGTTAGTTACCATGGCAACGTTGTGTTGATTTACAATTATTGACAGACATTGTAAATACTTTCACCAGTTTTGATAAAGGCTTTAAATCGTAAATAACAGGAAAGCAATTATACCGAACCGAATTTATTTCACAAATCCTTACAATTTTTGTGTTAGTAGCGAAAACTTCACCTTTCTGCATGTTTGTTATTATCATGGTATTTGTAGGGCGTTACTTAAAACGTCTACACAAATAATAACACCGACGTATATCTGACTCCTGATAAAAAGGCTGCTACCAAACCCACAGTCAATCGATCAGTTTTATCACATAATAAACAAGCGCACGAGGATTAACAATAACACGTTACAAACCACGCCTACCAAAAGTCTCTGTCCTATATGTCCTTTGTCCTCTGTCCCTTCGTATCTTTTTTACGCAAAAGACATGTGGCCTATATAGAAAATGCATACCAGGTTATTTGAGTTCGGATTACCACGTGACTCGTTTGAAAAGGCGGCTTGTTGCTGGAAGTGTCAACGAACGAATAGCACGTTCGCCGTAAATCACTTAAACTTGGTTTACAGCGTGATAATTATCCGACGTTAATGAAAAAACGGTTGATGCCAGAAAAACACAACATAATAATTGCAAATACGACGTCGACACTACTTATTATTACATTTTGTGCGTTTCGGATGCCACTTCTTCCATAGAATTATGTCAACGTGTCAATTAGATATTGACAACATATTCCGTTTTATCATTCCTTGTATATCATGTCGTTGTTGTAATATCGCATGCAACCGTTTCCATGCTTTATGTTGATAATCCATGTAAATATAAACATTGATCCATCAGATTTGAAAGTTGATTTCTGATTCGAGGATGTCAGTAAATTTGATTCAGTTCAGTTTGTCTTTCTCTGATAAACCCCAAAAATGCAGTCACGCCAATTCACCGCAAATATTGTAGGAATGTGTGTTGTTTGATTGTTTGAATTGCGTGTTCAACTGCGATATGCGTTTCCCTGACTGCTCTTCGTAACTAACCAAACTTGTGTTAGTTTGTTTTATTCACCAAAGACGAAAGATATATGTGCAGAATACAACTGAGCCCCAGAGTAGAATATACAGACGGTGATTCTGCGCTAAAAGCGAACCAAAATGTAGAATGGAATGGTGAAACTACACTAGGCAGAAGCCCAGCGCAGAGTGAATTCGGGCCACAGGAACCACAGATTTAAAGACAATTCATATTAACCAGTTATGCGGCTTGCGTGAGAACCGCGATACATAATTACATGTTACGAGCGATTCTCCTGTGTCGTTCCAGAAAATGGGAGTTACACTTCCTGGTACGAACTGCTAAGTCACTCTCATTACGTCACGGCATAAACGTTACAATATTTGCAGAAACGCGCGGATATCGCGGCGTCATTTCACCGACTTATGGGAAAGGTTTAATGTGAGGGTAAATTGTGTAACAAGGTTTCTTGTCAACACACAGATCCTCATTGCAGCCCAAATGATGACGTCACGGCCGTGGGCCTTCGAGTGGCGTCTGTCACGTGTTTTATTTGTGTTGTTGTTTTTGTCTGTTAAGTTACCTTCCTACTTCTGCACACACCTTGCTGCAACTCATTCTTACTTGACACTGATGATGAACACAGTGGTGTTTGAAACGTTTGCTTCGGCATGAGTAGCATACTAGCTTTGGCTTTCCTTTACAAATCATTTTCTTGTCACCTCCCAAGGTTACACCTTATACACTCTTGTGTAATAACCTAACTTAACACAGCAGTTTGTGGAGGACACAGACGCGTCTGATGCGTCTGCCGGTTGCATTCCATGGCAGAATGTAAATGGCATGGAGAGAGTGAAGTTTTGTAGAATTGATTCCTGAACTCGAAATGAATTACTCGATAAATAGAATTTCCAGTCACCAAACACCAAGGGTCATGACGTCAGTTTCAGGCCATGTTAAAAACCAGAATTTTCCGACAAGATCTCAAAATACGAATTTCTTTTCGATCCCAATTCAGGGTTTGTTTCTTTTTCAAAACCGAGCGACAGTGAAACAATAGCAGTAATTGGAACGTAACAATAAGCAATTGTGACATCATAGGCCTCAACTGGCTTGCCGCAGACAAACAAGGAACTGTGTTTATAAAACAACCAAATCGAAGAAGCAATAAATTGATGCAAATGTACAATAAATAATATTAGACAGATAACAATGTTAAAAGATAGGCAGTCTAAGGATAAAAGAGTTAACAACAATCGGTACAAAAGCGGTTGGAATATTTCATGTTACGTGGTGACGTCGTCGTGTTGATGACGCTATTTAGATGTTAAAATTAAGCAGAAACACATGTTTTGGGTGTGGGTCATGATTGGGGCGAAATAATTGTGAAATAATATTGAAATTACAAATCACAAGTTAAAATGCCATGAGTGGGACTGACAACTTTATCACTGGTTGTGATTTCTATGGTTATGGAATTTGGTTTCCCGAAAACAAAATAGACAGAAAAGATCACCAAGTGCTTCAGGACAAGAAAGAATATGACTAGCGAAAAAAACATGTGAAAGTGGCAAAACAAATGAAAATCGTAACTGCAAGGTTTAAACACTGGAGCGGAGTATTGAGAGTGGGTGTAAGCGTGTATGCCGAAACTATAAGATACATGATCCTGTAAATAAACCTTATTGGGACGTAAAAGACTTGGAACATCTCGCGAGCTCGTTCGGGTCCAACGACACCCTGGTTAACTCTGTGGATCCTCCCAACCGACGAAAGTTTTTGCTGAGTAATGTCACAAAAACATGCATCGGCGAAGGTAATATTGTGTGGTAATGTGGAAGCCATTGATATAGATCGCTGTGGTCCATATGGTGACCCTGTGGAAAACCCCTGATTTTAACATTCAAGTTTGTGGCTAGAACGACAAATACTAAAGTTTCGTTAAAATCTGAACGCAATAAAATTGCTCGGTGTCAACTTTCAATGCTTTCGGCGGAAGAGGGCGGTGACGTAAGCTCGCATGAGTTTCACAATCTCGTTAACTTGTTCTGCGGTGAAGGAAATGTCCCCTCTTGACTCGGTCTGAAGTCTGAAAACATTCGCAGATCCCGCTCCGAAAGACTGGATCCTGAGAGGAAGACACAATAACATGTTCAACTCAAGGAATGTAGCTGCAAAATCTTGTTTAATTGTTTGCAACAGTAGTTCTGAGACTTTTCAAACGTCAGAGCCGAATTCGAAACCGGTCGCAGCAAACCCGAGACTCTATTTGAAAACTTTATTTGTAAGTGGGCATTTGACCGAATCAAACATTTGGGCCGTAGTTTACCAACAATTTTGTTTTCTGACGCCAAATAAACTGCAGGGAAATATGGACTCCACGTTACCCCACTACTATGGTTATGGTAAGTTTATGTTTCGTAAAATAAACTGCATTATATTCATAAGACCGATAAGCAGAAATGTTGAGAGCCAATAACTCCAACAAGTTTCGTGTCTTCTCGCGTTGAAAACGAACCATTGTGTTCGATCAAACTTACTTTTCATATGAGAAATGATCCAGGGACTGTGAGTGACCTCGTTTGAACACAGTTGCTCCTTGCGCCGATATCGCCAGAGTGAGAAGGGTTTGACCGAACTGCGCGTCGTGATTTTCAACTTTAAACAAGTAGGATCCGTATCCGGGCCACCGACGTGCAAGGTTAACATATTCAGCCTGAAACAAATTGTTGAGATAAAAGGAATTAGACGGAATGAAGAGAACGCGAAATATGCTGAACATAAAATTATGCGAATAATATTTAAACATCAAGCAGCCAAATACAATGCCAATAAATATCAACCACGGGCAGAGATGCACCGACATCCAATAACACAAAACTCCAGTCTTATTGTTTAGTGAGATTATTGTGATACTGACCACGGCGTCTTCTTGCGGCATTCCTCTCAATCTCCTCCATCTATCCAGGACGTTTGATTTGACATCCTGCAGTTCCTCCAGGAAGAGAGTCCTCTTCATCTCACCGCTCTCACCTTCCTCCTTCACCTTCTTCATCCCTCTCTTCCGGAACGTGTTGAAAAGACTCGACCCCTGAAAGAATTAAAAATCTGACGAAACTCTTCGTTGACAAAAACGATTTGTTAAATTTTAACGTTTCGGCCTCAATTAGCTTCGTCCACAAATTAAAATTCTTTGTTGTTTTACTAACTATCAATATACGAGCTGATTTAAAGAATGACGATTAGTTGTGCTATATATAACTTAATTTTGTTTTGAACAAAAACGACTTGAACGTGTGTGAACAATAAATATGCGGAATAAAATGGCATGGGCACCGATGAAACCACAGTTTATCGAGTCAGGCCCCCATGGAAACGGATAACTAGCATGGGATGAAAGGATGTGTTCAAAGAGGGGGAGATCTACGTGGCGAGTTTGGAATTTTACGTAATTTATGAGAACGTCTTAATTACCGAAAAAATCAAATTGAGACCGAATAAAAACCTTTACTCACAGAACGTTTCTTGGCTGGCATTGAGTTTGCATTTAATTCATTCGAGAAAGAATCGGTTCGTTTGAAGTAGAAGTCTTCGTTTTCGTTTGTGATCTCGTAAGCAGCCATCAACTTGTTGATTGGATAATATTTGCCGATGTCAGCACTGGAAAAAGAATCCATGTTTTGTATTCGCAAAACAAGTCTTGAAAATCCATTGGCATTTTTATATTTTTATGCTTTTTGTTGGTTAAACGGAACGAAGCAATGAAGATAAAGTTTCGGCTCCACTTAAATAAACTTACTCAATATTGATTTGATGGTAATTTCCTTCAGCGAATTGCAACCTTAAAGCTGCGATATCTTTCAATACGTCATCAGATAGAGGGTAAAGTCCCTGTATCACTTGTTCGTGGACCTGCAACATTAGGGAAGTTCTGAGTTAATGTTTTTGAGAAAGGGTTAAAAAGGGTAAGAAAGAGAAAGGGTTAAATTACATGTTGCGAAAATCTACTTTGTACGATAATATTTTTATTTTCTTCTTTGAGCTGTGTGACCAATTGCTTGCAACGAATTTGTAACTAGACTTCTCAAATCAAGTAAAAAAGTTCCAACGGCAACTTACTGTTCGAACGTTGCAACGATATCAGCGAGGAAAGTGTTTGGTTCAATCGCTCTGTCAACATCGCCCTTGTGTTCGAATAATGCGAACGTGTTCTTATTCCCTTCCACGTTCATTCCATGCTGGAGTTTCTGGACAACCTGAACACCAAAGTTGGACGTAAACTGTCTAAAGTAACTCCTCTAATTTAAAGTAAAAATATTTTGTAACTAAAACAACGAAACGCTTCTGAACACATAAAAATGCAGAACATAATTTAATAACAAATATTGAAAAAAAAGCATGTTTGCCACCAACCAACAAAACCAGATCATCAGAAGAAAATACAATTCAAAATTATACATGAAATACTTCCGAGTGTTCGACATTACAATTTGCAGCAATGCTCTACTTGCCTTTCCAGCAGTGGTGAAAGAGTTAATGTAGATTTCGCATGTTGCGCCACCATAGCAGTTAATCACAGTGACCAGGTCCATCATCTCCAGCACAGCACAAATCTCAGCAATGGAAGGAACCATCTCACGTCGACGTGACGTCTGCTGACTGAGCGCATTTTCACCGAATCAGCATAAGCTCCACCAAGAGTACCAGGAAATCGCTCTTGTACCCTGATAACGGATGTTAATAAACAAACGGTGAAAAGGGATCCCCGAATAATCATTACTGTACAGATTCCCAGGTATCTTATGGCACATTTGTGTGCAGTCAACAGCGCGAGGTAAGATAACCCGACCCGCTGTAATGCAAAACTACTGCTTAGTAGCAAGTGCTTCTCAAAGTGGCGCACGCCCTACCTATTTGGCCCGGCAAAATCGTCGGTGGACGTGAAGGTATAAGACATTTCTTGGCTTATCTCTCATTAAACAAGCATTTTGTTTCAAATTTACTGGAAATACAAAGCATTGAGGCAAGCAATAAATTCTGGTTTACCAACAAAAGTGGGATTAGAGATGTTTTAGAATTAGCGCTCAGATCAGATATTCACAAAATTTTCGTCTGCGAAACCTAGAACGATTGTTTAACTTAACCAAGAACCCCCAAATTTAGTAAACCTTTTGTGTTAAGGGTTCCGCGAACTCTACATTGGATAACCAAGTTATTTACACACTTTGGTGCACAGTGACGTCATACCTCTTTAGATGCAGCTTCAGGTAAGACAGCACAGGACGTGATGGGTGGTACGCACAACACATACAAGCTATGAGATGCCAGTAATGCGGACATGACGTCACATGAAGCTGGTCACACATTTGCTCGTCTGTGGTGAGTTGGAGGGTGTAGATGGCGGTTTGTTTGATTAATTGGAGATAAAGCTCGTCCTGGAATAGCTTGGAGCCGTGGCACACTCGCATCATCGCCTGGAACGAACAGATAGATGGTTTGTTGGCTGGACGGTGTCGCAATGCTTTTTGATTGTCTGTTTTGAATGCTGATTGATGTCAAGTAAAACTTTGATATAAATTGTGATCTGTGAACATCATTCCCCACTCATTGCAAAGGAAGATCCACAATTACCTGACAAACGTCATAACATGTGCAAATATATAGGGGAGGAAACTCAATTACAGACGGGAATTCGAGAAATATCAAAAAGCAAAATTTAAAAACGATTTTTTCATTTTTTTTACCTGGAGTGATTTCGCTTCCTCCTCAATGTTCTGAAAAGTCCGTTCTTCCATTTGAAGGAGGACGTTAAAAATCCTCACAGCCTCGTCCCTCAACGTGTAGTGGTCGTCACGAGAGGGCACCTGTGAGCGAACAACGGTTGATTATGATTTCTATGCCTTTTTTTCTAAGTAGCGAAACTATTAATTTTTTAATTTTTTTGGAATAATCAACTTGGTTCGTTAGCAACACAACAATATGAGCAATGTTACGTCACAGATAGTTCGGGTAAGATGATGTTGACGTCATCGTGGTTTTATGACAACCACGTGGATACTTGCAGCACTATTAAGTTTGCGTTAGCATTGGATTCTGGGACGGATAGTTGTAATATTGGCAGGGTTACCTGTTCGTATGGAAGGGATAGCAAAGGGGATCTTAAAGGCTCGCTTTATTGCCTGAAGATTGGGTTCCTCTTGTAGATTAAGTCGATCTCCTTTTCATTGTCATCTGAACGCTGTTGCAACATACACAAATTTTTAGTCATATTTTCATACACTATGGTCAACATGCTAAATATAAGTGAAATAATGAAATGCTTTGGGCAGAGTCGTTTTGTCAACATCATTGCAATAATATTTCCTGATGTGTTTTTTAAGCAGGTAATTTCAAAGCAATACGCTTTTCGCCTGGCTACCTAAGTGGCAGTTGCCCTGAAAGCAGATTACTCCAAGCAATAAGTTCAGTTTCAATTCTACACTTCTGTACCTTGATCTTGTCCATTAGGATCTTTGTTTTGGTGATAATCAGAGGTTGTCCATCTATCATAGCCTGGATCTCACTGCTCCAGATGTTCGCGTCTTCCTCTACCTCCGTGCTGAGTCGGAGGGTGTGCTTCCTCCCGTACACCACAATCTCCCACAAACCTGTCTGCGTCTGTAGTGAAATACAGGTGGCGTAACTTCTAGTATAGAAAGTGTGGATCGAAACTACAGCTGCCGGTCAATGTTCAGTAATATTACACAAAAAATCACAAAGGGGATCAACGTATATATCCCTTGTGTTATACCAGACTGATCCTGTTTAAACAAGTGCTTTTTGTGTAGGAAACATACATATTATAAAACTTTATTACATTCGTTTTATGATTTTAAGTGTTACGTGTTTTTCATGGTAAGACGGAATCGTCCAACTATACAGGATCTCACAGCGAGGTTTATTAAATCCCTCAAGCTGGACACTGCCTTGCCACGTGACGTAGAGCACAGTATGAACACGAGGCTCTGGAACTTGCCTCTCGACTTGATTGAGGTAACGCCGCTCCAATTGACGGGCATTCCAGCGCACAACAACATGCCCAGCCTCGACACGTGGTTGCAAGTGCAAACTTTGCGTTGCCACCGTTTGATTTGTGACACAAATTTGTACAGCTTTAGTCAAAGTGAGATTTTCTTTTTTATGGAATATCACAAAGTCCACACACAATTTGATCTCTTATCAACGAATCTTGCAACTTGCAGAAAGGTTATTTAATTCCATTATATATTGGTCGATGGGCTCACCTTGATGCTGATGTCGAGAAAAAAACTTGTACCTCTCAAAAGTGACATTGCGTTTTGGACAGCAATATTGTCCAAACTGATGTATTACGGCTTCATACCCTGCTTCGTCAAAAGATTCTTTTCGAAGTGCTGAGGTGTTCATTTGCACTTGCATTCCTACTGTTTCGATTGCACAAACGATGTCTACGTCATCGGCACTTTCCTCTCCGTCGAAAGTTGTATCGTCGCCTTGTGGAAGTCGGTGCTGTACTGAAATTGGTTCAAGAAAAGTGCCCATCGAGCCAACCTGTTGGCTGCCGAAGCAGGTGTCGGCTTTTGTTGACCAAATAAAGATCAGTGGTTATCAGGATGAATCTTCTTCCAAACAAATATTGAAAGAACTTCTTTAAAGCGTAAACGATTGACAAAGCCTCCTTTTGAATTTGACTGCAATTCCTCTGGCTTTGTGTCAAAGTTTTCGATACATTAGCAATTGGCCGCTCCCTGCCGTCGGGAAAACGGTGAAACAACGTAGCACCAATTCCAACACTTGATGCGTCACAGGCAATACCAACAGGAATGGATGGATTGAAATGAACCAACAGTCTCTGGATAGCAAGTCCTTCAGCGAAGGTGGTCCTTGGCAGACCAACCACTGAAGGTGGTCCTTGGCAGACCAACCACTGACCAATATATCATCTAGATATACTGCAACACCCGGTAGGTCTGTAGTGATATCATCCATAATTTCTTGAAAATAAGCTGGCGCAGAACTGATACCAAAAGGCAATACGTTCTGTAATAAAACTCCGCGATGTGTGCTCAGAGCAAGCTTCTTCCGACTTTTTGGTCCCAACTTGATTTGATTGTACGCATCCGCCAAATCGATCTTCGTGAAGCCATAACCACCACCTAACTTTCGCACTAAATCTTCTGGTAATGGCAATGGGTGACGATGAACCTCCAATTGTGAATTGACAGTCACTGAATAATCACCACAAATTCCTAAAGCAGGCTTTTGCGAAGAAGTGATTGATTTGCGGACCGGAACTATTGGCGTACCCCAGTCGTTTCCTTTTCTTATCCCGGAATCCAAAACCTGGGACAAATCACTCTGCATAGCGAACGGAACTGAACGCGGTTCGCAGAAAACTGGTTTTGCGTCGTCCTTGAATTGTACCTCCAGTTCATAATCTTGAAGACAGCCTAGATTGGGCTTAAACAGTTCTGCAAATTCACAGCACAACTTGACACACTCTTCATATAGTGATATATCTTGCGGTTCTTGGGCGGTTACGGCTTGTAGTACCTCTCCAGCTTGTAAGTTTGACTTGCCGTACAGAACTTTGTCTAACGAAATACCATTTTCTTTAGTTCGTTCCGCCCCACCAAATTCAGACGTTGAATGTCGCAGACGTTGAAATGAAGGTAAGCTACCTTTCCGGAATCTGCACAACTGGTAGCAGACGTAAATGTGCCCATCACCGGCAAGTTGTGCCTGCTTGCAGACTGATACTGGGACGTTGCTTTGTGCAGCTTTGGAGAACCAATCTTCTTCCATGTTTCTTTTGACAGAAAATTTCCGCCTGTAGCAGTATCAAGTTCTATGATCAGCGAACGATCGTTCATGGAAATTGGAACTTCCAACTTGAGCGTGGCTGCTGCAATATTGGAAACACAATTTAGTTTCTCAATTCTTTTAATGCCATGGGACGTGCGCTGTCGAATCTTTTTGCGGCAAACGGATTTCAAGTGTCTTGTTAGGTGACAAAAATGACAGGTTGCATTCTTGAAACGACATTCGGAAGCCTGACGCGAAGTCTTGCCACATCGATAACATTTCCTCCCTTCAGGTAATTGCACCGTCCTCGAATCCACTTTACGTTTCTCCCACGGTTTAGCTGTAGCACGTACCTTGAACAACGAAGTCGATGGCTGCGTCCCGTTAACAGTTTCTTTAGCCATTTTGGCAGCATCTTCGGTTTCGACCGCAATGTCAATTGCACGAGCAAAACTCAATTCGTCATCCTTTGTCCTGAACAGAGCTTTCAAAACCGCTTCGTTTTCAATTGAACAGATGAAACGAGTGCGCAAAGCTTCATCCAATCAATCTGTGATGGATGCAAATTCGCAAGTTGCTGCGCTTTGTCGAATGCGAACAGCGAGCTCTTGAATGGTTTCACCCGGCTTGCGCTTCATGTCGGTCCAAAACTTGTTTCACGGACTATGAAAGGTTTGGGGTCGAACTGCAACTTCATATGTTGGACGATTTCTTCTAACGTGAGCTCGTTGATATCTCTTGGTGGCGATTCCTGTGCAGCCAAATTGAAAAGCATCTCGTACACAGCTGAAGATTGATTCGTCAAAAATACTTTTGCCAGTCGATCGTCGGGTACCACGTGAGACCAGTAGTCAACCCACAGCTCTGATGTCGAATCAAAAGGCGAAAAATTTGGCGTGAGTTACCGTTGATGCCATTCCTTCTCTCGATCCTTCACTCGAGCGAGGCTTCCCCAGAATTGCCATCATTTGTTCTTGGTGTCGACGTTCTTGAATTTCGCGTTGACGTTCTCGGTTCGTTTGAAGCAGAAATCTTCGTTTTCGTTTGTGATCTCGTAAGCGGCCATCAACTTGTTGATTGGATAATATTTGCCGATGTCAGCACTGGAAAAAGAATCCATGTTTTATATTCGCAAGATATTTATACAGGCTGCAAATGCTGTGTGGTTCATTGTTTGCACTCATTTATACAGGCTGCAAATGCTGAGTGGTTCATTGCTTGCACTCATTTAAACAGGCTGCAAATGCTGAGTGGTTCATTGCTTGCACTCATTTATACGCGATTTAAAGATTTTGTTTTTGATCCATTAGCATTTTTATATTTTTATTTTTGTGTTTTTTGGGGGGGTTAAACGGAACGAAGCAATGAAAATCAGCTAATTTAAATATTCATTAAATTGCATTAAGATCAACTACGTCTTGTTCCCGAACAAACCAATTAAATGTAGCCATAACTCGAAGCCAGAATCAATGTAAAAGTTTACAAACTCTTGCAATCGAGCGCACGCACTTTAAGTTATTTAAAACCGACTTCCATTGCCTAGATGTATTTTGATACGCAGTGACGTCATTCGTTACGCCAGGTCTGATTGGGTCCTCGGAAATTCAAACGTTTCCGGCACATTGAAGGAGGTTTTAAGCAAGTTACCGTTGCGTCGTGATTACTGCTTGGAGTTTGCTCGGGTCTGTGTAGTTGGAAACGCAAAGTTATCCAGTTCAGATCAAGCTTGTATTGCAGCTGACCGTCTATCATAGCCTGGATCTCACTGCTCCAGATGTTCGCGTCTTCCTTTACCTCCGTGCTGAGTCGGAGGGTGTGTTTCCTCCCGTACACCACAATCTGCAACAAACCTGTCTGCGTCTGTAGTGAAATAGAGGTGGCGTAACTTCTAGTATAGAAAGTGTGGATCGAAACTACAGCTGCCGGTCAATGTTCAGTAATATTACGCAAAAAATCACATGCTTAAAGGAATCAACGTATATTTCCCTTGTATTATACCAGACTGATCCTGTTTAAACAAGTGCTTTTTGTGTAGGCAACATACATATTATTAAACTTTATTACATTCGTTTTATGATTTTAAGTGTTACGTGTTTTTCATGGTAAGACGGAATCGTCCAACTATACAGGCTCTCACAGCGAGGTTTATTAAATCCCTCAAGCTGGACACTGCCTTGCCACGTGACGTAGAGCACAGTATGAACACGAGGCTCTGGAACTTGCCTCTCGACTTGATTGAGGTAACGCCGCTCCAATTGACGGGCATTCCGGCGCACAACAACATGCCCAGCCTCATCACGTGGTTGCAAGTGCAAACTTTGCGTTGCCACCGTTTGATTTGTGACACAAATTTGTACAGCTTTAGTCAAAGTGAGATTTTCTTTTTTATGGAATATCACAAAGTCCACACACAATTTGATCTCTTATCAACGAATCTTGCAACTTGCAGAAAGGTTATTTAATTCCATTATATATTGGTCGATGGGCTCACCTTGATGCTGATGTCGAGAAAAAAACTTGTTCCTCTCAAAAGTGACATTGCGTTTTGGACAGCAATATTGTCCAAACTGATGTATTACGGCTTCATACCCTGCTTCGTCAAAAGATTCTTTTCGAAGTGCTGAGGTGTCCATTTGCACTTGCATTCCCACTGTTTCGATTGCACAAACGATGTCTACGTCATCGGCACTTTCCTCTCCGTCGAAAGTTGTATCGTCGCCTTGTGGAAGTCGGTGCTGTACTGAAATTGGTTCAAGAAAAGTGCCCATCGAGCCAACCTGTTGGCTGCCAAAGCAGGTGTCGGCTTTTGTTGACCAAGAAAAGATCAGTGGTTATCAGGATGAATCTTCTTCCAAACAAATATTGAAAGAACTTCTTTAAAGCGTAAACGATTGACAAAGCCTCCTTTTAAATTTGACTGCAATTCCTCTGGCTTTGTGTCAAAGTTTTCGATACATTAGCAATTGGCCGCTCCCTGCCGTCGGGAAAACGGTGAAACAACGTAGCACCAATTCCAACACTTGATGCGTCACAGGCAATACCAACAGGAATGGATGGATTGAAATGAACCAACAGTCTCTGGATAGCAAGTCCTTCAGCGAAGGTGGTCCTTGGCAGACCAACCACTGAAGGTGGTCCTTGGCAGACCAACCACTGAAGGTGGTCCTTGGCAGACGAACCACTGACCAATATATCATCTAGATATACTGCAACACCCGTTAGGTCTTTTGTGATATCATCCATAATTTCTTGAAAATAAGCTGGCGCAGAACTGATACCAAAAGGCAATACGTCCTGCAATAAAACTCCGCGATGCGTGCTCAGAGCAAGCTTCTTCCGACTTTTTGGTCCCAACTTGATTTGATTGTACGCATCCGCCAAATCGATCTTCGTGAAGCCATAACCACCACCTAACTTTAGCATTAAATCTTCTGGTAATGGCAATGGGTGACGATGAACTTCCAATTGTGAATTGACAGTCACTGAATAATCACCAGAAATTCTCAATGCAGGCTTTTGCGAAGAAGTGATTGATTTGCGGACCGGAACTATTGGCGTACCCCAGTCGTTTCCTTTTCTTATCCCGGAATCCAAAACCTGGGACAAATCACTCTGCATAGCGAACGGAACTGAACGCGGTTTGCAGAAAACTGGTTTTGCGTCGTCCTTGAGTTGTACCTCCAGTTCATAATCTTGAAGACAGCCTAGATTGGGCTTAAACAGTTCTGCAAATTCACAGCACAACTTGACACACTCTTCATATAGTGATATATCTTGCGGTTCTTGGGCGGTTACGGCTTGTAGTACCTCTCCAGCTTGTAAGTTTGACTTGCCGTACAGAACTTTGTCTAACGAAATACTATTTTCTGTAGTTCGTTCCGCCCCACCAAATTCAGACGTTGAATGTCGCAGACGTTGAAATGAAGGTAAGCTACCTTTCCGGAATCTGCACAACTGGTAGCAGACGTAAATGTGCCCATCACCGGCAAGTTGTGCCTGCTTGCAGACTGATACTGGGACGTTGCTTTGAGCAGCTTTGGAGAACCAATCTTCTTCCATGTTTCTTTTGACAGAAAATTTCCGCCTGTAGCTGTATCAAGTTCTATGATCAGCGAACGATCGTTCATAGAAATTGGAACTTCCAACTTGAGCGTGGCTGCTGCAATATTGGAAACACAAGTCAGTTTCTCAATTCTTTTAATGCCATGGGACGTGCGCTGTCGAATCTTTTTGCGGCAAACGGATTCCAAGTGTCTTGTTAGGTGACAAAAATGACAGGTTGCATTCTTGAAACGACATTCGGAAGCCTGACGCGAAGTCTTGCCACATCGATAACATTTCCTCCCTTCAGGTAATTGCACCGACCTCGAATCCACTTTACGTTTCTCCCACGGTTTAGCTGTAGCACGTACCTTGAACACCGAAGTTGATGGCTGCATCCCGTTAACAGTTTCTTTAGCCATTTTGGCAGCATCTTCGGTTTCGACCGCAATGTCAATTGCACGAGCAAAACTCAATTCGTCATCCTTTGTCCTGAACAGAGCTTTCAAAACCGCTTCGTTTTCAATTGAACAGATGAAACGAGTGCGCAAAGCTTCATGCAATCAATCTGTGATGGATGCAAAGTCGCAAGTTGCTGCGCTTTGTCGAATGCGAACAGCGAGCTCTTGAATGGTTTCACCCGGCTTGCGCTTCATGTCAGTCCAAAACTTGTTTCACGGACTATGAAACGTTTGGGGTCGAACTGAAACTTCATATGTTGGACGATTTCTTCTAACGTGAGCTCGTTGATATCTCTTGGTGGCGATTCCTGTGCAGCCAAATTGAAAAGCATCTCGTACACAGCTGAAGATTGATTCGTCAAAAATACTTTTGCCAGTCGATCGTCGGGTACCACGTGAGACCAGTAGTCAACCCACAGCTCTGATGTCGAATCAAAAGGCGAAAAATTTGGCGTGAGTTACCGTTGATGCCATTCCTTCTCTCGATCCTTCACTCGAGCGAGGCTTCCCCAGAATTGCTATCATTTGTTCTTGGTGTCGACGTTCTTGAATTTCGCGTTGACGTTCTCGGTTCGTTTGAAGCAGAAATCTTCGTTTTCGTTTGTGATCTCGTAAGCGGCCATCAACTTGTTGATTGGATAATATTTGCCAATGTCAGCACTGGAAAAAAAAATCCATGTTTTATATTCGCAAGATATTTATACAGGCTGCAAATGCTGAGTGGTTCATTGCTTGCACTCATTTATACGAGATTTAAAGATATTGTTTTTCATCCATTAGCATTTTTATATTTTTATTTTTGGGTTTTTTTGGGGGGGTTAAACGGAACGAAGCAATGAAAATCAGCTAATTTAAATATTCATTAAATTGCATTAAGATCAACTGCGTCTTGTTCCCGAACAAACCAATTAAAGGTAGCCATAACTCGAAGCCAGAATCAATGTAGAAGTTTACAAACTCTTGCAATTGAGCGCACGCACTTTAAGTTATTTAAAACCGACTTCCATTGCCTAGATGTATTTTAATACGCAGTGACGTCATTCATTACGCCAGGTCTGATTGAATCCTCGGAAATTCAAAGGTTTCCGGCACATTGAAGAAGGTTTTAAGCAAGTTACCGTTGCGTCGTGATTACTGCTTGGAGTTTGCTCGGGTCTGTGTAGTTGGAAACGCAACGTTATCCAGTTCAGATCAAGCTTGTATTGCAGCTGACCGTGGTTTAATGTCATTTGTGCTTGGACAAGTTATAACTGATAGAGTTGAAGGTGAAGTTTAAACCAAGTAGAGATGCCAGATGTAATTTGCGATGGATAACTCGCCTGCAAAACTCGTTTACAAAGATATGTGTTTCCTTTGTTATCAGAAAACAACTTTAATCATAAACAAATATTCTTAACACTTTCTGTGCGGCTGACTTATATCTGCATCAAAAGATCCTTAGCGCACAAAGTTAATTGACGTAGAAGTACGTTTTTTAAATGCGGTTGGATATTAGTTTTCGTCGAGACCAAGCGGTCCACGTGATGAATGCATGATCCCCGCGTGTCTAGTTCGACGCATTGCGATCACTGAAGCATTACGTGACTTGTGGCAGGTGGCTTTTTACAATGGGGACGTAAGAAATCAAGGAAAAGTGACTTCTGTATCGCAACAATTGACAAATCAGTTTTACTAACAAAGGTTTGTGGTTTATTTGGCAACGATGTACATAACAACAGCATTCTTTTCATTGCGTTCGTTTACTGATGTTGTCGAGACCTCAGTAGACGGGATAATGCAGTTATGCGCAATTAACAATCAACAAACGCACGCACTGAGCACTTCCTTGCATAATTGATGACCGCACTGAAAGTTTTACATTAAGTAACGTAACATTGGCCAACAGTTTAAGGTTGGATTATGCGCAACATGTATTTAAACTCCACATTTACCATTTGCATTATTTTCATATTTGTTTCATCTACGCAGCATAAATGTGTATTGATTTTCGCCAGCAGGTCTCAATGAATCTTCCATATTTTCAATGTAGTTGTTAATTAGGTAATTTTGGTGCAAATTTAACGTTGGCGTTTACTTTGTTAATTTCCATGTGATGACTGAGCAACTATTTACAGATTTTCAAAGTCTAGCTTGTTTGAAAATGTTTAAATTTATTTTGTTTGGAGTTTTGTTGGTCGGCCATCTTGTCATAACTCACCAACAACAACAAGTATGCAGAGTTGTTTGTGACGGACAAGAACAAGGATCAGAGATAGAACATTCCGGCTTGAAAGGTGGCAGAGGAGAGACTGGAAGACCAGGAAAGATGGGACCACGTGGACCTCAAGGTCACCGAGGTGAAAAGGGAAACCAAGGACCTGTGGCTAGCAAAGAAGATTTGATGAGACTTGTTACAGGTATAAGATTCTTCTCTAAACACTTTTCGACAAAATTTATTATTGGATAGGAAAACTTTAACAAACCAAGCAGTTTAGATAGATATTTGATACAAACACAGCAGTACCACAAATCCCCTACACGGTGAACTCTCATAAAATCATATTAAAGTAAATTCATCAAAGATTTTATTCACAGAGTTGTCGGACAAAGTGGATCAATTGCAAGGTCAACTGAGTAACACTTCCAACAGTTGAGTTTCATTTTCATATAAATTGATATCTCACAGATGTGTCAAGATAACAAATGCTAAAACCTTTGCCCGTAACACACGTCATGACTCCCTTCTGCCCCTAGTGGTGTAAATACCTGCGTACTCACCAATCACGTGACAAAACTCAAATCCCCTTCGTAACGGAACAGTCCGTCGGGGTTACTACAGGTCACTCATGTCGTACCACCCACAATAAAAGCAGATTCTTTTTGAAAATAGTTTGTTTATGTCAAGTATTGTGTTTTTATTGTTTGTTAGTTATCTGACTTACCCTTGCAAGCCTCGTGGTACGACACAAGTGACCTGGATATATGGCAGAGATTTGTTTTGTGCAAAGTAAGTATTGCATATAGCAACCACAGTCAAGATTTGCATCACTTGTCAGGGATTAAGCTGAAGCTTATTTTTCATAGGATTTTTCGACTTAAAGGATTTTTTTACCATTTAGCCCCAAACTCTTTGACTGACGAAAACATGCCAACGTAAACGTGAGTTTTGTTGACAGCTTTGGCGCACAGAGTGGATCAACTGCAGAGTGAGCAGAACCTCACATCTAACATATAAGTTCATGCACTTAACATCCAATGTCCACTCACACATGGAACATTTTATTCACAGAGTTGTCGAACAGAGTGGATCAACTGCAGAGTGAGCAGAACCACACGTCTAACAGTTAAGTTCATGCACTTAACATTCAATGTCCACTCACACATCTAACATTTTATTCACAGAGTTGTCGAACAGAGTGGATCAAATGCAGAGTGAGCAGAACCGCACATCTAACAATTAAGTTCATGCACTTAACATTCAATGTCCACTCACACGTGGAACATTTTATTCACAGAGTTGTCGAACAGAGTGGATCAACTGCAGAGTGAGCAGAACCGCACATCTAACAGTTAAGTTCATGCAGTTAACATTCAATGTCCACTCACACATCGAACATTTTATTCACAGAGTTGTCGAACAGAGTGGATCAACTGCAGAGTGAGCAGAACCGCACATCTAACAGTTAAGTTCATGCACTTAACATTCAATGTCCACTCACACATCTAACATTTTATTCACAGAGTTGTCGAACAGAGTGGATCAACTGCAGAGTGAGCAGAACCGCACATCTAACAGTTAAGTTCATGCAGTTAACATTCAATGTCCACTCACACATCTAACATTTTATTCACAGAGTTGTCGAACAGAGTGGATCAACTGCAGAGTGAGCAGAACCGCACATCTAACAGTTAAGTTCATGCACTTAACATTCAATGTCCACTCACACATCTAACATTTTTTTCACAGAGTTGTCGAACAGAGTGGATCAACTGCAGAGTGAGCAGAACCGCACATCTAACATTTAAGTTCATGCACTTAACATTCAATGTCCACTCAAACATCTAACATTTTATTCACAGAGTTGTCGAACAGAGTGGATCAACTGCAGAGTGAGCAGAACCGCACATCTAACAGTTAAGTTCATGCAGTTAACATTCAATGTCCACTCAAACATCTAACATTTTATTCACAGAGTTGTCGAACAGAGTGGATCAAATGCAGAGTGAGCAGAACCGCACATCTAAAAGTTAAGTTCATGCACTTAACATTCAATGCCCACTCACACATGGAACATTTTATTCACAGAGTTGTCGAACAGAGTGGATCAACTGCAGAGTGAGCAGAACCGCACATCTAACAGTTAAGTTCATGCAGTTAACATTCAATGTCCACTCACACATCTAACATTTTATTCACAGAGTTGTCGAACAGAGTGGATCAACTGCAGAGTGAGCAGAACCACACATTTAACAGTTAAGTTCATGCAGTTAACATTCAATGTCCACTCACACATCTAACATTTTATTCACAGAGTTGTCGAACAGAGTGGATCAAATGCAGAGTGAGCAGAACCACACATCTAACAGTTAAGTTCATGCAGTTAACATTCAATGTCCACTCACACATTTAACATTTTATTCACAGAGTTGTCGAACAGAGTGGATCAACTGCAGAGTGAGCAGAACCACACATCTAACAGTTAAGTTCATGCAGTTAACATTCAATGTCCACTCACACATCTAACATTTGATTCACAGAGTTGTCGAACAGAGTGGATCAACTGCAGAGTGAGCAGAACCACACATCCAACAGTTAAGTTCATGCAGTTAACATTCAATGTCCACTCACACATCTAACATTTTATTCACAGAGTTGTCGAACAGAGTGGATCAACTGCAGAGTGAGCAGAACCGCACATCTAACAGTTAAGTTCATGCAGTTAACATTCAATGTCCACTCACACATCTAACATTTTATTCACAGAGTTGTCGAACAGAGTGGATCAACTGCAGAGTGAGCAGAACCGCACATCTAACAGTTAAGTTCATGCAGTTAACATTCAATGTCCACTCACACATCTAACATTTTATTCACAGAGTTGTCGAACAGAGTGGATCAACTGCAGAGTGAGCAGAACCGCACATCTAACAGTTAAGTTCATGCACTTAACATTCAATGTCCACTCACACATCTAACATTTTATTCACAGAGTTGTCGAACAGAGTGGATCAACTGCAGAGTGAGCAGAACCGCACATCTAACAATTAAGTTCATGCAGTTAACATTCAATGTCCACTCACACATCTAACATTTTATTCACAGAGTTGTCGAACAGAGTGGATCAAATGCAGAGTGAGCAGAACCGCACATCTAACAGTTAAGTTCATGCACTTAACATTCAATGCCCACTCACACATGGAACATTTTATTCACAGAGTTGTCGAACAGAGTGGATCAACTGCAGAGTGAGCAGAACCGCACATCTAACAGTTAAGTTCATGCAGTTAACATTCAATGTCCACTCACACATCTAACATTTTATTCACAGAGTTGTCGAACAGAGTGGATCAACTGCAGAGTGAGCAGAACCGCACATCTAACAGTTAAGTTCATGCACTTAACATCCAACGCCCACTCACACATCTAACATTATATTCACAGAGTTGTCGAACAGAGTGGATCAAATGCAGAGTGAGCAGAAACGCACATCTAACAGTTAAGTTCATGCACTTAACATCCAACGCCCACACACACATCTAACATTTTATTCACAGAGTTGTCGAACAAAGTGGATCAACTGCAAGGTCAACTGAGTAACACTTCCAACAGTTGAGTTTTACTTTATTTAAATATAAATCTTACATATGTGTTAAATTCTGAAAACCTTTGCCCGTAACTCACGTCATGACTCGCTTCTGCCTCTAGTGGTATAGATTGGTAAGATATCACAAAGGTTGAAACCAACCAGAATTCATCACAGTATTTCTGTAGGACTGGAAAATCTTCACGAATTTGTGCATTCCGAATCTTGCAAAACTTCCCCATATCAAGGTCGCCAAAGTCTCAGATCTGAAGAAGAAGTTTACTGTGAAGATGGATGGCAGGTATTCATACTGTGGTTAATATCACTAACACAGGGGTGGGCAATCCATGGCACCAGCGCTAAGTTGGGTAAGCGAAGTGATTATGCACGCCAAGTAACTTACGATTTCACACTAAAATACTTAACCATACGCCCGGGATTGTGTTGTTTATAAAGGTCAGGAAATTACACATGAAAGTGAAATGTCATACATTGACATGGAGGTCATCTAACTTTTTTAGACCAATTCACCGAAAATCTGTGTCAAGTGTTTTACTTGATAAATACCAGGTGTTCCAGCGTCGTTATGATGGATCTGTGAGTTTCGATAGAGATTGGGTGGATTACAAGAACGGGTTTGGGGATCTATCAACAGAATTTTGGATTGGTTTGTATTCCAATAAAGCAATCCTTAACTAAGTACAAATGTTGCAAAACTTTGCGTAATAGTTTGTTTTAGTTTAAAATGTACCGCTCTTCTGGCATAAAATATACGTGCTGTATTTTTACGACGTTTCGTCTGCCATTCAGCGAGACTTCAACAGGTATTGATGCCGCAATTTCAAAGTAAACTGCACTAAAACATTCAGGGGCACAAAAAAGGACACGTTGACACCGCTTGTCAGATCACGTGACAGAGGCAAAACACGAAACACTGCGGGAGGCGCAACAGTTACAACAAATTGTTATAAACTGCCGGAAAGTAAACACATTGTTCTTTGTCGTTGACGCATCCACTGTTTTTGTGAATGAGGATCGACTCAAGAATGCTAAAATAATCGCTCCTTTCTTGGGCAATATTCCACACCATGTGAAAAACTCACGCGAGTTTGCAGCCGAGGTACGGAGCTTACGAGTGGAGCAACATGACAGCATGGTATCCTTTGATGTGGTGTCATTGTTCACCAATGTACCGGTATCCCTATCAATCACCACTGTTATGGCACGCTCAAAATATACTGGCAATAACCCGTAAGGATGAAACGCCCACTAGCGGAGCAGTTGTTATTCCCTTCAACCCTGGCCTTAACGAAACATTGCGAAGATTGATGTCGGATTAGGCATTAAAATCTATACTAAGCCCCATACAATGCTTGGCAATCTAATATCACGACCCATTGCTACGGAGGCTTCCGAGCCAAAGGGAATGGTCTGTTTAATACCATGCAAATATTGCGATGGTATTTACATCGGCGAAACTAAAAGGGCCTTTAAGACGCGACTGAAAGAGCATCGCCGTGATGTCGCATCGAAAGATGCCAGCAAGATTGCGTTGGCCAAGCATGCGGTGACACTGCGACACGAAGTTGCCTTCGATAAAGCCCTTTCCAAGTTCTGGAAAAGGAGTTGGACCACACCAAGCGGCTCTTTCTTGAGTCGTTTCACATTCACAAAAACAGTGGATGCGTCAACGACAAACAACAATGTGTCTACTTTCCGGCAGTTTATAACAATTTGTTGTAACTGTTGCGCCTCCCGCAGTGTTTCGTGTTTTGCCTCTGTCACGTGATCTGACAAGCGGTGTCAACGTGTCCTTTTTTGTTTTTGTGGTCCTGAATGTTTTAGTGTAGTTTACTTTGAAATTGCGGTATCAATACCTGATGAAGTCTCGCTGAATGGCAGACGAAACGTCGTAAAATGCAGCACGTATATTTTATGCCAGAAGAGCGGTACATTTTAAATTGCAATATGCCTGGCAGCAACAGGAGTTCCAGGTTTGTTTTACTGAACACATTGTTATGACTTGTGCACACCCAGTTAAACATACAGGCCTACCAAGCAAAACGTTTCAAGCACGCTACGTAACAATCCTAGAGTCAATATAACAGTATCAGTTAATCCAATTTAAATTCCTGTGTTTTCAGCAATATTATTACAACCAACAAATGTTATCAGGTTTGGAGAAACTGCATCAAATCACCAGTGCGTCCACTAGATGTCGCCTTCGTGTTGACCTCCAGGATTTTTCCGGAGGTCAAGGATTTGCCGAGTATAGGTAAGACTATGACGTATTTAACGTTTTCAATCTAATGCCATTGTTTCAACGATAATTTACCTGATGCTGCCAGGTCGTCATAACTAACAAAATCTTAAAATATATTAGGGAAATACCCCCCTTATTACGTCAGATTCCCAAAATTCGGGATTTAAGTTTGAAGCAACACAGAATATTCTTGCTGTGTTTCAATGCATTTACTCGGTTCGGAATAATTATGAAAACAAAAAGTTTAGATACCGCACACACATAGGGATGGTAATCAACTCGTAACGACCCCACATCACCGCTTTTGAGGTTTGCGCGATCGCTTGGTCGCGGATTGCCAGGACCGAGCTCAGTGGGGCTCGGATTGGGTCGAACGTCACCTTTTTGCGCAGTTCAAGCGAAAATGACCACGGTCAAACCGTTTGACAATTGATGGCAGCAATCCAGTGAATATTAGTGCTGTGTCCCACATCGATATATGGGATCAAATGGTTGTTATATTCTCCATCTAACACCCATGCATAATCCAGTGTTTGAAATTTCGATTTTCTGCCCAACATGCTCGGCCCCAATGTTTTGAATGAGGCAACAAAAATCCCGTAATCGCGACGTGTAAGACGCTGGCACAACTTGATTGTCAGTGTATAAGTTGTATAGTGTAAACACTCTGTGTTCTCTTTGCCCACCCCTGGGTTAGCTGCTGGTCGTTGCGTGGTTGATTGGATATTGTTGGGTCTCTATGCAAGAAAATGGGTGCATTGGCCTGCAGAGTTAATTCCTTAGGCCAGTGGTTCTTATCCGGTGGGAAATTTTAGGGTTGTAGGTGGATAATCAGTCGGTAACGAAATACACAAAAGTAGTCGGAAAAGAAATATAATGATCTGTATTCACTGTGTGTTGTACACTTATTGGTAATTGGTAATGCCATGCGGCAGAAAAAGTTAAAAAAGTATAACAGATATAACGAAAATACAATAATTAAATTCTGAGTTAAAAAATGTAAATACCAGTGGGAAATAAGGATTCCGTTTACACTGGAAGTAGGAAATGAGATAAAAAAGGTTAAGAACCACTTAAAAAAGGTTAAGGAAAATCTGTTGCCCAGACGAGTTTATGCGGTCGTTGTTGCCCAAGTCCTTGTGGTAAAATCTTGAGTGCCAAGTACTGACCTTTGCCAAAACGTTGCATCTTGACTGGAAAGTTAGAATTATCCGCTTTGTTCTTCAGCTACAATAAAGCCTCCTTGTAATCCTCCAGTCGTTTGTGAACTTAAAGTTGAAAAATAACTGGGTTTCCTTCTGAAAACTTCGAATCCCACTCTGTGTTTATTGCGTAGTTGACAAATAATTATCCCACACAACACAACACAATGTATGACACATGTCGTTTATTACGTCATAAAGGGTTTTATGTTTAACAATCATTTCCATGAGCAACAAACCAATGTAAGCGGATTGATTTAAAACAACAAATTATCCGTTGTTATTTAAATTACTTTGCATTAAATTAAACATTATGACATTGTTCTTTTCAGTACTTTCAGCATTGGCGATGAAGGAAGTTCTTACACAATTACTATATCCGGATATTCGGGGAACATATCAGATTCCATGACTGGGTCCCAAACTAATAACGGGATGAGATTTACAACACGCAACAGAGACAATGATCCGTGAGTAATAATGATACAACGTTTTTGATTATATTTCTGTTTTACTAACGAAGTAAATCGCGTTGTTTCAAAAAGATAAAATGCATTTCCTCAAATTAGTTGATTTTCGTTGACAAAGTTAACCGCCCACCCTAAATCAACAATTGTAAAAATCAACTGCTCTGAAACAGGGGGTTGCGTTAAAGTTTTAGTTAAACACAAGTTTTAACTGAGTTTAAATAAATTGTAACACAGATTTGTTGACAACCGACTTAATTATAATTGCAGGGATCCAAGTATTAATTGTGCTGTGCATTATGGTGGAGCTTGGTGGCATCGTTATTGTTCATTTGCCCTCCTCAATGGTCCGTGGTCGAGAACTTCTACTAGTGACAACACTATGAGTTGGTATCTATGGAAAAACTCATATGGCGGAATAATGAGTTCTAAGATGAAAGTGAAATGCGAATAATTGTTGGGGAGGTTTAAAGTGACGAAAATTAACATTGCGTCGTTGGTTACCATGGCAACGTTGTGTTGATTTACAATTATTGACAGACATTGTAAATACTTTCACCTGTTTTGATGAAGGCTTTAAATCGTAAATAACAGGAAAGCAATTATACCGAACCGAATTTATTCCACAAATCCTTACAATTTTTGTGTTAAAAGCGAACTTCACCTTTCTGCATGTTTGTTATTATCATGGTATTTGTAGGGCGTTACTTAAAACGCCTACACAAATAATAACACTTCCGTATATCTGACTCCTGATAAAAAGGCTGCTATCAAACCCAAAGTCAATCAATCAGTTTAATATATAATAAACAAGCGCACGAGGATTAACAATAACACGTTACAAACCACGCGTACAAAAAGTCTCTGTCCTATATGTCCTTTGTCCTCTGTCCCTTCGTATCTTTTTTACGCAAAAGACATGTGGCCTGTATAGAAAATGCACACCGGGTTATTTGAGTTCGGATTACCACGTGACTCATTTGAAAAGGCGGCTTGTTGCTGGAAGTGTCAACGAACGAATAGCACGTTCGCCGTAAATGAGTTAAACTTGGTTTACAGCGTGATTATTATACGACGTTAATAAAAAAACGGTTGATGCCAGAAAAACGCAACATAATAATTGCAAATATGACATCGACACTACTTATTGTTACATTTTGTGTGTTTCGGATGCCACTTCTTCCATAGAATTATGTCAACGTGTCAATTAGATATTGGCAACATATTCCGTTTTATCATTCCTTGTATATCATGTCGTTGTTGTAAAATCGCATGTGTAACATACGTCACAGAAACCAGTGTTTGTATTGCGTAATGTTTTGCGTGTGAACATACGTCACAGAGGCCAGCGCTTGCATAATCCCACAATGTGACCCAAATCATTGAGCCATCGAATATTCTCGAGTAAAGTGATTCATTCAACATCCTGTTTACCACATAAAATGTTCTTCTATGCTTATGTCACATCACACCTATGTTCTTGTATTATATTACTTCAAGCGCCTCATGATATCACGTGACATTATTGACCAATCAGTTCTCATAATGGAGAGCGTTAAAAAGCCCAGGTTAGACCGGTAAATTCATTCTGATTCTAATCCATTCTAATTCATTCTATTTGATTCTATTTGATTCTATTTTGCTGGCATCCTAATAACGTTGTATTGAAAGTTGTAATGTACCGTCGTAATGAAGAAGATAACAGAAATGAATACAATTATTCGGGAAGAGATCTTGGTTCTGGGTGCTTTATAGAACGGGGCAGAAGCAGGTTTAACCACCAAAGAGACTCAATAACCGCTCAGGCCATCGAGACCCTGTTAAATATCTCTGAGACCCTTAGAGTTATTTACATATGCAACCGTTTCCATGCTTTATGTTGATAATCCATGTAAATATAAACATTGATCCATCAGATTTGACAGTTGATTTCTGATTGGAAGATGTCAGTAAATTTGATTCAGTTCAGTTTGGCTTTCTCTGTTAAACCCCAAAAATGCAGTCACGCCAATTCACCGCTAATATTTGCAGAAATGCGCGGATATCGCGGCGCCATTTCACCGACTTATGGGAAAGGTTTAATGTGAGCGTAAATTGTGTAACAAGGTTTCTTGTCAACACCCAGGTCCTCATTGCAGCCCAAATGATGACGTGGGCCTACGAGTGACGCGTCTGATGCGTGTTTTATTTGTGTTGTTGTTTTTGTCTGTTCAATTAACACAACTTGTCTGTTCAACTTAACACAGCAGTTTGTGGAGGACACAGACGCGTCTGATGCGTCTGCCGGTTGCATTCCATGGCAGAATGTAGATGGCATGGAGAGAGTGAAGTTTTGTAGAATTGATTCCTGAACTCGAAATAAATTACTCGATAAATAGAATTTCCAGTCACCAAACACCAAGGGTCATGACGTCAGTTTCAGGCCATGTTAAAAACCAGAATTTTCGGACAAGATCTCAAAATACGAATTTCTTTTCGATCCCAATTCAGGGTTTGTTTCTTTTTCAAAACCGAGTGACAGTGAAACAATATCAGTAATTGGAACGTAACAATAAGCAATTGTGACATCACAGGCCTCAACTGGCTTGCCGCAGACAAACAAGGAACTGTGTTTACAAAACAACCAAATCGAACATGCAATAAATTGATGCAAATGTACAATAAATAATATTAGACAGATAACAATGTTAAAAGATAGGCAGTCTAAGGATAAAAGAGTTAACAACAATAGGCACAAATGCGGTTGGAATATTTCATGTTACGTGGTGACGTCGTCGTATTGATGACGTTATTTAGATGTTAAAATTAAGCGGAAACACATGTTTCGGGTGTGGTTCAGGATTGCGGCGAAAGATTGTGAAATAATATTGAAATTACAAATCACAAGTTGAAATGCCATGAGTGGGACTGACAACTTTATCGCTGGTTGTGATTTCTATGGTTATGGAATTTGGTTTCCCGAAAACAAAATAGACAGAAAAGATCACCAAGTGCTTCAGGACAAGAAAGAATATGACTAGCGAAAAAAACATGTCAAAGTGGCAAAACAAATAAAAATCGTCACTGCAAGGTTTAAACATTGGAGCGGAGTATTGAGAGTGGGTGTAAGCGTATATGCCGAAACTATAAGATACATGATCCTGTAAATAAACCTTATTGGGACGTAAAAGACTTGGAACATCTCGCGAGCTCGTTCGGGTACAACGACACCCTGGTTAACTCTGTGGATCCTCCCAACCGACGAAAGTTTTTGCTGAGTAATGTCACAAAAATGCATCGGCGAAGGTAATATTGTGTGGTAATGTGGAAGCCATTGATATAGATCGCTGAGGTTCATATGGTAACCCTGTGGAAAACCCCTGATCTTAACATTCAAGTTTGTGGCTAGAACGACAAATACTAAAGTTTCGTTAAAATCTGAACGCAATAAAATTGCTCGGTGTCAACTTTCAATGCTTTCGGCGGAAGAGGGCGGTGACGTAAGCTCGCATGAGTTTCACAATCTCATTAACTTGTTCTGCGGTGAAGGAAATGTCCCCTCTTGACTCGGTCTGAAGTCTGAAAACATTCGCAGATCCCGCTCCGAAAGACTGGATCCTGAGAGGAAGACACAATAACATGTTCAACTCAAGGAATGTAGCTGCAAAATCTTGTTTAATTGTTTGGAACAGTGGTTCTGAGACTTTTCAAACTGCATTATATTCATAAGACCGATAAGCAGAAACGTTGAGAGCCAATAACTCCAACAAGTTTCGTGTCTTCCCGCGTTGAAAACGAACCATTGTGTTCGATCAAACTTACTTTTCATATGAGAAATGATCCAGGGACTGTGAGTGACCTCGTTTGAACACAGTTGCTCCCTGGGCCGATATCGCCAGAGTGAGAAGGGTTTGACCGAACTGCGCGTCGTGATTTTCAACTTTAAACAAGTAGGATCCGTATCCGGGCCACCGACGTGCAAGGTTAACATATTCAGCCTGAAACAAATTGTTGAGATAAAAGGAATTAGACGGAATGAAGAGAACGCGAAATATGCTGAACATAAAATTATGCGAATAATATTTAAACATCAAGCACCCAAATACAATGCCAATAAATATCAACCACGGGCAGAGATGTCCCGACATCCAATGACACAAAACTCCAGTCTTATTGTTTAGTGAGATTATTGTGATACTGACCACGGCGTCTTCTTGCGGCATTTCTCTCAATCTCCTCCATCTATCCAGGACGTTTGATTTGACATCCTGCAGTTCCTCCAGGAAGAGAGTCCTCTTCATCTCACCGCTCTCACCTTCCTCCTTCGCCTTCTTCATCCCTCTCTTCCGGAACGTGTTGAAAAGACTCGACCCCTGAAAGAATTAAAATCTGACGAAACTCTTCGTTGACAAAAACGATTTGTTAAATTTTAACGTTTCGGCCTCAATTCGCTTCGTCCACAAATCAAAATCCTTTGTTATTTTACTAACTATCAATATACGAGCTGATTTAAAGAATGACGATTAGTTGTGGAATACGGTTCATGCGCGGTTGATGCCAACGTCCAAATATAACTTAATTTTCTTTTGAACAAAAACGACTTGAACGCGTGCGAACAATAAATATGCGGAATAAAATGGCACAGGCACCGATAAAACCACAGTTTATCGAGTCAGGCCCCCATGGAAACGGATAACTAGCATGGTATGAAAGGATGTGTTCGAAGAGGGGGAGATCTACGTGGCGAGTTTGAAATTTTACGTAATTTATGAGAACGTCTTAATTATCGAAAAAATCAAATTGAGACCGAATAAAAACCTTTACTCACAGAACGTTTCTTGGCTGGCATTGAGTTTGCATTTAATTCATTCGAGAAAGAATCGGTTCGTTTGAAGTAGAAGTCTTCGTTTTCGTTTGTGATCTCGTAAGCGGCCATCAACTTGTTGATTGGATAATATTTGCCGATGTCAGCACTGGAAAAAGAAATCCATGTTTTATATTCGCAAAAGAAGTTTTGAAAATCCATTGGCATTTTTATATTTTTATGCTTTTTGTTGGTTAAACGGAACGAAGCAATGAAGATAAAGTTTCGTCTCCACTTAAATAAACTTACTCAATATTGATTTGATGGTAATTTCCTTCAGCGAATTGCAACCTTAAAGCTGCGATATCTTTCAATACGTCATCAGATAGAGGGTAAAGTCCCTGTATCACTTGTTCGTGGACCTGCGACAATAGGGAAGTTCTGAGTTGATGTTTTTAAGAAAGCTAGAGGTTGTATGAAATTTATTTTCTGCATTGGAAACTCCTGCGTTTACAAAATACAAAATACAAAAATGAGTAAATATTTATTTTAAGTCAATCACTCAAAGTCAGTGTTTCCCGAAATTTTTTCGCCAAAGTTATTTGAGTTGAGAAGGAACCCAGACGATTTAAGGTATCCAGTAGCTCATGTTAGGAATTCTAGGGCTTCGTGAAATCCGCGTTGGATGCCAGGTTACCATGACGACAGAATCAACCGAGGCAAGTTTTCAATCAAAAAAACTAAAATCACTGATTGGAAACAGAGAAACTCCCGACTCACGTCTTCGTAAACGAAGTGATATTCGATTGAGTCTTCCCGTGCATCAATCGGATCGAACACACAGTAAAGTTTGAAGTAGAATACCCATTCCGAATCCTTACCGCCACTATCCGGATTCGTTTGTGATTCCGAGTTTGTTCTGTTTGAATTCGAATGTTTCGCGTTACATGAGAAAGGGTTAAATTACATGTTGCGAAATGTACTTTGTACGATAATATTTTTATTTTCTTCTTTGAGCTGTGTGACCAATTGCTAGCAACGAATTTGTAACTAGAATTCTCAAATCAAGTAAAAAAGTTCCAACGGCAACTTACTGTTCGAACTTTGCAACGATATCAGCGAGGAAAGTGTTTGGTTCAATCGCTCTGTCAACATCGCCCTTGTGTTCGAATAATGCGAACGTGTTCTTATTCCCTTCCACGTTCATTCCATGCTGGAGTTTCTGGACAACCTGAACACCAAAGTTGGACGTAAACTGTCTAAAGTAACTCCTCTAATTTAAAGTAAAAATATTTTGTAACTAAAACAACGATACGCTTCTGAACACATAAAAATGCAGAACATAATTTAATAACAAATATTGAAAAAGAAGCATGTTTGCCACCAACCAACAAAACCAGATCATCAGAAGAAAATACAATTCAAAATTATACAAGAAATACTTCCGAGTGTTCGACATTACAATTTGCAGCAATGCTCTACTTGCCTTTCCAGCAGTGGTGAAAGAGTTAATGTAGATTTCGCATGTTGCGCCACCATAGCAGTTAATCACAGTGACCAGGTCCCTCATCTCCAGCACAGCACAAATCTCAGCAATGGAAGGAACCATCTCACGTCGACGTGACGTCTGCTGACTCAGCGCATTTTCACCGAACTCAGCATAAGCTCCACCAAGAGTACCAGGAAATCGCTCTTGTACCCTGATAACGGATGTTAATAAACAAACGGTGAAAAGGATCCCTGAATAATCATTACTGTACAGATTCCCAGGCATCTTATGGCACATTTGTGTGCAGTCAACAGCGCGAGGTAAGATAACCCGATCCGCTGTAATGCAAAACTACTGCTTAGTAGCAAGTGCTTCCCAAAGTGGCGCACGCCCCACCAGTTTGGCCCGGCAAAATCGTCGGTGGACGTGAAGGTTTAAGATATTTCTTGGTTTATCTATCATTAAACGAGCATTTTGTTTCAACTTTACTGGGAATACAAAGCATTGAGGCAAGCAATAAATTCTGGTTTACCAACAAAAGTGGGGTTAGAGATGTTTTAGAATTAGCGCTCAGACCAGATATTCCCAAAATTTTCGTCTGCGAAACCTTAAAAGATTGTTTAACTTAACCAAGAACCCCCAAAATTTAGTAAACCTTTTGTGTTAAGGGTTCCGCGAACTCTACATTGGATAACCAAGTTATTTACACACTTTGGTGACGTCATACCTCTTTAGATGCAGCTTCAGGTAAGACAGCACGGGACGTGATGGGCGGTACGCGCAACACATACAAGCTATGAGATGCCAGTAATGCGGACATGACGTCACATGAAGCTGGTCACACATTTGCTCGTCTGTGGTGAGTTGGAGGGTGTAGATGGCGGTTTGTTTGATTAATTGGAGATAAAGCTCGTCCTGGAATAGCTTGGAGCCGTGGCACACTCGCATGATCGCCTGAAACGAACAGATAGATGGTTTGTTGGCTGGACGGTGTCGCAATGCTTTTTGATTGTCTGTTTTGAATGCTGATTGACGTCAAGTAAAACTTTGATATAAATTGTGATCTGTGAACATCATTCCCCACTCATTGCAAAGAAAGATCCACAATTACCTGACAAACGTCATAACATGTGCAAATATATAGGGGAGGAAACTCAATTACAGGCGGGAATTCGAGAAATATCAAAAAGCAAAATTTAAAAACAATTTTTACCTGGAGTGATTTCGCTTCCTCCTCAATGTTCTGGAAAGTCCGTTCTTCTATTTGAAGGAGGACGTTAAAAATCCTCACAGCCTCGTCCCTCAACGTGTAGTGGTCGTCACAAGAGGGCACCTGTGAGCGAACAACGGTTGATTATGATTTCTATGCCTTTTTTTTCTAAGTAGCGAAACTATTAATTTTTTATTTTTTTTGGAATAATCAACTTGGTTCGTTAGCAACACAACAATATGAGCAATGTTACGTCACAGATAGTTCGGGTAAGATGATGTTGACGTCATCGTGGTTTTATGACAACCACATGGATACTTGCAGCACTATTAAGTTTGCGTTAGCATTGGATTCTGGGACGGATAGTTGTAATAATTGCAGGGTCACCTGTTCGTATGGAAGGGATAGCAAAGGGGATCTTAAAGGCTCGCTTGATTGCCTGAAGATTGGGTTCCTCTTATAGATTAAGTCGATCTCCTTTTCATTGTCATCGGAACGCTGTTGCAACATACACAAATTTTAGTCATATTTTCATACACTATGGGCAACATGCTAAATATAAGTGAAAGAATGAAATGCTTTGGGCAGAGTCGTTTTGTTAACAACATTGTAATAATATTTCCTGATGTGTTTTTTAAGCAGGTAATTTCAATGCAAGAAGCTTTTCGCCTGGCTACTTAAGTGGCAAGATATCACCAGACACATTACCGACATATTAGATCGAAGCAGTTGCCCTGTAAGCAGATTACTCCAAGCAACAAGCTCAGTTTCAATTCTACACTTCTGTACCTTGATCTTGTCCATTAGGATCTTTGTTTTGGTGATAATCAGAGGTTGTCCATCTATCATAGCCTGGATCTCACTGCTCCAGATGTTCGCGTCTTCCTCTACCTCCGTGCTGAGTCGGAGGGTGTGCTTCCTCCTGTACACAACAATCTCCCACAAACCTGTCTGCGTCTGTAGTGAAATAGAGGTGGCGTAACTTCTGGTATAGAAAGTGTGGATCGAAACTACAGCTGCCGGTCAATGTTCAGTAATATTACACAAAAAATCACATGCTTAATGGAATCAACGTATATTTCCTTTGTATTATACCAGACTGATCATGTTTAAACAAGTGCTTTTCGTGTAGGCAACATACATATTATTAAATTTTATTACATTCGTTTTATGATTTTAAGTTTTACATGTTTTGCATGGTAAGACGGAATCGTCCAACTATACAGGATCTCACAGCGAGGTTCGATTAACAAGTGTTCATCTCTAGTAAACACACGAAAGCCCACTTTTACTCCTACATACACCAGGGACTTACAAAGACGTTCTCGTCCGGTGAGGTGACAACACAGAGACTGTTGAGTCCCATCGACCCGATCTTCTGGGCATCGCGGTTGCTGTTCTTGAAATATTCGATCGCGTTTGGTTTCACAACGAACCCCTGAATAATGGCGGGAAAACAAGAAACACACATGTTGTGTAGTAGATTTGTATAAAATACAGTCATTGTTTACATTAAATAACAAAAAAATGTAAATACAATACTTTGCTTTATAGAGATGGAAGTTCAATGCTGTTTCAAATCAGCAGTTGAGTTATGGCTCTGATCTTACTTACATCATTTTCACTAAGTAGTATTGTCCCATTGTTTGTCCAAATATACTTAAAGGCTTGTCTTTTTTTGTGCTGCAAGCAAGTGTTGAATAATTTTCGGTTTTGTCTTGTCAAACTTTCTGTCATGAAAATATTTTGCAGGTTGAAAGTTGTTTCTTTGGAGTTAGGGAAATGCAGATTTGATTTGTTAAAAATATTTAATTCTTGATTTTCCTTGAGATAAACTTTCAGTTATCGGTGGGGATTATTTTGATGAGCTGCTTGTTGTTCTCACAGGTATTCTGTGTGAGATGCCAGATCAGTTTTTTGAATCAATACTCCCATGTGTTTGGCAATTGCAATTTGGTCGGTGCATTCTTCTTTAGTTTATGTTACTCAAAATATTTGTTTTTAAAAAAAACAGAAAACAACAACAATTGAACTGAAAGAAAAAGTATTAAAATTGCGAACATACATATTTCAATGCATTCTCTCCTGCTATATTGTTCAAGGATATTTACTTCACTTTTGCTTCTTCAACATCTGTTTGCAATTTTAATACTTTTTCTTTCAGTTCAACTGTTGTTGTTTTCTGTTTCTTTTACAAACAAATATTTTTAGCCAAAATTTTCCTATTCCAACCTTATTGAAATAGACCTGGGGACACTGTGGATGGTTTTGTCTTGTAGGGGTCTCATAAGTGCAGTTGGTGACTGTGGCCCTGGACTAGCTCGCAAACTAGCCAGGAACAGATATTTCCAACGTAAGTCAGTTGGGTACCCATAACTGGGCATCAAACAATAGAGACGAACCACTGTGGAGCGCATTATGCCCAAACAACTGCTTGGTATCCAACTGTATCAAATCATATGGTTTGTTATGGCTCATATGCATTTTTCTTTACAATCAATTTTGCTTTTAACAAATTTGTACACAGTTTTTACTTCATGTATGGAGTTTAGGTCAGCATAACTCAACGTGATAATAAACAGTTCAAATTAAAAACCTGCATTTTGCGGCTGTTCAGCAATTCATGATATCACGTTTATAAACAGCGCCGGTTCTCATGTTTAGAAATGTTCACAACAGATTTTTGTGCTGGAACCTGTATGAGACAAACAATAAAAGTTAAACAGAAACTTTATTAAAAGAACAAAATGTTACATAAAAGATTTAATGTAGCAGTTCAAATCTGGAGCTAAACAAGAATTTAACTCGACCACAAAAAGTGGAAAAACTCACTAAAGTCCGACGAAATGGTGGCAATACCGATGTCCATGTGAGTATTGTGGATGTCAACTGATGGAACTTAGTTTACATGAAAACATTTTGTTGCCACTTTTACAAACAACCTCATCCACATCAATTGTAAAAAGTTCAGGGTTCTCCAATTCTATTCTGTTCCAATTTGATGACAGTTTTGAAATTAATTTGGATTCTTCTGTGAATTGGTTGAGATGCCAAGCAACACTCATGTGATAGGATGGGTTTGTGTAGTAAGGCTTGCAATGAAAATCCATGAATGCATTATCCACGATCTGAACGACTTTATTCAGTTGTTGAACTGCAGGTTGTGCTGAAATCTGGAATTGTTTGGAAACAATAACAAACAATCTGATACCAAATCAAGACAAGAAATGCTGTCAAAAAGTTTCACCCTTACTGTAGGATACAGATCCTTAATTGCCGTGTACTTTTTTATATGCGTGCAATTCTCAACCTTTTATTCCAATTTGCAGTTTCACAGCAAACAGATAAATAAAACTAGAATAAACACGATTTAAAACTAAATGCCTACACGGCTCCACCTTATTCAAATAGAATGCAACTGATCACAGCCAAGAAGGCATTAAAATAACGTACAAATAACTAGATTGCAATGGATACACTAACTCAACATTACAAGCACGCGCACAACCCAAACACAAAATAAGTTTCCGCGCATGAGTGCACCCACAGAAATCATACTCAGTTCTGTCCGTTACATTCCGACCCCTAAATAATAACCACATAATTATTTATCAATAAAACGGCAGAACAAACACTAAACAACACCACACACAAGTCATGCTGCCTCCAGGAGACAAATCTTATGTACATCGCGTTTGAATACAGCACGCGCAGTACGAACACACACTCTGCGAACAGATCCTTCCTTGTCGGGGAAGACCTCTTCAATCATTCCTTTTGGCCAATCACCGCGTGGTGTCTGGTTATCAGCAATTAAAACTAAATCTCCAACAGCAAGGTTTCGCGAAGGATGCATCCACTTCTGACGCACCTGGAGCAAAGGCATATATTCGCGCATCCAGCGCTCCCAAAACCGATCAGCCAACATCTGCGCCATGCGCCAGGATCGACGATAACCATCTGCCTTGCAAAAAACTCCAGGAGAGAGGGAAGGATGAAGCGAATTGATCAACAACCCATTTGGTGTGAGAGCCTTCAAATCCTTGGCATCGTCACTAACTGATGTTAGCGGACGATTGTTCAGTATACGTTCTACCTCACTTATTAAGGTCGTTAACGTATCATCGGTCAAAGAAGTGCTCCCAAGCAAAGCGCACAGAATCCGTCGAACTGACCGGATGATTCTCTCCCATATTCCTCCCTGATGACTGGCCGCTGGTGGGTTAAAATGCCAATTCGTCCCAACTTGCAGCAAACTTGAATGGACATGATGTTGATTCCATTGACTGATTCTTTCCCGAAGCCCCTGCTCTGCGCCGACAAAATTTGTTCCATTGTCGCTAAACATATCAGTCGGGACACCACGGCGACAAGTGAAACGACGATATGCGTTAATAAACGCCGAGGTATCCAGTAACGGAGACACTTCCAAATGCACTGCCCTTGTGCATAAACACGTAAAAACACAAACGTAGCGTTTAACTTGACTTCTTCCAAGCTTCACAAAGAGAGGCCCCATATAATCTACACCAGTACTTGAAAACGGAGGTTTTCCAATTGTAACTCGCTCCAGAGGCACCTGCCCCAATATCTGCGTCCCGGGTTTAGCGCTCCTTAATTTGCACAAAAGGCATTTCCGCAAAACACTTCTCACCGCGGAATGTCCTTTAATTATCCAGTACTTGAGTCTTAGAGAAGCAAGAACATGTAGCACCCCACAATGTCCTTCTCTAATGTGGCAGTCCATGACTAGCAATTCGGTGACATGGTGGCGATACGGCATGATAATTTGATGCATACGTTCTTGGTCCAAATTCGCTCGTTGCAGTCGTCCTCCAACATACAGTACATCCTTAACGCGACACGGGTTGAGAGGACACAAATTAGATTTGTAATTGGGTGTAGCAGTATGGTGTAAAGCTTCTGCAAAACTCTCATAGTTCAACAAACATCTTACATCCTCCGGAAATGACTTTCGTTGCACAAGTCGAACAATGCTCAGTGTCGCATTTGTTATCTCGTGGGTTGTAAGTCCCTCAACTTCAAATGTTGGTCTTCTATCCTCTCGGCGAGAGAATTTCCAAATTATCCACCGTTTAAAACGCAGCAACCACGCGACCGCCCTCTGTAGCCTTTTGAAACACGAATAGCGAAGCGGCAAAAGATGCAGCACATCGGGAGACACAATCGTGACATACACACGCCGCTGCCTCTTTATCTCCAAATCGTCCTGGAATAAACCAATTTCCAAATTCGGCCGACTTGCCCAAAATTTCGCCTCCTTCTGCAAGAACTCCGGTCCTTCAAACCACGTCCGTACATTACTGTATTCTTACGGCATTACACCACGCGAAGCAATATCCGCCGGGTTATCCTTGGTACCAACGTGATGCCACTGTGAAGGCTTCGACAACTCATGAATCACAGCAAGACGGTTGGCGACAAATGTCTGAAATCTTGTTGAAGTGTTGTGGATATAGTGCAACACGGTCAACGAATCGGTCCAAAACATCACGTTTTCGATGAAGTAATCCAACTCGCGCACCACCATAGCACCGAGCTTCGCCGTAATAACAGCGGCTACCAACTCAAGCCGCGGAACGGTAACGGGCTTTAAGGGAGTGACTCGGCTTTTGCCGCAAACTAATGAAATACTGACATGACCAACCGAGTCAACAAATCGAAGGTAGCACACTGCACCATATCCTAAATTACTAGCATTGTTTGAAACACTCTTTGCAGCATCTTCACCAACAAGATGGCTGTTATCCGACACGGTCTTTTTCAATGCAAAACTTGCACAGCTGGGAGAACTTGTTGCTCCAAACAGGTGGACCATCATTTGATAATCAACTGGTGGCTTTGTGAAATCACCTGCAGGCCACCAAAGAAACCGCAAAGAGTCACAATCCACAGGCAGGACTGTAACCTGATGAAACATGGCTTTAATATCCGCTATAATTGCCACAGGGTCTTGGCGAAAGCGTAAAAGCACACCAACAAGAGAGTTGGTCAAATCAGGGCCGTGAAACAGATTGTCATTAAGAGGTTGCTGTAAATACAATGCGAAACTTCTTCCCAGTGGCATGATGAGGAATATACCACGTTTTATCAGTACGCTTCAGACATTCATCCGGAATCCGACGAGCAAATCCGTTTTCAATGTAATTGGCAATCTTCTTCTTATATTGCTCACAAAGCTTCTCATCATTCTGTAAGCGACGCATAAGGTTCTTTAGTCTCCTCTCTGCCATATTTCTATTGTACGGCAGCTTTAGGTTATTAGACTTCCAGGGCAGGCTCATTTGGTAATGTCCATCCTCCAAAGTGGCCGTGCTTTCCATCACAGCAAGAGCCCGCTTGTCCTCCAATGAGTATGTGGGCTTATGACCTCCCTGATCCATGAAGTCTCGTCCAAATATTTCATCAAGTTGACCACACTGATCACAGCTAGTCTGTACAAAATTTACTGATGCTTGAGTCTTTCCCCTGTTGCGTTCTGTACCAAACAGACACCATCCAAGTGGTGTATGTAATGCATCAGGTTCTCCATGACCTCCACGGATAATCTCTGTATATTCATGAACTTCAGGCAGATCAGCTGCCAGCAATAAATCAACCCCACCATCTCGAACCACGGGTAAGTCTAAATGGCTAATATGTGGGTATCTTAAACTGTCTTCGCCAACAGGAATGCTCCCAGCCAAGCTGGGTAATTTCGGAACAACCCTAACATCAGTTAGGTCATAGACTACATCAGCGTGTTGTCCCACACCATGAACAGAAAGAGTCACACAATAACTATCAATCTTATGCGTCCCCGCTATAGTTTCAATAGACAAAGGATTCAACCTGCCACTAAGCCCAAGCTTATCCATTAGACGAGAACAGCACAGGGTCGTATTCGCACCATTATCCAAAAATGCATATGTAAGTACACATTTATCCGATGTCACAGTACGTACCTTGACGGGCACAACTTTCAATCGCACATTAAATGATCGAGCAGTAGACGTTGAAGCAACAACACCGACCCCATTTACCGTATCTGGGTCAATGGCGGCACTTGAGCTTCGCCCCTTACGTGACTGTCCCAATGCATTGTTAATCTTGCTCCAATGTAGCAGTGTATGATGCGACTTGCTACAACCTTTTACTTGGCATGTCTCCTCAGATGGACATGCATCAATGTAGTGTCCAGCCCCAAGGCACTTAAAGCACAGTCTGCAACGACGGGCCAACTGGTATTTCTCCTTGAGGGACCGTCCTATAAATGACTTGCAATCCTTTAAGCTATGTCGTCCACCGCAATCTCAACATTCCACCAACCCTTTACAATGATGTCCATCACACTCCGTGTTCGCTACAACTGTATTAAACACACTTCGAGATTGTTTACCAAACTGGTTCCTAACCTTTGTCTTTTGAGTGTCCCGCACAAGGTATTTCATCATCGGCGACAGAATGTCTTCACACTTAACTTCCAAGAAATTAAGCAAAGTCTGGAACGTTGGAGATATTCCTTTGAGTCTAAGTTTTGAACACTTTGTAATGAACTGTGCAATATAATCCGGTGGCATTCTCTGAGCCACAGCCTCCAAATTCTGTGGCAAGTCCAGCGTGTAGCGACAACTCCATCTTCCAAACAATTTGTAACTTTCGGCTGCCTGCGCACGAAACATTTGCAAACCTCGAAAGTCATTTTCTCGCAGCTGGTTCCTTCCAATCAGTTTGTCCATATATGCACGAACCACTAATTCAATTCGTCCATGACGATGGTGTAGTATTTTCAATGCTTCAGAATAGCCCATATCAGATGGCAAACTTTTGCATTCCACAATGTTAGACCTTGCACGTCCAGTGCAAAACTCACGAAGGTAACTAAGTTTTTCAGAGTTACTAAGGTTCGTTTGATTGATCTGACGATCAAAGTCATTTAGGAATTTGTGATAGTTGTACGGGTCACCATCAAACTTCTCTATGGTCAAGCATGGCAAATTAAAACTTTGTTTGATCATTTCAGCAAAAAACACCATATCTGAAGACGGTCTAGTACCTGATACTGCAGGTCCAAGAGGTTGGTTCATAGGGCTTTGATCAAGAGTCCCATATTCCACGTCAGCGTTTCTTCCTTTGCCTGGAATATTAGTATCGGTTGGAGGCAAAATACCAGTTTCCCTCCGAGACGGCGGCAAATCTTTATGCGCCTTGTCCAATTCTAACAGTGGACCCAACGAGTTTGATGCAACAAGTGGTGATTCGTGATCAGCACGAACATTTATAGATGCAGCATTAACATGTGGTCTTCCTAGTAGAAAAGGTGATGTTGGCGAAACATCATGAACCGAAACTTTTCCGCCACGCCGCTCATCGAAAGCCTTAGTCAAGCACGTCAAACGTTTCATTGGCAACCTTTTTGCTGGTGTACCATCTAACGCAATATCAGACAAAGATTCTGATGAAGAGCAACTTTCACTGACATGTTCAGCAGCCAGTGTGGCCTGTGCCACCTCTTCCCTGGCTTTAGCCATTTGCTTTTTCAATTCAAAGCTCTTTATTTTACCTTCAAGTTCTATACGTTGACGCTCAGATTCCATAGTTAAACGACGTTGTTCATCTTCCAACGTTAAACGACGTTGTTCAGCTTCAACAAGCAGTTTTTCTTCCTCAATGGCAACTTGTTCCTGAGCATACTTTAGTGCCAGTGATTTTTCATCAACAAGTCTACGTGCACGCGAGCTGATGGAACGCAAACTTTTTCCAAAGGAACCACAGTTTGTTATTGAAGCGTTTGATCTCCCTACAGAACCATTTCCCGAGCGTACAACGTCCAGTATTTTAAACAGTTCCTTAGAAACATTGGGCTCCTCGCCTGCTTCATCCATTCCAATCAACTATGCACGTTGCGTATTACGTCACAATGTGAACAGATCACAGACGTAACTCAAAACAATGCAGTTTTGACTTTAGTTTTAAATTCAATGTAGGATACAGATCCTTAATTGCCGTGTACTTTTTTATATGCGTGCAATTCTCAACCTTTTATTCCAATTTGCAGTTTCACAGCAAACAGATAAATAAAACTAGAATAAACACGATTTAAAACTAAATGCCTACACGGCTCCACCTTATTCAAATAGAAATGCAACTGATCACAGCCAAGAAGGCATTAAAATAACGTACAAATAACTAGATTGCAATGGATACACTAACTCAACATTACAAGCACGCGCACAACCCAAACACAAAATAAGTTTCCGCGCATGAGTGCACCCACAGAAATCATACTCAGTTCTGTCCGTTACACTTACCTTAAACCCACAAAATGATCTTGTTTTTTCATCGTTCACATAAATGTTCAAATCATCAGATGATAATGTGATTGAAAATCTTCGAAACTGTTTTGAATTTTGTCTGGGACTTTCCACTAAAGGGTCTATCCAGCGGTGCACAACCTGCGGCCGTTTCACCCTTACCTTAAACCAGCGGTGCACAACCTGCGACGGCCGCATGCGGCCGCGGACGCTATTTTTTGCGGCCGTGCACATTTATATCAAAATATATGCATTGGCGGCCGTCGTTGCTTCTGAAACTTGTTATTCTAGCGGTCTCAAGAGTTAAGCTTTTAATTAGGCCCATTTCCATTTCCGCGTCATACACATTCGTTCGCTGTAGCGAGTAGTAACTGGTGCAGCCACCGCAACCGAGACAAAGCGCAACAATATGGATGGTGACGTCATAAAACATCAATAGTATGTCGGTGAATTGTTATTTACGCATGTACAGTTGTAAAAAAAGCTAAACAGTGGAATCGCTCAGTCATGTCGCTGAAACGTAAAAGGTTGTCAAAACAAGAGAAAGGAGCGTTTAATCCCAAATGGGAAGTGGATTATTTTATGATGGAGACGTGAACCTAGCGTGCAAGAACAAGGCAGTCATTGAATAATTCGACATTTCATTAATTGTAATATACATAATTTGGCAAATGTAAATAATAAATAGTGCACATTTTTCAGGTATGGAATCATTTCCATTCCTTTCTTATATTGCTCACGTCAACTTGACGTAATTATCAGGGGTATATCGTTGGAAAAGCAGTATATTCAGTGGCGGCCGTTAGCACACAGTAGTGTGTGTGTTGCGGCCGGCAATAGTAAAAAGGTTGTGCACCCCTGGTCTATGCAGTGGTGAGGTATGACATTAGTCCTTGAAATACTCACATGGAAATCATCCACAAGATGCCATGTCGATTCTATCAATTCATTCACAAACATTTAAAACTGTACACAATAATTTAAGCAGATAATTTAATACCTTTTTCTCTGCTTTCGAGTGTTTTTTCAACGTTGAATTTAAATTCATCCAAACATTTTTTAGGGTAAGGTATGTAAACATACGTTGCCCAATTCCCGCGCTCATGGGGGAACGACCGGATTCGACTTCGGTGTTCCTGGGGTTTCAACGACTTGGTGTCTCCAAACAATGAAGAAATAGCATGCGGTAAAGGCAAATTCACTTTGGTGCCAGCTTGATCTACTTGCGTAAATTGCTCGTCGTTATCGCTAAAATTAGAATCACTACCGTAAGCGTCACAAAGCGAAGCCAAGGCCGCCATTTTTTGACCAGAAATCAGTTTTCAAACTGGCACTTTTTAATCAAATATAAGGGAAAGCACCCGAAAAACCATTGAAGCGTGCAAAAGTCGTAATGAAACATCATAAACTTTCGATGTTACGGTTCAGAAAGTGTTTCGCTTTACAGCCCAAGCGGTCAATTATATAGACTCAATTTCAAGCGTGTTGACCGGGTAAAAATGTCATAAAACAAACGTAGATAACAAAGAATCGTAAGGCTTTCGTCAGCGGAAAGTTCCGGTGTTGCGAAACTGACCAAGATTAATTTCTCTCACGTGCTAGAGCGGCTTATCAGATTAATAACGCACGAGTATCGTGACGAGGCGAATTAAAGAGTGACGTGCGTTAATGAATGAATGTCTGTAAAACAATTAAAAGCGATAAAATACAATTTTAACTACATTATCTCCCCCCGTTTACAAGAGCTTTCTTGCAATAAAGTTCGTGGCCGTTAGGAATCCGTGTAGTTCTTCAGCACTTATCTTCATGAAGTCTTCGATGATGAGGAAAACATTGTCTATTGGTTCAAACTCATTCGGATGTAAACAAACAATAGGTTGTGTGCGTCGTGCATTTGTGTATAGCGTCGCGCGTATTAATGTTCATTTCTTCGTTGATTCGTTGGTGTCCTTTGACGATGAGAGGTGGTCAACGGGCGTTGGTATGGAGTTGATTGATTGAAGGTCTGTCTTCAGATGCCGCCTCCAACGAATAGCAACGTATGATGAGTGGATAGTGTTGTGTTCAGTGCACCCTGGATGACGTAATAGCTTACGTTGGTGTCTTGAGATCAGCGTTTCAGCATAAGCGCACGGATGAATGGATTGATCAGTCAATGTTCCTGTTTTGGTTCACAGACACGGGGATTCTACTCTCAGAACTTCCTTCTATGTTGCGGAAGCTTAAAAACAAGGATGTTGTAAACTAAGCAAGCTATTGTGCAAGTACCAGGAACTTTTGTTTTACGTCAGATCATTCCGCAAAACCAGTTTGGAAAGTGTGTCATTATTTGGTGTTTCGTGCTTTGTGATTCTGGTTTCATTAGAAATCTCTCCAGTTCTGGTGTCTTGCTGTAATGGTTGTGCACACATCGCCTGTCACAAATTGGTGATAATCATTAACAATTTCAGCCGGAGTTCATTAAATTAAAATCATAATGTCATCTTAAATAAACTGCATTATATTCATAAGACCGATAAGCAGAAACGTTGAGAGCCAATAACTCCAACAAGTTTCGTGTCTTCCCGCGTTGAAAACGAACCATTGTGTTCGATCAAACTTACTTTTCATATGAGAAATGATCCAGGGACTGTGAGTGGCCTCGTTTGAACACAGTTGCTCCCTGCGCCGATATCGCCAGAGTGAGAAGGGTTTGACCGAACTGCGCGTCGTGATTTTCAACTTTAAACAAGTAGGATCCGTATCCGGGCCACCGACGTGCAAGGTTAACATATTCAGCCTGAAACAAATTGTTGAGATAAAATGAATTAGACGGAATGAAGAGAACGCGAAATATGCTGAACATAAAATTATGCGAATAATATTTAAACATCAAGCACCCAAATACAATGCCAATAAATATCAACCACGGGCAGAGATGTCCCGACATCCAATAACACAAAACTCCAGTCTTATTGTTTAGTGAGATTATTGTGATACTGACCACGGCGTCTTCTTGCGGCATTCCTCTCAATCTCCTCCATCTATCCAGGACGTTTGATTTGACATCCTGCAGTTCCTCCAGGAAGAGAGTCCTCTTCATCTCACCGCTCTCACCTTCCTCCTTCACCTTCTTCATCCCTCTCTTCCGGAACGTGTTGAAAAGACTCGACCCCTGAAAGAATTAAAATCTGACGAAACTCTTCGTTGACAAAAACGATTTGTTAAATTTTAACGTTTCGGCCTCAATTAGCTTCGTCCACAAATTAAAATTCTTTGTTGTTTTACTATCTATCAATATACGAGCTGATTTAAAGAATGACGATTAGTTGTGGAATACGATTCATGCGCGGTTGGTGCCAACGTCCAAATATAACTTAATTTTGTTTTGAACAAAAACGACTTGAACGCGTGTGAACAATAAATATGCGGAATAAAATGGCATGGGCACCGATAAAACCACAAGTCTATCGAGTCAGGCCCCCATGGGATCGGATAACTAGCATGGGATGAAAGGATGTGTTCGAAGTGGGGCAGATCTACGTGGCGAGTTTGAAATTTTACGTAATTTATGAGAACGTCTTAATTACCGACAAAATCAAATTGAGACCGAATAAAAACCTTTACTCACAGAACGTTTCTTGGCTGGCATTGAGTTTGCATTTAATTCATTCGAGAAAGAATCGGTTCGTTTGAAGTAGAAGTCTTCGTTTTCGTTTGTGATCTCGTAAGCGGCCATCAACTTGTTGATTGGATAATATTTGCTATATAATATATGGATAATATATAAGTCTTGAAAATCCATTGGCAGTTTTATATTTTTATGCTTTTTTGTTGGTTAAACGGAACGAAGCAATGAAGATAAAGTTTCGGCTCCACTTAAATAAACTTACTCAGTAGAGCATTTCAGCAGTGGTGAAAGAGTTAATGTAGATTTCGCATGTTGCGCCACCATAGCAGTTAATCACAGTGACCAGGTCCCTCATCTCCAGCACAGCACAAATCTCAGCAATGGAAGGAACCATCTCACGTCGACGTGACGTCTGCTGACTCAGCGCATTTTCACCGAACTCAGCATAAGCTCCACCAAGAGTGCCAGGAAATCGCTCTTGTACCCTGATAACGGATGTTAATAAACAAACGGTGAAAAGGGATCCCTGAATAATCATTACTGTACAGATTCCCAGGCATCTTATGGCACATTTGTGTGCAGTCAACAGCGCGAGGTAAGATAACCCGACCCGCTGTAATGCAAAACTACTGCTTAGTAGCAAGTGCTTCTCAAAGTGGCGCACGCCCCACCAGTTTGGCCAGGCAAAATCGTCGGTGGACGTTAAGGTTTAAGACATTTCTTGGCTTATCTCTCATTAAACGAGCATTTTGTTTCAAATTTACTGGGAATACAAAGCATTGAGGCAAGCAATAAATTCTGGTTTACCAACAAAAGTGGGGTTAGAGATGTTTCAGAATTAGCGCTCAGACCAGATATTCACAAACTTTTCGTCTGCGAAACCTATAACGATTGTTTAACTTAACCAAGAACCCCCAAATTCAGTAAACCTTTTGTGTTAAGGGTTCCGCGAACTCTACATTGGATAACGAAGTTATTTACACACTTTGGTGACGTCATACCTCTTTAGATGCAGCTTCAGGTAAGACAGCAAGGGACGTGATGGGTGGTACGCACAACACATACAAGCTATGAGATGCCAGTAATGCGGACATGACGTCACATGAAGCTGGTCAAACATTTGCTCGTCTGTGGTGAGTTGGAGGGTGTAGATGGCGGTTTGTTTGATTAATTGGAGATAAAGCTCGTCCTGGAATAGCTTGGAGCCGTGGCACACTCGCATGATCGCCTGAAACGAACAGATAGATAGTTTGTTGGCTGCACGGTGTCGCAATGCTTTTTGATTGTCTGTTTTGAATGCTTATTGATGTCAAGTAAAACTTTGATATAAATTGTGATATGTGAACATCATTCCCCACTCATTGCAAAGGAAGATCCACAATTACCTGACAAACGTCATAACATGTGCAAATATATAGGGGAGGAAACTCAATTACAGGCGGGAATTCGAGAAATATCAAAAAGCAAAATTTAAAAACGATTTTTTCATTTTTTTTACCTGGAGTGATTTCGCTTCCTCCTCAATGTTCTGGAAAGTCCGTTCTTCCATTTGAAGGAGGACGTTAAAAATCCTCACAGCCTCGTCCCTCAACGTGTAGTGGTCGTCACGAGAAGGCACCTGTGAGCGAACAACGGTTGATTATGATTTCTATGCCTTTTTTCTAAGTAGCGAAACTATTAATTTTTTAATTTTTTTGGAATAATCAACTTGGTTCGTTAGCAACACAACAATGTGAGCAATGTTACGTCGCAGATAGTTCGGGTAAGATGATATTGACGTCATCGTGGTTTTATGACAACCACGTGGATACTTGCAGCACTATTAAGTTTGCGTTAGCATTGGATTCTGGGACGGATAGTTGTAATAATTGCAGGGTCACCTGTTCGTATGGAAGGAATAGCAAAGGGGATCTTAAAGGTTCGCTTGATTGCCTGAAGATTGGGTTCCTTTTGTAGATTAAGTCGATCTCCTTTTCATTGTCATCTGAACGCTGTTGCAACATACACAAATTTTTAGCCATAGTTTCATACACTATGGTCAATATGCTAAATATAAGTGAAAGAATGAAAGCTTTGGGCAGAGTCGATTTGTTAACAACATTGTAATAATATTTCCTGATGTGTTTTTTAAGCAGGTAATTTCAAAGCAATACGCTTTTCGCCTGGCTACCTAAGTGGCAGTTGCCCTGAAAGCAGATTACTCCAAGCAATAAGTTCAGTTTCAATTCTACACTTCTGTACCTTGATCTTGTCCATTAGGATCTTTGTTTTGGTGATAATCAGAGGTTGTCCATCTATCATAGCCTGGATCTCACTGCTCCAGATGTTCGCGTCTTCCTCTACCTCCGTGCTGAGTCGGGGGGTGTGCTTCCTCCCGTACACCACAATCTCCAACAAACCTGTCTGCGTCTGTAGTGAAATAGAGGTGGCGTAACTTCTAGTATAAAAAGTGTGGATCAAAACTACAGCTGCCGGTCAATGTTCAGTAATATTACACAAAAAATCACATGCTTAAAGGAATCAACGTATATTTCCCTTGTATTATACCAGACTGATCCTGTTTAAACAAGTGCTTTTTGTGTAGGCAACATACATATTATTAAACTTTATTACATTCGTTTTATGATTTTAAGTGTTACGTGTTTTACATGGTAAGACGGAATCGTCCAACTATACAGGCTCTCACAGCGAGGGTTATTAAATCCCTCAAGCTGGACACTGCCTTGCCACGTGACGTAGAGCACAGTATGAACACGAGGCTCTGAAACTTGCCTCTCGACTTGATTGAGGTAACGCCGCTCCAATTGACGGGCATTCCGGCGCACAACAACATGCCCAGCCTCGACACGTGGTTGCATGTGCAAACTTTTCGTTGCCACCGTTTGATTTGTGACACAAATTTGTACAGCTTTAGTCAAAGTGAGATTTTCTTTTTTATGGAATATCACAAAGTCCACACACAATTTGATCTCTTATTAACGAATCTTGCAACTTGCAGAAAGGTTATTTAATTCCATTATATATTGGTCGATGGGCTCATCTTGATGCTGATGTCGAGAAAAAAAATTGTTCCTCTCAAAAGTGACATTGCGTTTTGGACAGCAATATTGTCCAAACTGATGTATTACGGCTTCATACCCTGCTTCGTCAAAAGATTCTTTTCGAAGTGCTGAGGTGTCCATTTGCACTTGCATTCCAACTGTTTCGATTGCACAAACGATGTCTACGTCATCGGCACTTTCCTCTCCGTCGAAAGTTGTATCGTCGCCTTGTGGAAGTCGGTACTGTACTGAAATTGGTTCAAGAAAAGTGCCCATCGAGCCAACCTGTTGGCTGCCAAAGCAGGTGTCGGCTTTTGTTGACCAAATAAAGATCAGTGGTTATCAGGATGAATCTTCTTCCAAACAAATATTGAAAGAACTTCTTTAAAGCGTAAACGATTGACAAAGCCTCCTTTTGAATTTGACTGCAATTCCTCTGGCTTTGTGTCAAAGTTTTCGATACATTAGCAATTGGCCGCTCCCTGCCGTCGGGAAAACGGTGAAACAACGTAGCACCAATTCCAACACTTGATGCGTCACAGGCAATACCAACAGGAATGGATGGATTGAAATGAACCAACAGTCTCTGGATAGCAAGTCCTTCAGCGAAGGTGGTCCTTGGCAGACCAACCACTGAAGATGGTCCTTGGCAGACCAACCACTGACCAATATATCATCTAGATATACTGCAACACCCGTTAGGTCTTTAGTGATTTCATCCATATTTTCTTGAAAATAAGCTGGCGCAGAACTGATACCAAAAGGCAATACGTCCTGCAATAAAACTCCGCGATGCGTGCTCAGAGCAAGCTTCTTCCGACTTTTTGGTCCCAACTTGATTTGATTGTACGCATCCGCCAAATCGATCTTCGTGAAGCCATAACCACCACATAACTTTCGCATTAAATCTTCTGGTAATGGCAATGGGTGACGATGAACTTCCAATTGTGAATTGACAGTCACTGAATAATCACCAGAAATTCTTAATGCAGGCTTTTGCGAAGAAGTGATTGATTTCCGGACCGGAACTATTGGCGTACCCCAGTCGTTTCCTTTTCTTATCCCGGAATCCAAAACCTGGGACAAATCACTCTGCATAGCGAACGCAACTGAACGCGGTTTGCAGAAAACTGGTTTTGCGTCGTCCTTGAGTTGTACCTCCAGTTCATAATCTTTAAGACAGCCTAGATTGGGCTTAAACAGTTCTACAAATTCACTGCACAACTTGACACACTCTTCATATATTGATATATCTTGCGGTTCTTGGGCGGTTACGGCTTGTAGTACCTCTCCAGCTTGTAAGCTTGACTTGCCGTACAGAACTTTGTCTAACGAAATACCATTTTCTGTATTCCGTTCCGCTCCACCAAATTCAGACGTTGAATGTCGCAGACGTTGAAATGAAGGTAAGCTACCTTTCCGGAATCTGCACAACTGGTAGCAGACGTAAATGTGCCCATCACCGGCAAGTTGTGCCTGCTTGCAGACTGATACTGGGACGTTGCTTTGAGCAGCTTTGGAGAACCAATCTTCTTCCATGTTTCTTTTGACAGAAAATTTCCGCCTGTAGCATTATCAAGTTCTATGTTCAGCGAACGATCGTTCATGGAAATTGGAACTTCCAACTTGAGCGTGGCTGCTGCAATATTGGAAACACAAGTCAGTTTCTCAATTCTTTTAAGGCCATGGGACGTGCGCTGTCGAATCTTTTTGCGGCAAACGGATTCCAAGTGTCTTGTTAGGTGACAAAAATGACAGGTTGCATTCTTGAAACGACATTCGGAAGCCTGACGCGAAGTCTTGCCACATCGATAACATTTTCTCTCTTCAGGTAATTGCACCGACCTCGAATCCACTTTACGTTTCTCCCACGGTTTAGCTGTAGCACGTACCTTGAACAACGAAGTTGATGGCTGCGTCCCGTTAACAGTTTCTTTAGCCACTTTGGCAGCATCTTCGGTTTCGACCGCAATGTCAATTGCACGAGCAAAACTCAATTCGTCATCCTTTGTCCTGAACAGAGCTTTCAAAACCGCTTCGTTTTCAATTGAACAGATGAAACGAGTGCGCAAAGCTTCATCCAATCGATCTGTGATGGATGCAAAGTCGCAAGTTGCTGCGCTTTGTCGAATGCGAACAGCGAGCTCTTGAATGGTTTCACCCGGCTTGCGCTTCATGTCGGTCCAAAACTTGTTTCACGGACTATGAAACGTTTGGGGTCGAACTGAAACTTCATATGTTGGACGATTTCTTCTAACGTGAGCTCGTTGATATCTCTTGGTGGCGATTCCTGTGCAGCCAAATTGAAAAGTTTGAAGATGAAAGCCAAAGCTAAAATGCTGTTATACATTAGTAATAGTAAACGTTTCGAACACTAACTGCGTTCATCATCAGTACTACAATGAGTGCATGCAAGAAAAGCGTCAGGGTAATAAAGGACTGAGCAGGCAGAAGGGAAACAGCAGCAGCACCAACGCGCAACAAGCCAGAGGCATGTCGCGTGACAACAACATGGGAGCACAGCAGCGACGTCATCATTAACGATATGTCAGGCCGCTGTACGGACCTAGATGTTGAATAGGTAAATCTTCAAAGTTATTAACTCCAAATATTTTGCACCCAAATTGAAAAGCATCTCGTACACAGCTGAAGATTGATTCGTCAAAAATACTTTTGCCAGTCGATCGTCGGGTACCACGTGAGACCAGTAGTCAACCCACAGCTCTGATGTCGAATCAAAAGGCGAAAAATTTGGCGTATTTAAATGAGTTACCGTTGATGCCATTCCTTCCCTCGATCCTTCACTCGAGCGAGGCTTCCCCAGAATTGCTATCATTTGTTCTTGGTGTCGACGTTCTTGAATTTCGCATTGACGTTCTCGGTTCGTTTGAAGTAGAAGTCTTCGTTTTCGTTTGTGATCTCGTAAGCGGCCATCAACTTGTTGATTGGATAATATTTGCCAATGTCAGCACTGGAAAAAGAATCCATGTTTTATATTCGCAAGATATTTATACAGGCTGCAAATGCTGAGTGGTTCATTGCTTGCACTCATTTATACGAGATTTAAAGATTTTGTTTTTGATCCATTAGCATTTTTATATTTTTATTTTTGGATTTTTTTGGGGGGGTTAAACGGAACGAAGCAATGAAAATCAGCTAATTTAAATATTCATTAAATTGAATTAAGATCAACTACGTCTTGTTCCCGAACAAACCAATTAAATGTAGCCATAACTCGAAGCCAGAATCAATGTAGAAGTTTACAAACTCTTGCAGTCGAGCGCACGCACTTTAAGTTATTTAAAACCGACTTCCATTGCCTAGATGTATTTTGATACGCAGTGACGTCATTCGTTACGCCAGGTCTGATTGGGTCCTCGGAAATTCAAAGGTTTCCGGCACATTGAAGGAGGTTTTAAGCAAGTTACCGTTGCGTCGTGATTACTGCTTGGAGTTTGCTCGGGTCTGTGTAGTTGGAAACGCAACGTTATCCAGTTCAGATCAAGCTCGTATTGCAGCTGACCGTCTATCATAGCCTGGATCTCACTGCTCCAGATGTTCGCGTCTTCCTCTACCTCCGTGCTGAGTCGGAGGGTGTGTTTCCTCCCGTACACCACAATCTCCAACAAACCTGTCTGCGTCTGTAGTGAAATAGAGGTGGCGTAACTTCTAGTATAAAAAGTGTGGATCAAAACTACAGCTGCCGGTCAATGTTCAGTAATATTACGCAAAAAATCACATGCTTAAAGGAATCAACGTATATTTCCCTTGTATTATACCAGACTGATCCTGTTTAAACAAGTGCTTTTTGTGTAGGCAACATACATATTATTAAACTTTATTACATTCGTTTTATGATTTTAAGTGTTACGTGTTTTACATGGTAAGACGGAATCGTCCAACTATACAGGCTCTCACAGCGAGGGTTATTAAATCCCTCAAGCTGGACACTGCCTTGCCACGTGACGTAGAGCACAGTATGAACACGAGGCTCTGGAACTTGCCTCTCGACTTGATTGAGGTAACGCCGCTCCAATTGACGGGCATTCCGGCGCACAACAACATGCCCAGCCTCGACACGTGGTTGCATGTGCAAACTTTTCGTTGCCACCGTTTGATTTGTGACAGAAATTTGTACAGCTTTAGTCAAAGTGAGATTTTCTTTTTTATGGAATATCACAAAGTCCACACACAATTTGATCTCTTATCAACGAATCTTGCAACTTGCAGAAAGGTTATTTAATTCCATTATATATTGGTCGATGGGCTCACCTTGATGCTGATGTCGAGAAAAAAACTTGTACCTCTCAAAAGTGACATTGCGTTTTGGACAGCAATATTGTCCAAACTGATGTATTACGGCTTCATACCCTGCTTCGTCAAAAGATTCTTTTCGAAGTGCTGAGGAGTCCATTTGCACTTGCATTCCTACTGTTTCGATTGCACAAACGATGTTACGTCATCGGCACATTCCTCTCCGTCGAAAGTGACATCATCGCCTTGTGGAAGTCGGCTTAAAACATCAGCATTATTGTGTTCGTTGGTTTTTCTGTACTCGATGGTGTATTGAAATTGGTTCAAGAAAAGTGCCCATCGAGCCAACCTGTTGGCTGCCAAAGCTGGTGTAGGCTTTTGTTGACCAAATAAAGACATCAGTGGTTTATGATTCGTTATCAGGATGAATCTTCTTCCAAACAAATATTGAAAGAACTTCTTTAGAGCGTAAACGATTGACAAAGCCTCTTTTTGAATTTGACTGCAATTCCTCTGGCTTTGTGTCAAAGTTTTCGATACATTGGCAATTGGCCGCTCACTGCCGTCGGGAAAACGGTAAAACTACGTAGCACCAATTCCAACGCTTGATGCGTCACAAGCAATATCAACAGGAATGAATGGATTAAAATGAACCAACACCTGGTCTCTGGATAGCAATTCCTCCAGCTGATTGAAAGAACGTTCTTCTTTTTGACTCCATTTCCAAGGAATGCCTTTCTTTGTGAGACGATAGAGTGGTTCTGCTACAGTTGAAAATTCTGCGGGCAAAAATTTTGCATAAAATTGTACAGATCCAAGGAAAGACCGCAGTGTTGGTACATCGTGTGGAGCAGGCATACGTTGTACAGCGTCGACTTTGGCACCCTTCGTGATGCCCTTGTTGGAGAGAACATGGCCAAGGTACTCAACCTGCTGTTGAGCAAATTTGCATTTTTCCTTCCTGCAACGTAAGCCTTTGTCTTGGAGCCGTTACAATAAACGTTTGAGATTGTGAAGGTGGTCCTTGGCAGACGAACCACTGACCAATATATCATCTAGATATACTGCAACACCCGGTAGGTCTTTAGTGATATCATCCATAATTTCTTGAAAATAAGCTGGCGCCGAACTGATACCAAAAGGCAATACGTTCTGTAATAAAACTCCGCGATGTGTGCTCAGAGCAAGCTTCTTCCGACTTTTTGGTCCCAACTTGATTTGATTGTACGCATCCGCCAAATCGATCTTCGTGAAACCACCACCTAAATTTCTCATTAAATCTTCTGGTAATGGTAATGGGTGACGATGAACCTCCAATTGTGAATTGAAAGTCACTGAATAATCACCACAAATTCTTAAAGCAGGCTTTTGCGAAGAAGTGATTGATTTGCGGACCGGAACTATTGGCGTACCCCAGTCGTTGAACTTCACTGGAGTCCAAATTCCTTTGCTTATCCCGGAATCCAAAACCTGGGACAAATCACTCTGCATAGCAAACGGAACTGAACGCGGTTTGCGGAAAACTGGTTTTGTGTCGTCCTTGAGTTGTACCTCCAGTTCATAATCTTGAAGACAGCCTGGATTGGGCTTAAACAGTTCTGCAAATTCAGAGCACAACTTGACACACTCTTCATATAGTGATATATCTTGCGGTTCTTGGGCGGTTACGGCTTGTAGTACCTCTCCAGCTTGTAAGTTTGACTTGCCGTACAGAACTTTGTCTAACGAAATACCATTTTCTGTAGTTCGTTCCGCCCCACCAAATTCAGACGTTGAATGTCGCAGACGTTGAAATGAAGGTAAGCTACCTTTCCGGAATCTGCGCAACTGGTAGCAGACGTAAATGTGCCCATCACCGGCAAGTTGTGCCTGCTTGCAGACTGATACTGCGAACCATCGTTAATACAAATTGGAACTTCCAACTTGAGCGTGGCTGCTGCAATATTGGAAACACAATTTAGTTTCTCAATTCTTTTAATGCCATGGGACGTGCGCTGTCGAATCTTTTTGCGGCAAACGGATTCCAAGTGTCCAGTTAGGTGACAAAAATGACAGGTTGCATTCTTGAAACGACATTCGGAATCCTGACGCGAAGTCTTGCCACATCGATAACATTTCCTCCCTTCAGGTAATTGCACCGACCTCGAATCCACTTTACGTTTCTCCCACGGTTTAGCTGTAGCACGTACCTTGAACAACGAAGTCGATGGCTGCGTCCAGTAAACAGTTTCTTTAGCCATTTTGGCAGCATCTTCGGTTTCGACCGCAATGTCAATTGCACGAGCAAAACTCAATTCGTCATCCTTTGTCCTGAACAGAGCTTTCAAAACCGCTTCGTTTTCAATTGAACAGATGAAACGAGTGCGCAAAGCTTCATCCAATCGATCTGTGATGGATGCAAAGTCGCAAGTTGCTGCGCTTTGTCGAATGCGAACAGCGAGCTCTTGAATGGTTTCACCCGGCTTGCGCTTCATGTCGGTCCAAAACTTGTTTCACGGACTATGAAACGTTTGGGGTCGAACTGAAACTTCATATGTTGGACGATTTCTTCTAACGTGAGCTCGTTGATATCTCTTGGTGGCGATTCCTGTGCAGCCAAATTGAAAAGCATCTCGTACACAGCTGAAGATTGATTCGTCAAAAATACTTTTGCCAGTCGATCGTCGGGTACCACGTGAGACCAGTAGTCAACCCACAGCTCTGATGTCGAATCAAAAGGCGAAAAATTTGGCGTATTTAAATGAGTCACCGTTGATGTCATTCCTTCTCTCGATCCTTCACTCGAGCGAGGGTTCCCCAGAATTGCTATCATTTGTTCTTGGTGTCAACGTTCTTGAATTTCGCGTTGACGTTTTCGTTTGTGATCTCGTAAGCGACCATCAACTTGTTGATTGGATAATATTTGCGAATGTCAGCACAAGATATTTATACAAGCTGCAAATGCTGAGTGGTTCATTGCTTGCACTCATCTGTACAGGCTGCAAATGCTGTGTGGTTCATTGCTTGCACTCATTTATACAGGCTGCAAATGCTGTGTGGTTCATTGCTTGCACTCATTTATACAGGCTGCAAATGCTGTGTGGTTCATTGCTTGCACTCATTTATACAGGCTGCAAATGCTGTGTGGTTCATTGATTGCACTCATTTATACAGGCTGCAAATGCTGTGTGGTTCATTGCTTGCACTCATTTATACAGGCTACAAATGCTGTGTGGTTCATTGCTTGCACTCATTTATACAGGCTGCAAATGCTGTGTGGTTCATTGCTTGCACTCATCTATACAGGCTGCAAATGCTGTGTGGTTCATTGCTTGCACTCATTTATACAGGCTGCAAATGCTGTGTGGTTCATTGCTTGCACTTATTTATACAGGCTGCAAATGCTGTGTGGTTCATTGCTTGCACTCATTTATACAGGCTGCAAATGCTGTGTGGCTTATTGCTTGCACTCATTTACACAGGCTGCAAATGCTGAGTGGTTCATAGCTTGCACTCATTTATACAGGCTGCAAATGCTGTGTGGTTCATTGCTTGCACTCATTTATACGAGATTTAAAGATTTTGTTTTTGATCCCTAAGCATTTTTGTATTTTTATTTTTGGTTTTTTTTTGGGGGGGGGTTAAACGGAACGAAGCAATGAAAATCAGCTAATTTAAATATTCATTAAATTGCATTAAGATCAACTACGTCTTGTTCCCGAACAAACCAATTAAATGTAGCCATAACTCGAAGCCAGAATCAATGTAAAAGTTTACAAACTCTTGCAATCGAGCGCACGCACTTTAAGTTATTTAAAACCGACTTCCATTGCCTAGATGTATTCTGATACGCAGTGACGTCATTCGTTACGCCAGGTCTGATTGGGTCCTCGGAAATTCAAAGGTTTCCGGCACATTGAAGGAAGTTTTAAGCAAGTTACCGTTGCGTCGTGATTACTGCTTGGAGTTTGCTCGGGTCTGTGCAGTTGGAAACGCAACGTTATCCAGTTCAGATCAAGCTTGTATTGCAGCTGACCGTGGTTTAATGTCACTCGTACCTGGACAAGTTATAACTGATAGAGTTGAAGGTGAAGTTTAAACCAAGTAGAGATGCCAGATGTAATTTGCGATGGATAACTGGACTGCAAAACTCGTTTACAAGGATATGTGTTTCCTTTGTTATCAGAAAACAACTTTAATCATAAACAAATATTCTCAACACTTTCTGTGCGGCTGACTTATATCTGCATCAAAAAATCCTTAGCGCACAATGTTAATTGACGTAAAAGTACGTTTTTTAAATGCGGTTGGATGTTAGTTTTCGTCGAGACCAAGCGGTCCACGTGATGAATGCGTGATCGCCGCGTGTCTAGGTCGACGCATTGCGATCACTAAGGCATTACGTGACTTGTGGCAGGTGCCTTTTTACAACGCGTGACGTAAGAAATCAAGCAGAAGTGACTTTTGTGTCGCAACAATTGACAAATCAGTTTGTCCTAACAAAGTTTTGTGGTGTATTTGGCAACGATGTACATAACAACAGCATTCTTTTCATTGCGTTCGTTTACTGATGTTGTTGAGACCTCAGTAGACGGGATAATGCAGTTATGCGCAATTAACAATCAACAAACGCACGCACTGGGCACTTCCTTGCATAATTGCTGGCCGCACTGAAAGTTTTACATTAAGTAACGTAACATTGGTCAACAGTTTAAGGTTGGATTATGCGCAACATTTATTTAAACTCCACATTTATCATTTGCATTATTTTCATATTTGTTTCATCTACGCAGCATAAATGTGTATTGATTTTCGCCAGCAGGTCTCAGTGAATCTTCCATATTTTCAGTGTAGTTGTTAATTAGGTAATTTTGGTGCAAATTAAACGTTGACGTTTACTTTGTTAATTTCCATGTGATGACTGAGCAACTATTTACAGATTTTCAAAGTCTAGCTTGTTTGAAAATGTTTAAATTTATTTTGTTTGGAGTTTTGTTGGTCGGCCATCTTGTTATAACTCACCAACAACAACAAGTATGCAGAGTTGTTTCCATTTGTGACGGACAACAACAAGGATCAGAGATAGAACATTCCGGCTTGAAAGGTGCCAGAGGAGAGACAGGAAGACCAGGAAAGATGGGACCACGTGGACCTCGAGGTCACCGAGGTGAAAAGGGAGACCAAGGACCTGTGGCTGGCAAAGAAGATTTGATGAGACTTGTTACAGGTATAACATTCTTCTCTAAACACTTTTCGACAAAATTTAATATTGGATAGGGAAACTTTAACAAACCAAGCAGTACAGATAGATATTTGATACAAACACAGCAGTACAACAAATCCCCTACACGGTGAACTCTCATAAAATCATATTAAAGTAAATTCATCGAAGATTTTATTCACAGAGTTGTCGAACAAAGTGGATCAATTGCAAGGTCAACTGAGTAACACTTCCAACAGTTGAGTTTCATTTTCATATAAATTGATATCTCACAGATGTGTCAAGATAACAAATGCTAAAACCTTTGCCCGTAACTCACGTCATGACTCCCTTCTGCCCCTAGTGGTGTAAATACCTGCGTACTCACCAATCACGTGACAAAACTCAAATCCCCTTCGTAAAGGAACAGTCCGTCGGGGTTACTACAGGTCACTCATGTCGTACCACCCACAATAAAAGCAGATTATTTTTGAAAATAGTTTGTTTATGTCAAGTATTGTGTTTTTATTGTTTGTTAGTTATCTGACTTACACTTGCAAGCCTCGTGGTACGACACAAGTGACCTGGATATATGGCAGAGATTTGTTTTGTGCAAAGTAAGTATTGCATATAGCAACCACAGTCAAGATTTGCATCACTTGTCAGGGATTAAGCTGAAGCTTATTTTTAATAGGATTTTTCGGCTTAAAGGATTTTTTTACCATTTAGCCCCAAACTATTTGACTGACGAAAACATGCCAACGTAAACGTGAGTTTTGTTGACAGCTTTGGCGCACAGAGTGGATCAACTGCAGAGTGAGCAGAACCTCACATCTAACAGTTAAGTTCATGCACTTAACATCCAATGTCCACTCACACATCGAACATTTTATTCACAGAGTTGTCGAACAGAGTGGATCAACTGCAGAGTGAGCAGAACCACACATCTAACAGTTAAGTTCATGCACTTAACATTCAATGTCCACTCACACATCTAACATTTTATTCACAGAGTTGTCGAACAGAGTGGATCAAATGCAGAGTGAGCAGAACCGCACATCTAACATTTAAGTTCATGCACTTAACATTCAATGTCCACTCACACATGGAACATTTTATTCACAGAGTTGTCGAACAAAGTGGATCAACTGCAGAGTGAGCAGAACCACACATCTAACAGTTAAGTTCATGCAGTTAACATTCAATGTCCACTCACACATCGAACATTTTATTCACAGAGTTTTCGAACAGAGTGGATCAACTGCAGAGTGAGCAGAACCACACATCTAACAGTTAAGTTCATGCAGTTAACATTCAATGTCCACTCACACATCTAACATTTTATTCACAGAGTTGTCGAACAGAGTGGATCAACTGCAGAGTGAGCAGAACCACACATCTAACAGTTAAGTTCATGCACTAGACATCCAGCGCCCATTCACACATCGAACATTTTATTCACAGAGTTGTCGAACAGAGTGGATCAACTGCAGAGTGAGCAGAACCACACATCTAACAGTTAAGTTCATGCACTAGACATCCAGCGCCCACTCACACATCGAACCTTTTATTCACAGAGTTGTCGAACAGAGTGGATCAACTGCAGAGTGAGCAGAACCACACATCTAACATTTAAGTTCATGCAGTTAACATTCAATGTCCACTCACACATCTAACATTTTATTCACAGAGTTGTCGAACAGAGTGGATCAACTGCAGAGTGAGCAGAACCGCACATCTAACAGTTAAGTTCATGCAGTTAACATTCAATGTCCACTCACACATCTAACATTTTATTCACAGAGTTGTCGAACAGAGTGGATCAAATGCAGAGTGAGCAGAACCGCACATCTAACAGTTAAGTTCATGCAGTTAACATTCAATGTCCACTCACACATCTAACATTTTATTCACAGAGTTGTCGAACAGAGTGGATCAATTGCAGAGTGAGCAGAACCTCACATCTAACAGTTAAGTTCATGCAGTTAACATTCAATGTCCACTCACACATGGAACATTTTATTCACAGAGTTGTCGAAGAGAGTGGATCAGCTGCAGAGTGAGCAGAACCGCACATCTAACAGTTATGTTCATGCAGTTAACATTCAATGTCCACTCACACATCTAACATTTTGTTCACAGAGTTGTCGAACAGAGTGGATCAACTGCAGAGTGAGCAGAACCGCACATCTAACAGTTAAGTTCATGCAGTTAACATTCAATGTCCACTCACACATGGAACATTTTATTCACAGAGTTGTCGAACAGAGTGGATCAACTGCAGAGTGAGCAGAACCGCACATCTAACAGTTAAGTTCATGCAGTTAACATTCAATGTCCACTCACACATCTAACATTTTATTCACAGAGTTGTCGAAAAGAGTGGATCAAATGCAGAGTGAGCAGAACCGCACATCTAACAGTTAAGTTCATGCAGTTAACATTCAATGTCCACTCACACATCTAACATTTTATTCACAGAGTTGTCGAACAGAATGGATCAACTGCAGAGTGAGCAGAACCACACATCTAACAGTTAAGTTCATGCACTTAACATTCAATGTCCACTCACACATCTAACATTTTATTCACAGAGTTTTCGAACAGAGTGGATCAACTGCAGAGTGAGCAGAACCGCACATCTAACAGTTAAGTTCATGCAGTTAACATTCAATGTCCACTCACACATCTAACATTTTATTCACAGAGTTGTCGAACAGAGTGGATCAACTGCAGAGTGAGCAGAACCACACATCTAACAGTTAAGTTCATGCAGTTAACATTCAATGTCCACTCACACATGGAACATTTTATTCACAGAGTTGTCGAAGAGAGTGGATCAGCTGCAGAGTGAGCAGAACCGCACATCTAACAGTTAAGTTCATGCAGTTAACATTCAATGTCCACTCACACATCTAACATTTTATTCACAGAGTTGTCGAACAGAGTGGATCAACTGCAGAGTGAGCAGAACCACACATATAACAGTTAAGTTCATGCAGTTAACATTCAATGTCCACTCACACATGGAACATTTTATTCACAGAGTTGTCGAAGAGAGTGGATCAGCTGCAGAGTGAGCAGAACCGCACATCTAACAGTTAAGTTCATGCAGTTAACATTCAATGTCCACTCACACATCTAACATTTTGTTCACAGAGTTGTCGAACAGAGTGGATGAACTGCAGAATGAGCAGAACCGCACATCTAACAGTTAAGTTCATGCAGTTAACATTCAATGTCCACTCACACATCTAACATTTTATTCACAGAGTTGTCGAAAAGAGTGGATCAAATGCAGAGTGAGCAGAACCGCACATCTAACAGTTAAGTTCATGCAGTTAACATTCAATGTCCACTCACACATCTAACATTTTATTCACAGAGTTGTCGAAAAGAGTGGATCAAATGCAGAGTGAGCAGAACCGCACATCTAACAGTTAAGTTCATGCAGTTAACATTCAATGTCCACTCACACATCTAACATTTTGTTCACAGAGTTGTCGAACAGAGTGGATCAACTGCAGAATGAGCAGAACCGCACATCTAACAGTTAAGTTCATGCAGTTAACATTCAATGTCCACTCACACATCTAACATTTTATTCACAGAGTTGTCGAAAAGAGTGGATCAAATGCAGAGTGAGCAGAACCGCACATCTAACAGTTAAGTTCATGCAGTTAACATTCAATGTCCACTCACACATCTAACATTTTATTCACAGAGTTGTCGAACAGAATGGATCAACTGCAGAGTGAGCAGAACCACACATCTAACAGTTAAGTTCATGCACTTAACATTCAATGTCCACTCACACATCTAACATTTTATTCACAGAGTTTTCGAACAGAGTGGATCAACTGCAGAGTGAGCAGAACCGCACATCTAACAGTTAAGTTCATGCAGTTAACATTCAATGTCCACTCACACATCTAACATTTTATTCACAGAGTTGTCGAACAGAGTGGATCAAATACAGAGTGAGCAGAACCGCACATCTAACAGTTAAGTTCATGCACTTAACTTTCAATGCCCACTCACACATGGAACATTTTATTCACAGAGTTGTCGAACAGAGTGGATCAACTGCAGAGTGAGCAGAACCGCACATCTAACAGTTAAGTTCATGCACTTAACATCCAACGCCCACTCACACATCTAACATTATATTCACAGAGTTGTCGAACAGAGTGGATCAAATGCAGAGTGAGCAGAAACGCACATCTAACAGTTAAGTTCATGCACTTAACATCCAACGCCCACACATACATCGAACATTTTATTCACAGAGTTGTTGAACAGAGTGGATCAACTGCAAGGTCAACTGAGTAACACTTCCAACAGTTGAGTTTTACTTTATTTAAATATAAATCTTACATATGTGTCAAATTCTGAAAACCTTTGCCCGTAAGTCACGTCATGACTCGCTTCTACCCCTAGCTCTGTAGATACTTGCGTGCTCACCAATCTACACCAGTAGGGGCAGAAGCGAGTCGTGACGTGTGTTACGGGCAAAGGTATTGGCAAACCCAACATATACGTCATCACGTGCGAATCAGAGAGGGTTCCATCTGGCACCGGTATATTCTGGTCATAATCAAGGTCGTGCAAATATTGTGTGGTTTTCACCGCCTACTTGCTTGTGAATGAGTTTAACTCAATACTTCTGCCAATCTGATGAGTTTTAACCGTCTGCAGATCTCCAGAATCTCATATATGCTGTTTTGCCGGTTTCCTGTAAAGCTTCAGATCTTAAAGGTCGCCAACATCTCAGATCGGGAGATAAAGTTTACTGTGAAGATGGGTGGCAGGTATTGATAATGTGGTAAATATCACTAACACAGGGGTGGGCAATCCCTGGCACCAGCGCTATGTTGGGTAAGCGAGGTTATTATGCACGCCAAGTAATTTCCGATTTCACACTACAATATTTAACCATACGCCCGGGATTGTGTTGTTTATAAAGGTCAGGAAATTACACACGAAAGTGAAAAGTCATATATTGACATGGAGGTCATCTAACATTTTTAGACCAATTTACCGCAAATCAGTGTCAAGTGTTTTACTGGATAAATACCAGGTGTTCCAGCGTCGTTATGATGGATCTGTGAGTTTCGATAGAGATTGGGTGGATTACAAGAACGGGTTTGGGGATCTATCAACAGAATTTTGGATGGGTTTGTATTCCAATAAAGCAATCCTTAACCAAGTACAAATGTTGCAAAACTTTGCGTAATAGTTTGTTTTAGTTTAAAATGTACCGCTCTTCTGGCATAAAATATACGTGCTGTATTTTTACGACGCTTCGTCTGCCATGCGGCGAGACTTCATCAGGTATTGATGCCGCAATTTCAAAGTAAACTGCACTAAAACATTGAGGGGCACAAAAACGGACACGTTAACACCGCTTGTCAGATCACGTGGCAGAGGCAAAACAGGAAACACTGCGGGAGGCGCAACAGTTACAACAAATTGTTATAAACTGCCGGAAAGTAAACACATTGTTCTTTGTCGTTGACGCATCCACTGTTTTTGTGAATGTGGATCGACTCAAGAATGCTAAAATAATCGCTCCTTTTGTTGGGCAATAGTCCGCACCATGTAAAAAACTCCCGCGAGTTTGCAGTCGAGGTACGGAGCTTACGAGTGGAGCAACATGACAGCATGGTATCCTTTGATGTGATGTCATTGTTCACCAATGTACCGGTATCCCTAGCAATCACCACTGTTATGGCACGCTCAAAATATACTGGCAATAACCCGTAAGGATGAAACGCCCACTAGCGGAACAGATGTTATTCCCTTCAACCCTGGCCTTAACGAAACATTGCGAAGATTGATGTCGGATTAGGCATTAAAATCTATACTAAGCCCCATACAACGCTTGGCAATGTAATTTCACGACCCATTGCTACGGAAGCTTCCGAGCCAAAGGGAATGGTCTGTTTAATACCATGCAAATATTGCGATGGTATTTACATCGGCGAAACTAGAAGGGCCTTTAAGACGCGACTGAAAGAGCATCGCCGTGATGTCGCATCGAAAGATGCCAGCAAGACTGCGTTGGCCAAGCATGCGGTGACACTGCGACACGAAGTTGCCTTCGATAAAGCCCTTTCCTTGTTCTGGAAAAGGAGTTGGACCACACCAAGCGGCTCTTTCTTGAGTCGTTTCACACACACAAAAACAGTGGATGCGTCAACGACAAACAACACTGTGTCTACTTTCCGGCAGTTTATAACAATTTGTTGTAACTGTTTCGCCTCCCGCAGTGTTTCGTGTTTTGCCTCTGTCACGTGATCTGACAAGCGGTGTCAACGTGTCCTTTTTCTTTTTTGTGCCCCTGAATGTTTTAGTGTAGTTTACTTTGAAATTGCGGCATCAATACCTGATGAGGTCTCGCTGAATGGCAGACGAAACGTCGTAAAAATACAGCACGTATATTTCATGCCAGAAGAGCGGTACATTTTAAATTGCAATATGCCTGTGGCAGCAACAGGAGTTCCAGCTTTGTTTTAGGTTGAATACATTTACCGAACACATTGTTATAACTTGTACACACCCAGTTAAATATACAGGCCAACCAAGCAAAACGTTTCAAGTACGCTTCGTAACAATCCTAGAGTCACTATAACAGTATCAGTTAATTCAATTTAAATTCCAGTGTTTTCAGCAATATTATTACAACCAACAAATTTTATCAGGTTTGGAGAAACTGCATCAAATCACCAGTGCGTCCACTAGATGTCGCCTTCGTGTTGACCTTCAGGATTTTTCCGGAGGTCAAGGATTTGCCGAGTATAGGTAAGACTATGACGTATTTAACGTTTTCAATTTAATGCCTTTGTTCCAACGATAATTTACCTGATGCTGCCAGGTCGTCATAACTAACAAAATCTTAAAAGTCATTAGGGAAATACCCTCCTTATTACGTCAGATTCACAAAATTCGTGTTTTAAGTTTGAAGCAACACAGAATATTCTTGATGTGTTTCAATGCATTTACTCGGTTCGGAATAATTATGAAAACAAAAAGTTTAGATACCGCACACACATAGGGATGGTAATCAACTCGAAACGACCCCACATCACCGCTCTTGAGGTTTGCGCGATCGCTTGGTCGCGGATTGCCAGGACCGAGCTCAGTGGGGCTCGGATTGGGTCGAACGTCACCTTTTTGCGCAGTTCAAGCGAAAATGACCACGGTCAAACCGTTTGACAATTGATGGCAGCAATCCAGTGAATATTAGTGCTGTGTCCCGCATCGATATATGGGATGAAAATGGTTATTATATTCTCCATCTAACACCCATGCATAATCCAGTGTTTGAAATTTCGATTTTCTGCTCAACATGCTCGGCCCCCAATGTTTTGAATAAGGCAACAAAAATCCCGTAATCGCGACGTGTAAGACGCTGACACAACTTGATTGTCAGTGTATAAGTTGTATAGTGTAAACACTCTGTGTTCTCTTTGCCCACCCCTGGGTTAGCTGCTGGTCGTTGCGTGGTTGATTGGATATTGTTGGGTCTCTATGCAAGAAAATGGGTGCATTGGCCTGCAGAGTTAATTCCTTAGGCCAGTGGTTCTTATCCGGTGGGAAATTTTAGGGTTGTAGGTGGATAATTAGTCGGCACCGAAATACACAAAAGTAGTCGGAAAAGAAATATAATGATCTGTATTCACTGTGTGTTGAACACTTATTGGTAATTGGTAATGCCATGCGGTAGAAAAAGTTAAAAAAGTATAACAGATTTGGCGCAAAATAAATAATGTTAAGAACCACTGCCTTAGGCGACAGTGTTGCAGGAAAGTGTGTTGCCCAGATGAGTTTATGCGGTCGTTTTGCCCAACTCCTTGTGGTAAAATCTTAAGTGCCAAGTACTGACCTTTGCCAAAACGTTGCATCTTGACTGGAAAGTTAGATTTATCCGCTTTGTTCTTCAGCTACAATAAAACCTCTTTGTAATCGCCTTAAATGAACGTTTAACCGAGGCACACGTACCCTGCCAGCAGTGACGTAGGATCAGAAATATTAAGAAACTCTGTCACAAACAACATAGTTAAATGCGGGTTGCAGAATAGTCTCGGCAAAAACTCATCTAACTTTTGCTTCTCCTGTAAGATATTCCAAATACATCTTGCAATGTCAGCATCGTATGCTTGATTGACATCTTATTTAAATTGAACAGGTTTCAGGTTGCTTAAAAATTGACCTCCAGTCGTTTGTGAACTTAAAGTTGAAAAATAACTGGGTTTCCTTCTCAAAACTTCTAATCCCACCTTGTGTTTATTGCTTAGTTGACAAATAATTATCCCACACAACACAACACAATGTATGACACATGTCGTTTATTACGTCATAAAGGGTTTTATGTTTAACAATCATTTCCATGAGCAACAAACCAATGTAAGCGGATTGATTTAAAACAACAAATTATCGGTTGTTATTTAAATTACTTTGCATTAAATTAAACATTATGACATTGTTGTTTTCAGTACTTTCAGCATTGGCGATGAAGGAAGTTCTTACACAATTACTATATCCGGATATTCGGGGAATGCAGGAGATTCCATGACTGGGTCCTACAATCTAAACGGGATAAGATTTACAACACGCAACAGAGACAATGATAGGTGAGTAATAACGATACAACGAGTCTGATTATATTTCTGTTTTACTAACGAAGTAAATCGAGTTGTTTTAAAAAACATAAAATGCATTTCCTCAAATTAGTTGATTTTCGTTGACAAAGTTAACCGCCCACCCTAAATCAACAATTGTAAAAATCAATTGCTCTGAAACAGGGGGTTGCGTTAAAGTTTTAGTTAAGCGCAAGTTTTAACTGAGTTTAAATAAGTTGTAACACAGAGTTGTTGACAACCGACTTAATTATAATTGCAGGTATCCAAGTGTTAATTGTGCTGTGACTTGGGGTGGAGCTTGGTGGCATCGTGCTTGTTCAAATTCCCAACTCAATGGTCCGTGGTCGAGAACTTCTACTAGTGTCAACACTATGAGTTGGAGGTATTGGAAAAACTCATGGAGCGGAATAATGAGCTCTAAGATGAAAGTGAAATGCGAGTAAATGTTGGGGAGGCTTAAAGTGACGAAAATTAACATTGCGTCGTTAGTTACCATGGCAACGTCGTGTTGATTTACAATTATTGACAGACATTGTAAATACTTTCACCAGTTTTGATAAAGGCTTTAAATCGTAAATAACACGAAAGCAATTATACCGAACCGAATTTATTCCACAAATCCTTACAATTTTTGTGTTAGTAGCGAAAACTTTGCCATTTTGCATGTTTGTTATTATCATGGTATTTGTAGAGCGTTACTTAAAACGTCTACACAAATAATAACACTGCCGTATATCTGACTCCTGATAAAAAGGCTGCTATCAAACCCAAAGTCAATCGATCAGTTTAATACATAATAAACAAGCGCACGAGGATTAACAATAACACGTTACAAACCACGCGTACAAAAAGTCTTTGTCCTATATGTCCTTTGTCCTCTGTCCCTTCGTATATTTTTTACGCAAAAGACATGTGGCCTATATAGAAAATGCATACCGGGTTATTTGAGTTCGGATTACCACGTGACTCATTTGAAAAGGCGGCTTGTTGCTGGAAGTGTCAACGAACGAATAGCACGTTCGCCGTAAATGAGTTAAACTTGGTTTACAGCGTGATTATTATCCGAAGTTATTAAAAAAACGGTTGATGCCAGAAAAACACAACGTAATAATTGCAATTATGACGTCGACACTACATATTCTTACATTTTGTGCGTTTCGGATGCCACTTCTTCCATAGAATTATGTCAACGTGTCAATTAGATATTGACAACATATTCCGTTTTATCATTCCTTGTATATCATGTCGTTGTTGTAATATCGCATGCAACCGTTTCCATGCTTTATGTTGCATATCATGTCGTTGTTGTAATATCGCATGCAACCGTTTCCATGCTTTATGTTGTATAACATGTCGTTGTTGTAATATCGCATGCAACCGTTTCCATGCTATATGTTGATAATCCATGTAAATATAAACATTGATCCATCAGATTTGACAGTTGATTTCTGATTCGAGGATGTCAGTAAATTTGATTCAGTTCAGTTCGACTTTCTCTGATAAACCCCAAAAATGCAGTCACGCCAATTCACCGCTAATATTTACAGAAATGCGCGGATATCGCGGCGCCATTTCACCGACTTATGGGAAAGGTTTTTTGGGAGGGTAAATTGTGTAAAAAGGTTTCTTGTCAACATCCAGGTCCTCATTGCAGCCCAAATGATGACGTCACGGCCGTGGGCATTCGAGTGGCGTCTGTCACGTGTTTCATTTGTGTTGTTGTTTTTGTCTGTTCAGTTACCTGCCTACCTCTGCGCACACATTGCTGCAACTCATTCTTACTTGTCACTGATGATGAACACAGTGGTGTTTGAAACATTTGCTTCGGCATGAGTAGCATACTAGCTTTGGCTTTCCTTTACAAATCATTTTCTTGTCACCTCCCAAGGTTAGACCTTATACACTCTTGTGTAACAACCTAACTTAACGCAGCAGTTTGTGGAGGACACAGACGCGTCTGATGCGTCTGCCGGTTGCATTCCATGGCAGAATGTAGATGGCATGGAGAGAGTGAAGTTTTGTAGAATTGATTCCTGAACTCGAAATAAATTACTCGATAAATAGAATTTCCAGCCACCAAACACCAAGGGTCATGATGTCAGCTTCAGGCCATGTTAAAAACCAGAATTTTCCGACAAGATCTCAAAATACGAATTTCTTTTCGATCCCAATTCAGGGTTTGTTTCTTTTTCAAAACCGAGCGACAGTGAAACAATAGCAGTAATTGGAACGTAACAATAAGCAATTGTGACATCACAGGCCTCAACTGGCTTGCCGCAGACATACAAGGAACTGTGTTTATTAAACAACCAAATCGAAGAAGCAATAAATTGATGCAAATGTACAATAAATAATATTAGACAGATAACATTGTTAAAAGATAGGCAGTCTAAGGATAAAAGGGTTGACAACAATAGGTACGAAAGTGGTTGGAATATTTCATGTTACGTGGTGACGTCGTCGTGTTGGTGACGTTATTTAGATGTTAAAATTAGGCGGAAACACATGTTTTGGGTGCGGTTCATGATTGCGGCGAAAAATTGTGAAATAATATTGAAATTACAAATCACAAGTTAAAATGCCATGAGTGGGACTGACAACTTTATCACTGGTTGTGATTTCTATGGTTATGGAATTTGGTTTCCCGAAAAACAAAATAGACAGAAAGATCACCAAGTGCTTCACGACAAGAAAGAATATGACTAGCGAAAAAAACATGTGAAAATGGCAAAACAAATAAAAATCGTAACTGCAAGGTTTAAACACTGGAGCGGAGTATTGAGAGTGGGTGTAAGCGTATATGCCGAAACTATAAGATACATGATCCTGTAAATAAACCTTATTGGACGTGAAAGACTTGGAACAACTCGCGAGCTCGTTCGGGTCCAACGACACCCTGGTTAACTCTGTGGATCCTCCCAACCGACGAAAGTTTTTGCTGAGTAATGTCACAAAAACATGCATCGGCGAAGGTAATATTGTGTGGTAATGTGGAAGCCATTGAGATAGATCGCTGTGGTCCATATGGTGACCCTGTGGAAAACCCCTGATTTTAACATTCAAGTTTGTGGCTAGAACGACAAATGCTAAAGTTTCGTTAAAATCTGAACGCAATAAAATTGCTCGGTGTCAACTTTCAATGCTTTCGGCGGAAGAGGGCGGTGACGTAAGCTCGCTTGAGTTTCACAATCTCGTTAACTTGTTCTGCGGTGAAGGAAATGTCCCCTCTTGACCCGGTCTGAAGTCTGAAAACATTCGCAGATCCCGCTCCGAAAGACTGGATCCTGAGAGGAAGACACAATAACATGTTCAACTCAAGGAATGTAGCTGCAGAATCTTGTTTAATTGTTTGGAACAGTGGTTCTGAGACTTTTCAAACGTCAGAGCCGAATTCGAAACCGGCCGCAGCAAACCCGAGACTCTATTTGAAAACTTTATTTGTAAGTGGGCATTTGACCGAATCAAACATTTGGGCCGTAGTTTACCAACAATTTTGTTTTCTGACGCCAAATAAACTGCAGGGAAATATGGACTCCACGTTACCCCACTACTATGGTTATGGTAAGTTTATGTTTCGTAAAATAAACTGCATTATATTCATAAGACCGATAAGCAGAAACGTTGAGAGCCAATAACTCCAACAAGTTTCGTGTCTTCCCGCGTTGAAAACGAACCATTTTGTTCGATCAAACTTACTTTTCATATGAGAAATGATCCAGGGACTGTGAGTGACCTCGTTTGAACACAGTTGCTCCCTGCGCCGATATCGCTAGAGTGAGAAGGGTTTGACCGAACTGCGCGTCGTGATTTTCAACTTTAAACAAGTAGGATCCGTATCCGGGCCACCGACGTGCAAGGTTAACATATTCAGCCTGAAACAAATTGTTGAGATAAAAGGAATTAGACGGAATGAAGAGAACGCGAAATATGCTGAACATAAAATTATGCGAATAATATTTAAACATCAAGCACCCAAATACAATGCCAATAAATATCAACCACGGGCAGAGATGCACCGACATCCAATAACACAAAACTCCAGTCTTATTGTTTAGTGAGATTATTGTGATACTGACCACGGCGTCTTCTTGCGGCATTCCTCTCAATCTCCTCCATCTATCCAGGACGTTTGATTTGACATCCTGCAGTTCCTCCAGGAAGAGAGTCCTCTTCATCTCACCGCTCTCACCTTCCTCCTTCACCTTCTTTATCCCTCTCTTCCGGAACGTGTTAAAAAGACTCGACCCCTGAAAGAATTAAAATCTGACGAAACTCTTCGTTTGCCAAAGTTGATGTAGATTTCGCATGTTGCGCCACCATAGCAGTTAATCACAGTGACCAAGTCCCTCATCTTCAGCACAGCACAAATCTCAGCAATGGAAGGAACCATCTCACGTTGCGTGACGTCTGCTGACTCAGCGCATTTTCACCGAACTCAGCATAAGCTCCACCAAGAGTGACAGGAAATCGCTCTTGTACCCTGATAACGGATGTTAATCAACAAACGGTGAAAAGGGATCCCCGAATAATCATTACTGTACAGATTCCCAGGTATCTTAGGCACATTTCAAGTGTATAGTCAACAGCGCGAGGTATGAAGCCGAACCGCTGTAATGCAAAACTACTGCTTAGTAGCAAGTGCTTTGGCCCGGCAAAATCGTCGGTGGACGTTAAGGTTTAAGATATTTGTTGGCTTATCTCTCATTAAACGAGCATTTTGTTTCAAATTTACTGGGAATATAAAGCATTGAGGCAAGCAATAAATTCTGGTTTACCAACAAAAGTGGGGTTAGAGATGTTTTAGAATTAGCGCTCAGAACAGATATTCACAAACTTTTTGTTATATATTGTGTTTGTGTTGCAATTACCACGTGTGCTCGTTGAAGCGTAACGACCGCTTTATAAGCACTCTGTATGCCGGAGAGGTCATTACAATAAATTACTCGAGGAAAGCGTGTATGTGGCTGTACCTGAAGGCAAATACTTTACACTGGCGACGAGGATGGGATCGTCTTACTTGGGAAGTGTTGGTGAATTTTGTGCTGAAACGGAAACATGGCCAACGTACGTGGAAAGAATTGAACAGTTCTTCAAAATTAATGACATTCCTAATGACAAAAAGGTACCGGCGCTTTTGAATTTTGTTGGTGCTAAGACATACAGTCTTTTGAAAGATTTGGTTGCACCCTCCAAAACTTACTCAAAAACATACAAGGAAATTGTGAAAATTTTAACAGAACATTTTTGCCCTACGACCCTCAAAATTTCTGAACGTTTTAAATTTGGAAAGCGTGATCAAATTCCTGGAGAATCTGTAAATCAGTATGTTGCTGTTATCAGAAAGTTAAGTGAAAATTGTCAGTACGGTGATTTTTTGGACGATGCATTAACTCAAAGATTTGTTTGTGTTATACTTTCGGAGACCACACAGCGGCGATTGTTAATTGAAAGTAATTTGAACTTTTCCCAAGCCGTGCTAATAGCTAACACTTTGGAAAAAGCCGATGCTGATACAAAAATAATGAGAAATAATGACATGTCCATTAACACGTTTAGTAGAAATGAAAATCTAAGAAACCGAAGAGCGTGTGGCAGATGTGGTCGCTCTGGTCATGAAGAATTCAATTGCTTTTTCAAAAGTGCCAAGTGTTACAAGTGTGGAAGAATTGGTCATATTGCATCGACTTGTCGGAATCGAAGCAAGCGAAATTTAAACTACATTGCTTCCGAAGATCAACAGGTGCCAGTAAAATGTTGTTTAAATTCCATTGGTGTTACAGAAAATGATAATATAGTGCTTCGACCCCTAATTAACGGAAAACCTGTTATAATGGAACTAGATACTGGGTCTGCACTGTCTATTATGTCCGAAGCTGATTACAAAAATTTGTTTAAAGGCTCCACACTTCAACCAACAAGCATTGTTTTAAAAACTTATTCAAATGAGAGAATCATTCCTCTGGGGTTTCTGCGAGTTACGGTGGAATACCGATCTACCCGTTTATACTTGAACCTTTATGTTGTGGAAATAAATGGTCCGACTTTATTTGGTCGTGAGTGGCTGCGTGCCTTTTGTAAATCTGGAAGTCATGAAGTTTTTAGTTGTTTGAAGTTTAATGTAACAAACTGTCCGCTGGTCACCGAGTTTCCAGAGGTGTTTGATGACAAATTAGGAACATTAAAAGAAATAAAAGGAAAATTATATCTTAAATCTAACGCAAAACCTGTTTTCTGTAAGGCCAGATCACTTCCATACTCCATAAAGCAAAAAGTTGAAGCTGAATTAGAGAGGCTGACATCTGAAGGGATATTGGAGTCCGTTCCTTACAGTGAGTGGGCAACCCCTGTCGTACCCGTGTTGAAAAAGGATGGCTCCGTAATTTTAAAGTAACTTTAAATCCAGTCTTAAACATAGAGCAATATCCCTTGCCTAAAGTAACTGATATTTTTGCCACGTTAGCTGGAGGAAATCGTTTTACAAAACTGGATTTAAAAAATGCGTATTTGCAAATGACAATGGAAGACGAATGTAAACATTTGCTTACCATTAATACGCACAAAGGACTCTTTCGTTACAACCGCCTAGTTTTTGAGGTAGCTTCAGCCCCGGCATTATGGCAAAAGGCTATGGATCAAGTGTTGCAAGGGTTAAAAGGAGTACAATGTTTATTGGATGATATGATAATAACTGGAGCAACAGATCTAGAACATACAGAAAATCTGCGAAATGTTCTCCAGCGATTGTCGTCTTATGGGTTAAAAGTCAATCCGAACAAGTGTGATTTTTTCAAGAATCAAATTGAATTTTGTGGCCATGTTGTAGATAAAGAGGGATTGCATAAATCACAAGATAAAATTGAGGCGGTCACAAATTGTCCGACCCCACAGAATGTGTCCCAGCTTCGTTCGTTCCTTGGCCTAGTTAATTATTATCATCGATTTTTGCCCAATCTGTCATCTTTGTTGCATCCGTTATGTGAACTTTTAGAGAAAGGTCGTAGATGGAACTGGTCCTTGGAATGCATTCAGTCATTTGATAAAGCTCGTAAACCGATGGCTTCTGATAAGGTTCTTACGCATTATGACGTAAATTTGCCAATTAAGTTAGCATGTGATGCATCGCCGTACGGCATTGGGGCAGTTATGTCACATGTAATGCCGGAAGGCATTGAGCGATCCATTGCGTACATCTCGAGATCTCTGTCTAAGTCCGAGAAAAACTATTCGCAAATTGATAAAGAAGCTTTAGCAATTGTGTGGGCTGTGCAAAAGTTTCACATTTACTTGTTTGGTCGACATTTTACGCTAGTGACTGACCACGAGCCTCTCACTTCTATATTTCATCCAAAAAGAAGCATTCCTGTAATGTCGGCACAACGTTTGCAACGTTATGCCATTATTTTATCCGGCCACAATTATTCCATCGAATACCGCAGTACAACTCAACACGGCAACGCTGATTGTTTGTCTAGATTACCGCAAGGTTCCACTGAAACCTCGTGCGATGCTGCAAGCAATTTTTATTTTAAGCAGATTGACTTTTTGCCTGTAACGGCCGAGGATATTGCTAAACACACACGTTCGGATAAAATTTTGTCACGGGTGTTTGCTTGCGTGACATCGGGCAATTGGGTGCCGGAAAGTGCCAATATGCCATATTATTATCGAAGAAATGAGTTATCCACATTTTACGGATGTTTGGTTTGGGGACCCAGAGTGGTTATTCCAGAAAATCTAAGGTCCTCTATTTTGCAGGAATTACACAACGGACACCTGGGTGTTGTGAAAATGAAACAAATCGCACGAAATTACGTCTGGTGGCCCAACCTTGATAAACATATTGAAGAATTGTCCAAGAACTGTTCGGGGTGCTTACAAAATAGGAACGTACCACCTGTAGTAAAATACCACCCCTGGCAAACTTGTGTTAAACCATGGCAACGCATACATATAGACTTTGCAGGTCCTGTGGAAAACCACATGCTCTTGGTGATCGTGGATGCCTATTCTAAGTGGCCAGAGGTAATCCCAATGCATTCCACCACGGCGGCTGCAACTATAGACGAACTTCGCAACGTTTTCTCGAGGAACGGTATTCCGGAAAAGATTGTTTCTGACAATGGTCCTCAATTCATTTCACAGGAGTTCCAGACGTTCCTGAAGATGAACGGTATTCGTCATATGAAGACTGCTCCATACTCACCAGCCACAAACGGCCAAGCGGAGAGATTTGTACAAACCGTAAAGAGAGGTTTACAGTCGATGTCAAACGAAACCGGGAGCATCAAAAGCAAACTGTCAAGATTTTTGCTGTCCTACCGCAATGCTCCTCATGCATTGTTAGGAGAGTCCCCTGCCAAGCTGTTCATCAAGCGCAATCTGAGAACCCGCCTGGATCTTGTTCAATCCGCGGGAGAGGGAAGGGTCGAGAAATGTGTAGAAAAGCACATCGACAAACACCACGGGCAACGGCCACGAACATTTGCAGTTGGTCAAAAAGTGGCAACCCTAGATTATCGCGCTCGTAGTAAGCGTTGGGCAGTTGGCGTCATTGAAAAAGTTCTCGGGCCACTGACCTATCTTGTACGTGTAAATTGTAAATTTCTTTGGAAGCGTCACATTAATCAGTTAATTGACATGTCGGGAAATAACGTTCGTGATATTGTACAATGTAATTCGCCGTGTTTCGACGATTTTGTTTTTGATAACCGTTCCAACCTTTCGAACGACACACATGCTCGTTATCCTACGAGAACTCGACATCCGCCAACCAGATATGGATGTGAGAATTAGGATTTGTTTGTAGGGAGGATTGTTATATATTGTGTTTGTGTTGCAATTACCACGTGTGCTCGTTGAAGCGTAACGACCGCTTTATAAGCACTCTGTATGCCGGAGAGGTCATTACAATAAATTACTCGAGGAAAGCGTGTATGTGGCTGTACCTGAAGGCAAATACTTTACACTTTTCGTCTGCGAAACCTATAAAGATTGTTTATCTTAACCAAGAACCCCCAAATTTAGTAAACCTTTGTTGTGTCAAGGGTTCCGCGAACTCTACATTGGATAACCAAGTTATTTACACACTTAGTGACGTCATACCTCTTCAGATGCAGCTTCAGGTAAGACAGCACGGGACGTGATGGGTGGTACGCGCAACACATACAAGCTATGAGATGCCAGTAATGCGGACATGACGTCACATGAAGCTGGTCACACATTTGCTCGTCTGTGGTGAGTTGGAGGGTGTAGATGGCGGTTTGTTTGATTAATTGGAGGTAAAGCTCGTCCTGGAATAGCTTGGAGCCGTGGCACACTCGCATGATCGCCTGGAACGAACAGATAGATGGTTTGTTGGCTGGACGGTGTCGCAATGCTTTTTGATTGTCTGTTTTGAATGCTGATTGACGTCAAGTAAAACTTTGATATAAATTGTGATATGTGAACATCGTTCCCCACTCATTGCAAAGAAAGATCCACAATTACCTGACAAACGTCATTGTCATAACATGTGCAAATATATAGGGGAGGAAACTCAATTACAGGCGGGAATTCGAGAAATATCAAAAAGCAAAATTTAAAAACGATTTTTTCATTTTTTTACCTGGAGTGATTTCGCTTCCTCCTCAATGTTCTGAAAAGTCCGTTCTTCCATTTGAAGGAGGACGTTAAAATCCTCACAGCCTCGTCCCTCAACGTGTAGTGGTCGTCACGAGAGGGCACCTGTGAGCGAACAACGGTTGATTATGATTTCTATGCCCTTTTTTCTAAGTAGCGAAACTATTAATTTTTTATTTTTTTTGGAATAATCAACTTGGTTCGTTAGCAACACAACAATATGAGCAATGTTACGTCACAGATAGTTCGGGTAAGATGATGTTGACGTCATCGTGGTTTTATGACAACCACGTGGATACTTGCAGCACTATTAAGTTTGCGTTAGTATTGGATTCTGGGACGGATAGTTGTAATAATTGCTGGTTCACCTGTTCGTATGGAAGGGATAGCAAAGGGGATCTTAAAGGCTCGCTTGATTGCCTGAAGATTGGGTTCCTCTTGTAGATCAAGTCGATCTCCTTTTCATTGTCGTCTGAACGCTGTTGCAACATACACAATTTTTAGTCATATTTTCATACACTATGGTCAACATGCTAAATATAAGTGAAATAATGAAATGCTTTGGGCAGAGTCGTTTTGTTAACAACATTGTAATAATATTTCCTGATGTGTTTTTTAAGCAGGTAATTTCAAAGCAATGAGGTTTTCGCCTGGCTACCTAAGTGGCAAGATAATCACCAGACACATTACCGACATATTAGATCGAAATAGTTGCCCTGTAAGCAGATTACTCCAAGCAATAAGCTCAGTTTCAATTCTACACTTCTGTACCTTGATCTTGTCCATTAGGATCTTTGTTTTGGTGATAATCAGAGGTTGTCCATCTATCATAGCCTGGATCTCACTGCTCCAGATGTTCGCGTCTTCCTCTACCTCCGTGCTGAGTCGGAGGGAGTGCTTCCTCCCGTACACCACAATCTCCCACAAACCTGTCTGCGTCTGTAGTGAAATAGAGGTGGCGTAACTTCTAGTATAGAAAGTGTGGATCGAAACTACAGCTGACGGTCAATGTTCAGTAATATTACACAAAAAATCACATGCTTAAAGGAATCAACGTATATTTCCCTTGTATTATACCAGACTGATCCTGTTTAAACAAGTGCTTTTTGTGTAGGCAACATACATATTATTAAACTTTATTACATTCGTTTTATGATTTTAATTGTTACGTGTTTTACATGGTAAGACGGAATCGTCCAGCTATACAGGATCTCACAGCGAGGTTCGATTAACAAGTAGTCATCTCTAGTAAACACACGAAAGCCCACTTTTACTCCTACATACACCAGGGACTTACAAAGACGTTCTCGTCCGGTGAGGTGACAACACAGAGACTGTTGAGTCCCATCGACCCAATCTTCTGGGCATCGCGGTTGCTGTTCTTGAAATATTCGATCGCGTTTGGTTTCAGAACGAACCATCGACGTTGGTGACTCACTTTCTGCTTCTCGAAAGATGTTTTAAGCAACCAACCTTGCTGTATGAAAGAATCCTGGCCAGCCTGAAAGTGTATTAACAATATTTGAGATTGTGGGCGAGCCTGAAGAGTTCTCTTACCACAAAGAAAATATGTATTGAGTTATAAAAGAAAGTGTTACTGACTTTTATTTTCTTGACAAAACTTATTGTGTAATTTTTCTAAAAATTCACTTTGTCGTTTTGATTTGTGACAAATTGTGAAGCAATCATTTATAACCTGAAGTCAAATGGGGTTTGGTTTCTGTCTGTTTAACACGTACCGAGTCGCCTGAACTTGCTGTGTTCTTGCTCTCATTGAGTAAAGTGATCCAGTGATGCATTTCCTCCCCCGAATCACTCGCGAAAGTGTAAACACGTTGCGATGTCGTCACAGTGAACGTGTTCGACTTTCCTGCAGTCACAAACCACTTAATATTATTCACATCTTGTCGCCACGATGCCACGATAGGAGTAATTGGTTCTAATGTAGCATCCATAATGTAACCGATTCCTGAGATTAAAATCAGTGCCAGAACTCCCAAAACCTATTTATATTGTAACGTCCTCTCCCTCAAGAGAAACTGACAACTTGCTCAAATACACGAGAGTCACCTGACACAGATGTTGCGGTTGCCTGGGTAACGGTTTGACCGTCGACCGTCATCAGAGCGTTCTTCGGGTTCGCGAACTCGCTTTCCATGTTTGCTATCTCTTTCTCCGTGCTCGATACAATCTTCATCAACATGCTGCGGAAAAAAAGTTCCACTCAATAACATTTCACAGTATTTTCAGTGAAAGTCCACACTGCATCCAAAGACTTTTTCCCAAACGTTGGCGATTCTGATTTAAACTCACCTGTACCATTCCCCCGCCTCCTCGCTCGATTCCGCCGAAAGGTGGTGCACTTTTGATGACGTCATAATGATGTCAATGCCATTCTCTTTCTCTGTGACCTTGTTTAGTGTTTTGTTGTTGTACCTTGTTTAGTGTTTTGTTGTTGTACCTTGTTTAGTGTTCAAGCTTCGTGTAACTTACAACTGCTACGTAGAACTAACAACGGAAATATAAGATGAAATACATCACCGACCACCAACCTTTTCTGCCAATTCTTCCTTGGGAGAGTTCCTCTCAGAGTTCCTTTGCCACTGTCAGCTTTCTTAAACAGCCAGCCACACTTTAAACTATCCTGTTTGCTTCTGAAGATCATGAAAGTGCTGTTACTCAGGACGCACCACCGTCTCTTCCACTGGCTCATGAGGCCACCCTATAACAGGTTGTAAGGTTGTGCAATGATGTGTTTTCAAATATCAACCAATCTTCACAGTGGAAGAGGTTGGTGTGACGCTTGCTAGATTGTTGCTTAAATGTTGTTGGCCAACTTACGTGGAGGTGAATTTTATTTCCATAACAAACTGAGCAACCATTCAGTTGTTGCACTGATCAATGTGATACGTAACAAGCGAACTGATCAATACCAACAACTGTATTACTATTACATCCCTAAAACGTCACGAAATTTCAGTGCGCCGTGAGAACATGTTGGACGAATGCGAGTTGTGAACACTGGGAACCACGAAGGTGGAAATCTCAGTCCAACATATTATTCCGTCTAACCTTCACGTCGAGGTAGGAATGAAAGTATACGTTGGGACTCCACTTCTCTGCGACCTCCATACCGCCACTAGTGGACGTTCCATCGTCACTCATGTCGTCATCATCGACGTCATCAAACGACGAATCAGTGTAATAACTCTCTATAGTGGGTAAACGCCCATGAATAATGTTTCATTATCAACAAGTTTGATTGAAAACACCAGCAATAGTTCAACCCCCATGCATCACTTCAATACAAAAACATTGATTACGTCACGACAAATCACATGATGTCGTCATTACTTTGCCATAGAAGTAATAGCACCCCGTGTCAAAACTGCGAAATTTTGAAACAAAGCGTTTAAACACTTACCGTCGTCCATATCAGACGTTTTAATGTCTTCCGCTTCGTAATTCTCCTCGTCATCTGGAACAATTCCATCCTGTGTGTTCTGTGGGTCGGGGAAATATTTGTTTACTAACTTTCCCATGTAAGGTTGAAATTAACCTTTTACACTTGTTGTTAGTTGAGAAACGATAAAGATTAACTTTAAATAATCAAGAATCAAAACCCTTGTCTGTTTGTAGCAAAAGAAAAACGCACACGGGCAACTGCAGAGTTACGTGTTAATAAAATAATATCAAATCGTTTGCTCCTAGCATAAATAAAACGACTGCCACATTGTTGTTTACTAATTGTCACCCAGTGCGAGAATACTTCCCTGCAAACATAAACAATATAACCACAACCTCTTCCCCGTCACGGAAACTTACAATGTGACTCGTCGCCACTCAGGTAACTGTTACAAAACAACGTGCAAATCAGCTTAAAACAAAAACAAATATCGTACATTCATTTGATCGACGTCATACGATGTGTTATGCATCATTGCGTCCACTTGGCTTTCAAAATCTTCAAAACCCAAATCCTGGAGCAACAAAATGTTTAAAAAATCTTCTTTTTTGTCCATAGTATCACCAGCACCCCGAACTTTGCTTTGTGGTTACGAGTAACTCGCTTATGCGTTGCATAAATCACAATATTACGCACTCGGGGGCAATTTAAAATCAATCAGTAAAACGCCATTAAACTATAGACCAATTATAATTTAAACGGTAAATTATTTTAAGATGATTTCAGACCTAATACAAGCTGACTTGCTACGTCACGAGGATGACGTCATCGGATTGATTACCGGAATTACAAATGATAAGAGTGATCTCGAGTTACGCAAAATCATGTGTTAGTGAATTTAAAATAGCAACCCCCATTATGCAATTGAGCCGGATTGAATTGTTAGTATGGACAAAACAAAATCCTAGTAACATTCACAGTGTTGTTTGCACGCAAACAACTTATATTTGTAACCTGTAGAATGTCCATTCCTCTGTTTTCGTCTGCCTTCTCGTCGGGGTAATATTCCTCACCCACGTTCGTTACAAATTCATCGGTTGCTTCAGGTTGATCCTGATTAAAAATTATTAGAGTCAGCAAAACAAACAAAAATTCTTTTTTTGTAAAAATACCAGATTAGTTTTTTGCCAACTTAGATTGTTCTTTAATAACTTCCAGTATTCTGACTCATATTATGACATCACAACACTCATTCTCACCACTTCCAGCGCAAGACTCTCCCTGGCCTCGCTTCGTCGATGCATCTGCGCGATCTCAAGTTCAAGTTGGAAGATCCTCTCCATCTCCTCCCGTTCCGCATCATCAAGCTCCTCTTCTCCACCGGATGAGAGCATCCTCTTGTTCACGGTTGAGTGAGCACTGTCTACGTCAGCGGAATCTATGACGGCGTCGAGTGACGCAAGAGCCGATTCCTGCCCGAAGAGATAGGCGAGTTGTTTTTTTACAATAGAAATATGATTTGAATCTCTTGCTGGCGGAAACCAAGAAACAATTAAATTAAAAGTTCCAAGTGTTGGAAAGTAACCAACCCAAAAAGCAAGTATTTTGTTTAAAAGAACAAGATTTGTTTCACAAAAACGTATACGTAGCACACACAAGCACCCACGTGTTCGCCATCCATGGATTTGCGGGGGCTGTACATTTTTTCACAAGGTGGGGGCGGTGGGGGTGAAGGAAGACCCTCAGCGTCCTCCTCCAATCCGTTCTCCGTCGCTTCCCTGGCCATTTCAGCCTCTCTCGCCATCTGGAAAGGGGAAATTTCACCAGATAATCAGAGAGTGACCAAGTATTGTGGGAATGATTACCACACAGAAAATATTGCACTTTTCGTGTTACTTGTACAAACATGTCAACCAATTGCTAAAATAAATCTTTTCAGTATTTCCACTGCAAAAATCAGATTGTTGAGATTTAAAGCAATTTGGTGTCTGGGTTTCTTCAAACAATCAACACAGGAAAGGTAACTTTTCCTTCTATGCAAGGAAATCAGAAAATTTTAAGGTTTTTTTTACCACCTCTTGTTCCTGTTTCTCTCTTCGCCTTTTTTCTTCTTCCTCCCTCGCGAGTCTCTCCCGTTCCAAGCGCGCCTACAGAAACCATTTTCTTGTCTTAGTTTATTCAAAAAACCTAATTTTTGAGAACAATTCGCCCAACTTTTGAAACCTCAACAAACTTATTGCAAACACGATGTCAAACTTTAAATATTAGTCAAACAATTTCTGTGGAAATTCATAAAATTGGAGGAAACCGTTCTGTTCCAGGATTCTTACACAATGTTATTGTGACCTTTAAATTTATAAAGCTGGGGGGTAAAAGGAAAGTAAGGGACGGACAAACCTGTTCCTCCCTCTGTTTCCTCTCCCTTTCCATTTGTTCCTTAAGAGCCTTGAGTTGTCTGTGTTTCTCAAGCAGGATCTAAATAATGGGAAGGTGTAAATATGAAGGTTGCCATGGAAATCGTATCATCAAATGCACACAATGACTTTTTACACAAAGTGACAGTGCTTTGGGTGTATTTAGTATTTTAAGTAGAAAATCGTAAACTCCAAGTGTGTTTATTGATAGTATGTTTGTCCAACAATATTGCGTCAAGTTTCCTTGCCAGCAAGCATCAATCACTGAAAAGAGGTCACGCAAATGTTTGGCATGTGACAACTAATATGACATGCATGGGTTGTGTACTCCTGTGCTAAAACTACCAACAGCATTGAAACCATCCAAAAACAGCAACATCCTACCTTAAACATCTTCCGGGCTGCCCGCCCTCTAGTGTATTTCTGGAAGACGATCGTCGCCTCCGCCCTTTTTCTCTCCCTCTCTCGTTTTTCTGCGAGAAGAAGTTTGAATAATTTTCTTGCTTTCCTTCCTCTCTCGAATTTCTGCATTGTGATGATCGCCTTGTGAACGCGTTTGAACTTCCTCCGCGCAACAAACCCCTGAATAATGGCGGCAAAATAACAATCAAGTTTTTATGCAGACCCCCAAAAAACTAGGGTTTCACAAGATGATAATAGCGGCACGTGACACCTTTTCAAATCGCGCCTTTTCCAACTTTTGTTCGAGAATTTCCTTCATGAACGCCTGCAGAGTTAAAACATCCAACGTTACGTCATTATTTCTTATCAATAAAAATAACACAGAATGTAAACATTGTTCGAGGCAATTGCGCGGTTACGCAGGGTTTTCGCATAAGACCCTTGAGTGAAAGATCTGCCAGCAGTTCGCGACTCAAACCAAGACGGCAAATACTTTACACCTGTGAAGAATGGATCTTGTTCAAATCCCACCTTTGTATTTCCGAGTCTCCAATTCGTCCCTTCGAGGTCAACCAAGTTCAAAACTTCCTTGCTGTGATCACGTGGTTCGTTGGATGACGACAGAGCGCAAATCATTCCGTATCTTAATGGTCAAAACATTTAGCAGTTAAGCGACAGAGACTGGTGTGACTTAATGCATGATTTGTGGTCAAACATGCACATTTTAAATGGTCGAAAGTGGAGGAAATTTCTACACATGAATTTTTAGTTATTACTAGATCCATGTCGCGTGAAAGCAACAACCAATCACAGACCTGGATCACAGACCAGTTCTAGATAGTCACGTGACCCACCTGTCAAGAAAGTCTTTGTACAACCGCCTGACCGGAAAGCCAGCCTTCCTCACTCTCACAGTTTCCAACATTCCCGAATAACGGAGTTGGTTTAGAACGACCCCGGGGTTGAAGTTCTCCGCCACCTAGTGGTGAATAACAAGTTTGTTACAAACTTTCTGATCGCGGCGACGTCTGCTGATATTTTTGTTGCTTTTGAACGGGATTGTGATTGTTAATATTTATGTTTATTTGCGTATATTATGTGCATTAAATTTCCTTGTTCCTGCGCAACACAGGAAAAATAACAAAAGTTAATTATTTATGTAACTAGGTACCCACATATGCATTTTATACATTGTGAACATTTTACAAGTAATCACCTTCTCCACATTTGGTTTCACGCATCTCACGAAGAACGGACTTGCAGATGAAAGTCTTTCCATTAAAGCGTGGAGGGATTTCTGTCAAATTGTTAAATGTATGGAAAATCCAAATTAACTTCAACTGTAGAAAGAGAACTTACTTTAAAGTGGCCACTTGCTGTTACGGCTGACTGCTTTTTCCGACTTTTCCCGGAGTCTTCCGAAGTTCCCCGAACTTTTTCAAACATGTCGTAGATAAGATCACAGCTATGAAAAATAATGTCACGAGTTTTTTTTTAGATAATTAAATTAGTTAAAATACATACCTGGAATCCTTCAACAAGCCTTTTTTTCCAGGAAGCCATCGATATTGTAGAGAACCTGCAATATTAAGTTAGCCATCACCCACGAACGCATAAAGCAAAATGGTTTGGGAATACCCAATCTCAACCTAGCCTTAACCCAACTTCAACCCAGCCTCAACCCAACCTCAACCCAGCCTTAACCCAACTTCAACCCAGCCTCAACCCAGCCTTAACCCAACTTCAACCCAGCCTCCATCCAGCCTTATCCCAACTTCAACCCAGCCTTAACCCAACCTCAACTCAGTCTTAACCCAGCTTCAACCCAGCCTCAACCTTTACCTCCCCAGCGTAATGTCGAATCCCGAACTGGTTTCCGGTCACTCGAGGTTTCACGTAGAAGGGATTTTTCTGCGAATAAAACAGAGTTAAAGTTGTGACGTAACAAAGCGGACACTAGTGCTTTAAACCCGAGATACCGAGTTGTTGAGAAAGTTGTGACGTAACAAAGTAGGGTGAATAATATGTTTTTACTTACCGCATGTTGGTTGTGGAGTTTCTGCAGCAGGGATTTGTCCGTTCCTTTCGGAAATCTACTCTCCTCGTTAATAAGTGACATCAAACCGAGGTTTTTCTCCACCAGGTCGAGACACTCACTGTTATCTGACCACTGGACGTCGCACCAGTCTATACCTTCCCTGTAAAGTGGAAGATTGTGAAATGGTGGCAACATTGGTCAAGCGCCCGACTCATATATCAGTAGGAACCTGATCGGGATTCATGGCCAGGATATCCTGGGTTCGATTCCCGGTGTAGTTAAAAACGATGATAAAATGGTTGGGATTGAAATCCCAAAAAACCCACAAATAAGTGAACAAATTTACTAGGGTTCGTGTGCAGGATAGCATGGGTTCGAGTCCCAACGTGGTATGTTAAGATAAAGCGAAAGGTTATTCCCCACAAATATTACCACGACCGAAGATATAAAATACAGGCGAAAAAGTGAAAAATGTAGAGAAAAAAAACACAGAAAAGGTTTTTTAGGTCCTTAATTAATCTAAATAACAAGTGGAGGGGAATGGGAAGATTGCATGTTTTCCATGTTTTGTTGCATAAATTTGTGCTTTCCAATGCAGTAAGTGATGTTTTACGAAGACTCACTTGTTGTATTCGATTTGTTCCAAGCTGAAAATGTGCCGGTTAAAAAATTCCTGTAGTTTTTCGTTTGCAAAGTTGATGCAGAATTGCTCGAAACGATTCACCTGAAAACAACACATGTAGACCCGGCGATAGAAGGTGACTGAATGATTGCAAAGATTTCAGTACTTTCTCACACAATACATTGATGCAACAAGAACAAATAATGTATATCTTGAATTAGAAATAACTGTAACCAAGCAACCCTTTAGCAAAACAAACTTATATGTCCACGTTTCTGGGCTTCAAAAATGTAAAAAAAAACGTTTGTAATTTCGACTTGAAACGAAACGCTGCTGGTTTTAAAGCAATTAAAGCAACTGCAGTGTAACTCTAGCTGACATGTATTGTTAATTTAAAGGAACTGTTCTTGTGGCAACCCTCGCCGGATGGCAGACGTAACTTCGGTTGCAATAAAAACAGTTTATACAAGAAGAACTTTTTCTTCATACAATCAAAGCAACTTCGTTACCGAGAAGTTTTCGAAACCGAAAATATCGAGAATTCCGATGAAATGGAAGTCGTCCGGCCCTTTGATGCGGTGATTCACCTTCGAGATTATCCAACGGAATAATTGGGAGTAGAGCGCCATAGAAAGGGAGTCACGTGAGTCGCAGGCCTGCCAATCAGAGACAAGGAATATAGTATTTCATGGGTTCGACTATAGTTGCACAGGATGTAATACAAAGAAAATTGTGTGCATTTTTTGGAACTTCTCATTAACATAGTATGAATATATAGACGTGTAACTCTTTAAAACGTTGGCGTTTGAGCTGAATATGATATTTATTCTTGTTCAAATGTTGACGCGTGACTGTGGGAACGAATTGCTGACTCATGCTTACGTAGATCCGCAAGTGCTGAGTAACCGGGTCAGGACTGTTCAAAGCTTTAATGACGCAAGACAGATTTACACAAACATTTGGACAGTTTGTTTACACAACACCACAAGTGCCGAGCTAAAAAGAAAAATCGTTTTCCGTTTTATGACAACCACGTGGATACTTGCAGCACTGATAAGTTTGCGTTAGCATTGGATTCCGGGACGGATAGTTGTAATAATTGCAGGGTTACCTGTTCGTATGGAAGGGATAGCAAAGGGGATCTTAAAGGTTCGCTTAGATTGCCTGAAGATTAGGTTCCTTTTGTAGATTAAGTCGATCTCCTTTTCATTGTCATCTGAACGCTGTTGCAACATACACAAATTTTAGTCATATTTTCATACACTATGGGCAACATGCTAAATATAAGTGAAATAATGAAATGCTTTGGGCAGAGTCGTTTTGTTAACAACATTGTAACAGAATGTTTCGCGTTACATGAGAAAGGGTTAAATTTTATGTTGGCGGGGAAGCAATTAAAAACATTTGGTAGTCAGATGCAAACGACATGATTTTGAAACACCCCAAGTTTCTATGTTTGATAAAAAATTCAAATATTTTAAATATTTACGAAATGTACTTTGTACGATAATATTTTTATTTTCTTCTTTAAGCTGTGTGACCAATTCCTTGCAACGAATTTGTAACTAGACTTCTCAAATCAAGTAAAAAAGTTCCAACGGCAACTTACTGTTCGAACTTTGCAACGATATCAGCGAGGAAGGTGTTTGGTTCAATCGCTCTGTCAACATCGCCCTTGTGTTCGAATAATGCGAACGTGTTCTTATTCCGTTCCACGTTCATTTCATGCTGGAGTTTCTGGACAACCTGAACACCAAAGTTGGACGTAAACTGTCTAAAGTAACTCCTCTAATTTAAAGAAAAAACATTTTGTAACTAAAACAACGAAACGCTTCTGAACACATAAAAATGCAGAACATAATTTTATAACAAATATTGAAAAAGAAGCATGTTTGCCACCAACCAACAAAACCAGATCATCAGAAGAAAATACAATTCAAAATTATACAAGAAATACTTCCGAGTGTTCGACATTACAATTTGCAGCAATGCTCTACTTGCCTTTCCAGCAGTGGTGAAAGAGTTAATGTAGATTTCGCATGTTGCGCCACCATAGCAGTTAATCACAGTGACCAGGTCCCTCATCTCCAGCACAGCACAAATCTCAGCAATGGAAGGAACCATCTCACGTCGACGTGACGTCTGCTGACTCAGCGCATTTTCACCGAACTCAGCATAAGCTCCACCAAGAGTGCCAGGAAATCGCTCTTGTACCCTGATAACGGATGTTAATAAACAAACGGTGAAAAGGGATCCCTGAATAATCATTACTGTACAGATTCCCAGGCATCTTATGGCACATTTGTGTGCAGTCAACAGCGCGAGGTAAGATAACCCGATCCGCTGTAATGCAAAACTACTGCTTAGTAGCAAGTGCTTCCCAAAGTGGCGCACGCCCCACCAGTTTGGCCCGGCAAAATCGTCGGTGGACGTGAAGGTTTAAGATATTTCTTGGTTTATCTATCATTAAACGAGCATTTTGTTTCAACTTTACTGGGAATACAAAGCATTGAGGCAAGCAATAAATTCTGGTTTACCAACAAAGTGGGGTTAGAGATGTTTTAGAATTAGCGCTCAGACCAGATATTCACAAACTTTTCGTCTGCGAAACCTATAACGATTGTTTAACTTAACCAAGAACCCCCAAATTTAGTAAACCTTTGTTGTGTCAAGGGTTCCGCGAACTCTACATTGGATAACGAAGTTATTTACACACTTAGTGACGTCATACCTCTTCAGATGCAGCTTCAGGTAAGACAGCACGGGACGTGATGGGTGGTACGCACAACGCATACAAGCTATGAGATGCCAGTAATGCGGACATGACGTCACATGAAGCTGGTCACACATTTGCTCGTCTGTGGTGAGTTGGAGGGTGTAGATGGCGGTTTGTTTGATTAATTGGAGATAAAGCTCGTCCTGGAATAGCTTGGAGCCGTGGCACACTCGCATGATCGCCTGGAACGAACAGATAGATGGTTTGTTGGCTGGACGGTGTTGCAATGCTTTTTGATTGTCTGTTTTGAATGCTTATTGACTTCAAGTACTTTAAAACTTTGATACAAATTGTGATCTGTGAACATCATTCCCCACTCATTGCAAAGAAAGATCCACAATTACCTGACAAACGTCATAACATGTGCAAATATTTTTTCATTTTTTTCACCTGGAGTGATTTCGCTTCCTCCTCAATGTTCTGAAAAGTCCGTTCTTCCATTTGAAGGAGGACGTTAAAAATCCTCACAGCCTCGTCCCTTAACGTGTAGTGGTCGTCACGAGAGGGCACCTGTGAGCGAGCATCGGTTGATTATGATTTCTATGCCTATTTTTCTAAGTAGCGAAACTATTAATTTTTTAATTTTTTTGGAATAATCAACTTGGTTCGTTAGCAACACAACAATATGAGCAATGTTACGTCACAGATAGTTCGGTTAAGATGATATAGACGTCATCGTGGTTTTATGACAACCACGAGGATACTTGCAGCACTATTAAGTTTGCGTTAGTATTGGATTCTGGGACGGATAGTTGTAATAATTGCAGGGTCACCTGTTCGTATGGAAGGGATAGCAAAGGGGATCTTAAAGGTTCGCTTGATTGCCTGAAGATTGGGTTCTTCTTGTAGATTAAGTCGATCTCCTTTTCATTGTCATCTGAACGCTGTTGCAACATACACAAATTTTTAGTCATATTTTCATACACTATGGGCAACATGCTAAATATAAGTGAAATAATGAAATGCTTTGGGCAGAGTCGTTTTGTTAACAACATTGTAATAATATTTCCTGATGTGTTTTTTAAGCAGGTAATTTCAATGCAAGAAGCTTTTCGCCTGGATACCTAAGTGGCAAGATATCACCAGACACATTACCGACATATTAGATCGAAGCAGTTGCCCTGTAAGCAGATTACTCCAAGCAACAAGCTCAGTTTCAATTCTACACTTCTGTACCTTGATCTTGTCCATTAGGATCTTTGTTTTGGTGATAATCAGAGGTTGTCCATCTATCATAGCCTGGATCTCACTGCTCCAGATGTTCGCGTCTTCCTCTACCTCCGTGCTGAGTCGGAGGGTGTGCTTCCTCCCGTACACCACAATCTCCCACAAACCTGTCTGCGTCTGTAGTGAAATAGAGGTGGCGTAACTTCTAGTATAGAAAGTGTGGATCGAAACTACAGCTGCCGGTCAATGTTCAGTAATATTACACAAAAAATCACATGCTTAATGGAATCAATGTATATTTCCCTTGTATTATACCAGACTGATCATGTTTAAACAAGTGCTTTTTGTGTAGGCAACATACATATTATTAAACTTTATTACATTCGTTTTATGATTTTAAGTGTTACGTGTTTTACATGGTAAGACGGAATCGTCCAACTATACAGGATCTCACAGCGAGGTTCGATTAACAAGTGTTCATCTCTAGTAAACACACGAAAGCCCACTTTTACTCCTACATACACCAGGGACTTACAAAGACGTTCTCGTCCGGTGAGGTGACAACACAGAGACTGTTGAGTCCCATCGACCCGATCTTCTGGGCATCGCGGTTGCTGTTCTTGAAATATTCGATCGCGTTTGGTTTCACAACGAACCCCTGAATAATGGCGGGAAAACAAGAAACACACATGTTGTGTAGTAGATTTGTATAAAATACAGTCATTGTTTACATTAAATAACAAAAAAATGTAAATACAATACTTTGCTTTATAGAGATGGAAGTTCAATGCTGTTTCAAATCAGCAGTTGAGTTATGGCTCCGATCTTACTTACATCATTTTCACGAAGTAGTGTTGTCCCACTGTTTGTCCAAATATACTTAAAGGCTTGTCTTTTTTTGTGCTGCAAGCAAGTGTTGAATAATTTTCGGTTTTGTCTTGTCAAACTTTCTGTCATGAAAACATTTTGCAGGTTGAAAGTTGTTTCTTTGGAGTTAGGGAAATGCAGATTTGATTTGTTAAAAATATTTAATTCTTGATTTTCCTTAAGATAAACTTTCAGTTATCAGTGGGGATTATTTTGATGAGCTGCTTGTTGTTCTCACAGGTATTCTGTGTGAGATGCCAGATCAGTTTTTTGAATCAATACTCCCATGTGTTTGGCAATTGCAATTTGGTCGGTGCATTCTTCTTTAGTTTATGTTACTCAAAATATTTGTTTGCAAAAAAAAAACAGAAAACAACAACAGTTGAACTGAAAGAAAAAGTATTAAAATTGCGAACATACATATTTAAATGCATTCTCTCCTGCTATATTGTTCAAGGATATTTACTTCACTTTTGCTTCTTCAACATCTGTTTGCAATTTTAATACATTTTCTTTCAGTTCAACTGTTGTTGTTTTCTGTTTCTTTTACAAACAAATATTTTTAGCCAAAATTTTCCTATTCCAACCTTATTGAAATAGACCTGGGGACACTGTGGATGGTTTTGTCTTGTAGGGGTCTCATAAGTGCAGTTGGTGACTGTGGCCCTGGACTAGCTCGCAAACTAGCCAGGAACAGATATTTCCAACGTAAGTCAGTTGGGTACCCGTAACTGGGCATCAAACAATAGAGACGAACCACTGTGGAGCGCATTATGCCCAAACAACTGCTTAGTATCCAACTGTATCAAATCATATGGTTCGTTATGGCTCATATGCATTTTTCTTTACAATCAATTTTGTTTTTAACGAATTTGTACACAGTTTTTACTTCATGTATGGAGTTTAGGTCGGCATAAACTCAACGTGATAATAAACAGTTCAAATTAAAAACCTGCATTTTGCGGCTGTTCAGCAATTCATGATATCACGTTTATAAACACCGCTGGTTCTCATGTTTAGAAATGTTCACAACAGGTTTTTGTGATGAAACCTGTATAAGACAAACAATAAAAGTTAAACAGAAATTATATAAAAAAAAACAAAATGTTACATTATAAGATTAATGTAGCAGTTTAAATCTGGAGCTAAACAAGAATTTAACTCGACCACAAAAAGTGGAAAAACTCACTAAAGTCCGACGAAATGTTGGCAATACCGATGTCCATGTGAGTATTGTGGATGTCAACTGATGGAACTTAGTTTACATGAAAACATTTTGTTGCCACTTTTACAAACAACCTCATCCACATCAATTGCAAAAAGTTCAGGGTTCTCCAATTCTATTTTGTTCCAATTTGATGAAAGTTTTGAAAATAATTTGGATTCTTCTGTGAATTGGTCGAGATACCAAGCAACACTCATGTGATAGGATGGGTTTGTGTAGTAAGGCTTGCAATGAAAATCCATGAAAGCTTTATTCACGATCTGAACGACTTTATTCAGTTGTTGAATTGCAGGTTGCGCTGAAATCTGGAATTGTTTGCAAACAATAACAAACAATCTGATACCAAATCAAGACAAGAAATGCTGTCAAAAAAGTTTCACCCTTACCTTAAACCCACAAAATGATCTTGTTTTTTCATCGTTCACATAAATATTCAAATCATCAGATGATAATGTGATTGAAAATCTTCGAAACCGTTTTAAATTTTGTCTGAGACTTTCCACTCAAGGGTCTATGCAGTGGTGAGGTATGACATTAGTCCTTGAAATACTCACATGGAAATCATCCACAAGATGCCATGTCGATTCTATCAATTAATTCCCAAACATTTAAAACTGTACACAATAATTTAAGCAGATAATTTAATACCCTTTTCTCTGCTTTCGAGTGTTTTTTCAACGTTGAATTTAAATTCATCCAAACTTTTTTTAGGGTAAGGTATGTAAACATACGTTGCCCAATTTCCGTGCTCGTGGGGGAACGACCGGATTCGACTTCGGTGTTCCTGGGGTTTCAACGACTTGGTGTCTCCAAACAATGAAGAAATAGCTTGCGGTAAAGGCAAATTTACTTTGGTGCCAGCTTGATCTACTTGCGTAAATTGCTCGTCGTTATCGCTAAAATCAGAATCACTGCCGTAAGCGTCACAAAGCGAAGCAAAGGCCGCCATTTTGACCAGAAATCAGTTTAAAACCGGCACCTTTAATCAAATATGAGGGAAAGCACCCGAAAAACCATTGAAGTGTGCAAACGTCAACATCGGTATGAAATGCAACAGGGGGCAAACTTTGTTTCCCCTTACAATTACTAAACAGCTAAACTGTACTGACTGCAGTGGAAACATCACTGTTCGTTGGCGAGTTACTTTAATGGCGCGTTTGTAATGCTAGAAAGTGACCACGTGGTGCCGCTGTGCGTACATTTTCATCCCAGTGTTACGAACGGGAGACACTTAAACCACCTCACGGATGGGCGAAACGGGATTTCTCCGTTTCATGCGTGGCTACTCAACATTAGTTTTCACGAAGACTTTGCAATATTATAACTCTAATATTAAGTTTGTTTACGCAAAAACGTTGTTACACACTAAAGTCCCGTTTACAATACAGACGATTCCGTGTTTGTTTTATTGTGCGCGCATGCTGAGTTGTGCTGGGATGGGATGTGCCGGTCTGTGCTAGGATGTGCTCGCTTTTGCTCGACGAGCATAAATTCGGGCACAGTTGGGCACATTTCGGCACACATTAATGCGAGAGTGCAAGGCGACTGCTTAAAAGGAGAGGACATATATTATTTTAGTGGTGGTTGTGTGATGTGACCGCGTTTGACATGTGAGCGATTGTTTTGAGAAATGGTGCCGTAACTGCATTACAAAGCGGTGTGTAGAACGGCGTCTAAGCGGGATGCTGCTGTAAAAAACCATTGGTTCAATTATACCATCTTTGTTTTCATAATCTGTGCTGTTTGGTTCAACATACTGTAGTGTTACCTTGCGTCGTAAAAATTACGTAAAACTATGTAAAACAGTACATGCTTTTTGTTGAAGAATACGTACAGCCAATAGCAACAACTTCAATTTGTACTTATAATAACGCTGGCGGGGCTGAGAAATGCAAGGCAAGATTGACATCCTTAAAAAAATTATCAACGTAACTTGTCACTTTCACTTGTCGGTTTCGTGTTCATTACAGGGAAATCCCCGTAGTCGTGCTCGATTATTTCAGTAGTGTAAACACCGTGTGTCCCAGACTGTGCTGTGCCGTGCCAGACTGTGTTCGTGTGTAAACGGGCCTTAATAGGGGAGATAGCATAAGACTGAATGATGAATTGTGGGATTAACCTATATTCAATATATGCTTATATTTAGCAACATTCATCCGTTTAAAATATGCGTTCAAATATACGTCATTAAATATACGTCACGAAAACCAAATTAATTGATTGAACTAGTGGTTATGCACACAGCGCCTGACCCGAATGGGTGATGATCATTAACAATTTCGATAAGAGTTAATTAAATAAAATTCATTACGCCTTTTGAAAATGGTTTCGTCGTTTCGTCATCTTCATAAACAATTGCAATTAACGGTTAAAGTTTATTGAAACAAATGAACGGATATCAGTAGGTTGAGGTTTTGCCAGTAGATACGAAGCTTTGAACTCAGTGTACAGAGCTTTTAATAAACAGAGGAATATTTTTGAGAAAAAAATACATCGCAAACTCATTTTCGGAAATATATATGAGATAAAACTATTAATATTGCTATTTTTGTTCAGCTTAAAGGTGGTGGAAGTACATTGTGTTTCTGGTTTAAGAAGAAGCCTCTTCGGTTCCGGTGTCTTGCTGTCGCGTTCCGCTGATCTGTTGAATGCAAGAGTGTGTTATGTTCTGTGTGCTGTGTAAAAGTATAAGTGGAGTTTCAGAGCGCGTTTCAGAGTGCAAGACATTTAGTTTTTGTCGCAGCATCAAAATGAATGCAATTCGTTGATGGGGAAGAAATTGTTTAAATTTGGACGAATATTGGGTGAGATAGCATATGACTGAATGATGAATTGTGGGACATTAAACCTATTCAATATATACTTATATTTGGCAACCTTCATCCGTTTGAAATATACGTCATCAAATGTACGTCACGTAAACCAAAATAATTGATTGAAATAATGGCTATGCACACAGCGTCTGTCCCGAATGGGTGATGATCATTAATAATTTCAGTTGGAGTTAATTAAACCAAAAATCATCATGCCTTCTGAAAATAGTTTCGTCGTTTCGTCATCTTCACAAACAATTGCAATTAACGGTTAAAGTTTATTGAAACAAATGAACAGATATCAGTAGGTTGTGGTTTTTCCAGTAGATACGAAGCTTTGAACTCAGTGTACAGAGCTTTTTATAAATAGAGGAATAAGTTGATTTACGGAGATTCGTTGATTTCTAATTGAGGGGTTGGATGAAATTTTATTGCAAAACGCATGCGATGTGATTACAACGTAACATACCATCACTTTGGTAATATGGTTATTGGGTTGGAAATATCCATGGAGAGACAGAATTCCTTTTTCTAATCGAAGCTAGGTTTTATTATTAAAGTATTACTTGCAAATTATTCAAATCCTGAAGGTTTACTCGCAGTACCGAAATGAATGCAATGCAGTTAATCGGTCGGCAATGTGTGAATTTAGTCGAGAAAACGATGGCGCAGAAACCTTTCAAAAGATTTTGAAGCAATTAAAGCTTTTACTTCTTTAAACGCATCATCGCGTGATACAATGTTGTCGGATTTAAATTGTAAAATGTCTAAAGTAATTGTATGTTGTGTTCTATATTCAGGGTGATGTTCTGAGAGGTGTTTAGGCGCGCTTGCATCACATTTATCGTTGAATGGAACAATCGTTTTGCGTCACATGATTTCGCAAAACAATTTGGTGAACGTGATATTTTGTTCAGCTTAAATAGGTGGTTGTGCGTACGTTGTGTTTCTGGTTGAATTGGTAACCTCTCCAGTTCCGGTGTCTTGCTGTCGCATTCCGCTAATCTGTTGAATGCAAGAGTGTGTTATGTTCTGTGTGATGGGTGAAGGTATTAGTGGAATTTCGGAACGCATTTGCGATGAAAACACGGGAAACGCAGTGTGACGCGTGGGGTTAGCGATCAGTCAAATAATGAACACGTTATAATGTTGCCGTGTACAAACAACATCTATGATTTATAGAGAAGGTTCGATTGAACACATTGTGAAATCAAAAGTAACATGATTTAATGGTTTCCTAATAAATTACATCACTCATAATAGTTACTGCACTCACATGGAATTCAATGTTTTATTAAATAAATAAATTTAATTGAGAATGTACAGTGATTTGAGCCAGATGGTGCGTATGTAGTGTTTCGGCCACAATGGTGCGACCGTCAGAGTCAGAAACGGAATTAAGAATTCGAAGATTGTGGGAGTTTGGAAGAACTGCGACACCCCCGCAGGCTGGGCCTTTTGGAGGTGTCGAGTTTTAAGAGGGTGGGGCCATAAGTCGGACTTCCACAGGGATTCCGGTTGCGAGAATGAATTTCTTGTGGGCAAAAATGTCAAAGTTTAAAGAGGAAAGGTACCGGCACAGGACCAGCAATGTGTGAATTTAGTCGAGAAAACGATGGCGCAGAAACCTTTCAAAAGATGCGCGTTTGCAACACATTTAGTTTTTGTCACAGCACCAAAATGAATGTAATTCGTTGATGGGGAAGAAATGATTTAAATTTAGACGATTAATAGGGGAGATAGCATAAGACTGATTGATGAATTGTGGGACATTAAACCTTTTCAATATATGCTTATAATTAGCAAACTTCATCAATTTGAAATAAGCGTCATGAAATGTACGTCGCGAGAAGCAAAGTAATTGATTGCACACAGCGTCTGTCCCGAATGGGTGATGGTCATTAACAATTTAAGTTGCAGTTAATTGAACCCGAAATTTCGTCGTTTCGTCATCTTTATAAACAATTGTAAATTAGAGCTTATTGAAACAAATGAACAGATATCAGAAGGTTGTGGTTTTGCAGTTGATACGAAGCTTTGAATTCAGTGTACAGAGCTTTTTATGACAAAGGAATATTTTTGTGATAAAAAAATATCGCAAACCGATTTTCGGAAAGATATACGAGATAAAACTATTATTATTGCGATTTTTAATTTGGTTTAAACCTTTAAATTACTTGTTTACTTGTAGCGTATGTTCTTTCATTTTATGTAGCAATGATGTTAAAGTATTATTTGCAAGCTTTCCTGCTTTGTTATCTGCAATGCAAGAATCAATGCAATTCGTTGATAGGTAAGCTGCGTTTCAAATTTACCAAATAAAATTTTTATATACTGCTTATAAGTCCACTAAATATTTCGTTTCCACAGCAACGTGTGACACAAAGTTATCAGATTTAAATCACTCAATTTCAAAAGTAATCTGCCCACCCAACTGCTTGAGACAATATTCGGATTTGTGTGGAAGTGATGATTACGCCTCTGGTCCCCTTTGTCTGGCTGCAATGCATGCAGGACTGATGGACAGTAAGTTACAGTGACAGTACCCTGGCATGTTTACCGGATTTTCTTTGGTATGAACTCAAACCCAATATTTTAGATGATGGAGGCTACTTTGAAGTATACAAAAGTGATCCAATACATGAATATAAAGGATTGGACAGGAACGGAGTGAGAAGCAAATCTTGTTCGTTTGCAAAATGGTCGTACACATTTGAAAGTAAGCTATACTCCGGGTAGCTTTTGGTTAGAATAAGTAATTACTATTTATGTAAATATAGTGAAATGTAGCACGACAGGAAACAGTGAGTTTTCTGTAACTGATGTATTTTGTCCACCTGGTTGTTCGTCCAACTACGTCTGTGGAACAAATTCGTACAACAAGAATTCCTCGGTTTGTGCCTCTGCCATTCACGCTGGTATCTTGTCGCGTAAGTTGGTGTAATTAACACTTTGTGGTTTGTTTGAATCAATCATGAATATTTTCAGGAAGTGGAGGATACGTGACGTTTTATTCTAGAAACGGAAGACGCTCATTTATTGGTTCGACCAAGGGTGGTGTAACCAGCAAATCGTGTGGTTCATCAAGTCAATACTTTTCGTTCACTCGTAAGTTAACAAAAAGCCTTCTAACAGATAAACAGGGATTGAAAGTGAAAAGAAGTGATAAACGAAATAACGCTTGTTTTCCAATATTTCAGATGAAGATTGTTTGAGAACTTGTTCTAACAACGGTGAATGTTTGTCTGGAGCTAACGACCAACATTGTTCTTGCAACCCCGGGTTGATCGGGTCAGACTGTGAAATAGGTAAGAAATTGCCCTGAAAGCTGGAATATTTGGCACTAAGAGAAATGTGCCAAGTAAATCGTAAACGATTTGAAAGTGCAAATTACGCTTTAAAAATAATACGCTACAACTCACATTGATTCTGGCGCCAATCTTTTCTTAGCTGACGTCAACCAACAGGAAGAAACTGTTAATTATTTCATGTTGTAATGTTTTTCCTGTTTAAGCAGCAGAATATTTGATAGTTCTGAATTTTCGGCCTTACGAAATTTCACTTATAGCCGTGTTGAAGGTGCTGTTCTTAATGAAGTTCATGCCTCGCGTTTACTTCGGAGCTAAATGCCACTCAGTATGTGACAGTCCACTGAAATTGATCGTAATTATCATATTCAGATATAAACGAATGCGCGAATGTAATGCACAACTGTCATCAACATGCAACTTGCATCAACACCGTCGGCAGTTTTCAATGTTCTTGCAACGCAAACTACACCGGAGATGGCATTGATTGTTGTAAGTTTGACGTCGTTTTTACAATATACAAATACAGGGATTCCAACCTCCAGGCCACGAACCGGTTAGAGTCCGTGATGCATTTGTAACCAGTCAGTAGAAAATCGAAAAATAATGGCATGTTTTGAGGAATGCCACATTCTAACTGTGGTTATAATCGAATTACAGACAAAATAAACTACTTTTTACGCAACCTATTACACTATAGTGTGCTGTAGGGCTGTGAAGTCAACTCTTTCCTTGGAGTAAGAATGCAAATTCAGATCATGAAACTTGATTCCTTTTTAGATCCAGATTTCTGTGCACAAAATCCTGGTATTTGCCAGAACAATGGAACTTGCATGGATACAAAAACCTCCTACAATTGTTCATGTGCCCACGGGTACAGCGGATCACATTGCGAAAAAGGTAAGATTTTGTAGTTTTGTGTTTGATTTCTTGTTTGGATGAAAGGAATGCAATTTATTAACAATGTTTATGCAAAAGACTTGAAAATGCCAGGTAAATTCTGCCTAAAAATAATACGCTACAACTCATATTGATTCTGGCGACTATATATTCTTAGCTGACGTCAACCAACAGGAAGAAACTGTTACTTATTTCATGTTGTATTGTTTTTCATGTTTAAGCAGCAGAATATTTGATAGTTCTGAATTTTCGGCCTTACGAACTTTCACTTATAGCAGTGTTGAAGGTGCTGTTCTTAATGAAGTTCATGCCTCGCGTTTACTTCGGAGCTAAATGCCACTCAGTATGTGACAGTCCACTGAAATTGATCGTAATTATCATATTCAGATATAAACGAATGCGCGAATGTAATGCACAACTGTCATCAACATGCAACTTGCATCAACACCGTCGGCAGTTTTCAATGTTCTTGCAACGCAAACTACACCGGAGATGGCATTGATTGTTGTAAGTTTGACGTCGTTTTTACAATATACAAATACAGGGATTCCAACCTCCGGGCCGCGAACCGGTTTGAGTCCGTGATGCATTTGTAACCGGTCAGTAGAAAAAAAGAGAAAATTTAATGTCATTAATTTGAGGATGCCACATGCTGTCCTACATGACAACCAGCTAAACGAAAATGCCTCGCGTGCCTGACTGTAAATATCATTGAAATACGGACTAAATAAAACCCACTTTTAAACAATCTATCACCGTAGTGTGTGTAGGGCCGTGAAGTCAACTCTTCCCTGGAAGTAAGAATGCAAATTCAGATCATGAAACTTGATTCCTTTTTAGATCCAGATTTCTGTGCACAAAATCCTGGTATTTGCCAGAACAATGGAACTTGCATGGATACAAAAACCTCCTACAATTGTTCATGTGCCCACGGGTACAGCGGATCACATTGCGATATAGGTAAGATTTTTTAGTATTGTGTTTAATTTCTCCTTTGGATGAAAGAAATGCAATTTATTAACAATGTTCATGGTGTTCGAAACATAGGCTCGTTTCCAACCTGCAAGGACGCGTTACAAAACGGCCTTAACGTAAGCGGAGTCTACAATTTAACTTCTCCTCTGACTTTCCAGGGATTTTGCGACATGGATGGTGGAGCTTGGCTGGTAAGTTTGCCTCTCGAGGCTGAAACTGTATCCTAAGTTTAATGGTTGGGAAGCGTTCGGTGGTCGTTTACATGACAAGTAATTGTCTGAACACCTTACCTTGGTTATGATAAATACCAGGTGTTCCAGCGTCGTTATGATGGATCTTTGAGTTTCGATAGAGATTGGGTGGATTACAAAAATGGGTTTGGGGATCTAACAAAAGAATTTTGGATGGGTTTGTATTCCAATAAAGCAATCCTTAACTAAACGTCTTACAAGTTTAAATACAAACTTACAACTGCTGTGAAATTTTGAATAATAGTTGGTTTTAAATTTAATGCATCAACTGAACATTTACTGAGTGTTACAACTTGCGCACACCGAGTTAAATATACAGGCCTACCAAGCAAAACGTTTCAAGCAAGCTTCGTAACAATCCTAGTGCCAATATAACAGTATCAGTTAATCCAATTTAAATTCCAGTGTTTTCAGCAATATTATTACAACCAACAAATTTAACAGGTTTGGAGAAACTGCATCAAATCACCAGTGCGTCCACTAGATGTCGCCTTCGTGTTGACCTTCAGGATTTTTCCGGAGGTCAAGGTTTTGCCGAGTATAGGTAAGACTATAACGTATTTAACGTTTTCAAATTAATGCCATTGTTCCAACGATAATTTACCCGATGCTGCCATGTCGTCATAACTAACAAAATCTTAAAAGTCATTAGGGAAATACCCCCCTTATTACGTCAGATTCACAAAATTCGTGTTTGAAGTTTGAAGCAACACAGAATATTCTTGCTGTGTTTCAATGTATTTACTCGGTTCGGAATAATTATGAAACAAAAAATTTAGATACCGCACACACATAGGGATTGTAATCAACTCGTAACGACCCCACATCACCGGTCTTGAGGTTTGCGCGATCGCTTGGTCGCGGATTGCCGGGACTGAGCTCAGTGGGGCTCGGATTGGGTCGAACGTCACCTTTTTGCGCAGTTCAAGCGAAATTAACCACGGTCAAACCGTTTGACAATTGATGGCAGCAATTCAGTGAATATTAGTGCTGTGTCCCGCATAGATATATGGGATGAAAAGATTATTATATTCTCCATCTAACACCCATGCATAATCCATGGTTTGAAATTTCGATTTTCTGCCCAACATGCTCGGCTCCCAATGTTTCGAATGAGGCAACAAAAATCCCGTAATCGCGACGTGTGAGACGCTGACACAACTTGATTGTCAGTGTATAAGTTGTATAGTGTAAACACTCTGTGTTCTCTTTGCCCACCCCTGGGTTAGCTGCTGGTCGTTGCGTGGTTGATTGGATATTGTTGGGTCTCTATGCAAGAAAATGGGTGCATTGGCCTGCAGAGTTAATTCCTTGGCCAGTGGTTCTTATCCGGTGGGAAATTTTAGGGTTGTAGGTGGATAATTGGTCGGCACCGAAATACACAAAAGTAGTTGTAAACGAAATATAATGATCTGTATTCACTGTGTGTTGTACACTTATTGGTAATTGGTAATGCCATGCGGTAGAAAAAGTTAAAAAAGTATAACAGATATAACGAAAATACAATAATTAAATTCTTAGTTAAAAAATGTAAATACCAGTGGGAAATAAGGATTCCGTTTACACTGGAAGTAGGAAATGAGATAAAAAAGGTTAAGAACCACTTAAAAAAGGTTAAGGAAAATCTGTTGCCCAGACGAGTTTATGCGGTCGTTGTTGCCCAAGTCCTTGTGGTAAAATCTTGAGTGCCAAGTACTGACCTTTGCCAAAACGTTGCATCTTGACTGGAAAGTTAGAATTATCCGCTTTGTTCTTCAGCTACAATAAAGCCTCCTTGTAATCCTCCAGTCGTTTGTGAACTTAAAGTTGAAAAATAACTGGGTTTCCTTCTGAAAACTTCCAATCCCACTCTGTGTTTATTGCTTAGTTGACAAATAATTATCCCACACAACACAACACAATGTATGACACATGTCGTTTATTACGTCATAAAGGGTTTTATGTTGAACAATAATTTCCATGAGCAACAAACCAATGTAAGCGGATTGATTTAAAACAACAAATTATCCGTTGTTATTTAAATTACTTTGCATTAAATTAAACATTATGACATTGTTCTTTTCAGTACTTTCAGCATTGGCGATGAAGGAAGTTCTTACACAATTACTATATCCGGATATTCGGGGAACATATCAGATTCCATGGCTGATGGTTGGTCCCACAGTCTAAACGGGATAGGATTTTCAACACGCAGCAGAGACCATGATACGTGAGTAATAATGATACAACGTGTCTGATTATATTTCTGTTTTACTAACGAAGTAAATCGAGTTGAGTCAAAAAACATAAAAAGCATTTCTTCAAATAGTTGATTTTCGTTGACAAAGTTAACCGCCCACCCTAAATCAACAATTGTAAAAATCAATTGCTCTGAAACAGGGGGTTGCGTTAAAGTTTTAGTTAAACACAAATTTTAACTGAGTTTAAATAAGTTGTAACACAGAGTTGTTGACAACCGACTTAATTATAATTGCAGGTATCCAGGAAATTGTGCTGCAAACCATGGTGGAGCTTGGTGGTATCGTAGATGTTCAAATGCCCGCCTCAATGGTCCGTGGTCGAGAACTTCTACTGGTAGCAACACTATGAGTTGGTATTATTGGAAAAACTCACATGGCGGAATTATGAGTTCTAAGATGAAAGTGAAATGCGAATAATTGTTGGGGAGGTTTAAAGTGACGAAAATTAACATTGCGTCGTTAGTTACCATGGCAACGTTGTGTTGATTTACAATTATTGACAGACATTGTAAATACTTTCACCTGTTTTGATAAAGGCTTTAAATCGTAAATAACAGGAAAGCAATTATACCGAACCGAATTTATTCCACAAATCCTTACAATTTTTGTGTTAAAAGCGAACTTCACCTTTCTGCATGTTTGTTATTATCATGGTATTTGTAGGGCGTTACTTAAAACGTCTACACAAATAATAACACTGCCGTATATCTGACTCCTGATAAAAAGGCTGCTATCAAACCCAAAGTCAACGATCAGTTTAATACATAATAAACAAGCGCACGAGGACTAACAATAACACGTTACAAACCACGCGTACAAAAAGTCTCTGTCCTATATGTCCTTTGTCCTCTGTCCCTTCGTATCTTTTTTACGCAAAAGACATGTGACCTATATAGAAAATGCATACCGGGTTATTTGAGTTCGGATTACCACGTGACACATTTGAAAAGGCGGCTTGTTGCTGGAAGTGTCAACGAACGAATAGCACGTTCGCCGTAAATGAGTTAAACTTGGTTTACAGCGTGATTATTATCCGACGTTAATAAAAAAACGGTTGATGCCTGAAAAACACAACATAATAATTGCAAATATGACGTCGACACTACATATTATTACATTTTGTGCGTTTCGGATGCCACTTCTTCCATAGAATTATGTCAACGTGTCAATTAGATATTGACAACATATTCCGCTTTATCATTCCTTGTATATCATGTCGTTGTTGCAAAATCACATGCAACCGTTTCCATGCTTTATGTTGATAATCCATGTAAATATAAACATTGATCCATCAGATTTGACAGTTGATTTCTGATTGGAAGATGTCAGAAAATTTGATTCAGTTCAGTTCGACTTTCTCTGATAAACCCCAAAAATGCATTCACGCCAATTCACCGCTAACATTTGCAGAAATGCGCGGATATCGCGGCGCCATTTCTCCGACTTATGGGAAAGGTTTTATGTGAGGGTAAATTGTGTAACAAGGTTTCTTGTCAACACCCAGGTCCTCATTGCAGCCCAAATGATGACGTAACGGCCGTGGGTCTTCGAGTGGCGTCTGTCACGTGTTCCATTTGTGTTGTTGTTTTTGTCTGTTCAGTTACCTGCCTCCCTCTGCACACACCTTGCTGCAACTCATTCTTACTTGACACTGATGATGAACACAGTGGTGTTTGAAACGTTTGCTTCGGCATGAGTAGCATACTAGCTTTGGCTTTAATTTACAAATCATTTTCTTGTCACCTCCCAAGGTTAGACCTTATACACTCTTGTGTAATAACCTAACTTAACACAGCAGTTTGTGGAGGACACAGACGCGTCTGATGCGTCTGCCGGTTGCATTCCATGGCAGAATGTAGATTGCATGGAGAGAGTGAAGTTTTGTAGAATTGATTCCTGAACTCGAAATAAATTACTCGATAAATAGAATTTCCAGCCACCAAACACCAAGGATCATGACGTCAGTTTCAGGCCATGTTAAAAACCAGAATTTTTCGACAAGATCTCAAAATACGAATTTCTTTTCGATCCCAATTCAGGGTTTGTTTCTTTTTTAAAACCGAGCGACAGTGAAACAATAGCAGTAATTGGAACGTAACAATAAGCAATTGTGACATCACAGGCATCAACTGGCTTGCCGCAGACATACAAGGAACTGTGTTTATAAAACAACCAAATCGAAGAAGCAATAAATTGATGCAAATGTACAATAAATAATATTAGACAGATAACAATGTTAAAAGATAGGCAGTCTAAGGATAAAAGAGTTAACAACAATCGGTACGAAAGCGGTTGGAATATTTCATGTTACGTGGTGACGTCGTCGTATTGATGACGTTATTTAGATGTTAAAATTAGGCGGAAACACATGTTTTGGGTGTGGTTCATGATTGCGGCAAAAAATTGTGAAATAATATTGAAATTACAAATCACAAGTTGAACAGCCATGAGTGGGACTGACAACTTTATCGCTGGTTGTGATTTCTATGGTTATGGAATTTGGTTTCCCGAAAACAAAATAGACAGAAAAGATCACCAAGTGCTTCAGGACAAGAAAGAATATGACTAGCGTAAAAAACATGTGAAAGTGGCAAAACAAATGAAAATCGTAACTGCAAGGTTTAAACACTGGAGCGGAGTATTGAGAGTGGGTGTAAGCGTGTATGCCGAAACTATAAGATACATGATCCTGTAAATAAACCTTACTGGACGTGAAAGACTTGGAACATTTCGCGAGCTCGTTCGGGTACAACGACACCCTGGTTAACTCTGTGAATCCTCCCAACCGACGAAAGTTTTTGCTGAGTAATGTCACAAAAACATGCATCGGCGAAGGTAATATTGTGTGGTAATGTGGAAGCCATTGATATAGATCGCTGTGGTTCATATGGTGACCCTGTGGAAAACCCCTGATTTTAACATTCAAGTTTGTGGCTAGAACGACAAATACTAAAGTTTCGTTAAAATCTGAACGCAATAAAATTGCTCGGTGTCAACTTTCAATGCTTTCGGCGGAAGAGGGCGGTGACGTAAGCTCGCATGAGTTTCACAATCTCATTAACTTGTTCTGCGGTGAAGGAAATGTCCCCTCTTGACTCGGTCTGAAGTCTGAAAACATTCGCAGATCCCGCTCCGAAAGACTGGATCCTGAGAGGAAGACACAATAACATGTTCAACTCAAGGAATGTAGCTGCAAAATCTTGTCAAATTGTTTGGAACAGTGGTTCTGAGACTTTTCAAACGTCAGAGCCGAATTCGAAACCGGCCGCAGCAAACCCGAGACTCTATTTGAAAACTTTATTTGTAAGTGGGCATTTGACCGAATCAAACATTTGGGCCGTAGTTCACCAACAATTTTGTTTTCTGACGCCAAATAAACTGCAGGGAAATATGGACTCCACGTTACCCCACTACTATGGTTATGGTAAGTTTATGTTTCGTAAAATAAACTGCATTATATTCATAAGACCTACAAGCAGAAACGTTGAGAGCCAATAACTCCAACAAGTTTCGTGTCTTCCCGCGTTGAAAACGAACCATTGTGTTCGATCAAACTTACTTTTCATATGAGAAATGATCCAGGGACTGTGAGTGACCTCGTTTGAACACAGTTGCTCCCTGCGCCGATATCGCCAGAGTGAGAAGGGTTTGACCGAACTGCGCGTCGTGATTTTCAACTTTAAACAAGTAGGATCCGTATCCGGGCCATCGACGTGCAAGGTTAACATATTCAGCCTGAAACAAATTGTTGAGATAAAATGAATTAGACGGAATGAAGAGAACGCGAAATATGCTGAACATAAAATTATGCGAATAATATTTAAACATCAAGCAGCCAAATACAATGCCAATAAATATCAACCACGGGCAGAGATGCACCGACATCCAATAACACAAAACTCCAGTCTTATTGTTTAGTGAGATTATTGTGATACTGACCACGGCGTCTTCTTGCGGCATTCCTCTCAATCTCCTCCATCTATCCAGGACGTTTGATTTGACATCCTGCAGTTCCTCCAGGAAGAGAGTCCTCTTCATCTCACCGCTCTCACCTTCCTCCTTCACCTTCTTTATCCCTCTCTTCCGGAACGTGTTAAAAAGACTCGACCCCTGAAAGAATTAAAATCTGACGAAACTCTTCGTTGACAAAAACGATTTGTTAAATTTTAACGTTTCGGCCTCTATTCGCTTCGTCCACAAATTAAAATTCTTTGTTGTTTTACTAACTATCAATATACGAGCTGATTTAAAGAATGACGATTAGTTGTGGAATACGATTCATGCGCGGTTGGTGCCAACGTCCAAATATAACTTAATTTTGTTTTGAACAAAAACGAATTTAACGCGTGCGAACAATAAATATGCGGAATAAAATGGCACAGGCACCGATAAAACCACAGTTTATCGAGTCAGGCCCCCATGGGATCGGATAACTAGCATGGGATGAAAGGATGTGTTCGAAGTGGGGCAGATCTACGTGGCGAGTTTGGAATTTAACGTAATTTATGAGAACGTCTTAATTACCGAAAAAATCAAATTGAGACCGAATAAAAACCGTTTGCCAAAGTTGATGTAGATTTCGCATGTTGCGCCACCATAGCAGTTAATCACAGTGACCAGGTCCCTCATCTTCAGCACAGCACAAATCTCAGCAATGGAAGGAACCATCTCACGTTGACGTGACCTCTGCTGACTCAGCGCATTTTCACCGAACTCAGCATAAGCTCCACCAAGAGTGACAGGAAATCGCTCTTGTACCCTGATAACGGATGTCAATCAACAAACGGTGAAAAGGGATCCCCGAATAATCATTACTGTACAGATTCCCAGGTATCTTAGGCACATTTCAAGTGTATAGTCAACAGCGCGAGGTATGATAAGCCGAACCGCTGTAATGCAAAACTACTGCTTAGTAGCAAGTGCTTTGGCCCGGCAAAATCGTCGGTGGACGTTAAGGTTTAAGATATTTGTTGGCTTATCTCTCATTAAACGAGCATTTTGTTTCAAATTTACTGGGAATACAAAGCATTGAGGCAAGCAATAAATTCTGGTTTACCAACAAAAGTGGGGTTAGAGATGTTTTAGAATTAGCGCTCAGACCAGATATTCACAAACTTTTCGTCTGCGAAACCTATAAAGATTGTTTATCTTAACCAAGAACCCCCAAATTTAGTAAACCTTTGTTGTGTCAAGGGTTCCGCGAACTCTACATTGGATAACGAAGTTATTTACACACTTAGTGACGTCATACCTCTTCAGATGCAGCTTCAGGTAAGACAGCACGGGACGTGATGGGTGGTACGCGCAACACATACAAGCTATGAGATGCCAGTAATGCGGACATGACGTCACATGAAGCTGGTCACACATTTGCTCGTCTGTGGTGAGTTGGAGGGTGTAGATGGCGGTTTGTTTGATTAATTGGAGGTAAAGCTCGTCCTGGAATAGCTTGGAGCCGTGGCACACTCGCATGATCGCCTGGAACGAACAGATAGATGGTTTGTTGGCTGGGCGGTGTCGCAATGCTTTTTGATTGTCTGTTTTGAATGCTGATTGACGTCAAGTAAAACTTTGATATAAATTGTGATCTGTGAACATCATTCCCCACTCATTGCAAAGAAAGATCCACAATTACCTGACAAACGTCATAACATGTGCAAATATATAGGGGAGGAAACTCAATTACAGGCGGGAATTCGAGAAATATCAAAAAGCAAAATTTAAAAACGATTTTTTTTTATTTTTTTCACCTGGAGTGATTTCGCTTCCTCCTCTATGTTCTGAAAAGTCCGTTCATCCATTTGAAGGAGGACGTTAAAATCCTCACAGCCTCGTCCCTCAACGTGTAGTGGTCGTCACGAGAGGGCACCTGTGAGCGAACAACGGTTGATTATGATTTCTATGCCCTTTTTTCTAAGTAGCGAAACTACTAATTTTTTAATTTTTTTGGAATAATCAACTTGGTTCGTTAGCAACACAACAATATGAGCAATGTTACGTCACAGATAGTTCGGGTAAGATGATGTTGACGTCATCGTGGTTTTATGACAACCACGTGGATACTTGCAGCACTATTAAGTTTGCGTTAGTATTGGATTCTGGGACGGATAGTTGTAATAATTGCTGGGTCACCTGTTCGTATGGAAGGAATAGCAAAGGGGATCTTAAAGGCTCGCTTGATTGCCTGAAGATTGGGTTCCTCTTGTAGATCAAGTCGATCTCCTTTTCATTGTCGTCTGAACGCTGTTGCAACATACACAAATTTTTAGCCATATTTTCATACACTATGGGCAACATGCTAAATATAAGTGAAAGAATGAAATGCTTTGGGCAGAGTCGATTTGTTAACAACATTGTAATAATATTCCTGATGTGCTTTTTAAGCAGGTAATTTCAAAGCAATGAGGTTTTCGCCTGGCTACCTAAGTGGCAAGATAATCACCAGACACATTACCGACATATTAGATCGAAATAGTTGCCCTGTAAGCAGATTACTCCAAGCAATAAGTTCAGTTTCAATTCTACACTTCTGTACCTTGATCTTGTCCATTAGGATCTTTGTTTTGGTGATAATCAGAGGTTGTCCATCTATCATAGCCTGGATCTCACTGCTCCAGATGTTCGCGTCTTCCTCTACCTCCGTGCTGAGTCGGAGGGTGTGCTTCCTCCCGTACACCACAATCTCCCACAAACCTGTCTGCGTCTGTAGTGAAATAGAGGTGGCGTAACTTCTAGTGTAGAAAGTGTGGATCGAAACTACAGCTGACGGTCAATGTTCAGTAATATTACACAAAAAATCACATGCTTAAAGGGATCAACGTATATTTCCCTTGTGTTATACCAGACTGATCCTGTTTAAACAAGTGCTTTTTGTGTAGGCAACATACATATTATTAAACTTTATTACATTCGTTTTATGATTTTAATTGTTACGTGTTTTACATGGTAAGACGGAATCGTCCAGCTATACAGGATCTCACAGCGAGGTTCGATTAACAAGTGTTCATCTCTAGTAAACACACGAAAGCTCACTTTTACTCCTACATACACCAGGGACTTACAAAGACGTTCTCGTCCGGTGAGGTGACAACACAGAGACTGTTGAGTCCCATCGACCCGATCTTCTGGGCATCGCGGTTGCTGTTCTTGAAATATTTGATCGCGTTTGGTTTCAGAACGAACCACCGACGTTGGTGACTCACTTTCTGCTTCTCGTAAGATGTTTTAAGCAACCAACCTTGCTGCATGAAAGAATCCTGGCCAGCCTGAAAGTGTTTCAACAATATTTTAGATTGTGGGCGAGCCTGAAGAGTTCTCTTACCACAAAGAAAAAATACGACATTAGTTATAAAAGAAAGTGTTACTGACTTTTATTTTCTTGACAAAACTTATTGTGTAATTTTTCTAAAAACACACTTTGTCGTTTCGATGTGTGACCAATTGTGAAGCAATCATTTAAAAACCTGAAGTCAAATGGGGTTTGGTTTCTGTCTGTTTAACACGTACCGAGTCGCCTGAACTTGCTGTGTTCTTGCTCTCATTGAGTAAAGTGATCCAGTGATGCATTTCCTCCCCCGAATCACTCGCGAATGTGTAAACACGTTGCGATGTCGTCACAGTGAACGTGTTCGACTTTCCTGCAGTCACAAACCACTTAATATTATTCACATCTTGTCGCCACGATGCCACGATAGGAGTAATTGGTTCTAATGAAGCATCCATAATGTATCCGATTCCTGAGATTAAAATCAGTGCCAGAACCCCTAAAGCCTATTTATATTGTAACGTCCTCTCCCTCAAGAGAAACTGACAACTTGCTAAAATACACGAGAGTCACCTGACACAGATATTGCGGTTGCCTGGGTAACGGTTTGACCGTCGACCGTCATCAGAGCGTTCTTCGGGTTCGCGAACTCGCTTTCCATGTTTGCTATCTCTTTCTCCGTGCTCGATACAATCTTCATCAACATGCTGCGGAAAAAAAGTTCCACTCAATAACATTTCACAGTATTTTCAGTGAAAGTCCGCACTGCATCCAAAGACTTTTTCCCAAACGTTGGCGATTCTGGTTTAAACTCACCTGTACCATTCCCCCGCCTCCTCGCTCGATTCCGCCGAAAGGTGGTGCACTTTTGATGACGTCATAATGATGTCAATGCCATTCTCTTTCTCTGTGACGTCAGTTACGTCGGAGATTTGACTGAGGTCGATCGTCCCCCGACACTTGGCGTTCTCTTCGTCGTTATCGTAAAACTTCAACTCCTGGTTGCGCAGCGTGAACCATCTGGATTTGGTTATTTGTTATTGTACCTTGTTTAGTGTTTTGTTGTTGTACCTTGTTTAGTGTTCAAGCTTCGTGTAACTTACAACTGCTACGTAGAACTAACAACGGAAATATAATATGAAATACATCGCCGACCACCAACCTTTTCTGCCAATTCTTCCTTGGGAGAGTTCCTCTCAGAGTTCCTTTGCCACTGTCAGCTTTCTTAAACAGCCAGCCGCACTTTAAACTATCCTGTTTGCTTCTGAAGATCATGAAAGTGCTGTTACTCAGGACGCACCACCGTCTCTTCCACTGGCTCATGAGGCCACCCTATAACAGGTTGTAAGGTTGTGCAATGATGTGTTTTCAAATATCAACCAATCTTCACAGTGGCAGAGGTTGGTGTGACGTTTGCAAGTTTTTTGCTTAAATGTTGTTGGCCAACTTACGTGGAGGTGAATTTTATTTCCATAACAAACTGAGCCATTTAGTTGTTGCACTGATCAATGTGATACGTAACAAGCGAACTGATCAATATCAACAACTGTATTACTATTACATCCTTAAAACGTCACGAAATTTCAGTGCGCCGTGAGAACATATTGGACGAATGCGAGTTGTGAAGACTGGGAACCACGAAGGTGGAAATCTCAGTCCAACATATTATTCCGTCTAACCTTCACGTCGAGGTAGGAATGAAAGTATACGTTGGGACTCCACTTCTCTGCGACCTCCATACCGCCACTAGTGGACGTTCCATCGTCACTCATGTCGTCATCATCGACGTCATCAAACGACGAATCAGTGTAATAACTCTCTATAGTGGGTAAACACCCATGAATAATGTTTAATTATCAACAAGTTTGATTGAAAACACCAGCAATAGTTCAACCCCCATGCATCATTTCAATACAAAAACATTGATGACGTCACGACAAATCACATGATGTCGTCACTACTTTGCCATAGAAGTAATAGCACCCCGTGTCAAAACTGCGAAATTTTAAAACAAAGCGTTTAAACACTTACCGTCGTCCATATCAGACGTTTTAATGTCTTCCGCTTCGTAATTCTCCTCGTCATCTGGAACAATTCCATCCTGTGTGTTCTGTGGGTCGGGGAAATATTTGTTTACTAACTTTTTCCATGTAAGGTTGAAATTAACCTTTTACACTTGTTGTTAGTTGAGAAACGATAAAGATTAACTTTAAATAATCAAGAATCAAAACCCTGGTCTGTTTGTAGCAAAAGAAAAACGCACACGGGCAACTGCAGAGTTACGTGTTAATAAAATAATATCAAATCGTTTGCTCTTAGCATAAATAAAACGACTGCCATATTGTTGTTTACTAATTGTCACCCAGTGCAAGAATACTTCCCTGCAAACATAAACAATATAACCACAACCTCTTCCCCGTCTCGGAAACTTACAATGTGACTCGTCGCCACTCAGGTAACTGTTACAAAACAACGTGCAAATCAGCTTAAAACAAAAACAAATATCGTACATTCATTTGATCGACGTCATACGATGTGTTATGCATCATTGCGTCCACTTGGCTTTCAAAATCTTCAAAACCCAAATCCTGGAGCAACAAAATGTTTAAAAAAATCGTCTTTTTTGTCCATAGTATCACCAGCACTCCGAACTTTGCTTTGTGGTTGCGAGTAACTCGCTTATGCGTTGCATAAATCACAATATTACGCACTCGGGGGCAATTCAAAATCAATCAGTAAACGCCATTAAACTATAGACCAATTATAATTTAAACAGTAAATTATTTTAAGATGATTTCAGACCTAATACAAGCTGACTTGCTACGTCACGAGGATGACGTCATCGGATTGATTATCGGAATTACAACTGATAAGAATGATCTCGGGTTACGTAAAATCATTTGTTAGTGAATTTAAAAATAGCAACCACCATTAGGCAATTGAGGCGGATTGAATTGTTAGTATGGACAAAATAAAATCCTAGTAACATTCACAGTGTTGTTTGCACGCAAACAACTTATATTTGTAACCTGTAGAATGTCCATTCCTCTGTTTTCGTCTGCCTTCTCGTCGGGGTAATATTCCTCACCCACGTTCGTTACAAATTCATCGGTTGCTTCAGGTTGATCCTGATTAAAAATTATTAGAGTCAGCAAAACAAACAAAAATTCTTTTTTTGTAAAAATACCAGATTATTTTTTTGCCAACTTAGATTGTTCTTAAATACCTTCCAGTATTCTGAATCATATTATGACATCACAACACTTATTCTCACCACTTCCAGCGCAAGACTCTCCCTGGCCTCGCTTCGTCGATGCATCTGCGCGATCTCAAGTTCAAGTTGGAAGATCCTCTCCATCTCCTCCCGTTCCGCATCATCAAGCTCCTCCTCTCCACCGGATGAGAGCATCCTCTTGTTTACGGTTGAGTAAGCACTGTCTACGTCAGCGGAATCTATGACGGCGTCGAGTGACGCAAGAGCCGATTCCTGCCCGAAGAGATAGGCGAGTTGTTTTTTTACAATAGAAATATGATTTGAATCTCTTGCTGGCGGAAACCAAGAAACAACTGAATTAAAAGTTCCAAGTGTTAGAAAGTAACCAACCCAAAAAGCAAGTATTTTGTTCAAAAAAAACAAGATTTGTTTCACAAAAACGTATACGTAGCACACACAAGCACCCACGTGTTCGCCATCCATGGATTTGCGGGGGCTGTACATTTTTTCACAAGGTGGGGGCGGTGGGGATGAAGGAAGACCCTCAGCGTCCTCCTCCAATCCGTTCTCCGTCGCTTCCCTGGCCATTTCAGCCTCTCTCGCCATCTGGAAAAGGGAAATTTTACCAGATAATCAGAGAGTGACCAAGTATTGTGGGAATGATTACACACAGAAAGTATTGCACTTTTCGTGTTACTTGTACAAACATGTCAACCAATTGCTAAAATAAATCTTTGCAGTATTTCCACTGCAAGAATCAGATTGTTGAGATTTAAAGCAATTTGGTGTCTGGGTTTCTTCAAACAATCAACACAGGAAAGGTAACTTTTCCTTCTATGCAAGGAAATCACAAAATTTTAGGGTTTTTTTTACCACCTCTTGTTCCTGTTTCTCTCTTCGCCTTTTTTCTTCTTCCTCCCTCGCGAGTCTTTCCCGTTCTAAGCGCGCCTACAGAAACCATTTTCTTGTCTTAGTTTATTCAAAAAACCTAATTTTTGAGAACAATTCGCCCAACTTTTGAAACCTCAACAAACTTATTGCAAACACAAAGTCAAACTTTAAATATTAGCCAAACAATTTATGTGGAAATTCATAAAAGTGGAGGAAACCGTTCTGTTCCAGGATTCTTACACAATCTTATTGTGACCTTTAAATTTATAAAGCGGGTAAAAGGAAAGTAAGGGATGGACAAACCTGTTCCTCCCTCTGTTTCCTCTCCCTTTCCATTTGTTCCTTAAGAGCCTTGAGTTGTCTGTGTTTCTCAAGCAGGATCTAAACAATGGGAAGGTGTAAACATAAAGGTTGCCATGGAAATCGTATCATCAAATGCACACAATGACTTTTTACACAAAGTGACAGTGCTTTGGGTGTATTTAGTATTTTAAGTAGAAAATCGTAAACTCCAAGTGTGTTTATTGATAGTATGTTTGTCCAACAATGTTGCGTCAAGTTTCCTTGCCAGCAAGCATCAATCACTGAAAAGAGGTCACGCAAATGTTTGGCATGTGACAACTAATATGACACACATGGGTTGTGTACTCCTGTATTAAACTACCAACAATTTATGTATTGAAACCATCCAAAAACAGCAACATCCTACCTTAAACATCTTCCGGGCTGCCCGCCCTCTCGTGTATTTCTGGAAGACGATCGTCGCCTCCGCCCTTTTTCTCTCCCTCTCTCGTTTTTCTGCGAGAAGAAGTTTGAATAATTTTCTTGCTTTCCTTCCTCTCTCGAATTTCTGCATTGTGATGATCGCCTTGTGAACTCGTTTGAACTTCCTCCGCGCAACAAACCCCTGAATAATGGCGGGAAAATAATAAACAAGTTTTTATGCAGACCCCCAAAAAACTAGGGTTTCACAAAAGATATGAAGGCACTGAATTTGTCTGTAAACTTTTTGTGCGACAGGCATACGAGAACAGAACAAATAAATTGATAACGTTAACCATAGTAAGAAACGTTGGTATTTACTTCTTTTACTTTGGGGACTCCCAGACAATTAAAAAAACCTCACTGTGTTTCGCGTTAGGCCAAGTAATATTTTACGCCACTTGGTGTCGTTGTTGTTCCATAATATTGGCATGCATTCGATCGCGATACTTGAACCCACAGAAATCATACAAATTGCTTACTCGCACGAATCGTTGTGTGTGTACGATGTTCTTCTTCAGGCGAAGAAAGTATTTTCGCGCCGCTACAGCTCTCATCACTGATTGGATGATAACAGCGGCACGTGACACCTTTTCAAATCGCGCCTTTTCCAACTTTTGTTCGAGAATACCTTCATGAACGCCTGCAGAGTTAAAACATCCAACGTTACGTCATTATTTCTTATCAATAAAAATAACACAGAATGTAAACATTGTTCGAGGCAATTGCGCGGTTACGCAGGGTTTTCGCATAAGACCCTTGAGTGAAAGATCTGCCAGCAGTTCGCGACTTAAACCAAGACGGCAAATACTTTACACCTGTGAAGAATGGATCTTGTTCAAATCCCACCTTTGTATTTCCGAGTCTCCAATTCGTCCCTTCGGGGTCAACCAAGTTCAAAACTTCCTTGCTGTGATCACGTGGTTCGTTGGATGACGACAGAGCGCAAATCATTCCGTATCTTAATGGTCAAAACATTTAGCAGTTAAGCGACAGAGACTGGTGTGACTTAATGCATGATTTGTGGTCCAACATGCACATTTTAAATGGTCGAAAGTGGAGGAAATTCACATGAATTTTTAGTTATTACTAGATCCATGTCGCGTGAAAGCAACAACCAATCACAGACCTGGATCACAGACCAGTTCTAGATAGTCACGTGACCCACCTGTCAAGAAAGTCTTTGTACAACCGCCTGACCGGAAAGCCAGCCTTCCTCACTCTCACAGTTTCCAACATTCCCGAATAACGAAGTTGGTTTAGAACGACCCCGGGGTTGAAGTTCTCCGCCACCTAGTGGTGAATAAAGTTTGTTACAAACTTTCTGATCGCGGCGACTTCTGCTGATATTTTTGTTGCTTTTGAACGGGATTGTGATTGTTAATATTTATGTTTATTTGCGTATATTATGTGCATTAAATTTCCTTGTTCCTGCGCAACACAGGAAAAATAACAACAGTTAATTATTTATGTAACTAGGTACCCACATATGCATTTTATACATTGTGAACATTTTACAAGTAATCACCTTCTCCACATTTGGTTTCACGCATCTCACGAAGAACGGACTTGCAGATGAAAGTCTTTCCATTAAAGCGTGGAGGGATTTCTGTCAAATTGTTAAATGTATGGAAAATCCAAATTAACTTCAACTGTAGAAAGAGAACTTACTTTAAAGTGGCCACTTGCTGTTACGGCTGACTGCTTTTTCCGACCTTTCCCGGAGTCTTCCGAAGTTCCCCGAACTTTCTCAAACATGTCGTAGATAAGATCACAGCTATGAAAAATAATGTCACGAGTTTTTTTTAGATAATTAAATTAGTTAAAATATATACCTGGAATCCTTCAACAAGCCGAGTAAATCATCACGAAATGTATCGCGGTTTTTCTCCAGGAAGCCATCGATATTGTAGAGAACCTGCAATATTAAGTTAGCCATCACCCACGAACGCATAAAGCAAAATGGTTTGGGAATACCCAATCTCAACCTAGCCTTAATCCAACTTCAACTTCAACCCAGCCTCAACCCAACCTCAACCCAGCCTCAACCCTTACCTCCCCAGCGTAATGTCGAATCCCGAACTGGTTTCCAGTCACTCGAGGTTTCACATAGAAGGGATTTTTCTGCGAAAAAAAACAGAGTTAAAGTTGTGACGTAACAAAGCGGACACTAGTTCTTTATTGTTGAGGAAGTTGTGACGTAACAAAGTAGGGTGAATAATATGTTTTTACTTACCGCATGTTGGTTGTGGAGTTTCTGCAGCAGGGATTTGTCCGTTCCTTTCGGAAATCTACTCTCCTCGTTAATAAGTGACATCAAACCGAGGTTTTTCTCCACCAGGTCGAGACACTCACTGTTATCTGACCACTGGACGTCGCACCAGTCTATACCTTCCCTGTAAAGTGGAAGATTGTGAAATGGTGGCAACATTGGTCAAGCGCCCGACTCATATACCAGTAGGAACCTGATCGGGATTCATGGCCAGGATATCCTGGGTTCGAATCCCGGTGTAGTTAAAAACGATTATAAAATGGTTGGGATTGAAATCACAAAAAAAACACAAATAAGTTAACAAATTTACTAGGGTTCGTGTGCAGGATAGCATGGGTTCGAGTCCCAACGTGGTATGTTAAGATAAAGCGAAAGGTTATTCCCCACAGATATTACCACGACCGAAGATATAAAATACAGGCGAAAAAGTGAAAAATGTAGAAAAAAAAAAATACAGAAAAGGTTTTTTAGGTCCTTAATTAATCTAAATAACAAGTGGAGGGGAATGGGAAGATTGCATGGTTTCCATTTTTTGTTGCATTAATTTGTGCTGTCCAATGCAGTAAGTGATGTTTTACGAAGACTCACTTGTTGTATTCGATTTGTTCCAAGCTGAAAATGTGCCGGTTAAAAAATTCCTGTAGTTTTTCGTTTGCAAAGTTGATGCAGAATTGCTCGAAACGATTCACCTGAAAACAACACGTGTAGACCCGGCGATAGAAGGTGACTGAATGATTGCAAAGATTTCAGTACTTTCTCACACAAAACATTGATGCAACAAGAACAAATAATGTATATCTTGAATTAGAAATAACTGTAACCAAGCAACCCTTTAGCAAAACAAACTTATATGTCCACGTTTCTGGGCTTCAAAAATGTAAAAAAAACGTTTGTAATTTCGACTTTAATCAACATTGATAGAAACGCTGCTGGTTTTTGAGCAATTATAGCAACTGCAGTGTAACTCTAGCTGACATGTATTGTTAGTTTAAAGGAACTGTTCTTGTGGCAACCCTCGCCGGATGGCAGACGTAACTTCGGTTGCAATAAAAACATTTTATACAAGGACTTTTTCTTCATACAATCAAAGCAACTTCGTTACCGAGAAGTTCTCAAAACCGAAAATATCGAGAATTCCGATGAAATGGAAGTCGTCCGGCCCCTTGATGCGGTGATTCACCTTCGAGATTATCCAACGGAATAATTGGGAGTAGAGCGCCATAGAAAGGGAGTCACGTGAGTCGCAGGCCTGCCAATCAGAGACAAGGAATATAGTATTTCATGGGTTCGACTATAGTTGCACAGGATGTAATACAAAGAAAATTGTGTGCATTTTTTGGAACTTCTCATTAACATAGTATGAATATATAGACGTGTAACTCTTTAAAACGTTGGCGTTTGAGCTGAATATGATATTTATTCTTGTTCAAATGTTGACGCGTGACTGTGGGAACGAATTGCTGACTCATGCTTACGTAGATCCGCAAGTGCTGAGTAACACGGGTCAGGACTGTTCAAAGCTTTAATGACGCAAGACAGATTTACATAAACATTTGGACAGTTTGTTTACACAACACCACAAGTGCCGAGCTAAAAAGAAAAATCGTTTCCCGTTTTATGACAACCACGTGGATACTTGCAGCACTGATAAGTTTGCGTTAGTATTGGATTCTGGGACGGACAGTTGTAATAATTGCAGGGTTACCTGTTCGTATGCAAGGGATAGCAAAGGGGATCTTAAAGGCTCGCTTGATTGCCTGAAGATTGGGTTCCTTTTGTAGATTAAGTCGATCTCCTTTTCATTGTCATCTGAACGCTGTTGCAACATACACAATTTTTAGTCATATTTTCATACACTATGGCCAACATGCTAAATATAAGTGAAAGAATGAAATGCTTTGGGCAGAGTCGTTTTGTTAACAACATTGTAATAGAATGTTTCGCGTTACATGAGAAAGAGTTAAATTTTATGTTGGCGGGGAAGCAATTAAAAACATTTGGTAGTCAGATGCAAACGACATGATTTTGAAACACCCCAAGTTTCTATGTTTGATAAAAAATTCAAATATTTTAAATATTTACGAAATGTACTTTGTACGATAATATTTTTATTTTCTTCTTTGAGCTGTGTGACCAATTGCTTGCAACGAATTTGTAACTAGACTTCTCAAATCAAGTAAAAAAGTTCGAACGGCAACTTACTGTTCGAACTTTGCAACGATATCAGCGAGGAAAGTGTTTGGTTCAATCGCTCTGTCAACATCGCCCTTGTGTTCGAATAATGCGAACGTGTTCTTATTCCCTTCCACGTTCATTCCATGCTGGAGTTTCTGGACAACCTGAACACCAAAGTTGGACGTAAACTGTCTAAAGTATCTCCTCTAATTTAAAGTAAAAACATTTTGTAACTAAAACAACGAAACGCTTCTGAACACATAAAAATGCAGAACATAATTTAATAACAAATATTGAAAAAGAAGCATGTTTGCCACCAACCAACAAAACCAGATCATCAGAAGAAAATACAATTCAAAATTATACAAGAAATACTTCCGAGTGTTCGACATTACAATTTGCAGCAATGCTCTACTTGCCTTTCCAGCAGTGGTGAAAGAGTTAATGTAGATTTCGCATGTTGCGCCACCATAGCAGTTAATCACAGTGACCAGCATTTTCACCGAACTTAGCATAAGCTCCACCAAGAGTACCAGGAAATCGCTCTTGTACCCTGATAACGGATGTTAATAAACAAACGGTGAAAAGGATCCCCGAATAATCATTACTGTACAGATTCCCAGGCATCTTATGGCACATTTGTGTGCAGTCAACAGCGCGAGGTAAGATAACCCGACCCGCTGTAATGCAAAACTACTGCTTAGTAGCAAGTGCTTCTCAGTGGCGCACGCCCCACCAGTTTGGCCCGGCAAAATCGTCGGTGGACGTGAAGGTTTAAGATATTTCTTGGTTTATCTCTCATTAAACGAGCATTTTGTTTCAACTTTACTGGGAATACAAAGCATTGAGGCAAGCAATAAATTCTGGTATACCAACAAAAGTGGGGTTAGAGATGTTTTAGAATTAGCGCTCAGACCAGATATTCACAAACTTTTCGTCTGCGAAACCTTAAAATATTGTTTAACTTAACCAAGAACCCCAAATTTAGTAAACCGTTTGTGTTAAGGGTTCCGCGAACTCTACATTGGATAACGAAGTTATTTACACACTTGGTGACGTCATACCTCTTTAGATGCAGCTTCAGGTAAGACAGCACGGGACATGATGGGTGGTACGCGCAACACATACAAGCTATGAGATGCCAGTAATGCGGACATGACGTCACATGAAGCTGGTCACACATTTGCTCGTCTGTGGTGAGTTGGAGGGTGTAGATGGCGGTTTGTTTGATTAATTGGAGATAAAGCTCGTCCTGGAATAGCTTGGAGCCGTGGCACACTCGCATCATCGCCTGGAACGAACAGATATATGGTTTGTTGGCTGGACGGTGTCGCAATGCTTTTTGATTGTCTGTTTTGAATGCTTATTGACTTCAAGTACTTTAAAACTTTGATATAATATGTGATCTGTGAACATCATTCCTCACTCATTGCAAAGAAAGATCCACAATTACCTGACAAACGTCATAACATGTGCAAATATATAGGGGAGGAAACTCAATTACAGGCGGGAATTCGAGAAATATCAAAAAGCAAAATTTAAAAACAATTTTTACCTGGAGTGATTTCGCTTCCTCCTCAATGTTCTGGAAAGTCCGTTCTTCCATTTGAAGGAGGACGTTAAAAATCCTCACAGCCTCGTCCCTCAACGTGTAGTGGTCGTCACGAGAGGGCACCTGTGAGCGAACAACGGTTGATTATGATTTCTATGCCTTTTTTTTCTAAGTAGCGAAACTATTAATTTTTTAATTTTTTTGGAAAAATCAACTTGGTTCGTTAGCAACACAACAATATGAGCAATGTTACGTCACAGATAGTTCGGGTAAGATGATGTTGACGTCATCGTGGTTTTATGACAACCACGTGGATACTTGCAGCACTAATAAGTTTGCGTTAGTATTGGATTCTGGGACGGATAGTTGTAATAATTGCAGGGTCACCTGTTCGTATGGAAGGGATAGCAAAGGGGATCTTAAAGGTTCGCTTGATTGCCTGAAGATTGGGTTCCTCTTATAGATTAAGTCGATCTCCTTTTCATTGTCATCGGAACGCTGTTGCAACATACACAAATTTTAGTCATATTTTCATACACTATGGGCAACATGCTAAATATAAGTGAAATAATGAAATGCTTTGGGCAGAGTCGTTTTGTTAACAACATTGTAATAATATTTCCTGATGTGTTTTTTAAGCAGGTAATTTCAATGCAAGAAGCTTTTCGCCTGGCTACCTAAGTGGCAAGATATCACCAGACACATTACCGACATATTAGATCGAAGCAGTTGCCCTGTAAGCAGATTACTCCAAGCAACAAGCTCAGTTTCAATTCTACACTTCTGTACCTTGATCTTGTCCATTAGGATCTTTGTTTTGGTGATAATCAGAGGTTGTCCATCTATCATAGCCTGGATCTCACTGCTCCAGATGTTCGCGTCTTCCTCTACCTCCGTGCTGAGTCGGAGGGTGTGCTTCCTCCCGTACACCACAATCTCCAACAAACCTGTCTGCGTCTGTAGTGAAATAGAGGTGGCGTAACTTCTAGTATAGAAAGTGTGGATCGAAACTACAGCTGCCGGTCAATGTTCAGTAATATTACACAAAAAATCACATGCTTAATGGAATCAACGTATATTTCCCTTGTATTATACCAGACTGATCCTGTTTAAACAAGTGCTTTTTGTGTAGGCAACATACATATTATTAAACTTTATTACATTCGTTTTATGATTTTAAGTGTTACGTGTTTTACATGGTAAGACGGAATCGTCCAACTATACAGGATCTCACAGCGAGGTTCGATTTAACAAGTGTTCATCTCTAGTAAACACACGAAAGCCCACTTTTACTCCTACATACACCAGGGACTTACAAAGACGTTCTCGTCCGGTGAGGTGACAACACAGAGACTGTTGAGTCCCATCGACCCGATCTTCTGGGCATCGCGGTTGCTGTTCTTGAAATATTCGATCGCGTTTGGTTTCACAACGAACCCCTGAATAATGGCGGGAAAACAAGAAACACACATGTTGTGTAGTAGATTTGTATAAAATACAGTCATTGTTTACATTAAATAACAAAAAAATGTAAATACAATACTTTGCTTTATAGAGATGGAAGTTCAATGTTGTTTCAAATCAGCAGTTGAGTTATGGCTCTGATCTTACTTACATCATTTTCACGAAGTAGTATTGTCCCATTGTTTGTCCAAATATACTTAAAGGCTTGTCTTTTTTTGTGCTGCAAGCAAGTGTTGAATAATTTTCCGTTTTGTCTTGTCAAACTTTCTGTCATGAAAACATTTTGCAAGTTGAAAGTTGTTTCTTTGGAGTTAGGGAAATGCAGATTTGATTTGTTAAAAATATTTAATTCTTGATTTTCCTTAAGATAAACTTTCAGTTATCGGTGGGGATTATTTTGATGAGCTGCTTGTTGTTCTCACAGGTATTCTGTGTGAGATGCCAGATCAGTTTTTTTAATCAATACTCCCATGTGTTTGGCAATTGCAATTTGGTCGGTGCATTCTTCTTTAGTTTATGTTACTCAAAATATTTGTTTTTAAAAAACACAGAAAACAACAACAGTTGAACTGAAAGAAAAAGTATTAAAATTGCGAACATACATATTTAAATGCATTCTCTCCTGCTATATTGTTCAAGGATATTTACTTCACTTTTGCTTCTTCAACATCTGTTTGCAATTTTAATACTTTTTCTTTCAGTTCAACTGTTGTTGTTTTCTGTTTCTTTTACAAACAAATATTTTTAGCCAAAATTTTCCTATTCCAACCTTATTGAAATAGACCTGGGGACACTGTGGATGGTTTTGTCTTGTAGGGGTCTCATAAGTGCAGTTGGTGACTGTGGCCCTGGACTAGCTCGCAAACTAGCCAGGAACAGATATTTCCAACGTAAGTCAGTTGGGTACCCGTAACTGGGCATCAAACAATAGAGACGAACCACTGTGGAGCGCATTATGCCCAAACAACTGCTTAGTATCCAACTGTATCAAATCATATGGTTCGTTATGGCTCATATGCATTTTTCTTCACAATCAATTTTGTTTTGAACGAATTTGTACACAGTTTTTACTTCATGTATGGAGTTTAGGTCGGCATAAACTCAACGTGATAATAAACAGTTCAAATTAAAAACCTGCATTTTGCGGCTGTTCAGCAATTCATGATATCACGTTTATAAACACCGCTGGTTCTCATGTTTAGAAATGTTCACGACAGGTTTTTGTGATGAAACCTGTATGAGACCATCAATAAAAGTTAAACAGAAATTATATAAAAAAAACAAAATGTTACATTATAAGATTAATGTAGCAGTTAAAATCTGGAGCTAAACAAGAATTTAACTCGACCACAAAAAGTGGAAAAACTCACTAAAAGTCCGATGAAATGGTGGCAATACAGATGTCCATGTGAGTATTGTGGATGTCAACTGATTGAACTTAGTTTACATGAAAACATTTTGTTGCCACTTTTACAAACAACCTCATCCACATCAATTGTAAAAAGTTCAGGGTTCTCCAATTCTATTTTGTTCCAATTTGATGAAAGTTTTGAAAATAATTTGGATTCTTCTGTGAATTGGTCGAGATACCAAGCAACACTCATGTGATAGGATGGGTTTGTGTAGTAAGGCTTGCAATGAAAATCCATGAAAGCTTTATTCACGATCTGAACGACTTTATTCAGTTGTTGAATTGCAGGTTGCGCTGAAATCTGGAATTGTTTGCAAACAATAACAAACAATCTGATACCAAATCAAGACAAGAAATGCTGTCAAAAAAGTTTCACCCTTACCTTAAACCCACAAAATGATCTTGTTTTTTCATCGTTCACATAAATATTCAAATCATCAGATGATAATGTGATTGAAAATCTTCGAAACCGTTTTAAATTTTGTCTGAGACTTTCCACTAAAGGGTCTATGCAGTGGTGAGGTATGACATTAGTCCTTGAAATACTCACATGGAAATCATCCACAAGATGCCATGTCGATTCTATCAATTAATTCACAAACATTTAAAACTGTACACAATAATTTAAGCAGATAATTTAATACCCTTTTCTCTGCTTTCGAGTGTTTTTTCAACGTTGAATTTAAATTCATCCAAACTTTTTTTAGGGTAAGGTATGTAAACATACGTTGCCCAATTCCCGCGCTCATGGGGGAACGACCGGATTCGACCTCGGTGTTCCTGGGGTTTCAACGACTTGGTGTCTCCAAACAATGAAGAAATAGCATGCTGTAAAGGCAAATTCACTTTGGTGCTAGCTTGATCTACTTGCGTAAATTGCTCGTCGTTATCGCTAAAATCAGAATCACTACCGTAAGCGTCACAAAGCGAAGCCAAGGCCGCCATTTTGACCAGAAATCAGTTTTATCAAATATGAGGGAAAGCACCCGAAAAACCATTGAAGCGTGCAAACGTCAACATCGGTATGAAATGCAACAGGGGGCAAACTTTGTTTCCCCTTACAATTACTAAACAGCTAAACTGTACTGACTGCAGTGGAAACATCACTGTTTCGTTGGCGAGTTACTTTAATGGCGCGTTTGTAATGCTGGAAAGTGACCACGTGGTGTCGCTGTGCGTACATTTTCATCCCAGTGTTACGAACGGTAGACGGGATTTCTCCGTTTCATGCGTGGCTACTCAACATTAGTTTTCACGAAGACTTTGCAATATTATAACTCTAATATTAAGTTTGTTTACGCAAAAACGTTGTTACACACTAAAGGCCCGTTTACACTACAGACGATTCCGTGTTTGTTTTATTGCGCGCGCGTGCTGAGTTGTGCTGGGATGGAATGTGCCGGTCTGAGCTGGGATGTGCTCGCTTTTGCTCGACGAGCATAAATTCGGGCACAGTTGGGCACATTTCGGCACACATTAATGCGAGAGTGCAAGGCGACTGCTTAACCCTTTAAGCGAGGTGCTTTTTTTGATTAATTATCAATTCCGTTGTGATTGGCCTGGAGACATAAGGTTTTCAGCAACAGACAACTTGAAGCGTGAAGTTTATTGAAAAAAAAAAAAAATACATTTGCATTGAAATTTTTTGACTAATTAGTCATTCATTTGATGATGATTATCATTATGAACAAACCAGCACAGCAGGTGGTCTGATTGCATGTCCAATTAAATGGCCAACTACCCGTTGGAAGTAGCGCGAAACGTTCTACAGACGAATTGTGCGCGAGGGTCTCAGCTTTCGATCGGCGGTTTCCGTTTCTCTCAATGACGTCACAATGGCGAGATGTGCGCATGCAAATTTTGACTGTGGTGGTATTGCTGTATTTTTTGCGTACAAAACAACAAAATAGCAGGAAGAAATGTACATAACATGAAATAAACATTATGAGGGTGCAGTATAAAAAAAATAAAGAAAAAATTATAATAAATAAACAAAAAAAAATTTTTTTTTTCGCCGAAGCATAAAAAACACCAATTTACAAAAAAATAGAACACCTTCATTACTTATAGTTACAGGTTTTTATTCTGGTTCCATAACACTGGTTTTGCTTTCCGGACAATAGACAATTGAGTAAATTCTTTCCTCAGCATAACAATCGCCAATGGTTTTCGGAAGGGTATATCCAAAACATATCCACAAAAAGTTCAAAGATGATGATTTGGTCATGTCACAGTCACCTCTGTAACATCCCTGATGCATAATTTGCTATCAAAGCATCATATATTGAACCATATTCATGCAATTTGTTCAAGAATCAAAGGGTTGTGGGTGTCGTTGAAGGCGTGACTCAGTAAATACGATCGCTTCAATTTCATACAGCTGATTTTTTCCTTGTCTTTTTTTTAGAGTGTCTCTGTCATGTTGTGGCTAAGGCTTATACACTGGTAGTTGGCTTGTATATTCAATTATTCATATTCTTTTCTTTGCATAACAATCGCCAATTGTTCTCGGAAGGGTATATCCAAAACAGAACCACAAAAAGTTCAATGATGATGATTTGGTCATGTCACAGTCACCTCTGTAACATCCCTGATGTATAATTTGCTATCAAAGCATCATATATGGAACCATATTCATGCAATTTGTTCAAGTATCCAACAGTTGTGGGTGTGGCTGCGGGCGTCACCCAGTAATTAGGGTAGCTTCAATTTCATACAACTGATTTTTTTCCTTGTTTTTTTTCTACATTGTCTCTGTTATGTTGTGGAAAAGGTTTATATGCACTGGTAGAAGGCTTGTCTATTCAATTATCAATATACATTGATGTTATGCCTTCTTTTTCATCAACTTGCTGACATACACTACCAGTTGAACACAAAAAGAAACAAACAAACAAAATCTTTTAGAAGTGCTGTCAAATTCATCTGCTATGAGTTAGCAAACGCCTGATCTGTGTTATAAAGTTTACAAGCCCTTTTACAAGCAATAACTAACAGTATAAGTAGGTTATACCAAAATAACTCCCTAAAATTTCAGTTTACTAGACAGTACCGTCGCTCAAAAATATCAAATGCAGCGACCGCAGCGACCCAGCTTTTTCGCTTCATTGCGTCTTGGTGTTCACACTTATTCAGTCAACAGTCGAATTATTTTAAAATTCGCACAATTTCGGGAGTTATGGAAATTTTAAACAGGGTACCTATGGCTTGGAAGCTATTTTAGTAGGGGTGGTTACATTTTTGGATATAACTACTCCAAAACATGGAGTTATTGAACTGGAAAAGCGATGATTGTGTAGAGTATGAATTTGTATATGATTTTTGTGTTTTAATTTTTAGTCTAGCGTTTGTAGATAAAAAGTTATAGCTTCCTGAACTTAAACAATGAAAAATATTCAATTGCTGATTATAGGGCGTGGCGCTTAAAGGGTTAAAAGGAGAGGACATATATTATTTTAGTTGTGGTTGTGTGATGTGACCGCGTTTGACATGTGAGCGATTGTTTTGAGCGTGTGAAATGGTGCCGTAACTGCATTACAAAGCGGTGTGTAGAACGGCGTCCAAGCGGGATGCTGCTGTGAAAAACCTTTGGTTCAATTATACCATCTTTTTTTTCATAATCTGTGCTGTTTGGTTCAACATACTGTAGTGTTACCTTGCGTCGCAAAAAATTACGTAAAAGCAGTACATGCCTTAACTATGTAAAACAGTACATGCTTTTTGTTAAAGAATACGTACAGCCAATAGCAACAACTTCAATTTGTACTTATAATAACGCTGGCGGGGCCGAGAAATGCAAGGCAAGATTGACATCCTTAAAAAAATTGTCAACGTAACTTGTCACTTTCACTTGTCGGTTTCGTGTTCATTACAGGGAAATCCCCATAGTCGTGCTCGATTATTCCAGTAGTGTAAACACCGTGTGTCCCAGACTGTGCTGTACCGTGCCATACTGTGTTCGTGTGTAAACGGGCCTTAAGAGCATTTTGTTTTTTGGTAGATTTGGCAAAAGACCGAGAATTTTGATAGTTTAGGACGTGTGTAGCATTGCCGAAGCACGTCGTGCACGAAACAAACGTTTTGTTGATGGAATATGTTTTGCTTGCTTTTTAACATACCTCTATACAATGCCTTGATAACTATTTTAGTTCGGAAGGAATGATATTTCCAACAAACATGTTTGAAATGCTATTTCAACCATATCACGACGAACCGGGGAAATCCCGTTTCGCCCGTCCGTGAGGTGGCAACGTTGTGTTGATTCACAATTATTGACAGACATTGTAAATACTTTCACCACTTTTGATGAAGGCTTTAAATCGTAAATAACAGGAAAGTAATTATTCCAAACCGAATTTATTCCACAAATCCTTACATTTTCCATGTTAGTAGCGAAAACTTCACCATTTTGCATGTTTGTTATCATCATGGTATTTGTAGGGCGTTACTTAAAACGTCTATACTAACACTGCCATATATCTGACTCCTGATAAATGGGCTGCTATCAAACACAAAGTCAATCGATCAGTTTAATATATAATAAACAAGCGCACGAGGATTAACAATAACACGTTACAAACCACGCGCACAAAAAGTCTCTGTCCTATATGTCCTTTGTTCTCTGTCCCTTCGTATCTTTTTTACGCAAAAGACATGTGGCCTATATAGAAAATACCAGGTTATTTAAGTTCGGATTACCACGTGACTCATTTAAAAAGGCGGCTTGTTGCTGGAAGTGTCAACGAACGAATAGCACGTTCGCCGTAAATCAGTTTAACTTGGTTTACAGCGTGATTATTATCCGACGTTAATGAAAAAAACGGTTGATGCCAGAAAAACACAACATAATAATTGCAATTATGACGTAGACACTACTTATTATTACATTTTGTGTGTTTCGGATGCCACTTCTTCCATAGAATTATGTCAACGTGTCAATTAGATATTGACAACATATTCCGTTTTATCATTCCTTGTATATCATGTCGTTGTTGTAATATCGCATGCAACCGTTTCCATGCTTTATGTTGATAATCCATGTAAACATAAACATTGATCCATCAGATTTGACAGTTGATTTCTGATTCGAGGATGTCAGTAAATTTGATTCAGTTCAGTTTGGCTTTCTCTGATAAACCCCAAAAATGCAGTCACGCCAATTCACCGCAAATATTTACAGAAATGCGCGGATATCTCGGCGCCATTTCACCAACTTATGGGAAAGGTTTAATGTGAGGGTAAATTGTGTAACAAGGTTTCTTGTCAACACCCAGGTCCTTATTGAAACCCAAATGATGACGTCACGGCCGTGGGCGTTCGAGTGGCGTCTGTCACGTGTTTTATTTGTGTTGTTGTTTTTGTCTGTTCAGTTACCTGCCTCCCTCTGCGCACTTGCTGCAACTCATTCTTACTTGACACTGATGATGAACACAGTGGTGTTGGAAACGTTTGCTTCGGCATGAGTAGCATACTAGCTTTGGCTTTCCTTTACAAATCATTTTCTTGTCGCCTCCCAAGGTTAGACCTTATACACTCTTGTGTAATAAACAAACTTAACACAGCAGTTTGTGGAGGACACAGACGCGTCTGATGCGTCTGCCGGTTGCATTCCATGGAAGAATGTAGATGGCATGGAGAGAGTGAAGTTTTGTAGAATTGTTCACGGGAATTTTGATAAAAATTGAATTACAGAAGTAGACCTTGATTTGACTTGTCGAGTTAGGACCGCCTCTTGTCTACGCAATCGGGTCAAAAAAAGTATTTTGCCCCCAGGTCGGAGATTATTTTAGTGAAAAAGTCTTCAAAAGTGTCGATTGGTTTGTGAAAAAGTAAATCACAAAAACCTCATGCAATTTGCAATTCAATGTTGTCCCCAAGCCTTTTTCTGTGCAATGGTAAAAACCTTTTTTATCGAGAAAGTTGCTTTGGTTGCTCCCTGGGAGTTGTTACTGCTATCCTATAGGGCATAATATCCTCCTGAAGGCTCCTCAGATCTTGCTGTGTTTTGTCCAATGCAGCTGTAATTATTGTTTTTTTTTTTTTGAATATTTAGTACTAGTGTGCCTTCATAGGTCATAAGCCACAGGAAATGTTTTTGAAAAGTGTTCCCACCTTCGCGACCCATCAGCATGTCTGCCAAGAAAGTCTCGGTCTGACATCATGTTGGTTCGTATCGTCATCAGTGTTTATTTCTTGGATCTAACTAAGTTCTAAGACCAAATGCATGGACTCTGAGACGAAACTGCGATCTCTGTGATCCATGAGACCACATGTTAGGATCTAGGAGACCAAATGTTGTAACCCAAGAAACCACATTGCGATCTGAGTTGGACCGAATGTTAGGATCTGTTTATTTGTGGAAAGAGTCGCAAATATATAGGAAGATATCACAGATGACGCAGAAACAAAGATATAATTGCTGCGATTACGCGACAAAGCAGACTTAGAAGAAGTAGCACAAGTTGAATGACGTAACGCAAGCGAGATAAGCAGCGATGGCGTCAGAAAGACGGTGTGTAAATGTAAAAGATTAGAAAGCGGTTTCAAATGTTTAAACAAAATATTAAAATGTTTCGAAGTATGACAAGCCGAATTTACATTCTTTGGCAAAAACGCAAGTTACTCAGTATGTGTATTAATGCTGAAAAGCCTCAAAATATTAAACAAGAAATCCAAAGCTAATATGCTGCTATACATTATGTGCAAACGTTTCCATCATCAGTGCAACTTGAGAAAGAGTTGCAACCAAGAAAGCTCTGAGGTAGGCAGGCAACTGAACGGGCGAAACATAACAACACTGCAGGGACTCACGTTTGCGGAAAGAAAACACTCCCGACTCCAATGACTATCAAAAGAATATTTGCCACGAACTACCTTTACAACCTTATAATTAGAACAATAATACATACCTCAGACCACTACACGTAGGCGCTCAATGCAGCCTTCTCCCCACTTGTCAAAGTCTACCCTCTGTCATAGTCTGCGCTTAGCTTATTCTCTTTTCGCTCCCCTCTTAGCTTATGGTCGTGGCGATATTTATATCGTGGTCGAAATGAGGAAAAATATTAATATGGACAGGATTATTAAAACGTCGATTTGATTATTGAACCCAAAGCTGATTTCCATATGTCAGAGATTTACCTATATGTGTGGGAGAAGCGAAGCGATTACCTCGAAATACCTTATGCACGTATACGCGGCGGAAATACAGTTTGTCACAATTAACAAAGAATAATATAAAGTTTTGCTGCAGGAGTCCCCCGGTTCGAAAATGTTTGCCGGGTGGTTGTAAGGTGTTGTACGTGCGTCATGGATTAGCGTGCTGAGGTTGAATCATTCCGAACATCTTCATCAATCGTAGCATTTAAGCGTACACTTATGGAGATCGTTGAAAGGTTGTCGTAATCTGTACAGATACTCGAACAAACAATTTAAATTTCCTAGGCCCAAGTTTCTACATAGGTTTGGCGCGTTAATATGACTTGTCTGGTATATTTCAATTTTTACGTGACAAACAGCTTCGGTTTTGTTGCAATGAAGCAAGTGACATTTAATTTAAGCGCAAACAACAAGGACAAAAACCTGAGGATAATTTACAAATAATAATAGCTTTGCGTATTGTCATGTGTCAAAAGTTCGAATCAACAGTGAAAAAATATCAAACATGTCTTTAGTAATTTCCAGGAATGGCATTCGATACAGTCCACTAATCAAATTAAATCAAATCATGTTTATTTTGCAGTAAAAGCAACTACGCGTAAGAACAATATACAAAGAAATTAAATGGCATGGGCACCGATAAAACCATAAAGGTTATGAGCAATGCATGACTTCAGGCTCAGTAAACAAGTGTATGGCGTCTGGTCACTTGCGAAGTTGAGGCGTCAGTTGCGCCGTGCGACTAGCAGTCATGTGCTGCTCTTCGGACTCGTTGTCCGGTATAGTGAAAGAGATGTGTGCATTGAGTGAATGCGTCGCGACAAGCGCGATAGCCCTGTGATTGCTCACTGAAAACACCATTCTGTATAAATGTAATTATCCTGTTGTTTTCCTATTGACAAGTTGATCAATTTATACAAAAGTTTACGTTTTGGAATTAAACATGACAACAGGAAATTTAAAATCATTGTTATACCGTATCCTACATCACAGACAACAAATAGGGTTATCCGCTGATCTTCTGGCATAGACGTGCTGTATTTTACGACGTTTCGTCTGCCATGCGGCGAGACTTCATCAACAGGAATTTCAGGATTATCCACGTCCGATGTTAAGTCAATTTCGAGTACTTAGTCCCGCAAGAAGCCGTTAGTCCCGCAATAAAAATTTTTAGTTATATCCGCACGACATTATATGAGGTTGGCATAACATGACGTAACCATTAAAATGCTGGTTAGGCATTACCTAACAATGATCCACATTTACTTGCGTTATGTCAGAGATTTTCCCCATATGTGTGGGTGTAGCAAAGCGATTACCTCGAAATAACATATGCGCATGTACGCGACCTAATTACGATACACAAAGAATAACAAAGAATAATATAAAGTTTGATGCAACACTTCAGAACTTAATTTGGGGGATTTCATACTGATACGGATCCCATAGTGTTTAATACTGATGAGTGCATATACAACTACAGATGGTGCCCATAAAACCATTGGAGCGTGCAATACTACAAATTAACTTTGTGGAATTTCAGATAAAATAAATATATAAATAATTCCATTCAATATTTTAACGATTGTGGTTATTCCCCTGCGGGGAGTTTTTCAGCGATAAAATGAGTTGAAGAAAGAAAAGTTTAAAATTTTCTCCGATTCCATGTTCGTATAATAAAGTGTTTCTCGAAACTCTTCATCGAACTCTTGATCTAAGGACGACTTTGGAAAGATATCGCGCTGAAAAATATGGTAAGTGTTTGTCTAGAGCAGGAAAGAGTGCAACTTTTTAATATTCTGCTTCATTATTACCTTACAAAAAATTTTGGTAAAAACTCTATGGTCTTTGTTATAACAAGGTTTCAACTGAGTGCGAATTTGAAATGTTTAAACTGTGTTAAATAAACATGAAAAAATGAACGTGTGTTATGTTTCAGAAAGCTTGCTACAGCCATGGGTAAAAGAAATACATAACAGCAAGCAAAGTCAACTAACCACAGAAGAAGAACCAACAGTTGAAAAAAATGTAAAGCTTCAAAAAGAAATTGAAAGTGTCGACAGCATGCTTCAAAAAGCTAAATTAATTCGAGAAACTGGTGGAGAATCATCAAAACGTTCCTCTTCTGCCCCAACCAAGTCAACAAAACAAGGATGCAGATTATGCATGAGAGGAAACTGCCCCAAGCATAAGATGTTTATGGTGAAAACAAACAAAACTATTGAGAAGTTGAGTTTGACAAAAAACAGGGTTTGGATGAAATCAAAAACTGGGGTTGAGTCACAAGGAACAAGAATTTCATCTGCTGGAAAGAATCGACATGCCTCAGTCTCAATACAAAAAACAAACCGGGAAAAGAACAAAGAAATTGTGGATTTAAAGGCGAATAGAGTGTCCTCTGCAGTTATAACAGAGGCCCTTGCAGCCCAAAATTCAACAACTAAACCTAACGAGGCACCAGAGTGCACTGTAGTCACAAAGTCTCTTTTGGAAGTTGTCAAAGAAAGTAACTCCCTTAACAAGTACCAAAAGCTGAAACTAATGCAGGCAAAATTAAAAGTCGATTCAGATTATTTAAGTGACCCTGCATGCTCTGAAGAAAGTAGGTTTATATCAGCTTTGTATAGCAGGAAGCAAAAGGTGAATCTCATCACGGGCGATGCAGTCTTAACTAATATGAACAGAATTTCAAAGAAATTGCACAATCTAAGAGTTGAAAGTGACCTTATTTGGAATTTTATACATCTGACATTTAAAGGACGGATTCATGAGACCTTAATTCCATGGCTTCTCGGTCAACAACCATGGATGTACGGGAGCATTCGGCATCATGTTTTTATGTTTGGCTTAAGATGTACAGCTCTTAAGACACATGTTCAAAATGTCTTTATCGATGTTGGGCCAGTGCACTAGTGTTCCAGCCAGTTGTTTTATGGACAGCATGCGAAATGCCTGAAATGCAAAATAACGTAGTTTAGTTGGAACTCCGATGAGGCCCAAATTAAAGTCTTTTGGAATGTTAAATCATATTTTTTTATATTTTATATTTGAAAAGATGGGACAGATTTGTCGGTCCCTCCAGAGCAGCGCAGGTTGATATACTTGCAGTATTTATTGAACTTTTCGCTTACATGGAGAACTTCGTTTTGTTGTTTAAATTCGTGTTCAATCTTTTAACCGAAAGGTAGCAGTTGGGTCTACAATTATCTTTCGCTAATAAATCAACTCAATATCGACTTCATGAAGGAACAACAGGCTGTGCTTTGTCCTGCGAGTGCTGATGCTGATATTGTCCACAATTATTAACGTTACGCCCCAAGGGAGGGCAAATTCACTCAGTAGGAGACGATTTGCATCACATCAAATATCCAAGTAAGTGGTGGTGACGGACTTAAACCTGAATATGTTAAATTGGAGGCCATTTTATCCCAAAACCCTCAAATATGGTTGTTTGCCGTAATGTTGTGTTCATTATTCTGGAAGCAATGGTAAGTGATCATCAATACAGGCAAAACTACTTCGAACTGTTGGTAATCTGATGAACGTCATACTCTGAAAAGACAAAATATCGGTAAGATGCGCCTTCCTGTGCTCCAGCTAGCATCACCAAAGCAGATACAACAATAACCAATCCATTGATATATATATGTGTGTGTGACCAAATCAACCAGTGGGAAAGAGTGTTTGACAACTTGTTACCTCTGTGCACATCTTTTAGGTGGGGCGAAAAGTAAAATTTAGATGATGGCGACCACAGTGTTCGCCTGTGCATCGAAGCGCGTCATTGCCTTTCTCGTGTTGCGGTTGCCGCCTCATGAACGAGTGTTTTGCTTGTCTCAAGTTTGACTGCGCAACTTAATAAAGCATCAACCACTTTGAGACCATCGATTGAACCTGTATCTTCCCCTGCCTAAACATACAGTTGGTTGGTTGATTAACCGGTGCAAGAAGTGTTGTGTGTATGACCCGTTAGTCTTGAGATGGGCGTTGAGCTGTACGGTTGTTTTTAGTGTCGGGCGTTTACTGGAATTGTAAAGTTCACAGGCTTCGCAGCCAAGGCATTGCAGCCGAGCTGGATTGTCAGGCGACCTTCACATACGTAGAGGATCTCCACCACAGTAATCAGACAACGCAGAAGTAATATCACGCTTTCACTGCCCTCCAAGTGGGGCGATCCTGCCTTGCTATGCAAAAGCATGTATTACTACTGGAATTGTATGTACGTTTTATTGTCGTTTTTAACATTAGTCCGTTTAATAAAGTCAGGCGCCCATTTAGTGAAACCAGTGCAACTCCATTTGCCCCACAACCACATTCCTTCACGCCTCACTACAAACTTGTATTGACTTCACGCTCAGCGCCAACGAAGCATTTCCCCACTTTTTTGCAGTTTTGTGTCGTGACGTCAATTGTGTTGCCAACGTTCTATAGGATGTTGAGCGATTGTAGTCATTATATTAATATAAGACAAAGCATTAAAAGGTTTATTTTTTGGTATCTGAATAGTTGCGTTTGTAAGAGTTTGTTTGAAAGCATAGGATTAGGAAAAGAAACACGCATAAGTTCTTTAATATTAGCGATCCGTCATCCGCCTGGTTTTGTTAAAGTGAGAAAAGAAATTCACCTGAAAACCAGGAGCAAGATACGAAAATATTTGTGTGTAATATTTCATTTGAATATGTACATGTTGTAACGTGATTTTACATTACATGTCAACGGTTGCATTAATGGACTTAAGGTTGCATGGCCAGTTGTCATTTTGGCGTCTCAGTCCACTGGGTTGGGTAATTGGTATTTTTAGATCGTCTTGGCAAGCGGGTTTCATTTCAAAATTTAGCGATAGCAACAGCTGACCATTCATGTGATTTGTGTCTTTTTTTGGCTTTTGTGTGATATGGTTTAACAGCTGTTTTGCGTCATATTAATCTCAAGTGACTTGGTCGCTTTGAGACTTTAAGTTTTCCCATGTGACTGTCCTTCATCGTCTTTCAGTAACCGACCTTTCTTTGTAACTTTCCGTGTGCGTTTAGCTGAGGACCGAGGCAGGGCAGCGCAGCTGTACTGTGCTCATCTCAGTTCATCGGTTTTGTGATTTGGTTCTGTTTAATTTTGTCTGTGCGTTTGGGCGTAAATTCACTCAGTTTGGCGTTGGTATAATTGCGCATGTTAATTTAGTGTCCAAAATTGTTCATTTTAAATAAATATTGTTGGAATGTTTGCATCAAGTTTCAATTAAAGTCAGCTTAGGAAAACACAACAATTAGAACTCACGTGCGATCTTATGTCAAATTCGTTAATCAAATAGGATTTCCCATCGATCATAAATAATATTGTTAAGTACCGGATTGAGGCTCATAATTGGCATATAGGTCGCAACACATGTAAAACTTGTATATTTAAGCGGCTTTTGCCACCGTCCAAGTCATCCAACATATTTATTTCATCTCAATTCAGTGTCAACCATTAGTATTCAGATAGAACAGCTTAAATTGCACTGAGTTTAACTGCGTCTTGTTCCGTAACCAACCCAAACGCACCGATTAAAGGGAGCGAGAATTCAAAGCCAGAAAAAATGCATATTTTATATTTGAAAAGATGGGACAGATTTGTCGGTCCCTCCAGAGCAGCGCAGGTTGATATACTTGCAGTATTTATTGAACTTTTCGCTTACATGGAGAACTTCGTTTTGTTGTTTAAATTCGTGTTCAATCTTTTAACCGAAAGGTAGCGGTTGGGTCTACAATTATCTTTCGCTAATAAATCAACTCAATATCGACTTCATGAAGGAACAGCAGGCTGTGCTTTGTCCTGCGAGTGCTGATGCTGATATTGTCCACAAGCAACGGTTCCCGGAGCATGAAGTTGGATTCTTATCGTTATGCCGCAAGGGAGGGCAAATTCACACAGTAGGGGACGATTTACATTACATCAAATCTCCAAGTAACTAGTGGTGACGGACTTAAACCTAAATATGTTAAATTGGAGGCCATTTTATCCCAAAACCCTCAAATATGGTTGTTTGCCGTAATGTTGTGTTCATTATTCTGGAAGCAATGGTAAGTGATCATCAATACAGGCAAAACTACTTCGGACTGTTGGTAATCTGATAAACGTCATACTCTGAAAAAACAAAATATCGGTAAGATGCGCCTTCCTGTGCTCCAGCTAGCATCACCAAAGCAGATACAACAATAACCAATCCATTGATATATATATATGTGTGTGTGACCAAATCAACCAGTGGGAAAGAGTGTTTGGCAACTTGTTACCTCTGTGCACATCTTTTAGGTGGGGTGAAAAGTAAAATTTAGATGATGGCGACCACAGTGTTCGCCTGTGCATCGAAGCGCGCCATTGCCTTTCTCGTGTTGCGGTTGCCGCCTCATGAACGAGTGTTTTGCTTGTCTCAAGTTTGACTGCGCAACTTAATAAAGCATCAACCACTTTGAGACCATCGATTGAACCTGTATCTTCCCCTGCCTAAACATACAGTTGATTGGTTGATTAGCCGGTGCAAGAAGTGCTGTGTGTATGACCCGTTAGTCTTGAGATGGGCGTTGAGCTGTACGGTTGTTTTTAGTGTCGGGCGTTTACTGGAATTGTAAAGTTCACAGGGTTCGCAGCCAAGGCATTGCAGCCGAGCTGGATTGTCAGGCGACCTTCACATGCGTAGAGGATCTCCACCACAGTAATCAGACAACGCAGAAGTAATATCACGCTTTCACTGCCCCCCAAGTGGGGCGATCCTGCCTTGCTATGCGAAAGCATGTATTACTACTGGAATTGTATGTACGTTTTATTGTCGTTTTTAACATTAGTCCGTTTAATAAAGTCAGGCGCCCATTTAGTGAAACCAGTGCAACTCCATTTGCCCCACAACCACATTCCTTCACGCCTCACTACAAACTTGAATTGACTTCACGCTCAGCGCCAACGAAGCATTTCCCCACTTTTTTGCAGGTTTGTGTCGTGACGTCAATTGTGTTGCCAACGTTCTATAGGATGTTGAGCGATTGTAGTCATTATATTAATATTAGACAAAGCATTAAAAGGTTTATTTTTTGGTATCTGAATAGTTGCGTTTGTAAGAGTTTGTTTGAAAGCATAGGATTAGGAAAAGAAACACGCATAAGTTCTTTAATATTAGCGATCCGTCATCCGCCTGGTTTTATTAAAGTGAGAAAAGAAATTCACCTGAAAACCAGGAGCAAGATACGAAAATATTTGTGTGTAATATTTCATTTGAATATGTACATGTTGTAACGTGATTTTGCATTACATGTCAACGGTTGCATTAATGGACTTAAGGTTGCATGGCCAGTTGTCATTTTGGCGTCTCAGTCCACTGGGTTGAGTAATTGGTATTTTTAGATCGTCTTGGCAAACGGGTTTCATTTCAAAATTTAGCGATAGCAACAGCTGACCATTCACGTGATTTGTGTCTTTTTTTGGCTTTTGTGTGATATGGTTTAACAGCTGTTTTGCGTCATATTAATCTCAAGTGACTTGGTCGCTTTGAGACTTTAAGTTTTCCCATGTGACTGTCCTTCATCGTCTTTCAGTAACCGACCTTTCTTTGTAACTTTCCGTGTGCGTTTAGCTGAGGACCGAGGCAGGGCAGCGCTGCTGTACTGTGCTCATCTCAGTTCATCGGTTTTGTGATTTGGTTCTGTTCAATTTTGTCTGTGCGTTTGGGCGTAAATTCACTCAGTTTGGCGTTGGTATAATTGCGCATGTTAATTTCGTGTCCAAAATTGTTCATTTTAAATGAATATTGTTGGAATGTTTGCATCAAGTTTCAATTAAAGTCAGGTTAGGAAAACACAACAATTAGAACTCACGTGCGATCTTATGTCAAATTCGTTAATCAAATAGGATTTCCCATCGATCATAAATAATATTGTTAATTACCGGATTGAGGCTCATAATTGGCATATAAGTCGCAACACATGTAAAACTTGTATATTTAAGCGGCTTTTGCCACCGTCCAAGTCATCCAACATATTTATTTCATCTCAATTCTGTGTCAACCATTAGTATTCAGATAGAACAGCTTAAATTGCACTGAGTTTAACTGCGTCTTGTTCCATAACCAACCCAAATTGCACCGATTAAAGGGAGCGAGAATTCAAAGCCAGAATAAATGCAGGTATTACGAACTCTTGCAAACGAGCGCACGCACTTAGGTATTTGAACCGACTTCCTTTGCATAGATGTATTTTGATACGCCGTGTTTTCGTATCAGTGACGTTATTCGGTCCTCGGAAATTCAAAGGTCTCCGGCAACTTGAAGGAGGTTTTAAGCAAGTCACAGTTGCGTCGTGATTACTGCTTGGAGTTTGCTCGGGTCTGTGTGGTTGGAAACGTAACGTTATCCAGTTCAGATCAAGCTTGTATTGCAGCTGACCGTGGTTTAATGTCACTTGTGCTTGGACAAGTTATAACTGATAGAGTTGAAGGTGAAGTTTAAACCAAGTAGAGATGCCAGATGTAATTTGCGATGGTTAACTCGCCTGCAAAACTCGTTTACAAGGATATGTTTGTTCCTTTATTATCAAAAAACAACTTTGATCATAAACAAATATTCTCAACACTTTCTGTGCGGCTGACTTGTATCTACAAAAGAAACTTAGCCCACAATGTTAATTGACGTAGAAGTACGTCAAATTTTGTTGAAAGACCAAGCGGTCCACGTGATGAATGCGTGATCCCCGCGTGTCTAGGTCGACGCATTGCGATCACTGAAGCATTACGTGACTTGTGGCAGGTGGCTTTTTACAATGGGTGACGTAAGAAACCAAGGAAAAGTGACTTCTGTATCGCAACAATTGACAAATCAGTTTGTCCTAACAAAGTTTTGTGGTGTATTTGGCAACGATGTACATAACAACAGCATTCTTTTCATTGCATTCGTTTGCTGATGTTGTTGAGACCTCACTAGACGGGACAATGCAGTTATGCGCAATTAACAATCAACAAACTCACGCACTGAGCACTTCCTTGCATAATTGCTGGCCGCACTGAAAATTTTACATTAAGTAACGTAACATTGGTCAACAGTTTAAGGTTGGATTATGCGCGACTTTCCTTTAAACTCCACATTTATTATTTGCATTATTTTCATGTTTGTTTCATCCACGCAGCATAAATGTGTATTGATTTTCGCTAGCAGGTCTCAGTGAATCTTCCATATTTTCAATGTAGTTGTTAATTAGGTAATTTTGGTGCAATTTAACGTTGGCGTTTACTTTGTTAATTTCCATGTGATGACTGAGCAAATATTTACAGATTTTCAAAGTCTAGCTTCAGAGTCCACATTCATCATTTACATTGTATGTGCAAAAAAAAGCCATAATATTGGAGAGCAGATCCGTTTGGCCATAGTGCGCTCCACAGTGGTTCGTCTCTGTTGTTCGGTACCTAGTATAGGGCACCCAACAGATCGACGTTGACCGAAAGGTACCACAAAGTGGAAATCTGTGTGACCGCTAGTCTACCAGCTAGCACAGTGCCACTCAACAACTGCACTGATGAGACCTTACAGGTCGAAATAGTGCGTGTACATGGTAATGTAAGGCTCTTCTGGCAAAAAGAAAAACTTGTTTGGACGACGTTTCAGTCGTTATTCAACTGACCTTCATCAGGACAAGTAAAGTAAGCGCCAACACGGTGATAAACAGAAACGCGTGAAAAAGGTACAAAGGGGGAAAGAAGCGAAAAAACGCATTATGTGGCAGAAACAGCACACACAGTCAATTTTGAAGGTACAATAATTCTGGACCGGGAAAAGGACAGGTACAAGAGAATGTTTATTGAGTCTGTGGATAAAATGCACATAAATCTGCACTGAATGATAAGAGGGAAACCTTCTTTCCACCCGTTTATCGTAATTTGATAAACGGTCTGCGCGACACGCACTCTGTGCTGATGGTCCTGCGTACCTCAGGGAACTGTGCTTTAGACCCCGGCACCGTTCCTTGTTGGCGCCCATTTTCAATTCTTTGTGCTCCCCTCCCCGTTTTTCACGCGTTTCTATTTATCGCTGTGTTGGCGTTTACTTCACTTGTCCTGATGAAGGTCAGTTGAATAACGACTGAAACGTCGTCCTAACAAGTTTTTCTTTTTGCCAGAAGAGCCTTACATTACCAAGTTTGTTTCATCTACGCAGCATAAATGTGTATTGATTTTCGCCAGCAGGTTTCAGTGAATCTTCCATATTTTCAGTGTAGTTGTTAATTAGGTAATTTTGGTGCAAATTTAACGTTGGCGTTTACTTTGTTAATTTCCATGTGATGACTGAGCAACTATTTACAGATTTTCAAAGTCTAGCTTGTTTGAAAATGTTGAAATTTATTTTGTTTGGAGTTTTGTTGGTCGGCCATCTTGTCATAACTCACCAACAACAACAAGTATGCAGAGTTGTTTCCATTTGTGACGGACAAGAACAAGGATTAGAGATAGAACATTCCGGCTTGAAAGGTGCCAGAGGAGAGACTGGAAGACCAGGAAAGATGGGACCACGTGGACCTCAAGGTCACCGAGGTGAAAAGGGAGACCAAGGACCTGTGGCTGGCAAAGAAGATTTGATGAGACTTGTTACAGGTATAAGATTCTTCTCTAAACACTTTTCGACAAAATTTATTATTGGATAGGAAACTTTAACAAACCAAGCAGTACAGATAGATATTTGATACAAACACAACAGTACAACAAATCCCCTACACGTTGAACTCTCATAAAATCATATTAAAGTAAATTCATCGAAGATTTTATTCACAGAGTTGTCGAACAAAGTGGATCAATTGCAGAGTGAGCAGAACCACACATCTAACAGTTAAGTTCATGCACTTAACATGCAATGTCAACTCACACATCGAACATTATATTCACAGAGTTGTCGAACAGAGTGGATCAACTGCAAGGTCAACTGAGTAACGCTTCCAACAGTTGAGTTTAGTTTTATTTAAATTGATTTCTCACGTTTGTGTCAAGTTAACAAATTCTAGAATCTATACCCGTCAGGAGTCCTTTCTGCCCCTAGTGGTGTGGTTATCGGCGTACTTGCCAATCACCTAATAATTATACTCGTGACAAGTTTAAAACTTGTATCTAACCTGTATTGAATACTGGTAACACTTTTCGACCTCGAATAAACCTCGGTCACTCACAAATTCACGCAACACACAGAAACCAAGTTACTCATAGCCACCAACGACGCTAGGGAGCATTAAAGTATGATTATGTGCAACAACAAGATATAAATGTGCGGCGGGTGATTGGCAGCATTGGTCAAGCGCCCGACCCACATATACCAAGAAGAAAACCTGATCGGTATTCGTGCCCAGGACATCCTGGGTTCAAATCCCGGTGCGGTGAAAAAAAAAAAAAAAAAAACAAGATATAAATGTTTTCCAAAATTCAAAACCCATACATGGGATTGAATCGCAATGCGAAAAGTAAAACATTCATGTGGCACAGAATATATTGGGACAAAGTATATCTCGAATCATCGTACTTAATCATTAGTCAGAAGTTTCAGCAGATAACCGCACAATGGGGATAATCCTACATTAAGCATTTCACTTCTGGTTAGCCGCCACTAATTTATTACATTTATCAAAATTTTAAAAACATTTTTAGCAAAATCATCGTAAATTTGTTGACTCCACATGTGTCGGCATATCAACATAAAGCAGGAAACAGATAACAACAACCTCCTTATATTAAAACCTCAACCCATTTCATGCGTCCGTTGATTGAAACCAACCAAAATTCATCACAGTATTTCTGTAGGACTGGAAAATCTTCACGAATTTGTGCATCCCGAATCTTGCAAAACTTCCCCATTTCAAGGTCGCCAAAGTCTCAGATCTGGAGAAGAAGTTTACTGTGAAGATGGCTGGCAGGTATTCATACTGTGGTTAATATCACTAACACAGGGGTGGGCAATCCCTGGCACCAGCGCTTAGTTGGGTAAGCGAGGTGATTATGCACGCCATGTAATTTACGATTTCACGCTACAATACTTAACAATACGCCCGAGATTGTGTTGTTTCTAAAGGTCAGGAAATTACACACGAAAGTGAAAAGTCATATATTGACATGGAGGTCATCTAACTTTTTTAGACCAATTCGCCGAAAATCAGTGTCAAGCGTTTTACTTGATAAATACCAGGTGTTCCAGCGTCGTTATGATGGATCTGTTAGTTTCGATAGAGATTGGGTGGATTACAAGAACGGGTTTGGGGATCTATCAACAGAATTTTGGATGGGTTTGTATTCCAATAAAGCATTCCTTAACTAAGTACAAATGTTGCAAAACTTTGAATAATGGTTTGTTTTAGTTTAAAATGTACCGCTCTTCTGGCATAAAATATACGTGCTGTATTTTTACGACGTTTCGTCTGCCATTCAGCGAGGCTTCATCAGGTATTGATGCCGCAATTTCAAAGTAAACTACACTAAAACATTCAGGACCACAAAAAGAAAAAGGGACAGGTTGACACCGCTTGTCAAATCACGTGACAGAGGCAAAACACGAAACACTGCGGGAGGCGCAATAGTTACAACAAATTGTTATAAACTGCCGGAAAGTAAACACATTGTTCTTTGTCGTTGACGCATCCGATGTTTTTGTGAATGTGAAGCGACTCAAGAATGCTAAAATAATCTCTCCTTTTGTTGGGCAATAGTCCGCACCATGTGAAAAACTCACTCGAGTTTGCAGTCGAGGTACGGAGCTTACGAGTGGAGCAACATGACAGCATGGTATCCTTTGATGTGGTGTCATTGTTCACCAATGTACCGGTATCCCTATCAATCACCACTGTTATGGCACGCTCAAAATATACTGGCAATAACCCGTAAGGATGAAACGCCCACTAGCGGAGCAGTTGTTATTCCCTTCAACCCTGGCCTTAACGAAACATTGCGAAGATTGATGTCGGATTAGGCATTAAAATCTATACTAAGCCCCATACAACGCTAGGCAATCTAATTTCACGACCCATTGCTACGGAGGCTTCCGAGCCAAAGGGAATGGTCTATTTAATACCATGCAAATATTGCGCTGGTATTTACATTGGCGAAACCGGAAGGGCCTTTAAGACGCGACTGAAAGAGCATCGCCGTGATGTCGCATCGAAAGATGCCAGCAAGACTGCGTTGGCCAAGCATGCAGTGACATTGCGACACGAAGTTGCCTTCGATAAAACCCTTTCCAAGTTCTGGAAAAGGAGTTGGACCACACCAAGCGGCTCTTTCTTGAGTCGTTTCACGTTCACAAAAACAGTGGATGCGTCAACGACAAAGAACACTGTGTTTACTTTCCGGCAGTTTATAACAATTTGTTGTAACTGTTGCGCCTCCCGCAGTGTTTCGTGTTTTGCCTCTGTCACGTGATCTGACAAGCGGTGCCAACCTGTCTTTTTTTTGTGTGCCCCTGAATGTTTTAGTGCAGTTTACTTTGAAATTGCGATATCAATACCTGATGAAGTCTCGCTGAATGGCAGACGAAACGTCGTAAAATACAGCACGTATATTTTATGCCAGAAGAGCGGTACATTTTAAATTGCAATATGTCTGTGGCAGCAACAGGAGTTCCAGGTTTGTTTTACTGAACACATTGTTATAACTTGTACACACCCAGTTTATATACAGGGGAACTAAACAACACGTTTCAAGCAAACTACGTAACAATACTAGAGTCAATATAACAGTATCAGTTAATCCAATTTAAATTCCAGTGTTTTCAGCAATATTATTACAACCAACAAATTTTATCAGGTTTGGAGAAACTGCATCAAATCACCAATGCGTCCACTAGATGTCGCCTTCGTGTTGACCTTCAGGATTTTTCCGGAGGTCAAGGTTTTGCCGAGTATAGGTAAGACTATGACGTATTTAACGTTTTCAATTTAATGCCTTTGTTCCAACGATAATTTACCCGATGCTATCATGTCGTCATAACTAACAAAATCTAAAAAGACATTAGGGAAATACCCCCCTTATTACGTCAGATTCACAAAATTCGTGTTTTAAGTTTGAAGCAACACAGAATATTCTTGCTGTGTTTCAATGCATTTACTCGGTTCGGAATAATTATGAAAACAAAAAGTTTAGATACCGCACACACATAGGGTTGGTAATCAACTCGTAACGACCCCACATCACCGCTCTTGAGGTTTGCGCGATCGCTTGGTCGCGGATTGCCGGGACCGAGCTCAGTGGGGCTCGGATTGGGTCGAACGCCACCTTTTTGCGCTTAGAGAATGTGGCTGCACAAAATTTTGTTTTCCTTGATTCCAAATCTCCTGAAACGTATAGGCATCTGGAAGACAGTTCAAGCGAAATTAACCACGGCCAAACCGTTTGACAATTGATGGCAACAATCCAGTGAATATTAGTGCTGTGTCCCACATCGATATATGGGATCAAATGGTTATTATTTTCTCCATCTAACACACATGCATAATCCAGTGTTTGAAATTTCGATTTTCTGCCCAACATCCTCGGCTCCCAATGTTTTGAATGAGGCAACAAATATCCCGTAATCGCGACGTGTAAGACGCTGGCGCAACTTGATTGTCAGTGTATAAGTTGTATAGTGTAAACACTCTGTGTTCTCTTTGCCCACCCCTGGGTTAGCTGCTGGTCGTTGCGTGGTTGATTGGATATTGTTGGGTCTCTATGCAAGAAAATGGGTGCATTGGCCTGCAGAGTTAATTCCTTGGCCAGTGGTTCTTATCCGGTGGGAAATTTTAGGGTTGTAGGTGGATAATTGGTCGGCACCGAAATACACAAAAGTAGTTGTAAACGAAATATAATGATCTGTATTCACTGTGTGTTGTACACTTATTGGTAATTGGTAATGCCATGCGGCAGAAAAAGTTAAAAAAGTATAACAGATATAACGAAAATACAATAATTAAATTCTTAGTTAAAAAATGTAAATACCAGTGGGAAATAAGGATTCCGTTTACACTGGAAGTAGGAAATGAGATAAAAAAGGTTAAGAACCACTTAAAAAAGGTTAAGGAAAATCTGTTGCCCAGACGAGTTTATGCGGTCGTTGTTGCCCAAGTCCTTGTGGTAAAATCTTGAGTGCCAAGTACTGACCTTTGCCAAAACGTTGCATCTTGACTGGAAAGTTAGAATTATCCGCTTTGTTCTTCAGCTACAATAAAGCCTCCTTGTAATCCTCCAGTCGTTTGTGAACTTAAAGTTGAAAAATAACTGGGTTTCCTTCTGAAAACTTCCAATCCCACTCTGTGTTTATTGCTTAGTTGACAAATAATTATCCCACACAACACAACACAATGTATGACACATGTCGTTTATTACGTCATAAAGGGTTTTATGTTTAACAATCATTTCCATGAGCAACAAACCAATGTAAGCGGATTGATTTAAAACAACAAATTGTCCGTTGTTATTTAAATTACTTTGCATTAAATTAAACATTATGACATTGTTGTTTTCAGTACTTTCAGCATTGGCGATGAAGGAAGTTCTTACACAATTACTATATCCGGATATTCGGGGAACATAGGAGATTCCATGGTTGATTTGTCAGGCAGTCTAAACGGGATGAGATTTTCAACACGCAACAGAGACCGTGATACGTGAGTAATAATGATACAACGTGTCTGATTATATTTCTGTTTTACTAACGAAGTAAATCGAGTTGTTTTAAAAAAGATGAAATGCATTTCCTCAAATAGTTGATTTTCGTTGACAAAGTTAACCGCCTACCCTAAATCAACAATTGTAAAAATCAATTGCTCTGAAACAGGCGGTTGCGTTAAAGTTTTAGTTAAACACAAGTTTTAACTGAGTTTAAATAAGTTGTAACACAGAGTTGTTGACAACCGACTTAATTATAATTGCAGGTGGTCAGGAGGTTATTGTGCTGTGGGTCGTGGAGCTTGGTGGCATCGTGATTGTTCATATTCCCGCCTCAATGGTCCGTGGTCGAGAACTTCTACTGCTCACAACACTATGAGTTGGTATTATTGGAAAAACTCATTTGGCGGAATAATGAGTTCTAAGATGAAAGTGAAATGCGAATAAATGTTGGGGAGGTTTAAAGTGACGAAAATTAACATTGCGTCGTTAGTTACCATGGTAACGTTGTGTTGATTTACAATTATTGACAGACATTGTAAATACTTTCACCAGTTTTGATAAAGGCTTTAAATCGTAAATAACAGGAAAGCAATTATACCAAACCGAATTTATTCCACAAATCCTTACAATTTTTGTGTTAGTAGCGAAAACTTCACCTTTCTGCATGTTTGTTATTATCATGGTATTTGTAGGGCGTTACTTAAAACGTCTACACAAATAATAACACTGCCGTATATCTGACTCCTGATAAAAAGGCTGCTATCAAACCCAAAGTCAACGATCAGTTTAATACATAATAAACAAGCGCACGAGGATTAACAATAACACGTTACAAACCACGCGTACAAAAAGTCTCTGTCCTATATGTCCTTTGTCCTCTGTCCCTTCAAAACACAACATAATAATTGCAATTATGACGTCGACACTACTTATTATTACATTTTGTGTGTTTCGGATGCCACTTCTTCCATAGAATTATGTCAACGTGTCAATTAGATATTGGCAACATATTCCGTTTTATCATTCCTTGTATATCATGTCGTTGTTGTAATATCGCATGCAACCGTTTCCATGCTTTATGTTGATAATCCATGTAAATATAAACATTGATCCATCAGATTTGACGGTTGATTTCTGATTCGAGGATGTCAGTAAATTTGATTCAGTTCATTTGGCTTTCTCTGATAAACCCCAAAAATGCAGTCACGCCAATTCACCACTAATATTTACAGAAATGTGCGGATATCGCGGCGCAATTTCACCGACTTATGGGAAAGGTTTTATGTGAGGGTAAATTGTGTAGCAAGGTTTCTTGTCAACACACAGGTCCTCATTGCAGCCCAAATGATGACGTCACGGCCGTGGGCCTTCGAGTGGCGTCTGTCACGTGTTTCATTTGTGTCGTTGTTTTTGTCTGTTCAGTTACCAGCCTACCTCTGCACACACCTTGCTGCAACTCATTCTTACTTGACACTGATGATGAACACAGTGGTGTTTGAAGCGTTTGCTTCGGCATGAGTAGCATACTAGCTTTGACTTTCCTTTACAAATCATTTTCTTGTCACCTCCCAAGGTTAGACCTTATACACTCTTGTGTAATAACCAAACGTAACACAGCAGTTTGTCGAGGACACAGACGCGTCTGATGCGTCTGCCGGTTGCATTCCATGGCAGAATGTAGATGGCATGGAGAGAGTGAAGTTTTGTAGAATTGATTCCTGAACTCGAAATAAATTACTCAATAAATAGAATTTCCAGTCACCAAACACCAAGGGTCATGACGTCAGTTTCAGGCCATGTTAAAAACCAGAATTTTCCGACAAGATCTCAAAATACGAATTTCTTTTCGATCCCAATTCAGGGTTTGTTTCTTTTTCAAAACCGAGCGACAGTGAAACAATAGCAGTAATTGGAACGTAACAATAAGCAATTGTGACATCACAGGCCTCAACTGGCTTGCCGCAGACATACAAGGAACTGTGTTTATAAAACAACCAAATCGAACATGCAATAAATTGATGCAAATGTACAATAAATAATATTAGACAGATAACAATGTTAAAAGATAGGCAGTCTAAGGTTAAAAGAGTTAACAACAATAGGTACGAAAGCGGTTGGAATATTTCATGTTACGTGGTGACGTCGTCGTATTGATGACGTTATTTAGATGTTAAAATTAAGCAGACACACATGTTTTGGGTGTGGGTCATGATTGGGGCGAAATAATTGTGAAATAATATTGAAATTACAAATCACAAGTTAAAATGCCATGAGTGGGACTGACAACTTTATCGCTGGTTGTGATTTCTATGGTTATGGAATTTGGTTTCCCGAAAACAAAATAGACAGAAAAGATCACGAAGTGCTTCACGACAAGAAAGAATATGACTAGCGAAAAAAACATGTGAAAGTGGCAAAACAAATAAAAATCGTAACTGCAAGGTTTAAACACTGGAGCGGAGTATTGAGAGTGGGTGTAAGCGTATATGCCGAAACTATAAGATACATGATCCTGTAAATAAACCTTATTGGGGCGTGAAAGACTTGGAACATCTCGCGAGCTCGTTCGGGTCCAACGACACCCTGGTTAATTCTGTGGATCCTCCCAACCGACGAAAGTTTTTGCTGAGTAATGTCACAAAAACATGCATCGGCGAAGGTAATATTGTGTGGTAATGTGAAAGCCATTGATATAGATCGCTGTGGTCCATATGGTGACCCTGTGGAAAACCCCCGATCTTAACATTCAAGTTTGTGGCTAGAACGACAAATACTAAAGTTTCGTTAAAATCTGAACGCAATAAAAGTGCTCGGTGTCAACTTTCAATGCTTTCGGCGGAAGAGGGCGGTGACGTAAGCTCGCATGAGTTTCACAATCTCGTTAACTTGTGCGGTGAAGGAAATGTCCCCTCTTGACTCGGTCTGAAGTCTGAAAACATTCGCAGATCCCGCTCCGAAAGACTGGATCCTGAGAGGAAGACACAATAACATGTTCAACTCAAGGAATGTAGCTGCAAAATCTTGTTTAATTGTTTGGAACAGTGGTTCTGAGACTTTTCAAACGTCAGAGCCGAATTCGAAACCGGCCGCAGCAAACCCGAGACTCTATTTGAAAACTTTATTTGTAAGTGGGCATTTGACCGAATCAAACATTTGGGCCGTAGTTCACCAACAATTTTGTTTTCTGGCGCCAAATAAACTGCAGGGAAATATGGACTCCACGTTACCCCACTACTATGGTTATGGTAAGTTTATGTTTCGTAAAATAAACTGCATTATATTCATAAGACCGATAAGCAGAAACGTTGAGAGCCAATAACTCCCACAAGTTTCGTGTCTTCCCGCGTTGAAAACGAACCATTGTGTTCGATCAAACTTACTTTTCATATGAGAAATGATCCAGGGACTGTGAGTGACCTCGTTTGAACACAGTTGCTCCCTGCGCCGATATCGCCAGAGTGAGAAGGGTTTGACCGAACTGCGCGTCGTGATTTTCAACTTTAAACAAGTAGGATCCGTATCCGGGCCACCGACGTGCAAGGTTAACATATTCAGCCTGAAACAAATTGTTGAGATAAAATGAATTAGACGGAATGAAGAGAACGCGAAATATGCTGAACATAAAATTATGCGAATAATATTTAAACATCAAGCACCCAAATACAATGCCAATAAATATCAACCACGGGCAGAGATGCACCGACATCCAATAACACAAAACTCCAGTCTTATTGTTTAGTGAGATTATTGTGATACTGACCACGGCGTCTTCTTGCGGCATTCCTCTCAATCTCCTCCATCTATCCAGGACGTTTGATTTGACATCCTGCAGTTCCTCCAGGAAGAGAGTCCTCTTCATCTCACCGCTCTCACCTTCCTCCTTCACCTTCTTCATCCCTCTCTTCCGGAACGTGTTGAAAAGACTCGACCCCTGAAAGAATTAAAATCTGACGAAACTCTTCGTTGACAAAAACGATTTGTTCAATTTTAACGTTTCGGCCTCTATTCGCTTCGTCCCGAATCAAAATCCTTTGTTATTTTACTAACTATCAATATACGAGCTGATTTAAAGAATGACGATTAGTTGTGGAATACGATTCATGCGCGGTTGATGCCAACGTCCAAATATAACTCAATTTTCTTTTGAACAAAAACGACTTGAACGCGTGCGAACAATAAATATGCGGAATAAAATGGCACAGGCACCGATAAAACCACAGTTTATCGAGTCAGGCCCCCATGGGAACGGATAACTAGCATGGTATGAAAGGATGTGTTCGAAGAGGGGGAGATCTACGTGGCGAGTTTGAAATTTTACGTAATTTATGAGAACGTCTTAATTATCGAAAAAATCAAATTGAGACCGAATAAAAACCTTTACTCACAGAACGTTTCTTGGCTGGCATTGAGTTTGCATTTAATTCATTCGAGAAAGAATCGGTTCGTTTGAAGTAGAAGTCTTCGTTTTCGTTTGTGATCTCGTAAGCGGCCATCAACTTGTTGATTGGATAATATTTGCCGATGTCAGCACTGGAAAATGAAATCCATGTTTTATATTCGCAAAAGAAGTCTTGAAAATCCATTGGCATTTTTATATTTTTATGCTTTTTGTTGGTTAAACGGAACGAAGCAATGAAGATAAAGTTTCGGCTCCACTTAAACAAACTTACTCAATATTGATTTGATGGTAATTTCCTTCAGCGAATTGCAACCTTAAAGCTGCGATATCTTTCAATACGTCATCAGATAGAGGGTAAAGTCCCTGTATCACTTGTTCGTGGACCTGCAACATTAGGGAAGTTCTGAGTTAATGTTTTTAAGAAAGCTAGAGGTTGTATGAAATTTATTTTCTGCATTGGAAACTCCTGCGTTTAGAAAATACAAAATACAAAAATGAGTAAATATTTATTTTAAGTCAAGCACTCAAGGTCAGTGTTTCCCGAAATTTTTTCGCCAAAGTTATTTGAGTTGAGAAAGAACCCAGACGATTTAAGGTGTCCAGTAGCTCATGTAAGGAATTCTACGGCTCCGTGAAATCCGCGTTGGATGCTAGGTTACCATGACGACAGAATCAACCGAGGCAAGTTTTCAATCAAAAAAACTAAAATCACTGAATGGAAACAGAGAAACTCCCGACTCACGTCTTCGTAAACGAAGTGATATTCGATTGAGTCTTCCCGTGCATCAATCGGATCGAACACACAGTAAAGTTTGAAGTAGAATACCCATTCCGAATCCTTACCGCCACTATCCGGATTCGTTTGTGATTCCGAGTTTGTTCTGTTTAAATTCGAATGTTTCGCGTTACATGAGAAAGGGTTAAATTACATGATGCGAAAATCTACTTTTGTACGATAATATTTTTATTTTCTTCTTTGAGCTGTGTGACCAATTACTTGCAACGAATTTGTAACTAGACTTCTCAAATCAAGTAAAAAAGTTCGAACGGCAACTTACTGTTCGAACTTTACAACGATATCAGCGAGGAAAGTGTTTGGTTCAATCGCTCTGTCAACATCGCCCTTGTGTTCGAATAATGCGAACGTGTTCTTATTCCCTTCCACGTTCATTCCATGCTGGAGTTTCTGGACAACCTGAACACCAAAGTTGGACGTAAACTGTCTAAAGTAACTCCTCTAATTTAAAGAAAAAATATTTTGTAACTAAAACAACGAAACGCTTCTGAACACATAAAAATGCAGAACATAATTTAATAACAAATATTGAAAAAGAAGCATGTTTCCCACCAACCAACAAAACCAGATCATCAGAAGAAAATACAATTCAAAATTATACAAGAAATACTTCCGAGTGTTCGACATTACAATTTGCAGCAATGCTCTACTTGCCTTTCCAGCAGTGGTGAAAGAGTTGATGTAGATTTCGCATGTTGCGCCACCATAGCAGTTAATCACAGTGACCAGGTCCCTCATCTCCAGCACAGCACAAATCTCAGCAATGGAAGGAACCATCTCACGTCGACGTGACGTCTGCTGACTCAGCGCATTTTCACCGAACTCGGCATAAGCTCCACCAAGAGTACCAGGAAATCGCTCTTGTACCCTGATAACGGATGTTAATAAACAAACGGTGAAAAGGATCCCCGAATAATCATTACTGTACAGATTCCCAGGCATCTTATGGCACATTTGTGTGCAGTCAACAGCGTGAGGTAAGATAACCCGACCCGCTGTAATGCAAAACTACTGCTTAGTAGCAAGTGCTTCTCAGTGGCGCACGCCCCACCAGTTTTGCCCGGCAAAATCGTCGGTGGGCGTGAAAGCTTAAGATATTTCTTGGCTTATCTCTCATTAAACGAGCATTTCGTTTCAAATTCACTGGAAATACAAAGCATTGAGGCAAGCAATAAATTCTGGTTTACCAACAAAAGTGGGGTTAGAGATGTTTTAGAATTAGCGCTCAGATCAGATATTCACAAAATTTTCGTCTGCGAAACCTAGAACGATTGTTTAACTTAACCAAGAACCCCCAAATTTAGTAAACCTTTCGTGTTAAGGGTTCCGCGAACTCTACATTGGATAACCAAGTTATTTACACACTTTGGTGACGTCATACCTCTTTAGATGCAGCTTCAGGTAAGACAGCACAGGACGTGATGGGTGGTACGCGCAACACATACAAGCTATGAGATGCCAGTAATGCGGACATGACGTCACATGAAGCTGGTCACACATTTGCTCGTCTGTGGTGAGTTGGAGGGTGTAGATGGCGGTTTGTTTGATTAATTGGAGATAAAGCTCGTCCTGGAATAGCTTGGAGCCGTGGCACACTCGCATGATCGCCTAGAACGAACAGATAGATAGTTTGTTGGCTGGACGGTGTCGCAATGCTTTTTGATTGTCTGTTTTGAATGCTGATTGACGTCAAGTAAAACTTTGATATAAATTGTGATATGTGAACATCGTTCCCCACTCATTGCAAAGGAAGATCCACAATTACCTGACAAACGTCATAACATGTGCAAATATATAGGGGAGGAAACTCAATTACAGGCGGGAATTCGAGAAATATCAAAAAGCAAAATTTAAAAACAATTTTTTCAGTTTTTTTACCTGGAGTGATTTCGCTTCCTCCTCAATGTTCTGAAAAGTCCGTTCTTCCATTTGAAGGAGGACGTTAAAAATCCTCACAGCCTCGTCCCTCAACGTGTAGTGGTCGTCACGAGAGGGCACCTGTGAGCAAACATCGGTTGATTATGATTTCTATGCCTTTTTTTTCTAAGTAGCGAAACCAATACTTTCATATTTTTTTTTGAATAATCAACTTGGTTCGTAAGCAACACAACAATGTGAGCAATGTTACGTCACAGATAGTTCGGGTAAGATGATGTTGACGCCATCATGGTTTTATGACAACCACGTGGATACTTGCAGCACTATTAAGTTTAAGTTAGCATTGGATTCTGGGACGGATAGTTGTAATAATTGCTGGGTCACCTGTTCGTATGGAAGGGATAGCAAAGGGGATCTTAAAGGTTCGCTTGATTGCCTGAAGATTGGGTTCCTTTTGTAGATTAAGTCGATCTCCTTTTCATTGTCATCTGAACGCTGTTGCAACATACACAAATTTTTAGTCATATTTTCATACACTATGGGCAACATGCTAAATATAAGTGAAATAATGAAATGCTTTGGGCAGAGTCGTTTTGTTAACAACATTGTAATAATATTTCCTGATGTGTTTTTTAAGCAGGTAATTTCAATGCAATAAGCTTTTCGCCTGGCTACTTAAGTGGCAAGATAATCACCAGACACATCACCGACATATTAGATCGAAGCAGTTGCCCTGAAAGCAGATTACTCCAAGCAATAAGCTCAGTTTCAATTCTACACTTCTGTACCTTGATCTTGTCCATTAGGATCTTTGTTTTGGTGATAATCAGAGGTTGTCCATCTATCATAGCCTGGATCTCACTGCTCCAGATGTTCGCGTCTTCCTCTACCTCCGTGCTGAGTCGGAGGGTGTGCTTCCTCCCGTACACCACAATCTCCCACAAACCTGTCTGCGTCTGTAGTGAAATAGAGGTGGCGTAACTTCTAGTATAGAAAGTGTGGATCCAAACTACAGCTGCCGGTCAATGTTCAGTAATATTACACAAAAAATGACATGCTTAACGGGAATAAACGTATATTTCCCTTGTATTATACCAGACTGATCCTGTTTAAACAAGTGCTTTTTGTGTAGGCAACATACATATTATTAAACTTTATTACATTCGTTTTATGATTTTAAGTGTTACGTGTTTTACATGGTAAGACGGAATCGTCCAGCTATACAGGATCTCACAGCGAGGTTCGATTAACAAGTGTTCATCTCTAGTAAACACACGAAAGCTCACTTTTACTCCTACATACACCAGGGACTTACAAAGACGTTCTCGTCCGGTGAGGTGACAACACAGAGACTGTTGAGTCCCATCGACCCGATCTTCTGGGCATCGCGGTTGCTGTTCTTGAAATATTCGATCGCGTTTGGTTTCAGAACGAACCACCGACGTTGGTGACTCACTTTCTGCTTCTCGTAAGATGTTTTAAGCAACCAACCTTGCTGTATGAAAGAATCCTGGCCAGCCTGAAAGTGTATTAACAATATTTGAGATTGTGGGCGAGCCTGAAGAGTTCCCTTACCACAAAGAAAATATGTATTGAGTTATAAAAGAAAGTGTTACTGACTTTTATTTTCTTGACAAAACTTATTGTGTAATTTTTCTAAAAATTCACTTTGTCGTTTTGATTTGTGACCAATTGTGAAGCAATCATTATAAAACTTGAAGTCAAATGGGATTTGGTTTCTGTCTGTTTAACACGTACCGAGTCGCCTGAACTTGCTGTGTTCTTGCTCTCATTGAGTAAAGTGATCCAGTGATGCATTTCCTCCCCCGAATCACTCGCGAAAGTGTAAACACGTTGCGATGTCGTCACAGTGAACGTGTTCGACTTTCCTGCAGTCACAAACCACTTAATATTATTCACATCTTGTCGCCACGATGCCACGATAGGAGTAATTGGTTATAATGTAGCATCCATAATGTATCCGATTCCTGAGATTAAAATCAGTGCCAGAACCCCTAAAGCCTATTTATATTGTAACGTCTTTTCCTCAAGAGAAACTGACAACTTGCTCAAATACACGAGAGTCACCTGACACAGATGTTGCGGTTGCCTGGGTAACGGTTTGACCGTCGACCGTCATCAGAGCGTTCTTCGGGTTCGCGAACTCGCTTTCCATGTTTGCTATCTCTTTCTCCGTGCTCGATACAATCTTCATCAACATGCTGCGGAAAAAAAGTTCCACTCAATAACATTTCACAGTATTTTCAGTGAAAGTCCACACTGCATCCAAAGACTTTTTACCAAACGTTGGCGATTCTGGTTTAAACTCACCTGTACCATTCCCCCGCCTCCTCGCTCGATTCCGCCGAAAGGTGGTGCACTTTTGATGACGTCATAATGATGTCAATGCCATTCTCTTTCTCTGTGACGTCAGTTACGTCGGATATTTGACTGAGGTCGATCGTCCCCCGACACTTGGCGTTCTCTTCGTCGTTATCGTAAAACTTCAACTCCTGGTTGCGCAGCGTGAACCATCTGGATTTGGTTATTTGTTGTTGTACCTTGATTAGTGTTTTGTTGTTGTACCTTGTTTAGTGTTCAAGCTTCGTGTAACTTAACTGCTACGTAGAACTAACAACGGAAATATAATATGAAATACATCGCCGACCACCAACCTTTTCTGCCAATTCTTCCTTGGGAGAGTTCCTCTCAGAGTTCCTTTGCCACTGTCAGCTTTCTTAAACAGCCAGCCGCACTTTAAACTATCCTGTTTGCTTCTGAAGATCATGAAAGTGCTGTTACTCAGGACGCACCACCGTCTCTTCCACTGGCTCATGAGGCCACCCTATAACAGGTTGTAAGGTTGTGCAATGATGTGTTTTCAAATATCAACCAATCTTCACAGTGGCAGAAGTTGGTGTGACGCTTGCTAGTTTGTTGCTTAAATGTTGTTGGCCAACTTACGTGGAGTTGAATTTTATTTCCATAACAAACTGAGCCATTTAGTTGTTGCACTGATCAATGTGATACGTAACAAGCGAACTGATCAATATCAACAACTGTATTACTATTACATCCTTAAAACGTCACGAAATTTCAGTGCGCCGTGAGAACATATTGGACGAATGCGAGTTGTGAACACTGGGAACCACGAAGGTGGAAATCTCAGTCCAACATATTATTCCGTCTAACCTTCACGTCGAGGTAGGAATGAAAGTATACGTTGGGACTCCACTTCTCTGCGACCTCCATACCGCCACTAGTGGACGTTCCATCGTCACTCATGTCGTCATCATCGACGTCATCAAACGACGAATCAGTGTAATAACTCTCTATAGTGGGTAAACACCCAAGAATAATGTTTCATTATCAACAAGTTTGATTGAAAACACCAGCAATAGTTCAACCCCCATGCATCATTTCAATACAAAAACATTGATGACGTCACGACAAATCACATGATGTCGTCACTACTTTGCCATAGAAGTAATAGCACCCCGTGTCAAAACTGCGAAATTTTAAAACAAAGCGTTTAAACACTTACCGTCGTCCATATCAGACGTTTTAATGTCTTCCGCTTCGTAATTCTCCTCGTCATCTGGAACAATTCCATCCTGTGTGTTCTGTGGGTCGGGGAAATATTTGTTTACTAACTTTTTCCATGTAAGGTTGAAATTAACCTTTTACACTTGTTGTTAGTTGAGAAACGATAAAGATTAACTTTAAATAATCAAGAATCAAAACCCTTGTCTGTTTGTAGCAAAAGAAAAACGCACACAGGCAACTGCAGAGTTACGTTTTAATAGAATAATATCAAATCGTTTGCTCTTAGCATAAATAAAACGACTGCCATATTGTTGTTTACTAATTGTCACCCAGTGCGAGAATACTTCCCTGCAAACATAAACAATATAACCACAACCTCTTCCCCGTCTCGGAAACTTACAATGTGACTCGTCGCCACTCAGGTAACTGTTACAAAACAACGTGCAAATCAGCTTAAAACAAAAACAAATATCGTACATTCATTTGATCGACGTCATACGATGTGTTATGCATCATTGCGTCCACTTGGCTTTCAAAATCTTCAAAACCCAAATCCTGGAGCAACAAAATGTTTAAAAAACCTTCTTTTTTGTCCATAGTATCGCCAGCACCCCGAACTTTGCTTTGTGGTTGCGAGTAACTCGCTTATGCGTTGCATAAATCACAATATTACGCACTCGGGGGCAATTTAAAATCAATCAGTAAACGCCATTAAACTATAGACCAATTATAATTTAAACGGAAAATTATTTTAAGATGATTTCAGACCTAATACAAGCTGACTTGCTACGTAACGAGGATGACGTCATCGGATTGATTATCGGAATTACAACTGATAAGAATGATCTCGGGTTACGCAAAATCATTTGTTAGTGAATTTAAAAATAGCAACCACCATTAAACAATCGAGCCGGATTGAATTGTTAGTATGGACAAAATAAAATCCTAATAACATTCACAGTGTTGTTTGCACGCAAACAACTTATATTTGTAACCTGTAGAATGTCCATTCCTCTGTTTTCGTCTGCCTTCTCGTCGGGGTAATATTCCTCACCCACGTTCGTTACAAATTCATCGGTTGCTTCAGGTTGATCCTGATTAAAAATTATTAGAGTCAGCAAAACAAACAAAAATTATTTTTTTGTAAAAATACCAGATTATTTTTTTGCCAACTTAGATTGTTCTTAAATACCTTCCAGTATTCTGAATCATATTATGACATCACAACACTTATTCTCACCACTTCCAGCGCAAGACTCTCCCTGGCCTCGCTTCGTCGATGCATCTGCGCGATCTCAAGTTCAAGTTGGAAGATCCTCTCCATCTCCTCCCGTTCCGCATCATCAAGCTCCTCCTCACCACCGGATGAGAGCATCCTCTTGTTTACGGTTGAGTAAGCACTGTCTACGTCAGCGGAATCTATGACGGCGTCGAGTGACGCAAGAGCCGATTCCTGCCCGAAGAGATAGGCGAGTTGTTTTTTTTACAATAGAAATATGATTTGAATCTCTTGCTGGCGGAAACCAAGAAACAATTAAATTAAAAGTTCCAAGTGTTAGAAAGTAACCAACCCTAAAAGCAAGTATTTTGTTTAAAAGATCAAGATTTGTTTCACAAAAACGTATACGTAGCACACACAAGCACCCACGTGTTCGCCATCCATGGATTTGCGGGGGCTGTACATTTTTTCACAAGGTGGGGGCGGTGGGGGTGAAGGAAGACCCTCAGCGTCCTCCTCCAATCCGTTCTCCGTCGCTTCCCTGGCCATTTCAGCCTCTCTCGCCATCTGGAAAGGGGAAATTTCACCAGATAATCAGAGAGTGGCCAAGTATTGTGGGAATGATTAACACACAGAAAATATTGCACTTTTCGTGTTACTTGTACAAACATGTCAACCAATTGCTAAAATAAATCTTTTCAGTATTTCCACTGCAAAAATCAGATTGTTGAGATTTAAAGCAATTTGGTGTCTGGGTTTCTTCAAACAATCAACACAGGAAAGGTAACTTTTCCTTCTATGCAAGGAAATAAGAAAATTTTAAGGTTTTTTTTACCACCTCTCGTTCCTGTTTCTCTCTTCGCCTTTTTTCTTCTTCCTCCCTCGCGAGTCTCTCCCGTTCCAAGCGCGCCTACAGAAACCATTTTCTTGTCTTAGTTTATTCAAAAAACCTAATTTTTGAGAACAATTCGCCCAACTTTTGAAACCTCAACAAACTTATTGCAAACACAAAGTCAAACTTTAAATATTAGCCAAACAATTTATGTGGAAATTCATAAAAGTGGAGGAAACCGTTCTGTTCCAGGATTCTTACACAATGTTATTGTGACCTTTAAATTTATAAAGCTGGGGGGTAAAAGGAAAGTAAGGGACGGACAAACCTGTTCCTCCCTCTGTTTCCTCTCCCTTTCCATTTGTTCCTTAAGAGCCTTGAGTTGTCTGTGTTTCTCAAGCAGGATCTAAATAATGGGAAGGTGTAAATATGAAGGTTGCCATGGAAATCGTATCATCAAATGCTCACAATGACTTTTTACACAAAGTGACAGTGCTTTGGGTGTATTTAGTATTTTAAGTAGAAAATCGTAAACTCCAAGTGTGTTTATTGATAGTATGTTGTCCAACAATGTTGCGTCAAGTTTCCTTGCCAGCAAGCATCAATCACTGAAAAGAGGTCACGCAAATGTTTGGCATGTGACAACTAATATGACATGCATGGGTTGTGTACTCCTGTGCTAAAACTACCAACAGCATTGAAACCATCCAAAAACAGCAACATCCTACCTTAAACATCTTCCGGGCTGCCCGCCCTCTCGTGTATTTCTGGAAGACGATCGTCGCCTCCGCCCTTTTTCTCTCCCTCTCTCGTTTTTCTGCGAGAAGAAGTTTGAATAATTTTCTTGCTTTCCTTCCTCTCTCGAATTTCTGCATTGTGATGATCGCCTTGTGAACTCGTTTGAACTTCCTCCGCGCAACAAACCCCTGAATAATGGCGGGAAAATAACAAACAAGTTTTTATACAGACCCCCAAAAAACTAGGGTTTCACAAAAGATATGAAGGCACTGAATTTGTCTGTAAACTTTTTGTGCGACAGGCACACGAGAACAGAACAAATAAATTGATAACGTTAACCATAGTAAGAAACGTTGGTATTTACTTCTTTTACTTTGGGGACTCCCAGACAATTAAAAAAACCTCACTGTGTTTCGCGTTAGGCCAAGTAATATTTTACGCCACTTGGTGTCGTTGTTGTTCCATAATATTGGCATGCATTCGATCGCGATACTTGAACCCACAGAAATCATACAAATTGCTTACTCGCGCGAATCGTTGTGTGTGTACGATGTTCTTCTTCAGGCGAAGAAAGTATTTTCGCGCCGCTACAGCTCTCATCACTGATTGGATGATAATAGCGGCACGTGACACCTTTTCAAATCGCGCCTTTTCCAACTTTTGTTCGAGAATTTCCTTCATGAACGCCTGCAGAGTTAAAACATCCAACGTTACGTCATTATTTCTTATCAATAAAAATAACACAGAATGTAAACATTGTTCGAGGCAATTGCGCGGTTACGCAGGGTTTTCGCATAAGACCCTTGAGTGAAAGATCTGCCAGCAGTTCGCGACTTAAACCAAGACGGCAAATACTTTACACCTGTGAAGAATGGATCTTGTTCAAATCCCACCTTTGTATTTCCGAGTCTCCAATTCGTCCCTTCGGGGTCAACCAAGTTCAAAACTTCCTTGCTGTGATCACGTGGTTCGTTGGATGACGACAGAGCGCAAATCATTCCGTATCTTAATGGTCAAAACATTTAGCAGTTAAGCGACAGAGACTGGTGTGACTTAATGCATGATTTGTGGTCCAACATGCACATTTTAAATGGTCGAAAGTGGAGGAAATTTTTACACATGAATTTTTAGTTATTACTAGATCGATGTCGCGTGAAAGCAACAACCAATCACAGACCTGGATCACAGACCAGTTCTAGATAGTCACGTGACCCACCTGTCAAGAAAGTCTTTGTACAACCGCCTGACCGGAAAGCCAGCCTTCCTCACTCTCACAGTTTCCAACATTCCCGAATAACGAAGTTGGTTTAGAACGACCCCGGGGTTGAAGTTCTCCGCCACCTAGTGGTGAATAACAAGTTTGTTACAAACTTTCTGATCGCGGCGACTTCTGCTGATATTTTTGTTGCTTTTGAACAGGATTGTGATTGTTAATATTTATGTTTATTTGCGTATATTATGTGCATTAAATTTCCTTGTTCCTGCGCAACACAGGAAAAATAACAAAAGTTAATTATTTATGTAACTAGGTACCCACATATGCATTTTATACATTGTGAACATTTTACAAGTAATCACCTTCTCCACATTTGGTTTCACGCATCTCACGAAGAACGGACTTGCAGATGAAAGTCTTTCCATTAAAGCGTGGAGGGATTTCTGTCAAATTGTTAAATGTATGGAAAATCCAAATTAACTTCAACTGTAGAAAGAGAACTTACTTTAAAGTGGCCACTTGCTGTTACGGCTGACTGCTTTTTCCGACCTTTCCCGGAGTCTTCCGAAGTTCCCCGAACTTTCTCAAACATGTCGTAGATAAGATCACAGCTATGAAAAATAATGTCACGAGTTTTTTTTTAGATAATTAAATTAGTTAAAATATAAACCTGGAATCCTTCAACAAGCCGAGTAAATCATCACGAAATGTATCGCGGTTTTTCTCCAGGAAGCCATCGATATTGTAGAGAACCTGCAATATTAAGTTAGCCATCACCCACGAACGCATCAAGCAAAATGGTTTGGGAATACCCAATCTCAACCTAGCCTTAATCCAACTTCAACCCAGCCTAAACCCAACCTCAACCCAGCCTCAACCCAGCCTCAACCCTTACCTCCCCAGCGTAATGTCGAATCCCGAACTGGTTTCCGGTCACTCGAGGTTTCACGTAGAAGGGATTTTTCTGCGAAAAAAAACATAGTTAAAGTTGTGACGTAACAAAGCGGACACTAGTGCTTTAAACTCGAAATACCGAGTTGTTAAGGAAGTTGTGACGTAACAAAGTAGGGTGAAAAATATGTTTTTACTTACCGCATGTTGGTTGTGGAGTTTCTGCAGCAGGGATTTGTCCGTTCCTTTCGGAAATCTACTCTCCTCGTTAATAAGTGACATCAAACCGAGGTTTTTCTCCACCAGGTCGAGACACTCACTGTTATCTGACCACTGGACGTCGCACCAGTCTATACCTTCCCTGTAAAGTGGAAGATTGTGAAATGGTGGCAACATTGGTCAAGCGCCCGACTCATATACCAGTAGGAACCTGATCGGGATTCCAGGCCAGGATATCCTGGGTTCGAATCCCGGTGTAGTTAAAAACGATTATAAAATGGTTGGGATTGAAATCACAAAAAAACACAAATAAGTTAACAAATTTACTAGGGTTCGTGTGCAGGATAGCATGGGTTCGAGTCCCAACGTGGTATGTTAAGATAAAGCGAAAAGTTATTCCCCACAGATATTACCACGACCGAAGATATAAAATACAGGCGAAAAAGTGAAAAATGTAGAGAAAAAAAATACAGAAAAGGTTTTTTAGGTCCTTAATTAATCTAAATAACAAGTGGAGGGGAATGGGAAGCTTGTATGGTTTCCATTTTTTGTTGCATTAATTTGTGCTGTCCAATGCAGTAAGTGATGTTTTACGAAGACTCACTTGTTGTATTCGATTTGTTCCAAGCTGAAAATGTGCCGGTTAAAAAATTCCTGTAGTTTTTCGTTTGCAAAGTTGATGCAGAATTGCTCAAAACGATTCACCTGAAAACAACACATGTAGACCCGGCGATAGAAGGTGACTGAATGATTGCAAAGATTTCAGTACTTTCTCACACAATACATTGATGCAACAAGAACAAATAATGTATATCTTGAATTAGAAATAACTGTAACCAAGCAACCCTTTAGCAAAACAAACTTATATGTCCACGTTTCTGGGCTTCAAAAATGTAAAAAAAACGTTTGTAATTTCAACTTTAATCAACATTGATAGAAACGCTGCTGGTTTTTGAGCAATTATAGCAACTGCAGTGTAACTCTAGCTGACATGTATTGTTAGTTTAAAGGAACTGTTCTTGTGGCAACCCTCGCCGGATGGCAGACGTAACTTCGGTTGCAATAAAAACATTTTATACAAGGACTTTTTCTTCATACAATCAAAGCAACTTCGTTACCGAGAAGTTCTCAAAACCGAAAATATCAAGAATTCCGATGAAATGGAAGTCGTCCGGTCCCTTGATGCGGTGATTCACCTTCGAGATTATCCAACGGAATAATTGGGAGTAGAGCGCCATAGAAAGGGAGTCACGTGAGTCGCAGGCCTGCCAATCAGAGACAAGGAATATAGTATTTCATGGGTTCGACTATAGTTGCACAGGATGTAATACAAAGAAAATTTTGTGCATTTTTTGGAGCTTCTCATTAACGTAGTATGAATATATAGACGTGTAACTCTTTAAAACGTTGGCGTTTGAGCTGAATATGATATTTATTCTTGTTCAAATGTTGACGCGTGACTGTGGGAACGAATTGCTGACTCATGCTTACGTAGATCCGCAAGTGCTGAGTAACCGGGTCAGGACTGTTCAAAGCTTTAATGACGCAAGACAGATTTACACAAACATTTGGACAGTTTGTTTACACAACACCACAAGTGCCGAGCTAAAAAGAAAAATCGTTTTCCGACCGTGCGTTTGAACGTGATTACGTTGTACAGAAAGTCTACTTTGGATACGAATTTGAGTGGTTTCCACTGCAAGGTCACCATGACCTTGTGCTTGTCTCATCTACCTGATCCACGCTTTGCGGTGAGGTTATGTTTTCACCTCTCAACTTCATCGTCCTCTCTTTCATCACCGCCTCCAACCTCTCACTGTCGATCCCGAGCAACTTGGACGTTCTCTCAACAACTGCAGGAACAAAATGTAACTTCCTGAATATGAAAGCTATGGGAGTCTGTATTACTTTACACTGGATCTGCGCAACACACGCAAAGTGCACGACTTTCCACAGCACATATTATTGAATCTTTATTCTCGCTACGTTATGAATTAAATGACTCACAGTTTTCACAGCAAGCTTTTACCACAAAGTAGGCAGAAATCCAAGATCTGTTTACATTACTTCTAAATGAACCACACAAAGTTGTCTACACACAAACAACTACACATGCTTGTGGCCGTGATATTAGATAAGACACAAACCATTAGATGTGAACGTTTTACCGAGCATGCACTTGAGTCTGAATACAACATACCGTGGTGAGGTATTTGATTTAACGTGATAACTACAGGACCCCATGCTTATTTTACATAAATTGTTTTTGCAAAAGATTCAACTCTAAAAATTAAAATATGAAACATTCAAAACAACACGAAAAGGTTTATTGTTTGGCTTTTCCATCCAGCGAACAATATTTTTCGTTTTAGTTATGTTTATCGCGAAGTTGTCACCACAAATGCTTCATTGCAAGACACACTAAACCTCCTGGATCCTACTCACGGGAATATTAGTTGCGGTGATCGGATTTAGTGCACATTCTACATGTTGTTGCAAATTAGTGTTGGCTAACTTGGGAGTTAATTAAAAGCATGCGGATGATTCCATCTACAGACAGCTACAGCCTACAACCAGCAATACGTTTACCTGGCAAGATATCCGGTGGAAGAAACGCTTTTCCTATGTTACAAAGTGGAGGAAACGAAAGTAGTTTACATAATAGGAAACTAAACTTAAAACAAGCAAGGAAACGGATTGCTTGAGTTGAGTGGTCGAGGTTAAAACGTACAAAATCAAAGGTTTCCGATCAGCGTTAAATTTCGAAAGACGTGATTGAGAGAAGGCAAACGCCCAAGGAATAAATAAGGAGCAGAGAACAAAGAAAGAAACCAAGTGTTTACGCCCGTGGTTAAATTTGGTCGAACATCGGGGTCACCAACAAAGGTAGGATAAACACCAATGCTTATAGATAAACTTTATGATACAAATTATTAAAGCACCTATACCCGTGTAGCACATTGTTGAAATGTTATGTACTGACCAATTAGTTATACATGTGTAATTGTATAAGACATACAAGAAAGAAAGACTTACCGTCTACATCAACGACTTGGGCACCACCAGCGTTTGCAAAAGCAACATTGCCAAGTTGGAGAATCCCAGCAAGCACACTTTTCATGTCCTGCTGTTGGCCGTCTTTGAAACCAATCGTTTTGAGCGCTTGCTAAACACGAAGAAGGGAAAGTTAAGGGGTTGATATTTGTTCTTATGAAAATATGTAGCTTTTCGGGTCGTGAAAACCATCCATGGCAAAGCCTGCATTTGCAACAGTTCAGCAATTCATGATTCCGAGTTTTAAAACAGCGCTGGCTCGAAAGTTCATCGCATCAAATGTCCCCAACTCCAAACAATAAAAATTTAACGATAATTCATCACTGTGACGTAACAAACTGGCACGAAAACATTTAGGCCTTGTCACGTCCGGCGTGGTATTGTGACGTCATCATTTCCGAACTAGAGATAGCGTGTGAATGAAAAGCGATCAAATAAGGTCGACACGAAATAAGTTGCAACTTGCTGGGGAAGTTCGACCTCACGATTCTTTTTACACCGAGGCTTATATTGTTATCTACGAACGATATTCAAAACATATATTTTGTAAGTGATGTAAAAGCACAATTTACATTCGGTAATAAAGTATAACCCAGGACTTGCTTTCGAACTGATTTGGATTAAAACAATTTGTTGCCTATTTCTGGTACACTGGTAACTGTGACGGGTTTTTTGATGGAAATACATGCGAAAGCAAAGCTTTGTACGACTCAAAGTCACATGACCAGATTTATTTACAAATCAACATAAACTTTGTGACGAATGCTTGGAACATTGCTTGGAAATCAATAATTTTGCACGCAAAAGTATCCACAAAGCAGACATTTTAATCGGAATACCGAGCAACATTTTTTTCTCTTGTTATATGAATTAAAAAACACGTATTTTAGTAAAGGGAACAGCACGTGGTCTATGGCCACGGAATGACGAAACGGTTTCAGGAAAAAAACAGGTTTCAAATTACGCGGGAGAACAATTGAAAGATTTGATCCTTGTCACGTGACTTCCGCAAGTATCGGGTTTAGTTTATTCTGTTGCGAATTTGCATTACTGGTATTGTGGATATATAAAGCCTTGCGGCTTCTAATTCAGAAAGGATTTGACCCGAGGTGTCAATTCGTTTTGAATTCAAGATCGTGGTTTCAATTGAACTGCAAAATTAGCACAGGTCGGTTATTCTCGTTTTGTTTATTTATAAACACGTTTATAGGTCAATATATTCACCACACAGAACAAGGAGTCGCAAAACATTGAAAATAGTATTATATATATCTGTGCTTTCTAATGGTCAAACACGAAGAAAGAACCGCCTTAAATTAGACGACAATTTGTTTTCAAACAGTCCTAATCTAGGGGAAGTACCTCTAATTGCTCCCAGTCTTTGACGTCATCGAGGGTAGGATCGGAGTCGCATCCTGATTGGTTGAGATAGTGGTAGTTGGCGGGTTCACCCAAGTGCAACTTGTCTGCAAGTATTTGCAAAATGGTTAAATTGTCCCAGCAAAGATACCCCAAGGTTTTTTTTGTTTAATTGTTGCCTTAACCGTTCGTTCGGCATAAACATGACGCCATACATTAAAAACAATCCATCGAGATATCACGAGATTATTTCGTGTTTTAAGTTATTTCATGCAAAGCAGCCTCACCTTTTTCATCTTGAGAAAGACCGCGGACGAGTTGATAAAAAATGTGATAATTCCTCTCTCCGGGGTTCTGACGGACGACTCTATGCTGTGATGACGTAAGCACAATACTATAACGTCACGTTTCAGTTATAAAAGTTCGTCGGCGTCGATAAACGAGAACGAGCCGTGACAAACGTCAGGGTGTTAAGTGTTAATTTAACTTCGAATAAATTTCTGCGGTCGAACAAAACCACTAACGATATCAAAATAATTGGAGTGTTTTTTTATAATTTTATGTAAATATGAAGACCTCGTCATCGGACTTATACATCATACGCCTTAAGTATTTTGCACGATTGAACTGAATTGGTTTCAAAATATTTTCAAATAAATATAAAATATTACAACGTCTTTCTATAATATTGTAATAGTCTGAAAACCTTACCTTCTCAAGGAGATCTGGGGTTCGCGGACATCACAGGGGGTTAAGGGGCGATAATTTCCAAATACATAGTTTTGTTCCATTTTAAATTACATGAAATGTTTTTAACGGCGACTTTATCGAATAACTTGCCAGGTGACAACGGTGACGTTCATAATATTGGTATTATAGGGGGTTTCCCCACCAAGACCGACCACTTTAGACGAGCCAGGCAAAAACCCAGCGCACGGACAGAAGGAAAAGCAAATTACAAAAAACTATATATTGGAAAAACCTTCCAAATTGGTGCGACAAGAAACTGCTTAAGCTTTAGTGATGTAATAAACAACGACATGGTCGCCAGATAGTTGTTCGCTGGGGGCCAAGTTCGCCAGCGGTGTTTCCGATTTAAAAAAGTGCAAAATGTCCCTTACTTTTTGATGCAGACGGGGAGGTGCCGACAGACGGTTATCAGCCATCTTGGTAAATGCGAATCAGCAAGAAAGGCATGGAGTCTCTTACAATATTAGGGACTATTTGAGTTCCAACCGGATGTATTTATGCTAAGGTTGGCCTACAACCATTGATAAGATTATTTGACCACCTTTGATACCGACTTTAACCGAGGTAACCAAGCCTAGATCCTTTAATCCCAACATATCAACCCAATCCCTAACAATACCACCGCAGTCCCATATAGACACTGAAGGATACAATCAGTTATCCGAGCCCCTTTGATCTGGCCAGCCTCACTGAAGAGAAGCTGGATAAACTTTCCGAACCGACTCGAATTATTGTTGTACACGGTTTTCGCGTTCCCGAGAGCCTCGAGTAATGGACTGCTTTCAAGAATGGACTGCTCGATCGAACGCCCGTTGTCCTTTGATGGTCTGTTGGGGAAAAAATGGAACAGGGTTTGAGACGGCAGGGGTCACGAAAGGTCAATCGTTCTTTGAGCGATGATTTAGTGAAACCTCATGCCCGGTTACAACGGTTTAAATAATTTTCACATATAAACAAAAGCTCGAAGCAGAATTATTATTGTTCCACAATCTTGGGAGACACAGCTTTCACAGCTTAGTGATCGGGAAAATTCATGCGCCGATTCAACTCATATAGACCAAGGGTTTTACATCACAAGTTGGCTGCACAAAAACCCCAAGCACCCCCGGCATTCGGGATCAAACGCCTTTGAAAACCTACTGCCAGTTTCCCCATTCATAAATTTCCACATGCCGTGACGTCATAGGTTAAACTCACTCTGTCTTGCTGGAAGCTCGGCTGACGTGGGAGAGATAACTGAGCATGAATTTGGTCGTTTCCGTCTTTCCAGCTCCACTTTCTCCGCTGAATAAAATATTCGGGTTATTAAAGGTCACACAAAAGGTTGTAAAATATTGTTTCGGGGTTATCTCAGGTTATACCGATATCAGGGGTTATTATTGGGCCTTTGGGCTACATGTATATGGTCATGTTTGGTGGAGTTTATACAAGGGCGAGGAAGGCGCCGCGACACCAAGCTGTCAATTGTGGCGGACAAGTCAATACATTGCATTGCGTTATTCCATCATAACCACCCTATATGTTACTTCAAAATAACAAGCAAGTGATCATACAATTAATCACATTATTGTGCTACATGGATTTGAGGGGTAGGCGCACATTCAGCAAAACTTTGGTGCAAAAAGTGATTCGAAGGAAACGAATTCGCACTGAAGAATCCTAACATTCATATGGCATTTGGAAAATTCTGTTGCTTTTCCTTCACTCAAATTTCCCCGAAATTTGGCACAGAAGATAATGGGGGAATACCCGGCACTGACGCACTTTCGTCACGAAGACCGAGATACAGAGAAATTTGAAATGTTGTTGGAAGCGAGTTCCTTCGGTCCAATCTCAAAAGAATACAACATGAGGCGAAAAACTGTCAATGAACTCTCATAATTCTAGAAGCAATTAAAAAACAGAACCACGTAAATTTGACGTCACGTCTGACGTCAGCTAGTTGTTACGTTTGTCGACGTTGTTTCCGAACAACACGTGTTTGTAACGATACGAGTTGAATGCAACAACACAGGCCACGCAACAGTGTTTCCAAAAAGTTTTCTGCCGTGGTAAAATGTTGGTTCCTTTCGCAAGTTTTCCTCGGTTGTCATAGTAACCGTATTAACGTCAATTAGCGATTTACTTTCTGCTGTACTTGATGAGCAGGGAACAATTGGTCAGTTTACGCCGTCACAGACAAGTGCTCGGTTACAATTTTAGGATTAACAGGAGCGATAACGAAAAAGTGTTTGCACTAAAAGCAGGAAAATTTGAGTTGCAGTCCCAGCAACTCGTCCGTCAACTTAATTTGAACATTTCCAAAACAATTCGCTTGCGTTCGATTACAATAGATAAGATTTCCAAAATGTTTTAAACAGGATTCTGTTTAAACGTTCGTTTGAGTTACGCCGAGTCGGTCTGTGGTTGTTGAGGAAAATACAACATAGCAATTGATCTTTGAACCTCATTTAATTGCAATTCACCAAATCCTTTCCCCGAAACACGCCGTGCGTTCACATCAAGTGTTTAAATACACGCATGTCCATGTTTAGCGCTAATCTCCAAATCATCCAATTTTAAATTTTTTGTTCAAACACCAAACTAGACTCAGTCGTGACCTGTTGCCATGGCAACTGTTAAGCCAATCAAAGGTCAGCTAATTTGCCACGTCACACATTACCGGAAAATGCTAAACATGATTCGGCGCCAAATATGCACCATGCGCTTGTGGGGTGGAAACCGGGTTCCAGGAAAAAATCTTTCGTTTAAATCTGCTTATAATGGAAATAATCGCATGACGTTCTGTGGTGATGTGGATTGGATTTAAATCCGGACCCAGGGGAGCGGAGGTAACGCGTTTTCAAACTTTTCAAACTATCGACATGAGTATGTGACGGGATATGCATAAAAAAACGATTCGTTTCTCACATAAATGTTCAAAAACATTTTCAACTAAAACAACTACAAGGCTGACATTTCCTACAGGTCGTAAACAAACTTCCTGATGTTTTACTTGTTCTCATGGGATTCAAGTCCACCCACCTGATGAGCACACACTGATTTTCCTCCCTCTTCCACATGCACGTGTAGCACTCATTGGATACAGCGTACACGTGTGGAGGTTCCTCTCCAAGGTCCTTGTTTTTGTATTTCGCCAAAACATCGTCGGAGTAGAGGTCGTGGAGGCGTTTGTAAGGGTTCACAGAGATTAGGATTGAACCGATGTAGGTCTGCGCAACAAGGTTTATACGTCATCACTGATGACGTAACACAGGATTTAATGATTCGAACACGGCTGCTTTCGGTTATTAAAATGAGAGAAACCCCTAATATGAAAGTGGTACAAAAACATTGAGCGGGTTCAGCATTATACGAAGATTGAGGTTTTTCGCTTTTGCTTATTGAACATGGACAATAATTTGCTTTGATATTCGTCCGTTTATGTTGTGAAGCTTTGGCGTGAATCGTGTTATGTCTGAGTGATGTTCGCAGAAACACTGAATCAATTTCAACCGATTTGTCGGGGCATCGTCTCAGCAAATCAATTAAATCACTTCAAACTTGGAAAAAATTCTGATTACTCAGAAGCTTTAACGCAGCATCGTTAATTACATAAGATGGGTCGTTTGAAAATGCGTCTTCAAATGTGTGGTGTTAAAGACGGTTCCACTTCCCAGGTAATTATATGAGGTAAGTGCGCGTAAACCCTTCCCCGGGCTACGTCAATCTGTCAAGGTTCGTGTGTTGCGCATTCGGTGACGTTAATGTGTGGAATTGATAGCTTAACTGACGTGTGAAAAGTGATCACGTGGCTTGAGCGTTCGTTCACGCGAAAATATTGCAACAAATTGTTCGTAACGCTGGCGGTTCTCGAGGTTAATCCGTTCGTGATTTGTGTTTTGCGTTGAATCAAATCGATAAACACCCCAAGTCACAGACGCACATAAAGGTGTTGAACGAACAACCCAACGATTAAAGTTAAAATTAGTTTTCGGCTATTAACATACATCATATAACCAAATGTCTCGGGGAAAACAAAACCGAAACCTCAGGTTGACAAAAACCTTTGTACTTTTGCATCCACAGAAAGTTGCCTTTACATATTCAGACAAAAATCCCGACTTCCACCGAAATATTCCAACGCAATCACACACATCCGAAACCACAACAAAACCTTAACCGAGAACCAAACCCTTTTTACTCGGCATAAACTTTACGTTCATTCAGTGCGCCAAAATTGATGCGTGTTTTATGTAAATTTTTATTTACATGTTTATGCAAAGTAAGTGCGATTAACACCGGATGGATAATTTTATGAAACATTAATAACGGTAAAAAATTTTATGTTTTTGTGTTGCAGAGCGAACATTCATTTTATCACAATCGGGTTGAAGCGCAGGAAACACAGGCGCAAATTATTCACTGCAATAAAGATATGAGGAACTAAGGGTGTGGAGACTCAACGAAGGCAATTCTGTCGGTCGCACAAATCAACTTTTGCGACAATAATCGCGATCATTTTCAGCCCAAATGCAAAACCAAATCACTCTCAATCAAACCCCACCCAAGGTACAAATTATAAACACATCTTGTTTGCAAAAACGTAAGCTCTTACGTAAATGTCGTTCTTCTGATATCTGGTGTTCAGATTGCATAGAATAGTAGCTTGGTTCAACTCGGAGAGTTTCGCCATGTCCGGGACTCCATCGTTGACTCCATTCATCGGCTTCACATCAGACCCAGTTACCTCCGAAACCCACTTTCGTTGTTCCTAAAATAAATCCAACAGTTTTTTTTAAAACATCCACAAAATACCCTTGATCACATGCATTTGTATACTGTAGTTCCCAATTAAGCTGACCGCAGGTCATGTTACTATTGCAACAAGCATGTAATGTTTACACTTTAATTTAGGCAGTGCAGCTTATTGACTGTGGCACTGCGCAAGCTTTTACACTAGCAGGCACACAGATTTCCACTTTGTGGTACCTTTCGGTCAACGTCGATTCGTTGGCCACAGTCAACAGCTGCACTTATAAGACCTTACAAGTTGAAACAGTGTGTACACCCTGTTTGCAGGGGGTATTTTTTTCCGCCCATGGTTCATATAGAGCAGTGGTTCCCAACCTGGGGGTCGCGACCCCTAAGGGGGTCGCGGGAAGGCTATCTGTGGGTCGCGACATATATGTGATGTTTTCATAACTTGTTACAACACATACCGTAGGCTACAACTAGTTGGGCCTACTATCGCTTTGTCTTGTCAGGGACGATAAGCAGTAGGCTATGTGCCACTAACATTGTGCACAGGCATTGTCATTGAAACATCACAGCAATTATTGTCATCAACAATGAAAGTATCAAAAAGCAGTTTAGGGCGTTCAGTTGTAAGTAGCAGTGAGATATCAAGGTGCAGTGTTTTTCTTTAACTCTGGTCATGGAGAAGAAGCGTAAATATGTTGAAGAATATTTGAAGTTTGAATTTACATCTGCACTTGCACTGAAAAGCCTCCGTGTGTCTTGTGCAACGTGGTGCAGTGCTGAATCAAGCCGTCTAAATTAAACCGCCATTTACACACCATGCACCCCCAACACGTGAAAAAAAGATTAGGAATTCTTCAAACGTCATGAAGCCGGTTTGAAACGTCAGAGATTTGACTTGGGAGGTAGTTTTCAGATTTTAGCGTTGTCAAATACTCAACCACGGATTTCAAACGTGGCTATGAAGTTGCAAGTCAGCCGTCTTATGGAGCAAAGTGATTGCCAATAAATGATATACTGTAAAATGCACTTTGATTGATATTGCTGTTGGAAAAAAAATGGTGGGGGTCGCAAGTTAGTTTAAATCAATATAGGGGGTCACCAACCACAAAAGGTTGGGAACCACTGATATAGAGACAGTAAAGATAGTTTATCAACTAAAGGCATTTAGCTCGTGGTTAAACACCAATATGTCGGTTCAACTGCAAGTATGGAACAAAATAAAAATATGTTTTGTAGAAAATTTAAAAGACATGGGGATGGATCAATTCATCAAGTAATGAGTCCATAAAAAAGATAATTTCCTCGTGAATCAGCCTTGAGATCGTTGCCTGCTGCCGTTAAACCGGGAATTTTTTGTTTCAGCAAAGCTCCTTGTCCTGAAATGAATGAGGAGTTCTACATCCATTGTGACGTACAAAACGACGGGAGCCAAAATCCTTTCACCGGTGTTTCAAGTCGCTTAGTGTCAGGAAACGTTTCAACGCAAAACTCACAACAATGGCTTCAACTAAGGGCATTGAAATCTTGTGTAAATCGAAAGCATTGAGAAATTGTGCAAGAGAACAGAGTAAGTTTGAGCGGCATTAAAGCTTTCAGGGAAGCTAAGTTGCAGGAAATACACAAGCTCTGTGCGTGACGCTGAAAATGTCACCTTTTTTGGCAAAGAAAACAATTTTTCCCCAGCAGTAGAACCATTCATCTTCTACCAATCCAATAATACGCAAACGATTCTGCATTCCCTTTAAAAACGCCAAGTTATCACTTTTGTGACGTCACTTTCGCACGTATCTTTTCGAATGGCGGATGAGAGCAGCGTATTAGACAGGCGGCAAAACTTTTCACGGCCTTGGTTTTGCCCCAAAGAAAACCGCTCGATTGTGATTATTACTCCTGTACTACAGTGAAAAGAAACTGCCCAAAGCCATGAAGTCTGCCCAAAACTTTCAGTTGTTTTATAACGGAGCGGTGAAGGTTTGTGCTAGGGTTGCTAGGTCGGCCGGTACTATATATCGGTTACTTCCACAGCTACATATTTTGTGGCATAACAGTTAGGACAGGGTGCACAACATCGTAAGGCACGCATGACAACTTGGGTACGCCATCGGTTTGAAAATGGAAAGGGAGCTGATTTTCAATGTTTGAAAATATTTTCGTCCCAAATTGTGATTTGTTCAATGAACTCTCTTTGTCAACATATTCAGGACATCGCCCTTACAAACGGCTCGCAAATGTTTGGCAAGCATTAGTAAGTTTCGGCAAATGTCAAACTCACATGGCAAGAAGAACTGTAACTACCTGTATTATAGGAGGAAGCAAAATACCTCCGACTCTTTCAACCGAGAAACACGTGATTGCCACGAGATATCCGGACGTTGGTTCGCAAGAAATGTTGTAAATGTTTCTCAGGAATTTCGAATGCATTTGTAACAAACTAATGTTAGTTAAAGCAAGGTTTAATGCCTGCTTCGTGGTTTAAGCCAGGTGACCACAACTTTTCGTGCAACATTGACCGGTTAAACGCAGGCATTATTTTCACGCTCAACCGATCTTCAAGGCGCGCCAGATTAACTTAACCATAGATCAACCGAAGGCCGTTTTTCCGAATATCAATACATCAATACATCATGAGGTTAAGGCGTCCTTTCTGTAGCGAGTTGCAATAATGACTCATGGCCCGGTTTACAAGTGGGTAAGGACACGTGATTTAAGAAATGTTTGGTCATCAGCAGGGCTGTAGCGCAGACACGAGAGAAACATTGCGATCGCCGACTTGTTAGGGATGCGATCGGTCCGAAACGTAAACAAGAACCAAGGTACAGAATTGCGTCAAAGGAAGCCACGCTGAGTCACAGCCGCTCAGCAAACAGTAACGACAACAAGTGTCTGGTGAGTGCTGGTTGGTTTTTGTGGAACTGTTGGGTTGTAAGTTATGTACGTTGTGGTTCGCAAAGGACTTGTTTGCGGTCACGGCGGTTGCGGAAGTGCTTGTTCCACATAAACTTACGGTTAGCTTAAAATTTTAAACCAGTAAAGTACTGTACAGTTATTTCAACATAAACACATTAAACACGCGACCCCATTTTGTCCCTTCTGTTGGTGCCATGACGACCCAAGTTCATTTACAAAAATACCACAATAAATTCATTCAACATAACGAACGAAACATTGCTTCAGGCTTTTTTATAGTACCGCCTACCTCTCCATAGTCAGTCTTGTACACAACCTCCACACCGTCGCATTCAACAACCACAGCCGGCGTCCATTCGTCTGCGTTTGAACCATTCACCAACCAAACTCTTCCGCCCTGTTTTACAACAGATGGTTTCAGTATATACAAACTATATGATGTCAAAAAAGAACATTTGAACTCAATATATTAAATGTGCAGCCGATGGTTTGTTATGTAGAGTTGAGCTACACTTTCGAGGATATTTATTGATGTTAAAATGATTTGTTGCAATAAATATCAAGTCTGTTTGGAATAAATTAACATTTTTCTTCAGAGTTAAAGTGCATTTTACTTTGTATTGACTTTATTGACTTGAAGCAACTGGTGAGTCCAGTCAACTTTCATATGTAAGTATTTCACAGGGTCTTACAAACATTACTTAACAATTGGTCACAAACGTTCAAGCACTTCCAAGTGCCTTCAACACAGCTAGGAGAAATTGCCTCCACGCCGCTTGTCTCGGGCCGGTCATCACAAACCCACGTGTGTGACGTAACAATGCACTCTATGATACCGAATGCTGTGTTGTTTTAAAGGTGGGCGAGTAAAAGCATATTTACGCAATAGAGTGTTTTGATATATTTGAATAACGTATAAATAGAACACTTACCACTGTTGTGACGTCAGATTCGGCCATTGTTCGCGAATAATCCGTTCGCTGGTTGAATTGAACTTGTGTCAAAAACTAAATGATTAAAACATGCATTGCAATAGGACTATTACCTATGCTGTAAACCAACATTTGATGATTAAGTAAAGTAGCACAGGTTCCATGTATTATGCAAAAGCACTAATTAACGTGGCTTTATCCCGGTATAATCGATTGCCAGGTTCTTTATAGTGACAACTTTAGCTGGAAACAAATAATGGATTGTTTCCAAACATTTTCACTGTTATCTTAACTGTAGAAAGAGCTGGTAAATGGCTGTCTGTAAATTACAGCCTCTGTTTTCGTCTGCCTTCTCGTCGGGGTAATATTCCTCACCCACGTTCGTTACAAATTCATCGGTTGCTTCAGGTTGATCCTGATTAAAAATTATTACAGTCAGCAAAACAAACAAAAATTCTTTTTTTGTAAAAATACCAGATTATTTTTTTGCCAACTTAGATTGTTCTTAAATACCTTCCAGTATTCTGAATCATATTATGACATCACAACACTTATTCTCACCACTTCCAGCGCAAGACTCTCCCTGACCTCGCTTCGTCGATGCATCTGCGCGATCTCAAGTTCAAGTTGGAATATCCTCTCCATCTCCTCCCGTTCCGCATCATCAAGCTCCTGCTCTCCATCGGATGAGAGCATCCTCTTGTTCACGGTTGAGTAAGCACTGGCTACGTCAGCGGAATCTATGACGGCGTCGAGTGACGCAAGAGCCGATTCCTGCCCGAAGAGATAGGCGAGTTGTTTTTTTTACAATAGAAATATGATTTGAATCTCTTGCTGGCGGAAACCAAGAAACAATTAAATAAAAAGTTCCAAGTGTTAGAAAGTAACCAACCCAAAAAGCAAGTATTTTGTTTAAAAGAACAAGATTTGTTTCACAAAAACGTAGCACACACAAGCACCCACGTGTTCGCCATCCATGGATTTGCGGGGGCTGTACATTTTTTCACAAGGTGGGGGCGGTGGGGGTGAAGGAAGACCCTCAGCGTCCTCCTCCAATCCGTTCTCCGTCGCTTCCCTGGCCATTTCAGCCTCTCTCGCCATCTGGAAAGGGGAAATTTCACCAGATAATCAGAGAGTGACCAAGTATTGTGGGAATGATTAACACACAGAAAGTATTGCACTTTTCGTGTTACTTGCACAAACATGTCAACCAATTGCAAAACAAGAAACACACATGTTGTGTAGTAGATTTGTATAAAATACAGTCATTGTTTACATTAAATAACACAAAAATGTAAATACAATACTTTGCTTTATAGAGATGGAAGTTCAATGTTGTTTCAAATGAGCAGTTGAGTTATGGCTCTGATTATAGTGTTCCTCTGTCTAGTTCTGTGCTAAAGACTAGACATGACACCAGATGTATGTTTGATACTTCGTTATTGCTCGTTGGGATAGAATACCAATAGAATCCCTAGCATGTGGTTATCCGGTCACGTGACGTATTGTTTACATAGAGATCATGTTACACTCGATAGTTTGTAAACACTACATTCCTCCCCAAGTCATAGATGTTAAATCACAGGTTCAAGGTTATTTAACATAATACACAATGGCGGTTCGCTTCAAAGTAACACAATGGCATGGTTCAGTATATGAAGATACTGGGAGGTATTCGGACCAGAAATTGGCAGGATAACACAGGTAGTTTGGCAATCATACACTGGCTTCTTATGAAAGTATAAAAGGATGTTTGAAGTACGTATTGTGAAGAATGGCAATATACAGCATAGGTAATGAAGGATAGCGAGGAACTGGGTCGCTTTCAACAAAATCATGTGCACTGTGTTCTTCACAAGTTGTTGTGTTATCATGGTCATATGTAAAATATGGGTGATCATTATCTGTATGTACATCATGTTGTGATGTTTTGTTTATTTTCTTAAAGAATGATGAATTTCTTGTCACTGTTTTGTGTTTGTTTTGTACTGTGATCATTGTGCCTTTTATGTGTGTAACAGTGAATGGTGTTGGATTGTAAGGAAGCATTAATTTGCCTTATTTTTTTTCTTTCAAAAGAACCTTATCGCCAATTTGAAAATGTGATTCTTTTGCATGTGAATGGTTGTCAGCATATTTCTTCATTTTCAGTTTTGCTTTCTCATCTCTGTCACGAAGTTGTGTGTCTTCTTTCATGTCATCAACATGAGGAATAGTGATTTTTATTTTCCTTCCAAGTAGGAGTTCTGCAGGGCTCACTTGTGTAGTAGAATGAGGTGTAGCTCTGTAGTTTCTCAGAAATTGATGTAGATTACTTTTCCACAAGTTAGTTTCAGCATTCATGATTCTTACAGCTTTGTTGAGAGTTTTCATAAATCTTTCTGCTTCAGCATTTGCCTTTGGCCAATGTGGAGTGATTTTGCGATGAGTAAATCCAAGTTGTTTTGCAAAATTCTTGAATTCATAGCTGTGGACCATTATCTGTTTTTAGGATGTCTGGTATTCCAAAACATGAAAATGTCTTTTCCAATACTGGAATGACTGAGGTTGCTTTTGTTGACTTGATTACTTCGACAATTGGATATCTGGAATATTCATCAATTAATACAAAAAGATATTCTCCTGATGGAAATGGACCAGAAAAATCTAGACTGAGTTCTTTCCATGGACTTTTTGGCAGTTCTGACATTTGCAGTGGTTCATAGTTGTTGGTAACTGTAGCAGCTTGACAGTATATACAATCTTCCACTGTTTTGTCAATTCCAGGGAACCATATGTGTTCTCGGAGGAGTTTCTTGGTTTTGACACTTCCTTGGTGTCCTTCATGTGCCAATTTAATGACTTTCTTTTGTAACATTTTTGGAATAACTATTTTTGTACCTTTTAGAAGGAGATCATCCTCTGTTACTACCAGTTCATTTCTGATTAACAAAAAAGGTTTTAGGTTTGGATCGTCCAAATTTGCTTTCCATTTGTTGTTTCTTGTCAATTCAATAACTTTCTGAAGTACTTCATCTTTTTGCAAGGCTTCTTGTATGTCAGCTTTTGTCATTGCTGTTGGTATAGCTGATGTTGCAATGAAATTTATGTATAATTCAGTATCATTTGTTTCTTTGACAGAATGGTGAGTGATAGGATGTCGTGACATGTAATCTGCTGGATTATCTTTGCCAGGACGGTATACAACTTTCAAATTGTATGGTTGCAATCTCAAATTCCATCTTTCAATTCTTGCTAGAGGTTTTGATGATGGGTTTTTGAATATCAATTCTAATGGCTTGTGATCTGTCACAAGAGTAAATGGTTTTTGTATTCCATACAAATACAAGTGAAAATGTTCACATCCCCAGACAATTGCTAAAGCTTCACGTTCTGTTTGTGAATATCTTTGTTCAACGGGTGTGAGCACTTTGCTTGCATAAGCCACAATATAGAGATTATTATCTTCATCTCTTTGAGTAAGGACAGCACCTAACCCAACTGGACTTGCATCGACTATCAACTCAGTTTCTTTTTGTTAATCAAAATAGCGTATGACTGACTTGTTTGTCAAACTGTCTTTCAGTTGTTGCAATGCTTCATCATGTTTGGAATTCCACTTCCAAGTACAGTTCTTGTGTGTTAATTCTCTCAATGGTTGAGTGATTGTAGCATAATCTTTAATTAATCTGGAACAGTAGTTAGCTAATCCCAGTAAGCTTCTTACTTCTTGTACTGATTTGGGAGTTTCAGCATTTTTAATTGCTTCAATCTTTTTCTCTTGAGCATAGATTCCAGTTTTGCTCATAACAAATCCAAAAAATTCAAGTTTAGACCTGTTGAACTCACATTTTTTCTTGTTTAATGTAAGATTTTTCAGTCTCAAAATATTGAGTACAGCAGTGAGACTTTTATCATGTTCAGCTATAGTTTTTCCAAATACAATGATGTCATCACCTACATTCAATGCACCTGGTATGCCTTCTATCAGTTGTTGTATGATCTTCTGGAATAATTCAGCAGCAGAACAAACTCCAAAGTTTAGGCGTTTCTATCTGTAAAGACCATCATGTGTAGAGAAAGTTTTGATGTATCTACTGTTTTCATCCAACTCAATTTGAGGATATCCTTTGTTTAGATTCAACTTGGAGAATACTATTGCTCCATTCAAACTGTGGATAATATCATCAAGTGTAGGACAGATGTGTCTTTCTCTGTGTATAGCTTTGTTAGCTTGTCGCATATCCACACAAATGCGAACTTCTTCTGGACTGTTTGGTTTTGGTGGAGTTACTATTGGAGAGACCCAAGGAGTAGGACCTGAAACTTTTTCAATGATTTCATTCTTCTCCAAATACTCTAGTTCTTTCTTCACTTTATCTCTGATATGGAACGGTACTCTTCTGTGTGGCTGTGCTATTGGTTGTACTGATTTATCAATGTGCAACTTTGCTTTGTATCCTATGAGTTTGCCAATTCCTTCAAATCGGTCAGCGTATGATTCAAGGATATTTTCTTCAGCAGCCTTTACCATGGTGTTTGCAATTTCAAGCAAATGTAGCTTTTTTGATGTACCTGGAAAATGATTGAACTTTCTGCAATTATCACACTTGTTTCCAAATGCTGGACAAGACTTGCGTCCGCGTGCATGAGGATAGTTTCCTGCACAGAAGTAACATTTTCTGTGTTTTGATTAAACATGTTTGTTTGAAGCTGTTTTGTTTTCTTTTGGAATTCTTTTCTGCTTGACTCTGGAGACCATTTCTTCATTTGCTGGCTCCGACTTGATTCGATTTGCTATGGCTGATGCATGTGATTCTGATGATTCCATAGCGTATGCCATGTCAAGCAGTTCTGTGAGATTGATACCTCTTCTTTCAAAGGCTCTAATTCTCAACCTGTTTGCACTTGCAAATAATCTGATATTTGATCTCTTGGTCACGATCATGGAATTCACATTCAGCAGATAGGTTGTGAAGTCGTGAATAAAATTGATTCATGCTTTCATCCTCCAACTGTTTTGACTCACAAAACTTAAATACTTCATAGTCAGTATGTTTCTTCGGAATGAAATACTTGTTAAGAGCTTTGTCATAATCGTCAGCATCACCAGTGTCTGGTAAAGTTTCAAAAATGTCAAATACTTCTGCTCCTGCATAAATTATCAAAAGAGATCTTTTCTTTTTGTTGTCTGTGACATCTTCGGACACAAAGACATGTTCTAGACGTTTAACCCACTTCACCCAATGTGAACCTGTTGTTGACGGATCAGTTATGTCAAATATGGGTAGTCTATCAGACTTTGATGCAGCCATCTTGTTTTTGTTCGGCTTTTACGTCTGTATGTCTCTTTAACTTTCGAGTATAGTCGAGGTTATAGTTGTTTACACTCGTTATCCTCGTCGCCAGTTATAGTGTTCCTCTGTCTAGTTCTGTGCTAAAGACTAGACATGACACCAGATGTATGTTTGATACTTCGTTATTGCTCGTTCGAATAGAACACCAATAGAATCCCTAGCATGTGGTTATCCGGTCACATGACGTATTGTTTACGTAGAGATCATGTTACACTCGATAGTTTGTAAACACTACACTGATCTTACTTGCATCATTTTCACGAAGTAGTGTTGTCCCATTGTTTGTCCAAATATACTTGAAGGCTTGTCTTTTTTTGTGCTGCAAGCAAGTGTTGAATAGTTTTCGGTTTTGTCTTGTCAAACTTTCTGCCACCAGTTTGGCCGGGCAAAATCGTCGGTGGACGTTAAGGTTTAAGACATTTCTTGGCTTATCTCTCATTAAACGAGCATTTTGTTTCAAATTTACTGGGAATACAAAGCATTGAGGCAAGCAATAAATTCTGGTTTACCAACAAAAGTGGGGTTAGAGATGTTTCAGAATTAGCGCTCAGACCAGATATTCACAAAATTTTCGTCTGCGAAACCTATAACGATTGTTTAACTTAACCAAGAACCCCCAAATTTAGTAAACCTTTTGTGTTAAAGGTTCCGCGAACTCTACATTGGATAACGAAGTTATTTACACACTTTGGTGACGTCATACCTCTTTAGATGCAGCTTCAGGTAAGACAGCACGGGACGTGATGGGTGGTACGCGCAACACATACAAGCTATGAGATGCCAGTAATGCGGACATGACGTCACATGAAGCTGGTCAAACATTTGCTCGTCTGTGGTGAGTTGGAGGGTGTAGATGGCGGTTTGTTTGATTAATTGGAGATAAAGCTCGTCCTGGAATAGCTTGGAGCCGTGGCACACTCGCATGATCGCCTGAAACGAACAGATAGATAGTTTGTTGGCTGGACGGTGTCGCAATGCTTTTTGATTGTCTGCTTTGAATGCTGATTGACGTCAAGTAAAACTTTGATATAAATTGTGATATGTGAACATCATTCCTCACTCATTGCAAAGGAAGATCCACAATTACCTGACAAACGTGATAACATGTGCAAATATATAGGGGAGGAAACTCAATTACAGGCGGGAATTCGAGAAATATCAAAAAGCAAAATTTAAAAACAATTTTTTCAGTTTTTTTACCTGGAGTGATTTCGCTTCCTCCTCAATGTTCTGGAAAGTCCGTTCTTCCATTTGAAGGAGGACGTTAAAAATCCTCACAGCCTCGTCCCTCAACGTGTAGTGGTCGTCACGAGAGGGCACCTGTGAGCGAACAACGGTTGATTATGATTTCTATGCCTTTTTTTTCTAAGTAGCGAAACTATTAATTTTTTAATTTTTTTGGAATAATCAACTTGGTTCGTTAGCAACACAACAATATGAGCAATGTTACGTCACAGATAGTTCGGGTAAGATGATGTTGACGTCATCGTGGTTTTATGACAACCACGTGGATACTTGCAGCACTAATAAGTTTGCGTTAGTATTGGATTCTGGGACGGATAGTTGTAATAATTGCAGGGTCACCTGTTCGTATGGAAGGGATAGCAAAGGGGATCTTAAAGGTTCGCTTGATTGCCTGAAGATTGGGTTCTTCTTATAGATTAAGTCGATCTCCTTTTCATTGTCATCGGAACGCTGTTGCAACATACACAAATTTTAGTCATATTTTCATACACTATGGGCAACATGCTAAATATAAGTGAAAGAATGAAATGCTTTGGGCAGAGTCGTTTTGTTAACAACATTGTAATAATATTTCCTGATGTGTTTTTTAAGCAGGTAATTTCAATGCAAGAAGCTTTTCGCCTGGATACCTAAGTGGCAAGATATCACCAGACACATTACCGACATATTAGATCGAAGCAGTTGCCCTGTAAGCAGATTACTCCAAGCAACAAGCTCTGTTTCAATTCTACACTTCTGTACCTTGATCTTGTCCATTAGGATCTTTGTTTTGGTGATAATCAGAGGTTGTCCATCTATCATAGCCTGGATCTCACTGCTCCAGATGTTCGCGTCTTCCTCTACCTCCGTGCTGAGTCGGAGGGTGTGCTTCCTCCCGTACACCACAATCTCCCACAAACCTGTCTGCGTCTGTAGTGAAATAGAGGTGGCGTAACTTCTAGTATAGAAAGTGTGGATCGAAACTACAGCTGCCGGTCAATGTTCAGTAATATTACACAAAAAATCACATGCTTAATGGAATCAATGTATATTTCCCTTGTATTATACCAGACTGATCCTGTTTAAACAAGTGCTTTTTGTGTAGGCAACATGCATATTATTAAACTTTATTACATTCGTTTTATGATTTTAAGTGTTACATGTTTTACATGGTAAGACGGAATCGTCCAACTATACAGGATCTCACAGCGAGGTTCGATTTAACAAGTGTTCATCTCTAGTAAACACACGAAAGCCCACTTTTACTCCTACATACAGCAGGGACTTACAAAGACGTTCTCGTCCGGTGAGGTGACAACACAGAGACTGTTGAGTCCCATCGACCCGATCTTCTGCGCATCGCGGTTGCTGTTCTTGAAATATTCGATCGCGTTTGGTTTCACAACGAACCCCTGAATAATGGCGGGAAAACAAGAAACACACATGTTGTGTAGTAGATTTGTATAAAATACAGTCATTGTTTACATTAAATAACAAAAAAATGTAAATACAATACTTTGCTTTATAGAGATGGAAGTTCAATGCTGTTTCAAATCAGCAGTTGAGTTATGGCTCTGATCTTACTTACATCATTTTCACGAAGTAGTGTTGTCCCATTGTTTGTCCAAATATACTTAAAGGCTTGTCTTTTTTTGTGCTGCAAGCAAGTGTTGAATAATTTTCGGTTTTGTCTTGTCAAACTTTCTGTCATGAAAACATTTTGCAGGTTGAAAGTTGTTTCTTTGGAGTTAGGGAAATGCAGATTTGATTTGTTAAAAATATTTAATTCTTGATTTTCCTTAAGATAAACTTTCAGTTATCGGTGGGGATTATTTTGATGAGCTGCTTGTTGTTCTCACAGGTATTCTGTGTGAGATGCCAGATCAGTTTTTTGAATCAATACTCCCATGTGTTTGGCAATTGCAATTTGGTCGGTGCATTCTTCTTTAGTTTATGTTACTCAAAATATTTGTTTGCAAAAAAAAAACAGAAAACAACAACAGTTGAACTGAAAGAAAAAGTATTAAAATTGCGAACATACATATTTAAATGCATTCTCTCCTGCTATATTGTTCAAGGATATTTACTTCACTTTTGCTTCTTCAACATCTGTTTGCAATTTTAATACTTTTTCTTTCAGTTCAACTGTTGTTGTTTTCTGTTTCTTTTACAAACAAATATTTTTAGCCAAAATTTTCCTATTCCAACCTTATTGAAATAGACCTGGGGACACTGTGGATGGTTTTGTCTTGTAGGGGTCTCATAAGTGCAGTTGGTGACTGTGGCCCTGGACTAGCTCGCAAACTAGCCAGGAACAGATATTTCTCAACGTAAGTCAGTTGGGTACCCATAACTGGGCATCAAACAATATAGACGAACCACTGCGGAGCGTATTATGCCCAAACATCTGCTTAGTATCCAACTGTATCAAATCATATGGTTCGTTATGGCTCATATGCATTTTTCTTTACAATCAATTTTGTTTTTAACGAATTTGTACACAGTTTTTACTTCATGTATGGAGTTTAGGTCGGCATAAACTCAACGTGATAATAAACAGTTCAAATTAAAAACCTGCATTTTGCGGCTGTTCAGCAATTCATGATATCACGTTTATAAACACCGCTGGTTTAGAAATGTTCACGACAGGTTTTTGTGATGAAACCTGTATAAGACAAACAATAAAAGTTAAACAGAAATTATATAAAAAAAACAAAATGTTACATTATAAGATTAATGTAGCAGTTCAAATCTGGAGCTAAACAAGAATTTAACTCGACCACAAAAAGTGGAAAAACTCACTGAAAGTCCCATGAAATGGTGACAATACAGATGTCCATGTGAGTATTGTGGATGTCAACTGATTGAACTTAGTTTACATGAAAACATTTTGTTGCCACTTTTACAAACAACCTCATCCACATCAATTGTAAAAAGTTCAGGGTTCTCCAATTCTATTTTGTTCCAATTTGATGAAAGTTTTGTAAATAATTTGGATTCTTCTGTGAATTGGTCGAGATACCAAGCAACACTCATGTGATAGGATGGGTTTGTGTAGTAAGGCTTGCAATGAAAATCCATGAAAGCTTTATTCACGATCTGAACGACTTTATTCAGTTGTTGAATTGCAGGTTGCGCTGAAATCTGGAATTGTTTGCAAACAATAACAAACAATCTGATACCAAATCAAGACAAGAAATGCTGTCAAAAAAGTTTCACCCTTACCTTAAACCCACAAAATGATCTTCTTTTTTCATCGTTCACATAAATATTCAAATCATCAGATGATAATGTGATTGAAAATCTTCGAAACCGTTTTAAATTTTGTCTGAGACTTTCCACTAAAGGGTCTATGCAGTGGTGAGGTATGACATTAGTCCTTGAAATACTCACATGGAAATCATCCACAAGATGCCATGTCGATTCTATCAATTAATTCCCAAACATTTAAAACTGTACACAATAATTTAAGCAGATAATTTAATACCCTTTTCTCTGCTTTCGAGTGTTTTTTCAACGTTGAATTTAAATTCATCCAAACTTTTTTTAGGGTAAGGTATGTAAACATACGTTGCCCAATTCCCGCGCTCATGGGGGAACGACCGGATTCGACCTCGGTGTACCTGGGGTTTCAACGACTTGGTGTCTCCAAACAATGAAGAAATAGCATGCGGTAAAGGCAAATTTACTTTGGTGCCAGCTTGATCTACTTGCGTAAATTGCTCGTCGTTATCGCTAAAATCAGAATCACTACCGTAAGCGTCACAAAGCGAAGCCAATGCCGCCATTTTGACCAGAAATCAGTTTAAAACCGGCACCTTTAATCAAATATAAGGGAAAGCACCCGGAAAACCATTGAAGTGTGCAAACGTCAACATCGGTATGAAATGCAACAGGGGGCAAACTTTGTTTCCCCTTACAATTACTAAACAGCTAAACTGTACTGACTGCAGTGGAAACATCACTGTTCGTTGGCGAGTTACTTTAATGGCGCGTTTGTAATGCTGGAAAGTGACCACGTGGTGTCGCTGTGCGTACATTTTCATCCCAGTGTTACGAACGGGAGACACTTAAACCACCTCACGGATGGGCGAAACGGAATTTCTCCGTTTCATGCGTGGCTACTCAACATTAGTTTTCACGAAGATTTGCAATATTATAACTCTAATATTAAGTTTGTTTACGCAAAAACGTTGTTACACACTAAAGGCCCGTTTACACTACAGACGATTCCGTGTTTGTTTTATTGCGCGCGCGTGCTGAGTTGTGCTGGGATGGAATGTGCCGGTCTGAGCTGGGATGTGCTCGCTTTTGCTCGACGAGCATAAATTCGGGCACAGTTGGGCACATTTCGGCACACATTAATGCGAGAGTGCAAGGCGACTGCTTAACCCTTTAAGCGAGGTGCTTTTTTTGATTAATTATCAATTCCGTTGTGATTGGCCTGGAGACATAAGGTTTTCAGCAACAGACAACTTGAAGCGTGAAGTTTATTGAAAAAAAAAAAAAATACATTTGCATTGAAATTTTTTGACTAATTAGTCATTCATTTGATGATGATTATCATTATGAACAAACCAGCACAGCAGGTGGTCTGATTGCATGTCCAATTAAATGGCCAACTACCCGTTGAAAGTAGCGCGAAACGTTCTACAGACGAATTGTGCGCGAGGGTCTCAGCTTTCGATCGGCGGTTTCCGTTTCTCTCAATGACGTCACAATGGCGAGATGTGCGCATGCAAATTTTGACTGTGGTGGTATTGCTGTATTTTTTGCGTACAAAACAACAAAATAGCAGGAAGAAATGTACATAACATGAAATAAACATTATGAGGGTGCAGTATAAAAAAAATAAAGAAAAAAATTATAATAAATAAACAAAAAAAAATTTTTTTTTTCGCCGAAGCATAAAAAACACCAATTTACAAAAAAATAGAACACCTTCATTACTTATAGTTACAGGTTTTTATTCTGGTTCCATAACACTGGTTTTGCTTTCCGGACAATAGACAATTGAGTAATTCTTTCCTCAGCATAACAATCGCCAATGGTTTTCGGAAGGGTATATCCAAAACATATCCACAAAAAGTTCAAAGATGATGATTTGGTCATGTCACAGTCACCTCTGTAACATCCCTGATGCATAATTTGCTATCAAAGCATCATATATTGAACCATATTCATGCAATTTGTTCAAGAATCAAAGGGTTGTGGGTGTCGTTGAAGGCGTGACTCAGTAAATACGATCGCTTCAATTTCATACAGCTGATTTTTTCCTTGTCTTTTTTTTAGAGTGTCTCTGTCATGTTGTGGCTAAGGCTTATACACTGGTAGTTGGCTTGTATATTCAATTATTCATATTCTTTTCTTTGCATAACAATCGCCAATTGTTCTCGGAAGGGTATATCCAAAACAGAACCACAAAAAGTTCAATGATGATGATTTGGTCATGTCACAGTCACCTCTGTAACATCCCTGATGTATAATTTGCTATCAAAGCATCATATATGGAACCATATTCATGCAATTTGTTCAAGTATCCAACAGTTGTGGGTGTGGCTGTGGGCGTCACCCAGTAATTAGGGTAGCTTCAATTTCATACAACTGATTTTTTTCCTTGTTTTTTTTCTACATTGTCTCTGTTATGTTGTGGAAAAGGTTTATATGCACTGGTAGAAGGCTTGTCTATTCAATTATCAATATACATTGATGTTATGCCTTCTTTTTCATCAACTTGCTGACATACACTACCAGTTGAACACAAAAAGAAAGAAACAAAAAAAATCTTTTAGAAGTGCTGTCAAATTCATCTGCTATCAGTTAGCAAACGCCTGATCTGTGTTATAAAGTTTACAAGCCCTTTTACAAGCAATAACTAACAGTATAAGTAGGTTATACCAAAATAACTCCCTAAAATTTCAGTTTACTAGACAGTACAGTACCGTCGCTCAAAAATATCAAATGCAGCGACCGCAGCGACCCAGCTTTTTCGGTTTAACACACTTACGTAGACAACCCGGGTGACACGAACGTGGATGTTTTGGAAAGGAAAAAGGCATGTCCTTTTTTCTCGTCACTCTCTCTCTCACGCACATTCATGCGGCGGAGTTCTTTTGGCGGCAACTTGCAGGTTGTGGCGTCTGAGTTGGTGTTTTGCCATTAATAATGTTGAATTTGTTATATAAATCTCAAATTACTGAGATTTTGAAACACAGGTTAGAAAATAGCACTTACAACTACCATTTAAAACCTTTGTGAATGCATTTTCTTTTCCAAACCACTTCATTGATTCTTTAAAACCGCAATATATCAAAACAGCTGTAAACATTAACACTAGATTTTCAATTCAACATCATTAATGGCAAAACACCAACTCAGACGCCACAACCTGCAAGTTGCCGCCAAAGAACTCCACTGCATGAATGTGCGTGAGAGAGAGAGTGACGAGAAAAAGGGACATGCCTTTTTCCTTTCCAAAACATCCACGTTCGTGTCACCCGGGTTGTCTACGTAAGTGTGTTAAACGCTTTTTCGCTTCATTGCGTCTTGGTGTTCACACTTATTCAGTCAACAGTCGAATTATTTTAAAATTCGCACAATTTCGGGAGTTATGGAAATTTTAAATAGAGTACCTATGGCTTGGAAGCTATTTTAGTAGGGGTGGTTACATTTTTGGATATAACTACTCCAAAACATGGAGTTATTGAACTGGAAAAGCGATGATTGTGTAGAGTATGAATTTGTATATGATTTTTGTGTTTTAATTTTTAGTCTAGCGTTTGTAGATAAAAAGTTATAGCTTCCTGAACTTAAACAATGAAAAATCTTCAATTGTTGATTATAGGGCGTGGCGCTTAAAGGGTTAAAAGGAGAGGACATATATTATTTTAGTTGTGGTTGTGTGATGTGACCGCGTTTGACATGTGAGCGATTGTTTTGAGCGTGTGAAATGGTGCCGTAACTGCATTACAAAGCGGTGTGTAGAACGGCGTCCAAGCGGGATGCTGCTGTGAAAAACCTTTGGTTCAATTATACCATCTTTTTTTTCATAATCTGTGCTGTTTGGTTCAACATACTGTAGTGTTACCTTGCGTCGCAAAAAATTACGTAAAAGCAGTACATGCCTTAACTATGTAAAACAGTACATGCTTATTGTTGAAGAATACGTACAGCCAATAGCAACAACTTCAATTTGTACTTATAATAACGCTGGCGGGGCCGAGAAATGCAAGGCAAGACTGACATCCTTAAAAAATTACCAACGTAACTTGTCACTTTCACTTGTCGGTTTCGTGTTCATTACAGGGAAATCCCCGTAGTCGTGCTCGATTATTCCAGTAGTGTAAACACCGTGTGTGCCAGACTGTGCTGTGCCGTGCCATACTGTGTTCGTGTGTAAACGGGCCTTAAGAGCATATTGTTTTTTGGTAGATTTGGCAAAAGACCGAGAATTTTGATAGTTTAGGACGTGTGTAGCATTGCCGAAGCACGTCGTGCACGAAACAAACGTTTTGTTGATGGAATATGTTTTGCTTGCTTTTTAACATACCTCTATACAATGCCTTGATAACTATTTTAGTTCAGAAGGAATGATATTTCCAACAAACATGTTTGAAAAGCTATTTCAACCATATCACGACGAACCGGGGAAATCCCGTTTCGCCCGTCCGTGAGGTGGCAACGTTGTGTTGATTCACAATTATTGACAGACATTGTAAATACTTTCACCACTTTTGATGAAGGCTTTAAATCGTAAATAACAGGAAAGTAATTATTCCAAACCGACTTTATTCCACAAATCCTTACATTTTCCATGTTAGTAGCGAAAACTTCACCATTTTGCATGTTTGTTATCATCATGGTATTTGTAGGGCGTTACTTAAAACGTCTATACTAACACTGCCATATATCTGACTCCTGATAAATGGGCTGCTATCAAACACAAAGTCAATCGATCAGTTTAATATATAATAAACAAGCGCACGAGGATTAACAATAACACGTTACAAACCACGCGTACAAAAAGTCTCTGTCCTATATGTCCTTTGTCCTCTGTCCCTTCGTATCTTTTTTACGCAAAAGACATGTGGCCTGTATAGAAAATGCATACCGGGTTATTTAAGTTCGGATTACCACGTGACTCATTTAAAAAGGCGGCTTGTTGCTGGAAGTGTCAACGAACGAATAGCACGTTCGCCGTAAATCAGTTTAACTTGGTTTACAGCGTGATTATTATCCGACGTTAATGAAAAAAACGGTTGATGCCAGAAAAACACAACATAATAATTGCAAATATGACGTCGACACTACTTATTATTACATTTTGTGTGTTTCGGATGCCACTTCTTCCATAGAATTATGTCAACGTGTCAATTAGATATTGACAACATATTCCGTTTTATCATTCCTTGTATATCATGTCGTTGTTGTAATATCGCATGCAACCGTTTCCATGCTTTATGTTGATAATCCATGTAAACATAAACATTGATCCATCAGATTTGACAGTTGATTTCTGATTCGAGGATGTCAGTAAATTTGATTCAGTTCAGTTTGGCTTTCTCTGATAAACCCCAAAAATGCAGTCACGCCAATTCACCGCAAATATTTACAGAAATGCGCGGATATCTTGGCGCCATTTCACCGACTTATGGGAAAGGTTTAATGTGAGGGTAAATTGTGTAAATTGTCAACACCCAGGTCCTCATTGAAACCCAAATGATGACGTCACGGCCGTGGGCGTTCGAGTGGCGTCTGTCACGTGTTTTATTTGTGTTGTTGTTTTTGTCTGTTCAGTTACCTGCCTACCTCTGCGCACACCTTGCTGCAACTCATTCTTACTTGACACTGATGATGAACACAGTGGTGTTTAAAACGTTTGCTTCGGCATGAGTAGCATACTAGCTTTGGCTTTCCTTTACAAATCATTTTCTTGTCACCTCCCAAGGTTAGACCTTATACACTCCTGTGTAATAAACAAACTTAACACAGCAGTTTGTGGAGGACACAGACGCGTCTGATGCGTCTGCCGGTTGCATTCCATGGAAGAATGTAGATGGCATGGAGAGAGTGAAGTTTTGTAGAATTGTTCACGGGAATTTTGATAAAAATTGAATTACAGAAGTAGACCTTGATTTGACTTGTCGAGTTAGGACCGCCTCTTGTCTACGCAATCGGTTCAAAAAAATATTTTTCCCCCAGGTCGGAGATTATTTCAATTAAAAAGTCTTCAAAAGTGTCGATTGGTTTTGTGAAAAAGTAAATCACAAAAACCTCATGCAATTTGCAATACAATGTTGTCCCCAAGCCTTTTTCTGTGCAATGGTAAAAACATTTTTGTCGAGAAAGTTGCTTTGGTTGCCCCCTGGGAGTTGTTACTGCTATCCTATAGGGCATAATATCCTCCTGAAGGCTCCTCAGATCTTGCTGTGTTTTGTCCAATGCAGCTGTAATTATTGTTTTTTTTTTCTTTGAATATTTAGTACTAGTGTGCCTTCATAGGTCATAAGCCGCAGGAAATGTTTTTGAAAAGGGTTTCCACCTTCGCGACCCATCATCAAGTCTGCCAAGAAAGTCTCGGTCTGACATCATGTTGGTTCGTATCGTCATCAGTGTTTATTTCTTGGATCTAACTAAGTTCTAAGACCAAATGCATGGACTCTGAGACCAAACTGCGATCTCTGTGATCCATGAGACCACATGTTAGGATCTAGGAGACCAAATGTTGTAACCCAAGAAACCACATTGCGATCTGAGTTGGACCGAATGTTAGGATCTGTTTATTTGTGGAAAGTGTCGCAAATATATAGGGCGATATCAAAGATGACGCAGAAACAAAGAGATAATTGCTGCGATTACGCGACAAAGCAGACTCAGAAGAAGTAGCACAAGTTGAATGACGTAACGCAAGCGAGATAACCAGCGATGGCGTCAGAAAGACGGTGTGTAAATGTAAAAGATTAGAAAGCGGTTTCAAATGTTTAAACAAAATATTAAAATGTTTCGAAGTATGACAAGCCGAATTTACATTCTTTGGCAAAAACGCAAGTTACTCAGTATGTGTATTAATGCTGAAAAGCCTCAAAACATTAAACAAGAAATCCAAAGCTAATATGCTGCTATACATTATGTGCAAACGTTTCCATCATCAGTGCAACTTGAGAAAGAGTTGCAACCAAGAAAGCTCTGAGGTAGGCAGGCAACTGAACGGGCGAAACATAACAACACTGCAGGGACTCACGTTTGCGGAAAGAAAACACTCCCGACTCCAATGACTATCAAAAGAATATTTGCCACGAACTACCTTTACAACCTTATAATTAGAACAATAATACATACCTCAGACCACTACACGTAGGCGCTCAATGCAGCCTTCTCCCCACTTGTCAAAGTCTACCCTCTGTCATAGTCTGCGCTTAGCTTATTCTCTTTTCGCTCCCCTCTTAGCTTATGGTCGTGGCGATATTTATATCGTGGTCGAAATGAGGAAAAATATTAATATGGACAGGATTATTAAAACGTCGATTTGATTATTGAACCCAAAGCTGATTTCCATATGTCAGAGATTTACCCATATGTGGGGGAGAAGCGAAGCGATTACCTCGAAATAACATATGCATGTATACGCGGCGGAAATACAGTTTGTCACAATTAACAAAGAATAATATAAAGTTTTGCTGCAGGAGTCCCCCGGTTCGAAAATGTTTGCCGGGTGGTTGTAAGGTGTTGTACGTGCGTCATGGATTAGCGTGCTGAGGTTGAATCATTCCGAACATCTTCATCAATCGTAGCATTTAAGCGTACACTTATGGAGATCGTTGAAAGGTTGTCGTAATCTGTACAGATACTCGAACAAACAATTTAAATTTCCTAGGCCCAAGTTTCTACATAGGTTTGGCGCGTTAATATGACTTGTCTGGTATATTTCAATTTTTACGTGACAAACAGCTTCGGTTTTGTTGCAATGAAGCAAGTGACATTTAATTTAAGCGCAAAACAACAAGGACAAAATCCTGAGGATAGTTTACAAATAATAATAGCTTTGCGTATTGTCATGTGTCAAAAGTTCGAATCAACAGTGAAAAAATATCAAACATGTCTTTAGTAATTTCCAGGAATGGCATTCGATACAGTCCACTAATCACATTAAATCAAATCATGTTTATTTTGCAATAAAAGCAACTACGCGTAAGAACAATATACAAAGAAATTAAATGGCATGGGCACCGATAAAACCATAAAGGTTATGAGCAATGCATGGCTTCAGGCTCAGTAAACAAGTGTATGGCGTCTGGTCACTTGCGAAGTTGAGGCGTCAGTTGCGCCGTGCGACTAGCAGTCATGTGCTGCTCTTCGGACTCGTTGTCCGGTATAGTGAAAGAGATGTGTGCATTGAGTGAATGCGTCGCGACCAGCACGATAGCCCTGTGATTGCTCACTGAAAACACCATTCTGTATAAATGTAATTATCCTGTTGTTTTCCTATTGACAAGTTGATCAATTTATACAAAAGTTTACGTTTTGGAATTAAACATGACAACAGCAAATCTAAAATCATTGTTATACCGTATCCTACATCACAGACAAAAAATAGGGTTATCCGCTGATCTTCTGGCATATACGTGCTGTATTTTACGACGTTTCGTCTGCCATGCGGCGAGACTTCATCAACAGGAATTTCAGGATTATCCGCGTCCGATGTTAAGTCAATTTCAATTTCGAGTACTTAGTCCCGCAAGAAGCCGTTAGTCCCGCAATAAAAATTTTTAGTTATATCCGCACGACATTATATGAGGTTGGCATAACATGACGTAACCATTAAAATGCTGGTTAGGTATTACCTAACAATGATCCACATTTACTTGCGTTATGTCAGAGATTTTCCCCATATGTGTGGGTGTAGCAAAGCGATTACCTCGAAATAACATATGCGCATGTACGCGACCTAATTACGATACACAAAGAATAATATAAAGTTTGATGCAACACCTCAGAACTTAATTTGGGGGATTTCATACTGATACGGATCCCATAGTGTTTAATACTGATGAGTGCATATACAACTACAGATGGTGCCCATAAAACCATTGGAGCGTGCAATACTACAAATTAACTTTGTGGAATTTCAGATAAAATAAATATTTTAATAATTCCATTCAATATTTTAACGATTGTGGTTATTCCCCTGCGGGGAGTTTTACCGCGATAAAATGAGTTGAAGAAAGAAAAGTTTAAAATTTTCTCCGATTCCACGTTCGTATAATGAATAACCTTAAAGTGTTTCTCGAAATTGTTGATCGAACTCTTGATCTAAGGACGACTTTGGAAAGATATCGCGCTAAAAAATATGCTAAGTGTTTGTCTAGAGCAGGGAACTCTTTGTTACGGAACTTGATGTGAATTTGTGAATATGTTTTTCTCCGGCATATTTATAAATTTTTTGCATATGCAGAACGGCAGATCTTATTAGCAGCAACTCGACAGACTGTAAGTTTGCAAAACAATAATTGACAAAATTGAGCAACAACTGCAAAGCTCCCAAATCACTGTAGCAATTTTACACAACAAAAGTTTGATTTCCTGCCATATCTTCACAGACCTCCTATGCACAACCCAGTCTGGAACCTCGGACTAGAGTGCACCTTTTTAATATTCTGCTTCAGTATTACCTTACAAAAAATTTTGCTGAGTGCGAATTTGAAATGTTTAAACTGTGACACATAAACATGAAAAAATGAACGTGTGTTATGTTTCAGAAAGCTTGCTACAGCCATGGGTAACAGAAAGACATAACAGCAAGCAAAGTCAACTAACCACAGAAGAAGAACCAACAGATGAAAAAAATGTAAAGCTTCAAAAAGAAATTGAAAGTGTCGACAGCATGCTTCAAAAAGCTAAATTTATTCGAGAAACTGGTGGAGAATCATCAAAACGTTCCTCTTCTGCCCCAACCCAGTCAACAAAACAAGGATGCAGATTATGCACGAGAGGAAACTGCCCCAAGCATAAGGTGTTTATGGTGAAAACAAACAAAACTATTGAGAAGTTGAGTTTGACAAAAAACAGGGTTTGGATGAAATCAAAAACTGGGATTGAGTCACAAGGAACAAGAATTTCATCTGCTGGAAAGAATCGACATGCCTCAGTCTCAAAACAAAAAACAAACCGGGAAAAGAACAAAGAAATTGTGGATTTAAAGGCAGATTGAGTGTCCTCTGCAGTTATAACAGAGGCCCCTGTAGCGCAAAATTCAACAGCTAAATCTAACGAGGCACCAGAGTGCACTGTAGTCACAAAGTCTCTTTTGGAAGTAGTCAAAGAAAGTAACTCCCTTAACAAGTGTCAAAAGCTGAAACTAATGCAGGCAAAATTAAAAGTCGATTCAGATGATTTAAGTGATCCTGCATGCTCTGAAGAAAGTAGGTTTATATCAGCTCTGTATAGCAGGAAGCAAAAGGTGAATCTCATCACGAACGATGCAGCCTTAACTAATATGAACAGAATTTCAAAGAAATTGCACAATTTCAGAGCTGTCTTAAATCGCAAAGAATCCCTGTCCAGATACCAAGACACTGGTGTAAAACTGTACTTTGAGCGCAAGCTGTACAAACAAGTTGCAGACTGTCTCGACACACTTTCAACACAGTTTAATGATGTTAGGAATGCCAAGATACTCTGTCAAAAACATCCATCTTCTGAAGATCCAACAGTTCCTACCAACATGTTTTCGAGTCCTTTCCATCTTACATTTAAACATGAGAGTGAAGTTGTAACTTTGTATCGAGATGAAAGTGACCTTATTTGGAATTTTATACATCTGACATTTAAAGGACGGATTCATGAGACCTTAATTCCATGGCTTCTCGGTCAACAACCATGGATTTTATGTTTGGCAGATGTACAGCACTTAAGACACATGTTCACAATGTCTTTATCGATGTTGTTCCAGTGCACCACCGTTCCAGCCAGTTGTTTTATGGGCAGCAAGCGAAATGCCTCAAATGCAAAATAACGTAGTTTAGTTGGAACCCCGATGAGGCCCAAATTAAAGTCTTTTAGAATGTTAAATCATATTTTTTTATATTTTATATTTGAAAAGATGGGACAGATTTGTCGGTCCCTCCAGAGCAGCGCAGGTGGATATACTTGCAGTATATATTGAACTTTTCGCTTACATGGAGAACTTCGCTTTGTTGTTTAAATTCGTGTTCAATCTTTTAACCGAAAGGTAGCAGTTGGGTCTACAATTATCTTTCGCTAATAAATCAACTCAATATCGACTTCATGAAAGAACAGCAGGCTGTGCTTTGTCCTGCGAGTGCTGATGCTGATATTGTCCACAAGCAACGGTTCCCGGAGTATGAAGTTGGATTCTTATCGTTATGCCGCAAGGGAGGGCAAAAACGATTTACATTACATCAAATCTCCAAGTAACTAGTGGTGACGGACTTAAACCTGAATATGTTAAATTGGAGGCCATTTTATCCCAAAACCCTCAAATATGGTTGTTTGCCGTAATGTTGTGTTCATTATTCTGGAAGCAATGGTAAGTGATCATCAATACAGGCAAAACTACTTCGAACTGTTGGTAATCTGATAAACGTCATACTCTGAAAAAACAAAATATCGGTAAGATGCGCCTTCCTGTGCTCCAGCTAGCATCACCAAAGCAGATACAACAATAACCAATCCATTGATATATATATGTGTGTGTGTGACCAAATCAACCAGTGGGAAAGAGTGTTTGACAACTTGTTACCTCTGTGCACATCTTTTAGGTGGGGCGAAAAGTAAAATTTAGATGATGGCGACCACAGTGTTCGCCTGTGCATCGAAGCGCGCCATTGCCTTTCTCGTGTTGCGGTTGCCGCCTCATGAACGAGTGTTTGCTTGTCTCAAGTTTGACTGCGCAACTTAATAAAGCATCAACCACTTTGAGACCATCGATTGAACCTGTATCTTCCCCTGCCTAAACATACAGTTGATTGGTTGATTAGCCGGTGCAAGAAGTGCTTTGTGTATGACCCGTTAGTCTTGAGATGGGCGTTGAGCTGTACGGTTGTTTTTAGTGTCGGGCGTTTACTGGAATTGTAAAGTTCACAGGCTTCGCAGCCAAGGCATTGCAGCCGAGCTGGATTGTCAGGCGACCTTCACATGCGTAGAGGATCTCCACCACAGTAATCAGACAACGCAGAAGTAATATCATGCTTTCACTGCCCTCCAAGTGGGGCGATCCTGCCTTGCTATGCGAAAGCATGGTATTACTACACTGGAATTGTATGTACGTTTTATTGTCGTTTTTAACATTAGTCCGTTTAATAAAGTCAGGCGCCCATTTAGTGAAACCAGTGCAACTCCATTTGCCCCACAACCACATTCCTTCACGCCTCACTACAAACTTGTATTGACTTCACTCTCAGCGCCAACGAAGCATTTCCCCACTTTTTTGCAGTTTTGTGTCGTGACGTCAATTGTGTTGCCAACGTTCTATAGGATGTTGAGCGATTGTAGTCATTATATTAATATTAGACAAAGCATTAAAAGGTTTGTTTTTTGGTATCTGAATAGTTGCGTTTGTAAGAGTTTGTTTGAAATCAGAGGATTAGGAAAAGAAACACGCATAAGATCTTTAATATTAGCGATCCGTCATCCGCCTGGTTTTGTTAAAGTGAGAAAAGAAATTCACCTGAAAACCAGGAGCAAGATACGAAAATATTTGTGTGTAATATTTCATTTGAATATGTACATGTTGTAACGTGATTTTACATTACATGTCAACGGTTGCATTAATGGACTTAAGGTTGCATGGCCAGTTGTCATTTTGGCGTCTCAGTCCACTGGGTTGGGTAATTGGTATTTTTAGATCGTCTTGGCAAGCGGGTTTCATTTCAAAATTTAGCGATAGCAACAGCTGACCATTCATGTGATTTGTGTCTTTTTTTGGCTTTTGTGTGATATGGTTTAACAGCTGTTTTGCGTCATATTAATCTCAAGTGACTTGGTCGCTTTGAGACTTTAAGTTTTCCCATGTGACTGTCCTTCATCGTCTTTCAGTAACCGACCTTTCTTTGTAACTTTCCGTGTGCGTTTAGCTGAGGACCGAGGCAGGGCAGCGCAGCTGTACTGTGCTCATCTCAGTTCATCGGTTTTGTGATTTGGTTCTGTTCAATTTTGTCTGTGCGTTTGGGCGTAAATTCACTCAGTTTGGCGTTGGTATAATTGCGCATGTTAATTTCGTGTCCAAAAATGTTCATTTTAAATGAATATTGTTGGAATGTTTGCATCAAGTTTCAATTAAAGTCAGGTTAGGAAAACACAACAATTAGAACTCACGTGCGATCTTATGTCAAATGCGTTAATCAAATAGGATTTCCCATCGATCATAAATAATATTGTTAAGTACCGGATTGAGGCTCATAATTGGCATATAGGTCGCAACACTTGTAAAACTTGTATATTTAAGCGGCTTTTGCCACCGTCCAAGTCATCCAACATATTTATTTCATCTCAATTCAGTGTCAACCATTAGTATTCAGATAGAACAGCTTAAATTGCACTGAGTTTAACTGCGTCTTGTTCCATAACCAACCCAAACGCACCGATTAAAGGGAGCGAGAATTCAAAGCCAGAATAAATGTAGGTTTTACGAACTCTTGCAAACGAGCGCACGCACTTAGGTATTTGAACCGACTTCCTTTGCATGGATGTATTTTGATACGCCGTGTTTTCGTATCAGTGACGTTATTCGGTCCTCGGAAATTCAAAGGTCTCCGGCAACTTGAAGGAGGTTTTAAGCAAGTCACAGTTGCGTCGTGATTACTGCATTGAGTTTGCTCGGGTCTGTGTGGTTGGATACGCAACGTGATCCAGTTCAGATCAAGCTTGTATTGTAGCTGACCGTGGTTTAAAGTCACTCGTGCTTGGACAAGTTATAACTGACAGAGTTGAAGGTGAAGTTAAAACCAAGTAGAGATGCCAGATGTAATTTGCGATGGATAACTCGCCTGCAAAACTCGTTTACAAAGATATGTTTGTTCCTTTATTATCAGAAAACAACTTTAATCATAAACAAATATTCTCAACACTTTCTGTGCGGCTGACTTATATCTGCATCAAAAGATCTTTAGCGCACAATGTTAATTGACGTGGAAGTACGTCAAGCTTTCTAAAAAGACCAAGCGGTCCACGTGATGAATGCATGATCCCCGCGTGTCTAGTTCGACGCATTGCGATCACTGAAGCATCATGTGACTTGTGGCAGGTGCCTTTTTACAACGCGTGACGTAAGAAATCAAGGAAAAGTGACTTCTGTATCGCAACAATTGACAAATCAGTTTTACTAACAAGGTTTTGTGGTGTATTTGGCAACGATGTACATAACAACAGCATTCTTTTCATTGCGTTCGTTTGCTGATGTTGTTGAGACCTCAGTAGACGGGATAATGCAGTTATGCGCAATTAACAATCAACAAACGCACGCACTGAGCACTTCCTTGCATAATTGCTGACCGCACTGAAAGTTTTACATTAAGTAACGTAACATTGGTCAACAGTTTAAGGTTGGATTATGCGCAACATGTATTTAAACTCCACATTTACCATTTGCATTATTTTCATATTTGTTTCATCCACGCAGCATAAATGTGTATTGATTTTCGCCAGCAGGTCTCAGTGAATCTTCCATATTTTCAATGTAGTTGCTAATTAGGTAATTTTGGTGCAAATTTAACGTTGGCGTTTACTTTGTTAATTTCCATGTGATGACTGAGCAACTATTTACAGATTTTCAAAGTCTAGCTTGTTTGAAAATGTTGAAATTGATTTTGTTTGGAGTTTTGTTGGTCGGCCGTCTTGTCATAACTCACCAACAACAACAAGTATGCAGAGTTGTTTCCATTTGTGATGGACAAGAACAAGGATCAGAGATAGAACATTCCGGCTTGAAAGGTGCCAGAGGAGAGACTGGAAGACCAGGAAAGATGGGACCACGTGGACCTCAAGGTCACCGAGGTGAAAAGGGAGACCAAGGACCTGTGGCTGGCAAAGAAGATTTGATGAGACTTGTTACAGGTATAAGATTCTTCTCTAAACACTTTTCGACAAAATTTATTATTGGATAGGAAACTTTAACAAACCAAGCAGTTTAGATAGATATTTGATACAAACACAGCAGTACAACAAATCCCCTACACGGTGAACTCGCATAAAATCATATTCAAGTAAATTCATCGAACATTTTATTCACAGAGTTGTCGAACAGAGTGGATCAACTGCAAGGTCAACTGAGTAACACTTCCAACAGTTGAGTTTTACTTTATTTAAATATAAATCTCACATATGTGTCAAATTCTGAAAACCTTTGCCCGTAACTCACGTCATGACTCGCTTCTGCCCCTAGTGGTGTAGATACTTGCGTGCTCACCAATCTACACCACTAGGGGCAGAAGCGAGTCATGGCGTGAGTTACGGGCAAAGGTATTGGCAAACCCAACATATACGTCATCACGTGCGAATCAGAGAGGGATTCCATCTGGCACCGGTATATTCTGGTCATAATGCAGGTCGTGCAAATATTCTGGGGTTGTCACCGCCTACTTGCGTGTGAATGAGTTTAACTCAAATACTTCTGCCAATCTGATGAGTTTTAACCGTCTGCAGATCTCTGGAATCTCATAGATTCTCTTCCACCGGTTTCCTGTAAAACTTCACATCTTAAAGGTCGCCAACATCTCATATCGGGAGAAGAAGTTTACTGCGAAGATGGGTGGCAGGTATTGATAATGTGGTAAATATCACTAACACAGGGGTGGACAATCCCTGGCACCAGCGCTATGTTGGGTAAGCGAGGTGATTACGCACGCCAAGTAACTTACGATTTCACACTACAATACTTAACCATACGCCCGGGATTGTGTTGTTTATAAAGGTCAGGAAATTACACATGAAAGTGAAAAGTCATATATTGACATGGAGGTCATCTAACTTTTTTAGACCAATTTACCGAAAATCAGTGTCAAGTGTTTTACTTGATAAATACCAGGTGTTCCAGCGTCGTTATGATGGATCTGTGAGTTTCGATAGAGATTGGGTGGATTACAAGAACGGGTTTGGGGATCTATCAACAGAATTTTGGATGGGTTTGTATTCCAATAAAGCAATCCTTAACCAAGTACAAATGTTGCAAAACTTTGAATAATAGTTTGTTTTAGTTTAAAATGTACCGCTCTTCTGGCATAAAATATACATGCTGTACTTTTACGACGTTTCGTCTGCCATGCGGCGAGACTTCATCAGGTATTGATGTCGCAATTTCAAAGTAAACCACACTAAAACATGCAGGGGCACAAAAAAGGACACGTTAACACCGCTTGTCAGATCACGTGGCAGAGGCAAAACACGAAACACTGCGGGAGGCGCAACAGTTACAACAAATTGTTATAAACTGCCTGAAAGTAAACACATTGTTCTTTGTCGTTGACGCATCCACTGTTTTTGTGAATGTGGATCGACTCAAGAATGCTAAAATAATCGCTCCTTTTGTTGGGCAATATTCCGCACCATGTGAAAAACTCACTCGAGTTTGCAGTCGAGGTACGGAGCTTACGAGTGGAGCAACATGACAGCATGGTATCCTTTGATGTGGTGTCATTGTTCACCAATGTACCGGTATCCCTAGCAATCACCACTGTTATGGCACGCTCAAAATATACTGGCAATAACCCGTAAGGATGAAACGCCCACTAGCGGAGCAGTTGTTATTCCCTTCAACCCTGGCCTTAACGAAACATTGCGAAGATTGATGTCGGATTAGGCATTAAAATCTATACTAAGCCCCATACAACGCTTGGCAATCCAATTTCACGACCCATTGCTACGGAGGCTTCCGAGCCAAAGGGAATGGTCTGTTTAATACCATGCAAATATTGCGATGGTATTTACATCGGCGAAACTAAAAGGGCCTTTAAGACGCGACTGAAAGAGCATCGCCGTGATGTCGCATCGAAAGATGCCAGCAAGACTGCGTTGGCCAAGCATGCGGTGACATTGCGACACGAAGTTGTCTTCGATAAAGCCCAAGTTCTGGAAAAGGAGTTGGACCACACCAAGCGGCTCTTTCTTGAGTCGTTTCACATTCACAAAAACAGTGGATGAGTCAACGACAAACAACAATGTGTTTACTTTCCGGCAGTTTATAACAATTTGTTGTAACTGTTTCGCCTCCCGCAGTGTTTCGTGTTTTGCCTCTGTCACGTGATCTGACAAGCGGTGTCAACCTGTCCTTTTTTCTTTTTTGTGCCCCTGAATGTTTTAGTGTAGTTTACTTTGAAATTGCGGTATTAATACCTGATGAAGTCTCGCCGCATGGCAGACGAAACGTCGCAAAAATACAGCACGTATATTTCATGCCAGAAGAGCGGTACATTTTAAATTGCAATATGCCTGTGGCAGCAACAGGAGTTCCAGCTTTGTTTTAGATTGAATACATTTACTGAACACATTGTTATAACTTGTACACACCCAGTTTATATACAGGCCAACCAAGCAAAACGTTTCAAGTACGCTTCGTAACAATCCTAGAGTCACTATAACAGTATAAGTTTATTCAATTTAAATTCTAGTGTTTTCAACAATATTATTACAACCAACAAATTTTATCAGGTTTGGAGAAACTGCATCAAATCACCAGTGCGTCCACTAGATGTCGCCTTCGTGTTGACCTTCAGGATTTTTCCGGAGGTCAAGGATTTGCCGAGTATAGGTAAGACTATGACGTATTTAACGTTTTCAATTTAATGCCATTGTTTCAACGATAATTTACCTGATGCTGCCAGGTCGTCATAACTAACAAAATCTTAAAAGTCATTAGGGAAATACCCTCCTTATTACGTCAGATTCACAAAACTCGTGTTTTAAGTTTGAAGCAACACAGAATATTCTTGCTGTGTTTCAATGCATTTACTCGGTTCGGAAAAATTATGAAACAAAAAAGTTTAGATACCGCACACACATAGGGATGGTAATCAACTCGTAACGACCCCACATCACCGCTCTTGAGGTTTGCGCGATCGCTTGGTCGCGGATTGCCAGGACCGAGCTCAGTGGGGCTCGGATTGGGTCGAACGTCACCTTTTTGCGCAGTTCAAGCGAAAATGACCACGGCCAAACCGTTTGACAATTGGTTGCAGCAATCCAGTGAATATTAGTGCTGTGTCCCACATCGATATATGGGATCAAATGGTTATTATATTCTCCATCTAACACCCACGCATAATCCAGTGTTTGAAATTTCGATTTTCTGCCCAACATGCTCGGCTCCCAATGTTTTGAATGAGGCAACAAAAATCCCGTAATCGCGACGTGTAAGACGCTGACACAACTTGATTGTCAGTGTATAAGTTGTATAGTGTAAACACTCTGTGTTCTCTTTGCCCACCCCTGGGTTAGCTGCTGGTCGTTGCGTGGTTGATTGGATATTGTTGGGTCTCTATGCAAGAAAATGGGTGCATTGGCCTGCAGAGTTAATTCCTTAGGCCAGTGGTTCTTACCCGTGGGAAATTTTAGGGTTGTAGGTGGATAATTAGTCGGAACCGAAATACACTAGTAGTTGTAAACGAAATATAATGATCTGTATTCACTGTGTGTTGTACACTTATTGGTAATTGGTAATGCCATGCGGTAGAAAAAGTTAAAAAAGTATAACAGATATAACGAAAATACAATAATTAAATTCTTAGTTAAAAAATGTAAATACCAGTGGGAAATAAGGATTCCGTTTACACTGGAAGTAGGAAATGAGATAAAAAAGGTTAAGAACCACTTAAAAAAGGTTAAGGAAAATCTGTTGCCCAGACGAGTTTATGCGGTCGTTGTTGCCCAACTCCTTGTGGTAAAATCTTGAGTGCCAAGTACTGACCTTTGCCAAAACGTTGCATCTTGGCTGGAAAGTTAGAATTATCCGCTTTGTTCTTCAGCTACAATAAAGCCTCCTTGTAATCCTCCAGTCGTTTGTGAACTTAAAGTTGAAAAATAACTGGGTTTCCTTCTGAAAACTTCTAATCCCACTCTGTGTTTATTGCTTAGTTGACAAATAATTATCCCACACAACACAACACAATGTATGACACATGTCGTTTATTACGTCATAAAGGGTTTTATGTTTAACAATCATTTCCATGAGCAACAAACCAATGTAAGCGGATTGATTTAAAACAACAAATTATCCGTTGTTATTTAAATTACTTTGCATTAAATTAAAGATTATGACATTGTTGTTTTCAGTACTTTCAGCATTGGCGATGAAGGAAGTTCTTACACAATTACTATATCCGGATATTCGGGGGATATATCAGATTCCATGGCTGGGTCCCGCAATCTAAACGGGATGAGATTTTCAACACGCAGCAGAGACCATGATGAGTGAGTAATAATGATACAACGTGTCTGATTATATTTCTGTTTTGCTAACGAAGTAAATCGGGTTGTTTTAAAAAAGATGAAATGCATTTCCTCAAATAGTTGATTTTCGTTGACAAAGTTAACCGCCTACCCTAAATCAACAATTGTAAAATTCAATTGCTCTGAAACAGGGGGTTGCGTTAAAGTTTTAGTGAAACACAAAATTTAACTGAGTTTAAATAATTTGTAACACAGAGTTGTTGACAACCGACTTAATTATAATTGCAGGCATCAAAGTGTTAATTGTGCTGTGGTTCAAGGTGGAGCTTGGTGGCATCGTACATGTTCAGATGCCCACCTCAATGGTCCGTGGTCGAGAACTTCTACTAGTCGCAACACTATGAGTTGGTATTGGTGGAAATACTCATGGAGCGGAATAATGAGTTCTAAGATGAAAGTGAAATGCGAGTAAATGTTGGGGAGGTTTAAAGTGACGAAAATTAACATTGCGTCGTTAGTTACCATGGCAACGTTGTGTTGATTGACAATTATGGACAGACATTGTAAATACTTTCACCTGTTTTGATGAAGGCTTTAAATCGTAAATAACAGGAAAGCAATTATACCGAACCGAATTTATTCCACAAATCCTTACAGTTTTTGTGTTAGTAGCGAAAACTTTGCCATTTTGCATGTTTGTTATTATCATGGTATTTGTAGGGCGTTACTTAAAACGTCTACACAAATAATAACACTGCCGTATATCTGACTCCTGATAAAAAGGCTGCTATCAAACCCACAGTCAATCGATCAGTTTAATGCATAATAAACAAGCGCACGAGGATTAACAATAACACGTTACAAACCACGCGTACAAAAAGTCTCTGTCCTATATGTCCTTTGTCCTCTGTCCCTTCGTATCTTTTTTACGCAAAAGACATGTGGCCTATATAGAAAATGCATACCGGGTTATTTGAGTTCGGATTACCACGTGACACATTTGAAAAGGCGGCTTGTTGCTAGAAGTGTCAACGAACGAATAGCACGTTCGCCGTAAATGAGTTAAACTTGGTTTACAGCGTGATTATTATCCGACGTTAACAAAAAAACGGTTGATGCCAGAAAAACACAACATAATAATTGCAAATATGACGTCGACACTACTTATTATTACATTTTGTGTGTTTCGGATGCCACTTCTTCCATAGAATTATGTTAACGTGTCAATTAGATATTGACAAATTCCGTTTTATCATTCCTTGTATATCATGTCGTTGTTGTAATATCGCATGCAACCGTTTCCATGCTATATGTTGATAATCCATGTAAATATAAACATTGATCCATCAGATTCGACAGTTGATTTCTGATTCGAGGATGTCAGTAAATTTGATTCAGTTCAGTTTGGCTTTCTCTGATAAACCCCAAAAATGCATTCACGCCAATTCACCGCTAATATTGTAGGAATGTGTGTTGTTTGATTGTTTGAACTGCGTGTTCAACTGCGATATGCGTTTCCCTGACTCCCGACTCCTCTTCGTAACTAACCAAACTTGTGTTCGTTTGTTTTATTCACCAAAGACGAAAGATATATGTGCAGAATACAACTCAGCCCCAGAGTAGAATATACAGACGGTGATTCTGCGCTAAAGGCGAACCAAAATGTAGAATGGAATGGTGAAACTACACTAGGCAGAAGCCCAGCGCAGAGTGAATTCGGACCACAGAAACCACAGATTTAAAGACAATTCATATTAACCAGTTATGCGGCTTGCGTGAGAACCGCGATACATAATTACATGTTACGAGCGATTCTCCTGTGTCGTTCCAGAAAATGGGAGTTACACTTCCTGGTACGAACTGCTAAGTCACTCTCATTACGTCACGGCATAAACGTTACAATATTTGCAGAAATGCGCGGATATCGCGGCGTCATTTCACCGACTTATGGGAAAGGTTTAATGTGAGGGTAAATTGTGTAACAAGGTTTCTTGTCAACACACAGATCCTCATTGCAGCCCAAATGATGACGTCACGGCCGTGGGCCTTCGAGTGGCGTCTGTCACGTGTTTTATTTGTGTTGTTGTTTTTGTCTGTTAAGTTACCTTCCTACTTCTGCACACACCTTGCTGCAACTCATTCTTACTTGACACTGATGATGAACACAGTGGTGTTTGAAACGTTTGCTTCGGCATGAGTAGCATACTAGCTTTGGCTTTCCTTTACAAATCATTTTCTTGTCACCTCCCAAGGTTACACCTTATACACTCTTGTGTAATAACCTAACTTAACACAGCAGTTTGTGGAGGACACAGACGCGTCTGATGCGTCTGCCGGTTGCATTCCATGGAAGAATGTAGATGGCATGGAGAGAGTGAAGTTTTGTAGAATTGATTCCTGAACTCGAAATAAATTACTCGATAAATAGAATTTCCAGCCACCAAAAACCAAGGGTCATGACGTCAGTTTCAGGCCATGTTAAAAACCAGAATTTTCCGACAAGATCTCAAAATACGAATTTCTTTTCGATCCCAATTCAGGGTTTGTTTCTTTTTCAAAACCGAGCGACAGTGAAACAATAGCAGTAATTGGAACGTAACAATAAGCAATTGTGACATCATAGGCCTCAACTGGCTTGCCACAGACAAACAAGGAACTGTGTTTATAAAACAACCAAATCGAAGAAGCAATAAATTGATGCAAATGTACAATAAATAATATTAGACAGATAACAATGTTAAAAGATAGGCAGTCTAAGGATAAAAGGGTTGACAACAATAGGTACAAAAGCGGTTGGAATATTTCATGTTACGTGGTGACGTCGTCGTGTTGATGACGCTATTTAGATGTTAAAATTAAGCAGATACACATGTTTTGGGTGTGGGTCATGATTGGGGCGAAATAATTGTGAAATAATATTGAAATTACAAATCACAAGTTGAATTGCCATGAGTGGGACTGACAACTTTATCACTGGTTGTGATTTCTATGGTTATGGAATTTGGTTTCCCGAAAACAAAATACACAGAAAAGATCACCAAGTGCTTCAGGACAAGAAAGAATATGACTAGCGAAAAAAACATGTGAAAGTGGCAAAACAAATGAAAATCGTAACTGCAAGGTTTAAACACTGGAGCGGAGTATTGAGAGTGGGTGTAAGCGTGTATGCCGAAACTATAAGATACATGATCCTGTAAATAAACCTTATTGGGACGTAAAAGACTTGGAACATCTCGCGAGCTCGTTCGGGTCCAACGACACCCTGGTTAACTCTGTGGATCCTCCCAACCGACGATAGTTTTTGCTGAGTAATGTCACAAAAACATGCATCGGCGAAGGCAATGTTGTGTGGTAATGTGGAAGCCATTGATATAGATCGCTGTGGTTCATATGGTGACCCTGTGGAAAACCCCTGATCTTAACATTCAAGTTTGTGGCTAAAACGACAAATACTAAAGTTTCGTTAAAATCTGAACGCAATAAAATTGCTCGGTGTCAACTTTCAATGCTTTCGGCGGAAGAGGGCGGTGACGTAAGCTCGCATGAGTTTCACAATCTCATTAACTTGTTCTGCGGTGAAGGAAATGTCCCCTCTTGACTCGGTCTGAAGTCTGAAAACGTTCGCAGATCAAGCTCCGAAAGACTGGATCCTGAGAGGAAGACACAATAACATGTTCAACTCAAGGAATGTAGCTGCAAAATCTTGTTTAATTGTTTGCAACAGTAGTTCTGAGACTTTTCAAACGTCAGAGCCGAATTCGAAACCGGCCGCAGCAAACCCGAGACTCTATTTGAAAACTTTTTTTGTAAGTGGGCATTTGACCGAATCAAACATTTGGGCCGTAGTTTACCAACAATTTTGTTTTCTGACGCCAAATAAACTGCAGGGAAATATGGACTCCACGTTACCCCACTACTATGGTTATGGTAAGTTTATGTTTCGTAAAATAAACTGCATTATATTCATAAGACCGATAAGCAGAAATGTTGAGAGCCAATAACTCCAACAAGTTTCGTGTCTTTCCGCGTTGAAAACGAACTATTGTGTTCGATCAAACTTACTTTTCATATGAGAAATGATCTAGGGACTGTGAGTGACCTCGTTTGAACACAGTTGCTCCCTGCGCCGATATCGCCAGAGTGAGAAGGGTTTGACCGAACTGCGCGTCGTGATTTTCAACTTTAAACAAGTAGGATCCGTATCCGGGCCACCGACGTGCAAGGTTAACATATTCAGCCTGAAACAAATTGTTGAGATAAAAGGAATTAGACGGAATGAAGAGAACGCGAAATATGCTGAACATAAAATTATGCGAATAATATTTAAACATCAAGCACCCAAATACAATGCCAATAAATATCAACCACGGGCAGAGATGCACCGACATCCAATAACACAAAACTCCAGTCTTATTGTTTAGTGAGATTATTGTGATACTGACCACGGCGTCTTCTTGCGGCATTCCTCTCAATCTCCTCCATCTATCCAGGACGTTTGATTTGACATCCTGCAGTTCCTCCAGGAAGAGAGTCCTCTTCATCTCACCGCTCTCACCTTCCTCCTTCACCTTCTTCATCCCTCTCTTCCTGAACGTGTTGAAAAGACTCGACCCCTGAAAGAATTAAAATCTGACGAAACTCTTCGTTGACAAAAACGATTTGTTCAATTTTAACGTTTCGGTCTCAATTAGCTTCGTCCACAAATTAAAATCCTTTGTTGTTTTACTAACTATCAATATACGAGCTGATTTAAAGAATGACGATTAGTTGTGGAATACGATTCATGCGCGGTTGATGCCAACGTCCAAATATAACTCAATTTTGTTTTGAACAAAAACGACTTGAACGCGTGTGAACAATAAATATGCGGAATAAAATGGCATGGGCACCGATAAAACCACAGTTTATCGAGTCAGGCCCCCATGGGAACGGATAACTAGCATGGTATGAAAGGATGTGTTCGAAGAGGGGGAGATCTACGTGGCGAGTTTGAAATTTTACGTAATTTATGAGAACGTCTTAATTATCGAAAAAGTCAAATTGAGACCGAATAAAAACCTTTACTCACAGAACGTTTCTTGGCTGGCATTGAGTTTGCATTTAATTCATTCGAGAAAGAATCGGTTCGTTTGAAGTAGAAGTCTTCGTTTTCGTTTGTGATCTCGTAAGCGGCCATCAACTTGTTGATTGGATAATATTTGCCAATGTCAGCACTGGAAAATGAAATCCATGTTTTGTATTCGCAAAAGAAGTCTTGAAAATCCATTGGCATTTTTATATTTTTATGCTTTTTGTTGGTTAAACGGAACGAAGCAATGAAGATAAAGTTTCGGCTCCACTTAAATAAACTTACTCAATATTGATTTGATGGTAATTTCCTTCAGCGAATTGCAACCTTAAAGCTGCGATATCTTTCAATACGTCATCAGATAGAGGGTAAAGTCCCTGTATCACTTGTTCGTGGACCTGCGACAATAGGGAAGTTCTGAGTTGATGTTTTTAAGAAAGCTAGAGGTTTTATGAAATTTATTTTCTGCATTGGAAACTCCTGCGTTTAGAAAATACAAACTACAAAAATGAGTAAATATTTATTTTAAGTCAAGCACTCAAGGTCAGTGTTTCCCGAAATTTTTTCGCCAAAGTTATTTGAGTTGAGAAGGAACCCAGACGATTTAAGGTGTCCAGTAGCTCATGTAAGGAATTCTACGGCTCCGTGAAATCCGCGTTGGATGCCAGGTTACCATGACGACAGAATCAACCGAGGCAAGTTTTCAATCAAAAAAAATCACTGAATGGAAACAGAGAAACTCCCGACTCACGTCTTCGTAAACGAAGTGATATTCGATTGAGTCTTCCCGTGCATCAATCGGATCGAACACACAATAAAGTTTGAAGTAGAATACCCATTCCGAATCCTTACCGCCACTATCCGGATTCGTTTGTGATTCCGAGTTTGTTCTGTTTAAATTCGAATGTTTCGCGTTACATGAGAAAGGGTTAAATTACATGATGCGAAAATCTACTTTTGTACGATAATATTTTTATTTTCTTCTTTGAGCTGTGTGACCAATTACTTGCAACGAATTTGTAACTAGACTTCTCAAATCAAGTAAAAAAGTTCCAACGGCAACTTACTGTTCGAACTTTGCAACGATATCAGCGAGGAAAGTGTTTGGTTCAATCGCTCTGTCAACATCGCCCTTGTGTTCGAATAATGCGAACGTGTTCTTATTCCCTTCCACGTTCATTCCATGCTGGAGTTTCTGGACAACCTGAACACCAAAGTTGGACGTAAACTGTCTAAAGTAACTCCTCTAATTTAAAGTAAAAATATTTTGTAACTAAAACAACGATACGCTTCTGAACACATAAAAATGCGGAACATAATTTAATAACAAATATTGAAAAAGAAGCATGTTTGCCACCAACCAACAAAACCAGATCATCAGAAGAAAATACAATTCAAAATTATACAAGAAATACTTCCGAGTGTTCGACATTACAATTTGCAGCAATGCTCTACTTGCCTTTCCAGCAGTGGTGAAAGAGTTAATGTAGATTTCGCATGTTGCGCCACCATAGCAGTTAATCACAGTGACCAGGTCCCTCATCTCCAGCACAGCACAAATCTCAGCAATGGAAGGAACCATCTCACGTCGACGTGACGTCTGCTGACTAAGCGCATTTTCACAAGAGTACCAGCATAAGCTCCACCAAGAGTGCCAGGAAATCGCTCTTGTACCCTGATAACGGATGTTAATAAACAAACGGTGAAAAGGGATCCCCGAATAATCATTACTGTACAGATTCCCAGGCATCTTATGGCACATTTGTGTGCAGTCAACAGCGCGAGGTAAGATAACCCGACCCGCTGTAATGCAAAACTACTGCTTAGTAGCAAGTGCTTCTCAGTGGCGCACGCCCCACCAGTTTTGCCCGGCAAAATCGTCGGTGGGCGTGAAAGCTTAAGATATTTCTTGGCTTATCTCTCATTAAACGAGCATTTCGTTTCAAATTCACTGGGAATACAAAGCATTGAGGCAAGCAATAAATTCTGGTTTACCAACAAAAGTGGGATTAGAGATGTTTTAGAATTAGCGCTCAGATCAGATATTCACAAAATTTTCGTCTGCGAAACCTAGAACGATTGTTTAACTTAACCAAGAACCCCCAAATTCAGTAAACCTTTTGTGTTAAGGGTTCTGCGAACTCTACATTGGATAACCAAGTTATTTACAGACTTTGGTGACGTCATACCTCTTTAGATGCAGCTTCAGGTAAGACAGCACAGGACGTGATGGGTGGTACGCGCAACACATACAAGCTATGAGATGCCAGTAATGCGGACATGACGTCACATGAAGCTGGTCACACATTTGCTCGTCTGTGGTGAGTTGGAGGGTGTAGATGGCGGTTTGTTTGATTAATTGGAGGTAAAGCTCGTCCTGGAATAGCTTGGAGCCGTGGCACACTCGCATGATCGCCTGGAACGAACAGATAGATGGTTTGTTGGCTGGACGGTGTCGCAATGCTTTTTGATTGTCTGTTTTGAATGCTGATTGATGTCAAGTAAAACTTTGATATAAATTGTGATCTGTGAACATCATTCCCCACTCATTGCAAAGAAAGATCCACAATTACCTGACAAACGTCATAAAATGTGCAAATATATAGGGGAGGAACTCAATTACAGGCGGGAATTCGAGAAATATCAAAAAGCAAAATTTAAAAACAATTTTTACCTGGAGTGATTTCGCTTCCTCCTCAATGTTCTGAAAAGTCCGTTCTTCCATTTGAAGGAGGACGTTAAAAATCCTCACAGCCTCGTCCCTCAACGTGTAGTGGTCGTCACGAGAGGGCACCTGTGAGCAAACATCGGTTGATTATGATTTCTATACCTTTTTTTTCTAAGTAGCGAAACCAATACTTTCATATTTTTTTTTGAATAATCAACTTGGTTCGTAAGCAACACAACAATGTGAGCAATGTTACGTCACAGATAGTTCGGGTAAGATGATGTTGACGTCATCGTGGTTTTATGACAACCACGTGGATACTTGCAGCACTATTAAGTTTGCGTTAGCATTGGATTCTGGGGCGGATAGTTGTAATAATTGCTGGGTCACCTGTTCGTATGGAAGGGATAGCAAAGGGGATCTTAAAGGTTCGCTTGATTGCCTGAAGATTGGGTTTCTTTTGTAGATTAAGTCGATCTCCTTTTCATTGTCATCTGAACGCTGTTGCAACATACACAAATTTTTAGTCATATTTTCCTACACTATGGGCAACATGCTAAATATAAGAGAAATAATGAAATGCTTTGGGCAGAGTCGTTTTGTTAACAACATTGTAATAATATTTCCTGATGTGTTTTTTAAGCAGGTAATTTCAATGCAATAAGCTTTTCGCCTGGCTACCTAAGTGGCAAGATAATCACCAGACACATCACCGACATATTAGATCGAAGCAGTTGCCCTGAAAGCAGATTACTCCAAGCAACAAGCTCAGTTTCAATTCTACACTTCTGTACCTTGATCTTGTCCATTAGGATCTTTGTTTTGGTGATAATCAGAGGTTGTCCATCTATCATAGCCTGGATCTCACTGCTCCAGATGTTCGCGTCTTCCTCTACCTCCGTGCTGAGTCGGAGGGTGTGCTTCCTCCCGTACACCACAATCTCCCACAAACCTGTCTGCGTCTGTAGTAAAATAGAGGTGCCGTAACTTCTAGTATAGAAAGTGTGGATCGAAACTACAGCTGCCGGTCAATGTTCAGTAATATTACACAAAAAATCACATGCTTAAAGGAATCAACGTATATTTCCCTTGTGTTATACCAGACTGATCCTGTTTAAACAAGTGCTTTTTGTGTAGGCAACATACATATTATTAAACTTTATTACATTCGTTTTATGATTTTAAGTGTTACGTGTTTTACATGGTGAGACGGAATCGTCCAGCTATACAGGATCTCACAGCGAGGTTCGATTAACAAGTGTTCATCTCTAGTAAACACACGAAAGCTCACTTTTACTCCTACATACACCAGGGACTTACAAAGACGTTCTCGTCCGGTGAGGTGACAACACAGAGACTGTTGAGTCCCATCGACCCGATCTTCTGGGCATCGCGGTTGCTGTTCTTGAAATATTCGATCGCGTTTGGTTTCAGAACGAACCACCGACGTTGGTGACTCACTTTCTGCTTCTCGTAAGATGTTTTAAGCAACCAACCTTGCTGTATGAAAGAATCCTGGCCAGCCTTTAAGTTTATTAACAATATTTGAGATTGTGGGCGAGCCCGAAGAGTTCCCTTACCACAAAGAAAATATGTATTGAGTTATAAAAGAAAGTGTTACTGACTTTTATTTTCTTGACAAAACTTATTGTGTAATTTTTCTAAAAATCCACTTTGTCGTTTCGATGTGTGACCAATTGTGAAGCAATCATTATAAAACCTGAAGTCAAATGGGATTTGGTTTCTGTCTGTTTAACACGTACCGAGTCGCCTGAACTTGCTGTGTTCTTGCTCTCATTGAGTAAAGTGATCCAGTGATGCATTTCCTCCCCCGAATCACTCGCGAAAGTGTAAACACGTTGCGATGTCGTCACAGTGAACGTGTTCGACTTTCCTGCAGTCACAAACCACTTAATATTATTCACATCTTGTCGCCACGATGCCACGATAGGAGTAATTGGTTATAATGTAGCATCCATAATGTATCCGATTCCTGAGATTAAAATCAGTGCCAGAACCCCTAAAGCCTATTTATATTGTAACGTCTTTTCCTCAAGAGAAAATGACAACTTGCTCAAATACACGAGAGTCACCTGACACAGATGTTGCGGTTGCCTGGGTAACGGTTTGACCGTCGACCGTCATCAGAGCGTTCTTCGGGTTTGCGAACTCGCTTTCCATGTTTGCTATCTCTTTCTCCGTGCTCGATACAATCTTCATCAACATTTTGCGGAAAAAAAGTTCCACTTAATAACATTTCACAGTATTTTCAGTGAAAGTCCACACTGCATCCAAAGACTTTTTACCAAACGTTGGCGATTCTGGTTTAAACTCACCTGTACCATTCCCCCGCCTCCTCGCTCGATTCCGCCGAAAGGTGGTGCACTTTTGATGACGTCATAATGATGTCAATGCCATTCTCTTTCTCTGTGACGTCAGATATTTGACTGAGGTCGATCGTCCCCCGACACTTGGCTTTGACTTTTTATTCTTTTGCAACCTCCATTATCCCTTTGTACAACTTCTGCAACAAAGGATCTTGGAACTCTCAAACCCTCCATCTCCAAACCATGCCACACAGAACGGTACCCCCACATGAAGATGGACCTTCTAAAATTTCTTTGATTCGTTTTTCAGCATCATTTATAATATTCGGATCTTTTTGCCAAGCACCACGTCTATGCAGCCCCATTTCTTGTAAGCGTCTTTTCAAGGTTCTCAAACTGAAAGTTACATTGTGGTAATTTTGTAACAAATGCAAAATTTCAGAGTGTTCATATCCTAGTTGAAAGTAGTGGGTGATGAGGTGTGTTTCATCAAAGGTGGTCCCTGCAAGGAAAAATTGTATTGTCCAAACCGAAATAACAAAATTGCAATGAATGTAGGCCAACTGGAAATACACAATACAAACACACTTACCATGGCCACAATGGGTACAAAATGAATGATCAAGTCCCACATAGTGATCACAATTTAAACAATTCAATCAGTTGAACAGTCCCTGCCAACAACTGGAGTAGGTAAATGCTTACTTAGCTGATATAGTCAGTCACCCGTCATGCAAAAATACGAACGGAGTGAAATCAACGAGAACCTGGCCTGTCACCACATTTTGCGTCACATGAAATATATTTCGCGCGATGTAAATATATTTCGCGCAGTGAAAATATATTTCGCGCAGTGAAAATATATTTCGCGATGTTACGAAATTTTATTTGTAGCGGTCGAAATATATTTCGCGCAGTGAAAATATATTTCGCGAAGTGAAAATATATTTCGTGCAGTGAAAATATATTTCGTGCAGTGAAAATATATTTCGCGATGTTACGAAATTTTATTTGTAGCGGTCGAAATATATTTCGCGCAGTGAAAATATATTTCGCGAAGTGAAAATATATTTCGCGCTGTGAAAAAATATTTCGCGCAGTGAAAATATATTTCACGCAGTCTTAAAATATTTCGCGCAGTGAAAATATATTTCGCGCTTCGTTAATATTTTGCGGTGGCACTTATGGGCCACCGTAGGCCCACAAGTGCCACCGCGAAATATTAACGATGCGCGAAATATATTTTCACTGCGCAAAATAAAATTTCGTAACATCGCGTAATATATTTCGACCGCTACAAATAAAATTTCGTAACATCGCGAAATATATTTTCACTGCACGAAATATATTTTCACTGCGCAAAATATTTTTTCACTTCGCGAAATATATTTTCACTGCACGAAATATATTTTCACTTCGCGAAATATATTTTCACTGCGCAAAATAAAATTTCGTAACATCGCGAAATATATTTTCACTTCGCGAAATATATTTTCACTGCGCGAAATATTTTTTCACCGCGCGAAATATATTTACATCGCGCGAAATATATTTCTTGTGACGCAAAATGTAGTGACTGGCCAGGTTCTCGTTGATTTCACTCCGTTCGTATTTTTGCACGACGGGTGACCGACTATATCAGCTAAGTAAGCATTTACCTACTCCAGTTGTTGGCAGGGACTGTTCAACTGAATGAATTGTTTAAATTGTGATCACTATGTGGGACTTGATCATTCATTTTGTACCCATTGTGGCCATGGTAAGTGTGTTTGTATTGTGTATTTCCAGTTGGCCTACATTCATTGCAATTTTGTTATTTCGGTTTAGACAATACAATTTTTCCTTGCAGGGACCACCTTTGATGAAACACACCTCATCACCCACTACTTTCAACTAGGATATGAACACTCTGAAATTTTGCATTTGTTGCAAAATTACCACAATGTAACTTTCAGTTTGAGAACCTTGAAAAGACGCTTACAAGAAATGGGGCTGCATAGACGTGGTGCTTGGCAAAAAGATCCGAATATTATAAATGATGCTGAAAAACGAATCAAAGAAATTTTAGAAGGTCCATCTTCATGTGGGGGGTACCGTTCTGTGTGGCATGGTTTGGAGATGGAGGGTTTGAGAGTTCCAAGATCCTTTGTTGCAGAAGTTTTGAATAAAATTGATCCTGATGGCTGTGAACTCAGGAGGGGCCATCGTCTGAAGCGCAGAGAGTATAACAATCCAGGGCCCAATTATGCCTGGCATATAGATGGTTATGATAAATTAAAGCCATTTGGTTTTTCCATACATGCAGCCATTGATGGTTTTAGTCGTAAGGTCCTATGGCTTCATGTTATACGCTCCAATAAATGCCCACACACTATAGCTTCCATGTACCTTAGAACTGTTTCACATGTACAAGGTTGTCCAGTGCAAATTGTGTCTGATTTGGGCACAGAAAATGGGATATTGGCAGCAGCACAGTGCTTTTTCAGAAACAGTATCAATGCACATCGATACGTTCCTTCACCAAGGAATCGGAGAATTGAAAGTTGGTGGTCAACATTGTGCAAGTTTCGTACTTCTTGGTGGCGAAACTTTTTTGGTGATCTCGAGTTTAAAGGTGTTGTTGATTATTCACTTCCTTTAAGCAAGGAGTGTGTGTGGTATTGCTTCTCCAAAGTTCTACAAAGTGACTTAAATTTTGTAATGGATCACTGGAATAGTCATCGAATACGAAAATCAAGACACAATGTTATAGCTGGTCGACCAAATTTACTTTACTTAATGCCAGAAAGGTATGGTGGAAGAGCAGACATGATAAATGCAGTCTCACAAGAGAAATTTCAAGTGGTGTGCAATGATATTTCCCCACCCGAAGAAGTGAACGAATATGAGAAATATTTTGACTATGTTCGAACTGAACTTGGATTTATCATGCCAACTTCCTGTGCAGAAGCACTGGCAATGTACAAAGGGATAATGGAGGTTGCAAAAGAATAAAAAGTCAAAGCCCACAGCCATTTATGCATGTTTGTACTTCAGTATATTGAACTTTGTTGTTAGTGCAAGTATGCTAATTGTCAAATTACATCAACAAACACAGGCAACTTTGTGAAAAATTGTTTTTTTACTCACTGATTAACCATCAGCGTACTGCACTACTAGAATCTAAAAGAGGTGGTTTGTAAATGCTAGGATACAAATCGAATTTTTTTCCCATTGTATTGCGAACAGATGATGGAATAGAAAAGTGTGAAAGACAGCATGCAGTGTAAATGAAGAAAAGTGAGTGCATAAATATACAGTGGCAAGTAGCAGTGGCACAAAAATCTCACAATTATGCAGCAGTACCTCAAAAATGCAATAGTAAGTGTCAGGTAAAAACAATTTTGGTATAAAAGGATGAAATAAGTTTCACCAAAACAAACAGGAGGCAGTAGAATAAAAAAATAAAACACTAATTTTGCTTCGACAATGCTGACGGTCACGAACAAAATAGTGAGTACGTAAAAAATATAAATTGCTGTTTTGCCATATAACACTTGAAACATGCAATAAAGTGACAACTACTTATGAATACAAACAATGAAATAGAATAATTTTTTCAATGTAAACCAAATGCCTGGCCATTGGACATTGCTGTAATAAAGATTGATTTGAAATCTTGAAGTTCTTCCATATGTTTTGTAGGGAGCGTAATTGTTTTCGCACATGCGCCAACAACAGGAAAACAGATTGTGTGGTTTGGGTTGTTGCTCATGCAGTCATGATTAAATTCCACAGATATGGACAAACTGTCACCAAATATTGGCCTATGTTTTTGGCCTGTTAGCCAACCTAGCACACCAGCTGGAGTACAATCAGCTGCTGCAGTCATTGTCTCTCCAATATTTTCTACATTGACTTCATTTTCACTGTTAGTACAGCAGTAAGCCAAAACCTCTTCTGTGGGGGCCCGAATACAGTTATCCTCAATATAGTTCAAGAAATCTTGAAAGTTATCCATTATCTTCTCCTCTACGCACCGCTTTGTGGAATTTTTTGAGGAATATTGCGGTTGAAGTAAACTTGACACATAATTGGCATCAACAGTCAATTTGCCTGGAATGAATAATGGTGCAAAAAGTAAGACATTATTTTTGACAACATTGAACAAACCAAACAGACTCAGCCCTGAAGCAAACTCTTTGAGGCAGCAAAGCCGCTTATTAGTGATGCTTACCATGATTGTGCGACTAATTGCACTAGCGCTATCAATATTGATTTTGCCTGTGTATCCATTTTCTGTAATTATGTCAGTATGAACAAGTGGGTCAGCACAAACTCTCTGTATCAGTTGAACTTCATTCTCAGTAAAGTGTTGGTCAAGATTTAGTTTGGTTATATCAACTGAATCCATGTTAGCAAGAATTGTGAACACATTTGGGTGTAAGCAATGTGGAGCTGGCCCACCTTGCACCAAACTTGCAGCTATTATTTCACCACATGCTTTGAAATGTCCATTTTGGACATGAAGCATTGAGTCAACTGAAATACTCACATGGAAATCATCCACAAGATGCCATGTCGATTCTATCAATTGATTCCCAAACATTTAAAACTGTACACAATAATTTAAGCAGATAATTTAATACCTTTTTCTCTGCTTTCGAGTGTTTTTTCAACGTTGAATTTAAATTCATCCAAACTTTTTTGGGGGTAAGGTATGTAAACATACGTTGCCCAATTCCCGCGCTCATGGGGGAACGACCGGATTCGACCTCGGGTGTTCCTGGGGTTTCAACGACTTGGTGTCTCCAAACAATGAAGAAATAGCTTGCGGTAAAGGCAAATTCACTTTGGTGCCAGCTTGATCTACTTGCGTAAATTCAGAATCGCTAAAATCAGAATCACTACCGTAAGCGTCGCAAAGCGTAGCCAAGGCCGCCATTTTGACCAGAAATCAGTTTGAAACCGGCACCTTTTCATCAAATATAAGGGAAAGCACCCGAAAAACCATTGAAGCGTGCAAACGTCAACATCGGTATGAAATGCAACAGGGGGCAAACTTTGTTTCCCCTTACAATTACTAAACAGCTAAACTGTACTGACTGCAGTGGAAACATCACTGTTCGTTGGCGAGTTACTTGAATGGCGCGTTTGTAATGCTGGAAAGTGACCACGTGGTGTCGCTGTGCGTACATTTAAATCCCAATGTTACGAACGGTAGACACTTAAACCACCTCACGGATGGGCGAAACGGGATTTCTCCGTTTCATGCGTGGCTACTCAACATTAGTTTCCACGAAGACTTTGCAATATTATAACTCTAATATTAAGTTTGTTTACGCAAAAACGTTGTTACACACTAAAGGCCCGTTTACACTACAGACGATTCCGTGTTTGTTTTATTGTGCGCGCGTGCTGAGTTGTGCTGGGATGGGATGTGCCGGTCTGTGCTAAGATGTGCTCGCTTTTGCTCGACGAGCATAAATTCGGACACAGTTGGGCACATTTCGGCACACATTAATGCGAGAGTGCAAGGCGACTGCTTAAAAGGAGAGGACATATATTATTTTAGTTGTGGTTGTGTGATGTGACCGCGTTTGACATGTGAGCGATTGTTTTGAGCGTGTGAAATGGTGCCGTAACTGCATTACAAAGCGGTGTGCGGAACGGCGTCTAAGCGGGATGCTGCTGTGAAAAACCATTGGTTCAATTATACCATCTTTGTTTTCATAATCTGTGCTGTTTGGTTCAACATACTGTAGTGTTACCTTGCGTCGTAAAAAATTACGTAAAAGCAGTACATGCCTTAACTATGTAAAACAGTACATGCTTTTGTTGAAGAATACGTACAGCCAATAGCAACAACTTCAATTTGTACTTATAATAACGCTGGCGGTGCCGAGAAATGCAAGACTGATATCCTTGAAAATTATCAACGTAACTTGTCACTTGCACTTGTCGGTTTCGTGTTCATTACAGGAAAATCCCCTTAGTTGTGCTCGATTATTCCAGTAGCGTAAACACCGTGTGTCCCAGATTGTGCTGTGCCGTGCCATACTGTGTTCGTGTGTAAACGGGCCTTAAGAGCATATTGTTTTTTGGTAGATTTGGCAAAAGACCGAGAATTTTGATACTTTAGGACGTGTTTAGCATTGCCGAAGCACGTGGTGAACGAAACAACCGTTTTGTTGATGGAAGATGTGTTGCTTGCTTTCTAACATACCTCTATACAATACCTTGATAACTATTTTAGTTCAGAAGGAATAATATTTCCAACAAACATGTCTGAAATGCTACTTTTAACCATATCACGACGAACCGGGGAAATCCCGTTTCGCCCGTCCGTGAGGTGGTTTAAGTGTCTCCCGTTACGAACAGTTTAACCATTTAATAACATTTCTATGTTACTTGAACCCATGTGCGTATATGTGCACATTTGCATTACATCATCGCATTCCTTTGTTTCACAAAGCGTGCTCACTGGTCTACTTGCGGGAAGCCACAGTAATCGTTGAAATTAATGTAGATTTGACTTCGTCTAGGTTCTAGTAATACTTTTAATGTTTGTGAAGTGTTATGAAGACTTCAAGGCCTGTCATGTGCCCCCAGGTCGGAGATCCTGCCTTGCTATGCGAAAGCAAGGTATTACTACACTGGAATTGTATCTACGTTTTATTGTCGTTTTTAACATTAGTCCGTTTAATAAAGTCAGGCGCCCATTTAGTTAAACCAGTGCAACTCCATTTGCCCCACAACCACATTCCTTCACGCCTCACTACAAACTTCTATTGACTTCACGCTCAGCGCCAACGAAGCATTTCCCCACTTTTTTGCAGTTTTGTGTCGTGACGTCAATTGTGTTGCCAACGTTCTATAGGATGTTGAGCGATTGTAGTCATTATATTAATATTAGACAAAGCATTAAAAGGTTTATTTTTTGGTATCTGAATAGTTGCGTTTGTAAGAGTTTGTTTGAAAGCATAGGATTAGGAAAAGAAACACGCATAAGTTCTTTAATATTAGCGATCCGTCATCCGCCTGGTTTTGTTAAAGTGAGAAAAGAAATTCACCTGAAAACCAGGAGCAAGATACGAAAATATTTGTGTGTAATATTTCATTTGAATATGTACATGTTGTAACGTGATTTTGCATTACATGTCAACGGTTGCATTAATGGACTTAAGGTTGCATGGCCAGTTGTCATTTTGGCGTCTCAGTCCACTGGGTTGGGTAATTGGTATTTTTAGATCGTCTTGGCAAGCGGGTTTCATTTCAAAATTTAGCGATAGGCAACAGCTGACCATTCATGTGATTTGTGTCTTTTTTTGGCTTTTGTGTGATATGGTTTAACAGCTGTTTTGCGTCATATTAATCTCAAGTGACTTGGTCGCTTTGAGACTTTAAGTTTTCCCATGTGACTGTCCTTCATCGTCTTTCAGTAACCGACCTTTCTTTGTAACTTTTCGTGTGCGTTTAGCTGAGGACCGAGGCAGGGCAGCGCTGCTGTACTGTGCTCATCTCAGTTCATCGGTTTTGTGATTTGGTTCTGTTCAATTTTGTCTGTGCGTTTGGACGTAAATTCACTCAGTTTGGCGTTGGTATAATTGCGCATGTTAATTTCGTGTCCAAAATTGTTCATTTTAAATGAATATTGTTGGAATGTTTGCATCAAGTTTCAATTAAAGTCAGGTTAGGAAAACACAACAATTAGAACTCACGTGCGATCTTATGTCAAATGCGTTAATCAAATAGGATTTCCCATCGATCATAAATAATATTGTTAAGTACCGGATTGAGGCTCATAATTGGCATATAAGTCGCAACACATGTAAAACTTGTATATTTAAGCGGCTTTTACCACCGTCCAAGTCATCCAACATATTTATTTCATCTCAATTCAGTGTCAACCATTAGTATTCAGATAGAACAGCTTAAATTGCACTGAGTTTAACTGCGTCTTGTTCCATAACCAACCCAAACGCACCGATTAAAGGGAGCGAGAATTCAAAGCCAGAAAAAATGCATATTTTATATTTGAAAAGATGGGACAGATTTGTCGGTCCCTCCAGAGCAGCGCAGGTTGATATACTTGCAGTATTTATTGAACTTTTCGCTTACATGGAGAACTTCGCTTTGTTGTTTAAATTCGTGTTCAATCTTTTAACCGAAATGTAGCAGTTGGGTCTACAATTATCTTTCGCTAATAAATCAACTCAATATCGACTTCACGAAGGAACAGCAGGCTGTGCTTTGTCCTGCGAGTGCTGATGCTGATATTGTCCACAATTATTAACGTTACGCCCCAAGGGAGGGCAAATTCACTCAGTAGGAGACGATTTACATTACATCAAATCTCCAAGTAACTAGTGGTGACGGACTTAACCCTGAATATGTTAAATTGGAGGCCATTTTATCCCAAAACCCTCAAATATGGTTGTTTGCCGTAATGTTGTGTTCATTATTCTGGAAGCAATGGTAAGTGATCATCAATACAGGCAAAACTACTTCGAACTGTTGGTAATCTGATGAACGTCATACTCTGAAAAAACAAAATATCGGTAAGATGCGCCTTCCTGTGCTCCAGCTAGCATCACCAAAGCAGATACAACAATAACCAATCCATTGATATATATATGTGTGTGTGTGACCAAATCAACCAGTGGGAAAGAGTGTTTGACAACTTGTTACCTCTGTGCACATCTTTTAGGTGGGGCGAAAAGTAAAATTTAGATGATGGCGACCACAGTGCTCGCCTGTGTATCGAAGCGTGCCATTGCCTTTCTCGTGTTGCGGTTGCCGCCTCATGAACGAGTGTTTTGCTTGTCTCAAGTTTGACTGCGCAACTTAATAAAGCATCAACCACTTTGAGACCATCGATTGAACCTGTATCTTCCCCTGCCTGAACATACAGTTGATTGGTTGATTAGCCGGTGCAAGAAGTGTTGTGTGTATGACCCGTTAGTCTTGAGATGGGCGTTGAGCTGTACGGTTGTTTTTAGTGTCGGGCGTTTACTGGAATTGTAAAGTTTGGGCTTCGCAGCCAAGGCATTGCAGCCGAGCTGGATCAACCACTTTTCCAGACAAGTCGGAGCGAGATCTTAAAAATCAAGCTCCGGGTGAGGTTTGAACTCACGACTCTGGGCTAACCAGGCCCAACGCTCTACCAACTGAGCTACAGGAGCTCAGTGGCTTCACGAGGTATATTGTGGCCAAGGTACACTGATGCGCAAGCGCACAACTTGTCATGCGACCTTCACATACGTAGAGGATCTCCACCACCGTAATCAGACAACGCAGAAGTAATATCACGCTTTCACTGCCCCCCAAGTGAGAAGATCCTGCCTTGCTATGCGAAAGCATGTATTACTACTGGAATTGTATGTACGTTTTATTGTCGTTTTTAACATTAGTCCGTTTAATAAAGTCAGGCGCCCATTTAGTGAAACCAGTGCAACTCCATTTGCCCAAAAACAACAACCACATTCCTTCACGCCTCACTACAAACTTGTATTGACTTTACGCTCAGCGCCAACGAAGCATTTCCCCACTTTTTGCAGTTTTGTGTCGTGACGTCAATTGTGTTGCCAACGTTCTATAGGATGTTGAGCGATTGTAGTCATTATATTAATATTAGACAAAGCATTAAAAGGTTTATTTTTTGGTATCTGAATAGTTGCGTATGTAAGAGTTTGTTTGAAATCAGAGGATTAGGAAAAGAAACACGCATAAGATCTTTAACATTAGCGATCCGTCATCCGCCTGGTTTTGTTAAAGTGAGAAAAGAAATTCACCTGAAAACCAGGAGCAAGATACGAAAATATTTGTGTGTAATATTTCATTTGAATATGTACATGTTGTAACGTGATTTTACATTACATGTCAACGGTTGCATTAATGGACTTAAGGTTGCATGGCCAGTTGTCATTTTGGCGTCTCACTCCACTGGGTTGGGTAATTGGTATTTTTAGATCGTCTTGGCAAACGGGTTTCATTTCAAAATTTAGCGATAGCAACAGCTGACCATTCATGTGATTTGTGTCTTTTTTTGGCTTTTGTGTGATATGGTTTAACAGCTGTTTTGCGTCATATTAATCTCAAGTGACTTGGTCGCTTTGAGACTTTAAGTTTTCCCATGTGACTGTCCTTCATCGTCTTTCAGTAACCGACCTTTCTTTGTAACTTTCCGTGTGCGTTTAGCTGAGGACCGAGGCAGGGCAGCGCTGCTGTACTGTGCTCATCTCAGTTCATCGGTTTTGTGATTTGGTTCTGTTCAATTTTGTCTGTGCGTTTGGGCGTAAATTCACTCAGTTTGGCGTTGGTATAATTGCGCATGTTAATTTCGTGTCCAAAATTGTTCATTTTAAATGAATATTGTTGGAATGTTTGCATCAAGTTTCAATTAAAGTCAGGTTAGGAAAACACAACAATTAGAACTCACGTGCGATCTTATGTCAAATTCGTTAATCAAATAGGATTTCCCATCGATCATAAATAATATTGTTAAGTACCGGATTGAGGCTCATAATTGGCATATAGGTCGCAACACATGTAAAACTTGTATATTTAAGGGGCTTTTGCCACCGTCCAAGTCATCCAACATATTTATTTCATCTCAATTCAGTGTCAACCATTAGTATTCAGATAGAACAGCTTAAATTGCACTGAGTTTAACTGCGTCTTGTTCCATAACCAACCCAAACGCACCGATTAAAGGGAGCGAGAATTCAAAGCCAGAATAAATGCAGGTTTTACGAACTCTTGCAAACGAGCGCACGCACTTAGGTATTTGAACCGACTTCCTTTGCATGGATGTATTTTGATACGCCGTGTTTTGGTATCAGTATAATTTGCGATGGTTAACTCGCCTGCAAAACTCGTTTACAAGGATATGTGTTTCCTTTGTTATCAAAAAACAACTTTAATCATAAACAAATATTCTCAACACTTTCTGTGCGGCTGACTTGTATCTACATCAAAAGATCCTTAGCCCACAATGTTAATTGACGTAGAAGTACGTCAAATTTTTTTGAAAGACCAAGCGGTCGGTCCACGTGATGAATGCGTGATCCCCGCGTGTCTAGGTCGGCGCATTGCGATCACTGAAGCATTACGTGACTTGTGGCAGGTGCCTTTTTACAATGGGTGACGTAAGAAACCAAGGAAAAGTGACTTCTGTATCGCAACAATTGACAAATCAGTTTGTCCTAACAAAGTTTTGTGGTGTATTTGGCAACGATGTACATAACAACAGCATTCTTTTCATTGCGTTCGTTTACTGATGTTGTTGAGACCTCAGTAGACGGGATAATGCAGTTATGCGCAATTAACAATCAACAAACTCACGCACTGAGCACTTCCTTGCATAATTGCTGGCCGCACTGAAAGTTTTACATTAAGTAACGTAACATTGGTCAACAGTTTAAGGTTGGATTATGCGCGACTTTCCTTTAAACTCCACATTTACCATTTGCATTATTTTCATATTTGTTTCATCTACGCAGCATAAATGTGTATTGATTTTCGCCAGCAGGTCTCAGTGAATCTTCTATATTTTCAATGTAGTTGTTAATTAGGTAATTTTGGTGCAATTTAACGTTGGCTTTTACTTTGTTAATTTCCATGTGATGACTGAGCAAATATTTACAGATTTTCAAAGTCTAGCTTCAAAGTCCACATTCATCATTTACATTGTATGTGCAAAAAAAAGCCATAATATTGGAGAGCAGATCCGTTTGGCCATAGTGCGCTCCACAGTGGTTCGTCTCTGTTGTTCGGTACCTAGTATAGGGCACCCAACAGATCGACGTTGACCGAAAGGTACCACAAAGTGGAAATCTGTGTGACCGCTAGTCTACCAGCTAGCACAGTGCCACTCAACAACTGCACTGATGAGACCTTACAGGTCGAAATAGTGCGTGTACATGGTAATGTAAGGCTCTTCTGGCAAAAAGAAAAACTTGTTTGGACGACGTTTCAGTCGTTATTCAACTGACCTTCATCAGGACAAGTAAAGTAAGCGCCAACACGGTGATAAACAGAAACGCGTGAAAAAGGTACAAAGGGGGAAAGAAGCGAAAAAACGCAACATGTGGCAGAAACAGCACACACAGTCAATTTTGAAGGTACAATAATTCTGGACCGGGAAAAGGACAGGTACAAGAGAATGTTTATTGAGTCTGTGGATAAAATGCACATAAATCTGCACTGAATGATAAGAGGGAAACCTTCTTTCCACCCGTTTATCGTAATTTGATAAACGGTCTGCGCGACACGCACTCTGTGCTGATGGTCCTGCGTACCTCAGGGAACTGTGCTTTAGACCCCGGCACCGTTCCTTGTTGGCGCCCATTTTCAATTCTTTGTGCTCCCCTCCCCGTTTTTCACGCGTTTCTATTTATCGCTGTGTTGGCGTTTACTTCACTTGTCCTGATGAAGGTCAGTTGAATAACGACTGAAACGTCGTCCTAACAAGTTTTCGTTTTGCCAGAAGAGCCTTACATTACCAAGTTTGTTTCATCTACGCAGCATAAATGTGTATTGATTTTCGCCAGCAGGTCTCAGTGAATCTTCCATATTTTCAGTGTAGTTGTTAATTAGGTAATTTTGGTGCAAATTTAATGTTGGCGTTTACTTTGTTAATTTCCATGTGATGACTGAGCAACTATTTACAGATTTTCAAAGTCTAGCTTGTTTGACAATGTTGAAATTTATTTTGTTTGGAGTTTTGTTGGTCGGCCATCTTGTCATAACTCACCAACAACAACAAGTATGCAGAGTTGTTTCCATTTGTGACGGACAAGAACAAGGATCAGAGATAGAACATTCCGGCTTGAAAGGTGCCAGAGGAGAGACTGGAAGACCAGGAAAGATGGGACCACGTGGACCTCGAGGTCACCGAGGTGAAAAGGGAGACCAAGGACCTGTGGCTGGCAAAGAAGATTTGATGAGACTTGTTACAGGTATAAGATTCTTCTCTAAACACTTTTCGACAAAATTTATTATTGGATAGGAAACTTTAACAAACCAAGCAGTACAGATAGATATTTGATACAAACACAACAGTACAACAAATCCCCTACACGTTGAACTCTCATAAAATCATATTAAAGTAAATTCATCGAAGATTTTATTCACAGAGTTGTCGAACAAAGTGGATCAATTGCAGAGTGAGCAGAACCACACATCTAACAGTTAAGTTCATGCACTTAACATGCAATGTCAACTCACACATCGAACATTATATTCACAGAGTTGTCGAACAGAGTGGATCAACTGCAAGGTCAACTGAGTAACGCTTCCAACAGTTGAGTTTAGTTTTATTTAAATTGATTTCTCACGTTTGTGTCAAGTTAACAAATTCTAGAATCTATACCCGTCAGGAGTCCTTTCTGCCCCTAGTGGTGTGGTTATCGGCGTACTTGCCAATCACCTAATAATTATACTCGTGACAAGTTTAAAACTTGTATACAACCTGTATTGAATACTGGTAACACTTTTCGACCTCGAATAAACCTCGGTCACTCACAAATTCACGCAACACACAGAAACCAAGTTACTCATAGCCACCAACGGCGCTAGGGAGCAGTAAATTATGATTATGTGCAACAACAAGACATAAATGTTTTCCAAAATTCAAAACCCATACATGGGATTGAATCGCAATGCGAAAAGTAAAACATTCATGTGGCACAGAATATATTGGGACAAAGTATATCTCGAATCATCGTACTTAATCATTAGTCAGAAGTTTCAGCAGATAACCGCACAATGGGGATAATCCTACATTAAGCATTTCACTTCTGGTTAGCCGCCACTAATTTATTACATTTATCAAAATTTTTAAAACATTTTTAGCAAAATCATCGTAAATTTGTTGACTCCACATGTGTCGGCATGTCAACGTAAAGCAGGAAACAGATAACAACAACCTCCTTATATTAAAACCTCAACCCATTTCATGCGTCCGTTGATTGAAACCAACCAAAATTCATCACAGTATTTCTGTAGGACTGGAAAATCTTCACGAATTTGTGCATCCCGAATCTTGCAAAACTTCCCCATTTCAAGGTCGCCAAAGTCTCAGATCTGGAGAAGAAGTTTACTGTGAAGATGGCTGGCAGGTATTCATACTGTGGTTAATATCACTAACACAGGGGTGGGCAATCCCTGGCACCAGCGCTTAGTTGGGTAAGCGAGGTGATTATGCACGCCATGTAATTTACGATTTCACGCTACAATACTTAACAATACGCCCGAGATTGTGTTGTTTGTAAAGGTCAGGAAATTACACACGAAAGTGAAAAGTCATATATTGACATGGAGGTCATCTAACTTTTTTAGACCAATTCGCCGAAAATCAGTGTCAAGCGTTTTACTTGATAAATACCAGGTGTTCCAGCGTCGTTATGATGGATCTGTTAGTTTCGATAGAGATTGGGTGGATTACAAGAACGGGTTTGGGGATCTATCAACAGAATTTTGGATGGGTTTGTATTCCAATAAAGCAATCCTTAACTAAGTACAAATGTTGCAAAACTTTGAATATTAGTTTGTTTTAGTTTAAAATGTACCGCTCTTCTGGCATAAAATATACGTGCTGTATTTTTACGACGTTTCGTCTGCCATGCGGCGAGACTTCATCAGGTATTGATGCCGCAATTTCAAAGTAAACTACACTAAAACATTCAGGACCACAAAAAGAAGAAAGGACACGTTGACACCGCTTGTCAAATCACGTGACAGAGGCAAAACACGAAACACTGCGGGAGGCGCAATAGTTACAACAAATTGTTATAAACTGCAGGAAAGTAAACACATTGTTCTTTGTCGTTGACGCATCCGATGTTTTTGTGAATGTGAAGCGACTCAAGAATGCTAAAATAATCTCTCCTTTTGTTGGGCAATAGTCCGCACCATGTGAAAAACTCACTCGAGTTTGCAGTCGAGGTACGGAGCTTACGAGTGGAGCAACATGACAGCATGGTATCCTTTGATGTGGTGTCATTGTTCACCAATGTACCGGTATCCCTATCAATCACCACTGTTATGGCACGCTCAAAATATACTGGCAATAACCCGTAAGGATGAAACGCCCACTAGCGGAGCAGTTGTTATTCCCTTCAACCCTGGCCTTAACGAAACATTGCGAAGATTGATGTCGGATTAGGCATTAAAATCTATACTAAGCCCCATACAACGCTTGGCAATGTAATTTCACGACCCATTGCTACGGAGGCTTCCGAGCCAAAGGGAATGGTCTATTTAATACCATGCAAATATTGCGCTGGTATTTACATTGGCGAAACCGGAAGGGCCTTTAAGACGCGACTGAAAGAGCATCGCCGTGATGTCGCATCGAAAGATGCCAGCAAGACTGCGTTGGCCAAGCATGCAGTGACATTGCGACACGAAGTTGCCTTCGATAAAACCCTTTCTGGAAAAGGAGTTGGACCACACCAAGCGGCTCTTTCTTGAGTCGTTTCACGTTCACAAAAACAGTGGATGCGTCAACGACAAAGAACACTGTGTTTACTTTCCGGCAGTTTATAACAATTTGTTGTAACTGTTGCGCCTCCCGCAGTGTTTCGTGTTTTGCCTCTGTCACGTGATCTGACAAGCGGTGCCAACCTGTCTTTTTTTTGTGTGCCCCTGAATGTTTTAGTGCAGTTTACTTTGAAATTGCGATATCAATACCTGATGAAGTCTCGCTGAATGGCAGACGAAACGTCGTAAAATACAGCACGTATATTTTATGCCAGAAGAGCGGTACATTTTAAATTGCAATATGTCTGTGGCAGCAACAGGAGTTCCAGGTTTGTTTTACTGAACACATTGTTATAACTTGTACACACCCAGTTTATATACAGGGGAACTAAACAACACGTTTCAAGCAAACTACGTAAGAATACTAGAGTCAATATAACAGTATCAGTTAATCCAATTTAAATTCCAGTGTTTTCAGCAATATTATTACAACCAACAAATTTTATCAGGTTTGGAGAAACTGCATCAAATCACCAATGCGTCCACTAGATGTCGCCTTCGTGTTGACCTTCAGGATTTTTCCGGAGGTCAAGGTTTTGCCGAGTATAGGTAAGACTATGACGTATTTAACGTTTTCAATTTAATGCCTTTGTTCCAACGATAATTTACCCGATGCTATCATGTCGTCATAACTAACAAAATCTAAAAAGACATTAGGGAAATACCCCCCTTATTACGTCAGATTCACAAAATTCGTGTTTTAAGTTTGAAGCAACACAGAATATTCTTGCTGTGTTTCAATGCATTTACTCGGTTCGGAATAATTATGAAAACAAAAAGTTTAGATACCGCACACACATAGGGTTGGTAATCAACTCGTAACGACCCCACATCACCGCTCTTGAGGTTTGCGCGATCGCTTGGTCGCGGATTGCCGGGACCGAGCTCAGTGGGGCTCGGATTGGGTCGAACGCCACCTTTTTGCGCTTAGAGAATGTGGCTGCAGAAAATTTTCTTTTCCTTGATTTCAAATCTTCTGAAGCGTAGGCATCTGGAAGTCAGTTCAAGCAAAATTAACCACGGCCAAACTCTTTGACAATTGATGGCAACAATCCAGTGAATATTAGTGCTGTGTCCCACATCGATATATGGGATCAAATGGTTATTATTTTCTCCATCTAACACACATGCATAATCCAGTGTTTGAAATTTCGATTTTCTGCCCAACATCCTCGGCTCCCAATGTTTTGAATGAGGCAACAAATATCCCGTAATCGCGACGTGTAAGACGCTGGCGCAACTTGATTGTCAGTGTATAAGTTGTATAGTGTAAACACTCTGTGTTCTCTTTGCCCACCCCTGGGTTAGCTGCTGGTCGTTGCGTGGTTGATTGGATATTGTTGGGTCTCTATGCAAGAAAATGGGTGCATTGGCCTGCAGAGTTAATTCCTTAGGCCAGTGGTTCTTACCCGTGGGAAATTTTAGGGTTGTAGGTGGATAATCAGTCGGTAACGAAATACACAAAAGTAGTCGGAAAAGAAATATGATGATCTGTATTCACTGTGTGTTGTACACTTATTGGTAATTGGTAATGCCATGCGGTAGAAAAAGTTAAAAAAGTTTAACAGATATAACGAAAATACAATAATCAAATTCTTAGTTAAAAAATGTAAATACCAGTGGGAAATAAGGATTCCGTTTACACTGGAAGTGGGAAATGAGATAAAAAAGGTTAAGAACCACTCAAAAAAGGTTAAGGAAAATCTGTTGCCCAGACGAGTTTATGCGGTCGTTGTTGCCCAAGTCCTTGTGGTAATATCTTGAGTGCCAAGTACTGACCTTTGCCAAAACGTTGCATCTTGACTGGAAAGTTAGAATTATCCGCTTTGTTTTTCAGCTACAATAAAGCCTCCTTGTAATCCTCCAGTCGTTTGTGAACTTAAAGTTGAAAAATAACTGGGTTTCCTTCTCAAAACTTCTAATCCCACTCTGTGTTTATTGCTTAGTTGACAAATAATTATTCCACACAACACAACACAATGTATGACACATGTCGTTTATTACGTCATAAAGGGTTTTATGTTTAACAATCATTTCCATGAGCAACAAACCAATGTAAGCGGATTGATTTAAAACAACAAATTATCCGTTGTTATTTAAATTACTTTGCATTAAATTAAACATTATGACATTGTTGTTTTCAGTACTTTCAGCATTGGCGATGAAGGAAGTTCTTACACAATTACTATATCCGGATATTCGGGGAATATATCAGATTCCATGACTGGGACCCGCAATCTAAACGGGATGAGATTTTCAACACGCAGCAGAGACAATGATGAGTGAGTAATAATGATACAACGTGTCTGATTATATTTCTGTTTTACTAACGAAGTAAATCGAGTTGTTTTAAAAAAGATGAAATGCATTTCCTCAAATAGTTGATTTTCGTTGACAAAGTTAACCGCCCACCCTAAATCAACAATTGTAAAAATCAATTGCTCTGAAACAGGGGGTTGCGTTAAAGTTTTAGTTAAACGCAAGTTTTAACTGAGTTTAAATAAGTTGTAACACAGAGTTGTTGACAACCGACTTAATTATTATTGCAGGTGGGGAGAAAATTGTGCTGTGCATCATGGTGGAGCTTGGTGGCATCGTTGGTGTTCAGATGCCTACCTCAATGGTCTGTGGTCGAGAACTTCTACTGGTGTCATTTATTACAACACTATGAGTTGGTATCATTGGAAAAACTCATTGGGCGGAATAATGAGTTCTAAGATGAAAGTGAAATGCGAATAAATGTTGGGGAGGTTTAAAGTGACGAAAATTAACATTGCGTCGTTGGTTACCATGGCAACGTTGTGTTGATTGACAATTATTGACAGACATTGTAAATAATTTCACCAGCTTTGATAAAGGCTTTAAATCGTAAATAACAGGAAAGCAATTATACCGAACCGAATTTATTCCACAAATCCTTACAATTTTTGTGTTAAAAGCGAACTTCACCTTTCTGCATGTTTGTTATTATCATGGTATTTGTAGGGCGTTACTTAAAACGTCTACACAAATAATAACACTGACGTATATCTGACTCCTGATAAAAAAGCTGCTATCAAACCCAAAGTCAATCGATCAGTTTAATACATAATAAACAAGTGCACGAGGATTAACAATAACACGTTACAAACCACGCGTACAAAAAGTCTTTGTCCTATATGTCCTTTGTCCTCTGTCCCTTCGTATCTTTTTTACGCAAAAGACATGTGGCCTACATAGAAAATGCATACCGGGTTATTTGAGTTCGGATTACCACGTGACTCATTTGAAAAGGCGGCTTGTTGCTGGAAGTGTCAACGAACGAATAGCACGTTCGCCGTAAATGAGTTAAACTTGGTTTACAGCGTGATTATTATCCGACGTTAATAAAAAAACGGTTGATGCCAGAAAAACACAACGTAATAATTGCAATTATGACGTCGACACTACTTATTATTACATTTTGTGTGTTTCGGATGCCACTTCTTCCATAGAATTATGTCAACGTGTCAATTACATATTGACAACATATTCCGTTTTATCATTCCTTGTATATCATGTCGTTGTTGTAATATCGCATGCAACCGTTTCCATGCTTTATGTTGATAATCCATGTAAATATAAACATTGATCCATCAGATTCGACAGTTGATTTCTGATTCGAGGATGTCAGTAAATTTGATTCAGTTCAGTTCGACTTTCTCTGATAAACCCCAAAAATGCATTCACGCCAATTCACCGCAAATATTTACAGAAATGCGCGATAATCGCGGCGCCATTTCACCGACTTATAGGAAAGGTTTTATGTGAGGGTAAATTGTGTAACAAGGTTTCTTGTCAACACACAGGTCCTCATTGTAGCCCAAATGATGATGTCACGGCCGTGGGCCTTCGAGTGGCGTCTGTCACGTGTTTTATTTGTGTTGTTGTTTTTGTCTGTTCAGTTACCTTCCTACCTCTGCACACACATTGCTGCAACTCATTCTTACTTGACACTGATGATGAACACAGTGGTGTTTGAAACGTTTGCTTCGGCATGAGTAGCATACTAGCTTTGACTTTCCTTTACAAATCATTTTCTTGTCACCTCCCAAGGTTAGACCTTATACACTCTTGTGTAATAAACAAACTTACCACAGCAGTTTGTGGAGGACACAGACGCGTCTGACGCGTCTGCCGGTTGCATTCCATGGCAGAATGTAAATGGCATGGAGAGAGTGAAGTTTTGTAGAATTGATTCCTGAACTCGAAATAAATTACTCGATAAATAGAATTTCCAGCCACCAAAAACCAAGGGTCATGACGTCAGTTTCAGGCCATGTTAAAAACCAGAATTTTCCGACAAGATCTCAAAATACGAATTTCTTTTCGATCCCAATTCAGGGTTTGTTTCTTTTTCAAAACCGAGCGACAGTGAAACAATATCAGTAATTTGGAACGTAACAATAAGCAATTGTGACATCACAGGCCTCAACTGGCTTGCCGCAGACATACAAGGAACTGTGTTTATAAAACAACCAAATCGAACATGCAATAAATTGATGCAAATGTACAATAAATAATATTAGACAGATAACATTGTTAAAAGATAGGCAGTCTAAGGATAAAAGGGTTGACAACAATAGGTACGAAAGTGGTTGGAATATTTCATGTTACGTGGTGACGTCGTCGTATTGATGACGTTATTTAGACGGCAAAATTAAGCAGAAACACATGTTTTGGGTGTGGTTCATGATTGCGGCGAAATAATTATGAAATAATATTGAAATTACAAATCACAAGTTAAAATGCCATGAGTGGGACTGACAACTTTATCACTGGTTGTGATTTCTATGGTTATGGAATTTGGTTTCCCGAAAACAAAATAGACAGAAAAGATCACCAAGTGCTTCAGGACAAGAAAGAATATGACTAGCGAAAAAAACATGTGAAAGTGGCAAAACAAATGAAAATCGTAACTGCAAGGTTTAAACACTGGAGCGGAGTATTGAGAGTGGGTGTAAGCGTGTATGCCGAAACTATAAGATACATGATCCTGTAAATAAACCTTATTGGGACGTGAAAGACCTTGAACATCTCGCGAGCTCGTTCGGGTCCAACGACACCCTGGTTAACTCTGTGGATCCTCTCAACCGACGAAAGTTTTTGCTGAGTAATGTCACAAAAACATGCATCGGCGAAGGTAATACTGTGTGGTAATGTGGAAGCCATTGATATAGATCGCTGTGGTCCATATGGTGATCCTGTGGAAAACCCCCTGATTTTAACATTTAAGTTTGTGGCTAGAACGACAAATACTAAAGTTTCGTTAAAATCTGAACGCAATAAAATTGCTCGGTGTCAACTTTCAATGCTTTCGGCGGAAGAGGGCGGTGATGTAAGCTCGCATGAGTTTCACAATCTCATTAACTTGTTCTGCGGTGAAGGAAATGTCCCCTCTTGACTCGGTCTGAAGTCTGAAAACATTCGCAGATCCCGCTCCGAAAGACTGGATCCTGAGAGGAAGACACAATAACATGTTCAACTCAAGGAATGTAGCTGCAAAATCTTGTTTAATTGTTTGGAACAGTGGTTCTGAGACTTTTCAAACGTCAGAGCCGAGTTCGAAACCGGCCGCAGCAAACCCGAAACCCTATTTAAAAACTTTTTTTGTAAGTGGGCATTTGACCGAATCAAACATTTGGGCCGTAGTTTACCAACAATTTTGTTTTCTGACGCCAAATAAACTGCAGGGAAATATGGACTCCACGTTACCCCACTACTATGGTTATGGTAAGTTTATGTTTCGTAAAATAAACTGCATTATATTCATAAGACCGATAAGCAGAAACGTTGAGAGCCAATAACTCCAACAAGTTTCGTGTCTTCTCGCGTTGAAAACGAACCATTGTGTTCAATCAAACTTACTTTTCATATGAGAAATGATCCAGGGACTGTGAGTGACCTCGTTTGAACACAGTTGCTCCCTGCGCCGATATCGCCAGAGTGAGAAGGGTTTGACCGAACTGCGCGTCATGATTTTCAACTTTAAACAAGTAGGATCCGTATCCGGGCCACCGACGTGCAAGGTTAACATATTCAGCCTGAAACAAATTGTTGAGATAAAATGAATTAGACGGAATGAAGAGAACGCGAAATATGCTGAACATAAAATTATGCGAATAATATTTAAACATCAAGCACCCAAATACAATGCCAATAAATATCAACCACGGGCAGAGATGCACCGACATCCAATAACACAAAACTCCAGTCTTATTGTTTAGTGAGATTATTGTGATACTGACCACGGCGTCTTCTTGCGGCATTCCTCTCAATCTCCTCCATCTATCCAGGCCGTTTGATTTGACATCCTGCAGTTCCTCCAGGAAGAGAGTCCTCTTCATCTCACCGCTCTCACCTTCCTCCTTCACCTTCTTCATCCCTCTCTTCCGGAACGTGTTGAAAAGACTCGACCCCTGTAAGAATTAAAATCTGACGAAACTCTTCGTTGACAAAAACGATTTGTTCAATTTTAACGTTTCGGCCTCTATTCGCTTCGTCCACAAATCAAAATCCTTTGTTATTTTACTAACTATCAATATACGAGCTGATTTAAAGAATGACGATTAGTTGTGGAATACGATTCATGCGCGGTTGATGCCAACGTCCAAATATAACTCAATTTTCTTTTGAACAAAAACGACTTGAACGCGTGTGAACAATAAATATGCGGAATAAAATGGCACAGGCACCGATAAAACCACAGTTTATCGAGTCAGGCCCCCATGGGAACGGATAACTAGCATGGGATGAAAGGATGTGTTCGAAGAGGGGGAGATCTACGTGGCGAGTTTGAAATTTTACGTAATTTATGAGAACGTCTTAATTACCGAAAAAATCAAATTGAGACCGAATAAAAACCTTTACTCACAGAACGTTTCTTGGCTGGCATTGAGTTTGCATTTAATTCATTCGAGAAAGAATCGGTTCGTTTGAAGTAGAAGTCTTCGTTTTCGTTTGTGATCTCGTAAGCGGCCATCAACTTGTTGATTGGATAATATTTGCCGATGTCAGCACTGGAAAAAGAAATCCATGTTTTATATTCGCAAAAGAAGTCTTGAAAATCCATTGGCATTTTTATATTTTTATGCTTTTTGTTGGTTAAACGGAACGAAGCAATGAAGATAAAGTTTCGTCTCCACTTAAATAAACTTACTCAATATTGATTTGATGGTAATTTCCTTCAGCGAATTGCAACCTTAAAGCTGCGATATCTTTCAATACGTCATCAGATAGAGGGTAAAGTCCCTGTATCACTTGTTCGTGGACCTGCAACATTAGGGAAGTTCTGAGTTAATGTTTTTAAGAAAGCTAGAGGTTGTATGAAATTTATTTTCTGCATTGGAAACTCCTGCGTTTAGAAAATACAAAATACAAAAATGAGTAAATATTTATTTTAAGTCAAGCACTCAAGGTCAGTGTTTCCCGAAATTTTTTCGCCAAAGTTATTTGAGTTGAGAAAGAACCCAGACGATTTAAGGTGTCCAGTAGCTCATGTTTGGTTCAATCGCTCTGTCAACATCGCCCTTGTGTTCGAATAATGCGAACGTGTTCTTATTCCCTTCCACGTTCATTCCATGCTGGAGTTTCTGGACAACCTGAACACCAAAGTTGGACGTAAACTGTCTAAAGTAACTCATCTAATTTAAAGTAAAAACATTTTGTAACTAAAACAACGAAACGCTTCTGAACACATAAAAATGCAGAACATAATTTAATAACAAATATTGAAAAAGAAGCATGTTTGCCACCAACCAACAAAACCAGATCATCAGAAGAAAATACAATTCAAAATTATACAAGAAATACTTCCGAGTGTTCGACATTACAATTTGCAGCAATGCTCTACTTGCCTTTCCAGCAGTGGTGAAAGAGTTAATGTAGATTTCGCATGTTGCGCCACCATAGCAGTTAATCACAGTGACCAGGTCCCTCATCTCCAGCACAGCACAAATCTCAGCAATGGAAGGAACCATCTCACGTCGACGTGACGTCTGCTGACTCAGCGCATTTTCACCGAACTCGGCATAAGCTCCACCAAGAGTACCAGGAAATCGCTCTTGTACCCTGATAACGGATGTTAATAAACAAACGGTGAAAAGGGATCCCTGAATAATCATTACTGTACATATTCCCAGGCATCTTATGGCACATTTGTGTGCAGTCAACAGCGCGAGGTAAGATAACCCGATCCGCTGTAATGCAAAACTACTGCTCAGTAGCAAGTGCTTCTCAGTGGCGCACGCCCCACCAGTTTGGCCCGGCAAAATCGTCGGTGGACGTTAAGGTTTAAGACATTTGTTGACTTATCTCTCATTAAACGAGCATTTTGTTTCAAATTTACTGGGAATACAAAGCATTGAGGCAAGCAATAAATTCTGGTTTACCAACAAAAGAGGGATTAGAGATGTTTTAGAATTAGCGCTCAGATCAGATATTCACAAAATTTTCGTCTGCGAAACCTAAAACGATTGTTTAACTTAACCAAGAACCCCCAAATTTAGTAAACCATTTGTGTTAAGGGTTCCGCGAACTCTACATTGGATAACCAAGTTATTTACACACTTTGGTGACGTCATACCTCTTCAGATGCAGCTTCAGGTAAGACAGCACGGGACGTGATGGGTGGTACGCGCAACACATACAAGCTATGAGATGCCAGTAATGCGGACATGACGTCACATGAAGCTGGTCACACATTTGCTCGTCTGTGGTGAGTTGGAGGGTGTAGATGGCGGTTTGTTTGATTAATTGGAGATAAAGCTCGTCCTGGAATAGCTTGGAGCCGTGGCACACTCGCATGATCGCCTGGAACGAACAGATAGATGGTTTGTTGGCTGGACGGTGTCGCAATGCTTTTTGATTGTCTGTTTTGAATGCTGATTGACGTCAAGTAAAACGTTGACATAAATTGTGATATGAAAACATCGTTCCCCACTCATTGCAAAGGAAGATCCACAATTACCTGACAAACGTCATAACATGTGCAAATATATAGGGGAGGAAACTCAATTACAGGCGGGAATTCGAGAAATATCAAAAAGCAAAATTTAAAAACGATTTTTTCAGTTTTTTTACCTGGAGTGATTTCGCTTCCTCCTCAATGTTCTGAAAAGTCCGTTCTTCCATTTGAAGGAGGACGTTAAAAATCCTCACAGCCTCGTCCCTTAACGTGTAGTGGTCGTCACGAGAGGGCACCTGTGAGCAAACAACGGTTGATTATGATTTCTATGCCTTTTTTTTCTAAGTAGCGAAACCAATACTTTCATATTTTTTTTTGAATAATCAACTTGGTTCATTAGCAACACAACAATGTGAGCAATGTTACGTCACAGATAGTTCGGGTAAGATGATGTTGACGTCATCGTGGTTTTATGACAACCACGTGGATACTTGCAGCACTATTAAGTTTGCGTTAGCATTGGATTCTGGGACGGATAGTTGTAATAATTGCTGGGTCACCTGTTCGTATGGAAGGGATAGCAAAGGGGATCTTAAAGGTTCGCTTGATTGCCTGAAGATTGGGTTCCTTTTGTAGATTAAGTCGATCTCCTTTTCATTGTCATCTGAACGCTGTTGCAACATACACAAATTTTTAGTCATATTTTCATACACTATGGTCAACATGCTAAATATAAGTGAAATAATGAAAGCTTTGGGCAGAGTCGTTTTGTTAACAACATTGTAATAATATTTCCTGATGTGTTTTTTAAGCAGGTAATTTCAATGCAATAAGCTTTTCGCCTGGCTACCTAAGTGGCAAGATAGTCACCAGACACATTACCGACATATTAGATCGAAGCAGTTGCCCTGAAAGCAGATTACTCCAAGCAATAAGTTCAGTTTCAATTCTACACTTCTGTACCTTGATCTTGTCCATTAGGATCTTTGTTTTGGTGATAATCAGAGGTTGTCCATCTATCATAGCCTGGATCTCACTGCTCCAGATGTTCGCGTCTTCCTCTACTTCCGTGCTGAGTCGGAGGGTGTGCTTCCTCCCGTATACCACAATCTCCCACAAACCTGTCTGCGTCTGTAGTGAAATAGAGGTGGCGTAACTTCTAGTATAGAAAGTGTGGATCGAAACTACAGCTGCCGGTCAATGTTCAGTAATATTACACAAAAAATCACATGCTTAAAGGAATCAACGTATATTTCCCTTGTGTTATACCAGACTGATCCTGTTTAAACAAGTGCTTTTTGTGTAGGTAACATACATATTATTAAACTTTATTACATTCGTTTTATGATTTTAAGTGTTACGTGTTTTACATGGTAAGACGGAATCGTCCAACTATACAGGATCTCACAGCGAGGTTCGATTTAACAAGTGTTCATCTCTAGTAAACACACGAAAGCCCACTTTTATTCCTACATACACCAGGGACTTACAAAGACGTTCTCGTCCGGTGAGGTGACAACACAGAGACTGTTGAGTCCCATCGACCCGATCTTCTGGGCATCGCGGTTGCTGTTCTTGAAATATTCGATCGCGTTTGGTTTCAGAACGAACCACCGACGTTGGTGACTCACTTTCTGCTTCTCGTAAGATGTTTTAAGCAACCAACCTTGCTGTATGAAAGAATCCTCGCCAGCCTTTAAGTTTATTAACAATATTTGAGATTGTGGGCGAGCCTGAAGAGTTCTCTTACCACAAAGAAAAAATACGACATTGTATGTATTGAGTATTGAGTTAAGTGTTACTGACTTTTATTTTCTTGACAAAACTTATTGTGTAATTTTTCTAAAAATTCACTTTGTCGTTTTGATTTGTGACAAATTGTGAAGCAATCATTTAAAAACCTGAAGTCAAATGGGATTTGGTTTCTGTCTGTTTAACACGTACCGAGTCGCCTGAACTTGCTGTGTTCTTGCTCTCATTGAGTAAAGTGATCCAGTGATGCATTTCCTCCCCCGAATCACTCGCGAAAGTGTAAACACGTTGCGATGTCGTCACAGTGAACGTGTTCGACTTTCCTGCAGTCACAAACCACTTAATATTATTCACATCTGGTCGCCACGATGCCACGATAGGAGTAATTGGTTCTAATGTAGCATCCATAATGTATCCGATTCCTGAGATTAAAATCAGTGCCAGAACTCCCAAAACCTATTTATATTGTAACGTTCCTTCCCTCAAGAGAAATTGACAACTTGCTCAAATACACGAGAGTCACCTGACACAGATGTTGCGGTTGCCTGGGTAACGGTTTGACCGTCGACCGTCATCAGAGCGTTCTTCGGGTTCGCGAACTCGCTTTCCATGTTTGCTATCTCTTTCTCCGTGCTCGATACAATCTTCATCAACATGCTGCGGAAAAAAAGTTCCACTCAATAACATTTCACAGTATTTTCAGTGAAAGTCCACACTGCATCCAAAGACTTTTTCCCAAACGTTGGCGATTCTGGTTTAAACTCACCTGTACCATTCCCCCGCCTCCTCGCTCGATTCCGCCGAAAGGTGGTGCACTTTTGATGACGTCATAATGATGTCAATGCCATTCTCTTTCTCTGTGACGTCAGTTACGTCGGAGATTTGACTGAGGTCGATCGTCCCCCGACACTTGGCGTTCTCTTCGTCGTTATCGTAAAACTTCAACTCCTGGTTGCGCAGCGCGAACCATCTGGATTTGGTTATTTGTTATTGTACCATGTTTAGTGTTTTGTTGTTGTACCTTGTTTAGTGTTTTGTTGTTGTACCTTGTTTAGTGTTTTGTTGTTGTACCTTGTTTAGTGTTTTGTTATTGTACCTTGTTTAGTGTTTTGTTGTTGTACCTTGTTTAGTGTTTTGTTGTTGTACCTCGTTTAGTGTTTTGTTGTTGTACCTTGTTTAGTGTTCAAGCTTCGTGTAACTTACAACTGCTACGTAGAACTAACAACGGAAATATAATATGAAATACATCGCCGACCACCAACCTTTTCTGCCAATTCTTCCTTGGGAGAGTTCCTCTCAGAGTTCCTTTGCCACTGTCAGCTTTCTTAAACAGCCAGCCGCACTTTAAACTATCCTGTTTGCTTCTGAAGATCATGAAAGTGCTGTTACTCAGGACGCACCACCGTCTCTTCCACTGGCTCATGAGGCCACCCTATAACAGGTTGTAAGGTTGTGCAATGATGTGTTTTCAAATATCAACCAATATTCACAGTGGCAGAGGTTGGTGTGACGCTTGCTAGTTTGTTGCTTAAATGTTGTTGGCCAACTTACGTGGAGTTGAATTTTATTTCCATAACAAACTGAGCCATTTAGTTGTTGCACTGATCAATGTGATACGTAACAAGCGAACTGATCAATATCAACAACTGTATTACTATTACATCCTTAAAACGTCACGAAATTTCAGTGCGCCATGAGAACATATTGGACGAATGCGAGTTGTGAAGACTGGGAACCACGAAGGTGGAAATCTCAGTCCAACATATTATTCCGTCTAACCTTCACGTCGAGGTAGGAATGAAAGTATACGTTGGGACTCCACTTCTCTGCGACCTCCATACCGCCACTAGTGGATGTTCCATCGTCACTCATGTCGTCATCAAAAGACGAATCAGTGTAATAACTCTCTGTAGTGGGTAAATACCCATGAATAATGTTTCATTATCAACAAGTTTGATTGAAAACACCAGCAATAGTTCAACCCCATGCATCATTTCAACACAAAAACATTGATGACGTCACGACAAATCACATGATGTCGTCATTACTTTGCTAAAGAAGTAATAGCACCCCGTGTCAAAACTGCGAAATTTTAAAACAAAGCGTTTAAACACTTACCGTCGTCCATATCAGACGTTTTAATGTCTTCCGCTTCGTAATTCTCCTCGTCATCTGGAACAATTCCATCCTGTGTGTTCTGTGGGTCGGGGAAATATTTGTTTACTAACTTTTTCCATGTAAGGTTGAAATTAACCTTTTACACTTGTTGTTAGTTGAGAAACGATAAAGATTAACTTTAAATAATCAAGAATCAAACCCTCGGGGTAATATTCCTCACCCACGTTCGTTACAAATTTATCGGTTGCTTCAGGTTGATCCTGATTAAAAATTATTAGAGTCAGCAAAACAAACAAAAATTCTTTTTTTGTAAAAATACCAGATTAGTTTTTTGCCAACTTAGATTGTTCTTAAATACCTTCCAGTATTCTAAATCATATTATGACATCACAACACTTATTCTCACCACTTCCAGCGCAAGACTCTCCCTGGCCTCGCTTCGTCGATGCATCTGCGCGATCTCAAGTTCAAGTTGGAAGATCTTCTCCATCTCCTCCCGTTCCGCATCATCAAGCTCCTCCTCTCCACCTGATGAGAGCATCCTCTTGTTCACGGTTGAGTAAGCACTGTCTACGTCAGCGGAATCTATGACGGCGTCGAGTGACGCAAGAGCCGATTCCTGCCCAAAGAGATAGGCGAGTTGTTTTTTTACAATAGAAATATGATTTGAATCTCTTGCTGGCGGAAACCAAGAAACAATTAAATTAAAAGTTCCAAGTGTTAGAAAGTAACCAACCCAAAAAGCAAGTATTTTGTTTAAAAGATCAAGATTTGTTTCACAAAAACGTATACGTAGCACACACAAGCACCCACGTGTTCGCCATTGATTTGCGGGGGCTGTACATTTTTTCACAAGGTGGGGGCGGTGGGGGTGAAGGAAGACCCTCAGCGTCCTCCTCCAATCCGTTCTCCGTCGCTTCCCTGGCCATTTCAGCCTCTCTCGCCATCTGGAAAGGGGAAATTTTACCAGATAATCAGAGAGTGGCCAAGTATTGTGGGAATGATTACCACACAGAAAATATTGCACTTTTCGTGTTACTTGTACAAACATGTCAACCAATTGCTAAAATAAATCTTTTCAGTATATTTCGACTGCAAAATTAATATTTTTGAGATTTAAAGCAATTTGGTGTCTGGGTTTCTTCAAACAATCAACACAGGAAAGGTAACTTTTCCTTCTATGCAAGGAAACCACAAAATTTTAAGGTTTTTTTTACCACCTCTCGTTCCTGTTTCTCTCTTCGCCTTTTTTCTTCTTCCTCCCTCGCGAGTCTCTCCTGTTCCAAGCGCGCCTACAGAAACCATTTTCTTGCCTTAGTTTATTCAAAAAACCTAATTTTTGAGAACAATTCGCCCAACTTTTGAAACCTCAACAAACTTAATGGAAACACGAAGTCAAACATTAAATATTAGTCAAACAATTTCTGTGGAAATTCATAAAAGTGGAGGAAACCGTTCTGTTCCAGGATTCTTACACAATCTTATTGTGACCTTTAAATTTATAAAGCTGGCGGGTAAAAGGAAAGTAAGGGACGGACAAACCTGCTCCTCCCTCTGTTTCCTCTCCCTTTCCATTTGTTCCTTAAGAGCCTTGAGTTGTCTGTGTTTTTCAAGCAGGATCTAAACAATGGGAAAGGTGTAAACATGAAGGTTGCCATGGAAATCGTATCAGCAAATGCACTCAACGACTTTTTACACAAAGTGATAGTGCTTTGGGTGTATTTAGTATTTTAAGTACAAAATCGTAAACTCCAAGCATCAATCACTGAAAAGAGGTCTCGCAAATGTTTGGCATGTGACAACTAATATGACACACATGGGTTGTGTAATCCTGTATTAAACTACCAACAATTTATGCATTGAAACCATCCAAAAACAGCAACATTCTACCTTAAACATCTTCCGGGCTGCCCGCCCTCTCGTGTATTTCTGGAAGACGATCGTCGCCTCCGCCCTTTTTCTCTCCCTCTCTCGTTTTTCTGCGAGAAGAAGTTTGAATAATTTTCTTGCTTTTCTTCCTCTCTCGAATTTCTGCATTGTGATGATCGCCTTGTGAACTCGTTTGAACTTCCTCCGCGCAACAAACCCCTGAATAATGGCGGGAAAACAAGAAACACACATGTTGTGTAGTAGATTTGTATAAAATACAGTCATTGTTCACATTAAATAACAAAAAAATGTAAATACAATACTTTGCTTTATAGAGATGGAAGTTCAATGCTGTTTCAAATCAGCAGTTGAGTTATGGCTCTGATCTTACTTACATCATTTTCACGAAGTAGTATTGTCCCACTGTTTGTCCAAATATATTTGAAGACTTGTCTTTTTTTGTGCTGCAAGCAAGTGTTGAATAATTTTCGGTTTTGTCTTGTCAAACTTTCTGTCATGAAAACATTTTGCAGGCTGGAAGTTGTTTCTTTGGAGTTGGGGAAATGCAGATTTGATTTTTTGAAAAATATTTAATTCCTGATTTTCCTTGAGAAAACTTTCATTTCTCGGTGGGGATTATTTTGATGAGATTATTTTGATGAGCTGTTGTTTTCTGTTTCTTTTACAAACAAATATTTTTAGACAAAATTTTCCTATTCCAACCTTATTGAAATAGACCTGGGGACACTGTGGATGGTTTTGACTTGTAGGGGTCTCATAAGTGCAGTTGGTGACTGTGGCCCAGGGCTAGCTCGCAAACTAGCCAGGAACAGATATTTTTCAACATAAGTCAGTTGGGTACCCGTAACTGGGCATCAAACAATAGAGACGTACCACTGTGGAGCGCATTATGCCCAAACAACTGCTTGGTATCCAACAGTATCAAATCATATGGTTTGTTATGGCTCATATGCATTTTTCTTTAGAATCAATTTTGTTTTAAGCGAATTTGTTTTTACTTCATGTATGGAGTTTAGGTCGGCATAAACTCAACGTGATAATAAACAGTTCAAATTAAAAACCTGCATTTTGCGGCTGTTCAGCAATTCATCATATCACGTTTATAAACAGCGCCGGTTCTCATGTTTAGAAATGTTCACAACAGATTTTTGTGCTGGAACCTGTATGAGACAAACAATAAAAGTTAAACATAAATTATATAAAAAAGAACAAAATGTTACATAAAAGATTTAATGTAGCAGTTCAAATCTGGAGCTAAACAAGAATTTAACTCGACCACAAAAAGTGGAAAAACTCACTAAAAATCCGATGAAATGGTGACAATACAGATGTCCATGTGAGTATTGTGGATGTCAACTGATTGAACTTAGTTTGCATGAAAACATTTTGTTGCCACTTTTACAAACAACCTCATCCACATCAATTGTTAAAAGTTCAGGGTTCTCCAATTCTATTCTGTTCCAATTTGATGAAAGTTTTGAAATTAATTTGGATTCTTCTGTGAATTGGTTGAGATGCCAAGCAACACTCATGTGATAGGATGGGTTTGTGTAGTAAGGCTTGCAATGAAAATCCATGAATGCTTTATCCACGATCTGAACGACTTTATTCAGTTGTTGAACTGCAGGTTGCCCTGAAATCTGGAATTGTTTGGAAACAATAACAAACAATCTGATACCAAATCAAGACAAGAAATGCTGTCAAAAAGTTTCACCCTTACTGTAGGATACAGATCCTTAATTGCCGTGTACTTTTTTATATGCGTGCAATTCTCAACCTTTTATTCCAATTTGCAGTTTCACAGCAAACAGATAAATAAAACTAGAATAAACACGTTTTAAAACTAAATGCCTACACGGCTCCACCTTATTCAAATAGAATCCAACTGATCACAGCCAAGAAGGCATTAAAATAACGTACAAATAACTAGATTGCAATGGATACACTAACTCAACATTACAAGCACGCGCACAACCCAAACACAAAATAAGTTTCCGCGCATGAGTGCACCCACAGAAATCATACTCAGTTCTGTCCGTTACATTCCGACCCCTAAATAATAACCACATAATTATTTATCAATAAAACGGCAGAACAAACACTAAACAACACCACACACAAGTCATGCTGCCTCCAGGAGACAAATCTTACGTACATCGCGTTTGAATACAGCACGCGCAGTACGAACACACACTCTGCGAACAGATCCTTCCTTGTCGGGGAAGACCTCTTCAATCATTCCTTTTGGCCAATCACCGCGTGGTGTCTGGTTATTAGCAATTAAAACTAAATCTCCAACAGCAAGGTTTCGCGAAGGATGCATCCACTTCTGACGCACCTGGAGCAAAGGCATATATTCGCGCATCCAGTGCTCCCAAAACCGATCAGCCAACATCTGCGCCATGCGCCAGGATCGACGATAACCATCTGCCTTGCAAAAAACTCCAGGAGAGAGGGAAGGATGAAGCGAATTGATCAACAACCCATTTGGTGTGAGAGCCTTTAAATCCTTGGCATCGTCACTAACTGATGTTAGCGGACGATTGTTCAGTATACGTTCTACCTCACTTATTAAGGTCGTTAACGTATCATCGGTCAAAGAAGTGCTCCCAAGCAAAGCGCACAGAATCCGTCGAACTGACCGGATGATTCTCTCCCATATTCCTCCCTGATGACTGGCCGCTGGTGGGTTAAAATGCCAATTCGTCCCAACTTGCAGCAAACTTGAATGGACATGATGTTGATTCCATTGACTGATTCTTTCCCGAAGCTCCTGCTCTGCGCCGACAAAATTTGTTCCATTGTCGCTAAACATATCAGTCGGGACACCACGGCGACAAGTGAAACGACGGAATGCGTTAATAAACGCTGAGGTATCCAGTAACGGAGACACTTCCAAATGCACTGCCCTTGTGCATAAACACGTAAAAACACAAACGTAGCGTTTAACTTGACTTCTTCCAAGCTTCACAAAGAGAGGCCCCATATAATCTACACCAGTACTTGAAAACGGAGGTTTTCCAATTGTAACTCGCTCCAGAGGCACCTGCCCCAATATCTGCGTCCCGGGTTTAGCGCTCCTTAATTTGCACAAAAGGCATTTCCGCAAAACACTTCTCACCGCGGAATGTCCTTTAATTATCCAGTACTTGAGTCTTAGAGAAGCAAGAACATGTAGCACCCCACAATGTCCTTCTCTAATGTGGCAGTCCATGACTAGCAATTCGGTGACATGGTGCCGATACGGCATGATGATTTGATGCATACGTTCTTGGTCCAAATTCGCTCGTTGCAGTCGTCCTCCAACATACAGTACATCCTTAACGCGACACGGGTTGAGAGGACACAAATTAGATTTGTAATTGGGTGTAGTAGTATGGTGCAAAGCTTCTGCAAAACTCTCATAGTTCAACAAACATCTTACATCCTCCGGAAATGACTTTCGTTGCACAAGTCGAACAATGCTCAGTGTCGCATTTGTTATCTCGTGGGTTGTAAGTCCCTCAACTTCAAATGTTGGTCTTCTATCCTCTCGGCGAGAGAATTTCCAAATTATCCACCGTTTAAAACGCAGCAACCACGCGACCGCCCTCTGTAGCCTTTTGAAACACGAATAGCGAAGCAGCAAAAGATGCAGCACATCGGGAGACACAATCGTGACATACACACGCCGCTGCCTCTTTATCTCCAAATCGTCCTGGAATAAACCAATTTCCAAATTCGGCCGACTTGGCCAAAATTTCGCCTCCTTCTGCAAGAACTCCGGTCCTTCAAACCACGTCCGTACATTACTGTATTCCTTCGGCATTACACCATGCGAAGCAATATCCGCCGGGTTATCCTTGGTACCAACGTGATGCCACTGTGAAGGCTTCGACAACTCATGAATCACAGCAAGACGGTTGGCGACAAATGTCTGAAATCTTGTTGAAGTGTTGTGGATATAGTGCAACACAGTCAACGAATCTGTCCAAAACATCACGTTGTCGATGACGTAATCCAACTCGCGCACCACCATAGCACCGAGCTTCGCCGTAATAACAGCGGCTACCAACTCAAGCCGCGGAACGGTAACGGGCTTTAAGGGAGTGACTCGGCTTTTGCCGCAAACTAATGAAATACTGACATGACCAACCGAGTCAACAAATCGAAGGTAGCACACTGCACCATATCCTAAATTACTAGCATCCCCAAAGCAATGTAATTGTACAGAAGTAAACCCTAAAGGTGGCCTTAAACAACGAGGAATGTGCAGGTGCTCCAACAGAGGCAATTGTCTAAGCCACTCTTCCCAGTGCACTAATGCATCTGAAGAAAGGGGGTCATCCCATCCTAAACTTAAGTTACAAAGACCCTGCAGAAGGCACCGCATGGGCAGAAGAAAAGGCTGAATGAAACCTAAGGGGTCGTACACTTGACTCATCATTGACAAAACCCCTCTACGGGTATATGGCTTGGGTGATATGTTTACTCTAAACCCAAAAGAATCCTTAACTATGTCCCATCGGACACCCAGTGTACGACCAACTAACTGGTGTTCAAAGTCTAAATCAAGGAAGGAAATATTGTGGTTTGAGCCAGGAAGTGAGTCAAGAACCTCTGAAGAATTGCTTACAAATTTAGTCAAATGAAAGCCCCCCATATCCAATATTGTGGTAACGTCCCCTACCAAAGTAATTGCTTGCTTCGTAGAAGCGACTGACACCAGCCAATCATCCACATAAAAATTGTTTGAAACACTCTTTGCAGCATCTTCACCAACAAGATGGCTGTTATCCGACACGGTCTTTTTCAATGCAAAACTTGCACAGCTGGGAGAACTTGTTGCTCCAAACAGGTGGACCATCATTTGATAATCAACTGGTGGCTTTGTGAAATCACCTGCAGGCCACCAAAGAAACCGCAAAGAGTCACAATCCACAGGCAGGACACTAACCTGATGAAACATGGCTTTAATATCCGCTATAATTGCCACAGGGTCTTGGCGAAAGCGTAAAAGCACACCAACAAGAGAGTTGGTCAAATCAGGGCCGTGAAACAGATTGTCATTAAGAGATGTTCCTTTGAACGTTGCTGCACAGTCAAATACAATGCGAAACTTCTTCCCAGTGGCATGATGAGGAATATACCACGTTTTATCAGTACGCTTCAGACATTCATCCGGAATCCGACGAGCAAATCCGTTTTCAATGTAATCGGCAATCTTCTTCTTATATTGCTCACAAAGCTTCTCGTCATTCTGTAAGCGACGCATAAGGTTCTTTAGTCTCCTCTCTGCCATATTTCTATTGTACGGCAGCTTTAGGTTATCAGACTTCCAGGGCAGGCTCATTTGGTAATGTCCATCCACCAAAGTGGCCGTGCTTTCCATCACAGCAAGAGCCCGCTTGTCCTCCAATGAGTATGTGGGCTTATGACCTCCCTGATCCATGAAGTCTCGTCCAAATATTTCATCAAGTTGACCACACTGATCACAGCTAGTCTGTACAAAATTTACTGATGCTTGAGTCTTTCCCCTGTTGCGTTCTGTACCAAACAGACACCATCCAAGTGGTGTGTGTAATGCATCAGGTTCTCCATGACCTCCACGGATAATCTCTGTATATTCATGAACTTCAGGCAGATCAGCTGCCAGCAATAAATCAACCCCACCATCTCGAACCACGGGTAAGTCTAAATGGCTAATATGTGGGTATCTTAAACTGTCTTCGCCAACAGGAATGCTCCCAGCCAAGCTGGGTAATTTCGGAACAACCCTAACATCAGTTAGGTCATAGACTACATCAGCGTGTTGTCCCACACCATGAACAGAAAGAGTCACACAATAACTATCAATCTTATGCGTCCCCGCTATAGTTTCAATAGACAAAGGATTCAACCTGCCACTAAGCCCAAGCTTATCCATTAGACGAGAACAGCACAGGGTCGTATTCGCACCATTATCCAAAAATGCATATGTAAGTACACATTTATCCGATGTCACAGTACGTACCTTGACGGGCACAACTTTCAATCGCACATTAAATGATCGAGCAGTAGACGTTGAAGCAACAACACCGACCCCATTTACCGTATCTGGGTCAATGGCGGCACTTGAGCTTCGCCCCTTACGTGACTGTCCCAATGCATTGTTAATCTTGCTCCAATGTAGCAGTGTATGATGCGACTTGCTACAACCTTTTACTTGGCATGTCTCCTCAGATGGACATGCATCAATGTAGTGTCCAGCCCCAAGGCACTTAAAGCACAGTCTGCAACGACGGGCCAACTGGTATTTCTCCTTGAGGGACCGTCCTATAAATGACTTGCAATCCTTTAAGCTATGTCGTCCACCGCAATCTCAACATTCCACCAACCCTTTACAATGATGTCCATCACACTCCGTGTTCGCTACAACTGTATTAAACACACTTCGAGATTGTTTACCAAACTGGTTCCTAACCTTTGTCTTTTGAGTGTCCCGCACAAGGTATTTCATCATCGGCGACAGAATGTCTTCACACTTAACTTCCAAGAAATTAAGCAAAGTCTGGAACGTTGGAGATATTCCTTTGAGTCTAAGTTTTGAACACTTTGTAATGAACTGTGCAATATAATCCGGTGGCATTCTCTGAGCCACAGCCTCCAAATTCTGTGGCAAGTCCAGCGTGTAGCGACAACTCCATCTTCCAAACAATTTGTAACTTTCGGCTGCCTGCGCACGAAACATTTGCAAACCTCGAAAGTCATTTTCTCGCAGCTGGTTCCTTCCAATCAGTTTGTCCATATGTGCACGAACCACTAATTCAATTCGTCCATGACGATGGTGTAGTATTTTCAATGCTTCAGAATAGCCCATATCAGATGGCAAACTTTTGCATTCCACAATGTTAGACCTTGCACGTCCAGTGCAAAACTCACGAAGGTAACTAAGTTTTTCAGAGTTACTAAGGTTCGTTTGATTGATCTGACGATCAAAGTCATTTAGGAATTTGTGATAGTTGTACGGGTCACCATCAAACTTCTCTATGGTCAAGCATGGCAAATTAAAACTTTGTTTGATCATTTCAGCAAAAAACACCATATCTGAAGACGGTCTAGTACCTGATACTGCAGGTCCAAGAGGTTGGTTCATAGGGCTTTGATCAAGAGTCCCATATTCCACGTCAGCGTTTCTTCCTTTGCCTGGAATATTAGTATCGGTTGGAGGCAAAATACCAGTTTCCCTCCGAGACGGCGGCAAATCTTTATGCGCCTTGTCCAATTCTAACAGTGGACCCAACGAGTTTGATGCAACAAGTGGTGATTCGTGATCAGCACGAACATTTATAGATGCATCATTAACATGTGGTCTTCCTAGTAGAAAAGGTGATGTTGGCGAAACATCATGAACCGAAACTTTTCCGCCACGCCGCTCATCGAAAGCCTTAGTCAAGCACGTCAAACGTTTCATTGGCAACCTTTTTGCTGGTGTACCATCTAACGCAATATCAGACAAAGATTCTGATGAAGAGCAACTTTCACTGACATGTTCAGCAGCCAGTGTGGCCTGTGCCACCTCTTCCCTGGCTTTAGCCATTTGCTTTTTCAATTCAAAGCTCTTTATTTTACCTTCAAGTTCTATACGTTGACGCTCAGATTCCATAGTTAAACGACGTTGTTCATCTTCCAACGTTAAACGACGTTGTTCAGCTTCAACAAGCAGTTTTTCTTCCTCAATGGCAACTTGTTCCTGAGCATACTTTAGTGCCAGTGATTTTTCATCAACAAGTCTACGTGCACGCGAGCTGATGGAACGCAAACTTTTTCCAAAGGAACCACAGTTTGTTATTGAAGCGTTTGATCTCCCTACAGAACCATTTCCCGAGCGTACAACGTCCAGTATTTTAAACAGTTCCTTAGAAACATTGGGCTCCTCGCCTGCTTCATCCATTCCAATCAACTATGCACGTTGCGTATTACGTCACAATGTGAACAGATCACAGACGTAACTCAAAACAATGCAGTTTTGACTTTAGTTTTAAATTCAATGTAGGATACAGATCCTTAATTGCCGTGTACTTTTTTATATGCGTGCAATTCTCAACCTTTTGTTCCAATTTGCAGTTTCACAGCAAACAGATAAATAAAACTAGAATAAACACGTTTTAAAACTAAATGCCTACACGGCTCCACCTTATTCAAATAGAAATGCAACTGATCACAGCCAAGAAGGCATTAAAATAACGTAGAAATAACTAGATTACAATGGATACACTAACTCAACATTACAAGCACGCGCACAACCCAAACACAAAATAAGTTTCCGCGCATGAGTGCACCCACAGAAATCATACTCAGTTCTGTCCGTTACACTTTCCTTAAACCCACAAAATGATCTTGTTTTTTCATCATTCACATAAATGTTCAAATCATCAGATGATAATGTGATGGAAAATCTTCGAAACTGTTTTGAATTTTGTCTGGGACTTTCCACTAAAGGGTCTATGCAGTGGTGAGGTATGACATTAGTCCTTGAAATACTCACATGGAAATCATCCACAAGATCCCATGTCGATTCTGTCAATTAATTCCCAAACATTTAAAACTGTACACAATAATTCAAGCAGATAATTTAATACCCTTTTCTCTGCTTTCGAGTGTTTTTTCAACGTTGAATTTAAATTCATCCAAACTTTTTTTCGGGTAAGGTATAGGGTACCTCTATTTCCCGGATTTTTTACTTCCCGGGATTCGGGAAATGAAAAAAAAATTTCCCGGGATTCCCGGGATCCCGACAAAAAAATTGGCATTTTTTTCGTGCGTAATTGCATTATTTAAACGACTAAAATTTGTCTATTACACACGCAAACATTTAATTTAGCAAGTTCCCGTCAAGTAATATCACATTCGCCAATGTTAAGCTATAAAACGTAAAAAAAATAAACAGAATTTTTGTACCGCTAGGTTGCGCCCTACAAAATTTTTACGTTGTGCTTACAAATGCGTATCAACGTCGTTTATAGTGTAAGTTTCCGCCATAAAACTGATTGAAAAACACAAAATAGGGTCATCATTTTGATTCATAGGATCCAAAAAAGCAAAAAAAGGAAAATTTATTCACTTCTTAATCTATTTTGCTTTGTTGGCATATTCCCGGGAAGTGAAATCAAAATTCCCGGGATTCGGGAACGGAATATTGTCGAGAAATCCCGGGAATATCCCGTCGAGACATTCCCGGGAAGGAACCCTAGTAAGGTATGTAAACATACGTTGCCCAATTCCCGCGCTCATGGGGGAACGACCGGATTCGACCTCGGTGTTCCTGGGGTTTCGAGGACTTGGTGTCTCCAAACAATGAAGAAATAGCTTGCGGTAAAGGCAAATTCACTTTGGTGCCAGCTCGGTCTACTTGCGTAAATTGCTCGTCGTTATCGCTAAAATCAGAATCACTACCGTAAGCGTCACAAAGCGAAGCCAAGGCCGCCATTTTGACCAGAAATCAGTTTAAAACCGGCACCTTTAATCAAATATGAGGGAAAGCACCCGAAAAACCATTGAAGTGTGCAATCGTCAACATCGGTATGAAATGCAACAGGGGGCAAACTTTGTTTCCCCTTACAATTACTAAACAGCTAAACTGTACTGACTGCAGTGGAAACATCACTGTTCGTTGGCGAGTTACTTTAATGGCGCGTTTGTAATGCTAGAAAGTGACCACGTGGTGCCGCTGTGCGTACATTTTCATCCCAGTGTTACGAACGGTAGACACTTAAACCACCTCACGGATGGGCGAAACGGGATTTCTCCGTTTCATGCGTGGCTACTCAACATTAGTTTGCACGAAGACTTTGCAATATTATAACTCTAATATTAAGTTTGTTTACGCAAAAACGTTGTTACACACTAAAGGCCCGTTTACACTACAGACGATTCCGTGTTTGTTTTATTGCGCGCGCGTGCTGAGTTGTGCTGGGATGGAATGTGCCGGTCTGAGCTGGGATGTGCTCGCTTTTGCTCGACGAGCATAAATTCGGGCACAGTTGGGCACATTTCGGCACACATTAATGCGAGAGTGCAAGGCGACTGCTTAACCCTTTAAGCGAGGTGCTTTTTTTGATTAATTATCAATTCCGTTGTGATTGGCCTAGAGACATAAGGTTTTCAGCAACAGACAACTTGAAGCGTGAAGTTTATTGAAAAAAAAAAAAAATACATTTGCATTGAAATTTTTTGACTAATTAGTCATTCATTTGATGATGATTATCATTATGAACAAACCAGCACAGCAGGTGGTCTGATTGCATGTCCAATTAAATGGCCAACTACCCGTTGGGAGTAGCGCGAAACGTTCTACAGACGAATTGTGCGCGAGGGTCTCAGCTTTCGATCGGCGGTTTCCGTTTCTCTCCATGACGTCACAATGGCGAGATGTGCGCATGCAAATTTTGACTGTGGTGGTATTGCTGTATTTTTTGCGTACAAAACAACAAAATAGCAGGAAGAAATGTACATAACATGAAATAAACATTATGAGGGTGCAGTATAAAAAAAAATAAAGAAAAAAATTATAATAAATAAACAAAAAAAAATTTTTTTTTTCGCCGAACCATAAAAAACACCAATTTACAAAAAAATAGAACACCTTCATTACTTATAGTTACAGGTTTTTATTCTGGTTCCATAACACTGGTTTTGCTTTCCGGACAATAGACAATTGAGTAATTCTTTCCTCAGCATAACAATCGCCAATGGTATTCGGAAGGGTATATCCAAAACATATCCACAAAAAGTTCAAAGATGATGATTTGGTCATGTCACAGTCACCTCTGTAACATCCCTGATGCATAATTTGCTATCAAAGCATCATATATTGAACCATATTCATGCAATTTGTTCAAGAATCAAAGGGTTGTGGGTGTCGTTGAAGGCGTGACTCAGTAAATACGATCGCTTCAATTTCATACAGCTGATTTTTTCCTTGTCTTTTTTTTAGAGTGTCTCTGTCATGTTGTGGCTAAGGCTTATACACTGGTAGTTGGCTTGTATATTCAATTATTCATATTCTTTTCTTTGCATAACAATCGCCAATTGTTCTCGGAAGGGTATATCCAAAACAGAACCACAAAAAGTTCAATGATGATGATTTGGTCATGTCACAGTCACCTCTGTAACATCCCTGATGTATAATTTGCTATCAAAGCATCATACATGGAACCATATTCATGCAATTTGTTCAAGTATCCAACAGTTGTGGGTGTGGCTGTGGGCGTCACCCAGTAATTAGGGTAGCTTCAATTTCATACAACTGATTTTTTTCCTTGTTTTTTTTCTACATTGTCTCTGTTATGTTGTGGAAAAGGTTTATACGCACTGGTAGAAGGCTTGTCTATTCAATGATCAATATACATTGATGTTATGCCTTCTTTTTCATCAACTTGCTGACATACACTACCAGTTGAACACAAAAAGAAACAAACAAAAAAAATTTTTTTAGAAGTGCTGTCAAATTCATCTGCTATCAGTTAGCAAACGCCTGATCTGTGTTATAAAGTTTACAAGCCCTTTTACAAGCAATAACTAACAGTATAAGTGGGTTATACCAAAATAACTCCCTAAAATTTCAGTTTACTAGACAGTACAGTACCGTCGCTCAAAAATATCAAATGCAGCGACCGCAGCGACCCAGTTTTTTCGCTTCATTGCGTCTTGGTGTTCACACTGATTCAGTCAACAGTCGAATTATTTTAAAATTCGCACAATTTCGGGAGTTATGGAAATTTTAAATAGGGTACCTATGGCTAGGAAGCTATTTTAGTAGGGGTGGTTACATTTTTGGATATAACTACTCCAAAACATGGAGTTATTGAACTGGAAAAGCGATGATTGTGTAGAGTATAAATTTGTATATGATTTTTGTGTTTTAATTTGTAGTCTAGCGTTTGTAGATAAAAAGTTATAGCTTCCTGAACTTAAACAATGAAAAATCTTCAATTGTTGATTATAGGGCGTGGCGCTTAAAGGGTTAAAAGGAGAGGACATATATTATTTTAGTTGTGGTTGTGTGATGTGACCGCGTTTGACATGTGAGCGATTGTTTTGAGCGTGTGAAATGGTGCCGTAACTGCATTACAAAGCGGTGTGTAGAACGGCGTCCAAGCGGGATGCTGCTGTGAAAAACCATTGGTTCAATTATACCATCTTTTTTTTCATAATCTGTGCTGTTTGGTTCAACATACTGTAGTGTTACCTTGCGTCGCAAAAAAATACGTAAAAGCAGTACATGCCTTAACTATGTAAAACAGTACATGCTTTTTGTTAAAGAATACGTACAGCCAATAGCAACAACTTCAATTTGTTCTTATAATAACGCTGGCGGGGCCGAGAAATGCAAGGCAAGATTGACATCCTTAAAAAAATTATCAACGTAACTTGTCACTTTCACTTGTCGGTTTCGTGTTAATTACAGGGAAATCCCCGTAGTCGTGCTCGATTATTCCAGTAGTGTAAACACCGTGTGTCCCAGACTGTGCTGTACCGTGCCATACTGTGTTCGTGTGTAAACGGGCCTTAAGAGCATATTGTTTTTTGGTAGATTTGGCAAAAGACCAAGAATTTCGATAGTTTAGGACGTGTGTAGCATTGCCGAAGCACGTCGTGCACGAAACAAACATTTCGTTGATGTAAGATGTTTTGCTTGCTTTTTAACATACCTCTATACAATGCCTTGGTTTTTTTTTTATTTCAGAAGGAATGATATTTCCAACAAACATGTCTGAAAAGCTATTTCAACCATATCACGACGAACCGGGGAAATCCCGTTTCGCCCGTCCGTGAGGTGGCAACGTTGTGTTGATTCACAATTATTGACAGACATTGTAAATACTTTCACCAGTTTTGATGAAGGCTTTAAATCGTAAATAACAGGAAAGTAATTATTCCAAACCGAATTTATTCCACAAATCCTTACATTTTCCATGTTAGTAGCGAAAACTTCACCATTTTGCATGTTTGTTATCATCATGGTATTTGTAGGGCGTTACTTAAAACGTCTATACTAACACTGCCATATATCTGACTCCTGATAAATGGGCTGCTATCAAACACAAAGTCAATCGATCAGTTTAATATATAATAAACAAGCGCACGAGGATTAACAATAACACGTTACAAACCACGCGCACAAAAAGTCTCTGTCCTATATGTCCTTTGTCCTCTGTCCCTTCGTATCTTTTTTACGCAAAAGACATGTGGCCTATATAGAAAATACCAGGTTATTTAAGTTCGGATTACCACGTGACTCGTTTAAAAAGGCGGCTTGTTGCTGGAAGTGTCAACGAACGAATAGCACGTTCGCCGTAAATGAGTTAAACTTGGTTTACAGCGTGATTATTATCCGACGTTAATGAAAAAAACGGTTGATGCCAGAAAAACGCAACATAACAATTGCAATTATGACGTCGACACTACTTATTATTACATTTTGTGTGTTTCGGATGCCACTTCTTCCATAGAATTATGTCAACGTGTCAATTAGATATTGACAACATATTCCGTTTTATCATTCCTTGTATATCATGTCGTTGTTGTAATATCGCATGCAACCGTTTCCATGCTTTATGTTGATAATCCATGTAAACATAAACATTGATCCATCAGATTTGACAGTTGATTTCTGATTCGAGGATGTCAGTAAATTTGATTCAGTTCAGTTTGGCTTTCTCTGATAAACCCCAAAAATGCAGTCACGCCAATTCACCGCAAATATTTACAGAAATGCGCGGATATCTCGGCGCCATTTCACCAACTTATGGGAAAGGTTTAATGTGAGGGTAAATTGTGTAACAAGGTTTCTTGTCAACACCCAGGTCCTTATTGAAACCCAAATGATGACGTCACGGCCGTGGGCGTTCGAGTGGCGTCTGTCACGTGTTTTATTTGTGTTGTTGTTTTTGTCTGTTCAGTTACCTGCCTCCCTCTGCGCATACATTGCTGCAACTCATTCCTACGTGACACTGATGATGAACACAGTGGTGTTTGAAACGTTTGCTTCGGCATGAGTAGCATACTAGCTTTGGCTTTCCTTTACAAATCATTTTCTTGTCACCTCCCAAGGTTAGACCTTACACACTCTTGTGTAATAAACAAACTTAACACAGCAGTTTGTGGAGGACACAGACGCGTCTGATGCGTCTGCCGGTTGCATTCCATGGAAGAATGTAGATGGTATGGAGAGAGTGAAGTTTTGTAGAATTGTTCACGGGAATTTTGATAAAAATTGAATTACAGAAGTAGACCTTGATTTGACTTGTCGAGTTAGGACCGCCTCTTGTCTACGCAAAGGTCAAAAAAAGTATTTTGCCCCCAGGTCGGAGATTATTTTAGTGAAAAAGTCTTCAAAAGTGTCGATTGGTTTGTGAAAAAGTAAATCACAAAAACCTCATGCAATTTGCAATTCAATGTTGTCCCCAAGCCTTTTTCTGTGCAATGGTAAAAACATTTTTGTCGAGAAAGTTGCTTTGGTTGCCCCCTGGGAGTTGTTACTGCTATCCTATAGGGCATAATATCCTCCTGAAGGATCCTCAGATCTTGCTGTGTTTTGTCCAATGCAGCTGCAATTATTGTTTTCTTTTTCTTTGAATATTTAGTACTAGTGTGTCTTCATAGGTCATAAGCCACAGGAAATGTTTTTGAAAAGGGTTTCCACCTTCGCGACCCATCAGCAAGTCTGCCAAGAAAGTCTCGGTCTGCCATCATGTTGGTTCGTATCGTCATCAGTGTTTATTTCTTGGATCTAACCAAGTTCTAAGACCAAATGCATGGACTCTGAGACGAAACTGCGATCTCTGTGATCCATGAGACCACATGTTAGGATCTAGGAGACCAAATGTTGTAACCCAAGAAACCACATTGCGATCTGAGTTGGACCGAATGTTAGGATCTGTTTATTTGTGGAAAGTGTCGCAAATATATAGGAACATATCACAGATGACGCAGAAACAAAGAGATAATTGTTGCGATTACGCGACAAAGGAGACTTAGAAGAAGTAGCGCAAATTGAATGACGTAACGCAAGCGAGATAACCAGCGATGGCGTCAGAAAGACGGGGTGTAAATGTAAAAGAGTAGAAGGCAGTTTTGAAAGTTTAAACAAAATATTAAACATGACAAGCTGAATTTACATTCTTGGCAAAAACACAAGTTACTCAGTATGTGTATTAATGCGGAAAAGCCTCAAAACATTAAACAAGAAATCCAAAGCTAATATGCTGCTATACATTATGTGCAAACGTTTCCATCATCAGTGCAACTTGAGAAAGAGTTGCAACCAAGAAAGCGCTGAGGTAGGCAGGCAACTGAACGGGCGAAACATAACAACACCTCAAAACATGATATGGGAGATTTAATACTGATACAGATCACATAGTGTTTAATACAGATTAAATACAGAGTGCATATAATACAACTAACACTAAAAATAGGGATGGTGCCCTCAAAACCATTGGAGCGTGCAATAAATTAACTTTGTAGATTCAAATAATTGTGGAATTTCAGATAAAATAAATATATAGATCACTCTATTCAATATTTTAACGATTGAATTTTGATCAAAATTAAAATAATAATTGTTCCGATGTTAAAAATTGCGGTTATTCCCCTGCGGGTAGTTTTTCACCAATAAAATGAGTTGAAGAAAGAAAAGTTTAAAATTTTCTCCGATTCCATGTTCGTATAATGAATAACCTCAAAATGTTTCTCGAAACTCTTGATCGAACTTTTGATCTAAGGACGACTTTGGAAAGATATCGCACAGAAAAATATGGTAAGTGTTTGTGTAGAGCAGGGAACTCTTTGCTGCGGAACTTGATGTGAATTTGTGAATATGTTTTTCTCCGGCATATTTATAAATTTTTTGCATATGCAGAATGGCAGATCTTATTAGCAGCAACTCGACAGACTGTAAGTTTGCAAAACAATAATTGACAAAATTGAGCAACAACTGCAAAGCTCCCAAATCACTGTAGCAATTTTACACAACATAAGTTTGATTTCCTGCCATATCTTCACATACCTCCTGTGCAGACCCCAGTCTGGAACCTCGGTCTAGAGTGAACCTTTTTAATATTCTGCTTTATTATTACCTTACAAAAAATTTTGCTGAGTGCGAATTTTAAATGTTTAAACTGTGACACATAAACATGAAAAAATGAACGTGTGTTATGTTTCAGAAAGCTTGCTACAGCCATGGGTAACAGAAAGACATAACAGCAAGCAAAGTCAACTAACCACAAAAGAAGAACCAACAGTTGAAAAAAATGTAAAGCTTCAAAAAGAAATTGAAAGTGTCGACAGCATGCTTCAAAAAGCTAAATTAATTCGAGAAACTGGTGGAGAATCATCAAAACGTTCCTCTTCTGCCCCAACCCAGTCAACAAAACAAGGATGCAGATTATGCATGAGAGGAAACTGCCCCAAGCATAAGGTGTTTATGGTGAAAACAAACAAAAATATTGAGAAGTTGAGTTTGACAAAAAACAGGGTTTGGATGAAATCAAAAACTGGGGTTGAGTCACAAGGAACAAGAATTTCATCTGCTGGAAAGAATCGACATGCCTCAGTCTCAAAACAAAAAACAAACCGGGAAAGGAACAAAGAAATTGTGGATTTAAAGGCAGATTGAGTGTCCTCCGCAGTTATAACAGAAGCCCCTGCAGCTCAAAATTCAACAACTAAACTTAACTCTTTTGGAAGTCATCAAAGAAAGTAACTCCCTTAACAAGTGTCAAAAGCTGAAACTAATGCAGGCGAAATTAAAAGTCGATTCAAATTATTTAAGTGACCCTGCATGCTCTGAAGAAAGTAGGTTTATATCAGCTCTGTATAGCAGGAAGCAAAAGGTGAATCTCATCACGAACGATGCAGCCTTAACTAATATGAACAGAATTTCAAAGAAATTGCACAATCTAAGAGCTGACTTAAATAACAAAGAATCCCTGTCCCAAGACATTGGTGCAAAACTGTACTTTGAGCGCAAGCCGTACAAACAAGTTGCAGACTGTCTCGACACACTTTCAACACAGTTTAATGACGTTAGGAATGCCAAGATACTCTGTCAAAAACAACCATCTTCTGATGATCCAACAGTTCCTACCGACATGTTTTCGAGTCCTTTCCAACTCACATTTAAACATGAGAGTGAAGTTGTAACTGTGTATCGAGCTGAAAGTGACCTTATTTGGAATTTTATACATCTGACATTTAAAGGACGGATTCATGAGACCTTAATTCCATGGCTTCTCGGTCAACAACCATGGATTTTATGTTTGGCAGATGTACAGCACTTAAGACACATGTTCACAATGTCTTTATCGATGTTGGACCAGTGCACCACCGTTCCAGCCAGTTGTTTTATGGGCAGCAAGCGAAATGCCTCAAATGCAAAATAACGTATTTAGTTGGAACCCCGATGAGGCCCAAATTAAAGTCTTTTGGAATGTTAAATCATATTTTTTTATATTTTATATTTGGAAAGATGGGACAGATTTGTCGGTCCCTCCAGAGCAGCGCAGGTTGATATACTTGCAGTATTTATTGAACTTTTCGCTTACATGGAGAACTTCGTTTTGTTGTTTAAATTCGTGTTCAATCTTTTAACCGAAAGGTAGCAGTTGGGTCTACAATTATCTTTCGCTAATAAATCAACTCAATATCGACTTCACGAAGGAACAGCAGGCTGTGCTTTGTCCTGCGAGTGCTGATGCTGATATAGCTGACCATTCATGTGATTTGTGTGTTTTTTTGGCTTTTGTGTGATATGGTTTAACAGCTGTTTTGCGTCATATTAATCTCAAGTGACTTGGTCGCTTTGAGACTTTAAGTTTTCCCATGTGACTGTCCTTCATCGTCTTTCAGTAACCGACCTTTCTTTGTAACTTTCCGTGTGCGTTTAGCTGAGGACCGAGGCAGGGCAGGGCAGGGCAGGGCAGGGCAGGGCAGGGCAGGGCAGGGCAGGGCAGGGCAGGGCAGGGCAGGGCAGGGCAGGGCAGGGCAGGGCAGGGCAGGGCAGGGCAGGGCAGGGCAGGGCAGGGCAGGGCAGGGCAGGGCAGGGCAGGGCAGGGCAGGGCAGGGCAGGGCAGGGCAGGGCAGGGCAGGGCAGGGCAGGGCAGGGCAGCTGTACTGTGCTCATCTCAGTTCATCAGTTTTGTGATTTGGTTCTGTTCAATATTGTCTGTGCGTTTGGGCGTAAATTCACTCAGTTTGGCGTTGGTATAATTGCGCATGTTAATTTCGTGTCCAAAATTGTTCATTTTGAATGAATATTGTTGGAATGTTTGCATCAAGTTTCAATTAAAGTCAGGTTAGGAAAACACAACAATTAGAACTCACGTGCGATCTTATGTCAAATGCGTTAATCAAATAGGATTTCCCATCGATCATAAATAATATTGTTAAGTACCGGATTGAGGCTCATAATTGGCATATAGGTCGCAACACATGTAAAACTTGTATATTTAAGCGGCTTTTGCCACCGTCCAAGTCATCCAACATATTTATTTCATCTCAATTCAGTGTCAACCATTAGTATTCAGATAGAACAGCTTAAATTGCACTGAGTTTAACTGCGTCTTGTTCCATATAACCAACCCAAACGCACCGATTAAAGGGAGCGAGAATTCAAAGCCAGAATAAATGCAGGTTTTACGAACTCTTGCAAACGAGCGCACGCACTTAGGTATTTGAACCGACTTCCTTTGCATGGATGTATTTTGATACGCCGTGTTTTCGTATCAGTGACGTTATTCGGTCCTCGGAAATTCAAAGGTCTCCGGCAACTTGAAGGAGGTTTTAAGCAAGTTACCGTTGCGTCGTGATTACTGCATTGAGTTTGCTCGGGTCTGTGTGGTTGGAAACGCAACGTGATCCAGTTCAGATCAAGCTTGTATCGTAGCTGACCGTGGTTTAAAGTCACTCGTGCTTGGACAAGTTATAACTGATAGAGTTGAAGGTGAAGTTTAAACCAAGTAGAGATGCCAGATGTAATTTGCGATGGTTAACTCGCCTGCAAAACTCGTTTACAAAGATATGTTTGTTCCTTTATTATCAGAAAACAACTTTAATCATAAACAAATATTCTCAACACTTTCTGTGCGGCTGACTTGTATCTACATCAAAAGATCTTTAGCGCATATTGTTAATTGACGTGGAAGTACGTCAAACTTTCTAAAAAGATCAAGCGGTCCACGTGATGAATGCGTGATCGGCGCGTGTCTAGGTCGGCGCATTGCGATCACTGAAGCATCATGTGACTTGTGGCAGGTGGCTTTTTACAACGCGTGACGTAAGAAATCAAGGAAAAGTGACTTCTGTATCGCAACAATTGACAAATCAGTTTGTCCTAACAAAGTTTTGTTGTGTATTTGGCAACGATGTACATAACAACAGCATTCTTTTCATTGCGTTCGTTTACTGATGTTGTTGAGACCTCAGTAGACGGGATAATGCAGTTATGCGCAATTAACAATCAACAAACTCACGCACTGAGCACTTCCTTGCATAATTGCTGGCCGCACTGAAAGTTTTACATTAAGTAACGTAACATTGGTCAACAGTTTAAGGTTGGATTATGCGCAACATTTATTTAAATTCCACATTTATCATTTGCATTATTTTCATGTTTGTTTCATCTACGCAGCATAAATGTGTGTTGATTTTCGCCAGCAGGTCTCAGTGAATCTTCCATATTTTCAGTGTAGTTGTTAATTAGGTAATTTTGGTGCAAATTTAACGTTGGCGTTTACTTTGTTAATTTCCATGTGATGACTGAGCAACTATTTACAGATTTTCAAAGTCTAGCTTGTTTGACAATGTTGAAATTGATTTTGTTTGGAGTTTTGTTGGTCGGCCATCTTGTCATAACTCACCAACAACAACAAGTATGCAGAGTTGTTTGTGATGGACAAGAACAAGGATCTGAGATAGAACATTCCGGCTTGAAAGGTGCCAGAGGAGAGACTGGAAGACCAGGAAAGATGGGACCACGTGGACCTCAAGGTCACCGAGGTGAAAAGGGAGACCAAGGACCTGTGGCTGGCAAAGAAGATTTGATGAGACTTGTTACAGGTATAAGATTCTTCTCTAAACACTTCTCGACAAAATTTATTATTGGATAGGAAGCTTTAACAAACCAAGCAGTACAGATAGATATTTGATACAAACACAACAGTACAACAAATCCCCTACACGGTGAACTCTCATAAAATCATATTCAAGTAAATTCATCGAATATTTTATTCACAGAGTTGTCGAACAGAGTGAATCAACTGCAAGGTCAACTGAGTAACACTTCCAACAGTTGAGTTTCATATTCATATAAATTGATATCTCACAGATGTGTCAAGATAACAAATGCTAAAACCTTTGCCCGTAACTCACGTCATGACTCCCTTCTGCCCCTAGTGGTGTAAATACCTGCGTACTCACCAATCACGTGACAAAACTCAAATCCCCTTCGTAACGGAACAGTCCGTCGGGGTTACTACAGGTCACTCATGTCGTACCACCCACAATAAAAGCAGATTCTTTTTGAAAATAGTTTGTTTATGTCAAGTTGATTTTTGGTTGATTGAAACCAACCAGAATTCATCACAGTATTTCTGTAGGACTGGAAAATCTTCACGAATTTGTGCATTCCGAACCTTGCAGAACTTCCCCATTTCAAGGTCGCCAAAGTCTCAGATCTGAAGAAGAAGTTTACTGTGAAGATGGCTGGCAGGTATTCATACTGTGGTTAATATCACTAACACAGGGGTGGGCAATCCCTGGCACCAGCGCTATGTTGGGTAAGCGAGGTTATTATGCACGCCATGTAATTTACGATTTCACGCTACAATACTTAACCATACGCCCGGGATTGTGTTGTTTATAAAGGTCAGGAAATTACACACGAAAGTGAAAAGTCATATATTGACATGGAGGTCATCTAACTTTTTTAGACCAATTCGCCGAAAATCAGTGTCAAGCGTTTTACTTGATAAATACCAGGTGTTCCAGCGTCGTTATGATGGATCTGTTAGTTTCGATAGAGATTGGGTGGATTACAAGAACGGGTTTGGGGATCTATCAACAGAATTTTGGATGGGTTAGTATTCCAATAAAGCAATCCTTAACCAAGTACAAATGTTGCAAAACTTTGAATAATAGTTTGTTTTAGTTTAAAATGTACCGCTGGCATAAAATAAACGTGCTGTATTTTACGACGGTTCGTCTGCCATGCGGCGAGACTTCATCAGGTATTGATGCCGCAATTTCAAAGTAAACTACACCAAAACATTCAGGGGCACAAAAAAGAAAAAGGGACAGGTTGACACCACTTGTCAAATCACGTGACAGAGGCAAAACACGAAACACTGCGGGAGGCGCAATAGTTACAACAAATTGTTATAAACTGCAGGAAAGTAAACACATTGTTCTTTGTCACAAACAGTGGATGCGTCAACGACAAAGAACAATGTGTTTACTTTTGTTGTAACTGTTGCGCCTCCCGCAGTGTTTCGTGTTTTGCCTCTGTCACGTGATCTGACAAGCGGTGCCAACCTGTCCTTTTTTCTTTTTGTGGCCCTGAATGTTTTAGTGCAGTTTACTTTGAAATTGCGACATCAATACCTGAAGAAGTCTCGCTGAATGGCAGACGAAACGTCGTAAAAATACAGCACGTATATTTCATGCCAGAAGAGCGGTACATTTTAAATTGCAATATGCCCGTGGCAGCAACAGGAGTTCCACACTGTAAAAAGTTTCTGTTTATTTACAAGTTTTTTTTGTAAATTTTAACAAAAATATCAGTGTTTTTCTAAATTGTGGATTTTTGATGTTATTAAACATACATTTTTCGGTTTTCAACATATATTTTGAATTAAATTACAAAAAATGTATGCAAAAATTAAAAACAACATCTTTTTTGTCATTTAACAAAACTTTTATCAATTAAAAGCATGTTTCTTGACAGAATAAAAAATCGCACGAAAACGCTACCAAAGCCCTCAACACATCTGGTGCGTGTATTTGGGTTTGGTATTTAAAAAGATGTTATCCACACAAAAAATCATTTGTTGAAATGTGTTTAGGCGGTTTTAGAAACTAAAAATTTAATCAGATTTAACGACAAGTACAATAATTTATGCCGTCACGCTTAATCGAACAAGGCCTCGTGCTGCGAACATCCGGGCCTCTTTGTCAAGACGATATCTGAGAAAGACGTCGACGTTGTGATATCTTAGCTTTGATGTTAATATGTAGGTGTTTGGAAGTTTGGGTTTGTATATTAAATTTAATATATTTACCTAAATGGATAACATGTAAAAGTACCACTTTTAATAATATCCGTTTGTAGGATCTGTAACATTTTGATGGTGTGTGTTGAAGATGTATGTTAATTTTTGTGACCTTTGCGGCTCCAACGTAAGTAAATCAGTGGACACATATAACCAGCATATTGTAACGCATAGAAATGTGCACAACTATGTTTTTCGGTGTGGGTTTAAAAACTGCCAGATGTTTTTTAAAAAGTATACTTCAATGATGTCCCATTTCAACCGAAAACACAAAGCTCTAATCCCACCATCAAGAGTGGATGAAACTTGTGACAAGTGTTTTGTTTGTGAAATTATCACATGTGGACAGACTTTTCAATGCATCAAGGAATTTGTCAGTCACCTAAAACAGCACATCAGAAATGGATTTAAAATTATCTGTCCACATAAGAACTGCAATTTTAGGTATGACAAAGTAGCGTCTTTTTCAGCACATCTGTCAAGACACCATTCCCAAATAGTCGCACCCAATTTGTTGCAGACTGCCATAGCCACAAGCCAAGCAAAGTCACTGCCAATCACCTGCCAAATAGTTTCTGAACCAGATTCAACTTTAGATTTTAATAATTTAACGGAGGCAGATGTGGGTCATGCTTCTTCTGTGGCTATATCGAACCAAAGACAGGATTATAATGCACTTGGACGATGTTTTTTATATTTAGAAAGCAAACTTCTTGTACCACAATCATCAATGCAAGTGTTAGTTAATGAATTACACACATCATTACATTCATTTTCAGTGGTTGCTACACAACAGTTAAAAAATGAAATGCAAACACACAATTTTCCAGATGCACTTTTGTCATCTATAGAAAGTATTTGGAATGCTAATCCTGTAACAGCTGCATGCAATCTTCATTCAGGATTTTTGAGATCAGCTTTTTGCAGAACACAATATTATGAAAAAACGTTTGGTTATGTTCAGCCTGAAAGTTTATTTTTTGGTATAAATGAAAGGAAAACATGTTATGGGTACTACATTCCAATAAAAAAAAGTTTGACTTTGTTTCTGAAAAATGATTCTTTTAAGCAGCATTTGATCAAACCTACGTTGAAGTTAAAAAACAATACTTTTGAAGATTATTTTGATGGGAGCATCTATCAGATTGTAAATGAAAATATGTTGGACATTTTTTTGTTTCAAGATGCATTTGAAGTAGTAAATCCCCTGGGTTCTAGTCGTAAGAAACACAAACTTTTGGCAGTTTATGCAGTTATTGGGAATCTTCGGTCTGAAGTGCGTTACAAAGTTGACAACATAATCCTTGTAATGCTTTTTAAAGAGAAATACTGGAAGTGGTTTGGTCAGCAAAAAGTGTTTCATCAACTTGTTTATGACCTGAAAGAGATGGAGGTAGCTGGCATTGATTTCGGTCAATTAAATATGAAGTTTCGACTTTCATATATCTTGGGTGACAATCTTGGATCACATACTATTGGTGGATTTTTGGAGTCATTTTCTGGAGAACATTTCTGTAGATATTGTGACATTAAAAAGGGAAAGTTTTTAGCCTGTCCAGATAAACTTGGTGATCAACTAACAATGGAAAAGTATGAAAGTGCTTTAAAAATATTAAGGAACACACCTGCCACAAATTGCATGGGAATCAAGTTGTCAAGTATTTTCAACACCCTTGATAGTTTTCATGTTTCAGCTCCTGGACTCCCTCCTTGCATTGCCCATGATTTGCTGGAGGGGGTTGTTTCATATGATCTACCCTTGTTTATTAAAGCGTTGATAAATAAAAAATGCTTTTCTTTGGGGTATTTAAATCGACATGTGATGAGTTTTTCCTATTCAGAAACTGATGCATGCAACAAGCCTCCGCAGATACCCACTAACTGTTCTCGTCTTGTTGGACAAGCTGTGGAAAATTGGTGTTTACTGAGAATGCTGCCCTTATTTCTGTTCGAAAAGCTTGAAACTTTGGACAATGATGAGTGGAATTTGTGTGTTTTGTTAGCTGAAATTGTTAGTATTGTTTTCTCCCCCGAAATTAAAGCTGAAATTGTTTGCTATTTAAATTGTTTAATTAAAGACTATTTGTGTTTAAGGAAACGTTTCTTTCCGGGTTGTACTTTAAAACCCAAACACCACTATCTTATGCACTATCCGATGCTCATTTTCCAACTGGGACCACTCGTTAAATTTTGGACGCTACGATTTGAGAGTAAGCATTCTTATTTCAAAGAATGTGCAAAACGCTTTAAAAATTTTAAAAACCTTGCTTTTTCATTGTCACATAAGCACCAGCTTTATCATGCATATATATGTACCGGCAATGCTTTTGCACCAGCTGTTGACAACTATTCCCCGTGTTGTATTAATTTGCATGTACTTAAACGGAACATAATTAATTTTTTTGAAGAAAAAAATGTACCGTTTGCACATTGCTTGTTTTCAGAAAAAGTAGGTTTACATGGCACAGTTTATAAAAAAGGGTGTTTTGTTCTTTTGCAAAAACAAGGTATTTCCAATCCTCTTTTTGGAAAAGTTTTATTACTTGCAATTGTTAATCAAGATGTTTATGTAATTACTGAGTCTTACGAAACTAAGTTGATTGCTAATTCTGGTTTATATGAAGTGTGTAGTATTAAAAATGCATTTGTTTGTTGTAAAATTATCGACCTGGGAGATTTTTATCCTCTGCCTGCATATTCATTTGGGCAAAAAACAGTGCTGTGTTTGAAACATTGTATCATTTAGCTAAACTATATATTGCTCATTTAGTAAATTAGCTGCAAAATGTAACTGCATCTTTAACTTTTTTTCAGTGATTGTTATAGTATGTTTTGTTGCAAACGCAATGTCTGAAAAAAGTGATGATACTGTGGATTTACAACCATTTCGGGATGTATTGTATGAATGTTTTCCAAATTTGGAATCAAATGAAGAAGACAAACTTCTCGGATTATTCATGGAATTAGGAGCAGAGAAAACAGCTGACCTACAGTATATAAAAAATGAAGATATGATTGATGTGCTTCCCCCAATAAAACGGAGAAAGTTGATGGACTTCATAACCAAAATAAACAACCGCATGGAACCACCATTGGCAACTACTCCAATAACTTCAAGTCCTATTTCAAGTTCCCGTTCAGATGAAAGCTTATTGTTGCTTAATACTTCTGACTTTGATAGTTCATTTAAGATACCATGGCATAAAATGTCTTGTCAATTTATGTCAAAAATGGAGTCCAAAGTAAGGCCAGAAACATGGGAACGTAGAGAGTTTGTACGTATAGTCTGCAATGAAATGATGGACCAAATTCAATCTCCAATAAAAAGACAGGATTACAGAAGCATTGCAGCAACAATAGTTAAGATTTACCCTAAATCATTTCAAGACTTGGATATGGATGGAAAACTGATTGGAGATGGCTCCTACTCCTTAAGTTTACAGTTTGAGAGAAGGTTGGCCAACTCGACAAGAAATAAAACTTCCAAGGCCAGCACCCAATTAGGGAATGAATCTGAAGACAATGACCAGGTAGAATCAAGCAAACAGGCACTCTACACCATATATTTGCACAATATTCCATCAGTGGAGGTTGCCAAAGAAGAGCTTAATATTTGTTTTCTGTCGCTACAAAAACTAATTAACCAAGTCACACTCAAAGAAGTTAAAAATGACTGGCCATTTCTATTTGGTAAAACAGGCATGGACTTGTATTTTCAAAAAGTGACCGGCAAAGATTTTCAATCAGTATCCACAGCTATTGAACAGAAGATTGTACGAATTATCCAGTTTATGAGTTTCCAACAAATAAAGAAGCAAAATATCAAAAAGCTACTTCTACAAATAAATGAAATAAACACCAACACCAACAGCAGCAAAGCAAATGTTGCAGGAGTTATTCTGTTGTTGCTTGAATACTTTGGAGAAGAGCCAAAAGAACTTTTTATTTGTGTAAATGTAAGTATTGCTTTGCTTTCATGTAAAAACTAAACTAGATATGTCCTCTTCATAAAAACATGACCTTACATTTTAAGTTTTGCTAGATTTTAATTTAAAAAATTAAAATGCACTTAAATTTTTTGTAGGATGATGAACCATCCTATCCGAAGAACCCATGTATCGTTGCTTATGGTTAGTATGTACTGAAATTACATATGATAGTGAAACAACTATTCTTAAGTATTGGACTTGGATTTTATATATACAGCATATATATTGTTATCTTTTCTGCAATTGCCTTTTTTGTGTTTAGGAACTTCTCCATTGGAAGCAACACAATTCACTGTTGCAGTGGATGGTCAAATACTGTTTGAAAATATTTTTACTTCAATGGATGCAGTGTGCATCTGCTTTGCGGCATACTATAATTTCAACATACAGTATCCTGGGAGCATAGAAATAACACTTGAATTCATACAAAGGTAATAAAACAAAAATTCCAAAGTATATGCTTGTGTAAAATCTTGTGTGATAAAATTATCAAACTTATTCTCCTGCATGCTCAATGTTTAAGTTATTTCATGTCATTTACAATAACAATTAACCTTGTCCATATGCATCTCAATCAGGAACTTCTGTGACATAAATCCGACACAAACCAAAACTTCGGCCAAGAAGTCAAGAGTGAAAGGAATACACACAAAAATCCTTAACTTTTACAAGGCCTTCAGCTCATTTGAGGAGAAATGATAAAGTCATCATGATAAAGTCAACAGTTGTGTTCGTTATCTTTCCCTTCGTTTTTTTTTATACGTGTGCCACTGCTCGTTATAAAATGGCTTCTGTAACAAGCCCTTTTTTATATGTGGGCACCTCTGGGTATGCATGCATTTATGTCTATTATCAAATAAAACAGACTGCCAGGAATTACAGAAAAAGTGTTGTTTTTACATATTTTTAAAAATAATTGAAAGCAAACCGATGTAGCATACAAATACATACAATGTATGTTTGTGTGAGTTACATATTTGTAGATGTAAATTTACATATGCCGTATGGCGACTGTGCTGCCAAAGAAATTATGTAAAAAAACAGAAAAAACTTTTTACAGTGCAGGTTTGTTTTACTGAACACATTGTTATAACTTGTGCACACCCAGTTTATATACAGGGGAACTAAACAACACGTTTCAAGTACGCTACGTAACAATCCTAGAGTCAATATAACAGTATCAGTTAATCCAATTTAAATTCCAGTGTTTTCAGCAATATTATTACAACCAACAAATTTTATCAGGTTTGGAAAAACTGCATCAAATCACCAGTGCGTCCACTAGATGTCGTCTTCGTGTTGACCTTCAGGATTTTTCCGGAGGTCAAGGTTTTGCCGAGTATAGGTAAGACTATAACGAATTTAACGTTTTCAATTTAATGCCATTGTTTCAACGATAATTTACCCGATGCTATCATGTCGTCATAACTAACAAAATCTTAAAAGACATTAGGGAAATACCCCCCTTATTACGTCAGATTCACAAAATTCGTGTTTTAAGTTTGAAGCAACACAGGATATTCTTGCTGTGTTTCAATGCATTTACTCGGTTCGGAATAATTATGAAACAAAAAGTTTAGATACCGCACACACATAGGGATGGTAATCAAATCGTAACGACCCCACATCACCACTCTTGAGGTTTGCGCGATCGCTTGGTCGCGGATTGCCGGGACCGAGCTCAGTGGGGCTCGGATTGGGTCGAACGCCACCTTTTTGCGCTTAGAGAATGTGGCTGCAGAAAATTTTCTTGCCCTTGATTCCAAATCTTCTGAAGCGTAGGCATATGGAAGTCAGTTCAAGCGAAATTAACCACGACCAAACCGTTTGACAATTGATGGCAGCAATTCAGTGAATATTAGTGCTGTGTCCCACATCGATATATGGGATCAAATGATTATTATATTCTCCATCTAACACCCATGCATAATCCAGTGTTTGAAATTTCGATTTTCTGCCCAACATTCTCGGCTCCCAATGTTTTGAATGAGGCAACAAAAATCCCGTAATCGCGACGTGTAAGACGCTGGCGCAACTTGATTGTCAGTGTATAAGTTGTATAGTGTAAACACTCTGTGTTCTCTTTGCCCACCCCTGGGTTAGCTGCTGGTCGTTGCGTGGTTGATTGGATATTGTTGGGTCTCTATGCAAGAAAATGGGTGCATTGGCCTGCAGAGTTAATTCCTTAGGCCAAGTGGTTCTTATCCGGTGGGAAATTTTAGTGTTGTTGGTTGAATTAGTCGGCACCGAAATACACAAAAGTAGTCGGAAAAGAAATATAATGATATGTATTCACTGTGTGTTGAACACTTATTGGTAATTGGTAATGCCATGCGGTAGAAAAAGTTACAAAAGTATAACAGATATAGCGAAAATACAATAATTAAATTCCTAATCAAAAAATTTAATCACCAGAGGGAAATAAAGATTCCGTTTACACTGGAAGTGGGAAATGAGATAAAAAAGGTTAAGAACCACTGCCTTAGGCGACAGTGTTGCAGGAAAGTGTGTTGCCCAGATGAGTTTATGCTGTCGTTGTTGCCCAACTCCTTGTGGTAAAATCTTGAGTGCCAAGTACTGACCTTTGCCAAAACGTTGCGTCTTGACTGGAAAGTTAGATTTATCCGCTTTGTTCTTCAGCTACAATAAAACCTCTTTGTAATCGCCTTAAATGAACGTTTAACCGAGGCACACGTACCCTGCCAGCAGTGACGTAGGATCAGAAATATTAAGAAACTCTGTCACAAACAACATAGTTAAATGCGGGTTACAGAATAGTCTCGGCAAAAACTCATCTAACTTTTGCTTCTCCTGTAAGATATTCCAAATACATCTTGCAATGTCAGCATCGTATGCTTGATTGACATCTTATTTAAATTGAACAGGTTTCAGGTTGCTTAAAAATTGACCTCCAGTCGTTTGTGAACTTAAAGTTGAAAAATAACTGGGTTTCCTTCTCAAAACTTCTAATCCCACCTTGTGTTTATTGCTTAGTTGACAAATAATTATCCCACACAACACAACACAATGTATGACACATGTCGTTTATTACGTCATAAAGGGTTTTATGTTTAACAATAATTTCCATGAGCAACAAACCAATGTAAGCGGATTGATTTAAAACAACAAATTATCCGTTGTTATTTAAATTACTTTGCATTAAATTAAACATTATGACATTGTTGTTTTCAGTACTTTCAGCATTGGCGATGAAGGAAGTTCTTACACAATTACTATATCCGGATATTCGGGAAACATAGGAGATTCCATGGCATATAATAACGGGATAGGATTTTCAACCCGCAGCAGAGACAATGATGAGTGAGTAATAATGATACAACGTGTCTGATTATATTTCTGTTTTACTAACGAAGTAAATCAAGTTGTTTAGAAAAAGATGAAATGCATTTCCTCAAATAGTTGATTTTCGTTGACAAAGTTAACCGCCCACCCTAAATCAACAATTGTAAAAATCAATTACTCTGAAACAGGGGGTTGCGTTAAAGTTTTAGTTAAACACAAGTTTTAACTGAGTTTAAATAAGTTGTAACACAGAGTTGTTGACAACCGACTTAATTATAATTGCAGGCGGGGAGATAATTGTGCTGTGACTCTTGGTGGAGCTTGGTGGCATCGTAGTTGTTCACATGCCAAACTCAATGGTCCGTGGTCGAGAATTTCTACTGTTAGCAACACTATGAGTTGGTATAGATGGAAAAACTCATGGAGCGGAATAATGAGTTCTAAGATGAAAGTGAAATGCGAATAATTGTTGCGGAGGTTTAAAGTGACGAAAATTAACATTGCGTCGTTAGTAACCATGGCAACGTTGTGTTGATTTACAATTATTGACACACATTGTAAATACTTTCACCAGTTTTGATAAAGGCTTTAAATCGTAAATAACAGGAAAGCAATTATACCGAACCGAATTTATTTCACAAATCCTTACAATTTTTGTGTTAAAAGCGAACTTCACCTTTCTGCATGTTTGTTATTATCATGGTATTTGTAGGGCGTTACTTAAAACGTCTACACAAATAATAACACTGACGTATATCTGACTCCTGATAAAAAGGCTGCTATCAAACCCAAAGTCAATCGATCAGTTTAATACATAATAAACAAGCGCACGAGGATTAACAATAACACGTTACAAACCACGCGTACAAAAAGTCTTTGTCCTGTTTGTCCTTTGTCCTCTGTCCCTTCGTATCTTTTTTACGCAAAAGACATGTGGCCTATATAGAAAATGCATACCGGGTTATTTGAGTTCGGATTACCACGTGACTCATTTGAAAAGGCGGCTTGTTGCTGGAAGTGTCAACGAACGAATAGCACGTTCGCCGTAAATGAGTTGAACTTGGTTTACAGCGTGATTATTATCCGACGTTAATAAAAAAACGGTTGATGCCAGAAAAACACAACATAACAATTGCAAATATGACGTCGACACTACTTATTATTACATTTTGTGTGTTTCGGATGCTACTTCTTCCATAGAATTATGTCAACGTGTCAATTAGATATTGACAACATATTCCGTTTTATCATTCCTTGTATATCATGTCGTTGTTGTAATATCGCATGCAACCGTTTCCATGCTTTATGTTGATAATCCATGTAAATATAAACATTGTACCATCAGATTTGAAAGTTGATTTCTGATTCGAGGATGTCAGTAAATTTGATTCAGTTCAGTTTGGCTTTCTCTGATAAACCCCAAAAATGCAGTCACGCCAATTCACCGCTAATATTTACAGAAATGCGCGGATATCGCGGCGCCATTTCACCGACTTATGGGAAAGGTTTAATGTGAGGGTAAATTGTGTAGCAAGGTTTCTTGTCAACACACAGATCCTCATTGCAGCCCAAATGATGACGTACGCTGTACTGCATCAGGGGATCTTCTGTGACTTTGAGGTGAGTTGGACTCGTCTTCCGTTTACTGGGGCGAACTTCCGTGAATTCTTCGTTGAGATTTGGCTTGGGGGTGGAAGTTGATGATGGAGATGGTTGCACGCTGTTGCTTGAGGTTGAGGCGGTATTATTTGTTATGTTTTTTTACCATACCGGGATTGGAACCCAGAATGTCCTGGGCACGAATCCCAATCAGGTTTTCATTTTAGTATATGGGTCGGGCGCTTGACCAATGTTGCCAATTACACGCTTGCTTCAGCATACTGTGGTGGCGCACCGCCTCGACGTCAGAAGTCGCTTCATTGTGCTGATCAGGTGTGACGTCAGTCGTCTCAGTTTGCGGCGGATGATCAGTGACGCCAGTTGTCACATTAAAAAGATATCATTGTGAGGCAGGATTACTTTTTCTCATCGAAACTCGGTTTTACTATTACTAAAAGTATTACATGCAAATTATCCAAATCCTGACGGTTTACTCGCATCACCAAAATAAATGAAATTCCATTGATCGGCCAGCAATGTGTGAATTTAGTCGAGAAAACGATGGCGCAGAAACCTTTTAAGAGTTTGCAAGACATTTAGTTTTTGTCGCAGCACCAAAATGAATGCAATTCGTTGATGGGTAAAAAAAAATGGTTTAAATTTAGACAATCAAGCGATGGAAGAGAGCATTGTCGAAAGAGTTCAAAGCTCTATTACTTTGCTTACGTTGACGAAGCATCGCGTGGATTCTCTTAATTTTGAAAGTAATTGCCAAGTTACTGACAAACCTTCAGTCTGATTACCTTTAAGTGTGTTGGATGTTTTTCAGCCTTGATCTGTGTGAGAATGGGTGACGTAGCATATGACTGAATGATGAATTGTGGGACATTAAACCTATTCAATATATGCTTATATTTAGTAACCTTCTTCCGTTTGAAATATACGTCATCAAATATACGTCACGAAAACCAAAGTAATTGATTGAACTAATGGTTATGCACATAGCGCCTGTCATGAATGAGTGATGATCATTAATAATTTCAGTTAGAGTTGATTTAATTAAAAATCAGTCCGTCATCTGAAAATGGTTTGGTCGTTTCGTCATCTTGATAAACGATTGCTATAACGGTTAAAGCTTATTGAAACAAATGAACAGATATCAGTAGGTTGAGGTTTTGCCAGTAGATACGAAGCTTTGAACTCAGAGTGCAGACCTTTTATTAACAGAGGAATATTTATAATAGAAAAATACATCGCAAATCATTTTCGGGGATGTTTACGAGATAAAACTATTAATGTTGCGATTGCTTGCTTGGTGAATTTAAAATATTTGCAGAAATTTGTCCTTTATTTAAGCGCAAATTAACTTCAAATATTCTTGATATCTTTACGTTTCCTGTTTACTTGTAACCGATGTTCTGTCATTTTATGTAGCAATCATAGTGTGTTATGTTCTGTGTGCTGGGTGAAGGTATAGCTATGAATCAAAATGACAATTTTACGACAACTTCTATTATGACATCATAACGTTTAACTTACTGAAACTATGATGTCACAAACAAAAGGTTGCGGAACACTCGGCTTACGTAAGAATTAAAATTATATATTGGCAAACAAATTACACGAGAAGAAAGGCTGGGTGACGGCTAAGGTGAAATTTTAGAGCGCGTTTGCAAGAAATTTTGTGGTAAAAGCAAAGTTTAAGTGGTTTTCGGGTTTGGATTATTATTCATGGTGAGACAGGATTCCTTTTTCTAAATAAAATTTGGTTTTATTATTAAAGTGTTACTTACAAATTTTTCTAAAAAACTGATGGTTTACTCACAGCACCAAAATGAATGCAATTCGTTGATGGGGAAGAAATGATTTAAATTTAGACGATTGAACGATGGAAAAGAACGTTGTCGAAAGAATTCAAAGCTCTAATTACTTTGCTTGCGTTCGCGTGAATTCTCTTAATTTTGAAAGTAATTGCCAAGTTACTGACAACGCTTCAGTCTGATTACCTTTAAGTTTGTTGGATGTTTTTCAGCGTTGATCTGTGTGAAAATGGATGACGTAGCATATGACTGAATGATGAATTGTGGGACATTAAACCTATTCAATATATGCTTATATTTGGCAATATTCATCCGTTTGAAATACGCGTCATCAAATATACGTCACGAAAACCAAAGTAATTGATTGAACTAATGGTTATGCACACAGCGCCTGTCATGAATGAGTGATGATCATTAATAATTTCAGTTAGAGTTGATTTAATTAAAAATCAGTCCGTCATCTGAAAATGGTTTGGTCGTTTCGTTATCTTGATAAACAATTGCTATAACGGTTAAAGTTTATTGAAACAAATGAACAGATATCAGTAGGTTGAGGTTTTACCAGCAGATACGAAGCTTTGAACTCAGAGTGCAGACCTTTTATTAACAGAGGAATATTTATAATAGAAAAATACATCGCAAATCATTTTCGGGGATGTTTACGAGATAAAACTATTAATGTTGCGATTGCTTGCTTGGTGAATTTAAAATATTTGCAGAAATTTGTCCTTTATTTAAGCGCAAATTAACTTTAATATTCTTGATATCTTTACGTTTCCTGTTTACTTGTAACCGATGTTCTGTCATTTTATGTAGTAATCATAGTGTGTTATGTTCTGTGTGCTGGGTGAAGGTATAGCTATGAATCAAAATGACATTTTTACGACAACTTCTATTATGACATCATAACGTTTAACTTACTGAAACTATGATGTCACAAACAAAAGGTTGCGGAACACTCGGCTTACGTAAGAATTAAAATTATATATTGGCAAACAAATTACACGAGAAGAAAGGCTGGGTGACGGCTTAGGTGAAATTTTAGAGCGCGTTTGCAAGAAATTTTGTGGTAAAAGCAAAGTTTATGTGGTTTTCGGATTGGGATTATTATTCATAGTGAGACAGGATTCCTTTTTCTAAATAAAATTTGGTTTTATTATTAAAGTGTTACTTACAAATTTTTCTAAAAAACTGATGGTTTACTCGCATCACCAAAATGAATGCAATGCTATTGACCGGTCAGTAATGTGTGAATTTAGCCGAGGAAATGATGGAAAAGAAACCTTTCAAAAGACTCCAAAGTAATTAAATATATTTCCTCTTTAAACGCATCGTCGTGTGTCAAAATGTTGTCGGATTTAAATCACTAAATGTCCAAAGTAATTGTATGTTGTGTTCTATATTCTGTCTAATGTTGTGGGGGTGTTTTAGGCGCGCTTGCAACAATTTATCGTTGAATGGAACAATCGTTTTGCATCAGATGATTTCGCAAACCAGCTTGGTGAATGTGTTATTTTTGTTCAGCTTCAAGGTGTTGGGAGTATATTGTGTTTTTGGTTTAATTAGAAACCTCTCCAGTTCCGTGGTGTCTTGCTGTCGCGTTACGTTGTTCTATATTAAAAACAGTGTGTTATGTTCTGTGTGCTGGGTGAAAGTATAAGTGGAATTTCAGAGCGCGTTTGCAAGACATTTAGTTTTGGTCGCAGCAACAAAATGAATGCAATTCGTTGATGGGGAAGAAATGGTTTAAATTTAGACGATTAATAGGGGAGATAGCATAAGACTGATTGATGAATTGTGGGACATTAAACCTTTTCATTATATGCTTATATTTAGCAAACTTCATCCATTTGAAATAAGCGTCATCAAATGTACGTCGCGAGAAGCAAAGTAATTGATTGCACACAGCGTCTGTCACGAATGGGTGATGATCATTAACAATTTAAGTTGCAGTTAATTAAACCAAAAATTTCGTCGTTTCGTCATCTTTATAAACAATTGCAAATTAGAGCTTATTGAAACAAATGAACAGATATCAGTAGGTTGAGGTTTTGCCAGTAGATACGAAGTTTTGAACTCAGTGTTCAGAGCTTTTTATAAACAAAGGAATATTTTTGTGAGAAAAAAACATCGCAAATCCATTTTCGGAAATATATACGAGATAAAACTATTATTATTGCGATTTTTAATTTGCTTTAAACCTTTAAATTTCTTGTTTACTTGTAGCGTGTGTTCTTTCATTTTATATAGCAATGATGTTAAAGTATTATTTGCAAGCTTTCCTGGTTTGTTATCTGCAATGCAAGAATCAATGCAATTCGTTGACAGGTAAGCTGCGTTTCAAATTTACTCATAAAATTTTCGTCTGCTAAAGTCTACTAAATATTTCGTTTCCACAGCAACGTGTGACACAAAGTTATCAGATTTAAATCACTCAATTTCAAAAGTAATCTGCCCACCCAACTGCTTGAGACAATATTCGGATTTGTGTGGAAGTGATGATTACGCCTCTGGTCCCCTTTGTCTGGCTGCAATGCATGCAGGACTGATGGATAGTAAGTTACAGTGACAGTACCCTGGCATGTTTACCAGATTTTCTTTGATATGAACTCAAACCAAATATTTTTGTAAAGATGATGGAGGCTACTTTGAAGTATACAAAAGTGATCCAATATATGAATATAAAGGATTGGAGAGGAACGGAGTGAAAAGCAAATCTTGTTCGTTTGCAAAATGGTCGTACACATTTGAAAGTAAGCTATGCTCCGGGTAGCGTTTTGGTTAGAATAAATAATTACTATTTATGTAAATATAGTGAAATGTAGCACGACAGGAAACAGTGAGTTTTCTGTAACTGATGTATTTTGTCCACCTGGTTGTTCGTCCAACTACGTCTGTGGAACAAATTTGTACAACAAGAATTCCTCGGTTTGTGCCTCTGCCATTCACGCTGGTATCTTGTCGCGTAAGTTGGTGTAATTAACACTTTGTGGTTTCTTTGAATCAACCATGAATATTTTCAGGAAGTGGAGGATACGTGACGTTTTATTTGAGAAACGGAAGACGCTCATTTATTGGTTCGACCAAGGGTGGTGTTACCAGCAAATCGTGTGGTTCATCAAGTCAATACTTTTCGTTCACTCGTAAGTTAACAAAAATCCTTCTAACAGTAAACAGGGATTGAAAGTGAAAAGAAGTGATAAATGAAATAACGCTTGTTTTCCAATATTTCAGATGAAGATTGTTTGAGAACTTGTTCTAACAACGGTGAATGTTTGTCTGGAGTTAACGACCAACATTGTTCTTGCAACCCCGGGTTGATCGGGTCAGACTGTGAAATAGGTAAGAAATTGCCCTGAAAGCTGGAATATTTGGTACTAAATGCGCCAAGTAAGTCGTAAACGATTTGAAAGTGCAAATTACGCTTTAAAAATAATACGCTACAACTCACATTGATTCTGGCGCCAATCTTTTCTTAGCTGACGTCAACCAACAGGAAGAAAATGTTAATTATTTCATGTTGTAATGTTTTTCATGTTTAAGCAGCAGAATATTTGATAGTTCTGAATTTTCGGCCTTTCGAACTTTCACTTATAGCCGTGTTGAAGGTGCTGTTCTTAATGAAGTTCATGCCTCGCGTTTACTTCGGAGCTAAATGCCACTAAGCATGTAACAGTCCACTGAAATTGATCGTAATTATCATATTCAGATATAAACGAATGCGCGAATCTAATGCACAACTGTCATCAACATGCAACTTGCATCAATACCGTCGGCAGTTTTCAATGTTCTTGCAACGCAAACTACACAGGAGATGGCATTGATTGTTGTAAGTTTGACGTCGTTTTTACAATATTCAAATACAGGGATTCCAACCTCCGGGCCACGAACCGGTTAGAGTCCGTGATTCATTTGTAAACGGTCAGTAGAAAATTGAAAAATTATGGCATTTTTTGAGGAATGTCACATTCTAACTGTGGTTATAATCGAATTACAGACAAAATAAACTACTTTTTACGCAACCTATTACACTATAGTGTGCTGTAGGGCTGTGAAGTCAACTCTTTCCTTGGAGTAAGAATGCAAATTCAGATCATGAAACTTGATTCCTTTTTAGATCCAGATTTCTGTGCACAAAATCCTGGTATTTGCCAGAACAATGGAACTTGCATGGATACAAAAACCTCCTACAATTGTTCATGTGCCCACGGGTACAGCGGATCACATTGCGAAAAAGGTAAGATTTTGTAGTTTTGTGTTTAATTTCTCCTTTGGATGAAAGGAATGCAATTTATTAACAATGTTTATGCAAAAGACTTGAAAATGCCAGGAAAATTCTGCCTAAAAATAATACGCTACAACTCATATTGATTCTGGCGACTACATATTCTTAGCTGACGTCAACCAACAGGAAGAAAATGTTAATTATTTCATGTTGTATTGTTTTTCATGTTTAAGCAGCAGAATATTTGATAGTTCTGAATTTTCGGCCTTACGAAATTTCACTTATAGCCGTGTTGAAGGTGCTGTTCTTAATGAAGTTCATGCCTCGCGTTTACTTCGGAGCTAAATGCCACTCAGTATGTGACAGTCCACTGAAATTGATCGTAATTATCATATTCAGACATAAACGAATGCGCGAATGTAATGCACAACTGTCATCAGCATGCAACTTGCATCAACACCGTCGGCAGTTTTCAATGTTCTTGCAACGCAAACTACACCGGAGATGGCATTGATTGTTGTAAGTTTGACGTCGTTTTTACAATATACAAATACAGGGATTCCAACCTCCGGGCCACGAACCGGTTTGAGTCCGTGATGCATTTGTAACCGGTCAGTAGAAAAAAAGGGAAAATTTAATGTCATTAATTTGAGGATGCCACATGCTGTCCTACATGACAACCAGCTAAACGAAAATGCCTCGCGTGCCTGACTGTCAATATCATTGAAATACGGACTAAATAAAACCCACTTTTAAACAATCTATCACCATAGTGTTCTGTAGGGCCGTGAAGTCAACTCTTCCCTGGAAGTAAGAATGCAAATTCAGATCATGAAACTTGATTCCTTTTTAGATCCAGATTTCTGTGCACAAAATCCTGGTGTTTGCCAGAACAATGGAACTTGCACTGACACAAAAACCTCCTACAATTGTTCATGTGCCTACGGGTACAGCGGATCACATTGCGAAAAAGGTAAGATTTTGTAGTTTTGTGTTTGATTTCTCCTTTGGATGAAAGAAATGCAATTTATCAACACTGTTCATGGTGTTCGAAACATAGGCTCGTTTCCAACCTGCAAGGACGCGTTACAAAACGGCCTTAACGTAAGCGGAGTCTACAGTTTAACTTCTCCTCTGACTTTCCAGGGATATTGCGACATGGATGGTGGAGCTTGGCTGGTAAGTTTGCCTCTCGAGGCTAGAACTGTATCCTAAGTTTAATGGTTGGGGAGCGTTCGGTGGTCGTTTACATGACAAGTTATTGTCTGAACATCTTACCTTGGTTATGATAAATACCAGGTGTTCCAGCGTCGTTATGATGGATCTGTGAGTTTCGATAGAGATTGGGTGGATTACAAGAACGGGTTTGGGAATCTATCAACAGAATTTTGGATGGGTTCGTATTCCAATAAAGCAATCCTTAACTAAACGCCTTTCAAGTTTGAAAAAATATGAACACAACTGCTGTTAAATTTTGAATAATAGTTGGTTTTGAATTTAATACCCAGTTAGAATCAAAATAACGGTATCAGTTAATCCAATTTAAATTCCAGTGTTTTCAGCAATATTATTACAACCAACAAATTTTATCAGGTTTGGAGAAACTGCATCAAATCACCAGTGCGTCCACTAGATGTCGCCTTCGTGTTGACCTTCAGGATTTTTCCGGAGGTCAAGGTTTTGCCGAGTATAGGTAAGACTATAACGTATTTAACGTTGTTCCAACGTCAATTTAATGCCATTGTTCCAACGATAATTTACCCGATGCTGCCAGGTCGTCATAACTAACAAAATCTTAAAAGTCATCAGGGGAATACCCCCTGTTGCGACCTATATGCCAATTATGAGCCTCAATCCGGTACTTAACAATATTATTTATGATCGATGGGGAATCCTATTTGATTAACGCATTTGACATAAGATTGCACGTGAGTTCTAATTGTTGTGTTTTCCTAACCTGACTTTAATTGAAACTTGATGCAAACATTCCAACAATATTCATTTAAAATGAACAATTTTGGATACGAAATTAACATGCGCAATTATATCAACGCCAAACTGATTGAATTTACGCCCAAACGCACAAACAAAATTGAATAGAACCAAATCACAAAACCGATGAACTGAGATGAGCACAGTACAGCTACGCTGCCCTGCCTCGGCCCTCAGCTGAACGCATACGGAAAGTTACATTATTTAAACCGGAGAGAAACAAAGTAATCAAAGTGTTTGTGAGAAGAAAGACGATGAAAGAAAGCTGCGGACATGGAAGAAAGGTCAATTACTGAAAGACAATGAAGGACAGTCACATGGGAAAACTTAAAGTCTCAAAGCGACCAAGTCACTTGAGATTAATATGACGCAAAACAGCTGTTAAACCATATCACACAAAAGCCCAAAAAAGACACAAATCACATGAATGGTCAGCTGTTGCTATCGCTAAATTTTGAAATGAATCCCGCTTGCCAAGACGATCTAAAAATACCAATTACCCAACCCAGTGGAGTGAGACGCCAAAATGACAACTGGCCATGCAACCTTAAGTCCATTAATGCAACCGTTGACATGTAACGGAAAATCACGTTACACCCCCCTTATTACGTCAGATTCCCAAAATTCGGGATTTAAGTTTGAAGCAACACAGGATATTCTTGCTGTGTTTTAATGCATTTACTCGGTTCGGAATAATTATGAAAACAAAAAGTTTAGATACCGCACACACATAGGGATGGTAATCAACTCGTAACGACCCCACATCACCGCTCTTGAGGATCCCTTGGTCGCGGATTTGCGCGATCCCTTGGTCGCGGATTGCCGGGACCGAACTCAGTGGGACTCGGATTGGGCCGAACGCCACCTTTTTGCGCTTAGAGAATGTGGCTGCAGAAAATTTTCTTTCCCTTGATTCCAAATCTTCTGAAGCGTACAGGCATCTGGAAGTCAGTTCAAGCGAAATTAACCACGACCAAACCGTTTGACAATTGATGGCAGCAATTCAGTGAATATTAGTGCTGTGTCCCACATCGATATATGGGATCAAATGGTTATTATATTCTCCATCTAACACCCATGCATAATCCAGTGTTTGAAATTTCGATTTTCTGCCCAACATGCTCGGCTCCTAATGTTTTGAATGAGGCAACAAATATCCCGTAATCGCGACGTGTAAGACGCTGACACAACTTGATTGTCAGTGTATAAGTTGTATAGTGTAAACACTCTGTGTTCTCTTTGCCCACCCCTGGGTTAGCTGCTGGTCGTTGCGTGGTTGATTGGATATTGTTGGGTCTCTATCCAAGAAAATGGGTGCATTGGCCTGCAGAGTTAATTCCTTAGGCCAGTGGTTCTTACCCGTGGGAAATTTTAGGGTTGTAGGTGGATAATCAGTCGGCACCAAAATACACAAAAGTAGTCGGAAAAGAAATATAATGATCTGTATTCACTGTGTGTTGTACACTTATTGGTAATTGGTAATGCCATGCGGTAGAAAAAGTTAAAAAAGTATAACAGATATAACGAAAATACAATAATCAAATTCTTAGTTAAAAAATGTAAATACCAGTGGGAAATAAGGATTCCGTTTACACTGGAAGTAGGAAATGAGATAAAAAAGGTTAAGAACCACTTAAAAAAGGTTGAGGAAAATCTGTTGCCCAGACGAGTTTATGCGGTCGTTGTTGCCCAAGTCCTTGTGGTAAAATCTTGAGTCCCAAGTACTGACCTTTGCCAAAACGTTGCATCTTGACTGGAAAGTTAGAATTATCCGCTTTGTTCTTCAGCTACAATAAAGCCTCCTTGTAATCCTCCAGTCGTTTGTGAACTTAAAGTTGAAAAATAACTGGGTTTCCTTCTGAAAACTTCCAATCCCACTCTGTGTTTATTGCTTAGTTGACAAATAATTATCCCACACAACACAACACAATGTATGACACATGTCGTTTATTACGTCATAAAGGGTTTTATGTTTAACAATCATTTCCATGAGCAACAAACCAATGTAAGCGGATTGATTTAAAACAACAAATTATCCGTTGTTATTTAAATTACTTTGCATTAAATTAAACATTATGACATTGTTGTTTTCAGTACTTTCAGCATTGGTGATGAAGGAAGTTCTTACACAATTACTATATCCGGATATTCGGGGGATATATCAGATTCCATGGCTGGGTCCCGCAATCTAAACGGGATGAGATTTTCAACACGCAGCAGAGACCATGATGAGTGAGTAATAATGATACAACGTGTCTGATTATATTTCTGTTTTGCTAACGAAGTAAATCGAGTTGTTTTAAAAAAGATGAAATGCATTTCCTCAAATTAGTTGATTTTCGTTGACAAAGTTAACCGCCCACCCTAAATCAACAATTGTAAAAATCAACTGCTCTGAAACAGGGGGTTGCGTTAAAGTTTTAGTTAAACACAAGTTTTAACTGAGTTTAAATAAGTTGTAACACAGAGTTGTTGACAACCGACTTAATTATAATTGCAGGTATCGAAGAGGTAATTGTGCTGTGACTTGGGGTGGAGCTTGGTGGCATCGTAGTTGTTCAGATGCCACCCTCAATGGTCCGTGGTCGAGAACTTCTACTGCTCACAACACTATGAGTTGGTTCTATTGGAAAAACTCATATGGCGGAATTATGAGTTCTAAGATGAAAGTGAAATGCGAATAATTGTTGGGGAGGTTTAAAGTGACGAAAATTAACATTGCGTCGTTAGTAACCATGGTAACGTTGTGTTGATTTACAATTATTGACAGACATTGTAAATACTTTCACCAGTTTTGATAAAGGCTTTAAATCGTAAATAACAGGAAAGCAATTATACCTAACCGAATTTATTCCACAAATCCTTACAATTTTTGTGTTAATGGCGAACGTGTTTCATGTTTGTTATTATCATGGTATTTGTAGGGCGTTACTTAAAACGTCTACACAAATAATAACACTGCCGTATATCTGACTCCTGATAAAAAGGCTGCTATCAAACCCAAAGTCAATCGATCAGTTTAATATATAATAAACAAGCGCACGAGGATTAACAATAACACGTTACAAACCACGCCTACCAAAAGTCTCTGTCCTATATGTCCTTTGTCCTCTGTCCCTTCGTATCTTTTTTACGCAAAAGACCTGTGGCCTATATAGAAAATGCATACCGGGTTATTTGAGTTCGGATTACCACGTGACTCGTTTGAAAAGGCGGCTTGTTGCGGGAAGTGTAAACGAACGAATAGCACGTTCGCCGTAAATCAGTTAAACTTGGTTTACAGCGTGATTATTATCCGACGTTAATGAAAAAACGGTTGATGCCAGAAAAACACAACATAATAATTGCAAATACGACGTCGACACTACTTATTGTTACATTTTGTGCGTTTCGGATGCCACTTCTTCCATAGAATTATGTCAACGTGTCAATTAGATATTGACAACATATTCCGTTTTATCATTCCTTGTATATCATGTCGTTGTTGTAATATCGCATGCAACCGTTTCCATGCTTTATGTTGATAATCCATGTAAATATAAACATTGATCCATCAGATTTGAAAGTTGATTTCTGATTCGAGGATGTCAGTAAATTTGATTCAGTTCAGTTTGTCTTTCTCTGATAAACCCCAAAAATGCATTCACGCCAATTTACCGCAAATATTGTAGGAATGTGTGTTGTTTGATTGTTTGAACTGCGTGTTCAACTGCGATATGCGTTTCCCTGTCTCCCGACTCCTCTTCGTAACTAACCAAACTTGTGTTCGTTTGTTTTATTCACCAAAGACGAAAGATATATATGCAGAATACAACTGAGCCCCAGAGTAGAATATACAGACGGTGATTCTGCGCTAAAGGCGAACCAAAATGTAGAATGGAATGGTGAAACTACACTAGGCAGAAGCCCAGCGCAGAGTGAATTCGGACCACAGAAACCACAGATTTAAAGACAATTCATATTAACCAGTTATGCGGCTTGCGTGAGAACCGCGATACATAATTACATGTTACGAGCGATTCTCCTGTGTCGTTCCAGAAAATGGGAGTTACACTTCCTGGTACGAACTGCTAAGTCACTCTCATTACGTCACGGCATAAACGTTACAATATTTGCAGAAATGCGCGGATATCGCGGCGTCATTTCACCGACTTATGGGAAAGGTTTAATGTGAGGGTAAATTGTGTAACAAGGTTTCTTGTCAACACACAGATCCTCATTGCAGCCCAAATGATGACGTCACGGCCGTGGGCCTTCGAGTGGCGTCTGTCACGTGTTTTATTTGTGTTGTTGTTTTTGTCTGTTAAGTTACCTTCCTACTTCTGCACACACCTTGCTGCAACTCATTCTTACTTGACACTGATGATGAACACAGTGGTGTTTGAAACGTTTGCTTCGGCATGAGTAGCATACTAGCTTTGGCTTTCCTTTACAAATCATTTTCTTGTCACCTCCCAAGGTTACACCTTATACACTCTTGTGTAATAACCTAACTTAACACAGCAGTTTGTGGAGGACACAGACGCGTCTGATGCGTCTGCCGGTTGCATTCCATGGAAGAATGTAGATGGCATGGAGAGAGTGAAGTTTTGTAGAATTGATTCCTGAACTCGAAATAAATTACTCGATAAATAGAATTTCCAGCCACCAAAAACCAAGGGTCATGACGTCAGTTTCAGGCCATGTTAAAAACCAGAATTTTCCGACAAGATCTCAAAATACGAATTTCTTTTCGATCCCAATTCAGGGTTTGTTTCTTTTTCAAAACCGAGCGACAGTGAAACAATAGCAGTAATTGGAACGTAACAATAAGCAATTGTGACATCATAGGCCTCAACTGGCTTGCCACAGACAAACAAGGAACTGTGTTTATAAAACAACCAAATCGAAGAAGCAATAAATTGATGCAAATGTACAATAAATAATATTAGACAGATAACAATGTTAAAAGATAGGCAGTCTAAGGATAAAAGGGTTGACAACAATAGGTACAAAAGCGGTTGGAATATTTCATGTTACGTGGTGACGTCGTCGTGTTGATGACGCTATTTAGATGTTAAAATTAAGCAGATACACATGTTTTGGGTGTGGGTCATGATTGGGGCGAAATAATTGTGAAATAATATTGAAATTACAAATCACAAGTTGAATTGCCATGAGTGGGACTGACAACTTTATCACTGGTTGTGATTTCTATGGTTATGGAATTTGGTTTCCCGAAAACAAAATACACAGAAAAGATCACCAAGTGCTTCAGGACAAGAAAGAATATGACTAGCGAAAAAACATGTGAAAGTGGCAAAACAAATGAAAATCGTAACTGCAAGGTTTAAACACTGGAGCGGAGTATTGAGAGTGGGTGTAAGCGTGTATGCCGAAACTATAAGATACATGATCCTGTAAATAAACCTTATTGGGACGTAAAAGACTTGGAACATCTCGCGAGCTCGTTCGGGTCCAACGACACCCTGGTTAACTCTGTGGATCCTCCCAACCGACGATAGTTTTTGCTGAGTAATGTCACAAAAACATGCATCGGCGAAGGCAATGTTGTGTGGTAATGTGGAAGCCATTGATATAGATCGCTGTGGTTCATATGGTGACCCTGTGGAAAACCCCTGATCTTAACATTCAAGTTTGTGGCTAAAACGACAAATACTAAAGTTTCGTTAAAATCTGAACGCAATAAAATTGCTCGGTGTCAACTTTCAATGCTTTCGGCGGAAGAGGGCGGTGACGTAAGCTCGCATGAGTTTCACAATCTCATTAACTTGTTCTGCGGTGAAGGAAATGTCCCCTCTTGACTCGGTCTGAAGTCTGAAAACGTTCGCAGATCAAGCTCCGAAAGACTGGATCCTGAGAGGAAGACACAATAACATGTTCAACTCAAGGAATGTAGCTGCAAAATCTTGTTTAATTGTTTGCAACAGTAGTTCTGAGACTTTTCAAACGTCAGAGCCGAATTCGAAACCGGCCGCAGCAAACCCGAGACTCTATTTGAAAACTTTTTTTGTAAGTGGGCATTTGACCGAATCAAACATTTGGGCCGTAGTTTACCAACAATTTTGTTTTCTGACGCCAAATAAACTGCAGGGAAATATGGACTCCACGTTACCCCACTACTATGGTTATGGTAAGTTTATGTTTCGTAAAATAAACTGCATTATATTCATAAGACCGATAAGCAGAAATGTTGAGAGCCAATAACTCCAACAAGTTTCGTGTCTTTCCGCGTTGAAAACGAACTATTGTGTTCGATCAAACTTACTTTTCATATGAGAAATGATCTAGGGACTGTGAGTGACCTCGTTTGAACACAGTTGCTCCCTGCGCCGATATCGCCAGAGTGAGAAGGGTTTGACCGAACTGCGCGTCGTGATTTTCAACTTTAAACAAGTAGGATCCGTATCCGGGCCACCGACGTGCAAGGTTAACATATTCAGCCTGAAACAAATTGTTGAGATAAAAGGAATTAGACGGAATGAAGAGAACGCGAAATATGCTGAACATAAAATTATGCGAATAATATTTAAACATCAAGCACCCAAATACAATGCCAATAAATATCAACCACGGGCAGAGATGCACCGACATCCAATAACACAAAACTCCAGTCTTATTGTTTAGTGAGATTATTGTGATACTGACCACGGCGTCTTCTTGCGGCATTCCTCTCAATCTCCTCCATCTATCCAGGACGTTTGATTTGACATCCTGCAGTTCCTCCAGGAAGAGAGTCCTCTTCATCTCACCGCTCTCACCTTCCTCCTTCACCTTCTTCATCCCTCTCTTCCTGAACGTGTTGAAAAGACTCGACCCCTGAAAGAATTAAAATCTGACGAAACTCTTCGTTGACAAAAACGATTTGTTCAATTTTAACGTTTCGGTCTCAATTAGCTTCGTCCACAAATTAAAATCCTTTGTTGTTTTACTAACTATCAATATACGAGCTGATTTAAAGAATGACGATTAGTTGTGGAATACGATTCATGCGCGGTTGATGCCAACGTCCAAATATAACTCAATTTTGTTTTGAACAAAAACGACTTGAACGCGTGTGAACAATAAATATGCGGAATAAAATGGCATGGGCACCGATAAAACCACAGTTTATCGAGTCAGGCCCCCATGGGAACGGATAACTAGCATGGTATGAAAGGATGTGTTCGAAGAGGGGGAGATCTACGTGGCGAGTTTGAAATTTTACGTAATTTATGAGAACGTCTTAATTATCGAAAAAGTCAAATTGAGACCGAATAAAAACCTTTACTCACAGAACGTTTCTTGGCTGGCATTGAGTTTGCATTTAATTCATTCGAGAAAGAATCGGTTCGTTTGAAGTAGAAGTCTTCGTTTTCGTTTGTGATCTCGTAAGCGGCCATCAACTTGTTGATTGGATAATATTTGCCAATGTCAGCACTGGAAAATGAAATCCATGTTTTGTATTCGCAAAAGAAGTCTTGAAAATCCATTGGCATTTTTATATTTTTATGCTTTTTGTTGGTTAAACGGAACGAAGCAATGAAGATAAAGTTTCGGCTCCACTTAAATAAACTTACTCAATATTGATTTGATGGTAATTTCCTTCAGCGAATTGCAACCTTAAAGCTGCGATATCTTTCAATACGTCATCAGATAGAGGGTAAAGTCCCTGTATCACTTGTTCGTGGACCTGCGACAATAGGGAAGTTCTGAGTTGATGTTTTTAAGAAAGCTAGAGGTTTTATGAAATTTATTTTCTGCATTGGAAACTCCTGCGTTTAGAAAATACAAACTACAAAAATGAGTAAATATTTATTTTAAGTCAAGCACTCAAGGTCAGTGTTTCCCGAAATTTTTTCGCCAAAGTTATTTGAGTTGAGAAGGAACCCAGACGATTTAAGGTGTCCAGTAGCTCATGTAAGGAATTCTACGGCTCCGTGAAATCCGCGTTGGATGCCAGGTTACCATGACGACAGAATCAACCGAGGCAAGTTTTCAATCAAAAAAAATCACTGAATGGAAACAGAGAAACTCCCGACTCACGTCTTCGTAAACGAAGTGATATTCGATTGAGTCTTCCCGTGCATCAATCGGATCGAACACACAATAAAGTTTGAAGTAGAATACCCATTCCGAATCCTTACCGCCACTATCCGGATTCGTTTGTGATTCCGAGTTTGTTCTGTTTAAATTCGAATGTTTCGCGTTACATGAGAAAGGGTTAAATTACATGATGCGAAAATCTACTTTTGTACGATAATATTTTTATTTTCTTCTTTGAGCTGTGTGACCAATTACTTGCAACGAATTTGTAACTAGACTTCTCAAATCAAGTAAAAAAGTTCCAACGGCAACTTACTGTTCGAACTTTGCAACGATATCAGCGAGGAAAGTGTTTGGTTCAATCGCTCTGTCAACATCGCCCTTGTGTTCGAATAATGCGAACGTGTTCTTATTCCCTTCCACGTTCATTCCATGCTGGAGTTTCTGGACAACCTGAACACCAAAGTTGGACGTAAACTGTCTAAAGTAACTCCTCTAATTTAAAGTAAAAATATTTTGTAACTAAAACAACGATACGCTTCTGAACACATAAAAATGCGGAACATAATTTAATAACAAATATTGAAAAAGAAGCATGTTTGCCACCAACCAACAAAACCAGATCATCAGAAGAAAATACAATTCAAAATTATACAAGAAATACTTCCGAGTGTTCGACATTACAATTTGCAGCAATGCTCTACTTGCCTTTCCAGCAGTGGTGAAAGAGTTAATGTAGATTTCGCATGTTGCGCCACCATAGCAGTTAATCACAGTGACCAGGTCCCTCATCTCCAGCACAGCACAAATCTCAGCAATGGAAGGAACCATCTCACGTCGACGTGACGTCTGCTGACTAAGCGCATTTTCACAAGAGTACCAGCATAAGCTCCACCAAGAGTGCCAGGAAATCGCTCTTGTACCCTGATAACGGATGTTAATAAACAAACGGTGAAAAGGGATCCCTGAATAATCATTACTGTACAGATTCCCAGGCATCTTATGGCACATTTGTGTGCAGTCAACAGCGCGAGGTAAGATAACCCGACCCGCTGTAATGCAAAACTACTGCTTAGTAGCAAGTGCTTCTCAGTGGCGCACGCCCCACCAGTTTTGCCCGGCAAAATCGTCGGTGGGCGTGAAAGCTTAAGATATTTCTTGGCTTATCTCTCATTAAACGAGCATTTCGTTTCAAATTCACTGGGAATACAAAGCATTGAGGCAAGCAATAAATTCTGGTTTACCAACAAAAGTGGGATTAGAGATGTTTTAGAATTAGCGCTCAGATCAGATATTCACAAAATTTTCGTCTGCGAAACCTAGAACGATTGTTTAACTTAACCAAGAACCCCCAAATTCAGTAAACCTTTTGTGTTAAGGGTTCTGCGAACTCTACATTGGATAACCAAGTTATTTACAGACTTTGGTGACGTCATACCTCTTTAGATGCAGCTTCAGGTAAGACAGCACAGGACGTGATGGGTGGTACGCGCAACACATACAAGCTATGAGATGCCAGTAATGCGGACATGACGTCACATGAAGCTGGTCACACATTTGCTCGTCTGTGGTGAGTTGGAGGGTGTAGATGGCTGTTTGTTTGATTAATTGGAGGTAAAGCTCGTCCTGGAATAGCTTGGAGCCGTGGCACACTCGCATGATCGCCTGGAACGAACAGATAGATGGTTTGTTGGCTGGACGGTGTCGCAATGCTTTTTGATTGTCTGTTTTGAATGCTGATTGATGTCAAGTAAAACTTTGATATAAATTGTGATCTGTGAACATCATTCCCCACTCATTGCAAAGAAAGATCCACAATTACCTGACAAACGTCATAAAATGTGCAAATATATAGGGGAGGAACTCAATTACAGGCGGGAATTCGAGAAATATCAAAAAGCAAAATTTAAAAACAATTTTTACCTGGAGTGATTTCGCTTCCTCCTCAATGTTCTGAAAAGTCCGTTCTTCCATTTGAAGGAGGACGTTAAAAATCCTCACAGCCTCGTCCCTCAACGTGTAGTGGTCGTCACGAGAGGGCACCTGTGAGCAAACATCGGTTGATTATGATTTCTATACCTTTTTTTTCTAAGTAGCGAAACCAATACTTTCATATTTTTTTTTGAATAATCAACTTGGTTCGTAAGCAACACAACAATGTGAGCAATGTTACGTCACAGATAGTTCGGGTAAGATGATGTTGACGTCATCGTGGTTTTATGACAACCACGTGGATACTTGCAGCACTATTAAGTTTGCGTTAGCATTGGATTCTGGGGCGGATAGTTGTAATAATTGCTGGGTCACCTGTTCGTATGGAAGGGATAGCAAAGGGGATCTTAAAGGTTCGCTTGATTGCCTGAAGATTGGGTTTCTTTTGTAGATTAAGTCGATCTCCTTTTCATTGTCATCTGAACGCTGTTGCAACATACACAAATTTTTAGTCATATTTTCCTACACTATGGGCAACATGCTAAATATAAGAGAAATAATGAAATGCTTTGGGCAGAGTCGTTTTGTTAACAACATTGTAATAATATTTCCTGATGTGTTTTTTAAGCAGGTAATTTCAATGCAATAAGCTTTTCGCCTGGCTACCTAAGTGGCAAGATAATCACCAGACACATCACCGACATATTAGATCGAAGCAGTTGCCCTGAAAGCAGATTACTCCAAGCAACAAGCTCAGTTTCAATTCTACACTTCTGTACCTTGATCTTGTCCATTAGGATCTTTGTTTTGGTGATAATCAGAGGTTGTCCATCTATCATAGCCTGGATCTCACTGCTCCAGATGTTCGCGTCTTCCTCTACCTCCGTGCTGAGTCGGAGGGTGTGCTTCCTCCCGTACACCACAATCTCCCACAAACCTGTCTGCGTCTGTAGTAAAATAGAGGTGCCGTAACTTCTAGTATAGAAAGTGTGGATCGAAACTACAGCTGCCGGTCAATGTTCAGTAATATTACACAAAAAATCACATGCTTAAAGGAATCAACGTATATTTCCCTTGTGTTATACCAGACTGATCCTGTTTAAACAAGTGCTTTTTGTGTAGGCAACATACATATTATTAAACTTTATTACATTCGTTTTATGATTTTAAGTGTTACGTGTTTTACATGGTGAGACGGAATCGTCCAGCTATACAGGATCTCACAGCGAGGTTCGATTAACAAGTGTTCATCTCTAGTAAACACACGAAAGCTCACTTTTACTCCTACATACACCAGGGACTTACAAAGACGTTCTCGTCCGGTGAGGTGACAACACAGAGACTGTTGAGTCCCATCGACCCGATCTTCTGGGCATCGCGGTTGCTGTTCTTGAAATATTCGATCGCGTTTGGTTTCAGAACGAACCACCGACGTTGGTGACTCACTTTCTGCTTCTCGTAAGATGTTTTAAGCAACCAACCTTGCTGTATGAAAGAATCCTGGCCAGCCTTTAAGTTTATTAACAATATTTGAGATTGTGGGCGAGCCCGAAGAGTTCCCTTACCACAAAGAAAATATGTATTGAGTTATAAAAGAAAGTGTTACTGACTTTTATTTTCTTGACAAAACTTATTGTGTAATTTTTCTAAAAATCCACTTTGTCGTTTCGATGTGTGACCAATTGTGAAGCAATCATTATAAAACCTGAAGTCAAATGGGATTTGGTTTCTGTCTGTTTAACACGTACCGAGTCGCCTGAACTTGCTGTGTTCTTGCTCTCATTGAGTAAAGTGATCCAGTGATGCATTTCCTCCCCCGAATCACTCGCGAAAGTGTAAACACGTTGCGATGTCGTCACAGTGAACGTGTTCGACTTTCCTGCAGTCACAAACCACTTAATATTATTCACATCTTGTCGCCACGATGCCACGATAGGAGTAATTGGTTATAATGTAGCATCCATAATGTATCCGATTCCTGAGATTAAAATCAGTGCCAGAACCCCTAAAGCCTATTTATATTGTAACGTCTTTTCCTCAAGAGAAACTGACAACTTGCTCAAATACACGAGAGTCACCTGACACAGATGTTGCGGTTGCCTGGGTAACGGTTTGACCGTCGACCGTCATCAGAGCGTTCTTCGGGTTTGCGAACTCGCTTTCCATGTTTGCTATCTCTTTCTCCGTGCTCGATACAATCTTCATCAACATTTTGCGGAAAAAAAGTTCCACTTAATAACATTTCACAGTATTTTCAGTGAAAGTCCACACTGCATCCAAAGACTTTTTACCAAACGTTGGCGATTCTGGTTTAAACTCACCTGTACCATTCCCCCGCCTCCTCGCTCGATTCCGCCGAAAGGTGGTGCACTTTTGATGACGTCATAATGATGTCAATGCCATTCTCTTTCTCTGTGACGTCAGATATTTGACTGAGGTCGATCGTCCCCCGACACTTGGCTTTGACTTTTTATTCTTTTGCAACCTCCATTATCCCTTTGTACAACTTCTGCAACAAAGGATCTTGGAACTCTCAAACCCTCCATCTCCAAACCATGCCACACAGAACGGTACCCCCACATGAAGATGGACCTTCTAAAATTTCTTTGATTCGTTTTTCAGCATCATTTATAATATTCGGATCTTTTTGCCAAGCACCACGTCTATGCAGCCCCATTTCTTGTAAGCGTCTTTTCAAGGTTCTCAAACTGAAAGTTACATTGTGGTAATTTTGTAACAAATGCAAAATTTCAGAGTGTTCATATCCTAGTTGAAAGTAGTGGGTGATGAGGTGTGTTTCATCAAAGGTGGTCCCTGCAAGGAAAAATTGTATTGTCCAAACCGAAATAACAAAATTGCAATGAATGTAGGCCAACTGGAAATACACAATACAAACACACTTACCATGGCCACAATGGGTACAAAATGAATGATCAAGTCCCACATAGTGATCACAATTTAAACAATTCAATCAGTTGAACAGTCCCTGCCAACAACTGGAGTAGGTAAATGCTTACTTAGCTGATATAGTCAGTCACCCGTCATGCAAAAATACGAACGGAGTGAAATCAACGAGAACCTGGCCTGTCACCACATTTTGCGTCACATGAAATATATTTCGCGCGATGTAAATATATTTCGCGCAGTGAAAATATATTTCGCGATGTTACGAAATTTTATTTGTAGCGGTCGAAATATATTTCGCGCAGTGAAAATATATTTCGCGAAGTGAAAATATATTTCGCGCTGTGAAAAAATATTTCGCGCAGTGAAAATATATTTCACGCAGTCTTAAAATATTTCGCGCAGTGAAAATATATTTCGCGCTTCGTTAATATTTTGCGGTGGCACTTATGGGCCACCGTAGGCCCACAAGTGCCACCGCGAAATATTAACGATGCGCGAAATATATTTTCACTGCGCAAAATAAAATTTCGTAACATCGCGTAATATATTTCGACCGCTACAAATAAAATTTCGTAACATCGCGAAATATATTTTCACTGCACGAAATATATTTTCACTGCGCAAAATATTTTTTCACTTCGCGAAATATATTTTCACTGCACGAAATATATTTTCACTTCGCGAAATATATTTTCACTGCGCAAAATAAAATTTCGTAACATCGCGAAATATATTTTCACTTCGCGAAATATATTTTCACTGCGCGAAATATTTTTTCACCGCGCGAAATATATTTACATCGCGCGAAATATATTTCTTGTGACGCAAAATGTAGTGACTGGCCAGGTTCTCGTTGATTTCACTCCGTTCGTATTTTTGCACGACGGGTGACCGACTATATCAGCTAAGTAAGCATTTACCTACTCCAGTTGTTGGCAGGGACTGTTCAACTGAATGAATTGTTTAAATTGTGATCACTATGTGGGACTTGATCATTCATTTTGTACCCATTGTGGACCAGAGGGATGTTAGTTGACAAAAAAAAAAACGCCAGTTAACAAAAGTTTGGACGCGCGTTACTCGGCCACCTTACGAGGTAGCGGCATGATTTTTTCACACGATACAGATCATAGGCTGAAGTTTGTAACGATACCAAAAATATTAAAAACAAACATATTCATATTCGGTTATGAATATGATTTGCGTATTATGACATAAGTCGCGAAAACAAGATTCGCTTCGCTAAATTTTAAAGCATAACATTCTACGCGCTAAACCCTTTCAAAAGATATCAAAACTTTTGAAAAATTCGCTGGGGCTTGTACAGAAAAATGAATTTATATTTTTGAAATATGAAAAAATATCGATTTTTCCCTAATAACTTTTTTTATCGTTATGGCCCAAGTTTCAATTCACAACCATACGAAAGCCCAAATATCAAGCTTTCCAAAAATATTAAACATGTCTAAAAACACATTGAGCTGCCGCTGTACGAGCCGATTACACTTCAACCCTACACCCCCCACTGTAAACACGGTATAGGGGTGCTCTGGTGCATACTTTCTCCGATAAATGTTGCTACAAAGCGAGTCGCAAGCTTTTCTTTTGCACAAACCACCTTATACCATCCCACTATCGAATGAAATCAAAGTTGAATCAATTCAGTTAGAGATGCTATGTTAAATCCAACGATTACTTACTCAAACCCGACCGTCGCCCGCCGCTTTTTCAAACCGCCAAGCCATATGTATGGGCGTCACGTACTTTCGCCGATAAATGTTGCTACAAAGCGAGTCGCAAGCTTTTCTTTTGCACAAACCACCTTATACCATCCCACTATCGAATGAAATCAAAGTTGAATCAATTCAGTTAGAGATGCTATGTTAAATCCAACGATTACTTACTCAAACCCGACCGTCGCCCGCCGCTTTTTCAAACCGCCAAGCCATATGTATGGGCGTCACGTACTTTCGCCGATAAATGTTGCTACAAAGCGAGTCGCAAGCTTTTCTTTTGCACAAACCACCTTATACCATCCCACTATCGAATGAAATCAAAGTTGAATCAATTCAGTTAGAGATGCTATGTTAAATCCAACGATTACTTACTCAAACCCGACCGTCGCCCGCCGCTTTTTCAAACCGCCAAGCCATATGTATGGGCGTCACGTACTTTCGCCGATAAATGTTGCTACAAAGCGAGTCGCAAGCTTTTCTTTTGCACAAACCACCTTATACCATCCCACTATCGAATGAAATCAAAGTTGAATCAATTCAGTTAGAGATGCTATGTTAAATCCAACGATTACTTACTCAAACCCGACCGTCGCCCGCCGCTTTTTCAAACCGCCAAGCCATATGTATGGGCGTCACGTACTTTCGCCGATAAATGTTGCTACAAAGCGAGTCGCAAGCTTTTCTTTTGCACAAACCACCTTATACCATCCCACTATCGAATGAAATCAAAGTTGAATCAATTCAGTTAGAGATGCTATGTTAAATCCAACGATTACTTACTCAAACCCGACCGTCGCCCGCCGCTTTTTCAAACCGCCAAGCCATATGTATGGGCGTCACGTACTTTCGCCGATAAATGTTGCTACAAAGCGAGTCGCAAGCTTTTCTTTTGCACAAACCACCTTATACCATCCCACTATCGAATGAAATCAAAGTTGAATCAATTCAGTTAGAGATGCTATGTTAAATCCAACGATTACTTACTCAAACCCGACCGTCGCCCGCCGCTTTTTCAAACCGCCAAGCCATATGTATGGGCGTCACGTACTTTCGCCGATAAATGTTGCTACAAAGCGAGTCGCAAGCTTTTCTTTTGCACAAACCACCTTATACCATCCCACTATCGAATGAAATCAAAGTTGAATCAATTCAGTTAGAGATGCTATGTTAAATCCAACGATTACTTACTCAAACCCGACCGTCGCCCGCCGCTTTTTTAAACCGCCAAATTTTGTAGTTCTAGTTAATTAAAAATTTATGAAAATATTTTTCCGATTTAATAAAGTTTAAAAGTTTAATCGCCTCTGTGTTTGGTCAGCCGAAACTGCTTCCAGTCGCACCACGAGGAGGTACACAGATGACTTGGTGTTTGAGCCAAATAGGCCACAAACAACCCAGCGACCAGCCTGTAAAATACTTAAAACATATGTTAAACATTTGTTACATTAACAAGCCTATACTATAATATCCCGCTGGATATTTTAACATTTTCCGCAAAACCAAGGCACCTCCTCGATTTTAGCTTCATCCGGTATGGAGCGCTCTAAACATTCCGGATGAAACCATTCTTTACACTTACTACACTCAATAAAGTATTGTTTATTTTCTGCAAGTCTACAATTACAATGAATCGCAACCGTCTCGCTGTTCTTTCTTCTATTTACGATGAGCTTCTTCATCTTAAAAAGAGGCTCAAATTCTTTATTGCGCAACATTTTTTCTATATCAGTTCGCAGCGATGGCTCGTTAAAATTTAGATGTTCCGCGCAATCACCACCAACAGAAAAAAATCCTCCGCGCAGTTTGCAAACTTTCCAATCTGGTATGTGGGACTTGATCATTCATTTTGTACCAATTGTGGCCATGGTAAGTGTGTTTGTATTGTGTATTTCCAGTTGGCCTACATTCATTGCAATTTTGTTATTTCGGTTTAGACAATACAATTTTTCCTTGCAGGGACCACCTTTGATGAAACACACCTCATCACCCACTACTTTCAACTAGGATATGAACACTCTGAAATTTTGCATTTGTTGCAAAATTACCACAATGTAACTTTCAGTTTGAGAACCTTGAAAAGACGCTTACAAGAAATGGGGCTGCATAGACGTGGTGCTTGGCAAAAAGATCCGAATATTATAAATGATGCTGAAAAACGAATCAAAGAAATTTTAGAAGGTCCATCTTCATGTGGGGGGTACCGTTCTGTGTGGCATGGTTTGGAGATGGAGGGTTTGAGAGTTCCAAGATCCTTTGTTGCAGAAGTTTTGAATAAAATTGATCCTGATGGCTGTGAACTCAGGAGGGGCCATCGTCTGAAGCGCAGAGAGTATAACAATCCAGGGCCCAATTATGCCTGGCATATAGATGGTTATGATAAATTAAAGCCATTTGGTTTTTCCATACATGCAGCCATTGATGGTTTTAGTCGTAAGGTCCTATGGCTTCATGTTATACGCTCCAATAAATGCCCACACACTATAGCTTCCATGTACCTTAGAACTGTTTCACATGTACAAGGTTGTCCAGTGCAAATTGTGTCTGATTTGGGCACAGAAAATGGGATATTGGCAGCAGCACAGTGCTTTTTCAGAAACAGTATCAATGCACATCGATACGTTCCTTCACCAAGGAATCGGAGAATTGAAAGTTGGTGGTCAACATTGTGCAAGTTTCGTACTTCTTGGTGGCGAAACTTTTTTGGTGATCTCGAGTTTAAAGGTGTTGTTGATTATTCACTTCCTTTAAGCAAGGAGTGTGTGTGGTATTGCTTCTCCAAAGTTCTACAAAGTGACTTAAATTTTGTAATGGATCACTGGAATAGTCATCGAATACGAAAATCAAGACACAATGTTATAGCTGGTCGACCAAATTTACTTTACTTAATGCCAGAAAGGTATGGTGGAAGAGCAGACATGATAAATGCAGTCTCACAAGAGAAATTTCAAGTGGTGTGCAATGATATTTCCCCACCCGAAGAAGTGAACGAATATGAGAAATATTTTGACTATGTTCGAACTGAACTTGGATTTATCATGCCAACTTCCTGTGCAGAAGCACTGGCAATGTACAAAGGGATAATGGAGGTTGCAAAAGAATAAAAAGTCAAAGCCCACAGCCATTTATGCATGTTTGTACTTCAGTATATTGAACTTTGTTGTTAGTGCAAGTATGCTAATTGTCAAATTACATCAACAAACACAGGCAACTTTGTGAAAAATTGTTTTTTTACTCACTGATTAACCATCAGCGTACTGCACTACTAGAATCTAAAAGAGGTGGTTTGTAAATGCTAGGATACAAATCGAATTTTTTTCCCATTGTATTGCGAACAGATGATGGAATAGAAAAGTGTGAAAGACAGCATGCAGTGTAAATGAAGAAAAGTGAGTGCATAAATATACAGTGGCAAGTAGCAGTGGCACAAAAATCTCACAATTATGCAGCAGTACCTCAAAAATGCAATAGTAAGTGTCAGGTAAAAACAATTTTGGTATAAAAGGATGAAATAAGTTTCACCAAAACAAACAGGAGGCAGTAGAATAAAAAAATAAAACACTAATTTTGCTTCGACAATGCTGACGGTCACGAACAAAATAGTGAGTACGTAAAAAATATAAATTGCTGTTTTGCCATATAACACTTGAAACATGCAATAAAGTGACAACTACTTATGAATACAAACAATGAAATAGAATAATTTTTTCAATGTAAACCAAATGCCTGGCCATTAGACATTGCTGTAATAAAGATTGATTTGAAATCTTGAAGTTCTTCCATATGTTTTGTAGGGAGCGTAATTGTTTTCGCACATGCGCCAACAACAGGAAAACAGATTGTGTGGTTTGGGTTGTTGCTCATGCAGTCATGATTAAATTCCACAGATATGGACAAACTGTCACCAAATATTGGCCTATGTTTTTGGCCTGTTAGCCAACCTAGCACACCAGCTGGAGTACAATCAGCTGCTGCAGTCATTGTCTCTCCAATATTTTCTACATTGACTTCATTTTCACTGTTAGTACAGCAGTAAGCCAAAACCTCTTCTGTGGGGGCCCGAATACAGTTATCCTCAATATAGTTCAAGAAATCTTGAAAGTTATCCATTATCTTCTCCTCTACGCACCGCTTTGTGGAATTTTTTGAGGAATATTGCGGTTGAAGTAAACTTGACACATAATTGGCATCAACAGTCAATTTGCCTGGAATGAATAATGGTGCAAAAAGTAAGACATTATTTTTGACAACATTGAACAAACCAAACAGACTCAGCCCTGAAGCAAACTCTTTGAGGCAGCAAAGCCGCTTATTAGTGATGCTTACCATGATTGTGCGACTAATTGCACTAGCGCTATCAATATTGATTTTGCCTGTGTATCCATTTTCTGTAATTATGTCAGTATGAACAAGTGGGTCAGCACAAACTCTCTGTATCAGTTGAACTTCATTCTCAGTAAAGTGTTGGTCAAGATTTAGTTTGGTTATATCAACTGAATCCATGTTAGCAAGAATTGTGAACACATTTGGGTGTAAGCAATGTGGAGCTGGCCCACCTTGCACCAAACTTGCAGCTATTATTTCACCACATGCTTTGAAATGTCCATTTTGGACATGAAGCATTGAGTCAACTGAAATACTCACATGGAAATCATCCACAAGATGCCATGTCGATTCTATCAATTGATTCCCAAACATTTAAAACTGTACACAATAATTTAAGCAGATAATTTAATACCTTTTTCTCTGCTTTCGAGTGTTTTTTCAACGTTGAATTTAAATTCATCCAAACTTTTTTGGGGGTAAGGTATGTAAACATACGTTGCCCAATTCCCGCGCTCATGGGGGAACGACCGGATTCGACCTCGGGTGTTCCTGGGGTTTCAACGACTTGGTGTCTCCAAACAATGAAGAAATAGCTTGCGGTAAAGGCAAATTCACTTTGGTGCCAGCTTGATCTACTTGCGTAAATTCAGAATCGCTAAAATCAGAATCACTACCGTAAGCGTCGCAAAGCGTAGCCAAGGCCGCCATTTTGACCAGAAATCAGTTTGAAACCGGCACCTTTTCATCAAATATAAGGGAAAGCACCCGAAAAACCATTGAAGCGTGCAAACGTCAACATCGGTATGAAATGCAACAGGGGGCAAACTTTGTTTCCCCTTACAATTACTAAACAGCTAAACTGTACTGACTGCAGTGGAAACATCACTGTTCGTTGGCGAGTTACTTGAATGGCGCGTTTGTAATGCTGGAAAGTGACCACGTGGTGTCGCTGTGCGTACATTTAAATCCCAATGTTACGAACGGTAGACACTTAAACCACCTCACGGATGGGCGAAACGGGATTTCTCCGTTTCATGCGTGGCTACTCAACATTAGTTTCCACGAAGACTTTGCAATATTATAACTCTAATATTAAGTTTGTTTACGCAAAAACGTTGTTACACACTAAAGGCCCGTTTACACTACAGACGATTCCGTGTTTGTTTTATTGTGCGCGCGTGCTGAGTTGTGCTGGGATGGGATGTGCCGGTCTGTGCTAAGATGTGCTCGCTTTTGCTCGACGAGCATAAATTCGGACACAGTTGGGCACATTTCGGCACACATTAATGCGAGAGTGCAAGGCGACTGCTTAAAAGGAGAGGACATATATTATTTTAGTTGTGGTTGTGTGATGTGACCGCGTTTGACATGTGAGCGATTGTTTTGAGCGTGTGAAATGGTGCCGTAACTGCATTACAAAGCGGTGTGCGGAACGGCGTCTAAGCGGGATGCTGCTGTGAAAAACCATTGGTTCAATTATACCATCTTTGTTTTCATAATCTGTGCTGTTTGGTTCAACATACTGTAGTGTTACCTTGCGTCGTAAAAAATTACGTAAAAGCAGTACATGCCTTAACTATGTAAAACAGTACATGCTTTTGTTGAAGAATACGTACAGCCAATAGCAACAACTTCAATTTGTACTTATAATAACGCTGGCGGTGCCGAGAAATGCAAGACTGATATCCTTGAAAATTATCAACGTAACTTGTCACTTGCACTTGTCGGTTTCGTGTTCATTACAGGAAAATCCCCTTAGTTGTGCTCGATTATTCCAGTAGCGTAAACACCGTGTGTCCCAGATTGTGCTGTGCCGTGCCATACTGTGTTCGTGTGTAAACGGGCCTTAAGAGCATATTGTTTTTTGGTAGATTTGGCAAAAGACCGAGAATTTTGATACTTTAGGACGTGTTTAGCATTGCCGAAGCACGTGGTGAACGAAACAACCGTTTTGTTGATGGAAGATGTGTTGCTTGCTTTCTAACATACCTCTATACAATACCTTGATAACTATTTTAGTTCAGAAGGAATAATATTTCCAACAAACATGTCTGAAATGCTACTTTTAACCATATCACGACGAACCGGGGAAATCCCGTTTCGCCCGTCCGTGAGGTGGTTTAAGTGTCTCCCGTTACGAACAGTTTAACCATTTAATAACATTTCTATGTTACTTGAACCCATGTGCGTATATGTGCACATTTGCATTACATCATCGCATTCCTTTGTTTCACAAAGCGTGCTCACTGGTCTACTTGCGGGAAGCCACAGTAATCGTTGAAATTAATGTAGATTTGACTTCGTCTAGGTTCTAGTGATACTTTTAATGTTTGTGAAGTGTTATGAAGACTTCAAGGCCTGTCATGTGCCCCCAGGTCGGAGATCCTGCCTTGCTATGCGAAAGCAAGGTATTACTACACTGGAATTGTATCTACGTTTTATTGTCGTTTTTAACATTAGTCCGTTTAATAAAGTCAGGCGCCCATTTAGTGAAACCAGTGCAACTCCATTTGCCCAAAAACAACAACCACATTCCTTCACGCCTCACTACAAACTTGTATTGACTTTACGCTCAGCGCCAACGAAGCATTTCCCCACTTTTTGCAGTTTTGTGTCGTGACGTCAATTGTGTTGCCAACGTTCTATAGGATGTTGAGCGATTGTAGTCATTATATTAATATTAGACAAAGCATTAAAAGGTTTATTTTTTGGTATCTGAATAGTTGCGTATGTAAGAGTTTGTTTGAAATCAGAGGATTAGGAAAAGAAACACGCATAAGATCTTTAACATTAGCGATCCGTCATCCGCCTGGTTTTGTTAAAGTGAGAAAAGAAATTCACCTGAAAACCAGGAGCAAGATACGAAAATATTTGTGTGTAATATTTCATTTGAATATGTACATGTTGTAACGTGATTTTGCATTACATGTCAACGGTTGCATTAATGGACTTAAGGTTGCATGGCCAGTTGTCATTTTGGCGTCTCACTCCACTGGGTTGGGTAATTGGTATTTTTAGATCGTCTTGGCAAGCGGGTTTCATTTCAAAATTTAGCGATAGCAACAGCTGACCATTCATGTGATTTGTGTCTTTTTTTGGCTTTTGTGTGATATGGTTTAACAGCTGTTTTGCGTCATATTAATCTCAAGTGACTTGGTCGCTTTGAGACTTTAAGTTTTCCCATGTGACTGTCCTTCATCGTCTTTCAGTAACCGACCTTTCTTTGTAACTTTCCGTGTGCGTTTAGCTGAGGACCGAGGCAGGGCAGCGCAGCTGTACTGTGCTCATCTCAGTTCATCGGTTTTGTGATTTGGTTCTGTTCAATTTTGTCTGTGCGTTTGGGCGTAAATTCACTCAGTTTGGCGTTGGTATAATTGCACATGTTAATTTCGTGTCCAAAATTGTTCATTTTAAATGAATATTGTTGGAATGTTTGCATCAAGTTTCAATTAAAGTCAGGTTAGGAAAACACAACAATTAGAACTCACGTGCGATCTTATGTCAAATGCGTTAATCAAATAGGATTTCCCATCGATCATAAATAATATTGTTAAGTACCGGATTGAGGCTCATAATTGGCATATAGGTCGCAACACATGTAAAACTTGTATATTTAAGCGGCTTTTGCCACCGTCCAAGTCATCCAACATATTTATTTCATCTCAATTCAGTGTCAACCATTAGTATTCAGATAGAACAGCTTAAATTGCACTGAGTTTAACTGCGTCTTGTTCCATAACCAACCCAAACGCACCGATTAAAGGGAGCGAGAATTCAAAGCCAGAATAAATGCAGGTTTTACGAACTCTTGCAAACGAGCGCACGCACTTAGGTATTTGAACCGACTTCCTTTGCATGGATGTATTTTGATACGCCGTGTTTTCGTATCAGTGACGTTATTCGGTCCTCGGAAATTCAAAGGTCTCCGGCAACTTGAAGGAGGTTTTAAGCAAGTCACAGTTGCGTCGTGATTACTGCATTGAGTTTGCTCGGGTCTGTGTGGTTGGAAACGCAACGTGATCCAGTTCAGATCAAGCTTGTATTGTAGCTGACCGTGGTTTAAAGTCACTTGTGCTTGGACAAGTTATAACTGATAGAGTTGAAGGTGAAGTTAAAACCAAGTAGAGATGCCAGATGTAATTTGCGATGGATAACTCGCCTGCAAAACTCGTTTACAAGGATATGTTTGTTCCTTTATTATCAGAAAACAACTTTAATCATAAACAAATATTCTCAACACTTTCTGTGCGGCTGACTTGTATCTACAAAAGATCTTTAGCGCATATTGTTAATTGACGTAGAAGTACGTCAAATTTTTTTTGAAAGACCAAGCGGTCCACGTGATGAATGCATGATCCCCGCGTGTCTAGTTCGACGCATTGCGATCACTGAAGCATTACGTGACTTGTGGCAGGTGGCTTTTTACAATGGGTGACGTAAGAAATCAAGCAAAAGTGACTTCTGTATCGCAACAATTGACAAATCAGTTTTTTGCTAACAAGGTTTTGTGGTGTATTTGGCAACGATGTACATAACAACAGCATTCTTTTCATTGCGTTCGTTTACTGATGTTGTTGAGACCTCAGTAGACGGGACAATGCAGTTATGCGCAATTAACAATCAACAAACGCACGCACTGAGCAATTCCTTGCGTAATTGCTGACCGCACTGAAAGTTTTACATTAAGTATCGTAACATTGGTCAACAGTTTAAGGTTGGATTATGCGCAACATTTATTTAAACTCCACATTTATCATTTGCATTATTTTCATATTTGTTTCATCTACGCAGCATAAATGTGTATTGATATTCGCCAGCAGGTCTCAGTGAATCTTCCATATTTTCAGTGTAGTTGCTAATTAGGTAATTTTGGTGCAAATTTAACGTTGGCGTTTACTTTGTTAATTTCCATGTGATGACTGAGCAACTATTTACAGATTTTCAAAGTCTAGCTTGTTTGACAATGTTGAAATTGATTTTGTTTGGAGTTTTGTTGGTCGGCCATCTTGTCATAACTCACCAACAACAACAAGTATGCAGAGTTGTTTCCATTTGTGACGGACAAGAACAAGGATCTGAGATAGAACATTCCGGCTTGAAAGGTGCCAGAGGAGAGACTGGAAGACCAGGAAAGATGGGACCACGTGGACCTCAAGGTCACCGAGGTGAAAAGGGAGACCAAGGACCTGTAGCTGGCAAAGAAGATTTGATGAGACTTGTTACAGGTATAAGATTCTTCTCTAAACACTTTTCGACAAAATTTATTATTGGATAGGAAAACTTTAACAAACCAAGCAGTTTAGATAGATATTTGATACAAACACAGCAGTACAACAAATCCCCTACACGGTGAACTCTCATAAAATCATATTGAAGTAAATTCATCGAAGATTTTATTCACAGAGTTGTCGAACAAAGTGGATCAATTGCAGAGTGAGCAGAACCACACATCTAACAGTTAAGTTCATGCACTTAACATGCAATGTCAACTCACACATCGAACATTATATTCACAGAGTTGTCGAACAGAGTGGATCAACTGCAAGGTCAACTGAGTAACACTTCCAACAGTTGAGTTTAGTTTTATTTAAATTGATTTCTCACGTTTGTGTCAAGTTAACAAATGCTAGAATCTATACCCGTCAGGAGTCCTTTCTACCCCTAGTGGTGTGGTTATCGGCGTACTTGCCAATCACCTGATAATTATACTCGTGACAAGTTTAAAACTTGTATCTAACCTGTATTGAATACTGGTAACACTTTTCGACCTCGAATAAACCTCGGTCACTCACAAATTCACGCAACACACAGAAACCAAGTTACTCATAGCCACCAACGGCGCTAGGGGGCAGTAAAGTATGATTATGTGCAACAACAAGATATAAATGTTTTCCAAAATTCAAAACCCATACATGGGATTGAATCGCAATGCGAAAAGTAAAACATTCATGTGGCACAGAATATATTGGGACAAAGTATATCTCGAATCATCGTACTTAATCATCAGTCAGAAGTTTCAGCAGATAACCGCACAATGGGGATAATCCTACATTAAGCATTTAACTTCTGGTTAGCCGCCACTAATTTATTACATTTATCAAATTCGGACATTTTCGTAAAGTTGGACAAAATCGTCGTAAAGTTGTTGACTCCACATGCGTCGGCAAATCAACGTGAAGCAGGAAACAGATAACAACAACCTCCTTATATTAAAACCTCAACCCATTTCATGCGTCCGTTGATTGAAACCAACCAGAATTCATCACAGTATTTCTGTAGGACTGGAAAATCTTCACGAATTTGTGCATTCCGAATCTTGCAAAACTTCCCCATATCAAGGTCGCCAAAGTCTCAGATCTGGAGAAGAAGTTTACTGTGAAGATGGATGGCAGGTATTCATACTGTGGTTAATATCACTAACACAGGGGTGGGCAATCCCTGGCACCAGCGCTTAGTTGGGTAAGCGAGGTGATTATGCACGCCATGTAATTTACGATTTCACGCTACAATACTTAACAATACGCCCGGGATTGTGTTGTTTCTAAAGGTCAGGAAATTACACACGAAAGTGAAAAGTCATATATTGACATGGAGGTCATCTAACTTTTTTAGACCAATTCGCCGAAAATCAGTGTCAAGCGTTTTACTTGATAAATACCAGGTGTTCCAGCGTCGTTATGATGGATCTGTTAGTTTCGATAGAGATTGGGTGGATTACAAGAACGGGTTTGGGGATCTATCAACAGAATTTTGGATTGGTTTGTATTCCAATAAAGCAATCCTTAACCAAGTACAAATGTTGCAAAACTTTGAATAATAGTTTGTTTTAGTTTAAAATGTACCGCTCTTCTGGCATAAAATATACGTGCTGTATTTTACGACGTTTCGTCTGCCATGCGGCGAGACTTCATCAGGTATTGATGCCGCAATTTTAAAGTAAACTGCACTAAAACATTCAGGGGCACAAAAAGAAAAAGGGACAGGTTGACACCGCTTGTCAAATCACGTGACAGAGGCAAAACACGAAACACTGCGGGAGGCGCAACAGTTACAACAAATTGTTATAAACTGCAGGAAAGTAAACACATTGTTCTTTGTCGTTGACGCATCCACTGTTTTTGTGAATGTGAAGCGACTCAAGAATGCTAAAATAATCGCTCCTTTTGTTGGGCAATAGTCCGCACCATGTAAAAAACTCACGCGAGTTTGCAGTCGAGGTACGGAGCTTACGAGTGGAGCAACATGACAGCATGGTATCCTTTGATGTGGTGTCATTGTTCACCAATGTACCGGTATCCCTATCAATCACCACTGTTATGGCACGCTCAAAATATACTGGCAATAACCCGTAAGGATGAAACGCCCACTAGCGGAACAGTTGTTATTCCCTTCAACCCTGGCCTTAACGAAACATTGCGAAGATTGATGTCGGATTAGGCATTAAAATCTATACTAAGCCCCATACAACGCTTGGCAATGTAATTTCACGACCCATTGCTACGGAGGCTTCCGAGCCAAAGGGAATGGTCTGTTTAATACCATGCAAATATTGCGATGGTATTTACATCGGCGAAACTAAAAGGGCCTTTAAGACGCGACTGAAAGAGCATCGCCGTGATGTCGCATCGAAAGATGCCAGCAAGACTGCGTTGGCCAAGCATGCGGTGACACTGCGACACGAAGTTGCCTTCGATAAAGCCCTTTCCAAGTTCTGGAAAAGGAGTTGGACCACACCAAGCGGCTCTTTCTTGAGTCGCTTCACATTCACAAAAACAGTGGATGCGTCAACGACAAACAGCACTGTGTCTACTTTCCGGCAGTTTATAACAATTTGTTGTAACTGTTTCGCCTCCCGCAGTGTTTCGTGTTTTGCCTCTGCCACGTGATCTGACAAGCGGTGTCAACCTGTCCTTTTTTCGTTTTTGAGCCCTTAAATGTTTTAGTGTAGTTTACTTTGAAATTGCGGTATTAATACCTGATGAAGTCTCGCTGAATGGCAGACGGAACGTCGTAAAAATACAGCACGTATATTTCATGCCAGAAGAGCGGTACATTTTAAATTGCAATATGCCATCTGGCAGCAACAGGAGTTCCAGCTTTGTTTTAGGTTGAATACATTTACTGAACACATTGTTGTAACTTGTGCACACCCAGTTAAATATACAGGCCAACCAAGCAAAACGTTTCAAGTACGCTTCGTAACAATCCTAGAGTCACTATAACAGTATCAGTTAATTCAATTTAAATTCCAGTGTTTTCAGCAATATTATTACAACCAACAAATTTTATCAGGTTTGGAGAAACTGTATCAAATCACCAGTGCGTCCACTAGATGTCGCCTTCGTGTTGACCTTCAGGATTTTTCCGGAGGTCAAGGATTTGCCGAGTATAGGTAAGACTATGACGTATTTAACGTTTTCAATTTAATGCCATTGTTCCAACGATAATTTACCTGATGCTGCCAGGTCGTCATAACTAACAAAATCTTAAAAGTCATTAGGGGAAATACCCTCCTTATTACGTCAGATTCACAAAATTCGTGTTTTAAGTTTGAAGCAACACAGAATATTCTTGCTGTGTTTCAATGCATTTACTCGGTTCGGAATAATTATGAAAACAAAAAAAAAATAAAATTAGATACCGCACACACATAGGGATGGTAATCAACTCGTAACGACCCCACATCACCGCTTTTGAGGTTTGCGCGATCGCTTGTTCGCGGATTGCCAGGACCGAGCTCAGTGGGGCTCGGATTGGGTCGAACGTCACCTTTTTGCGCAGTTCAAGCGAAAATGACCACGGTCAAACCGTTTGACAATTGGTTGCAGCAATCCAGTGAATATTAGTGCTGTGTCCCACATCGATATATGGGATCAAATGGTTATTATATTCTCCATCTAACACCCATGCATAATCCATGGTTTGAAATTTCGATTTTCTGCCCAACATGCTTGGCCCCCAATGTTTTGAATGAAGCAACAAAAATCCCGTAATCGCGACGTGTAAGACGCTGACACAACTTGATTGTCAGTGTATAAGTTGTATAGTGTATACACTCTGTGTTCTCTTTGCCCACCCCTGGGTTAGCTGCTGGTCGTTGCGTGGTTGATTGGATATTGTTGGGTCTCTATGCAAGAAAATGGGTGCATTGGCCTGCAGAGTTAATTCCTTAGGCCAGTGGTTCATATCCGGTGGGAAATTTAAAGGTTGTAGGTCAGTGTTTCTCAAACTTTTTCCAATCACGTACCGCTCATTTGTTTTTTAATACACTGCATACCACCGTATTACTATATCATAACTGTTATGACATAACACCAATGAATAACAATTTAGCCAATATCTGCTTGGTTTTCTTTATTGTGCATTTGTGACGCAATAGTATCAACGTGAAATTGTTGCACAGTTGAATACACGATGTCAGAATTACTTCAAGAGTGCAACAATTTCACGTTGATACTATTGCGTCACAGATGCACAATAAAGAAAACCGACATCATGTATTTGCAGCGGTTTTGGCTTCTGCAAAGTGCGGCAAATTATATAGAATAGACTAAATCGCGTACCACTTGAAAAGCTCTCGCGTACTACTAGTGGTACGCGTACCGCAGTTTGAGGACCACTGTTGTAGGTGGATAATTAGTCGGCACCGAAATACACAAAAATAGTCGGAAAAGAAATATGATATGTATTCACTGTGTGTTGTACACTTATTGGTAATTGGTAATGCCATGCGGTAGAAAAAGTTAAAAAAGTATAACAGATATAACGAAAATACAATAATTAAATTCTTAGTTAAAAAATGTAAATACCAGTGGGAAATAAGGATTCCGTTTACACTGGAAGTGGGAAATGAGATAAAAAAGGTTAAGAACCACTTAAAAAAGGTTAAGGAAAATCTGTTGCCCAGACGAGTTTATGCGGTCGTTGTTGCCAAAGTCCTTGTGGTAAAATCTTGAGTGCCAAGTACTGACCTTTGCCAAAACGTTGCATCTTGACTGGAAAGTTAGAATTATCCGCTTTGTTCTTCAGCTACAATAAAGCCTCCTTGTAATCCTCCAGTCGTTTGTGAACTTAAAGTTGAAAAATATCTGGGTTTCCTTCTCAAAACTTCTAATCCCACTCTGTGTTTATTGCTTAGTTGACAAATAATTATCCCACACAACACAACACAATGTATGACACATGTCGTTTATTACGTCATAAAGGGTTTTATGTTTAACAATCATTTCCATGAGCAACAAACCAATGTAAGCGGATTGATTTAAAACAACAAATTATCCGTTGTTATTTAAATTACTTTGCATTAAATTAAACATTATGACATTGTTGTTTTCAGTACTTTCAGCATTGGCGATGAAAGAAGTTCTTACACAATTACTATATCCGGATATTCGGGGAATATATCAGATTCTATGGCTGGGTCCGGCACTATTAACGGGATGAGATTTTCAACTCTCAACAGAGACCATGATACGTGAGTAATAACGATACAACGTGTCTGATTATATTTCTGTTTTACTAACGAAGTAAATCGAGTTGTTTTAATAAAGATGAAATGCATTTCCTCAAATAGTTGATTTTCGTTGACAAAGTTAACCGCCTACCCTAAATCAACAATTGTTTAAATCAATTGTTCTGAAACAGGGGGTTGCGTTAAAGTTTTAGTTAAGCGCAAGTTTTAACTGAGTTTAAATAAGTTGTAACACAGAGTTGTTGACAACCGACTTAATTATAATTGCAGGTATCCAAGTGTTAATTGTGCTGTGACTTATGGTGGAGCTTGGTGGCATCGTAGTTGTTCAGCTGCCCACCTCAATGGTCCGTGGTCGAGAACTTCTACTGGTGGCAACACTATGAGTTGGTTTAAATGGAAATACTCATGGAGCGGAATAATGAGTTCTAAGATGAAAGTGAAATGCGAGTAAATGTTGGGGAGGTTTAAAGTGACGAAAATTAACATTGCGTCGTTAGTTACCATGGCAACGTTGTGTTGATTTACAATTATTGACAGACATTGTAAATACTTTCACCAGTTTTGATAAAGGCTTGAAATCGTAAATAACAGGAAAGCAATTATACCGAACCGAATTTATTCCACAAATCCTTACAATTTTTGTGTTAGTTGCGAAAACTTCACCTTTTTTGCATGTTTGTTATTATCATGGTATTTGTAGTTCGTTACTTAAAACGTCTACACAAATAATAACACTGACGTATATCTGACTCCTGATAAAAAGGCTGCTATCAAACCCAAAGTCAATCGATCAGTTTAATACATAATAAACAAGCGCACGAGGATTAACAATGACACGTTACAAACCACGCGTACAAAAAGTTTCTGTCCTATATGTCCTTTGTCCTCTGTCCCTTCGTATCTTTTTTACGCAAAAGACATGTGGCCTATATAGAAAATGCATACCGGGTTATTTTAGTTCGGATTACCACGTGACTCATTTGAAAAGGCGGCTTGTTGCTGGAAGTGTCAACGAACGAATAGCACGTTCGCCGTAAATGAGTTAAACTTGGTTTACAGCGTGATTATTATCCGAAATTATTAAAAAAACGGTTGATGCCAGAAAAACACAACGTAATAATTGCAATTATGACGTCGACACTACATATTCTTACATTTTGTGCGTTTCGGATGCCACTTCTTCCATAGAATTATGTCAACGTGTCAATTAGATATTGACAACATATTCCGTTTTATCATTCCTTGTATATCATGTCGTTGTTGTAATATCGCATGCAACCGTTTCCATGCTTTATGTTGATAATCCATGTAAATATAAACATTGATCCATCAGATTTGACAGTTGATTTCTGATTCGAGGATGTCAGTAAATTTGATTCAGTTCAGTTTGGCTTTCTCTGATAAACCCCAAAAATGCAGTCACGCCAATTCACCGCAAATATTTGCAGAAATGCGCGGATATCGCGGCGCCATTTCACCGACTTATGGGAAAGGTTTTTTGTGAGGGTAAATTGTGTAAAAAGGTTTCTTGTCAACATCCAGGTCCTCATTGCAGCCCAAATGATGACGTCACGGCCGTGGGCATTCGAGTGGCGTCTGTCACGTGTTTCATTTGTGTTGTTGTTTTTGTCTGTTCAGTTACCTGCCTACCTCTGCGCACACCTTGCTGCAACTCATGCTTACTTGTCACTGATGATGAACACAGTGGTGTTTGAAACATTTGCTTCGGCATGAGCAGCATACTAGCTTTGGCTTTCCTTTACAAATCATTTTCTTGTCACCTCCCAAGGTTAGACCTTATACACTCTTGTGTAACAACCTAACTTAACGCAGCAGTTTGTGGAGGACACAGACGCGTCTGATGCGTCTGCCGGTTGCATTCCATGGCAGAATATAGATGGCATGGAGAGAGTGAAGTTTTGTAGAATTGATTCCTGAACTCGAAATAAATTACTCGATAAATAGAATTTCCAGCCACCAAACACCAAGGGTCATGATGTCAGCTTCAGGCCATGTTAAAAACCAGAATTTTCCGACAAGATCTCAAAATACGAATTTCTTTTCGATCCCAATTCAGGGTTTGTTTCTTTTTCAAAACCGAGCGACAGTGAAACAATAGCAGTAATTAGAACGTAACAATAAGCAATTGTGACATCACAGGCCTCAACTGGCTTGCCGCAGACATACAAGGAACTGTGTTTATGAAACAACCAAATCGAAGAAGCAATAAATTGATGCAAATGTACAATAAATAATATTAGACAGATAACATTGTTAAAAGATAGGCAGTCTAAGGATAAAAGGGTTGACAACAATAGGTACGAAAGTGGTTGGAATATTTCATGTTACGTGGTGACGTCGTCGTGTTGGTGACGTTATTTAGATGTTAAAATTAGGCGGAAACACATGTTTTGGGTGTGGTTCATGATTGCGGCGAAAAATTGTGAAATAATATTGAAATTACAAATCACAAGTTGAAATGCCATGAGTGGGACTGACAACTTTATCGCTGGTTGTGATTTCTATGGTTATGGAATTTGGTTTCCCGAAAAACAAAATAGACAGAAAGATCACCAAGTGCTTCACGACAAGAAAGAATATGACTAGCGAAAAAAACATGTGAAAGTGGCAAAACAAATGAAAATCGTAACTGCAAGGTTTAAACACTGGAGCGGAGTATTGAGAGTGGGTGTAAGCGTATATGCCGAAACTATAAGATACATGATCCTGTAAATAAACCTTATTGGACGTGAAAGACTTGGAACAACTCGCGAGCTCGTTCGGGTCCAACGACACCCTGGTTAACTCTGTGGATCCTCCCAACCGACGAAAGTTTTTGCTTAGTAATGTCACAAAAACATGCATCGGCGAAGGTAATATTGTGTGGTAATGTGGAAGCCATTGATATAGATCGCTGTGGTTCATATGGTAACCCTGTGGAAAACCCCTGATCATAACATTCAAGTTTGTGGCTAGAACGACAAATACTAAAGTTTCGTTAAAATCTGAACGCAATAAAATTGCTCGGTGTCAACTTTCAATGCTTTCGGCGGAAGAGGGCGGTGACGTAAGCTCGCATGAGTTTCACAATCTCGTTAACTTGTTCTGCGGTGAAGGAAATGTCCCCTCTTGACTCGGTCTGAAGTCTGAAAACATTCGCAGATCCCGCTCCGAAAGACTGGATCCTGAGAGGAAGACACAATAACATGTTCAACTCAAGGAATGTAGCTGCAAAATCTTGTTTAATTGTTTGGAACAGTGGTTCTGAGACTTTTCAAACGTCAGAGCCGAATTCGAAACCGGCCGCAGCAAACCCGAAACCCTATTTGAAAACTTTTTTTGTAAGTGGGCATTTGACCGAATCAAACATTTGGGCCGTAGATAACCAACAATTTTGTTTTCTGACGCCAAATAAACTGCAGGGAAATATGGACTCCACGTTACCCCACTACTATGGTTATGGTAAGTTTATGTTTCGTAAAATAAACTGCATTATATTCATAAGACCGATAAGCAGAAATGTTGAGAGCCAATAACTCCAACAAGTTTCGTGTCTTCCCGCGTTGAAAACGAACCATTGTGTTCGATCAAACTTACTTTTCATATGAGAAATGATCCAGGGACTGTGAGTGACCTCGTTTGAACACAGTTGCTCCCTGCGCCGATATCGCCAGAGTGAGAAGGGTTTGACCGAACTGCGCGTCCTGATTTTCAACTTTAAACAAGTAGGATCCGTATCCGGGCCACCGACGTGCAAGGTTAACATATTCAGCCTGAAACAAATTGTTGAGATAAAATGAATTAGACGGAATGAAGAGAACGCGAAATATGCTGAACATAAAATTATGCGAATAATATTTAAACATCAAGCAGCCAAATACAATGCCAATAAATATCAACCACGGGCAGAGATGCACCGACATCCAATATCACAAAACTCCAGTCTTATTGTTTAGTGAGATTATTGTGATACTGACCACGGCGTCTTCTTGCGGCATTCCTCTCAATCTCCTCCATCTATCCAGGCCGTTTGATTTGACATCCTGCAGTTCCTCCAGGAAGAGAGTCCTCTTCATCTCACCGCTCTCACCTTCCTCCTTCGCCTTCTTCATCCCTCTCTTCCGGAACGTGTTGAAAAGACTCGACCCCTGAAAGAATTAAAATCTGACGAAACTCTTCGTTGACAAAAACGATTTGTTAAATTTTAACGTTTCGGCCTCAATTAGCTTCGTCCACAAATTAAAATTCTTTGTTGTTTTACTAACTATCAATATACGAGCTGATTTAAAGAATGACGATTAGTTTTGGAATACGATTCATGCGCGGTTGGTGCCAACGTCCAAATATAACTTAATTTTGTTTTGAACAAAAACGAATTTAACGCGTGTGAACAATAAATATGCGGAATAAAATGGCATGGGCACCGATAAAACCACAAGTCTATCGAGTCAGGTCCCCATGGGAGCGGATAACTAGCATGGGATGAAAGGATGTGTTCGAAGTGGGGCAGATCTACGTGGCGAGTTTGGAATTTTACGTAATTTATGAGAACGTCTTAATTACCGAAAAAATCAAATTGAGACCGAATAAAAACCTTTACTCACAGAACGTTTCTTGACTGGCATTGAGTTTGCATTTAATTCATTCGAGAAAGAATCGGTTCGTTTGAAGTAGAAGTCTTCGTTTTCGTTTGTGATCTCGTAAGCGGCCATTAACTTGTTGATTGGATAATATTTGCCGATGACAGCACTGGAAAAAGAAATCCATGTTTTATATTCGCAAAAGAAGTCTTGAAAATCCATTGGCATTTTTATATTTTTATGCTTTTTGTTGGTTAAACGGAACGAAGCAATGAAGATAAAGTTTCGGCTCCACTTAAATAAACTTACTCAATATTGATTTGATGGTAATTTCCTTCAGCGAATTGCAACCTTAAAGCTGCGATATCTTTCAATACGTCATCAGATAGAGGGTAAAGTCCCTGTATCACTTGTTCGTGGACCTGCAACATTAGGGAAGTTCTGAGTTAATGTTTTTAAGAAAGCTAGAGGTTTTATGAAATTTATTTCCTGCATTGGAAACTCCTGCGTTTAGAAAATACAAAATACAAAAATGAGTAAATATTTATTTTAAGTCAAGCACTCAAGGTCAGTGTTTCCCGAAATTTTTTCGCCAAAGTTATTTGAGTTGAGAAGGAACCCAGACGATTTAAGGTATCCAGTAGCTCATGTAAGGAATTCTATGGCTCCGTGAAATCCGCGTTGGGTGCCAGGTTACCATGACGACAGAATCAACCGAGGCAAGTTTTCAATCAAAAAAACTAAAATCACTGAATGGAAACAGAGAAACTCCCGACTCACGTCTTCGTAAACGAAGTGATATTCGATTGAGTCTTCCCGTGCATCAATCGGATCGAACACACAGTAAAGTTTGAAGTAGAATACCCATTCCGAATCCTTACCGCCACTATCCGGATTCGTTTGTGATTCCGAGTTTGTTCTGTTTAAATTCGAATGTTTCGCGTTACATGAGAAAGGGTTAAATTACATGTTGCGAAAATCTACTTTTGTACGATAATATTTTTATTTTCTTCTTTGAGCTGTGTGACCAATTGCTTGCAACGAATTTGTAACTAGACTTCTCAAATCAAGTAAAAAAGTTCCAACGGCAACTTACTGTTCGAACTTTGCAACGATATCAGCGAGGAAAGTGTTTGGTTCAATCGCTCTGTCAACATCGCCCTTGTGTTCGAATATTGCGAACGTGTTCTTATTCCCTTCCACGTTCATTCCATGCTGGAGTTTCTGGACAACCTGAACACCAAAGTTGGACGTAAACTGTCTAAAGTAACTCCTCTAATTTAAAGTAAAAATATTTTGTAACTAAAACAACGAAACGCTTCTGAACACATAAAAATGCAGAACATAATTTAATAACAAATATTGAAAAAGAATAATGTTTGCCACCAACCAACAAAACCAGATCATCAGAAGAAAATACAATTCAAAATTATACATGAAATACTTCCGAGTGTTCAACATTACAATTTGCAGCAATGCTCTACTTGCCTTTCCAGCAGTGGTGAAAGAGTTGATGTAGATTTCGCATGTTGCGCCACCATAGCAGTTAATCACAGTGACCAGGTCCCTCATCTCCAGCACAGCACAAATCTCAGCAATGGAAGGAACCATCTTACGTCGACGTGACGTCTGCTGACTCAGCGCATTTTCACCGAACTCAGCATAAGCTCCACCAAGAGTACCAGGAAATCGCTCTTGTACCCTGATAACGGATGTTAATAAACAAACGGTGAAAAGGGATCCCTGAATAATCATTACTGTACAGATTCCCAGGCATCTTATGGCACATTTGTGTGCAGTCAACAGCGCGAGGTAAGATAACCCGACCCGCTGTAATGCAAAACTACTGCTTAGTAGCAAGTGCTTCTCAGTGGCGCACGCCCCACCAGTTTGGCCCGGCAAAATCGTCGGTGGACGTTAAGGTTTAAGACATTTCTTGGCTTATCTCTCATTAAACGAGCATTTTGTTTCAAATTTACTGGGAATACAAAGCATTGAGGCAAGCAATAAATTCTGGTTTACCAACAAAAGTGGGATTAGAGATGTTTTAGAATTAGCGCTCAGATCAGATATTCACAAACTTTTCGTCTGCGAAACCTAAAACGATTGTTTAACTTAACCAAGAACCCCCAAATTCAGTAAACCTTTTGTGTTAAGGGTTCCGCGAACTCTACATTGGATAACCAAGTTATTTACACACTTTGGTGACGTCATACCTCTTTAGATGCAGCTTCAGGTAAGACAGCACGGGACGTGATGGGTGGTACGCGCAACACATACAAGCTATGAGATGCCAGTAATGCGGACATGACGTCACATGAAGCTGGTCACACATTTGCTCGTCTGTGGTGAGTTGGAGGGTGTAGATGGCGGTTTGTTTGATTAATTGGAGGTAAAGCTCGTCCTGGAATAGCTTGGAGCCGTGGCACACTCGCATGATCGCCTGGAACGAACAGATAGATGGTTTGTTGGCTGGACGGAGTCGCAATGCTTTTTGATTGTCTGCTTTGAATGCTTATTGACGTCAAGTAAAACTTTGATATAAATTGTGATCTGTGAACATCATTCCCCACTCATTGCAAAGAAAGATCCACAATTACCTGACAAACGTCATAACATGTGCAAATATATAGGGGAAAAAACAGTTACAGGCGGGAATTCGAGAAATATCAAAAAGCAAAATTTAAAAACAATTTTTTCAGTTTTTTTACCTGGAGTGATTTCGCTTCCTCCTCAATGTTCTGAAAAGTCCGTTCTTCCATTTGAAGGAGGACGTTAAAAATCCTCACAGCCTCGTCCCTCAACGTGTAGTGGTCGTCACGAGAGGGCACCTGTGAGCAAACAACGGTTGATTATGATTTCTATGCCTTTTTTTAAGTAGCGAAACCAATACTTTCATATTTTTTTTTGAATAATCAACTTGGTTCATTAGCAACACAACAATGTGAGCAATGTTACGTCACAGATAGTTCGGATAAGATGATGTTGACGTCATCGTGGTTTTATGACAACCACATGGATACTTGCAGCACTATTAAGTTTGCGTTAGCATTGGATTTTGGGACGGATAGTTGTAATAATTGCTGGTTCACCTGTTCGTATGGAAGGGATAGCAAAGGGGATCTTAAAGGTTCGCTTGATTGCCTGAAGATTGGGTTCCTTTTGTAGATTAAGTTGATCTCCTTTTCATTGTCATCTGAACGCTGTTGCAACATACACAAATTTTAGTCATATTTTCATACACTATGGGCAACATGCTAAATATAAGTGAAAGAATGAAATGCTTTGGGCAGAGTCGTTTTGTTAACAACATTGTAATAATATTTCCTGATGTGTTTTATTAGCAGGTAATTTCAATGCAAGAAGCTTTTCGCCTGGCTACCTAAGTGGCAAGATATCACCAGACACATTACCGACATATTAGATCGAAGCAGTTGCCCTGAAAGCAGATTACTCCAAGCAATAAGTTCAGTTTTAATTCTACACTTCTGTACCTTGATCTTGTCCATTAGGATCTTTGTTTTGGTGATAATCAGAGGTTGTCCATCTATCATAGCCTGGATCTCACTGCTCCAGATGTTCGCGTCTTCCTCTACCTCCGTGCTGAGTCGGAGGGTGTGCTTCCTCCCGTACACCACAATCTCCCACAAACCTGTCTGCGTCTGTAGTGAAATAGAGGTGGCGTAACTTCTAGTATAGAAAGTGTGGATCGAAACTACAGCTGCCGGTCAATGTTCAGTAATATTACACAAAAAATCACATGCTTAAAGGAATCAACGTATATTTCCCTTGTGTTATACCAGACTGATCCTGTTTAAACAAGTGCTTTTTGTGTAGGCAACATACATATTATTAAACTTTATTACATTCGTTTTATGATTTTAAGTGTTACATGTTTTACATGTTTTACATGGTAAGACGGAATCGTCCAACTATGCAGGATCTCACAGCGAGGTTTGATTAACAAGTGTTCATCTCTAGTAAACACACGAAAGCCCACTTTTACTCCTACATACACCAGGGACTTACAAAGACGTTCTCGTCCGGTGAGGTGACAACACAGAGACTGTTGAGTCCCATCGACCCGATCTTCTGGGCATCGCGGTTGCTGTTCTTGAAATATTCGATCGCGTTTGGTTTCAGAACGAACCACCGACGTTGGTGACTCACTTTCTGCTTCTCGTAAGATGTTTTAAGCAACCAACCTTGCTGTATGAAAGAATCCTGGCCAGCCTGAAAGTGTTTCAACAATATTTTAGATTGTGGGCGAGCCTGAAGAGTTCTCTTACCACAAAGAAAAAATACGACATTAGTTATAAAAGAAAGTGTTACTGACTTTTATTTTCTTGACAAAACTTATTGTGTAATTTTTCTAACAACACACTTTGTCGTTTCGATGTGTGACCAATTGTGAAGCAATCATTTAAAAACCTGAAGTCAAATGGGGTTTGGTTTCTGTCTGTTTAACACGTACCGAGTCGCCTGAACTTGCTGTGTTCTTGCTCTCATTGAGTAAAGTGATCCAGTGATGCATTTCCTCCCCCGAATCACTCGCGAATGTGTAAACACGTTGCGATGTCGTCACAGTGAACGTGTTCGACTTTCCTGCAGTCACAAACCACTTAATATTATTCACATCTTGTCGCCACGATGCCACGATAGGAGTAATTGGTTCTAATGTAGCATCCATAATGTAACCGATTCCTGAGATTAAAATCAGTGCCAGAACTCCCAAAACCTATTTATATTGTAACGTCCTTCCCCTCAAGAGAAACTGGGAACTTGCTTAAATACACGAGAGTCACCTGACACAGATGTTGCGGTTGCCTGGGTAACGGTTTGACCGTCGACCGTCATCAGAGCGTTCTTCGGGTTCGCGAACTCGCTTTCCATGTTTGCTATCTCTTTCTCCGTGCTCGATACAATCTTCATCAACATGCTGCGGAAAAAAAGTTCCACTCAATAACATTTCACAGTATTTTCAGTGAAAGTCCACACTGCATCCAAAGACTTTTTACCAAACGTCGGCGATTCTGGTTTAAACTCACCTGTACCATTCCCCCGCCTCCTCGCTCGATTCCGCCGAAAGGTGGTGCACTTTTGATGACGTCATAATGATGTCAATGCCATTCTCTTTCTCTGTGACGTCAGTTACGTCGGAGATTTGACTGAGGTCGATCGTCCCCCGACACTTGGCGTTCTCTTCGTCGTTATCGTAAAACTTCAACTCCTGGTTGCGCAGCGTGAACCATCTGGATTTGGTTATTTGTTGTTGTACCTTGTTTAGTGTTTTGTTGTTGTACCTTGTTTAGTGTTTTGTTGTTGTACCTTGTTTAGTGTTCAAGCTTCGTGTAACTTACAACTGCTACGTAGAACTAACAACGGAAATATAATATGAAATACATCACCGACCACCAACCTTTTCTGCCAATTCTTCCTTGGGAGAGTTCCTCTCAGAGTTCCTTTGCCACTGTCAGCTTTCTTAAACAGCCAGCCGCACTTTAAACTATAATGTTTGCTTCTGAAGATCATGAAAGTGCTGTTACTCAGGACGCACCACCGTCTCTTCCACTGGCTCATGAGGCCACCCTATAACAGGTTGTAAGGTTGTGCAATGATGTGTTTTCAAATATCAACCAATCTTCACAGTGGCAGAGGTTGGTGTGACGCTTGCTAGTTTGTTGCTTAAATGTTGTTGGCCAACTTACGTGGAGTTGAATTTTATTTCCATAACAAACTGAGCCATTTAGTTGTTGCACTGATCAATGTGATACGTAACAAGCGAACTGATCAATATCAACAACTGTATTACTATTACATCCTTAAAACGTCACGAAATTTCAGTGCGCCGTGAGAACATATTGGACGAATGCGAGTTGTGAAGACTGGGAACCACGAAGGTGGAAATCTCAGTCCAACATATTATTCCGTCTAACCTTCACGTCGAGGTAGGAATGAAAGTATACGTTGGGACTCCACTTCTCTGCGACCTCCATACCGCCACTAGTGGACGTTCCATCGTCACTCATGTCGTCATCATCGACGTCATCAAACGACGAATCAGTGTAATAACTCTCTATAGTGGGTAAACACCCATGAATAATGTTTCATTATCAACAAGTTTGATTGAAAACACCAGCAATAGTTCAACCCCCAAGCATTAATTCAATACAAAAACATTGATGACGTCACGACAAATCACATGATGTCGTCACTACTTTGCCACATAAGTAATAGCACCCCGTGTCAAAACTGCGAAATTTTAAAACAAAGCGTTTAAACACTTACCGTCGTCCATATCAGACGTTTTAATGTCTTCCGCTTCGTAATTCTCCTCGTCATCTGGAACAATTCCATCCTGTGTGTTCTGTGGGTCGGGGAAATATTTGTTTACTAACTTTTTCCATGTAAGGTTGAAATTAACCTTTTACACTTGTTGTTAGTTGAGAAACGATAAAGATTAACTTTAAATAATCAAGAATCAAAACCCTTGTCTGTTTGTAGCAAAAGAAAAACGCACACAGGCAACTGCAGAGTTAAGTGTTAATAAAATAATATCAAATCGTTTGCTCTTAGCATAAATAAAACGACTGCCATATTGTTGTTTACTAATTGTCACCCAGTGCGAGAATACTTCCCTGCAAACATAAACAATATAACCACAACCTCTTCCCCGTCTCGGAAACTTACAATGTGACTCGTCGCCACTCAGGTAACTGTTACAAAACAACGTGCAAATCAGCTTAAAACAAAAACAAATATCGTACATTCATTTGATCGACGTCATACGATGTGTTATGCATCATTGCGTCCACTTGGCTTTCAAAATCTTCAAAACCCAAATCCTGGAGCAACAAAATGTTTAAAAAATCTTCTTTTTTGTCCATAGTATCACCAGCACCCCGAACTTTGCTTTGTGGTTGCGAGTAACTCGCTTATGCGTTGCATAAATCACAATATTACGCACTCGGGGGCAATTTAAAATCAATCAGTAAACGCCATTAAACTATAGACCAAATATAATTTAAACGGTAAATTATTTTAAGATGATTTCAGACCTAATACAAGCTGACTTGCTACGTAACGAGGATGACGTCATCGGATTGATTATCGGAATTACAACTGATAAGAATGATCTCGGGTTACGCAAAATCATTTGTTAGTGAATTTAAAAATAGCAACCACCATTAGGCAATTGAGCCGGATTGAATTGTTAGTATGGACAAAATAAAATCCTAGTAACATTCACAGTGTTGTTTGCACGCAAACAACTTATATTTGTAACCTGTAGAATGTCCATTCCTCTGTTTTCGTCTGCCTTCTCGTCGGGGTAATATTCCTCACCCACGTTCGTTACAAATTCATCGGTTGCTTCAGGTTGATCCTGATTAAAAATTATTAGAGTCAGCAAAACAAACAAAAATTATTTTTTTGTAAAAATACCAGATTATTTTTTTGCCAACTAAGATTGTTCTTAAATACCTTCCAGTATTCTGAATCATATTATGACATCACAACACTTATTCTCACCACTTCCAGCGCAAGACTCTCCCTGGCCTCGCTTCGTCGATGCATCTGCGCGATCTCAAGTTCAAGTTGGAAGATCCTCTCCATCTCCTCCCGTTCCGCATCATCAAGCTCCTCCTCTCCACCGGATGAGAGCATCCTCTTGTTTACGGTTGAGTAAGCACTGTCTACGTCAGCGGAATCTATGACGGCGGCGAGTGACGCAAGAGCCGATTCCTGCCCGAAGAGATAGGCGAGTTGTTTTTTTACAATAGAAATATGATTTGAATCTCTTGCTGGCGGAAACCAAGAAACAATTAAATTAAAAGTTCCAAGTGTTAGAAAGTAACCAACCCAAAAAGCAAGTATTTTGTTTAAAAGAACAAGATTTGTTTCACAAAAACGTATACGTAGCACACACAAGCACCCACGTGTTCGCCATCCATGGATTTGCGGGGGCTGTACATTTTTTCACAAGGTGGGGGCGGTGGGGGTGAAGGAAGACCCTCAGCGTCCTCCTCCAATCCGTTCTCCGTCGCTTCCCTGGCCATTTCAACCTCTCTCGCCATCTGGAAAGGGGAAATTTCACCAAATAATCAGAGAGTGACCAAGTATTGTGGGAATGATTAACACACAGAAAATATTGCACTTTTCGTGTTACTTGTACAAACATGTCAACCAATTGCAAAACAAGAAACACACATGTTGTGTAGTAGATTTGTATAAAATACAGTCATTGTTTACATTAAATAACAAAAAAATGTAAATACAATACTTTGCTTTATAGAGATGGAAGTTCAATGTTGTTTCAAATCAGCAGTTGAGTTATGGCTCTGATTATAGTGTTCCTCTGTCTAGTTCTGTGCTAAAGACTAGACATGACACCAGATGTATGTTTGATACTTCGTTATTGCTCGTTCGAATAGAATACCAATAGAATCCCTAGTATGTGGTTATCCGGTCACGTGACGTATTGTTTACATAGAGATCATGTTACACTCGATAGTTTGTAAACACTACATTCCTCCCCAAGTCATAGATGTTAAATCACAGGTTCAAGGTTATTTAACATAATACACAATGGCGGTTCGCTTCAAAGTAACACAATGGCATGGTTCAGTATATGAAGATACTGGGAGGTATTCGGACCAGAAATTGGCAGGATAACACAGGTAGTTTGGCAATCATACACTGACTTCTTATGAAAGTATAAAAGCATGTTTGACGTACGTATTGTGAAGAATGGCAATATACAGCATAGGTAATGAAGTACTGCAATATACAAGCGAATGAATCATGCACAATAGCATTTACATGTAAGTACCATCTCTCAGATATTGAGGGAGTCTACGATTTCGAGAAGGATAGCGAGGAACTGGGTCGCTTTCAACAAAATCATGTGCACTGTGTTCTTCACAAGTTGTTGTGTTATCATGGTCATATGTAAAATATGGGTGATCATTATCTGTATGTACATCATGTTGTGATGTTTTGTTTATTTTCTTAAAGAATGATGAATTTCTTGTCACTGTTTTGTGTTTGTTTTGTACTGTGATCATTGTGCCTTTTATGTGTGTAACAGTGAATGGTGTTGGATTGTAAGGAAGCATTAATTTGCCTTCTTTTTTTTCTTTCAAAAGAACCTTATCGCCAATTTGAAAATGTGATTCTTTTGCATGTGAATGGTTGTCAGCATATTTCTTCATTTTCAGTTTTGCTTTCTCATCTCTGTCACGAAGTTGTGTGTCTTCTTTCATGTCATCAACATGAGGAATAGTGATTTTTATTTTCCTTCCAAGTAGGAGTTCTGCAGGGCTCACTTGTGTAGTAGAATGAGGTGTAGCTCTGTAGTTTCTCAGAAATTGATGTAGATTACTTTTCCACAAGTTAGTTTCAGCATTCATGATTCTTACAGCTTTGTTGAGAAGTTTTCATAAATCTTTCTGCTTCAGCATTTGCCTTTGGCCAATGTGGAGTGATTTTGCGATGAGTAAATCCAAGTTGTTTTGCAAAATTCTTGAATTCATAGCTGGTAAATGGTGGACCATTATCTGTTTTTAGGATGTCTGGTATTCCAAAACATGAAAATGCCTTTTCCAATACTGGAATGACTGAGGTTGCTTTTGTTGACTTGATTACTTCGACAATTGGATATCTGGAATATTCATCAATTAATACAAAAATATATTCTCCTGATGGAAATGGACCAGAAAAATCTAGACTGAGTTCTTTCCATGGACTTTTTGGCAGTTCTGACATTTGCAGTGGTTCATAGTTGTTGGTAACTGTAGCAGCTTGACAGTATATACAATCTTTGACTGTTTCTTCCACTGTTTTGTCAATTCCAGGGAACCATATGTGTTCTCGGAGGAGTTTCTTGGTTTTGACAATTTCTTGGTGTCCTTCATGTGCCAATTTAATGACTTTCTTTTGTAACATTTTTGGAATAACTATTTTTGTACCTTTTAGGAGGAGATCATCCTCTGTTACTACCAGTTCATTTCTGATTAACAAAAATGGTTTTAGGTTTGGATCATCCAAATTTGCTTTCCATTTGTTGTTTCTTGTTAATTCAATAACTTTCTGAACTACTTCATCTTTTTGCAAGGCTTCTTGTATGTCAGCTTTTGTCATTGCTGTTGGCATAGCTGATGTTGCAATGAAATTTATGTATAATTCAGTATCATTTGTTTCTTTGACAGAATGGTGAGTGATAGGATGTCGTGACATGTAATCTGCTGGATTATCTTTGCCAGGACGGTATACAACTTTCAAATTGTATGGTTGCAATCTCAAATTCCATCTTTCAATTCTTGCTAGAGGTTTTGATGATGGGTTTTTGAATATCAATTCTAATGGCTTGTGATCTGTCACAAGAGTAAATGGTTTTTGTATTCCATACAAATACAAGTGAAAATGTTCACATCCCCAGACAATTGCTAAAGCTTCACGTTCTGTTTTTGAATATCTTTGTTCAACGGGCATGAGCACTTTGCTTGCATAAGCCACAATATAGAGATTATTATCTTCATCTCTTTGAGTAAGGACAGCACCTAACCCAACTGGACTTGCATCGACTATCAACTCAGTTTCTTTTTGTTAATCAAAATAGCGTATGACTGACTTGTTTGTCAAACTGTCTTTCAGTTGTTGCAATGCTTCATCATGTTTGGAGTTCCACTTCCAAGTACAGTTCTTGTGTGTTAATTCTCTCAATGGTTGAGTGATTGTAGCATAATCTTTAATTAATCTGGAACAGTAGTTAGCTAATCCCAGTAAGCTTCTTACTTCTTGTACTGATTTGGGAGTTTCAGCATTTTTAATTGCTTCAATCTTTTTCTCTTGAGCATAGATTCCAGTTTTGCTCATAACAAATCCAAAAAATTCAAGTTTAGACCTGTTGAACTCACATTTTTTCTTGTTTAATGTAAGATTTTTCAGTCTCAAAATATTGAGTACAGCAATGAGACTTTTATCATGTTCAGCTTTAGTTTTTCCAAATACAATGATGTCATCACTTACATTCAATGCACCTGGTATGCTTTCTATCAGTTGTTGTATGATCTTCTGGAATAATTCAGCAGCAGAACAAACTCTAAAGTTTAGGCGTTTGTATCTGTAAAGACCATCACGTGTAGAGAAAGTTGTGATGTATCTACTGTTTTCATCCAACTCAATTTGAGGATATCCTTTGTTTAGATTCAACTTGGAGAATACTATTGCTCCATTCAAACTGTGGATAATATCATCAAGTGTAGGACAGATGTGTCTTTCTCTGTGTATAGCTTTGTTAGCTTGTCGCATATCCACACAAATGCGAACTTCTTCTGGACTGTTTGGTTTTGGTGGAGTTACTATTGGAGAGACCCAAGGAGTAGGACCTGAAACTTTTTCAATGATTTCATTCTTCTCCAAATACTCTAGTTCTTTCTTCACTTTATCTCTGATATGGAACGGTACTCTTCTGTGTGGCTGTGCTATTGGTTGTACTGATTTATCAATGTGCAACTTTGCTTTGTATCCTTTGAGTTTGCCAATTCCTTCAAATCGGTCAGCGTATGATTCAAGGATATTTTCTTCAGCAGCCTTTACCATGGTGTTTGCAATTTCAAGCAAATGTAGCTTTTTTGATGTACCATAACTCAACAAACAACCATGTTCACCTTTCACCACATACAACTTTGTATGGATTTTGAAACTTGCTGTTTTAACTTCAGCATGGATCTTCCCTAAGATTGGTAATGGTTTTTTCGCTCCATATACATGTATCTCTGTTTTACTTTTCTCTAGTGTGCAATCTTTCAACTTTTTTAGATTTTTCTCATCAATTATGTTTACAGATGCACCGGAGTCTATTACGAAAGGAATTTCTTGTTCATTAACTTTCAAGATCATGTGTGGTGTTTTATAGTTGACGCTCTTTACTTGACACATGGATACACATCATGATGCTTCATCACTTTCATCAGAACTATAGATGTTTTCTGTATTTCTAACTTGTCTCTTGTTTTTGTTCATAAGACGACATTGAGGAAAATGATTGAACTTTCCGCAATTATCACACTTGTTTCCAAATGCTGGACAAGACTTGCGTCCGCGTGCATGAGGATAGTTTCCTGCACAGAAGTAACATTTTCTGTGTTTTGATTCTACATGCTTGTTTGAAGCTGTTTTGTTTTCTTCTGGAAATCTTTTCTGCTTGACTCTGGAGACCATTTCTTCATTTGCTGGCTCCGACTTGATTCGATTTGCTATGGCTGATGCATGTGATTCTGATGATTCCATAGCGTATGCCATACCAAGCAGTTCTGTGAGATTGATACCTCTTCTTTCAAAGGCTCTAATTCTCAACCTGTTTGCACTTGCAAATAATCTGATATTTGATCTCTTGGTCACGATCATGGAATTCACATTCAGCAGATAGGTTGCGAAGTCGTGAATAAAATTGATTCATGCTTTCATCCTCCAACTGTTTTGACTCACAAAACTTAAATACTTCACAGTCAGTATGTTTCTTCGGAATGAAATACTTATTAAGAGCTTTGTCATAATCGTCAGCATCACCAGTGTCTGGTAAAGTTTCAAAAATGTCAAATACTTCTGCTCCTGCATAAATTATCAAAAGAGATCTTTTCTTTTTGTTGTCTGTGACATCTTCGGACACAAAGACATGTTCTAGACGTTTAACCCACTTCACCCAATGTGAACCTGTTGTTGACGGATCAGTTATGTCAAATATGGGTAGTCTATCAGACTTTGATGCAGCCATCTTGTTTTTGTTCAGCTTTTACGTCTGTATGTCTCTTTAACTTTCGAGTATAGTCGAGGTTATAGTTGTTTACACTCGTTATCCTCGTCGCCAGTTATAGTGTTCCTCTGTCTAGTTCTGTGCTAAAGACTAGACATGACACCAGATGATAAGCAATGTGGAGCCAATAATATGAATTTGTATATAAGCTGCAGACAGATGGCCACTGTTTCGACCTAAAAGGTCTCATCAGTGCAGCTGGTGTGACTATCAGACGACTTTGCTGACCAAACGGCCACCAGATGTATGTTTGATACTTCGTTATTGCTCGTTCGAATAGAATACCAATAGAATCCCTAGCATGTGGTTATCCGGTCATGTGACGTATTGTTTACATAAAGATCATGTTACACTCGATAGTTTGTAAACACTACACTGATCTTACTTGCATCATTTTCACGAAGTAGTGTTGTCCCATTGTTTGTCCAAATATACTTGAAGGCTTGTCTTTTTTTGTGCTGCAAGCAAGTGTTGAATAGTTTTCGGTTTTGTCTTGTCAAACTTTCTGTCATGAAAATATTTTGCAGGTTGGAAGTTGTTTCTTTGGAGTTGGGGAAATGCAGATTTGATTTGTTGAAAAATATTTTTATTCCTGATTTTCCTTGAGATAAACTTTCAGTTATCGGTGGGGATTATTTTGATGAGCTGCTTGTTGTTCTCAAAGGTATTCTGTGTGAGATGCCAGATCAGTTTTTTTAATCGATACTCCCATGTGTTTGGCAATTGCAATTTGGTCGGTGCATTCTTCTTTAGTTTGTGTTACTCAAAATATTTGTTTGTAAAAAAAAACAGAAAACAACAACAGTTGAACTGAAAGAAAAAGTATTAAAATTGCGAACATACATATTTAAATGCATTCTCTCCTGCTATGTTGTCCAAGGATATTTACTTCACTTTTGCTTCTTCAACATCTGTTCGCAATTTTAATACTTTTTCTTTCAGTTCAACTGTTATTGTTTTCTGTTTCCTTTACAAACAAATATTTTTAGCCAAAATTTTCCTATTCCAACCTTATTGAAATAGACCTGGGGACACTGTGGATGGTTTTGACTTGTAGGGGTCTCATAAGTGCAGTTGGTGACTGTGGCCCAGGACTAGCTCGCAAACTAGCCAGGAACAGATATTTTTCAACGTAAGTCAGTTGGGTACCCATAACTGGGCATCAAACAATATAGACGAACCACTGTGGAGCGCATTATGCCCAAACAACTGCTTAGTATTCAACAGTGTTATCAGTATCAAATCATATGGTTCGTTTTGGCTCATATGCATTTTTCTTTAAAATCAATTTTGTTTTAAACAAATTTGAACACAGTTTTTACTTCATGTATGGAGTTTAGGTCGGCATAAACTCAACGTGATAATAAACAGTTCAAATTAAAAACCTGCATTTTGCGGCTGTTCAGCAATTCATGATATCACGTTTATAAACAGCGCCGGTTCTCATGTTTAGAAATGTTCACAACAGATTTTTGTGCTGGAACCTGTATGAGACAAACAATAAAAGTTAAACATAAATTATATAAAAAAGAACAAAATGTTACATTATAAGATTAATGTAGCAGTTCAAATCTGGAGCTAAACAAGAATTTAACTCGAACACAAAAAATGGAAAAACTCACTAAAAGTCCCATGAAATGGTGACAATACCGATGTCCATGTGAGTATTGTGGATGTCAACTGATGGAACTTAGTTTACATGAAAACATTTTGTTGCCACTTTTACAAACAACCTCATCCACATCAATTGTAAAAAGTTCAGGGTTCTCCAATTCTATTTTGTTCCAATTTGATGAAAGTTTTGAAAATAATTTGGATTCTTCTGTGAATTGGTTGAGATGCCAAGCAATACTCATGTGGTAGGATGGGTTTGTGTAGTAAGGCTTGCAATGAAAATCCATGAATGCTTTATCCACGATCTGAACGACTTTATTCAGTTGTTGAACTGCAGGTTGCCCTGAAATCTGGAATTGTTTGGAAACAATAACAAACAATCTGATACCAAATCAAGACAAGAAATGCTGTCAAAAAAGTTTCACCCTTACCTTAAACCCACAAAATGATCTTGTTTTTTCATCGTTCACATAAATGTTCAAATCATCAGATGATAATGTGATTGATACGGTGGCCCACAAGTGCCACCGCGAAATATTAACGATGCGCGAAATATATACATGATTTGCACCAAAACAGCGCCTCTAGTGTAAGCTCGGGGTCAGAGGTTAAGTTGTGCTACGCGAGCGAAATGCTGTTTTGTGTGATAGGAAGTTTTGGAAATAATCACTTATTTTGTTTGTTATACGGCTTTGGTTCTAAACTGAATGTCAGGACTTGGATGTTGCGTAGTTGGTTGTAATAACAATCAAAGAAAATTGCGTCAGTGGAGATCTAAACAGTGTGAGTGTGAAATTCATGAATGCAATCTTGGATGTAGTCGGTGCCGCGGTGCGTATTTCATTGTCCATTCGTACTTCACCCGTTTCCAACGAAATCAAAACATAAAGAAGATCAAGATCGATGGGTGAATTGTGTTAAAAGGGAAGGTTGTGAAAAACGCAAATGGACTCGCATTCCCAGCAAACACACAACGTAGTTTCGACGTTCGCAACGTCGCTGGAAAGTCGAAAATTGGTTGCATACCAGGTAATTTTCAAACTAAACGTTGTATGAAAGTTGGTAACACTGACGTTAGTAATGAACGTTGTCTTCACCAAAAAAGTACGTCAGAAATAACGTAAGTAAAACGTTCACTATATACGTTAGATTAAAACCTGAATGCAACTATTTATGTACGTAAATTTTAACGTAACTGGGACGTAACTTCGTACGTTTCAGAAAACCCCAAATCGACCATATTTGCACGTAATTATTGACGTAACCCAGACGTTGATTTGAAACGTTTAATACAACCCGAATGCGACTACAATTGCACGTCAATGTTAACGTAAGAAAGACGTTGATTTGATACGTTTCGATACAACCCGAATGCGACTACAATTGCACGTCAATGTTAACGTAAGAAAGACGTTGATTTGATACGTTTCGATACAACCCGAATGCGACCACAATTGCACGTCAATGTTAACGTAAGAAAGACGTTGATTTGATACGTTTCGATACAACCCGAATGCGACCACAATTGCACGTCAATGTTAACGTAAGAAAGACGTTGATTTGATACGTTTCGGTACAACCCGAATGCGACCACAATTGCACGTCAATGTTAACGTAGGAAAGACTTTGATTTGATACGTTTCGATACAACCCGAACGCGACTACAATTGCACGTCAATGTTAACGTAAGAAAGACGTTGATTTGATACGTTTCGATACAACCCGAACGCGACTACAATTACACGTCAATGTTAACGTAAGAAAGACGTTGATTTGATACGTTTCGATACAACCCGAATGCGACCACAATTGCACGTCAATGTTAACGTAAGAAAGACTTTGATTTGATACGTTTCGATACAACCCGAACGCGACTACAATTGCACGTCAATGTTAACGTAAGAAAGACGTTGATTTGATACGTTTCGATACAACCCGAATGCGACCACAATTGCACGTCAATGTTAACGTATAAGAAAGACGTTGATTTGATACGTTTCGATACAACCCGAATGCGACTACAATTGCACGTCAATGTTAACGTAAGAAAGACGTTGATTTGATACGTTTCGATACAACCCGAACGCGACTACAATTGCACGTCAATGTTAACGTAAGAAAGACGTTGATTTAATACGTTTCGCTACAACCCGAATGCGACCACAATTGCACGTCAATGTTAACGTATAAGAAAGACGTTGATTTGATACGTTTCGATACAACCCGAATGCGACTACAATTGCACGTCAATGTTAACGTAAGAAAGACGTTGATTTGATACGTTTCGATACAACCCGAATGCGACCACAATTGCACGTCAATGTTAACGTAAGAAAGACGTTGATTTGATACGTTTCGATGCAACCCGAATGCGACCACAATTGCACGTCAATGTTAACGTAAGAAAGATGTTGATTTGATGCGTTTCGATACAACCCGAATGCGACCACAATTGCACGTCATTGTTAACGTAAGAAGGACGTTGATTTGATACGTTTCGATACAACCCGAAAGCGACCACTATTGCACGTTAATGTTAACGTAGGAAAGACGTTGATTTGATACGTTTCGATACAACCCGAATGCGACCACAATTGCACGTCAATGTTAACGTAGGAAAGATGTTAATTTGATACGTTTCGATACAACCCGAATGCGACCACAATTGCACGTCAATGTTAACGTAAGAAAGACGTTTTTGTTTTCGGAAAGTCCTAGTTCCTGTATTCTTACGTTCCGTAAAACGTAGAGAAGATGTTAATTTGATATATTTAAAAAAATATAATTGTGAATATTTTAGCAGGATATTATTATTGACAAGATAGGCCAGATAAGAGTGTTGTAAAATATCGTTAATATTTGAGGCGAAGTGGGCTAGACATTGTTATTAACACGCTTTTGATTCATCATTCAGAAAGTTAAATTACAAACAAACTATCTGGGTTAAGAACAAAAATCATTTTCGCATTCGCTTAAACTCTTGGCGCGTTATCTCCCGTTGATGCAGCCATTAAATCTTGGCCGCAAACGTTTCACATGGAAAAAAGGTTTTATCAGTCAAAATCTGACAATTGTTTACGCTTCAGATATTCCTTTGCTCAACGTCGACCGACTCCCTTCGCGTCAATTCTAGTGCAATAGGAAACTTTTCAGGATTGGATTTCATAAAACTGCTAAATTTGCTTTATTTGAAATCAAACAAACACCTAAAATACGGACTTTCCCATTACAGAGAGCGATTACATTCAAAATGAGAGTGAAAGTCCAGAATTCGTTTTGCACATAGGTTTTTACAGTTCAACTCAAAATAGCGTGTACTAATAATGTGCAAAATTTGATTTCGATTGAAGTTGAAACAAACGAATGAGAGACTGACAACTTGTTTAAAGACAAGGCACGACCGTCGCGCTTGGCTATTGACTGGCCCATTGAAATGCTTAACCGTTTCGCTCTTGAAAGCCATTCCAATTAAAAGAAAGCGGTTTTTGCAGTTCAACTCAAAATAGAGTGTTCTAATAATGTGCAAAATTTGATTTTGATTGAAGTTGAAACAAACGAATGGGAGACTGACAACTTGTTTGAAGACAAGGCACGACTGGCGCGCTTTGCTAATGACCGGCCCATTGAAATGCTTAACCGTTTCGCTCTTGAAAGCCATTCCAATTAAAAGAAAGCGGTTTTTGCAGTTCAACTCAAAATAGCGTGTACTAATAATGTGCAAAATTTGATTTTGATTGAAGTTGAAACAAACGAATGAGAGATTGACAACTTGTTTAAAGACAAGGCACGACCGTCGCACTTGGCTATTGACTGGCCCATTGAAATGCTTAACCGTTTCGCTCTTGAAAGCCATTCCAATTAAAAGAAAGCGGTTTTTGCAGTTCAACTCAAAATAGAGTGTTCTAATAATGTGCAAAATTTGATTTCGATTGAAGTTGAAACAAACGAATGGGAGACTGACAACTTGTTTGAAGACAAGGCACGACTGGCGCGCTTTGCTAATGACCGGCCCATTGAAATGCTTAACCGTTTCGCTCTTGAAAGCCATTCCAATTAAAAGAAAGCGGTTTTTGCAGTTCAACTCAAAATAGAATGTTCTAATAATGTGCAAAATTTGATTTTGATTGAAGTTGAAACAAACGAATGGGAGACTGACAACTTGTTTGAAGACAAGGCACGACTGGCGCGCTTTGCTAATGACCGGCCCATTGAAATGCTTAACCGTTTCTCTCTTAAAAGCCATTCCAATTAAAAGAAAGCGGTTTTTGCAGTTCAACTCAAAATAGAGTGTTCTAATAATGTGCAAAATTTGATTTTGATTGAAGTTGAAACAAACGAATGGGAGACTGACAACTTGTTTGAAGACAAGGCACGACTGGCGCGCTTTGCTAATGACCGGCCCATTGAAATGCTTAACCGTTTCTCTCTTAAAAGCCATTCCAATTAAAAGATAGCGGTTTTTGCAGTTCAACTCAAAATAGAGTGTTCTAATAATGTGCAAAATTTGATTTTGATTGAAGTTGAAACAAACGAATGGGAGACTGACAACTTGTTTGAAGACAAGGCACGACTGGCGCGCTTTGCTAATGACCGGCCCATTGAAATGCTTAACCGTTTCTCTCTTAAAAGCCATTCCAATTAAACGAAAGCGGTTTTTGCAGTTCAACTCAAAATAGAGTGTTCTAATAATGTGCAAAATTTGGTTTCGATTGAAGTTGAAACAAACGAATGGGAGACTGACAACTTGTTTAAAGACAAGGCACGACCGTCGCGCTCGGCTATTGACTGGCCCATTGAAATGCTTAACCGTTTCGCTCTTGAAAGCCATTCCAATTAAAAGAAAGCGGTTTTTGCAGTTCAACTCAAAATAGCATGTACTAATAATGTGCAAAATTTGATTTCGATTGAAGTTGAAACAAACGAATGGGAGACTGACAACTTGTTTGAAGACAAGGCACGACTGGCGCGCTTTGCTAATGACCGGCCCATTGAAATGCTTAACCGTTTCGCTCTTGAAAGCCATTCCAATCAAAAGAATGCGGTTTTTGCAGTTCAACTCAAAATAGAGTGTTCTAATAATGTGCAAAATTTGATTTCGATTGAAGTTGAAACAAACGAATGGGGGACTGACAACTTGTTTAAAGACAAGGCACGACCGTCGCGGTCGGCTATTGACTGCGTACGTAGCAATGCTTAGTCGTTTCGATCTTAAAAGCCAATTAAAAGAAAGCGGTTTCTGTAATTCAACTCAAAACAGAGTGTTGTAATACTGTGCATAATTTTGCATCGCAGGATAGTAAAGGACAAGTCTTTCCAAAATTGTAAAAGAAAACTTAAACGTGATGGAAAGGCCTTTGTGTGGTTTTATAGATGCTTCTAAACATCTGTTTTTAGGAAATGGGGCAAGGTCAGTTGTTTTTAGAGTGATGATTTGCAAATATTAACGTCATATGCGCAGTATTTGTCCCGTACACAGTTCGACAAATTCTACATCCCTTTGACACACACACTGTGATTAATTGGGACTGTCCACCGACCTCGCTATAGTTCGTCCCTTATGGATTTGCCACAGCGTGTGGTCACAGTTCGGCAAGTCAACGCACCGCATACCTCACATGTTCGTCAAAGAAAATTTGGCGCTATCTGGCCTTGCCGCGGCTTGTGGGAGAGAAGCCGGTTGGCGGGAAAGTTTTTCAAAGTACCGTTGGATTCCTCTCGGGAGGGATATATTATTGGTATTGGCTGCGAGTCAAATCAAACTTATGGGTATCCTCCAGTCTTTTGACATGTCAGAAACAGAAATAGCATCAGATGATATTATAGTATTATACTTTGATAGCATACCCTTACAACATATATTTTTGTTTGCTTCTATTTAGCAAATGTTTTGTTTGTTGTTGGCCTTTAATGTACTTGGATTGTTTTGCAGCTTAATCGTTTGTAAATGGCTTTGGTGTGAAATTATTTGTTTGTTAAGTTCAAAAGTTCCATGAGAATCATTCTGAAAAGCAGGACAAGGAACCTACAGAAAGTAAAGGTAATTTAACTTTATCGTTGTATTGTATATATTGCTATTTTTCATATTTCATGTACAGTTACGTTGGTTCCAAAATTATCAAAGACATGTGTTTTAAATCTTACACCAAAACCTGATTTTAGATATTCTATTTTCTCGGCGGTACTTCTGGGAATGTGGAAAAAACGAAACACCCACAGGACAAATGAATAAGTAGGTGCTGGTTTTGTCTGGATACCATAATAATGAACTTGTAGCGGATTGTTTAAATCAACTATAGGGTGTTAAATTATAATTATAGAGTATAGAAATCAAAAGGAAATGGGTTGTTTTTTTAAGCATGCACCGAGAAGGCAATGCGGAGAGAAAGGCAATGTGGCGACTTTTAAAGGGTATGTTTTTGTGTAAATTTTAAAACTGTGTCTTAGTGTGTGACACTGCTGAAAAAAAACTTTAATTATATTGATTGGTGATATTCTTGCTTTGTTTTTGCAGTACCCCTATTCCAGCAGCGGATTATACGACACCACTGTCTTCATATTGACGGATTTAGCATAGTATTGTTGTGCTGGGATTATTTTAATAAATTATTTTATGTTGACAAACTGCAGGTGGTGCTTATTGTGCAGGCGTTGGTAAGATAAATCAAAAATTATTAATTAACAAAATCTAAATTTTTTGAAAGGTATATCTGGCGTTGAAAGGAACGTTTCAAAATCGTCAGATCGTTGTCAGATTAGACGTTAATTGCAACGTTAGCCCAACGTTCCGAAACTATAGCTAAACAACGTCACAGTAGTCAATGTTTTTACGTTGAAGAAACATTCGCGTAAACGTTTTATAGACGAATCCTGTGACGTAAAATGTAACGTAAAACAAATGTCCTTTCGCGACGTAAACAGCTACGTCAGGAAAACATCGTTTCGAGTCGACATTTCTACGTATGTGGTTGACGTTTTTAAAAACGTTTTTAAGACGCAGTTTCGAGTCGACAGTATTACGTAAAAGTAATGTTATAACGAATGTCCAGCCAACGTTGGTTTTGAACGTTACTGTACAGAACGTCATTTCTACGTATGTGGTTGACGTTTTTGAAAACGTTTTGAAGACGTAGTTTCGAGTCGACAGATTTACGTAAAAAAAACATTCCGACACTACGTAGATTAGACCAAAACGCAACCCGAAATCTACGTAGAAATTACGTCAAATTGTTTGCTGGGTTTGCTCCAAACAGCACTTTGATAAAGGCAGGCCAACAACACAAAGTCCAGTTCCTAATTCACACATGGGTCGTACAACCAGTGTCATGAAAGTTAGGAAACCACCATCTGGTTGACAAGCAAGTAAAGATCCCTAACAACTTTAAATAGTCCCAACATAAGTACATGTCAGGAAACAATTGAACCAAGTTCTATATTGGATGCAGGTGGTAGTTGCAGATGCAAGTGAACTCTTTAAACCGAAAACAAAATGTATTGCAATAATGCTGATGTGGATTTAACTTTCTGACAACTTTTGAACTGGTAAAACTTTACAAAAAATCAGTTTTCAAGTTCCTAGACAAGAGAAGATTAAGTTGCAATGCAACAAGAAGCAAACAAATCTGTATATGTCTGTTATTCGATGATGCGTTAGTGATGACATTGTAGGAGATTTTGATTTGAACTGTTGTAACAAGATTTAGCACTGAGATTTGGCATTTCTTGCTTATCGGTTTCAAGAATCATAACAACATTAACCAAATTTCTTTCATGGCAACTAAAAAGTCATAGTATTGACTTGAATGTTGACCTATCCGAGCCTTTTCAAAAACCTCCTTACAACAAAGTTAATATATTATTGACTGCTCCTAAAAATGTAATTGCAAATCAAGACAGTTTCTGATGGAAGAGGCAGTCTACACACCACTGTTTGGCGACTTTGTGATGGCTGACAGGATTTTTCACATTTGTGAGGAGTTGCTTGTAAGACGTTGTGATTTATTGAAGCCACCTGGTAGGAGGTCCAGAAAACTAAACAATTTGCCAATCTTCGTATATATGTTGAAAATGTTTTGTATTTTGTTGATATTGTCATGATATGTGCTGCTCTGTGTAATCTAATGGAACTACTTAGTCAGAAGAAATATTATTCACATGGTTTATTTTAAATTGTTGCTCTCTTGAAAGTTTTCGTCACAGAGATGCGTACTTTAGAGTTAATACAAATGTTTGCACATAACATTAATAAATCAACCAGCACTGTGTGAACACAAGAATTTTCAATTACACGAGGTAATATGACAGTAAACTGAAAGGAACAAACAAAGGCATTGAACAAAGTACAACATAAGAAGGGCAGTTTAACAATGTGCATTTAAAGATGTAAAAATAATCACTGGTTTTGTCTACACCAGATTGCTAGAAATCTGTTTCTTTAGCTTTCAATGAACCTATAAAATTTGAGTTTGATACATTCCTCTGAAAGAGAAGTGAAGTGCACGATTTCTCTTAATTTAGTTGCTGTAGTTTCAGCTCGATGCTGCAATGTGATTGCAGTTCTGATTTAATCTAAAAAAATGCCATGGTTTCAAGGCAGACTGATTTCCTATTTTAGGCTACTTCACAATTAATAGGACTACCCAAACAACTTACCTGTACAGGTGCAAAATTTCTCCAGATGGTCTAACACAAGGAGAATCTTTTGGGATGGTGTACACTTGGATGTGAAAAATCAGTACTTCTGCAGTAGGCAGCATTTTAAAGGTTTAATATAATGAGACTCCAGGTCAGGTATTAAAATGCTCTGCTTATAGGTTGACATTTAGGAGCTTTTTGCCCACGTAAATCGACATCGTTTTCATTTAGACAAAGCAGATTGTCTTTGCAATGCCATCACATGGGTCAAGCAGTTGCTCTTTTTCAGAAAAACGTAAAATACTTATGTAGGATACTTCCCTTGGTGATTTTAACAACTTAATTCTTTACTGCACACCCATAACATCTGCGGAAAAGACCAAAGCAACATGTTTCGACTTTGTTTTGTTATTGGTTTGCAAACCAAACAGCTTACAATGTTCCCGCAAACTCCAAACTGTCCACGTCCGCAACGCCTATGCCATGCTTAAGGTGTTTGTTTTCCATTTTGCTACAAAAAATTTAAAAACATCCCAAAACTGTTGTTATATTTGACATTTACCAACCAAGACCAATCATTTTCTACACAACAAAACGCGCGTAGCACAACTTAACCTATGACCCCGATTCTCGCGCATGCGCATTGGCGTTGGTGCAAATCATGTATTTTCACTGCGCAAAATATATTTCGACTGCGCGAAATATTTTAAGACTGCGTGAAATATATTTTCACTGCGCGAAATATTTTTTCACCGCGCGAAATATATTTTCACTTCGCGAAATATATTTTCACTGCGCGAAATATATTTCGACCGCTACAAATAAAATTTCGTAACATCGCGAAATATATTTCGACCGCTACAAATAAAATTTCGTAACATCGCGAAATATATTTCGACCGCTACAAATAAAATTTCGTAACATCGCGAAATATATTTCGACCGCTACAAATAAAATTTCGTAACATCGCGAAATATTTTTTCACTGCGCGAAATATATTTCTTGTGACGCAAAATGTAGTGACTGGCCAGGTTCTCGTTGATTTCACTCCGTTCGTATTTTTGCACGACGGGTGACCGACTATATCAGCTAAGTAAGCATTTACCTACTCCAGTTGTTGGCAGGGACTGTTCAACTGAATGAATTGTTTAAATTGTGATCACTATGTGGGACTTTATCATTCATTTTGTACCCATTGTGGCCATGGTAAGTGTGTTTGTATTGTGTATTTCCAGTTGGCCTACATTCATTGCAATTTTGTTATTTCGGTTTGGACAATACAATTTTTCCTTGCAGGGACCACCTTTGATGAAACACACCTCATCACCCACTACTTTCAACTAGGATATGAACACTCTGAAATTTTGCATTTGTTGCAAAATTACCACAATGTAACTTTCAGTTTGAGAACCTTGAAAAGACGCTTACAAGAAATGGGGCTGCATAGACGTGGTGCTTGGCAAAAAGATCCGAATATTACAAATGATGCTGAAAAACGAATCAAAGAAATTTTAGAAGGTCCATCTTCATGTGGGGGTACCGTTCTGTGTGGCATGGTTTGGAGATGGAGGGTTTGAGAGTTCCAAGATCCTTTGTTGCAGAAGTTTTGAATAAAATTGATCCTGATGGCTGTGAACTCAGGAGGGGCCATCGTCTGAAGCGCAGAGAGTATAACAATCCAGGGCCCAATTATGCCTGGCATATAGATGGTTATGATAAATTAAAGCCATTTGGTTTTTCCATACATGCAGCCATTGATGGTTTTAGTCGTAAGGTCCTATGGCTTCATGTTATACGCTCCAATAAATGCCCACACACTATAGCTTCCATGTACCTTAGAACTGTTTCACATGTACAAGGTTGTCCAGTGCAAATTGTGTCTGATTTGGGCACAGAAAATGGGATATTGGCAGCAGCACAGTGCTTTTTCAGAAACAGTATCAATGCACATCGATACGTTCCTTCACCAAGGAATCAGAGAATTGAAAGTTGGTGGTCAACATTGTGCAAGTTTCGTACTTCTTGGTGGCGAAACTTTTTTGGTGATCTCGAGTTTAAAGGTGTTGTTGATTATTCACTTCCTTTAAGCAAGGAGTGTGTGTGGTATTGCTTCTACAAAGTGACTTAAATTTTGTAATGGATCACTGGAATAGTCATCGAATACGAAAATCAAGACACAATGTTATAGCTGGTCGACCAAATTTACTTTACTTAATGCCAGAAAGGTATGGTGGAAGAGCAGACATGATAAATGCAGTCTCACAAGAGAAATTTCAAGTGGTGTGCAATGATATTTCCCCACCCGAAGAAGTGAACGAATATGAGGAATATTTTGACTATGTTCGAACTGAACTTGGATTTGTCATGCCAACCTCTTGTGCAGAAGCACTGGCAATGTACAAAGGGGTAATGGAGGTTGCAAAAGAATAAAAAGTCAAAGTACACAGCAATTTATGCATGTTTGTACTTCAGTATATTGAACTTTGTTGTTAGTGCAAGTATGTTAATTGTCAAATTACATCAACAAACACAGGCAACTTTGTGAAAAATTGTTTTTTTACTCACTGATTAACCATCAGCGTACTGCACTACTAGAATCTAAAAGAGGTGGTTTGTAAATGCTAGGATACAAATCGAATTTTTTTCCCATTGTATTGCGAACAGATGATGGAATAGAAAAGTGTGAAAGACAGCATGCAGTGTAAATGAAGAAAAGTGAGTGCATAAATATACAGTGGCAAGTAGCAGTGGCACAAAAATCTCACAATTATGCAGCAGTACCTCTAAAATGCAATAGTAAGTGTCAGGTAAAAACAATTTTGGTATAAAAGGATGAAATAAGTTTCACCAAAACAAACAGGAGGCAGTTCACGATCTGAACGACTTTATTCAGTTGTTGAACTGCAGGTTGCCATGAAATCTGGAATTGTTTGCAAACAATAACAAACAATCTGATACCAAATCAAGACAAGAAATGCTGTCAAAAAAGTTTCACCCTTACCTTAAACCCACAAAATGATCTTGTTTTTTCTTCATTCACATAAATTTTCAAATCATCAGATGATAATGTGATTGAAAATCTTCGAAACCGTTTTAAATTTTGTCTGAGACTCTCCACTAAAGGGTCTATGCAGTGGTGAGGTATGACATTAGTCCTTGAAATACTCACATGGAAATCATCCACAAGATGCCATGTCGATTCTATCAATTAATTCCCAAACATTTAAAACTGTACACAATAATTAAAGCAGATAATTTAATACCTTTTTCTCTGCTTTCGAGTGTTTTTTCAACGTTGAATTTAAATTCATCCAAACTTTTTTTAGGGTAAGGTATGTAAACATACGTTGCCCAATTCCCGCGCTCATGGGGGAACGACCAGATTCGACCTCGGTGTTCCTGGGGTTTCAACGACTTGGTGTCTCCAAACAATGAAGAAATAGCATGCGGTAAAGGCAAATTTACTTTGGTGCCAGCTTGATCTACTTGCGTAAATTGCTCGTCGTTATCGCTAAAATCAGAATCACTGCCGTAAGCGTCGCAAAGCGAAGCCAAGGCCGCCATTTTTTGACCAGAAATCAGTTTTCAAACTGGCACTTTTTAATCAAATATAAGGGAAAGCACCCGAAAAACCATTGAAGCGTGCAAAAGTCGTAATGAAACATCATAGAAACTGTCTGGCTTTACAGTCCAAGCGGTCAATTATATAGACTCAATTTCAAGCGTGTTGACCGGGTAAAAATGTCATAAAACAAACGTAGATAACAAAGAATCGTAAGGCTTTCGTCAGCGGAAAGTTCCGGTGTTGCGAAACTGACCAAGATTAATTTCTCTCACGTGCTAGAGCGGCTTATCAGATTAATAACGCACGAGTATCGTGACCAGGCGAATTAAAGAGTGACGTGCGTTAATGAATGAATGTCGGTAAAACAATTAAAAGCGATAAAATACAATTTTAACTACATTATATTCCCCCGTTTGCAAGAGCTTTCTTGCAATAAAGTTCGTGGCCGTTAGGAATCCGTGTAGTTCTTCAGCACTTATCTTCATGAAGTCTTCTATGATGAGGAAAACATTGTCTATTGGTTCAAACTCATTCGGATGTAAACAAACAATAGGTTGTGTGCGTCGTGCATTTGTGTATAGCGTCGCGCGTATTAATTTTCATTTCTTCGTTGATTCGTTGGTCTCCTTTGACGATGAGAGGTGGTCAACGGGCGTTGGTATGGAGTTGATTGATTGAAGGTCTGTCTTCAGATGCCGCCTCCAACGAATAGCAACGTATGATGAGTGGATAGTGTTGTGTTCAGTGCACCCTGGATGACGTAATAGCTTACGTTGGTGTCTTGAGATCAGCGTTTCAGCATAAGCGCACGGATGGATGGATTGATCAGTCAATGTTCCTGTTTTGGTTCACAGACCCGGGGTTTCTACGCAACTTCCTTCTATGTTGCGGAAGCTTAAAAACAAGGACTGTGCAAGTACCAGGAACTTTTGTTTTACATCAGATCGTTCCGCAAAACCAGTTTGGAGGGTGTGTCATTTTTTGGTGTTTCGTGCTTTGTGATTCTGGTTTCATTAGAAATCTCTCCAGTTCTGGTGTCTTGCTGTAATGGTTGTGCACACATCGCCTGTCACAAATTGGTGATAATCATTAAAAATTTCAGCCGGAGTTCATTAAATCAAAATCATAATGTCATCTTAAATAAACTGCATTATATTCATAAGACCGATAAGCAGAAACGTTGAGAGCCAATAACTCCAACAAGTTTCGTGTCTTCCCGCGTTGAAAACGAACCATTGTGTTCGATCAAACTTACTTTTCATATGAGAAATGATCCAGGGACTGTGAGTGACCTCGTTTGGACACAGTTGCTCCCTGCGCCGATATCGCCAGAGTGAGAAGGGTTTGACCGAACTGCGCGTCGTGATTTTCAACTTTAAACAAGTAGGATCCGTATCCGGGCCACCGACGTGCAAGGTTAACATATTCAGCCTGAAACAAATTGTTGAGATAAAATGAATTAGACGGAATGAAGAGAACGCGAAATATGCTGAACATAAAATTATGCGAATAATATTTAAACATCAAGCACCCAAATACAATGCCAATAAATATCAACCACGGGCAGAGATGTCCCGACATCCAATGACACAAAACTCCAGTCTTATTGTTTAGTGAGATTATTGTGATACTGACCACGGCGTCTTTTTGCGGCATTCCTCTCAATCTCCTCCATCTATCCAGGCCGTTTGATTTGACATCCTGCAGTTCCTCCAGGAAGAGAGTCCTCTTCATCTCACCGCTCTCACCTTCCTCCTTCACCTTCTTCATCCCTCTCTTCCGGAACGTGTTGAAAAGACTCGACCCCTGAAAGAATTAAAATCTGACGAAACTCTTCGTTGAAAAAAACGATTTGTTAAATTTTAACGTTTCGGCCTCAATTAGCTTCGTCCACAAATTAAAATTCTTTGTTGTTTTACTAACTATCAATATACGAGCTGATTTAAAGAATGACGATTAGTTGTGGAATACGATTCATGCGCGGTTGGTGCCAACGTCCAAATATAACTTAATTTTGTTTTGAACAAAAACGACTTGAACGCGTGTGAACAATAAATATGCGGAATAAAATGGCACAGGCACCGATAAAACCACAAGTCTATCGAGTCAGGCCCCCATGGGATCGGATAACTAGCATGGGATGAAAGGATGTGTTCGAAGAGGGGGAGATCTACGTGGCGAGTTTGGAATTTTACGTAATTTATGAGAACGTCTTAATTACCGAAAAAATCAAATTGAGACCGAATAAAAACCTTTACTTACAGAACGTTTCTTGGCTGGCATTGAGTTTGCATTTAATTCATTCGAGAAAGAATCGGTTCGTTTGAAGTAGAAGTCTTCATTTTCGTTTGTGATCTCGTAAGCGGCCATCAACTTGTTGATTGGATAATATTTGCCGATGTCAGCACTGGAAAATGAAATCCATGTTTTATATTCGCAAAAGAAGTCTTGAAAATCCATTGGCATTTTTATATTTTTATGCTTTTTGTTGGTTAAACGGAACGAAGCAATGAAGATAAAGTTTCGGCTCCACTTAAATAAACTTACTCAGTAGAGCATTTCAGCAGTGGTGAAAGAGTTAATGTAGATTTCGCATGTTGCGCCACCATAGCAGTTAATCACAGTGACCAGGTCCCTCATCTCCAGCACAGCACAAATCTCAGCAATGGAAGGAACCATCTCACGTCGACGTGACGTCTGCTGACTCAGCGCATTTTCACCGAACTCAGCATAAGCTCCACCAAGAGTACCAGGAAATCGCTCTTGTACCCTGATAACGGATGTTAATAAACAAACGGTGAAAAGGGATCCCTGAATAATCATTACTGTACAGATTCCCAGGCATCTTATGGCACATTTGTGTGCAGTCAACAGCGCGAGGTAAGATAACCCGACCCGCTGTAATGCAAAACTACTGCTTAGTAGCAAGTGCTTCTCAAAGTGGCGCACGCCCCACCAGTTTGGCCCGGGAAAATCGTCGGTGGACGTTAAGGTTTAAGACATTTCTTGGCTTATCTCTCATTAAACGAGCATTTTGTTTCAAATTTACTGGGAATACAAAGCATTGAGGCAAGCAATAAATTCTGGTTTACCAACAAAAGTGGGGTTAGAGATGTTTTAGAATTAGCGCTCAGACCAGATATTCACAAACTTTTCGTCTGCGAAACCTATAACGATTGTTTAACTTAACCAAGAACCCCCAAATTTAGTAAACCTTTTGTGTTAAGGGTTCCGCGAACTCTACATTGGATAACGAAGTTATTTACACACTTTGGTGACGTCATACCTTTTCAGATGCAGCTTCAGGTAAGACAGCACGGGACGTGATGGGTGGTATGCACAACACATACAAGCTATGAGATGCCAGTAATGCGGACATGACGTCACATGAAGCTGGTCACACATTTGCTCGTCTGTGGTGAGTTGGAGGGTGTAGATGGCGGTTTGTTTGATTAATTGGAGGTAAAGCTCGTCCTGGAATAGCTTGTAGCCGTGGCACACTCGCATGATCGCCTGGAACGAACAGATATATGGTTTGTTGGCTGGACGGTGTCGCAATGCTTTTTGATTGTCTGTTTTGAATGCTGATTGACGTCAAGTAAAACTTTGATATAAATTGTGATATGTGAACATTATTCCCCACTCATTGCAAAGAAATATCCACAATTACCTGACAAACGTCATAAAATGTGCAAATATATAGGGGAGGAAACTCAATTACAGGCGGGAATTCGAGAAATATCAAAAAGCAAAATTTAAAAACGATTTTTTCATTTTTTTTACCTGGAGTGATTTCGCTTCCTCCTCAATTTTCTGAAAAGTCCGTTCTTCCATTTGAAGGAGGACGTTAAAAATCCTCACAGCCTCGTCCCTCAACGTGTAGTGGTCGTCACGAGAGGGCACCTGTGAGCGAACAACGGTTGATTATGATTTCTATGCCTTTTTTTCTAAGTAGCGAAACTATTAATTTTTTAATTGTTTTGGAATAATCAACTTGGTTCGTTAGCAACACAACAATATGAGCAATGTTACGTCGCAGATAGTTCGGTTAAGATGATATTGACGTCATCGTGGTTTTATGACAACCACGTGGATACTTGCAGCACTAATAAGTTTGCGTTAGCATTGGATTCTGGGACGGATAGTTGTAATAATTGCAGGGTCACCTGTTCGTATGGAAGGGATAGCAAAGGGGATCTTAAAGGCTCGCTTGATTGCCTGAAGATTGGGTTCCTTTTGTAGATTAAGTCGATCTCTTTTTCATTGTCATCTGAACGCTGTTGCAACATACACAAATACACTATGGTCAACATGCTAAATATAAGTGAAAGAATGAAAGCTTTGGGCAGAGTCGTTTTGTCAACATCATTGCAATAATATTTCCTGATGTGTTTTTTAAGCAGGTAATTTCAAAGCAATACGCTTTTCGCCTGGCTACCTAAGTGGCAGTTGCCCTGAAAGCAGATTACTCCAAGCAAAAAGTTCAGTTTCAATTCTACACTTCTGTACCTTGATCTTGTCCATTAGGATCTTTGTTTTGGTGATAATCAGAGGTTGTCCATCTATCATAGCCTGGATCTCACTGCTCCAGATGTTCGCGTCTTCCTCTACCTCCGTGCTGAGTCGGAGGGTGTGCTTCCTCCCGTACACCACAATCTCCCACAAACCTGTCTGCGTCTGTAATGAAATAGAGGTGCCGTAACTTCTAGTATAGAAAATGTGGATCGAAACTACAGCTGCCGGTCAATGTTCAGTAATATTACACATAAAATCACAAAGGGGATCAACGTATATATCCCTTGTGTTATACCAGACTGATCCTGTTTAAACAAGTGCTTTTTGTGTAGGCAACATACATATTATTAAACTTTATTACATTCCTTTTATGATTTTAAGTGTTACGTGTTTTTCATGGTAAGACGGAATCGTCCAACTATACAGGATCTCACAGCGAGGTTTATTAAATCCCTCAAGCTGGACACTGCCTTGCCACGTGACGTAGAGCATAGTATGAACACGAGGCTCTGGAACTTGCCTCTCGACTTGATTGTGGTAACGCCGCTCCAATTGACGGGCATTCCGGCGCACAACAACATGCCCAGCCTCGACACGTGGTTGCAAGTGCAAACTTTGCGTTGCCACCGTTTGATTTGTGACACAAATTTGTACAGCTTTAGTCAAAGTGAGATTTTCTTTTTTATGGAATATCACAAAGTCCACACACAATTCGATCTCTTATCAACGAATCTTGCAACTTGCAGAAAGGTTATTTAATTCCATTATATATTGGTCGATGGGCTCACCTTGATGCTGATGTCGAGAAAAAAACTTGTACCTCTCAAAAGTGACATTGCGTTTTGGACAGCAATATTGTCCAAACTGATGTATTACGGCTTCATACCCTGCTTCGTCAAAAGATTCTTTTCGAAGTGCTGAGGTGTCCATTTGCACTTGCATTCCTACTGTTTCGATTGCACAAACGATGTCTACGTCATCGGCACTTTCCTCTCCGTCGAAAGTGACATCATCGCCTTGTGGAAGTCGGCTTAAAACATCAGCATTATTGTGTTCGTTGGTTTTTCTGTACTGGATGGTGTATTGAAATTGGTTCAAGAAAAGTGCCCATCGAGCCAACCTGTTGGCTGCCAAAGCTGGTGTAGGCTTTTGTTGACCAAATAAAGACATCAGTGGTTTATGAATCGTTATCAGGATGAATCTTCTTCCAAACAAATATTGAAAGAACTTCTTTAGAGCGTAAACGATTGACAAAGCCTCTTTTTGAATTTGACTGCAATTCCTCTGGCTTTGTGTCAAAGTTTTCGATACATTGGCAATTGGCCGCTCACTGCCGTCGGGAAAACGGTGAAACTACGTAGCACCAATTCCAACGCTTGATGCGTCACAAGCAATATCAACAGGAATGAATGGATTGAAATGAACCAACACTTGGTCTCTGGATAGCAATTCCTCCAGCTGATTGAAAGAACGTTCTTCTTTTTGACTCCATTTCCAAGGAATGCCTTTCTTTGTGAGACGATAGAGTGGTTCTGCTACAGTTGAAAATTCTGCAGGCAAAAATTTTGCATAAAATTGTACAGATCCAAGGAAAGACCGCAGCGTTGGTAGATCGTGCGGAGCAGGCATCCTTTGTACAGCGTCGACTTTGGAACCCTTCGTGATGCCCTTGTTGGAGAGAACATGGCCAAGGTACTCAACCTGCTGTTGAGTAAATTTGCATTTTTCCTTCCTGCAACGTAAGCCTTTGTCTTGGAGCCGTTACAATAAACGTTTGAGATTATGAAGGTGGTCCTTGGCAGACCAACCACTGACCAATATATCATCTAGATATACTGCAACACCCGGTAGGTCTTTTGTGATATCATCCATAATTTCTTGAAAATAAGCTGGCGCAGAACTGATACCAAAAGGCAATACGTCCTGCAATAAAACTCCGCGATGTGTGCTCAGAGCAAGCTTCTTCCGACGTTTTGGTCCCAACTTGATTTGATTGTACGCATCCGCCTAATCGATCTTCGTGAAGCCATAACCACCACCTAACTTTCGCATTAAATCTTCTGGTAATGGCAATGGGTGACGATGAACTTCCAATTGTGAATTGACAGTCACGGAATAATCACCACAAATTCTTAAAGCAGGCTTTTGCGAAGAATGATTGATTTGCGGACCGGAACTATTGGCGTACCCCAGTCGTTGAACTTCACTGGAGTCCAAATTCCTTTGCTTGTCCCGGAATCCAAAACCTGGGACAAATCACTCTGCATAGCGAACGGAACTGAACGCGGTTTGCAGAAAACTGGTTTTGCGTCGTCCTTGAGTTGTACCTCCAGTTCATAATCTTGAAGACAGCCTAGATTGGGCTTAAACAGTTCTGCAAATTCACAGCACAACTTGACACACTCTTCATATAGTGATATATCTTGCGGTTCTTGGGCGGTTACGGCTTGTAGTACCTCTCCAGCTTGTAAGCTTGACTTGCCGTACAGAACTTTGTCTAACGAAATACCATTTTCTGTAGTTCGTTCCGCCCCACCAAATTCAAACGTGGAATGTCGCAGACGTTGAAATGAAGGTAAGCTACCTTTCCGGAATCTGCACAACTGGTAGCAGACGTAAATGTGCCCATCACCGGCAAGTTGTGCCTGCTTGCAGACTGATACTGGGACGTTGCTTTGAGCAGCTTTGGAGAACCAATCTTCTTCCATGTTTCTTTTGACAGAAAATTTCCGCCTGTAGCAGTATCAAGTTCCATGATCAGCGAACGATCGTTCATAGAAATTGGAACTTCCAACTTCAACGTGGCTGCTGCAATATTGGAAACACAAGTCAGTTTCTCAATTCTTTTAATGCCATGGGACGTGCGCTGTCGAATCTTTTTGCGGCAAACGGATTCCAAGTGTCTTGTTAGGTGACAAAAATGACAGGTTGCATTCTTGAAACGACATTCGGAAGCCTGATGCGAAGTCTTGCCACATCGATAACATTTCCTCCCTTCAGGTAATTGCACCGACCTCGAATCCACTTTACGTTTCTCCCACGGTTTAGCTGTAGCACGTACCTTGAACAACGAAGTTGATGGCTGCGTCCCGTTAACAGTTTCTTTAGCCATTTTGGCAGCATCTTCGGTTTCGACCGCAATGTCAATTGCACGAGCAAAACTCAATTCGTCAACCTTTGTCCTGAACAGAGCTTTCAAAACCGCTTCGTTTTCAATTGAACAGATGAAACGAGTGCGCAAAGCTTCATCCAATCGATCTGTGATGGATGCAAAGTCGCAAGTTGCTGCGCTTTGTCGAATGCGAACAGCGAGCTCTTGAATGGTTTCACCCGGCTTGCGCTTCATGTCGGTCCAAAACTTGTTTCACGGACTATGAAACGTTTGGGGTCGAACTGAAACTTCATATGTTGGACGATTTCTTCTAACGTGAGCTCGTTGATATCTCTTGGTGGCGATTCCTGTGCAGCCAAATTGAAAAGCATCTCGTACACAGCTGAAGATTGATTCGTCAAAAATACTTTTGCCAGTCGATCGTCGGGTACCACGTGAGACCAGTAGTCAACCCACAGCTCTGATGTCGAATCAAAAGGCGAAAAATTAGGCGTATTTAAATGAGTTACCGTTGATGCCATTCCTTCTCTCGATCCTTCACTCGAGCGAGGCTTCCCCAGAATTGCTATCATTTGTTCTTGGTGTCGACGTTCTTGAATTTCGCATTGACGTTCTCGGTTCGTTTGAAGTAGAAGTCTTCGTTTTCGTTTGTGATCTCGTAAGCGGCCATCAACTTGTTGATTAGATAATATTTGCCAATGTCAGCACTGGAAAAAGAATCCATGTTTTATATTCGCAAGATATTTATACAGGCTGCAAATGCTGAGTGGTTCATTGCTTGCACTCATTTATACGAGATTTAAAGATTTTGTTTTTGATCCATTAGCATTTTTATATTTTTATTTTTGGGTTTTTTTGGGGGGGTTAAACGGAACGAAGCAATGAAAATCAGCTAATTTAAATATTCATTAAATTGAATTAAGATCAACTACGTCTTGTTCCCGAACAAACCAATTAAATGTAGCCATAACTCGAAGCCAGAATCAATGTAGAAGTTTACAAACTCTTGCAGTCGAGCGCACGCACTTTAAGTTATTTAAAACCGACTTCCATTGCCTAGATGTATTTTGATACGCAGTGACGTCATTCGTTACGCCAGGTCTGATTGGGTCCTCGGAAATTCAAAGGTTTCCGGCACATTGAAGGAGGTTTTAAGCAAGTTACCGTTGCGTCGTGATTACTGCTTGGAGTTTGCTCGGGTCTGTGTAGTTGGAAACGCAACGTTATCCAGTTCAGATCAAGCTTGTATTGCAGCTGACCGTCTATCATAGCCTGGATCTCACTGCTCCAGATGTTCGCGTCTTCCTTTACCTCCGTGCTGAGTCGGAGGGTGTGTTTCCTCCCGTACACCACAATCTCCCTGAAACCTGTCTGCGTCTGTAGTGAAATAGAGGTGGCGTAACTTCTAGTATAAAAAGTGTGGATCAAAACTACAGCTGCCGGTCAATGTTCAGTAATATTACGCAAAAAATCACATGCTTAAAGGAATCAACGTATATTTCCCTTGTATTATACCAGACTGATCCTGTTTAAACAAGTGCTTTTTGTGTAGGCAACATACATATTATTAAACTTTATTACATTCGTTTTATGATTTTAAGTGTTACGTGTTTTACATGGTAAGACGGAATCGTCCAACTATACAGGCTCTCACAGCGAGGGTTATTAAATCCCTCAAGCTGGACACTGCCTTGCCACGTGACGTAGAGCACAGTATGAACACGAGGCTCTGGAACTTGCCTCTCGACTTGATTGAGGTAACGCCGCTCCAATTGACGGGCATTCCGGCGCACAACAACATGCCCAGCCTCGACACGTGGTTGCATGTGCAAACTTTTCGTTGCCACCGTTTGATTTGTGACACAAATTTGTACAGCTTTAGTCAAAGTGAGATTTTCTTTTTTATGGAATATCACAAAGTCCACACACAATTCGATCTCTTATCAACGAATCTTGCAACTTGCAGAAAGGTTATTTAATTCCATTATATATTGGTCGATGGGCTCACCTTGATGCTGATGTCGAGAAAAAAACTTGTTCCTCTCAAAAGTGACATTGCGTTTTGGACAGCAATATTGTCCAAACTGATGTATTACGGCTTTATACCCTGCTTCGTCAAAAGATTCTTTTCGAAGTGCTGAGGTGTCCATTTGCACTTGCATTCCTACTGTTTCGATTGCACAAACGATGTCTACGTCATCGGCACTTTCCTCTCCGTCGAAAGTGACATCATCGCCTTGTGGAAGTCGGCTTAAAACATCAGCATTATTATGTTCGCTGGTTTTTCTGTACTCGATGGTGTATTGAAATTGGTTCAAGAAAAGTGCCCATCGAGCCAACCTGTTGGCTGCCAAAGCTGGTGTAGGCTTTTGTTGACCAAATAGAGACATCAGTGGTTTATGATTCGTTATCAGGATGAATCTTCTTCCAAACAAATATTGAAAGAACTTCTTTAGAGCGTAAACGATTGACAAAGCCTCTTTTTGAATTTGACTGCAATTCCTCTGGCTTTGTGTCATAGTTTTCGATACATTGGCAATTGGCCGCTCACTGCCGTCGGGAAAACGGTGAAACTACGTAGCACCAATTCCAACGCTTGATGCGTCACAAGCAATATCAACAGGAATGAATGGATTGAAATGAACCAACACTTGGTCTCTGGATAGCAATTCCTCCAGCTGATTGAAAGAACGTTCTTCTTTTTGACACCATTTCCAAGGAATGCCTTTCTTTGTGAGACGATAGAGTGGTTCTGCTACAGTTGAAAATTCTGCGGGCAAAAATTTTGCATAAAATTGTACAGATCCAAGGAAACGCCGCAGCGTTGGTAGATCGTGCGGAGCAGGCATCCTTTGTACAGCGTCGACTTTGGAACCCTTCGTGATGCCCTTGTTGGAGAGAACATGGCCAAGGTACTCAACCTGCTGTTGAGCCAATTTGCATTTTTCCTTCCTGCAACGTAAGCCTTTATGTTGGAGCCGTTACAATAAATGTTTGAGATTGTGAAGGTGGTCCTTGGCAGACGAACCACTGACCAATATATCATCTAGATATACTGCAACACCGTTAGGTCTTTAGTGATATCATCCATAATTTCTTGAAAATAAGCTGGCGCAGAACTGATACCAAAAGGCAATACGTTCTGTAATAAAACTCCGCGATGTGTGCACAGAGCAAGCTTCTTCCGACTTTTTGGTCCCAACTTGATTTGATTGTACGCATCCGCCTAATCGATCTTCGTGAAGCCATAACCACCACCTAACTTTCGCATTAAATCTTCTGGTAATGGCAATGGGTGACGATGAACTTCCAATTGTGAATTGCCAGTCACTGAATAATCACCACAAATTCTTAAAGCAGGCTTTTGCGAAGAATGATTGATTTGCGGACCGGAACTTTTGGCGTACCCCAGTCGTTGAACTTCACTGGAGTCCAAATTCCTTTGCTTGTCCCGGAATCCAAAACCTGGGACAAATCACTCTGCATAGCGAACGGAACTGAACGCGGTTTGCAGAAAACTGGTTTTGCGTCGTCCTTGAGTTGTACCTCCAGTTCATAATCTTGAAGACAGCCTAGATTGGGCTTAAACAGTTCTGCAAATTCACAGCACAACTTGACACACTCTTCATATAGTGATATATCTTGCGGTTCTTGGGCGGTTACGGCTTGTAGTACCTCTCGAGCTTGTAAGCTTGACTTGCCGTACAGAACTTTGTCTAACGAAATACTATTTTCTGTATTCCGTTCCGCCCCACCAAATTCAGACGTTGAATGTCGCAGACGTTGAAATGAAGGTAAGCTACCTTTCCGGAATCTGCACAACTGGTAGCAGACGTAAATGTGCCCATCACCGGCAAGTTGTGCCTGCTTGCAGACTGATACTGGGACGTTGCTTTGTGCAGCTTTGGAGAACCAATCTTCTTCCATGTTTCTTTTGACAGAAAATTTCCGCCTGTAGCAGTATCAAGTTCTATGATCAGCGAACGATCGTTTATGGAAATTGGAACTTCCAACTTGAGCGTGGCTGCTGCAATATTGGAAACACAAGTCAGTTTCTCAATTCTTTTAATGCCATGGGACGTGCGCTGTCGAATCTTTTTGCGGCAAACGGATTCCAAGTGTCTTGTTAGGTGACAAAAATGACAGGTTGCATTCTTGAAACGACATTCGGAAGCCTGACGCGAAATTCTTGCCACATCGATAACATTTCCTCCCTTCAGGTAATTGCACCGACCTCGAATCCACTTTACGTTTCTCCCACGGTTTAGCTGTAGCACGTACCTTGAACAACGAAGTTGATGGCTGCGTCCCGTTAACAGTTTCTTTAGCCATTTTGGCAGCATCTTCGGTTTCGACCGCAATGTCAATTGCACGAGCAAAACTCAATTCGTCATCCTTTGTCCTGAACAGAGCTTTCAAAACCGCTTCGTTTTCAATTGAACAGATGAAACGAGTGCGCAAAGCTTCATCCAATCAATCTGTGATGGATGCAAAGTCGCAAGTTGCTGCGCTTTGTCGAATGCGAACAGCGAGCTCTTGAATGGTTTCACCCGGCTTGCGCTTCATGTCGGTCCAAAACTTGTTTCACGGACTATGAAACGTTTGGGGTCGAACTGAAACTTCATATGTTGGACGATTTCTTCTAACGTGAGCTCGTTGATATCTCTTGGTGGCGATTCCTGTGCAGCCAAATTGAAAAGCATCTCGTACACAGCTGAAGATTGATTCGTCAAAAATACTTTTGCCAGTCGATCGTCGGGTACCACGTGAGACCAGTAGTCAACCCACAGCTCTGATGTCGAATCAAAAGGCGAAAAATTTGGCGTGAGTTACCGTTGATGCCATTCCTTCCCTCGATCCTTCACTCGAGCGAGGCTTCCCCAGAATTGCTATCATTTGTTCTTGGTGTCGACGTTCTTGAATTGCGCGTTGACGTTCTCGGTTCGTTTGAAGCAGAAATCTTCGTTTTCGTTTGTGATCTCGTAAGCGGCCATCAACTTGTTGATTGGATAATATTTGCCAATGTCAGCACTGGAAAAAGAATCCATGTTTTATATTCGCAAGATATTTATACAGGCTGCAAATGCTGTGTGGTTCATTGTTTGCACTCATCTATACAGGTTGCAAATGCTGTGTGGTCCATTGATTGCACTCATTTATACAGGCTGCAAATGCTGTGTGGTTCATTGCTTGCACTCATTTATACAGGCTGCAAATGCTGTGTGGTTCATTGCTTGCACTCATTTATACAGGCTGCAAATGCTGTGTGGTTCATTGCTTGCACTCATTTATACAGGCTGCAAATGCTGTGTGGTTCATTGCATGCACTCATTTTGGTACAGGCTGCAAATGCTGTGTGGTTCATTGCTTGCACTCATTTATACAGGCTGCAAATGCTGTGTGGTTCATTGCTTGCACTCATTTATACAGGCTGCAAATGCTGTGTGGCTTATTGCTTGCACTCATTTATACAGGCTGCAAATGCTGAGTGGTTCATTGCTTGCACTCATTTATACAGGCTGCAAATGCTGAGTGGTTCATTGCTTGCACTCATTTATACAGGCTGCAAATGCTGTGTGGTTCATTGCTTGCACTTATTTATACAGGCTGCAAATGCTGTGTGGTTCATTGCTTGCACTCATTTATACAGGCTGCAAATGCTGTGTGGTTCATTGCTTGCACTCATCTATACAGGCTGCAAATGCTGTGTGGTTCATTGCTTGCACTCATTTATACAGGCTGCAAATGCTGTGTGGTTCATTGCTTGCACTCATTTATACAGGCTGCAAATGCTGTGTGGTTCATTGCTTGCACTCATTTATACAGGCTGCAAATGCTGTGTGGCTTATTGCTTGCACTCATTTATACAGGCTGCAAATGCTGAGTGGTTCATTGCTTGCACTCATTTATACAGGCTGCAAATGCTGTGTGGTTCATTGCTTGCACTCATTTATACGAGATTTAAAGATTTTGTTTTTGATCCATTAGCATTTTTATATTTTTATTTTTGGGTTTTTTTGGGGTTGAACGGAACGAAGCAATGAAAATCAGCTAATTTAAATATTCATTAAATTGCATTAAGATCAACTACGTCTTGTTCCCGAACAAATCAATTAAAGGTAGCCATAATTCGAAGCCAGAATCAATGTAAAAGTTTACAAACTCTTGCAATCGAGCGCACGCACTTTAAGTTATTTAAAACCGACTTCCATTGCCTAGATGTATTTTGATACGCAGTGACGTCATTCGTTACGCCAGGTCTGATTGGGTCCTCGGAAATTCAAAGGTTTCCGGCACATTGAAGGAAGTTTTAAGCAAGTTACCGTTGCGTCGTGATTACTGCTTGGAGTTTGCTCGGGTCTGTGTAGTTGGAAACGCAACGTTATCCAGTTCAGATCAAGCTTGTATTGCAGCTGACCGTGGTTTAATGTCACTCGTACTTGGACAAGTTATAACTGATAGAGTTGAAGGTGAAGTTTAAACCAAGTAGAGATGCCAGATGTAATTTGCGATGGATAACTCGACTGCAAAACTCGTTTACAAGGATATGTGTTTCCTTTGTTATCAGAAAACAACTTTAATCATAAACAAATATTCTTAACACTTTCTGTGCGGCTGACGTATATCTGCATCAAAAAATCCTTAGCGCACAATGTTAATTGACGTAGAAGTACGTTTTTTAAATGCGGTTGGATATTAGTTTTCGTCGAGACCAAGCGGTCCACGTGATGAATGCGTGATCGCCGCGTGTCTAGGTCGACGCATTGCGATCACTAAGGCATTACGTGACTTGTGGCAGGTGCCTTTTTACAACGCGTGACGTAAGAAATCAAGCAAAAGTGACTTTTGTGTCCCAACAATTGACAAATCAGTTTGTCCTAACAAAGTTTTGTGGTGTATTTGGCAACGATGTACATAACAACAGCATTCTTTTCATTGCGTTCGTTTGCTGATGTTGTTGAGACCTCAGTAGACGGGATAATGCAGTTATGCGCAATTAACAATCAACAAACGCACGCACTGAGCACTTCCTTGCATAATTGCTGGCCGCACTGAAAGTTTTACATTAAGCAACGTAACATTGGCCAACAGTTTAAGCTTGGATTATGCGCAACATTTATTTAAACTCCACATTTATCATTTGCATTATTTTCATATTTGTTTCATCTACGCAGCATAAATGTGTATTGATTTTCGCCAGCAGGTCTCAGTGAATCTTCCATATTTTCAATGTAGTTGTTAATTAGGTAATTTTGGTGCAAATTTAACGTTGGCGTTTACTTTGTTAATTTCCATGTGATGACTGAGCAACTATTTACAGATTTTCAAAGTCTAGCTTGTTTAACAATGTTGAAATTTATTTTGTTTGGAGTTTTGTTGGTCGGCCGTCTTGTCATAACTCACCAACAACAACAAGTATGCAGAGTTGTTTCCATTTGTGACGGACAAGAACAAGGATCAGAGATAGAACATTCCGGCTTGAAAGGTGCCAGAGGAGAGACTGGAAGACCAGGAAAGATGGGACCACGTGGACCTCAAGGTCACCGAGGTGAAAAGGGAGACCAAGGACCTGTGGCTGGCAAAGAAGATTTGATGAGACTTGTTACAGGTATAAGATTCTTCTCTAAACACTTCTCGACAAAATTTATTATTGGATAGGAAACTTTAACAAACCAAGCAGTACAGATAGATATTTGATACAAACACAACAGTACAACAAATCCCCTACACGGTGAACTCTCATAAAATCATATTCAAGTAAATACATCGAACATTTTATTCACAGAGTTGTCGAACAGAGTGAATCAACTGCAAGGTCAACTGAGTAACACTTCCAACAGTTGAGTTTCATTTTCATATAAATTGATATCTCACAGATGTGTCAAGATAACAAATGCTAAAACCTTTGCCCGTAACACACGTCATGACTCCCTTCTGCCCCTAGTGGTGTAAATACCTGCGTACTCACCAATCACGTGACAAAACTCAAATCCCCTTCGTAACGGAACAGTCCGTCGGGGTTACTACCGCACATCTAACAGTTAAGTTCATGCAGTTAACATTCAATGTCCACTCACACATCTAACATTTTATTCACAGAGTTGTCGAACAAAGTGGATCATCTGCAGAGTGAGCAGAACCGCACATCTAACAGTTAAGTTCATGCACTTAACATTCAATGCCCACTCACACATCTAACATTTTATTCACAGAGTTATCGAACAGAGTGGATCAACTGCAGAGTGAGCAGAACCACACATCTAACAGTTAAGTTCATGCACTTAACATCCAACGCCCACTCACACATCGAACATTTTATTCACAGAGTTGTCGAACAGAGTGGATCAACTGCAGAGTGAGCAGAACCACACATCTAACAGTTAAGTTCATGCACTAGACATCCAGCGCCCACTCACACATCGAACATTTTATTCACAGAGTTATCGAACAGAGTGGATCAACTGCAGAGTGAGCAGAACCACACATCTAACTGTTAAGTTCATGCACTAGACATCCAGCGCCCACTCACACATCGAACATTTTATTCACAGAGTTGTCGAACAGAGTGGATCAACTGCAGAGTGAGCAGAACCACACATCTAACAGTTAAGTTCATGCACTAGACATCCAGCGCCCACTCACACATCGAACATTTTATTCACAGAGTTGTCGAACAGAGTGGATCAAATGCAGAGTGAGCAGAACCACACATCTAACAGTTAAGTTCATGCACTAGACATCCAGCGCCCATTCACACATCGAACATTTTATTCACAGAGTTGTCGAACAGAGTGGATCAACTGCAGAGTGAGCAGAACCACACATCTAACAATTAAGTTCATGCAGTTAACATTCAATGTCCACTCACACATCGAACATTTTATTCACAGAGTTGTCGAACAGAGTGGATCAACTGCAGAGTGAGCAGAACCACACATCTAACAGTTAAGTTCATGCAGTTAACATTCAATGTCCACTCACACATCTAACATTTTATTCACAGAGTTGTCGAACAGAGTGGATCAACTGCAGAGTGAGCAGAACCACACATCTAACAGTTAAGTTCATGCACTAGACATCCAGCGCCCACTCACACATCGAACATTTTATTCACAGAGTTGTCGAACAGAGTGGATCAACTGCAGAGTGAGCAGAACCACACATCTAACAGTTAAGTTCATGCAGTTAACATTCAATGTCCACTCACACATCTAACATTTTATTCACAGAGTTGTCGAACAGAGTGGATCAACTGCAGAGTGAGCAGAACCGCACATCTAACAGTTAAGTTCATGCAGTTTACATTCAATGTCCACTCACACATCTAACATTTTATTCACAGAGTTGTCGAACAGAGTGGATCAAATGCAGAGTGAGCAGAACCGCACATCTAACAGTTAAGTTCATGCAGTTAACATTCAATGTCCACTCACACATCTAACATTTTATTCACAGAGTTGTCGAACAGAGTGGATCAACTGCAGAGTGAGCAGAACCACACATCTAACAGTTAAGTTCATGCAGTTAACATTCAATGTCCACTCACACATCTAACATTTTATTCACAGAGTTGTCGAACAGAGTGGATCAACTGCAGAGTGAGCAGAACCGCACATCTAACAGTTAAGTTCATGCAGTTAACATTCAATGTCCACTCACACATCTAACATTTTATTCACAGAGTTGTCGAACAGAGTGGATCAAATGCAGAGTGAGCAGAACCACACATCTAACAGTTAAGTTCATGCAGTTAACATTCAATGTCCACTCACACATCTAACATTTTATTCACAGAGTTGTCGAACAGAGTGGATCAACTGCAGAGTGAGCAGAACCACACATCTAACAGTTAAGTTCATGCACTAGACATCCAGCGCCCACTCACACATCGAACATTTTATTCACAGAGTTGTCGAACAGAGTGGATCAACTGCAGAGTGAGCAGAACCACACATCTAACAGTTAAGTTCATGCAGTTAACATTCAATGTCCACTCACACATCTAACATTTTATTCACAGAGTTGTCGAACAGAGTGGATCAACTGCAGAGTGAGCAGAACCGCACATCTAACAGTTAAGTTCATGCAGTTAACATTCAATGTCCACTCACACATCTAACATTTTATTCACAGAGTTGTCGAACAGAGTGGATCAAATGCAGAGTGAGCAGAACCGCACATCTAACAGTTAAGTTCATGCAGTTAACATTCAATGTCCACTCACACATCTAACATTTTATTCACAGAGTTGTCGAACAGAGTGGATCAACTGCAGAGTGAGCAGAACCACACATCTAACAGTTAAGTTCATGCAGTTAACATTCAATGTCCACTCACACATCTAACATTTTATTCACAGAGTTGTCGAACAGAGTGGATCAACTGCAGAGTGAGCAGAACCGCACATCTAACAGTTAAGTTCATGCAGTTAACATTCAATGTCCACTCACACATCTAACATTTTATTCACAGAGTTGTCGAACAGAGTGGATCAAATGCAGAGTGAGCAGAACCGCACATCTAACAGTTAAGTTCATGCACTTAACATTCAATGCCCACTCACACATGGAACATTTTATTCACAGAGTTGTCGAACAGAGTGGATCAACTGCAGAGTGAGCAGAACCGCACATCTAACAGTTAAGTTCATGCAGTTAACATTCAATGTCCACTCACACATCTAACATTTTATTCACAGAGTTGTCGAACAGAGTGGATCAACTGCAGAGTGAGCAGAACCACACATCTAACAATTAAGTTCATGCAGTTAACATTCAATGTCCACTCACACATCTAACATTTTATTCACAGAGTTGTCGAACAGAGTGGATCAAATGCAGAGTGAGCAGAACCGCACATCTAACAGTTAAGTTCATGCAGTTAACATTCAATGTCCACTCACACATCTAACATTTTATTCACAGAGTTGTCGAACAGAGTGGATCAACTGCAGAGTGAGCAGAACCACACATCTAACAGTTAAGTTCATGCAGTTAACATTCAATGTCCACTCACACATCTAACATTTTATTCACAGAGTTGTCGAACAGAGTGGATCAACTGCAGAGTGAGCAGAACCGCACATCTAACAGTTAAGTTCATGCAGTTAACATTCAATGTCCACTCACACATCTAACATTTTATTCACAGAATTGTCGAACAGAGTGGATCAAATGCAGAGTGAGCAGAACCGCACATCTAACAGTTAAGTTCATGCACTTAACATTCAATGCCCACTCACACATGGAACATTTTATTCACAGAGTTGTCGAACAGAGTGGATCAACTGCAGAGTGAGCAGAACCGCACATCTAACAGTTAAGTTCATGCACTTAACATCCAACGCCCACTCACACATCTAACATTATATTCACAGAGTTGTCGAACAGAGTGGATCAAATGCGGAGTAAGCAGAAACGCACATCTAACAGTTAAGTTCATGCACTTAACATCCAACGCCCACACACACATCTAACATTTTATTCACAGAGTTGTCGAACAGAGTGAATCAAATGCAGAGTGAGCAGAAACGCACATCTAACAGTTAAGTTCATGCACTTAACATCCAACGCCCACACACACATCGAACATTTTATTCACAGAGTTGTCGAACAGAGTGGATCAACTGCAAGGTCAACTGAGTAACACTTCCAACAGTTGAGTTTTACTTTATTTAAATATAAATCTCACATATGTGTCAAATTCTGAAAACCTTTGCCCGTAAGTCACGTCATGACTCGCTTCTGCCCCTAGTGGTGTAGATACTTGCGTGCTCACCAATCTACACCACTAGGGGCAGAAGCGAGTCATGACGTGAGTTACGGGCAAAGGTATTGGCAAACCCAACATATACGTCATCACGTGCGAATCAGGGAGGGTTCCATCTGGCACCGGTATATTCTGGTCATAATGCAGGTCGTGCAAATATTGTGGGGTTTTCACCGCCTACTTGCGTGTGAATGAGTTTAACTCAATACTTCTGCCAATCTGATGAGTTTTAACCGTCTGCAGGTCTCTGGAATCTCATAGATTCTCTTCCACCGGGTTCCTGCAAAACTTCAGATATTAAAGGTCGCCAACATCTCAGATCGGGAGATGAAGTTTACTGTGAAGATGGGTGGCAGGTATTCATACTTTGATAAATATCACTAACACAGGGGTGGGCAATCCCTGGCACCAGCGCTATGTTGGGTAAGCGAGGTTATTATGCACGCCATGTAATTTCCGATTTCACACTACAATACTTAACCATACGCCCGGGATTGTGTTGTTTGTAAAGGTCAGGAAATTACACATGATAGTGAAAAGTCATATCTTGACATGGAGGTCATCTAACTTTTTTAGACCAATTGTTTTACTTGATAAATACCAGGTGTTCCAGCGTCGTTATGATGGATCTGTGAGTTTCGATAGAGATTGGGTGGATTACAAGAACGGGTTTGGGAATCTATCAACAGAATTTTGGATTGGTTTGTATTCCAATAAAGCAATCCTTAACTAAGTACAAATGTTGCAAAACTTTGAATAATAGTTTGTTTTAGTTTAAAATGTACCGCTCTTCTGGCATAAAATATACGTGCTGTATTTTTACGACGTTCCGTCTGCCATTCAGCGAGACTTCATCAGGTATTGATGCCGCAATTTCAAAGTAAACTGCACTAAAACATTCAGGGGCACAAAAAAGAAAAAGGGACAGGTTGACACCGCTTGTCAGATCACGTGGCAGAGGCAAAACACGAAACACTGCGGGAGGCGAAATAGTTACAACAAATTGTTATAAACTGCAGGAAAGTAAACACATTGTTGTTTGTCGTTGACGCATCCACTGTTTTTATGAATGTGAAGCGACTCAAGAATGCTAAAATAATCGCTCCTTTCTTGGGCAATATTCCGCACCATGTGAAAAACTCACTCGAGTTTGCAGTCGAGGTACGGAGCTTACGAGTGGAGCAACATGACAGCATGGTATCCTTTGATGTGGTGTCATTGTTCACCAATGTACCGGTATCCCTATCAATCACCACTGTTATGGCACGCTCAAAATATACTGGCAATAACCCGTAAGGATGAAACGCCCACTAGCGGAACAGTTGTTATTCCCTACGTCCCTGGCCTTAACGAAACATTGGGAAGATTGATGTCGGATTATGGCATAAAAGTCTACACTAAGCCCCATACAACGCTTGGCAATCTAATATCATGACCTATTGCTACGGAAGCTTCCGAGCCAAAGGGAATGGTCTGTTTAATACCATGCAAATATTGCGATGGTATTTACATCGGCGAAACCGGAAGGGCCTTTAAGACGCGACTGAAAGAGCATCGCCGTGATGTCGCATCGAAAGATGCCAGCAAGACTGCGTTGGCCAAGCATGCGGTGACATTGCGACACGAAGTTGCCTTCGATAAAGCCCTTTCCAAGTTCTGGAAAAGGAGTTGGACCAAACCAAGCGGCTCTTTCTTGAATCGCTTCACGTTCACAAAAACAGCGGATGCGTCAACGACAAAGAACAATGTGTTTACTTTCCGGCAGTTTATAACAATTTGTTGTAACTGTTTCGCCTCCCGCAGTGTTTCGTGTTTTGCCTCTGTCACATGATCTGACAAGCGGTGCCAACCTGGCCTTTTTTTGTGTGTCCCTGAATGTTTTAGTGCAGTTTACTTTGAAATTGCGATATCAATACCTGATGAGGTCTCGCTGAATGGCAGACGGAACGTCGTAAAATACAGCACGTACATTTTATGCCAGAAGAGCAGTACATTTTAAATTGCAATATGCCTGGCAGCAACAGGAGTTCCAGGTTTGTTTTACTGAACACATTGTTATAACTTGTACACACCCAGTTTATATACAGGAGAACCAAACAACACGTTTCAAGCAAGCTATGTAACAGTATCAGTTAATCCAATTTAAATTCCAATGTTTTCAGCAATATTATTACAACCAACAAATTTTATCAGGTTTGGAAAAACTGCATCAAATCACCAGTGCGTCCACTAGATGTCATCTTCGTGTTGACCTTCAGGATTTTTCCGGAGGTCAAGGTTTTGCCGAGTATAGGTAAGACTATAACGAATTTAACGTTTTCAATTTAATGCCATTGTTTCAACGATAATTTACCCGATGCTGCCAGGTCGTCATACTTAACAAAATCTTAAAAGACATTAGGGAAATACCCCCCTTATTACGTCAGATTCACAAAATTCGGTATTTAAGTTTGAAGCAACACAGAATATTCTTGCTGTGTTTCAATGCAGTTACTCGGTTCGGAATAATTATGAAACAAAAAGTTTAGATACCGCACACACATAGGGATGGTAATCAACTCGTAACGACCCCACATCAACGCTCTTGAGGTTTGCGCGATCGCTTGGTTGCGGATTGCCGGGACCGAGCACAGTGGGGCTCGGATTGGGTCGAATGTCACCTTTTTGCGCTTAGAGAATGTGACTGCAGAAAATTTTCTTTCCCTTGATTCCAAATCTTCTGAAGCGTAGGCATCTGGAAGTCAGTTCAAGCGAAATTAACCACGACCAAACCGTTTGACAATTGATGGCAGCAATTCAGTGAATATTAGTGCTGTGTCCCACATCGATATATGGGATCAAATGGTTATTATATTTTCCATCTAACAACCATGCATAATCCAGTGTTTGAAATTTCGATTTTCTGCCCAACATGCTCGGCTCCCAATGTTTTGAATGAGGCAACAAAAATCCCGTAATCGCGACGTGTAAGACGCTGACACAACTTGATTGTCAGTGTATAAGTTGTATAGTGTAAACACTCTGTGTTCTCTTTGCCCACCCCTGGGTTAGCTGCTGGTCGTTGCGTGGTTGATTGGATATTGTTTGGTCTCTATGCAAGAAAATGGGTGCATTGGCCTGCAGAGTTAATTCCTTAGGCCAGTGGTTCTTACCCGTGGGAAATTTTAGGGTTGTAGGTGGATAATTAGTCGGCACCGAAATACACAAAAGTAGTCGGAAAAGAAATATAATGATCTGTATTCACTGTGTGTTGAACACTTACCTCTTTGTAATCGCCGAACGTTTAACCGAGGCACACGTACCCTGCCAGTGACGTAGGTTCGGAAATATTAAGAAACTCTGTCACAAACAACATAGTTAAATGCGGGTTACAGAATAGCATCGGCAAAAACTCATCTAACTTTTGCTTCTGCTGTAAGATATTCCAAATACATCTTGCAATGTCACCATCGTATGCTTGAATGACATCTTGTTTAAATGGAACAGGTTTCAGGTTGCTTAAAAATGGACCTCCAGTCGTTTGTGAACTTAAAGTTGAAAAATATCTGGGTTTCCTTCTCAAAACTTCCAATCCCACTCTGTGTTTATTGCTTAGTTGACAAATAATTATCCCACACAACACAACACAATGTATGACACATGTCGTTTATTACGTCATAAAGGGTTTTATGTTTAACAATTATTTCCATGAGCAACAAACCAATGTAAGCGGATTGATTTAAAACAACAAATTATCCGCTGTTATTTAAATTACTTTGCATTAAATTAAACATTATGACATTGTTGTTTTCAGAACTTTCAGCATTGGCGATGAAGGAAGTTCTTACACAATAACTATATCCGGATATTCGGGGAATATATCAGATTGCATGGCTCATTGGTCCCACAGCCTAAACGGGATGAGATTTTCAACACGCAGCAGAGACCATGATACGTGAGTAATAATGATACAACGTGTCTGATTATATTTCTGTTTTACTAACGAAGTAAATCGATTTGTTTTAACAAAGATGAAATGCATTTCCTCAAATAGTTGATTTTCGTTGACAAAGTTAACCGCCTACCCTAAATCAACAATTGTAAATATCAATTGCTCTGAAACAGGAGGTTGCGTTAAAGTTTTAGTTAAACAAAAGATTTAACTGAGTTTAAATAAGTTGTAACACAGAGTTGTTGACAACCGACTTAATTATAATTGCAGGTGGGCAGATAATTGTGCTGTGTGTTTTGGTGGAGCTTGGTGGCATCGTGATTGTTCACATTCCCACCTCAATGGTCCGTGGTCGAGAACTACTGCGCGCAACACTATGAGTTGGTATTATTGGAAAAACTCATATGGCGGAATAATGAGTTCTAAGATGAAAGTGAAATGCGAATAAATGTTGGGGAGGTTTAAAGTGACGAAAATTAACATTGCGTCGTTAGTTACCATGGCAACGTCGTGTTAATTGACAATTATTGACAGACATTGTAAATACTTTCACCAGTTTTGATAAAGGCTTTAAATCGTAAATAACAGGAAAGCAATTATACCGAACCGAATTTATTCCACAAATCCTTACAGTTTTTGTGTTAGTAGCGAAAACTTTGCCATTTTGCATGTTTGTTATTATCATGGTATTTGTAGGGCGTTACTTAAAACGTCTACACAAATAATAACACTGCCGTATATCTGACTCCTGATAAAAAGGCTGCTATCAAACCCAAAGTCAATCGATCAGTTTAATACATAATAAACAAGCGCACGAGGATTAACAATAACACGTTACAAACCACGCGTACAAAAAGTCTCTGTCCTATATGTCCTTTGTCCTCTGTCCCTTCGTATCTTTTTTACGCAAATGACATGTGGCCTAAAAAAAAATGCATACCAGGTTATTTGAGTTCGGATTACCACGTGACTCATTTGAAAAGGCGGCTTGTTGCTGGAAGTGTCAACGAACGAATAGCACGTTCGCCGTAAATGAGTTGAACTTGGTTTACAGCGTGATAATTATCCGACGTTATTGAAAAAACGGTTGATGCCAGAAAAACACAACGTAACAATTGCAATTATGACGTCGACACTACTTATTATTACATTTTGTGTGTTTCGGATGCCACTTCTTCCATAGAATTATGTCAACGTGTCAATTAGATATTGACAACATATTCCGTTTTATCATTCCTTGTATATCATGTCGTTGTTGTAATATCGCATGCAACCGTTTTCATGCTTTATGTTGATAATCCATGTAAATATAAACATTGATCCATCAGATTTGACAGTTGATTTCTGATTCGGGGATGTCAGTAAATTTGATTCAGTTCAGTTTGGCTTTCTCTGATAAACCCCAAAAATGCATTCACGCCAATTCACCGCAAATATTTGCAGAAATGCGCGGATATCGCGGCGCCATTTCACCGACTTATGGGAAAGGTTTTATGTGAGGGTAAATTGTGTAAAAAGGTTTCTTGTCAACACACAGGTCCTCATTGCAGCCCAAATGATGACGTCACGGCCGTGGGCATTCGAGTGGCGTCTGTCACGTGTTTCATTTGTGTTGTTGTTTTTGTCTGTTCAGTTACCTGCCTACCTCTGCGCACACCTTGCTGCAACTCATTCTTACTTGTCACTGATGATGAACACAGTGGTGTTTGAAACATTTGCTTCGGCATGAGTAGCATACTAGCTTTGGCTTTCCTTTACAAATCACTTCCTTGTCACCTCCCATGGTTAGACCTTATACACTCTTGTGTAATAACCTAACTTAACACAGCAGTTTGTGGAGGACACAGACGCGTCTGATGCGTCTGCCGGTTGCATTCCATGGCAGAATGTAGATGGCATGGAGAGAGTGAAGTTTTGTAGAATTGATTCCTGAACTCGAAATAAATTACTCGATAAATAGAATTTCCAGTCACCAAACACCAAGGGTCATGATGTCAGTTTCAGGCCATGTTAAAAACCAGAATTTTCCGACAAGATCTCAAAATACGAATTTCTTTTCGATCCCAATTCAGGGTTTGTTTCTTTTTCAAAACCGAGCGACAGTGAAACAATAGCAGTAATTGGAACGTAACAATAAGCAGTTGTGACATCACAGGCCTCAACTGGCTTGCCGCAGACATACAAGGAACTGTGTTTATAAAACAACCAAATCGAAGAAGCAATAAATTGATGCAAATGTACAATAAATAATATTAGGCAGATAACAATGTTAAAAGATAGGCAGTCTAAGGATAAAAGGGTTAACAACAATAGATACGAAAGCGGTTGGAATATTTCATGTTACGTGGTGACGTCGTCGTATTGGTGACGTTATTTAGATGTTAAAATTAAGCGGAAACACATGTTTTGGGTGTGGTTCATGATTGCGGCGAAAAATTGTGAAATAATATTGAAATTACAAATCACAAGTTGAAATGCCATGAGTGGGACTGACAACTTTATCGCTGGTTGTGATTTCTAGGATTATGGAATTTGGTTTCCCAAAAACAAAATAGACAGAAAAGATCACCAAGTGCTTCAGGACAAGAAAGAATATGACTAGCGAAAAAAACATGTGAAAGTGGCAAAACAAATAAAAATCCTCACTGCAAGGTTTAAACACTGGAGCGGAGTATTGAGAGTGGGTGTAAGCGTATATGCCGAAACTATAAGATACATGATCCTGTAAATAAACCTTATTGGGACGTGAAAGACTTGGAACAACTCGCGAGCTCGTTCGGGTACAACGACACCATGGTTAACTCTGTGGATCCTCCCAACCGACGAAAATTTTTGCTTAGTAATGTCACAAAAACATGCATCGGCGAAGGTAATATTGTGTGGTAATGTGGAAGCCATTGATATAGATCACTGTGGTCCATATGGTGACCCTGTGGAAAACCCCTGATCTTAACATTCAAGTTTGTGGCTAGAACGACAAATACTAAAGTTTCGTTAAAATCTGAACGCAATAAAAGTGCTCGGTGTCAACTTTCAATGCTTTCGGCGGAAGAGGGCGGTGACGTAAGCTCGCATGAGTTTCACAATCTCGTTAACTTGTTCTGCGGTGAAGGAAATGTCCCCTCTTGACTCGGTCTGAAGTCTGAAAACATTCGCAGATCCCGCTCCGAAAGACTGGATCCTGAGAGGAAGACACAATAACATGTTCAACTCAAGGAATGTAGCTGCAAAATCTTGTTTAATTGTTTGAAACAGTGGTTCTGAGACTTTTCAAACGTCAGAGCCGAATTCGAAACCGGCCGCAGCAAACCCGAGACTCTATTTGAAAACTTTTTATGTAAGTGGGCATTTGACCGAATCAAACATTTGGGCCGTAGTTTACCAACAATTTTGTTTTCTGACGCCAAATAAACTGCAGGGAAATACGGACTCCACGTTACCCCACTACTATGGTTATGGTAAGTTTATGTTTCGTAAAATAAACTGCATTATATTCATAAGACCGATAAGCAGAAATGTTGAGAGCCAATAACTCCAACAAGTTTCGTGTCTTCCCGCGTTGAAAACGAACCATTGTGTTTTCATTTAAACTTACTTTTCATATGAGAAATAATCCAGGGACTGTGAGTGACCTCGTTTGAACACAGTTGCTCCCTGCGCCGATATCGCCAGAGTGAGAAGGGTTTGACCGAACTGCGCGTCGTGATTTTCAACTTTAAACAAGTAGGATCCGTATCCGGGCCACCGACGTGCAAGGTTAACATATTCAGCCTGAAACAAATTGTTGAGATAAAATGAATTAGACGGAATGAAGAGAACGCGAAATATGCTGAACATAAAATTATGCGAATAATATTTAAACATCAAGCACCCAAATACAATGCCAATAAATATCAACCACGGGCAGAGATGTACCGACATCCAATAACACAAAACTCCAGTCTTATTGTTTAGTGAGATTATTGTGATACTGACCACGGCGTCTTCTTGCGGCATTCCTCTCAATCTCCTCCATCTATCCAGGACGTTTGATTTGACATCCTGCAGTTCCTCCAGGAAGAGAGTCCTCTTCATCTCACCTCTCTCACCTTCCTCCTTCACCTTCTTCATCCCTCTCTTCCGGAACGTGTTGAAAAGACTCGACCCCTGAAAGAATTAAAATCTGACGAAACTCTTCGTTGACAAAAACGATTTGTTCAATTTTAACGTTTCGGCCTCTATTCGCTTCGTCCACAAATCAAAATCCTTTGTTGTTTTACTAACTATCAATATACGAGCTGATTTAAAGAATGACGATTAGTTGTGGAATACGATTCATGCGCGGTTGATGCCAACGTCCAAATATAACTCAATTTTCTTTTGAACAAAAACGACTTGAACGCGTGCGAACAATAAATATGCGGAATAAAATGGCATGGGCACCGATAAAACCACAAGTCTATCGAGTCAGGCCCCATGGGAACGGATAACTAGCATGGTATGAAAGGATGTGTTCGAAGAGGGGGAGATCTACGTGGCGAGTTTGAAATTTTACGTAATTTATGAGAACGTCTTAATTATCGAAAAAATCAAATTGAGACCGAATAAAAACCTTTACTCACAGAACGTTTCTTGGCTGGCATTGAGTTTGCATTTAATTCATTCGAGAAAGAATCGGTTCGTTTGAAGTAGAAGTCTTCGTTTTCGTTTGTGATCTCGTAAGCGGCCATCAACTTGTTGATTGGATAATATTTGCCAATGTCAGCACTGGAAAATGAAATCCATGTTTTATATTCGCAAAAGAAGTCTTGAAAATCCATTGGCATTTTTATATTTTTATGCTTTTTGTTGGTTAAACGGAACGAAGCAATGAAGATAAAGTTTCGGCTCCACTTAAATAAACTTACTCAATATTGATTTGATGGTAATTTCCTTCAGCGAATTGCAACCTTAAAGCTGCGATATCTTTCAATGCGTCATCAGATAGAGGGTAAAGTCCCTGTATCACTTGTTCGTGGACCTGCAACATTAGGGAAGTTCTGAGTTAATGTTTTTAAGAAAGCTAGAGGTTGTATGAAATTTATTTTCTGCATTGGAAACTCCTGCGTTTAGAAAATACAAAATACAAAAATGAGTAAAATATTTATTTTAAGTCAAGCACTCAAGGTCAGTGTTTCCCGAAATTTTTTCGCCAAAGTTATTTGAGTTGAGAAGGAACCCAGACGATTTAAGGTGTCCAGTAGCTCATGTAAGGAATTCTAGGGCTTCGTGAAATCCGCGTTGGATGCCAGGTTACCATGACGACAGAATCAACCGAGGCAAGTTTTCAATCAAAAAAACTAAAATCACTGAATGGAAACAGAGAAACTCCCGACTCACGTCTTCGTAAACGAAGTGATATTCGATTGAGTCTTCCCGTGCATCAATCGGATCGAACACACAGTAAAGTTTGAAGTAGAATACCCATTCCGAATCCTTACCGCCACTATCCGGATTCGTTTGTGATTCCGAGTTTGTTCTGTTTAAATTCGAATGTTTCGCGTTACATGAGAAAGGGTTAAATTACATCATGCGAAAATCTACTTTTGTACGATAATATTTTTATTTTCTTCTTTGAGCTGTGTGACCAATTACTTGCAACGAATTTGTAACTAGACTTCTCAAATCAAGTAAAAAAGTTCGAACGGCAACTTACTGTTCGAACTTTGCAACGATATCAGCGAGGAAAGTGTTTGGTTCAATCGCTCTGTCAACATCGCCCTTGTGTTCGAATAATGCGAACGTGTTCTTATTCCCTTCCACGTTCATTCCATGCTGGAGTTTCTGAACAACCTGAACACCAAAGTTGGACGTAAACTGTCTAAAGTGACTCCTCTAATTTAAAGTAAAAACATTTTGTAACTAAAACAACGAAACGCTTCTGAACACATAAAAATGCAGAACATAATTTAATAACAAATATTGAAAAAGAAGCATGTTTGCCACCAACCAACAAAACCAGATCATCAGAAGAAAATACAATTCAAAATTATACAAGAAATACTTCCGAGTGTTCGACATTACAATTTGCAGCAATGCTCTACTTGCCTTTCCAGCAGTGGTGAAAGAGTTAATGTAGATTTCGCATGTTGCGCCACCATAGCAGTTAATCACAGTGACCAGGTCCCTCATCTCCAGCACAGCACAAATCTCAGCAATGGAAGGAACCATCTCACGTCGACGTGACGTCTGCTGACTCAGCGCATTTTCACCGAACTCGGCATAAGCTCCACCAAGAGTACCAGGAAATCGCTCTTGTACCCTGATAACGGATGTTAATAAACAAACGGTGAAAAGGATCCCCGAATAGTCATTACTGTACAGATTCCCAGGCATCTTATGGCACATTTGTGTGCAGTCAACAGCGTGAGGTAAGATAACCCGACCCGCTGTAATGCAAAACTACTGCTTAGTAGCAAGTGCTTCTCAGTGGCGCACGCCCCACCAGTTTTGCCCGGCAAAATCGTCGGTGGGCGTGAAAGCTTAAGACATTTCTTGGCTTATCTCTCATTAAACGAGCATTTTGTTTCAAATTTACTGGGAATACAAAGCATTGAGGCAAGCAATAAATTCTGGTTTACCAACAAAAGTGGGGTTAGAGATGTTTTAGAATTAGCGCTCAGATCAGATATTCACAAAATTTTCGTCTGCGAAACCTAGAACGATTGTTTAACTTAACCAAGAACCCCCAAATTTAGTAAACCTTTTGTGTTAAGGGTTCCGCGAACTCTACATTGGATAACCAAGTTATTTACACACTTTGGTGACGTCATACCTCTTTAGATGCAGCTTCAGGTAAGACAGCACAGGACGTGATGGGTGGTACGCGCAACACATACAAGCTATGAGATGCCAGTAATGCGGACATGACGTCACATGAAGCTGGTCACACATTTGCTCGTCTGTGGTGAGTTGGAGGGTGTAGATGGCGGTTTGTTTGATTAATTGGAGATAAAGCTCGTCCTGGAATAGCTTGGAGCCGTGGCACACTCGCATGATCGCCTGAAACGAACAGATAGATAGTTTGTTGGCTGGACGGTGTCGCAATGCTTTTTGATTGTCTGTTTTGAATGCTGATTGACGTCAAGTAAAACTTTGATATAAATTGTGATCTGTGAACATCATTCCCCACTCATTGCAAAGAAAGATCCACAATTACCTGACAAACGTCATAACATGTGCAAATATATAGGGGAGGAAACTCAATTACAGGCGGGAATTCGAGAAATATCAAAAAGCAAAATTTAAAAACAATTTTTTCAGTTTTTTTACCTGGAGTGATTTCGCTTCCTCCTCAATGTTCTGAAAAGTCCGTTCTTCCATTTGAAGGAGGACGTTAAAAATCCTCACAGCCTCGTCCCTTAACGTGTAGTGGTCGTCACGAGAGGGCACCTGTGAGCAAACATCGGTTGATTATGATTTCTATGCCTTTTTTTTCTAAGTAGCGAAACCAATACTTTCATATTTTTTTTTGAATAATCAACTTGGTTCGTAAGCAACACAACAATGTGAGCAATGTTACGTCACAGATAGTTCGGGTAAGATGATGTTGACGCCATCATGGTTTTATGACAACCACGTGGATACTTGCAGCACTATTAAGTTTGCGTTAGCATTGGATTCTGGGACGGATAGTTGTAATAATTGCTGGGTCACCTGTTCGTATGGAAGGGATAGCAAAGGGGATCTTAAAGGTTCGCTTGATTGCCTGAAGATTGGGTTCCTTTTGTAGATTAAGTCGATCTCCTTTTCATTGTCATCTGAACGCTGTTGCAACATACACAAATTTTTAGTCATATTTTCATACACTATGGGCAACATGCTAAATATAAGTGAAAGAATGAAATACTTTGGGCAGAGTCGTTTTGTTAACAACATTGTAATAATATTTCCTGATGTGTTTTTTAAGCAGGTAATTTCAATGCAATAAGCTTTTCGCCTGGCTACTTAAGTGGCAAGATAATCACCAGACACATCACCGACATATTAGATCGAAGCAGTTGCCCTGAAAGCAGATTACTCCAAGCAATAAGCTCAGTTTCAATTCTACACTTCTGTACCTTGATCTTGTCCATTAGGATCTTTGTTTTGGTGATAATCAGAGGTTGTCCATCTATCATAGCCTGGATCTCACTGCTCCAGATGTTCGCGTCTTCCTCTACCTCCGTGCTGAGTCGGAGGGTGTGCTTCCTCCCGTACACCACAATCTCCCACAAACCTGTCTGCGTCTGTAGTGAAATAGAGGTGGCGTAACTTCTAGTATAGAAAGTGTGGATCAAAACTACAGCTGCCGGTCAATGTTCAGTAATATTACACAAAAAATCACATGCTTAACGGGAATAAACGTATATTTCCCTTGTATTATACCAGACTGATCCTGTTTAAACAAGTGCTTTTTGTGTAGGTAACATACATATTATTAAACTTTATTACATTCGTTTTATGATTTTAAGTGTTACGTGTTTTACATGGTAAGACGGAATCGTCCAGCTATACAGGATCTCACAGCGAGGTTCGATTAACAAGTGTTCATCTCTAGTAAACACACGAAAGCTCACTTTTACTCCTACATACACCAGGGACTTACAAAGACGTTCTCGTCCGGTGAGGTGACAACACAGAGACTGTTGAGTCCCATCGACCCGATCTTCTGGGCATCGCGGTTGCTGTTCTTGAAATATTCGATCGCGTTTGGTTTCAGAACGAACCACCGACGTTGGTGACTCACTTTCTGCTTCTCGTAAGATGTTTTAAGCAACCAACCTTGCTGTATGAAAGAATCCTGGCCAGCCTGAAAGTGTATTAACAATATTTGAGATTGTGGGCGAGCCTGAAGAGTTCCCTTACCACAAAGAAAATATGTATTGAGTTATAAAAGAAAGTGTTACTGACTTTTATTTTCTTGACAAAACTTATTGTGTAATTTTTCTAAAAATTCACTTTGTCGTTTTGATTTGTGACCAATTGTGAAGCAATCATTATAAAACTTGAAGTCAAATGGGATTTGGTTTCTGTCTGTTTAACACGTACCGAGTCGCCTGAACTTGCTGTGTTCTTGCTCTCATTGAGTAAAGTGATCCAGTGATGCATTTCCTCCCCCGAATCACTCGCGAAAGTGTAAACACGTTGCGATGTCGTCACAGTGAACGTGTTCGACTTTCCTGCAGTCACAAACCACTTAATATTATTCACATCTTGTCGCCACGATGCCACGATAGGAGTAATTGGTTATAATGTAGCATCCATAATGTATCCGATTCCTGAGATTAAAATCAGTGCCAGAACCCCTAAAGCCTATTTATATTGTAACGTCTTTTCCTCAAGAGAAACTGACAACTTGCTCAAATACACGAGAGTCACCTGACACAGATGTTGCGGTTGCCTGGGTAACGGTTTGACCGTCGACCGTCATCAGAGCGTTCTTCGGGTTTGCGAATTCGCTTTCCATGTTTGCTATCTCTTTCTCCGTGCTCGATACAATCTTCATCAACATGCTGCGGAAAAAAAGTTCCACTCAATAACATTTCACAGTATTTTCAGTGAAAGTCCGCACTGCATCCAAAGACTATTTACCAAACGTTGGCGATTCTGGTTTAAACTCACCTGTACCATTCCCCCGCCTCCTCGCTCGATTCCGCCGAAAGGTGGTGCACTTTTGATGACGTCATAATGATGTCAATGCCATTCTCCTTCTCTGTGACGTCAGTTACGTCGGATATTTGACTGAGGTCGATCGTCCCCCGACACTTGGCGTTCTCTTCGTCGTTATCGTAAAACTTCAACTCCTGGTTGCGCAGCGTGAACCATCTGGATTTGGTTATTTGTTGTTGTACCTTGTTTAGTGTTTTGTTGTTGTACCTTGTTTAGTGTTCAAGCTTCGTGTAACTTAACTGCTACGTAGAACTAACAACGGAAATATAATATGAAATACATCGCCGACCACCAACCTTTTCTGCCAATTCTTCCTTGGGAGAGTTCCTCTCAGAGTTCCTTTGCCACTGTCAGCTTTCTTAAACAGCCAGCCGCACTTTAAACTATCCTGTTTGCTTCTGAAGATCATGAAAGTGCTGTTACTCAGGACGCACCACCGTCTCTTCCACTGGCTCATGAGGCCACCCTATAACAGGTTGTAAGGTTGTGCAATGATGTGTTTTCAAATATCAACCAATCTTCACAGTGGCAGAAGTTGGTGTGACGCTTGCTAGTTTGTTGCTTAAATGTTGTTGGCCAACTTACGTGGAGTTGAATTTTATTTACATAACAAACTGAGCCATTTAGTTGTTGCACTGATCAATGTGATACGTAACAAGCGAACTGATCAATATCAACAACTGTATTACTATTACATCTTTAAAACGTCACGAAATTTCAGTGCGCCGTGAGAACATATTGGACGAATGCGAGTTGTGAACACTGGGAACCACGAAGGTGGAAATCTCAGTCCAACATATTATTCCGTCTAACCTTCACGTCGAGGTAGGAATGAAAGTATACGTTGGGACTCCACTTCTCTGCGACCTCCATACCGCCACTAGTGGACGTTCCATCGTCACTCATGTCGTCATCATCGACGTCATCAAACGACGAATCAGTGTAATAACTCTCTATAGTGGGTAAACACCCAAGAATAATGTTTCATTATCAACAAGTTTGATTGAAAACACCAGCAATAGTTCAACCCCCATGCATCATTTCAATACAAAAACATTGATGACGTCACGACAAATCACATGATGTCGTCACTACTTTGCCATAGAAGTAATAGCACCCCGTGTCAAAACTGCGAAATTTTAAAACAAAGCGTTTAAACACTTACCGTCGTCCATATCAGACGTTTTAATGTCTTCCGCTTCGTAATTCTCCTCGTCATCTGGAACAATTCCATCCTGTGTGTTCTGTGGGTCGGGGAAATATTTGTTTACTAACTTTTTCCATGTAAGGTTGAAATTAACCTTTTACACTTGTTGTTAGTTGAGAAACGATAAAGATTAACTTTAAATAATCAAGAATCAAAACCCTTGTCTGTTTGTAGCAAAAGAAAAACGCACACAGGCAACTGCAGAGTTACGTTTTAATAAAATAATATCAAATCGTTTGCTCTTAGCATAAATAAAACGACTGCCATATTGTTGTTTACTAATTGTCACCCAGTGCGAGAATACTTCCCTGCAAACATAAACAATATAACCACAACCTCTTCCCCGTCTCGGAAACTTACAATGTGACTCGTCGCCACTCAGGTAACTGTTACAAAACAACGTGCAAATCAGCTTAAAACAAAAACAAATATCGTACATTCATTTGATCGACGTCATACGATGTGTTATGCATCATTGCGTCCACTTGGCTTTCAAAATCTTCAAAACCCAAATCCTGGAGCAACAAAATGTTTAAAAAACCTTCTTTTTTGTCCATAGTATCGCCAGCACCCCGAACTTTGCTTTGTGGTTGCGAGTAACTCGCTTATGCGTTGCATAAATCACAATATTACGCACTCGGGGGCAATTTAAAATCAATCAGTAAACGCCATTAAACTATAGACCAATTATAATTTAAACGGAAAATTATTTTAAGATGATTTCAGACCTAATACAAGCTGACTTGCTACGTAACGAGGATGACGTCATCGGATTGATTATCGGAATTACAACTGATAAGAATGATCTCGGGTTACGCAAAATCATTTGTTAGTGAATTTAAAAATAGCAACCACCATTAAACAATCGAGCCGGATTGAATTGTTAGTATGGACAAAATAAAATCCTAATAACATTCACAGTGTTGTTTGCACGCAAACAACTTATATTTGTAACCTGTAGAATGTCCATTCCTCTGTTTTCGTCTGCCTTCTCGTCGGGGTAATATTCCTCACCCACGTTCGTTACGAATTCATCGGTTGCTTCAGGTTGATCCTGATTAAAAATTATTAAAGTCAGCAAAACAAACAAAAATTCTTTTTTGTAAAAACACCAGATTATTTTTTTGCCAACTTAGATTGTTCTTAAATACCTTCCAGTATTCTGAATCATATTATGACATCACAACACTTATTCTCACCACTTCCAGCGCAAGACTCTCCCTGGCCTCGCTTCGTCGATGCATCTGCGCGATCTCAAGTTCAAGTTGGAAGATCCTCTCCATCTCCTCCCGTTCCGCATCATCAAGCTCCTCCTCACCACCGGATGAGAGCATCCTCTTGTTTACGGTTGAGTAAGCACTGTCTACGTCAGCGGAATCTATGACGGCGTCGAGTGACGCAAGAGCCGATTCCTGCCCGAAGAGATAGGCGAGTTGTTTTTTTTACAATAGAAATATGATTTGAATCTCTTGCTGGCGGAAACCAAGAAACAATTAAATTAAAAGTTCCAAGTGTTAGAAAGTAACCAACCCTAAAAGCAAGTATTTTGTTTAAAAGATCAAGATTTGTTTCACAAAAACGTATACGTAGCACACACAAGCACCCACGTGTTCGCCATCCATGGATTTGCGGGGGCTGTACATTTTTTCACAAGGTGGGGGCGGTGGGGGTGAAGGAAGACCCTCAGCGTCCTCCTCCAATCCGTTCTCCGTCGCTTCCCTGGCCATTTCAGCCTCTCTCGCCATCTGGAAAGGGGAAATTTCACCAGATAATCAGAGAGTGGCCAAGTATTGTGGGAATGATTAACACACAGAAAATATTGCACTTTTCGTGTTACTTGTACAAACATGTCAACCAATTGCTAAAATAAATCTTTTCAGTATTTCCACTGCAAAAATCAGATTGTTGAGATTTAAAGCAATTTGGTGTCTGGGTTTCTTCAAACAATCAACACAGGAAAGGTAACTTTTCCTTCTATGCAAGGAAATCAGAAAATTTTAAGGTTTTTTTTACCACCTCTCGTTCCTGTTTCTCTCTTCGCCTTTTTTCTTCTTCCTCCCTCGCGAGTCTCTCCCGTTCCAAGCGCGCCTACAGAAACCATTTTCTTGTCTTAGTTTATTCAAAAAACCTAATTTTTGAGAACAATTCGCCCAACTTTTGAAACCTCAACAAACTTATTGCAAACACAAAGTCAAACTTTAAATATTAGCCAAACAATTTATGTGGAAATTCATAAAAGTGGAGGAAACCGTTCTGTTCCAGGATTCTTACACAATGTTATTGTGACCTTTAAATTTATAAAGCTGGGGGGTAAAAGGAAAGTAAGGGACGGACAAACCTGTTCCTCCCTCTGTTTCCTCTCCCTTTCCATTTGTTCCTTAAGAGCCTTGAGTTGTCTGTGTTTCTCAAGCAGGATCTAAATAATGGGAAGGTGTAAATATGAAGGTTGCCATGGAAATCGTATCATCAAATGCACACAATGACTTTTTACACAAAGTGACAGTGCTTTGGGTGTATTTAGTATTTTAAGTAGAAAATCGTAAACTCCAAGTGTGTTTATTGATAGTATGTTGTCCAACAATGTTGCGTCAAGTTTCCTTGCCAGCAAGCATCAATCACTAAAAAGAGGTCACGCAAATGTTTGGCATGTGACAACTAATATGACATGCATGGGTTGTGTACTCCTGTGCTAAAACTACCAACAGCATTGAAACCATCCAAAAACAGCAACATCCTACCTTAAACATCTTCCGGGCTGCCCGCCCTCTCGTGTATTTCTGGAAGACGATCGTCGCCTCCGACCTTTTTCTCTCCCTCTCTCGTTTTTCTGCGAGAAGAAGTTTGAATAATTTTCTTGCTTTCCTTCCTCTCTCGAATTTCTGCATTGTGATGATCGCCTTGTGAACTCGTTTGAACTTCCTCCGCGCAACAAACCCCTGAATAATGGCGGGAAAATAACAAACAAGTTTTTATACAGACCCCCAAAAAACTAGGGTTTCACAAAAGATATGAAGGCACTGAATTTGTCTGTAAACTTTTTGTGCGACAGGCACACGAGAACAGAACAAATAAATTGATAACGTTAACCATAGTAAGAAACGTTGGTATTTACTTCTTTTACTTTGGGGACTCCCAGACAATTAAAAAAACCTCACTGTGTTTCGCGTTAGGCCAAGTAATATTTTACGCCACTTGGTGTCGTTGTTGTTCCATAATATTGGCATGCATTCGATCGCGATACTTGAACCCACAGAAATCATACAAATTGCTTACTCGCACGAATCGTTGTGTGTGTACGATGTTCTTCTTCAGGCGAAGAAAGTATTTTCGCGCCGCTACAGCTCTCATCACTGATTGGATGATAATAGCGGCACGTGACACCTTTTCAAATCGCGCCTTTTCCAACTTTTGTTCGAGAATTTCCTTCATGAACGCCTGCAGAGTTAAAACATCCAACGTTACGTCATTATTTCTTATCAATAAAAATAACACAGAATGTAAACATTGTTCGAGGCAATTGCGCGGTTACGCAGGGTTTTCGCATAAGACCCTTGAGTGAAAGATCTGCCAGCAGTTCGCGACTTAAACCAAGACGGCAAATACTTTACACCTGTGAAGAATGGATCTTGTTCAAATCCCACCTTTGTATTTCCGAGTCTCCAATTCGTCCCTTCGGGGTCAACCAAGTTCAAAACTTCCTTGCTGTGATCACGTGGTTCGTTGGATGACGACAGAGCGCAAATCATTCCGTATCTTAATGGTCAAAACATTTAGCAGTTAAGCGACAGAGACTGGTGTGACTTAATGCATGATTTGTGGTCCAACATGCACATTTTAAATGGTCGAAAGTGGAGGAAATTTCTACACATGAATTTTTAGTTATTACTAGATCCATGTCGCGTGAAAGCAACAACCAATCACAGACCTGGATCACAGACCAGTTCTAGATAGTCACGTGACCCACCTGTCAAGAAAGTCTTTGTACAACCGCCTGACCGGAAAGCCAGCCTTCCTCACTCTCACAGTTTCCAACATTCCCGAATAACGAAGTTGGTTTAGAACGACCCCGGGGTTGAAGTTCTCCGCCACCTAGTGGTGAATAACAAGTTTGTTACAAACTTTCTGATCGCGGCGACTTCTGCTGATATTTTTGTTGCTTTTGAACGGGATTGTGATTGTTAATATTTATGTATATTTGCGTATATTATGTGCATTAAATTTCCTTGTTCCTGCACAACACAGGAAAAATAACAAAAGTTAATTATTTATGTAACTAGGTACCCACATATGCATTTTATACATTGTGAACATTTTACAAGTAATCACCTTCTCCACATTTGGTTTCACGCATCTCACGAAGAACGGACTTGCAGATGAAAGTCTTTCCATTAAAGCGTGGAGGGATTTCTGTCAAATTGTTAAATGTATGGAAAATCCAAATTAACTTCAACTGTAGAAAGAGAACTTACTTTAAAGTGGCCACTTGCTGTTACGGCTGACTGCTTTTTCCGACCTTTCCCGGAGTCTTCCGAAGTTCCCCGAACTTTCTCAAACATGTCGTAGATAAGATCACAGCTATGAAAAATAATGTCACGAGTTTTTTTTTAGATAATTAAATTAGTTAAAATATAAACCTGGAATCCTTCAACAAGCCGAGTAAATCATCACGAAATGTATCGCGGTTTTTCTCCAGGAAGCCATCGATATTGTAGAGAACCTGCAATATTAAGTTAGCCATCGCCCACGAACGCATAAAGCAAAATGGTTTGGGAATACCCAATCTCAACCTAGCCTTAATCCAACTTCAACCCAGCCTAAACCCAACCTCAACCCAGCCTCAACCCAGCCTCAACCCTTACCTCCCCAGCGTAATGTCGAATCCCGAACTGGTTTCCGGTCACTCGAGGTTTCACGTAGAAGGGATTTTTCTGCGAAAAAAAACATAGTTAAAGTTGTGACGTAACAAAGCGGACACTAGTGCTTTAAACTCGAAATACCGAGTTGTTAAGGAAGTTGTGACGTAACAAAGTAGGGTGAAAAATATGTTTTTACTTACCGCATGTTGGTTGTGGAGTTTCTGCAGCAGGGATTTGTCCGTTCCTTTCGGAAATCTACTCTCCTCGTTAATAAGTGACATCAAACCGAGGTTTTTCTCCACCAGGTCGAGACACTCACTGTTATCTGACCACTGGACGTCGCACCAGTCTATACCTTCCCTGTAAAGTGGAAGATTGTGAAATGGTGGCAACATTGGTCAAGCGCCCGACTCATATACCAGTAGGAACCTGATCGGGATTCCAGGCCAGGATATCCTGGGTTCGAATCCCGGTGTAGTTAAAAACGATTATAAAATGGTTGGGATTGAAATCACAAAAAAAACACAAATAAGTTAACAAATTTACTAGGGTTCGTGTGCAGGATAGCATGGGTTCGAGTCCCAACGTGGTATGTTAAGATAAAGCGAAAAGTTATTCCCCACAGATATTACCACGACCGAAGATATAAAATACAGGCGAAAAAGTGAAAAATGTAGAGAAAAAAAATACAGAAAAGGTTTTTTAGGTCCTTAATTAATCTAAATAACAAGTGGAGGGGAATGGGAAGATTGCATGGTTTCCATTTTTTGTTGCATTAATTTGTGCTGTCCAATGCAGTAAGTGATGTTTTACGAAGACTCACTTGTTGTATTCGATTTGTTCCAAGCTGAAAATGTGCCGGTTAAAAAATTCCTGTAGTTTTTCGTTTGCAAAGTTGATGCAGAATTGCTCAAAACGATTCACCTGAAAACAACACATGTAGACCCGGCGATAGAATGTGACTGAATGATTGCAAAGATTTCAGTACTTTCTCACACAATACATTGATGCAACAAGAACAAATAATGTATATCTTGAATTAGAAATAAATGTAACTAAGCAACCCTTTAGCAAAACAAACTTATATGTCCACGTTTCTGGGCTTCAAAAATGTAAAAAAAACGTTTGTAAATTCGACTTTAATCAACATTGATAGAAACGCTGCTGGTTTTTGAGCAATTATAGCAACTGCAGTGTAACTCTAGCTGACATGTATTGTTAGTTTAAAGGAACTGTTCTTGTGGCAACCCTCGCCGGATGGCAGACGTAACTTCGGTTGCAATAAAAACATTTTATACAAGGACTTTTTCTTCATACAATCAAACCAACTTCGTTACCGAGAAGTTCTCAAAACCGAAAATATCGAGAATTCCGATGAAATGGAAGTCGTCCGGTCCCTTGATGCGGTGATTCACCTTCGAGATTATCCAACGGAATAATTGGGAGTAGAGCGCCATAGAAAGGGAGTCACGTGAGTCGCAGGCCTGCCAATCAGAGACAAGGAATATAGTATTTCATGGGTTCGACTATAGTTGCACAGGATGTAATACAAAGAAAATTTTGTGCATTTTTTGGAGCTTCTCATTAACGTAGTATGAATATATAGACGTGTAACTCTTTAAAACGTTGGCGTTTGAGCTGAATATGATATTTATTCTTGTTCAAATGTTGACGCGTGACTGTGGGAACGAATTGCTGACTCATGCTTACGTAGATCCGCAAGTGCTGAGTAACCGGGTCAGGACTGTTCAAAGCTTTAATGACGCAAGACAGATTTACACAAACATTTGGACAGTTTGTATACACAACACCACAAGTGCCGAGCTAAAAAGAAAAATCGTTTTCCGACCGTGCGTTTGAACGTGATTACGTTGTACAGAAAGTCTAGTTTGGATACGAATTTGAGTGGTTTCCACTTGTGCTTGTCTCATCTACCTGATCCACGCTTTGCGGTGAGGTTATGTTTTCACCTCTCAACTTCATCGTCCTCTCTTTCATCACCGCCTCCAACCTCTCACTGTCGATCCCGAGCAACTTGGACGTTCTCTCAACAACTGCAGGAACAAAATGTAACTTCCTGAATATGAAAGCTATGGGAGTCGGTATTACTTTACACTGGATCTGCGCAACACACGCAAAGTGCACGACTTTCCACAGCACATATTATTGAATCTTTATTCTCGCTACGTTAAGAATTAAATGACTCACAGTTTTCACAGCAAGCTTTTACCACAAAGTAGGCAGAAATCCAAGATCTGTTTACATTACTTCTAAATGAACCACACAAAGTTGTCTACACACAAACAACTACGCATGCTTGTGGCCGTGATATTAGATAAGACACAAACCATTAGATGTGAACGTTTTACCGAGCATGCACTTGAGTCTGAATACAACATACCGTGGTGAGGTATTTGATTTAACGTGATAACTACAGGACCCCATGCTTATTTTACATAAATTGTTTTTGCAGAAGATTCAACTCTAAAAATTAAAATATGAAACATTCAAAACAACACGAAAAGGTTTATTGTTTGGCTTTTCCATCCAGCGAACAATATTTTTCGTTTTAGTTATGTTTATCGCGAAGTTGTCACCACAAATGCTTCATTGCAAGACACACTAAACCTCCTGGATCCTACTCACGGGAATATTAGTTGCGGTGATCGGATTTAGTGCACATTCTACATGTTGTTGCAAATTAGTGTTGGCTAACTTGGGAGTTAATTAAAAGCATGCGGATGATTCCATCTACAGACAGCTACAGCCTACAACCAGCAATACGTTTACCTGGCAAGATATCCGGTGGAAGAAACGCTTTTCCTATGTTACAAAGTGGAGGAAACGAAAGTAGTTTACATAATAGGAAACTAAACTTAAAACAAGCAAGGAAACGGATTGCTTGAGTTGAGTGGTCTAGGTTAAAACGTACAAAATCAAAGATATCCGACCATCGTTAAATTTCGAAAGACGTGATTGAGAGAAGGCAAACGCCCAAGGAATAAATAAGGAGCAGAGAACAAAGAAAGAAACCAAGTGTTTACGTCCGTGGTTAAATTTGGTCGAACATCGGGGTCACCAACAAAGGCAGGATAAACACCAATGCTTATAGATAAACTTTGTGATACAAATTATTAAAGCACTGATACCCGTGTAACACTATGTTGAAATGTTGGGTACTGACCAATTAGTTATACATGTGTAATTGTATAAGACATACAAGAAAGAAAGACTTACCGTCCACATCAACGACTTGGGCACCACCAGCGTTGGCAAAAGCAACATTGCCAAGTTGGAGAATCCCAGCAAGCACACTTTTCATGTCCTGCTGTTGGCCGTCTTTGAAACCAATCGTTTTGAGCGCTTGCTAAACACGAAGAAGGGAAAGTTAAGGGGTTGATATTTGTTCTTATGAAAATATGTAGCTTTTCGGGTCGTGAAAACCATCCATGGCAAAGCCTGCATTTGCAACAGTTCAGCAATTCATGATTCCGAGTTTTAAAACAGCGCTGGCTCGAAAGTTCATCGCATCAAATGTCCCCAACTCCAAACAATAAAAATTTAACGATAATTCATCACTGTGACGTAACAAACTGGCACGAAAACATTTAGGCCTTGTCACGTCCGGCGTGGTATTGTGACGTCATCATTTTCGAACTAGAGATAGCGTGTGAATGAAAAGCGATCAAATAAGGTCGACACGAAATAAGTTGCAACTTGCTGGGGAAGTTCGACCTCACGATTCTTTTTACACCGAGGCTTATATTGTTATCTACGAACGATATTCAAAACATATATTTTGTAAGTGATGTAAAAGCACAATTTACATTCGGTAATAAAGTATAACCCAGGACTTGCTTTCGAACTGATTTGGATTAAAACAATTTGTTGCCTACTTCTGGTGCATTAGTGATGTTAACTGTGACGGTTTTTTTGATGGAAATACATGCGAAATCAAAGCTTTGTGCGACTCAAAGTCACATGACCAGATTTATTCACAAATCAACATAAACTTTGTGAAGAATGCTTGGAACATTGCTTGGAAATCAGTAATTTTGCACGCAAAAGTATCCACAAAGCAGACATTTTAATCGGAATACCGAGCAACATTTTTTTCTCTTGTTATATGAATTAAAAAACACGTATTTTAGTAAAGGGACCAGCACGTGGTCTACGGCCACGGAATGACGAAACGGTTTCAGGAAAAAAACAGGTTTCAAATTACGCGGGAGGACAATTGAAAGATTTGATCCTTGTCACGTGATTTCCGCAAGTATCGGGTTTAGTTTATTCTGTTGCGAATTTGCATTACTGGTGTTTGTGGATATATAAAGCCTTGCGGCTTCTAATTCAGAAAGGATTTGACCCGAGGTGTCAATTCGTTTTGAATTCAAGATCGTGGTTTCAATTGAATTGCAAAATTAGCACAGGTCGGTTATTCTCGTTTTGTTTATTTATAAACACGTTTATAAGTCAATATATTCACCACACAGAACAAGGAGTCGCAAAACATTGAAAATAGTATTATATATATCTGTGCTTTCTAATGGTCAAACACGAAGAAAGAACCGCCTTAAATTAGACAATTTGTTTTCAAACAGTCCTAATCTAGGGGAAGTACCTCTAATTGCTCCCAGTCTTTGACGTCATCGAGGGTAGGATCGGAGTCGCATCCTGATTGGTTGAGATAATGGTAGTTGGCGGGTTCACCCAAGTGCAACTTGTCTGCAAGTATTTGCAAAATGGTTAAATTGTCCCAGCAAAGATACCCCAAGGTTTTTTTTGTTTAATTGTTGCCTTAACCGTTCGTTCGGCATAAACATGACGTCATACATTAAAAACAATCCATCGAGATATCACGAGATTATTTCGTGTTTTTAGTTATTTCATGCAAAGCAGCCTCACCTTTTTCATCTTGAGAAAGACCGCGGACGAGTTGATAAAAAATGTGATAATTCCTCTCTCCGGGGTTCTGACGGACGACTCTATGCTGTGATGACGTAAGCACAATACTATAACGTCACGTTTCAGTTATAAAAGTTCGTCGGCGTCGATAAACGAGAGCGAGCCGTGACAAACGTCAGGGTGTTGCAGCACGAGATAAGTGTTAATTTAACTTCGAATAAATTTCTGCGGTCGAACAAAACCACTAACGATATCAAAATAATTGGAGTGTTTTTTTATAATTTTATGTAAATATGAAGACCTCGTCATCGGACTTATACATCATACGCCTTATGTATTTTGCACGATTGAACTGAATTGGTTTCAAAATATTTTCAAATAAATATAAAATATTACAATGTCTTTCTATAATATTTTAAAACTCTGAAAACCTTACCTTCTCAAGGAGATCTGGGGTTCGCGGACATCACAGGGGGTTAAGGGGCGATAAATACATAGTTTTGTTCCATTTTAAATTACATGAAATGTTTTTTACGGCGACTTTATCCTTGCCAGGTGACAATGGTGACGTTCATAATGTTGGTATTATAGGGGGTTTTCCAACCAAGACTGGCGACTTTAGACGAGCCAGGCAACAACCCAGAGCACGGACATAAGTGAAAGCAATTTACAAAAAACTATATATTGGAAAACCTTCCAAATTGGTGCGACAAGAAACTGCTTAAGCTATAGTGATGTAATAAACAACAACATGGTCGCCAGATAGTTGTTCGCTGGGGGTGAAACATTGAAACTTTCCAAGTTCGCCAGCGGTGTTTCCGATTTAAAAAAGTGCAAAATGTCCCTGGTTTTGGTACAGACAGGGAGGTGCCGACAGACGGTTATCAGCCATCTTGGTAAATACGAACCAGCAAGAAAGGCATTGAGTCTCTTACAATATTAGGGACTTTTTGAGTTCCAACCGGATGTATTTATGCTAAGGTTGGCCTACAACCATTGATAAGATTATTCGACCACCTTTGATACCGACTTTAACCGAGGTAACCAAGCCTAGATCCTTTAATCCCAACATATCAACCCAAGTCCCTAACAATATCAGCGCAGTCCCATATAGACACAGAAGGATACAATCAGTTATCCGAGCCCCTTTGATCTGGCCAGCCTCACTGAAGAGAAGCTGGATAAACTTTCCGAACCGACTCGAATTATTGTTGTACACGGTTTTCGCGTTCCCGAGAGCCTCGAGTAATGGACTGCTTTCAAGAATGGACTGCTCGATCGAACGCCCGTTGTCCTTTGATGGTCTGTTGGGAAAAAAAATGGAACAGGGTTTGAGACGGCAGGGGTCACGAAAGGTCAATCGTTCTTTGAGCGATGATTTAGTGAAACCTCATGCCCGGTTACAACGGTTTAGATAATTTTTACTTATAACCAAAAGCTCGAAGCAGAATTTTTATTGTCCCACAATCTTGTACGTTGGAAGACACAACTTTCACAGATTAGTTATCGGAAAAATTCATGCGCCGACAACTCATATAGACCAAGCACCCCAGGCATTCGGGATCAAACGCCATTGAAAACCTACTGCCAGTTTCCCCATTCATAAATTTCCACATGCCGTGACGTCATAGGTTAAACTCACTCTGTCTTGCTGGAAGCTCGGCTGACGTGGGAGAGATAACTGAGCATGAATTTGGTCGTTTCCGTCTTTCCAGCTCCACTTTCTCCGCTGAATAAAATATTCGGGTTATTAAAGGTCACACAAAAGGTTGTAAAATATTGTTTCGGGGTTATCTCAGGTTATACCGATATCAGGGGTTATTATGGGGCCTTTGGGCTACATGTATATGGTCATGTTTGGTGGAGTTTATACAAGGGCGAGGAAGGCGCCGCGACACCAAGCTGTCAATTGTCGCGAACAAGTCAATACATTGCATTGCGTTATTGCAATAAATAAATACACGCACATTCAGCAAAACTTTGGTGCAAAAAGTGATTCGAAGGCAACGAATTCGCACTGAAGAATCCTAACATTCATATGGCATTTGGAAAATTCTGTTGCTTTTCCTTTACTCAAATTTCCCCGAAATTTGGCACAGAAGATAATGGGGGAATACCCGGCACTGACGCACTTTCGTCACGAAGACCGAGATACAGAGAAATTTGAAATGTTGTTGGAATCGAGTTCCTTCGGTCCAATCTCAAAAGAATACAACATGAGGCGAAACGGCCAAAAAACTGTCAATGAACTCTCATAATTCCTGAAGCAATTAAAAAACAGAACCACGTAAATTTGACGTCACGTCTGACGTCAGCATATTGTTACGTTTGTCAACGTTGTTTCAGTAACAACGAAAGACAAGAATAATAACACGTGTTTGTAACGATACGAGTTGAATGCAACAACACAGGCCACGCAACAGTGTTTCCAAAAAGTTTTCTGCCGTGGTAAAATGTTGGTTCCTTTCGCAAGTGTCCCTCGGTTGTCATAGTAACCGTATTAACGTCAATTAGCGAGTCACTTTCTGCTGTACTTGATGAGCAGGGAACAATTTGTCAGTTTACGCCGTCACAGACAAGTGCTCGGTTACAATTTTAGGATGAACAGGAGCGATAACGAAAAAGTGTTTACACTAAAAGCAGGAAAATTTGAGTTGCAGTCCCAGCAACTCGTCCGTCAACTTAATTTGAAGATTTCCAAAACAATTCGCTTGCGTTCGATTACAATAGATAAGATTTCCAAAATGTTTTAAACAGGATTCCGTTTAAACGTTCGTTTGAGTTACGCCTGTGGTTGTTGAGGGAAATACAACATAGAAATCAATCTTTAAACCTTATTTAATTGCAATTAACCAAAACCTTTCCCCGAAACACGCCGTGCGTTCACATCAAGTGTTTAAATACACGCATGTCCATGTTTAGCGCTAATCTCCAAATCATCCAATTTTACAATTTTTGTTCAAACACCAAACTAGACTCAGTCGTGACCTGTTGCCATGGCAACTGTTAAGCCAATCAAAGGTCAGCTAATTTGCCACGTCACACATTACCGGAAAATGCTAAACATGATTCGGCGCCAAATATGCACCATGCGCTTGTGGGGTGGAAACCGGGATCCGGGAAAATATCTTTCGTTTAAATCTGCTTATAATGGAAATAATCGCATGACGTTCTGTGGTGATGTGGATTGGATTTAAATCCGGACCCAGGGGAGCGGAGGTAACGCGTTTTCAAACTTTTCAAACTATCGACATGAGTATGAGACGGGATATGCATAAAAAAAACGATTCGTTTCTTTATAAAAGTTTGCCCCCAACGACCTCACATAAATGTTCAAACCATTTTCAACCGAAACAACCCCAGGGCTGACATTTCCTATAGATCGTTAACAAACCTCCTGATGTTTTACTTGTTCTCATGGGATTCAAGTCCACCCACCTGATGAGCACACACTGATTTTCCTCCCTCTTCCACATGCACGTGTAGCACTCATTGGATACAGCGTACACGTGTGGAGGTTCCTCTCCAAGGTCCTTGTTTTTGTATTTCGCCAAAACATCGTCGGAGTAGAGGTCGTGGAGGCGTTTGTACGGGTTCACAGAGATTAGGATTGAACCGATGTAGGTCTGCGCAACAAGGTTTATACGTCGTCACTGATGACGTAACACAGGATTTAATGATTCGAGCACGGCTGCTTTCGGTTATTAAAATGATGGAAACCCCTAATATGAAAGTGGTACAAAAACAATGAGCGGGTTCAGCATTATACGAAGGTTGAGGTTTTTCGCTTTTGCATGGTCAATAATTTGCTTTGATATTCGTCCGTTTATGTTGTGAAGCTTTGACGTGAATCGTGTTATGTCTGAGTGATGTTCGCAGAAACACTGAATCAATTTCAATCGATTTGTCGGGGCATCGTCTCAGCAAATCAATTAAATCACTTTCAAACTTGGAAAAAATTCTGATTACTCAGAAGCTTTAACGCAGCATCGTTAATTACATAAGATGGGTCGTTTGAAAATGCGTCTTCACATGTGTGGTGTTAAAGACGGTTCCACTTCCCAGGTAATTATATGAGGTAAGTGCGCGTAAACCCTTCCCCGGGCTACGTCAATCTGTCAAGGTTCGTGTGTTGCGCATTCGGTGACGTTAATGTGTGGAATTAACGTCACCGAATGGAATGTGTGGAATAGCTTAACTGACGTGTGAAAAGTGATCACGTGGCTTGAGCGTTCGTTCACGCGAAAATATTGCAACAAATTGTTCGTAACGCTGGCGGTTCTCGAGGTTAATCCGTTCGTGATTTGTGTTTTGCGTTGAATCAAATCGATAAACACCCAAGTCGTTGTTTACATAAAAAGTGAAACAGACGTTGAACGAACAACCCAACGATTAAAATTAAAATTAGTTTTCGGCTATTAACATACATCATATAACCAAATATCTCGGGGAAAACAAAACCGAAACCTCAGGTTGACAAAACCTTTGTACTTTTGCATCCACAGAAAGTTGCCTTTACATGTTCGGACAAAGATCCCGACTTCCACCGAAATATTCCAACGCAATCACACACATCCGAAACCACAACAAAACCTTAACCGAGAACCAAACCCTTTTTACTCGGCATAAACTTTACGTTCATTCAGTGCGCCAAAATTGATGCGTGTTTTATGTAAATTTTTATTTAAATTTTTATGCAAAGTAAGTGCGATTAACACCGGATGGATAATTTTATGAAACTTTAATAACGGTAAAAAATTTTATGTTTTTGTGTTGCAGAGCGAACATTCATTTTATCACAATCGGGTTGAAGCGCAGGAAACACAGGCGCAAATTATTCACTGCAATAAAGATATGAGGAACTAAGGGTGTGGAGACTCAACGAAGGCAATTCTGTCGGTCGCACAAATCAACTTTTGCGACAATAATCGCGATCATTTTCGGCCCAAATGCAAAACCAAATCACTCTCAATCAAACCCCACCCAAGGTACAAATTATAAATACATCTTGTTTGTAAAAACGTAAGCTCTTACGTAAATGTCGTTCTTCTGATATCTGGTGTTCAGATTGCATAGAATAGTAGCTTGGTTCAACTCGGAGAGTTTCGCCATGTCCGGGACTCCATCGTTGACTCCATTCATCGGCTTCACATCAGACCCAGTTACCTCCGAAACCCACTTTCGTTGTTCCTAAAATAATTCCAACAGTTTTTTTAAAGCATCCACAAAATACCCTTGGTCACATGCATTTGCACACTGTAGTTCCCAATTAGGCTGACCCCAGGTCAGGTTACTATTGCAACAAGCATGTAATGTTTACACTTTAATTTAGGTATTATACGTGCATAAAAAGCTATAATAATTGAGATCTGCAGACAGGGTGTACATGCACTGTTTCGGCCTGTAAGGTCTCATCATGCAGTGCAGCTGTTGACAGTGGCACTGTGCTAGCTTTTACATTAGCGGGCACACAGATTTCCACTTTGTGGTACCTTTCGGTCAATGTCGATTCGTTGGCCACAGTCAACAGCTGCACTTATAAGACCTTACAAGTTGAAACAGGTGTACACCCTGTTTGCAGGGGGTATTTTTTTTCGCCCATGGTTCATATAGAGACAGTAAAGATAGTTTATCAACTAAAGGCATTTAGCTCGTGGTTAAACACCAATATATCGGTTCAACTGCAACTATGGAACAAAATAAAAATACGTTTTGTAGAAAATTTAAAAGACGTTGGGATGGATCAATTCATCAAGTAATGAGTCCATAAAAAAGATAATTTCCTCGTGAATCAGCCTTGAGATCGTTGCCTGCTGCCGTTAAACCGGGAATTTTTTGTTTCAGCAAAGCTCCTTGTCCTGAAATGAATGAGGAGTTCTACATCCATTGTGACGTACAAAACGACGGGAGCCAAAATCCTTTCACCGGTGTTTCAAGTCGCTTAGTGTCAGGAAACGTTTCAACGCAAAACTCACAACAATGGCTTCAACTAAGGGCATTGAAATCTTGTGTAAATCGAAAGCATTGAGAAATTGTGCAGGAGAACAGAGTAAGTTTGAGCGGCATTAAAGCTTTCAGGGAAGCTAAGTTGCAGGAAATACACAAGCTCTGTGCGTGACGCTGAAAATGTCACCTTTTTTGGCAAAGAAAACAATTTTTCCCCAGCAGTAGAACCATTCATCTTCTACCAATCCAATAATACGCAAACGATTCTGCATTCCCTTTAAAAACGCCAAGTTATCACTTTTGTGACGTCACTTTCGCACGTATCTTTTCGAATGGCGGATGAGAGCAACGTATTAGACAGGCGGCAAAACTTTCCACGACCTTGGTTTTGCCCCAAAGAAAACCGCTCGATTGTGATTATTACTCCTGTACTACAGTGAAAAGAAACCGCCCAAAGCCATGAAGTCTGCCCAAAACTTTCAGTCGTTTTACAACGGAGCGGTGAAGTTTTGTGCTAGGGTTGCTAGGCCGGCCGGTACTATATATCGGTTACTTCCACAGCTACATATTTTGTGGCATAACAGTTAGGACAAGGTGCACAACATCGTAAGGCACGCATGACAACTTGGGTACGCCATCGGTTTGAAAATGGCAAGGGAGCTGATTTTCAATGTTTGAAAATATTTTCGTCCCGAATTGTGATTTGTTCAATGAACTTTCTTTGTCAACATACTCAGGACATCGCCCTTACAAACGGCTCGCAAATGTTTGGCAAGCATTAGTAAGTTTCGGCAAATGTCAAACTCACATGGCAAGAAGAACTGTAACTACCTGTATTATAGGAGGAAGTAAAATACCTCCCACTCTTTCAACCGAGAAACACGTGATTGCCACGAGAATGTTGTAAATGTTTCTCAGGAATTTCCAATGCATTTGTAACAAACTAAAGTTAGTTAAAGCAAGGTTTAATGCCTGCTTCGTGGTTTAAGCCAGGTGACCACAACTTTTCGTGCAACATTGACCGGTTAAACGCAGGCATTATTTTCACGCTCAACCGATCTTCAAGGCGCGCCAGATAAACTTAACCATAGATCAACCGAAGGCCGTTTTTCCGAATATCAATACATCAATACATCATGAGGTTAAGGCGTCCTTTCTGTAGCGAGTTGCTGCAATAATGACTCATGGCCCGGTTTACAAGTGGGTAAAGACACGTGATTTAAGAAATGTTTGGTCATCAGCAGGGCTGTAGCGCAGACACGAGAGAAACATTGCGATCGCCGACTTGTTAGGGATGCGATCGGTCCGAAACGTAAACAAGAACCAAGGTACAGAATTGCGTCAAAGGAAGCCACGCTGAGTCACAGCCGCTCAGCAAACAGTAACGACAACAAGTGTCTGGTGAGTGCTGGTTGGTTTTTGTGGAACTGTTGGGTTGTAAGTTATGTACGTTGTGGTTCGCAAAGGACTTGTTTGCGGTCACGGCGGTTGCGGAAGTGCTTGTTCCACGTAAACTTATGGTTAGCTTAAAATTTTAAACCAGTAAAGTACTGTACAGTTATTTCAACATAAACACATTAAACACGCGACCCCATTTTGTCCCTTCTGCTGGTGCCATGACCCAAGTTCGTTTACAAAAATACCACAATAAATTCATTCAACATAACGAACGAAACATTGCTTCAGGCTTTTTTATAGTACCGCCTACCTCTCCATAGTCAGTCTTGTACACAACCTCCACACCGTCGCATTCAACAACCACAGCCGGCATCCATTCGTCTGCGTTTGAACCATTCACCAACCAAACTCTTCCGCCCTGTTTCACAATAGATGGTTTCAGTATATACAAACTATATGATGTCAAAAAAGAACATTTGAACTCAATATATTAAATGTGCAGCCGATGGTTTGTTATGTAGAGTTGAGCTACACTTTCGAGGATATTTATTGATGTTAAAATGATTTGTTGCAATAAATATCAAGTCTGTTTGGAATAAATTAACATTTTTCTTCAGAGTTAAAGTGCATTTTACTTTGTATTGACTTTATTGACTTGAAGCAACTGGTGAGTCCAGTCAACTTTCATATGTAAGTATTTCACAGGATCTTACAAACATTACTTAACAATTGGTCACAAACGTTCAAGCACTTCCAAGTGCCTTCAACACAGCTAGGAGAAATTGCCTCCACGCCGCTTGTCTCGGGCCGGTCATCACAAACCCACGTGTGTGACGTAACAATGCACTCTATGATACCGAATGCTGTGTTGTTTTAAAGGTGGGCGAGTAAAAGCATATTTACGCAATAGAGTGTTTTGATATATTTGAATAATGTATGAATAGAACACTTACCACTGTTGTGACGTCAGATTCGGCCATTGTTCGCGAATAATCCGTTCGCTGGTTGAATTGAACTTATGTCAAAAACTAAATGATAAAAACATGCATTGCATTCGGCCTATTACCTATGCTGTAAACCAACATTTGATGATTAAGTAAAGTAGCACAGGTTCCATGTATTATGCAAAAGCACTAATTAACGTGGCTTAATTCCGGTATAATCGATTGCCAGGTTCTTTATAGTGACAACTTTAGCTGGAAACAAATAATGGATTGTTTCCAAACATTTTCACTGTTATCTTAACTGTAGAAAGTGCTGGTAAATGGCTGTCTGTAAATTACAGCCTCTGTTTTCGTCTGCCTTCTCGTCGGGGTAATATTCCTCACCCACGTTCGTTACAAATTCATCGGTTGCTTCAGGTTGATCCTGATTAAAAATTATTAGAGTCAGCAAAACAAACAAAAATTCTTTTTTTGCAAAAATACCAGATTATTTTTTTGCCAACTTAGATTGTTCTTAAATACCTTCCAGTATTCTGAATCATATTATGACATCACAACACTTATTCTCACCACTTCCAGCGCTAGACTCTCCCTGACCTCGCTTCGTCGATGCATCTGCGCGATCTCAAGTTCAAGTTGGAAGATCCTCTCCATCTCCTCCCGTTCCGCATCATCAAGCTCCTCCTCTCCACCGGATGAGAGCATCCTCTTGTTCACGGTTGAGTAAGCACTGTCTACGTCAGCGGAATCTATGACGGCGTCGAGTGACGCAAGAGCCGATTCCTGCCCGAAGAGATAGGCGAGTTGTATTTTTACAATAGAAATATGATTTGAATCTCTTGCTGGCGGAAACCAAGAAACAATTAAATTAAAAGTTCCAAGTGTTAGAAAGTAACCAACCCAAAAAGCAAGTATTTTGTTTAAAAGAACAAGATTTGTTTCACAAAAACGTAGCACACACAAGCACCCACGTGTTCGCCATCCATTGATTTGCGGGGGCTGTACATTTTTTCACAAGGTGGGGGCGGTGGGGGTGAAGAAAGACCCTCAGCGTCCTCCTCCAATCCGTTCTACGTCGCTTCCCTGGCCATTTCAGCCTCTCTCGCCAGCTGGAGAGGGGAAATTTTACCAGATAATCAGAGAGTGGCCAAGTATTGTGGGAATGATTACCACACAGAAAATATTGCACTGTTCGTGTTACTTGTACAAACATGTCAACCAATATATAATTTTCAGTTTTGTCTTGTCAAACTTTCTGTCATGAAAACATTTTGCAGGTTGGAAGTTGTTTCTTTGGAGTTGGGGAAATGCAGATTTGATTTGTTGAAAAATATTTAATTCCTGATTTTCCTTGAGAAAACTTTCAGTTATCGGTGGGGATTATTTTGATGAGCTGCTTGTTGTTCTCACAGGTATTCTGTGTGAGATGCTATATCAGTTTTTTGAATCAATACTCCCACGTGTTTGGCAATTGTAATTTGGTCGGTGCATTCTTCTTTAGTTTGTGTTACACAAAAAATTTTTTTGGTTAAAAAAACAGAAAACAACAACAGAAAAAGTATTAAAATTGCGAACATACATATTTCAATGCATTCTCTCCTGCTATATTGTTCAAGGATATTTACTTTTGCTTCTTCAACATCTGTTTGCAATTTTAATACTTTTTCTTTCAGTTCAACTGTTGTTGTTTTCTGTTTCTTTTACAAACAAATATTTTTAGCCCAAATTTTCCTATTCCAACCTTATTGAAATAGACCTGGGGACACAGTGGATGGTTTAGACTTGTAGGGGTCTCATAAGTGCAGTTGGTGACTGTGGCCCAGGACTAGCTCGCAAACTAGCCAGGAACAGATATTTTTCAACGTAAGTCAGTTGGGTACCCGTAACTGGGCACCAAACAATGGAGACGAACCACTGTGGAGCGCATTATGCCCAAACAACTGCTTGGTATTCAACAGTGTCAAATCATATGGTTCGTTATGGCTCATATGCATTTTTCTTTACAATCAATTTTGTTTTAAACAAATTTGAACACAGTTTTTACTTCATGTATGGAGTTTAGGTCGGCATAAACTCAACGTGATAATAAACAGTTCAAATTAAAAACCTGCATTTTGCGGCTGTTCAGCAATTCATGATATCACGTTTATAAACACCGCTGGTTCTCATGTTTAGAAATGTTCACGGCAGGTTTTTGTGATGAAACCTGTATGAGACAAACAATAAAAGTTAATTTGTGTATAAGCTGCAGACAGATGGCCACTGTTTCGACCTAAAAGGTCTCATCAGTGCAGCTGGTGTGACTATAAGACGAACTTTGCAGACCAAACGGCCAAGCAAAGACTTCCACTTTGTGGTGACTATACAGTCACCGTCATCCGTTGGGCACCAAACTAGGTGCAACCTTACGGAGCAAACAAGGTGGAAACACTACGGCCAAGCAAGCTTAACCAATAGTGCCGTCAGGCCCCGTGTCACAATAATCATATGATAAGCAATGTGGAGCCAATAATATGAATTTGTGTATAAGCTGCAGACAGATGGCCACTGTTTCGACCTAAAAGGTCTCATCAGTGCAGCTGGTGTGACTATAAGACGAACTTTGCAGACCAAACGGCCAAGCAAAGACTTCCACTTTGTGGTGACTATACAGTCACCGTCATCCGTTGGGCACCAATTCATATTATTGGCTCCACATTGCTTATAATAAAAGTTAAACATAAATTATATAAAAAGAACAAAATGTTACATTATAAGTTTAATGTAGCAGTTCAAATCTGGAGCTAAACAAGAATTTAACTCGATCACAAAAAGTGGAAAAACTCACTGAAAGTCCCATGAAATGGTGACAATACCGATGTCCATGTGATTATTGTGAATGTCAACTGATTGAACTTAGTTTACATGAAAACATTTTGTTGCCACTTTTACAAACAACCTCATCCACATCAATTGTAAAAAGTTCAGGGTTCTCCAATTCTATTCTGTTCCAATTTGATGAAAGTTTTGAAAATAATTTGGATTCTTCTGTGAATTGGTTGAGATGCCAAGCAATACTCATGTGGTAGGATGGGTTTGTGTAGTAAGGCTTGCAATGAAAATCCATGAATGCTTTATCCACGATCTGAACGACTTTATTCAGTTGTTGAACTGCAGGTTGCCCTGAAATCTGGAATTGTTTGCAAACAATAACAAACAATCTGATGCCAAATCAAGACAAGAAATACTGTCAAAAAAGTTTCACCCTTACTGTAGGATACAGATCCTTAATTGCCGTGTACTTTTTTATGTGCGTGCAATTCTCAACCTTTTATTCCAATTTGCAGTTTCACAGCAAACAGATAAATAACTAGAATAAACACGATTTAAAACTAAATGCCTACACGGCTCCACCTTATTCAAATAGAAATGCAACTGATCACAGCCAAGAAGGCATTAAAATAACGTACAAATAACTAGATTACAATGGATACACTAACTCAACATTACAAGCACGCGCACAACCCAAACACAAAATAAGTTTCCGCGCATGAGTGCACCCACAGAAATCATACTCAGTTCTGTCCGTTACATTCCGACCCCTAAATAATAACCACATAATTATTTACAATCAATAATACGGCAGAACAAACACTAAACAACACCACACACAAGTCATGCTGCCTCCAGGAGACAAATCTTACGTACATCGCGTTTGAATACAGCACGCGCAGTACGAACACACACTCTGCGAACAGATCCTTCCTTGTCGGGGAAGACCTCTTCATTCAATCCTTTTGGCCAATCACCGCGTGGTGTCTGGTTATCAGCAATTAAAACTAAATCTCCAACAGCAAGGTTTCGCGAAGGATGCATCCACTTCTGACGCACCTGGAGCAAAGGCATATATTCGCGCATCCAACGCTCCCAAAACCGATCAGCCAACATCTGCGCCATGCGCCAGGATCGACGATAACCATCTGCCTTGCAAAAAACTCCAGGAGAGAGGGAAGGATGAAGCGAATTGATCAACAACCCATTTGGTGTGAGAGCCTTCAAATCCTTGGCATCGTCACTAACTGATGTTAGCGGACGATTGTTCAGTATACGTTCTACCTCACTTATTAAGGTCGTTAAGGTATCATCGGTCAAAGAAGTGCTCCCAAGCAAAGCGCACAGAATCCGTCGAACTGACCGGATGATTCTCTCCCATATTCCTCCCTGATGACTGGCCGCTGGTGGGTTAAAATGCCAATTCGTCCCAACTTGCAGCAAACTTGAATGGACATGATGTTGATTCCATTGACTGATTCTTTCCCGAAGCTCCTGCTCTGCGCCGACAAAATTTGTTCCATTGTCGCTAAACATATCAGTCGGGACATCACGGCGACAAGTGAAACGACGATATGCGTTAATAAACGCCGAGGTATCCAGTAACGGAGACACTTCCAAATGCACTGCCCTTGTGCATAAACACGTAAAAACACAAACGTAGCGTTTAACTTGACTTCTTCCAAGCTTCACAAAGAGAGGCCCCATATAATCTACACCAGTACTTGAAAACGGAGGTTTTCCAATTGTAACTCGCTCCAGAGGCACCTGCCCCAATATCTGCGTCCCGGGTTTAGCGCTCCTTAATTTGCACAAAAGGCATTTCCGCAAAACACTTCTCACCGCGGAATGTCCTTTAATTATCCAGTACTTGAGTCTTAGAGAAGCAAGAACATGTAGCAACCCACAATGTCCTTCTCTAATGTGGCAGTCCATGACTAGCAATTCGGTGACATGGTGCCGATACGGCATGATGATTTGATGCATACGTTCTTGGTCCAAATTCGCTCGTTGCAGTCGTCCTCCAACATACAGTACATCCTTAACGCGACACGGGTTGAGAGGACACAAATTAGATTTGTAATTGGGTGTAGTAGTATGGTGCAAAGCTTCTGCAAAACTCTCATAGTTCAACAAACATCTTACATCCTCCGGAAATGACTTTCGTTGCACAAGTCGAACAATGCTCAGTGTCGCATTTGTTATCTCGTAGGTGGTAAGTCCCTCAACTTCAAATGTTGGTCTTCTATCCTCTCGGCGAGAGAATTTCCAAATTATCCACCGTTTAAAACGCAGCAACCACGCGACCGCCTTCTGTAGCCTTTTGAAACACGAATAGCGAAGCAGCAAAAGATGCAGCACATCGGGAGACGCAATCGTGACATACACACGCCGCTGCCTCTTTATCTCCAAATCGTCCTGGAATAAACCAATTTCCAAATTCGGCCGGCTTGGCCAAAATTTCGCCTCCTTCTGCAAGAACTCCGGTCCTTCAAACCACGTCCGTACATTACTGTATTCCTTCGGCATTACACCACGCGAAGCAATATCCGCCGGGTTATCCTTGGTACCAACGTGATGCCACTGTGAAGGCTTCGACAAGTCATGAATCACAGCAAGACGGTTGGCGACAAATGTCTGAAATCTTGTTGAAGTGTTGTGGATATAGTGCAACACGGTCAACGAATCGGTCCAAAACATCACGTTGTCGATGACGTAATCCAACTCGCGCACCACCATAGCACCGAGCTTCGCTGTAATAACAGCAGCTACCAACTCCAGCCGCGGAACGGTAACGGGCTTTAAGGGAGTGACTCGGCTTTTGCCGCAAACTAATGAAATACTGACATGACCAACCGAGTCAACAAATCGAAGGTAGCACACTGCACCATATCCTAAATTACTAGCATCCCCAAAGCAATGTAATTGTACAGAAGTAAACCCTAAAGGTGGCCTTAAACAACGAGGAATGTGCAGGTGCTCCAACAGAGGCAATTGTCTAAGCCACTCTTCCCAGTGCACTAATGCATCTGAAGGAAGGGGGGTCATCCCATCCTAAACTTAAGTTACAAAGACCCTGCAGAAGGCACCGCATGGGCAGAAGAAAAGGCTGAATGAAACCTAAGGGGTCGTACACTTGACTCATCATTGACAAAACCCCCCTACGGGTATATGGCTTGGGTGATATGTTTACTCTAAACCCAAAAGAATCCTTAACTATGTCCCATCGGACACCCAGTGTACGACCAACTAACTGGTGTTCAAAGTCTAAATCAAGGAAGGAAATATTGTGGTTTGAGCCAGGAAGTGACTCAAGAACCTCTGAATAATTGCTTACAAATTTAGTCAAATGAAAGCCCCCCATATCCAATATTGTGGTAACGTCCCTTACCAAGGTAATTGCTTGCTTCGTAGAAGCGACTGACACCAGCCAATCATCCACAAAAAAATTGTTTGAAACACTCTTTGCAGCATCTTCACCAACAAGATGGCTGTTATCCGACACGGTCTTTTTCAATGCAAAACTTGCACAGCTGGGAGAACTTGTTGCTCCAAACAGGTGGACCATCATTTGATAATCAACTGGTGGCTTTGTGAAATCACCTGCAGGCCACCAAAGAAACCGCAAAGAGTCACAATCCACAGGCAGGACTCTAACCTGATGAAACATGGCTTTAATATCCGCTATAATTGCCACAGGGTCTTGGCGAAAGCGTAAAAGCACACCAACAAGAGAGTTGGTCAAATCAGGGCCGTGAAACAGATTGTAATTAAGAGATGTTCCTTTGAACGTTGCTGCACAGTCAAATACAATGCGAAACTTCTTCCCAGTGGCATGATGAGGAATATACCACGTTTTATCAGTACGCTTCAGACATTCATCCGGAATCCGACGAGCAAATCCGTTTTCAATGTAATTGGCAATCTTCTTCTTATATTGCTCACAAAGCTTCTCGTCATTCTGTAAGCGACGCATAAGGTTCTTTAGTCTCATCTCTGCCATATTTCTATTGTACGGCAGCTTTAGGTTATCAGACTTCCAGGGCAGGCTCATTTGGTAATGTCCATCCACCAAAGTGGCCGTGCTTTCCATCACAGCAAGAGCCCGCTTGTCCTCCAATGAGTATGTGGGCTTATGACCTCCCTGATCCATGAAGTCTCGTCCAAATATTTCATCAAGTTGACCACACTGATCACAGCTAGTCTGTACAAAATTTACTGATGCTTGAGGCTCTCCCCTGTTGCGTTCTGTACCAAACAGACACCATCCAAGCGGTGTATGTAATGCATCAGGTTCTCCATGACCTCCACGGATAATCTCTGTATATTCATGAACTTCAGGCAGATCAGCTGCCAGCAATAAATCAACCACACCATCTCGAACCACGGGTAAGTCTAAATGGCTAATATGTGGGTATCTTAAACTGTCTTCGCCAACAGGAATGCTCCCAGCCAAGCTGGGTAATTTCGGAACAACCCTAACATCAGTTAGGTCATAGACTACTTCAGCGTGTTGTCCCACACCATGAACAGAAAGAGTCACACAACAACTATCAATCTTATGCATCCCCGCTATAGTTTCAATAGACAAAGGATTCAACCTGCCACTAAGCCCAAGTTTATCCATTAGACGAGAAGAGCACAGGGTCGTATTCGCACCATTATCCAAAAATGCATATGTAAGTACACATTTATCCGATGTAACAGTACGTACCTTGACGGGCACAACTTTCAATCGCACATTAAATGATCGAGCAGTAGACGTTGAAGCAACAACACCGACCCCATTTACCGTCTCTGGGTCAATGGCGGCACTTGAGCTTCGCCCCTTACGTGACTGTCCCAATGCATTGTTAATCTTGCTCCAATGTAGCAGTGTATGATGCAACTTGCCACAACCTTTTACTTGGCATGTCTCTTCAGATGGACATGCATCAATGTAGTGTCCAGCCCCAAGGCACTTAAAGCACAGTCTGCAACGACGGGCCAACTGGTATTTCTCCTTGAGGGACCGTCCTATAAATGACTTGCAATCCTTTAAGCTATGTCGTCCACCGCAATCTCGACATTCCACCAACCCTTTACAATGATGTCCATCAGACTCCGTGTTCGCTACAACCGTATTAAACACACTTCGAGATTGTTTACCAAACTGGTTCCTAACCTTTGTCTTTTGAGTGTCCCGCACAAGGTATTTCATCATCGGCGACAGAATGTCTTCACACTTAACTTCCAAGAAATTAAGCAAAGTCTGGAACGTTGGAGATATTCCTTTGAGTCTATGTTTTGAACACTTTGTAATGAACTGTGCAATATAATCCGGTGGCATTCTCTGAGCCACAGCCTCCAAATTCTGTGGCAAGTCCAGCGTGTAGCGACAACTCCATCTTCCAAACAATTTGTAACTTTCGGCTACCTGCGCACGAAACATTTGCAAACCTCGAAAGTCATTTTCTCGCAGCTGGTTCCTTCCAATCAGTTTGTCCATATGTGCACGAACCACCAATTCAATTCGTCCATGACGATGGTGTAGTATTTTCAATGCTTCAGAATAGCCCATATCAGATGGCAAACTTTTGCATTCCACAATGTTAGACCTTGCACGTCCAGTGCAAAATTCACAAAGGTAACTAAGTTTTTCAGAGTTACTAAGGTTCGTTTGATTGATCTGACGATCAAAGTCATTCAGGAATTTGTGATAGTTGTACGGGTCACCATCAAACTTCTCTATGGTCAAGCGTGGCAAATTAAAACTTTGTTTGATCATTTCAGCAAAAAACACCATATCTGAAGTCGGTCTAGTACCTGATACTGCAGGTCCAAGAGGTTGGTTCATAGGGCTTTGATCAAGAGTCCCATATTCCACGTCAGCGTTTCTCCCTTTGCCTGGAATATCAGTATCGGTTGCAGGCAAAATACCAGTTTCCCTCCGAGACGGCGGCAAATCTTTATGCGCCCCGTCCAATTCTGACAGTGGACCCAACGAGTTTGATGCAACAAGCGGTGATTCGTGATCAGCACGAACATTTATAGATGCATCATTAACATGTGGTCTTCCTAGTATAGAAAAGGTGATGTTGGCGAAACATCATGAACCGAAATGAAAACGCTCATCGAAAGCCTTAGTCAAGCACGTCAAACGTTTCATTGGCAACCTTTTTGCTGGTGTACCATCTAACGCAATATCAACTGATGAAGAGCAACTTTCACTGACATGTTCAGCAGCCAGTGTGGCCTGTGCCACCTCTTCCCTGGCTTTAGCCATTTGCTTTTTCAATTCAAAGCTCTTAATTTTACCTTCAAGTTCTATACGTCGACGCTCAGATTCCATAGTTAAACGACGTTGTTCATCTTCCAACGTTAAACGACGTTGTCCATCTTCCAACGTTAAACGACGTTGTTCAGCTTCAACAAGCAGTTTTTCTTCCTCAATGGCAACTTGTTCCTGAGCATACTTTAGTGACAGTGAATTTTCATCAACAAGTCTACATGCACGCGAGCTGTTGGAACGCAAACTTTTTCCAAAGGAACCACAGTTTGTTGAAGCGTTTGATCTCCCTAAAGAACCATTTCCCGAGCGTACAACGTCCAGTATTTTAAACAGTTCCTTAGAAACATTGGGCTCCTCGCCTGCTTCATCCATTCCAATCAACTATGCACGTTGCGTATTACGTCACAATGTGAACAGATCACAGACGTAACTCAAAACAATGCAGTTTTGACTTTAGTTTTAAATTCAATGTAGGATACAAATCCTTAATTGCCGTGTACTTTTTTATATGCGTGCAATTCTCAACCTTTTATTCCAATTTGCAGTTTCACAGCAAACAGATAAATAAAACTAGAATAAACACGTTTTAAAACTAAATGCCTACACGGCTCCACTTTATTCAACTAGAATCCAACTGATCACAGCCAAGAAGGCATTAAAATAACGTAGAAATAACTAGATTACAATGGATACACTAACTCAACATTACAAGCACGCGCACAACCCAAACACAAAATAAGTTTCCGCGCATGAGTGCACCCACAGAAATCATACTCAGTTCTGTCCGTTACACTTACCTTAAACCCACAAAATGATCTTGTTTTTTCATCGTTCACATAAATGTTCAAATCATCAGATGATAATGTGATTGAAAATCTTCGAAACCGTTTTAAATTTTGTCTGGGACTCCACTAAAGGGTCTATGCAGTGGTGAGGTATGACATTAGTCCTTGAAATACTCACATGGAAATCATCCACAAGATGCCATGTCGATTCTATCAATTCATGCACAAACATTTAAAACTGTACACAATAATTGAAGCAGATAATTTAATACCCTTTTTCTCTGCTTTCGAGTGTTTTTTCAACGTTGAATTTAAATTCATCCAAACTTCTTTTAAGGGTACGGTATGTAAACATACGTTGCCCAATTTCCGTGCTCGTGGGGGAACGACCGGATTCGACCTCGGTGTTCCTGGGGTTTCAACGACTTGGTGTCTCCAAACCATGAAGAAATAGCTTGCGGTAAAGGCAAATTCACTTTGGTGCCAGCTTGATCTACTTTTGCTCGTCGTTATCGCTAAAATCAGAATCACTGCCGTAAGCGTCGCAAAGCGAAGCCAAGGCCGCCATTTTGACCAGAAATTAGTTTAAAACCGGCACCTTTAATCAAATATGAGGGAAAGCACCCGAAAAACCATTGAAGTGTGCAAACGTCAACATCGGTATGAAATGCAACAGGGGGCAAACTTTGTTTCCCCTTACAATTACTAAACAGCTAAACTGTACTGACTGCAGTGGAAACATCACTGTTCGTTGGCGAGTTACTTTAATGGCGCGTTTGTAATGCTAGAGAGTGACCACGTGGTGTCGCTGTGCGTACATTTTCATCCCAGTGTTACGAACGGGAGACACTTAAACCACCTCACGGATGGGCGAAACGGGATTTCTCCGTTTCATGCGTGGCTACTCAACATTAGTTTTCACGAAGACTTTGCAATATTATAACTCTAATATTAAGTTTGTTTACGCAAAAACGTTGTTACACACTAAAGGCCCGTTTACACTACAGACGATTCCGTGTTTGTTTTATTGCGCGCGCGTGCTGAGTTGTGCTGGGATGGAATGTGCCGGTCTGAGCTGGGATGTGCTCGCTTTTGCTCGACGAGCATAAATTCGGGCACAGTTGGGCACATTTCGGCACACATTAATGCGAGAGTGCAAGGCGACTGCTTAACCCTTTAAGCGAGGTGCTTTTTTTGATTAATTATCAATTCCGTTGTGATTGGCCTAGAGACATAAGGTTTTCAGCAACAGACAACTTGAAGCGTGAAGTTTATTGAAAAAAAAAAAAAAATACATTTGCATTGAAATTTTTTGACTAATTAGTCATTCATTTGATGATGATTATCATTATGAACAAACCAGCACAGCAGGTGGTCTGATTGCATGTCCAATTAAATGGCCAACTACCCGTTGGGAGTAGCGCGAAACGTTCTACATACGAATTGTGCGCGAGGGTCTCAGCTTTCGATCGGCGGTTTCCGTTTCTCTCCATGACGTCACAATGGCGAGATGTGCGCATGCAAATTTTGACTGTGGTGGTATTGCTGTATTTTTTGCGTACAAAACAACAAAATAGCAGGAAGAAATGTACATAACATGAAATAAACATTAGGAGGGTGCAGTATAAAAAAAATAAACAAAAAAATTATAATAAATAAACAAAAAAAATTTTTTTTTTTCGCCGAAGCATAAAAAACACCAATTTACAAAAAAATAGAACACCTTCATTACTTATAGTTACAGGTTTTTATTCTGGTTCCATAACACTGGTTTTGCTTTCCGGACAATAGACAATTGAGTAATTCTTTCCTCAGCATAACAATCGCCAATGGTTTTCGGAAGGGTATATCCAAAACATATCCACAAAAAGTTCAAAGATGATGATTTGGTCATGTCACAGTCACCTCTGTAACATGCCTGATGCATAATTTGCTATCAAAGCATCATATATTGAACCATATTCATGCAATTTGTTCAAGAATCAAAGGGTTGTGGGTGTCGTTGAAGGCGTGACTCAGTAAATACGATCGCTTCAATTTCATACAGCTGATTTTTTCCTTGTCTTTTTTTTAGAGTGTCTCTGTCATGTTGTGGCTAAGGCTTATACACTGGTAGTTGGCTTGTATATTCAATTATTCATATTCTTTTCTTTGCATAACAATCGCCAATTGTTCTCGGAAGGGTATATCCAAAACAGAACCACAAAAAGTTCAATGATGATGATTTGGTCATGTCACAGTCACCTCTGTAACATCCCTGATGTATAATTTGCTATTAAAGCATCATATATGGAACCATATTCATGCAATTTGTTCAAGTATCCAACAGTTGTGGGTGTGGCTGTGGGCGTCACCCAGTAATTAGGGTAGCTTCAATTTCATACAACTGATTTTTTTCCTTGTTTTTTTTTCTACATTGTCTCTGTTATGTTGTGGAAAAGGTTTATATGCACTGGTAGAAGGCTTGTCTATTCAATTATCAATATACATTGATGTTATGCCTTCTTTTTCATCAACTTGCTGACATACACTACCAGTTGAACACAAAAAGAAACAAACAAAAAAAATCTTTTAGAAGTGCTGTCAAATTCATCTGCTATCAGTTAGCAAACGCCTGATCTGTGTTATAAAGTTTACAAGCCCTTTTACAAGCAATAACTAACAGTATAAGTAGGTTATACCAAAATAACTCCCTAAAATTTCAGTTTACTAGACAGTACAGTCGCTCAAAAATATCAAATGCAGCGACCGCAGCGACCCAGCTTTTTCGCTTCATTGCGTCTTGGTGTTCACACTTATTCAGTCAACAGTCGAATTATTTTAAAATTCGCACAATTTCGGGAGTTATGGAAATTTTAAATAGGGTACCTATGGCTTGGAAGCTATTTTAGTAGGGGTGGTTACATTTTTGGATATAACTACTCCAAAACATGGAGTTATTGAACTGGAAAAGCGATGATTGTGTAGAGTATGAATTTGTATATGATTTTTGTGTTTTAATTTTTAGTCTAGCGTTTGTAGATAAAAAGTTATAGCTTCCTGAACTTAAACAATGAAAAATCTTCAATTGTTGATTATAGGGCGTGGCGCTTAAAGGGTTAAAAGGAGAGGACATATATTATTTTAGTTGTGGTTGTGTGATGTGACCGCGTTTGACATGTGAGCGATTGTTTTGAGCGTGTGAAATGGTGCCGTAACTGCATTACAAAGCGGTGTGTAGAACGGCGTCCAAGCGGGATGCTGCTGTGAAAAACCATTGGTTCAATTATACCATCTTTTTTTTCATAATCTGTGCTGTTTGGTTCAACATACTGTAGTGTTACCTTGCGTCGCAAAAAATTACGTAAAAGCAGTACATGCCTTAACTATGTAAAACAGTACATGCTTTTTGTTAAAGAATACGTACAGCCAATAGCAACAACTTCAATTTGTACTTATAATAACGCTGGCGGGGCCGAGAAATGCAAGGCAAGATTGACATCCTTGAAAAATTATCAACGTAACTTGTCACTTTCACTTGTCGGTTTCGTGTTCATTACAGGGAAATCCCCGTAGTCGTGCTCGATTATTCCAGTAGTGTAAACACCGTGTGTCCCAGACTGTGCTGTACCGTGCCATACTGTGTTCGTGTGTAAACGGGCCTTAAGAGCATATTGTTTTTTGGTAGATTTGGCAAAAGACCGAGAATTTTGATAGTTTAGGACGTGTGTAGCATTGCCGAAGCACGTCGTGCACGAAACAAACGTTTTGTTGATGGAATATGTTTTGCTTGCTTTTTAACATACCTCTATACAATGCCTTGATAACTATTTTAGTTCAGAAGGAATGATATTTGCAACAAACATGTCTGAAAAGCTATTTCAACCATATCACGACGAACCGGGGAAATCCCGTTTCGCCCGTCCGTGAGGTGGCAACGTTGTGTTGATTCACAATTATTGACAGACATTGTAAATACTTTCACCACTTTTGATGAAGGCTTTAAATCGTAAATAACAGGAAAGTAATTATTCCAAACCGACTTTATTCCACAAATCCTTACATTTTCCATGTTAGTAGCGAAAACTTCACCATTTTGCATGTTTGTTATCATCATGGTATTTGTAGGGCGTTACTTAAAACGTCTATACTAACACTGCCATATATCTGACTCCTGATAAATGGGCTGCTATCAAACACAAAGTCAATCGATCAGTTTAATATATAATAAACAAGCGCACGAGGATTAACAATAACACGTTACAAACCACGCGCACAAAAAGTCTCTGTCCTATATGTCCTTTGTCCTCTGTCCCTTCGTATCTTTTTTACGCAAAAGACATGTGGCCTATATAGAAAATACCAGGTTATTTAAGTTCGGATTACCACGTGACTCATTTAAAAAGGCGGCTTGTTGCTGGAAGTGTCAACGAACGAATAGCACGTTCGCCGTAAATCAGTTTAACTTGGTTTACAGCGTGATTATTATCCGACGTTAATGAAAAAAACGGTTGATGCCAGAAAAACACAACATAATAATTGCAAATATGACGTCGACACTACTTATTATTACATTTTGTGTGTTTCGGATGCCACTTCTTCCATAAAATTATGTCAACGTGTCAATTAGATATTGACAACATATTCCGTTTTATCATTCCTTGTATATCATGTCGTTGTTGTAATATCGCATGCAACCGTTTCCATGCTTTATGTTGATAATCCATGTAAACATAAACATTGATCCATCAGATTTGACAGTTGATTTCTGATTCGAGGATGTCAGTAAATTTGATTCAGTTCAGTTTGGCTTTCTCTGATAAACCCCAAAAATGCAGTCACGCCAATTCACCGCAAATATTTACAGAAATGCGCGGATATCTCGTCGCCATTTCACCAACTTATGGGAAAGGTTTAATGTGAGGGTAAATTGTGTAACAAGGTTTCTTGTCAACACCCAGGTCCTTATTGAAACCCAAATGATGACGTCACGGCCGTGGGCGTTCGAGTGGCGTCTGTCACGTGTTTTATTTGTGTTGTTGTTTTTGTCTGTTCAGTTACCTGCCTCCCTCTGCGCACACCTTGCTGCAACTCATTCTTACTTGACACTGATGATGAACACAGTGGTGTTTGAAACGTTTGCTTCGGCATGAGTAGCATACTAGCTTTGGCTTTCCTTTACAAATCATTTTCTTGTCGCCTCCCAAGGTTAGACCTTATACACTCTTGTGTAATAAACAAACTTAACACAGCAGTTTGTGGAGGACACAGACGCGTCTGATGCGTCTGCCGGTTGCATTCCATGGCAGAATGTAGATGGCATGGAGAGAGTGAAGTTTTGTAGAATTGTTCACAGGAATTTTGATAAAAATTGAATTACAGAAGTAGACCTTGATTTGACTTGTCGAGTTAGGACCGCCTCTTGTCTACGCAATCGGGTCAAAAAAAGTATTTTGCCCCCAGGTCGGAGATTATTTTAGTGAAAAAGTCTTCAAAAGTGTCGATTGGTTTGTGAAAAAGTAAATCACAAAAACCTCATGCAATTTGCAATTCAATGTTGTCCCCAAGCCTTTTTCTGTGCAATGGTAAAAACATTTTTGTCGAGAAAGTTGCTTTGGTTGCCCCCTGGGAGTTGTTACTGCTATCCTATAGGGCATAATATCCTCCTGAAGGCTCCTCAGATCTTGCTGTGTTTTGTCCAATGCAGCTGTAATTATTGTTTTTTTTTCTTTGAATATTTAGTACTAGTGTGCCTTCATAGGTCATAAGCCGCAGGAAATGTTTTTGAAAAGGGTTTCCACCTTCGCGACCCATCAGCAAGCCTGCCAAGAAAGTCTCGGTCTGACATCATGTTGGTTCGTATCGTCATCAGTGTTTAGTTCTTGGATCTAACTAAGTTCTAAGACCAAATGCATGGACTCTGAGACGAAACTGCGATCTCTGTGATCCATGAGACCACATGTTAGGATCTAGGAGACCAAATGTTGTAACCCAAGAAACCACAATGCGATCTGAGTTGGACCGAATGTTAGGATATGTTTATTTGTGGAAAGTGTCGCAAATATATAGGAACATATCACAGATGACGCGGAAACAAAGAGATAATTGCTGCGATTACGCGACAAAGCAGACTAAGAAGAAGTAGCGAAAGATGAATGACGTAACGCAAGTGAGATAACCAGCGATGGCGTCAGAAAGACGGGTGCAAATGTAAAAGAGTAGAAAACAGTTTTGAAAGTTTAAACAAAATATTAAAATGTTTTAAAGCATGACAAGCCGAATTTACATTCTTTGGCAAAAACGCAAGTTACTCAGTATGTGTATTAATGCTGAAAAGCCTCAAAACTTTAAACAAGAAATCCAAAGCTAATATGCTGCTATACATTATGTGCAAACGTTTCCATCATCAGTGCAACTTGAGAAAGAGTTGCAACCAAGAAAGCTCTGAGGTAGGCAGGCAACTGAACGGGCAAAACATAACAACACTGCATGGACTCACGTTTGCAGAAAGAAAACACTCCCGACTCCGAAGACTATCAAAAGAATATTTGCCACGAACTACCTTTACAACCTTTCAATTAGAACAATAATACATACCTCAGACCACTACACGTAGGCGCTCAATGCAGCCTTCTCCCCACTTGTCAAAGTCTACCCTCTGTCATAGTCTGCGCTTAGCTTATTCTCTTTTCGCTCCCCTCTTAGCTTATGGTCGTGGCGATATTTATATCGTGGTCGAAATGGGAAAAAATATTAATATGGACAGGATTATTAAAACGTCGATTTGATTATTGAACCCAAAGCTGATTTCCATATGTCAGAGATTTACCCATATGTGTGGGAGAAGCGAAGCGATTACCTCGAAACACCTTATGCACGTATACGCGGCGGAAATACAGTTTGTCACAATTAACAAAGAATAATATAAAGTTTTGCTGCAGGAGTCCCCCGGTTCGAAAATGTTTGCCGGGTGGTTGTAAGGTGTTGTACGTGCGTCATGGATTAGCATGCTGAGGTTGAATCATTCCGAACATCTTCATCAATCGTAGCATTTAAGCGTACACTTATGGAGATCGTTGAAAGGTTGTCGTAATCTGTACAGATACTCGAACAAACAATTTAAATTTCCTTGGCCCAAGTTTCTACATAGGTTTGGCGCGTTAATATGACTTGTCTGGTATATTTCAATTTTTACGTGACAAACAGCTTCGGTTTTGTTGCAATGAAGCAAGTGACATTTAATTTAAGCGCAAAACAACAAGGACAAAATCCTGAGGATAGTTTACAAATAATAATAGCTTTGCGTATTGTCATGTGTCAAAAGTTCGAATCAACAGTGAAAAAATATCAAACATGTCTTTAGTAATTTCCAGGATTGGCATTCGATACAGTCCACAAATCAAATCATGTTTATTTTGCAATAAAAGCAACTACGCGTAAGAACAATATACAAAGAAATTAAATGGCATGGGCACCGATAAAACCATAAAGGTTATGAGCAATGCATGACTTCAGGCTCAGTAAACAAGTGTATGGCGTCTGGTCACTTGCGAAGTTGAGGCGTCAGTTGCGCCGTGCGACTAGCAGTCATGTGCTGCTCTTCGGACTCGTTGTCCGGTATAGTGAAAGAGATGTGTGCATTGAGTGAATGCGTCGCGACCAGCGCGATAGCCCTGTGATTGCTCACTGAAAACACCATTCTGTATAAATGTAATTATCCTGTTGTTTTCCTATTGACAAGTTGATCAATTTATACAAAAGTTTACGTTTTGGAATTAAACATGACAACAGGAAATTTAAAATCATTGTTATACCGTATCCTACATCACAGACAACAAATAGGGTTATCCGCTGATCTTCTGGCATAAACGTGCTGCATTTTACGACATTTCGTCTGCCATGCGGCGAGACTTCATCAACAGGAATTTCAGGATTATCCACGTCCGATGTTAAGTCAATTTCGAGTACTTAGTCCCGCAAGAAGCCGTTAGTCCCGCAATAAAAAAATTTTAGTTATATCCGCACGACATTATATGAGGTTGGCATAACATGACGTAACCATTAAAATGCTGGTTAGGCATTACCTAACAATGATCCACATTTACTTGCGTTATGTCAGAGATTTTCCCCATATGTGTGGGTGAAGCAAAGCGATTACCTCGAAATAACATATGCGCATGTACGCGACCTAATTACGATACACAAAGAATAACAAAGAATAATATAAAGTTTGATGCAACACCTCAGAACTTGATTTGGGGGATTTCATACTGATACGGATCCCATAGTGTTTAATACAGATCAAATACAGAGTGCATATAATACAACTAACAAATCAAATCAAATCAAATCAAATCATCAAATCATGTTTATTTTGCGAGAAAAGCAACTACGCGACGAACAATATACAAGGAAATGAAATGGCATGGGCACCGATAAAACCATAAAGGTTATCGAGTCAGGCACCCATGTAAAGATGATTTCCTCACGGAGAATCACCGTCTGCCGTAGGATCGCAGCCAGTCGCACTGGGAGGTGATGGGTTGCGACAAGCTGCATGTGACGAAAAGGTGGCCACCCGGCCGTGCTGGCCAAAGCAAAACCCATCGAAACGCAAACGCCAACTCGGTTCTCAGAACGTTTCCTTTGATAACACTAAAAATAGGGATGGTGCCCTCAAAACCATTGGAGCGTGCAATAAATTAAATTTGTAGATTCAAATAATTGTGGAATTTCAGATAAAATAAATATATAGATAATTCCATTCAATCTTTTAACGATTATATTTTGGCTGAAATTAAAATAACAATTATTTCCTATATCTAAAGTTAAAAATTGTGGTTATTCCCCTGCGTGGAGTTTTTTAGCGATAAAAGGAGTTGAAGAAAGGAAAGTTTAAAATTTTCTTCGATTCCATGTTCGTATAATGAATAACCTTAAAGTGTTTCTCGAAATTCTTGATCGAACGCTTGATGTAAGGACGACTTTGGAAAGATATCGCGCTGAAAAATATGGTAAGTGTTTGTGTAGAGCAGGAAACTCTTTGCTACCGAACTCCGATGTGAATTTGTGAATATATTTTTCTCCGGCATATTTATAAGTTTTTTGCATATGCAAAACGGCAGATCTTATTAGCAGCAACTCGACAGACTGTAAGTTTGAAAAACTATAATTGACAAAATTGAGCAACAACTGCAAAGCTCCCAAATCACTGTAGCAATTTTACACAACATAAGTTTGATTTCCTGCCATATCTTCACAGACCTCCTGTGCAGACCCCAGTCTGGAACCTCGGACTAGAGTGCACCTTTTTATTATTCTGCTTCAGTATTACCTTACAAAAAATTTTGCTGAGTGCGAATTTGAAATGTTTAAACTGTGACACATAAACATGAAAAAATGAACGTGTGTTATGTTTCAGAAAGCTTGCTACAGCCATGGGTAAAAGAAAGACATAACAGCAAGCAAAGTCAACTAACCACAGAAGAAGAACCAACAGTTGAAAAAAATGTAAAGCTTCAAAAAGAAATTGAAAGTGTCGACAGCATGCTTCAAAAAGCTAAATTAATTCGAGAAACTGGTGGAGAATCATCAAAACGTTCCTCTTCTGCCCCAACCCAGTCAACAAAACAAGGATGCAGATTATGCACGAGAGGAAACTGCCCCAAGCATAAGGTGTTTATGGTGAAAACAAACAAAACTATTGAGAAGTTGAGTTTGACAAAAAACAGGGTTTGGATGAAATCAAAAACTGGGGTTGAGTCACAAGGAACAAGAATTTCATCTGCTGGAAAGAATCGACATGCCTCAGTCTCAAAACAAAAAACAAACCGGGAAAAGAACAAAGAAATTGTGGATTTAAAGGCAGATTGAGTGTCCTCTGAAGTTATAACAGAAGCCCTTGCAGCCCAAAATTCAACAACTAAACCTAACGAGGCACCAGAGTGCACTGTAGTCACAAAGTCTCTTTTGGAAGTTGTCAAAGAAAGTAACTCCCTTAACAAGTACCAAAAGCTGAAACTAATGCAGGCAAAATTAAAAGTTGATTCAGATTATTTAAATGATCCTGCATGCTCTGAAGAAAGTAGGTTTATATCAGCTCTGTATAGCAGGAAGCAAAAGGTGAATCTCATCACGGGTGATGCAGCATTAACTAATATGAACAGAATTTCAAATAAATTGCACAATCTCAGAGCTGACTTAAATAACAAAGAATCCCTGTCCAGATAAGAAGACACTGGTGCAAAACTGTACTTTGAGCGCAAGCTGTACAAACAAGTTGCAGACTGTCTCGACACACTTTTAACACAGTTTAATGATGTTGGAAATGCCAAGATACTCTGTCAAAAACAACCATCTTCTGAAGATCCAACAGTTCCTACCAACATTTTTTCAAGTCCTTTCCATCTTACATTTAAACATAAGAGTGAAGTTGTAACTTTGTATCGAGTTGAAAGTGACCTTATTTGGAATTTTATACATCTGACATTTAAAGGACGGATTCATGAGACCTTAATTCCATGGCTTCTTGGTCAACAACCACGGATGTACGGGAGCATTCGGCATCATGTTTTTATGTTTGGCTTAAGATGTACAGCTCTTAAGACACATGTTCACAATGTCTTTATCGATGTTGGGCCAGTGCACTAGTGTTCCAGCCAGTTGTTTTATGGACAGCATGCGAAATGCCTGAAATGCAAAATAACGTAGTTTAGTTGGAACCCCGATGAGGCCCAAATTAAAGTCTTTTGGAATGTTAAATCATATTTTATATATTTTTTATTTGAAAAGATGGGACAGATTTGTCGGTCCCTCCAGAGCAGCGCAGGTTGATATACATGCAGTATTTATTAAACTTTTCGCTTACATGGAGAACTTCGCTTTGTTGTTTAAATTCGTGTTCAATCTTTTAACCGAAAGGTAGCAGTTGGGTCTACAATTATCTTTCGCTAATAAATCAACTCAATATCGACTTCACGAAGGAACAGCAGGCTGTGCTTTGTCCTGCGAGTGCTGATGCTGATATAGCTGACCATTCATGTGATTTGTGTGTTTTTTTGGCTTTTGTGTGATATGGTTTAACAGCTGTTTTGCGTCATATTAATGACTGTCCTTCATCGTCTTTCAGTAACCGACCTTTCTTTGTAACTTTCCGTGTGCGTTTAGCTGAGGACCGAGGCAGGGCAGGGCAGCTGTACTGTGCTCATCTCAGTTCATCGGTTTTGTGATTTGGTTCTGCTCAATTTTGTCTGTGCGTTTGGGCGTAAATTCACTCAGTTTGGCGTTGGTATAATTGCGCATGTTAATTTCGTGTCCAAAATTGTTCATTTTGAATGAATATTGTTGGAATGTTTGCATCAAGTTTCAATTAAAGTCAGGTTAGGAAAACACAACAATTAGAACTCACGTGCGATCTTATGTCAAATGCGTTAATCAAATAGGATTTCCCATCGATCATAAATAATATTGTTAAGTACCGGATTGAGGCTCATAATTGGCATATAGGTCGCAAAACATGTAAAAATTGTATATTTAAGCGGCTTTTGCCACGGTCCAAGTCATCCAACATATTTATTTCATCTCAATTCAGTGTCAACCATTAGTATTCAGATAGAACAGCTTAAATTGCACTGAGTTTAACTGCGTCTTGTTCCATAACCAACCCAAACGCACCGATTAAAGGGAGCGAGAATTCAAAGCCAGAAAAAATGCATATTTTATATTTGAAAAGATGGGACAGATTTGTCGGTCCCTCCAGAGCAGCGCAGGTTGATATACTTGCAGTATTTATTGAACTTTTCGCTTACATGAAGAACTTCGTTTTGTTGTTTAAATTCGTGTTCAATCTTTTAACCGAAAGGTAGCAGTTGGGTCTACAATTATCTTTCGCTAATAAATCAACTCAATATCGACTTCACGAAGGAACAGCAGGCTGTGCTTTGTCCTGCGAGTGCTGATGCTGATATAGCTGACCATTCATGTGATTTGTGTGTTTTTTGGCTTTTGTGTGATATGGTTTAACAGCTGTTTTGCGTCATATTAATCTTAAGTGACTTGGTCGCTTTGAGACTTTAAGTTTCCCCATGTGACTGTCCTTCATCGTCTTTCAGTAACCGACCTTTCTTTGTAACTTTCCGTGTGCGTTTAGCTGAGGACCGAGGCAGGGCAGGGCAGCTGTACTGTGCTCATCTCAGTTCATCGGTTTTGTGATTTGGTTCTGCTCAATTTTGTCTGTGCGTTTGGGCGTAAATTCGCTCAGTTTGGCGTTGGTATAATTGCGCATGTTAATTTCGTGTCCAAAATTGTTCATTTTGAATGAATATTGTTGGAATGTTTACATCAAGTTTCAATTAAAGTCAGGTTAGGAAAACACAACAATTAGAACTCACGTGCAATCTTATGTCAAATGCGTTAATCAAATAGGATTTCCCATCGATCATAAATAATATTGTTAAGTACCGGATTGAGGCTCATAATTGGCATATAGGTCGCAACACATGTAAAAATTGTATATTTAAGCGGCTTTTGCCACCGTCCAAGTCATCCAACATATTTATTTCATCTCAATTCAGTGTCAACCATTAGTATTCAGATAGAACAGCTTAAATTGCACTGAGTTTAACTGCGTCTTGTTCCATAACCAACCCAAACGCACCGATTATAGGGAGCGAGAATTCAAAGCCAGAAAAAATGCATATTTTATATTTGAAAAGATGGGACAGATTTGTCGGTCCCTCCAGAGCAGCGCAGGTTGATATACATGCAGTATTTATTGAACTTTTCGCTTACATGGAGAACTTCGTTTTGTTGTTTAAATTCGTGTTCAATCTTTTAACCGAAAGGTAGCAGTTGGGTCTACAATTATCTTTCGCAAATAAATCAACTCAATATCGACTTCACGAAGGAACAGCAGGCTGTGCTTTGTCCTGCGAGTGCTGATGCTGATATTGTCCACAATTATTAACGTTACGCCCCAAGGGAGGGCAAATTCACTCAGTAGGAGACGATTTACATTACATCAAATCTCCAAGTAACTAGTGGTGACGGACTTAACCCTGAATATGTTAAATTGGAGGCCATTTTATCCCAAAACCCTCAAATATGGTTGTTTGCCGTAATGTTGTGTTCATTATTCTGGAAGCAATGGTAAGTGATCATCAATACAGGCAAAACTACTTCGAACTGTTGGTAATCTGATGAACGTCATACTCTGAAAAGACAAAATATCGGTAAGATGCGCCTTCCTGTGCTCCAGCTAGCATCACCAAAGCAGATACAACAATAACCAATCCATTGATATATATATGTGTGTGTGACCAAATCAACCAGTGGGAAAGAGTGTTTGACAACTTGTTACCTCTGTGCACATCTTTTAGGTGGGGCGAAAAGTAAAATTTAGATGATGGCGACCACAGTGTTCGCCTGTGCATCGAAGCGTGCCATTGTCTTTCTCGTGTTGCGGTTGCCGCCTCATGAACGAGTGTTTTGCTTGTCTCAAGCTTGACTGCGCAACTTAATAAAGCATCAACCACTTTGAGACCATCGATTGAATCTGTATCTTCCCCTGCCTGAACATTCAGTTGATTGGTTGATTAGCCGGTGCAAGAAGTGCTGTGTATAACCCGTTAGTCTTGAGATGGGCGTTGAGCTGTACGGTTGTTTTTAGTGGCGGGCGTTTACTGGAATTGTAAAGTTCACAGGGTTCGCAGCCAAGGCATTGCAGCCGAGCTGGATTGTCAGGCGACCTTCACATGCGTAGAGGATCTCCACCACAGTAATCAGACAACGCAGAAGTAATATCACGCTTTCACTGCCCCCCAAGTGGGGCGATCCTGCCTTGCTATGCGAAAGCATGTATTACTACTGGAATTGTATGTACGTTTTATTGTCGTTTTTAACATTAGTCCGTTTAATAAAGTCAGGCGCCCATTTAGTGAAACCAGTGCAACTCCATTTGCCCCACAACCACATTCCTTCACGCCTCACTACAAACTTGAATTGACTTCACGCTCAGCGCCAACGAAGCATTTCCCCACTTTTTTGCAGTTTTGTGTCGTGACGTCAATTGTGTTGCCAACGTTCTATAGGATGTTGAGCGATTGTAGTCATTATATTAATATTAGACAAAGCATTAAAAGGTTTATTTTTGGTATCTGAATAGTTGCGTTTGTAAGAGTTTGTTTGAAAGCATAGGATTAGGAAAAGAAACACGCATAAGTTCTTTAATATTAGCGATCCGTCATCCGCCTGGTTATGTTAAAGTGAGAAAAGAAATTCACCTGAAAACCAGGAGCAAGATACGAAAATATTTGTGTGTAATATTTCATTTGAATATGTACATGTTGTAACGTGATTTTGCATTACATGTCAACGGTTGCATTAATGGACTTAAGGTTGCATGGCCAGTTGTCATTTTGGCGTCTCAGTCCACTGGGTTGAGTAATTGGTATTTTTAGATCGTCTTGGCAAACGGGTTTCATTTCAAAATTTAGCGATAGCAACAGCTGACCATTCACGTGATTTGTGTCTTTTTTTGGCTTTTGTGTGATATGGTTTAACAGCTGTTTTGCGTCATATTAATCTCAAGTGACTTGGTCGCTTTGAGACTTTAAGTTTTCCCATGTGACTGTCCTTCATCGTCTTTCAGTAACCGACCTTTCTTTGTAACTTTCCGTGTGCGTTTAGCTGAGGACCGAGGCAGGGCAGCGCTGCTGTACTGTGCTCATCTCAGTTCATCGGTTTTGTGATTTGGTTCTGTTCAATTTTGTCTGTGCGTTTGGGCGTAAATTCACTCAGTTTGGCGTTGGTATAATTGCGCATGTTAATTTCGTGTCCAAAATTGTTCATTTTAAATGAATATTGTTGGAATGTTTGCATCAAGTTTCAATTAAAGTCAGGTTAGGAAAACACAACAATTAGAACTCACGTGCAATCTTATGTCAAATTCGTTAATCAAATAGGATTTCCCATCGATCATAAATAATATTGTTAAGTACCGGATTGAGGCTCATAATTGGCATATAAGTCGCAACACATGTAAAACTTGTATATTTAAGCGGCTTTTGCCACCGTCCAAGTCATCCAACATATTTATTTCATCTCAATTCAGTGTCAACCATTAGTATTCATATAGAACAGCTTAAATTGCACTGAGTTTAACTGCGTCTTGTTCCATAACCAACCCAAATTGCACCGATTAAAGGGAGCGAGAATTCAAAGCCAGAATAAATGCAGGTTTTACGAACTCTTGCAAACGAGCGCACGCACTTAGGTATTTGAACCGACTTCCTTTGCATGGATGTATTTTGATACGCCGTGTTTTCGTATCAGTGACGTTATTCGGTCCTCGGAAATTCAAAGGTCTCCGGCAACTTGAAGGAGGTTTTAAGCAAGTCACAGTTGCGTCGTGATTACTGCTTGGAGTTTGCTCGGGTCTGTGTGGTTGGAAACGTAACGTTATCCAGTTCAGATCAAGCTTGTATTGCAGCTGACCGTGGTTTAATGTCACTTGTGCTTGGACAAGTTATAACTGATAGAGTTGAAGGTGAAGTTTAAACCAAGTAGAGATGCCAGATGTAATTTGCGATGGTTAACTCGCCTGCAAAACTCGTTTACAAGGATATGTTTGTTCCCTTATTATCAAAAAACAACTTTGATCATAAACAAATATTCTCAACACTTTCTGTGCGGCTGACTTGTATCTACAAAAGAAACTTAGCCCACAATGTTAATTGACGTAGAAGTACGTCAAATTTTGTTGAAAGACCAAGCGGTCCACGTGATGAATGCGTGATCCCCGCGTGTCTAGGTCGACGCATTGCGATCACTGAAGCATTACGTGACTTGTGGCAGGTGCCTTTTTACAATGGGTGACGTAAGAAACCAAGGAAAAGTGACTTCTGTATCGCAACAATTGACAAATCAGTTTGTCCTAACAAAGTTTTGTGGTGTATTTGGCAATGATGTACATAACAACAGCATTCTTTTCATTGCATTCGTTTGCTGATGTTGTTGAGACCTCACTAGACGGGACAATGCAGTTATGCGCAATTAACAATCAACAAACTCACGCACTGAGCACTTCCTTGCATAATTGCTGGCCGCACTGAAAGTTTTACATTAAGTAACGTAACATTGGTCAACAGTTTAAGGTTGGATTATGCGCAACTTTTATTTAAACTCCACATTTATCATTTGCATTATTTTCATATTTGTTTCATCTACGCAGCATAAATGTGTATTGATTTTCGCCAGCAGGTCTCAGTGAATCTTCCATATTTTCAATGTAGTTGTTAATTAGGTAATTTTGGTGCAAATTTAACGTTGGCGTATACTTTGTTAATTTCCATGTGATGACTGAGCAACTATTTACAGATTTTCAAAGTCTAGCTTGATTGAAAATGTTGAAATTGATGTTGTTTGGAGTTTTGTTGGTCGGCCATCTTGTCATAACTCACCAACAACAACAAGTATGCAGAGTTGTTTGTGACGGACAAGAACAAGGATCAGAGATAGAACATTCCGGCTTGAAAGGTGCCAGAGGAGAGACTGGAAGACCAGGAAAGATGGGACCACGTGGACCTCAAGGTCACCGAGGTGAAAAGGGAGACCAAGGACCTGTGGCTGGCAAAGAAGATTTGTTGAGACTTGTTACAGGTATAAGATTCTTCTCTAAATACTTTTCGACAAAATTTATAGTTGGATAGGAAACTTTAACAAACCAAGCAGTTTAGATAGATATTTGATACAAACACAGCAGTACAACAAATCCCCTACACGGTGAACTCTCATAAAATCATATTAAAGTAAATTCATCGAAGATTTTATTCACAGAGTTGTCGAACAGAGTGGATCAACTGCAAGGTCAACTGAGTAACACTTCCAACAGTTGAGTTTCATTTTCATATAAATTGATATCTCACAGATGTGTCAAGATAACAAATGCTAAAACCTTTGCCCGTAACTCACGTCATGACTCCCTTCTGCCCCTAGTGGTGTAAATACCTGCGTACTCACCAATCACGTGACAAAACTCAAATCCCCTTCGTAACGGAACAGTCCGTCGGGGTTACTACAGGTCACTCATGTCGTACCACCCACAATAAAAGCAGATTCTTTTTGAAAATAGTTTGTTTATGTCAAGTATTGTGTTTTTATTGTTTGTTAGTTATCTGACTTACCCTTGCAAGCCTCGTGGTACGACACAAGTGACCTGGATATATGGCAGAGATTTGTTTTGTGCAAAGTAAGTATTGCATATAGCAACCACAGTCAAGATTTGCATCACTTGTCAGGGATTAAGCTGAAGCTTATTTTTAATAGGATTTTTCGGCTTAAAGGATTTTTTTACCATTTAGCCCCAAACTCTTTGACTGACGAAAACATGCCAACGTAAACGTGAGTTTTGTTGACAGCTTTGGCGCACAGAGTGGATCAACTGCAGAGTGAGCAGAACCACACATCTAACAGTTAAGTTCATGCACTTAACATCCAATGTCCACTCACACATCGAACATTTTATTCACAGAGTTGTCGAACAGAGTGGATCAACTGCAGAGTGAGCAGAACCTCACATCCAACAGTTAAGTTCATGCAGTTAACATTCAATGTCCACTCACACATCTAACATTTTATTCACAGAGTTGTCGAACAGAGTGGATCAAATGCAGAGTGAGCAGAACCGCACATCTAACAATTAAGTTCATGCACTTAACATTCAATGTCCACTCACACATGGAACATTTTATTCACAGAGTTGTCGAACAGAGTGGATCAACTGCAGAGTGAGCAGAACCACACATCTAACAGTTAAGTTCATGCAGTTAACATTCAATGTCCACTCACACATCGAACATTTTATTCACAGAGTTGTCGAACAGAGTGGATCAACTGCAGAGTGAGCAGAACCACACATCTAACAGTTAAGTTCATGCAGTTAACATTCAATGTCCACTCACACATCTAACATTTTATTCACAGAGTTGTCGAACAGAGTGGATCAACTGCAGAGTGAGCAGAACCGCACATCTAACAGTTAAGTTCATGCAGTTAACATTCAATGTCCACTCACACATCTAACATTTTATTCACAGAGTTGTCGAACAGAGTGGATCAAATGCAGAGTGAGCAGAACCGCACATCTAACAGTTAAGTTCATGCACTTATCAATGCCCACTCACACATCGAACATTTTATTCACAGAGTTGTCGAACAGAGTGGATCAACTGCAGAGTGAGCAGAACCGCACATCTAACGGTTAAGTTCATGCACTTAACATCCAACGCCCACTCACACATCTAACATTATATTCACAGAGTTGTCGAACAGAGTGGATCAAATGCAGAGTGAGCAGAAACGCACATCTAACAGTTAAGTTCATGCACTTAACATTCAATGTCCACTCACACATCGAACATTTTATTCACAGAGTTGTCGAACAGAGTGGATCAACTGCAAGGTCAACTGAGTAACACTTCCAACAGTTGAGTTTTACTTTATTTAAACATAAATCTCACATATGTGTCAAATTCTGAAAACCTTTGCCCGTAAGTCACGTCATGACTCGCTTCTACCCCTAGCTCTGTAGATACTTGCGTGCTCACCAATCTACACCAGTAGGGGCAGAAGCGAGTCGTGACGTGTGTTACGGGCAAAGGTATTGGCAAACCCAACATATACGTCATCACGTGCGAATCAGAGAGGGTTCCATCTGGCACCGGTATATTCTGGTCATAATCAAGGTCGTGCAAATATTGTGGGGTTGTCACCGTCTACTTGCGTGTGAATGAGTTTAACTCAATACTTCTGCCAATCTGATGAGTTTTAACCGTCTGCAGATCTCCAGAATCTCATATATGCTGTTTTGCCGGTTTCCTGTAAAGCTTCAGATCTTAAAGGTCGCCAACATCTCATATCGGGAGATAAAGTTTACTGTGAAGATGGGTGGCAGGTATTGATAATGTGGTAAATATCACTAACACAGGGGTGGGCAATCCCTGGCACCAGCGCTATGTTGGGTAAGCGAGGTGATTATGCACGCCAAGTAATTTCCGATTTCACACTACAATATTTAACCATACGCCCGGGATTGTGTTGTTTATAAAGGTCAGGAAATTACACACGAAAGTGAAAAGTCATATATTGACATGGAGGTCATCTAACTTTTTTAGACCAATTTACCGAAAATCAGTGTCAAGTGTTTTACTGGATAAATACCAGGTGTTCCAGCGTCGTTATGATGGATCTGTGAGTTTCGATAGAGATTGGGTGGATTACAAGAACGGGTTTGGGGATCTATCAACAGAATTTTGGATGGGTTTGTATTCCAATAAAGCAATCCTTAACCAAGTACAAATGTTACAAAACTTTGAATAATGGTTTGTTTTAGTTTAAAATGTACCGCTGGCATAAAATATACGTGCTGTATTTTACGACGTTTCGTCTGCCATGCGGCGAGACTTCATCAGGTATTGATGCCGCAATTTCAAAGTAAACTACACTAAACATTCAGGGGCACAAAAAGAAAAAAGGACACGTTGACACCGCTTGTCAAATCACGTGACAGAGGCAAAACACGAAACACTGCGGGAGGCGCAACAGTTACAACAAATTGTTATAAACTGCCGGAAAGTAAACACATTGTTCTTTGTCGTTGACGCATCCGATGTTTTTGTGAATGTGAAGCGACTCAAGAATGCTAAAATAATCGCTCCTTTTGTTGGGCAATAGTCCGCACCATGTGAAAAACTCACTCGAGTTTGCAGTCGAGGTACGGAGCTTACGAGTGGAGCAACATGACAGCATGGTATCCTTTGATGTGGTGTCATTCTTCACCAATGTACCGGTATCCCTAGCAATCACCACTGTTATGGCACGCTCAAAATATACTGGCAATAACCCGTAAGGATGAAACGCCCACTAGCGGAGCAGTTGTTATTCCCTTCAACCCTGGCCTTAACGAAACATTGCGAAGATTAATGTCGGATTAGGCATTAAAATCTATACTAAGCCCCATACAACGCTTGGCAATGTAATTTCACGACCCATTGCTACGGAGGCTTCCGAGCCAAAGGGAATGGTCTGTTTAATACCATGCAAATATTGCGATGGTATTTACATCGGCGAAACTAAAAGGGCCTTTAAGACGCGACTGAAAGAGCATCGCCGTGATGTCGCATCGAAAGATGCCAGCAAGACTGCGTTGGCCAAGCATGCGGTGACACTGCGACACGAAGTTGCCTTCGATAAAGCCCTTTCCAAGTTCTGGAAAAGGAGTTGGACCACACCAAGCGGCTCTTTCTTGAGTCGTTTCACATTCACAAAAACAGTGGATGCGTCAACGACAAACAACAATGTGTTTACTTTCCTGCAGTTTATAACAATTTGTTGTAACTATTTCGCCTCCCGCAGTGTTTCGTGTTTTGCCTCTGCCACGTGATCTGACAAGCGGTGTCAACCTGTCCTTTTTTCTTTTTTGTGCCCCTGAATGTTTTAGTGTAGTTTACTTTGAAATTGCGGTATCAATACCTGATGAGGTCTCGCTGAATGGCAGACGAAACGTCGTAAAAATACAGCACGTATATTTCATGCCAGAAGAGCGGTACATTTTAAATTGCAATATTCCTGTGGCAGCAACAGGAGTTCCAGCTTTGTTTTAGGTTGAATACATTTACTGAACACATTGTTGTAACTTGTACACACCCAGTTAAATATACAGGCCAACCAAGCAAAACGTTTCAAGTACGCTTCGTAACAATCCTAGAGTCACTATAACAGTATCAGTTAATTCAATTTAAATTCCAGTGTTTTCAGCAATATTATTACAACCAACAAATTTTATCAGGTTTGGAGAAACTGCATCAAATCACCAGTGCGTCCACTAGATGTCGCCTTCGTGTTGACCTTCAGGATTTTTCCGGAGGTCAAGGATTTGCCGAGTATAGGTAAGACTGTGACGTATTTAACGTTTTCAATTTAATGCCATTGTTCCAACGATAATTTACCCGATGCTGCCAGGTCGTCATAACTAACAAAATCTTAAAAGTCATTAGGGAAATACCCTCCTTATTACGTCAGATTCACAAAATTCGTGTTTTAAGTTTGAAGCAACACAGAATATTCTTGCTGTGTTTCAATGCATTTACTCGGTTCGGAATAATTATGAAAACAAGAAGTTTAGATACCGCACACACATAGGGATGGTAATCAACTCGTAACGACCCCACATCACCGCTTTTAAAGTTTGCGCGATCGCTTGGTCGCGGATTGCCAGGACCGAGCTCCGTGGGGCTCGGATTGGGTCGAACGTCACCTTTTTGCGCAGTTCAAGCGAAAATGACCACGGTCAAACCGTTTGACAATTGGTTGCAGCAATCCAGTGAATATTAGTGCTGTGTCCCACATCGATATATAGGATGAAAATGATTATTATATTCTCCATCTAACACCCATGCATAATCCAGTGTTTTAAATTTCGATTTTCTGCCCAACATGCTCGGCCCCCAATGTTTTGAATGAGGCAACAAAAATCCCGTAATCGCGACGTGTAAGACGCTGACACAACTTGATTGTCAGTGTATAAGTTGTATAGTGTAAACACTCTGTGTTCTCTTTGCCCACCCCTGGGTTAGCTGCTGGTCGTTGCGTGGTTGATTGGATATTGTTGGGTCTCTATGCAAGAAAATGGGTGCATTGGCCTGCAGAGTTAATTCCTTAGGCCAGTGGTTCTTATCCGGTGGGAAATTTTAGGGTTGTAGGTGGATAATTGGTCGGCACCGAAATACACAAAAGTAGTCGGAAAAGAAATATAATGATATGTATTCACTGTGTGTTGAACACTTATTGGTAATTGGTAATGCCATGCGGTAGAAAAAGTTAAAAAAGTATAACAGATATAGCGAAAATACAATAATTAAATTCTTAGTTAAAAAATGTAAATACCAGTGGGAAATAAGGATTCCGTTTACACTGGAAGTAGGAAATGAGATAAAAAAGGTTAAGAACCACTTAAAAAAGGTTAAGGAAAATCTGTTGCCCAGACGAGTTTATGCGGTCGTTGTTGCCCAAGTCCTTGTGGTAAAATCTTGAGTGCCAAGTACTGACCTTTGCCAAAACGTTGCATCTTGACTGGAAAGTTAGAATTATCCGCTTTGTTCTTCAGCTACAATAAAGCCTCCTTGTAATCCTCCAGTCGTTTGTGAACTTAAAGTTGAAAAATATCTGGGTTTCCTTCTGAAAACTTCTAATCCCACTCTGTGTTTATTGCTTAGTTGACAAATAATTATCCCACACAACACGACACAATGTATGACACATGTCGTTTATTACGTCATAAAGGGTTTTATGTTTAACAATCATTTCCATGAGCAACAAACCAATGTAAGCGGATTGATTTAAAACAACAAATTATCCGTTGTTATTTAAATTACTTTGCATTAAATTAAACATTATGACATTGTTGTTTTCAGTACTTTCAGCATTGGCGATGAAGGAAGTTCTTACACAATTACTATATCCGGATATTCGGGGAACATAGGAGATTCCATGACTGGGTCCCAAACTAATAACGGGATGAGATTTACAACACGCAACAGAGACCATGATACGTGAGTAATAATGATACAACGTGTCTGATTATATTTCTGTTTTACTAACGAAGCAAATCGAGTTGTTTTAAAAAAGATGAAATGCATTTCCTCAAATAGTTGATTTTCGTTGACAAAGTTAACCGCCCACCCTAAATCAACAATTGTAAAAATCAATTGCTCTGAAACAGGGGGTTGCGTTAAAGTTTTAGTTAAACACAAGTTTTAACTGAGTTTAAATCAGTTGTAACACAGAGTTGTTGACAACCGACTTAATTATAATTGCAGGGTGTCAGGAGATAATTGTGCTGCGTGTTGTGGTGGTGCTTGGTGGCATCGTGCTTGTTCACTTGCCCGCCTCAATGGTCCGTGGTCGAGAACTTCTACTCACTACAACACTATGAGTTGGTTGAGATGGAAAAACTCATGGGGCGGAATAATGAGTTCTAAGATGAAAGTGAAATGCGAATAAATGTTGGGGAGGTTTAAAGTGACGAAAATTAACATTGCGTCGTTAGTAACCATGGTAACGTTGTGTTGATTTACAATTATTGACAGTCATTGTAAATACTTTCACCAGTTTTGATAAAGGCTTTAAATCGTAAATAACAGGAAAGCAATTATACCGAACCGAATTTATTTCACAAATCCTTACAATTTTTGTGTTAGTAGCGAAAACTTCACCTTTTTGCATGTTTGTTATTATCATGGTATTTGTAGGGCGTTACTTAAAACGTCTGCACAAATAATAACACTGCCGTATATCTGACTCCTGATAAAAAGGCTGCTATCAAACCCAAAGTCAATCGATCAGTTTAATACATAATAAACAAGCGCACGAGGATTAACAATAACACGTTACAAACCACGCGTACAAAAAGTCTCTGTCCTATATGTCCTTTGTCCTCTGTCCCTTCGTATCTTTTTTACGCAAAAGACATGTGGCCTATATAGAAAATGCATACCGGGTTATTTGAGTTCGGATTACCACGTGACTCGTTTGAAAAGGCGGCTTGTTGCTGGAAGTGTCAACGAACGAATAGCACGTTCGCCGTAAATGAGTTAAACTTGGTTTACAGCGTGATTATTATCCGACGTTAATGAAAAAACGGTTGATGCCAGAAAAACACAACATAATAATTGCAATTATGACGTCGACACTACTTATTATTACATTTTGTGTGTTTCGGATGCCACTTCTTCCATAGAATTATGTCAACGTGTCAATTAGATATTGACAACATATTCCGTTTTATCATTCCTTGTATATCATGTCGTTGTTGTAATATCGCATGCAACCGTTTCCATGCTTTATGTTGATAATCCATGTAAATATAAACATTGATCCATCAGATTTGACAGTTGATTTCTGATTCGAGGATGTCAGTAAATTTGATTCAGTTCAGTTTGGCTTTCTCTGATAAACCCCAAAAATGCATTCACGCCAATTCACCGCAAATATTGTAGGAATGTGTGTTGTTTGATTGTTTGAACTGCGTGTTCAACTGCGATATGCGTTTCCCTGACTCCCGACTCCTCTTCGTAACTAACCAAACTTGTGTTCGTTTGTTTTATTCACCAAAGACGAAAGATATATGTGCAGAATACAACTGAGCCCCAGAGTAGAATATACAGACGGTGATTCTGCGCTAAAGGCGAACCAAAATGTAGAATGGAATGGTGAAACTGCACTAGGCAGAAGCCCAGCGCAGAGTGAATTCGGGCCACAGGAACCACAGATTTAAAGACAATTCATATTAACCAGTTATGCGGCTTGCGTGAGAACCGCGATACATAATTACATGTTACGAGCGATTCTCCTGTGTCGTTCCAGAAAATGGGAGTTATACTTCCTGGTACGAACTGCTAAGTCACTCTCATTACGTCACGGCATAAACGTTACACTCGTCTTACCCCAAAAAGTGTTTTACAGAATAGGCAAAAGAACAACGATATAAGAGAGAAAGAAGAGAATAAGAAGAAAAATGGTATTTTAGCTTTGTCAAAGTACATGTCACAAAATTATGGCCAAACAACAAAACCATGCGTAAAATATGTCAATCAGCAGTAACGTGCTTCATCAAGCCAAAACAAAACTAGAGCAAGGATTTTTCCTATTGGGGCTTCAGACATATAAAGAGTGGGGAGGCAGGCTTGAACGGCGACCTTGCTTAATTTCGCGCCATGTAGTATAAAGGCTTCAGGCCCCGTGCTGACTTTGTAATGCAGACACGTTAAGGGTTGAATCAACATTTCACATTTAACAGACGTCAATTACACAAGGAAAATATCAACTAACGTTTCGGTGACAAGGAGACTTAACAAAGTTTAAAAACCCTTTTACAGAAAGTGAACATAAGGGGGTTAGTATTACGTAACCACTAAGATTTGTAGCTAAGATTTCTTGAAATATCCTTCATGTTTGCAATGACAGGTAAAAATTCAGTTCATTGCCTTTAATAATCCATGAGTGTTGAATAGCGAAATTGTATAGTCCAACAGCATTCCATAGGTTTGACTGTGAAGGTCTTGAAATGAAATCCACCTTCCCTCGCGCAACAGACTTTGTCGGGTTTAATTCTTGCCTGTTGGCACGGTCCAACACAGTGTGATGGTCCGCCGGAATTGACAGTGCGATTTCCCGCAGCGACACGCCAACGCCCGCCGACCGCCCTGGCCAAAACAACGAGACGGAAATTGTGCAGGGGGAAACGAACATTCACGGAAAATATCCAACGTTGTAAGTGGGGAACGATGAAATCCGTGCGTACGCGAATTGAATCTCCTCTTAGCTCGATTAAAGCGCAGGGCTGGAGTTGACGAATCCTCAGGAAAACACTCGTGAATGGAAAGAACCGACGATGAATCCAAGAGAAATGGCGAATAGGCAACCGATCCAATTAGGAAACAGAGGAACCTTGAAAATCTCAGCAAGTTTTGAAAGATTTTTGCACGTTAATTTGCAACTGTGCACAATCCCAAGACAGCGAAACGAACGCTGGGATTTTTGCTTGAATATTGCTTGATAAATATTCAATCAGAAGGCAATTTTGTTGAAAGATTATCGATAGATTCCTCGTGACAGTTAGATGATGAAAGAATTACGACCAAAAGTACAACTGGTTTGGTACTCACGGTCAAGATTTGTCGTTCGTCTTGGAAGAATTTTCTTCACTCTTCTTTGAAGCTTGGTGTTCGGGAAACTTCGCAGTCGAGGGTCATCAAAAATGTAGTTCGTTCGTCTTGGAAGATTTTATTCACCAAAGACGAAAGATATATGTGCAGAATACAACTGAGCCCCAGAGTAGAATATACAGACGGTGATTCTACGCTAAAGGCGAACCAAAATGTAGAATGGAATGGTGAAACTACACTAGGCAGAAGCCCAGCGCAGAGTAAATTCGGGCCACAGGAACCACAGATTTAAAGACAATTCATATTAACCAGTTATGCGGCTTGCGTGAGAACCGCGATACATAATTACATGTTACGAGCGATTCTCCTGTGTCGTTCCAGAAAATGGGAGTTACACTTCCTGGTACGAACTGCTAAGTCACTCTCATTACGTCACGGCATAAACGTTACAATATTTGCAGAAATGCGCGGATATCGCGGCGCCATTTCACCGACTTATGGGAAAGGTTTAATGTGAGGGTAAATTGTGTAACAAGGTTTCTTGTCAACACACAGATCCTCATTGCAGCCCAAATGATGACGTCACGGCCGTGGGCCTTCGAGTGGCGTCTGTCACGTGTTTTATTTGTGTTGTTGTTTTTGTCTGTTCAGTTACCTGCCTACCTCTGCGCACACCTTGCTGCAACTCATTCTTACTTGGCACTGATGATGAACACAGTGGTGTTTGAAACGTTTGCTTCGGCATGAGTAGCATACTAGCTTTGGCTTTCCTTTATAAATCATTTTCTTGTCACCCCCAAGGTTAGACCTTATACACTCTTGTGTAATAACCAAACTTAACACAGCAGTTTGTGGAGGACACAGACGCGTCTGATGCGTCTGCCGGTTGCATTCCATGGCAGAATGTAAATGGCATGGAGAGAGTGAAGTTTTGTAGAATTGATTCCTGAACTCGAAATAAATTACTCGATAAATAGAATTTCCAGCCACCAAAAACCAAGGGTCATGACGTCAGTTTCAGGCCATGTTAAAAACCAGAATTTTCCGACAAGATCTCAAAATACGAATTTCTTTTCGATCCCAATTCAGGGTTTGTTTCTTTTTCAAAACCGAGCGACAGTGAAACAATAGCAGTAATTGGAACGTAACAATAAGCAATTGTGACATCACAGGCCTCAACTGGCTTGCCGCAGACAAACAAGGAACTGTGTTTATAAAACAACCAAATCGAAGAAGCAATAAATTGATGCAAATGTACAATAAATAATATTAGACAGATAACAATGTTAAAAGATAGGCAGTCTAAGGATAAAAGAGTTAACAACAATCGGTACAAAAGCGGTTGGAATATTTCATGTTACGTGGTGACGTCGTCGTGTTGATGACGCTATTTAGATGTTAAAATTAAGCAGACACACATGTTTTGGGTGTGGGTCATGATTGGGGCGAAATAATTGTGAAATAATATTGAAATTACAAATCACAAGTTAAAATGCCATGAGTGGGACTGACAACTTTATCACTGGTTGTGATTTCTATGGTTATGGAATTTGGTTTCCCGAAAACAAAATAGACAGAAAAGATCACCAAGTGCTTCACGACAAGAAAGAATATGACTAGCGAAAAAAACATGTGAAAGTGGCAAAACAAATGAAAATCGTCACTGCAAGGTTTAAACACTGGAGCGGAGTATTGAGAGTGGGTGTAAGCGTATATGCCGAAACTATAAGATACATGATCCTGTAAATAAACCTTATTGGGACGTAAAAGACTTGGAACAACTCGCGAGCTCGTTCGGGTACAACAACACCATGGTTAACTCTGTGGATCCTCCCAACCGACGAAAGTTTTTGCTTAGTAATGTCACAAAAACATGCATCGGCGAAGGTAATATTGTGTGGTAATGTGGAAGCCATTGATATAGATCGCTGTGGTCCATATGGTGACCCTGTGGAAAACCCCTGATCTTAACATTCAAGTTTGTGGCTAGAACGACAAATGCTATAGTTTCGTTAAAATCTGAACGCAATAAAATTGCTCGGTGTCAACTTTCAATGCTTTCGGCGGAAGAGGGCGGTGACGTAAGCTCGCATGAGTTTCACAATCTCGTTAACTTGTTCTGCGGTGAAGGAAATGTCCCCTCTTGACTCGGTCTGAAGTCTGAAAACATTCGCAGATCCCGCTCCGAAAGACTGGATCCTGAGAGGAAGGCACAATAACATGTTCAACTCAAGGAATGTAGCTGCAAAATCTTGTTTAATTGTTTGGAACAGTGGTTCTGAGACTTTTCAAACGTCAGAGCCGAATTCGAAACCGGCCGCAGCAGACCCGAAACCCTATTTGAAAACTTTATTTGTAAGTGGGCATTTGACCGAATCAAACATTTGGGCCGTAGTTTACCAACAATTTTGTTTTCTGACGCCAAATAAACTGCAGGGAAATATGGACTCCATGTTACCCCACTACTATGGTTATGGTAAGTTTATGTTTCGTAAAATAAACTGCATTATATTCATAAGACCGATAAGCAGAAACGTTGAGAGCCAATAACTCCAACAAGTTTCGTGTGTTCCCGCGTTGAAAACGAACCATTGTGTTCGATCAAACTTACTTTTCATATGAGAAATGATCCAGGGACTGTGAGTGGCCTCGTTTGAACACAGTTGCTCCCTGCGCCGATATCGCCAGAGTGAGAAGGGTTTGACCGAACTGCGCGTCGTGATTTTCAACTTTAAACAAGTAGGATCCGTATCCGGGCCACCGACGTGCAAGGTTAACATATTCAGCCTGAAACAAATTGTTGAGATAAAAGGAATTAGACGGAATGAAGAGAACGCGAAATATGCTGAACATAAAATTATGCGAATAATATTTAAACATCAAGCACCCAAATACAATGCCAATAAATATCAACCACGGGCAGAGATGTCCCGACATCCAATGACACAAAACTCCAGTCTTATTGTTTAGTGAGATTATTGTGATACTGACCACGGCGTCTTCTTGCGGCATTCCTCTCAATCTCCTCCATCTATCCAGGACGTTTGATTTGACATCCTGCAGTTCCTCCAGGAAGAGAGTCCTCTTCATCTCACCGCTCTCACCTTCCTCCTTCACCTTCTTCATCCCTCTCTTCCGGAACGTGTTGAAAAGACTCGACCCCTGAAAGAATTAAAATCTGACGAAACTCTTCGTTGACAAAAACGATTTGTTAAATTTTAACGTTTCGGCCTCAATTAGCTTCGTCCACAAATTAAAATTCTTTGTTGTTTTACTAACTATCAATATACGAGCTGATTTAAAGAATGACAATTAGTTGTGGAATACGATTCATGCGCGGTTGATGCCAACGTCCAAATATAACTCAATTTTGTTTTGAACAAAAACGACTTGAACGCGTGCGAACAATAAATATGCGGAATAAAATGGCACAGGCACCGATAAAACCACAAGTTTATCGAGTCAGGCGCCCATGGGAACGGATAACTAGCATGGTATGAAAGGATGTGTTCGAAGAGGGGGAGATCTACGTGGCGAATTTGAAATTTTACGTAATTTATGAGAACGTCTTAATTATCGAAAAAATCAAATTGAGACCGAATAAAAACCTTTACTCACAGAACGTTTCTTGGCTGGCATTGAGTTTGCATTTAATTCATTCGAGAAAGAATCGGTTCGTTTGAAGTAGAAGTCTTCGTTTTCGTTTGTGATCTCGTAAGCGGCCATTAACTTGTTGATTGGATAATATTTGCCAATGTCAGCACTGGAAAATGAAATCCATGTTTTATATTCGCAAAAGAAGTCTTGAAAATCCATTGGCATTTTTATATTTTTATGCTTTTTGTTGGTTAAACGGAACGAAGCAATGAAGATAAAGTTTCGGCTCCACTTAAACAAACTTACTCAATATTGATTTGATGGTAATTTCCTTCAGCGAATTGCAACCTTAAAGCTGCGATATCTTTCAATGCGTCATCAGATAGAGGGTAAAGTCCCTGTATCACTTGTTCGTGGACCTGCAACATTAGGGAAGTTCTGAGTTAATGTTTTTAAGAAACCTAGAGGTTTTAAGAAATTTATTTTCTGCATTGGAAACTCCTGCGTTTAGAAAATACAAAATACAAAAATGAGTAAATATTTATTTTAAGTCAAGCACTCAAGGTCAGTGTTTCCCGAAATTTTTTCGCCAAAGTTATTTGAGTTGAGAAAGAACCCAGACGATTTAAGGTGTCCAGTAGCTCATGTAAGGAATTCTACGGCTCCGTGAAATCCGCGTTGGATGCTAGGTTACCATGACGACAGAATCAACCGAGGCAAGTTTTCAATCAAAAAAACTAAAATCACTGAATGGAAACAGAGAAACTCCCGACTCACGTCTTCGTAAACGAAGTGATATTCGATTGAGTCTTCCCGTGCATCAATCGGATCGAACACACAGTAAAGTTTGAAGTAGAATACCCATTCCGAATCCTTACCGCCACTATCCGGATTCGTTTGTGATTCCGAGTTTGTTCTGTTTAAATTCGAATGTTTCGCGTTACATGAGAAAGGGTTAAATTACATGATGCGAAAATCTACTTTTGTACGATAATATTTTTATTTTCTTCTTTGAGCTGTGTGACCAATTACTTGCAACGAATTTGTAACTAGACTTCTCAAATCAAGTAAAAAAGTTCCAACGGCAACTTACTGTTCGAACTTTGCAACGATATCAGCGAGGAAAGTGTTTGGTTCAATCGCTCTGTCAACATCGCCCTTGTGTTCGAATAATGCGAACGTGTTCTTATTCCCTTCCACGTTCATTCCATGCTGGAGTTTCTGGACAACCTGAACACCAAAGTTGGACGTAAACTGTCTAAAGTAACTCCTCTAATTTAAAGAAAAAATATTTTGTAACTAAAACAACGAAACGCTTCTGAACACATAAAAATGCAGAACATAATTTAATAACAAATATTGAAAAAGAAGCATGTTTGCCACCAACCAACAAAACCAGATCATCAGAAGAAAATACAATTCAAAATTATACAAGAAATACTTCCGTGTGTTCGACATTACAATTTGCAGCAATGCTCTACTTGCCTTTCCAGCAGTGGTGAAAGAGTTAATGTAGATTTCGCATGTTGCGCCACCATAGCAGTTAATCACAGTGACCAGGTCCCTCATCTCCAGCACAGCACAAATCTCAGCAATGGAAGGAACCATCTCACGTCGACGTGACGTCTGCTGACTCAGCGCATTTTCACCGAACTCAGCATAAGCTCCACCAAGAGTGCCAGGAAATCGCTCTTGTACCCTGATAACGGATGTTAATAAACAAACGGTGAAAAGGGATCCCCGAATAATCATTACTGTACAGATTCCCAGGCATCTTATGGCACATTTGTGTGCAGTCAACAGCGCGAGGTAAGATAACCCGACCCGCTGTAATGCAAAACTACTGCTTAGTAGCAAGTGCTTCTCAGTGGCGCACGCCCCACCAGTTTTGCCCGGCAAAATCGTCGGTGGGCGTGAAAGCTTAAGATATTTCTTGGCTTATCTCTCATTAAACGAGCATTTCGTTTCAAATTCACTGGAAATACAAAGCATTGAGGCAAGCAATAAATTCTGGTTTACCAACAAAAGTGGGGTTAGAGATGTTTTAGAATTAGCGCTCAGATCGGATATTCACAAAATTTTCGTCTGCCAAACCTAGAACGATTGTTTAACTTAACCAAGAACCCCAAAATTTAGTAAACCTTTTGTGTTAAGGGTTCCGCGAACTCTACATTGGATAACCAAGTTATTTACACACTTTGGTGACGTCATACCTCTTTAGATGCAGCTTCAGGTAAGACAGCACAGGACGTGATGGGTGGTACGCGCAACACATACAAGCTATGAGATGCCAGTAATGCGGACATGACGTCACATGAAGCTGGTCACACATTTGCTCGTCTGTGGTGAGTTGGAGGGTGTAGATGGCGGTTTGTTTGATTAATTGGAGGTAAAGCTCGTCCTGGAATAGCTTGGAGCCGTGGCACACTCGCATGATCGCCTGAAACGAACAGATATATGGTTTGTTGGCTGGACGGTGTCGCAATGCTTTTTGATTGTCTGTTTTGAATGCTGATTGACGTCAAGTAAAACTTTGATATAAATTGTGATATGTGAACATCGTTCCCCACTCATTGCAAAGGAAGATCCACAATTACCTGACAAACGTCATAACATGTGCAAATATATAGGGGAGGAAACTCAATTACAGGCGGGAATTCGAGAAATATCAAAAAGCAAAACTTAAAAACGATTTTTTCAGTTTTTTTACCTGGAGTGATTTCGCTTCCTCCTCAATGTTCTGAAAAGTCCGTTCTTCCATTTGAAGGAGGACGTTAAAAATCCTCACAGCCTCGTCCCTTAACGTGTAGTGGTCGTCACGAGAGGGCACCTGTGAGCAAACAACGGTTGATTATGATTTCTATGCCTTTTTTTTCTAAGTAGCGAAACCAATACTTTCATATTTTTTTTTGAATAATCAACTTGGTTCATTAGCAACACAACAATGTTAGCAATGTTACGTCACAAATAGTTCGGGTAAGATGATGTTGACGTCATCGTGGTTTTATGACAACCACATGGATACTTGCAGCACTATTAAGTTTGCGTTAGCATTGGATTCTGGGACGGATAGTTGTAATAATTGCTGGTTCACCTGTTCGCATGGAAGGGATAGCAAAGGGGATCTTAAAGGTGCGCTTGATTGCCTGAAGATTGGGTTCCTTTTGTAGATTAAGTCGATCTCCTTTTCATTGTCATCTGAACGCTGTTGCAACATACACAATTTTTAGTCATATTTTCATACACTATGGTCAACATGCTAAATATAAGTGAAATAATGAAATGCTTTGGGCAGAGTCGTTTTGTTAACAACATTGTAATAATATTTCCTGATGTGTTTTTTAAGCAGGTAATTTCAATGCAATAAGCTTTTCGCCTGGCTACCTAAGTGGCAAGATAGTCACCAGACACATTACCGACATATTAGATCGAAGCAGTTGCCCTGAAAGCAGATTACTCCAAGCAATAAGTTCAGTTTTAATTCTACACTTCTGTACCTTGATCTTGTCCATTAGGATCTTTGTTTTGGTGATAATCAGAGGTTGTCCATCTATCATAGCCTGGATCTCACTGCTCCAGATGTTCGCGTCTTCCTCTACCTCCGTGCTGAGTCGGAGGGTGTGCTTCCTCCCGTACACCACAATCTCCCACAAACCTGTCTGCGTCTGTAGTGAAATAGAGGTGGCGTAACTTCTAGTATAGAAAGTGTGGATCGAAACTACAGCTGCCGGTCAATGTTCAGTAATATTACACAAAAAATCACATGCTTAAAGGAATCAACGTATATTTCCCTTGTATTATACCAGACTGATCCTGTTTAAACAAGTGCTTTTTGTGTAGGCAACATACATATTATTAAACTTTATTATATTCGTTTTATGATTTTAAGTGTTACATGTTTTACATGTTTTACATGGTAAGACGGAATCGTCCAGCTATACAGGATCTCACAGCGAGGTTCGATTAACAAGTGTTCATCTCTAGTAAACACACGAAAGCCCACTTTTACTCCTACATACACCAGGGACTTACAAAGACGTTCTCGTCCGGTGAGGTGACAACACAGAGACTGTTGAGTCCCATCGACCCGATCTTCTGGGCATCGCGGTTGCTGTTCTTGAAATATTCGATCGCGTTTGGTTTCAGAACGAACCACCGACGTTGGTGACTCACTTTCTGCTTCTCGTAAGATGTTTTAAGCAACCAACCTTGCTGTATGAAAGAATCCTGGCCAGCCTGAAAGTGTTTTAACAATATTTTAGATTGTGGGCGAGCCTGAAGAGTTCTCTTACCACAAAGAAAAAATTACGACATTAGTTATAAAAGAAAGTGTTACTGACTTTTATTTTCTTAACAAAACTCATTGTGTAATTTTTCTAAAAATTCACTTTGTCGTTTCGATGTGTGACCAATTGTGAAGCAATCATTTAAAAACCTGAAGTCAAATGGGGTTTGGTTTCTGTCTGTTTAACACGTACCGAGTCGCCTGAACTTGCTGTGTTCTTGCTCTCATTGAGTAAAGTGATCCAGTGATGCATTTCCTCCCCCGAATCACTCGCGAATGTGTAAACACGTTGCGATGTCGTCACAGTGAACGTGTTCGACTTTCCTGCAGTCACAAACCACTTAATATTATTCACATCTTGTCGCCACGATGCCACGATAGGAGTAATTGGTTCTAATGTAGCATCCATAATGTATCCGATTCCTGAGATTAAAATCAGTGCCAGAACTCCCAAAACCTATTTATATTGTAACGTCTTTTCCCTCAAGAGAAACTGACAACTTGCTAAAATACACGAGAGTCACCTGACACAGATGTTGCGGTTGCCTAGGTAACGGTTTGTCCGTCGACCGTCATCAGAGCGTTCTTCGGGTTTGCGAACTCGCTTTCCATGTTTGCTATCTCTTTCTCCGTGCTCGATACAATCTTCATCAACATGCTGCGGAAAAAAAGTTCAACTCAATAACATTTCACAGTATTTTCAGTGAAAGTCCACACTGCATCCAAAGACTTTTTCCCAAACGTTGGCGATTCTGGTTTAAACTCACCTGTACCATTCCCCCGCCTCCTCGCTCGATTCCGCCGAAAGGTGGTGCACTTTTGATGACGTCATAATGATGTCAATGCCATTCTCTTTCTCTGTGACGTCAGTTACTTCGGAGATTTGACTGAGGTCGATCGTCCCCCGACACTTGGCGTTCTCTTCGTCGTTATCGTAAAACTTCAACTCCTGGTTGCGCAGCGTGAACCATCTGGATTTGGTTATTTGTTATTGTACCTTGTTTAGTGTTTTGTTGTTGTACCTTGTTTAGTGTTCAAGCTTCGTGTAACTTAACTGCTACGTAGAACTAACAACGGAAATATAATATGAAATACATCGCCGACCACCAACCTTTTCTGCCAATTCTTCCTTGGGAGAGTTCCTCTCAGAGTTCCTTTGCCACTGTCAGCTTTCTTAAACAGCCAGCCGCACTTTAAACTATCCTGTTTGCTTCTGAAGATCATGAAAGTGCTGTTACTCAGGACGCACCACCGTCTCTTCCACTGGCTCATGAGGCCACCCTATAACAGGTTGTAAGGTTGTGCAATGATGTGTTTTCAAATATCAACCAATCTTCACAGTGGCAGAAGTTGGTGTGACGTTTGCAAGTTTTTTGCTTTAAATGTTGTTGGCCAACTTACGTGGAGGTGAATTTTATTTCCATAACAAACTGAGCCATTTAGTTGTTGCACTGATCAATGTGATACGTAACAAGCGAACTGATCAATACCAACAACTGTATTACTATTACATCCCTAAAACGTCACGAAATTTCAGTGCGCCGTGAGAACATATTGGACGAATGCGAGTTGTGAAGACTTTCAAAATCTTCAAAACCCAAATCTTGGAGCAACAAAATGTTTAAAAAAATCTTCTTTTTTGTCCATAGTATCACCAGCACCCCGAACTTTGCTTTGTGGTTGCGAGTAACTCGCTGATGCGTTGCATAAATCACAATATTACGCACTCTAGGGCAATTTAAAATCAATCAGTAAACGCCATTAAACTATAGACCAATTATAATTTAAACGGTAAATTATTTTAAGATGATTTCAGACCTAATACAAGCTGACTTGCTACGTCACGAGGATGACGTCATCGGATTGATTATCGGAATTACAACTGATAAGAATGATCTCGGGTTACGCAAAATCATTTGTTAGTGAATTTAAAAATAGCAACCACCATTATCCAATTGAGCCGGATTGAATTGTTAGTATGGACAAAACAAAATCCTAGTAACATTCACAGTGTTGTTTGCACGCAAACAACTTATATTTGTAACCTGTAGAATGTCCATTCCTCTGTTTTCGTCTGCCTTCTCGTCGGGGTAATATTCCTCACCCACGTTCGTTACAAATTCATCGGTTGCTTCAGGTTGATCCTGATTAAAAATTATTAGAGTCAGCAAAACAAACAAAAATTCTTTTTTTGTAAAAATACCAGATTATTTTTTTGCCAACTTAGATTGTTCTTAAATACCTTCCAGTATTCTGAATCATATTATGACATCACAACACTTATTCTCACCACTTCCAGCGCAAGACTCTCCCTGGCCTCGCTTCGTCGATGCATCTGCGCGATCTCAAGTTCAAGTTGGAAGATCCTCTCCATCTCCTCCCGTTCCGCATCATCAAGCTCCTCCTCTCCACCGGATGAGAGCATCCTCTTGTTTACGGTTGAGTAAGCACTGTCTACGTCAGCGGAATCTATGACGGCGTCGAGTGACGCAAGAGCCGATTCCTGCCCGAAGAGATAGGCGAGTTGTTTTTTTACAATAGAAATATGATTTGAATCTCTTGCTGGCGGAAACCAAGAAACAATTAAATTAAAAGTTCCAAGTGTTAGAAAGCAACCAACCCAAAAAGCAAGTATTTTGTTTAAAAGAACAAGATTTGTTTTACAAAAACGTATACGTAGCACACACAAGCACCCACGTGTTCGCCATCCATGGATTTGCGGGGGCTGTACATTTTTTCACAAGGTGGGGGCGGTGGGGGTGAAGGAAGACCCTCAGCGTCCTCCTCCAATCCGTTCTCCGTCGCTTCCCTGGCCATTTCAACCTCTCTCGCCATCTGGAAAGGGGAAATTTTACCAGATAATCAGAGAGTGACCAAGTATTGTGGGAATGATTAACACACAGAAAGTATTGCACTTTTCGTGTTACTTGTACAAACATGTCAACCAATTGCAAAACAAGAAACACACATGTTGTGTAGTAGATTTGTATAAAATACAGTCATTGTTTACATTAAATAACAAAAAAATGTAAATACAATACTTTGCTTTATAGAGATGGAAGTTCAATGTTGTTTCAAATCAGCAGTTGAGTTATGGCTCTGATTATAGTGTTCCTCTGTCTAGTTCTGTGCTAAAGACTAGACATGACACCAGATGTATGTTTGATACTTCGTTATTGCTCGTTCGAATAGAATACCAATAGAATCCCTAGCATGTGGTTATCCGGTCACGTGACGTATTGTTTACATAGAGATCATGTTACACTCGATAGTTTGTAAACACTACATTCCTCCCCAAGTCATAGATGTTAAATCACAGGTTCAAGGTTATTTAACATAATACACAATGGCGGTTTGCTTCAAAGTAACACAATGGCATGGTTCAGTATATGAAGATACTGGGAGGTATTCGGACCAGAAATTGGCAGGATAACACAGGTAGTTTGGCAATCATACACTGGCTTCTTATGAAAGTATAAAAGGATGTTTGACGTACGTATTGTGAAGAATGGCAATATACAGCATAGGTAATGAAGTACTGCAATATACAAGCGAATGAATCATGCACAATAGCATTTACATGTAAGTACCATCTCTCAGATATTGAGGGAGTCTACGATTGCGAGAAGGATAGCGAGGAACTGGGTCGCTTTCAACAAAATCATGTGCACTGTGTTCTTCACAAGTTGTTGTGTTATCATGGTCATATGTAAAATATGGGTGATCATTATCTGTATGTACATCATGTTGTGATGTTTTGTTTATTTTCTTAAAGAATGATGAATTTCTTGTCACTGTTTTGTGTTTGTTTTGTACTCTGATCATTGTGCCTTTTATGTGTGTAACAGTGAATGGTGTTGGATTGTAAGGAAGCATTAATTTGCCTTCTTTTTTTTCTTTCAAAAGAACCTTATCGCCAATTTGAAAATGTGATTCTTTTGCATGTGAATGGTTGTCAGCATATTTCTTCATTTTCAGTTTTGCTTTCTCATCTCTGTCACGAAGTTGTGTGTCTTCTTTCATGTCATCAACATGAGGAATAGTGATTTTTATTTTCCTTCCAAGTAGGAGTTCTGCAGGGCTCACTTGTGTAGTAGAATGAGGTGTAGCTCTGTAGTTTCTCAGAAATTGATGTAGATTACTTTTCCACAAGTTAGTTTCAGCATTCATGATTCTTACAGCTTTGTTGAGAGTTTTCATAAATCTTTCTGCTTCAGCATTTGCCTTTGGCCAATGTGGAGTGATTTTGCGATGAGTAAATCCAAGTTGTTTTGCAAAATTCTTGAATTCATAGCTGGTAAATGGTGGACCAATATCTGTTTTTAGGATGTCTGGTATTCCAAAACATGAAAATGTCTTTTCCAATACTGGAATGACTGAGGTTGCTTTTGTTGACTTGATTACTTCGACAATTGGATATCTGGAATATTCATCAATTAATACAAAAATATATTCTCCTGATGGAAATGGACCAGAAAAATCTAGACTGAGTTCTTTCCATGGACTTTTTGGCAGTTCTGACATTTGCAGTGGTTCATAGTTGTTGGTAACTGTAGCAGCTTGACAGTATATACAATCTTTGACTGTTTCTTCCACTGTTTTGTCAATTCCAAGGAACCATATGTGTTCTCGGAGGAGTTTCTTGGTTTTGACACTTCCTTGGTGTCCTTCATGTGCCAATTTAATGACTTTCTTTTGTAACATTTTTGGAATAACTATTTTTGTACCTTTTAGAAGGAGATCATCCTCTGTTACTACCAGTTCATTTCTGATTAACAAAAATGGTTTTAGGTTTGGATCATCCAAATTTGCTTTCCATTTGTTGTTTCTTGTCAATTCAATAACTTTCTGAACTACTTCATCTTTTTGCAAGGCTTCTTGTATGTCAGCTTTTGTCATTGCTGTTGGTATAGCTGATGTTGCAATGAAATTTATGTATAATTCAGTATCATTTGTTTCTTTGACAGAATGGTGAGTGATAGGATGTCGTGACATGTAATCTGCCAGGACGGTATACAACTTTGAAATTATATGGTTGCAATCTCAAATTCCATCTTTCAATTCTTGCTAGAGGTTTTGATGATGGGTTTTTGAATATCAATTCTAATGGCTTGTGATCTGTCACAAGAGTAAATGGTTTTTGTATTCCATACAAATACAAGTGAAAATGTTCACATCCCCAGACAATTGCTAAAGCTTCACGTTCTGTTTGTGAATATCTTTGTTCAACGGGTGTGAGCACTTTGCTTGCATAAGCCACAATATAGAGATTATTATCTTCATCTCTTTGAGTAAGGACAGCACCTAACCCAACTGGACTTGCATCGACTATCAACTCAGTTTCTTTTTGTTAATCAAAATAGCGTATGACTGACTTGTTTGTCAAACTGTCTTTCAGTTGTTGCAATGCTTCATCATGTTTGGAGTTCCACTTCCAAGTACAGTTCTTGTGTGTTAATTCTCTCAATGGTTGAGTGATTGTAGCATAATCTTTAATTAATCTGGAACAGTAGTTAGCTAATCCCAGTAAGCTTCTTACTTCTTGTACTGATTTGGGAGTTTCAGCATTTTTAATTGCTTCAATCTTTTTCTCTTGAGCATAGATTCCAGTTTTGCTCATAACAAATCCAAAAAATTCAAGTTTAGACCTGTTGAACTCACATTTTTTCTTGTTTAATGTAAGATTTTTCAGTCTCAAAATATTGAGTACAGCAGTGAGACTTTTATCATGTTCAGCTTTAGTTTTTCCAAATACAATGATGTCATCACTTACATTCAATGCACCTGGTATGCCTTCTATCAGTTGTTGTATGATCTTCTGGAATAATTCAGCAGCAGAACAAACTCCAAAGTTTAGGCGTTTCTATCTGTAAAGACCATCATGTGTAGAGAAAGTTGTGATGTATCTACTGTTTTCATCCAACTCAATTTGAGGATATCCTTTGTTTAGATTCAACTTGGAGAATACTATTGCTCCATTCAAACTGTGGATAATATCATCAAGTGTAGGACAGATGTGTCTTTCTCTGTGTATAGCTTTGTTAGCTTGTCGCATATCCACACAAATGCGAACTTCTTCTGGACTGTTTGGTTTTGGTGGAGTTACTATTGGAGAGACCCAAGGAGTAGGACCTGAAACTTTTTCAATGATTTCATTCTTCTCCAAATACTCTAGTTCTTTCTTCACTTTATCTCTGATATGGAACGGTACTCTTCTGTGTGGCTGTGCTATTGGTTGTACTGATTTATCAATGTGCAACTTTGCTTTGTATCCTTTGAGTTTGCCAATTCCTTCAAATCGGTCAGCGTATGATTCAAGGATATTTTCTTCAGCAGCCTTTACCATGGTGTTTGCAATTTCAAGCAAATGTAGCTTTTTTGATGTGCCATAACTCAACAAACAACCATGTTCACCTTTCACCACATACAACTTTGTATGGATTTTGAAACTTGCTGTTTTAACTTCAGCATGGATCTTCCCTAAGATTGGTAATGTTTTTTTCGCTCCATATACATGTATCTCTGTTTTAGTTTTCTCTAGTGTGCAATCTTTCAACTTTTTCAGATTTTTCACATCAATTATGTTTACAGATGCACCGGAGTCTATTACGAAAGGAATTTCTTGTTCATTCACTTTCAAGATCATGTGTGGTGTTTTATAGTTGACGCTCTTTACTTGACACATGGATACACATCGTGATGCTTCATCACTTTCATCTGAACTATAGATGTTTTCTGTATTTCTAACTTGTCTCTTGTTTTTGTTCATAAGACAACATTGAGGAAAATGATTGAACTTTCCGCAATTATCACACTTGTTTCCAAATGCTGGACAAGACTTGCGTCCGCGTGCATGAGGATAGTTTCCTGCACAGAAGTAACATTTTCTGTGTTTTGATTCTACATGCTTGTTTGAAGCTGTTTTGTTTTCTTCTGGAAATCTTTTCTGCTTGACTCTGGAGACCATTTCTTCATTTGCTGGCTCCGACTTGATTCGATTTGCTATGGCTGATGCATGTGATTCTGACGATTGCATAGCGTATGCCATATCAAGCAGTTCTGTGAGATTGATACCTCTTCTTTCAAAGGCTCTAATTCTCAACCTGTTTGCACTTGCAAATAATCTGATATTTGATCTCTTGGTCACGATCATGGAATTCACATTCAGCAGATAGGTTGCGAAGTCGTGAATAAAATTGATTCATGCTTTCATCCTCCAACTGTTTTGACTCACGAAACTTAAATACTTCATAGTCAGTATGTTTCTTCGGAATGAAATACTTATTAAGAGCTTCAAGAGCTTTGTCATAATCGTCAGCATCACCAGTGTCTGGTAAAGTTTCAAAAATGTCAAATACTTCTGCTCCTGCATAAACTTTCAAAAGAGATCTTTTCTTTTTGTTGTCTGTGACATCTTCGGACACAAAGAAATGTTCTAGACGTTTAACCCACTTCACCCAACGTGAACCTGTTGTTGACGGATCAGTTATGTCAAATATGGGTAGTCTATCAGACTTTGATGCAGCCATCTTGTTTTTGTTCGGCTTTTACGTCTGTATGTCTCTTTAACTTTCGAGTATAGTCGAGGTTATAGTTGTTTAAACTCGTTATCCTCGTCGCCAGTTATAGTGTTCCTCTGTCTAGTTCTGTGCTAAAGACTAGACATGACACCAGATGATAAGCAATGTGGAGCCAATAATATGAATTTGTGTATAAGCTGCTGACAGATGGCCACTGTTTCGACCTAAAAGGTCTCATCAGTGCAGCTGGTGTGACTATCAGACGACTTTGCTGACCAAACGGCCACCAGATGTATGTTTGATACTTCGTTATTGCTCGTTCGAATAGAATACCAATAGAATCCCTAGCATGTGGTTATCCGGTCACATGACGTATTGTTTACATAGAGATCATGTTACACTCAATAGTTTGTAAACACTACACTGATCTTACTTGCATCATTTTCACGAAGTAGTGTTGTCCCATTGTTTGTCCAAATATACTTGAAGACTTGTCTTTTTATGTGCTGCAAGCAAGTGTTGAATAATTTTCGGTTTTGTCTTGTCAAACTTTCTGTCATGAAAATATTTTGCAGGTTGGAAGTTGTTTCTTTGGAGTCGGGGAAATGCAGATTTGATTTGTTGAAAAATATTTAATTCCTGATTTTCCTTGAGATAAACTTTCAGTTATCGGTGGGGATTATTTTGATGAGCTGCTTGTTGTTCTCACAGGTATTCTGTGTGAGATGCCAGATCAGTTTTTTTAATCAATACTCCCATGTGTTTGGCAATTGCAATTTGGTCGGTGCATTCTTCTTTAGTTTGTGTTACTCAAAATATTTGTTTGCAAAAAAAAAAACAGAAAACAACAACAGTTGAACTGAAAGAAAAAGTATTAAAATTGCGAACATACATATTTAAATGCATTCTCTCCTGCTATGTTGTCCAAGGATATTTACTTCACTTTTGCTTCTTCAACATCTGTTTGCAATTTTAATACTTTTTCTTTCAGTTCAACTGTTGTTGTTTTCTGTTTCTTTTACAAACAAATATTTTTAGCCAAAATTTTCCTATTCCAACCTTATTGAAATAGACCTGGGGACACTGTGGATGGTTTTGTCTTGTAGGGGTCTCATAAGTGCAGTTGGTGACTGTGACTCAGGGCTAGCTCGCAGACTAGCCAGGAACAGATATTTTTCAACGTAAGTCAGTTGGGTACCCATAACTGGGCATCAAACAATATAGACAAACCACTGTGGAGCACATTATGCCCAAACAACTGCTTGGTATTCAACAGTATTATCAGTATCAAATCATATGGTTCGTTATGGCTCATATGCATTTTTCTTTACAATCAATTTTGCTTTAAACAAATTTGAACACAGTTTTTACTTCATGTATGGAGTTTAGGTCGGCATAAACTCAACGTGATAATCATAGGCGCCTAGTTTTCATTTTTCCAGGGGGGGCGGCTATATTATGACGTCATAATTTGTTACTATGACGTCATCAAGTATCAAAAAACTGTGTTTGAATTTCAATGTATGAGGCGTATTAACCAAAAGGGCGGCGTTAACGATAAACACACGAGATCGGTCTACGACACAACCAATAATTACCAGTTGGTATATCATACTGCGAGACTGATGTTGCAACAACCGATGTCAGTTACGTAAGCAAACTAGGTCATCATATTTTGTGTGCGTCGTGTAAGACACTTATTGTTTTTCGGTCTTTTGATCTTCGAACGTTACGAATGCGACGAGTTACATGGTGCGGACAGACGCGCGTAATAGCCACTCGTTTTCTTTTTTGAAAAACCTGGGGGGGCGCCGCCCCCCCTGCCCCCCCGGACTAGGCGCCTATGGTGATAATAAACAGTTCAAATTAAAAACCTGCATTTTGCGGCTGTTCAGCAATTCATGATATCACGTTTATAAACACCGCTGGTTCTCATGTTTAGAAATGTTCACGACAGGTTTTTGTGATGAAACCTGTATGAGACAAACAATAAAAGTTAAACAGAAATTATATAAAAAAAAAAAAATGTTACATTATAAGATTAATGTAGCAGTTAAAATCTGGAGCTAAACAAGAATTTAACTCGACCACAAAAAGTGGAAAAACTCACTAAAGTCCGACGAAATGGTGGCAATACAGATGTCCATGTGAGTATTGTGGATGTCAACTGATTGAACTTAGTTTACATGAAAACATTTTGTTGCCACTTTTACAAACAACCTCATCCACATCAATTGCAAAAAGTTCAGGGTTCTCCAATTCTATTTTGTTCCAATTTGATGAAAGTTTTGAAAATAATTTGGATTCTTCTGTGAATTGGTCGAGATACCAAGCAACACTCATGTGATAGGATGGGTTTGTGTAGTAAGGCTTGCAATGAAAATCCATGAATGCTTTATCCACGATCTGAACGACTTTATTCAGTTGTTGAATTGCAGGTTGCGCTGAAATCTGGAATTGTTTGCAAACAATAACAAACAATCTGATACCAAATCAAGACAAGAAATGCTGTCAAAAAAGTTTCACCCTTACCTTAAACCCACAAAATGATCTTGTTTTTTCATCGTTCACATAAATATTCAAATCATCAGATGATAATGTGATTGAAAATCTTCGAAACCGTTTTAAATTTTGTCTGGGACTCCACTAAAGGGTCTATGCAGTGGTGAGGTATGACATTAGTCCTTGAAATACTCACATGGAAATCATCCACAAGATGCCATGTCGATTCTATCAATTAATTCACAAACATTTAAAACTGTACACAATAATTTAAGCAGATAATTTAATACCTTTTTCTCTGCTTTCGAGTGTTTTTTCAACGTTGAATTTAAATTCATCCAAACTTTTTTTAGGGTAAGGTATGTAAACATACGTTGCCCAATTCCCGCGCTCATGGGGGAACGACCGGATTCGACCTCGGTGTTCCTGGGGTTTCAACGACTTGGTGTCTCCAAACCATGAAGAAATAGCTTGCGGCAAAGGCAAATTTACTTTGGTGCCAGCTTGATCTACTTGCGTAAATTGCTCGTCGTTATCGCTAAAATCAGAATCACTGCCGTAAGCGTCGCAAAGCGAAGCCAAGGCCGCCATTTTGACCAGAAATCAGTTTAAAACCGGCACCTTTAATCAAATATGAGGGAAAGCACCCGAAAAAACCATTGAAGTGTGCAAACGTCAACATCGGTATGAAATGCAACAGGGGGCAAACTCTGTTTCCCCTTACAATTACTAAACAGCTAAACTGTACTGACTGCAGTGGAAACATCACTGTTCGTTGGCGAGTTACTTTAATGGCGCGTTTGTAATGCTGGAAAGTGACCACGTGGTGTCGCTGTGCGTACATTTTCATCCCAGTGTTACGAACGGGAGACACTTAAACCACCTCACGGATGGGCGAAACGGGATTTCTCTGTTTCATGCGTGGCTACTCAACATTAGTTTTCACGAAGACTTTGCAATATTATAACTCTAATATTAAGTTTGTTTACGCAAAAACGTTGTTACACACTAAAGGCCCGTTTACACTACAGACGATTCCGTGTTTGTTTTATTGCGCGCGCGTGCTGAGTTGTGCTGGCATGGAATGTGCCGGTCTGAGCTGGGATGTGCTCGCTTTTGCTCGACGAGCATAAATTCGGACACAGTTGGGCACATTTCGGCACACATTAATGCGAGAGTGCAAGGCGACTGCTTAACCCTTTAAGCGAGGTGCTTTTTTTGATTAATTATCAATTCCGTTGTGATTGGCCTAGAGACATAAGGTTTTCAGCAACAGACAACTTGAAGCGTGAAGTTTATTGAAAAAAAAAAAAAATACATTCGCATTGAAATTTTTTGACTAATTAGTCTTTCATTTGATGATGATTATCATTATGAACAAACCAGCACAGCAGGTGGTCTGATTGCATGTCCAATTAAATGGCCAACTACCCGTTGGGAGTAACGCGAAACGTTCTACAGACGAATTGTGCGCGAGGGTCTCAGCTTTCGATCGGCGGTTTCCGTTTCTCTCCATGACGTCACAATGGCGAGATGTGCGCATGCAAATTTTGACTGTGGTGGTATTGCTGTATTTTTTGCGTACAAAACAACAAAATAGCAGGAAGAAATGTACATAACATGAAATAAACATTATGAGGGTGCAGTATAAAAAAAATAAAGAAAAAAATTATAATAAATAAGCAAAAAAAAATTTTTTTTTTGCCGAAGCATAAAAAACACCAATTTACAAAAAAATAGAACACCTTCATTACTTATAGTTACAGGTTTTTATTCTGGTTCCATAACACTGGTTTTGCTTTCCGGACAATAGACAATTGAGTAATTCTTTCCTCAGCATAACAATCGCCAATGGTTTTCGGAAGGGTATATCCAAAACATATCCACAAAAAGTTCAAAGATGATGATTTGGTCATGTCACAGTCACCTCTGTAACATCCCTGATGCATAATTTGCTATCAAAGCATCATATATTGAACCATATTCATGCAATTTGTTCAAGAATCAAAGGGTTGTGGGTGTCGTTGAAGGCGTGACTCAGTAAATACGATCGCTTCAATTTCATACAGCTGATTTTTTCCTTGTCTTTTTTTTAGAGTGTCTCTGTCATGTTGTGGCTAAGGCTTATACACTGGTAGTTGGCTTGTATATTCAATTATTCATATTCTTTTCTTTGCATAACAATCGCCAATTGTTCTCGGAAGGGTATATCCAAAACAGAACCACAAAAAGTTCAATGATGATGATTTGGTCATGTCACAGTCACCTCTGTAACATCCCTGATGTATAATTTGCTATTAAAGCATCATATATGGAACCATATTCATGCAATTTGTTCAAGTATCCAACAGTTGTGGGTGTGGCTGTGGGCGTCACCCAGTAATTAGGGTAGCTTAAATTTCATACAACTGATTTTTTTCCTTGTTTTTTTTCTACATTGTCTCTGTTATGTTGTGGAAAAGGTTTATATGCACTGGTAGAAGGCTTGTCTATTCAATTATCAATATACATTGATGTTATGCCTTCTTTTTCATCAACTTGCTGACATACACTACCAGTTGAACACAAAAAGAAACAAACAAAAAAAATCTTTTAGAAGTGCTGTCAAATTCATCTGCTATCAGTTAGCAAACGCCTGATCTGTGTTATAAAGTTTACAAGCCCTTTTACAAGCAATAACTAACAGTATAAGTAGGTTATACCAAAATAACTCCCTAAAATTTCAGTTTACTAGACAGTACCGTCGCTCAAAAATATCAAATGCAGCGACCGCAGCGACCCAGCTTTTTCGCTTCATTGCGTCTTGGTGTTCACACTGATTCAGTCAACAGTCGAATTATTTTAAAATTCGCACAATTTCGGGAGTTATGGAAATTTTAAATAGGGTACCTATGGCTTGGAAGCTATTTTAGTAGGGGTGGTTACATTTTTGGATATAAACTACTCCAAAACATGGAGTTATTGAACTGGAAAAGCGATGATTGTGTAGAGTATGAATTTGTATATGATTTTTGTGTTTTAATTTTTAGTCTAGCGTTTGTAGATAAAAAGTTATAGCTTCCTGAACTTAAACAATGAAAAATCTTCAATTGTTGATTATAGGGCGTGGCGCTTAAAGGGTTAAAAGGAGAGGACATATATTATTTTAGTTGTGGTTGTGTGATGTGACCGCGTTTGACATGTGAGCGATTGTTTTGAGCGTGTGAAATGGTGCCGTAACTGCATTACAAAGCGGTGTGTAGAACGGCGTCCAAGCGGGATGCTGCTGTGAAAAACCTTTGGTTCAATTATACCATCTTTTTTTTCATAATCTGTGCTGTTTGGTTCAACATACTGTAGTGTTACCTTGCGTCGCAAAAAATTACGTAAAAGCAGTACATGCCTTAACTATGTAAAACAGTACATGCTTTTTGTTAAAGAATACGTACAGCCAATAGCAACAACTTCAATTTGTACTTATAATAACGCTGGCGGGGCCGAGAAATGCAAGGCAAGATTGACATCCTTAAAAAATTATGAACGTAACTTGTCACTTTCACTTGTCGGTTTCGTGTTCATTACAGGGAAATCCCCGTAGTCGTGCTCGATTATTCCAGTAGTGTAAACACCGTGTGTCCCAGACTGTGCTGTACCGTGCCATACTGTGTTCGTGTGTAAACGGGCCTTAAGAGCATATTGTTTTTTGGTAGATTTGGCAAAAGACCGAGAATTTTGATACTTTAGGACGTGTGTAGCATTGCCGAAGCACGTCGTGCACGAAACAAACATTTCGTTGATGGAATATGTTTTGCTTGCTTTTTAACATACCTCTATACAATGCCTTGATAACTATTTTAGTTCAGAAGGAATGATATTTCCAACAAACATGTCTGAAAAGCTATTTCAACCATATCACGACGAACCGGGGAAATCCCGTTTCGCCCGTCCGTGAGGTGGCAACGTTGTGTTGATTCACAATTATTGACAGACATTGTAAATACTTTCACCAGTTTTGATAAAGGCTTGAAATCGTAAATAACAGGAAAGTAATTATTCCAAACCGACTTTATTCCACAAATCCTTACATTTTCCATGTTAGTAGCGAAAACTTCACCATTTTGCATGTTTGTTATCATCATGGTATTTGTAGGGCGTTACTTAAAACGTCTATACTAACACTGCCATATATCTGACTCCTGATAAATGGGCTGCTATCAAACACAAAGTCAATCGATCAGTTTAATATATAATAAACAAGCGCACGAGGATTAACAATAACACGTTACAAACCACGCGCACAAAAAGTCTCTGTCCTATATGTCCTTTGTCCTCTGTACCTTCGTATCTTTTTTACGCAAAAGACATGTGGCCTATATAGAAAATACCAGGTTATTTAAGTTCGGATTACCACGTGACTCATTTAAAAAGGCGGCTTGTTGCTGGAAGTGTCAACGAACGAATAGCACGTTCGCCGTAAATGAGGTAAACTTGGTTTGCAGCGTGATTATTATCCGACGTTAATGAAAAAAACGGTTGATGCCAGAAAAACACAACGTAATAATTGCAATTATGACGTCGACACTACTTATTATTACATTTTGTGTGTTTCGGATGCCACTTCTTCCATAGAATTATGTCAACGTGTCAATTAGATATTGACAACATATTCCGTTTTATCATTCCTTGTATATCATGTCGTTGTTGTAATATCGCATGCAACCGTTTCCATGCTTTATGTTGATAATCCATGTAAATATAAACATTGATCCATCAGATTTGAAAGTTGATTTCTGATTCGAGGATGTCAGTAAATTTGATTCAGTTCAGTTTGGCTTTCTCTGATAAACCCCAAAAATGCAGTCACGCCAATTCACCGCAAATATTTACAGAAATGCGCGGATATCCCTGTGCCATTTCACCAACTTATGGGAAAGGTTTTATGTGAGGGTAAATTGTGTAACAAGGTTTCTTGTCAACACCCAGGTCCTTATTGAAACCCAAATGATGACGTTACGGCCGTGGGCGTTCGAGTGGCGTCTGTCACGTGTTTTATTTGTGTTGTTGTTTTTGTCTGTTCAGTTACCTGCCTACCTCTGCGCACACCTTGCTGCAACTCATTCTTACTTGTCACTGATGATGAACACAGTGGTGTTTGAAACGTTTGCTTCGGCATGAGTAGCATACTAGCTTTGGCTTTCCTTTACAAATCATTTTCTTGTCGCCTCCCAAGGTTAGACCTTATACACTCTTGTGTAATAAACAAACTTAACACAGCAGTTTGTGGAGGACACAGACGCGTCTGATGCGTCTGCCGGTTGCATTCCATGGAAGAATGTAGATGGCATGGAGAGAGTGAAGTTTTGTAGAATTGTTCACAGGAATTTTGATAAAAATTGAATTACAGAAGTAGACCTTGATTTGACTTGTCGAGTTAGGACCGCCTCTTGTCTACGCAATCGGGTCAAAAAAAGTATTTTGCCCCCAGGTCGGAGATTATTTTAGTGAAAAAGTCTTCAAAAGTGTCGATTGGTTTGTGAAAAAGTAAATCACAAAAACCTCATGCAATTTGCAATTCAATGTTGTCCCCAAGCCTTTTTCTGTGCAATGGTAAAAACCATTTTTGTCGAGAAAGTTGCTTTGGTTGCCCCCTGGGAGTTGTTACTGCTATCCTATAGGGCATAATATCCTCCTGAAGGCTCCTCAGATCTTGCTGTGTTTTGTCCAATGCAGCTGTAATTATTGTTTTTTTTTCTTTGAATATTTAGTACTAGTGTGCCTTCATAGGTCATAAGCCGCAGGAAATGTTTTTGAAAAGGGTTTCCACCTTCGCGACCCATCAGCAAGTCTGCCAAGAAAGTCTCGGTCTGACATCATGTTGGTTCGTATCGTCATCACTGTTTATTTCTTGCATCTAACTAAGTTCTAAGACCAAATGCATGGACTCTGAGACGAAACTGCGATCTCTGTGATCCATGAGACCACATGTTAGGATCTAGGAGACCAAATGTTGTAACCCAAGAAACCACATTGCGATCTGAGTTGGACCGAATGTTAGGATCTGTTTATTTGTGGAAAGTGTCGCAAATATATAGGAACATATCAAAGACGAGGCGGAAACAAAGAGATAATTGCTGCGATTACGCGACAAAGCAGACTAAGAAGAAGTAGCGAAAGATGAATGACGTAACGCAAGTGAGATAACCAGCGATGGCGTCAGAAAGACGGGGTATAAATGTAAAAGAGTAGAAAACAGTTTTGAAAGTTTAAACAAAATATTAAAATGTTTCAAAGCATGACAAGCCGAATTTACATTCTTTGGCAAAAACGCAAGTTACTCAGTATGTGTATTAATGCTGAAAAGCCTCAAAACTTTAAACAAGAAATCCAAAGCTAATATGCTGCTATACATTATGTGCAAACGTTTCCATCATCAGTGCAACTTGAAAAAGAGTTGCAACCAAGAAAGCGCTGAGGTAGGCAGGCAACTGAACGGGCGAAACATAACAAAACTGCAGGGACTCATGTTTGCAGAAAGAAAACACTCCCGACTCCAATGACTATCAAAAGAATATTTGCCACGAACTACCTTTACAACCTTTCAATTAGAACAATAATACATACCTCAGACCACTACACGTAGGCGCTCAATGCAGCCTTCTCCCCACTTGTCAAAGTCTACCCTCTGTCATAGTCTGCGCTTAGCTTATTCTCTTTTCGCTCCCCTCTTAGCTTATGGTCGTGGCGATATTTATATCGTGGTCGAAATGAGGAAAAAATATTAATATGGACAGGATTATTAAAACGTCGATTTGATTATTGAACCCAAAGCTGATTTCCATATGTCAGAGATTTACCCATATGTGTGGGAGAAGCGAAGCGATTACCTCGAAATACCATATGCATGTATACGCGGCGGAAATACAGTTTGTCACAATTAACAAAGAATAATATAAAGTTTTGCTGCAGGAGTCCCCCGGTTCGAAAATGTTTGCCGGGTGGTTGTAAGGTGTTGTACGTGCGTCATGGATTAGCGTGCTGAGGTTGAATCATTCCGAACATCTTCATCAATCGTAGCATTTAAGCGTACACTTATGGAGATCGTTGAAAGGTTGTCGTAATCTGTACAGATACTCGAACAAACAATTTAAATTTCCTTGGCCCAAGTTTCTACATAGGTTTGGCGCGTTAATATGACTTGTCTGGTATACTTCAATTTTTACGTGACAAACAGCTTCGGTTTTGTTGCAATGAAGCAAGTGACATTTAATTTAAGCGCAAAACAACAAGGACAAAAACCTGAGAATAATATACAAATAATAATAGCTTCGCGTATTGTCATGTGTCAAAAGTTCGAATCAACAGTGAAAAAATATCAAACATGTCTTTAGTAATTTCCAGGAATGGCATTTGATACAGTCCACTAATCACATTAAATCAAATCATGTTTATTTTGCAATAAAAGCAACTACGCGTAAGAACAATATACAAAGAAATTAAATGGCATGGGCACCGATAAAACCATAAAGGTTATGAGCAATGCATGACTTCAGGCTCAGTTAACAAGTGTATGGCGTCTGGTCACTTGCGAAGTTGAGGCGTCAGTTGCGCCGTGTGACTAGCAGTCATGTGCTGCTCTTCGGACTCGTTGTCCGGTATAGTGAAAGAGATTTGTGCATTGAGTGAATGCGTCGCGACCAGCGCGATAGCCCTGTGATTGCTCACTGAAAACACCATTCTGTATAAATGTAATTATCCTGTTGTTTTCCTATTGACAAGTTGATCAATTTATACAAAAGTTTACGTTTTGGAATTAAACATGACAACAGCAAATCTAAAATCATTGTTATACCGTATCCTACATCACAGACAACAAATAGGGTTATCCGCTGATCTTCTGGCATAAACGTGTGGTATTTTACGACATTTCGTCTGCCATGCGGCGAGACTTCATCAACAGGAATTTCAGGATTATCCACGTCCGATTTTAAGTCAATTTCGAGTACTTAGTCCCGCAAGAAGCCGTTAGTCCCGCAATAAAAAAATTTTTAGTTATATCCGCACGACATTATATGAGGTTGGCATAACATGACGTAACCATTAAAATGCTGGTTAGGCATTACCTAACAATGATCCACATTTACTTGCGTTATGTCAGAGATTTTCCCCATATGTGTGGGTGAAGCAAAGCGATTACCTCGAAATAACATATGGGCATGTACGCGACCTAATTACGATACACAAAGAATAACAAAGAATAATATAAAGTTTGATGCAACACTTCAGAACTTAATTTGGGGGATTTCATACTGATACGGATCCCATAGTGTTTAATACAGATTAAATACAGAGTGCATATAATACAACTAACACTAAAAATTGGGATGGTGCCCTCAAAACCATTGGAGCGTGCAATAAATTGACTTTGTAGATTCAAATAATTGTGGAATTTCAGATAAAATAAATATATAGATCACTCCATTCAATCTCTTAACGATTATATTTTGGCTGAAATTAAAGTAACAATTATTTCCTATATCTAAAGTTAAAAATTGTGGTTATTCCCCTGCGTGGAGTTTTTCAGCGATAAAAGGAGTTGAAGAAAGAAAAGTTTAAAATTTTCCCCGATTCCACGTTCGTATAATGAATAACCTTAAAGTGTTTCTCAACACCGTTGATCGAACTCTTGATGTAAGGACGACTTTGGAAAGATATCGCGCTGAAAAATATGGTAAGTGTCTAGAGCAGAAAACTCTTAATATGGTAAGTTGTCTAGAGCAGAAAACTCTTTGCTACGGAACTCCGATATAAATTTGTGAATATATTTTTCTCCGGCATATTTATAAGTTTTTTGCATATGCAGAACGGCAGATCTTATTAGCAGCAACTCGACAGACTGTAAGTTTGCAAAACAATAATTGACAAAATTGAGCAACAACTGCAAAGCTCCCAAATCACTGTAGCAATTTTACACAACATAAGTTTAATTTCCTGCCATATCTTCACAGACCTCCTATGCAGACCCCAGTTTGGAACCTCGGTCTAGAGTGCATCTTTTTAATATTCTTCTTTATTATTACTTTACACAATATTTTGGTAAAAACTCTTTGGTCTTTGTTTCAACCGAATTTGAAATGTTTAAACTGTGTTAAATAAACATGAAAAAATGAACGTGTGTTACGTTTCAGAAAGCTTGCTACAGCCATGGGTAACAGAAAGACATAACAGCAAGCAAAGTCAACTAACCACAAAAGAAGAACCAACAGTTGAAAAAAATGTAAAGCTTCAAAAAGAAATTGTAAGTGCCGACAGCATGCTTCAAAAAGCTAAATTAATTCGAGAAACTGGTGGAGAATCATCAAAACGTTCCTCTTCTGCCCCAACCCAGTCAACAAAACAAGAATGCAGATTATGCACGAAAGGAAACAGCCCCATGCATAAGGTGTTTATGGTGAAAACAAACAAACAAAGCATTGGCCATGCGCCCGACTCATATATCAAGATGAAAACCTGATCGGGATTCGTGCCCAGGACATCCTGGGTTCAAATCCCGGTGTGGTAAAAAAAAGAAAGTAACTAGATTCTTAACGTCATACCTCAAAGGAGGGCAAATTCACACAGTAGGGGACAATTTACATTACATCAAATCTCCAAGTAACTGATAGAGACGGACTTAACACTGAATGTATTAAATTTGAGGCCATTTTATCCCAAAACCATCAAATGTGGTTGTTAGCCGTAATATTGTGTTCATCATTCTGGAAGCAATGGTAAGTGATCATCATTACAGGCAAAACTACTTCGAATCTGATGAACGTCATACTCTGAAAAAACAAAATATCTGTAAGATGCGCCTTCCTGTGCTCCAGCTAGCTTCACCAAAGCAGATACAACAATAACCAATCCATTGATATATATATATATATGTGTGTGTGACCAAATCAACCAGTGGGAAAGAGTGTTTGGCAACTTGTTACCTCTGTGCACATCTTTTAGGTGGGGCGAAAAGTAAAATTTAGATTATGGCGACCACAGTGTTCGCCTGTGCATCGAAGCGCGTCATTGCCTTTCTCGTGTTGCGGTTGCCGCCTCATGAACGAGTGTTTTGCTTGTCTCAAGTTTGACTGCGCAACTTAATAAAGCATCAACCAATTTGAAACCAAATCGATTGAATCTGTATCTTCCCCTGCCTAAATATACAGTTGATTGGTTGATTAACCGGTGCAAGAAGTGCTTTGTGTATGACCCGTTAGTCTTGAAATGGGCGTTGAGCTGTACGGTTGTTTTTAGTGTCGGGCGTTTACTGGAATTTTAAAGTTTGGGCTTCGCAGCCAAGGCATTGCAGCCGAGCTGGATCAACCACTTTTCCAGACAAGTCGGAGCGAGATCTTAAAAATCAAGCTCCGGGTGAGGTTTGAACTCACGACCCTGGGCTAACCAGGCCCAACGCTCTACCAACTGAGCTACAGGAGCTCAGTGGCTTCACGAGGTATATTGTGGCCAAGGTACACTGATGCGCAAGCGCACAACTTGTCATGCGACCTTCACATACGTAGAGGATCTCCACCACCGTAATCAGACAACGCAGAAGTAATATCACGCTTTCACTGCCCCCCAAGTGAGAAGATCCTGCCTTGCTATGCGAAAGCATGTATTACTACTGGAATTGTATGTACGTTTTATTGTCGTTTTTAACATTAGTCCGTTTAATAAAGTCAGGCGCCCATTTAGTAAAACCAGTGCAACTCCATTTGCCCCAAAACAACAACCACATTCCTTCACGCCTCACTACAAACTTGTATTGACTTTACGCTCAGCGCCTACGAAGAATTTCCCCACTTTTTGCAGTTTTGTGTCGTGACGTCAATTGTGTTGCCAACGTTCTATAGGATGTTGAGCGATTGTAGTCATTATATTAATATTAGACAAAGCATTAAAAGGTTTAATTTTTGGTATCTGAATAGTTGCGCATGCAAGAGTTTGTTTGAAAGCAGAGGATTAGGAAAAGAAGCAACGCATAAGTTCTTTAATATTAGCGATCCGTCATCCGCCTGGTTTTGTTAAAGTGAGAAAAGAAATTCACCTGAAAACCAGGAGCAAGATACGAAAATATTTGTGTGTGATATTTTATTTGAAAATGTACATGCAAAACTTGTATATTCAAGCGACTTTTTCCACCGTCTTTCATCCAATTCAGAAGTTAGGTTTTCAACATATTTGATTCGTCTCAATTCAGTGTCAACCATTGGTATTTAGACAGAAGTACCTCAGGTGTGATTGGGTCCTTTGGAAATTCAAAGGTCTCCGGCAACTTGAAGAAGGTTTTAAGCAAGTCACAGTTGCGTCGTGATTACTGCTTGGAGTTTGCTCGGGTCTGTGTGGTTAGAAACGCAACGTTATCCAGTTCAGATCAAGCTTGTATTGCAGCTGACCATGGTTTAATGTCACTTGTGCTTGGACAAGTTATAACTGATAGAGTTGAAGGTGAAGTTTAAACCAAGTAGAGATGCCAGATGTAATTTGCGATGGATAACTCGCCTGCAAAACTCGTTTACAAGAATATGTGTTTCCTTTGTTATCAGAAAACAACTTTAATCATAAACAAATATTCTCAACACTTTCTGTGCGGCTGACTTGTATCTACATCAAATCATCTTTAGCGCATTATGCTAATTGACGAACAAGTACTTCAAAATTGTTTTTTTTAATGAGGTTGGACATTGGTTTACGTCGAGACCAAGCGGTCCACGTAATGTGTGCGTGATCGGCGCGTGTCTAGGTCGACGCATTGCGATCTCTGAAGAATCATGTGACTTGTGGCAGGTGCCTTTTTACAACGGGTGACGTAAGAAGTCAAGGGCAAGTGACTTTTGTGTCGCAACTATTGATAAATCAGTTTGTCCTAACAAAGTTTTGTGGTGTATTTGGCAACGATGTACATAACAACAGCATTCTTTTCATTGCGTTCGTTTACTGATGTTGTTGAGACCTCAGTAGACGGGACAATGCAGTTATGCGCAATTAACAATCAACGAACTCACGCACTGAGCACTTCCTTGCATAATTGCTGGCCGCACTGAAAGTTATACATTAAGTAACGTAACATTGGTCAACAGTTTAAGGTTGGATTATGCGAAACTTTTATTTAAACTCCACATTTAAACATTTGCATTATTTTCATGTTTGTTTCATCTACGCAGCATAAACGTGTATTGATATTCGCCAGCAGGTCTCAGTGAATCTTCCATATTTTCAGTGTAGTTGTTAATTAGGTAATTTTGGTGCAAATTTAACGTTGACGTTTACTTTGTTAATTTCCATGTGATGACTGAGCAACTATTTACAGATTTTCAAAGTCTAGCTTGTTTGACAATGTTGAAATTGATTTTGTTTGGAGTTTTGTTGGTCGGCCATCTTGTCATAACTCACCAACAACAACAAGTATGCAGAGTTGTTTGTGACGGACAAGAACAAGGATCAGAGATAGAACATTCTGGCTTGAAAGGTGGCAGAGGAGAGACAGGAAGACCAGGAAAGATGGGACCACGTGGACCTCAAGGTCACCGAGGTGAAAAGGGAGACCAAGGACCTGTGGCTGGCAAAGAAGATTTGATGAGACTTGTTACAGGTATAAGATTCTTCTCTAAACAATTCTCGACAAAATATATAGTTGGATAGGGAAACTTTAACAAACCAAGCAGTACAGATAGATATTTGATACAAACACAGCAGTACAACAAATCCCCTACACGGTGAACTGTCATAAAATCATATTTTCGAGAATTCATCGAAGATTTTATTCACAGAGTTGTCGAACAGAGTGGATCAACTGCAGAGTGAGCAGAACCGCACATCGAACAGTTAAGTTTATGCACTTAACATTTAATATCCACTCACACATCGAACATTATATTCACAGAGTTGTCGAACAGAGTGGATCAACTGCAGAGTGAGCAGAACCGCACATCTAACAGTTAAGTTCATGCACTAAACATTCAATGTCCACTCACACATCGAACATTATATTCACAGAGTTGTCGAACAGAGTGGATCAACTGCAGAGTGAGCAGAACCACACATCTAACAGTTAAGTTCATGCACTTAACATTCAATGTCCACTCACACATCGAACATTTTATTCACAGAGTTGTCGAACAGAGTGGATCAACTGCAGAGTGAGCAGAACCGCACATCTAACAGTTAAGTTCATGCACTTAACATTCAATGTCCACTCACACATCGAACATTATATTCACAGAGTTGTCGAACAGAGTGGATCAACTGCAGAGTGAGCAGAACCGCACATCTAACAGTTAAGTTCATGCACTTAACATTCAATGTCCACTCACACATCGAACATTATATTCACAGAGTTGTCGAACAGAGTGGATCAACTGCAGAGTGAGCAGAACCGCACATCGAACAGTTAAGTTTATGCACTTAACATTTAATATCCACTCACACATCGAACATTATTTTCACAGAGTTGTCGAACAGAGTGGATCAACTGCAGAGTGAGCAGAACCGCACATCTAACAGTTAAGTTCATGCACTTAACATCCAATGTCCACTCACACATCGAACATTATATTCACAGAGTTGTCGAACAGAGTGGATCAACTGCAGAGTGAGCAGAACCGCACATCTAACAGTTAAGTTCATGCACTTAACATTCAATGTCCACTCACACATCGAACATTTTATTCACAGAGTTGTCGAACAGAGTGGATCAACTGCAGAGTGAGCAGAACCGCACATCTAACAGTTAAGTTCATGCACTTAACATTCAATGTCCACTCACACATCTAACATTTTATTCACAGCTTTAGCGAACAGAGTGGATCAACTGCAGAGTGAGCAGAACCACGCATCTAACAGTTAAGTTCATGCACTTAACATTCAATGTCCACTCACACATCTAACATTTTATTCACAGCTTTGGCGAACAGAGTGGATCAACTGCAGAGTGAGCAGAACCGCACATCTAACAGTTAAGTTCATGCACTTAACATCCAATGTCAACTCACACACCGAACATTTTATTCACAGAGTTGTCGAACAGAGTGGATCAACTGCAGAGTAAACAGAACCACAAATCTAACAGTTAAGTTCATGCACTTAACATTCAATGTCCACTCACACATCGAACATTATATTCACAGAGTTGTCGAACAGAGTGGATCAACTGCAAGGTCAACTGAGTAACACTTCCAACAGTTGAGTTTTACTTTATTTAAATATAAATCTTACATATGTGTCAAATTCTGAAAACCTTTGCCCGTAAGTCACGTCATGACTCGCTTCTGCCCTTAGCGGTGTAGATTGCTGAGACATCTACACCACTAGGAGCAGAAGCGAGTCATGACGTGAGTTACGGGCAAAGGTATTGGCAAACCCAACATATACGTCATCACGTGCGAATCAGAGAGGGTTCCATCTGGCACCGGTATATTCTGGTCATAATCAAGGTCGTGCAAATATTGTGGGCTTTTCACCGCCTACTTGCTTGTGAATGAGTTTAACTCAATACTTCTGCCAATCTGATGAGTTTTAACCGTCTGCAGATCTCCAGATTCTCATATATACTGTTTTGCCGGTTTCCTGTAAAGCTTCAGATATTAAAGGTCGCCAACATCTCGTATCGGGAGAAGAAGTTTACTGTGAAGATGGATGGCAGGTATTCATACTGTGGTAAATATCACTAACACAGGGGTGGGCAATCCCTGGCACCAGCGCTAAGTTGGTTAAGCGAGGTGATTATGCACGCCAAGTAATTTCCGATTTCACACTACAATACTTAACCATACGCCCGGGATTGTGTTGTTTATAAAGGTCAGGAAATTACACACGAAAGTGAAAAGTCATATATTGACATGGAGGTCATCTAACTTTTTTAGACCAATTTACCGAAAATCAGTGTCAAGTGTTTTACTTGATAAATACCAGGTGTTCCAGCGTCGTTATGATGGATCTGTGAGTTTCGATAGAGATTGGGTGGATTACAAGAACGGGTTTGGGGATCTATCAACAGAATTTTGGATGGGTTTGTATTCCAATAAAGCAATCCTTAACTAAGTACAAATGTTGCAAAACTTTGCGTAATAGTTTGTTTTAGTTTAAAATGTACCGCTGGCATAAAATATACGTGCTGTATTTTACGACGTTTCGTCTGCCATTCAGCGAGACTTCATCAGGTATTGATGTCGCAATTTCAAAGTAAACTGCACTAAAACATGCAGGGGCACAAAAAAGGACACGTTAACACCGCTTGTCAGATCACGTGGCAGAGGCAAAACACGAAACACTGCGGGAGGCGCAACAGTTACAACAAATTGTTATAAACTGCCGGAAAGTAAACACATTGTTCTTTGTCGTTGACGCATCCACTGTTTTTGTGAATGTGGATCGACTCAAGAATGCTAAAATAATCGCTCCTTTTGTTGGGCAATAGTCCACACCATGTGAAAAACTCACGCGAGTTTGCAGTCGAGGTACGGAGCTTACGAGTGGAGCAACATGACAGCATGGTATCCTTTGATGTGGTGTCATTGTTCACCAATGTACCGGTATCCCTAGCAATCACCACTGTTATGGCACGCTTAAAATATACTGGCAATAACCCGTAAGGATGAAACGCCCACTAGCGGAACAGTTGTTATTCCCTTCGTCCCTGGCCTTACCGAAACATTGCGAAGATTGATGTCGGATTAGGCATTAAAATCTATACTAAGCCCCATACAACGATAGGCAATCTAATATCATGACCTATTGCTACGGAAGCTTCCGAGCCAAAGGGAATGGTCTGTTTAATACCATGCAAATATTGTGATGGTATATACATCGGCGAAACTAGAAGGGCCTTTAAGACGCGACTGAAAGAGCATCGCCGTGATGTCGCATCGAACGATGCCAGCAAGACTGCGTTGGCCAAGCATGCGGTGACACTGCGACACGAAGTTGCCTTCGATAAAGCCCTTTCCAAGTTCTGGAAAAGGAGTTGGACCACACCAAGCGGCACTTTCTTGAATCGCTTTACATTCACAAAAACAGTGGATGCGTCAACGACAAAGAACAATGCGTTTACTTTCGGGCAGTTTATAACAATTTATTGTAACTGTTGCGCCTTCCGCAGTGTTTCGTGTTTTGGCTCTGCCACGTGATCTGACAAGCGGTGTCAAGGTGTCCTTTTTTGTGCCCCTGAATGTTTTAGTGTAGTTTACTTTGAAATTGCGGCATCAATACCTGATGAAGTCTCGCTGAATGACAGACGAAACGTCGTAAAATACAGCACGTATATTTGATGCCAGAAGAGCAGTACATTTTAAATTGCAATATGCCCGTGGCAGCAACAGGAGTTCCAGGTTTGTTTTGCTGAACACATTGTTATAACTTGTACACACCCAGTTTATATACAGGGGAACTAAACAACACGTTTCAAGCAAGCTACGTAACAATCCTAGAGTCAATATAACAGTATCAGTTAAACCAATTTAAATTCCAGTGTTTTCAGCAATATTATTACAACCAACAAATTTTATCAGGTTTGGAGAAACTGCATCAAATCACCAGTGCGTCCACTAGATGTCGCCTTCGTGTTGACCTTCAGGATTTTTCCGGAGGTCAAGGTTTTGCCGAGTATAGGTAAGAATATGACGTATTTAACGTTTTCAATTTAATGCCATTGTTCCAACGATAATTTACCTGATGCTGCCAGGTCGTCATAACTAACAATATCTTAAAAGTCATTAGGGGAATACCCCCCTTACTACTTCAGATTCACAAAATTTGGGATTTAAGTTTGAAGCAACACAGAATATTCTTGCTGTGTTTCAATGCATTTACTCGGTTCGGAATAATTATGAAACAAAAAGTTTAGATACCGCACACACATAGGGATGGTAATCAACTCGTAACGACCCCACATCACCGCTCTTGAGGTTTACGAGATCGCTTGGTCGCGGATTGCCGGGACTGAGCTCAGTGGGGCTCGGATTGGGTCGAACGTCACCTTTTTGCGCTTAGAGAATGTGGCTGCAGAAAATTTTCTTTCCCTTGATTCCAAATCTTCTGAAGCGTATAGGCATATGGAAGTCAGTTCAAGCGAAATTAACCACGACCAAACCGTTTGACAATTGATGACAGCAATTCAGTGAATAATTGTGCTGTGTCCCGCATCGATATATGGGATCAAATGGTTATTATATTCTCCATCTAACACCCATGCATAATCCAGTGTTTGAAATTTCGATTTTCTGCCCAACATGCTCGGCTCCCAATGTTTTGAATGAGGCAACAAAAATCCCGTAATCGCGACGTGTAAGACGCTGACACAACTTGATTGTCAGTGTATAAGTTGTATAGTGTAAACACTCTGTGTTCTCTTTGCCCACCCCTGGGTTAGCTGCTGGTCGTTGCGTGGTTGATTGGATATTGTTGGGTCTCTATGCAAGAAAATGGGTGCATTGGCCTGCAGAGTTAATTCCTTAGGCCAGTGGTTCTTACCCGTGGGAAATTTAAAGGTTGTAGGTGGATAATTAGTCGGCACCGAAATACACAAAAGTAGTCGGAAAAGAAATATAATGATCTGTATTCACTGTGTGTTGAACACTTATTGGTAATTGGTAATGCCATGCGGTAGAAAATGTTAAGAAAGTTTAAAAGATATAGCGCAAAATAAAAAAGGTTAAGAACCACTGCCTTACAACCCAAAAATTTCCCACGGGTAAGAACCACTGCCTTAGGCGACAGTGTTGCAGGAAAGTCTGTTGCCCAGATAAGTTTATGCGGTCGTTGTTGCCCAACTTCTTGTGGTAAAATCTTGAGTGCCAAATACTGACCTTTGCCAAAACGTTGCATCTTGACTGGAAAGTTAGATTTATCAGCTTTGTTCTTCAGCTACAATAAAACCTCTTTGTAATCGCCTTAAATAAACGTTTAACCGAGGCACACGTACCCTGCCAGTGACGTAGGATCAGAAATATTAAGAAACTCTGTCGCAAACAACATAGTTAAATGTGGGTTACAGAATAGTCTCGGCAAAAACTCATCTAACTTTTGCTTCTCCTGTAAGATATTCCAAATACATCTTGCAATGTCAGCATCGTATGCTTGATTGACATCTTATTTGAATGGAACAAGTTTCAGGTTGCTTAAAAATGGACCTCAAGTCGTTTGTGAACTTAAAGTTGAAAAATAACTGGGTTTCCTTCTCAAAACTTCTGATCCCACCTTGTGTTTATTGCTTAGTTGACAAATAATTATCCCACACAACACAACACAATGTATGACACATGTCGTTTATTACGTCATAAAGGGTTTTATGTTTAACAATCATTTCCATGAGCAACAAACCAATGTAAGCGGATTGATTTAAAACAACAAATTATCCGTTGTTATTTAAATTACTTTGCATTAAATTAAACATTATGACATTGTTGTTTTCAGTACTTTCAGCATTGGCGATGAAGGAAGTTCTTACACAATTACTATATCCGGATATTCGGGGGATATATCAGATTCCATGTTTGGGCACCACAATCTAAACGGGATGAGATTTTCAACTCTCAACAGAGACAATGATGCGTGAGTAATAATGATACAACGTGTCTGATTATATTTCTGTTTTACTAACGAAGTAAATCGAGTTGTTTTAATAAAGATGAAATGCATTTCCTCAAATAGTTGATTTTCGTTGACAAAGTTAACCGCCTACCCTAAATCAACAATTGCAAAAATCAATTGCTCTGAAACAGGGGGTTGCGTCAAAGTTTTAGTTAAACACAAAATTTAACTGAGTTTAAATAAGTTGTAACACAGAGTTGTTGACAACCGACTTAATTATAATTGCAGGTATGGAGGTAATTGTGCTGCGATTTATGGTGGAGCTTGGTGGCATCGTGGTTGTTCATATTCCCACCTCAATGGTCCGTGGTCGAGAACTTCTACTGATGTCAACACTATGAGTTGGTACTATTGGAAAAACTCAATGGGCGGAATAATGAGTTCTAAGATGAAAGTGAAATGCGAATAATTGTTGGGGAGGTTTAAAGTGACGAAAATTAACATTGCGTCGTTGGTTACCATGGCAACGTTGTGTTGATTTACAATTATTGACAGACATTGTAAATACTTTCACCTGTTTTGATAAAGGCTTGAAATCGTAAATAACACGAAAGCAATTATAGCGAACCGAATTTATTCCACAAATCCTTACAGTTTTTGTGTTAGTAGCGAAAACTTTGCCATTTTGCATGTTTGTTATTATCATGGTATTTGTTGGGCGTTACTTAAAACGTCTACACAAATAATAACACTGACGTATATCTGACTCCTGATAAAAAGGCTGCTATCAAACCCAAAGTCAATCGATCAGTTTAATATATAATAAACAAGCGCACGAGGATTAACAATAACACGTTACAAACCACGCGTACAAAAAGTCTCTGTCCTATATGTCCTTTGTCCTCTGTCCCTTCGTATCTTTTTTACGCAAAAGACATGTGGCCTGTGTAGAAAATGCACACCGGGTTATTTGAGTTCGGATTACCACGTGACTCATTTGAAAAGGCGGCTTGTTGCTGGAAGTGTCAACGAACGAATAGCACGTTCGCCGTAAATGAGTTAAACTTGGTTTACAGCGTGATTATTATCCGACGTTATTGAAAAAACGGTTGATGCCAGAAAAACACAACGTAATAATTGCAATTATGACGTCGACACTACTTATTATTACATTTTGTGCGTTTCGGATGCCACTTCTTCCATAGAATTATGACAACGTGTCAATTAGATATTGACAACATATTCCGTTTTATCATTCCTTGTATATCATGTCGTTGTTGTAATATCGCATGCAACCGTTTCCATGCTTTATGTTGATAATCCATGTAAATATAAACATTGATCCATCAGATTTGACAGTTGATTTCTGATTCGAGGATGTCAGTAAATTTGATTCAGTTCAGTTTGGCTTTCTCTGATAAACCCGAAAAATGCATTCACGCCAATTCACCGCAAATATTTGCAGAAATGCGCGGATATCGCGGCGCCATTTCACCGACTTATGGGAAAGGTTTTATGTGAGGGTAAATTGTGTAACAAGGTTTCTTGTCAACACCCAGGTCCTCATTGCAGCCCAAATGATGACGTCACGGCCGTGGGCCTTCGAGTGGCGTCTGTCACGTGTTTCATTTGTGTTGTTGTTTTTGTCTGTTCAGTTACCTGCCTACCTCTGCGCACACCTTGCTGCAACTCATGCTTACTTGTCACTGATGATGAACACAGTGGTGTTTGAAACATTTGCTTCGGCATGAGTAGCATAGTAGCTTTGGCTTTCCTTTACAAATCATTTTCTTGTCACCTCCCAAGGTTAGACCTTATACACTCTTGTGTAATAAACAAACTTAACACAGCAGTTTGTGGAGGACACAGACGCGTCTGATGCGTCTGCCGGTTGCATTCCATGGCAGAATGTAGATGGCATGGAGAGAGTGAAGTTTTGTAGAATTGATTCCTGAACTCGAAATAAATTACTCGATAAATAGAATTTCCAGCCACCAAACACCAAGGGTCATGATGTCAGTTTCAGGCCATGTTAAAAACCAGAATTTTCCGACAAGATCTCAAAATATGAATTTCTTTTCGATCCCAATTCAGGGTTTGTTTCTTTTTCAAAACCGAGCGACAGTGAAACAATAGCAGTAATTGGAACGTAACAATAAGCAATTGTGACATCACAGGCCTCAACTGGCTTGCCGCAGACATACAAGGAACTGTGTTTATAAAACAACCAAATCGAACATGCAATAAATTCATGCAAATGTACAATAAATAATATTAGACAGATAACAATGTTATCATATTAGACAGAAGATAGGCAGTCTAAGGATAAAAGGGTTGACAAAAATAGGTACGAAAGCGGTTGGAATATTTCATGTTACGTGGTGACGTCGTCGTATTGATGACGTTATTTAGATGTTAAAATTAAGCGGAAACACATATTTTGGGTGTGGTTCATAATTGCGGCGAAAAATTGTGAAATAATATTGAAATTACAAAAGTTGAACAGCCATGAGTGGGACTGACAACTTTATCGCTGGTAGTGATTTCTAGGTTATGGAATTTGGTTTCCCGAAAACAAAATAGACAGAAAAGATCACAAGTGCTTCAGGACAAGAAAGAACATGACTAGCGAAAAAAACATGTGAAAGTAGCAAAACAAATAAAAATTGTCACTGCAAGGTTTAAACACTGGAGCGGAGTATTGAGAGTGGGTGTAAGCGTGTATGCCGAAACTATAAGATACATGATCCTGTAAATAAACCTTATTGGGACGTGAAAGACTTGGAACAACTCGCGAGCTTGTTCGGGTCCAACGACACCCTGGTTAATTCTGTGGATCCTCCCAACCGACGAAAGTTTTTGCTGAGTAACGTCACAAAAACATGCATCGGCGAAGGTAATATTGTGTGGTAATGTGGAAGCCATTGATATAGATCGCTGTGGTTCATATGGTGACCCTGTGGAAAACCCCTGATTTTAACATTCAAGTTTGTGGCTAGAACGACAAATACTAAATTTTCGTTAAAATCTGAACGCAATAAAATTGCTCGGTGTCAACTTTCAATGCTTTCGGCGGAAGAGGGCGGTGACGTAAGCTCGCATGAGTTTCACAATCTCATTAACTTGTTCTGCGGTGAAGGAAATGTCCCCTCTTGACTCGGTCTGAAGTCTGAAAACATTCGCAGATCCCGCTCCGAAAGACTGGATCCTGAGAGGAAGACACAATAACATGTTCAACTCAAGGAATGTAGCTGCAAAATCTTGCATAATTGTTTGGAACAGTGGTTCTGAGACTTTTCAAACGTCAGAGCTGAATTCGAAACCGGCCGCAGCAAACCCGAGACTCTATTTGAAAACTTTTTTTGTAAGTGGGCATTTGACCGAATCAAACATTTGGGCCGTAGTTCACCAACAATTTTGTTTTCTGACGCCAAATAAACTGCAGGGAAATATGGACTCCACGTTACCCCACTACTATGGTTATGGTAAGTTTATGTTTCGTAAAATAAACTGCATTATATTCATAAGACCGATAAGCAGAAACGTTGAGAGCCAATAACTCCAACAAGTTTCGTGTCTTCCCGCGTTGAAAACGAACCATTGTGTTCGATCAAACTTACTTTTCATATGAGAAATAATCTAGGGACTGTGAGTGGCCTCGTTTGAACACAGTTGCTCCCTGCGCCGATATCGCCAGAGTGAGAAGGGTTTGACCGAACTGCGCGTCGTGATTTTCAACTTTAAACAAGTAGGATCCGTATCCGGGCCACCGACGTGCAAGGTTAACATATTCAGCCTGAAACAAATTGTTGAGATAAAATGAATTAGACGGAATGAAGAGAACGCGAAATATGCTGAACATAAAATTATGCGAATAATATTTAAACATCAAGCACCCAAATACAATGCCAATAAATATCAACCACGGGCAGAGATGCACCGACATCCAATAACACAAAACTCCAGTCTTATTGTTTAGTGAGATTATTGTGATACTGACCACGGCGTCTTCTTGCGGCATTCCTCTCAATCTCCTCCATCTATCCAGGACGTTTGATTTGACATCCTGCAGTTCCTCCAGGAAGAGAGTCCTCTTCATCTCACCGCTCTCACCTTCCTCCTTCACCTTCTTCATCCCTCTCTTCCGGAACGTGTTGAAAAGACTCGACCCCTGAAAGAATTAAAATCTGACGAAACTCTTCGTTGACAAAAACGATTTGTTCAATTTTAACGTTTCGGCCTCAATTAGCTTCGTCCACAAATTAAAATCCTTTGTTGTTTTACTAACTATCAATATACGAGCTGATTTAAAGAATGACGATTAGTTGTGGAATACGATTCATGCGCGGTTGATGCCAACGTCCAAATATAACTCAATTTTCTTTTGAACAAAAACGACTTGAACGCGTGCGAACAATAAATATGCGGAATAAAATGGCACAGGCACCGATAAAACCACAGTTTATCGAGTCAGGCCCCCATGGGATCGGATAACTAGCATGGTATGAAAGGATGTGTTCGAAGAGGGGGAGATCTACGTGGCGAGTTTGAAATTTTACGTAATTTATGAGAACGTCTTAATTATCGAAAAAATCAAATTGAGACCGAATAAAAACCTTTACTCACAGAACGTTTCTTGGCTGGCATTGAGTTTGCATTTAATTCATTCGAGAAAGAATCGGTTCGTTTGAAGTAGAAGTCTTCGTTTTCGTTTGTGATCTCGTAAGCGGCCATCAACTTGTTGATTGGATAATATTTGCCAATGTCAGCACTGGAAAATGAAATCCATGTTTTGTATTCGCAAAAGAAGTCTTGAAAATCCATTGGCATTTTTATATTTTTATGCTTTTTGTTGGTTAAACGGAACGAAGCAATGAAGATAAAGTTTCGGCTCCACTTAAATAAACTTACTCAATATTGATTTGATGGTAATTTCCTTCAGCGAATTGCAACCTTAAAGCTGCGATATCTTTCAATGCGTCATCAGATAGAGGGTAAAGTCCCTGTATCACTTGTTCGTGGACCTGCAACATTAGGGAAGTTCTGAGTTAATGTTTTTAAGAAAGCTAGAGGTTGTATGAAATTTATTTTCTGCATTGGAAACTCCTGCGTTTAGAAAATACAAAATACAAAAATGAGTAAAATATTTATGTTAAGTCAAGCACTCAAGGTCAGTGTTTCCCGAAATTTTTTCGTCAAAGTTATTTGAGTTGAGAAGGAACCCAGACGATTTAAGGTGTCCAGTAGCTCATGTAAGGAATTCTACGGCTCCGTGAAATCCGCGTTGGATGCTAGGTTACCATGACGACAGAATCAACCGAGGCAAGTTTTCAATCAAAAAAACTAAAATCACTGAATGGAAACAGAGAAACTCCCGACTCACGTCTTCGTAAACGAAGTGATATTCGATTGAGTCTTCCCGTGCATCAATCGGATCGAACACACAGTAAAGTTTGAAGTAGAATACCCATTCCGAATCCTTACCGCCACTATCCGGATTCGTTTGTGATTCCGAGTTTGTTCTGTTTAAATTCGAATGTTTCGCGTTACATGAGAAAGGGTTAAATTACATGATGCGAATATCTACTTTTGTACGATAATATTTTTATTTTCTTCTTTGAGCTTTGTGACCAATTACTTGCAACGAATTTGTAACTAGACTTCTCAAATCAAGTAAAAAAGTTCCAACGGCAACTTACTGTTCGAACTTTGCAACGATATCAGCGAGGAAAGTGTTTGGTTCAATCGCTCTGTCAACATCGCCCTTGTGTTCGAATAATGCGAACGTGTTCTTATTCCCTTCCACGTTCATTCCATGCTGGAGTTTCTGCACAACCTGAACACCAAAGTTGGACGTAAACTGTCTAAAGTAACTCCTCTAATTTAAAGTAAAAATATTTTGTAACTAAAACAACGAAACGCTTCTGAACACATAAAAATGCAGAACATAATTTAATAACAAATATTGAAAAAGAAGCATGTTTGCCACCAACCAACAAAACCAGATCATCAGAAGAAAATACAATTCAAAATTATGCATGAAATACTTCCGAGTGTTCGACATTACAATTTGCAGCAATGCTCTACTTGCCTTTCCAGCAGTGGTGAAAGAGTTAATGTAGATTTCGCATGTTGCGCCACCATAGCAGTTAATCACAGTGACCAGGTCCCTCATCTCCAGCACAGCACAAATCTCAGCAATGGAAGGAACCATCTCACGTCGACGTGACGTCTGCTGACTCAGCGCATTTTCACCGAACTCAGCATAAGCTCCACCAAGAGTACCAGGAAATCGCTCTTGTACCCTGATAACGGATGTTAATAAACAAACGGTGAAAAGGATCCCCGAATAATCATTACTGTACAGATTCCCAGGTATCTTATGGCACATTTGAAATGTGCAGTCAACAGCGTGAGGTAAGATAACCCGACCCGCTGTAATGCAAAACTACTGCTTAGTAGCAAGTGCTTCTCAGTGGCGCACGCCCCACCAGTTTTGCCCGGCAAAATCGTCGGTGGGCGTGAAAGCTTATAATATTTCTTGGCTTATCTCTCATTAAACGAGCATTTCGTTTCAAATTCACTGGAAATACAAAGCATTGAGGCAAGCAATAAATTCTGGTTTACCAACAAAAGTGGGGTTAGAGATGTTTTAGAATTAGCGCTCAGACCAGATATTCACAAACTTTGTGTTAAGGGTTCCGCGAACTCTACATTGGATAACCAAGTTATTTACACACTTTGGTGACGTCATACCTCTTTAGATGCAGCTTCAGGTAAGACAGCACAGGACGTGATGGGTGGTACGCGCAACACATACAAGCTATGAGATGCCAGTAATGCGGACATGACGTCACATGAAGCTGGTCACACATTTGCTCGTCTGTGGTGAGTTGGAGGGTGTAGATGGCGGTTTGTTTGATTAATTGGAGATAAAGCTCGTCCTGGAATAGCTTGGAGCCGTGACACACTCGCATGATCGCCTGAAACGAACAGATGGATAGTTTGTTGGCTGGACGGTGTCGCAATGCTTTTTGATTGTCTGTTTTGAATGCTGATTGACGTCAAGTAAAACTTTGATATAAATTGTGATATGTGAACATCGTTCCCCACTCATTGCAAAGAAAGATCCACAATTACCTGACAAACGTCATAACATGTGCAAATATATAGGGGAGGAACTCAATTACAGGCGGGAATTCGAGAAATATCAAAAAGCAAAATTTAAAAACAATTTTTTCAGTTTTTTTACCTGGAGTGATTTCGCTTCCTCCTCAATGTTCTGAAAAGTCCGTTCTTCCATTTGAAGGAGGACGTTAAAAATCCTCACAGCCTCGTCCCTCAACGTGTAGTGGTCGTCACGAGAGGGCACCTGTGAGCAAACATCGGTTGATTATGATTTCTATGCCTTTTTTTTCTAAGTAGCGAAACCAATACTTTCATATTTTTCTTTTTGAATAATCAACTTGGTTCGTAAGCAACACAACAATATGAGCAATGTTACGTCACAGATAGTTCGGGTAAGATGATGTTGACGTCATCGTGGTTTTATGACAACCACGTGGATACTTGCAGCACTATTAAGTTTGCGTTAGCATTGGATTCTGGGACGGATAGCTGTAATAATTGTTGGGTCACCTGTTCGTATGGAAGGGATAGCAAAGGGGATCTTAAAGGTTCGCTTGATTGCCTGAAGATTGGGTTCCTTTTGTAGATTAAGTCGATCTCCTTTTCATTGTCATCTGAACGCTGTTGCAACATACACAAATTTTTAGTCATATTTTCATACACTATGGTCAACATGCTAAATATAAGTGAAATAATGAAATGCTTTGGGCAGAGTCGTTTTGTTAACAACATTGTAATAATATTTCCTGATGTGTTTTTTAAGCAGGTAATTTCAATGCAATAAGCTTTTCGCCTGGCTACCTAAGTGGCAAGATAATCACCAGACACATCACCGACATATTAGATCGAAGCAGTTGCCCTGAAAGCAGATTACTCCAAGCAATAATCTCAGTTTCAATTCTACACTTCTGTACCTTGATCTTGTCCATTAGGATCTTTGTTTTGGTGATAATCAGAGGTTGTCCATCTATCATAGCCTGGATCTCACTGCTCCAGATGTTCGCGTCTTCCTCTACCTCCGTGCTGAGTCGGAGGGTGTGCTTTCTCCCGTATACCACAATCTCCCACAAACCTGTCTGCGTCTGTAGTGAAATAGAGGTGGCGTAACTTCTAGTATAAAAAGTGTGGATCGAAACTACAGCTGCCGGTCAATGTTCAGTAATATTACACAAAAAATCACATGCTTAAAGGAATCAACGTATATTTCCCTTGTGTTATACCAGACTGATCCTGTTTAAACAAGTGCTTTTTGTGTAGGCAACATACATATTATTAAACTTTATTACATTCGTTTTATGATTTTAAGTGTTACGTGTTTTACATGGTAAGACGGAATCGTCCAACTATACAGGATCTCACAGCGAGGTTCGATTTAACAAGTGTTCATCTCTAGTAAACACACGAAAGCCCACTTTTACTCCTACATACACCAGGGACTTACAAAGACGTTCTCGTCCGGTGAGGTGACAACACAGAGACTGTTGAGTCCCATCGACCCGATCTTCTGGGCATCGCGGTTGCTGTTCTTGAAATATTCGATCGCGTTTGGTTTCAGAACGAACCACCGACGTTGGTGACTCACTTTCTGCTTCTCGTAAGATGTTTTAAGCAACCAACCTTGCTGTATGAAAGAATCCTGGCCAGCCTGAAAGTGTATTAACAATATTTGAGATTGTGGGCGAGCCTGAAGAGTTCTCTTACCACAAAGAAAATATGTATTGAGTTATAAAAGAAAGTGTTACTGACTTTTATTTTCTTGACAAAACTTATTGTGTAATTTTTCTAAAAATTCACTTTGTCGTTTCGATGTGTGACCAATTGTGAAGCAATCATTTAAAAACCTGAAGTCAAATGGGATTTGGTTTCTGTCTGTTTAACACGTACCGAGTCGCCTGAACTTGCTGTGTTCTTGCTCTCATTGAGTAAAGTGATCCAGTGATGCATTTCCTCCCCCGAATCACTCGCGAAAGTGTAAACACGTTGCGATGTCGTCACAGTGAACGTGTTCGACTTTCCTGCAGTCACAAACCACTTAATATTATTCACATCTTGTCGCCACGATGCCACGATAGGAGTAATTGGTTATAATGTAGCATCCATAATGTATCCGATTCCTGAGATTAAAATCAGTGCCAGAACCCCTAAAGCCTATTTATATTGTAACGTCTTTTTCTCAAGAGAAACTGACAACTTGCTCAAATACACGAGAGTCACCTGACACAGATGTTGCGGTTGCCTGGGTAACGGTTTGACCGTCGACCGTCATCAGAGCGTTCTTCGGGTTCGCGAATTCGCTTTCCATGTTTGCTATCTCTTTCTCCGTGCTCGATACAATCTTCATCAACATGCTGCGGAAAAAAAGTTCCACTCAATAACATTTCACAGTATTTTCAGTGAAAGTCCGCACTGCATCCAAAGACTTTTTACCAAACGTTGGCGATTCTGGTTTAAACTCACCTGTACCATTCCCCCGCCTCCTCGCTCGATTCCGCCGAAAGGTGGTGCACTTTTGATGACGTCATAATGATGTCAATGCCATTCTCTTTCTCTGTGACGTCAGTTACGTCGGATATTTGACTGAGGTCGATCGTCCCCTGACACTTGGCGTTCTCTTCGTCGTTATCGTAAAACTTCAACTCCTGGTTGCGCAGCGTGAACCATCTGGATTTGGTTATTTGTTGTTGTACCTTGTTTAGTGTTTTGTTGTTGTACCTTGTTTAGTGTTCAAGCTTCGTGTAACTTAACTGCTACGTAGAACTAACAACGGAAATATAATATGAAATACATCGCCGACCACCAACCTTTTCTGCCAATTCTTCCTTGGGAGAGTTCCTCTCAGAGTTCCTTTGCCACTGTCAGCTTTCTTAAACAGCCAGCCGCACTTTAAACTATCCTGTTTGCTTCTGAAGATCATGAAAGTGCTGTTACTCAGGACGCACCACCGTCTCTTCCACTGGCTCATGAGGCCACCCTATAACAGGTTGTAAGGTTGTGCAATGATGTGTTTTCAAATATCAACCAATCTTCACAGTGGCAGAAGTTGGTGTGACGCTTGCTAGTTTGTTGCTTAAATGTTGTTGGCCAACTTACGTGGAGTTGAATTTTATTTCCATAACAAACTGAGCCATTTAGTTGTTGCACTGATCAATGTAATACGTAACAAGCGAACTGATCAATATCAACAACTGTATTACTATTACATCCTTAAAACGTCACGAAATTTCAGTGCGCCGTGAGAACATATTGGACGAATGCGATTTGTGAAGACTGGGATCCACGAAGGTGGAAATCTCAGTCCAACATATTATTCCGTCTAACCTTCACGTCGAGGTAGGAATGAAAGTATACGTTGGGACTCCACTTCTCTGCGACCTCCATACCGCCACTAGTGGACGTTCCATCGTCACTCATGTCGTCATCAAAAGACGAATCAGTGTAATAACTCTCTATAGTGGGTAAACACCCATGAATAATGTTTCATTATCAACAAGATTGATTGAAAACACCAGCAATAGTTCAACCCATCAATTCAATACAAAAACATTGATGACGTCACGACAAATCACATGATGTCGTCACTACTTTGCCATAGAAGTAATAGCACCCCGTGTCAAAACTGCGATATTTTAAAACAAAGCGTTTAAACACTTACCGTCGTCCATATCAGACGTTTTAATGTCTTCCGCTTCGTAATTCTCCTCGTCATCTGGAACAATTCCATCCTGTGTGTTCTGTGGGTCGGGGAAATATTTGTTTACTAACTTTTTCCATGTAAGGTTGAAATTAACCTTTTACACTTGTTGTTAGTTGAGAAACGATAAAGATTAACTTTAAATAATCAAGAATCAAAACCCTTGTCTATTTGTAGCAAAAGAAAAACGCACACAGGTAACTGCAGAGTTACGTGTTAATAAAATAATATCAAATCGTTTGCTCTTAGCATAAATAAAACGACTGCCATATTGTTGTTTACTAATTGTCACCCAGTGCGAGAATACTTCCCTGCAAACATAAAAAATATAACCACAACCTCTTCCCCGTCTCGGAAACTTACAATGTGACTCGTCGCCACGCAGGTAACTGTTACAAAACAACGTGCAAATCAGCTTAAAACAAAAACAAATATCGTACATTCATTTGATCGACGTCATACGATGTGTTATGCATCATTGCGTCCACTTGGCTTTCAAAATCTTCAAAACCCAAATCCTGGAGCAACAAAATGTTTAAAAAACCTTCTTTTTTGTCCATAGTATCGCCAGCACCCCGAACTTTGCTTTGTGGTTGCGAGTAACTCGCTTATGCGTTGCATAAATCACAATATTACGCACTCGGGGGCAATTTAAAATCAATCAGTAAACGCCATTAAACTATAGACCAATTATAATTTAAACGGTAAATTATTTTAAGATGATTTCAGACCTAATACAAGCTGACTTGCTACGTAACGAGGATGACGTCATCGGATTGATTATCGGAATTACAACTGATAAGAATGTTCTCGGGTTACGCAAAATCATTTGTTAGTGAATTTAAAAATAGCAACCACCATTATGCAATTGAGCCGGATTGAATTGTTAGTATGGACAAAACAAAATCCTAATAACATTCACAGTGTTGTTTGCACGCAAACAACTTATATTTGTAACCTGTAGAATGTCCATTCCTCTGTTTTCGTCTGCCTTCTCGTCGGGGTAATATTCCTCACCCACGTTCGTTACAAATTCATCGGTTGCTTCAGGTTGATCCTGATTAAAAATTATTAGAGTCAGCAAAACAAACAAAAATTCTTTTTTTGTAAAAATACCAGATTATTTTTTTTGCCAACTTAGATTGTTCTTAAATACCTTCCAGTATTCTGAATCATATTATGACATCACAATACTTATTCTCACCACTTCCAGCGCAAGACTCTCCCTGGCCTCGCTTCGTCGATGCATCTGCGCGATCTCAAGTTCAAGTTGGAAGATCCTCTCCATCTCCTCCCGTTCCGCATCATCAAGCTCCTCCTCTCCACCGGATGAGAGCATCCTCTTGTTTACGGTTGAGTAAGCACTGTCTACATCAGCGGAATCTATGACGGCGTCGAGTGACGCAAGAGCCGATTCCTGCCCGAAGAGATAGGCGAGTTGTTTTTTTACAATAGAAATATGATTCGAATCTCTTGCTGGCGGAAACCAAGAAACAATTAAATTAAAAGTTCCAAGTGTTAGAAAGTAACCAACCCAAAAAGCAAGTATTTTGTTTAAAAGAACAAGATTTGTTTCACAAAAACGTATACGTAGCACACACAAGCACCCACGTGTTCGCCATCCATGGATTTGCGGGGGCTGTACATTTTTTCACAAGGTGGGGGCGGTGGGGTTGAAGGAAGACCCTCAGGGTCCTCCGTCGCTTCCCTGGCCATTTCAGCCTCTCTCGCCATCTGGAAAGGGGAAATTTCACCAGATAATCAGAGAGTGACCAAGTATTGTGGGAATGATTACCACACAGAAAATATTGCACTTTTCGTGTTACTTGTACAAACATGTCAACCAATTGCTAAAATAAATCTTTTCAGTATTTCCACTGCAAAAATCAGACTGTTGAGATTTAAAGCAATTTGGTGTCTGGGTTTCTTCAAACAATCAACACAGGAAAGGTAACTTTTCCTTCTATGCAAGGAAATCAGAAAATTTTAAGGTTTTTTTTACCACCTCTTGTTCCTGTTTCTCTCTTCGCCTTTTTTCTTCTTCCTCCCTCGCGAGTCTCTCCCGTTCCAAGCGCGCCTACAGAAACCATTTTCTTGTCTTAGTTTATTCAAAAAACCTAATTTTTGAGAACAATTCGCCCAACTTTTGAAACCTCAACAAACTTATTGCAAACACAAAGTCAAACTTTAAATATTAGCCAAACAATTTATGTGGAAATTCATAAAAGTGGAGGAAACCGTTCTGTTCCAGGATTCTTATACAATCTTATTGTGACCTTTAAATTTATAAAGCTGGGGGGTAAAAGGAAAGTAAGGGACGGACAAACCTGTTCCTCCCTCTGTTTCCTCTCCCTTTCTATTTGTTCCTTAAGAGCCTTGAGTTGTCTGTGTTTCTCAAGCAGGATCTAAATAATGGGAAGGTGTAAATATGAAGGTTGCCATGGAAATCGTATCATCAAATGCACACAATGACTTTTTACACAAAGTGACAGTGCTTTGGGTGTATTTAGTATTTTAAGTAGAAAATCGTAAACTCCAAGTGTGTTTATTGATAGTATGTTTGTCCAACAATGTTGCGTCAAGTTTCCTTGCCAGCAAGCATCAATTACTGAAAAGAGGTCACGCAAATGTTTGGCATGTAACAACTAATATGACACGCATGGGTTGTGTACTCCTGTGCTAAAACTACCAACAGCGTTGAAACCATCCAAAAACAGCAACATCCTACCTTAAACATCTTCCGGGCTGCCCGCCCTCTCGTGTATTTCTGGAAGACGATCGTCGCCTCCGCCCTTTTTCTCTCCCTCTCTCGTTTTTCTGCGAGAAGAAGTTTAAATAATTTTCTTGCTTTCCTTCCTCTCTCGAATTTCTGCATTGTGATGATCGCCTTGTGAACTCGTTTGAACTTCCTCCGCGCAACAAACCCCTGAATAATGGCGGGAAAATAACAAACAAGTTTTTATGCAGACCCCCAAAAAACTAGGGTTTCACAAAAGATATGAAGGCACTGAATTTGTCTGTAAACTTTTTGTGCGACAGGCACACGAGAACAGAACAAATAAATTGATAACGTTAACCATAGTAAGAAACGTTGGTATTTACTTCTTTTACTTTGGGGACTCCTAGACAATTAAAAAAACCTCACTGTGTTTCGCGTTAGGCCAAGTAATATTTTACGCCGCTTGGTGTCGTTGTTGTTCCATAATATTGGCATGCATTCGATCGCGATACTTGAACCCACAGAAATCGTACAAATTGCTTACTCGCACGAATCGTTGTGTGTGTACGATGTTCTTCTTCAGGCGAAGAAAGTATTTTCGCGCCGCTACAGCTCTCATCACTGATTGGATGATAATAGCGGCACGTGACACCTTTTCAAATCGCGCCTTTTCCAACTTTTGTTCGAGAATTTCCTTCATGAACGCCTGCAGAGTTAAAACATCCAACGTTACGTCATTATTTCTTATTAATAAAACTAACACAGAATGTAAACATTGTTCGAGGCAATTGCGCGGTTACGCATAAGACCCTTGAGTGAAAGATCTGCCAGCAGTTCGCGACTTAAACCAAGACGGCAAATACTTTACACCTGTGAAGAATGGATCTTGTTCAAATCCCACCTTTGTATTTCCGAGTCTCCAATTCGTCCCTTCGGGGTCAACCAAGTTCAAAACTTCCTTGCTGTGATCACGTGGTTCGTTGGATGACGACAGAGCGCAAATCATTCCGTATCTTAATGGTCAAAACATTTAGCAGTTAAGCGACAGAGACTGGTGTGACTTGTAGTCCAAGATGCACATTTTAAATGGTCGAAAGTGGAGGAAATTCACATGAATTTTTAGTTATTACTAGATCCATGTCGCGTGAAAGCAACAACCAATCACAGACCTGGATCACAGACCAGTTCTAGATAGTCACGTGACCCACCTGTCAAGAAAGTCTTTGTACAACCGCCTGACCGGAAAGCCAGCCTTCCTTACTCTCACAGTTTCCAACATTCCCGAATAACGAAGTTGGTTTAGAACGACCCCGGGGTTGAAGTTCTCCGCCACCTAGTGGTGAATAACAAGTTTGTTACAAACTTTCTGATCGCGGCGACTTCTGCTGATATTTTTGTTGCTTTTGAACAGGATTGTGATTGTTAATATTTATGTATATTTGCGTATATTATGTGCATTAAATTTCCTTGTTCCTGCGCAACACAGGAAAAATAACAAAAGTTAATTATTTATGTAACTAAGGTACCCACATATGCATTTTATACATTGTGAACATTTTACAAGTAATCACCTTCTCCACATTTGGTTTCACGCATCTCACGAAGAACGGACTTGCAGATGAAAGTCTTTCCATTAAAGCGTGGAGGGATTTCTGTCAAATTGTTAAATGTATGGAAAATCCAAATTAACTTCAACTGTAGAAAGAGAACTTACTTTAAAGTGGCCACTTGCTGTTACGGCTGACTGCTTTTTCCGACCTTTCCCGGAGTCTTCCGAAGTTCCCCGAACTTTCTCACACATGTCGTAGATAAGATCACAGCTATGAAAAATAATGTCACGAGTTTTTTTTTAGATAATTAAATTAGTTAAAATATATACCTGGAATCCTTCAACAAGCCGAGTAAATCATCACGAAATGTATCGCGGTTTTTCTCCAGGAAGCCATCGATATTGTAGAGAACCTGCAATATTAAGTTAGCCATCACCCACGAACGCATAAAGCAAAATGGTTTGGGAATACCCAATCTCAACCTAGCCTTAATCCAACTTCAACCCAGCCTCAACCCTTACCTCCCCAGCGTAATGTCGAATCCCGAACTGGTTTCCGGTCACTCGAGGTTTCACGTAGAAGGGATTTTTCTGCGAAAAAAAACAGAGTTAAAGTTGTGACGTAACAAAGCGGACACTAGTGCTTTAAACTCGAAATACCGAGTTGTTAAGGAAGTTGTGACGTAACAAAGTAGGGTGAATAATATGTTTTTACTTACCGCATGTTGGTTGTGGAGTTTCTGCAGCAGGGATTTGTCCGTTCCTTTCGGAAATCTACTCTCCTCGTTAATAAGTGACATCAAACCGAGGTTTTTCTCCACCAGGTCGAGACACTCACTGTTATATGACCACTGGACGTCGCACCAGTCTATACCTTCCCTGTAAAGTGGAAGATTGTGAAATGGTGGCAACATTGGTCAAGCGCCCGACTCATATACCAGTAGGAACCTGATCGGGATTCCAGGCCAGGATATCCTGGGTTCGAATCCCGGTGTAGTTAAAAACGATTATAAAATGGTTGGGATTGAAATCACAAAAACCCCACAAATAAGTTAACAAATTTACTAGGGTTCGTGTGCAGGATAGCATGGGTTCGAGTCCCAACGTGGTATGTTAAGATAAAGCGAAAGGTTATTCCCCACAGATATTACCACGACCGAAGATATAAAATACAGGCGAAAAAGTGAAAAATGTAGAGAAAAAAAATACAGAAAAGGTTTTTTAGGTCCTTAATTAATCTAAATAACAAGTGGAGGGGAATGGGAAGATTGCATGGTTTCCATTTTTTGTTGCATTAATTTGTGCTTTCCAATGCAGTAAGTGATGTTTTACGAAGACCCACTTGTTGTATTCGATTTGTTCCAAGCTGAAAATGTGCCGGTTGAAAAATTCCTGTAGTTTTTCGTTTGCAAAGTTGATGCAGAATTGCTCGAAACGATTCACCTGAAAACAACACATGTAGACCCGGCGATAGAAGGTGACTGAATGATTGCAAAGATTTCAGTACTTTCTCACACAATACATTGATGCAACAAGAACAAATAATGTATATCTTGAATTAGAAATAACTGTAACCAAGCAACCCTTTAGCAAAACAAACTTATATGTCCACGTTTCTGGGCTTTAAAAATGCATAAAAAAACGTTTGTAATTTCGACTTGAAACGAAACGCTGCTGGTTTTAAAGCAATTAAAGCAACTGCAGTGTAACTCTAGCTGAAATGTATTGTTAATTTAAAGGAACTGTTCTTGTGGCAACCCTCGCCGGATGGCAGACGTAACTTCGGTTGCAATAAAAAAACATTTTATACAAGAAGAACTTTTTCTTCATACAATCAAAGCAACTTCGTTACCGAGAAGTTTTCGAAACCGAAAATATCGAGAATTCCGATGAAATGGAAGTCGTCCGGTCCCTTGATGCGGTGATTCACCTTCGAGATTATCCAACGGAATAATTGGGAGTAGAGCGCCATAGAAAGGGAGTCACGTGAGTCGCAGGCCTGCCAATCAGAGACAAGGAATATAGTATTTCATGGGTTCGACTATAGTTGCACAGGATGTAATACAAAGAAATTGTGTGCATTTTTTGGAACTTCTCATTAACATAGTATGAATATATAGACGTGTAACTCTTTAAAACGTTGGCGTTTGAGCTGAATATGATATTTATTCTTGTTCAAATGTTGACGCGTGACTGTGGGAACGAATTGCTGACTCATGCTTACGTAGATCCGCAAGTACTGAGTAACTGGGTCAGGACTGTTCAAAGCTTTAATGACGCAAGACAGATTTACACAAACATTTGGACAGTTTGTTTACACAACACCACAAGTGCCGAGCTAAAAAGAAAAATCGTTTTCCGTTTTATGACAACCACGTGGATACTTGCAGCACTAATAAGTTTGCGTTAGCATTGGATTCTGGGACGGATAGTTGTAATAATTGCTGGGTCACCTGTTCGTATGGAAGGGATAGCAAAGGGGATCTTAAAGGTTCGCTTGATTGCCTGAAGATTGGGTTCCTTTTGTAGATTAAGTCGATCTCCTTTTCATTGTCATCTGAACGCTGTTGCAACATACACAAATATTTAGTCATAGTTTCTTACACTATGGGCAACATGCTAAATATAAGTGAAATAATGAAATGTTTTGGGCAGAGTCGTTTTGTTAACAACATTGTAACAGAATGTTTCGCGTTACATGAGAAAGGGTTAAATTTTATGTTGGCGGGGAAGCAATTAAAAACATTTGGTAGTCAGATGCAAACGACATGATTTTGAAACATCCCAAGTTTCCATGTTTGATAAAAAAAATTCAAATATTTTAAATATTTACGAAATCTACTTTGTACGATAATATTTTTATTTTCTTCTTTGAGCTGTGTGACCAATTGCTTGCAACGAATTTGTAACTAGACTTCTCAAATCAAGTAAAAAGTTCGAACGGCAACTTACTGTTCGAACTTTGCAACGATATCAGCGAGGAAAGTGTTTGGTTCAATCGCTCTGTCAACATCGCCCTTGTGTTCGAATAATGCGAACGTGTTCTTATTCCGTTCCACGTTCATTCCATGCTGGAGTTTCTGGACAACCTGAACACCAAAGTTGGACGTAAACTGTCTAAAGTAACTCCTCTAATTTAAAATTGGCAGGATAACACAGGTAGTTTGGCAATCATACACTGGCTTCTTATGAAAGTATAAAAGGATGTTTGAAGTACGTATTGTGAAGAATGGCAATATACAGCATAGGTAATGAAGTACTGCAATATACAAGCGAATGAATCATGCACAATAGCATTTACATGTAAGTACCATCTCTCGGATATTGAGGGAGTCTACGATTTCGAGAAGGATAGCGAGGAACTGGGTCGCTTTCAAGAAAATCATGTGCACTGTGTTCTTCACAAGTTGTTGTGTTATCATGGTCATATGTAAAATATGGGTGATCATTATCTGTATGTACATCATGTTGTGATGTTTTGTTTATTTTCTTAAAGAATGATGAATTTCTTGTCACTGTTTTGTGTTTGTTTTGTACTGTGATCATTGTGCCTTATATGTGTGTAACAGTGAATGGTGTTGGATTGTAAGGAAGCATTAATTTGCCTTCTTTTTTTTCTTTCAAAAGAACCTTATCGCCAATTTGAAAATGTGATTCTTTTGCATGTGAATGGTTGTCAGCATATTTCTTCATTTTCAGTTTTGCTTTCTCATCTCTGTCACGAAGTTGTGTGTCTTCTTTCATGTCATCAACATGAGGAATAGTGATTTTTATTTTCCTTCCAAGTAGGAGTTCTGCAGGGCTCACTTGTGTAGTAGGATGAGGTGTAGCTCTGTAGTTTCTCAGAAATTGATGTAGATTACTTTTCCACAAGTTAGTTTCAGCATTCATGATTCTTACAGCTTTGTTGAGAGTTTTCATAAATCTTTCTGCTTCAGCATTTGCCTTTGGCCAATGTGGAGTGATTTTGCGATGAGTAAATCCAAGTTGTTTTGCAAAATTCTTGAATTCATAGCTGGTAAATGGTGGACCATTATCTGTTTTTAGGATGTCTGGTATTCCAAAACATGAAAATGTCTTTTCCAATACTGGAATGACTGAGGTTGCTTTTGTTGACTTGATTACTTCGACAATTGGATATCTGGAATATTCATCAATTAATACAAAAAGATATTCTCCTGACGGAAACGGACCAGAAAAATCTAGACTGAGTTCTTTCCATGGACTTTTTGGCAGTTCTGACATTTGCAGTGGTTCATAGTTGTTGGTAACTGTAGCAGCTTGACAGTATATACAATCTTTGACTGTTTCTTCCACTGTTTTGTCAATTCCAGGGAACCATATGTGTTCTCGGAGGAGTTTCTTGGTTTTGACAATTCCTTGGTGTCCTTCATGTGCCAATTTAATGACTTTCTTTTGTAACATTTTTGGAATAACTATTTTTGTACCTTTTAGAAGGAGATCATCCTCTGTTACCACCAGTTCATTTCTGATTAACAAAAATGGTCTTAGGTTTGGACCATCCAAATTTGCTTTCCATTTGTTGTTTCTTGTCAATTCAATAACCTTCTGAACTACTTCATCTTTTTGCAAGGCTTCTTGTATGTCAGTTTTTGTCATTGCTGTTGGTATAGCTGATGTTGCAATGAAATTTATGTATAATTCAGTATCATTTGTTTCTTTGACAGAATGGTGAGTGATAGGATGTCGTGACATGTAATCTGCTGGATTATCTTTACCAGGACGGTATACAACTTTGAAATTGTATGGTTGCAATCTCAAATTCCATCTTTCAATTCTTGCTAGAGGTTTTGATGATGGGTTTTTGAATATCAATTCTAATGGCTTGTGATCTGTCACAAGAGTAAATGGTTTTTGTATTCCATACAAATACAAGTGAAAATGTTCACATCCCCAGACAATTGCTAAAGCTTCACGTTCTGTTTGTGAATATCTTTGTTCAACGGGTGTGAGCACATTGCTTGCATAGGCCACAATATAGAGATTATTATCTTCATCTCTTTGAGTAAGGACAGCACCTAACCCAACTGGACTTGCATCGACTATCAACTCAGTTTCTTTATGTTGATCAAAATAGCGTATGACTGACTTATTTGTCAAACTGTCTTTCAGTTGTTGCAATAATATCATCAAGTGTAGGACAGATGTGTCTTTCTCTGTGTATAGCTTTGTTAGCTTGTCGCATATCCACACAAATGCGAACTTCTTCTGGACTGTTTGGTTTTGGTGGAGTTACTATTGGAGAGACCCAAGGAGTAGGACCTGAAACTTTTTCAATGATTTCATTCTTCTCCAAATACTCTAGTTCTTTCTTCACTTTATCTCTGATATGGAACGGTACTCTTCTGTGTGGCTGTGCTATTGGTTGTACTGATTTATCAATGTGCAACTTTGCTTTGTATCCTTTGAGTTTGCCAATTCCTTCAAATCGGTCAGCGTATGATTCAAGGATATTTTCTTCAGCAGCCTTTACCATGGTGTTTGCAATTTCAAGCAAATGTAGCTTTGTTGATGTACCATAACTCAACAAACAACCATGTTCACCTTTCACCACATACAACTTTGTATGGATTTTGAAACTTGCTGTTTTAACTTCAGCATGGATCTTCCCTAAGATTGGTAATGGTTTTTTCGCTCCATATACATGTATCTCTGTTTTAGTTTTCTCTAGTGTGCAATCTTTCAACTTTTTCAGATTTTTCTCATCAATTATGTTTACAGATGCACCGGAGTCTATTACGAAAGGAATTTCTTGTTCATTCACTTTCAAGATCATGTGTGGTGTTTTATAGTTGACGCTCTTTACTTGACACATGGATACACATCGTGATGCTTCATCACTTTCATCAGAACTATAGATGTTTTCTGTATTTCTAACTTGTCTCTTGTTTTTGTTCATAAGACGACATTGAGGAAAATGATTGAACTTTCCGCAATTATCACACTTGTTTCCAAATGCTGGACAAGACTTGCGTCCGCGTGCATGAGGATAGTTTCCTGCACAGAAGTAACATTTTCTGTGTTTTGATTCTACATGCTTGTTTGAAGCTGTTTTGTTTTCTTCTGGAAATCTTTTCTGCTTGACTCTGGAGACATCTTGTTTTTGTTCGGCTTTTACGTCTGTCTGTCTCTTTAACTTTCGAGTATAGTCGAGGTTATAGTTGTTTGCACTCGTTATCCTCGTCGCCAGTTATAGTGTTCCTCTGTCTAGTTCTGTGCTAAAGACTAGACATGACACCAGATGATAAGCAATGCGGAGCCAATAATATGAATTTGTGTATAAGCTGCAGACAGATGGCCACTGTTTCGACCTAAAAGGTCTCATCAGTGCAGCTGGTGTGACTATCAGATGACTTTGCTGACCAAACGGCCACCAGATGTATGTTTGATACTTCGTTATTGCTCGTTCGAATAGAATACCAATAGAATCCCTAGCATGTGGTTATCCGGTCATGTGACGTATTGTTTACATAGAGATCATGTTACACTCGATAGTTTGTAAACACTACACTGATCTTACTTGCATCATTTTCACGAAGTAGTGTTGTCCCATTGTTTGTCCAAATATACTTGAAGGCTTGTCTTTTTTTGTGCTGCAAGCAAGTGTTGAATAGTTTTCGGTTTTGTCTTGTCAAACTTTCTGTCATGAAAATATTTTGCAGGTTGGAAGTTGTTTCTTTGGAGTTGGGGAAATGCAGATTTGATTTGTTGAAAAATATTTAATTCCTGATTTTCCTTGAGATAAACTTTCAGTTATCAGTGGGGATTATTTTGATGAGCTGCTTGTTGTTCTCACAGGTATTCTGTGTGAGATGCCAGATCAGTTTTTTTAATCGATACTCCCATGTGTTTGGCAATTGCAATTTGGTCGGTGCATTCTTCTTTAGTTTGTGTTACTCAAAATATTTGTTTGTAAAAAAAAACAGAAAACAACAACAGTTGAACTGAAAGAAAAAGTATTAAAATTGCGAACATACATATTTAAATGCATTCTCTCCTGCTATGTTGTCCAAGGATATTTACTTCACTTTTGCTTCTTCAACATCTGTTCGCAATTTTAATACTTTTTCTTTCAGTTCAACTGTTATTGTTTTCTGTTTCCTTTACAAACAAATATTTTTAGCCAAAATTTTCCTATTCCAACCTTATTGAAATAGACCTGGGGACACTGTGGATGTTTTTGACTTGTAGGGGTCTCATAAGTGCAGTTGGTGACTGTGGCCCAGGGCTAGCTCGCAAACTAGCCAGGAACAGATATTTTTCGACGTAAGTCAGTTGGGTACCCATAACTGGGCATCAAACAATATAGACGAACCACTGTGGAGCGCATTATGCCCAAACAACTGCTTGGTATTCAACAGTGTTATCAGTATCAAATCAAATGGTTTGTTATGGCTCATATGCATTTTTCTTTAGAATCAATTTTGTTTTGAACGAATTTGTACACAGTTTTTACTTCATGTATGGAGTTTAGGTCGGCATAAACTCAACGTGATAATAAACAGTTCAAATTAAAAACCTGCATTTTGCGGCTGTTCAGCAATTCATGATATCACGTTTATAAACACCGCTGGTTCTCATGTTTAGAAATGTTCACAACAGATTTTTGTGCTGGAACCTGTATGAGACAAACAATAAAAGTTAAACAGAAATTATATAAAAAAGAACAAAATGTTACATTATAAGATTAATGTAGCAGTTAAAATCTGGAGCTAAACAAGAATTTAACTCGACCACAAAAAGTGGAAAAACTCACTAAAAGTCCCATGAAATGGTGACAATACCGATGTCCATGTGAGTATTGTGGATGTCAACTGATGGAACTTAGTTTACATGAAAACATTTTGTTGCCACTTTTACAAACAACCTCATCCACATCAATTGTAAAAAGTTCAGGGTTCTCCAATTCTATTCTGTTCCAATTTGATGAAAGTTTTGAAAATAATTTGGATTCTTCTGTGAATTGGTTGAGATGCCAAGCAACACTCATGTTTTAGGATGGTTTGTGTAGTAAGGCTTGCAATGAAAATCCATGAATGCTTTATCCACGATCTGAACGACTTTATTCAGTTGTTGAACTGCAGGTTGCCCTGAAATCTGGAATTGTTTGCAAACAATAACAAACAATCTGATACCAAATCAAGACAAGAAATGCTGTCAAAAAAGTTTCACCCTTACCTTAAACCCACAAAATGATCTTGTTTTTTCATCGTTCACATAAATGTTCAAATCATCAGATGATAATGTGATTGATACGGTGGCCCACAAGTGCACGGTAGATACATTGACCACATAACGGGGGCATCGACGCAAACCAGATTATGACGTCACAATCGCTTTTAACAATGGACAAGGTTGTGCGTGCGTCAAATGTGCGTGAAGTGCGCTGTAGTCTGAAACGTGTCAACTGAACCGTGAATGTTTTGAAGCATTAAATACTCTAATGTGGGTTGGGCCTAGATTTCAGTTATGGTGTAGCATGGAAGCATTAAATACTCTAATGTGGGTTGGGCCTAGATTTCAGTTATGGTGTAGTCTGGAAGTATTAAATACTCTAATGTGGGTTGGGCCTAGATTTCAGTTATGGTGTAGCATGGAAGTATTAAATACTCTAATGTGGGTTGGGCCTAGATTTCAGTTATGGTGTAGTCTGGAAGTATTAAATACTCTAATGTGGGTTGGGCCTAGATTTCAGTTATGGTGTAGTCTGGAAGCATTAAATACTCTAATGTGGGTTGGGCCTAGATTTCAATTATGGTGTAGTCTGGAAGCATTAAATACTCTAATGTGGGTTGGGCCTAGATTTCAGTGATGGTGTAGCGTGGAAGCATTAAATACTCTAATGTGGGTTGGGCCCAGATTTCAGTTATGGTGTAGCGTGGAAGCATTAAATACTCTAATGTGGGTTGGGCCCAGATTTCAGTTATGGTGTAGCATGGAAGTATTAAATACTCTAATGTGGGTTGGGCCTAGATTTCAGTTATGGTGTAGCGTGGAAGCATTAAATACTCTAATGTGGGTTGGGCCCAGATTTCAGTTATGGTGTAGCATGGAAGTATTAAATACTCTAATGTGGGTTGGGCCTACATTTCAGTGATGGTGTAGCGTGGAAGCATTAAATACTCTAATGTGGGTTGGGCCCAGATTTCAGTTATGGTGTAGCGTGGAAGCATTGAATACTCTAATGTGGGTTGGGCCCAGATTTCAGTTATGGTGTAGCGTGGAAGCATTAAATACTCTAATGTGGGTTGGGCCTAGATTTCAGTTATGGTGTAGCGTGGAAGCATTAAATACTCTAATGTGGGTTGGGCCCAGATTTCAGTTATGGTGTAGCATGGAAGTATTAAATACTCTAATGTGGGTTGGGCCTAGATTTCAGTTATGGTGTAGCGTGGAAGCATTAAATACTCTAATGTGGTTTGGGCCTAGATTTCAGTTATGGTGTAGTCTGGAAGTATTAAATACTCTAATGTGGGTTGGGCCTGGATTTCATTTATGGTGTAGCGTGGAAGCATTAAATACTCTAATGTGGGTTGGGCCTGGATTTCAGTTATGGTGTAGCGTGGAAGCATTAAATACTCTAATGTGGGTTGGGCCTAGATTTCAGTGATGGTGTAGCGTGGAAGCATTAAATACTCTAATGTGGGTTGGGCCCAGATTTCAGTTATGGTGTAGCGTGGAAGCATTAAATACTCTAATGTGGGTTGGGCCCAGATTTCAGTTATGGTGTAGCGTGGAAGCATTAAATACTGTAATGCGGGTTGGGCCCAGATTTCGGTTATGGTGTAGCGTGGAAGCATTAAATACTCTAATGCGGGTTGGGCCCAGATTTCGGTTATGGTGTAGTCTGGAAGCATTAAATACTCTAATGTGGTTTGGGCCTAGATTTCAGTTATAGTGAAGCTTAATAACTTTATACTCTGTGGGTTGGTGTATGACTGGAACTATTATATTTTGGTTTTGCTTCGCTTACTTTGCACAAGCTCAGACCATCAGAATGAAGCATGTTGCCAATGTGTTTAGATCCATTAACATAATTTAGGTCATTCTATTTTGACTATGTTGGTTTCAACAAAAGACAAATGACATTTGAAGCGACAAGTCAAACAGAAGACACAAATCAAAAGGTTTGTTATGATTTTATTAAAAAAAAACAATTTTAAATGCTACTTGAATTTCAGCTGAACATCTGCAATGCTTCTGTTGGAATATTACATCTGTGGAAATAAAGTATAATTTGAATAAGGTAAGAATTACTGTTAAGTCTTTAAAGTTCATTTTGTGTGGTCCTTTTTACTCCTTCCCAAAAATGAAATTATTTTATATCATACTATGGATATGATAGTGTCTGTCGTCATACTACAAAATATTTTCACTTCGTATATTGTTTACATTGGATTTAAAAAAATGGATATTCCTGTATGATTCTTGATTGATAAAACAAAATTGTAACAAAGCTTTAACACTGCAGATTCTGCAAAGATAGAAGCCACCCTAAATAAGCTGCAAGAAACCAGATACAAATTTCCAAACATATTTTTTACAAAGTTGAAATCTTTATAAAACACACTATCTCATGTTAAACAGCATTTGTGTTATATATATTGTTTTGTGTATGCTAATTGTGATGCAATAAACTGTTTCTGCCACTGCCAGACAATGCAAATTTAAATGAACTTCCTTTGGGCACAAACATTGCACTCTTTGTCACATGTCGCTACAAAAACGGTGCTATTTGTTTTGTAATCGATTTCTCTTTTTTATGGCGAACTAAGTGCATTTCAGGCTTTCCAAATAAATAATGTTTGCTTATATGTTGATGGACTGCATTTTTATGTTGTGTTTGAAAAATTCCTACCACGCCCAGGAGGCTTTTCCATGTGGTCGTTGGCATTTTTGATAACCCAGACGCCTCGCCAGTAGCCATATGAAACTGGGTTGAACAACATAATACGTGTTGAAGAAAACACAATACTTAAATAGTATGGTCTTAAAATCACTCTGCAGAAGTGTTACACCTCTCAGGTTGAAGCCTGATTGGTCAGTTTTACCATCGCAAGGTATGGTATGAAATTCACTCTGCGAAAGTGTTACACCTCTCAGGTAGAGTCCCGATTGGTCAGGTTTACCATCACTCTACGAGTGTTACACCATTAGGGTCAAAACCCAAAGGTATGGTAGGAAATTCACTTCGCAGGAGTGTTACACCTCTCAGGTAGAGTCCCGATTGGTCAGGTTTACCGTCACTCCAAGAGTGTTACACCCTTTGGGCCAAAACCCAAAAGGTACGGTATTACATTCACTTTGCAGAAGTGATAAAACTAAAAAAATTGGGACATTGTGGTTGTTATGGTATAGTGAATAAATTTCATTTGGCTTGTGTTCTTATTTGTTTAACAGATTGTAATGTTGTTTGATTTACAATGTGCACACAAAATATTTATCTTTTTTTGCTTGCTTCTCTGAAAAACCAACACACATGATGTGAAACCACTGTCCACATCGAGTGCACTCAATCCAAACTTTTTTCAGGGGATTGGCGCCTTCATCTCCACATACTTTACATGTCTCTATTTCATTTGTGCCTTGAAGACACTTGCCAGCAATTTCCCTTAACATTTCAAGTCTATAGCTGTAGGTACAAACATTTTGCACAAGTTTTTCTCCAGTTGCCAGCCATTTTGCATACATACATATCATCACTCCACAGCTTGATCCATCTGGCTGTTTTGTTCTGTGTGGTATTTCCACAGTATTAATTTTCCAACCAAACTTTGTTGCCATTAGACAATTCACCATAGCTTTTGCAGTTTGAACATTGCTGTCTGTTTTTACACAAGGCATTGCTACTGGGTCTATGTACAGCATTTTTCGACCAGGGATGTCAACTACAAGCAAAACCCAGTGGAAGCCTGAAGAGTTCCAAGGTATAAACAGTGTTTGTTTCCCTTGCAAATTTATCCCTTCCCAAACTTTTTTAATTGAAGCTTTTCTTTGTAATATTTGAGCCACTGTCGAACAAACATAAAGTGTGTGTTGGTGCACACCAGTTAATCGCCACAAGTAGCTGTTAATGACTTCATCATAAAGCCAACCAACATTAAATCTGCTGTCATGCTTTTTAAGCTCGCAAACTTCAGCTGGTGGCAATGCATCATCCAGAGATTTTAACTCCAACAAAGAAATTGAATGAGGGCCGTTTTTTAAAATTGTACCAGAAGCTTTGTAACCGGTAACATGGGCTGTGATGTTTTTTTGCATCATTGAGTGTTTGTTCCGAACAATATCCATACAAGCCTCACCAGAAGATTTATGTTGGTCACAGGCTTTTGCTGCCTGTGGGGTTGTTAATTTTACACTTTTCTTTGATCGAGGAAACAAAGTTGTTACTTGGTGCAGCGGCTGCATAAGGTTGGCAAATTGTCCAACCCGTGATGAAAATGGATTGGGCTTTGGTCGCTTGCGGGGCAACTCATCATGGACAGTATTTTCAGAAGGTGTTGTTTTTCGCTTCCTTTTCAATGACTTAAGTTCTGGAGGTTGAGTAATTCTAAACCCAGAATCGTATGAACATGCTTTAGAAAACTTAGCCACCATGGCATTGCCATCAGAAATGCCTTCATCCAAAACCTGCTTGGAACTGACATCATATGAAAGGTCTATCAAATGCTTCATTAAATCAATAAACTTTTGATGGCTTTGTTTGCGATCTGAGGTTTTGTTGTCAGTACCGCAGGTTTTGTCGTCAGTTACAATGTTTTCAGGTTGAGAAATTGATTGGTTTGTGGAGGAATTCTTGATGTCTTGTGTTTTGACCACAGTATCACAAACAGTTTCAGCTGACAATTTGTTCACAACAACCGGATCCAAAACCATGTAAACAGAATTGGAGTACCAATCTGGCAGACTATGCCATCCAACATCTGCATACTTGTTAAAAATTGCAAACATGTGTTTGCATGGTAAAAAATTGTGTAAAAAATCATGACATGTACACTTTGGAAAATCTCTTTCAGTGCCAAATTTAATGGTGTATATTTCAGAAGAGGAACTGCTTAATACAGTGAACAAGTCCCCTTTTCTACATATAGAACTTGCCTGAATGTTTGTAGTTTCTCCGATACGTTTTATACAATGTTTTACCAATTTTCTTGGTCGGTTTTGAAGAAAGCTGGGAACCTCAGCGTTGTAACTTCTGTAATTGCCAGAAGATCTCATGTTTTGTTGTTTGTATCTGCTCAAAGTAAAATTTATTGATTAATTTTGATTGCATGTTCTTGCATATAACCATAAATGTTTTAGTGGAGGTACACTCACTTCTCATATGCATTTGGCAAAAATTCGTGGTGCAAAATTGTAATTAAGCCAGAAAGCGACTTATCAGTCCGAAATCGCACATGGCATTCTTTTAAAACTCGGTTTTGTCTCTCAACACCATTGTTGGTGCGGATCAAAACCTTTAACTGGTCTGCTCGATAGAGCCACATCCAACGCTAGAAAACGTGCATGAACAGAAGTTACATTTAACATATATGTTTTGTAAATACTCAAACCTCTTTATCCTTAAGCCAAATATTTGTGAAGTATTTTTGTAGTTTTGGGTTGTTTTCCCAAACTGAACTTGACTCAAATATCTGCAGTGCATTGTTGCAGCTTTTTTCACATTCAGCGTTAGCAATTCCTCTCATAAATGTCAAAACTTTGTCCTTGTCTGGACCTACTTGGTTTTCAGATTTTTTAACCCATCTTTCCCATGCCTGTTCACGATGAAAATCGCAAATGAGGACACGGACATCTAGAAAATAGTTATTTTTACATATGTGGTACATGTATATTTGATGCAGAACTTTAACCTGTAAAAATGCTTTCAATGGCATGGATCTCAGCATCACATTTATCTACCATAAAAAATGATGGTTGCCATGCAGGAGTCCATTCTTTCAATATTTTCAGTGCCTCTTCAATGTCCAATTGTCTTTCATTCTGTGTAATGAAACTGGCAACAACTTGATAGCCAACATTTGTCTTCACACAGAGAAAAAACAATGGGAGAGCATATTTGGATGTCTTGTAGGTAGCATCCATTAGACAAATGTCTTGGCCGTAGCGCAGAAGCAATCTACGCTGCCATGCAAACTGATGGATAAACAGCATGGTTTGTTCAGATTGAATGACTGGTGCTGTTTCTCCATCAACTACTTCAGGTTCCATGTTAGCAATGAATGGCCGGAAATATATTTTGTCATTGGCATCTCCTGCCTTCACCCATTCATCCACCAAGCACTGGACATTAGTTTGATCAATTTTTGCAAATCTGTGTTTACAAAATACTCGGTAATAATGACTTTGAATGTCCTTTTTTGTTGGATAAAATCTCCTGTTTGAAGTAGATGGTGGGGTATCATTTTGAAAAAGTTCATGGGCAACATAATGTTTTAGGCTTCTAAGAATTTCCTCAATACTGCATACACCTTCTGTAACCAATTGATCTATTTTGGCAATTATTCTTTGATCAACAGGTTGAAGGAAACCAGCAGCCTTAAAATATGTAATATGGTAAATAAACAGTTCAAAAGTAAACATTTAATTTAAATAACATTCTTACTTCCCCTAAAACATGACCGGTGTGGTCATCCTGAGATGGAAAGCAAACACTGTAAGTTTGTTGCTTTAGCAAGTGCTTATCGTTGTTTTGCAGCAAATCTTTTACAACAACACTTGTCTTGTCCATTTTAGATTTACATTTCGAGATTATCTAATCATATTACAGAAGAAATTATTGATATCCAACTAAATAAAATTAGATTCAAACAAGTTGAAGAAGTACCTGAAACTGTGGAAACTTCATAATTTCCTGAATTACAATTTTTGCCTTGCAGTTAGTTTTTTTGGTCCCTTGAATACACAAATGTTTTTTGCAAGGATTTGGATGATCTTGCAACTGATCAAAGGGGTTTCAATATTTTATCATAGAAAACATAAAGTCACTTACATGTGTAGGTGGTGCAACATGACGCCTTTCATTTTTAATCTTGTTGCGATCTTTAGAATGTTGGCATTCCAAGACCTTTGTTTGTACTATGATGTAGGGAGTGGATGTACTGTCCCAATGCAAGCGACCTATTAAAATATCTAAAAAAAATCACAAATGTAATCAGTTTGTATTGTCATACAATTATGGCTTGATGAACTTTCTTTTAATAAGTAAAACTAAGCTAAAAAGCAGGCCTTTTTTTATCATACCAAATGAATTCTTCGAGAAATGAATGAACTTTGTCAATGTGGAGATTTCAAATTTCTCAACTAAATCATTTGCCTGAGTCATTGAACAAGCCCACTGCAACAATTGTTGGATTTACTCTAAACTTAAATTTATAAACTGCACCAATTACCAGTCTTATATTACCTGCAAATTTTGTTTGCTATTCTCCTTTGCTGCTTCTGATATATTTTGCTAAAATAAACAACCACACATATGCACAAAGCATTGTGTTAAGCTATACAATTTACTAACCATTTTAGTTAAACAAGTGAATTCGTTCTTCACAAACTTCACAAAATATCTCTCTTCCTGTTGTAAACCTGCACCTTGGCTATTAAGGCTTTCTCTTATTGTTTTGCTTGCCTTTTCAAGATTGTATTTTGATAGCTTGTTCTGTGCCCAAGACATTAATGTAATGATAGTTAATAACATTTAAATGCATACTTACTAAGCCTTCAAACTTTGCAAACACCAAAACATCAAAGATGGTTATTACATATTGATATAGTTTGTTTGGTTCAGATTGGCGGTCAAAATGCCAAAGTGATTCAAAGCACTCTGAACGTGTAATTATGTATGGTATGGCAGCATCATTCCAATGCACTGAGCTTTTACATGCATCTTCAAACGTAAAAAGAGGTTTCGAAAAAAAAAAACTTTTTGAATTGATGCAGCATATTTGTTGCTTCATGTTTGGATCCATACCACTAATAAATAAAAGCACAAATGAAATACTTCCATAATACAACAAAAACATGTTCATGTGCCTGAACATAGAACTTTTATTACTACTTAACAGATTCTTAGACCAATTTGTGACAATGCAAGTTTCATTCTTTAATATTCACAGCGTAATAACTAACCTTCTCCAGAGTATTTGAGAATGTAAATTCCTTCTCACCGAATGCCACTTCATTTAGGATGCTAAAGCAAGTATTAAAATAGTTTTTAGGATTTAGAAAAGTTTTACATCTTACCAATGTTGAACAATATCTTCAGAGATTAATAAATTTTTTGGCATTGGCACACAATTTCGAAATTGCCTAGACTCATGAGAGTCAACAACATCTTTCAAAAGATTGAAACTTCTTTTACAAAAAAACATCTCTTCGCACAAAATCAATTCGATTTTTAGCAGAACAGAACCTAAATAAACAATAAATACAAATGGTCACTACAAATAAACCAAATTAAAGTAATTTCTATTTTACACATAAAGCTTCCAGGCTACACCATAACTGAAATCTAGGCCCAACCCACATTAGAGTATTTAATGCTTCCACGCTACACCATAACTGAAATCTAGGCCCAACCCGCATTAGAGTATTTAATGCTTCCACGCTACACCATCACTGAAATCTGGGCCCAACCCACATTAGAGTATTTAATGCTTCCACGCTACACCATAACTGAAATCTGGGCCCAACCCACATTAGAGTATTTAATGCTTCCACGCTGCACCATAACTGAAATCCAGGCCCAACCCACATTAGAGTATTTAATACTTCCAGACTACACCATAACTGAAATCTAGGCCCAAACCATATTAGAGTATTTAATGCTTCCACGCTACACCATAACTGAAATCTAGGCCCAACCCACATTAGAGTATTTAATGCTTCCAGACTACACCATAACTGAAATCTAGGCCCAACCCACATTAGAGTATTTAATACTTCCATGCTACACCATAACTGAAATCTAGGCCCAACCCACATTAGAGTATTTAATGCTTCCACGCTACACCATAACTGAAATCTAGGCCCAACCCACATTAGAGTATTTAATGCTTCCACGCTACACCATAACTGAAATCTGGGCCCAACCCACATTACAGTATTTAATGCTTCCACGCTACACCATCACTGAAATCTAGGCCCAACCCACATTAGAGTATTTAATGCTTCCAGACTACACCATAACTGAAATCTAGGCCCAACCCACATTAGAGTATTTAATGCTTCCATGCTACACCATAACTGAAATCCAGACCCAACCCACATTAGAGTATTTAATGCTTCCACGCTACACCATAACTGAAATCTAGGCCCAACCCACATTAGAGTATTTAATGCTTCCACGCTACACCATCACTGAAATCTAGGCCCAACCCACATTAGAGTATTTAATGCTTCCAGACTACACCATAACTGAAATCTAGGCCCAACCCACATTAGAGTATTTAATGCTTCCACGCTACACCATAACTGAAATCTGGGCCCAACCCACATTAGAGTATTTAATGCTTCCACGCTACACCATAACTGAAATCTAGGCCCAACCCACATTAGAGTATTTAATGCTTCCAGACTACACCATAACTGAAATCTAGGCCCAACCCACATTAGAGTATTTAATACTTCCACGCTACACCATAACTGAAATCTGGGACCAACCCACATTAGAGTATTTAATGCTTCCAGACTACACCATAACTGAAATCCAGGCCCAACCCACATTAGAGTATTTAATGCTTCCACGCTACACCATAACTGAAATCTAGGCCCAACCCACATTAGAGTATTTAATGCTTCCACGCTACACCATAAATGAAATCTAGGCCCAACCCACATTAGAGTATTTAATGCTTCCAGACTACACCATAACTGAAATCTAGGCCCAACCCACATTAGAGTATTTAATGCTTCCACGCTACACCATAACTGAAATCTAGGCCCAACCCACATTAGAGTATTTAATGCTTCCACGCTACACCATAAATGAAATCCAGGCCCAACCCACATTAGAGTATTTAATACTTCCAGACTACACCATAACTGAAATCTAGGCCCAACCCACATTAGAGTATTTAATGCTTCCACGCTACACCATAAATGAAATCCAGGCCCAACCCACATTAGAGTATTTAATGCTTCCACGCTACACCATAACTGAAATCCAGGCCCAACCCACATTAGAGTATTTAATGCTTCCACGCTACACCATAACTGAAATCTAGGCCCAACCCACATTAGAGTATTTAATACTTCCAGACTACACCATAACTGAAATCTAGGCCCAACCCACATTAGAGTATTTACTGCTTCCACGCTACACCATAAATGAAATCCAGGCCCAACCCACATTAGAGTATTTAATACTTCCAGACTACACCATAACTGAAATCTAGGCCCAACCCACATTAGAGTATTTAATGCTTCCACGCTACACCATAACTGAAATCTAGGCCCAACCCACATTAGAGTATTTAAATACTTCCATGCTACACCATAACTGAAATCTAGGCCCAACCCACATTACAGTATTTAATGCTTCCACGCTACACCATAACTGAAATCTGGGCCCAACCCACATTAGAGTATTTAATGCTTCCAGACTACACCATAAATGAAATCTGGGCCCAACCCACATTATATTCTTCAAAACATTCACGGTTCAGTTGACACGTTTCAGACTACAGCGCACTTCACGCACATTTGACGCACGCACAACCTTGTCCATTGTTAAAAGCGATTGTGACGTCATAATCTGGTTTGCGTCGATGCCCCCGTTATGTGGTCAATGTATCTACCCAAGTGCACCGCGAAATATATTTCGACCGCTACAAATAAAATTTCGTAACATCGCGAAATATATTTCGACCGCTACAAATAAAATTTCGTAACATCGCGAAATATATTTTCGACCGCTACAAATAAAATTTCGTAACATCGCGAAATATATTTCGACCGCTACAAATAAAATTTCGTAACATCGCGAAATATATTTTCGACCGCTACAAATAAAATTTCGTAACATCGCGAAATATATTTCGACCGCTACAAATAAAATTTCGTAACATCGCAAAATATATTTCAACCGCTACAAATAAAATTTCGTAACATCGCGAAATATATTTCAACCGCTACAAATAAAACTTCGTAACATCGCGAAATATATTTTCGACCGCTACAAATAAAATTTCGTAACATCGCGAAATATATTTTCGACCGCTACAAATAAAATTTCGTAACATCGCGAAATATATTTCGACCGCTACAAATAAAATTTCGTAACATCGCGAAATATATTTTCGACCGCTACAAATAAAATTTCGTAACATCGCAAAATATATTTCAACCGCTACAAATAAAATTTCGTAACATCGCGAAATATATTTTCGACCGCTACAAATAAAATTTCGTAACATCGCGAAATATATTTCAACCGCTACAAATAAAATTTCGTAACATCGCGAAATATATTTCAACCGCTACAAATAAAATTTCGTAACATCGCGAAATATATTTTCACCGCGCGAAATATATTTCTTGTGACGCAAAATGTAGTGACTGGCCAGGTTCTCGTTGATTTCACTCCGTTCGTATTTTTGCACGACGGGTGACCGACTATATCAGCTAAGTAAGCATTTACCTACTCCAGTTGTTGGCAGGGACTGTTCAACTGAATGAATTGTTTAAATTGTGATCACTATGTGGGCCAGATTGGAAAATATGTCGTGCGCGGAGGATTTTCATTTATCCTCCGCGCAGAATTTTCAAAATCGGTCAAAAATCCGCGCAATTTTCGTGATTTTACTAGCAATCCGCGCAAAAATTATTAATCCGCGCACAAATCGCTCCAAGTCTTGCAACACTGATGACTTTTCCCCAAGACCCCAACTGTTCTGTGCCAATGTTCGGTTTGAAGGCTCTTTGGATATGCTTCACTGACCTGAGCGTTGATTTTTTTCTCTCCTTCTCTCGAAAATCACGAACAACGAAAAAAGGACAAGGTCGAGCGGGGTGAATGCAATATTTGCCATCTGTATTTTATAATGGCGAAATTACGCACATTCGTCAAATTTGGAAATCCATTTGATCTTTTTTTGGAAAAACATGCGTTTTTGAATTCTTGGGCCGAGTTTTCTGCGCGCATATATAGGAGGTTACAGTCAACCTTACTTAATGTAGTTTGGGGATTAGCCTATGTTTCAAACTCACTTTGCCGTAATGTTTGATCACATTAAGACGGAAGATTGCGACCCAAGCTAAGAGCCATTTTCTAAAATTGATGTTTCTACAACTCGGTTTCTTGAGTTTTCCTTCTTTTCTAAAACGTTCACCAAAGTTTCTTTCGGTGATGGAAGATCGTTTAATGCTGCCTTATTTAACGAAAGAAAGTTTATCCGCGCCATATAGGTACATCGACCCCGAGCTATACGCGAAAATTGGTCAGGAATTTTGCTTGGTTTTTCATATTATGTATGCAAAAACAGGCACTGAAGCAGTTGCCGAGTCATTCTACGAGTAATGGAAAAACAAGAAACGGATGGGCAACAAAGTTTTGAAGTTCTCAAAAACAGAACAATCGTTGATTGGTCTATGCCCCATGCAATCCAGTGTGACGAGGCGTTATACGAGATGGCCAAACTTTATGCTAAAGGCAGCAAGAAACATGGGATGGCACTCATCCCTGTATCGAAAGGTCGTCGGAGTAAACATAGGCATGGCGCTGCTTCTAAAGTGGTTACACGACAAAAAAATTAGGAACCAAAGTTTCCCTTTCTTGCATAAATTTTCGTGATGGCAACTGGCAAGTTACAAATCAAGCGTAAATAAAGTTAAAACGTTTTGAAACACTTGTTTTTGCTTCACAGTTGTTTGTGGCAAATGGTTTTGTTAGGTTAAATGCGTTGTAGCTCCGTGCCAGAAAGAAGAACACCAATTAAACATTAATAAGTTCCTGGAGAAAAAAAGTTGTGACCACGGGATTCCAACTCGCAACCCTCCAGACTAGCTTTCGCCACCCGTGACAACTACGCCAAGTCATTGTACCTGACAGCCGCTAAAAAAGCGGGTATAATCATCTGTGAAAAGTGCAATTTTATTCAAGTAAACGCTAATAACATTAAATATTATGAATCGGTTCTTAAAAATACATTATTCCAGTGTTTTTTGTCAAAGGGAAAATAGGCTTGTTACTAAAGGCACAGTGTACTAAACAACAAAAAAATCTACTACAATCCGCGCAAAAAAATCGCTAGTCCGCGCACAATCCGCGCAATCACCACCAACAGAAAAAAATCCTCCGCGCAGTTTGCAAACTTTCCAATCTGGTATGTGGGACTTGATCATTCATTTTGTACCAATTGTGGCCATGGTAAGTGTGTTTGTATTGTATATTTCCAGTTGGCCTACATTCATTGCAATTTTGTTATTTCGGTTTGGACAATACGATTTTCCTTGCAGGGACCACCTTTGATGAAACACACCTCATCACCCACTACTTTCAACTAGGATATGAACACTCTGAAATTTTGCATTTGTTGCAAAATGACCACAATGTAACTTTCAGTTTGAGAACCTTGAAAAGACGCTTACAAGAAATGGGGCTGCATAGACGTGGTGCTTGGCAAAAAGATCCGAATATTATAAATGATGCTGAAAAACGAATCAAAGAAATTTTAGAAGGTCCATCTTCATGTGGGGGTACCGTTCTGTGTGGCATGGTTTGGAGATGGAGGGTTTGAGAGTTCCAAGATCCTTTGTTGCAGAAGTTTTGAATAAAATTGATCCTGATGGCTGTGAACTCAGGAGGGGCCATCGTCTGAAGCGCAGAGAGTATAACAATCCAGGGCCCAATTATGCCTGGCATATAGATGGTTATGATAAATTAAAGCCATTTGGTTTTTCCATACATGCAGCCATTGATGGTTTTAGTCGTAAGGTCCTATGGCTTCATGTTATACGCTCCAATAAATGCCCACACACTATAGCTTCCATGTACCTTAGAACTGTTTCACATGTACAAGGTTGTCCAGTGCAAATTGTGTCTGATTTGGGCACAGAAAATGGGATATTGGCAGCAGCACAGTGCTTTTTCAGAAACAGTATCAATGCACATCGATACGTTCCTTCACCAAGGAATCAGAGAATTGAAAGTTGGTGGTCAACATTGTGCAAGTTTCGTACTTCTTGGTGGCGAAACTTTTTTGGTGATCTCGAGTTTAAAGGTGTTGTTGATTATTCACTTCCTTTAAGCAAGGAGTGTGTGTGGTATTGCTTCTCCAAAGTTCTACAAAGTGACTTAAATTTTGTAATGGATCACTGGAATAGTCATCGAATACGAAAATCAAGACACAATGTTATAGCTGGTCCAAATTTACTTTACTTAATGCCAGAAAGGTATGGTGGAAGAGCAGACATGATAAATGCAGTCTCACAAGAGAAATTTCAAGTGGTGTGCAATGATTTTTCCCCACCCGAAGAAGTGAACGAATATGAGGAATATTTTGACTATGTTCGAACTGAACTTGGATTTGTCATGCCAACCTCTTGTGCAGAAGCACTGGCAATGTACAAAGGGATAATGGAGGTTGCAAAAGAATAAAAAGTCAAAGTACACAGCCATTTATGCATGTTTGTACTTCAGTATATTGAACTTTGTTGTTGTGCAAGTATGTTAATTGTCAAATTACATCAACAAACACAGGCAACTTAGTGAAAAATTGTTTTTTTACTCACTGATTAACCACTGATTAACCATCAGCGTACTGCACTACTAGAATCTAAAAGAGGTGGTTTGTAAATGCTAGGATACAAATCGAATTTTTTTCCCATTGTATTGCGAACAGATGATGGAATAGAAAAGTGTGAAAGACAGCATGCAGTGTAAATGAAGAAAAGTGAGTGCATAAATATACAGTGGCAAGTAGCAGTGGCACAAAAATCTCACAATTATGCAGCAGTACCTCAAAAATGCAATAGTAAGTGTCAGGTAAAAACAATTTTGGTATAAAAGGATGAAATAAGTTTCACCAAAACAAACAGGAGGCAGTTGAATAAAAAAATAAAACACTAATTTTGCTTCGACAATGCTGACGGTCATGAACACAATAGTGAGTACGTAAAAAATATAAATTGCTGTTTTGCCATATAACACTTGAAACATGCAATAAAGTGACAACTACTTATGAATACAAACAATGAAATAGAATAATTTTTTCAATGTAAACCAAATGCCTGGCCATTGGACATTGCTGTAATAAAGATGGATTTGAAATCTTGAAGTTCTTCCATATGTTTAGTAGGGAGCGTAATTGTTTTCGCACATGCACCAACAACAGGAAAACAGATTGTGTGGTTTGGGTTGTTGCTCATGCAGTCATGATTAAATTCCACAGATATGGACAAACTGTCACCAAATATTGGCCTATGTTTTTGGCCTGTTAGCCAACCTAGCACACCAGCTGGAGTACAATCAGCTGCTGCAGTCATTGTCTCTCCAATATTTTCTACATTGACTTCATTTTCACTGTTAGTACAGCAGTAAGCCAAAACCTCTTCTGTGGGGGCACGAATACAGTTATCCTCAATATAGTTCAAGAAATCTTGAAAGTTATCCATTATCTTCTCCTCTACGCACCGCTTTGTGGAATTTTTTGAGGAATATTGCGGTTGCAGTAAACTTGACACATAATTGGCATCAACAGTCAATTTGCCTGGAATGAATAATGGTGCAAAAAGTAAGGCATTATTTTTGACAACATTGAACAAACCAAACAGACTCAGCCCTGAAGCAAACTCTTTGAGGTAGCAAAGCCGCTTATTAGTGATGCTTACCATGATTGTGCGACTAATTTCACTAGCGCTATCAATATTGATTTTGCCTGTGTATCCATTTTCTGTAATTATGTCAGTATGAACAAGTGGGTCAGCACAAACTCTCTGTATCAGTTGAACTTTATTCTCAGTAAAGTGTTGGTCAAGATTTAGTTTGGTTATATCAACTGAATCCATGTTAGCAAGAATTGTGAACACATTTGGGTGTAAGCAATGTGGAGCTGGCCCACCTTGCACCAAACTTGCAGCTATTATTTCACCATATGCTTTGAAATGTCCATTTTGGACATGAAGCATTGAGTCAACTGAAATACTCACATGGAAATCATCCACAAGATGCCATGTCGATTCTATCAATTGATTCCCAAACATTTAAAACTGTACACAATAATTAAAGCAGATAATTTAATTCCTTTTTCTCTGCTTTCGAGTGTTTTTTCAACGTTGAATTTAAATTCATCCAAACTTTTTTTAGGGTAAGGTATGTAAACATACGTTGCCCAATTTCCGCGCTCATGGGGGAACGACCGGATTCGACCTCGGTGTTCCTGGGGTTTCAAGGACTTGGTGTCTCCAAACAATGAAGAAATAGCTTGCGGTAAAGGCAAATTCACTTTGGTGCCAGCTTGATCTACTTGCGTAAATTGCTCGTCGTTATCGCTAAAATCAGAATCACTACCGTAAGCGTCACAAAGCGAAGCCAAGGCCGACATTTTTTGACCAGAAATCAGTTTTCAAACTGGCACTTTTTAATCAAATATAAGGGAAAGCACCCGAAAAACCATTGAAGCGTGCAAAAGTCGTAATGAAACATCATAAACTTTCGATGTTACGGTTCAGAAAGTGTTTCGCTTTACAGCCCAAGCGGTCAATTATATAGACTCAATTTCAAGCGTGTTGACCGGGTAAAAATGTCATAAAACAAACGTAGATAACAAAGAATCGTAAGGCTTTCGTCAGCGGAAAGTTCCGGTGTTGCGAAACTGACCAAGATTAATTTCTCTCACGTGCTAGAGCGGCTTATCAGATTAATAACGCACGAGTATCGTGACCAGGCGAATTAAAAAGTGACGTGCGTTAATGAATGAATGTCGGTAAAACAATTAAAAGCGATAAAATACAATTTTAACTACATTATATTCCCCCGTTTGCAAGAGCTTTCTTGCAATAAAGTTCGTGGCCGTTAGGAATCCGTGTAGTTCTTCAGCACTTATCTTCATGAAGTCTTCGATGATGAGGAAAACATTGTCTATTGGTTCAAACTCATTCGGATGTAAACAAACAATAGGTTGTGTGCGTCGTGCATTTGTGTATAGCGTCGCGCGTATTAATTTTCATTTCTTCGTTGATTCGTTGGTCTCCTTTGACGATGAGAGGTGGTCAACGGGCGTTGGTATGGAGTTGATTGATTGAAGGTCTGTCTTCAGATGCCGCCTCCAACGAATAGCAACGTATGATGAGTGGATAGTGTTGTGTTCAGTGCACCCTGGATGACGTAATAGCTTACGTTGGTGTCTTGAGATCAGCGTTTCAGCATAAGCGCACGGATGGATGGATTGATCAGTCAATGTTCCTGTTTTGGTTCACAGACCCGGGGTTTCTACGCAACTTCCTTCTATGTTGCGGAAGCTTGAAAACAAGGATGCTGTAAACTAAGCAAGCTATTGTGCAAGTACCAGGAACTTTTGTTTTACGTCAGATCATTCCGCAAAACCAGTTTAGAAAGTGTGTCATTATTTGGTGTTTCGTGCTTTGTGATTCTGGTTTCATTAGAAATCTCTCCAGTTCTGGTGTCTTGCTGTAATGGTTATGCACACAGTGCCTGTCACAAATTGGTGATAATCATTAACAATTTCAGCCGGAGTTCATTAAATTAAAATCATAATGTCATCTGTAAATGATTTAGTCGTTTCGTCATCTTTATAAACAATTGTAAATAACGGTTAGAACTTATTGAAACAAATGAACAGATATCAGAAGGTTAAGGTTTTGCCAATAGATACGAAGCTTTGAACACAGTGTTCAGAGCTTTTTATAAACAAGGGAATATTTTTGAGAGAAAAAAAACATCGCAAACCGATTTTCGGAAATATATACGAGATAAAACTATTATTATTGCGATTTTTAAGCTTTATAACTTTAAATTTCTTGTTTACTTGTAGCGTATGTACTTTCATTTTATGTAGCAATGATGTTAAAGTATTATCTGCAAGCTTTCCTGCTTTGTTATCTACAATGCAAGAATCAATGCAATTCGTTGACAGGTAAGCTGTGTTTCAAATTTACTCATAAAATTTTTATGTACTGCTTATAAGTCTACTAAATATTTCGTTTCCACAGCAACGTGTGACACAAAGTTATCAGATTTAAATCACTCAATTTCAAAAGTAATCTGCCCACCCAACTGCTGGAGACAATATTCGGATTTGTGTGGAAGTGATGATTACGCCTCTGGTCCCCTATGTCTGGCTGCAATGCATGCAGGACTGATGGACAGTAAGTTACAGTGATAGTACCCTGGCATGTTTACCGGATTTTCTTTTATATGAACTCAAACCAAATATGTTTGTAAAGATGATGGAGGCTACTTTGAAGTATACAAAAGTGAACCAATATATGAATATAAAGGATTGGACAGGAACGGAGTGAGAAGCAAATCTTGTTCGTTTGCAAGATGGTCGTACACATTTGAAAGTAAGCTATACTCCGGGTAGCTTTTGGTTAGAATAAATAATTACTATTTATGTAAATATAGTGAAATGCAGCACGACAGGAAACAGTGAGTTTTCTGTAACTGATGTATTTTGTCCACCTGGTTGTTCGTCCAACTACGTCTGTGGAACAAACTCGTACAACAAGAATTCCTCGGTTTGTGCCTCTGCCATTCACGCTGGTATCTTGTCGCGTAAGTTGGTGTAGTTAACACTTTGTGGTTTGTTTGAATCAATCATGAATATTTTCAGGAAGTGGAGGATACGTGACGTTTTATTCTAGAAACGGAAGACGCTCATTTATTAGTTCGACCAAGGGTGGTGTAACCAGCAAATCGTGTGGTTCATCAAGTCAATACTTTTCGTTCACTCGTAAGTTAACAAAAAGCCTTCTAACCGATAAACAGGGATTGAAAGTGAAAAGAAGTGATAAATGAAATAACGCTTGTTTTTCAACCAATATTTTAGATGAAGATTGTTTGAGAACTTGTTCTAACAACGGTGAATGTTTGTCTGGAGTTAACGACCAACATTGTTCTTGCAACCCCGGGTTGATTGGGTCAGACTGTGAAATAGGTAAGAAATTGCCCTGAAAGCTGGAATATTTGGAACTAAGAGAAATGCGCCAGGTAAATCGCAAAAGAATGGAAAATGCCGGGTGAATTCTGCTTGAAAAGAACGCTACAACTCATGTTGATTCTGGCGACTATATATTCTTAGCTGACGTCAACCAACAGGAAGAAAATGTTAATTATTTCATGTTGTAATGTTTTTCATGTTTAAGCAGCAGAATATTTGATAGTTCTGAATTTTCGGCCTTACGAACTTTCACTTATAGCCGTGTTGAAGGTGCTGTTCTTAATGAAGTTCATGCCTCGCGTTTACTTCGGAGCTAAATGCCACTCAGTATGTAACAGTCCACTGAAATTGATCGTAATTATCATATTCAGATATAAATGAATGCGCGAATGTAATGCACAACTGTCATCAGCATGCAACTTGCATCAACACCGTCGGCAGTTTTCAATGTTCTTGCAACGCAAACTACACCGGAGATGGCATTGATTGTTGTAAGTTTGACGTCGTTTTTACAATATACAAATACAGGGATTCCAACCTCCGGGCCACGAACCGGTTTGAGTCCGTGATGCATTTGTAACCGGTCAGTAGAAAAAAAGGGAAAATTTAATGTCATTAATTTGAGGATGCCACATGCTGTCCTACATGACAACCAGCTAAACGAAATTGCCTCGCGTGCCTGACTGTCAATATCATTGAAATACGGACTAAATAAAACCCACTTTTAAGCAATCTATCACCTGTGTGTTCTGTAGGGCCGTGAAGTCAACTCTTCCCTGAGAGTAAGAATGCAAATTCAGATCATGAAACTTGATTCCTTTTTAGATCCAGATTTCTGTGCACAAAATCCTGGTGTTTGCCAGAACAATGGAACTTGCACTGACACAAAAACCTCCTACAATTGTTCATGTGCCCACGGGTACAGCGGATCACATTGCGATATAGGTAAGATTTTGTAGTTTCGTGTTTGATTTCTCCTTTGGATGAAAGAAATGCAATTTATTAACACTGTTCATGGTGTTCGAAACCTAGGCTCGTTTCCAACCTGCAAGGACGCGTTACAAAACGGCCTTAACGTAAGCGGAGTCTACAGTTTAACTTCTCCTCTGACTTTCCAGGGATATTGCGACATGGATGGTGGAGCTTGGCTGGTAAGTTTGACTCTTGAGGCTAGAACTGTATCCTAAGTTTAATGGTTGGGAAGCGTTCGGTGGTCGTTTACATGACAAGTTATTGTCTGAAGACCTTACATAGGTTATAATAAATACCAGGTGTTCCAGCGTCGTTATGATGGATCTGTGAGTTTCGATAGAGATTGGGTGGATTACAAGAACGGGTTTGGGAATCTATCAACAGAATTTTGGATGGGTTCGTATTCAAATAAAGCAATCCTAAACTAAACGCCTTACAAGTTTAAAAAAAACTGAACACAACTGCTGTTAAATTTTGAATAATAGTTGGTTTTGAATTTAATACATTTACTGAACTTTTACTCAGTGTTACAACTTGCGCACACCCAGTTAGAATCAAAATAACAGTACCAGTTAATCCAATTTAAATTCCAGTGTTTTCAGCAATATTATTACAACCAACAAATTTTATCAGGTTTGGAGAAACTGCACCAAATCACCAGTGCGTCCACTAGATGTCGCCTTCGTGTTGACCTTCAGGATTTTTCCGGAGGTCAAGGTTTTGCCGAGTATAGGTAAGACTATGACGTGTTTAACGTTTTCAATTTAATGCCATTGTTCCAACGATAATTTACCCGATGCTGCCAGATCGTCATAACTAACAAAATCTTAAAAGACATTAGGGAAATACCCCCCTTATTACGTCAGATTCACAAAATTCGTGTTTTAGGTTTGAAGCAACACAGAATATTCTTGCTGTGTTTCAATGCATTTACTCGGTTTGGAATAATTATGAAACAAAAAGTTTAGATACCGCACACACATAGGGATGGTAATCAACTCGAAACGACCCCACATCACCGCTCTTGAGGTTTGCGCGATCGCTTGGTCGCGGATTGCCGGGACCGAGCACAGTGGGGATCGGATTGGGTCGAACGTCACCTTTTTGCGCTTAGAGAATGTGGCTGCAGAAAATTTTCTTGCCCTTGATTCCAAATCTTCTGAAGCGTAGGCATCTGGATGACAGTTCAAGCGAAATTAACCACGGCCAAACCGTTTGACAATTGATGGCAGCAATCCAGTGAATATTAGTGCTGTGTCCCGCATAGATATATGGGATGAAAAGATTATTATATTCTCCATCTAACACCCATGCATAATCCAGTGTTTGAAATTTCGATTTTCTGCCCAACATGCTCGGCTCCCAATGTTTTGAATGAGGCAACAAAAATCCCGTAATCGCGACGTGTAAGACGCTGGCACAACTTGATTGTCAGTGTATAAGTTGTATAGTGTAAACACTCTGTGTTCTCTTTGCCCACCCCTGGGTTAGCTGCTGGTCGTTGCGTGGTTGATTGGATATTGTTGGGTCTCTATGCAAGAAAATGGGTGCATTGGCCTGCAGAGTTAATTCCTTAGGCCTGTGGTTCTTATCCGGTGGGAAATTTTAGGGTTGTAGGTGGATAATTGGTCGGCACCGAAATACACAAAAGTAGTCGGAAAAGAAATATAATGATCTGTATTCACTGTGTGTTGAACACTTATTGGTAATTGGTAATGCCATGCGGTAGAAAAAGTTAAAAAAGTATAACAGATATAACGAAAATACAATAATTAAATTCTTAGTTAAAAAATGTAAATACCAGTGGGAAATAAGGATTCCGTTTACAGTGGAAGTAGGAAATGAGATAAAAAAGGTTAAAAACCACTTAAAAAAGGTTAAGGAAAATCTGTTGCCCAGACGAGTTTATGCGGTCGTTGTTGCCCAACTCCTTGTGGTAAAATCTTGAGTGCCAAGTACTGACCTTTGCCAAAACGTTGCATCTTGACTGGAAAGTTAGAATTATCCGCTTTGTTCTTCAGCTACAATAAAGCCTCCTTGTAATCCTCCAGTCGTTTGTGAACTTAAAGTTGAAAAATAACTGGGTTTCCTTCTGAAAACTTCTAATCCCACTCTGTGTTTATTGCTTAGTTGACAAATAATTATCCCACACAACACAACACAATGTATGACACATGTCGTTTATTACGTCATAAAGGGTTTTATGTTTAACAATAATTTCCATGAGCAACAAACCAATGTAAGCGGATTGATTTAAAACAACAAATTGTCCGTTGTTATTTAAATTACTTTGCATTAAATTAAACATTATGACATTGTTGTTTTCAGTACTTTCAGCATTGGCGATGAAGGAAGTTCTTACACAATTACTATTTCCGGATATTCGGGGAATATAGGAGATTCCATGACTGGGTCCCACAGTCTAAACGGGATGAGATTTTCAACACGCAACAGAGACCATGATACGTGAGTAATAATGATACAACGAGTCTGATTATATTTCTGTTTTACTAACGAAGTAAATCGAGTTGAGTCAAAAAACATAAAATGCATTTCCTCAAATAGTTGATTTTCGTTGACAAAGTTAACCGCCCACCCTAAATCAACAATTGTAAAAATCAATTGCTCTGAAACAGGGGGTTGCGTTAAAGTTTTAGTTAAACACAAGTTTTAACTGAGTTTAAATAAGTTGTAACACAGATTTGTTGACAACCGACTTAATTATAATTGCAGGGATCCAGGTAATTGTGCTGCGACTTATGGTGGAGCTTGGTGGCATCGTAGATGTTCATATTCCCAACTCAACGGTCCGTGGTCGAGAACTTCTACTGCGCGCAACACTATGAGTTGGTATTATTGGAAAATCTCATGGAGCGGAATAATGAGTTCTAAGATGAAAGTGAAATGCGAATAAATGTTGGGGAGGTTTAAAGTGACGAAAATTAACATTGCGTCGTTGGTTACCATGGTAACGTTGTGTTGATTTACAATTATTGAAAGACATTGTAAATACTTTCACCAGTTTTGATAAAGGCTTTAAATCGTAAATAACAGGAAAGCAATTATACCGAACCGAATTTATTCCACAAATCCTTACAATTTTTGTGTTAGTAGCGAAAACTTTGCCATTTTGCATGTTTGTTATTATCATGGTATTTGTAGGGCGTTACTTAAAACGTCTACACAAATAATAACACTGCCGTATATCTGACTCCTGATAAAAAGGCTGCTATCAAACCCAAAGTCAATCGATCAGTTTAATACATAATAAACAAGCGCACGAGGATTAACAATAACACGTTACAAACCACGCGTACAAAAAGTCTCTGTCCTATATGTCCTTTGTCCTCTGTCCCTTCGTATCTTTTTTACGCAAATGACATGTGGCCTATATAGAAAATGCATACCAGGTTATTTGAGTTCGGATTACCACGTGACTCATTTGAAAAGGCGGCTTGTTGCTGGAAGTGTCAACGAACGAATAGCACGTTCGCCGTAAATGAGTTGAACTTGGTTTACAGCGTGATAATTATCCGAGGTTATTGAAAAAACGGTTGATGCCAGAAAAACACAACGTAATAATTGCAATTATGACGTCGACACTACTTATTATTACATTTTGTGTGTTTCGGATGCCACTTCTTCCATAGAATTATGTCAACGTGTCAATTAGATATTGACAACATATTCCGTTTTATCATTCCTTGTATATCATGTCGTTGTTGTAATATCGCATGCAACCGTTTCCATGCTTTATGTTGATAATCCATGTAAATATAAACATTGATCCATCAGATTTGACAGTTGATTTCTGATTCGAGGATGTCAGTAAATTTGATTCAGTTCAGTTTGGCTTTCTCTGATAAACCCCAAAAATGCATTCACGCCAATTCACCGCAAATATTTGCAGAAATGCGCGGATATCGCGGCGCCATTTCTCCGACTTATGGGAAAGGTTTTATGTGAGGGTAAATTGTGTAAAAAGGTTTCTTGTCAACATCCAGGTCCTCATTGCAGCCCAAATGATGACGTCACGGCCGTGGGCATTCGAGTGGCGTCTGTCACGTGTTTCATTTGTGTTGTTGTTTTTGTCTGTTCAGTTACCTGCCTACCTCTGCGCACACCTTGCTGCAACTCATTCCTACTTGTCACTGATGATGAACACAGTGGTGTTTGAAACATTTGCTTCGGCATGAGTAGCATACTAGCTTTGGTTTTCCTTTACAAATCATTTTCTTGTCACCTCCCATGGTTAGACCTTATACACTCTTGTGTAATAACCAAACTTAACACAGCAGTTTGTGGAGGACACAGACGCGTCTGATGCGTCTGCCGGTTGCATTCCATGGAAGAATGTAGATGGCATGGAGAGAGTGAAGTTTTGTAGAATTGATTCCTGAACTCGAAATAAATTACTCGATAAATAGAATTTCCAGCCACCAAACACCAAGGGTCATGATGTCAGTTTCAGGCCATGTTAAAAACCAGAATTTTCCGACAAGATCTCAAAATACGAATTTCTTTTCGATCCCAATTCAGGGTTTGTTTCTTTTTCAAAACCGAGCGACAGTGAAACAATATCAGTAATTGGAACGTAACAATAAGCAATTGTGACATCACAGGCCTCAACTGGCTTGCCGCAGACATACAAGGAACTGTGTTTATAAAACAACCAAATCGAAGAAGCAATAAATTGATGCAAATGTACAATAAATAATATTAGACAGATAACAATGTTAAAAGATAGGCAGTCTAAGGATAAAAGGGTTGACAACAATAGGTACGAAAGCGGTTGGAATATTTCATGTTACGTGGTGACGTCGTCGTATTGATGACGTTATTTAGATGTTAAAATTAAGCGGAAACACATATTTTGGGTGTGGTTCATAATTGCGGCGAAAAATTGTGAAATAATATTGAAATTACAAAAGTTGAACAGCCATGAGTGGGACTGACAACTTTATCGCTGGTAGTGATTTCTAGGTTATGGAATTTGGTTTCCCGAAAACAAAATAGACAGAAAAGATCACCAAGTGCTTCACGACAAGAAAGAATATGACTAGCGAAAAAAACATGTGAAAGTGGCAAAACAAATGAAAATCGTCACTGCAAGGTTTAAACACTGGAGCGGAGTATTGAGAGTGGGTGTAAGCGTATATGCCGAAACTATAAGATACATGATCCTGTAATTAAACCTTATTGGGACGTAAAAGACCTTGAACAACTCGCGAGCTTGTTCGGGTACAACGACACCCTGGTTAACTCTGTGGATCCTCCCAACCGACGAAAGTTTTTGCTGAGTAATGTCACAAAAACATGCATCGGCGAAGGCAATGTTGTGTGGTAATGTGGAAGCCATTGATATAGATCGCTGTGGTCCATATGGTGACCCTGTGGAAAACCCCTGATCTTAACATTCAAGTTTGTGGCTAGAACGACAAATACTAAAGTTTCGTTAAAATCTGAACGCAATAAAAGTGCTCGGTGTCAACTTTCAATGCTTTCGGCGGAAGAGGGCGGTGACGTAAGCTCGCATGAGTTTCACAATCTCGTTAACTTATTCTGCGGTGAAGGAAATGTCCCCTCTTGACTCGGTCTGAAGTCTGAAAACATTCGCAGATCCCGCTCCGAAAGACTGGATCCTGAGAGGAAGACACAATAACATTTCAACTCAAGGAATGTAGCTGCAAAATCTTGTTTAATTGTTTGGAACAGTGGTTCTGAGACTTTTCAAACGTCAGAGCCGAATTCGAAACCGGCCGCAGCAAACCCGAGACTATATTTGAAAACTTTATTTGTAAGTGGGCATTTGACCGAATCAAACATTTGGGCCGTAGTTTACCAACAATTTTGTTTTCTGACGCCAAATAAACTGCAGGGAAATATGGACTCCACGTTACCCCACTACTATGGTTATGGTAAGTTTATGTTTCGTAAAATAAACTGCATTATATTCATAAGACCGATAAGCAGAAACGTTGAGAGCCAATAACACCAACAAGTTTCGTTTCTTCCCGCGTTGAAAACGAACCATTGTGTTCGATCAAACTTACTTTTCATATGAGAAATGATCTAGGGACTGTGAGTGGCCTCGTTTGAACACAGTTGCTCCCTGCGCCGATATCGCCAGAGTGAGAAGGGTTTGACCGAACTGCGCGTCGTGATTTTCAACTTTAAACAAGTAGGATCCGTATCCGGGCCACCGACGTGCAAGGTTAACATATTCAGCCTGAAACAAATTGTTGAGATAAAATGAATTAGACGGAATGAAGAGAACGCGAAATACGCTGAACATAAAATTATGCGAATAATATTTAAACATCAAGCACCCAAATACAATGCCAATAAATATCAACCACGGGCAGAGATGTCCCGACATCCAATAACACAAAACACAAAAGTCTTATTGTTTAGTGAGATTATTGTGATACTGACCACGGCGTCTTCTTGCGGCATTCCTCTCAATCTCCTCCATCTATCCAGGACGTTGGATTTGACATCCTGTAGTTCCTCCAGGAAGAAACTCCTCTTCATCTCACCGCTCTCACCTTCCTCCTTCACCTTCTTCATCCCTCTCTTCCGGAACGTGTTGAAAAGACTCGACCCCTGAAAGAATTAAAATCTGCCGAAACTCTTCGTTGACAAAAACGATTTGTTCAATTTTAACGTTTCGGCCTCTATTCGCTTCGTCCACAAATTAAAATTCTTTGTTGTTTTACTAACTATCAATATACGAGCTGATTTAAAGAATGACGATTAGTTGTGGAATACGATTCATGCGCGGTTGGTGCCAACGTCCAAATATAACTTAATTTTGTTTTGAACAAAAACGACTTGAACGCGTGTGAACAATAAATATGCGGAATAAAATGGCACAGGCACCGATAAAACCACAGTTTATCGAGTCAGGCCCCCATGGGAACGGATAACTAGCATGGGATGAAAGGATGTGTTCGAAGAGGGGCAGATCTACATGGCGAGTTTGGAATTTAACGTAATTTATGAGAACGTCTTAATTACCGAAAAAATCAAATTGAGACCGAATAAAAACCTTTACTCACAGAACGTTTCTTGGCTGGCATTGAGTTTGCATTTAATTCATTCGAGAAAGAATCGGTTCGTTTGAAGTAGAAGTCTTCGTTTTCGTTTGTGATCTCGTAAGCGGCCATCAACTTGTTGATTGGATAATATTTGCCAATGTCAGCACTGGAAAAGAAATCCATGTTTTATATTCGCAAAAGAAGTCTGGAAAATCCATTGGCAGTTTTATATTTTTATGCTTTTTTGTTGGTTAAACGGAACGAAGCAATGAAGATAAAGTTTCGGCTCCACTTAAATAAACTTACTCAGTAGAGCATTTCAGCAGTGGTGAAAGAGTTAATGTAGATTTCGCATGTTGCGCCACCATAGCAGTTAATCACAGTGACCAGGTCCCTCATCTCCAGCACAGCACAAATCTCAGCAATGGAAGGAACTATCTCACGTCGACGTGACGTTTGAATGCTGATTGACGTCAAGTAAAACTTTGATATAAATTGTGATATGTAAACATCGTTCCCCACTCATTGCAAAGGAAGATCCACAATTACCTGACAAACGTCATAACATGTGCAAATATATAGGGGAGGAAACTCAATTACAGGCGGGAATTCGAGAAATATCAAAAAGCAAAATTTAAAAACAATTTTTTCATTTTTTTTACCTGGAGTGATTTCGCTTCCTCCTCAATGTTCTGAAAAGTCCGTTCTTCCATTTGAAGGAGGACGTTAAAAATCCTCACAGCCTCGTCCCTCAACGTGTAGTGGTCGTCACGAGAGGGCACCTGTGAGCAAACATAGGTTGATTATGATTTCTATGCCTTTTTTTTCTAAGTAGCGAAACCAATACTTTCATATTTTTTTTTGAATAATCAACTTGGTTCGTAAGCAACACAACAATGTGAGCAATGTTACGTCACAGATAGTTCGGGTAAGATGATGTTGACGTCATCGTGGTTTTATGACAACCACGTGGATACTTGCAGCACTATTAAGTTTGCGTTAGCATTGGATTCTGGGACGGATAGTTGTAATAATTGCTGGGTCACCTGTTCGTATGGAAGGGATAGCAAAGGGGATCTTAAAGGTTCGCTTGATTGCCTGAAGATTGGGTTCCTTTTGTAGATTAAGTCGATCTCCTTTTCATTGTCATCTGAACGCTGTTGCAACATACACAAATTTTTGGTCATATTTTCATACACTATGGGCAACATGCTAAATATAAGTGAAATAATGAAATGCTTTGGGCAGAGTCGTTTTGTTAACAACATTGTAATAATATTTCCTGATGTGTTTTTTAAGCAGGTAATTTCAATGCAATAAGCTTTTCGCCTGGCTACCTAAGTGGCAAGATAGTCACCAGACACATTACCGACATATTAGATCGAAGCAGTTGCCCTGAAAGCAGATTACTCCAAGCAAAAAGCTCAGTTTTAATTCTACACTTCTGTACCTTGATCTTGTCCATTAGGATCTTTGTTTTGGTGATAATCAGAGGTTGTCCATCTATCATAGCCTGAATCTCACTGCTCCAGATGTTCGCGTCCTCCTCTACCTCCGTGCTGAGTCGGAGGGTGTGCTTCCTCCCGTATACCACAATCTCCCACAAACCTGTCTGCGTCTGTAGTGAAATAGAGGTGGCGTAACTTCTAGTATAGAAAGTGTGGATCGAAACTACAGCTGCCGGTCAATGTTCAGTAATATTACACAAAAAATCACATGCTTAATGGAATCAATGTATATTTCCCTTGTATTATACCAGACTGATCCTGTTTAAACAAGTGCTTTTTGTGTAGGCAACATACATATTATTAAACTTTATTACATTCGTTTTATGATTTTAAGTGTTACATGTTTTACATGGTAAGACGGAATCGTCCAACTATACAGGATCTCACAGCGAGGTTCGATTAACAAGTGTTCATCTCTAGTAAACACACGAAAGCCCACTTTTACTCCTACATACAGCAGGGACTTACAAAGACGTTCTCGTCCGGTGAGGTGACAACACAGAGACTGTTGAGTCCCATCGACCCGATCTTCTGGGCATCGCGGTTGCTGTTCTTGAAATATTCGATCGCGTTTGGTTTCAGAACGAACCACCGACGTTGGTGACTCACTTTCTGCTTCTCGTAAGATGTTTTAAGCAACCAACCTTGCTGTATGAAAGAATCCTGGCCAGCCTGAAAGTGTATTAACAATATTTGAGATTGTGGGCGAGCCTGAAGAGTTCTCTTACCACAAAGAAAATATGTATTGAGTTATAAAAGAAAGTGTTACTGACTTTTATTATCTTGACAAAACTTATTGTGTAATTTTTCTAAAAATTCACTTTGTCGTTTTGATTTGTGACCAATTGTGAAGCAATCATTATAAAACCTGAAGTCAAATGGGATTTGGTTTCTGTCTGTTTAACACGTACCGAGTCGCCTGAACTTGCTGTGTTCTTGCTCTCATTGAGTAAAGTGATCCAGTGATGCATTTCCTCCCCCGAATCACTCGCGAAAGTGTAAACACGTTGCGATGTCGTCACAGTGAACGTGTTTGACTTTCCTGCAGTCACAAACCACTTAATATTATTCACATCTTGTCGCCACGATGCCACGATAGGAGTAATTGGTTATAATGTAGCATCCATAATGTAACCGATTCCTGAGATTAAAATCAGTGCCAGAACCCCTAAAGCCTATTTATATTGTAACGTCTTTTCCTCAAGAGAAACTGACAACTTGCTCAAATACACGAGAGTCACCTGACACAGATGTTGCGGTTGCCTGGGTAACGGTTTGACCGTCGACCGTCATCAGAGCGTTCTTCGGGTTCGCGAACTCGCTTTCCATGTTTGCTATCTCTTTCTCCGTGCTCGATACAATCTTCATCAACATGCTGCGGAAAAAAAGTTCCACTCAATAACATTTCACAGTATTTTCAGTGAAAGTCCACACTGCATCCAAAGACTTTTTACCAAACGTTGGCGATTCTGGTTTAAACTCACCTGTACCATTCCCCCGCCTCCTCGCTCGATTCCACCGAAAGGTGGTGCACTTTTGATGACGTCATAATGATGTCAATGCCATTCTCTTTCTCTGTGACGTCAGTTACGTCGGATATTTGACTGAGGTCGATCGTCCCCCGACACTTGGCGTTCTCTTCGTCGTTATCGTAAAACTTCAACTCCTGGTTGCGCAGCGTGAACCATCTGGATTTGGTTATTTGTTGTTGTACCTTGTTTAGTGTTTTGTTGTTGTACCTTGTTTAGTGTTCAAGCTTCGTGTAACTTACAACTGCTACGTAGAACTAACAACGGAAATATAATATGAAATACATCGCCGACCACCAACCTTTTCTGCCAATTCTTCCTTGGGAGAGTTCCTCTCAGAGTTCCTTTGCCACTGTCAGCTTTCTTAAACAGCTAGCCGCACTTTAAACTATCCTGTTTGCTTCTGAAGATCATGAAAGTGCTGTTACTCAGGACGCACCACCGTCTCTTCCACTGGCTCATGAGGCCACCCTATAACAGGTTGTAAGGTTGTGCAATGATGTGTTTTCAAATATCAACCAATCTTCACAGTGGCAGAGGTTGGTGTGACGTTTGCTAGTTTGTTGCTTAAATGTTGTTGGCCAGCTTACGTGGAGGTGAATTTTATTTCCATAACAAACTGAGCCATTCAGTTGTTGCACTGATCAATGTGATACGTAACAAGCGAACTGCTCAATACCAACAACTGTATTACTATTACATCCCTAAAACGTCACGAAATTTCAGTGCGCCGTGAGAACATATTGGACGAATGCGAGTTGTGAAGACTGGGAACCACGAAGGTGGAAATCTCAGTCCAACATATTATTCCGTCTAACCTTCACGTCGTTTGCTCTTAGCATAAATAAAACGACTGCCATATTGTTGTTTACTAATTGTCACCCAGTGCGAGAATACTTCCATGCAAACATAAACAATATAACCACAACCTCTTCCCCGTCTCGGAAACTTACAATGTGACTCGTCGCCACTCAGGTAACTGTTACAAAACAACGTGCAAATCAGCTTAAAACAAAAACAAATATCGTACATTCATTTGATCGACGTCATACGATGTGTTATGCATCATTGCGTCCACTTGGCTTTCAAAATCTTCAAAACCCAAATCCTGGAGCAACAAAATGTTTAAAAAATCTTCTTTTTTGTCCATAGTATCACCAGCACCCCGAACTTTGCTTTGTGGTTGCGAGTAACTCGCTTATGCGTTGCATAAATCACAATATTACGCATTCGGGGGCAATTTAAAATCAATCAGTAAACGCCATTAAACTATAGACCAATTATAATTTAAACGGTAAATTATTTTGAGATGATTTCAGACCTAATACAAGCTGACTTGCTACGTCACGAGGATGACGTCATCGGATTGATTATCGGAATTACAATTGATAAGAATGATCTTGGGTTACGCAAAATCATTTGTTAGTGAATTTAAAAATAGCAACCACCATTAGGCAATTGAGCCGGATTGAATTGTTAGTATGGACAAAATAAAATCCTAGTAACATTCACAGTGTTGTTTGCACGCAAACAACTTATATTTGTAACCTGTAGAATGTCCATTCCTCTGTTTTCGTCTGCCTTCTCGTCGGGGTAATATTCCTCACCCACGTTCGTTACAAATTCATCGGTTGCTTCAGGTTGATCCTGATTAAAAATTATTAGAGTCAGCAAAACAAATAAAATTTTTTTTGTAAAAATACCAGATTATTTTTTTGCCAACTTAGATTGTTCTTCCAGTATTCTGAATCATATTATGACATCACAACACTTATTCTCACCACTTCCAGCGCAAGACTCTCCCTGGCCTCGCTTCGTCGATGCATCTGCGCGATCTCAAGTTCAAGTTGGAAGATCCTCTCCATGTCCTCCCGTTCCGCATCATCAAGCTCCTCCTCTCCACCGGATGAGAGCATCCTCTTGTTCACGGTTGAGTAAGCACTGTCTACGTCAGCGGAATCTATGACGGCGTCGAGTGACGCAAGAGCCGATTCCTGCCCAAAGAGATAGGCAAGTTGTTTTTTTACAATAGAAATATGATTTGAATCTCTTGCTGGCGGAAACCAAGAAACAATTAAATTAAAAGTTCCAAGTGTTAAAAAGTAACCAACCCAAAAAGCAAGTATTTTGTTTAAAAGATCAAGATTTGTTTTACAAAAACGTATACGTAGCACACACAAGCACCCACGTGTTCGCCATCCATTGATTCGCGGGGGCTGTACATTTTTTCACAAGGTGGGGGCGGTGGGGGTGAAGGAAGACCCTCAGCGTCCTCCTCCAATCCGTTCTCCGTCGCTTCCCTGGCCATTTCAGCCTCTCTCGCCATCTGGAAAGGGGAAATTTCACCAGATAATCAGAGAGTGACCAAGTATTGTGGGAATGATTACCACACAGAAAATATTGCACTTTTCGTGTTACTTGTACAAACATGTCAACCAATTGCTAAAATAAATCTTTTCAGTATTTCGACTGTAAAAATCAGATTGTTGAGATTTAAAGCAATTTGGTGTCTGGGTTTCTTCAAACAATCAACACAGGAAAGGTAACTTTTCCTTCTATGCAAGGAAATCAGAAAATTTTAAGGTTTTTATTACCACCTCTTGTTCCTGTTTCTCTCTTCGCCTTTTTTCTTCTTCCTCCCTCGCGAGTCTCTCCCGTTCCAAGCGCGCCTACAGAAACCATTTTCTTGTCTTAGTTTATTCAAAAAACCTAATTTTTGAGAACAATTCGCCCAACTTTTGAAACCTCAACAAACTTATTGCAAACACAAAGTCAAACTTTAAATATTAGCCAAACAATTTATGTGGAAATTCATAAAAGTGGAGGAAACCGTTCTGTTCCAGGATTCTTACACAATGTTATTGTGACCTTTAAATTTATAAAGCTGGGGGGTAAAAGGAAAGTAAGGGACGGACAAACCTGTTCCTCCCTCTGTTTCCTCTCCCTTTCCATTTGTTCCTTAAGAGCCTTGAGTTGTCTGTGTTTCTCAAGCAGGATCTAAACAATGGAAAGGTGTAAACATGAAGGTTGCCATGGAAATCGTATCAGCAAATGCACTCAATGACTTTTTACACAAAGTGACAGTGCTTTGAGTGTATTTAGTATTTTAAGTAGAAAATCGTAAACTCCAAGTGTGTTTATTGATAGTATGTTTGTCCAACAATGTTGCGTCAAGTTTCCTTGCCAGCAAGCATCAATCACTGAAAAGAGGTCACGCAAATGTTTGGCATGTAACAACTAATATGACACGCATGGGTTGTGTACTCCTGTGCTAAAACTACCAACAGCATTGAAACCATCCAAAAACAGCAACATCCTACCTTAAACATCTTCCGGGCTGCCCGCCCTCTCGTGTATTTCTGGAAGACGATCGTCGCCTCCGCCCTTTTTCTCTCCCTCTCTCGTTTTTCTGCGAGAAGAAGTTTGAATAATTTTCTTGCTTTCCTTCCTCTCTCGAATTTCTGCATTGTGATGATCGCCTTGTAAACTCGTTTGAACTTCCTCCGCGCAACAAACCCCTGAATAATGGCGGGAAAATAACAAACAAGTTTTTATGCAGACCCCCAAAAAACTAGGGTTTCACAAAAGATATGAAGGCACTGAATTTGTCTGTAAACTTTTTGTGCGACAGGCACACGAGAACAGAACAAATAAATTGATAACGTTAACCATAGTAAGAAACGTTGGTATTTACTTCTTTTACTTTGGGGACTCCCAGACAATTAAAAAAACCTCACTGTGTTTCGCGTTAGGCCAAGTAATATTTTACGCCACTTGGTGTCGTTGTTGTTCCATAATATTGGCATGCATTCGATCGCGATACTTTAACCCACAGAAATCATACAAATTGCTTACTCGCACGAATCGTTGTGTGTGTACGATGTTCTTCTTCAGGCGAAGAAAGTATTTTCGCGCCGCTACAGCTCTCATCACTGATTGGATGATAATAGCGGCACGTGACACCTTTTCCAACTTTTGTTCGAGAATTTCCTTCATGAACGCCTGCAGAGTTAAAACATCCAACGTTACGTCATTATTTCTTATCAATAAAAATAACACAGAATGTAAACATTGTTCGAGGCAGTTGCGCGGTTACGCAGGGTTTTCGCATAAGACCCTTGAGTGAAAGATCTGCCAGCAGTTCGTGACTTAAACCAAGACGGCAAATACTTTACACCTGTGAAGAATGGATCTTGTTCAAATCCCACCTTTGTATTTCCGAGTCTTCAATTCGTCCCTTCGGGGTCAACCAAGTTCAAAACTTCCTTGCTGTGATCACGTGGTTCGTTGGATGACGACAGAGCGCAAATCATTCCGTATCTTAATGGTCAAAACATTTAGCAGTTAAGCGACAGAGACTGGTGTGACTTAATGCATGATTTGTGGTCCAACATGCACATTTTAAATGGTCGAAAGTGGAGGAAATTTCTACACATGAATTTTTAGTTATTACTAGATCCATGCCGCGTGAAAGCAACAACCAATCACAGACCTGGATCACAGACCAGTTCTAGATAGTCACGTGACCCACCTGTCAAGAAAGTCTTTGTACAACCGCCTGACCGGAAAGCCAGCCTTCCTCACTCTCACAGTTTCCAACATTCCCGAATAACGAAGTTGGTTTAGAACGACCCCGGGGTTGAAGTTCTCCGCCACCTAGTGGTGAATAACAAGTTTGTTACAAACTTTCTGATCGCGGCGACTTCTGCTGATATTTTTGTTGCTTTTGAACGGGATTGTGATTGTTAATATTTATGTTTATTTGCGTATATTATGTGCATTAAATTTCCTTGTTCCTGCGCAACACAGGAAAAATAACAAAAGTTAATTATTTATGTAACTAGGTACCCACATATGCATTTTATACATTGTGAACATTTTACAAGTAATCACCTTCTCCACATTTGGTTTCACGCATCTCACGAAGAACGGACTTGCAGATGAAAGTCTTTCCATTAAAGCGTGGAGGGATTTCTGTCAAATTGTTAAATGTATGGAAAATCCAAATTAACTTCAACTGTAGAAAGAGAACTTACTTTAAAGTGGCCACTTGCTGTTACGGCTGACTGCTTTTTCCGACCTTTCCCGGAGTCTTCCGAAGTTCCCCGAACTTTCTCAAACATGTCGTAGATAAGATCACAGCTATGAAAAATAATGTCACGAGTTTTTTTTTAGATAATTAAATTAGTTAAAATATATACCTGGAATCCTTCAACAAGCCGAGTAAATCATCACGAAATGTATCGCGGTTTTTCTCCAGGAAGCCATCGATATTGTAGAGAACCTGCAATATTAAGTTAGCCATCACCCACGAACGCATAAAGCAAAATCGTTTGGGAATACCCAATCTCAACCTAGCCTTAATCCAACTTCAACTTCAACCCAGCCTCAACCCAACCTCAACCCAGCCTCAACCCTTACCTCCCCAGCGTAATGTCGAATCCCGAACTGGTTTCCAGTCACTCGAGGTTTCACGTAGAAGGGATTTTTCTGTGAAAAAAAACAGAGTTAAAGTTGTGACGTAACAAAGCGGACACTAGTGCTTTAAACTCGAAATACCGAGTTGTTGAGGAAGTTGTGACGTAACAAAGTAGGGTGAATAATATGTTTTAACTTACCGCATGTTGGTTGTGGAGTTTCTGCAGCAGGGATTTGTCCGTTCCTTTCGGAAATCTACTCTCCTCGTTAATAAGTGACATCAAACCGAGGTTTTTCTCCACCAGGTCGAGACACTCACTGTTATCTGACCACTGGACGTCGCACCAGTCTATACCTTCCCTGTAAAGTGGAAGATTGTGAAATGGTGGCAACATTGGTCAAACGCCCGACTCATATACCAGTAGGAACCTGATCGGGATTCATGGCCAGGATATCCTGGGTTCGAATCCCGGTGTAGTTAAAAACGATTATAAAATGGTTGGGATTGAAATCACAAAAAAAACACAAATAAGTTAACAAATTTACTAGGGTTCGTGTGCAGGATAGCATGGGTTCGAGTCCCAACGTGGTATGTTAAGATAAAGCGAAAGGTTATTCCCCACAGATATTACCACGACCGAAGATATAAAATACAGGCGAAAAAGTGAAAAATGTAGAGAAAAAAAATACAGAAAAGGTTTTTTAGGTCCTTAATTAATCTAAATAACAAGTGGAGGGGAATGGGAAGATTGCATGGTTTCCATTTTTTGTTGCATTAATTTGTGCTTTCCAATGCAGTAAGTGATGTTTTACGAAGACTCACTTGTTGTATTCGATTTGTTCCAAGCTGAAAATGTGCCGGTTAAAAAATTCCTGTAGTTTTTCGTTTGCAAAGTTGATGCAGAATTGCTCGAAACGATTCACCTGAAAACAACACATGTAGACCCGGCGATAGAAGGTGACTGAATGATTGCAAAGATTTCAGTACTTTCTCACACAAAACATTGATGCAACAAAAAATGTATATCTTAAATTAGAATGAACTGTAACCAAGCAACCCTTTAGTAAAACAAACTTATATGTCCACGTTTCTGGGCTTTAAAAATGTAAACGTTTGTAATTTCGACTTTAATCAAGATTGATAGAAACGCTCCTGGTTTTTGAGCAATTATAGCAACTGCAGTGTAACTCTAGCTGACATGTATTGTTAATTTAAAGGAACTGTTCTTGTGGCAACCCTCGCCGGATGGCAGACGTAACTTCGGTTGCAATAAAAACATGTTATGCAAGAAGGACTTTTTCTTCATACAATTAAAGCAACTTCGTTACCGAGAAGTTCTCAAAACCGAAAATATCGAGAATTCCGATGAAATGGAAGTCGTCCGGCCCCTTGATGCGGTGATTCACCTTCGAGATTATCCAACGGAATAATTGGGAGTAGAGCGCCATAGAAAGGGAGTCACGTGAGTCGCAGGCCTGCCAATCAGAGACAAGGAATATAGTATTTCATGGGTTCGACTATAGTTGCACAGGATGTAATACAAAGAAAATTGTGTGCATTTTTTGGAACTTCTCATTAACATAGTATGAATATATAGACGTGTAACTCTTTAAAACGTTGGCGTTTGAGCTGAATATGATATTTATTCTTGTTCAAATGTTGACGCGTGACTGTGGGAACGAATTGCTGACTCATGCTTACGTAGATCCGCAAGTGCTGAGTAACCGGGTCAGGACTGTTCAAAGCTTTAATGACGCAAGACAGATTTACACAAACATTTGGACAGTTTGTTTACACAACACCACAAGTGCCGAGATAAAAAGAAAAATCGTTTTCCGTTTTATGACAACCACGTGGATACTTGCAGCACTGATAAGTTTGCGTTAGCATTGGATTCTGGGACGGATAGTTGTAATAATTGCAGGGTTACCTGTTCGTATGGAAGGGATAGCAAAGGGGATCTTAAAGGCTCGCTTGATTGCCTGAAGATTGGGTTCCTTTTGTAGATTAAGTCGATCTCCTTTTCATTGTCATCTGAACGCTGTTGCAACATACACAGATCTTTAATCATAGTTTTTTACACTATGGGCAACATGCTAAATATAAGTGAAATAATGAAATGCTTTGGGCAGAGTCGTTTTGTTAACAACATTGTAATAGAATGTTTCGCGTTACATGAGAAAGAGTTAAATTTTATGTTGGCGGGGAAGCAATTAAAAACATTTGGTAGTCAGATGCAAACGACATGATTTTGAAACATCCCAAGTTTCCATGTTTGATAAAAAATTCAAATATTTTAAATATTTACGAAATCTACTTTGTACGGTAATATTTTTATTTTCTTCTTTGAGCTGTGTGACCAATTGCTTGCAATGATTTAGTAACTAGATTTCTCAGATCAAGTAAAAAAGTTCCAACGGCAACTTACTGTTCGAACTTTGCAACGATATCAGCGAGGAAAGTGTTTGGTTCAATCGCTCTGTCAACATCGCCCTTGTGTTCGAATAATGCGAACGTGTTCTTATTCCCTTCCACGTTCATTCCATGCTGGAGTTTCTGGACAACCTGAACACCAAAGTTGGACGTAAACTGTCTAAAGTAACTCCTCTAATTTAAATTAAAAATATTTTGTAACTAAAACAACGAAACGCTTCTGAACACATAAAAATGCAGAACATAATTTTATAACAAATATTGAAAAAGAAGCATGTTTGCCACCAACCAACAAAACCAGTTCATCAGAAGAAAATACAATTCAAAATTATACAAGAAATACTTCCGAGTGTTCGACATTACAATTTGCAGCAATGCTCTACTTGCCTTTCCAGCAGTGGTGAAAGAGTTGATGTAGATTTCGCATGTTGCGCCACCATAGCAGTTAATCACAGTGACCAGGTCCCTCATCTCCAGCACAGCACAAATCTCAGCAATGGAAGGAACTATCTCACGTCGACGTGACGTCTGCTGACTCAGCGCATTTTCACCGAACTTAGCATAAGCTCCACCAAGAGTGCCAGGAAATCGCTCTTGTACCCTGATAACGGATGTTAATAAACAAACGGTGAAAAGGATCCCCGAATAATCATTACTGTACAGATTCCCAGGCATCTTATGGCACAATTGTGTGCAGTCAACAGCGTGAGGTAAGATAACCCGACCTGCTGTAATGCAAAACTACTGCTTAGTAGCAAGTGCTTCCCAAAGTGGCGCACGCCCCACCAGTTTGGCCCGGCAAAATCGTCGGTGGACGTGAAGGTTTAAGATATTTCTTGGTTTATCTATCATTAAACGAGCATTTTGTTTCAACTTTACTGGGAATACAAAGCATTGAGGCAAGCAATAAATTCTGGTTTACCAACAAAAGTGGGGTTAGAGATGTTTTAGAATTAGCGCTCAGACCAGATATTCCCAAAATTTTCGTCTGCGAAACCTATAACGATTGTTTAACTTAACCAAGAACCCCAAATTTAGTAAACCTTTTGTGTTAAGGGTTCCGCGAACTCTACATTGGATAACCAAGTTATTTACACAATTTGGTGACGTCATACCTCTTTAGATGCAGCTTCAGGTAAGACAGCACGGGACGTGATGGGCGGTACGCGCAACACATACAAGCTATGAGATGCCAGTAATGCGGACATGACGTCACATGAAGCTGGTCACACATTTGCTCGTCTGTGGTGAGTTGGAGGGTGAAGATGGCGGTTTGTTTGATTAATTGGAGATAAAGCTCGTCCTGGAATAGCTTGGAGCCGTGGCACACTCGCATGATCGCCTGGAACGAACAGATAGATAGTTTGTTGGCTGGACGGTGTCGCAATGCTTTTTGATTGTCTGTTTTGAATGCTGATTGACGTCAAGTAAAACTTTGATATAAATTGTGATATGTGAACATCATTCCCCACTCATTGCAAAGAAAGATCCACAATTACCTGACAAACGTCATAACATGTGCAAATATATAGGGGAGGAAACTCAATTACAGGCGGGAATTCGAGAAATATCAAAAAGCAAAATTTAAAAACAATTTTTACCTGGAGTGATTTCGCTTCCTCCTCAATGTTCTGGAAAGTCCGTTCTTCTATTTGAAGGAGGACGTTAAAAATCCTCACAGCCTCGTCCCTCAACGTGTAGTGGTCGTCACGAGAGGGCACCTGTGAGCGAACAACGGTTGATTATGATTTCTATGCCTTTTTTTTCTAAGTAGCGAAACTATTAATTTTTTATTTTTTTTGGAATAATCAACTTGGTTCGTTAGCAACACAACAATATGAGTAATGTTACGTCGCAGATAGTTCGGTTAAGATGATATTGACGTCATCGTGGTTTTATGACAACCACATGGATACTTGCAGCACTATTAAGTTTGCGTTAGCATTGGATTCTGGGACGGATAGTTGTAATAATTGCAGGGTCACCTGTTCGTATGGAAGGGATAGCAAAGGGGATCTTAAAGGCTCGCTTGATTGCCTGAAGATTGGGTTCCTCTTATAGATTAAGTCGATCTCCTTTTCATTGTCATCGGAACGCTGTTGCAACATACACAAATTTTTAGTCATATTTTCATACACTATGGGCAACATGCTAAATATAAGTGAAAGAATGAAATGCTTTGGGCAGAGTCGTTTTGTTAACAACATTGTAATAATATTTCCTGATGTGTTTTTTAAGCAGGTAATTTCAATGCAAGAAGCTTTTCGCCTGGCTACCTAAGTGGCAAGATATCACCAGACACATTACCGACATATTAGATCGAAGCAGTTGCCCTGTAAGCAGATTACTCCAAGCAACAAGCTCAGTTTCAATTCTACACTTCTGTACCTTGATCTTGTCCATTAGGATCTTTGTTTTGGTGATAATCAGAGGTTGTCCATCTATCATAGCCTGGATCTCACTGCTCCAGATGTTCGCGTCTTCCTCTACCTCCGTGCTGAGTCGGAGGGTGTGCTTCCTCCCGTACACAACAATCTCCCACAAACCTGTCTGCGTCTGTAGTGAAATAGAGGGGGCGTAACTTCTAGTATAGAAAGTGTGGATCGAAACTACAGCTGCCGGTCAATGTTCAGTAATATTACACAAAAAATCACATGCTTAATGGAATCAACGTATATTTCCTTTGTATTATACCAGACTGATCATGTTTAAACAAGTGCTTTTCGTGTAGGCAACATACATATTATTAAACTTTATTACATTCGTTTTATGATTTTAAGTTTTACATGTTTTACATGGTAAGACGGAATCGTCCAACTATACAGGATCTCACAGCGAGGTTCGATTTAACAAGTGTTCATCTCTAGTAAACACACGAAAGCCCACTTTTACTCCTACATACAGCAGGGACTTACAAAGACGTTCTCGTCCGGTGAGGTGACAACACAGAGACTGTTGAGTCCCATCGACCCGATCTTCTGGGCATCGCGGTTGCTGTTCTTGAAATATTCGATCGCGTTTGGTTTCACAACGAACCCCTGAATAATGGCGGGAAAACAAGAAACACACATGTTGTGTAGTAGATTTGTATAAAATACAGTCATTGTTTACATTAAATATAAAAAAAAAAGAAAATACAATACTTTGCTTTATAGAGATGGAAGTTCAATGCTGTTTCAAATCAGCAGTTGAGTTATGGCTCTGATCTTACTTACATCATTTTCACGAAGTAGTATTGTCCCATTGTTTGTCCAAATATACTTAAAGGCTTGTCTTTTTTTGTGCTGCAAGCAAGTGTTGAATAATTTTCGGTTTTGTCTTGTCAAACTTTCTGTCATGAAAACATTTTGCAGGTTGAAAGTTGTTTCTTTGGAGTTAGGGAAATGCAGATTTGATTTGTTAAAAATATTTAATTCTTGATTTTCCTTAAGATAAACTTTCAGTTATCGGTGGGGATTATTTTGATGAGCTGCTTGTTGTTCTCACAGGTATTCTGTGTGAGATGCCAGATCAGTTTTTTGAATCAATACTCCCATGTGTTTGGCAATTGCAATTTGGTCGGTGCATTCTTCTTTAGTTTGTGTTACTCAAAATATTTGTTTTTAAAAAAAACAGAAAACAACAACAGTTGAACTGAAAGAAAAAGTATTAAAATTGCGAACATACATATTTCAATGCATTCTCTCCTGCTATGTTGTCCAAGGATAATTACTTCACTTTTGCTTCTTCAACATCTGTTTGCAATTTTAATACTTTTTCTTTCAGTTCAACTGTTGTTGTTTTCTGTTTCTTTTACAAACAAATATTTTTAGCCAAAATTTTCCTATTCCAACCTTATTGAAATAGACCTGGGGACACTGTGGATGGTTTTGTCTTGTAGGGGTCTCATAAGTGCAGTTGGTGACTGTGGCCCTGGACTAGCTCGCAAACTAGCCAGGAACAGATAATTCCAACGTAAGTCAGTTGGGTACCCATAACTGGGCACCAAACAATATAGACGAACCACTGCGGAGCGCATTATGCCCAAACAACTGCTTGGTATCCAACAGTGTTATCAGTATCAAATCATATGGTTCGTTATGGCTCATATGCATTTTTCTTTAGAATCAATTTGCTTTTAACAAATCAAGACAATAAATACTGTCAAAAAAGTTTCACCCTTACTGTAGGATACAGATCCTTAATTGCCGTGTACTTTTTTATATGCGTGCAATTCTCAACCTTTTATTCCAATTTGCAGTTTCACAGCAAACAGATAAATAAAACTAGAATAAACACGATTTAAAACTAAATGCCTACACGGCTCCACCTTATTCAAATAGAAATGCAACTGATCACAGCCAAGAAGGCATTAAAATAACGTACAAATAACTAGATTACAATGGATACACTAACTCAACATTACAAGCACGCGCACAACCCAAACACAAAATAAGTTTCCGCGCATGAGTGCACCCACAGAAATCATACTCAGTTCTGTCCGTTACACTTACCTTAAACCCACAAAATGATCTTGTTTTTTCATCGTTCACATAAATGTTCAAATCATCAGATGATAATGTGATGGAAAATCTTCGAAACTGTTTTGAATTTTGTCTGAGACTTTCCACTAAAGGGTCTATGCAGTGGTGAGGTATGACATTAGTCCTTGAAATACTCGATTTGTCATTTAATTCCCAAACATTTAAAACTGTACACAATAATTCAAGCAGATAATTTAATCCCCCTTTCTCTGCTTTCAAGTGTTTTTTCAACGTTGAATTAAAATTCATCCAAACTTTTTTTAGGGTAAGGTATGTAAACATACGTTGCCCAATTCCCGCGCTCATGGGGAAACGACCGGATTCGACCTCGGTGTTCCTGGGGTTTCAACGACTTGGTGTCTCCAAACAATGAAGAAATAGCATGCGGTAAAGGCAAATTTACTTTGGTGCCAGCTTGATCTACTTGCGTAAATTGCTCGTCGTTATCGCTAAAATCAGAATCACTACCGTAAGCGTCACAAAGCGAAGCCAAGGCCGCCATTTTGACCAGAAATCAGTTTAAAACCGGCACCTTTAATCAAATATAAGGGAAAGCACCCGAAAAACCATTGAAGCGTGCAAACATCAACATCGGTATGAAATGCAACAGGGGGCAAACTTTGTTTCCCCTTACAATTACTAAACAGCTAAACTGTACTGACTGCAGTGAAAACATCACTGTTCGTTGGCGAGTTACTTTAATGGCGCGTTTGTAATGCTGGAAAGTGACCACGTGGTGCCGCTGTGCGTACATTTTCATCCCAGTGTTACGAACGACGGTAGTTTTGATCGTGTGAAATGATGCCGTAACTGCATTACAAAGCGGTGTGTAGAACGGCGTCTAAGCGGGATGCTGCTGTGAAAAACATTGGTTCAATTATACCATCTTTGTTTTCATAATCTGTGCTGTTTGGTTCAACATATACTGTAGTGTTACTTTGCGTCGTAAAAAATTATGCAAAACAGTACATGCCTTAACTATGTAAAACAGTACATGTTTTTTGTTGAAGAATACGTACAGCCAATAGCAACAACTTTAATTTGTACTTATAATAACGCTGGCGGGGCCGAGAAATGCAAGGCAAGATTGACATCCTTGAAAAATAATCAACGTAACTTGTCACTTGCACTTGTCGGTTTCGTGTTCATTACAGGGAAATCCCCGTAGTCGTGCTCGATTATTCCAGTAGTGTAAACACCGTGTGTCCCAGACTGTGCTGTACCGTGCCAGACTGTGTTTGTGTGTAAACGGGCCTTAAGAGCATATTGTTTTTTGGAAGATTTGCCTAAAGACCAAGAATTTCGATACTTTAGGACGTGTGTAGCATTGCCGAAGCACGTGGTGAACGAAACAAACGTTTTGTTGATGGAATATGTTTTGCTTGCTTTTTAACATACCTCTATACAATGCCTTGATAACTATTTTAGTTCAGAAAGAATAATATTTCCAACAAACATGTTTGAAAAGCTAGTTTAACCATATCACGATGAACCGGGGAAATCCCGTTTCGCCCGTCCGTGAGGTGGTTTAAGTATCTACTGTTACGAACAGTTTGACCATTTAATAACATTTCTATGTTACTTGAACCCATGTGAGTATATGTGCACATTTGCATCACATCATCGCATTCCTTTGTTTCACAAAGCGTGCTCACTGGTTTACTTGCGGGAAATAGCCACAGTAATCGTTGAAATTAATGTAGATTAGACTTCGTCTAGATTCTAGTGATACTTTTAATGTTTGTGACTAGCGTTATGAAGACTTAAAGCCCTGTCATGTGCCTCTTTCAATGTTTTGTAAGCCAATTGACTACATTGGCGATTTGTGACGTTTGTTTGTATGTTTTAGACGCTAAGCTAACTCCGCGGTGCCTTTAGAAACGTGGTACTGTGACCTTCAGAAATCTCGACCGTGCCCTGTATGACTCGACCCTGCCCTGTATGACTGTATGCGCTAAACTGTACCCTGTTTGTACTGACTACCCCAATGCTGCACTGTTGCTGATGTATTGTGTCTCGCCCATTCTACACTGCGTACTGATTCGTTGTTCTTTCACTGCACAATATATTCACTAAAAACCAAGAGACTGGGGTGCGGTTGCGAATTTCTCACTCATCGTACCTGACGTTGGTACCTACGAAGACCTGATATATAGGCAGACCGATAGCGTAGGCCTATGCATCACTTTATTTATGAAGATAATACCGAGCATCCGGTTTACCATGTAACGCAGTCTGTAGTTTGTTCACACCTTCAAGCAAAAATTATACAGATTACCTTAAGCTTATAAAAGCCATTCCAACAAAATATAAAAACCCCAAGAAAACAACCAAACAAACGGGAAACCTACATGGAATCGACCTTAACGGAAACCCAATAGCAGTCGCTCTACTATGATAATTTTAAATGCACTCTGAAAACGAAATTAAGATGTTTTTAAATTAAATTTGTGGGCATTGGTAACGAATGACGCTCTATTGGGCTTCAGGCTGGTTGACAGCACGGGTGAATATGTTTTTCTTTGCGAAAACGAAATGGAACCAATTTAGCATGTATTTTTTGTGTGTAATAAATGTTGCAATATTCTGGGAAGATGTAAGTGCATGGTTGGACGCCAAATTGATGGAAAGAATTCTACTGACCAACTTTTGATGTAGAAAACGTAAATACGAACCGAGTAAAACTGGTTAATTTGTTCTTATTGGTAGCAAGATTTTGTATTTCAAAATGTAAATTAGCTAAATTGCAAGAATGTTTTGAAATATTCTATACAAAAGTTCAGCAAATCAAGGCAGCAGAACGAAAATCCACTGCCAACTAAAAATGACAAAGAATTCAAACTAAAATGAAATGCATTCAAATTTAACCGCGATTGTAGGGAACGATCTGAGTGTTTTTGTTACGCTGATTTTTATCCCACATTCCTTGTAACACATGCAAAGTATGTTAGAAAATACGTGAACAGAAACATGAACATTGACACGAAGACACGTTTTGCAAACTCTCCGTGAGTCCAAGGCAACTGCTTACCGAGTGCTGTTTACACTTTTCTGCCTGAAACGAACGCCTGGTTACAGTTGCCTGCAGGCATAGGTTTGAACCCATGACCGAGTGCTGTTTACACTTTTCTGCTGAAACGAACGCCTGGTTACAGTTGCCTGCAGGCATAGGTTTGAACCCATGACCGAGTGCTGTTTACACTTTTCTGCCTGAAACGAACGCCTGGTTACAGTTGCCTGCAGGCATAGGTTTGAACCCATGACCGAGTGCTGTTTACACTTTTCTGCTGAAACGAACGCCTGGTTACAGTTGCCTGCAGGCATAGGTTTGAACCCATGACCGAGTGCTGTTTACACTTTTCTGCTGAAACGAACGCCTGGTTACAGTTGCCTGCAGGCATAGGTTTGAACCCATGACCGAGTGCTGTTTACACTTTTCTGCTGAAACGAACGCCTGGTTACAGTTGCCTGCAGGCATAGGTTTGAACCCATGAACGAGTGCTGTTTACACTTTTCTGCCTGAAACGAACGCCTGGTTACAGTTGCCTGCAGGCATAGGTTTGAACCCATGACCGAGTGCTGTTTACACTTTTCTGCTGAAACGAACGCCTGGTTACAGTTGCCTGCAGGCATAGGTTTGAACCCATGACCGAGTGCTGTTTACACTTTTCTGCCTGAAGCGAACGCCTGGTTACAGTTGCCTGAAGGCATAGGTTTGAACCCATGACCGAGTGCTGTTTACACTTTTCTGCCTGAAACGAACGCCTGGTTACAGTTGCCTGCAGGCATAGGTTTGAACCCATGACCGAGTGGAAAACAAAGGTGGACAACAAAAGCGAAACCGACGCATTTCCTGCTCCTTAAGAAATGCCACCATAACCTCCTTGTGCTGTTGGCTGCACTCCACAAACTTTCGTGTTAGATTATCTTGCGCACACGTAGAGGTGGATGTTTGTTTTTGTTTTCTGGTCGATCAACATTTTCACCGCAAATGAATCGCGAAAGTTATGAAATGACGGCTCGCTCTGGTCCCCAGGAAAACAGTAAGTCGTACAAACTGGTTATATTATCTTTGTGTGGAGAAACTAATATCTTGTTGTCTGACGCGGTTTCCCGACCGGAGTGAATAAAGCGGAAAAGTCCAAACTATTTTTTAACAAATTTTGACGTCACAATTGACGCTTTGTACCAAAATGACATTTATTTGATAACGTGTATTATGACGTCATAACCTTTACATAATGAAACGCCAGTAAAAATGGGCTTACGTAAGAGTTGGAATATTACAATGACAAACTCAAGGAGAAAGATACTAGACCTCGTAGCGTAAGGGTTTGTTGGAAGCTAAATTACCCGAACTAAAAGCACGTCTGTAAACTTAACAACAATCAGTTTACGAGGAACCTCAGCAAAGCGCGGAGAAAGAGAAGTTGTCACAATTACGTTCTGAGCTTAGAAGAATGAAGATTGTGCTGGTGGTGCAGGGTTTGGTTATCGCAGCACTTCTCGCTCTGGTAAGTTTCATATCAGTAAGAAATTAGCTTTGCGTCAACATGCTATGGGTAAACACAAGTTGGAGCGTAATAAATCAACCGTGTGCTTTGTGAAACGAGATATATTCAATCATGACCAATATGAAAGTTTCGTTTCTGGTTTGGGAGCTAACATAGATCTTGTACGCTTCCACTACTTGGGGTAAATACGAATGGAATAAAACAATGTTTGATACAAAGTGTTTCTGATTACCGTCAGTTGGTTTATTTTTTTAATTTGTGAAAAATTGATTTTCGCCTACAGCATACGTCATCATCAGTTTCTGCAAATAAAATGCATTAAAACACTCGAAGCTACATGCACCTAAAATAAACAAACAAATAAAACTGAATTGGTGAACACAATGTCCCCTCATACCATTGCATCTACACAACTGTTAACTTCACTGCAGTGCAAGGCCCTCTTACACGGGAGGCAGAAAGATAAGAGAGTGCGAATCAAAACAATGACGACCCGCAGCACGAACGCACGACGTCATTGAACAACATTAAAACAATGGTAAAATATGTTCTCCATCCATAAAACACAACATCAAGCAAAACTGCCAGCAATTGCTTACGAATTCGGGGGGAATCATTTTTTAAATTTTTATTTAAACTTGGGTGCGGTTCAGCCATTTGGCTTCGCAAACATCCAGTCCTTTGGCCATGGGCTGTTCCACAAATACCACCGAAAAACAACTTGAAATGCTTATGCGCGTTCCTTCCGGTTGATGCGCGTTTGCAAAATGATGGCGCAGAGCCGTTTTGTCGTTGCTTCTCAACTTGCCTTTGGTTGAATTCCAAAAATGTCGCCCAAGGAGGGGGGTCGTTTGTAAACGATTTGGGCCTGGCTCTTTAATTGCCCTTCTTTTTGTGTGAGCTTGAGAACCTGAGGAAATGCTGTACCCCAAGTTCTGTCTTTCGTTGTTGCGGCGCAAGCGGAATGCTTCACCGAGGACAATCAACTTGTCCTGCAAACGAACTGCAACGACCCTCCTAGTAGCTACCCTTGTGGGCGGTTCGCTTTGGGCGGTCACCATGGTAACTACATATCCATGGTTAATGAAACGACAACATTAACAACAATAGCAGGTAAACAATATAAACTGCTGCAACATGTAACGTGTGCGAGTTTCAGCATTGATGTTGCGACGTGCACAACATGTCATGAACAATACGTTGGCCAAACCAAAAATAAATTTTCAACAAGATGGACACAACACAGATTAGAATTTAACCAAAGGCAAGTTGGGAAGCAACGACAAGGCGGCTCTGCGCCACCATTTTGCAAACGCTCACCCACCGGCAGGAACGCGTTTAAGCATTTCAAGTTGTTTTTCGGTGGTATTTGCGGAACAGTCCATGGCCAAAGGACTGGATGTGTGCGAAGCCAAAATGGCTGAACCGCACCCAAGTTTTAATAAACATTTAAAAAATGATTCCCCCCGAATTCGTAAGCAATTGCTGGCAGTTTTGTTTGGTGTTGTGTTTTACGGATGGAGAACATCTTTTACCATTGTTTTAATGTTGTTCAATGACGTCGTGCGTTCGTGCTGCGGGTCGTCATTGTTTTGATTCGCACTCTCTTATCATTCTGCTTCCGGTGTCAGAGGGCCTTGCACCGCAGTGAAGTTAACAGTTGTGTAGATGCAGTGGTAGGGGACATTGTGTTCATCATTTCAGTTATATTTTTATTTGTTTGTTTATTTTAGGTACATGTAGCTTCGAGTGTTTTAATGCAGTTTATTTGCAGAAACTGATGATGACGTATGCTGTAGGCGAAAATCAATTTTTCACAAATTAAAAAAATAAACCAACTGGCGGAAATCAGAAACACTTGGTTTCAAACATTTGCTATCGGTTAATTGCTGTCGTGTTTTAAGACTGTGCAACATCAGGGGCTAGATTCTGTTCATTTTAGAGATCACGGAATAAAACAAAATATTTTTCAGGGTTTGATTCAGATCTTCGTGACCAATGGTAGGAAAATATGAGAATTTATGAGATTGTGAAAGCTGACAACAAAGAATTAAATATTACCGGTTTTGAAATAAAAATATTTCTCTTTTTCGTTAACGATTGCACTTTCAGGTCAACTTACGAACAAGTTGCAGGAAATTCAGACCCAACAGACTGACCTGGTGGATATTCAAAGTAAAATATCTTTCTATAGCGCCACCTTTTGGCCTTATCATCGCCGCCTAGTGATTACTAGTACAGCTATCCAGTTACCGACTACATTAATGACCTTTGTGTATAGAGTATATCTTACAACTTAACTAATACCAGCAAAAAAAAGTACAACCGAACCATACTAAGAAAACCCGGTGAAGTTTTTTTACACTGGTGCAAAATTACATGTGAGTGCAGGAAACCGATGAAAACAAAGGGATAGAAGGGGTTGCGTTGCGTGCATAAACAACACAGATAATCAAAGAAAACGTGAAGAAAAGTATCAATATGTGGTTTTCCTCCATACCATGTTGGGAAAAAATTATGTTGTATTTTTTGAGAAGGTCCGCACAGTAAATAACATCGGGCACTTTATTAATTTCGGTGAATAACACATAGACGCACTGACCTGGACTAGTCTAAAAAACAGCTTGTTTTGTTTCTTAAGAGTTATATCAGAAAAACATGCATGTTTCCAGGCCAACTTAAAAAAGACAAAAACCAAACGATCCAAGAAATGCAGACCGATTACATTGGAGTTCAGGGTAAGGGTAACGTTAGTGACATAAAACATGTCAACGTTAACGTAAGTTTTGTTGGCAGAGTTGTCGAACAGAGTGGATCATTTGCAGAGTGAACAGAACCGCACATCCAACAGTTAAGTTCATGCACTTAACATTTAATGTCAACTCACACATCTAACATTATATTCACAGAGTTGTCGAACAGAGTGGATCAACTGCAGAGTGAGCAGAACCGCACATCTAACAGTTAAGTTCATGCACTTAACATCCAATATCCACTCAAACATCGAACATTATATTCACAGAGTTGTCGAACAGAGTGGATCAACTGCAGAGTGAGCAGAACCGCACATCTAACAGTTAAGTTCATGCACTTAACATTCAATGTCAACTCACACATCGAACATTATATTCACAGAGTTGTCGAACAGAGTGGCTCAACTGCAAAGTGAGCAGAACCACACATCTAACAGTTAAGTTCATGCACTTAACATCCAATATCCACTCACACATCTAACATTATATTCACAGATTTTTCGAACAGAGTGGATCAACTGCAGAGTGAGCAGAACCGCACATCTAACAGTTAAGTTCATGCACTTAACATCCAATATCCACTCACACATCTAACATTTTATTCACAGAGTTGTCGAACAGAGTGGATCAACTGCAGAGTGAGCAGAACCGCACATCTAACAGTTAAGTTCATGCACTTAACATCCAATATCCACTCCAACATCTAACATTTTATTCACAGAGTTGTCGAACAGAGTGGATCAACTGCAGAGTGAGCAGAACCGCACATCTAACAGTTAAGTTCATGGACTTAACATCCAATATCCACTCATACATCGAACATTATATTCACAGAGTTGTCGAACAGAGTGGATCAACTCCAAGGTCAACTGAGTAACGCTTCCAACAGTTGAGTTTTGTTTTATTTAAATATAAATCTCACATATGTGTCAAATTCTGAAAACCTTTGCCCGTAAGTCACGTCATTACTCGCTTCTGCCCCTAGTGGTGTAGATTGGTGAGATATCTACACCACTAGGGGCAAAAGCGAGTCATGTCGTGAGTTACGGGCAAAGGTATTGGCATACCCAACATATACGTCATCATGTGCGAATCAGAGAGGGTTCCATCTGGCACCGGTATATTCTGGTCATAATGTAGGTCGTGCAAATATTGTGTGGTTTTCACCGACTACTTGCTTGTAAATGAGTTTAACTCAATACTTCTACCAATCTGATGAGGTTTAACCGTCTGCAGATCTCTGGAATCTCATATATGCTGTTTCACGGGATTCCTGTAAGACTTCAGATCTTAAAGGTCGCCAATATATCAGATCGGGAGAAGAAGTTTACTGTGAAGATGGATGGCAGGTATTCATACTGTGGTAAATATCACTAACACAGGGGTGGGCAATCCCTGGCACCAGCGCTATGTTGGGTAAGCGAGGTTATTATGCACGCCAAGTAATTTCCGATTTCACACTACAATATTTAACCATACGCCCGGGATTGTGTTGTTTATAAAGGTCAGGAAATTACACACGAAAGTGAAAAGTCATATATTGACATGGAGGTCATCTAACTTTTTTAGACCAATTCACCGAAAATCAGTGTCAAGTGTTTTACTTGATAAAAACCAGGTGTTCCAGCGTCATTATGATGGATCTGTGAGTTTCGATAGAGATTGGGTGGATTACAAGAACGGGTTTGGGGATCTATCAACAGAATTTTGGATGGGTTTGTATTCCAATAAAGCAATCCTTAACCAAGTACAAATGTTGCAAAACTTTGAATAATAGTTTGTTTTAGTTTAAAATGTATCGCTGGCATAAAATATACGTGCTGTATTTTACGACGTTTCGTCTGCCATGCGGCGAGACTTCATCAGGTATTGATGCCGCAATTTCAAAGTAAACTGCACTAAAACATTCAGGACCACAAAAAGAAAAAAGGACACGTTGACACCGCTTGTCAAATCACGTGACAGAGGCAAAACACGAAACACTGCGGGAGGCGAAACAGTTACAACAAATTGTTATAAACTGCCGGAAAGTAAACACATTGTTCTTTGTCGTTGACGCATCCACTGTTTTTGTGTATGTGAAGCGACTCAAGAAAGAGCCGCTTGGTGTGGTCCAACTCCTTTTTCAGAACTTGGAAAGGGCTTTATCGAAGGCAACTTCGTATCAGCAAGACTGCGTTGGCCAAGCATGCGGTGACATTGCGACACGAAGTTGCCTTCGATAAACCCCTTTCCAAGTTCTGAAAAAGGAGTTGGACCACACCAAGCGGCTCTTTCTTGAGTCGCTTCACATTCACAAAAATAGTGGGATGCGTCAACACTGTGTTTACTTTCCGGCAGTTTATAACAATTTGTTGTAACCGTTGCGCCTCCCGCAGTGTTTCGTGTTTTGCCTCTGTCACGTGATCTGACAAGCGGTGTCAACGTGTCCTTTTTCTTTTTGTGCCCCTGAATGTTTTAGTGTAGTTTACTTTGAAATTGCGGCATCAATACCTGATGAAGTCTCGCTGAATGACAGACGAAACGTCGTAAAAATACAGCACGTATATTTTATGCCAGAAGAGCGGTACATTTTAAATTGCAATATGCCCGTGGCAGCAACAGGAGTTCCAGGTTTGTTTTACTGAACACATTGTTATAACTTGTACACACCCAGTTTATATACAGGGGAACTAAACAACACGTTTCAAGCAAGCTACGTAACAATCCTAGAGTCAATATAACAGTATCAGTTAATCCAATTTAAATTCCTGTGTTTTCAGCAATATTATTACTACCAACAAATTTTATCAGGTTTGGAAAAACTGCATCAAATCACCAGTGGGTCCACTAGATGTCGTCTTCGTGTTGACCTTCAGGATTTTTCCGGAGGTCAAGGTTTTGCCGAGTATAGGTAAGACTATAACGAATTTAACGTTTTCAATTTAATGCCATTGTTTCAACGATAATTTACCCGATGCTATCATGTCGTCAAAACTAACAAAATCTTAAAAGACATTAGGGAAATACCCCCCTTATTACGTCAGATTCCCAAAATTCGGGATTTAAGTTTGAAGCAACACAGAATATTCTTGCTGTGTTTTAATGCATTTACTCGGTTCGGAATAATTATGAAAACAAAAAGTTTAGATACCGCACACACATAGGGATGGTAATCAACTCGTAACGACCCCACATCACCGCTCTTGAGGTTTGCGCGATCGCTTGGTCGCGGATTGCCAGGACCGAGCTCAGTGGGGCTCGGATTGGGTCGAACGCCACCTTTTTGCGCTTAGAGAATGTGACTGCAGAAAATTTTCTTTCCCTTGATTCCAAATCTTCTGAAGCGTAGGCATCTGGAAGTCAGTTCAAGCGAAATTAACCACGGCCAAACCGTTTGACAATTGATGGCAGCAATTCAGTGAATATTAGTGCTGTGTCCCACATCGATACATGGGATCAAATGGTTATTATATTCTCCATCTAACAACCATGCATAATCCAGTGTTTGAAATTTCGATTTTCTGCCCAACATGCTCGGCTCCCAATGTTTTGAATGAGGCAACAAAAATCCCGTAATCGCGACGTGTAAGACGCTGACGCAACTTGATTGTCAGTGTATAAGTTGTATAGTGTAAACACTCTGTGTTCTCTTTGCCCACCCCTGGGTTAGCTGCTGGTCGTTGCGTGGTTGATTGGATATTGTTGGGTCTCTATGCGAGAAAATGGGTACATTAGCCTGCAGAGTTAATTCCTTAGGCCAGTGGTTCTTACCCGTGGGAAATTTTAGGGTTGTAGGTGGATAATTAGTCGGCACCGAAATACACAAAAGTAGTCGGAAAAGAAATATAATGATCTGTATTCACTGTGTGTTATACACTTACCTCTTTGTAATCGCCGAACGTTTAACCGAAGCACACGTCCCCTGCCAGTGACGTAGGTTCAGAAATATTAAAAAACTCTGTCACAAACAACACAGTTAAATGCGGGTTACAGAATAGTCTCGGCAAAAACTCATCTAACTTTTGCTTCTCCTATAAGATATTCCAAATACATCTTGCAATGTCAGCATCGTATGCTTGATTGACATCTTATTTAAATGGAACAGGTTTCAGGTTGCTTAAAAATGGACCTCCAGTCGTTTGTGAACTTAAAGTTGAAAAATATCTGGGTTTCCTTCTCAAAACTTCCAATCCCACTCTGTGTTTATTGCTTAGTTGACAAATAATTATCCCACACAACACAAAACAATGTATGACACATGTCGTTTATTACGTCATAAAGGGTTTTATTTTTAACAATCATTTCCATGAGTAACAAACCAATGTAAGCGGATTGATTTCAAACAACAAATTGTCCGTTGTTATTTAAATTACTTTGCATTAAATTAAACATTATGACATTGTTGTTTTCAGTACTTTCAGCATTGGCGATGAAGGAAGTTCTTACACAATTACTATATCCGGATATTCGGGGAATATATCAGATTCCATGGCATATAATAACGGGACGCGATTTTCAACTCGCAGCAGAGACCATGATACGTGAGTAATAATGATACAACGTGTCTGATTATATTTCTGTTTTACTAACGAAGCAAATCGAGTTGTTTAGAAAAAGATGAAATGCATTTCCTCAAATAATTGATTTTCGTTGACAAAGTTAACCGCCCACCCTAAATCAACAATTGTAAAAATCAATTGCTCTGAAACAGGGGGTTGCGTTAAAGTTTTAGTCAAACACATGTTTTAACTGAGTTTAAATAAGTTGTAACACAGAGTTGTTGACAACCGACTTAATTATAATTGCAGGTCAGGTGATAATTGTGCTGTGTATCATGGAGCTTGGTGGCATCGTGCTTGTTCATCTGCCTACCTCAATGGTCAGTGGTCGAGAACTTCTACTGCTTACAACACTATGAGTTGGTATTATTGGAAAAACTCATATGGCGGAATTATGAGTTCTAAGATGAAAGTGAAATGCGAGTAAATGTTGGGGAGGTTTAAAGTGACGAAAATTAACATTGCGTCGTTAGTAACCATGGCAACGTTGTGTTAATTTACAATTATTGACAGACATTGTAAATACTTTCACCAGTTTTGATAAAGGCTTTAAATCGTAAATAACAGGAAAGCAATTCTACCGAACCGAATTTATTCCACAAATCCTTACAGTTTTTGTGTTAAAAGCGAACTTCACCTTTCTGCATGTTTGTTATTATCATGGTATTTGTAGGGCGTTACTTAAAACGTCTACACAAATAATAACACTGACGTATATCTGACTCCTGATAAAAAGGCTGCTATCAAACCCAAAGTCAATCGATCAGTTTAATACATAATAAACAAGCGCACGAGGATTAACAATAACACGTTACAAACCACGCGTACAAAAAGTCTCTGTCCTATATGTCCTTTGTCCTCTGTCCCTTCGTATCTTTTTTACGCAAAAGACATGTGGCCTATATAGAAAATGCATACCGGGTTATTTGAGTTCGGATTACCACGTGACACATTTGAAAAGGCGGCTTGTTGCTGGAAGTGTCAACGAACGAATAGCACGTTCGCCGTAAATGAGTTAAACTTGGTTTACAGGGTGATTATTATCCGACGTTAATAAAAAACGGTTGATGCCAGAAAAACACAACATAATAATTGCAAATATGACGTCGACACTACTTATTGTTACATTTTGTGTGTTTCGGATGCCACTTCTTCCATAGAATTATGTCAACGTGTCAATTAGATATTGACAACATATTCCGTTTTATCATTCCTTGTATATCATGTCGTTGTTGTAATATCGCATGCAACCGTTTCCATGCTTTATGTTGATAATCCATGTAAATATAAACATTGATCCATCAGATTTGACAGTTGATTTCTGATACGAGGATGTCGGTAAATTTGATTCAGTTCAGTTTGGCTTTCTCTGATAAACCCCAAAAATGCATTCACGCCAATTCACCGCAAATATTTACAGAAATGCGCGGATATCGCGTCGCCATTTCACCGACTTATGGGAAAGGTTTAATGTGAGGGTAAATTGTGTAACAAGGTTTCTTGTCAACATCCAGGTCCTCATTGCAGCCCAAATGATGACGTCACGGCCGTGGGCTTTCGAGTGGCGTCTGTCACGTGTTTTATTTGTGTTGTTGTTTTTGTCTGTTCAGTTACCTGCCTACCTCTGCGCACACCTTGCTGCAACTCATTCTTACTTGTCACTGATGATGAACACAGTGGTGTTGGAAACGTTTGCTTCGGCATGAGTAGCATACTAGCTTTGGCTTTCCTTTACAAATCATTTTCTTGTCACCTCCCAAGGTTAGACCTTATACACTCTTGTGTAATAACCAAACTTAACACAGCAGTTTGTGGAGGACACAGACGCGTCTGATGCGTCTGCCGGTTGCATTCCATGGCAGAATGTAGATGGCATGGAGAGAGTGAAGTTTTGTAGAATTGATTCCTAAACCCGAAATAAATTACTCGATAAATAGAATTTCCAGCCACCAAACACCAAGGGTCATGATGTCAGTTTCAGGCCATGTTAAAAACCAGAATTTTCCGACAAGATCTCAAAATACGAATTTCTTTTCGATCCCAATTCAGGGTTTGTTTCTTTTTCAAAACCGAGCGACAGTGAAACAATATCAGTAATTGGAACGTAACAATAAGCAATTGTGACATCACAGGCCTCAACTGGCTTGCCGCAGACATACAAGGAACTGTGTTTATAAAACAACCAAATCGAAGAAGCAATAAATTGATGCAAATGTACAATAAATAATATTAGACAGATAACAATGTTAAAAGATAGGCAGTCTAAGGATAAAACAGTTAACAACAATCAGTACGAAAGCGGTTGGAATATTTCATGTTACGTGGTGACGTCGTCGTATTGATGCCGTTATTTAGATGTTAAAATTAAGCAGAAACACATGTTTTGGGTGTGGGTCATGATTAGGGCGAAATAATTGTGAAATAATATTGAAATTACAAATCACAAGTTGAAATGCCATGAGTGGGACTGACAACTTTATCGCTGGTTGTGATTTCTATGGTCATGGAATTTGGTTTCCCGAAAACAAAATAGACAGAAAAGATCACCAAGTGCTTCAGGACAAGAAAGAATATGACTTGCGAAAAAAACATGTGAAAGTGGCAAAACAAATGAAAATCGTAACTGCAAGGTTTAAACACTGGAGCGGAGTATTGAGAGTGGGTGTAAGCGTGTATGCCGAAACTATAAGATACATGATCCTGTAAATAAACCTTACTGGACGTGAAAGACTTGGAACATCTCGCGAGCCCGTTCGGGTACAACGACACCATGGTTAACTCTGTGAATCCTCCCAACCGACGAAAGTTTTTGCTGAGTAATGTCACAAAAACATGCATCGGCGAAGGTAATATTGTGTGGTAATGTGGAAGCCATTGATATAGATCGCTGTGGTCCATATGGTGACCCTGTGATCTTAACATTCAAGTTTGTGGCTAGAACGACAAATACTAAAGTTTCGTTAAAATCTGAACGCAATAAAAGTGCTCGGTGTCAACTTTCAATGCTTTCGGCGGAAGAGGGCGGTGACGTAAGCTCGCATGAGTTTCACAATCTCGTTAACTTGTTCTGCGGTGAAGGAAATGTCCCCTCTTGACTCGGTCTGAAGTCTGAAAACATTCGCAGATCCCGCTCCGAAAGACTGGATCCTGAGAGGAAGACACAATAACATGTTCAACTCAAGGAATGTAGCTGCAAAATCTTGTTTAATTGTTTGGAACAGTGGTTCTGAGACTTTTCAAACGTCAGAGCCGAATTCGAAACCGGCCGCAGCAAACCCGAGACTCTATTTGAAAACTTTTTTTGTAAGTGGGCATTTGACCGAATCAAACATTTGGGCCGTAGTTCACCAACAATTTTGTTTTCTGACTCCAAATAAACTGCAGGGAAATATGGACTCCACGTTACCCCACTACTATGGTTATGTAAGTTTATGTTTCGTAAAATAAACTGCATTATATTCATAAGACCGATAAGCAGGAACGTTGAGAGCCAATAACTCCAACAAGTTTCGTGTCTTCCCGCGTTGAAAACGAACCATTGTGTTCGATAAAACTTACTCGCCGTGCAATCAGCGTGTCTGGCAATGCGACTCACGCCTGTGGATGTACTGCGCACCTCAGTCGCTAATAATTGCGTTCCTGGCGTTGTTTGCGTGTTGGCTTTGCCTATAAAACCTGCGCACCGTTTTGTATCAATACACTTGAACTGTTTGTGACTGAAGAATACAACAGTTATTTGGCGACGAGGATGGGATTTCTGGTCATGGAGAAGCTTGTGGAGATGATGCAACGTCAACTTAAAGCCCAAGAGTGTCAACGTGAAGTTCAAGAACGTCAACTTGAAGAACAAGAACGTCGACACCAAGAACAAATGGAGGCGATGATAGCAATTCTGGGGAAGCCTCGCTCGAGTGAAGGATCGACGGAAGGAACGGCATCAACGGTAACTCACCTAAATACGCCAAATTTTTTGCCTTTTGATTCGACCTCAGAGCTGTGGGTTGACTACTGGTCCCGGTTTTGCACGTTTGCCAAAGCTCATTTGGTACCTGACGATCGACTGGCCAAGGTATTTTTGACGAATCAATCTTCATCGGTGTACAAGATGCTTTTCAATTTGGCTGCACAGGAATCGCCACCAAGAGACATCAATGAGCTCACGTTAGAAGAAATCGTCCAACATATGAAGTTTCAGTTTGACCCCAAACGTTTCATAGTCCGCGAAAGGTTCAAGTTTTGGACCGACATGAAGCGCAAGCCGGGTGAAACCATTCAAGAGCTCGCTGTTCGCATTCGACAAAGCGTAGCAACTTGCGACTTTGCATCCATCACAGATCCCTTGGATGAAGCTTTACGCACTCGTTTTATCTGTTCAATTGAAAACGAAGCGGTTTTAAAAGCTCTGTTTAGGACAAAGGATGACGAATTGAGTTTTGCTCGTGCGATTGACATTGCGGTTGAAACCGAAGATGCTGCCAAAGTGGCTAAAGAAACTGTTTACGGGATGCAGCCATCAACTTCGGTGTTCAAGGTACGTGCTACAGCTAAGCCGTGGGAGAAACGTAAAGTGGATTCGAGGACGGTGCAATTACCTGAAGGGAGGAAATGTTATCGATGAAGAAACATGGAAGAAGATTGGTTCTCCAAAGCTGCTCAAAGCAACGTCCCAGTATCAGTCTGCAAGCAGGCACAACTTGCCGGTGATGGGCACATTTCCGTCTGCTACCAGTTATGCAGATTCCGGAAAGGTAGCTTACCTTCATTTCAACGTCTGCGACATTCCACGTTTGAATTTGGTGGGGCGGAACGGAATACAGAAAATGGGTATTTCGTTGGACAAAGTTCTGTACGGCAAGTCAAGCTTACAAGCTCGAGAGGTACTACAAGCCGTAACCGCCCAAGAACCGCAAGATATATCACTATATGAAGAGTGTGTCAAGTTGTGCTGTGAATTTGCAGAACTGTTTAAGCCCAATTTAGGCTGTCTTCAAGATTATGAACTGGAGGTACAATTTAAGGACGACGCAAAACCAGTTTTCTGCAAACCGCGTTCAGTTCCGTTCGCTATGCAGAGTGATTTGTCCCAGGTTTTAGATTCCGGGATAAGCAAAGGAATTTGGACTCCAGTGAAGTTCAACGACTGGGGTACGCCAATAGTTCTGGTCCGGAAATCAATCACTTCTTCGCAAAAGCCTGCTTTAAGAATTTGTGGTGATTATTCCGTGACTGTCAATTCACAATTGGAAGTTCATCGTCACCCATTGCCATTACCAGAAGATTTAATGCGAAAGATAGGTGGTGGTTATGGCTTCACGAAGATCGATCAAATCAAGTTGGGACCAGAAAGTCGGAAGAAGCTTGCTCTGAGCACACATCGCGGAGTTTTATTACAGAACGTATTGCCTTTTGGTATCAGTTCTGCGCCAGCTTATTTTCAAGAAATTATGGATGATATCACTAAAGACCTACCGGGTGTTGCAGTATATCTAGATGATATATTGGTCAGTGGTTCGTCTGCCAAGGACCACCTTCACAATCTCAAACGTTTGTTGCAACGGCTCCAAGACAAAGGCTTACGTTGCAGGAAGGAAAAATGCAAATTTGCTCAACAGCAGGTTGAGTACCTTGGCCATGTTCTCTCCAACAAGGGCATCACGAAGGGTTCCAAAGTCGACGCTGTACAACGTATGCCTGCTCCGCACGATGTACCGACGCTGCGGTCTTTCCTTGGATCTGTACAATTTTATGCAAAATTTTTGCCCGCAGAATTTTCAACTGTAGCAGAACCACTCTACCGTCTCACAAAGAAAGGCATTCCTTGGAAATGGAGTCAAAAAGAAGAACGTTCTTTCAATCAACTGAAGGACTTACTATCCAGAGACCAAGTGTTGGTTCATTTCAATCCATCCATTCCTGTGGGTATTGCCTGTGACGCATCAAGTGTTGGAATTGGTGCTACGTTGTTTCACCGTTTTCCCGACGGCAGTGAGCGACCAATTGCCAATGTTTCTAAAACTTTGACACAAAGCCAGAGGAATTACAGTCAAATTCAAAAGGAGGCTTTGTCAATCGTTTACGCTCTAAAGAAGTTCTTTCAATATTTGTTTGGAAGAAGATTCATCCTGATAACGGATCATAAACCACTGATGTCTTTATTTGGTCCGCAAAAGCCTACACCAGCTTTGGCAGCCAACAGGTTGGCTCGATGGGCACTTTTCTTGAACCAATTTCAGTACACCATCGAGTACAGAAAAACCAACGAACACAATAATGCTGATGTTTTAAGCCGACTTCCACAAGGCGATGATACAACTTTCGACGGAGAGGAAAGTGCCGATGACGTAGACATCGTTTGTGCCATCGAAACAGTCGGAATGCAAGTGCAAATGGACTCCTCAGCACTACGAAAAGAATCTTCAAAAGACCCAATATTGAGCAAGGTGATTCAATACACGCACGAAGGTTGGCCAAGACAATCTTCCGATGAACCGACGGAAGAATTCCGGAAAGTGAGTAATTTCCTCACTACGTCATATGGAGTTCTTATGTATGGCTCCAGAATCGTCATTCCAGCAAAACTAGGTGACAAAGTTTTGCAGCTACTGCATTTGGGCCATTTCGGCATGCAGCGCATGAAGCAACTGGCCAGGACAGTGGTGTACTGGCCAAACATAGATCGAGACATTGTGGACATGTGTCGAAAGTGTGGCACATGTGATGAGCACAGAAACGTAATGCCGAAGGCTAACGTACATCCGTGGATACTACCCGAGAAGCCGTGGAGTCGAATTCATGTCGACCATGCCATAAATTTTATGGGTTACAACTGGTTGGTTGTAATTGATGCTTATACGAAGTATCCATGCATTCACCGTACTCAAGCAATCACCGCTAAAGCAACAATGGATCTTCTCGACCAAGATTTCGCGCATTTCGGATATCCACACTCAATAGTGTCCGACAATGCCCCATCGTTTACATCGGAGGAGTTCCGAAACTACTGCAAAGAAAGGGGGATTGTTCACCTTACAGGCGCACCTTATCATCCTGCGACCAATGGGGCAGCGGAGGGCTTGGTGCAAACTTTCAAGAAGGCATTACGAAAGTCTTCTGAGCCGCCCATGAACGCATTGAGAACTTTTCTCATGCAATACCGCCGTATACCAAACAGTAGCGGATACTCCCCAAGTGAACTTTTAAACGGAAGGCAAATACGAACAAAGATTGACACCATGATGCCTTCTCCAGTACATGATGTCCAGAAAAAGCAGTTGCAAGGAGTTAAACACGGTGTTTCCACTACACGCGTTAACAGGACATACAACGTCGGTGATCCTTGCTATGCACTGTATTACGGACCACGGCATGACAAAGACCCACGATGGGTTCCCGCACTGGTCATCAAACGTTGCGGAAGTCGAAGTGTTCGGGTTAAAGTTATTCCCCGAGGTCCGATATGGAGACGACATATTGACCAACTTCGACCCAGATATGCATCATCACAAGATGACGAGCCAGGAGATGAACCAGCAGATCACCCAACATCACGCGATGCATCCGATGATGAAGAGTCCGGTCGTGCCGATACGCGCGACACGGTCACCCCTGAGACTATCGTTAGTCCTGACAATACTCATTCACCTGTGGCGCAGGAGTTGTCACACGGGGAGAGTTTACCCCGGCGCTCGAAACGGCGTCCGAAGCCTCCCAAATTTTATGGTTATTAGTGTCATTTTGCGTTGTTTCATAACCCAATATTGGCGGGGAGGTGTTGTGTAATTGTATCATTATGTGTCCCAAAGTTGACCTTACAAAACGGCGTTTAAGACTCGCCGTGCAATCAGCGTGTCTGGCAATGCGACTCACGCCTGTGGATGTACTGCGCACCTCAGTGGCTAATAATTGCGTTCCTGGCGTTGTTTGCGTGTTGGCTTTGCCTATAAAACCTGCGCACCGTTTTGTATCAATACACTTGAACTGTTTGTGACTGAAGAATACAACACTTACTTTTCATATGAGAAATGATCTAGGGACTGTGAGTGACTTCGTTTGAACACAGTTGCTCCCTGCGCCGATATCGCCAGAGTGAGAAGGGTTTGACCGAACTGCGCGTCGTGATTTTCAACTTTAAACAAGTAGGATCCGTATCCGGGCCACCGACGTGCAAGGTTAACATATTCAGCCTGAAACAAATTGTTGAGATAAAATGAATTAGACGGAATGAAAAGAACGCGAAATATGCTGAACATAAAATTATGCGAATAATATTTAAACATCAAGCAGCCAAATACAATGCCAATAAATATCAACCACGGGCAGAGATGCACCGACATCCAATAACACAAAACTCCAGTCTTATTGTTTAGTGAGATTATTGTGATACTGACCACGGCGTCTTCTTGCGGCATTCCTCTCAATCTCCTCCATCTATCCAGGACGTTGGATTTGACATCCTGTAGTTCCTCCAGGAAGAGAGTCCTCTTCATCTCACCGCTCTCACCTTCCTTCTTCACCTTCTTCATCCCTCTCTTCCGGAACGTGTTGAAAAGACTCGACCCCTGAAAGAATTAAAATCTGACGAAACTCTTCGTTGCCAAAAACGATTTGTTAAATTTTAACGTTTCGGCCTCTATTCGCTTCGTCCACAAATTAAAATCCTTTGTTATTTTACTAACTATCAATATACGAGCTGATTTAAAGAATGACGATTAGTTGTGGAATACGATTCATGCGCGGTTGGTGCCAACGTCCAAATATAACTTAATTTTGTTTTGAACAAAAACGACTTGAACGCGTGTGAACAATAAATATGCGGAATAAAATGGCACAGGCATCGATAAAACCACAAAGTTTATCGAGTCAGGCCCCCATGGGAACGGATAACTAGCATGGGATGAAAGGATGTGTTCGAAGAGGGGGAGATCTACGTGGCGAGTTTGAAATTTTACGTAATTTATGAGAACGTCTTAATTATCGAAAAAATCAAATTGAGACCGAATAAAAACCTTTACTCACAGAACGTTTCTTGGCTGGCATTGAGTTTGCATTTAATTCATTCGAGAAAGAATCGGTTCGTTTGAAGTAGAAGTCTTCGTTTTCGTTTGTGATCTCGTAAGCGGCCATCAACTTGTTGATTGGATAATATTTGCCAATGTCAGCACTGGAAAATGAAATCCATGTTTTATATTCGCAAAAGAAGTCTTGAAAATCCATTGGCAGTTTTATATTTTTATGCTTTTTGTTGGTTAAACGGAACGAAGCAATGAAGATAAAGTTTCGGCTCCACTTAAATAAACTTACTCAATATTGATTTGATGGTAATTTCCTTCAGCGAATTGCAACCTTAAAGCTGCGATATCTTTCAATACGTCATCAGATAGAGGGTAAAGTCCCTGTATCACTTGTTCGTGGACCTGCAACATTAGGGAAGTTCTGAGTTAATGTTTTTAAGAAAGCTAGAGGTTGTATGAAATTTATTTCCTGCATTGGAAACTCCTGCGTTTAGAAAATACAAAATACAAAAATGAGTAAAATATTCATTTTAAGTCAAGCACTTAAGGTCAGTGTTTCCCGAAATTTTTTCGCCAAAGTTATTTGAGTTGAGAAGGAACCCAGACGATTTAAGGTGTCCAGTAGCTCATGTAAGGAATTCTACGGCTCCGTGAAATCCGCGTTGGATGCTAGGTTACCATGACGACAGAATCAACCGAGGCAAGTTTTCAATCAAAAAAACTAAAATCACTGAATGGAAACAGAGAAACTCCCGACTCACGTCTTCGTAAACGAAGTGATATTCGATTGAGTCTTCCCGTGCATCAATCGGATCGAACACACAGTAAAGTTTGAAGTAGAATACCCATTCCGAATCCTTACCGCCACTATCCGGATTCGTTTGTGATTCCGAGTTTGTTCTGTTTGAATTCGAATGTTTCGCGTTACATGAGAAAGGGTTAAATTACATGTTGCGAAATGTACTTTGTACGATAATATTTTTATTTTCTTCTTTGAGCTGTGTGACCAATTGCTAGCAACGAATTTGTAACTAGAATTCTCAAATCAAGTAAAAAAGTTCCAACGGCAACTTACTGTTCGAACTTTGCAACGATATCAGCGAGGAAAGTGTTTGGTTCAATCGCTCTGTCAACATCGCCCTTGTGTTCGAATAATGCGAACGTGTTCTTATTCCCTTCCACGTTCATTCCATGCTGGAGTTTCTGGACAACCTGAACACCAAAGTTGGACGTAAACTGTCTAAAGTAACTCCTCTAATTTAAAGTAAAAATATTTTGTAACTAAAACAACGATACGCTTCTGAACACATAAAAATGCAGAACATAATTTAATAACAAATATTGAAAAAGAAGCATGTTTGCCACCAACCAACAAAACCAGATCATCAGAAGAAAATACAATTCAAAATTATACAAGAAATACTTCCGAGTATTCGACATTACAATTTGCAGCAATGCTCTACTTGCCTTTCCAGCAGTGGTGAAAGAGTTAATGTAGATTTCGCATGTTGCGCCACCATAGCAGTTAATCACAGTGACCAGGTCCCTCATCTCCAGCACAGCACAAATCTCAGCAATGGAAGGAACCATCTCACGTCGACGTGACGTCTGCTGACTCAGCGCATTTTCACCGAACTCAGCATAAGCTCCACCAAGAGTACCAGGAAATCGCTCTTGTACCCTGATAACGGATGTTAATAAACAAACGGTGAAAAGGATCCCTGAATAATCATTACTGTACAGATTCCCAGGCATCTTATGGCACATTTGTGTGCAGTCAACAGCGCGAGGTAAGATAACCCGATCCGCTGTAATGCAAAACTACTGCTTAGTAGCAAGTGCTTCCCAAAGTGGCGCACGCCCCACCAGTTTGGCCCGGCAAAATCGTCGGTGGACGTGAAGGTTTAAGATATTTCTTGGTTTATCTATCATTAAACGAGCATTTTGTTTCAACTTTACTGGGAATACAAAGCATTGAGGCAAGCAATAAATTCTGGTTTACCAACAAAAGTGGGGTTAGAGATGTTTTAGAATTAGCGCTCAGACCAGATATTCCCAAAATTTTCGTCTGCGAAACCTTAAAAGATTGTTTAACTTAACCAAGAACCCCCAAAATTTAGTAAACCTTTTGTGTTAAGGGTTCCGCGAACTCTACATTGGATAACCAAGTTATTTACACACTTTGGTGACGTCATACCTCTTTAGATGCAGCTTCAGGTAAGACAGCACGGGACGTGATGGGCGGTACGCGCAACACATACAAGCTATGAGATGCCAGTAATGCGGACATGACGTCACATGAAGCTGGTCACACATTTGCTCGTCTGTGGTGAGTTGGAGGGTGTAGATGGCGGTTTGTTTGATTAATTGGAGATAAAGCTCGTCCTGGAATAGCTTGGAGCCGTGGCACACTCGCATGATCGCCTGAAACGAACAGATAGATGGTTTGTTGGCTGGACGGTGTCGCAATGCTTTTTGATTGTCTGTTTTGAATGCTGATTGACGTCAAGTAAAACTTTGATATAAATTGTGATCTGTGAACATCATTCCCCACTCATTGCAAAGAAAGATCCACAATTACCTGACAAACGTCATAACATGTGCAAATATATAGGGGAGGAAACTCAATTACAGGCGGGAATTCGAGAAATATCAAAAAGCAAAATTTAAAAACAATTTTTACCTGGAGTGATTTCGCTTCCTCCTCAATGTTCTGGAAAGTCCGTTCTTCTATTTGAAGGAGGACGTTAAAAATCCTCACAGCCTCGTCCCTCAACGTGTAGTGGTCGTCACAAGAGGGCACCTGTGAGCGAACAACGGTTGATTATGATTTCTATGCCTTTTTTTTCTAAGTAGCGAAACTATTAATTTTTTATTTTTTTTGGAATAATCAACTTGGTTCGTTAGCAACACAACAATATGAGCAATGTTACGTCACAGATAGTTCGGGTAAGATGATGTTGACGTCATCGTGGTTTTATGACAACCACATGGATACTTGCAGCACTATTAAGTTTGCGTTAGCATTGGATTCTGGGACGGATAGTTGTAATAATTGCAGGGTCACCTGTTCGTATGGAAGGGATAGCAAAGGGGATCTTAAAGGCTCGCTTGATTGCCTGAAGATTGGGTTCCTCTTATAGATTAAGTCGATCTCCTTTTCATTGTCATCGGAACGCTGTTGCAACATACACAAATTTTAGTCATATTTTCATACACTATGGGCAACATGCTAAATATAAGTGAAAGAATGAAATGCTTTGGGCAGAGTCGTTTTGTTAACAACATTGTAATAATATTTCCTGATGTGTTTTTTAAGCAGGTAATTTCAATGCAAGAAGCTTTTCGCCTGGCTACTTAAGTGGCAAGATATCACCAGACACATTACCGACATATTAGATCGAAGCAGTTGCCCTGTAAGCAGATTACTCCAAGCAACAAGCTCAGTTTCAATTCTACACTTCTGTACCTTGATCTTGTCCATTAGGATCTTTGTTTTGGTGATAATCAGAGGTTGTCCATCTATCATAGCCTGGATCTCACTGCTCCAGATGTTCGCGTCTTCCTCTACCTCCGTGCTGAGTCGGAGGGTGTGCTTCCTCCTGTACACAACAATCTCCCACAAACCTGTCTGCGTCTGTAGTGAAATAGAGGTGGCGTAACTTCTGGTATAGAAAGTGTGGATCGAAACTACAGCTGCTGGTCAATGTTCAGTAATATTACACAAAAAATCACATGCTTAATGGAATCAACGTATATTTCCTTTGTATTATACCAGACTGATCATGTTTAAACAAGTGCTTTTCGTGTAGGCAACATACATATTATTAAATTTTATTACATTCGTTTTATGATTTTAAGTTTTACATGTTTTGCATGGTAAGACGGAATCGTCCAACTATACAGGATCTCACAGCGAGGTTCGATTAACAAGTGTTCATCTCTAGTAAACACACGAAAGCCCACTTTTACTCCTACATACACCAGGGACTTACAAAGACGTTCTCGTCCGGTGAGGTGACAACACAGAGACTGTTGAGTCCCATCGACCCGATCTTCTGGGCATCGCGGTTGCTGTTCTTGAAATATTCGATCGCGTTTGGTTTCACAACGAACCCCTGAATAATGGCGGGAAAACAAGAAACACACATGTTGTGTAGTAGATTTGTATAAAATACAGTCATTGTTTACATTAAATAACAAAAAAATGTAAATACAATACTTTGCTTTATAGAGATGGAAGTTCAATGCTGTTTCAAATCAGCAGTTGAGTTATGGCTCTGATCTTACTTACATCATTTTCACTAAGTAGTATTGTCCCATTGTTTGTCCAAATATACTTAAAGGCTTGTCTTTTTTTGTGCTGCAAGCAAGTGTTGAATAATTTTCGGTTTTGTCTTGTCAAACTTTCTGTCATGAAAATATTTTGCAGGTTGAAAGTTGTTTCTTTGGAGTTAGGGAAATGCAGATTTGATTTGTTAAAAATATTTAATTCTTGATTTTCCTTGAGATAAACTTTCAGTTATCGGTGGGGATTATTTTGATGAGCTGCTTGTTGTTCTCACAGGTATTCTGTGTGAGATGCCAGATCAGTTTTTTGAATCAATACTCCCATGTGTTTGGCAATTGCAATTTGGTCGGTGCATTCTTCTTTAGTTTATGTTACTCAAAATATTTGTTTTTAAAAAAAACAGAAAACAACAACAATTGAACTGAAAGAAAAAGTATTAAAATTGCGAACATACATATTTCAATGCATTCTCTCCTGCTATATTGTTCAAGGATATTTACTTCACTTTTGCTTCTTCAACATCTGTTTGCAATTTTAATACTTTTTCTTTCAGTTCAACTGTTGTTGTTTTCTGTTTCTTTTACAAACAAATATTTTTAGCCAAAATTTTCCTATTCCAACCTTATTGAAATAGACCTGGGGACACTGTGGATGGTTTTGTCTTGTAGGGGTCTCATAAGTGCAGTTGGTGACTGTGGCCCTGGACTAGCTCGCAAACTAGCCAGGAACAGATATTTCCAACGTAAGTCAGTTGGGTACCCATAACTGGGCATCAAACAATAGAGACGAACCACTGTGGAGCGCATTATGCCCAAACAACTGCTTAGTATCCAACAGTATCAAATCATTTGGTTTGTTATGGCTCATATGCATTTTTCTTTACAATCAATTTTGCTTTTAACAAATTTGTACACAGTTTTTACTTCATGTATGGAGTTTAGGTCAGCATAACTCAACGTGATAATAAACAGTTCAAATTAAAAACCTGCATTTTGCGGCTGTTCAGCAATTCATGATATCACGTTTATAAACAGCGCCGGTTCTCATGTTTAGAAATGTTCACAACAGATTTTTGTGCTGGAACCTGTATGAGACAAACAATAAAAGTTAAACAGAAACTTTATTAAAAGAACAAAATGTTACATAAAAGATTTAATGTAGCAGTTCAAATCTGGAGCTAAACAAGAATTTAACTCGACCACAAAAAGTGGAAAAACTCACTAAAGTCCGACGAAATGGTGGCAATACCGATGTCCATGTGAGTATTGTGGATGTCAACTGATTGAACTTAGTTTACATGAAAACATTTTGTTGCCACTTTTACAAACAACCTCATCCACATCAATTGTAAAAAGTTCAGGGTTCTCCAATTCTATTCTGTTCCAATTTGATGACAGTTTTGAAATTAATTTGGATTCTTCTGTGAATTGGTTGAGATGCCAAGCAACACTCATGTGATAGGATGGGTTTGTGTAGTAAGGCTTGCAATGAAAATCCATGAATGCATTATCCACGATCTGAACGACTTTATTCAGTTGTTGAACTGCAGGTTGTGCTGAAATCTGGAATTGTTTGGAAACAATAACAAACAATCTGATACCAAATCAAGACAAGAAATGCTGTCAAAAAGTTTCACCCTTACTGTAGGATACAGATCCTTAATTGCCGTGTACTTTTTTATATGCGTGCAATTCTCAACCTTTTATTCCAATTTGCAGTTTCACAGCAAACAGATAAATAAAACTAGAATAAACACGATTTAAAACTAAATGCCTACACGGCTCCACCTTATTCAAATAGAATGCAACTGATCACAGCCAAGAAGGCATTAAAATAACGTACAAATAACTAGATTACAATGGATACACTAACTCAACATTACAAGCACGCGCACAACCCAAACACAAAATAAGTTTCCGCGCATGAGTGCACCCACAGAAATCATACTCAGTTCTGTCCGTTACATTCCGACCCCTAAATAATAACCACATAATTATTTATCAATAAAACGGCAGAACAAACACTAAACAACACCACACACAAGTCATGCTGCCTCCAGGAGACAAATCTTATGTACATCGCGTTTGAATACAGCACGCGCAGTACGAACACACACTCTGCGAACAGATCCTTCCTTGTCGGGGAAGACCTCTTCAATCATTCCTTTTGGCCAATCACCGCGTGGTGTCTGGTTATCAGCAATTAAAACTAAATCTCCAACAGCAAGGTTTCGCGAAGGATGCATCCACTTCTGACGCACCTGGAGCAAAGGCATATATTCGCGCATCCAGCGCTCCCAAAACCGATCAGCCAACATCTGCGCCATGCGCCAGGATCGACGATAACCATCTGCCTTGCAAAAAACTCCAGGAGAGAGGGAAGGATGAAGCGAATTGATCAACAACCCATTTGGTGTGAGAGCCTTCAAATCCTTGGCATCGTCACTAACTGATGTTAGCGGACGATTGTTCAGTATACGTTCTACCTCACTTATTAAGGTCGTTAACGTATCATCGGTCAAAGAAGTGCTCCCAAGCAAAGCGCACAGAATCCGTCGAACTGACCGGATGATTCTCTCCCATATTCCTCCCTGATGACTGGCCGCTGGTGGGTTAAAATGCCAATTCGTCCCAACTTGCAGCAAACTTGAATGGACATGATGTTGATTCCATTGACTGATTCTTTCCCGAAGCCCCTGCTCTGCGCCGACAAAATTTGTTCCATTGTCGCTAAACATATCAGTCGGGACACCACGGCGACAAGTGAAACGACGATATGCGTTAATAAACGCCGAGGTATCCAGTAACGGAGACACTTCCAAATGCACTGCCCTTGTGCATAAACACGTAAAAACACAAACGTAGCGTTTAACTTGACTTCTTCCAAGCTTCACAAAGAGAGGCCCCATATAATCTACACCAGTACTTGAAAACGGAGGTTTTCCAATTGTAACTCGCTCCAGAGGCACCTGCCCCAATATCTGCGTCCCGGGTTTAGCGCTCCTTAATTTGCACAAAAGGCATTTCCGCAAAACACTTCTCACCGCGGAATGTCCTTTAATTATCCAGTACTTGAGTCTTAGAGAAGCAAGAACATGTAGCACCCCACAATGTCCTTCTCTAATGTGGCAGTCCATGACTAGCAATTCGGTGACATGGTGGCGATACGGCATGATAATTTGATGCATACGTTCTTGGTCCAAATTCGCTCGTTGCAGTCGTCCTCCAACATACAGTACATCCTTAACGCGACACGGGTTGAGAGGACACAAATTAGATTTGTAATTGGGTGTAGCAGTATGGTGTAAAGCTTCTGCAAAACTCTCATAGTTCAACAAACATCTTACATCCTCCGGAAATGACTTTCGTTGCACAAGTCGAACAATGCTCAGTGTCGCATTTGTTATCTCGTGGGTTGTAAGTCCCTCAACTTCAAATGTTGGTCTTCTATCCTCTCGGCGAGAGAATTTCCAAATTATCCACCGTTTAAAACGCAGCAACCACGCGACCGCCCTCTGTAGCCTTTTGAAACACGAATAGCGAAGCGGCAAAAGATGCAGCACATCGGGAGACACAATCGTGACATACACACGCCGCTGCCTCTTTATCTCCAAATCGTCCTGGAATAAACCAATTTCCAAATTCGGCCGACTTGCCCAAAATTTCGCCTCCTTCTGCAAGAACTCCGGTCCTTCAAACCACGTCCGTACATTACTGTATTCTTACGGCATTACACCACGCGAAGCAATATCCGCCGGGTTATCCTTGGTACCAACGTGATGCCACTGTGAAGGCTTCGACAACTCATGAATCACAGCAAGACGGTTGGCGACAAATGTCTGAAATCTTGTTGAAGTGTTGTGGATATAGTGCAACACGGTCAACGAATCGGTCCAAAACATCACGTTTTCGATGAAGTAATCCAACTCGCGCACCACCATAGCACCGAGCTTCGCCGTAATAACAGCGGCTACCAACTCAAGCCGCGGAACGGTAACGGGCTTTAAGGGAGTGACTCGGCTTTTGCCGCAAACTAATGAAATACTGACATGACCAACCGAGTCAACAAATCGAAGGTAGCACACTGCACCATATCCTAAATTACTAGCATTGTTTGAAACACTCTTTGCAGCATCTTCACCAACAAGATGGCTGTTATCCGACACGGTCTTTTTCAATGCAAAACTTGCACAGCTGGGAGAACTTGTTGCTCCAAACAGGTGGACCATCATTTGATAATCAACTGGTGGCTTTGTGAAATCACCTGCAGGCCACCAAAGAAACCGCAAAGAGTCACAATCCACAGGCAGGACTGTAACCTGATGAAACATGGCTTTAATATCCGCTATAATTGCCACAGGGTCTTGGCGAAAGCGTAAAAGCACACCAACAAGAGAGTTGGTCAAATCAGGGCCGTGAAACAGATTGTCATTAAGAGGTTGCTGTAAATACAATGCGAAACTTCTTCCCAGTGGCATGATGAGGAATATACCACGTTTTATCAGTACGCTTCAGACATTCATCCGGAATCCGACGAGCAAATCCGTTTTCAATGTAATTGGCAATCTTCTTCTTATATTGCTCACAAAGCTTCTCGTCATTCTGTAAGCGACGCATAAGGTTCTTTAGTCTCCTCTCTGCCATATTTCTATTGTACGGCAGCTTTAGGTTATTAGACTTCCAGGGCAGGCTCATTTGGTAATGTCCATCCTCCAAAGTGGCCGTGCTTTCCATCACAGCAAGAGCCCGCTTGTCCTCCAATGAGTATGTGGGCTTATGACCTCCCTGATCCATGAAGTCTCGTCCAAATATTTCATCAAGTTGACCACACTGATCACAGCTAGTCTGTACAAAATTTACTGATGCTTGAGTCTTTCCCCTGTTGCGTTCTGTACCAAACAGACACCATCCAAGTGGTGTATGTAATGCATCAGGTTCTCCATGACCTCCACGGATAATCTCTGTATATTCATGAACTTCAGGCAGATCAGCTGCCAGCAATAAATCAACCCCACCATCTCGAACCACGGGTAAGTCTAAATGGCTAATATGTGGGTATCTTAAACTGTCTTCGCCAACAGGAATGCTCCCAGCCAAGCTGGGTAATTTCGGAACAACCCTAACATCAGTTAGGTCATAGACTACATCAGCGTGTTGTCCCACACCATGAACAGAAAGAGTCACACAATAACTATCAATCTTATGCGTCCCCGCTATAGTTTCAATAGACAAAGGATTCAACCTGCCACTAAGCCCAAGCTTATCCATTAGACGAGAACAGCACAGGGTCGTATTCGCACCATTATCCAAAAATGCATATGTAAGTACACATTTATCCGATGTCACAGTACGTACCTTGACGGGCACAACTTTCAATCGCACATTAAATGATCGAGCAGTAGACGTTGAAGCAACAACACCGACCCCATTTACCGTATCTGGGTCAATGGCGGCACTTGAGCTTCGCCCCTTACGTGACTGTCCCAATGCATTGTTAATCTTGCTCCAATGTAGCAGTGTATGATGCGACTTGCTACAACCTTTTACTTGGCATGTCTCCTCAGATGGACATGCATCAATGTAGTGTCCAGCCCCAAGGCACTTAAAGCACAGTCTGCAACGACGGGCCAACTGGTATTTCTCCTTGAGGGACCGTCCTATAAATGACTTGCAATCCTTTAAGCTATGTCGTCCACCGCAATCTCAACATTCCACCAACCCTTTACAATGATGTCCATCACACTCCGTGTTCGCTACAACTGTATTAAACACACTTCGAGATTGTTTACCAAACTGGTTCCTAACCTTTGTCTTTTGAGTGTCCCGCACAAGGTATTTCATCATCGGCGACAGAATGTCTTCACACTTAACTTCCAAGAAATTAAGCAAAGTCTGGAACGTTGGAGATATTCCTTTGAGTCTAAGTTTTGAACACTTTGTAATGAACTGTGCAATATAATCCGGTGGCATTCTCTGAGCCACAGCCTCCAAATTCTGTGGCAAGTCCAGCGTGTAGCGACAACTCCATCTTCCAAACAATTTGTAACTTTCGGCTGCCTGCGCACGAAACATTTGCAAACCTCGAAAGTCATTTTCTCGCAGCTGGTTCCTTCCAATCAGTTTGTCCATATATGCACGAACCACTAATTCAATTCGTCCATGACGATGGTGTAGTATTTTCAATGCTTCAGAATAGCCCATATCAGATGGCAAACTTTTGCATTCCACAATGTTAGACCTTGCACGTCCAGTGCAAAACTCACGAAGGTAACTAAGTTTTTCAGAGTTACTAAGGTTCGTTTGATTGATCTGACGATCAAAGTCATTTAGGAATTTGTGATAGTTGTACGGGTCACCATCAAACTTCTCTATGGTCAAGCATGGCAAATTAAAACTTTGTTTGATCATTTCAGCAAAAAACACCATATCTGAAGACGGTCTAGTACCTGATACTGCAGGTCCAAGAGGTTGGTTCATAGGGCTTTGATCAAGAGTCCCATATTCCACGTCAGCGTTTCTTCCTTTGCCTGGAATATTAGTATCGGTTGGAGGCAAAATACCAGTTTCCCTCCGAGACGGCGGCAAATCTTTATGCGCCTTGTCCAATTCTAACAGTGGACCCAACGAGTTTGATGCAACAAGTGGTGATTCGTGATCAGCACGAACATTTATAGATGCAGCATTAACATGTGGTCTTCCTAGTAGAAAAGGTGATGTTGGCGAAACATCATGAACCGAAACTTTTCCGCCACGCCGCTCATCGAAAGCCTTAGTCAAGCACGTCAAACGTTTCATTGGCAACCTTTTTGCTGGTGTACCATCTAACGCAATATCAGACAAAGATTCTGATGAAGAGCAACTTTCACTGACATGTTCAGCAGCCAGTGTGGCCTGTGCCACCTCTTCCCTGGCTTTAGCCATTTGCTTTTTCAATTCAAAGCTCTTTATTTTACCTTCAAGTTCTATACGTTGACGCTCAGATTCCATAGTTAAACGACGTTGTTCATCTTCCAACGTTAAACGACGTTGTTCAGCTTCAACAAGCAGTTTTTCTTCCTCAATGGCAACTTGTTCCTGAGCATACTTTAGTGCCAGTGATTTTTCATCAACAAGTCTACGTGCACGCGAGCTGATGGAACGCAAACTTTTTCCAAAGGAACCACAGTTTGTTATTGAAGCGTTTGATCTCCCTACAGAACCATTTCCCGAGCGTACAACGTCCAGTATTTTAAACAGTTCCTTAGAAACATTGGGCTCCTCGCCTGCTTCATCCATTCCAATCAACTATGCACGTTGCGTATTACGTCACAATGTGAACAGATCACAGACGTAACTCAAAACAATGCAGTTTTGACTTTAGTTTTAAATTCAATGTAGGATACAGATCCTTAATTGCCGTGTACTTTTTTATATGCGTGCAATTCTCAACCTTTTATTCCAATTTGCAGTTTCACAGCAAACAGATAAATAAAACTAGAATAAACACGATTTAAAACTAAATGCCTACACGGCTCCACCTTATTCAAATAGAAATGCAACTGATCACAGCCAAGAAGGCATTAAAATAACGTACAAATAACTAGATTACAATGGATACACTAACTCAACATTACAAGCACGCGCACAACCCAAACACAAAATAAGTTTCCGCGCATGAGTGCACCCACAGAAATCATACTCAGTTCTGTCCGTTACACTTACCTTAAACCCACAAAATGATCTTGTTTTTTCATCGTTCACATAAATGTTCAAATCATCAGATGATAATGTGATTGAAAATCTTCGAAACTGTTTTGAATTTTGTCTGGGACTTTCCACTAAAGGGTCTATCCAGCGGTGCACAACCTGCGGCCGTTTCACCCTTACCTTAAACCAGCGGTGCACAACCTGCGACGGCCGCATGCGGCCGCGGACGCTATTTTTTGCGGCCGTGCACATTTATATCAAAATATATGCATTGGCGGCCGTCGTTGCTTCTGAAACTTGTTATTCTAGCGGTCTCAAGAGTTAAGCTTTTAATTAGCCCCATTTCCATTTCCGCGTCATACACATTCGTTCGCTGTAGCGAGTAGTAACTGGTGCAGCCACCGCAACCGAGACAAAGCGCAACAATATGGATGGTGACGTCATAAAACATCAATAGTATGTCGGTGAATTGTTATTTACGCATGTACAGTTGTAAAAAAAGCTAAACAGTGGAATCGCTCAGTCATGTCGCTGAAACGTAAAAGGTTGTCAAAACAAGAGAAAGGAGCGTTTAATCCCAAATGGGAAGTGAATTATTTTATGATGGAGACGTGAACCTAGCGTGCAAGAACAAGGCAGTCATTGAATAATTCGACATTTCATTAATTGTAATATACATAATTTGGCAAATGTAAATAATAAATAGTGCACATTTTTCAGGTATGGAATCATTTCCATTCCTTTCTTATATTGCTCACGTCAACTTGACGTAATTATCAGGGGTATATCGTTGGAAAAGCAGTATATTCAGTGGCGGCCGTTAGCACACAGTAGTGTGTGTGTTGCGGCCGGCAATAGTAAAAAGGTTGTGCACCCCTGGTCTATGCAGTGGTGAGGTATGACATTAGTCCTTGAAATACTCACATGGAAATCATCCACAAGATGCCATGTCGATTCTATCAATTCATTCACAAACATTTAAAACTGTACACAATAATTTAAGCAGATAATTTAATACCTTTTTCTCTGCTTTCGAGTGTTTTTTCAACGTTGAATTTAAATTCATCCAAACATTTTTTAGGGTAAGGTATGTAAACATACGTTGCCCAATTCCCGCGCTCATGGGGAAACGACCGGATTCGACCTCGGTGTTCCTGGGGTTTCAACGACTTGGTGTCTCCAAACAATGAAGAAATAGCTTGCGGTAAAGGCAAATTCACTTTGGTGCTAGCTCGATCTACTTGCGTAAATTGCTCGTCGTTATCGCTAAAATCAGAATCACTTCCGTAAGCGTCGCAAAGCGAAGCCAAGGCCGCCATTTTGACCAGAAATCAGTTTTCAAACTGGCACTTTTTGATCAAATATAAGGGAAAGCACCCGAAAAACCATTGAAGCGTGCAAAAGTCGTAATGAAACATCATAAACTTTCGATGTTACGGTTCAGAATGTGTTTCGCTTTACAGCCCAAGCGGTCAATTATATAGACTCAATTTCAAGCGTGTTGACCGGGTAAAAATGTCATAAAACAAACGTAGATAACAAAGAATCGTAAGGCTTTCGTCAGCGGAAAGTTCCGGTGTTGCGAAACTGACCAAGATTAATTTCTCTCACGTGCTAGAGCGGCTTATCAGATTAATAACGCACGAGTATCGTGACCAGGCGAATTAAAGAGTGACGTGCGTTAATGAATGAATGTCGGTAAAACAATTAAAAGCGATAAAATACAATTTTAACTACATTATCTCCCCCCGTTTACAAGAGCTTTCTTGCAATAAAGTTCGTGACCTTTAGGAATCCGTGTAGTTCTTCAACACTTATCTTCATGAAGTCTTCGATGATGAGGAAAACATTGTCTATTGGTTCAAACTCATTCGGATGTAAACAAACAATAGGTTGTGTGCGTCGTGCATTTGTGTATAGCGTCGCGCGTATTAATTTTCATTTCTTCGTTGATTCGTTGGTCTCCTTTGACGATGAGAGGTGGTCAACGGGCGTTGGTATGGAGTTGATTGATTGAAGGTCTGTCTTCAGATGCCGCCTCCAACGAATAGCAACGTATGATGAGTGGATAGTGTTGTGTTCAGTGCACCCTGGATGACGTAATAGCTTACGTTGGTGTCTTGAGATCAGCGTTTCAGCATAAGCGCACGGATGGATGGATTGATCAGTCAATGTTCCTGTTTTGGTTCACAGACACGGGGTTTCTACGCAACTTCCTTCTATGTTGCGGAAGCTTAAAAACAAGGATGTTGTAAACTAAGCAAGCTACTGTGCAAGTACCAGGAACTTTTGTTTTACATCAGATCGTTCCGCAAAACCAGTTTGGAGGGTGTGTCATTATTTGGTGTTTCGTGCTTTGTGATTCTGGTTTAATTAGAAATCTCTCCAGTTCTGGTGTCTTGCTGTAATGGTTATGCACACAGCGCCTGTCACAAATTGGTGATAATCATTAACAATTTCAGCCGGAGTTCATTAAATTAAAATCATAATGTCATCTGTAAATGATTTAGTCGTTTCGTCATCTTTACAAACAATTGCAAATTAGAGCTTATTGAAACAAATGAACAGATATCAGAAGGTTGAGGTTTTGCCAATAGATATGAAGTTTTGAACTCACTGTACAGAGCTTTTAATAAACAAAGGAATATTTTTGAGAGAAAAAAAACATCGCAAACCCATTTTCGGAAATATATACGAGAAAAAACTATTAATATTGCAATTTTTAATTTGCTTTACAGCATTCAATTTCTTGTTTACTTGTAGCGTGTGTTCTTTCATTTTATGCAGCAATGATGTTAAAGTATTATTTGCAAGCTTTCCTGCTTTGTTATCTGCAATGCAAGAATCAATGCAATTCGTTGACAGGTAAGCTGCGTTTCAAATTTACTCATCAAATTTTCGTCTACTAAAGTCTACTAAATATTTCGTTTCCACAGCAACGTGTGACACAAAGTTATCAGATTTAAATCACTCAATTTCAAAAGTAATCTGCCCACCCAACTGCTTGAGACAATATTCGGATTTGTGTGGAAGTGATGATTACGCCTCTGGTCCCCTTTGTCTGGCTGCAATGCATGCAGGACTGATGGATAGTAAGTTACAATGACAGTACCCTGGCATGTTTACCGGATTTTCTTTGATATAAACTCCACCCAAATATTTTTGTAAAGATGATGGAGGCTACTTTGAAGTATACAAAAGTGATCCAATACATGAATATAAAGGATTGGAGAGGAACGGAGTGAAAAGCAAATCTTGTTCGTTTGCAAAATGGTCGTACACATTTGAAAGTAAGCTATGCTCCGGGAAGCTTTTGGTTAAAATAAATAATTACTATTTATGTAAATATAGTGAAATGCAGCACGACAGGAAACAGTGAGTTTTCTGTAACTGATGTATTTTGTCCACCTGGTTGTTCGTCCAACTACGTCTGTGGAACAAATTCGTACAACAAGAATTCCTCGGTTTGTGCCTCTGCCATTCACGCTGGTATCTTGTCGCGTAAGTTGGTGTAATTAACACTTTGTGGTTTGTTTGAATCAACCACGAATATTTTCAGGAAGTGGAGGATACGTGACGTTTTATTCTAGAAACGGAAGACGCTCATTTATTAGTTCGACCAAGGGTGGTGTAACCAGCAAATCGTGTGGTTCATCAAGTCAATACTTTTCGTTCACTTGTAAGTTAACAAAAAGCCTTCTAACCGATAAACAGGGATTGAAAGTGAAAAGAAGTGATAAATGAAATAACGCTTGTTTTCCAATCAATATTTTAGATGAAGATTGTTTGAGAACTTGTTCTAACAACGGTGAATGTTTGTCTGGAGTTAACGACCAACATTGTTCTTGCAACCCCGGGTTGATTGGGTCAGACTGTGAAATAGGTAAGAAATTGCCCTGAAAGCTGGAATATTTGAAACTAAGAGAAATGCGCCAGGTAAATCGCAAAAGAATGGAAAATGCCGGGTGAATTCTGCTTGAAAAGAACGCTACAACTCATATTGATTCTGGCGACTATATATTCTTAGCTGACGTCAACCAACAGGAAGAAAATGTTAATTATTTTATGTTGTAATGTTTTTCATGTTTAAGCAGCAGAATATTTGATAGTTCTGAATTTTCGGCCTCACGAACTTTCACTTATAGCCGTGTTGAAGTTGCTGTTCTTAATGAAGTTCATGCCTCGCGTTTACTTCGGAGCTAAATGCCACTCAGTATATATGTGACAGTCCACTGAAATTGATCGTAATTATCATATTCAGACATAAACGAATGCGCGAATCTAATGCACAACTGTCATCAGCATGCAACTTGCATCAACACCGTCGGCAGTTTTCAATGTTCTTGCAACGCAAACTACACCGGAGATGGCATTGATTGTTGTAAGTTTGACGTCGTTTTTACAATATTCAAATACAGGGATTCCAACCTCCGGGCCACGAACCGGTTTGAGTCCGTGATGCATTTGTAACCGGTCAGTAGAAAAAAAGAGAAAATTTAATGTCATTAATTTGAGGATGCCACATGCTATCCTACATGACAACCAGCTAAACGAAAATGCCTCGCGTGCGTGAATGTCAATATCATTGAAATACGGACTAAATAAAACCCACTTTTAAACAATCTATCACCTGTGTGTGTGTAGGGCCGTGAAGTCAACTCTTCCCTGAGAGTAAGAATGCAAATTCAGATCATGAAACTTGATTCCCTTTTAGATCCAGATTTCTGTGCACAAAATCCTGGTGTTTGCCAGAACAATGGAACTTGCACTGACACAAAAACCTCCTACACTTGTTCATGTGCCCACGGGTACAGCGGATCACATTGCGAAAAACGTAAGATTTTGTAGTTTCGTGTTTAATTTCTCCTTTGGATGAAAGAAATGCAATTTATTAACACTGTTCATGGTGTTCGAAACATAGGCTCGTTTCCAACCTGCAAGGACGCGTTACAAAACGGCCTTAACGTAAGCGGAGTCTACAACTTAACTTCTCCTCTGACTTTCCAGGGATATTGCGACATGGATGGTGGAGCTTGGCTGGTAAGTTTGACTCTTGAGGCTAGAACTGTATCCTAAGTTTAATGGTTTGGAAGCGTTCGGTGGTCGTTTACATGACAAGTTATTGTCTGAACACCTTACTTTGGTTATAATAAATACCAGGTGTTCCAGCGTCGTTATGATGGATCTGTGAGTTTCGATAGAGATTGGGTGGATTACAAGAACGGGTTTGGGAATCTATCAACAGAATTTTGGATGGGTTCGTATTCAAATAAAGCAATCCTAAACTAAACGCCTTACAAGTTTAAAAAAAACTGAACACAACTGCTGTTAAATTTTGAATAATAGTTGGTTTTGAATTTAATACATTTACTGAACTTTTACTCAGTGTTACAACTTGCGCACACCCAGTTAGAATCAAAATAACAGTATCAGTTAATCCAATTTAAATTCCAGTGTTTTCAGCAATATTATTACAACCAACAAATTTTATCAGGTTTGGAGAAACTACATCAAATCACCAGTGCGTGCACTAGATGTCGCCTTCGTGTTGACCTTCAGGATTTTTCCGGAGGTCAAGGTTTTGCCGAGTATAGGTAAGACTATGACGTGTTTAACGTTTTCAATTTAATGCCATTGTTCCAACGATAATTTACCCGATGCTGCCAGATCGTCATATATATAGGGAAATACCCCCCTTATTACGTCAGATTCACAAAATTCGTGTTTTAGGTTTGAAGCAACACAGAATATTCTTGCTGTGTTTCAATGCATTTACTCGGTTCGGAATAATTATGAAAACAAAAAGTTTAGATACCGCACACACATAGGGATGGTAATCAACGACCCCACATCACCGCTCTTGAGGTTTGCGCGATCGCTTGGTCGCGGATTGCCAGGACCGAGCTCAGTGGGGATCGGATTGGGTCGAACGTCACCTTTTTGCGCCCAGAGAATGTGGCTGCAGAAAATTTTCTTTCCATTGATTCCAAATCTTCTGAAGCGTATAGGCATCTGGATGACAGTTCAAGCGAAATTAACCACGACCAAACCGTTTGACAATTGATGGCAGCAATCCAGTGAATATTAGTGCTGTGTCCCGCATCGATATATGGGATCAAATGGTTATTATATTCTCCATCTAACACCCATGCATAATCCAGTGTTTGAAATTTCGATTTTCTGCCCAACATGCTCGGCTCCCAATGTTTTGAATGAGGCAACAAAAATCCCGTAATCGCGACGTGTAAGACGCTGACACAACTTGATTGTCAGTGTATAAGTTGTATAGTGTAAACACTCTGTGTTCTCTTTGCCCACCCCTTGGGTTAGCTGCTGGTCGTTGCGTGGTTGATTGGATATTGTTGGGTCTCTATGCAAGAAAATGGGTGCATTGGCCTGCAGAGTTAATTCCTTAGGCCAGTGGTTCTTATCCGGTGGGAAATTTTAGGGTTGTAGGTGGATAATTGGTCGGCACCGAAATACACAAAAGTAGTTGTAAACGAAATATAATGATCTGTATTCACTGTGTGTTGTACACTTATTGGTAATTGGTAATGCCATGCGGTAGAAAAAGTTAAAAAAGTATAACAGATATAACGAAAATACAATAATTAAATTCTTAGTTAAAAAATGTAAATACCAGTGGGAAATAAGGATTCCGTTTACACTGGAAGTGGGAAATGAGATAAAAAAGGTTAAGAACCACTTAAAAAAGGTTAAGGAAAATCTGTTGCCCAGACGAGTTTATGCGGTCGTTGTTGCCCAACTCCTTGTGGTAAAATCTTGAGTGCCAAGTACTGACCTTTGCCAAAACGTTGCATCTTGACTGGAAAGTTAGAATTATCCGCTTTGTTCTTCAGCTACAATAAAGCCTCCTTGTAATCCAACAGTCGTTTGTGAACTTAAAGTTGAAAAATAACTGGGTTTCCTTCTCAAAACTTCCAATCCCACTCTGTGTTTATTGCTTAGTTGACAAATAATTATCCCACACAACACAACACAATGTATGACACATGTCGTTTATTACGTCATAAAGGGTTTTATGTTTAACAATCATTTCCATGAGCAACAAACCAATGTAAGCGGATTGATTTAAAACAACAAATTATCCGTTGTTATTTAAATTACTTTGCATTAAATTAAACATTATGACATTGTTCTTTTCAGTACTTTCAGCATTGGCGATGAAGGAAGTTCTTACACAATTACTATATCCGGATATTCGGGGAATATATCAGATGACATGGCATATACTAACGGGATGAGATTTTCAACACGCAGCAGAGACCATGATAGGTGAGTAATAATGATACAACGTGTCTGATTATATTTCTGTTTTACTAACGAAGTAAATCGAGTTGTTTTAATAAAGATGAAATGCATTTCCTCAAATAGTTGATTTTCGTTGACAAAGTTAACCGCCTACCCTAAATCAACTATTGTAAAAATCAATTGCTCTGAAACAGGGGGTTGCGTTAAAGTTTTAGTTAAACACAAGTTTTAACTGAGTTTAAATAAGTTGTAACACAGAGTTGTTGACAACCGACTTAATTATAATTGCAGGTGGTCAGAAGGTAATTGTGCTGCGACTCATGGTGGAGCTTGGTGGCATAGTAGTTGTTCACCTGTCCGCCTCAATGGTCCGTGGTCGAGAACTTCTACTGCTCAAAACACTATGAGTTGGTTGGATTGGAAAAACTCATTGGGCGGAATTATGAGTTCTAAGATGAAAGTGAAATGCGAGTAATTGTTGGGGAGGTTTAAAGTGACGAAAATTAACATTGCGTCGTTGGTTACCATGGCAACGTTGTGTTGATTTACAATTATTGACAGACATTGTAAATACTTTCACCTGTTTTGATAAAGGCTTTAAATCGTAAATAACAGGAAAGCAATTATACCGAACCGAATTTATTCCACAAATCCTTACAGTTTTTGTGTTAGTAGCGAAAACTTTGCCATTTTGCATGTTTGTTATTATCATGGTATTTGTAGGGCGTTACTTAAAACGTCTACACAAATAATAACACTGACGTATATCTGACTCCTGATGAAAAGGCTGCTATCAAACCCACAGTCAATCGATCAGTTTAATACATAATAAACAAGCGCACGAGGATTAACAATAACACGTTACAAACCACGCGTACAAAAAGTCTCTGTCCTATATGTCCTTTGTCCTCTGTCCCTTCGTATCTTTTTTGCGCAAAAGACATGTGGCCTATATAGAAAATGCATACCGGGTTATTTGAGTTCGGATTACCACGTGACTCATTTGAAAAGGCGGCTTGTTGCTAGAAGTGTCAACGAACGAATAGCACGTTCGCCGTAAATCAGTTGAACTTGGTTTACAGCGTGATAATTATCCGACGTTATTGAAAAAACGGTTGATGCCAGAAAAACACAACATAATAATTGCAAATATGACGTCGACACTACTTATTATTACATTTTGTGTGTTTCGGATGCCACTTCTTCCATAGAATTATGTCAACGTGTCGATTAGATATTGACAACATATTCCGTTTTATCATTCCTTGTATATCATGTCGTTGTTGTAATATCGCATGCAACCGTTTCCATGCTTTATGTTGATAATTCATGTAAATATAAACATTGATCCATCAGATTTGACAGTTGATTTCTGATACGAGGATGTCAGTAAATTTGATTTAGTTCAGTTTGGCATTCTCTGATAAACCCCAAAAATGCAGTCACGCCAATTCACCGCTGATATTTACAGAAATGTGCGGATATCGCGGCGCCATTTCTCCGACTTATGGGAAAGGTTTTATGTGAGGGTAAATTGTGTTATAACAAGGTTTCTTGTCAACACCCAGGTCCTCATTGCAGCCCAAATGATGACGTAACGGCCGTGGGCCTTCGAGTGGCGTCTGTCACGTGTTTCATTTGTGTTGTTGTTTTTGTCTGTTCAGTTACCTGCCTACCTCTGCGCACACCTTGCTGCAACTCATTCTTACTTGTCACTGATGATGAACACAGTGGTGTTTGAAACGTTTGCTTCGGCATGAGTAGCATACTAGCTTTGGCTTTCCTTTACAAATCATTTTCTTGTCACCTCCCAAGGTTACACCTTATACACTCTTGTGTATTAAACAAACTTAACACAGCAGTTTGTGGAGGACACAGACGCGTCTGATGCGTCTGCCGGTTGCATTCGATGGCAGAACGTAGATGGCATGGAGAGAGTGAAGTTTTGTAGAATTGATTCCTGAACTCGAAATAAATTACTCGATAAATAGAATTTCCAGTCACCAAACACCAAGGGTCATGATGTCAGTTTCAGGCCATGTTAAAAACCAGAATTTTCCGACAAGATCTCAAAATATGAATTTCTTTTCGATCCCAATTCAGGGTTTGTTTCTTTTTCAAAACCGAGCGACAGTGAAACAATAGCAGTAATTGGAACGTAACAATAAGCAATTGTGACATCACAGGCCTCAACTGGCTTGCCGCAGACATACAAGGAACTGTGTTTATAAAACAACCAAATCGAAGAAGCAATAAATTCATGCAAATGTACAATAAATAATATTAGACAGATAACAATGTTAAAAGATAGGCAGTCTAAGGATAAAAGGGTTAACAACAATCGGTACAAAAGCGGTTGGAATATTTCATGTTACGTGGTGACGTCGTCGTATTGATGACGTTATATAGATGTTAAAATTAAGCAGAAACACATGTTTTGGGTGTGGGTCATGATTGGGGCGAAATAATTGTGAAATAATATTGAAATTACAAATCACAAGTTAAAATGCCATGAGTGGGACTGACAACTTTATCGCTGGTTGTGATTTCTATGGTTATGGAATTTGGTTTCCCGAAAACAAAATAGACAGAAAGATCACCAAGTGCTTCAGGACAAGAAAGAATATGACTAGCGAAAAAAACATGTGAAAGTGGCAAAACAAATGAAAATCGTAACTGCAAGGTTTAAACACTGGAGCGGAGTATTGAGAGTGGGTGTAAGCGTATATGCCGAAACTATAAGATACATGATCCTGTAAATAAACCTTATTGGGACGTGAAAGACTTGGAACAACTCGCTAGCTCGTTCGGGTACAACGACACCATGGTTAACTCTGTGGATCCTCCCAACCGACGAAAGTTTTTGCTGAGTAATGTCACAAAAACATGCATCGGCGAAGGTAATATTGTGTGGTAATGTGGAAGCCATTGATATAGATCGCTGTGGTCCATATGGTAACCCTGTGGAAAACCCCTGATCTTAACATTCAAGTTTGTGGCTAGAACGACAAATGCTAAAGTTTCGTTAAAATCTGAACGCAATAAAATTGCTCGGTGTCAACTTTCAATGCTTTCGGCGGAAGAGGGCGGTGACGTAAGCTCGCATGAGTTTCACAATCTCATTAACTTGTTCTGCGGTGAAGGAAATGTCCCCTCTTGACTCGGTCTGAAGTCTGAAAACATTCGCAGATCCCGCTCCGAAAGACTGGATCCTGAGAGGAAGACACAATAACATGTTCAACTCAAGGAATGTAGCTGCAAAATCTTGTTTAATAGTTTGAAACAGTGGTTCTGAGACTTTTCAAACGTCAGAGCTGAATTCGAAACCGGCCGCAGCAAACCCGAAACCCTATTTGAAAACATTTTTTGTAAGTGGGCATTTGACCGAATCAAACATTTGGGCCGTAGTTCACCAACAATTTTGTTTTCTGACGCCAAATAAACTGCAGGGAAATATGGACTCCACGTTACTCCACTACTATGGTAAGCGCCGCAAGAAGGGTAGTTCAGTCATTTCACAATTTGCTGATCCAAGTGCTTATTTTAGTCCAGCGGTACCTGGACATGGATGGGTTGAGGCTGAATGTTTATGTTTCGTGAAATAAACTATATTATATTCATAAGACCGATAAGCAGAAACGTTGAGAGCCAATAACTCCAACAAGTTTCGTGTCTTCCCGCGTTGAAAACGAACCATTGTGTTCGATCAAACTTACTTTTCATATGAGAAATGATCCAGGGACTGTGAGTGGCCTCGTTTGAACACAGTTGCTCCCTGCGCCGATATCGCCAGAGTGAGAAGGGTTTGACCGAACTGCGCGTCGTGATTCTCAACTTTAAACAAGTAGGATCCGTATCCGGGCCACCGACGTGCAAGGTTAACGGGCAGAGATGCACCGACATCCAATAACACAAAACTCCAGTAAATTGTTCATTTTAAACACAAAAAACAGCAGAAAAAAAGGACAAGAAAAACGCAATAAACGACAAGAGGAAAAAGTTAACACAGCAGTTTGTGGAGGACACAGACGCGTCTGATGCGTCTGTCGGTTGCATTCCATGGCAAATCAAGTAAAAAAGTTCCAACGGCAACTTACTGTTCGAACTTTGCAACGATATCAGCGAGGAAAGTGTTTGGTTCAATCGCTCTGTCAACATCGCCCTTGTGTTCGAATAATGCGAACGTGTTCTTATTCCCTTCCACGTTCATTCCATGCTGGAGTTTCTGGACAACCTGAACACCAAAGTTGGACGTAAACTGTCTAAAGTAACTCCTCTAATTTAAAGTAAAAACATTTTGTAGCTAGAACAACGAAACGCTTCTGAACACATAAAAATGCAGAACATAATTTAATAACAAATATTGAAAAAGAAGCATGTTTGCCACCAACCAACAAAACCAGATCATCAGAAGAAAATACAATTCAAAATTATACATGAACTACTTCCGAGTGTTCGACATTACAATTTGCAGCAATGCTCTACTTGCCTTTCCAGCAGTGGTGAAAGAGTTGATGTAGATTTCGCATGTTGCGCCACCATAGCAGTTAATCACAGTGACCAGGTCCCTCATCTCCAGCACAGCACAAATCTCAGCAATGGAAGGAACCATCTCACGTCGACGTGACGTCTGCTGACTCAGCGCATTTTCACCGAACTCAGCATAAGCTCCACCAAGAGTGCCAGGAAATCGCTCTTGTACCCTGATAACGGATGTTAATAAACAAACGGTGAAAAAGGATCCCTGAATAATCATTACTGTACAGATTCCCAGGTATCTTATGGCACATTTGTGTGCAGTCAACAGCGCGAGGTAAGATAACCCGATCCGCTGTAATGCAAAACTACTGCTTAGTAGCAAGTGCTTCCCAAAGTGGCGCACGCCCCACCAGTTTGGCCCGGCAAAATCGTCGGTGGACGTGAAGGTTTAAGATATTTCTTGGTTTATCTATCATTAAACGAGCATTTTGTTTCAACTTTACTGGGAATACAAAGCATTGAGGCAAGCAATAAATTCTGGTTTACCAACAAAAGTGGGGTTAGAGATGTTTTAGAATTAGCGCTCAGATCAGATATTCACAAACTTTTTGTCTGCGAAACCTATAACGATTGTTTAACTTAACCAAGAACCCCAAAAATTTAGTAAACCTTTTGTGTTACGGGTTCCGCGAACTCTACATTGGATAACCAAGTTATTTACACACTTTGGTGACGTCATACCTCTTTAGATGCAGCTTCAGGTAAGACAGCACGGGACGTGATGGGTGGTACGCGCAACACATACAAGCTATGAGATGCCAGTAATGCGGACATGACGTCACATGAAGCTGGTCACACATTTGCTCGTCTGTGGTGAGTTGGAGGGTGTAGATGGCGGTTTGTTTGATTAATTGGAGATAAAGCTCGTCCTGGAATAGCTTGGAGCCGTGGCACACTCGCATGATCGCCTGAAACGAACAGATATATGGTTTGTTGGCTGGACGGTGTCGCAATGCTTTTTGATTGTCTGCTTTGAATGCTGATTGACGTCAAGTAAAACGTTGATATAAATTGTGATATGTGAACATCATTCCCCACTCATTGCAAAGGAAGATCCACAATTACCTGACAAACGTCATAACATGTGCAAATATATAGGGGAGGAAAATCAGTTACAGGCGGGAATTCGAGAAATATCAAAAAGCAAAATTTAAAAACAATTTTTACCTGGAGTGATTTCGCTTCCTCCTCAATGTTCTGGAAAGTCCGTTCTTCCATTTGAAGGAGGACGTTAAAAATCCTCACAGCCTCGTCCCTCAACGTGTAGTGGTCGTCACGAGAGGGCACCTGTGAGCGAACAACGGTTGATTATGATTTCTATGCCTTTTTTTTCTAAGTAGCGAAACTATTAATTTTTTAATTTTTTTGGAATAATCAACTTGGTTCGTTAGCAACACAACAATATGAGCAATGTTACGTCACAGATAGTTCGGGTAAGATGATGTTGACGTCATCGTGGTTTTATGACAACCACGTGGATACTTGCAGCACTAATAAGTTTGCGTTAGTATTGGATTCTGGGACGGATAGTTGTAATAATTGCAGGGTCACCTGTTCGTATGGAAGGGATAGCAAAGGGGATCTTAAAGGTTCGCTTGATTGCCTGAAGATTGGGTTCCTCTTATAGATTAAGTCGATCTCCTTTTCATTGTCATCGGAACGCTGTTGCAACATACACAAATTTTAGTCATATTTTCATACACTATGGGCAACATGCTAAATATAAGTGAAAGAATGAAATGCTTTGGGCAGAGTCGTTTTGTTAACAACATTGTAATAATATTTCCTGATGTGTTTTTTAAGCAGGTAATTTCAATGCAAGAAGCTTTTCGCCTGGCTACCTAAGTGGCAAGATATCACCAGACACATTACCGACATATTAGATCGAAGCAGTTGCCCTGTAAGCAGATTACTCCAAGCAACAAGCTCAGTTTCAATTCTACACTTCTGTACCTTGATCTTGTCCATTAGGATCTTTGTTTTGGTGATAATCAGAGGTTGTCCATCTATCATAGCCTGGATCTCACTGCTCCAGATGTTCGCGTCTTCCTCTACCTCCGTGCTGAGTCGGAGGGTGTGCTTCCTCCCGTACACCACAATCTCCCACAAACCTGTCTGCGTCTGTAGTGAAATAGAGGTGGCGTAACTTCTAGTATAGAAAGTGTGGATCGAAACTACAGCTGCCGGTCAATGTTCAGTAATATTACACAAAAAATCACATGCTTAATGGAATCAATGTATATTTCCCTTGTATTATACCAGACTGATCATGTTTAAACAAGTGCTTTTTGTGTAGGCAACATGCATATTATTAAACTTTATTACATTCGTTTTATGATTTTAAGTGTTACATGTTTTACATGGTAAGACGGAATCGTCCAACTATACAGGATCTCACAGCGAGGTTCGATTAACAAGTGTTCATCTCTAGTAAACACACGAAAGCCCACTTTTACTCCTACATACAGCAGGGACTTACAAAGACGTTCTCGTCCGGTGAGGTGACAACACAGAGACTGTTGAGTCCCATCGACCCGATCTTCTGGGCATCGCGGTTGCTGTTCTTGAAATATTCGATCGCGTTTGGTTTCACAACGAACCCCTGAATAATGGCGGGAAAACAAGAAACACACATGTTGTGTAGTAGATTTGTATAAAATACAGTCATTGTTTACATTAAATAACAAAAAAATGTAAATACAATACTTTGCTTTATAGAGATGGAAGTTCAATGCTGTTTCAAATCAGCAGTTGAGTTATGGCTCTGATCTTACTTACATCATTTTCACGAAGTAGTATTGTCCCATTGTTTGTCCAAATATACTTAAAGGCTTGTCTTTTTTTGTGCTGCAAGCAAGTGTTGAATAATTTTCGGTTTTGTCTTGTCAAACTTTCTGTCATGAAAACATTTTGCAGGTTGAAAGTTGTTTCTTTGGAGTTAGGGAAATGCAGATTTGATTTGTTAAAAATATTTAATTCTTGATTTTCCTTAAGATAAACTTTCAGTTATCGGTGGGGATTATTTTGATGAGCTGCTTGTTGTTCTCACAGGTATTCTGTGTGAGATGCCAGATCAGTTTTTTGAATCAATACTCCCATGTGTTTGGCAATTGCAATTTGGTCGGTGCATTCTTCTTTAGTTTATGTTACTCAAAATATTTGTTTTTAAAAAAAACAGAAAACAACAACAGTTGAACTGAAAGAAAAAGTATTAAAATTGCGAACATACATATTTAAATGCATTCTCTCCTGCTATATTGTTCAAGGATATTTACTTCACTTTTGCTTCTTCAACATCTGTTTGCAATTTTATTACTTTTTCTTTCAGTTCAACTGCTGTTGTTTTCTGTTTCTTTTACAAACAAATATTTTTAGCCAAAATTTTCCTATTCCAACCTTATTGAAATAGACCTGGGGACACTGTGGATGGTTTTGTCTTGTAGGGGTCTCATAAGTGCAGTTGGTGACTGTGGCCCAGGACTAGCTCGCAAACTAGCCAGGAACAGATATTTCCAACGTAAGTCAGTTGGGTACCCGTAACTGGGCATCAAACAATAGAGACGAACCACTGTGGAGCGCATTATGCCCAAACAACTGCTTAGTATCCAACAGTATCAAATTTTTCTTTAAAATCAATTTTGTTTTGAACGAATTTGAACAAAGTTTTTACTTCATGTATGGAGTTTAGGTCGGCATAAACTCAACGTGATAATAAACAGTTCAAATTAAAAACCTGCATTTTGCGGCTGTTCAGCAATTCATGATATCACGTTTATAAACACCGCTGGTTCTCATGTTTGGAAATGTTCACGACAGGTTTTTGTGATGAAACCTGTATGAGACAAACAATAAAAGTTAAACAGAAATTATATAAAAAAAAAAAAAATGTTACATTATAAGATTAATGTAGCAGTTAAAATCTGGAGCTAAACAAGAATTTAACTTGACCACAAAAAGTGGAAAAACTCACTAAAGTCCAACGAAATGGTGACAATACAGATGTCCATGTGAGTATTGTGGATGTCAACTGATTGAACTTAGTTTGCATGAAAACATTTTGTTGCCACTTTTACAAACAACCTCATCCACATCAATTGCAAAAAGTTCAGGGTTCTCCAATTCTATTTTGTTCCAATTTGATGAAAGTTTTGAAAATAATTTGGATTCTTCTGTGAATTGGTCGAGATACCAAGCAACACTCATGTGATAGGATGGGTTTGTGTAGTAAGGCTTGCAATGAAAATCCATGAAAGCTTTATTCACGATCTGAACGACTTTATTCAGTTGTTGAATTGCAGGTTGCGCTGAAATCTGGAATTGTTTGCAAACAATAACAAACAATCTGATACCAAATCAAGACAAGAAATGCTGTCAAAAAAGTTTCACCCTTACCTTAAACCCACAAAATGATCTTGTTTTTTCATCGTTCACATAAATATTCAAATCATTAGATGATAATGTGATTGAAAATCTTCGAAACCGTTTTAAATTTTGTCTGAGACTCTCCACTAAAGGGTCTATGCAGTGGTGAGGTATGACATTAGTCCTTGAAATACTCACATGGAAATCATCCACAAGATGCCATGTCGATTCTATCAATTAATTCCCAAACATTTAAAACTGTACACAATAATTTAAGCAGATAATTTAATACCCCTTTTCTCTGCTTTCGAGTGTTTTTTCAATGTTGAATTTAAATTCATCCAAACTTTTTTTAGGGTAAGGTATGTAAACATACGTTGCCCAATTCCCGCGCTCATGGGGAAACGACCGGATTCGACCTCGGTGTTCCTGGGGTTTCAACGACTTGGTGTCTCCAAACAATGAAGAAATAGCATGCGGTAAAGGCAAATTCACTTTGGTGCCAGCTTGATCTACTTGCGTAAATTGCTCGTCGTTATCGCTAAAATCAGAATCACTGCCGTAAGCGTCGCAAAGCGAAGCAAATGCCGCCATTTTTTGACCAGAAATCAGTTTAAAACCGGCACTTTTCATCAAATATGAGGGAAAGCACCCGAAAAACCATTGAAGCGTGCAAACGTCAACATCGGTATGAAATGCAACAGGGGCCAAACTTTGTTTCCCCTTACAATTACTAAACAGCTAAACTGTACTGACTGCAGTGGAAACATCACTGTTCGTTGGCGAGTTACTTTAATGGCGCGTTTGTAATGCTAGAAAGTGACCACGTGGTGTCGCTGTGCGTACATTTTCATCCCAGTGTTACGAACGGGAGACACTTAAACCACCTCACGGATGGGCGAAACGGGATTTCTCCGTTTCATGCGTGGCTACTCAACATTAGTTTCCACGAAGACTTTGCAATATTATAACTCTAATATTAAGTTTGTTTACGCAAAAACGTTGTTACACACTAAAGGCCCGTTTACACTACAGACGATTCCGTGTTTGTTTTATTGCGCGCGCGTGCTGAGTTGTGCTGGGATGGAATGTGCCGGTCTGAGCTGGGATGTGCTCGCTTTTGCTCGACGAGCATAAATTCGGGCACAGTTGGGCACATTTCGGCACACATTAATGCGAGAGTGCAAGGCGACTGCTTAACCCTTTAAGCGAGGTGCTTTTTTTGATTAATTATCAATTCCGTTGTGATTGGCCTAGAGACATAAGGTTTTCAGCAACAGACAACTTGAAGCGTGAAGTTTATTGAAAAAAAAAAAAAATACATTTGCATTGAAAATTTTTGACTAATTAGTCATTCATTTGATGATGATTATCATTATGAACAAACCAGCACAGCAGGTGGTCTGATTGCATGTCCAATTAAATGGCCAACTACCCGTTGGGAGTAGCGCGAAACGTTCTACAGACGAATTGTGCGCGAGGGTCTCAGCTTTCGATCGGCGGTTTCCGTTTCTCTCCATGACGTCACAATGGCGAGATGTGCGAATTTTGACTGTGGTGGTATTGCTGTATTTTTTGCGTACAAAACAACAAAATAGCAGGAAGAAATGTACATAACATGAAATAAACATTATGAGGGTGCAAAAAAAAAAATAAACAAAAAAATTATAACAAATAAACAAAAAAAAATTTTTTTTTCGCCGAACCATAAAAAACACCAATTTACAAAAAAATAGAACACCTTCATTACTTATAGTTACAGGTTTTTATTCTGGTTCCATAACACTGGTTTTGCTTTCCGGACAATAGACAATTGAGTAATTCTTTCCTCAGCATAACAATCGCCAATGGTTTTCGGAAGGGTATATCCAAAACATATCCACAAAAAGTTCAAAGATGATGATTTGGTCATGTCACAGTCACCTCTGTAACATCCCTGATGCATAATTTGCTATCAAAGCATCATATATTGAACCATATTCATGCAATTTGTTCAAGAATCAAAGGGTTGTGGGTGTCGTTGAAGGCGTGACTCAGTAAATACGATCGCTTCAATTTCATACAGCTGATTTTTTCCTTGTCTTTTTTTTAGAGTGTCTCTGTCATGTTGTGGCTAAGGCTTATACACTGGTAGTTGGCTTGTATATTCAATTATTCATATTCTTTTCTTTGCATAACAATCGCCAATTGTTCTCGGAAGGGTATATCCAAAACAGAACCACAAAAAGTTCAATGATGATGATTTGGTCATGTCACAGTCACCTCTGTAACATCCCTGATGTATAATTTGCTATCAAAGAATCATATATGGAACCATATTCATGCAATTTGTTCAAGTATCCAACAGTTGTGGGTGTGGCTGTGGGCGTCACCCAGTAATTAGGGTAGCTTCAATTTCATACAACTGATTTTTTTCCTTGTTTTTTTTCTACATTGTCTCTGTTATGTTGTGGAAAAGGTTTATACGCACTGGTAGAAGGCTTGTCTATTCAATGATCAATATACATTGATGTTATGCCTTCTTTTTCATCAACTTGCTGACATACACTACCAGTTGAACACAAAAAGAAACAAACAAAAAAAATTTTTTTAGAAGTGCTGTCAAATTCATCTGCTATCAGTTAGCAAACGCCTGATCTGTGTTATAAAGTTTACAAGCCCTTTTCAAGCAATAACTAACAGTATAAGTGGGTTATACCAAAATAACTCCCTAAAATTTCAGTTTACTAGACAGTACCGTCGCTCAAAAATATCAAATGCAGCAGCGACCCAGCTTTTTCGCTTCATTGCGTCTTGGTGTTCACACTGATTCAGTCAACAGTCGAATTATTTTGAAATTCGCACAATTTCGGGAGTTATGGAAATTTTAAATAGGGTACCTATGGCTTGGAAGCTATTTTAGTAGGGGTGGTTACATTTTTGGATATAACTACTCCAAAACATGGAGTTATTGAACTGGAAAAGCGATGATTGTGTAGACTGTAGAGTATGAATTTGTATATGATTTTTGTGTTTTAATTTTTAGTCTAGCGTTTGTAGATAAAAAGTTATAGCTACCTGAACTTAAACAATGAAAAATCTTCAATTGTTGATTATAGGGCGTGGCGCTTAAAGGGTTAAAAGGAGAGGACATATATTATTTTAGTTGTGGTTGTGTGATATGACCGCTTTTGACATTGGAGCGATTGTTTTGAGCGTGTGAAATGGTGCCGTAACTGCATTACAAAGCGGTGTGTAGAACGGCGTCCAAGCGGGATGCTGCTGTGAAAAACCTTTGGTTCAATTATACCATCTTTTTTTTCATAATCTGTGCTGTTTGGTTCAACATACTGTAGTGTTACCTTGCGTCGCAAAAAATTACGTAAAAGCAGTACATGCCTTAACTATGTAAAACAGTACATGCTTTTTGTTAAAGAATACGTACAGCCAATAGCAACAACTTCAATTTGTTCTTATAATAACGCTGGCGGGGCCGAGAAATGCAAGGCAAGATTGACATCCTTAAAAAATTATCAACGTAACTTGTCACTTTCACTTGTCGGTTTCGTGTTCATTACAGGGAAATCCCCGTAGTCGTGCTCGATTATTCCAGTAGTGTAAACACCGTGTGTCCCAGACTGTGCTGTACCGTGCCATACTGTGTTCGTGTGTAAACGGGCCTTAAGAGCATATTGTTTTTTGGTAGATTTGGCAAAAGACCGAGAATTTTGATAGTTTAGGACGTGTGTAGCATTGCCGAAGCACGTCGTGCACGAAACAAACGTTTTGTTGATGGAATATGTTTTGCTTGCTTTTTAACATACCTCTATACAATGCCTTGATAACTATTTTAGTTCAGAAGGAATGATATTTCCAACAAACATGTCTGAAAAGCTATTTCAACCATATCACGACGAACCGGGGAAATCCCGTTTCGCCCGTCCGTGAGGTGGCAACGTTGTGTTGATTCACAATTATTGACAGACATTGTAAATACTTTCACCAGTTTTGATGAAGGCTTTAAATCGTAAATAACAGGAAAGTAATTATTCCAAACCGACTTTATTCCACAAATCCTTACATTTTCCATGTTAGTAGCGAAAACTTCACCATTTTGCATGTTTGTTATTATCATGGTATTTGTAGGGCGTTACTTAAAACGTCTATACTAACACTGCCATATATCTGACTCCTGATAAATGGGCTGCTATCAAACACAAAGTCAATCGATCAGTTTAATATATAATAAACAAGCGCACGAGGATTAACAATAACACGTTACAAACCACGCGCACAAAAAGTCTCTGTCCTATATGTCCTTTGTCCTCTGTCCCTTCGTATCTTTTTTACGCAAAAGACATGTGGCCTATATAGAAAATACCAGGTTATTTAAGTTCGGATTACCACGTGACTCATTTTGAAAAGGCGGCTTGTTGCTGGAAGTGTCAACGAACGAATAGCACGTTCGCCGTAAATCAGTTTAACTTGGTTTACAGCGTGATTATTATCCGACGTTAATGAAAAAAACGGTTGATGCCAGAAAAACACAACATAATAATTGCAAATATGACGTCGACACTACTTATTATTACATTTTGTGCGTTTCGGATGCCACTTCTTCCATAGAATTATGTCAACGTGTCAATTAGATATTGACAACATATTCCGTTTTATCATTCCTTTTATATCATGTCGTTGTTGTAATATCGCATGCAACCGTTTCCATATCCATGCTTTATGTTGATAATCCATGTAAACATAAACATTGATCCATCAGATTTGACAGTTGATTTCTGATTCGAGGATGTCAGTAAATTTGATTCAGTTCAGTTTGGCTTTCTCTGATAAACCCCAAAAATGCAGTCACGCCAATTCACCGCAAATATTTACAGAAATGCGCGGATATCTCGTCGCCATTTCACCAACTTATGGGAAAGGTTTAATGTGAGGGTAAATTGTGTAACAAGGTTTCTTGTCAACACCCAGGTCCTTATTGAAACCCAAATGATGACGTCACGGCCGTGGGCGTTCGAGTGGCGTCTGTCACGTGTTTTATTTGTGTTGTTGTTTTTGTCTGTTCACCTGCCTCCCTCTGCGCACACCTTGCTGCAACTCATTCTTACTTGACACTGATGATGAACACAGTGGTGTTTGAAACGTTTGCTTCGGCATGAGTAGCATACTAGCTTTGGCTTTCCTTTACAAATCATTTTCTTGTCACCTCCCAAGGTTAGACCTTATACACTCTTGTGTAATAAACAAACTTAACACAGCAGTTTGTGGAGGACACAGACGCGTCTGATGCGTCTGCCGGTTGCATTCCATGGAAGAATGTAGATGGCATGGAGAGAGTGAAGTTTTGTAGAATTGTTCACGGGAATTTTGATAAAAATTGAATTACAGAAGTAGACCTTGATTTGACTTGTCGAGTTAGGACCGCCTCTTGTCTACGCAATCGGGTCAAAAAAAGTATTTTGCCCCCAGGTCGGAGATTATTTTAGTGAAAAAGTCTTCAAAAGTGTCGATTGGTTTGTGAAAAAGTAAATCATAAAAACCTCATGCAATTTGCAATTCAATGTTGTCCCCAAGCCTTTTTCTGTGCAATGGTAAAAACATTTTTGTCGAGAAAGTTGCTTTGGTTGCCCCCTGGGAGTTGTTACTGCTATCCTATAGGGCATAATATCCTCCTGAATGCTCCTCAGATCTTGCTGTGTTTTGTCCAATGCAGCTGTAATTATTGTTTTTTTTTCTTTGAATATTTAGTACTAGTGTGCCTTCATAGGTCATAAGCCGCAGGAAATGTTTTTGAAAAGGGTTTCCACCTTCGCGACCCATCAGCATGTCTGCCAAGAAAGTCTCGGTCTGACATCATGTTGGTTCGTATCGTCATCAGTGTTTATTTCTTGGATCTAACTAAGTTCTAAGACCAAATGCATGGACTCTGAGACGAAACTGCGATCTCTGTGATCCATGAGACCACATGTTAGGATCTAGGAGACCAAATGTTGTAACCCAAGAAACCACATTGCGATCTGAGTTGGACCGAATGTTAGGATATGTTTATTTGTGGAAAGTGTCGCAAATATATAGGAAGATATCACAGATGACGCGGAAACAAAGAGATAATTGCTGCGATTACGCGACAAAGCAGACTTAGAAGAAGTAGCGAAAGTTGAATGACGTAACGCAAGTGAGATAACCAGCGATGGCGTCAGAAAGACGGGTATAAATGTAAAAGAGTAGAAAACAGTTTTGAAAGTTTAAACAAAATATTAAAATGTTTCAAAGCATGACAAGCCGAATTTACATTCTTTGGCAAAAACGCAAGTTACTCAGTATGTGTATTAATGCTGAAAAGCCTCAAAACTTTAAACAAGAAATCCAAAGCTAATATGCTGCTATACATTATGTGCAAACGTTTCCATCATCAGTGCAACTTGAAAAAGAGTTGCAACCAAGAAAGCTCTGAGGTAGGCAGGCAACTGAACGGGCGAAACATAACAACACTGCAGGGACTCATGTTTGCAGAAAGAAAACACTCCCGACTCCAATGACTATCAAAAGAATATTTGCCACGAACTACCTTTACAACCTTATAATTAGAACAATAATACATACCTCAGACCACTACACGTAGGCGCTCAATGCAGCCTTCTCCCCACTTGTCAAAGTCTACCCTCTGTCATAGTCTGCGCTTAGCTTATTCTCTTTTCGCTCCCCTTTTAGCTTGTGGTCGTGGCGATATTTATATCGTGGTCGAAATGAGGAAAAATATTAATATGGACAGGATTATTAAAACGTCGATTTGATTATTGAACCCAAAGCTGATTTCCATATGTCAGAGATTTACCCATATGTGGGGGAGAAGCGAAGCGATTACCTCGAAATACCTTATGCATGTATACGCGGCGGAAATACAGTTTGTCACAATTAACAAAGAATAATATAAAGTTTTGCTGCAGGAGACCCCCGGTTCGAAAATGTTTGCCGGGTGGTTGTAAGGTGTTGTACGTGCGTCATGGATTAGCGTGCTGAGGTTGAATCATTCCGAACATCTTCATCAATCGTAGCATTTAAGCGTACACTTATGGAGATCGTTGAAAGGTTGTCGTAATCTGTACAGATACTCGAACAAACAATTTAAATTTCCTAGGCCCAAGTTTCTACATAGGTTTGGCGCGTTAATATGACTTGTCTGGTATATTTCAATTTTTACGTGACAAACAGCTTCGGTTTTGTTGCAATGAAGCAAGTGACATTTAATTTAAGCGCAAAACAACAAGGACAAAATCCTGAGGATAGTTTACAAATAATAATAGCTTTGCGTATTGTCATGTGTCAAAAGTTCAAATCAACAGTGAAAAAATATCAAACATGTCTTTAGTAATTTCCAGGAATGGCATTCGATACAGTCCACTAATCAAATTAAATCAAATCATGTTTATTTTGCAATAAAAGCAACTACGCGTAAGAACAATATACAAAGAAATTAAATGGCATGGGCAACGATAAAACCATAAAGGTTATGAGCAATGCATGGCTTCAGGCTCAGTAAACAAGTGTATGGCGTCTGGTCACTTGCGAAGTTGAGGCGTCAGTTGCGCCGTGCGACTAGCAGTCATGTGCTGCTCTTCGGACTCGTTGTCCGGTATAGTGAAAGAGATGTGTGCATTGAGTGAATGCGTCGCGACCAGCGCGATAGCCCTGTGATTGCTCACTGAAAACACCATTCTGTATAAATGTAATTATCCTGTTGTTTTCCTATTGACAAGTTGATCAATTTATACAAAAGTTTACGTTTTGGAATTAAACATGACAACCACAAATCTAAAATCATTGTTATACCGTATCCTACATCACAGACAACAAATAGGGTTATCCGCTGATCTTCTGGCATATACGTGCTGTATTTTACGACGTTTCGTCTGCCATGCGGCGAGACTTCATCAACAGGAATTTCAGGATTATCCACGTCCAATGTTAAGTCAATTTCAATTTCGAGTACTTAGTCCCGCAAGAAGCCGTTAGTCCCGCAATAAAAATTTTTAGTTATATCCGCACGACATTATATGAGGTTGGCATAACATGACGTAACCATTAAAATGCTGGTTAGGCATTACCTAACAATGATCCACATTTACTTGCGTTATGTCAGAGATTTTCTCCATATGTGTGGGTGAAGCAAAGCGATTACCTCGAAATAACATATGCGCATGTACGCGACCTAATTACGATACACAAAGAATAACAAAGAATAATATAAAGTTTGATGCAACACCTCAGAACTTAATTTGGGGGATTTCATACTGATACGGATCCCATAGTGTTTAATACTGATGAGTGCATATACAACTACAGATGGTGCCCATAAAACCATTGGAGCGTGCAATACTACAAATTAACTTTGTGGAATTTCAGATAAAATAAATATATAAATAATTCCATTCAATATTTTAACGATTGTGGTTATTCCCCTGCGGGGAGTTTTACCGCGATAAAATGAGTTGAAGAAAGAAAAGTTTAAAATTTTCTCCGATTCCACGTTCGAACTCTTGATCTAAGGACGACTTTGGAAAGATATCGCGCTAAAAAATATGGTAAGTATTTGTCTAGAGCAGGGAACTCTTTGTTACGGAACTTGATGTGAATTTGTGAATATGTTTTTCTCCGGCATATTTATAAATTTTTTGCATATGCAGAACGGCAGATCTTATTAGCAGCAACTCGACAGACTGTAAGTTTGCAAAACAATAATTGACAAAATTGAGCAACAACTGCAAAGCTCCCAAATCACTGTAGCAATTTTACACAACAAAAGTTTGATTTCCTGCCATATCTTCACAGACCTCCTATGCACAACCCAGTCTGGAACCTCGGACTAGAGTGCACCTTTTTAATATTCTGCTTCAGTATTACCTTACAAAAAATTTTGCTGAGTGCGAATTTGAAATGTTTAAACTGTGACACATAAACATGAAAAAATGAACGTGTGTTATGTTTCAGAAAGCTTGCTACAGCCATGGGTAACAGAAAGACATAACAGCAAGCAAAGTCAACTAACCACAAAAGAAGAACCAACAGTTGAAAAAAATGTAAAGCTCCAAAAAGAAATTGAAAGTGTCGACAGCATGCTTCAAAAAGCTAAATTTATTCGAGAAACTGGTGGAGAATCATCAAAACGTTCCTCTTCTGCCCCAACCCAGTCAACAAAACAAGGATGCAGATTATGCACGAGAGGAAACTGCCCCAAGCATAAGGTGTTTATGGTGAAAACAAACAAAACTATTGAGAAGTTGAGTTTGACAAAAAACAGGGTTTGGATGAAATCAAAAACTGGGATTGAGTCACAAGGAACAAGAATTTCATCTGCTGGAAAGAATCGACATGCCTCAGTCTCAAAACAAAAAACAAACCGGGAAAAGAACAAAGAAATTGTGGATTTAAAGGCAGATTGAGTGTCCTCTGTAGTTATAACAGAGGCCCCTGTAGCGCAAAATTCAACAGCTAAATCTAACGAGGCACCAGAGTGCACTGTAGTCACAAAGTCTCTTTTGGAAGTAGTCAAAGAAAGTAACTCCCTTAACAAGTGTCAAAAGCTGAAACTGATGCAGGCAAAATTAAAAGTCGATTCAGATGATTTAAGTGATCCTGCATGCTCTGAAGAAAGTAGGTTTATATCAGCTCTGTATAGCAGGAAGCAAAAGGTGAATCTCATCACGAACGATGCAGCCTTAATTAATATGAACAGAATTTCAAAGAAATTGCACAATTTCAGAGCTGTCTTAAATCGCAAAGAATCCCTGTCCAGATACCAAGACACTGGTGTAAAACTGTACTTTGAGCGCAAGCTGTACAAACAAGTTGCAGACTGTCTCGACACACTTTCAACGCAGTTTAATAATGTTAGGAATGCCAAGATACTCTGTCAAAAACATCCACCTTCTGAAGATCCAACAGTTCCTACCAACATTTTTTCAAGTCCTTTCCATCTTACATTTAAACATGTGAAGTTGTAACTTTGTATCGAGTTGAAAGTGACCTTATTTGGAATTTTATACATCTGACATTTAAAGGACGGATTCATGAGACCTTAATTCCATGGCTTCTTGGTCAACAACCATGGATGTACGGGAGCATTCGGCACCATGTTTTTATGTTTGGCTTAAGATGTACAGCTCTTAAGACACATGTTCAAAATGTCTTTATCGATGTTGGGCCAGTGCACTAGTGTTCCAGCCAGTTGTTTTATGGACAGCATGCGAAATGCCTGAAATGCAAAATAACGTAGTTTAGTTGGAACCCCGATGAGGCCCAAATTAAAGTCTTTTGGAATGTTAAATCATATTTTTTTATATTTTATATTTGAAAAGATGGGACAGATTTGTCGGTCCCTCCAGAGCAGCGCAGGTTGATATACTTGCAGTATTTATTGAACTTTTCGCTTACATGGAGAACTTCGTTTTGTTGTTTAAATTCGTGTTCAATCTTTTAACCGAAAGGTAGCAGTTGGGTCTACAATTATCTTTCGCTAATAAATCAACTCAATATCGACTTCACGAAGGAACAGCAGGCTGTGCTTTGTCCTGCGAGTGCTGATGCTGATATAGCTGACCATTCATGTGATTTGTGTGTTTTTTTGGCTTTTGTGTGATATGGTTTAACAGCTGTTTTGCGTCATATTAATCTCAAGTGACTTGGTCGCTTTGAGACTTTAAGTTTTCCCATGTGACTGTCCTTCATCGTCTTTCAGTAACCGACCTTTCTTTGTAACTTTCCGTGTGCGTTTAGCTGAGGACCGAGGCAGGGCAGGGCAGGGCAGGGCAGCTGTACTGTGCTCATCTCAGTTCATCGGTTTTGTGATTTGGTTCTGCTCAATTTTGTCTGTGCGTTTGGGCGTAAATTCACTCAGTTTGGCGTTGGTATAATTGCGCATGTTAATTTCGTGTCCAAAATTGTTCATTTTGAATGAATATTGTTGGAATGTTTGCATCAAGTTTCAATTAAAGTCAGGTTATTAAAACACAACAATTAGAACTCACGTGCGATCTTATGTCAAATGCGTTAATCAAATAGGATTTCCCATCGATCATAAATAATATTGTTAAGTACCGGATTGAGGCTCATAATTGGCATATAGGTCGCAACACATGTAAAACTTGTATATTTAAGCGGCTTTTGCCACCGTCCAAGTCATCCAACATATTTATTTCATCTCAATTCAGTGTCAACCATTAGTATTCAGATAGAACAGCTTAAATTGCACTGAGTTTAACAGCGTCTTGTTCCATAACCAACCCAAACGCACCGATTAAAGGGAGCGAGAATTCAAAGCCAGAAAAAATGCATATTTTATATTTGAAAAGATGGGACAGATTTGTCGGTCCCTCCAGAGCAGCGCAGGTTGATATACTTGCAGTATTTATTGAACTTTTCGCTTACATGGAGAACTTCGTTTTGTTGTTTAAATTCGTGTTCAATCTTTTAACCGAAAGGTAGCAGTTGGGTCTACAATTATCTTTCGCTAATAAATCAACTCAATATCGACTTCATGAAGGAACAGCAGGCTGTGCTTTTTCCTGCGAGTGCTGATGCTGATATTGTCCACAAGCAACGGTTCCCGGAGCATGAAGTTGGATTCTTATCGTTATGCCGCAAGGGAGGGCAAATTCACACAGTAGGGGACGATTTACATTACATCAAATCTCCAAGTAACTAGTGGTGACGGACTTAACCCTGAATATGTTAAATTGGAGGCCATTTTATCCCAAAACCCTCAAATATGGTTGTTTGTCGTAATGTTGTGTTCATTATTCTGGAAGCAATGGTAAGTGATCATCAATACAGGTACTACTTCGGACTGTTGGTAATCTGATAAACGTCATACTCTGAAAAAACAAAATATCGGTAAGATGCGCCTTCCTGTGCTCCAGCTAGCATCACCAAAGCAGATACAACAATAACCAATCCATTGATATATATATATATGTGTGTGTGACCAAATCAACCAGTGGGAAAGAGTGTTTGACAACTTGTTACCTCTGTGCACATCTTTTAGGTGGGGTGAAAAGTAAAATTTAGATGATGGCGACCACAGTGTTCGCCTATTCATCGAAGCGCGCCATTGCCTTTCTCGTGTGGCGGTTGCCGCCTCATGAACGAGTGTTTTGCTTGTCTCAAGTTTGACTGCGCAACTTAATAAAGCATCAACCACTTTGAGACCATCGATTGAACCTGTATCTTCCCCTGCCTAAACATACAGTTGGTTGGTTGATAAGCCGGTGCAAGAAGTGTTGTGTGTATGACCCGTTAGTCTTGAGATGGGCGTTGAGCTGTACGGTTGTTTTTAGTGTCGGGCGTTTACTGGAATTGTAAAGTTCACAGGCTTCGCAGCCAAGGCATTGCAGCCGAGCTGGATTGTCAGGCGACCTTCACATGCGTAGAGGATCTCCACCACAGTAATCAGACAACGCAGAAGTAATATCACGCTTTCACTGCCCTCCAAGTGGGGCGATCCTGCCTTGCTATGCGAAAGCATGGTATTACTACTGGAATTGTATGTACGTTTTATTGTCGTTTTTAACATTAGTCCGTTTAATAAAGTCAGGCGCCCATTTAGTGAAACCAGTGCAACTCCATTCGCCCCACAACTACATTCCTTCACGCCTTACTACAAACTTGTATTGACTTCACGCTCAGCGCCAACGAAGCATTTCCCCACTTTTTTGCAGTTTTGTGTCGTGACGTCAATTGTGTTGCCAACGTTCTATAGGATGTTGAGCGATTGTAGTCATTATATTAATATAAGACAAAGCATTAAAAGGTTTATTTTTTGGTATCTGAATAGTTGCGTTTGTAAGAGTTTGTTTGAAAGCATAGGATTAGGAAAAGAAACACGGATAAGTTCTTTAATATTAGCGATCCGTCATCCGCCTGGTTTTGTTAAAGTGAGAAAAGAAATTCACCTGAAAACCAGGAGCAAGATACGAAAATATTTGTGTGTAATATTTCATTTGAATATGTACATGTTGTAACGTGATTTTGCATTACATGTCAACGGTTGCATTAATGGACTTAAGGTTGCATGGCCAGTTGTCATTTTGGCGTCTCACTCCACTGGGTTGGGTAATTGGTATTTTTAGATCGTCTTGGCAAGCGGGTTTCATTTCAAAATTTAGCGATAGCAACAGCTGACCATTCATGTGATTTGTGTCTTTTTTTGGCTTTTGTGTGATATGGTTTAACAGCTGTTTTGCGTCATATTAATCTCAAGTGACTTGGTCGCTTTGAGACTTTAAGTTTTCCCATGTGACTGTCCTTCATCGTCTTTCAGTAACCGACCTTTCTTTGTAACTTTCCGTGTGCGTTTAGCTGAGGACCGAGGCAGAGCAGCGCAGCTGTACTGTGCTCACCTCAGTTCATCGGTTTTGTGATTTGGTTCTGTTCAATTTTGTCTGTGCGTTTGGGCGTAAATTCACTCAGTTTGGCGTTGGTATAATTGCGCATGTTAATTTCGTGTCCAAAATTGTTCATTTTAAATGAATATTGTTGGAATGTTTGCATCAAGTTTCAATTAAAGTCAGGTTAGGAAAACACAACAATTAGAACTCACGTGCGATCTTATGTCAAATGCGTTAATCAAATAGGATTTCCCATCGATCATAAATAATATTGTTAAGTACCGGATTGAGGCTCATAATTGGCATATAAGTCGCAACACATGTAAAACTTGTATATTTAAGCGGCTTTTGCCACCGTCCAAGTCATCCAACATATTTATTTCATCTCAATTCTGTGTCAACCATTAGTATTCAGATAGAACAGCTTAAATTGCACTGAGTTTAACTGCGTCTTGTTCCATAACCAACCCAAACGCACCGATTAAAGGGAGCGAGAATTCAAAGCCAGAATAAATGCAGGTTTTACGAACTCTTGCAAACGAGCGCACGCACTTAGGTATTTGAACCGACTTCCTTTGCATGGATGTATTTTGATACGCCGTGTTTTCGTATCAGTGACGTTATTCGGTCCTCGGAAATTCAAAGGTCTCCGGCAACTTGAAGGAGGTTTTAAGCAAGTCACAGTTGCGTCGTGATTACTGCATTGAGTTTGCTCGGGTCTGTGTGGTTGGAAACGCAACGTGATCCAGTTCAGATCAAGCTTGTATTGTAGCTGACCGTGGTTTAATGTCACTTGTGCTTGGACAAGTTATAACTGATAGAGTTGAAGGTGAAGTTTAAACCAAGTAGAGATGCCAGATGTAATTTGCGATGGTTAACTCGCCTGCAAAACTCGTTTACAAAGATATGTTTGTTCCTTTATTATCAGAAAACAACTTTAATCATAAACAAATATTCTCAACACTTTCTGTGCGACTGACTTATATCTGCATCAAAAGATCTTTAGCGCACAATGTTAATTGACGTAGAAGTACGTCAAACTTTCTAAAAAGACCAAGCGGTCCACGTGATGAATGCGTGATCGGCGCGTGTCTAGGTCGGCGCATTGCGATCACTAAGGCATTACGTGACTTGTGGCAGGTGGCTTTTTACAACGCGTGACGTAAAAAATCAGTGACTTCTGTATCGCAACAATTGACAAATCAGTTTGTCCTAACAAAGTTTTGTGGTGTATTTGGCAACGATGTACATAACAACAGCATTCTTTTCATTGCGTTCGTTTGCTGATGTTGTTGAGACCTCAGTAGACGGGATAATTATGCGCAAGCAGTTATAGCAGTTATGCAAGCAGTTATGCGCAATTAACAATCAACAAACTCACGCACTGAGCACTTCCTTGCATAATTGCTGGCCGCACTGAAAGTTTTACATTAAGTAACGTAACATTGGTCAACAGTTTAAGGTTGGATTATGCGCAACTTTTATTTAAACTCCACATTTATCATTTGCATTATTTTCATATTTGTTTCATCTACGCAGCATAAATGTGTATTGATTTTCGCCAGCAGGTCTCAGTGAATCTTCCATATTTTCAGTGTAGTTGTTAATTAGGTAATTTTGGTGCAAATTTAACGTTGATGTTTACTTTGTTAATTTCCATGTGATGACTGAGCAACTATTTACAGATTTTCAAAGTCTAGCTTGTTTGAAAATGTTGAAATTTATTTTGTTTGGAGTTTTGTTGGTTGGCCATCTTGTTATAACTCACCAACAACAAGTATGCAGAGTTGTTTGTGATGGACAAGAACAAGGATCAGAGATAGAACATTCCGGCTTGAAAGGTGGCAGAGGAGAGACTGGAAGACCAGGAAAGATGGGACCACGTGGACCTCGAGGTCACCGAGGTAAAAAGGGAGACCAAGGACCTGTGGCTGGCAAAGAAGATTTGATGAGACTTGTTACAGGTATAAGATTCTTCTCTAAACACTTTTCGACAAAATTTATTATTGGATAGGAAACTTTAACAAACCAAGCAGTACAGATAGATATTTGATACAAACACAGCAGTACCACAAATCCCCTACACGGTGAACTCTCATAAAATCATATTAAAGTAAATTCATCGAAGATTTTAGTCACAGAGTTGTCGAACAAATTGGATCAATTGCAAGGTCAACTGAGTAACACTTCCAACAGTTGAGTTTCATTTTCATATAAATTGATATCTCACAGATGTGTCAAGATAACAAATGCTAAAACCTTTGCCCGTAACACACGTCATGACTCCCTTCTGCCCCTAGTGGTGTAAATACCTGCGTACTCACCAATCACGTGACAAAACTCAACACATCTAACATTTTATTCACAGAGTTGTCGAACAGAGTGGATGAAATGCAGAGTGAGCAGAACCGCACATCTAACAATTAAGTTCATGCACTTAACATTCAATGTCCACTCACACATGGAACATTTTATTCACAGAGTTGTCGAACAGAGTGGATCAACTGCAGAGTGAGCAGAACCTCACATCTAACAGTTAAGTTCATGCACTTAACATTCAATGTCCACTCACACATCGAACATTTTATTCACAGAGTTGTCGAACAGAGTGGATCAACTGCAGAGTGAGCAGAACCGCACATCTAACAGTTAAGTTCATGCACTTAACATTCAATGCCCACTCACACATGGAACATTTTATTCACAGAGTTGTCGAACAGAGTGGATCAACTGCAAAGTGAGCAGAACCGCACATCTAACAGTTAAGTTCATGCACTTAACATCCAACGCCCACTCACACATCTAACATTATATTCACAGAGTTGTCGAACAGAGTGGATCAAATGCGGAGTAAGCAGAAACGCACATCTAACAGTTAAGTTCATGCACTTAACATCCAACGCCCACACACACATCGAACATTTTATTCACAGAGTTGTCGAACAGAGTGGATCAACTGCAGAGTGAGCAGAACCACACATCTAACAGTTAAGTTCATGCACTTAACATTCAATGTCCACTCACACATCTAACATTATATTCACAGAGTTGTCGAACAGAGTGGATCAACTGCAAGGTCAACTGAGTAACACTTCCAACAGTTGAGTTTTACTTTATTTAAATATAAATCTTTATTTAAATATAAATTCCAAAAACCTTTGCCCGTAACTCACGTCATGACTCGCTTCTGCCTCTAGTGGTATAGATTGGTGAGATATCTACACCACTAGGAGCAGAAGCGAGTCATGACGTGAGTTAAGGGCAAAGGTATTGGCAAACCCAACATATACGTCATCAGGTGCGAATCAGAGAGGAATTCCATCTGGCACCGGTATATTCTGGTCATAATGCAGGTCGTGCAAATATTGTTGTTTTTTCACCGCCTACTCGCGTGTGAATGAGTTTAACTCAAATACTTCTGCCAATCTGATGAGTTTTAACCGTCTGCAGGTCTCTGGAATCTCATAGATTCTCTTCCACCGGTTTCCTGTAAAACTTCAGATATTAAAGGTCGCCAACATCTCATATCGGAAGATGAAGTTTACTGTGAAGATGGGTGGCAGGTATTGATCCTGTGGTAAATATCACTAACACAGGGGTGGGCAATCCCTGGCACCAGCGCTATGTTGGTTAAGCGAGGTGATTATGCACGACAAGTAATTTACGATTTCACATTACAATACTTAACCATACGCCCGGGATTGTGTTGTTTATAAAGGTCAGGAAATTACACACGAAAGTGAAAAGTCATATATTGACATGGAGGTCATCTAACTTTTTAGACCAATTTACCGAAAATCAGTGTCAAGTGTTTTACTTGATAAATACCAGGTGTTCCAGCGTCGTTATGATGGATCTGTTAGTTTCGATAGAGATTGGGTGGATTACAAGAACGGGTTTGGGGATCTATCAACAGAATTTTGGATGGGTTTGTATTCCAATAAAGCAATCCTTAACCAAGTACAAATGTTGCAAAACTTTGAACAATGGTTTGTTTTAATTAAAAATGTACCGCTCTTCTGGCATAAAATATACGTGCTGTATTTTTACGACGTTTCGTCTGCCATTCCGCGAGACTTCATCAGGTATTGATACCGCAATTTCAAAGTAAACTGCACTAAAACATTTAGGGGCACAAAAAAGAAAAAAGGGACAGGTTGACACTGCTTGTCAGATCACGTGACAGAGGCAAAACACGAAACACTGCGGGAGGCGAAACAGTTACAACAAATTGTTATAAACTGCAGGAAAGTAAACACATTGTTCTTTGTCGTTGACGCATCCACTGTTTTTGTGAATGTGAAGCGACTCAAGAATGCTAAAATAATCGCTCCTTTCTTGGGCAATATTCCGCACCATGTGAAAAACTCACTCGAGTTTGCAGTCGAGGTACGGAGCTTACGAGTGGAGCAACATGACAGCATGGTATCCTTTGATGTGGTGTCATTGTTCACCAATGTACCGGTATCCCTATCAATCACCACTGTTATGGCACGCTCAAAATATACCGAGAGTAACCCGTAAGGATAAAACGCCCACTAGCGGAACAGTTGTTATTTCCTACGTCCCTGGCCTCAACGAAACATTGCGAAGATTGATGTCGGATTATGGCATAAAAGTCTACACTAAGCCCCATACAATGCTAGGCATTCTAATATCATGACCTATTTGCTACCAAAGGGAATGGTCTATTTAATACCATGCAAATATTGCGATGGTATTTACATTGGCGAAACCGGAATGGCCTTTAAGACGCGACTGAAAGAGCATCGCCGTGATGTCGCATCGAAAGATGCCAGCAAGACTGCGTTGGCCAAGTATGCGGTGACACTGCGACACGAAGTTGCCTTCGATAAAGCCCTTTCCAAGTTCTGGAAAAGGAGTTGGACCACACCAAGCGGTTCTTTCTTGAGTAGCTTCACATTCACAAAAACAGTGGATGTTTACTTTTCGGCAGTTTATAACAATTTGTTGTAAACTGTTGCGCCTCCCGCACTGTTTCGTGTTTTGCCTCTGTCACGTGATCTGACAAGCGGTGTCAACCTGTCCTTTTTTCTTTTTGTGCCCCTGAATATTTTAGTGTAGTTTACTTTAAAATTGCGATATCAATACCTGATGAAGTCTCGCTGAATGGCAGACGGAACGTCGTAAAAATACAGCACGTATATTTCATGCCAGAAGAGCGGTACATTTTAAATTGCAATGTGCCCGTGGCAGCAACAGGAGTTCCAGGTTTGTTTTACTGAACACATTGTTATAACTTGTACACACCCAGTTTATATACAGGGGAACTAAACAACACGTTTCAAGCAAGCTACGTAACAATCCTAGAGTCAATATAACAGTATCAGTTAATCCAATTTAAATTCCAGTGTTTTCAGCAATATTATTACAGCCAACAAATTTTATCAGGTTTGGAGAAACTGCATCAAATCACCAGTGCGTCCACAAGATGTCGCCTTCGTGTTGATCTTCAGGATTTTTCCGGAGGTGAAGGATTTGCCGAGTATAGGTGAGACTATGACGTATTTAACGTTTTCAATTTAATGCCATTGTTCCAACGATAATTTACCCGATGCTGCCAGGTCGTCATAACTAACAAAATCTTAAAAGACATTATGGAAATACCCCCCTTGTTACGTCAGATTCACAAAATTCGGGATTTAAGTTTGAAGCAACACAGAATATTCTTGCTGTGTTTCAATGCATTTACTCGGTTCGGAATAATTATGAAAACAAAAAGTTTAGATACCGCACACACATAGGGATGGTAATCAACTCGTAACGACCCCACATCACCGCTCTTGAGGTTTGCGCGATCGCTTGGTCGCGGATTGCCGGGACTGAGCTCAGTGGGGCTCGGATTGGGTCGAACGCCACCTTTTTGCGCTTAGAGAATGTGGCTGCAGAAAATTTTCTTTCCCTTGATTCCAAATCTTCTGAAGCGTATAGGCATCTGGATGACAGTTCAAGCGAAATTAACCACGGCCAAACCGTTTGACAATTGGTGGCAGCAATCCAGTGAATATTAGTGCTGTGTCCCGCATCGATATATGGGAAAAAAAGATTATTATATTCTCCAGCTAACACCTGCATAATCCAGGGTTTGAAATTTCGATTTTCTGCCCAACATTCTCTGTTCCCAATGTTTTGAATGAGGCAACAAAAATCCCGTAATCGCGACGTGTAAGACGCTGGAACAACTTGATTGTCAGTGTATAAGTTGTATAGTGTAAACACTCCGTGTTCTCTTTGCCCACCCCTGGGTTAGCTGCTGGTCGTTGCGTGGTTGATTGGATATTGTTGGGTCTCTATGCAAGAAAATGGGTGCATTGGCCTGCAGAGTTAATTCCTTAGGCCAAGTGGTTCTTATCCGGTGGGAAATTTTAGGGTTGTAGGTGGATAATTAGTCGGCACCGAAATACACAAAAGTAGTTGTAAACGAAATATAATGATCTGTATTCACTGTGTGTTGTACACTTATTGGTAATTGGTAATGCCATGCGGTAGAAAAAGTTAAAAAAGTATAACAGATATAACGAAAATACAATAATCAAATTCTTAGTTAAAAAATGTAAATACCAGTGGGAAATAAGGATTCCGTTTACACTGGAAGTAGGAAATGAGATAAAAAAGGTTAAGAACCACTTAAAAAAGGTTAAGGAAAATCTGTTGCCCAGACGAGTTTATGCGGTCGTTGTTGCCCAAGTCCTTGTGGTAAAATCTTGAGTGCCAAGTACTGACCTTTGTCAAAACGTTGCATCTTGACTGGAAAGTTAGAATTATCCGCTTTGTTCTTCAGCTACAATAAAGCCTCCTTGTAATCCTCCAGTCGTTTGTGAACTTAAAGTTGAAAAATAACTGGGTTTCCTTCTCAAAACTTCTAATCCCACTCTGTGTTTATTGCTTAGTTGACAAATAATTATCCCACACAACACAACACAATGTATGACACATGTCGTTTATTACGTCATAAAGGGTTTTATGTTTAACAATCATTTCCATGAGCAACAAACCAATGTAAGCGGATTGATTTAAAACAACAAATTATCCGTTGTTATTTAAATTACTTTGCATTAAATTAAACATTATGACATTGTTCTTTTCAGTACTTTCAGCATTGGTGATGAAGGAAGTTCTTACACAATTACTATATCCGGATATTCGGGTAACATAGGAGATTCCATGGCTAGGTACCACGGTCTAAACGGGATGAGATTTACAACACGCAACAGAGACAATGATGCGTGAGTAATAATGACAACGTGTCTGATTATATTTCTGTTTTACTAACGAAGTAAATCGAGTTGAGTCAAAAAACATAAAATGCATTTCCTCAAATAGTTGATTTTCGTTGACAAAGTTAACCGCCCACCCTAAATCAACAATTGTAAAAATCAATTGCTCTGAAACAGGCGGTTGCGTTAAAGTTTTAGTTAAGCGCAAGTTTTAACTGAGTTTAAATATGTTGTAACACAGAGTTGTTGACAACCGACTTAATTATAATTGCAGGTCAGGGGGAGGTAATTGTGCTGCGACTCATGGTGGAGCTTGGTGGCATCGCGGTTGTTCAGATGCCCACCTCAATGGTCTGTGGTCGAGAACTTCTACTCATCACAGCACTATGAGTTGGTGGTATTGGAAGAACTCATATGGCGGAATAATGAGTTCTAAGATGAAAGTGAAATGCGAGTAAATGTTGGGAAGGTTTAAAGTGACGAAAATTAACATTGCGTCGTTGGTTACCATGGCAACGTTGTGTTGATTTACAATTATTGACAGACATTGTAAATACTTTCACCTGTTTTGATAAAGGCTTTAAATCGTAAATAACAGGAAAGCAATTATACCAAACCGAATTTATTCCACAAATCCTTACAATTTTTGTGTTAGTAGCGAAAACTTTGCCATTTTGTATGTTTGTTATTATCATGGTATTTGTAGGGCGTTACTCAAAACGTCTACACAAATAATAACACTGCCGTATATCTGACTCCTGATAAAAAGGCTGCTATCAAACCCACAGTCAATCGATCAGTTTAATATATAATAAACAAGCGCACGAGGATTAACAATAACACGTTACAAACCACGCGTACAAAAAGTCTCTGTCCTATATGTCCTTTGTCCTCTGTCCCTTCGTATCTTTTTTACGCAAAAGACATGTGGCCTATATAGAAAATGCATACCGGGTTATTTGAGTTCGGATTGCCACGTGACTGATTTGAAAAGGCGGCTTGTTGCTGGAAGTGTCAACGAACGAATAGCACGTTCGCCGTAAATGAGTTAAACTTGGTTTACAGCGTGATTATTATCCGACGTTATTGAAAAAACGGTTGATGCCAGAAAAAAACAACATAATAATTGCAAATATGACGTCGACACTACTTATTGTTACATTTTGTGTGTTTCGGATGCCACTTCTTCCATAGAATTATGTCAACGTGTCAATTAGATATTGACAACATATTCCGTTTTATCATTCCTTGTATATCATGTCGTGTTGTAATATCGCATGCAACCGTTTCCATGCTTTATGTTGATAATCCATGTAAATATAAACATTGATCCATCAGATTTGACAGTTGATTTCTGATTCGAGGATGTCAGTAAATTTGATTTAGTTCAGTTCGACTTTCTCTGATAAACCCCAAAAATGCAGTCACGCCAATTCACCCCAAATATTTACAGAAATGTACGGATATCTCGGCGCCATTTCACCAACTTATGGGAAAGGTTTAATGTGAGGGTAAATTGTGTAACAAGGTTTCTTGTCAACACCCAGGTCCTCATTGCAGCCCAAATGATGACGTAACGGCCGTGGGCCTTCGAGTGGCGTCTGTCACGTGTTTCATTTGTGTTGTTGTTTTTGTCTGTTCAGTTACCTGCCTCCCTCTGCGCATACATTGCTGCAACTCATTCTTACTTGGCACTGATGATGAACACAGTGGTGTTTGAAACGTTTGCTTCGGCATGAGTAGCATACTAGCTTTGGCCTTCTTTTACAAATCATTTTCTTGTCACCTCCCAAGGTTACATCTTGTACACTCTTGTGTAATAACCTAACTTAACACCGCAGTTTGTGGAGGACACAGACGCGTCTGATGCGTCTGCCGGTTGCATTCCATGGCAGAATGTAGATGGCATGGAGAGAGTGAAGTTTTGTAGAATTGATTCCTGAACTCGAAATAAATTACTCGATAAATAGAATTTCCAGTCACCAAACACCAAGGATCATGACGTCAGTTTCAGGCCATGTTAAAAACCAGAATTTTCCGACAAGATCTCAAAATATGAATTTCTTTTCGATCCCAATTCAGGGTTTGTTTCTTTTTCAAAACCGAGCAACAGTGAAACAATATCAGTAATTGGAACGTAACAATAAGCAATTGTGACATCACAGGCCTCAACTGGCTTGCCGCAGACATACAAGGAACTGTGTTTATAAAACAACCAAATCGAGCATACAATAAATTGATGCAAATGTACAATAAATAATATTAGACAGATAACAATGTTAAAAGATAGGCAGTCTAAGGATAAAAGGGTTGACAACAATAGGTACGAAAGCGGTTGGAATATTTCATGTTACGTGGTGACGTCGTCGTATTCATGACGTTATTTAGATGTTAAAATTAAGCGGAAACACATGTTTTGGGTGTGGTTCATGAAGCGTGTATGCCGAAACTATAAGATACATGATCCTGTAAATAAACCTTACTGGACGTGAAAGACTTGGAACATCTCGCGAGCTCGTTCGGGTACAACGACACCCTGGTTAACTCTGTGGATCCTCCCAACCGACGAAAGTTTTTGCTGAGTAATGTCACAAAAACATGCATCGGCGAAGGTAATATTGTGTGGTAATGTGGAAGCCATTGATATAGATCGCTGTGGTCCATATGGTGATCCTGTGGAAAACCCCTGATCTTAACATTCAAGTTTGTGGCTAGAACGACAAATACTAAAGTTTCGTTAAAATCTGAACGCAATAAAATTGCTCGGTGTCAACTTTTAATGCTTTCGGCGGAAGAGGGCGGTGACGTAAGCTCGCATGAGTTTCACAATCTCATTAACTTGTTCTGCGGTGAAGGAAATGTCCCCTCTTGACTCGGTCTGAAGTCTGAAAACATTCGCAGATCCCGCTCCGAAAGACTGGATCCTGAGAGGAAGACACAATAACATGTTCAACTCAAGGAATGTAGCTGCAAAATCTTGTTTAATTGTTTGGAACAGTGGTTCTGAGACTTTTCAAACGTCAGAGCCGAATTCGAAACCGGCCGCAGCAAACCCGAGACTCTATTTGAAAACTTTTTTTGTAAGTCGGCATTTGACCGAATCAAACATTTGGGCCGTAGTTTACCAACAATTTTGTTTTCTGACGCCAAATAAACTGCAGGGAAATATTGACTCCACGTTACCCCACTACTATGGTAAGCGCCACAAGAAGGGTAGTTCAGTCAATTTACAATTTGCACTACTATGGTAATGGTAAGTTTTTGTTTCATAAAATAAACTGCATTATATTCATAAGACCGATAAGCAGAAATGTTGAGAGCCAATAACTCCAACAAGTTTCGTGTCTTTCCGCGTTGAAAACGAACCATTGTGTTCGATCAAACTTACTTTTCATATGAGAAATGATCCAGGGACTGTGAGTGACCTCGTTTGAACACAGTTGCTCCCTGCGCCGATATCGCCAGAGTGAGAAGGGTTTGACCGAACTGCGCGTCGTGATTTTCAACTTTAAACAAGTAGGATCCGTATCCGGGCCACCGACGTGCAAGGTTAACATATTCAGCCTGAAACAAATTGTTGAGATAAAAGGAATTAGACGGAATGAAGAGAACGCGAAATATGCTGAACATAAAATTATGCGAATAATATTTAAACATCAAGCACCCAAATACAATGCCAATAAATATCAACCACGGGCAGAGATGCACCGACATCCAATAACACAAAAACTCCAGTCTTATTGTTTAGTGAGATTATTGTGATACTGACCACGGCGTCTTCTTGCGGCATTCCTCTCAATCTCCTCCATCTATCCAGGACGTTTGATTTGACATCCTGCAGTTCCTCCAGGAAGAGAGTCCTCTTCATCTCACCGCTCTCACCTTCCTCCTTCACCTTCTTCATCCCTCTCTTCCGGAATGTGTTGAAAAGACTCGACCCCTGAAAGAATTAAAATCTGACGAAACTCTTCGTTGCCAAAAAATATTTGTTCAATTTTAACGTTTCGGCCTCAATTCGCTTCGTCCACAAATTAAAATCCTTTGTTGTTTTACTAACTATCAATATACGAGCTGATTTAAAGAATGACGATTAGTTGTGGAATACGATTCATGTGCGGTTGGTGCCAACGTCCAAATATAACTTAATTTTGTTTTGAACAAAAACGACTTGAACGCGTGTGAACAATAAATATGCGGAATAAAATGGCATGGGCACCGATAAAACCACAGTTTATCGAGTCAGGCCCCCATGGGATCGGATAACTAACATGGTATGAAAGGATGTGTTCGAAGAGGGGGGGATCTACGTGGCGGGTTTGGAATTTTACGTAATTTATGAAAACGTCTTAATTACCGAAAAAATCAAATTGAGACCGAATAAAAACCTTTACTCACAGAACGTTTCTTGGCTGGCATTGAGTTTGCATTTAATTCATTCGAGAAAGAATCGGTTCGTTTGAAGTAGAAGTCTTCGTTTTCGTTTGTGATCTCGTAAGCGGCCATCAACTTGTTGATTGGATAATATTTGATGTCATTACTGGAAAATGAAATCCATGTTTTATATTCGCAAAAGAAGTCTTGAAAATCCATTGGCATTTTTATATTTTTATGCTTTTTGTTGGTTAAACGGAACGAAGCAATGAAGATAAAGTTTCGGCTCCACTTAAATAAACTTACTCAATATTGATTTGATGGTAATTTCCTTCAGCGAATTGCAACCTTAAAGCTGCGATATCTTTCAATGCGTCATCAGATAGAGGGTAAAGTCCCTGTATCACTTGTTCGTGGACCTGCGACAATAGGGAAGTTCTGAGTTGATGTTTTTAAGAAAGCTAGAGGTTGTATGAAATTTATTTTCTGCATTGGAAACTCCTGCGTTTAGAAAATACAAAATACAAAAATGAGTAAATATTTATTTTAAGTCAAGCACTCAAGGTCAGTGTTTCCCGAAATTTTTTCGCCAAAGTTATTTGAGTTGAGAAGGAACCCAGACGATTTAAGGTGTCCAGTAGCTCATGTAAGGAATTCTACGGCTCCGTGAAATCCGCGTTGGATGCTAGGTTACCATGACGACAGAATCAACCGAGGCAAGTTTTCAATCAAAAAAACTAAAATCACTGAATGGAAACAGAGAAACTCCCGACTCACGTCTTCGTAAACGAAGTGATATTCGATTGAGTCTTCCCGTGCATCAATCGGATCGAACACACAGTAAAGTTTGAAGTAGAATACCCATTCCGAATCCTTACCGCCACTATCCGGATTCGTTTGTGATTCCGAGTTTGTTCTGTTTAAATTCGAATGTTTCGCGTTACATGAGAAAGGGTTAAATTACATGTTGCGAAAATCTACTTTTGTACGATAATATTTTTATTTTCTTCTTTGAGCTGTGTGACCAATTACTTGCAACGAATTTGTAACTAGACTTCTCAAATCAAGTAAAAAAGTTCGAACGGCAACTTACTGTTCGAACTTTGCAACGATATCAGCGAGGAAAGTGTTTGGTTCAATCGCTCTGTCAACATCGCCCTTGTGTTCGAATAATGCGAACGTGTTCTTATTCCCTTCCACGTTCATTCCATGCTGGAGTTTCTGGACAACCTGAACACCAAAGTTGGACGTAAACTGTCTAAACTAAATCCTCCAATTTAAAGTAAAAATATTTTGTAACTAAAACAACGATACGCTTCTGAACACATAAAAATGCAGAACATAATTTAATAACAAATATTGAAAAAGAAGCATGTTTGCCACCAACCAGCAAAACCAGTTCATCAGAAGAAAATACAATTCAAAATTATACAAGAAATACTTCCGAGTGTTCGACATTACAATTTGCAGCAATGCTCTACTTGCCTTTCCAGCAGTGGTGAAAGAGTTGATGTAGATTTCGCATGTTGCGCCACCATAGCAGTTAATCACAGTGACCAGGTCCCTCATCTCCAGCACAGCACAAATCTCAGCAATGGAAGGAACCATCTCACGTCGACGTGACGTCTGCTGACTCAGCGCATTTTCACCGAACTCAGCATAAGCTCCACCAAGAGTGCCAGGAAATCGCTCTTGTACCCTGATAACGGATGTTAATAAACAAACGGTGAAAAGGGATCCCCGAATAATCATTACTGTACAGATTCCCAGGCATCTTATGGCACATTTGTGTGCAGTCAACAGCGCGAGGTAAGATAACCCAACCCGCTGTAATGCAAAACTACTGCTTAGTAGCAAGTGCTTCTCAAAGTGGCGCACGCCCCACCAGTTTGGCCTGGCAAAATCGTCGGTGGACGTTAAGGTTTAAGACATTTGTTGGCTTATCTCTCATTAAACGAGCATTTTGTTTCAAATTCACTGGGAATACAAAGCATTGAGGCAAGCAATAAATTCTGGTTTACCAACAAAAGTGGGATTAGAGATGTTTTAGAATTAGCGCTCAGATCAGATATTCACAAAATTTTCGTCTGCGAAACCTAGAACGATTGTTTAACTTAACCAAGAACCCCCAAATTCAGTAAACCTTTTGTGTTAAGGGTTCCGCGAACTCTACATTGGATAACCAAGTTATTTACACACTTTGGTGACGTCATACCTCTTTAGATGCAGCTTCAGGTAAGACAGCACAGGACGTGATGGGTGGTACGCGCAACACATACAAGCTATGAGATGCCAGTAATGCGGACATGACGTCACATGAAGCTGGTCACACATTTGCTCGTCTGTGGTGAGTTGGAGGGTGTAGATGGCGGTTTGTTTGATTAATTGGAGATAAAGCTCGTCCTGGAATAGCTTGGAGCCGTGGCACACTCGCATGATCGCCTGAAACGAACAGATAGATGGTTTGTTGGCTGGACGGTGTCGCAATGCTTTTTGATTGTCTGTTTTGAATGCTGATTGACTTCAAGCAAAACTTTGATATAAATTGTGATATGTGAACATCATTCCCCACTCATTGCAAAGGAATATCCACAATTACCTGACAAACGTCATAAAATGTGCAAATATATAGGGGAGGAAACTCAATTACAGGCGGGAATTCGAGAAATATCAAAAAGCAAAATTTAAAAACAAATTTTTAAGTTTTTTTACCTGGAGTGATTTCGCTTCCTCCTCAATGTTCTGAAAAGTCCGTTCTTCCATTTGAAGGAGGACGTTAAAAATCCTCACAGCCTCGTCCCTCAACGTGTAGTGGTCGTCACGAGAGGGCACCTGTGAGCAAACAACGGTTGATTATGATTTCTATGCCTTTTTTTCTAAGTAGCGAAACCAATACTTTCATATTTTTTTTTGAATAATCAACTTGGTTCGTTAGCAACACAACAATGTGAGCAATGTTACGTCACAGATAGTTCGGGTAAGATGATGTTGACGTCATCGTGGTTTTATGACAACCACGTGGATACTTGCAGCACTATTAAGTTTGCGTTAGTATTGGATTCTGGGACGGATAGTTGTAATAATTGCTGGGTCACCTGTTCGTATGGAAGGGATAGCAAAGGGGATCTTAAAGGTTCGCTTGATTGCCTGAAGATTGGGTTCCTTTTGTAGATTAAGTCGATCTCCTTTTCATTGTCGTCTGAACGCTGTTGCAACATACACAAATTTTTAGTCATATTTTCATACACTATGGTCAACATGCTAAATATAAGTGAAATAATGAAATGCTTTGGGCAGAGTCGTTTTGTTAACAACATTGTAATAATATTCCCTGATGTGTTTTTTAAGCAGGTAATTTCAATGCAATAAGTGGCAAGATAGTCACTAGACACATTACCGACATATTAGATCGAAATAGTTGCCCTGAAAGCAGATTACTCCAAGCAATAAGCACAGTTTTAATTCTACACTTCTGTACCTTGATCTTGTCCATTAGGATCTTTGTTTTGGTGATAATCAGAGGTTGTCCATCTATCATAGCCTGGATCTCACTGCTCCAGATGTTCGCGTCTTCCTCTACCTCCGTGCTGAGTCGGAGGGTGTGCTTCCTCCCGTACACCACAATCTCCCACAAACCTGTCTGCGTCTGTAGTGAAATAGAGGTGGCGTAACTTCTAGTATAGAAAGTGTGGATCGAAACTACAGCTGCCGGTCAATGTTCAGTAATATTACACAAAAAATCACATGCTTAAAGGAATCAACGTATATTTCCCTTGTGTTACACCAGACTGATCCTGTTTAAACAAGTGCTTTTTGTGTAGGCAACATACATATTATTAAACTTTATTACATTCGTTTTATGATTTAAAGTGTTACGTGTTTTACATGGTAAGACGGAATCGTCCAACTATACAGGATCTCACAGCGAGGTTCGATTAACAAGTGTTCATCTCTAGTAAACACACGAAAGCTCACTTTTACTCCTACATACACCAGGGACTTAGAAAGACGTTCTCGTCCGGTGAGGTGACAACACAGAGACTGTTGAGTCCCATCGACCCGATCTTCTGGGCATCGCGGTTGCTGTTCTTGAAATATTCGATCGCGTTTGGTTTCAGAACGAACCACCGACGTTGGTGACTCACTTTCTGCTTCTCGTAAGATGTTTTAAGCAACCAACCTTGCTGTATGAAAGAATCCTGGCCAGCCTGAAAGTTTATTAACAATATTTGAGATTGTGGGCGAGCCCGAAAAGTTCTCTTACCACAAAGAAAATATGTATTGAGTTATAAAAGAAAGTGTTACTGACTTTTATTTTCTTAAAAAAACTCATTGTATAATTTTTCTGAAAACACACTTTGTCGTTTCGATGTGTGACCAATTGTGAAGCAATCATTACAAAACCTGAAGTCAAATGGGGTTTGGTTTCTGTCTGTTTAACACGTACCTTGTCGCCTTAACTTGCTGTGTTCTTGCTCTCATTGAGTAAAGTGATCCAGTGATGCATTTCCTCCCCCGAATCACTCGCGAAAGTGTAAACACGTTGCGATGTCGTCACAGTGAACGTGTTCGACTTTCCTGCAGTCACAAACCACTTAATATTATTCACATCTTGTCGCCACGATGCCACGATAGGAGTAATTGGTTCTAATGTAGCATCCATAATGTATCCGATTCCTGAGATTAAAATCAGTGCCAGAACTCCCAAAACCTATTTATATTGTAACGTCTTTTCCTCAAGAGAAACTGACAACTTGCTCAAATACACGAGAGTCACCTGACACAGATGTTGCGGTTGCCTGGGTAACGGTTTGACCGTCGACCGTCATCAGAGCGTTCTTCGGGTTTGCGAACTCGCTATCCATGTTTGCTATCTCTTTCTCCGTGCTCGATACAATCTTCATCAACATGCTGCGGAAAAAAAGTTCCACTCAATAACATTTCACAGTATTTTCAGTGAAAGTCCGCACTGCATCCAAAGACTTTTTACCAAACGTTGGCGATTCTGATTTAAACTCACCTGTACCATTCCCCCGCCTCCTCGCTCGATTCCGCCGAAAGGTGGTGCACTTTTGATGACGTCATAATGATGTCAATGCCATTCTCTTTCTCTGTGACGTCAGTTACGTCGGATATTTGACTGAGGTCGATCGTCCCCCGACACTTGGCGTTCTCTTCGTCGTTATCGTAAAACTTCAACTCCTGGTTGCGCAGCGTGAACCATCTGGATTTGGTTATTTGTTGTTGTACCTTGTTTAGTGTTTTGTTGTTGTACCTTGTTTAGTGTTCAAGCTTCGTGTAACTTACAACTGCTACGTAGAACTAACAACGGAAATATAATATGAAATACATCGCCGACCACCAACCTTTTCTGCTAATTCTTCCTTGGGAGAGTTCCTCTCAGAGTTCCTTTGCCACTGTCAGCTTTCTTAAACAGCCAGCCGCACTTTAAACTATCCTGTTTGCTTCTGAAGATCATGAAAGTGCTGTTACTCAGGACGCACCACCGTCTCTTCCACTGGCTCATGAGGCCACCCTATAACAGGTTGTAAGGTTGTGCAATGATGTGTTTTCAAATATCAACCAATCTTCACAGTGGCAGATGTTGGTGTGACGCTTGCTAGTTTGTTGCTTAAATGTTGTTGGCCAACTTACGTGGAGTTGAATTTTATTTCCATAACAAACTGAGCGACCATTCAGTTGTTGCACGGATCAATGTGATACGTAACAAGCGAACTGATCAATATCAACAACTGTATTACTATTACATCCCTAAAACGTCACGAAATTTCAGTGCGCCGTGAGAACATATTGGACGAATGCGAGTTGTGAAGACTGGGAACCACGAAGGTGGAAATCTCAGTCCAACATATTATTCCGGCAATTTAAAATCAATCAGTAAACGCCATTAAACAAAAGACCAATTATAATTTAAACGGTAAATTATTTCAAGATGATTTCAGACCTAATACAAGCTGACTTGCTACGTCACGAGGATGACGTCATCGGATTGATTATCGGAATTACAACTGATAAGAATGATCTCGGGTTACGTAAAATCATTTGTTAGTGAATTTAAAAATAGCAACCACCATTAAACAATCGAGCCGGATTGAATTGTTAGTATGGACAAAACAAAATCCTAGTAACATTCACAGTGTTGTTTGCACGCAAACAACTTATATTTGTAACCTGTAGAATGTCCATTCCTCTGTTTTCGTCTGCCTTCTCGTCGGGGTAATATTCCTCACCCACGTTCGTTACAAATTCATCGGTTGCTTCAGGTTGATCCTGATTAAAAATTATTAGAGTCAGCAAAACAAACAAAAATTCTTTTTTTGTGAAAATACCAGATTAGTTTTTTGCCAACTTAGATTGTTCTTAAATACCTTCCAGTATTCTGAATCATATTATGACATCACAACACTTATTCTCACCACATCCAGCGCAAGACTCTCCCTGGCCTCGCTTCGTCGATGCATCTGCGCGATCTCAAGTTCAAGTTGGAAGATCCTCTCCATCTCCTCCCGTTCCGCATCATCAAGCTCCTCCTCACCACCGGATGAGAGCATCCTCTTGTTTACGGTTGAGTAAGCACTGTCTACGTCAGCGGAATCTATGACGGCGTCGAGTGACGCAAGAGCCGATTCCTGCCCGAAGAGATAGGCGAGTTGTTTTTTTACAATAGAAATATGATTTGAATCTCTTGCTGGCGGAAACCAAGAAACAATTAAATTAAAAGTTCCAAGTGTTAGAAAGTAACCAACCCAAAAAGCAAGTATTTTGTTTAAAAGAACAAGATTTGTTTCACAAAAACGTAGCACACACAAGCACCCACGTGTTCGCCATCCATGGATTTGCGGGGGCTGTACATTTTTTCACAAGGTGGGGGCGGTGGGGGTGAAGGAAGACCCTCAGCGTCCTCCTCCAATCCGTTCTCCGTCGCTTCCCTGGCCATTTCAGCCTCTCTCGCCATCTGGAAAGGGGAAATTTCACCAGATAATCAGAGAGTGACCAAGTATTGTGGGAATGATTACCACACAGAAAATATTGCACTTTTCGTGTTACTTGTACAAACATGTCAACCAATTGCTAAAATAAATCTTTTCAGTATTTCCACTGCAAAAATCAGATTGTTGAGATTTAAAGCAATTTGGTGTCTGGGTTTCTTCAAACAATCAACACAGGAAAGGTAACTTTTCCTTCTATGCAAGGAAATCAGAAAATTTTAAGGTTTTTTTTACCACCTCTTGTTCCTGTTTCTCTCTTCGCCTTTTTTTCTTCTTCCTCCCGCGCGAGTCTCTCCCGTTCCAAGCGCGCCTACAGAAACCATTTTCTTGTTTTAGTTTATTCAAAAAAACTAATTTTTGAGAACAATTCGCCCAACTTTTGAAACCTCAACAAACTTATTGCAAACACAAAGTCAAACTTTAAATATTAGTCAAACAATTTCTGTGGAAATTCATAAAAGTGGAGGAAACCGTTCTGTTCCAGGATGCTTACACAATGTTATTGTGACCTTTAAATTTATAAAGCTGGCGGGTAAAAGGAAAGTAAGGGACGGACAAACCTGTTCCTCCCTCTGTTTCCTCTCCCTTTCCATTTGTTCCTTAAGAGCCTTGAGTTGTCTGTGTTTCTCAAGCAGGACCTAAACAATGGAAAGGTGTAAACATGAAGGTTGCCATGGAAATCGTATCATCAAATGCACTCGATGACTTTTTACACAAAGTGACAGTGCTTTGGGTGTATTTAGTATTTTAAGTAGAAAATCGTAAACTCCAAGTGTGGTCATTGATAGTATGTTGTCCAACAATGTTGCGTCAAGTTTCCTTGCCAGCAAGCATCAATCACTGAAAAGAGGTCACGCAAATGTTTGGCATGTGACAACTAATATGACACACATGGGTTGTGTAATCCTGTATTAAACTACCAACAATTTATGCATTGAAACCATCCAAAAACAGCAACATCCTACCTTAAACATCTTCCGGGCTGCCCGCCCTCTCGTGTATTTCTGGAAGACGATCGTCGCCTCCGCCCTTTTTGTCTCCCTCTCTCGAATTTCTGCGAGAAGAAGTTTGAATAATTTTCTTGCTTTCCTTCCTCTCTCGAATTTCTGCATTGTGATGATCGCCTTGTGAACTCGTTTGAACTTCCTCCGCGCAACAAACCCCTGAATAATGGCGGGAAAACAAGAAACACACATGTTGTGTAGTAGATTTGTATAAAATACAGTCATTGTTTACATTAAATAACAAAAAAATGTAAATACAATACTTTGCTTTATAGAGATGGAAGTTCAATGTTGTTTCAAATCAGCAGTTGAGTTATGGCTCTGATTATAGTGTTCCTCTGTCTAGTTCTGTGCTAAAGACTAGACATGACACCAGATGTATGTTTGATACTTCGTTATTGCTCGTTCGAATAGAATACCAATAGAATCCCTAGCATGTGGTTATCCGGTCACGTGACATATTGTTTACATAGAGATCATGTTACACTCAATAGTTTGTAAACACTACATTCCTCCCCAAGTCATAGATGTTAAATCACAGGTTCAAGGTTATTTAACATAATACACAATGGCGGTTCGCTTCAAAGTAACACAATGGCATGGTTCAGTATATGAAGATACTGGGAGGTATTCGGACCAGAAATTGGCAGGATAACACAAGTAGTTTGGCAATCATACACTGGCTTCTTATGAAAGTATAAAAGGATGTTTGAAGTACGTATTGTGAAGAATGGCAATATACAGCATAGGTAATGAAGTACTGCAATATACAAGCAAATGAATCATGCACAATAGCATTTACATGTAAGTACCATCTCTCAGATACTGAGGGAGTCTACGATTTCGAGAAGGATAGCGAGGAACTGGGTCGCTTTCAACAAAATCATGTGCACTGTGTTCTTCACAAGTTGTTGTGTTATCATGGTCATATGTAAAATATGGGTGATCATTATCTGTATGTACATCATGTTGTGATGTTTTGTTTATTTTCTTAAAGAATGATGAATTTCTTGTCACTGTTTTGTGTTTGTTTTGTACTGTGATCATTGTGCCTTATATGTGTGTAACAGTGAATGGTGTTGGATTGTAAGGAAGCATTAATTTGCCTTCTTTTTTTTCTTTCAAAAGAACCTTATCGCCAATTTGAAAATGTGATTCTTTTGCATGTGAATGGTTGTCAGCATATTTCTTCATTTTCAGTTTTGCTTTCTCATCTCTGTCACGAAGTTGTGTGTCTTCTTTCATGTCATCAACATGAGGAATAGTGATTTTTATTTTCCTTCCAAGTAGGAGTTCTGCAGGGCTCACTTGTGTAGTAGGATGAGGTGTAGCTCTGTAGTTTCTCAGAAATTGATGTAGATTACTTTTCCACAAGTTAGTTTCAGCATTCATGATTCTTACAGCTTTGTTGAGAGTTTTCATAAATCTTTCTGCTTCAGCATTTGCCTTTGGCCAATGTGGAGTGATTTTGCGATGAGTAAATCCAAGTTGTTTTGCAAAATTCTTGAATTCATAGCTGGTAAATGGTGGACCATTATCTGTTTTTAGGATGTCTGGTATTCCAAAACATGAAAATGTCTTTTCCAATACTGGAATGACTGAGGTTGCTTTTGTTGACTTGATTAATTCGACAATTGGATATCTGGAATATTCATCAATTAATACAAAAAGATATTCTCCTGACGGAAACGGACCAGAAAAATCTAGACTGAGTTCTTTCCATGGACTTTTTGGCAGTTCTGACATTTGCAGTGGTTCATAGTTGTTGGTAACTGTAGCAGCTTGACAGTATATACAATCTTTGACTGTTTCTTCCACTGTTTTGTCAATTCCAGGGAACCATATGTGTTCTCGGAGGAGTTTCTTGGTTTTGACAATTCCTTGGTGTCCTTCATGTGCCAATTTAATGACTTTCTTTTGTAACATTTTTGGAATAACTATTTTTGTACCTTTTAGAAGGAGATCATCCTCTGTTACCACCAGTTCATTTCTGATTAACAAAAATGGTCTTAGGTTTGGACCATCCAAATTTGCTTTCCATTTGTTGTTTCTTGTCAATTCAATAACCTTCTGAACTACTTCATCTTTTTGCAAGGCTTCTTGTATGTCAGTTTTTGTCATTGCTGTTGGTATAGCTGATGTTGCAATGAAATTTATGTATAATTCAGTATCATTTGTTTCTTTGACAGAATGGTGAGTGATAGGATGTCGTGACATGTAATCTGCTGGATTATCTTTACCAGGACGGTATACAACTTTGAAATTGTATGGTTGCAATCTCAAATTCCATCTTTCAATTCTTGCTAGAGGTTTTGATGATGGGTTTTTGAATATCAATTCTAATGGCTTGTGATCTGTCACAAGAGTAAATGGTTTTTGTATTCCATACAAATACAAGTGAAAATGTTCACATCCCCAGACAATTGCTAAAGCTTCACGTTCTGTTTGTGAATATCTTTGTTCAACGGGTGTGAGCACATTGCTTGCATAGGCCACAATATAGAGATTATTATCTTCATCTCTTTGAGTAAGGACAGCACCTAACCCAACTGGACTTGCATCGACTATCAACTCAGTTTCTTTATGTTGATCAAAATAGCGTATGACTGACTTATTTGTCAAACTGTCTTTCAGTTGTTGCAATAATATCATCAAGTGTAGGACAGATGTGTCTTTCTCTGTGTATAGCTTTGTTAGCTTGTCGCATATCCACACAAATGCGAACTTCTTCTGGACTGTTTGGTTTTGGTGGAGTTACTATTGGAGAGACCCAAGGAGTAGGACCTGAAACTTTTTCAATGATTTCATTCTTCTCCAAATACTCTAGTTCTTTCTTCACTTTATCTCTGATATGGAACGGTACTCTTCTGTGTGGCTGTGCTATTGGTTGTACTGATTTATCAAATGTGCAACTTTGCTTTGTATCCTTTGAGTTTGCCAATTCCTTCAAATCGGTCAGCGTATGATTCAAGGATATTTTCTTCAGCAGCCTTTACCATGGTGTTTGCAATTTCAAGCAAATGTAGCTTTGTTGATGTACCATAACTCAACAAACAACCATGTTCACCTTTCACCACATACAACTTTGTATGGATTTTGAAACTTGCTGTTTTAACTTCAGCATGGATCTTCCCTAAGATTGGTAATGGTTTTTTCGCTCCATATACATGTATCTCTGTTTTAGTTTTCTCTAGTGTGCAATCTTTCAACTTTTTCAGATTTTTCTCATCAATTATGTTTACAGATGCACCGGAGTCTATTACGAAAGGAATTTCTTGTTCATTCACTTTCAAGATGATGTGTGGTGTTTTATAGTTGACGCTCTTTACTTGACACATGGATACACATCGTGATGCTTCATCACTTTCATCTGAACTATAGATGTTTTCTGTATTTCTAACTTGTCTCTTGTTTTTGTTCATAAGACGACATTGAGGAAAATGATTGAACTTTCCGCAATTATCACACTTGTTTCCAAATGCTGGACAAGACTTGCGTCCGCGTGCATGAGGATAGTTTCCTGCACAGAAGTAACATTTTCTGTGTTTTGATTCTACATGCTTGTTTGAAGCTGTTTTGTTTTCTTCTGGAAATCTTTTCTGCTTGACTCTGGAGACCATTTCTTCATTTGCTGGCTCCGACTTGATTCGATCTGCTATGGCTGATGCATGTGATTCTGATGATTCCATAGCGTATGCCATACCAAGCAGTTCTGTGAGATTGATACCTCTTCTTTCAAAGGCTCTAATTCTCAACCTGTTTGCACGCAAATAATCTGATATTTGATCTCTTGGTCACGATCATGGAATTCACATTCAGCAGATAGGTTGTGAAGTCGTGAATAAAATTGATTCATGCTTTCATCCTCCAACTGTTTTGACTCACGAAACTTAAATACTTCATAGTCAGTATGTTTCTTCGAAATGAAATACTTATTAAGAGCTTTGTCATAATCGTCAGCATCACCAGTGTCTGGTAAAGTTTCAAAAATGTCAAATACTTCTGCTCCTGCATAAATTATCAAAAGAGATCTTTTCTTTTTGTTGTCTGTGACATCTTCGGACACAAAGACATGTTCTAGACGTTTAACCCACTTCACCCAATGTGAACCTGTTGTTGACGGATCAGTTATGTCAAATATGGGTAGTCTATCAGACTTTGATGCAGCCATCTTGTTTTTGTTCGGCTTTTACGTCTGTATGTCTCTTTAACTTTCGAGTATAGTCGAGGTTATAGTTGTTTACACTCGTTATCCTCGTCGCCAGTTATAGTGTTCCTCTGTCTAGTTCTGTGCTAAAGACTAGACATGACACCAGATGTATGTTTGATACTTCGTTATTGCTCGTTCGAATAGAATACCAATAGAATCCCTAGCATGTGGTTATCCGGTCATGTGACGTATTGTTTACATAGAGATCATGTTACACTCGATAGTTTGTAAACACTACACTGATCTTACTTGCATCATTTTCACGAAGTAGTGTTGTCCCATTGTTTGTCCAAATATACTTGAAGGCTTGTCTTTTTTTGTGCTGCAAGCAAGTGTTGAATAGTTTTCGGTTTTGTCTTGTCAAACTTTCTGTCATGAAAATATTTTGCAGGTTGGAAGTTGTTTCTTTGGAGTTGTGGAAATGCAGATTTGATTTGTTGAAAAATATTTAATTCCTGATTTTCCTTGAGATAAACTTTCAGTTATCGGTGGGGATTATTTTGATGAGCTGCTTGTTGTTCTCACAGGTATTCTGTGTGAGATGCCAGATCAGTTTTTTTAATCGATACTCCCATGTGTTTGGCAATTGCAATTTGGTCGGTGCATTCTTCTTTAGTTTGTGTTACTCAAAATATTTGTTTGTAAAAAAAACAGAAAACAACAACAGTTGAACTGAAAGAAAAAGTATTAAAATTGCGAACATACATATTTAAATGCATTCTCTCCTGCTATGTTGTCCAAGGATATTTACTTCACTTTTGCTTCTTCAACATCTGTTCGCAATTTTAATACTTTTTCTTTCAGTTCAACTGTTATTGTTTTCTGTTTCCTTTACAAACAAATATTTTTAGCCAAAATTTTCCTATTCCAACCTTATTGAAATAGACCTGGGGACACTGTGGATGGTTTTGACTTGTAGGGGTCTCATAAGTGCAGTTGGTGACTGTGGCCCAGGACTAGCTCGCAAACTAGCCAGGAATAGATATTTTTCAACGTAAGTCAGTTGGGTACCCATAACTGGGCATCAAACAATATAGACGAACCACTGTGGAGCGCATTATGCCCAAACAACTGCTTGGTATTCAACAGTGTTATCAGTATCAAATCATATGGTTCGTTATGGCTCATATGCATTTTTCTTTAGAATCAATTTTGTTTTGAACGAATTTGTACACAGTTTTTACTTGATGTATGGAGTTTAGGTCGGCATAAACTCAACGTGATAATAAACAGTTCAAATTAAAAACCTGCATTTTGCGGCTGTTCAGCAATTCATGATATCACGTTTATAAACAGCGCCGGTTCTCATGTTTAGAAATGTTCACAACAGATTTTTGTGCTGAAACCTGTATGAGACAAACAATAAAAGTTAAACATAAATTATATAAAAAAGAACAAAATGTTACATTATAAGATTAATGTAGCAGTTAAAATCTGGAGCTAAACAAGAATTTAACTCGACCACAAAAAATGGAAAAACTCACTAAAAGTCCCATGAAATGGTGACAATACCGATGTCCATGTGAGTATTGTGGATGTCAACTGATGGAACTTAGTTTACATGAAAACATTTTGTTGCCACTTTTACAAACAACCTCATCCACATCAATTGTAAAAAGTTCAGGGTTCTCCAATTCTATTTTGTTCCAATTTGATGAAAGTTTTGAAAATAATTTGGATTCTTCTGTGAATTGGTTGAGATGCCAAGCAATACTCATGTGGTAGGATGCCAGATTGGAAAGTTTGCAAACTGCGCGGAGGATTTTTTTCTGTCGGTGGTGATTGCGCGGATTGTGCGCGGACTAGCGATTTTTTTGCGCGGATTGTAGTAGATTTTTTTGTTGTTTAGTAGACTGTGCCTTCAGTAACAAGCTTATTTTCCCTTTGGCAAAAAATATTGGAATAATGTATTTTTAAGAACCGATTCATAATACTTTAATGTTATTAGCGTTTACTTAAATAAAATTGCACTTTTCACAGATGATTATATCCGGTTTTTTAAGCGCCTGTCAGCTACAATGACTTCGCGTAGCAAGAAAGGGAAACTTTGGTTCCTCATTTTTTTGTCGTGTAACCACTTTAGAAGCAGCGCCATGCCTATGTTTACTGCGACGATCTTTCGATACGGGGATGAGTGCCATCCCATGTTTCTTGCTGCCTTTAACATAGAGTTTGGCCATCTCGTATAACGCCTCGTCACACTGGATTGCATGGGGCATAGACCAATCAACGATTGTTCTGTTTTTGAGAACTTCAAAACTTTGTTGCCCATCCGTTTCTTGTAGAATGACTCGGCAACTGCTCGCAGTGCCTGTTTTTGTATACATAATATGAAAAACCAAGCAAAATTTCTGACCAATTTTCGTGTATAGCTCGGGGTCGATGTATATGGCGCGGATAAACTTTCTTCCGTTAAATAAGGCAACAATAAACGATCTTCCATCATCGAAAGAAACTTTGGTGAACGTTTTAGAAACAAAGAAGGAAAACTCAAGCAACCTAGTTGTAGAAACATCAATTTTGGAAAATGGCTCTTGGCTTGGGTCGCAATCTTCCGTCTTAATGTGATCAAACATTACGGCAAAGTGAGTTGAAACATAGGCTAATCCCCAAACTACATCAAGTAAGGTTGACTTTAACCTCCCATATATGCTGGCAGAAAACTCGGCCCAAGAATTCAAAAACGCATGTTCTTCCAAAAAAAGATCAAATGGATTTCCAAATTTGACGAATGTGCGTAATTTCGCCATTATAAAATACAGATGGCAAATATTGCATTCACCCCGCTCGACCTTGTCCTTTTTTCGTTGTTCGTGATTTTCGAGAGAAGGAGAGAAAAAAATCACAATCGCGCAGGTCAGTGAAGCATATCCAAAGAGCCTTCAAACAGAACATTGGTGCTGAACAGTTGGGGTCTTGGGGAAAAGTCATCCAGTGTTGCAGGACTTGGAGCGATTTGTGCGCGGATTAATAATTTTTGCGCGGATTGCTAGTAAAATCACGAAAATTGCGCGGATTTTTAACCGATTTGGAAAATTCTGAAAATTCACGACATATTTTCCAATCTGGGTAGGATGGTTTGTGTAGTAAGGCTTGCAATGAAAATCCATGAATGCTTTATCCAGCACGATCTGAACGACTTTATTAAGTTGTTGAACTGCAGGTTGCCCTGAAATCTGGAATTGTTTGCAAACAATAACAAACAATCTGATACCAAATCAAGACAAGAAATGCTGTCAAAAAAGTTTCACCCTTACCTTAAACCCACAAAATGATCTTGTTTTTTCATCGTTCACATAAATGTTCAAATCATCAGATGATAATGTGATTGATACGGTGGCCCATAAGTGCCACCGCGAAATATTAACGATGAGCAAAATATATTTTCACTGCGCGAAATATATTTCGACCGCTACAAATAAAATTTCGTAACATCGCGAAATATATTTTCACTGCACGAAATATATTTCGACCGCTACAAATAAAATTTCGTAACATCGCGAAATATATTTCTTGTGACGCAAAATGTAGTGACTGGCCAGGTTCTCGTTGATTTCACTCCGTTCGTATTTTTGCACGACGGGTGACCGACTATATCAGCTAAGCAAGCATTTACCTACTCCAGTTGTTGGCAGGGACTGTTCAACTGAATGAATTGTTTAAATTGTGATCACTATGTGGGACTTGATCATTCATTTTGTACCCATTGTGGCCATGGTAAGTGTGTTTGTATTGTGTATTTCCAGTTGGCCTACATTCATTGCAATTTTGTTATTTCGGTTTGGACAATACAATTTTTCCTTGCAGGGACCACCTTTGATGAAACACACCTCATCACCCACTACTTTCAACTAGGATATGAACACTCTGAAATTTTGCATTTGTTGCAAAATTACCACAATGTAACTTTCAGTTTGAGAACCTTGAAAAGACGCTTACAAGAAATGGGGCTGCATAGACGTGGTGCTTGGCAAAAAGATCCGAATATTATAAATGATGCTGAAAAACGAATCAAAGAAATTTTAGAAGGTCCATCTTCATGTGGGGGTACCGTTCTGTGTGGCATGGTTTGGAGATGGAGGGTTTGAGAGTTCCAAGATCCTTTGTTGCAGAAGTTTTGAATAAAATTGATCCTGATGGCTGTGAACTCAGGAGGGGCCATCGTCTGAAGTGCAGAGAGTATAACAATCCAGGGCCCAATTATGCCTGGCATATAGATGGTTATGATAAATTAAAGCCATTTGGTTTTTTCATACATGCAGCCATTGATGGTTTTAGTCGTAAGGTCCTATGGCTTCATGTTATACGCTCCAATAAATGCCCACACACTATAGCTTCCATGTACCTTAGAACTGTTTCACATGTACAAGGTTGTCCAGTGCAAATTGTGTCTGATTTGGGCACAGAAAATGGGATATTGGCAGCAGCACAGTGCTTTTTCAGAAACAGTATCAATGCACATCAATACGTTCCTTCACCAAGGAATCGGAGAATTGAAAGTTGGTGGTCAACATTGTGCAAGTTTCGTACTTCTTGGTGGCGAAACTTTTTTGGTGATCTCGAGTTTAAAGGTGTTGTTGATTATTCACTTCCTTTAAGCAAGGAGTGTGTGTGGTATTGCTTCTCCAAAGTTCTACAAAGTGACTTAAATTTTGTAATGGATCACTGGAATAGTCATCGAATACGAAAATCAAGACACAATGTTATAGCTGGTCGACCAAATTTACTTTACTTAATGCCAGAAAGGTATGGTGGAAGAGCAGACATGATAAATGCAGTCTCACAAGAGAAATTTCAAGTGGTGTGCAATGATATTTCCCCACCCGAAGAAGTGAACGAATATGAGGAATATTTTGACTATGTTCGAACTGAACTTGGATTTATCATGCCAACTTCCTGTGCAGAAGCACTGGCAATGTACAAAGGGATAATGGAGGTTGCAAAAGAATAAAAAGTCAAAGTACACAGCCATTTATGCATGTTTGTACTTCAGTATATTGAACTTTGTTGTTAGTGCAAGTATGCTAATTGTCAAATTACATCAACAAACACAGGCAACTTTGTGAAAAATTGTTTTTTTACTCACTGATTAACCATCAGCGTACTGCACTACTAGAATCTAAAAGAGGTGGTTTGTAAATGCTAGGATACAAATTGAATTTTTTTCCCATTGCATTGCGAACAGATGATGGAATAGAAAAGTGTGAAAGACAGCATGCAGTGTAAATGAAGAAAAGTGAGTGCATAAATATACAGTGGCAAGTAGCAGTGGCACAAAAATCTCACAATTATGCAGCAGTACCTCAAAAATGCAATAGTAAGTGTCAGGTAAAAACAATTTTGCTATAAAAGGATGAAATAAGTTTCACCAAAACAAACAGGAGGCAGTTGAATAAAAAAATAAAACACTAATTTTGCTTCGACAATGCTGACGGTCACGAACACAATAGTGAGTACGTAAAAAATATAAATTGCTGTTTTGCCATATAACACTTGAAACATGCAATAAAGTGACAACTACTTATGAATACAAACAATGAAATAGAATAATTTTTTCAATGTAAACCAAATGCCTGGCCATTGGACATTGCTGTAATAAAGATTGATTTGAAATCTTGAAGTTCTTCCATATGTTTTGTAGGGAGCGTAATTGTTTTCGCACATGCGCCAACAACAGGAAAACAGATTGTGTGGTTTGGGTTGTTGCTCATGCAGTCATGATTAAATTCCACAGATATGGACAAACTGTCACCAAATATTGGCCTATGTTTTTGGCCTGTTAGCCAACTTAGCACACCAGCTGGAGTACAATCAGCTGCTGCAGTCATTGTCTCTCCAATATTTTCTACATTGACTTCATTTTCACTGTTAGTACAGCAGTAAGCCAAAACCTCTTCTGTGGGGGCCCGAATACAGTTATCCTCAATATAGTTCAAGAAATCTTGAAAGTTATCCATTATCTTCTCCTCTACGCACCGCTTTGTGGAATTTTTTGAGGAATATTGCGGTTGCAGTAAACTTGACACATAATTGGCATCAACAGTCAATTTGCCTGGAATGAATAATGGTGCAAAAAGTAAGGCATTATTTTTGACAACATTGAACAAACCAAACAGACTCAGCCCTGAAGCAAACTCTTTGAGGTAGCAAAGCCGCTTATTAGTGATGCTTACCATGATTGTGCGACTAATTTCACTAGCGCTATCAATATTGATTTTGCCTGTGTATCCATTTTCTGTAATTATGTCAGTATGAACAAGTGGGTCAGCACAAACTCTCTGTATCAGTTGAACTTCATTCTCAGTAAAGTGTTGGTCAAGATTTAGTTTGGTTATATCAACTGAATCCATGTTAGCAAGAATTGTGAACACATTTGGGTGTAAGCAATGTGGAGCTGGCCCACCTTGCACCAAACTTGCAACTATTATTTCACCACATGCTTTGAAATGTCCATTTTGGACATGAAGCATTGAGTCAACTGAAATACTCACATGGAAATCATCCACAAGATGCCATGTCGATTCTATCAATTGATTCCCAAACATTTAAAACTGTACACAATAATTAAAGCAGATAATTTAATTCCTTTTTCTCTGCTTTCGAGTGTTTTTTCAACGTTGAATTTAAATTCATCCAAACTTTTTTTAGGGTAAGGTATGTACACATACGTTGCCCAATTCCCGCGCTCATGGGGGAACGACCGGATTCGACCTCGGTGTTCCTGGGGTTTCAACGACTTGGTGTCTCCAAACAATGAAGAAATAGCTTGCGGTAAAGGCAAATTTACTTTGGTGCCAGCTTGATCTACTTGCGTAAATTGCTCGTCGTTATCGCTAAAATCAGAATCACTGCCGTAAGCGTCGCAAAGCGAAGCCAAGGCCGCCATTTTGACCAGAAATCAGTTTTCAAACCGGCACTTTTTTATCAAATATAAGGGAAAGCACCCGAAAAACCATTGAAGCGTGCAAACGTCGTAATGAAACATCATAAACTTTCGATGTTACGGTTCAGAAACTGTCTGGCTTTACAGTCCAAGCGGTCAATTATATAGACTCAATTTCAAGCGTGTTGACCGGGTAAAAATGTCATAAAACAAACGTAGATAACAAAGAATCGTAAGGCTTTCGTCAGCGGAAAGTTCCGGTGTTGCGAAACTGACCAAGATTAATTTCTCTCACGTGCGAGAGCGGGCTTATCAGATTAATAACGCACGAGTATCGTGACCAGGCGAATTAAAGAGTGACGTGCGTTAATGAATGAATGTCGGTAAAACAATTAAAAGCGATAAAATACAATTTTAACTACATTATATTCCCCCGTTTGCAAGAGCTTTCTTGCAATAAAGTTCGTGGCCGTTAGGAATCCGTGTAGTTCTTCAGCACTTATCTTCATGAAGTCTTCGATGATGAGGAAAACATTGTCTATTGGTTCAAACTCATTCGGATGTAAACAAACAATAGGTTGTGTGCGTCGTGCATTTGTGTATAGCGTCGCGCGTATTAATGTTCATTTCTTCGTTGATTCGTTGGTGTCCTTTGACGATGAGAGATGGTCAACGGGCGTTGGTATGGAGTTGATTGATTGAAGGTCTGTCTTCAGATGCCGCCTCCAACGAATAGCAACGTATGATGAGTGGATAGTGTTGTGTTCAGTGCACCCTGGATGACGTAATAGCTTACGTTGGTGTCTTCAGATCAGCGTTTCAGCATAAGCGCACGGATGAATGGATTGATCAGTCAATGTTCCTGTTTTGGTTCACAGACACGGGGATTCTACTCTCAGAACTTCCTTCTATGTTGCGGAAGCTTAAAAACAAGGATGCTGTAACTTAAGCAAGCTATTGTGCAAGTACCAGGAACTTTGGTTTTACGTCAGATCATTCCGCAAAACCAGTTTGGAAAGTGTGTCATTATTTGGTGTTTCGTGCTTTGTGATTCTGGTTTCATTAGAAATCTCTCCAGTTCTGGTGTCTTGCTGTAATGGTTGTGCACACATCGCCTGTCACAAATTGGTGATAATCATTAACAATTTCAGCCGGAGTTCATTAAATTAAAATCATAATGTCATCTTAAATAAACTGCATTATATTCATAAGACCGATAAGCAGAAACGTTGAGAGCCAATAACTCCAACAAGTTTCGTGTCTTCCCGCGTTGAAAACGAACCATTGTGTTCGATCAAACTTACTTTTCATATGAGAAATGATCCAGGGACTGTGAGTGGCCTCGTTTGAACACAGTTGCTCCCTGCGCCGATATCGCCAGAGTGAGAAGGGTTTGACCGAACTGCGCGTCGTGATTTTCAACTTTAAACAAGTAGGATCCGTATCCGGGCCACCGACGTGCAAGGTTAACATATTCAGCCTGAAACAAATTGTTGAGATAAAATGAATTAGACGGAATGAAGAGAACGCGAAATATGCTGAACATAAAATTATGCGAATAATATTTAAACATCAAGCACCCAAATACAATGCCAATAAATATCAACCACGGGCAGAGATGTACCGACATCCAATGACACAAAACTCCAGTCTTATTGTTTAGTGAGATTATTGTGATACTGACCACGGCGTCTTCTTGCGGCATTCCTCTCAATCTCCTCCATCTATCCAGGCCGTTTGATTTGACATCCTGCAGTTCCTCCAGGAAGAGAGTCCTCTTCATCTCACCGCTCTCACCTTCCTCCTTCACCTTCTTCATCCCTCTCTTCCGGAACGTGTTGAAAAGACTCGACCCCTGAAAGAATTAAAATCTGACGAAACTCTTCGTTGACAAAAACGATTTGTTAAATTTTAACGTTTCGGCCTCAATTAGCTTCGTCCACAAATTAAAATTCTTTGTTGTTTTACTATCTATCAATATACGAGCTGATTTAAAGAATGACGATTAGTTGTGGAATACGATTCATGCGCGGTTGGTGCCAACGTCCAAATATAACTTAATTTTGTTTTGAACAAAAACGACTTGAACGCGTGTGAACAATAAATATGCGGAATAAAATGGCATGGGCACCGATAAAACCACAGTTTATCGAGTCAGGCCCCCATGGGATCGGATAACTAGCATGGGATGAAAGGATGTGTTCGAAGTGGGGCAGATCTACGTGGCGAGTTTGGAATTTTACATAATTTATGAGAACGTCTTAATTACCGACAAAATCAAATTGAGACCGAATAAAAACCTTTACTCACAGAACGTTTCTTGGCTGGCATTGAGTTTGCATTTAATTCATTCGAGAAAGAATCGGTTCGTTTGAAGTAGAAGTCTTCGTTTTCGTTTGTGATCTCGTAAGCGGCCATCAACTTGTTGATTGGATAATATTTGCTATATAATATATGGATAATATATAAGTCTTGAAAATCCATTGGCAGTTTTATATTTTTATGCTTTTTTGTTGGTTAAACGGAACGAAGCAATGAAGATAAAGTTTCGGCTCCACTTAAATAAACTTACTCAGTAGAGCATTTCAGCAGTGGTGAAAGAGTTAATGTAGATTTCGCATGTTGCGCCACCATAGCAGTTAATCACAGTGACCAGGTCCCTCATCTCCAGCACAGCACAAATCTCAGCAATGGAAGGAACCATCTCACGTCGACGTGACGTCTGCTGACTCAGCGCATTTTCACCGAACTCAGCATAAGCTCCACCAAGAGTGCCAGGAAATCGCTCTTGTACCCTGATAACGGATGTTAATAAACAAACGGTGAAAAGGGATCCCCGAATAATCATTACTGTACAGATTCCCAGGCATCTTATGGCACATTTGTGTGCAGTCAACAGCGTGAGGTAAGATAACCCGACCCGCTGTAATGCAAAACTACTGCTTAGTAGCAAGTGCTTCTCAAAGTGGCGCACGCCCCACCAGTTTGGCCAGGCAAAATCGTCGGTGGACGTTAAGGTTTAAGACATTTCTTGGCTTATCTCTCATTAAACGAGCATTTTGTTTCAAATTTACTGGGAATACAAAGCATTGAGGCAAGCAATAAATTCTGGTTTACCAACAAAAGTGGGGTTAGAGATGTTTCAGAATTAGCGCTCAGACCAGATATTCACAAACTTTTCGTCTGCGAAACCTAAAACGATTGTTTAACTTAACCAAGAACCCCCAAATTTAGTAAACCTTTGTTGTGTCAAGGGTTCCGCGAACTCTACATTGGATAACGAAGTTATTTACACACTTTGGTGACGTCATACCTCTTTAGATGCAGCTTCAGGTAAGACAGCAAGGGACGTGATGGGTGGTACGCACAACACATACAAGCTATGAGATGCCAGTAATGCGGACATGACGTCACATGAAGCTGGTCAAACATTTGCTCGTCTGTGGTGAGTTGGAGGGTGTAGATGGCGGTTTGTTTGATTAATTGGAGGTAAAGCTCGTCCTGGAATAGCTTGGAGCCGTGGCACACTCGCATGATCGCCTGGAACGAACAGATAGATGGTTTGTTGGCTGGACGGTGTCGCAATGCTTTTTGATTGTCTGTTTTGAATGCTTATTGACTTCAAGTAAAACGTTGATATAAATTGTGATATGTGAACATCATTCCCCACTCATTGCAAAGGAAGATCCACAATTACCTGACAAACGTCATAACATGTGCAAATATATAGGGGAGGAAACTCAATTACAGGCGGGAATTCGAGAAATATCAAAAAGCAAAATTTAAAAACGATTTTTTCATTTTTTTTACCTGGAGTGATTTCGCTTCCTCCTCAATGTTCTGGAAAGTCCGTTCTTCCATTTGAAGGAGGACGTTAAAAATCCTCACAGCCTCGTCCCTCAACGTGTAGTGGTCGTCACGAGAAGGCACCTGTGAGCGAACAACGGTTGATTATGATTTCTATGCCTTTTTTCTAAGTAGCGAAACTATTAATTTTTTAATTTTTTTGGAATAATCAACTTGGTTCGTTAGCAACACAACAATATGAGCAATGTTACGTCGCAGATAGTTCGGTTAAGATGATATTGACGTCATCGTGGTTTTATGACAACCACGTGGATACTTGCAGCACTATTAAGTTTGCGTTAGCATTGGATTCTGGGACGGATAGTTGTAATAATTGCAAGGTCACCTGTTCGTATGGAAGGAATAGCAAAGGGGATCTTAAAGGCTCGCTTGATTGCCTGAAGATTGGGTTCCTCTTGTAGATTATGTCGATCTCCTTTTCATTGTCATCTGAACGCTGTTGCAACATACACAAATTTTTAGCCATAGTTTCATACACTATGGTCAACATGCTAAATATAAGTGAAAGAATGAAAGCTTTGGGCAGAGTCGTTTTGTCAACATCATTGCGATAATATTTCCTGATGTGTTTTTTAAGCAGGTAATTTCAAAGCAATACGCTTTTCGCCTGGCTACCTAAGTGGCAGTTGCCCTGAAAGCAGATTACTCCAAGCAATAAGTTCAGTTTCAATTCTACACTTCTGTACCTTGATCTTGTCCATTAGGATCTTTGTTTTGGTGATAATCAGAGGTTGTCCATCTATCATAGCCTGGATCTCACTGCTCCAGATGTTCGCGTCTTCCTCTACCTCCGTGCTGAGTCGGGGGGTGTGCTTCCTCCCGTACACCACAATCTCCAACAAACCTGTCTGCGTCTGTAGTGAAATACAGGTGGCGTAACTTCTAGTATAGAAAGTGTGGATCGAAACTACAGCTGCCGGTCAATGTTCAGTAATATTACACAAAAAATCACAAAGGGGATCAACGTATATATCCCTTGTGTTATACCAGACTGATCCTGTTTAAACAAGTGCTTTTTGTGTAGGCAACATACATATTATTAAACTTTATTACAGTCCTTTTATGATTTTAAGTGTTACGTGTTTTACAGCATGGTAAGACGGAATCGTCCAACTATACAGGCTCTCACAGCGAGGGTTATTAAATCCCTCAAGCTGGACACTGCCTTGCCACGTGACGTAGAGCACAGTATGAACACGAGGCTCTGAAACTTGCCTCTCGACTTGATTGAGGTAACGCCGCTCCAATTGACGGGCATTCCGGCGCACAACAACATGCCCAGCCTCGACACGTGGTTGCCTGTGCAAACTTTTCGTTGCCACCGTTTGATTTGTGACACAAATTTGTACAGCTTTAGTCAAAGTGAGATTTTCTTTTTTATGGAATATCACAAAGTCCACACACAATTTGATCTCTTATCAACGAATCTTGCAACTTGCAGAAAGGTTATTTAATTCCATTATATATTGGTCGATGGGCTCACCTTGATACTGAGGTCGAGAAAAAAACTTGTACCTCTCAAAAGTGACATTGCGTTTTGGACAGCAATATTGTCCAAACTGATGTATTACGGCTTCATACCCTGCTTCGTCAAAAGATTCTTTTCGAAGTGCTGAGGAGTCCATTTGCACTTGCATTCCTACTGTTTCGATTGCACAAACGATGTTACGTCATCGGCACTTTCCTCTCCGTCGAAAGTGACATCATCGCCTTGTGGAAGTCGGCTTAAAACATCAGCATTATTGTGTTCGTTGGTTTTTCTGTACTGGATGGTGTATTGAAATTGGTTCAAGAAAAGTGCCCATCGAGCCAACCTGTTGGCTGCCAAAGCTGGTGTAGGCTTTTGTTGACCAAATAAAGACATCAGTGGTTTATGATTCGTTATCAGGATGAATTCTGGTTTTGCATCGTCCTTGAGTTGTACCTCCAGTTCATAATCTTGAAGACAGCCTAGATTGGGCTTAAACAGTTCTGCAAATTCACAGCACAACTTGACACACTCTTCATATAGTGATATATCTTGCGGTTCTTGGGCGGTTACGGCTTGTAGTACCTCTCCAGCTTGTAAGCTTTACTTGCCGTACAGAACTTTGTCTAACGAAATACCATTTTCTGTAGTTCGTTCCGCCCCACCAAATTCAGACGTTGAATGTCGCAGACGTTGAAATGAAGGTAAGCTACCTTTCCGGAATCTGCACAACTGGTAGCAGACGTAAATGTGCCCATCACCGGCAAGTTGTGCCTGCTTGCAGACTGATACTGGGACGTTGCTTTGTGCAGCTTTGGAGAACTAATCTTCTTCCATGTTTCTTTTGACAGAAAATTTCCGCCTGTAGCATTATCAAGTTCTATGATCAGCGAACGATCGTTCATGGAAATTGGAACTTCCAACTTGAGCGTGGCTGCTGCAATATTGGAAACACAATTTAGTTTCTCATTTCTTTTAAGGCCATGGGTCGTGCGCTGTCGAATCTTTTTGCGGCAAACGGATTCCAAGTGTCTTGTTAGGTGACAAAAATGACAGGTTGCATTCTTGTAACGACATTCGGAAGCCTGACGCGAAGTCTTGCAACATCGATAACATAACAGCAATCGAGCGCACGCACTTTAAGGCATTTAAAACCAACTTCCATTGTCTAGATGTATTTTGATACGCAGTGACGTCATTTGTCATGTCTGATTGAATCCTCGGAAATTCAAATTTCCGGCAACTTGAAGAAGGTTTTAAGCAAGTCACAGTTGCGTCGTGATTACTGCTCGGGTCTGTGTAGTTGGAAACGCAACGTTATCCCGTTCAGATCAAGCTTGTATTGCAGCTGACCGTGGTTTAATGTCACTTGTGCTTGGACAAGTTATAACTGATAGATTTGAAGGTGAAGTTTAAACCAAGTAGAGATGCCAGATGTAATTTGCGATGGATAACTCGCCTGCAAAACTCGTTTACAAGAATATGTGTTTCCTTTGTTATCAAAAAACAACTTTAATCATAAACAAATATTCTCAACACTTTCTGTGCGGCTGACTTATATCTGCATCAAAAGATCTTTAGCGCACAATGCTAATTGACGTGGAAGTACGTCAAACTTTCTAAAAAGACCAAGCGGTCCACGTGATGAATGCGTGATCGGCGCGTGTCTAGGTCGACGCATTACGATCACTGAAGCATCATGTGACTTGTGGCAGGTGGCTTTTCACAACGAGTGACGTAAGAAACCAAGGAAAAGTGACTTCTGTATCGCAACAATTGACAAATCAGTTTGTCCTAACAAAGTTTTGTGGTGTATTTGGCAACGATCTACATAACAACAGCATTCTTTTCATTGCGTTCGTTTACTGATGTTGTTGAGACCTCAGTAGACGGGACAATGCAGTTTTGCGCAATTTACAATCAACAAACTCACGCACTGAGCAATTCCTTGCGTAATTGCTGGCCGCACTGACAGTTTTACATTAAGTAACGTAACATTGGCCAACAGTTTAAGGTTGGATTATGCGCAACATGTATTTAAACTCCACATTTATCATTTGCATTATTTTCATATTTGTTTCATCTACGCAGCATAAACGTGTATTGATTTTCGCCAGCAGGTTTCATTGAATCTTCCATATTTTCAATGTAGTTGTTAATTAGGTAATTTTGGTGCAAATTTAACGTTGGCGTTTACTTTGTTAATTTCCATGTGATGACTAAGCAACTATTAACAGATTTTCAAAGTCTAGCTTGTTTGACAATGTTGAAATTGATTTTGTTTGGAGTTTTGTTGGTCGGCCATCTTGTCATAACTCACCAACAACAACAAGTATGCAGAGTTGTTTGTGACGGACAAGAACAAGGATCAGAGATAGAACATTCCGGCTTGAAAGGTGCCAGAGGAAAGACTGGAAGACCAGGAAAGATGGGACCACGTGGACCTCAAGGTCACCGAGGTGAAAAGGGAGACCAAGGACCTGTGGCTGGCAAAGAAGATTTGATGAGACTTGTTACAGGTATAAGATTCTTCTCTAAACACTTTTCGACAAAATTTATTATTGGATAGGAAACTTTAACAAACCAAGCAGAACAGATAGATATTTGATACAAACACAACAGTACAACAAATCCCCTACACGGTGAACTCTCATAAAATCATATTAAAGTAAATTCATCGAACATTTTATTCACAGAGTTGTCGAACAGAGTGAATCAACTGCAAGGTCAACTGAGTAACACTTCCAACAGTTGAGTTTCATATTCATATAAATTGATATCTCACAGATGTGTCAAGATAACAAATGCTAAAACCTTTGCCCGTAACACACGTCATGACTCCCTTCTGCCCCTAGTGGTGTAAATACCTGCGTACTCACCAATCACGTGACTAAACTCAAACCCCCTCCGTAACGAACAGTCCGTCGGTGTTACTACAGGTCACTCATGTCGTACCACCCACCAAAAAAGCAAATTCTTTTTGAAAATAGTTTGTTTATGTCAAGTATTGTGTTCTTATTGTTAGTTATCTGACTTACCCTTGCAAGCCTCGTGGTACGACACAAGTGACCTGGATGTATGGCAGAGATTTGTTTTGTGCAAAGTAAGTATTGCATATAGCAACCACAGTCAAGATTTGCATCACTTGTCAGGGATTAAGCTGAAGCTTATTTTTAATAGGATTTTTCGGCTTAAAGGATTTTTTTACCATTTAAAAAAAAAACGTGAGTTTTGTTGACAGCTTTGGCGCACAGAGTCGATCAACTGCAGAGTGAGCAGAACCACACATCTAACAGTTAAGTTCATGCACTTAACATTAAAATGTCAACTCACACATCTAACATTTTATTCACAGAGTTGTCGAACAGAGTGGATCAACTGCAGAGTGAGCAGAACCGCACATCTAACAGTTAAGTTCATGCAGTTAACATTCAATGTCCACTCACACATCTAACATTTTATTCACAGAGTTGTCGAACAGAGTGGATCAACTGCAGAGTGAGCAGAACCGCACATCTAACAGTTAAGTTCATGCAGTTAACATTCAATGTCCACTCACACATCTAACATTTTATTCACAGAGTTGCCGAACAGAGTGGATCAACTGCAGAGTGAGCAGAACTGCACATCTAACAGTTAAGTTCATGCAGTTAACATTCAATGTCCACTCACACATCTAACATTTTATTCACAGAGTTGTCGAACAGAGTGGATCAACTGCAGAGTGAGCAGAACCGCACATCTAACAGTTAAGTTCATGCAGTTAACATTCAATGTCCACTCACACATCTAACATTTTATTCACAGAGTTGTCGAACAGAGTGGATCAACTGCAGAGTGAGCAGAACCGCACATCTAACAGTTAAGTTCATGCAGTTAACATTCAATGTCCACTCACACATCTAACATTTTATTCACAGAGTTGTCGAACAGAGTGGATCAACTGCAGAGTGAGCAGAACCGCACATCTAACAGTTAAGTTCATGCAGTTAACATTCAATGTCCACTCACACATCTAACATTTTATTCACAGAGTTGTCGAACAGAGTGGATCAACTGCAGAGTGAGCAGAACCGCACATCTAACAGTTAAGTTCATGCAGTTAACATTCAATGTCCACTCACACATCTAACATTTTATTCACAGAGTTGTCGAACAGAGTGGATCAACTGCAGAGTGAGCAGAACCGCACATCTAACAGTTAAGTTCATGCAGTTAACATTCAATGTCCACTCACACATGGAACATTTTATTCACAGAGTTGTCGAACAGAGTGGATCAACTGCAGAGTGAGCAGAACCGCACATCTAACAGTTAAGTTCATGCAGTTAACATTCAATGTCCACTCACACATCTAACATTTTATTCACAGAGTTGTCGAACAGAGTGGATCAACTGCAGAGTGAGCAGAACCACACATCTAACAGTTAAGTTCATGCACTTAACATTCAATGTCCACTCACACATCTAACATTTTATTCACAGAGTTGTCGAACAGAGTGGATCAAATGCAGAGTGAGCAGAACCGCACATCTAACAGTTAAGTTCATGCACTTAACATCCAACGCCCACACACACATCGAACATTTTATTCACAGAGTTGTCGAACAGAGTGGATCAACTTCAAGGTCAACTGAGTAACACTTCCAACAGTTGAGTTTTACTTTATTTAAATATAAATCTCACATATGTGTCAAATTCCAAAAACCTTTGCCCGTAACTCACGTCATGACTCGCTTCTGCCTCTAGTGGTATAGATTGGTAAGATATCTACACCACTAGGGGCAGAAGCGAGTCATGACGTGAGTTAAGGGCAAAGGTATTGGCATACCCAACATATACGTCATCACGTGCGAATCAGAGAGGGTTCCATCTGGCACCGGTATACTCTGGTCATAATGCAGGTCGTGCAAATATTGTGGGGTTTTCACCGCCTACTTGCGTGTGAATGAGTTTAACTCAAATACTTCTGCCAATCTGATGAGTTTTAACCGTCTGCAGATCTCTGGAATTTCATATATTCTCTTCCACCGGTTTCCTGTAAAACTTCAGATATTAAAGGTCGCCAACATCTCATATCGGGAGAAGAAGTTTACTGTGAAGATGGATGGCAGGTATTGATAATGTGGTAAATATCACTAACACAGGGGTGGGCAATCCCTGGCACCAACGCTATGTTGGGTAAGCGAGGTGATTATGCACGCCATGTAATTTCCGATTTCACACTACAATACTTAACCATACGCCCGGGATTGTGTTGTTTGTAAAGGTCAGGAAATTACACATGAAAGTGAAAAGTCATATCTTGACATGGAGGTCATCTAACTTTTTTAGACCAATTCTCCGAAAATCAGTGTCAAGTGTTTTACTTGATAAATACCAGGTGTTCCAGCGTCGTTATGATGGATCTGTGAGTTTCGATAGAGATTGGGTGGATTACAAGAACGGGTTTGGGAATCTATCAACAGAATTTTGGATTGGTTTGTATTCCAATAAAGCAATCCTTAACCAAGTACAAATGTTGCAAAACTTTGAATAATAGTTTGTTTTAGTTTAAAATGTACCGCTCTTCTGGCATGAGATATACGTGCTGTATTTTACGACGTTTCGTCTGTCATTCAGCGAGACCTCATCAGGTATTGATACCGCAATTTCAAAGTAAACTACACTAAAACATTAAGGACCACAAAAAGAAAAAAGGACACGTTGACACCGCTTGTCAGATCACGTGACAGAGCCAAAACACGAAACACTGCGGGAGGCGAAACAGTTACAACAAATTGTTATAAACTGCCGGAGAGTAAACGCATTGTTCTTTGTCGTTGACGCATCCACTATTTTTGTGAATGTAAAGCGACTCAAGAAAGAGCCGCTTGGTGTGGTCCAACTCCTTTTCCAGAACTTAGGCTTTATCGAAGGCAACTTCGTGTCAGCAAGACTGCGTTGGCCAAGCATGCGGTGACACTGCGATACGAAGTTGCCTTTGATAAAGCCCTTTCCAAGCTCTGGAAAAGCATTTCTTAGCATTTCTTTTAGCATTCTTGAGTCGTTCCACATTCACAAAAACAGTGGATGCGTCAACGACAAACAACACTGTGTCTACTTTCCGGCAGTTTATAACAATTTGTTGTAACTGTTTCGCCTCCCGCAGTGTTTCGTGTTTTGCCTCTGTCACATGATCTGACAAGCGGTGTCAACGTGTCCTTTTTCCCTTTTTGTGCCCCTGAATGTTTTAGTGTAGTTTACTTTGAAATTGCGGTATCAATACCTGATGAGGTCTCGCTGAATGACAGACGAAACGTCGTAAAATACAGCACGTATATTTCATGCCAGAAGAGCGGTACATTTTAAATTGCAATATGCCTGTGGCAGCAACAGGAGTTCCAGGTTTGTTTTACTGAACACATTGTTATAACTTGTGCACACCCAGTTAAACATACAGGCCTACCAAGCAAAACGTTTCAAGCACGCTACGTAACAATCCTAGAGTCAATATAACAGTATCAGTTAATCCAATTTAAATTCCTGTGTTTTCAGCAATATTATTACAACCAACAAATGTTATCAGGTTTGGAGAAACTGCATCAAATCACCAGTGCGTCCACTAGATGTCGCCTTCGTGTTGACCTCCAGGATTTTTCCGGAGGTCAAGGTTTTGCCGAGTATAGGTAAGACTATGACGTATTTAACGTTTTCAATCTAATGCCATTGTTTCAACGATAATTTACCCGATGCTGCCAGGTCGTCATAACTAACAAAATCTTAAAATATATTAGGGAAATACCCCCCTTATTACGTCAGATTCCCAAAATTCGGGATTTAACTCGTAACGACCCCACATCACCGCTCTTGAGGTTTGCGCGATCGCTTGGTCGCGGATTGCCGGGACCGAGCTCAGTGGGGCTCGGATTGGGCCGAACGCCACCTTTTTGCGCTTAGAGAATGTGGCTGCAGATAATTTTCTTTCCTTTGATTCCAAATCTTCCGAAGCGTATAGGCATCTGGAAGTCAGTTCAAGCGAAATTAACCACGGCCAAACCGTTTGACAATTGATGGCAGCAATTCAGTGAATATTAGTGCTGTGTCCCACATCGATATATGGGATCAAATGGTTATTATATTCTCCATCTAACACCCATGCATAATCCAGTGTTTGAAATTTCGATTTTCTGCCCAACATCCTCGGCTCCCAATGTTTTGAATGAGGCAACAAATATCCCGTAATCGCGACGTGTAAGACGCTGACACAACTTGATTGTCAGTGTATAAGTTGTATAGTGTAAACACTCTGTGTTCTCTTTGCCCACCCCTGGGTTAGCTGCTGGTCGTTGCGTGGTTGATTGGATATTGTTGGGTCTCTATGCAAGAAAATGGGTGCATTGGCCTGCAGAGTTAATTCCTTAGGCCAGTGGTTCTTACCCGTGGGAAATTTTAGGGTTGTAGGTGGATAATTAGTCGGCACCGAAATACACAAAAGTAGTCGGAAAAGAAATATAATGATCTGTATTCACTGTGTGTTGAACACTTATTGGTAATTGGTAATGCCATGCGGTAGAAAAAGTTAAAAAAGTATAACAGATATAACGAAAATACAATAATTAAATTCTTAGTTAAAAAGTGTAAATACCAGTGGGAAATAAGGATTCCGTTTACACTGGAAGTAGGAAATGAGATAAAAAAAGGTTAAGGAAAATCTGTTGCCCAGACGAGTTTATGCGGTCGTTGTTGCCCAACTCCTTGTGGTAAAATCTTGAGTCCCAAGTACTGACCTTTGCCAAAACGTTGCATCTTGACTGGAAAGTTAGAATTATCCGGTTTGTTCTTCAGCTACAATAAAGCCTCCTTGTAATCCTCCAGTCGTTTGTGAACTTAAAGTTGAAAAATAACTGGGTTTCCTTCTCAAAACTTCTAATCCCACTCTGTGTTTATTGCTTAGTTGACAAATAATTATCCCACACAACACAACACAATGTATGACACATGTCGTTTTTTACGTCATAAAGGGTTTTATGTTTAACAATCATTTCCATGAGCAACAAACCAATGTAAGCGGATTGATTTAAAACAACAAATTATCCGTTGTTATTTAAATTACTTTGCATTAAATTAAACATTATGACATTGTTGTTTTCAGTACTTTCAGCATTGGCGATGAAGGAAGTTCTTACACAATTACTATATCCGGATATTCGGGGAATATATCAGATTCCATGGCTGGGCACTACAGTCTAAACGGGATGAGATTTTCAACACGCAACAGAGACCATGATGCGTGAGTAATAATGATACAACGTGTCTGATTATATTTCTGTTTTACTAACGAAGTAAATCGCGTTGTTTCAAAAAGATAAAATGCATTTCCTCAAATTAGTTGATTTTCGTTGACAAAGTTAACCGCCCACCCTAAATCAACAATTGTAAAAATCAACTGCTCTGAAACAGGGGGTTGCGTTAAAGTTTTAGTTAAACACAAGTTTTAACTGAGTTTAAATAAATTGTAACACAGAGTTGTTGACAACCGACTTAATTATAATTGCAGGGCAGGAGGTAATTGTGCTGTGACTTGGGGTGGAGCTTGGTGGCATCGTAGTTGTTCATATGCCCACCTCAATGGTCCGTGGTCGAGAACTTCTACTGCTCACAACACTATGAGTTGGTATACATGGAAAAACTCATATGGCGGAATAATGAGTTCTAAGATGAAAGTTAAATGCGAGTAAATGTTGGGGAGGTTTAAAGTGACGAAAATTAACCTTGCGTCGTTAGTTACCATGGCAACGTTGTGTTGATTTACAATTATTGACAGACATTGTAAATACTTTCACCAGTTTTGATAAAGGCTTTAAATCGTAAATAACAGGAAAGCAATTATACCGAACCGAATTTATTCCACAAATCCTTACAATTTTTGTGTTAGTAGCGAAAACGTCACTTTTCTGCATGTTTGTTATTATCATGGTATTTGTAGGGCGTTACTTAAAACGTCTACACAAATAATAACACTTCCGTATATCTGACTCCTGATAAAAAGGCTGCTATCAAACCCAAAGTCAATCGATCAGTTTAATAAATAATAAACAAGCGCACGAGGATTAACAATAACACGTTACAAACCACGCGTACAAAAAGTTTCTGTCCTATATGTCCTTTGTCCTCTGTCCCTTCGTATCTTTTGTACGCAAAAGACATGTGGCCTATATAGAAAATGCATACCGGGTTATTTGAGTTCGGATTACCACGTGACTCATTTGAAAAGGCGGCTTGTTGCTGGAAGTGTCAACGAACGAATAGCACGTTCGCCGTAAATGAGTTGAACTTGGTTTACAGCGTGATTATTATCCGACGTTAACAAAAAACGGTTAATGCCTGAAAAACACAACATAATAATTGCAATTATGACGTCGACACTACTTATTATTACATTTTGTGTGTTTCGGATGCCACTTCTTCCATAGAATTATGTCAACGTGTCAATTAGATATTGACAACATATTCCGTTTTATCATTCCTTGTATATCATGTCGTTGTTGTAATATCGCATGCAACCGTTTCCATGCTTTATGTTGATAATCCATGTAAATATAAACATTGATCCATCAGATTTGACAGTTGATTTCTGATTGGAAGATGTCAGTAAATTTGATTCAGTTCAGTTTGGCTTTCTCTGATAAACCCCAAAAATGCATTCACGCCAATTCACCGCTAATATTTATAGAAATGTGCGGATATCGCGGCGCCATTTCTCCGACTTATGGGAAAGGTTTTATGTGAGGGTAAATTGTGTAACAAGGTTTCTTGTCAACACACAGGTCCTCATTGCAGCCCAAATGATGACGTCACGGCCGTGGGTCTTTGAGTGGCGTCTGTCACGTGTTTTATTTGTGTTGTTGTTTTTGTCTGTTCAGTTACCTGCCTCCCTCTGCGCACACCTTGCTGCAACTCATTCTTACTTGGCACTGATGATGAACACAGTGGTGTTTGAAACGTTTGCTTCGGCATGAGTAGCATACTAGCTTTGGCTTTCCTTTATAAATCATTTTCTTGTCACCTCCCAAGGTTAGACCTTATACACTCTTGTGTAATAACCAAACTTAACACAGCAGTTTGTGGAGGACACAGACGCGTCTGATGCGTCTGCCGGTTGCATTCCATGGCAGAATGTAGATGGCATGGAGAGAGTGAAGTTTTGTAGAATTGATTCCTGAACTCGAAATAAATTACTCGATAAATAGAATTTCCAGCCACCAAACACCAAGGGTCATGATGTCAGTTTCAGGCCATGTTAAAAACCAGAATTTTCCGACAAGATCTCAAAATACGAATTTCTTTTCGATCCCAATTCAGGGTTTGTTTCTTTTTCAAAACCGAGCGACAGTGAAACAATATCAGTAATTGGAACGTAACAATAAGCAATTGTGACATCACAGGCCTCAACTGGCTTGCCGCAGACATACAAGGAACTGTGTTTATAAAACAACCAAATCGAACATGCAATAAATTGATGCAAATGTACAATAAATAATATTAGACAGATAACAATGTTAAAAGATAAGAAGTCTAAGGATGAAAGGGTTGACAACAATAGGTACGAAAGCGGTTGGAATATTTCATGTTACGTGGTGACGTCGTCGTATTGATGACGTTATTTAGATGTTAAAATTAGGCGGAAACACATGTTTTGGGTGTGGTTCATAATTGCGGCGAAAAATTGTGAAAAAAGAAATAATATTGAAATTACAAATCACAAGTTAAAATGCCATGAGTGGGACTGACAACTTTATCACTGGTTGTGATTTCTATGGTTATGGAATTTGGTTTCCCGAAAACAAAATAGACAGAAAAGATCACCAAGCGCTTCAGGACAAGAAAGAATATGACTAGCGAAAAAAACATGTGAAAGTGGCAAAACAAATGAAAATCGTCACTGCAAGGTTTAAACACTGGAGCGGAGTATTGAGAGTGGGTGTAAGCGTATATGCCGAAACTATAAGATACATGATCCTGTAAATAAACCTTATTGGGACGTGAAAGACTTGGAACAACTCGCGAGCTCGTTTGGGTACAACGACACCATGGTTAACTCTGTGAATCCTCCCAACCGACGAAAGTTTTTGCTGAGTAATGTCACAAAAACATGCATCGGCGAAGGTAATATTGTGTGGTAATGTGGAAGCCATTGATATAGATCGCTGTGGTCCATATGGTGACCCTGTGGAAAACCCCTGATCTTAACATTCAAGTTTGTGGCTAGAACGACAAATACTAAAGTTTCGTTAAAATCTGAACGCATTAAAATTGCTCGGTGTCAACTTTCAATGCTTTCGGCGGAAGAGGGCGGTGACGTAAGCTCGCATGAGTTTCACAATCTTATTAACTTGTTCTGCGGTGAAGGAAATGTCCCCTCTTCATTCGGTCTGAAGTCTGAAAACATTCGCAGATCCCGCTCCGAAAGACTGGATCCTGAGAGGAAGACACAATAACATGTTCAACTCAAGGAATGTAGCTGCAAAATCTTGTTTAATTGTTTGGAACAGTGGTTCTGAGACTTTTCAAACGTCAGAGCCGAATTCGAAACCGGCCGCAGCAAACCCGAGACTCTATTTGAAAACTTTATTTGTAAGTGGGCATTTGACCGAATCAAACATTTGGGCCGTAGTTTACCAACAATTTTGTTTTCTGACGCCAAATAAACTGCAGGGAAATATGGACTCCACGTTACCCCACTACTATGGTTATGGTAAGTTTATGTTTCGTAAAATAAACTGCATTATATTCATAAGACCGATAAGCAGAAACGTTGAGAGCCAATAACTCCAACAAGTTTCGTGTCTTCCCGCGTTGAAAACGAACCATTGTGTTCGATCAAACTTACTTTTCATATGAGAAATGATCCAGGGACTGTGAGTGACCTCGTTTGAACACAGTTGCTCCCTGCGCCGATATCGCCAGACTGAGAAGGGTTTGACCGAACTGCGCGTCGTGATTTTCAACTTTAAACAAGTAGGATCCGTATCCGGGCCACCGACGTGCAAGGTTAACATATTCAGCCTGAAACAAATTGTTGAGATAAAAGGAATTAGACGGAATGAAGAGAACGCGAAATATGCTGAACATAAAATTATGCGAATAATATTTAAACATCAAGCAGCCAAATACAATGCCAATAAATATCAACCACGGGCAGAGATGTACCGACATCCAATAACACAAAACTCCAGTCTTATTGTTTAGTGAGATTATTGTGATACTGACCACGGCGTCTTCTTGCGGCATTCCTCTCAATCTCCTCCATCTATCCAGGACGTTTGATTTGACATCCTGCAGTTCCTCCAGGAAGAGAGTCCTCTTCATCTCACCGCTCTCACCTTCCTCCTTCACCTTCTTCATCCCTCTCTTCCGGAACGTGTTGAAAAGACTCGACCCCTGAAAGAATTAAAATCTGACGAAACTCTTCGTTGACAAAAACGATTTGTTAAATTTTAACGTTTCGGCCTCAATTAGCTTCGTCCACAAATTAAAATTCTTTGTTGTTTTACTAACTATCAATATACGAGCTGATTTAAAGAATGACGATTAGTTGTGGAATACGATTCATGCGCGGTTGGTGCCAACGTCCAAATATAACTCAATTTTATTTTGCACATAAACGACTTAACGCGTGTGAACAATAAATATGCGGAATAAAATGGCACAGGCACCGATAAAACCACAGTTTATCGAGTCAGGCCCCCATGGGAACGGATAACTAGCATGGTATGAAAGGATGTGTTCAAAGAGGGGGAGATCTACGTGGCGAGTTTGAAATTTTACGTAATTTATGAGAACGTCTTAATTATCGAAAAAATCAAATTGAGACCGAATAAAAACCTTTACTCACAGAACGTTTCTTGGCTGGCATTGAGTTTGCATTTAATTCATTCGAGAAAGAATCGGTTCGTTTGAAGTAGAAGTCTTCGTTTTCGTTTGTGATCTCGTAAGCGGCCATCAACTTGTTGATTGGATAATATTTGCCAATGTCAGCACTGGAAAATGAAATCCATGTTTTGTATTCGCAAAAGAAGTCTTGAAAATCCATTGGCATTTTTATATTTTTATGCTTTTTGTTGGTTAAACGGAACGAAGCAATGAAGATAAAGTTTCGTCTCCACTTAAATAAACTTACTCAATATTGATTTGATGGTAATTTCCTTCAGCGAATTGCAACCTTAAAGCTGCGATATCTTTCAATACGTCATCAGATAGAGGGTAAAGTCCCTGTATCACCTGTTCGTGGACCTGCAACATTAGGGAAGTTCTGAGTTAATGTTTTTAAGAAAGCTAGAGGTTTTATGAAATTTATTTTCTGCATTGGAAACTCCTGCGTTTAGAAAATACAAACTACAAAAATGAGTAAATATTTATTTTAAGTCAAGCACTCAAGGTCAGTGTTTCCCGAAATTTTTTCGCCAAAGTTATTTGAGTTGAGAAGGAACCCAGACGATTTAAGGTGTCCAGTAGCTCATGTAAGGAATTCTACGGCTCCGTGAAATCCGCGTTGGATGCTAGGTTACCATGACGACAGAATCAACCGAGGCAAGTTTTCAATCAAAAAAACTAAAATCACTGAATGGAAACAGAGAAACTCCTGACTCACGTCTTCGTAAACGAAGTGATATTCGATTGAGTCTTCCCGTGCATCAATCGGATCGAACACACAATAAAGTTTGAAGTAGAATACCCATTCCGAATCCTTACCGCCACTATCCGGATTCGTTTGTGATTCCGAGTTTGTTCTGTTTAAATTCGAATGTTTCGCGTTACATGAGAAAGGGTTAAATTACATGATGCGAAAATCTACTTTTGTACGATAATATTTTTATTTTCTTCTTTGAGCTGTGTGACCAATTACTTGCAACGAATTTGTAACTAGACTTCTCAAATCAAGTAAAAAAGTTCGAACGGCAACTTACTGTTCGAACTTTGCAACGATATCAGCGAGGAAAGTGTTTGGTTCAATCGCTCTGTCAACATCGCCCTTGTGTTCGAATAATGCGAACGTGTTCTTATTCCCTTCCACGTTCATTCCATGCTGGAGTTTCTGGACAACCTGAACACCAAAGTTGGACGTAAACTGTCTAAAGTAACTCCTCTAATTTAAAGTAAAAATATTTTGTAACTAAAACAACGATACGCTTCTGAACACATAAAAATGCGGAACATAATTTAATAACAAATATTGAAAAAGAAGCATGTTTGCCACCAACCAACAAAACCAGATCATCAGAAGAAAATACAATTCAAAATTATACAAGAAATACTTCCGAGTGTTCGACATTACAATTTGCAGCAATGCTCTACTTGCCTTTCCAGCAGTGGTGAAAGAGTTAATGTAGATTTCGCATGTTGCGCCACCATAGCAGTTAATCACAGTGACCAGGTCCCTCATCTCCAGCACAGCACAAATCTCAGCAATGGAAGGAACCATCTCACGTCGACGTGACGTCTGCTGACTGAGCGCATTTTCACCGAACTCAGCATAAGCTCCACCAAGAGTGCCAGGAAATCGCTCTTGTACCCTGATAACGGATGTTAATAAACAAACGGTGAAAAGGGATCCCCGAATAATCATTACTGTACAGATTCCCAGGCATCTTATGGCACATTTGTGTGCAGTCAACAGCGTGAGGTAAGATAACCCGACCCGCTGTAATGCATAACTACTGCTTAGTAGCAAGTGCTTCTCAGTGGCGCACGCCCCACCAGTTTGGCCCGGCAAAATCGTCGGTGGGCGTGAAAGCTTAAGATATTTCTTGGCTTATCTCTCATTAAACGAGCATTTCGTTTCAAATTCACTGGAAATACAAAGCATTGAGGCAAGCAATAAATTCTGGTTTACCAACAAAAGTGGGATTAGAGATGTTTTAGAATTAGCGCTCAGATCAGATATTCACAAAATTTTCGTCTGCGAAACCTAGAACGATTGTTTAACTTAACCAAGAACCCCCAAATTCAGTAAACCTTTTGTGTTAAGGGTTCCGCGAACTCTACATTGGATAACCAAGTTATTTACACACTTTGGTGACGTCATACCTCTTTAGATGCAGCTTCAGGTAAGACAGCACAGGACGTGATGGGTGGTACGCGCAACACATACAAGCTATGAGATGCCAGTAATGCGGACATGACGTCACATGAAGCTGGTCACACATTTGCTCGTCTGTGGTGAGTTGGAGGGTGTAGATGGCGGTTTGTTTGATTAATTGGAGGTAAAGCTCGTCCTGGAATAGCTTGGAGCCGTGGCACACTCGCATGATCGCCTGGAACGAACAGATAGATGGTTTGTTGGATGGACGGTGTCGCAATGCTTTTTGATTGTCTGTTTTGAATGCTTATTGATGTCAAGTAAAACTTTGATATAAATTGTGGTATGTGAACATTATTCCCCACTCATTGCAAAGGAAGATCCACAATTACCTGACAAACGTCATAAAATGTGCAAATATATAGGGGAGGAACTCAATTACAGGCGGGAATTCGAGAAATATCAAAAAGCAAAATTTAAAAACAATTTTTACCTGGAGTGATTTCGCTTCCTCCTCAATGTTCTGAAAAGTCCGTTCTTCCATTTGAAGGAGGACGTTAAAAATCCTCACAGCCTCGTCCCTCAACGTGTAGTGGTCGTCACGAGAGGGCACCTGTGAGCAAACATCGGTTGATTATGATTTCTATACCTTTTTTTTCTAAGTAGCGAAACCAATACTTTCATATTTTTTTTTGAATAATCAACTTGGTTCGTAAGCAACACAACAATGTGAGCAATGTTACGTCACAGATAGTTCGGGTAAGATGATGTTGACGTCATCGTGGTTTTATGACAACCACGTGGATACTTGCAGCACTAATAAGTTTGCGTTAGTATTGGATTCTGGGACGGATAGTTGTAATAATTGCAGGGTCACCTGTTCGTATGGAAGGGATAGCAAAGGGGATCTTAAAGGTTCGCTTGATTGCCTGAAGATTGGGTTCCTCTTATAGATTAAGTCGATCTCCTTTTCATTGTCATCGGAACGCTGTTGCAACATACACAAATTTTAGTCATATTTTCATACACTATGGGCAACATGCTAAATATAAGTGAAAGAATGAAATGCTTTGGGCAGAGTCGTTTTGTTAACAACATTGTAATAATATTTCCTGATGTGTTTTTTAAGCAGGTAATTTCAATGCAAGAAGCTTTTCGCCTGGATACCTAAGTGGCAAGATATCACCAGACACATTACCGACATATTAGATCGAAGCAGTTGCCCTGTAAGCAGATTACTCCAAGCAATAAGCTCAGTTTCAATTCTACACTTCTGTACCTTGATCTTGTCCATTAGGATCTTTGTTTTGGTGATAATCAGAGGTTGTCCATCTATCATAGCCTGGATCTCACTGCTCCAGATGTTCGCGTCTTCCTCTACCTCCGTGCTGAGTCGGAGGGTGTGCTTCCTCCCGTACACCACAATCTCCCACAAACCTGTCTGCGTCTGTAGTGAAATAGAGGTGGCGTAACTTCTAGTATAGAAAGTGTGGATCGAAACTACAGCTGCCGGTCAATGTTCAGTAATATTACACAAAAAATCACATGCTTAATGGAATCAATGTATATTTCCCTTGTATTATACCAGACTGATCATGTTTAAACAAGTGCTTTTTGTGTAGGCAACATACATATTATTAAACTTTATTACATTCGTTTTATGATTTTAAGTGTTACATGTTTTACATGGTAAGACGGAATCGTCCAACTATACAGGATCTCACAGCGAGGTTCGATTTAACAAGTGTTCATCTCTAGTAAACACACGAAAGCCCACTTTTACTCCTACATACAGCAGGGACTTACAAAGACGTTCTCGTCCGGTGAGGTGACAACACAGAGACTGTTGAGTCCCATCGACCCGATCTTCTGGGCATCGCGGTTGCTGTTCTTGAAATATTCGATCGCGTTTGGTTTCACAACGAAACCCTGAATAATGGCGGGAAAACAAGAAACACACATGTTGTGTAGTAGATTTGTATAAAATACAGTCATTGTTTACATTAAATAACAAAAAAATGTAAATACAATACTTTGCTTTATAGAGATGGAAGTTCAATGCTGTTTCAAATCAGCAGTTGAGTTATGGCTCTGATCTTACTTACATCATTTTCACGAAGTAGTATTGTCCCATTGTTTGTCCAAATATACTTAAAGGCTTGTCTTTTTTTGTGCTGCAAGCAAGTGTTGAATAATTTTCGGTTTTGTCTTGTCAAACTTCCTGTCATGAAAACATTTTGCAGGTTGAAAGTTGTTTCTTTGGAGTTAGGGAAATGCAGATTTGATTTGTTAAAAATATTTAATTCCTGATTTTCCTTAAGATAAACTTTCAGTTATCGGTGGGGATTATTTTGATGAGCTGCTTGTTGTTCTCACAGGTATTCTGTGTGAGATGCCAGATCAGTTTTTTGAATCAATACTCCCATGTGTTTGGCAATTGCAATTTGGTCGGTGCATTCTTCTTTAGTTTATGTTACTCAAAATATTTGTTTTTAAAAAAAACAGAAAACAACAACAGTTAAACTGAAAGAAAAAGTATTAAAATTGCGAACATACATATTTAAATGCATTCTCTCCTGCTATATTGTTCAAGGATATTTACTTCACTTTTGCTTCTTCAACATCTGTTTGCAATTTTAATACTTTTTCTTTCAGTTCAACTGTTGTTGTTTTCTGTTTCTTTTACAAACAAATATTTTTAGCCAAAATTTTCCTATTCCAACCTTATTGAAATAGACCTGGGGACACTGTGGATGGTTTTGTCTTGTAGGGGTCTCATAAGTGCAGTTGGTGACTGTGGCCCTGGACTAGCTCGCAAACTAGCCAGGAACAGATATTTCCAACGTAAGTCAGTTGGGTACCCGTAACTGGGCATCAAACAATAGAGACGAACCACTGTGGAGCGCATTATGCCCAAACAACTGCTTAGTATCCAACTGTATCAAATCATATGGTTCGTTATGGCGCATATGCATTTTTCTTTACAATCAATTTTGTTTTTAACGAATTTGAACACAGTTTTTACTTCATGTATGGAGTTTAGGTCGGCATAAACTCAACGTGATAATAAACAGTTCAAATTAAAAACCTGCATTTTGCGGCTGTTCAGCAATTCATGATATCACGTTTATAAACACCGCTGGTTCTCATGTTTAGAAATGTTCACGACAGGTTTTTGTGATGAAACCTGTATGAGACAAACAATAAAAGTTAAACAGAAATTATATAAAAAAAAAAAAATGTTACATTATAAGATTAATGTAGCAGTTCAAATCTGGAGCTAAACAAGAATTTAACTCGACCACAAAAAGTGGAAAAACTCACTAAAGTCCGACGAAATGGTGGCAATACAGATGTCCATGTGAGTATTGTGGATGTCAACTGATTGAACTTAGTTTACATGAAAACATTTTGTTGCCACTTTTACAAACAACCTCATCCACATCAATTGCAAAAAGTTCAGGGTTCTCCAATTCTATTTTGTTCCAATTTGATGAAAGTTTTGAAAATAATTTGGATTCTTCTGTGAATTGGTCGAGATACCAAGCAACACTCATGTGATAGGATGGGTTTGTGTAGTAAGGCTTGCAATGAAAATCCATGAAAGCTTTATTCACGATCTGAACGACTTTATTCAGTTGTTGAATTGCAGGTTGCGCTGAAATCTGGAATTGTTTGCAAACAATAACAAACAATCTGATACCAAATCAAGACAAGAAATGCTGTCAAAAAAGTTTCACCCTTACCTTAAACCCACAAAATGATCTTGTTTTTTCATCGTTCACATAAATATTCAAATCATCAGATGATCATGTGATTGAAAATCTTCGAAACCGTTTTAAATTTTGTCTGAGACTTTCCACTAAAGGGTCTATGCAGTGGTGAGGTATGACATCAGTCCTTGAAATACTCACATGGAAATCATCCACAAGATGCCATGTCGATTCTATCAATTAATTCCCAAACATTTAAAACTGTACACAATAATTTAAGCAGATAATTTAATACCCTTTTCTCTGCTTTCAAGTGTTTTTCAACGTTGAATTTAAATTCATCCAAACTTTTTTTAGGGTAAGGTATGTAAACATACGTTGCCCAATTCCCGCGCTCATGGGGGAACGACCGGATTCGACCTCGGTGTTCCTGGGGTTTCAACGACTTGGTGTCTCCAAACAATGAAGAAATAGCATGCGGTAAAGGCAAATTCACTTTGGTGCCAGCTCGGTCTACTTGCGTTAATTGCTCGTCGTTATCGCTAAAATCAGAATCACTGCCGTAAGCGTCACAAAGCGAAGCCAAGGCCGCCATTTTGACCAGAAATCAGTTTGAATACGGCAACTTTAATCAAATATGAGGGAAAGCACCCGAAAAACCATTGAAGTGTGCAAACGTCAACATCGGTATGAAATGCAACAGGGGACAAACTTTGTTTCCCCTTACAATTACTAAACAGCTAAACTGTACTGACTGCAGTGGAAACATCACTGTTCGTTGGCGAGTTACTTTAATGGCGCGTTTGTAATGCTGGAAAGTGACCACGTGGTGTCGCTGTGCGTACATTTTCATCCCAGTGTTACGAACGGTAGACACTTAAACCACCTCACGGATGGGCGAAACGGGATTTCTCCGTTTCATGCGTGGCTACTCAACATTAGTTTTCACGAAGACTTTGCAATATTATAACTCTAATATTAAGTTTGTTTACGCAAAAACGTTGTTACACACTAAAGGCCCGTTTACACTACAGACGATTCCGTGTTTGTTTTATTGCGCGCGCGTGCTGAGTTGTGCTGGGATGGAATGTGCCGGTCTGAGCTGGGATGTGCTCGCTTTTGCTCGACGAGCATAAATTCGGGCACAGTTGGGCACATTTCGGCACACATTAATGCGAGAGTGCAAGGCGACTGCTTAACCCTTTAAGCGAGGTGCTTTTTTTGATTAATTATCAATTCCGTTGTGATTGGCCTAGAGACATAAGGTTTTCAGCAACAGACAACTTGAAGCGTGAAGTTTATAGAAAAAAAAAAAAAAATACATTTGCATTGAAATTTTTTGACTAATTAGTCATTCATTTGATGATGATTATCATTATGAACAAACCAGCACAGCAGGTGGTCTGATTGCATGTCCAATTAAATGGCCAACTACCCGTTGGGAGTAGCGCGAAACGTTCTACAGACGAATTGTGCGCGAGGGTCTCAGCTTTCGATCGGCGGTTTCCGTTTCTCTCCATGACGTCACAATGGCGAGATGTGCGCATGCAAATTTTGACTGTGGTGGTATTGCTGTATTTTTTGCGTACAAAACAACAAAATAGCAGGAAGAAATGTACATAACATGAAATAAACATTATGAGGGTGCAGTATAAAAAAAATAAAGAAAAAAATTATAATAAATAAACCAAAAAAAATTTTTTTTTTCGCCGAAGCATAAAAAACACCAATTTACAAAAAAATAGAACACCTTCATTACTTATAGTTACAGGTTTTTATTCTGGTTCCATAACACTGGTTTTGCTTTCCGGACAATAGACAATTGAGTAATTCTTTCCTCGGCATAACAATCGCCAATGGTTTTCGGAAGGGTATATCCAAAACATATCCACAAAAAGTTCAAAGATGATGATTTGGTCATGTCACAGTCACCTCTGTAACATCCCTGATGCATAATTTGCTATCAAAGCATCATATATTGAACCATATTCATGCAATTTGTTCAAGAATCAAAGGGTTGTGGGTGTCGTTGAAGGCGTGACTCAGTAAATACGATCGCTTCAATTTCATACAGCTGATTTTTTCCTTGTCTTTTTTTTAGAGTGTCTCTGTCATGTTGTGGCTAAGGCTTATACACTGGTAGTTGGCTTGTATATTCAATTATTCATATTCTTTTCTTTGCATAACAATCGCCAATTGTTCTCGGAAGGGTATATCCAAAACAGAACCACAAAAAGTTCAATGATGATGATTTGGTCATGTCACAGTCACCTCTGTAACATCCCTGATGTATAATTTGCTATTAAAGCATCATATATGGAACCATATTCATGCAATTTGTTCAAGTATCCAACAGTTGTGGGTGTGGCTGTGGGCGTCACCCAGTAATTAGGGTAGCTTAAATTTCATACAACTGATTTTTTTCCTCGTTTTTTTTCTACATTGTCTCTGTTATGTTGTGGAAAAGGTTTATATGCACTGGTAGAAGGCTTGTCTATTCAATTATCAATATACATTGATGTTATGCCTTCTTTTTCATCAACTTGCTGACATACACTACCAGTTGAACACAAAAAGAAACAAACAAAAAAAATCTTTTAGAAGTGCTGTCAAATTCATCTGCTATCAGTTAGCAAACGCCTGATCTGTGTTATAAAGTTTACAAGCCCTTTTACAAGCAATAACTAACAGTATAAGTAGGTTATACCAAAATAACTCCCTAAAATTTCAGTTTACTAGACAGTACAGTACCGTCGCTCAAAAATATCAAATGCAGCAGCGACCGCAGCGACCCAGCTTTTTCGCTTCATTGCGTCTTGGTGTTCACACTGATTCAGTCAACAGTCGAATTATTTTAAAATTCGCACAATTTCGGGAGTTATGGAAATTTTAAATAGGGTACCTATGGCTTGGAAGCTATTTTAGTAGGGGTGGTTACATTTTTGGATATAACTACTCCAAAACATGGAGTTATTGAACTGGAAAAGCGATGATTGTGTAGAGTATGAATTTGTATATGATTTTTGTGTTTTAATTTTTAGTCTAGCGTTTGTAGATAAAAAGTTATAGCTTCCTGAACTTAAACAATGAAAAATCTTCAATTGTTGATTATAGGGCGTGGCGCTTAAAGGGTTAAAAGGAGAGGACATATATTATTTTAGTTGTGGTTGTGTGATGTGACCGCGTTTGACATGTGAGCGATTGTTTTGAGCGTGTGAAATGGTGCCGTAACTGCATTACAAAGCGGTGTGTAGAACGGCGTCCAAGCGGGATGCTGCTGTGAAAAACCTTTGGTTCAATTATACCATCTTTTTTTTCATAATCTGTGCTGTTTGGTTCAACATACTGTAGTGTTACCTTGCGTCGCAAAAAATTACGTAAAAGCAGTACATGCCTTAACTATGTAAAACAGTACATGCTTTTTGTTAAAGAATACGTACAGCCAATAGCAACAACTTCAATTTGTACTTATAATAACGCTGGCGGGGCCGAGAAATGCAAGGCAAGATTGACATCCTTAAAAAATTATCAACGTAACTTGTCACTTTCACTTGTCGGTTTCGTGTTCATTACAGGGAAATCCCCGTAGTCGTGCTCGATTATTCCAGTAGTGTAAACACCGTGTGTCCCAGACTGTGCTGTACCGTGCCATACTGTGTTCGTGTGTAAACGGGCCTTAAGAGCATATTGTGTTTTGGTAGATTTGGCAAAAGACCGAGAATTTTGATAGTTTAGGACGTGTGTAGCATTGCCGAAGCACGTCGTGCACGAAACAAACGTTTTGTTGATGGAATATGTTTTGCTTGCTTTTTAACATACCTCTATACAATGCCTTGATAACTATTTTAGTTCAGAAGGAATGATATTTCCAACAAACATGTCTGAAAAGCTATTTCAACCATATCACGACGAACCGGGTAAATCCCGTTTCGCCCGTCCGTGAGGTGGCAACGTTGTGTTGATTCACAATTATTGACAGACATTGTAAATACTTTCACCACTTTTGATGAAGGCTTTAAATCGTAAATAACAGGAAAGTAATTATTCCAAACCGACTTTATTCCACAAATCCTTACATTTTCCATGTTAGTAGCGAAAACTTCACCATTTTGCATGTTTGTTATCATCATGGTATTTGTAGGGCGTTACTTAAAACGTCTATACTAACACTGCCATATATCTGACTCCTGATAAATGGGCTGCTATCAAACACAAAGTCAATCGATCAGTTTAATACATAATAAACAAGCGCACGAGGATTAACAATAACACGTTACAAACCACGCGTACAAAAAGTCTTTGTCCTATATGTCCTTTGTCCTCTGTCCCTTCGTATCTTTTTTACGCAAAAGACATGTGACCTATATAGAAAATACCAGGTTATTTAAGTTCGGATTACCACGTGACTCATTTAAAAAGGCGGCTTGTTGCTGGAAGTGTCAACGAACGAATAGCACGTTCGCCGTAAATGAGTTTAACTTGGTTTACAGCGTGATTATTATCCGACGTTAATGAAAAAAACGGTTGATGCCAGAAAAACACAACATAATAATTGCAAATATGACGTCGACACTACTTATTATTACATTTTGTGCGTTTCGAATGCCACTTCTTCCATAGAATTATGTCAACGTGTCAATTAGATATTGACAACATATTCCGTTTTATCATTCCTTGTATATCATGTCGTTGTTGTAATATCGCATGCAACCGTTTCCATGCTTTATGTTGATAATCCATGTAAACATAAACATTGATCCATCAGATTTGACAGTTGATTTCTGATTCGAGGATGTCAGTAAATTTGATTCAGTTCAGTTTGGCTTTCTCTGATAAACCCCAAAAATGCAGTCACGCCAATTCACCGCAAATATTTACAGAAATGCGCGGATATCTCGGCGCCATTTCACCAACTTATGGGAAAGGTTTAATGTGAGGGTAAATTGTGTAACAAGGTTTCTTGTCAACACCCAGGTCCTTATTGAAACCCAAATGATGACGTCACGGCCGTGGGCGTTCGAGTGGCGTTTGTCACGTGTTTTATTTGTGTTGTTGTTTTTGTCTGTTCAGTTACCTGCCTCCCTCTGCGCACACCTTGCTGCAACTCATTCTTACTTGACACTGATGATGAACACAGTGGTGTTTGAAACGTTTGCTTCGGCATGAGTAGCATACTAGCTTTGGCTTTCCTTTAGAAATCATTTTCTTGTCGCCTCCCAAGGTTAGACCTTATACACTCTTGTGTAATAAACAAACTTAACACAGCAGTTTGTGGAGGACACAGACGCGTCTGATGCGTCTGCCGGTTGCATTCCATGGAAGAATGTAGATGGCATGGAGAGAGTGAAGTTTTGTAGAATTGTTCACGGGAATTTTGATAAAAATTGAATTACAGAAGTAGACCTTGATTTGACTTGTCGAGTTAGGACCGCCTCTTGTCTACGCAATCGGGTCAAAAAAAGTATTTTGCCCCCAGGTCGGAGATTATTTTAGTGAAAAAGTCTTCAAAAGTGTCGATTGGTTTGTGAAAAAGTAAATCACAAAAACCTCATGCAATTTGCAATTCAATGTTGTCCCCAAGCCTTTTTCTGTGCAATGGTAAAAACATTTTTGTCGAGAAAGTTGCTTTGGTTGCCCCCTGGGAGTTGTTACTGCTATCCTATAGGGCATAATATCCTCCTGAAGGCTCCTCAGATCTTGCTGTGTTTTGTCCAATGCAGCTGTAATTATTGTTTTTTTTTTCTTTGAATATTTAGTGCTAGTGTGCCTTCATAGGTCATAAGCCACAGGAAATGTTTTTGAAAAGGGTTTCCACCTTCGCGACCCATTAGCATGTCTGCCAAGAAAGTCTCGGTCGGACATCATGTTGGTTCGTATCGTCATCAGTGTTTATTTCTTGGATCTAACTAAGTTCTAAGACCAAATGCATGGACTCTGAGACGAAACTGCGATCTCTGTGATCCATGAGACCACATGTTAGGATCTAGGAGACCAAATGTTGTAACCCAAGAAACCACATTGCGATCTGAGTTGGACCGAATGTTAGGATATGTTTATTTGTGGAAAGTGTCGCAAATATATAGGAAGATATCACAGATGACGCGGAAACAAAGAGATAATTGCTGCGATTACGCGACAAAGCAGACTTAGAAGAAGTAGCGAAAGTTGAATGACGTAACGCAAGTGAGATAACCAGCGATGGCGTCAGAAAGACGGGTATAAATGTAAAAGAGTAGAAAACAGTTTTGAAAGTTTAAACAAAATATTAAAATGTTTCAAAGCATGACAAGCCGAATTTACATTCTTTGGCAAAAACGCAAGTTACTCAGTATGTGTATTAATGCTGAAAAGCCTCAAAACTTTAAACAAGAAATCCAAAGCTAATATGCTGCTATACATTATGTGCAAACGTTTCCATCATCAGTGCAACTTGAAAAAGAGTTGCAACCAAGAAAGCTCTGAGGTAGGCAGGCAACTGAACGGGCGAAACATAACAACACTGCAGGGACTCATGTTTGCAGAAAGAAAACACTCCCGACTCCAATGACTATCAAAAGAATATTTGCCACGAACTACCTTTACAACCTTATAATTAGAACAATAATACATACCTCAGACCACTACACGTAGGCGCTCAATGCAGCCTTCTCCCCACTTGTCAAAGTCTACCCTCTGTCATAGTCTGCGCTTAGCTTATTCTCTTTTCGCTCCCCTTTTAGCTTGTGGTCGTGGCGATATTTATATCGTGGTCGAAATGAGGAAAAATATTAATATGGACAGGATTATTAAAACGTCGATTTGATTATTGAACCCAAAGCTGATTTCCATATGTCAGAGATTTACCCATATGTGGGGGAGAAGCGAAGCGATTACCTCGAAATACCTTATGCATGTATACGCGGCGGAAATACAGTTTGTCACAATTAACAAAGAATAATATAAAGTTTTGCTGCAGGAGACCCCCGGTTCGAAAATGTTTGCCGGGTGGTTGTAAGGTGTTGTACGTGCGTCATGGATTAGCGTGCTGAGGTTGAATCATTCCGAACATCTTCATCAATCGTAGCATTTAAGCGTACACTTATGGAGATCGTTGAAAGGTTGTCGTAATCTGTACAGATACTCGAACAAACAATTTAAATTTCCTAGGCCCAAGTTTCTACATAGGTTTGGCGCGTTAATATGACTTGTCTGGTATATTTCAATTTTTACGTGACAAACAGCTTCGGTTTTGTTGCAATGAAGCAAGTGACATTTAATTTAAGCGCAAAACAACAAGGACAAAATCCTGAGGATAGTTTACAAATAATAATAGCTTTGCGTATTGTCATGTGTCAAAAGTTCAAATCAACAGTGAAAAAATATCAAACATGTCTTTAGTAATTTCCAGGAATGGCATTCGATACAGTCCACTAATCAAATTAAATCAAATCATGTTTATTTTGCAATAAAAGCAACTACGCGTAAGAACAATATACAAAGAAATTAAATGGCATGGGCAACGATAAAACCATAAAGGTTATGAGCAATGCATGGCTTCAGGCTCAGTAAACAAGTGTATGGCGTCTGGTCACTTGCGAAGTTGAGGCGTCAGTTGCGCCGTGCGACTAGCAGTCATGTGCTGCTCTTCGGACTCGTTGTCCGGTATAGTGAAAGAGATGTGTGCATTGAGTGAATGCGTCGCGACCAGCGCGATAGCCCTGTGATTGCTCACTGAAAACACCATTCTGTATAAATGTAATTATCCTGTTGTTTTCCTATTGACAAGTTGATCAATTTATACAAAAGTTTACGTTTTGGAATTAAACATGACAACCACAAATCTAAAATCATTGTTATACCGTATCCTACATCACAGACAACAAATAGGGTTATCCGCTGATCTTCTGGCATATACGTGCTGTATTTTACGACGTTTCGTCTGCCATGCGGCGAGACTTCATCAACAGGAATTTCAGGATTATCCACGTCCAATGTTAAGTCAATTTCAATTTCGAGTACTTAGTCCCGCAAGAAGCCGTTAGTCCCGCAATAAAAATTTTTAGTTATATCCGCACGACATTATATGAGGTTGGCATAACATGACGTAACCATTAAAATGCTGGTTAGGCATTACCTAACAATGATCCACATTTACTTGCGTTATGTCAGAGATTTTCTCCATATGTGTGGGTGAAGCAAAGCGATTACCTCGAAATAACATATGCGCATGTACGCGACCTAATTACGATACACAAAGAATAACAAAGAATAATATAAAGTTTGATGCAACACCTCAGAACTTAATTTGGGGGATTTCATACTGATACGGATCCCATAGTGTTTAATACTGATGAGTGCATATACAACTACAGATGGTGCCCATAAAACCATTGGAGCGTGCAATACTACAAATTAACTTTGTGGAATTTCAGATAAAATAAATATATAAATAATTCCATTCAATATTTTAACGATTGTGGTTATTCCCCTGCGGGGAGTTTTACCGCGATAAAATGAGTTGAAGAAAGAAAAGTTTAAAATTTTCTCCGATTCCACGTTCGAACTCTTGATCTAAGGACGACTTTGGAAAGATATCGCGCTAAAAAATATGGTAAGTATTTGTCTAGAGCAGGGAACTCTTTGTTACGGAACTTGATGTGAATTTGTGAATATGTTTTTCTCCGGCATATTTATAAATTTTTTGCATATGCAGAACGGCAGATCTTATTAGCAGCAACTCGACAGACTGTAAGTTTGCAAAACAATAATTGACAAAATTGAGCAACAACTGCAAAGCTCCCAAATCACTGTAGCAATTTTACACAACAAAAGTTTGATTTCCTGCCATATCTTCACAGACCTCCTATGCACAACCCAGTCTGGAACCTCGGACTAGAGTGCACCTTTTTAATATTCTGCTTCAGTATTACCTTACAAAAAATTTTGCTGAGTGCGAATTTGAAATGTTTAAACTGTGACACATAAACATGAAAAAATGAACGTGTGTTATGTTTCAGAAAGCTTGCTACAGCCATGGGTAACAGAAAGACATAACAGCAAGCAAAGTCAACTAACCACAAAAGAAGAACCAACAGTTGAAAAAAATGTAAAGCTCCAAAAAGAAATTGAAAGTGTCGACAGCATGCTTCAAAAAGCTAAATTTATTCGAGAAACTGGTGGAGAATCATCAAAACGTTCCTCTTCTGCCCCAACCCAGTCAACAAAACAAGGATGCAGATTATGCACGAGAGGAAACTGCCCCAAGCATAAGGTGTTTATGGTGAAAACAAACAAAACTATTGAGAAGTTGAGTTTGACAAAAAACAGGGTTTGGATGAAATCAGAAACTGGGATTGAGTCACAAGGAACAAGAATTTCATCTGCTGGAAAGAATCGACATGCCTCAGTCTCAAAACAAAAAACAAACCGGGAAAAGAACAAAGAAATTGTGGATTTAAAGGCAGATTGAGTGTCCTCTGTAGTTATAACAGAGGCCCCTGTAGCGCAAAATTCAAGAGCTAAATCTAACGAGGCACCAGAGTGCACTGTAGTCACAAAGTCTCTTTTGGAAGTAGTCAAAGAAAGTAACTCCCTTAACAAGTGTCAAAAGCTGAAACTGATGCAGGCAAAATTAAAAGTCGATTCAGATGATTTAAGTGATCCTGCATGCTCTGAAGAAAGTAGGTTTATATCAGCTCTGTATAGCAGGAAGCAAAAGGTGAATCTCATCACGAACGATGCAGCCTTAATTAATATGAACAGAATTTCAAAGAAATTGCACAATTTCAGAGCTGTCTTAAATCGCAAAGAATCCCTGTCCAGATACCAAGACACTGGTGTAAAACTGTACTTTGAGCGCAAGCTGTACAAACAAGTTGCAGACTGTCTCGACACACTTTCAACGCAGTTTAATAATGTTAGGAATGCCAAGATACTCTGTCAAAAACATCCACCTTCTGAAGATCCAACAGTTCCTACCAACATTTTTTCAAGTCCTTTCCATCTTACATTTAAACATGTGAAGTTGTAACTTTGTATCGAGTTGAAAGTGACCTTATTTGGAATTTTATACATCTGACATTTAAAGGACGGATTCATGAGACCTTAATTCCATGGCTTCTTGGTCAACAACCATGGATGTACGGGAGCATTCGGCACCATGTTTTTATGTTTGGCTTAAGATGTACAGCTCTTAAGACACATGTTCAAAATGTCTTTATCGATGTTGGGCCAGTGCACTAGTGTTCCAGCCAGTTGTTTTATGGACAGCATGCGAAATGCCTGAAATGCAAAATAACGTAGTTTAGTTGGAACCCCGATGAGGCCCAAATTAAAGTCTTTTGGAATGTTAAATCATATTTTTTTATATTTTATATTTGAAAAGATGGGACAGATTTGTCGGTCCCTCCAGAGCAGCGCAGGTTGATATACTTGCAGTATTTATTGAACTTTTCGCTTACATGGAGAACTTCGTTTTGTTGTTTAAATTCGTGTTCAATCTTTTAACCGAAAGGTAGCAGTTGGGTCTACAATTATCTTTCGCTAATAAATCAACTCAATATCGACTTCACGAAGGAACAGCAGGCTGTGCTTTGTCCTGCGAGTGCTGATGCTGATATAGCTGACCATTCATGTGATTTGTGTGTTTTTTTGGCTTTTGTGTGATATGGTTTAACAGCTGTTTTGCGTCATATTAATCTCAAGTGACTTGGTCGCTTTGAGACTTTAAGTTTTCCCATGTGACTGTCCTTCATCGTCTTTCAGTAACCGACCTTTCTTTGTAACTTTCCGTGTGCGTTTAGCTGAGGACCGAGGCAGGGCAGGGCAGCTGTACTGTGCTCATCTCAGTTCATCGGTTTTGTGATTTGGTTCTGCTCAATTTTGTCTGTGCGTTTGGGCGTAAATTCACTCAGTTTGGCGTTGGTATAATTGCGCATGTTAATTTCGTGACCAAAATTGTTCATTTTGAATGAATATTGTTGGAATGTTTGCATCAAGTTTCAATTAAAGTCAGGTTAGGAAAACACAACAATTAGAACTCACGTGCGATATTATGTCAAATGCGTTAATCAAATAGGATTTCCCATCGATCATAAATAATATTGTTAAGTACCGGATTGAGGCTCATAATTGGCATATAAGTCGCAACACATGTAAAACTTGTATATTTAAGCGGCTTTTGCCACCGTCCAAGTCATCCAACATATTTATTTCATCTCAATTCAGTGTCAACCATTAGTATTCAGATAGAACAGCTTAAATTGCACTGAGTTCAACTGCGTCTTGTTCCATAACCAACCCAAACGCACCGATTAAAGGGAGCGAGAATTCAAAGCCAGAAAAAATGCATATTTTATATTTGAAAAGATGGGACAGATTTGTCGGTCCCTCCAGAGCAGCGCAGGTTGATATACTTGCAGTATTTATTGAACTTTTCGCTTACATGGAGAACTTCGTTTTGTTGTTTAAATTCGTGTTCAATCTTTTAACCGAAAGGTAGCAGTTGGGTCTACAATTATCTTTCGCTAATAAATCAACTCAATATCGACTTCACGAAGGAACAGCAGGCTGTGCTTTGTCCTGCGAGTGCTGATGCTGATATTGTCCACAATTATTAACGTTACGCCCCAAGGGAGGGCAAATTCACTCAGTAGGAGACGATTTACATTACATCAAATCTCCAAGTAACTAGTGGTGACGGACTTAACCCTGAATATGTTAAATTGGAGGCCATTTTATCCCAAAACCCTCAAATATGGTTGTTTGCCGTAATGTTGTGTTCATTATTCTGGAAGCAATGGTAAGTGATCATCAATACAGGCAAAACTACTTCGAACTGTTGGTAATCTGATGAACGTCATACTCTGAAAAGACAAAATATCGGTAAGATGCGCCTTCCTGTGCTCCAGCTAGCATCACCAAAGCAGATACAACAATAACCAATCCATTGATATATATATATGTGTGTGTGACCAAATCAACCAGTGGGAAAGAGTGTTTGACAACTTGTTACCTCTGTGCACATCTTTTAGGTGGGGCGAAAAGTAAAATTTAGATGATGGCGACCACAGTGTTCGCCTGTGCATCGAAGCGTGCCATTGCCTTTCTCGTGTTGCGGTTGCCGCCTCATGAACGAGTGTTTTGCTTGTCTCAAGCTTGACTGCGCAACTTAATAAAGCATCAACCAATTTGAAACCAAATCGATTGAATCTGTATCTTCCCCTGCCTAAACATACAGTTGATTGGTTGATTAGCCGGTGCAAGAAGTGCTGTATGTAAGACCCGTTGGTCTTGAGATGGACGTTGAACTGTACGGTTGTTTTTAGTGTCGGGCGTTTACTGGAATTGTAAAGTTCACAGGCTTCGCAGCCAAGGCATTGCAGCCGAGCTGGATTGTCGGGCGACCTTCACATGCATAGAGGATCTCCACCACAGTAATCAGACAACGCAGAAGTAATATCACGCTTTCACTGCCCATCAAGTGGGGCGATCCTGCCTTGCTATGTGAAAGCATGTATTACTACTGGAATTGTATGTACGTTTTATTGTCGTTTTTAACATTAGTCCGTTTAATAAAGTCAGGCGCCCATTTAGTGAAATCAGTGCAACTCCATTTGCCCCACAACCACATTCCTTCACGCCTCACGACAAACTTGTATTGACTTCACGCTCAGCGCCAACGAAGCATTTCCCCACTTTTTTGCAGTTTTGCGTCGTGACGTCAATTGTGTTGCCAACGTTCTATAGGATGTTGAGCGATTGTAGTCATTATATTAATATAAGACAAAGCATTAAAAGGTTTATTTTTGGGTATCTGAATAGTTGCGTATGTAAGAGTTTGTTTGAAAGCAGAGGATTAGGAAAAGAAACAACGCAAAGGTTCTTTAATATTAGCGATCCGTCATCCGCCTGGTTTTGTTAAAGTGAGAAAAGAAATTCACCTGAAAACCAGGAGAAAGATACGAAAATATTTGTGTGTAATATTTCATTTGAATATGTACATGTTGTAACGTGATTTTGCATTACATGTCAACGGTTGCATTAATGGACTTAAGGTTGCATGGCCAGTTGTCATTTTGGCGTCTCACTCCACTGGGTTGGGTAATTGGTAGTGATGCACCGAAACAGCATTTTTTTTATTCGGCCAAAACCGAATATTCGGCAAAAGTTGCCGAACAAATTCGGCCGAATCAACCGAAACTAATTTTGGTATCCATCTCCTTAAAATCGCAACAAATTTAAACAAAACATGTGATAGAATGCATCTGATCCTATCATACAGCCTTTTATTGGCACTTAAAGAATGCTGTACCAAATGCTTAAAGTTGATTTCGATGACAATTACCAAATAAAACACACTAGTACAGTTTGAACAATGATTCTAAACTATACTAAACTTTGCGTACCAGTGTTGCATGCAGTAAAAAAGTTTCGGTTTCGGCCGAATTTTGCAAAAATATTCGGCCGAAACCGAATAATTGCGAAAACCTTGGTTTCGGCCGAATAAATTCGGCAAACCGAACTTTCGGTGCATCCCTAGTAATTGGCATTTTTAGATCGTCTTGGCAAGCGGGTTTCATTTCAAAATTTAGCGATAGCAACAGCTGACAATTCATGTGATTTGTGTCTTTTTTTGGCTTTTGTGTGATATGGTTTAACAGCTGTTTTGCGTCATATTAATCTCAAGTGACTTGGTCGCTTTGAGACTTTAAGTTTTCCCATGTGACTGTCCTTCATCGTCTTTCAGTAACCGACCTTTCTTTGTAACTTTCCGTGTGCGTTTAGCTGAGGACCGAGGCAGGGCAGGGCAGCTGTACTGTGCTCATCTCAGTTCATCGGTTTTGTAATTTGGTTCTGTTCAATTTTGTCTGTGCGTTTGGGCGTAAATTCACTCAGTTTGGCGTTGGTATAATTGCGCATGTTAATTTCGTGTCCAAAATTGTTCATTTTAAATGAATATTGTTGGAATGTTTGCATCAAGTTTCAATTAAAGTCAGGTTAGGAAAACACAACAATTAGAACTCACGTGCGATCTTATGTCAAATGCGTTAATCAAATAGGATTTCCCATCGATCATAAATAATATTGTTAAGTACCGGATTGAGGCTCATAATTGGCATATAGGTCGCAAAACATGTAAAACTTGTATATTTAAGCGGCTTTTGCCACCGTCCAAGTCATCCAACATATTTATTTCATCTCAATTCAGTGTCAACCATTAGTATTCAGATAGAACAGCTTAAATTGCACTGAGTTTAACTGCGTCTTGTTCCATAACCAACCCAAACGCACCGATTAAAGGGAGCGAGAATTCAAAGCCAGAAAAAATGCATATTTTATATTTGAAAAGATGGGACAGATTTGTCGGTCCCTCCAGAGCAGCGCAGGTTGATATACTTGCAGTATTTATTGAACTTTTCGCTTACATGGAGAACTTCGTTTTGTTGTTTAAATTCGTGTTCAATCTTTTAACCGAAAGGTAGCAGTTGGGTCTACAATTATCTTTCGCTAATAAATCAACTCAATATCGACTTCACGAAGGAACAGCAGGCTGTGCTTTGTCCTGCGAGTGCTGATGCTGATATAGCTGACCATTCATGTGATTTGTGTGTTTTTTTGGCTTTTGTGTGATATGGTTTAACAGCTGTTTTGCGTCATATTAATCTCAAGTGACTTGGTCGCTTTGAGACTTTAAGTTTTCCCATGTGACTGTCCTTCATCGTCTTTCAGTAACCGACCTTTCTTTGTAACTTTCCGTGTGCGTTTAGCTGAGGACCGAGGCAGGGCAGGGCAGCTGTACTGTGCTCATCTCAGTTCATCGGTTTTGTAATTTGGTTCTGTTCAATTTTGTCTGTGCGTTTGGGCGTAAATTCACTCAGTTTGGCGTTGGTATAATTGCGCATGTTAATTTCGTGTCCAAAATTGTTCATTTTAAATGAATATTGTTGGAATGTTTGCATCAAGTTTCAATTAAAGTCAGGTTAGGAAAACACAACAATTAGAACTCACGTGCGATCTTATGTCAAATGCGTTAATCAAATAGGATTTCCCATCGATCATAAATAATATTGTTAAGTACCGGATTGAGGTTCATAATTGGCATATAGGTCGCAACACATGTAAAACTTGTATATTTAAGCGGCTTTTGCCACCGTCCAAGTCATCCAACATATTTATTTCATCTCAATTCAGTGTCAACCATTAGTATTCAGATAGAACAGCTTAAATTGCACTGAGTTTAACTGCGTCTTGTTCCATAACCAACCCAAACGCACCGATTAAAGGGAGCGAGAATTCAAAGCCAGAAAAAATGCATATTTTATATTTGAAAAGATGGGACAGATTTGTCGGTCCCTCCAGAGCAGCGCAGGTTGATATACTTGCAGTATTTATTGAACTTTTCGCTTACATGGAGAACTTCGTTTTGTTGTTTAAATTCGTGTTCAATCTTTTAACCGAAAGGTAGCAGTTGGGTCTACAATTATCTTTCGCTAATAAATCAACTCAATATCGACTTCACGAAGGAACAGCAGGCTGTGCTTTGTCCTGCGAGTGCTGATGCTGATATAGCTGACCATTCATGTGATTTGTGTGTTTTTTTGGCTTTTGTGTGATATGGTTTAACAGCTGTTTTGCGTCATATTAATCTCAAGTGACTTGGTCGCTTTGAGACTTTAAGTTTTCCCATGTGACTGTCCTTCATCGTCTTTCAGTAACCGACCTTTCTTTGTAACTTTCCGTGTGCGTTTAGCTGAGGACCGAGGCAGGGCAGGGCTGCTGTACTGTGCTCATCTCAGTTCATCGGTTTTGTGATTTGGTTCTGTTCAATTTTGTCTGTGCGTTTGGGCGTAAATTCACTCAGTTTGGCGTTGGTATAATTGCGCATGTTAATTTCGTGTCCAAAATTGTTCATTTTAAATGAATATTGTTGGAATGTTTGCATCAAGTTTCAATTAAAGTCAGGTTAGGAAAACACAACAATTACAACTCACGTGCGATCTTATGTCAAATGCGTTAATCAAATAGGATTTCCCATCGATCATAAATAATATTGTTAAGTACCGGATTGAGGCTCATAATTGGCATATAGGTCGCAACACATGTAAAACTTGTATATTTAAGCGGCTTTTGCCACCGTCCAAGTCATCCAACATATTTATTTCATCTCAATTCAGTGTCAACCATTAGTATTCAGATAGAACAGCTTAAATTGCACTGAGTTTAACTGCGTCTTGTTCCATAACCAACCCAAACGCACCGATTAAAGGGAGCGAGAATTCAAAGCCAGAAAAAATGCATATTTTATATTTGAAAAGATGGGACAGATTTGTCGGTCCCTCCAGACCAGCGCAGGTTGATATACTTGCAGTATTTATTGAACTTTTCGCTTACATGGAGAACTTCGTTTTGTTGTTTAAATTCGTGTTCAATCTTTTAACCGAAAGGTAGCAGTTGGGTCTACAATTATCTTTCGCTAATAAATCAACTCAATATCGACTTCACGAAGGAACAGCAGGCTGTGCTTTGTCCTGCGAGTGCTGATGCTGATATAGCTGACCATTCATGTGATTTGTGTGTTTTTTGGCTTTTGTGTGATATGGTTTAACAGCTGTTTTGCGTCATATTAATCTTAAGTGACTTGGTCGCTTTGAGACTTTAAGTTTCCCCATGTGACTGTCCTTCATCGTCTTTCAGTAACCGACCTTTCTTTGTAACTTTCCGTGTGCGTTTAGCTGAGGACCGAGGCAGGGCAGGGCAGCTGTACTGTGCTCATCTCAGTTCATCGGTTTTGTGATTTGGTTCTGTTCAATTTTGTCTGTGCGTTTGGGCGTAAATTCACTCAGTTTGGCGTTGGTATAATTGCGCATGTTAATTTCGTGTCCAAAATTGTTCATTTTGAATGAATATTGTTGGAATGTTTGCATCAAGTTTCAATTAAAGTCAGGTTAGGAAAACACAACAATTAGAACTCACGTGCAATCTTATGTCAAATGCGTTAATCAAATAGGATTTCCCATCGATCATAAATAATATTGTTAAGTACCGGATTGAGGCTCATAATTGGCATATAGGTCGCAACACATGTAAAACTTGTATATTTAAGCGGCTTTTGCCACCGTCCAAGTCATACAACATATTTATTTCATCTCAATTCAGTGTCAACCATTAGTATTCAGATAGAACAGCTTAAATTGCACTGAGTTTAACTGCGTCTTGTTCCATAACCAACCCAAACGCACCGATTAAAGGGAGCGAGAATTCAAAGCCAGAAAAAATGCATATTTTATATTTGAAAAGATGGGACAGATTTGTCGGTCCCTCCAGAGCAGCGCAGGTTGATATACTTGCAGTATTTATTGAACTTTTCGCTTACATGGAGAACTTCGTTTTGTTGTTTAAATTCGTGTTCAATCTTTTAACCGAAAGGTAGCAGTTGGGTCTACAATTATCTTTCGCAAATAAATCAACTCAATATCGACTTCACGAAGGAACAGCAGGCTGTGCTTTGTCCTGCGAGTGCTGATGCTGATAGTGTCCACAAGCAACGGTTCCCGGAGCATGAAGTTGGATTCTTATCGTTATGCCCCAAGGGAGGGCAAATTCACTCAGTAGGAGACGATTTACATTACATCAAATCTCCAAGTAACTAGTGGTGACGGACTTAACCCTGAATATGTTAAATTGGAGGCCATTTTATCCCAAAACCCTCAAATATGGTTGTTTGCCGTAATGTTGTGTTCATTATTCTGGAAGCAATGGTAAGTGATCATCAATACAGGCAAAACTACTTCGAACTGTTGGTAATCTGATGAACGTCATACTCTGAAAAGACAAAATATCGGTAAGATGCGCCTTCCTGTGCTCCAGCTAGCATCACCAAAGCAGATACAACAATAACCAATCCATTGATATATATATATGTGTGTGTGACCAAATCAACCAGTGGGAAAGAGTGTTTGACAACTTGTTACCTCTGTGCACATCTTTTAGGTGGGGCGAAAAGTAAAATTTAGATTATGGCGACCACAGTGTTCGCCTGTGCATCGAAGCGTGCCATTGCCTTTCTCGTGTTGCGGTTGCCGCCTCATGAACGAGTGTTTTGCTTGTCTCAAGCTTGACTGCGCAACTTAATAAAGCATCAACCAATTTGAAACCAAATCGATTGAATCTGTATCTTCCCCTGCCTAAACATACAGTTGATTGGTTGATTAGCCGGTGCAAGAAGTGCTGTGTGTATGACCCGTTAGTCTTGAGATGGGCGTTGAGCTGTACGGTTGTTTTTAGTGTCGGGCGTTTACTGGAATTGTAAAGTTCACAGGCTTCGCAGCCAAGGCATTGCAGCCGAGCTGGATTGTCAGGCGACCTTCACATGCGTAGAGGATCTCCACCACAGTAATCAGACAACGCAGAAGTAATATCACGCTTTCACTGCCCTCCAAGTGGGGCGATCCTGCCTTGCTATGCGAAAGCATGGTATTACTACTGGAATTGTATGTACGTTTTATTGTCGTTTTTAACATTAGTCCGTTTAATAAAGTCAGGCGCCCATTTAGTGAAACCAGTGCAACTCCATTCGCCCCACAACTACATTCCTTCACGCCTTACTACAAACTTGTATTGACTTCACGCTCAGCGCCAACGAAGCATTTCCCCACTTTTTTGCAGTTTTGTGTCGTGACGTCAATTGTGTTGCCAACGTTCTATAGGATGTTGAGCGATTGTAGTCATTATATTAATATAAGACAAAGCATTAAAAGGTTTATTTTTTGGTATCTGAATAGTTGCGTTTGTAAGAGTTTGTTTGAAAGCACAGGATTAGGAAAAGAAACACGCATAAGTTCTTTAATATTAGCGATCCGTCATCCGCCTGGTTTTGTTAAAGTGAGAAAAGAAATTCACCTGAAAACCAGGAGCAGGATACGAAAATATTTGTGTGTAATATTTCATTTGAATATGTACATGTTGTAACGTGATTTTGCATTACATGTCAACGGTTGCATTTATGGACTTAAGGTTACATGGCCAGTTGTCATTTTGGCGTCTCACTCCACTGGGTTGGGTAATTGGTATTTTTAGATCGTCTTGGCAAGCGGGTTTCATTTCAAAATTTAGCGATAGCAACAGCTGACCATTCACGTCATTTGTGTCTTTTTTTGGCTTTTGTGTGATATGGTTTAACAGCTGTTTTGCGTCATATTAATCTCAAGTGACTTGGTCGCTATGAGACTTTAAGTTTTCCCATGTGACTGTCCTTCATCGTCTTTCAGTAACCGACCTTTCTTTGTAACTTTCCGTGTGCGTTTAGCTGAGGACCGAGGCAGGGCAGGGCAGGGCAGCGCAGCTGTACTGTGCTCATCTCAGTTCATCGGTTTTGTGATTTGGTTCTGTTCAATTTTGTCTGTGCGTTTGGGCGTAAATTCACTCAGTTTGGCGTTGGTATAATTGCGCATGGTAATTTCGTGTCCAAAATTGTTCATTTTAAATGAATATTGTTGGAATGTTTGCATCAAGTTTCAATTAAAGTCAGGTTAGGAAAACACAACAATTAGAACTCACGTGCGATCTTATGTCAAATGCGTTAATAAAATAGGATTTCCCATCGATCATAAATAATATTGTTAAGTACCGGATTGAGGCTCATAATTGGCATATAAGTCGCAACACATGTAAAACTTGTATATTTAAGCGGCTTTTGCCACCGTCCAAGTCATCCAACATATTTATTTCATCTCAATTCAGTGTCAACCATTAGTATTCAGATAGAACAGCTTAAATTGCACTGAGTTTAACTGCGTCTTGTTCCATAACCAACCCAAACGCACCGATTAAAGGGAGCGAGAATTCAAAGCCAGAATAAATGCAGGTTTTACGAACTCTTGCAAACGAGCGCACGCACTTAGGTATTTGAACCGACTTCCTTTGCATGGATGTATTTTGATACGCCGTGTTTTCGTATCAGTGACGTTATTCGGTCCTCGGAAATTCAAAGGTCTCCGGCAACTTGAAGGAGGTTTTAAGCAAGTCACAGTTGCGTCGTGATTACTGCATTGAGTTTGCTCGGGTCTGTGTGGTTGGAAACGCAACGTGATCCAGTTCAGATCAAGCTTGTATTGTAGCTGACCGTGGTTTAATGTCACTCGTACTTGGACAAGTTATAACTGATAGAGTTGAAGGTGAAGTTTAAACCAAGTAGAGATGCCAGATGTAATTTGCGATGGATAACTCGCCTGCAAAACTCGTTTACAAAGATATGTTTGTTCCTTTATTGTCAGAAAACAACTTTAATCATAAACAAATATTCTCAACACTTTCTGTGCGGCTGACTTGTATCTACAAAAGAAACTTAGCCCACAATGTTAATTGACGTAGAAGTACGTCAAATTTTTTTTGAAAGACCAAGCGGTCCACGTGATGAATGCATGATCCCCGCGTGTCTAGTTCGACGCATTGCGATCACTGAAGCATTACGTGACTTGTGGCAGGTGGCTTTTTACAATGGGTGACGTAAGAAATCAAGGAAAAGTGACTTCTGTATCGCAACAATTGACAAATCAGTTTTTTGCTAACAAGGTTTTGTGGTGTATTTGGCAACGATGTACATAACAACAGCATTCTTTTCATTGCGTTCGTTTACTGATGTTGTTGAGACCTCAGTAGACGGGACAATGCAGTTATGCGCAATAAACAATTAACAATCAACAAACTCACGCACTGAGCACTTCCTTGCATAATTGCTGGCCGCACTGAAAGTTTTACATTAAGTATCGTAACACTGGCCAACAGTTTAAGGTTGGATTATGCGCAACATGTATTTAAACTCCACATTTATCATTTGCATTATTTTCATATTTGTTTCATCTACGCAGCATAAATGTGTATTGATTTTCGCCAGCAGGTCTCAGTGAATCTTCCATATTTTCAATGTAGTTGTTAATTAGGTAATTTTGGTGCAAATTTAACGTTGATGTTTACTTTGCTAATTTCCATGTGATGACTGAGCAACTATTTACAGATTTTCAAAGTCTAGCTTGTTTGAAAATGTTTAAATTGATTTTGTTTGGAGTTTTGTTGGTCGGCCATCTTGTCATAACTCACCAACAACAACAAGTATGCAGAGTTGTTTCCATTTGTGACGGACAAGAACAAGGATCAGAGATAGAACATTCCGGCTTGAAAGGTGGCAGAGGAGAGACTGGAAGACCAGGAAAGATGGGACCACGTGGACCTCGAGGTCACCGAGGTGAAAAGGGAGACCAAGGACCTGTGGCTGGCAAAGAAGATTTGATGAGACTTGTTACAGGTATAAGATTCTTCTCTAAACACTTTTCGACAAAATTTATTATTGGATAGGAAACTTTAACAAACCAAGCAGTACAGATAGATATTTGATACAAACACAGCAGTACCACAAATCCCCTACACGGTGAACTCTCATAAAATCATATTAAAGTAAATTCATCGAAGATTTTATTCACAGAGTTGTCGAACAGAGTGGATCAACTGCAAGGTCAACTGAGTAACACTTCCAACAGTTGAGTTTCATATTCATATAAATTGATATCTCACAGATGTGTCAAGATAACAAATGCTAAAACCTTTGCCCGTAACTCACGTCATGACTCCCTTCTGCCCCTAGTGGTGTAAATACCTGCGTACTCACCAATCACGTGACAAAACTCAAATCCCCTTCGTAACGGAACAGTCCGTCGGGGTTACTACAGGTCACTCATGTCGTACCACCCACAATAAAAGCAGATTCTTTTTGAAAATAGTTTGTTTATGTCAAGTATTGTGTTTTTATTGTTAGTTATCTGACTTACCCTTGCAAGCCTCGTGGTACGACACAAGTGACCTGGATGTATGGCAGAGATTTGTTTTGTGCAAAGTAAGTATTGCATATAGCAACCACAGTCAAGATTTGCATCACTTGTCAGGGATTAAGCTGAAGCTTATTTTTAATAGGATTATTCGGCTTAAAGGATTTTTTTACCATTTAGCCTCAAACTCTTTGACTGACGAAAACATGCCAACGTAAACGTGAGTTTTGTTGACAGATTTGGCGCACAGAGTGGATCAACTGCAGAGTGAGCAGAACCGCACATCTAACAGTTAAGTTCATGCACTTAACATCCAATGTCCACTCACACATCTAACATTTTATTCACAGAGTTGTCGAAAAGAGTGGATCAACTGCAGAGTGAGCAGAACCGCACATCTAACAGTTAAGTTCATGCAGTTAACATTCAATGTCCACTCACACATCTAACATTATATTCACAGAGTTGTCGAACAGAGTGGATCAACTGCAAGGTCAACTGAGTAACACTTCCAACAGTTGAGTTTTACTTTATTTAAATATAAATCTTACATATGTGTCAAATTCTGAAAACCTTTGCCCGTAACTCACGTCATTACTCGCTTCTGCCCCTAGTGGTATAGATTGGTGAGATATCTACACCACTAGGGGCAGAAGCGAGTAATGACTTGACTTACGGGCAAAGGTATTGGCAAACCCAACATATACGTCATCACGTGCGAATCAGAGAGGGTTCCATCTGGCACCGGTATATTCTGGTCATAATGCAGGTCGTGCAAATATTGTGGGGTTTTCACCGCCTACTTGCGTGTGAATGAGTTTAACTCAAATACTTCTGCCAATCTGATGAGTTTTAACCGTCTGCAGATCTCTGGAATCTCATAGATTCTCTTCCACCGGTTTCCTGTAAAACTTCACATCTTAAAGGTCGCCAACATCTCATATCGGGAGAAGAAGTTTACTGTGAAGATGGATGGCAGGTATTGATAATGTGGTAAATATCACTAACACAGGGGTGGGCAATCCCTGGCACCAACGCTATGTTGGGTAAGCGAGGTGATTATGCACGCCATGTAATTTCCGATTTCACACTACAATACTTAACCATACGCCCGGGATTGTGTTGTTTGTAAAGGTCAGGAAATTACACATGAAAGTGAAAAGTCATATCTTGACATGGAGGTCATCTAACTTTTTTAGACCAATTTTCCGAAAATCAGTGTCAAGTGTTTTACTTGATAAATACCAGGTGTTCCAGCGTCGTTATGATGGATCTGTGAGTTTCGACAGAGATTGGGTGGATTACAAGAACGGGTTTGGGGATCTATCAACAGAATTTTGGATGGGTTTGTATTCCAATAAAGCAATCCTTAACCAAGTACAAATGTTGCAAAACTTTGAATAATAGTTTGTTTTAGTATAAAATGTACCGCTCTTCTGGCATAAAATATACGTGCTGTATTTTTACGACGTTTCGTCTGCCATTCAGCGAGACTTCATCAGGTATTGATGTCGCAATTTCAAAGTAAACTACACTAAAACATTAAGGACCACAAAAAGAAAAAAGGACACGTTGACACCGCTTGTCAGATCACGTGACAGAGCCAAAACACGAAACACTGCGGAAGGCGCAACAGTTACAACAAATTGTTATAAACTGCCGGAAAGTAAATGAATGTAAAGCGACTCAAGAAAGAGCCGCTTGGTGTGGTCCAACTCCTTTTCCAGAACTTAGGCTTTATCGAAGGCAACTTCGTGTCAGCAAGACTGCGTTGGCCAAGCATGCGGTGACACTGCGATACGAAGTTGCCTTTGATAAAGCCCTTTCCAAGCTCTGGAAAAGGAGTTGGACCACACCAAGCGGCTCTTTCTTGAGTCGTTTCACATTCACAAAAACAGTGGATGCGTCAACGACAAAGAACAATGTGTTTACTTTCCTGCAGTTTATAACAATTTGTTGTAACTGTTTCGCCTCCCGCAGTGTTTCGTGTTTTGCCTCTGCCACGTGATCTGACAAGCGGTGTCAACGTGTCCTTTTTCCCTTTTTTTGCCCCAGAATGTTTTAGTGTAGTTTACTTTGAAATTGCGGTATCAATACCTGATGAGGTCTCGCTGAATGACAGACGAAACGTCGTAAAAATACAGCACGTATATTTTATGCCAGAAGAGCGGTACATTTTAAATTGCAATATGCCCGGCAGCAACAGGAGTTCCAGCTTTGTTTTACTGAACACATTGTTATAACTTGTACACACCCAGTTAAATATACAGGCCTACCAAGCAAAACGTTTCAAGCAAGCTACGTAACAATCCTAGTGCCAATATAACAGCATCAGTTAATCCAATTTAAATTCCAGTGTTTTCAGCAATATCATTACAAGCAACAAATGTTATCAGGTTTGGAGAAACTGCATCAAATCACCAGTGCGTCCACTAGATGTCGCCTTCGTGTTGACCTCCAGGATTTTTCCGGGAGTCAAGGTTTTGCCGAGTATAGGTAAGACTATGACGTATTTAACGTTTTCAATTTAATGCCATTGTTTCAACGATAATTTACCCGATGCTGCCAGGTCGTCATAACTAACAAAATCTTAAAATATATTAGGGAAATACCCCCCTTATTACGTCAGATTCCCAAAATTCGGGATTTAAGTTTGAAGCAACACAGAATATTCTTGCTGTGTTTCAATGCATTTACTCAGTTCGGAATAATTATGAAAACAAAAAGTTTAGATACCGCACACACATAGGGATGGTAATCAACTCGTAACGACCCCACATCACCGCTCTTGAGGTTTGCGCGATCGCTTGGTCGCGGATTGCCGGGACCGAGCTCAGTGGGGCTCGGATTGGGTCGAATGTCACCTTTTTGCGCTTAGAGAATGTGGCTGCAGAAAATTTTCTTTCCCTTGATTCCAAATCTTCTGAAGCGTAGGCATCTGGAAGACAGTTCAAGCGAAATTAACCACGGTCAAACCGTTTGACAATTGATGGCAGCAATCCAGTGAATATTAGTGCTGTGTCCCACATCGATATATGGGATCAAATGGTTATTATATTCTCCATCTAACACCCATGCATAATCCAGTGTTTGAAATTTCGATTTTCTGCCCAACATGCTCGGCCCCCAATGTTTTGAATGAGGCAACAAAAATCCCGTAATCGCGACGTGTAAGACGCTGACACAACTTGATTGTCAGTGTATAAGTTGTATAGTGTAAACACTCTGTGTTCTCTTTGCCCACCCCTGGGTTAGCTGCTGGTCGTTGCGTGGTTGATTGGATATTGTTTGGTCTCTATGCAAGAAAATGGGTGCATTGGCCTGCAGAGTTAATTCCTTAGGCCAAGTGGTTCTAACCCTGTAAGAAATTTTAGGGTTGTAGATGGATAATTAGTCGGCACCGAAATACACAAAAGTAGTCGGAAAAGAAATATAATGATCTGTATTCACTGTGTGTTGTACACTTATTGGTAATTGGTAATGCCATGCGGCAGAAAAAGTTAAAAAAGTATAACAGATATAGCGAAAATACAATAATCAAATTCTTAGTTAAAAAATGTAAATACCAGTGGGAAATAAGGATTCCGTTTACACTGGAAGTGGGAAATGAGATAAAAAAGGTTAAGAACCACTTAAAAAAGGTTGAGGAAAATCTGTTGCCCAGACGAGTTTATGCGGTCGTTGTTGCCCAACTCCTTGTGGTAAAATCTTGAGTGCCAAGTACTGACCTTTGCCAAAACGTTGCATCTTGACTGGAAAGTTAGAATTATCCGCTTTGTTCTTCAGCTACAATAAAGCCTCCTTGTAATCCTCCAGCCGTTTGTGAACTTAAAGTTGAAAAATATCTGGGTTTCCTTCTCAAAACTTCTAATCCCACTCCGTGTTTATTGCTTATTTGACAAATAATTATCCCACACAACACAACACAATGTATGACACATGTCGTTTATTACGTCATAAAGGGTTTTATGTTTAACAATCATTTCCATGAGCAACAAACCAATGTAAGCGGATTGATTTAAAACAACAAATTGTCCGTTGTTATATAAATTACTTTGCATTAAATTAAACATTATGACATTGTTGTTTTCAGTAATTTCAGCATTGGCGATGAAGGAAGTTCTTACACAATTACTATATCCGGATATTCGGGGAATATAGGAGATTCCATGATTAGGTGGATCAATCTAAACGGGATGAGATTTTCAACACGCAACAGAGACCACGATGCGTGAGTAATAATGATACAACGTGTCTGATTATATTTCTGTTTTACTAACGAAGTAAATCGAGTTGTTTAGTAAAAGATAAAATGCATTTACGCAAAAATAGTTGATTTTCGTTGACAAAGTTAACCGCCTACCCTAAATCAACAATTGTAAAAATCAATTGCTCTGAAACAGGGGGTTGCGTTAAAGTTTTAGTTAAACACAAGTTTTAACTGAGTTTAAATAAGTTGTAACACAGAGTTGTTGACAACCGACTTAATTATAATTGCAGGTCAAGTGTTAATTGTGCTGCGAATTATGGTGGAGCTTGGTGGCATCGTAATTGTTCATATGCCCACCTCAATGGTCTGTGGTCGAGAACTTCTACTCATCACAGCACTATGACTTGGAGGTATTGGAAACACTCATATGGCGGAATAATGAGTTCTAAGATGAAAGTGAAATGCGAGTAAATGTAGAGGAGGTTTAAAGTGACGAAAATTAACATTGCGTCGTTGGTTACCATGGCAACGTTGTGTTGATTTACAATTATTGACAGACATTGTAAATACTTTCACCAGTTTTGATAAAGGCTTGAAATCGTAAATGACAGGAAAGCAATTATACCGAACCGAATTTATTCCACAAATCCTTACAGTTTTTGTGTTAGTAGCGAAAACTTTGCCATTTTGCATGTTTGTTATTATCATGGTATTTGTAGGGCGTTACTCAAAACGTCTACACAAATAATAACACTGCCGTATATCTGACTCCTGATAAAAAGGCTGCTATCAAACCCAAAGTCAATCGATCAGTTTAATACATAATAAACAAGCGCACGAGGATTAACAATAACACGTTACAAACCACGCGTACAAAAAGTCTTTGTCCTATATGTCCTTTGTCCTCTGTCCCTTCGTATCTTTTTTACGCAAAAGACATGTGGCCTATATAGAAAATGCATACCGGGTTATTTGAGTTCGGATTACCACGTGACTCATTTGAAAAGGCGGCTTGTTGCTGGAAGTGTCAACGAACGAATAGCACGTTCGCCGTAAATGAGTTAAACTTGGTTTACAGCGTGATTATTATCCGACGTTATTGAAAAAACGGTTGATGCCAGAAAAACACAACATAATAATTGCAAATATGACGTCGACACTACTTATTGTTACATTTTGTGCGTTTCGGATGTCACTTCTTCCATAGAATTATGTCAACGTGTCAATTAGATATTGACAACATATTCCGTTTTATCATTCCTTGTATATCATGTCGTTGTTGTAATATCGCATGCAACCGTTTCCATGCTATATGTTGATAATCCATGTAAATATAAACATTGATCCATCAGATTTGACAGTTGATTTCTGATTCGAGGATGTCAGTAAATTTGATTCAGTTCAGTTTGGCTTTCTCTGATAAACCCCAAAAATGCATTCACGCCAATTTACCGCAAATATTGTAGGAATGTGTGTTGTTTGATTGTTTGAATGGCATGTTCAACTGCGATATGCGTTTCCCTGACTCCCGACTCCTCTTCGTAACTAACCAAACTTGTGTTCGTTTGTTTTATTCACCAAAGACGAAAGATATATGTGCAGAATACAACTGAGCCCCAGAGTAGAATATACAGACGGTGATTCTGCGTTAAAGGCGAACCAAAATGTAGAATGGAATGGTGAAACTACACTAGGCAGAAGCCCAGCGCAGAGTGAATTCGGGCCACAGAAACCACAGATTTAAAGACAATTCATATTAACCAGTTATGCGGCTTGCGTGAGAACCGCGATACATAATTACATGTTACGAGCGATTCTCCTGTGTCGTTCCAGAAAATGGGAGTTACACTTCCTGGTACGAACTGCTAAGTCACTCTCATTACGTCACGGCATAAACGTTACACTCGTCTTACCCCAAAAAGTGTTTTACAGAATAGGCAAAAGAACAACGATATAAGAGAGAAGAAGAGAAAAAGAAGAAAAATGGTATTTTAGCTTTGTCAAAGTTCATGTCACAAAATTATGGCCAAACAACAAAACCATGCGTAAAATATGTCAATCAGCAGTAACGTGCTTCATCAAGCCAAAACAAAACTAGAGCAAGGATTTTTCCTATTGGGGCTTCAGACATATAAAGAGTGGGGAGACAGGCTTGAATCGGCGACCTTGCTTAATTTCGCGCCATGTAGTATAAAGGCTTCAGGCCCCGTGCTGACTTTGTAATGCAGACACGTTAAGGGTTGAATCAACATTTCACATTTAACAGACGTCAATTACACAAGGAAAATATCAACTAACGTTTCGGTGACAAGGAGACTTAACAAAGTTTAAAAACCCTTTTACAGAAAGTGAACATAAGGGGGTTAGTATTACGTAACCACTAAGATTTGTAGCTAAGATTTCTTGAAATATCCTTCATGTTTGCAATGACAGGTAAAAATTCAGTTCATTGCCTTTAATAATCCATGAGTGTTGAATAGCGAAATTGTATAGTCCAACAGCATTCCATAGGTTTGACTGTGAAGGTCTTGAAATGAAATCCACCTTCCCTCGCGCAACAGACTTTGTCGGGTTTCATTCTTGCCTGTTGGCATCGGTCCAACACAGTGTGATGGTCCGCCGGAATTGACAGTGCGATTTCCCGCAGCGACACGCCAACGCCCGCCGACCGCCCTGGCCAAAACAACGAGACGGAAATTGTGCAGGGGGAAACGAACATTCACGGAAAATATCCAACGTTGTAAGTGGGGAACGATGAAATCCGTGCGTACGCGAATTGAATCTCCTCTTAGCTCGATTAAAGCGCAGGGCTGGAGTTGACGAATCCTCAGGAAAACACTCGTGAATGGAAAGAACCGACGATGAATCCAAGAGAAATGGCGAATAGGCAACCGATCCAATTAGGAAACAGAGGAACCTTGAAAATCTCAGCAAGTTTTGAAAGATTTTTGCACGTTAATTTGCAACTGTGCACAATCCCAAGACAGCGAAACGAACGCTGGGATTTTTGCTTGAATATTGATTGATAAATATTCAATCAGAAGGCAATTTTGTTGAAAGATTATCGATAGATTCCTCGTGACAGTTAGATGATGAAAGAATTACGACCAAAAGTACAACTGGTTTGGTACTCACGGTCAAGATTTGTCGTTCGTCTTGGAAGAATTTTCTTCACTCTTCTTTGAAGCTTGGTGTTCGGGAAACTTCGCAGTCGAGGGTCACCAAAAATGTAGTTCGTTCGTCTTGGAAGATTTTATTCACCAAAGACGAAAGATATATGTGCAGAATACAACTGAGCCCCAGAGTAGAATATACAGACGGTGATTCTACGCTAAAGGCGAACCAAAATGTAGAATGGAATGGTGAAACTACACTAGGCAGAAGCCCAGCGCAGAGTGAATTCGGCATAAACGTTACAATATTTGCAGAAATGCGCGGATATCGCGGCGCCATTTCACCGACTTATGGGAAAGGTTTAATGTGAGGGTAAATTGTGTAACAAGGTTTCTTGTCAACACACAGATCCTCATTGCAGCCCAAATGATGACGTCACGGCCGTGGGCCTTCGAGTGGCGTCTGTCACGTGTTTTATTTGTGTTGTTGTTTTTGTCTGTTCAGTTACCTTCCTACCTCTGCGCACACCTTGCTGCAACTCATTCTTACTTGGCACTGATGATGAACACAGTGGTGTTTGAAACGTTTGCTTCGGCATGAGTAGCATACTAGCTTTGGCTTTCCTTTATAAATCATTTTCTTGTCACCCCCAAGGTTAGACCTTATACACTCTTGTGTAATAACCAAACTTAACACAGCAGTTTGTGGAGGACACAGACGCGTCTGATGCGTCTGCCGGTTGCATTCCATGGCAGAATGTAAATGGCATGGAGAGAGTGAAGTTTTGTAGAATTGATTCCTGAACTCGAAATGAATTACTCGATAAATAGAATTTGCAGCCACCAAAAACCAAGGTCATGACGTCAGTTTCAGGCCATGTTAAAAACCAGAATTTTCCGACAAGATCTCAAAATACGAATTTCTTTTCGATCCCAATTCAGGGTTTGTTTCTTTTTCAAAACCGAGCGACAGTGAAACAATATCAGTAATTGGAACGTAACAATAAGCAATTGTGACATCACAGGCCTCAACTGGCTTGCCGCAGACATACAAGGAACTGTGTTTATAAAACAACCAAATCGAAGAAGCAATAAATTGATGCAAATGTACAATAAATAATATTAGACAGATAACAATGTTAAAAGATAGGCAGTCTAAGGATAAAAGGGTTAACAACAATCGGTACAAAAGCGGTTGGAATATTTCATGTTACGTGGTGACGTCGTCGTGTTGATGACGCTATTTATATGTTAAAATTAAGCAGACACACATGTTTTGGGTGTGGGTCATGATTGGGGCGAAATAATTGTGAAATAATATTGAAATTACAAATCACAAGTTAAAATGCCATGAGTGGGACTGACAACTTTATCACTGGTTGTGATTTCTATGGTTATGGAATTTGGTTTCCCGAAAACAAAATAGACAGAAAAGATCACCAAGTGCTTCAGGACAAGAAAGAATATGACTAGCGAAAAAAACATGTGAAAGTGGCAAAACAAATGAAAATCGTCACTGCAAGGTTTAAACACTGGAGCGGAGTATTGAGAGTGGGTGTAAGCGTATATGCCGAAACTATAAGATACATGATCCTGTAAATAAACCTTATTGGGACGTGAAAGACTTGGAACAACTCGCGAGCTCGTTCGGGTACAACGACACCCTGGTTAACTCTGTGGATCCTCCCAACCGACGAAAGTTTTTGCTGAGTAATGTCACAAAAACATGCATCGGCGAAGGTAATATTGTGTGGTAATGTGGAAGCCATTGATATAGATTGCTGTGGTCCATATGGTGATCCTGTGGAAAACCCCTGATCTTAACATTCAAGTTTGTGGCTAGAACGACAAATGCTAAAGTTTCGTTAAAATCTGAACGCAATAAAAGTGCTCGGTGTCAACTTTCAATGCTTTCGGCGGAAGAGGGCGGTGACGTAAGCTCGCATGAGTTTCACAATCTCATTAACTTGTTCTGCGGTGAAGGAAATGTCCCCTCTTGACTCGGTCTGAAGTCTGAAAACATTCGCAGATCCCGCTCCGAAAGACTGGATCCTGAGAGGAAGACACAATAACATGTTCAACTCAAGGAATGTAGCTGCAAAATCTTGTTTAATTGTTTGGAACAGTGGTTCTGAGACTTTTCAAACGTCAGAGCCGAATTCGAAACCGGCCGCAGCAAACCCGAGACTCTATTTGAAAACTTTATTTGTAAGTGGGCATTTGACCGAATCAAACATTTGGGCCGTAGTTCACCAACAATTTTGTTTTCTGACGCCAAATAAACTGCAGGGAAATATGGACTCCACGTTACCCCACTACTATGGTAAGCGCCACAAGAAGGGTAGTTCAGTCAATTTACAATTTGCACTACTATGGTAATGGTAAGTTTTTGTTTCATAAAATAAACTGCATTATATTCATAAGACCGATAAGCAGAAATGTTGAGAGCCAATAACTCCAACAAGTTTCGTGTCTTCCCGCGTTGAAAACGAACCATTGTGTTCGACCAAACTTACTTTTCATATGAGATATGATCCAGGGACTGTGAGTGACCTCGTTTGAACACAGTTGCTCCCTGCGCCGATATCGCCAGAGTGAGAAGGGTTTGACCGAACTGCGCGTCGTGATTTTCAACTTTAAACAAGTAGGATCCGTATCCGGGCCACCGACGTGCAAGGTTAACATATTCAGCCTGAAACAAATTGTTGAGATAAAATGAATTAGACGGAATGAAGAGAACGCGAAATATGCTGAACACAAAAATTATGCGAATAATATTTAAACATCAAGCACCCAAATACAATGCCAATAAACATCAACCACGGGCAGAGATGTCCCGACATCCAATAACACAAAACTCCAGTCTTATTGTTTAGTGAGATTATTGTGATACTGACCACGGCGTCTTCTTGCGGCATTCCTCTCAATCTCCTCCATCTATCCAGGACGTTGGATTTGACATCCTGCAGTTCCTCCAGGAAGAGAGTCCTCTTCATCTCACCGCTCTCACCTTCCTCCTTCACCTTCTTCATCCCTCTCTTCCGGAATGTGTTGAAAAGACTCGACCCCTGAAAGAATTAAAATCTGCCGAAACTCTTCGTTGCCAAAAAATATTTGTTCAATTTTAACGTTTCGGCCTCAATTAGCTTCGTCCACAAATTAAAATTCTTTGTTGTTTTACTAACTATCAATATACGAGCTGATTTAAAGAATAACGATTAGTTGTGGAATACGATTCATGCGCGGTTGATGCCAACGTCCAAATATAACTCAATTTTGTTTTGAACAAAAACGACTTGAACGCGTGTGAACAATAAATATGCGGAATAAAATGGCATGGACAACGATTAAACCACAAGTTTATCGAGTCAGGCCCCCATGGGAACGGATAACTAGCATGGGATGAAAGGATGTGTTCGAAGGGGGGCAGATCTACGTGGCGAGTTTGGAATTTTACGTAATTTATGAGAACGTCTTAATTACCGAAAAAATCAAATTGAGACCGAACAAAAACCTTTACCCACAGAACGTTTCTTGGCTGGCATTGAGTTTGCATTTAATTCATTCGAGAAAGAATCGGTTCGTTTGAAGTAGAAGTCTTCGTTTTCGTTTGTGATCTCGTAAGCGGCCATCAACTTGTTGATTGGATAATATTTGCCAATGTCAGCACTGGAAAATGAAATCCATGTTTTATATTCGCAAAAGAAGTCTTGAAAATCCATTGGCAGTTTTATATTTTTATGCTTTTTGTTGGTTAAACGGAACGAAGCAATGAAGATAAAGTTTCGGCTCCACTTAAATAAACTTACTCAATATTGATTTGATGGTAATTTCCTTCAGCGAATTGCAACCTTAAAGCTGCGATATCTTTCAATACGTCATCAGATAGAGGGTAAAGTCCCTGTATCACTTGTTCGTGGACCTGCAACATTAGGGAAGTTCTGAGTTAATGTTTTCAAGAAAGCTAGAGGTTGTATGAAATTTATTTTCTGCATTGGAAACTTCTGCGTTCAGAAAATACGAAATTTTTTCGCCAAAGTTATTTGAGTTGAGAAGGAACCCAGACGATTTAAGGTGTCCAGTAGCTCATGTAAGGAATTCTACGGCTCCGTGAAATCCGCGTTGGATGCCAGGTTACCATGACGACAGAATCAACCGAAGCAAGTTTTCAATCAAAAAAACTAAAATCACTGAATGGAAACAGAGAAACTCCCGACTCACGTCTTCGTAAACGAAGTGATATTCGATTGAGTCTTCCCGTGCATCAATCGGATCGAACACACAGTAAAGTTTGAAGTAGAATACCCATTCCGAATCCTTACCGCCACTGTCCGGATTCGTTTGTGATTCCGAGTTTGTTCTGTTTAAATTCGAATGTTTCGCGTTACATGAGAAAGGGTTAAATTACATGATGCGAAAATCTACTTTTGTACGATAATATTTTTATTTTCTTCTTTGAGCTGTGTGACCAATTGCTTGCAACGAATTTGTAACTAGACTTCTCAAATCAAGCAAAAAAGTTCGAACGGCAACTTACTGTTCGAACTTTGCAACGATATCAGCGAGGAAAGTGTTTGGTTCAATCGCTCTGTCAACATCGCCCTTGTGTTCGAATAATGCGAACGTGTTCTTATTCCCTTCCACGTTCATTCCATGCTGGAGTTTCTGGACAACCTGAACACCAAAGTTGGACGTAAACTGTCTAAAGTAACTCCTCTAATTTAAAGTAAAAATATTTTGTAACTAAAACAACGAAACGCTTCTGAACACATAAAAATGCAGAACATAATTTAATAACAAATATTGAAAAAGAAGCATGTTTGCCACCAACCAACAAAACCAGTTCATTAGAAGAAAATACAATTCAAAATTATACAAGAAATACTTCCGAGCGTTCGACATTACAATTTGCAGCAATGCTCTACTTGCCTTTCCAGCAGTGGTGAAAGAGTTAATGTAGATTTCGCATGTTGCGCCACCATAGCAGTTAATCACAGTGACCAGGTCCCTCATCTCCAGCACAGCACAAATCTCAGCAATGGAAGAAACCATCTCACGTCGACGTGACGTCTGCTGACTCAGCGCATTTTCACCGAACTCAGCATAAGCTCCACCAAGAGTACCAGGAAATCGCTCTTGTACCCTGATAACGGATGTTAATAAACAAACGGTGAAAAGGATCCCCGAATAATCATTACTGTACAGATTCCCAGGTATCTTATGGCACATTTGTGTGCAGTCAACAGCGCGAGGTAAGATAACCCGACCCGCTGTAATGCAAAACTACTGCTTAGTAGCAAGTGCTTCTCAAAGTGGCGCACGCCCCACCAGTTTGGCCCGGCAAAATCGTCAGTGGGCGTGAAAGCTTAAGACATTTGTTGGCTTATCTCTCATTAAACGAGCATTTTCTTTCAAATTTACTGGGAATACAAAGCATTGAGGCAAGCAATAAATTCTGGTTTACCAACAAAAGTGGGATTAGAGATGTTTTAGAATTAGCGCTCAGACCAGATATTCACAAAATTTTCGTCTGCGAAACCTAAAACGATTGTTTAACTTAACCAAGAACCCCAAAAATTTAGTAAACCTTTTGTGTTAAGGGTTCCGCGAACTCTACATTGGACAACCAAGTTATTTACACACTTTGGTGACGTCATACCTCTTTAGATGCAGCTTCAGGTAAGACAGCACGGGACGTGATGGGTGGTACGCGCAACACATACAAGCTATGAGATGCCAGTAATGCGGACATGACGTCACATGAAGCTGGTCACACATTTGCTCGTCTGTGGTGAGTTGGAGGGTGTAGATGGCGGTTTGTTTGATTAATTGGAGGTAAAGCTCGTCCTGGAATAGCTTGGAGCCGTGGCACACTCGCATGATCGCCTGGAACGAACAGATAGATGGTTTGTTGGCTGCACGGTGTCGCAATGCTTTTTGATTGTGTGTTTTCAATGCTTATTGACTTCAAGTAAAACTTTGATATAAATTGTGATATGTGAACATCATTCCCCACTCATTGCAAAGGAAGATCCACAATTACCTGACAAACGTCATAACATGTGCAAATATATAGGGGAAAAAAACAGTTACAGGCGGGAATTCGAGAAATATTAAAAAGCAAAATTTAAAAACGATTTTTTCATTTTTTTAACCTGGAGTGATTTCGCTTCCTCCTCAATGTTCTGGAAAGTCCGTTCTTCCATTTGAAGGAGGACGTTAAAAATCCTCACAGCCTCGTCCCTCAACGTGTAGTGGTCGTCACGAGAGGGCACCTGTGAGCGAACAACGGTTGATTATGATTTCTATGCCTTTTTTTCAAGGTAGCGAAACCAATACTTCTTTAATTTTTTTGGAATAATCAACTTTTGTTAGCAACACACCAATATGAGCAATGTTACGTCACAGATAGTTCGGGTAAGATGATGTTGAGTTTGCGTTAGCATTGGATTCTGGGACGGTTAGTTGTAATAATTGCTGGGTCACCTGTTCGTATGGAAGGGATAGCAAAGGGGATCTTAAAGGTTCGCTTGATTGCCTGAAGATTGGGTTCCTTTTGTAGATTAAGTCGATCTCCTTTTCATTGTCATCTGAACGCTGTTGCAACATACACAAATTTTTGGTCATATTTTCATACACTATGGTCAACATGCTAAATATAAGTGAAATAATGAAATGTTTTGGGCAGAGTCGTTTTGTTAACAACATTGTAATAATATTTCCTGATGTGTTTTTTAAGCAGGTAATTTCAATGCAATAAGCTTTTCGCCTGGCTACCTAAGTGGCAAGATATTCACCAGACACATTACCGACATATTAGATCGAAGCAGTTGCCCTGTAAGCAGATTACTCCAAGCAAAAAGCTCAGTTTTAATTCTACACTTCTGTACCTTGATCTTGTCCATTAGGATCTTTGTTTTGGTGATAATCAGAGGTTGTCCATCTATCATAGCCTGGATCTCACTGCTCCAGATGTTCGCGTCCTCCTCTACCTCCGTGCTGAGTCGGAGGGTGTGTTTCCTCCCGTACACCACAATCTCCCACAAACCTGTCTGCGTCTGTAGTGAAATAGAGGTGGCGTAACTTCTAGTATAGAAAGTGTGGATCGAAACTACAGCTGACGGTCAATGTTCAGTAATATTACACAAAAAATTACATGCTTAAAGGAATCAACGTATATTTCCCTTGTGTTATACCAGACTGATCCTGTTTAAACAAGTGCTTTTTGTGTAGGCAACATACATATTATTAAACTTTATTACATTCGTTTTATGATTTTAAGTGTTACATGTTTTACATGGTAAGACGGAATCGTCCAACTATACAGGATCTCACAGCGAGGTTCGATTAACAAGTGTTCATCTCTAGTAAACCCACGAAAGCCCACTTTTACTCCTACATACACCAGGGACTTACAAAGACGTTCTCGTCCGGTGAGGTGACAACACAGAGACTGTTGAGTCCCATCGACCCGATCTTCTGGGCATCGCGGTTGCTGTTCTTGAAATATTCGATCGCGTTTGGTTTCACAACGAACCCCTGAATAATGGCGGGAAAACAAGAAACACACATGTTGTGTAGTAGATTTGTATAAAATACAGTCATTGTTTACATTAAATAACAAAAAAATGTAAATACAATACTTTGCTTTATAGAGATGGAAGTTCAATGCTGTTTCAAATCAGCAGTTGAGTTATGGCTCTGATCTTACTTACATCATTTTCACGAAGTAGTATTGTCCCATTGTTTGTCCAAATATACTTAAAGGCTTGTCTTTTTTTGTGCTGCAAGCAAGTGTTGAATAATTTTCGGTTTTGTCTTGTCAAACTTTCTGTCATGAAAACATTTTGCAGGTTGAAAGTTGTTTCTTTGGAGTTAGGGAAATGCAGATTTGATTTGTTAAAAATATTTAATTCTTGATTTTCCTTAAGATAAACTTTCAGTTATCGGTGGGGATTATTTTGATGAGCTGCTTGTTGTTCTCACAGGTATTCTGTTTGAGATGCTATATCAGTTTTTTGAATCAATACTCCCATGTGTTTGGCAATTGCAATTTGGTCGGTGCATTCTTCTTTAGTTTGTGTTACTCAAAATATTTGTTTGTAAAAAAAACAGAAAACAACAACAGTTGAACTGAAAGAAAAAGTATTAAAATTGCGAACATACATATTTCAATGCATTCTCTCCTGCTATATTGTTCAAGGATATTTACTTCACTTTTGCTTCTTCAACATCTGTTTGCAATTTTAATACTTTTTCTTTCAGTTCAACTGTTGTTGTTTTCTGTTTCTTTTACAAACAAATATTTTTAGCCAAAATTTTCCTATTCCAACCTTATTGAAATAGACCTGGGGACACTGTGGATGGTTTTGTCTTGTAGGGGTCTCATAAGTGCAGTTGGTGACTGTGGCCCTGGACTAGCTCGCAAACTAGCCAGAAACAGATATTTCCAACGTAAGTCAGTTGGGTACCCGTAACTGGGCATCAAACAATAGAGACGAACCACTGTGGAGCGCATTATGCCCAAACAACTGCTTAGTATCCAACTGTATCAAATCATATGGTTTGTTATGGCTCATATGCATTTTTCATTACAATCAATTTTGTTTTGAACGAATTTGTACACAGTTTTGACTTCATGTATGGAGTTTAGGTCGGCATAAACTCAACGTGATAATAAACAGTTCAAATTAAAAACCTGCATTTTGCGGCTGTTCAGCAATTCATGATATCACGTTTATAAACACCGCTGGTTCTCATGTTTAGAAATGTTCACGACAGGTTTTTGTGATGAAACCTGTATGAGACAAACAATAAAAGTCAAACAAAAATTATATAAAAAAAAACAAAATGTTACATTATAAGATTAATGTAGCAGTTAAAATCTGGAGCTAAACAAGAATTTAACTCGACCACAAAAAGTGGAAAAACTCACTAAAGTCCGACGAAATGGTGGCAATACAGATGTCCATGTGAGTATTGTGGATGTCAACTGATTGAACTTAGTTTACATGAAAACATTTTGTTGCCACTTTTACAAACAACCTCATCCACATCAATTGTAAAAAGTTCAGGGTTCTCCAATTCTATTTTGTTCCAATTTGATGAAAGTTTTGAAAATAATTTGGATTCTTCTGTGAATTGGTCGAGATACCAAGCAACACTCATGTGATAGGATGGGTTTGTGTAGTAAGGCTTGCAATGAAAATCCATGAATGCTTTATCCACGATCTGAACGACTTTATTCAGTTGTTGAATTGCAGGTTGCGCTGAAATCTGGAATTGTTTGCAAACAATAACAAACAATCTGATACCAAATCAAGACAAGAAATGCTGTCAAAAAAGTTTCACCCTTACCTTAAACCCACAAAATGATCTTGTTTTTTCATCGTTCACATAAATATTCAAATCATCAGATGATAATGTGATTGAAAATCTTCGAAACCTTTTTAAATTTTGTCTGAGACTTTCCACTAAAGGGTCTATGCAGTGGTGAGGTATGACATTAGTCCTTGAAATACTCACATGGAAATCATCCACAAGATGCCATGTCGATTCTATAAATTAATTCCCAAACATTTAAAACTGTACACAATAATTTAAGCAGATAATTTAATACTGTAGCGAGGTGTTTATTCGAGGTACAAACTAATGGAATGACACAATGGGCGAATAAACCACGAGGGACGAGAGTAAAAGAAAAAAGGCAATTTGTCCGGTTCGCTGTAGGAGCGCAAACGTAGTTAGAGAGGCCGCTACATGACCCCCCTCCAGAAACGGACATATATCAACACTGAAAACGAAGTGGAATACGAATGTTGCCACGCGTGCGCGTGTGTCTGCCTGAATGTGAAAAGTTGGGCTGGTGCTCCGGTGGGCCCAGTGATGTATGCGAGGGTTCAGGTGGAACCAGAAAAGGCGGAGTCGAAGTGTGCGAAACCGGCTCGGACAGCCCCGGGTCGGATGGCGGTGGGTGGTGCGTTGATGTCGGGGGTCGACCGCGGCGAGGAGGCACAGCCACCTGTACCGGTTGTGTGAGGTCGACATGTGCAGGCTTCACACGGTCGATGGAAACGACCTGATTGTGTCCACCAATGGCAAACGTAAAAGTCTTGCTATTGCGATCAAGGACGCGATATGGGCCATCGTATGGCGGCGTAAGCGGGGGTCGGTGTCCATCTTTGCGTACAAAAACGTACGGGGTCGTGCTTAACGCTTGTGGGAGCATTGTGCGAACGGAACCATGGCGTGACATCGATGTCGGCACCAGTTGACGCACTGTGTCCCTCAACGATGGAATGACATCTTGAGGGGTAGGAAAGGATTGGCCGAAACGGAAGAAATCGCCGGGTACCGTTATGGTAGAACCGTAAACAAGTTCGGCCGATGATGCCTGCAGGTCTTCTTTGGGAGCAGTCCGGATGCCAAGCATAACCCACGGGAGCTGGTCTACCCAGTTGGGGCCTGCTAGCCGTGCCATTAGGGCGCTCTTCATATGCCGATGAAATCGCTCCACAAGGCCATTAGCCTGAGGGTGAAACGCAGTTGTTCGGTGTAGTTGGATTCCCAGAAGTTGGGTGAAAACCGTCCATAACTCCGAGGTAAACTGGGGGCCGCGATCCGATGTGAGGTCGGAAGGAATCCCGAAACGAGAAACCCAATGGAACGCGAAGGCCCGTGCACACGTCAGGGTGGTTGCATCTGGCATAGGAATTGCTTCCGGCCATCTGGTAAAACGGTCAACAATGGTAAAAAGGTACCTGTTTCCCTGTGAAGGTGCGAGAGGACCGACGATATCGACGTTGATCTGTTGAAAACGTGCACGACAGGGTGGGTAGTTCGCCAGAGGCGCACGAGTGTGGCGCTGGACTTTTGCCCTTTGACAGTGGATGCACTGTCTCGCCCAAAGGGTGACCTGGCGGCGTAAGCCGTGCCAAACAAACTTGGATGCGACAAGTTTGCGTGTAGACCGTATCGACGGATGCGATAGACCATGTATTATGTCAAAAATTTTGCGTTGCCATGATGTTGGAACAACTGGACGGGGTGAGCCGGACGAGACGTCACAGAGGATGGTGGTCCCGGATTGATCGAGCTGTATGTCCTCTAGTTTAAGGTTAGTGACAGCAGTGCGATACGCTTGAACTTCGGGAGAGGACTGAGCGGCTGCCAATGACGAATAATCCAAATCCAGAGGTAGTCGAACAGCATCAATGGAACCGCGCGAGAGTGCGTCGGCAACGTGGTTTTGCTTGCCTGCGATGTGTCGCACGTCTGTGGTAAACTCTGAAATCGCGGTTAAATGACATTGTTGGCGCGATGACCATGGAGCTGACACTTTAGTAAAAGCAAAAGTCAAAGGTTTGTGATCCGTGTAAGCGGTAAACACGCGACCTTCCAGAAAATATCGAAAGTGACGAATGGCAAGGTGCAAGGCGAGTAGTTCTCTGTCAAAGGCACTGTATTTCTGCCCCAGGAATAAAACGATGGTAAAAGTTTACCATACCTGCGAATTCTGGGAGTCCTTTGATAGTAGTAGGGCGAGGGAAATTCTGAATGGCTTCAACCTTGTTGGGAAGAGGTCGTGCACCGTTGGTGTCAACCCGATGTCCCAGAAAATCAATTTTGGATACTCCAAACTGGCATTTGCCGAGGTTAATGACGAGGCCATGATCTGAAAGCTGCTTAAAAAGGCGTTTTAAATGGTCGTAGTGCTCAGAGAGGGACTTGCTTGCGACGAGTATGTCATCTAGGTAGACGAACACAAAATCCAAGGATTGACATACCGTGTCCATAAGTCGCTGGAAGGCTTGTGCCGCGTTTTTCAAACCAAAGGGCATGCGAAGAAATTCGAAAAGGCCAAAAGGCGTGATAACCGCCGTTTTCGCAATATCTTCCGGTGCCACAGGAACTTGGTGATAGCCGCGAACAAGGTCAATTTTGGAGAAAACTCGACATCCGGCCAAACGAGCCGAAAAATCTTGGATGTGGGGGATAGCGTAACGATCAGGCTGGGTAGCAGCGTTAAGACGGCGGTAATCGCCGCATGGGCGCCACCCACCGGACGACTTTGGTACCATGTGCAGGGGCGAAGCCCATGGACTGGATGAGCGTCTAATAATTCCCAGTTGTAGCATGTTGTGAAATTCCTTCTTAGCGCGGGCGAGCTTTTCGGGAGGAAGTCGTCGAGCGCGAGAGTGCACGGGTGGTCCGCTGGTGGGGATGAAATGCTGAACTCCATGCTTAGGAAGCGACTGCGAGAAATGGGGAGAAGCTATCCCTGGAAATTCAGCCAACATTCGAGCATAGACCGATGTGCCTGCGGAAATGGCGTTAAGGTTGGGAGCCGATTGCGCTGCTTTGCCCAGTTTACTGCTGGAGAAGGTTTCGGCGTTGATTAGGCGTCGGTGCTTGAGGTCAACCAGAAGGGAATTTGCCCGCAGGAAATCAGCGCCGAGTAACGGCCGGGAAACTTCGGCCAGAACAAATTTCCATTGAAATTTGCCGGGAGGAAAATTCATGGTGACTAGACGTGAACCGTACGTCCGGATGTGAGTACCATTAGCAGCGACTAGAGCCTTTTCAGGAGGATTGGTGCGGCGCTCTAGTCCCGTGGGAGGTGTGACGCTTATCTCGGCGCAGGTGTCAACAAGAAAATTACGACCCGCTGAGCTATCCCACACAAAGAAAAGACTACTAACTGCGCCGGCCATCGTAGCAACTAATGATGGCCGGCCTCGTCGTTTCCCTGCAGTGCACAAGGGGGGCGGCACTTTATCGCATCTTTGCCGAAACGACGATGATAAAAACAAAGCGACTTCGGATCGGGCATTATCTGTGGCAAACCTGATGAAGACTTGGAAGGTTTGCTGCGACGCACGCTGGAAAGTGCGAAATCCGTAGACGGCTGACTTCCTGTCCATATCGCATCAGCTTTGCGTGCTAAGAGTCGCGAATCACGAAACTCCTCTCCTAGCAGTCGTGTCCGTACATATTCTGGCAAGCGCTCCAAGAACAGTTCTTGAAAAACAAAGCATTCCTTGTCATCACCAAGCAAAGCCAGCATGTCATCCATTGAAGCGGATGGCATTCTATCGCCCAAAGGGGGCATGTGCAGTAGCTGCCTGGCCCTCTGCGAACGCGTAAGACCAAAGGTGTCAATCAATCGTGCTTTAATTGACTCGTACTTGTCATCATTGGGCGGATTGTCCAGCAGGTTGAGTAGACGCTTTGCTGTGTCCTGATGTAAGGCCGAAACGACATAATAGTACTTCGTCTGATCGCCTGTAATGTTTTTCAGAGCGAACTGCGCCTCGGCTTGCCGAAACCAAACTCGTGGCTGAGCTGTCCAAAACAAAGGTAGCTTGATGGCTACAGCGTTCTCTGAGTTTGCGGTTTCATTCATAATGCAAAAAAACGTTTTTGCACGCTCGGGGTCACCAAATGTAGCGAGGTGTTTATTCGAGGTACAAACTAATGGAATGACACAATGGGCGAATAAACCACGAGGGACGAGAGTAAAAGAAAAAAGGCAATTTGTCCGGTTCGCTGTAGGAGCGCAAACGTAGTTAGAGAGGCCGCTACAATACCCTTTTTCTCTGCTTTCGAGTGTTTTTTCAATGTTGAATTTAAATTCATCCAAACTTTTTTTAGGGTAAGGTATGTAAACATACGTTGCCCAATTCCCGCGCTCATGGGGAAACGACCGGATTCGACCTCGGTGTTCCTGGGGTTTCAACGACTTGGTGTCTCCAAACAATGAAGAAATAGCATGCGGTAAAGGCAAATTTACTTTGGTGCCAGCTCGATCTACTTGCGTAAATTGCTCGTCGTTATCGCTAAAATCAAAATCACTGCCGTAAGCGTCGCAAAGCGAAGCCAAGGCACCGTCGTCATTTCGGCGAAACAAAAAAAAATTCAAGAAAATTAATTTACGCATCAGTAAACACAGCTTAAATCAAATTTCTATGAAATTATAACATGTTTCATACGTGATTCAGAAATGTGACCAACTTATCATCTGCAAAAAAAAACAATACAATCCGAAGAAAAGCACAACAAATTGACAAAATAACGAAAATTTTTACAAACGAAAGCAACATGGACCAGATCTATACCAATTTTACATACAAAAAGCAACTGTTAATGTAAGCCAAAAATCAATCACTTTCCGGGGCATAGAACTTCCTATAATTTTGCACAGGGTTTGCCTAGAGCAGTGTTTCTCAAACTTTTTCCAATCACGTACCGCTCTTATGTTTTTTATTGCACTGCGTACCACCGTATTACTAGGCCTATACCATAACTGTTATGACATACCACCAATGAATAACAATTTAGCCAATATCACCAGTTGATTGGATTTCTTTATTGTGCATTTGTGACGCAATGGTATCCACGTGAAATTGTTGCACAGTTGAATACACGATGTCAGAATTACTTCAACAGTGCAACAATTTCACGTTGATACTATTGCGTCACAAATACACAATAAAGAAAACCGACAACATGTATTTGCAGCGGTTTTGGCTTCTGCAAAGTGCGGCAAATTGTATAGAGTAGACTAAATCGCGTACCACTTGAAAAGCTCTTGCGTACCACTAGTGGTACGCGTACCACAGTTTGAGAACCACTGGCCTAGAGCATGCAGGTGAAGGTGATATAAGTTAAAATACCAACCGGCTCCACAATTTTCAGCGAAATGGACTCAAACAAAGGTCATTGTGTGTGACGGCATACAGGCTGCTTGTGAGCGCAATGGCGGCAGAGACATTTTGACAAAAAGCGAAAATTCAAACACTTTCCGGGCCATAGGATTTCCTATAATTTTGCACAGGGTTTGCCTAGAGCATGCAGGTGAAGGTGATATAAGTTAAAATACCAACCGGCTCCACAATTCCCAGCGAAATGGACTCAAACAAAGGTCATTGTGTGTGACGGCATAGAGGCTGCTTGTGAGCGCAATGGAGGCAGAGACATTTTGACAAAAAGCGAAAATTCAAACACTTTCCGGGCCATAGGATTTCCTATAATTTTGCACAGGGCTTGCCTAGAGCATGCAGGTGAAGGTGATGTAAGTTAAAATACCAACCGGCTCCACAATTCCCAGCGAAATGGACTCAAACAAAGGTCATTGTGTGTGAAGGCATACAGGCTGCTTGTGAGCGCAATGGCGGCAGAGACATCTTGACAAAAAGCGAAAATTCAAACACTTTCCGGGCCATAGGATTTCCTATAATTTTGCACAGGGCTTGCCTAGAGCATGCAGGTGAAGGTGATATAAGTTAAAATACCAACCGGCTCCACAATTCCCAGCGAAATGGACTCAAACAAAGGTCATTGTGTGTGACGGCATAGAGGCCGCTTGTGAGCGCAATGGCGGCAGAGACATCTTGACAAAAAGCGAAAATTCAAACACTTTCCGGGCCATAGGATTTCCTATAATTTTGCACAGGGCTTGCCTAGAGCATGCAGGTGAAGGTGATATAAGTTAAAATACCAACCGGCTCCACAATTCCCAGAGAAATACTTGGACTTTTATGGACGTAAACAATTCACAAAAACACTTGGCTTTAATTTTCTGTGCTCTTGCAATTTATGGGAGGGAGTTGAAATTAACAAGCGATTAAAAAAGCTGTTCCAGTTTTGTTAGGCTAATGAAAAAGAAATTAAGAAGTCGTTGGCTCCACGCCGCGGTTCCACCTCCTTAACCACACCACGAAACGAGGAAATCAATTTTTTTGGAGCTGTTCAAGCTCTAGTTAAATGTTTGCATGAATATCCAAGGACGTCAAGGCTGCCAAACAAGGCCGTTAAGGAGGTTTTGAAATGTTGTAAACTTGGTTTGAGCGAAAAAAACAGGTTAAAAGTAAAAAAGTTTTGGGCTTCAAACAGTGAATTTCGCAAAAAAGTTCAAACGGGTTTCAAAAAAACGCATCACTTGGAAATATCCCAAAATTTGTCACCAGCTAGTACGCCTGCACCTGATGAAACTTTATTCTGTGTTTGCAATATGCCCTACGATGGTACATTAATGGTGGAGTGTGAAACGTGTCTGCAGTGGTTTCATCCCAAATGCGTGTTTGACAAATCGTCTGTCGCAGTAACTTTAACGAAAGACCAGTGGAAGTGCTCGAATTTGGTATGTTCTGGCGTTCATCTTGAATCTCAATCTTGCTTTGCACATAGAACACAACAGTGTGAAGTTTCACTAAATGGCGACAATAAACTTTCGCCTAACGATAAAATTCCGAATGCGTCTTCCGGTGACACAACCTGTCATAGTTTTAATTTCGAGACTTTCGCTGTTGACGTTGAGTTCCCCGTTAAAACTAGTACACCGGTTGCTTCTAGATCTGTAGAGGAAAAGGCATCATGCGTTGCTTCTGAGGAAAACATAGAACTCCACCAGAGTGGTTTTGATGGTTTGGATAACAACAGTTTCGGAGATGATATTACGACGATGTTATTTGGAGAAATTGCAGCCGAAAACGATAATGCATGTGTTTATTCTCCTAACAAAGAAACTTGTGATGTAATTAATGAACTTGGTGGAGTAAGTTTGGAAATTCAGAGAAAATTTCATCACAGTGCGAATGTTAATGTTCGTGGCATGTTTATGTTGTCCTTGCAGGAGTGGCAAGCCATGGTCGAAAATAGATCCGATCACCATTTTGCTAGTGAGTTGTATGTTGATATTGCTGTTGAACAAATTCGAAAGATGTATGCCGGTTGTGTCCCGAATGTATCAAACAATTATTTGTTAAACTTTGAGGCGATTGCTAAGGATAAAAACTGTAACAAGGAAGGTTGGATAAATTTGTATTGCGCCCATAAAAGATGTGAAGATTGCATGTGTGGCGTTAAGTTTGTTGTAACATTTTGGTCATTTGTAGACAAGGTCGAAGGTTGAAATATCTGGTAAGCGTAATCATAAACCTGGACGTAGAAAAAGTAGACGCATAAGTGGCTTGCTGAGGGACAAAATTCGCCAAGAGTTGAAAAATCAAACTGCCGTAAATCAGCACAGAAAATTGTTTGACAAACTTTGTCCCGAGGAACGTTGGTTAGGCGCCCATACTTATTTTCCATCAAAATCAGTTTTAAATAACATTAAAAGCGAAAACAGCCTCGGAAACAAGCACAGTAGATTATGGTTTGTAAATTTATGTGTAAAGCTTTTAGAAATGGAAAAGGATAATATAAAGTTTGTACGTTGCATTCGTTTACATCCTCCTTTGGTAACGATGTACACGAACGCACAATTGAAAACGTTTAACCGAATTTGCGCTGTGGACGTTGTGTATTTTGATGCCATTGGAAGCGTGTTGCGCCGGATGGAAAATTACAAAGACTTTCAAGTTTATACTTTGTTAATTAGAAACCCAAGCAAAGGTTGCACACCGCTTCCAATTGCAACTTGCGTGACAACGAACCATGACGCAATTTCGATAGGTCACTTTTTGGAAACGTTTCTTTTTGATTGTATCAAAGTCTGTAGTGTGTCCCGCCAGCCAAAACTGCTTATCATTGATGGCTTAATGGCAATGTGGAACGCAGTTTTGAAAGCGTTTTGTAGAGAATCTCGTTTGGAATATTATAACCGTTGTAACGGCATTGCGACAGGGGTTCCAAATTACGGCGACCTAAAAAAAACTGTTGTTCACAATTGTTATAGCCATGCAATGAAAGCAGCTAAGTCGTTGTGCAGCAAACATTGCAAAAGTTCCAAACTGTCAAAAACTTACTTGTTTTGGCTCAATGTTTTTTTTAATTGTGAGACGATTGCAGACTTAGACATTGCTGTGGAAAGTTTCATTGTGTTGACTAACTGCGAAACATCATCCTCATTAGTTCAGACACATTTTAATCGGCTAACATCAATGGTAATTTCTGGTAAATTCAGTATCAATATGACTGACGACGACAATGGCGTGAAAGAGGATACGGACTACACTTTTTGTAATAAAGATACTGACAAATTACAGGAAAAACATCTCCATTTTGTTGCCGATTTACAAACGCAAATTAGATGAATTTTTAAATTCACATGTGTACAAACAAAACGAAACAAAAATAAAAAACAATCTTTACTGCAATCCCAGTTTTTGTGAACGTGTAATTGAAGTGGTTTTAAGTAGAATATGTGCAACATCAAAGATTATGCTTGGGGGATTGTCACGTCAATGTATTTACGACGGCAAAACTAGTAACGAGCAGGCAAAAATGTTTTACACTTATTCCACAGACTGTAACGTCATGAAAAGTTGTGTACACCAAACAGTTTTACGCAATAACAAAACCCAAGGAATAATTGAGGAGCATTTCGGTGATTTGAAAACAAATATATTCAATGGAAAAAGAATAGCTCGTATAGACGATTTTGTCTCAAAATATTATGATGCTATTAAAGTTTTACAAAAACTTTTTGCAGATTCTATGTTGAGCTTTCGTGAACAACCGAACAAATCCCCTTCAAAAGCAAATAATATTAAAACCGCCAAACGTACATTGGTTGTGGAGTCAAAGTTCAAAAAGAGGAAAAGAAACAAAACCAGTTTTACTCATCGGAAATTATGTGTAAACGTGTAAAATTTGAAAACAAAGTATCACTTTCCCCACAACCAATGTTAACACTTAAGTGCACCCCGACAATGCCATTTTTCTCTGTCTGTCCAAAATTCCATGATAGTTTTATTGACTGTAAAAAAATTGCAGATTTTATTTGGCATCATATACCTTTTACCCCAACTTCAATTTTTGACACCGCCCTCGTCATGCCCTGTCGTCAGTCAGTTTCGTGGTTAGATTTGTGTTCCCTTTGCAGTAGACCTCGTGGGAAAACTTATTGTACTCAAAACCCGGCGAATACACACAGTGACTTAACAATTGGTTGGTTAACGGACAACGTTGTAGACTGTTATATTTCCAGAACACGTTATTGTAATTTACGTATGACTGGCGCCTTTGGGTTTGTGTCAACTATTACAGCGGGAGAATTTTGCAGGGCATACAATTCAAAAATATTCGCAAAGCACTTCATGGCATGTTTCGTAACGAACGTTTGTGTGAGTATATTTTCATTCCAGTTCTGTTTGAAGGGCATTTTGTGATTTTGTGGTTTAAACATTTTGAGAACGAAATGGTTCTTTATGATTCTACTGGAAGTCCGCGAAAAGAACTCACGCCTTTAGTAAGAAAATATTTAATTCCGATTTTTGTTTCAATAACCGGTCGTAACCTTACTTTTAAATCCGACTCACTTGTATATCAGAGTGATCTGTCTAAATGCGGTTTGTGTGTATGTTTCACCGTAGAAAAAATTGCAAACAACATAATTGGGATTGATGAGATTGAGTTCGACGTTGCGCGATATCGTATTTGGATTGTGTTTGCGCTTGTCCAGGAATCGATCAGTTGCAGTGATAAATTAAATACTTGGATTGTTAAAAAAAGCTAGTTTTGCCCGGTCTTACAAATTTATACAATAACTGTTGGTTAAATTCTGTGTTACAAGCTCTTCAATGTTTGTTAGATCGCCCTTGTGTTTTTCCCAGTAAAGCCACGATAGAAAGTAGGATTGGTCACTTAGTTTGTCATCTTGCACAGAACTACGTTGATTCCTCATCATACTTGAAATTGGTCGAAGACGTCTGTAGTCACCTTAATTTTAATTTAAATGAGCAGCAGGACCCCACTGAATTTTTAATGCTTTTTTAATTTTGCTTCCGTAATAAAGAGTTGTGGTTTAAACTGGTCGTTTATTGGCACCCCCATGGGCTCTCCCATTTCACCGGTTCTGGCCAACATTATAATGGAACAACTTGAGCAAACCGCTCTTGCTTCCTTCAAAACACCCCCGCGACTTTGGCTCCGCTATGTCGATGACACGTACGTCATCATAGCAAAAGACGAGGTCGCAGGGTTTCATAACCACATAAACAGCATCGAACCTTCTTTTAAGTTTACCCGGGAAACACAACATGACCATAGTCTGTCATTTTTGGACGTAAACGTCACTGCAAACCCGGACGGGAAACTTACCACCTCCATTTTTTACAAGCCTACACACACTAACCGCTACTTACAATACACCTCACACCATCCGAAACATCAAACTCACTGTGGCCAGAACCTTATATAATAGAACGATTACACATATTGCCGATCCACACTCTCGGAGGGTTGAACGCAAACACATTCGAAACGTTCTAAAACTAAACAAATTTCCCACTAACCTAAATCTCACACCCCACACACACAACAAACCCACACAAACATACACAGCATTCACTTCCATGCCATATGTACAGGGAGTTTCTGAGCGGATATCAAGAATACTCAACGCCACTGGCGTAAAAGTTGCCATGAAACCGGTATGCACTTTAGAAAACATGTTTCCCAAACCTAAAGACCGTATTCCCATGCTTCAAATGACCGGTGTAGTTTACTTAATCCCTTGTCTTGATTGTAACACTGTGTATATTGGCCAGACTAAGCGCAATTTAACGTCCCGTATTAAAGAACACAAGGAAGCCATACGCAATATGGAACCCAATAAATCTGCCCTATGTGCCCACATGCTTGACACCGACCACCGTATCAATTGGAAGGAAGCAAAAGTATTAAAACAAGAAACAATTTTGGCAAAACGGTTGGTTGTGGAAAATTATTATATTAATTCGCTACCGAATGTTTTAAATCGGAACGATGGAAAAGTACTTTCGCCCGTGTTCCGCAATTTCGCCCGTAACAATTCGTGACTTTTGTTTCCCAGGTTTGACCGTTTGACCCATGATCGATGTTGTCCATTGAATTATGTCCCGCTGTGTTTTAGCTGTTACGCCCTTTTGTTTTTCGTCGCTCAATTTCTTTGCCCTGTGGGTTCGCTTCGCTACTGTGTTTGTTTTATTCTCTGAAGAAGCCTAGTCGTACGTACAGGCGAAACGTCAGAAAATACAATCTTTTTTAAACAAAAGGTGTATATTTGTTGTTCTCCACCAGAAGAGCGTCAGATTCATAATTCATTATGTTTATATTACCATGGTAAAAAAAATATGTTGATAAAGTACAACAAAAATTTTTCTCCCCTTACAATTTCCCAGGATGAAATGAACAATATAATGCGATTCGTGGAATATTCGTTTTGTCGTCGTCTCGTGCGTCAACGACTTGTTGGTAGTCAGGTTTTCCGTGAATCATTTTGCGGCCGAGATTTGAAACCAGGTTTGATTGTGGAAGGAAGCATGTTGAGTGAAATGGTGATGGACAAAATACTCGATGTAAATTTTTTCCTAAACAACGTTTTGTACTTTGAGGCCATCATTTGTTATTTAATGAGTACGAGTAGCAGTACATACGAAGAAACGTGTAGAAGGGTCCGTTCTAAACCAACGATTTTTCTTTAAAAGGACACTGTTAAATTTGCCAGCCATCTTATTGTGTATACTTGTTGTTTCCACGTTCATTTGAAATACATTTTAGATAAACAAGAGTTTTTCAGAAGGGGATGCCAGACTACCATATGGTTCTAAACCAGTGTATAGGAACATATCAATGCATGTGAACTAACTTATCACTTATGTTTTTGTTATAAATTTCAGAATAAAACAATATGTTTACATTTCAGATCAGTTCTTTTCTTCATTTGGATGTGATTGCATCCAAATGTAGTTTTATCTGCAAAATAAAACCACTACGATTGCCGGAACCTTGACGTGGTGTAGTGGCTTTATACCAATACCGGCATACTGACACAAAATAGGCTAATTTATTACATATCACAACAAATCGCCTTTATGCCGTCACATTCAATGACCTGCCATTTCGCTGGGAATTGTGGAGCCGGTTGGTATTTTAACTTATATCATCTTCACCTGTATGCTCTAGGCAAGCCCTGTGCAAAATTACAGGAAATCCTATGGCCCGGAAAGTGTTTGAATTTTGGTTTACATTAACAGTTGCTTTTTGTATGTAAAATTGGTATAGATCTGGTCCATGTTGCTTTCATTTGTAAAATTTTTTAATATTTTATCAATTTTTTGTTTATTTCCTCTGATTGTTTTGTTTTTTTGCGGATTTTTAGTTAGTTACATTTCTGAATCACGTATAAAACACGTTTTGAATTCATAGAAATTTGAATTGAGCTGTATTCACTCATGCGTAAAATAATTTTCGTAGAATTTTTTTTTTATTTCGCCAAAATGTCTCCAAACAATGAAGAAATAGCTTGCGGTAAAGGCAAATTCACTTTGGTGCCAGCTTGATCTACTTGCGTAAATTGCTCGTCGTTATCGCTAAAATCAGAATCACTGCCGTAAGCGTCGCAAAGCGAAGCCAAGGCCGCCATTTTGACCAGAAATCAGTTTTATCAAATATGAGGGAAAGCACCCGAAAAACCATTGAAGCGTGCAAACGTCAACATCGGTATGAAATGCAACAGGGGGCAAACTTTGTTTCCCCTTACAATTACTAAACAGCTTAAACTGTACTGACTGCAGCGGAAACATCACTGTTCGTTGGCGAATACTTTAATGGCGCGTTTGTAATGCCGGAAAGTGACCACGTGGTGCCGCTGTGCGTACACTTCCATAAAACCCAGTGTTACGAACGGGATTTCTCCGTTTTATGCGTGGCTACTCAACATTAGTTTCCACGAAGACTTTGCAATATTATAACTCTAATATTAAGTTTGTTTACGCAAAAACGTTGTTACACACTAAAGGCCCGTTTGCACTACAGACGATTCCGTGTTTGTTTTATTGCGCGCGCGTGCTGGGTTGTGCTGGGATGGGATGTGCCGGTCTGAGCTGGGATGTGCTCGCTTTTGCTCGACGAGCATAAATTCGGGCACAGTTGGGCACATTTCGGCACACATTAATGCGAGAGTGCAAGGCGACTGCTTAACCCTTTAAGCGAGGTGCTTTTTTTGATTAATTATCAATTCCGTTGTGATTGGCCTAGAGACATAAGGTTTTCAGCAACAGACAACTTGAAGCGTGAAGTTTATTGAAAAAAAAAAAATACATTTGCATTGAAATTTTTTGACTAATTAGTCATTCATTTGATGATGATTATCCTTATGAACAAACCAGCACAGCAGGTGGTTTGATTGCATGTCCAATTAAATGGCCAACTACCCGTTGGGAGTAGCGCGAAACGTTCTACAGACGAATTGTGCGCGAGGGTCTCAGCTTTCGATCGGCGGTTTCCGTTTCTCTCTATGACGTCACAATGGCGAGATGTGCGCATGCAAATTTTGACTGGTGGTATTGCTGTATTTTTTGCGTACAAAACAACAAAATAGCAGGAAGAAATGTACATAACATGAAATAAACATTATGAGGGTGCAGTATAAAAAAAATAAAGAAAAAAATTATAATAAATAAACAAAAAAATTTTTTTTTTTCGCCGAAGCATAAAAAACACCAATTTACAAAAAAATAGAACACCTTCATTACTTATAGTTACAGGTTTTTATTCTGGTTCCATAACACTGGTTTTGCTTTCCGGACAATAGACAATTGAGTAATTCTTTCCTCAGCATAACAATCGCCAATGGTTTTCGGAAGGGTATATCCAAAACATATCCACAAAAAGTTCAAAGATGATGATTTGGTCATGTCACAGTCACCTCTGTAACATCCCTGATGCATAATTTGCTATCAAAGCATCATATATTGAACCATATTCATGCAATTTGTTCAAGAATCAAAGGGTTGTGGGTGTCGTTGAAGGCGTGACTCAGTAAATACGATCGCTTCAATTTCATACAGCTGATTTTTTCCTTGTCTTTTTTTTAGAGTGTCTCTGTCATGTTGTGGCTAAGGCTTATAAACTGGTAGTTGGCTTGTATATTCAATTATTCATATTCTTTTCTTTGCATAACAATCGCCAATTGTTCTCGGAAGGGTATATCCAAAACAGAACCACAAAAAGTTCAATGATGATGATTTGGTCATGTCACAGTCACCTCTGTAACATCCCTGATGTATAATTTGCTATCAAAGCATCATATATGGAACCATATTCATGCAATTTGTTCAAGTATCCAACAGTTGTGGGTGTGGCTGTGGGCGTCACCCAGTAATTAGGGTAGCTTCAATTTCATACAACTGATTTTTTTTCCTTGTTTTTTTTCTACATTGTCTCTGTTATGTTGTGGAAAAGGTTTATATGCACTGGTAGAAGGCTTGTCTATTCAATTATCAATATACATTGATGTTATGCCTTCTTTTTCTTCAACTTGCTGACATACACTACCAGTTGAACACAAAAAGAAACAAACAAAAAAATTTTTTTTAGAAGTGCTGTCAAATTCATCTGCTATCAGTTAGCAAACGCCTGATCTGTGTTATAAAGTTTACAAGCCCTTTTACAAGCAATAACTAACAGTATAAGTAGGTTATACCAAAATAACTCCCTAAAATTTCAGTTTACTAGACAGTACAGTACCGTCGCTCAAAAATATCAAATGCAGCGACCACAGCGACCCAGTTTTTTCGCTTCATTGCGTCTTGGTGTTCACACTGATTCAGTCAACAGTCGAATTATTTTAAAATTCGCACAATTTCGGGAGTTATGGAAATTTTAAATAGGGTACCTATGGCTTGGAAGCTATTTTAGTAGGGGTGGTTACATTTTTGGATATAACTACTCCAAAACATGGAGTTATTGAACTGGAAAAGCGATGATTGTGTAGAGTATGAATTTGTATATGATTTTTGTGTTTTAATTTTTAGTCTAGCGTTTGTAGATAAAAAGTTATAGCTTCCTGAACTTAAACAATGAAAAATCTTCAATTGTTGATTATAGGGCGTGGCGCTTAAAGGCTTATATTATTTTAGTTGTGGTTGTGTGATGTGACCGCGTTTGACATGTGAGCGATTGTTTTGAGCGTGTGAAATGGTGCCGTAACTGCATTACAAAGCGGTGTGTAGAACGGCGTCCAAGCGGGATGCTGCTGTGAAAAACCATTGGTTCAATTATACCATCTTTTTTTTCATAATCTGTGCTGTTTGGTTCAACATACTGTAGTGTTACCTTGCGTCGTAAAAAATTACGTAAAAGCAGTACATGCCTTAACTATGTAAAACAGTACATGCTTTTTGTTAAAGAATACGTACAGCCAATAGCAACAACTTCAATTTGTACTTATAATAACGCTGGCGGGGCCGAGAAATGCAAGGCAAGATTGACATCCTTAAAAAATTATCAACGTAACTTGTCACTTTCACTTGTCGGTTTCGTGTTCATTACAGGGAAATCCCTGTAGTCGTGCTCGATTATTCCAGTAGTGTAAACACCGTGTGTCCCAGACTGTGCTGTACCGTGCCATACTGTGTTCGTGTGTAAACGGGCCTTAAGAGCATTTTGTTTTTTGGTAGATTTGGCAAAAGACCGAGAATTTTGATAGTTTAGGACGTGTGTAGCATTGCCGAAGCACGTCGTGCACGAAACAAACGTTTTGTTGATGGAATATGTTTTGCTTGCTTTTTAACATACCTCTATACAATGCCTTGATAACTATTTTAGTTCAGAAGGAATGATATTTCCAACAAACATGTCTGAAAAGCTATTTCAACCATATCACGACGAACCGGGGAAATCCCGTTTCGCCCGTCCGTGAGGTGGCAACGTTGTGTTGATTTACAATTATTGACAGACATTGTAAATACTTTCACCACTTTTGATGAAGGCTTTAAATCGTAAATAACAGGAAAGTAATTATTCCAAACCGACTTTATTCCACAAATCCTTACATTTTCCATGTTAGTAGCGAAAACTTCACCATTTTGCATGTTTGTTATCATCATGGTATTTGTAGGGCGTTACTTAAAACGTCTATACTAACACTGCCATATATCTGACTCCTGATAAATGGGCTGCTATCAAACACAAAGTCAATCGATCAGTTTAATATATAATAAACAAGCGCACGAGGATTAACAATAACTCGTTACAAACCACGCGTACAAAAAGTCTCTGTCCTATATGTCCTTTGTCCTCTGTCCCTTCGTGTCTTTTTTAGGCAAAAGACATGTGGCCTATATAGAAAATGCATACCGGGTTATTTGAGTTCGGATTACCACGTGACTCATTTAAAAAGGCGGCTTGTTGCTGGAAGTGTCAACGAACGAATAGCACGTTCGCCGTAAATCAGTTTAACTTGGTTTACAGCGTGATTATTATCCGACGTTAATGAAAAAAACGGTTGATGCCAGAAAAACACAACATAATAATTGCAATTATGACGTCGACACTACTTATTATTACATTTTGTGTGTTTCGGATCCCACTTCTTCCATAGAATTATGTCAACGTGTCAATTAGACAACATATTCCGTTTTATCATTCCTTGTATATCATGTCGTTGTTGTAATATCGCATGCAACCGTTTCCATGCTTTATGTTGATAATTCATGTAAATATAAACATTGATCCATCAGATTTGACAGTTGATTTCTGATTCGAGGATGTCAGTAAATTTGATTCAGTTCAGTTTGGCTTTCTCCGATAAACCCCAAAAATGCAGTCACGCCAATTCACCGCAAATATTTACAGAAATGCGCGGATATCTCGGCGCCATTTCACCAACTTATGGGAAAGGTTTAATGTGAGGGTAAATTGTGTAACAAGGTTTCTTGTCAACACCCAGGTCCTTATTGAAACCCAAATGATGACGTCACGGCCGTGGGCGTTCGAGTGGCGTCTGTCACGTGTTTTATTTGTGTTGTTGTTTTTGTCTGTTCAGTTACCTGCCTACCTCTGCGCACACCTTGCTGCAACTCATTCTTACTTGACACTGATGATGAACACAGTGGTGTTTGAAACGTTTGCTTCGGCATGAGTAGCATACTAGCTTTGGCTTTCCTTTACAAATCATTTTCTTGTCGCCTCCCAAGGTTAGACCTTATACACTCTTGTGTAATAAACAAACTTAACACAGCAGTTTGTGGAGGACACAGACGCGTCTGATGCATCTGCCGGTTGCATTCCATGGCAGAATGTAGATGGCATGGAGAGAGTGAAGTTTTGTAGAATTGTTCACGGGGATTTTGATAAAAATTGAATTACAGAAGTAGACCTTGATTTGACTTGTCGAGTTAGGACCGCCTCTTGTCTACGCAATCGGGTCAAAAAAAGTATTTTGCCCCCAGGTCGGAGATTATTTTAGTTAAAAAGTCTTCAAAAGTGTCGATTGGTTTGTGAAAAAGTAAATCACAAAAACCTCATGCAATTTGCAATTCAATGTTGTCCCCAAGCCTTTTTCTGTGCAATGGTAAAAACATTTTTGTCGAGAAAGTTGCTTTGGTTGCCCCCTGGGAGTTGTTACTGCTATCCTATAGGGCATAATATCCTCCTAAAGGCTCCTCAGATCTTGCTGTGTTTTGTCCAATGCAGCTGTAATTATTGTTTTTTTTTCTTTGAATATTTAGTACTAGTGTGCCTTCATAGGTCATAAGCCACAGGAAATGTTTTTGAAAAGGGTTTCCACCTTCGCGACCCATCAGCAAGTCTGCCAAGAAAGTCTCGGTCTGACATCATGTTGGTTCGTATCGTCATCAGTGTTTATTTCTTGGATCTAACTAAGTTCTAAGACCAAATGCATGGACTCTGAGACGAAACTGCGATCTCTGTGATCCATGAGACCACATGTTAGGATCTAGGAGACCAAATGTTGTAACCCAAGAAACCACAATGCGATCTGAGTTGGACCGAATGTTAGGATATGTTTATTTGTGGAAAGTGTCGCAAATATATAGGAAGATATCACAGATGACGCGGAAACAAAGAGATAATTGCTGCGATTACGCGACAAAGCAGACTTAGAAGAAGTAGCGAAAGTTGAATGACGTAACGCAAGTGAGATAACCAGCGATGGCGTCAGAAAGACGGGTATAAATGTAAAAGAGTAGAAAACAGTTTTGAAAGTTTAAACAAAATATTAAAATGTTTCAAAGCATGACAAGCTGAATTTACATTCTTTGGCAAAAACGCAAGTTACTCAGTATGTGTATTAATGCTGAAAAGCCTCAAAACTTTAAACAAGAAATCCAAAGCTAATATGCTGCTATACATTATGTGCAAACGTTTCCATCATCAGTGCAACTTGAAAAAGAGTTGCAACCAAGAAAGCGCTGAGGTAGGCAGGCAACTGAACGGGCGAAACATAACAACACTGCAGGGACTCACGTTTGCAGAAAGAAAACACTCCCGACTCCAATGACTATCAAAAGAATATTTGCCACGAACTACCTTTACAACCTTATAATTAGAACAATAATACATACCTCAGACCACTACACGTAGGCGCTCAATGCAGCCTTCTCCCCACTTGTCAAAGTCTACCCTCTGTCATAGTCTGCGCTTAGCTTATTCTCTTTTCGCTCCCCTCTTAGCTTATGGTCGTGGCGATATTTATATCGTGGTCGAAATGAGGAAAAAATATTAATATGGACAGGATTATTAAAACGTCGATTTGATTATTGAACCCAAAGCTGATTTCCATATGTCAGAGATTTACCCATATGTGTGGGAGAAGCGAAGCGATTACCTCGAAATAACATATGCATGTATACGCGGCGGAAATACAGTTTGTCACAATTAACAAAGAATAATATAAAGTTTTGCTGCAGGAGACCCCCGGTTCGAAAATGTTTGCCGGGTGGTTGTAAGGTGTTGTACGTGCGTCATGGATTAGCGTGCTGAGGTTGAATCATTCCGAACATCTTCATCAATCGTAGCATTTAAGCGTACACTTATGGAGATCGTTGACAGGTTGTCGTAATCTGTACAGATACTCGAACAAACAATTTAAATTTCCTAGGCCCAAGTTTCTACATAGGTTTGGCGCGTTAATATGACTTGTCTGGTATATTTCAATTTTTACGTGACAAACAGCTTCGGTTTTGTTGCAATGAAGCAAGTGACATTTAATTTAAGCGCAAAACAACAAGGACAAAATCCTGAGGATAGTTTACAAATAATAATAGCTTTGCGTATTGTCATGTGTCAAAAGTTCAAATCAACAGTGAAAAAATATCAAACATGTCTTTAGTAATTTCCAGGAATGGCATTCGATACAGTCCACTAATCAAATTAAATCAAATCATGTTTATTTTGCAATAAAAGCAACTACGCGTAAGAACAATATACAAAGAAATTAAATGGCATGGGCAACGATAAAACCATAAAGGTTATGAGCAATGCATGGCTTCAGGCTCAGTAAACAAGTGTATGGCGTCTGGTCACTTGCGAAGTGGAGGCGTCAGTTGCCCCGTGCGACTAGCAGTCTCGTGCTGCTCTTCGGACTCGTTGTCCGGTATAGTGAAAGAGATGTGTGCATTGAGTGAATGCGTCGCGACCAGCGCGATAGCCCTGTGATTGCTCACTGAAAACACCATTCTGTATAAATGTAATTATCCTGTTGTTTTCCTATTGACAAGTTGATCAATTTATACAAAAGTTTACGTTTTGGAATTAAACATGACAACCACAAATCTAAAATCATTGTTATACCGTATCCTACATCACAGACAACAAATAGGGTTATCCGCTGATCTTCTGGCATATACGTGCTGTATTTTACGACGTTTCGTCTGCCATGCGGCGAGACTTCATCAACAGGAATTTCAGGATTATCCACGTCCGATGTTAAGTCAATTTCAATTTCGAGTACTCAGTCCCGCAAGAAGCCGTTAGTCCCGCAATAAAAATTTTTAGTTATATCCGCACGACATTATATGAGGTTGGCATAACATGACGTAATCATTAAAATGCTGGTTAGGCATTACCTAACAATGATCCACATTTACTTGCGTTATGTCAGAGATTTTCCCCATATGTGTGGGTGTAGCAAAGCGATTACCTCGAAATAACATATGCGCATGTACGCGACCTAATTACGATACACAAAGAATAACAAAGAATAATATAAAGTTTGATGCAACACCTCAGAACTTAATTTGGGGGATTTCATACTGATACGGATCCCATAGTGTTTAATACTGATGAGTGCATATACAACTACAGATGGTGCCCATAAAACCATTGGAGCGTGCAATACTACAAATTAACTTTGTGGAATTTCAGATAAAATAAATATTTTAATAATTCCATTCAATATTTTAACGATTGTGGTTATTCCCCTGCGGGGAGTTTTACCGCGATAAAATGAGTTGAAGAAAGAAAAGTTTAAAATTTTCTCCGATTCCACGTTCGTATAATGAATAACCTTAAAGTGTTTCTCGAAATTGTTGATCGAACTCTTGATCTAAGGACGACTTTGGAAAGATATCGCGCTAAAAAATATGGTAAGTGTTTGTCTAGAGCAGGGAACTCTTTGTTACGGAACTTGATGTGAATTTGTGAATATGTTTTTCTCCGGCATATTTATAAATTTTTTGCATATGCAGAACGGCAGATCTTATTAGCAGCAACTCGACAGACTGTAAGTTTGCAAAACAATAATTGACAAAATTGAGCAACAACTGCAAAGCTCCCAAATCACTGTAGCAATTTTACACAACAAAAGTTTGATTTCCTGCCATATCTTCACAGACCTCCTATGCACAACCCAGTCTGGAACCTCGGTCTAGAGTGCACCTTTTTAATATTCTGCTTCAGTATTACCTTACAAAAAATTTTGCTGAGTGCGAATTTGAAATGTTTAAACTGTGACACATAAACATGAAAAAATGAACGTGTGTTATGTTTCAGAAAGCTTGCTACAGCCATGGGTAACAGAAAGACATAAGTTGAGTTTGACAAAAAACAGGGTTTGGATGAAATCAAAAACTGGGATTGAGTCACAAGGAACAAGAATTTCATCTGCTGGAAAGAATCGACATGCCTCAGTCTCAAAACAAAAAACAAACCGGGAAAAGAACAAAGAAATTGTGGATTTAAAGGCAGATTGAGTGTCCTCTGTAGTTATAACAGAGGCCCCTGTAGCGCAAAATTCAACAGCTAAATCTAACGAGGCACCAGAGTGCACTGTAGTCACAAAGTCTCTTTTGGAAGTAGTCAAAGAAAGTAACTCCCTTAACAAGTGTCAAAAGCTGAAACTGATGCAGGCAAAATTAAAAGTCGATTCAGATGATTTAAGTGATCCTGCATGCTCTGAAGAAAGTAGGTTTATATCAGCTCTGTATAGCAGGAAGCAAAAGGTGAATCTCATCACGAACGATGCAGCCTTAACTAATATGAACAGAATTTCAAAGAAATTGCACAATTTCAGAGCTGTCTTAAATCGCAAAGAATCCCTGTCCAGATACCAAGACACTGGTGTAAAACTGTACTTTGAGCGCAAGCTGTACAAACAAGTTGCAGACTGTCTCGACACACTTTCAACACAGTTTAATGATGTTAGGAATGCCAAGATACTCTGTCAAAAACATCCACCTTCTGAAGATCCAACAGTTCCTACCAACATTTTTTCAAGTCCTTTCCATCTTACATTTAAACATGTGAAGTTGTAACTTTGTATCGAGTTGAAAGTGACCTTATTTGGAATTTTATACATCTGACATTTAAAGGACGGATTCATGAGACCTTAATTCCATGGCTTCTTGGTCAACAACCATGGATGTACGGGAGCATTCGGCACCATGTTTTTATGTTTGGCTTAAGATGTACAGCTCTTAAGACACATGTTCAAAATGTCTTTATCGATGTTGGGCCAGTGCACTAGTGTTCCAGCCAGTTGTTTTATGGACAGCATGCGAAATGCCTGAAATGCAAAATAACGTAGTTTAGTTGGAACCCCGATGAGGCCCAAATTAAAGTCTTTTGGAATGTTAAATCATATTTTTTTATATTTTATATTTGAAAAGATGGGACAGATTTGTCGGTCCCTCCAGAGCAGCGCAGGTTGATATACTTGCAGTATTTATTGAACTTTTCGCTTACATGGAGAACTTCGTTTTGTTGTTTAAATTCGTGTTCAATCTTTTAACCGAAAGGTAGCAGTTGGGTCTACAATTATCTTTCGCTAATAAATCAACTCAATATCGACTTCACGAAGGAACAGCAGGCTGTGCTTTGTCCTGCGAGTGCTGATGCTGATATAGCTGACCATTCATGTGATTTGTGTGTTTTTTTGGCTTTTGTGTGATATGGTTTAACAGCTGTTTTGCGTCATATTAATCTCAAGTGACTTGGTCGCTTTGAGACTTTAAGTTTTCCCATGTGACTGTCCTTCATCGTCTTTCAGTAACCGACCTTTCTTTGTAACTTTCCGCGTGCGTTTAGCTGAGGACCGAGGCAGGGCAGGGCAGCTGTACTGTGCTCATCTCAGTTCATCGGTTTTGTGATTTGGTTCTGCTCAATTTTGTCTGTGCGTTTGGGCGTAAATTCACTCAGTTTGGCGTTGGTATAATTGCGCATGTTAATTTCGTGACCAAAATTGTTCATTTTGAATGAATATTGTTGGAATGTTTGCATCAAGTTTCAATTAAAGTCAGGTTAGGAAAACACAACAATTAGAACTCACGTGCAATCTTATGTCAAATGCGTTAATCAAATAGGATTTCCCATCGATCATAAATAATATTGTTAAGTACCGGATTGAGGCTCATAATTGGCATATAAGTCGCAACACATGTAAAACTTGTATATTTAAGCGGCTTTTGCCACCGTCCAAGTCATCCAACATATTTATTTCATCTCAATTCAGTGTCAACCATTAGTATTCAGATAGAACAGCTTAAATTGCACTGAGTTCAACTGCGTCTTGTTCCATAACCAACCCAAACGCACCGATTAAAGGGAGCGAGAATTCAAAGCCAGAAAAAATGCATATTTTATATTTGAAAAGATGGGACAGATTTGTCGGTCCCTCCAGAGCAGCGCAGGTTGATATACTTGCAGTATTTATTGAACTTTTCGCTTACATGGAGAACTTCGTTTTGTTGTTTAAATTCGTGTTCAATCTTTTAACCGAAAGGTAGCAGTTGGGTCTACAATTATCTTTCGCTAATAAATCAACTCAATATCGACTTCATGAAGGAACAGCAGGCTGTGCTTTGTCCTGCGAGTGCTGATGCTGATAGTGTCCACAAGCAACGGTTCCCGGAGCATGAAGTTGGATTCTTATCGTTACGCCCCAAGGGAGGGCAAATTCACTCAGTAGGGGACAATTTACATTACATCAAATCTCCAAGTAACTAGTGGTGACGGACTTAACACTGAATATGTTAAATTGGAGGCCATTTTATCCCAAAACCCTCAAATATGGTTGTTTGCCGTAATGTTGTGTTCATTATTCTGGAAGCAATGGTAAGTGATCATCAATGCAGGCAAAACTACTTCGGACTGTTGGTAATCTGATGAACGTCATACTCTGAAAAAACAAAATATCGGTAAGATGCGCCTTCCTGTGCTCCAGCTAGCTTCACCAAAGCAGATACAACAATAACCAATCCATTGATATATATATGTGTGTGTGTGTGACCAAATCAACCAGTGGGAAAGAGTGTTTGACAACTTGTTACCTCTGTGCACATCTTTTAGGTGGGGCGAAAAGTAAAATTTAGATGATGGCGACCACAGTGTTCGCCTGTTCATCGAAGCGCGTCATTGCCTTTCTCGTGTTGCGGTTGCCGCCTCATGAACGAGTGTTTTGCTTGTCTCAAGTTTGACTGCGCAACTTAATAAAGCATCAACCACTTTGAGACCATCGATTGAACCTGTATCTTCCCCTGCCTAAACATACAGTTGGTTGGTTGATTAGCCGGTGCAAGAAGTGCTGTGTATGACCCGTTAGTCTTGAGATGTGCGTTGAGCTGTACGGTTGTTTTTAGTGTCGGGCGTTTACTGGAATTGTAAAGTTTGGGCTTCGCAGCCAAGGCATTGCAGCCGAGCTGGATTGTCAGGCGACCTTCACATGCGTAGAGGATCTCCACCACAGTAATCAGACAACGCAGAAGTAATATCACGCTTTCACTGCCCCCCAAGTGGGGCGATCCTGCCTTGCTATTCGAAAGCATGTATTACTACTGGAATTGTATGTACGTTTTATTGTCGTTTTTAACATTAGTCCGTTTAATAAAGTCAGGCGCCCATTTAGTGAAACCAGTGCAACTCCATTTGCCCCACAACCACATTCCTTCACGCCTCACTACAAACTTCTATTGACTTCACGCTCAGCGCCAACGAAGCATTTCCCCACTTTTTTGCAGTTTTGTGTCGTGACGTCAATTGTGTTGCCAACGTTCTATAGGATGTTGAGCGATTGTAGTCATTATATTAATATAAGACAAAGCATTAAAAGGTTTATTTTTTGGTATCTGAATATTTGCGTTTGTAAGAGTTTGTTTGAAAGCATAGGATTAGGAAAAGAAACAACGCATAAGTTCTTTAATATTAGCGATCCGTCATCCGCCTGGTTTTGTTAAAGTGAGAAAAGAAATTCACCTGAAAACCAGGAGCAAGATACGAAAATATTTGTGTGTAATATTTCATTTGAATATGTACATGTTGTAACGTGATTTTGCATTACATGTCAACGGTTGCATTAATGGACTTAAGGTTGCATGGCCAGTTGTCATTTTGGCGTCTCACTCCACTGGGTTGGGTAATTGGTATTTTTAGATCGTCTTGGCAAGCGGGTTTCATTTCAAAATTTAGCGATAGCAACAGCTGACCATTCATGTGATTTGTGTCTTTTTTTGGCTTTTGTGTGATATGGTTTAACAGCTGTTTTGCGTCATATTAATCTCATGTGACTTGGTCGCTATGAGACTTTAAGTTTTCCCATGTGACTGTCCTTCATCGTCTTTCAGTAACCGACCTTTCTTTGTAACTTTCCGTGTGCGTTTAGCTGAGGACCGAGGCAGGGCAGGGCAGGGCAGCGCTGCTGTACTGTGCTCATCTCAGTTCATCGGTTTTGTGATTTGGTTCTGTTCAATTTTGTCTGTGCGTTTGGGCGTAAATTCACTCAGTTTGGCGTTGGTATAATTGCGCATGTTAATTTCGTGTCCAAAATTGTTCATTTTAAATGAATATTGTTGGAATGTTTGCATCAAGTTTCAATTAAAGTCAGGTTAGGAAAACACAACAATTAGAACTCACGTGCGATCTTATGTCAAATGCGTTAATCAAATAGGATTTCCCATCGATCATAAATAATATTGTTAAGTACCGGATTGAGGCTCATAATTGGCATATAGGTCGCAACACATGTAAAACTTGTATATTTAAGCGGCTTTTGCCACCGTCCAAGTCATCCAACATATTTATTTCATCTCAATTCAGTGTCAACCATTAGTATTCAGATAGAACAGCTTAAATTGCACTGAGTTTAACTGCGTCTTGTTCCATAACCAACCCAAACGCACCGATTAAAGGGAGCGAGAATTCAAAGCCAGAATAAATGCAGGTTTTACGAACTCTTGCAAACGAGCGCACGCACTTAGGTATTTGAACCGACTTCCTTTGCATGGATGTATTTTGATACGCCGTGTTTTCGTATCAGTGACGTTATTCGGTCCTCGGAAATTCAAAGGTCTCCGGCAACTTGAAGGAGGTTTTAAGCAAGTCACAGTTGCGTCGTGATTACTGCATTGAGTTTGCTCGGGTCTGTGTGGTTGGAAACGCAACGTGATCCAGTTCAGATCAAGCTTGTATTGTAGCTGACCGTGGTTTGAAGTCACTTGTGCTTGGACAAGTTATAACTGATAGAGTTGAAGGTGAAGTTAAAACCAAGTAGAGATGCCAGATGTAATTTGCGATGGATAACTCGCCTGCAAAACTCGTTTACAAAGATATGTTTGTTCCTTTATTATCAGAAAACAACTTTAATCATAAACAAATATTCTCAACACTTTCTGTGCGGCTGACTTATATCTGCATCAAAAGATCTTTAGCGCATATTGTTAATTGACGTGGAAGTACGTCAAACTTTCTAAAAAGACCAAGCGGTCCACGTGATGAATGCGTGATCGGCGCGTGTCTAGGTCGGCGCATTGCGATCACTAAGGCATTACGTGACTTGTGGCAGGTGGCTTTTTACAACGCGTGACGTAAAAAATCAGTGACTTCTGTATCGCAACAATTGACAAATCAGTTTGTCCTAACAAAGTTTTGTGGTGTATTTGGCAACGATGTACATAACAACAGCATTCTTTTCATTGCGTTCGTTTGCTGATGTTGTTGAGACCTCAGTAGACGGGATAATGCAGTTATGCGCAATTAACAATCAACAAACTCACGCACTGAGCACTTCCTTGCATAATTGCTGGCCGCACTGAAAGTTTTACATTAAGTAACGTAACATTGGTCAACAGTTTAAGGTTGGATTATGCGCAACTTTTATTTAAACTCCACATTTATCATTTGCATTATTTTCATATTTGTTTCATCTACGCAGCATAAATGTGTATTGATTTTCGCCAGCAGGTCTCAGTGAATCTTCGATATTTTCAGTGTAGTTGTTAATTAGGTAATTTTGGTGCAAATTTAACATTGATGTTTACTTTGTTAATTTCCATGTGATGACTGAGCAACTATTTACAGATTTTCAAAGTCTAGCTTGTTTGAAAATGTTGAAATTTATTTTGTTTGGAGTTTTGTTGGTTGGCCATCTTGTTATAACTCACCAACAACAAGTATGCAGAGTTGTTTGTGATGGACAAGAACAAGGATCAGAGATAGAACATTCCGGCTTGAAAGGTGGCAGAGGAGAGACTGGAAGACCAGGAAAGATGGGACCACGTGGACCTCGAGGTCACCGAGGTAAAAAGGGAGACCAAGGACCTGTGGCTGGCAAAGAAGATTTGATGAGACTTGTTACAGGTATAAGATTCTTCTCTAAACACTTTTCGACAAAATTTATTATTGGATAGGAAACTTTAACAAACCAAGCAGTACAGATAGATATTTGATACAAACACAGCAGTACCACAAATCCCCTACACGGTGAACTCTCATAAAATCATATTAAAGTAAATTCATCGAAGATTTTAGTCACAGAGTTGTCGAACAAATTGGATCAATTGCAAGGTCAACTGAGTAACACTTCCAACAGTTTAGTTTCATTTTCATATAAATTGATATCTCACAGATGTGTCAAGATAACAAATGCTAAAACCTTTGCCCGTAACACACGTCATGACTCCCTTCTGCCCCTAGTGGTGTAAATACCTGCGTACTCACCAATCACGTGACAAAACTCAACACATCTAACATTTTATTCACAGAGTTGTCGAACAGAGTGGATCAACTGCAGAGTGAGCAGAACCACACATCTAACAGTTAAGTTCATGCACTAGACATCCAGCGCCCATTCACACATCTAACATTTTATTCACAGAGTTGTCGAACAGAGTGGATGAAATGCAGAGTGAGCAGAACCGCACATCTAACAATTAAGTTCATGCACTTAACATTCAATGTCCACTCACACATGGAACATTTTATTCACAGAGTTGTCGAACAGAGTGGATCAACTGCAGAGTGAGCAGAACCTCACATCTAACAGTTAAGTTCATGCACTTAACATTCAATGTCCACTCACACATCGAACATTTTATTCACAGAGTTGTCGAACAGAGTGGATCAACTGCAGAGTGAGCAGAACCGCACATCTAACAGTTAAGTTCATGCACTTAACATTCAATGCCCACTCACACATGGAACATTTTATTCACAGAGTTGTCGAACAGAGTGGATCAACTGCAAAGTGAGCAGAACCGCACATCTAACAGTTAAGTTCATGCACTTAACATCCAACGCCCATTCACACATCTAACATTATATTCACAGAGTTGTCGAACAGAGTGGATCAAATGCGGAGTAAGCAGAAACGCACATCTAACAGTTAAGTTCATGCACTTAACATCCAACGCCCACACACACATCGAACATTTTATTCACAGAGTTGTCGAACAGAGTGGATCAACTGCAGAGTGAGCAGAACCACACATCTAACAGTTAAGTTCATGCACTTAACATTCAATGTCCACTCACACATCGAACATTATATTCACAGAGTTGTCGAACAGAGTGGATCAACTGCAAGGTCAACTGAGTAACACTTCCAACAGTTGAGTTTTACTTTATTTAAATATAAATCTCACAGATGTGTCAAATTCCAAAAACCTTTGCCCGTAACTCACGTCATGACTCGCTTCTGCCTCTAGTGGTATAGATTGGTGAGATATCTACACCACTAGGAGCAGAAGCGAGTCATGACGTGAGTTACGGGCAAAGGTATTGGCAAACCCAACATATACGTCATCACGTGCGAATCAGAGAGGGTTCCATCTGGCACCGGTATATTCTGGTCATATTGCAGGTCGTGCAAATATTGTGTGGTTTTCTCCGCCTACTTGCTTGTAAATGAGTTTAACTCAATACTTCTACCAATCTGATGAGTTTTAACCGTCTGCAGATCTCTGGAATCTCATGTATGCTGTTCCACGGGTTTCCTGTAAAACTTCAGATATTAAAGGTCGCCAACATCTCGTATCGGGAGATGAAGTTTACTGTGAAGATGGGTGGCAGGTATTCATACTGTGGTAAATATCACTAACACAGGGGGTGGGCAATCCCTGGCACCAGCGCCAAGTTGGTTAAGCGAGGTGATTATGCACGACAAGTAATTTCCGATTTCACACTACAATACTTAACCATACGCCCGGGATTGTGTTGTTTATAAAGGTCAGGAAATTACACACGAAAGTGAAAAGTCATATATTGACATGGAGGTCATCTAACTTTTTTAGACCAATTTACCGAAAATCAGTGTCAAGTGTTTTACTTAATAAATACCAGGTGTTCCAGCGTCGTTATGATGGATCTGTTAGTTTCGATAGAGATTGGGTGGATTACAAGAACGGGTTTGGGGATCTATCAACAGAATTTTGGATGGGTTTGTATTCCAATAAAGCAATCCTTAACCAAGTACAAATGTTGCAAAACTTGTATAATGGTTTGTTTTAGTTTAAAATGTACCGCTCTTCTGGCATAAAATATACGTGCTGTATTTTTACGACGTTTCGTCTGCCATGCGGCGAGACTTCATCAGGTATTGATGTCGCAATTTCAAAGTAAACTACACTAAAACATTCAGGACCACAAAAAGCAAAAGGACACGTTGACACCGCTTGTCAGATCACGTGACAGAGGCAAAACACGAAACACTGCGGGAGGCGCAACAGTTACAACAAATTGTTATAAACTGCAGGAAAGTAAACACATTGTTCTTTGTCGTTGACGCATCCGCTGTTTTTGTGAATGTGAAGCGACTCAAGAATGCTAAAATAATCGCTCCTTTTGTTGGGCAATATTCCGCACCATGTGAAAAACTCACTCGAGTTTGCAGTCGAGGTACGGAGCTTACGAGTGGAGCAACATGACAGAATGGTATCCTTTGATGTGGTGTCATTGTTCACCAATGTACCGGTATCCCTATCAATCACCACTGTTATGGCACGCTCAAAATATACTGGCAATAACCCGTAAGGATGAAACGCCCACTAGCGGAGCAGTTGTTATTCCCTTCAACCCTGGCCTTAACGAAACATTGCGAAGATTGATGTCGGATTAGGCATTAAAATCTATACTAAGCCCCATACAACGCTTGGCAATGTAATTTCACGACCCATTGCTACGGAGGCTTCCGAGCCAAAGGGAATGGTCTGTTTAATACCATGCAAATATTGCGATGGTATTTACATCGGCGAAACTAAAAGGGCCTTTAAGACGCGACTGAAAGAGCATCGCCGTGATGTCGCATCGAAAGATGCCAGCAAGACTGCGTTGGCCAAGCATGCGGTGACACTGCGACACGAAGTTGCCTTCGATAAAGCCCTTTCCAAGTTCTGGAAAAGGAGTTGGACCACACCAAGCGGCTCTTTCTTGAGTCGTTTCACATTCACAAAAACAGTGGATGCGTCAACGACAAACAACACTGTGTCTACTTTCCGGCAGTTTATAACAATTTGTTGTAACTGTTGCGCCTCCCGCAGTGTTTCGTGTTTTGCCTCTGTCACGTGATCTGACAAGCGGTGTCAACCTGTCCTTTTTCTTTTTGTGCCCCTGAATGTTTTAGTGCAGTTTACTTTGAAATTGCGGTATTAATACCTGATGAAGTCTCGCTGAATGGCAGACGGAACGTCGTAAAAATACAGCACGTATATTTCATGCCAGAAGAGCGGTACATTTTAAATTGCAATATGCCTGTGGCAGCAACAGGAGTTCCAGCTTTGTTTTAGGTTGAATACATTTACTGAACACATTGTTATAACGTGTACACACCCAGTTAAATATACAGGCCTACCAAGTAAAACGTTTCAAGTACGCTTCGTAACAATCCTGGAGTCACTATAACAGTATCAGTTAATTCAATTTAAATTCCAGTGTTTTCAGCAATATTATTACAACCAACAAATTTTATCAGGTTTGGAGAAACTGCATCAAATCACCAGTGCGTCCACTAGATGTCGCCTTCGTGTTGACCTTCAGGATTTTTCCGGAGGTCAAGGATTTGCCGAGTATAGGTAAGACTATGACGTATTTAACGTTTTCAATTTAATGCCTTTGTTCCAACGATAATTTACCTGATGCTGCCAGGTCTTCATAACTAACAAAATCTTAAAAGTCATTAGGGAAATACCCTCCTTATTACGTCAGATTCACAAAATTCGTGTTTTAAGTTTGAAGCAACACAGGATATTCTTGCTGTGTTTCAATGCATTTACTCGGTTCGGAATAATTATGAAAACAAAAAGTTTAGATACCGCACACACATAGGGATGGTAATCAACTCGTAACGACCCCACATCACCGCTTTTAAAGTTTGCGCGATCGCTTGGTCGCGGATTGCCAGGACCGAGCTCAGTGGGGCTCGGGTTGGGTCGAACGTCACCTTTTTGCGCAGTTCAAGCGAAAATGACCACGGCCAAACCGTTTGACAATTGATGGCAGCAATCCAGTGAATATTAGTGCTGTGTCCCGCATCGATATATGGGATGAAAATGGTTATTATATTCTCCATCTAACACCCATGCATAATCCAGTGTTTGAAATTTCGATTTTCTGCCCAACATGCTCGGCCCCCAATGTTTTGAATGAGGCAACAAAAATCCCGTAATCGCGACGTGTAAGACGCTGACACAACTTGATTGTCAGTGTATAAGTTGTATAGTGTAAACACTCTGTGTTCTCTTTGCCCACCCCTGGGTTAGCTGCTGGTCGTTGCGTGGTTGATTGGATATTGTTGGGTCTCTATGCAAGAAAATGGGTGCATTGGCCTGCAGAGTTAATTCCTTAGGCCAGTGGTTCTTACCCGGTGGGAAATTTTAGGGTTGTAGGTGGATAATTAGTCGGCACCGAAATACACAAAAGTAGTCGGAAAAGAAATATAATGATCTGTATTCACTGTGTGTTGAACACTTATTGGTAATTGGTAATGCCATGCGGTAGAAAAAGTTAAGAAAGTATAACAGATATAACGAAAATACAATAATCAAATTCTTAGTTAAAAAATGTAAATACCAGTGGGAAATAAGGATTCCGTTTACACTGGAAGTGGGAAATGAGATAAAAAAGGTTAAGAACCACTTAAAAAAGGTTAAGGAAAATCTGTTGCCCAGACGAGTTTATGCGGTCGTTGTTGCCCAACTCCTTGTGGTAAAATCTTGAGTGCCAAATACTGACCTTTGCCAAAACGTTGCATCTTGACTGGAAAGTTAGATTTATCCGCTTTGTTCTTCAGCTACAATAAAACCTCTTTGTAATCGCCTTAAATGAACGTTTAACCGAGGCACACGTACCCTGCCAGTGACGTAGGATCAGAAATATTAAGAAACTCTGTCGCAAACAACATAGTTAAATGCGGGTTACAGAATAGTCTCGGCAAAAACTCATCTAACTTTTGCTTCTCCTGTAAGATATTCCAAATACATCTTGCAATGTCAGCATCGTATGCTTGATTGACATCTTATTTAAATGGAACAGGTTTCAGGTTGCTTAAAAATTGACCTCCAGTCGTTTGTGAACTTAAAGTTGAAAAATAACTGGGTTTCCTTCTCAAAACTTCTAATCCCACCTTGTGTTTATTGCTTAGTTGACAAATAATTATCCCACACAACACAACACAATGTATGACACATGTCGTTTATTACGTCATAAAGGGTTTTATGTTTAACAATAATTTCCATGAGCAACAAACCAATGTAAGCGGATTGATTTAAAACAACAAATTATCCGTTGTTATTTAAATTACTTTGCATTAAATTAAACATTATGACATTGTTGTTTTCAGTACTTTCAGCATTGGCGATGAAGGAAGTTCTTACACAATTACTATATCCGGATATTCGGGGAACATAGGAGATTCCATGGTTGGGTCGTACAGTATAAACGGGATGAGATTTTCAACACGCAACAGAGACCGTGATGTGTGAGTAATAATGATACAACGTGTCTGATTATATTTCTGTTTTGCTAACGAAGTAAATCGAGTTGAGTCAAAAAACATAAAATGCATTTCCTCAAATAGTTGATTTTCGCTGACAAAGTTAACCGCCCACCCTAAATCAACAATTGTAAAAATCAATTACTCTGAAACAGGGGGTTGCGTTAAAGTTTTAGTTAAACACAAGTTTTAACTGAGTTTAAATAAGTTGTAACACAGATTTGTTGACAACCGACTTAATTATAATTGCAGGTATCGAAGTGTTAATTGTGCTGTGACTTATGGTGGAGCTTGGTGGCATGGTTATTGTTCACATGCCCGCCTCAATGGTCCGTGGTCGAGAACTTCTACTCATGGCAACACTATGAGTTGGTATTATTGGAAAAACTCATGGAGCGGAATAATGAGTTCTAAGATGAAAGTGAAATGCGAATAAATGTTGGGGAGGTTTAAAGTGACGAAAATTAACATTGCGTCGTTAGTAACCATGGCAACGTTGTGTTAATTTACAATTATTGACAGACATTGTAAATACTTTCACCAGTTTTGATAAAGGCTTTAAATCGTAAATAACAGGAAAGCAATTATACCGAACCGAATTTATTCCACAAATCCTTTAGCGAAAACTTTGCCATTTTGCATGTTTGTTATTATCATGGTATTTGTTGGGCGTTACTTAAAACGTCTACACAAATAATAACACTGCCGTATATCTGACTCCTGATAAAAAGGCTGCTATCAAACCCAAAGTCAATCGATCAGTTTAATATATAATAAACAAGCGCACGAGGATTAACAATAACACGTTACAAACCACGCGTACAAAAAGTCTCTGTCCTATATGTCCTTTGTCCTCTGTCCCTTCGTATCTTTTTTACGCAAAAGACATGTGGCCTATATAGAAAATGCATACCGGGTTATTTGAGTTCGGATTACCACGTGACACATTTGAAAAGGCGGCTTGTTGCTGGAAGTGTCAACGAACGAATAGCACGTTCGCCGTAAATCAGTTAAACTTGGTTTACAGCGTGATTATTATCCGACGTTAATAAAAAAACGGTTGATGCCAGAAAAACACAACATAATAATTGCAATTATGACGTCGACACTACTTATTATTACATTTTGTGTGTTTCGGATGCCACTTCTTCCATAGAATTATGTCAACGTGTCAAGTAGATATTGACAACATATTCCGTTTTATCATTCCTTGTATATCATGTCGTTGTTGTAATATCGCATGCAACCGTTTCCATGCTTTATGTTGATAATTCATGTAAATATAAACATTGATCCATCAGATTTGACAGTTGATTTCTGATTCGAGGATGTCAGTAAATTTGATTCAGTTCAGTTTGACTTTCTCTGATAAACCCCAAAAATGCAGTCACGCCAATTCACCGCTAATATTTACAGAAATGTGCGGATATCGCGGCGCCATTTCTCCGACTTATGAGAAACGTTTTATGTGAGGGTAAATTGTGTTATAACAAGGTTTCTTGTCAACACCCAGGTCCTCATTGCAGCCCAAATGATGACGTAACGGCCGTGGGCCTTCGAGTGGCGTCTGTCACGTGTTTCATTTGTGTTGTTGTTTTTGTCTGTTCAGTTACCTGCCTACCTCCGCGCACACCTTGCTGCAACTCATTCTTACTTGGCACTGATGATGAACACAGTGGTGTTGGAAACGTTTGCTTCGGCATGAGTAGCATACTAGCTTTGGCTTTCCTTTACAAATCATTTTCTTGTCACCTCCCAAGGTTCACCTTATACACTCTTGTGTAATAAACAAACTTAACACAGCAGTTTGTGGAGGACACAGACGCGTCTGATGCGTCTGCCGGTTGCATTCCATGGCAGAATGTAAATGGCATGGAGAGAGTGAAGTTTTGTAGAATTGATTCCTGAACTCGAAATGAATTACTCGATAAATAGAATTTCCAGCCACCAAACACCAAGGGTCATGATGTCAGTTTCAGGCCATGTTAAAAACCAGATTTTTCCGACAAAATCTCAAAATATGAATTTCTTTTCGATCCCAATTCAGGGTTTGTTTCTTTTTCAAAACCGAGCGACAGTGAAACAATAGCAGTAATTGGAACGTAACAATAAGCAATTGTGACATCACAGGCATCAACTGGCTTGTCGCAGACATGCAAGGAACTGTGTTTATAAAACAACTAAATCGAGCATACAATAAATTGATGCAAATGTACAATAAATAATATTAGACAGATAACAATGTTAAAAGATAGGCAGTCTAAGGATAAAAGGGTTGACAACAATAGGTACGAAAGCGGTTGGAATATTTCATGTTACGTGGTGACGTATTGATTCCGTTATTTAGATGTTAAAATTAAGCGGAAACACATGTTTTGGGTGTAGTTCATGATTGCGGCGAAAAATTGTGAAATAATATTGAAATTACAAATCACAAGCTGAAATGCCATGAGTGGGACTGACAACTTTATCGCTGGTTGTGATTTCTATGGTTATGGAATTTGGTTTCCCGAAAACAAAATAGACAGAAAAGATCACCAAGTGCTTCAGGACAAGAAAGAATATGACTAGCGAAAAAAACATGTGAACGTGGCAAAACAAATAAAAATCGTCACTACAAGGTTTAAACACTGGAGCGGAGTATTGAGAGTGGGTGTAAGCGTATATGCCGAAACTATAAGATACATGATCCTGTAAATAAACCTTATTGGGACGTAAAAGACTTGGAACAACTCGCGAGCTCGTTCGGGTCCAACGACACCATGGTTAACTCTGTGGATCCTCCGAACCGACGAAAGTTTTTGCTGAGTAATGTCACAAAAACATGCATCGGCGAAGGTAATATTGTGTGGTAATGTGGAAGCCATTGATATAGATCGCTGTGGTCCATATGGTGACCCTGTGGAAAACCCCTGATCTTAACATTCAAGTTTGTGGCTAGAACGACAAATACTAAAGTTTCGTTAAAATCTGAACGCAATAAAAGTGCTCGGTGTCAACTTTCAATGCTTTCGGCGGAAGAGGGCGGTGACGTAAGCTCGCATGAGTTTCACAATCTCGTTAACTTGTTCTGCGGTGAAGGAAATGTCCCCTCTTGACTCGGTCTGAAGTCTGAAAACATTCGCAGATCCCGCTCCGAAAGACTGGATCCTGAGAGGAAGACACAATAACATGTTCAACTCAAGGAATGTAGCTGCAAAATCTTGTTTAATTGTTTGGAACAGTGGTTCTGAGACTTTTCAAACGTCAGAGCCGAATTCGAAACCGGCCGCAGCAAACCCGAGACCCTATTTGAAAACTTTTTATGTAAGTGGGCATTTGACCGAATCAAACATTTGGGCCGTAGTTTACCAACAATTTTGTTTTCTGACGCCAAATAAACTGCAGGGAAATATGGACTCCACGTTACCCCACTACTATGGTTATGGTAAGTTTATGTTTCGTAAAATAAACTGCATTATATTCATAAGACCGATAAGCAGAAACGTTGAGAGCCAATAACTCCAACAAGTTTCGTGTCTTCCCGCGTTAAAAACGAACCATTGTGTTCGATCAAACTTACTTTTCATATGAGAAATGATCCAGGGACTGTGAGTGACCTCATTTGAACACAGTTGCTCCCTGCGCCGATATCGCCAGAGTGAGAAGGGTTTGACCGAACTGCGCGTCGTGATTTTCAACTTTAAACAAGTAGGATCCGTATCCGGGCCACCGACGTGCAAGGTTAACATATTCAGCCTGAAACAAATTGTTGAGATAAAAGGAATTAGACGGAATGAAGAGAACGCGAAATATGCTGAACATAAAATTATGCGAATAATATTTAAACATCAAGCAGCCAAATACAATGCCAATAAATATCAACCACGGGCAGAGATGCACCGACATCCAATAACACAAAACTCCAGTCTTATTGTTTAGTGAGATTATTGTGATACTGACCACGGCGTCTTCTTGCGGCATTCCTCTCAATCTCCTCCATCTATCCAGGACGTTTGATTTGACATCCTGCAGTTCCTCCAGGAAGAGAGTCCTCTTCATCTCACCGCTCTCACCTTCCTCCTTCACCTTCTTCATCCCTCTCTTCCGGAACGTGTTGAAAAGACTCGACCCCTGAAAGAATTAAAATCTGACGAAACTCTTCGTTGACAAAAACGATTTGTTCAATTTTAACGTTTCGGCCTCAATTAGCTTCGTCCACAAATTAAAATCCTTTGTTGTTTTACTAACTATCAATATACGAGCTAATTTAAAGAATGACGATTAGTTGTGGAATACGATTCATGCGCGGTTGATGCCAACGTCCAAATATAACTCAATTTTCTTTTGAACAAAAACGACTTGAACGCGTGTGAACAATAAATATGCGGAATAAAATGGCACAGGCACCGATAAAACCACAGTTTATCGAGTCAGGCCCCCATGGGAACGGATAACTAGCATGGGATGAAAGGATGTGTTCGAAGTGGGGCAGATCTACGTGGCGAGTTTGAAATTTTACGTAATTTATGAGAACGTCTTAATTATCGAAAAAATCAAATTGAGACCGAAGTTTTACTCACAGAACGTTTCTTGGCTGGCATTGAGTTTGCATTTAATTCATTCGAGAAAGAATCGGTTCGTTTGAAGTAGAAGTCTTCGTTTTCGTTTGTGATCTCGTAAGCGGCCATCAACTTGTTGATTGGATAATATTTGCCAATGTCAGCACTGGAAAATGAAATCCATGTTTTGTATTCGCAAAAGAAGTCTTGAAAATCCATTGGCATTTTTATATTTTTATGCTTTTTGTTGGTTAAACGGAACGAAGCAATGAAGATAAAGTTTCGGCTCCACTTAAATAAACTTACTCAATATTGATTTGATGGTAATTTCCTTCAGCGAATTGCAACCTTAAAGCTGCGATATCTTTCAATACGTCATCAGATAGAGGGTAAAGTCCCTGTATCACTTGTTCGTGGACCTGCAACATTAGGGAAGTTCTGAGTTAATGTTTTTAAGAAAGCTAGAGGTTGTATGAAATTTATTTTCTGCATTGGAAACTCCTGCGTTTAGAAAATACAAAATACAAAAATGAGTAAAATATATATTTTAAGTCAAGCACTCAAGGTCAGTGTTTCCCGAAATTTTTTCGCCAAAGTTATTTGAGTTGAGAAGGAACCCAGACGATTTAAGGTGTCCAGTAGCTCATGTAAGGAATTCTACGGCTCCGTGAAATCCGCGTTGGATGCTAGGTTACCATGACGACAGAATCAACCGAGGCAAGTTTTCAATCAAAAAAACTAAAATCACTGATTGGAAACAGAGAAACTCCCGACTCACGTCTTCGTAAACGAAGTGATATTCGATTGAGTCTTCCCGTGCATCAATCGGATCGAACACACAGTAAAGTTTGAAGTAGAATACCCATTCCGAATCCTTACCGCCACTATCCGGATTCGTTTGTGATTCCGAGTTTGTTCTGTTTAAATTCGAATGTTTCGCGTTACATGAGAAAGGGTTAAATTACATGATGCGAAAATCTACTTTTGTACGATAATATTTTTATTTTCTTCTTTGAGCTGTGTGACCAATTACTTGCAACGAATTTGTAACTAGACTTCTCAAATCAAGTAAAAAAGTTCGAACGGCAACTTACTGTTCGAACTTTGCAACGATATCAGCGAGGAAAGTGTTTGGTTCAATCGCTCTGTCAACATCGCCCTTGTGTTCGAATAATGCGAACGTGTTCTTATTCCCTTCCACGTTCATTCCATGCTGGAGTTTCTGGACAACCTGAACACCAAAGTTGGACGTAAACTGTCTAAAGTAACTCCTCTAATTTAAAGTAAAAATATTTTGTAACTAAAACAACGAAACGCTTCTGAACACATAAAAATGCAGAACATAATTTAATAACAAATATTGAAAAAGAAGCATGTTTGCCACCAACCAACAAAACCAGATCATCAGAAGAAAATACAATTCAAAATTATACAAGAAATACTTCCGAGTGTTCGACATTACAATTTGCAGCAATGCTCTACTTGCCTTTCCAGCAGTGGTGAAAGAGTTAATGTAGATTTCGCATGTTGCGCCACCATAGCAGTTAATCACAGTGACCAGGTCCCTCATCTCCAGCACAGCACAAATCTCAGCAATGGAAGGAACCATCTCACGTCGACGTGACGTCTGCTGACTCAGCGCATTTTCACCGAACTCGGCATAAGCTCCACCAAGAGTACCAGGAAATCGCTCTTGTACCCTGATAACGGATGTTAATAAACAAACGGTGAAAAGGATCCCCGAATAATCATTACTGTACAGATTCCCAGGCATCTTATGGCACATTTGTGTGCAGTCAACAGCGTGAGGTAAGATAACCTGACCCGCTGTAATGCAAAACTACTGCTTAGTAGCAAGTGCTTCTCAGTGGCGCACGCCCCACCAGTTTTGCCCGGCAAAATCGTCGGTGGGCGTGAAAGCTTAAGATATTTCTTGGCTTATCTCTCATTAAACGAGCATTTTGTTTCAAATTCACTGGAAATACAAAGCATTGAGGCAAGCAATAAATTCTGGTTTACCAACAAAAGTGGGATTAGAGATGTTTTAGAATTAGCGCTCAGATCAGATATTCACAAAATTTTCGTCTGCGAAACCTAGAACGATTGTTTAACTTAACCAAGAACCCCCAAATTCAGTAAACCTTTTGTGTTAAGGGTTCCGCGAACTCTACATTGGATAACCAAGTTATTTACACACTTTGGTGACGTCATACCTCTTTAGATGCAGCTTCAGGTAAGACAGCACAGGACGTGATGGGTGGTACGCGCAACACATACAAGCTATGAGATGCCAGTAATGCGGACATGACGTCACATGAAGCTGGTCACACATTTGCTCGTCTGTGGTGAGTTGGAGGGTGTAGATGGCGGTTTGTTTGATTAATTGGAGGTAAAGCTCGTCCTGGAATAGCTTGGAGCCGTGGCACACTCGCATGATCGCCTGAAACGAACAGATAGATGGTTTGTTGGCTGGACGGAGTCGCAATGCTTTTTGATTGTCTGTTTTGAATGCTGATTGACGTCAAGTAAAACTTTGATATAAATTGTGATATGTGAACATCATTCCCCACTCATTGCAAAGGAAGATCCACAATTACCTCACAAACGTCATAACATGTGCAAATATATAGGGGAGGAACTCAATTACAGGCGGGAATTCGAGAAATATCAAAAAGCAAAATTTAAAAACAATTTTTTCAGTTTTTTTACCTGGAGTGATTTCGCTTCCTCCTCAATGTTCTGAAAAGTCCGTTCTTCCATTTGAAGGAGGACGTTAAAAATCCTCACAGCCTCGTCCCTCAACGTGTAGTGGTCGTCACGAGAGGGCACCTGTGAGCAAACATCGGTTGATTATGATTTCTATACCTTTTTTTTCTAAGTAGCGAAACCAATACTTTCATATTTTTTTTTTGAATAATCAACTTGGTTCGTAAGCAACACAACAATATGAGCAATGTTACGTCACAGATAGTTCGGGTAAGATGATGTTGACGTCATCGTGGTTTTATGACAACCACATGGATACTTGCAGCACTATTAAGTTTGCGTTAGCATTGGATTCTGGGACGGATAGTTGTAATAATTGCTGGGTCACCTGTTCGTATGGAAGGGATAGCAAAGGGGATCTTAAAGGTTCGCTTGATTGCCTGAAGATTGGGTTCCTTTTGTAGATTAAGTCGATCTCCTTTTCATTGTCATCTGAACGCTGTTGCAACATACACAAATTTTTAGTCATATTTTCATACACTATGGGCAACATGCTAAATATAAGAGAAATAATGAAATGCTTTGGGCAGAGTCGTTTTGTTAACAACATTGTAATAATATTTCCTGATGTGTTTTTAAAGCAGGTAATTTCAATGCAATAAGCTTTTCGCCTGGCTACCTAAGTGGCAAGATAATCACCAGACACATCACCGACATATTAGATCGAAGCAGTTGCCCTGAAAGCAGATTACTCCAAGCAATAAGCTCAGTTTCAATTCTACACTTCTGTACCTTGATCTTGTCCATTAGGATCTTTGTTTTGGTGATAATCAGAGGTTGTCCATCTATCATAGCCTGGATCTCACTGCTCCAGATGTTCGCGTCTTCCTCTACCTCCGTGCTGAGTCGGAGGGTGTGCTTCCTCCCGTACACCACAATCTCCCACAAACCTGTCTGCGTCTGTAGTGAAATAGAGGTGGCGTAACTTCTAGTATAGAAAGTGTGGATCGAAACTACAGCTGCCGGTCAATGTTCAGTAATATTACACAAAAAATCACATGCTTAAAGGAATCAACGTATATTTCCCTTGTGTTATACCAGACTGATCTTGTTTAAACAAGTGCTTTTTGTGTAGGCAACATACATATTATTAAACTTTATTACATTCGTTTTATGATTTTAATTGTTACGTGTTTTACATGGTGAGACGGAATCGTCCAACTATACAGGATCTCACAGCGAGGTTCGATTAACAAGTGTTCATCTCTAGTAAACACACGAAAGCTCACTTTTACTCCTACATACACCAGGGACTTACAAAGACGTTCTCGTCCGGTGAGGTGACAACACAGAGACTGTTGAGTCCCATCGACCCGATCTTCTGGGCATCGCGGTTGCTGTTCTTGAAATATTCGATCGCGTTTGGTTTCAGAACAAACCACCGACGTTGGTGACTCACTTTCTGCTTCTCGTAAGATGTTTTAAGCAACCAACCTTGCTGTATGAAAGAATCCTGGCCAGCCTGAAAGTGTATTAACAATATTTGAGATTGTGGGCGAGCATGAAGAGTTCTCTTACCACAAAGAAAATATGTATTGAGTTATAAAAGAAAGTGTTACTGACTGTTATTTTCTTGACAAAACTTATTGTGTAATTTTTCTAAAAATTCACTTTGTCGTTTTGATTTGTGACCAATTGTGAAGCAATCATTATAAAACCTGAAGTCAAATGGGATTTGGTTTCTGTCTGTTTAACACGTACCGAGTCGCCAGAACTTGCTGTGTTCTTGCTCTCATTGAGTAAAGTGATCCAGTGATGCATTTCCTCCCCCGAATCACTCGCGAAAGTGTAAACACGTTGCGATGTCGTCACAGTGAACGTGTTCGACTTTCCTGCAGTCACAAACCACTTAATATTATTCACATCTTGTCGCCACGATGCCACGATAGGAGTAATTGGTTCTAATGTAGCATCCATAATGTATCCGATTCCTGAGATTAAAATCAGTGCCAGAACCCCTAAAGCCTATTTATATTGTAACGTCTTTTCCTCAAGAGAAACTGACAACTTGCTCAAATACACGAGAGTCACCTGACACAGATGTTGCGGTTGCCTGGGTAACGGTTTGACCGTCGACCGTCATCAGAGCGTTCTTCGGGTTTGCGAACTCGCTTTCCATGTTTGCTATCTCTTTCTCCGTGCTCGATACAATCTTCATCAACATGCTGCGGAAAAAAAGTTCCACTCAATAACATTTCACAGTATTTTCAGTGAAAGTCCGCACTGCATCCAAAGACTTTTTACCAAACGTTGGCGATTCTGGTTTAAACTCACCTGTACCATTCCCCCGCCTCCTCGCTCGATTCCGCCGAAAGGTGGTGCACTTTTGATGACGTCATAATGATGTCAATACCATTCTCTTTCTCTGTGACGTCAGTTACGTCGGATATTTGACTGAGGTCGATCGTCCCCCAACACTTTGCGTTCTCTTCGTCGTTATCGTAAAACTTCAACTCCTGGTTGCGCAGCGTGAACCATCTGGATTTGGTTATTTGTTGTTGTACCTTGTTTAGTGTTTTGTTGTTGTACCTTGTTTAGTGTTCAAGCTTCGTGTAACTTAACTGCTACGTAGAACTAACAACGGAAATATAATATGAAATACATCGCCGACCACCAACCTTTTCTGCCAATTCTTCCTTGGGAGAGTTCCTCTCAGAGTTCCTTTGCCACTGTCAGCTTTCTTAAACAGCCAGCCGCACTTTAAACTATCCTGTTTGCTTCTGAAGATCATGAAAGTGCTGTTACTCAGGACGCACCACCGTCTCTTCCACTGGCTCATGAGGCCACCCTATAACAGGTTGTAAGGTTGTGCAATGATGTGTTTTCAAATATCAACCAATCTTCACAGTGGCAGAGGTTGGTGTGACGTTTGCTAGTTTGTTGCTTAAATGTTGTTGGCCAACTTACGTGGAGTTGAATTTTATTTCCATAACAAACTGAGCCATTTAGTTGTTGCACTGATCAATGTGATACGTAACAAGCGAACTGATCAATATCAACAACTGTATTACTATTACATCCTTAAAACGTCACGAAATTTCAGTGCGCCGTGAGAACATATTGGACGAATGCGAGTTGTGAAGACTGGGAACCACGAAGGTGGAAATCTCAGTCCAACATATTATTCCGTCTAACCTTCACGTCGAGGTAGGAATGAAAGTATACGTTGGGACTCCACTTCTCTGCGACCTCCATACCGCCACTAGTGGACGTTCCATCGTCACTCATGTCGTCATCATCGACGTCATCAAACGACGAATCAGTGTAATAACTCTCTATAGTGGGTAAACACCCATGAATAATGTTTAATTATCAACAAGTTTGATTGAAAACACCAGCAATAGTTCAACCCATCAATTCAATACAAAAACATTGATGACGTCACGACAAATCACATGATGTCGTCACTACTTTGCCATAGAAGTAATAGCACCCCGTGTCAAAACTGCGAAATTTTAAAACAAAGCGTTTAAACACTTACCGTCGTCCATATCAGACGTTTTAATGTCTTCCGCTTCGTAATTCTCCTCGTCATCTGGAACAATTCCATCCTGTGTGTTCTGTGGGTCGGGGAAATATTTGTTTACTAACTTTTTCCATGTAAGGTTGAAATTAACCTTTTACACTTGTTGTTAGTTGAGAAACGACAAAAATTAACTTTAAATAATCAAGAATCAAAACCCTTGTCTGTTTGTAGCAAAAGAAAAACGCACACAGGCAACTGCAGAGTTACGTTTTAATAAAATAATATCAAATCGTTTGCTCTTAGCATAAATAAAACGACTGCCATATTGTTGTTTACTAATTGTCACCCAGTGCGAGAATACTTCCCTGCAAACATAAACAATATAACCACAACCTCTTCCCCGTCTCGGAAACTTACAATGTGACTCGTCGCCACTCAGGTAACTGTTACAAAACAACGTGCAAATCAGCTTAAAACAAAAACAAATATCGTACATTCATTTGATCGACGTCATACGATGTGTTATGCATCATTGCGTCCACTTGGCTTTCAAAATCTTCAAAACCCAAATCCTGGAGCAACAAAATGTTTAAAAAACCTTCTTTTTTGTCCATAGTATCGCCAGCACCCCGAACTTTGCTTTGTGGTTGCGAGTAACTCGCTTATGCGTTGCATAAATCACAATATTACGCACTCGGGGGCAATTTAAAATCAATCAGTAAACGCCATTAAACTATAGACCAATTATAATTTAAACGGTAAATTATTTTAAGATGATTTCAGACCTAATACAAGCTGACTTGCTACGTAACGAGGATGACGTCATCGGATTGATTATCGGAATTACAACTGATAAGAATGATCTCGGGTTACGCAAAATCATTTGTTAGTGAATTAAAAAATAGCAACCACCATTAAACAATCGAGCCGGATTGAATTGTTAGTATGGACAAAATAAAATCCTAATAACATTCACAGTGTTGTTTGCACGCAAACAACTTATATTTGTAACCTGTAGAATGTCCATTCCTCTGTTTTTGTCTGCCTTCTCGTCGGGGTAATATTCCTCACCCACGTTCGTTACAAATTCATCGGTTGCTTCAGGTTGATCCTGATTAAAAATTATTAGAGTCAGCAAAACAAACAAAAATTCTTTTTTTGTAAAAATACCAGATTATTTTTTTGCCAACTTAGATTGTTCTTAAATACCTTCCAGTATTCTGAATCATATTATGACATCACAACACTTATTCTCACCACTTCCAGCGCAAGACTCTCCCTGGCCTCGCTTCGTCGATGCATCTGCGCGATCTCAAGTTCAAGTTGGAAGATCCTCTCCATCTCCTCCCGTTCCGCATCATCAAGCTCCTCCTCTCCACCGGATGAGAGCATCCTCTTGTTTACGGTTGAGTAAGCACTGTCTACGTCAGCGGAATCTATGACGGCGTCGAGTGACGCAAGAGCCGATTCCTGCCCGAAGAGATAGGCGAGTTGTTTTATTACAATAGAAATATGATTTGAATCTCTTGCTGGCGGAAACCAAGAAACAATTCAATTAAAAGTTCCAAGTGTTAGAAAGTAACCAACCCAAAAAGCAAGTATTTTGTTTAAAAGAACAAGATTTGTTTCACAAAAACGTATACGTAGCACACACAAGCACCCACGTGTTCGCCATCCATGGATTTGCGTGGGCTGTACATTTTTTCACAAGGTGGGGGCGGTGGGGGTGAAGGAAGACCCTCAGCGTCCTCCTCCAATCCGTTCTCCGTCGCTTCCCTGGCCATTTCAGCCTCTCTCGCCATCTGGAAAGGGGAAATTTCACCAGATAATCAGAGAGTGACCAAGGATTGTGGGAATGATTACCACACAGAAAATATTGCACTTTTCGTGTTACTTGTACAAACATGTCAACCAATTGCTAAAATAAATCTTTTCAGTATTTCCACTGCAAAAATCAGATTGTTGAGATTTAAAGCAATTTGGTGTCTGGGTTTCTTCAAACAATCAACACAGGAAAGGTAACTTTTCCTTCTATGCAAGGAAATCAGAAAATTTTAAGGTTTTTTTTACCACCTCTTGTTCCTGTTTCTCTCTTCGCCTTTTTTCTTCTTCCTCCCTCGCGAGTCTCTCCCGTTCCAAGCGCGCCTACAGAAACCATTTTCTTGTCTTAGTTTATTCAAAAAACCTAATTTTTGAGAACAATTCGCCCAACTTTTGAAACCTCAACAAACTTATTGCAAACACAAAGTCAAACTTTAAATATTAGCCAAACAATTTATGTGGAAATTCTTAAAAGTGGAGGAAACCGTTCTGTTCCAGGATTCTTACACAATGTTATTGTGACCTTTAAATTTATAAAGCTGGGGGGTAAAAGGAAAGTAAGGGACGGACAAACCTGTTCCTCCCTCTGTTTCCTCTCCCTTTCCATTTGTTCCTTAAGAGCCTTGAGTTGTCTGTGTTTCTCAAGCAGGATCTAAATAATGGGAAGGTGTAAATATGAAGGTTGCCATGGAAATCGTATCATCAAATGCACACAATGACTTTTTACACAAAGTGACAGTGCTTTGGGTGTATTTAGTATTTTAAGTAGAAAATCGTAAACTCCAAGTGTGTTTATTGATAGTATGTTTGTCCAACAATGTTGCGTCAAGTTTCCTTGCCAGCAAGCATCAATCACTGAAAAGAGGTCACGCAAATGTTTGGCATGTGACAACTAATATGACACGCATGGGTTGTGTACTCCTGTATTAAACTACCAACAGCATTGAAACCATCCAAAAACAGCAACATCCTACCTTAAACATCTTCCGGGCTGCCCGCCCTCTCGTGTATTTCTGGAAGACGATCGTCGCCTCCGCCCTTTTTCTCTCCCTCTCTCGTTTTTCTGCGAGAAGAAGTTTGAATAATTTTCTTGCTTTCCTTCCTCTCTCGAATTTCTGCATTGTGATGATCGCCTTGTGAACTCGTTTGAACTTCCTCCGCGCAACAAACCCCTGAATAATGGCGGGAAAATAACAAACAAGTTTTTATGCAGACCCCCAAAAAACTAGGGTTTCACAAAAGATATGAAGGCACTGAATTTGTCTGTAAACTTTTTGTGCGACAGGCACACGAGAACAGAACAAATAAATTGATAACGTTAACCATAGTAAGAAACGTTGGTATTTACTTCTTTTACTTTGGGGACTCCCAGACAATTAAAAAAACCTCACTGTGTTTCGCGTTAGGCCAAGTAATATTTTACGCCACTTGGTGTCGTTGTTGTTCCATAATATTGGCATGCATTCGATCGCGATACTTGAACCCACAGAAATCATACAAATTGCTTACTCGCACGAATCGTTGTGTGTGTACGATGTTCTTCTTCAGGCGAAGAAAGTATTTTCGCGCCGCTACAGCTCTCATCACTGATTGGATGATAATAGCGGCACGTGACACCTTTTCAAATCGCGCCTTTTCCAACTTTTGTTCGAGAATTTCCTTCATGAACGCCTGCAGAGTTAAAATATCCAACGTTACGTCATTATCAATAAAAATAACACAGAATGTAAACATTGTTCGAGGCAATTGCGCGGTTACGCAGGGTTTTCGCATAAGACCCTTGAGTGAAATATCTGCCAGCAGTTCGCGACTTAAACCAAGACGGCAAATACTTTACACCTGTGAAGAATGGATCTTGTTCAAATCCCACCTTTGTATTTCCGAGTCTCCAATTCGTCCCTTCGGGGTCAACCAAGTTCAAAACTTCCTTGCTGTGATCACGTGGTTCGTTGGATGACGACAGAGCGCAAATCATTCCGTATCTTAATGGTCAAAACATTTAGCAGTTAAGCGACAGAGACTGGTGTGACTTAATGCATGATTTGTGGTCAAACATGCACATTTTAAATGGTCGAAAGTGGAGGAAATTTCTACACATGAATTTTTAGTTATTACTAGATTGATGCCGCGTGAAAGTAACAACCAATCACAGACCTGGATCACAGACCAGTTCTAGATAGTCACGTGACCCACCTGTCAAGAAAGTCTTTGTACAACCGCCTGACCGGAAAGCCAGCCTTCCTCACTCTCACAGTTTCCAACATTCCCGAATAACGAAGTTGGTTTAGAACGACCCCGGGGTTGAAGTTCTCCGCCACCTAGTGGTGAATAACAAGTTTGTTACAAACTTTCTGATCGCGGCGACTTCTGCTGATATTTTTGTTGCTTTTGAACGGGATTGTGATTGTTAATATTTATGTTTATTTGCGTATATTATGTGCATTAAATTTCCTTGTTCCTGCGCAACACAGGAAAAATAACAAAAGTTAATTATTTATGTAACTAAGGTACCCACATATGCATTTTATACATTGTGAACATTTTACAAGTAATCACCTTCTCCACATTTGGTTTCACGCATCTCACGAAGAACGGACTTGCAGATGAAAGTCTTTCCATTAAAGCGTGGAGGGATTTCTGTCAAATTGTTAAATGTATGGAAAATCCAAATTAACTTCAACTGTAGAAAGAGAACTTACTTTAAAGTGGTCACTTGCTGTTACGGCTGACTGCTTTTTCCGACCTTTCCCGGAGTCTTCCGAAGTTCCCCGAACTTTCTCAAACATGTCGTAGATAAGATCACAGCTATGAAAAATAATGTCACGAGTTTTTTTTTAGATAATTAAATTAGTTAAAATATAAACCTGGAATCCTTCAACAAGCCGAGTAAATCATCACGAAATGTATCGCGGTTTTTCTCCAGGAAGCCATCGATATTGTAGAGAACCTGCAATATTAAGTTAGCCATCACCCACGAACGCATAAAGCAAAAACGTTTGGGAATACCCAATCTCAACCTAGCCTTAATCCAACTTCAACTTCAACCCAGCCTCAACCCAACCTCAACCCAGCCTCAGCCCTTACCTCCCCAGCGTAATGTCGAATCCCGAACTGGTTTCCGGTCACTCGAGGTTTCACGTAGAAGGGATTTTTCTGCGAAAAAAACAGAGTTAAAGTTGTGACGTAACAAAGCGGACACTAGTGCTTTAAACTCGAAATACCGAGTTGTTGAGAAAGTTGTGACGTAACAAAGTAGGGTGAATAATATGTTTTTTCTTACCGCATGTTGGTTGTGGAGTTTCCGCAGCAGGGATTTGTCCGTTCCTTTCGGAAATCTACTCTCCTCGTTAATAAGTGACATCAAACCGAGGTTTTTCTCCACCAGGTCGAGACACTCACTGTTATCTGACCACTGGACGTCGCACCAGTCTATACCTTCCCTGTAAAGTGGAAGATTGTGAAATGGTGGCAACATTGGTCAAGCGCCCGACTCATATACCAGTAGGAACCTGATCGGGATTCATTGCCAGGATATCCTGGGTTCGAATCCCGGTGTGGTTAAAAACGATTATAAAATGGTTGGGATTGAAATCACAAAAACCCCACAAATAAGTTAACAAATTTACTAGGGTTCGTGTGCAGGATAGCATGGGTTCGAGTCCCAACGTGGTATGTTAAGATAAAGCGAAAGGTTATTCCCCACAAATATTACCACGACCGAAGATATAAAATACAGGCGAAAAAGTGAAAAATGTAGAGAAAAAAAATACAGAAAAGGTTTTTTAGGTCCTTAATTAATCTAAATAACAAGTGGAGGGGAATGGGAAGATTGCATGGTTTCCATTTTTTGTTGCATTAATTTGTGCTTTCCAATGCAGTAAGTGATGTTTTACGAAGACTCACTTGTTGTATTCGATTTGTTCCAAGCTGAAAATGTGCCGGTTAAAAAATTCCTGTAGTTTTTCGTTTTCAAAGTTGATGCAGAATTGCTCGAAACGATTCACCTGAAAACAACACATGTAGACCCGGCGATAGAAGGTGACTGAATGATTGCAAAGATTTCAGTACTTTCTCACACAATACATTGATGCAACAAGAACAAATAATGTATATCTTAAATTAGAAAGTAACTAAGCAACCCTTCAGCAAAACAAACTTATATGTCCACGTTTCTGGGCTCTTAAAATGTAAAAAAACGTTTGTAATTTCGACTTGAAACGAAACACTGCTGGTTTTAAAGCAATTAAAGCAACTGCAGTGTAACTCTAGCTGAAATGTATTGTTAATTTAAAGGAACTTTTCTTGTGGCAACCCTCGCCGGATGGCAGACGTAACTTCGGTTGCAATAAAAACATTTTATACAAGAAGAACTTTTTCTTCATACAATCAAAGCAACTTCGTTACCGAGAAGTTTTCAAAACCGAAAATATCGAGAATTCCGATGAAATGGAAGTCGTCCGGTCCCTTGATGCGGTGATTCACCTTCGAGATTATCCAACGGAATAATTGGGAGTAGAGCGCCATAGAAAGGGAGTCACGTGAGTCGCAGGCCTGCCAATCAGAGACAAGGAATATAGTATTTCATGGGTTCGACTATAGTTGCACAGGATGTAATACAAAGAAAATTGTGTGCATTTTTTGGAACTTCTCATTAACATAGTATGAATATATAGACGTGTAACTCTTTAAAACGTTGGCGTTTGAGCTGAATATGATATTTATTCTTGTTCAAATGTTGACGCGTGACTGTGGGAACGAATTGCTGACTCATGCTTACGTAGATCCGCAAGTGCTGAGTAACCGGGTCAGGACTGTTCAAAGCTTTAATGACGTAAGACAGATTTACACAAACATTTGGACAGTTTGTTTACACAACACCACAAGTGCCGAGCTAAAAAGAAAAATCGTTTTCCGTTTTATGACAACCACGTGGATACTTGCAGCACTAATAAGTTTGCGTTAGCATTGGATTCTGGGACGGATAGTTGTAATAATTGCTGGTTCACCTGTTTGTATGGAAGGGATAGCAAAGGGGATCTTAAAGGTTCGCTTGATTGCCTGAAGATTGGGTTCCTTTTGTAGATTAAGTCGATCTCCTTTTCATTGTCATCTGAACGCTGTTGCAACATACACAAATTTTTAGTCATATTTTCATACACTATGGCCAACATGCTAAATATAAGTGAAATAATGAAATGTTTTGGGCAGAGTCGTTTTGTTAACAACATTGTAACAGAATGTTTCGCGTTACATGAGAAAGGGTTAAATTTTATGTTGGCGGGGAAGCAATTAAAAACATTTGGTAGTCAGATGCAAACGACATGATTTTGAAACATCCCAAGTTTCCATGTTTGATAAAAAAAATTCAAATATTTTAAATATTTACGAAATCTACTTTGTACGATAATATTTTTATTTTCTTCTTTGAGCTGTGTGACCAATTGCTTGCAACGAATTTGTAACTAGACTTCTCAAATCAAGTAAAAAGTTCCAACGGCAACTTACTGTTCGAACTTTGCAACGATATCAGCGAGGAAAGTGTTTGGTTCAATCGCTCTGTCAACATCGCCCTTGTGTTCGAATAATGCGAACGTGTTCTTATTCCGTTCCACGTTCATTCCATGCTGGAGTTTCTGGACAACCTGAACACCAAAGTTGGACGTAAACTGTCTAAAGTAACTCCTCTAATTTAAAATTGGCAGGATAACACAGGTAGTTTGGCAATCATACACTGGCTTCTTATGAAAGTATAAAAGGATGTTTGAAGTACGTATTGTGAAGAATGGCAATATACAGCATAGGTAATGAAGTACTGCAATATACAAGCGAATGAATCATGCACAATAGCATTTACATGTAAGTACCATCTCTCGGATATTGGGGGAGTCTACGATTTCGAGAAGGATAGCGAGGAACTGGGTCGCTTTCAACAAAATCATGTGCACTGTGTTCTTCACAAGTTGTTGTGTTATCATGGTCATATGTAAAATATGGGTGATCATTATCTGTATGTACATCATGTTGTGATGTTTTGTTTATTTTCTTAAAGAATGATGAATTTCTTGTCACTGTTTTGTGTTTGTTTTGTACTCTGATCATTGTGCCTTTTATGTGTGTAACAGTGAATGGTGTTGGATTGTAAGGAAGCATTAATTTGCCTTCTTTTTTTTTTTTCAAAAGAACCTTATCGCCAATTTGAAAATGTGATTCTTTTGCATGTGAATGGTTGTCAGCATATTTCTTCATTTTCATTTTTGCTTTCTCATCTCTGTCACGAAGTTGTGTGTCTTCTTTCATGTCATCAACATGAGGAATAGTGATTTTTATTTTCCTTCCAAGTAGGAGTTCTGCAGGGCTCACTTGTGTAGTAGAATGAGGTGTAGCTCTGTAGTTTCTCAGAAATTGATGTAGATTACTTTTCCACAAGTTAGTTTCAGCATTCATGATTCTTACAGCTTTGTTGAGAGTTTTCATAAATCTTTATGCTTCAGCATTTGCCTTTGGCCAATGTGGAGTGATTTTGCGATGAGTAAATCCAAGTTGTTTTGCAAAATTCTTGAATTCATAGCTGGTAAATGGTGGACCATTATCTGTTTTTAGGATGTCTGGTATTCCAAAACATGAAAATGTCTTTTCCAATACTGGAATGACTGAGGTTGCTTTTGTTGACTTGATTACTTCGACAATTGGATATCTGGAATATTCATCAATTAATACAAAAAGATATTCTCCTGATGGAAATGGACCAGAAAAATCTAGACTGAGTTCTTTCCATGGACTTTTTGGCAGTTCTGACATTTGCAGTGGTTCATAGTTGTTGGTAACTGTAGCAGCTTGACAGTATATACAATCTTTGACTGTTTCTTCCACTGTTTTGTCAATTCCAGGGAACCATATGTGTTCTCGGAGGAGTTTCTTGGTTTTGACACTTCCTTGGTGTCCTTCATGTGCCAATTTAATGACTTTCTTTTGTAACATTTTTGGAATAACTATTTTTGTACCTTTTAGAAGGAGATCATCCTCTGTTACTACCAGTTCATTTCTGATTAACAATATGGTTTTAGGTTTGGATCATCCAAATTTGCTTTCCATTTGTTGTTTCTTGTCAATTCAATAACTTTCTGAAGTACTTCATCTTTTTGCAAGGCTTCTTGTATGTCAGCTTTTGTCATTGCTGTTGGTATAGCTGATGTTGCAATGAAATTTATGTATAATTCAGTATCATTTGTTTCTTTGACAGAATGGTGAGTGATAGGATGTCGTGACATGTAATCTGCTGGATTATCTTTGCCAGGACGGTATACAACTTTCAAATTGTATGGTTGCAATCTCAAATTCCATCTTTCAATTCTTGCTAGAGGTTTTGATGATGGGTTTTTGAATATCAATTCTAATGGCTTGTGATCTGTCACAAGAGTAAATGGTTTTTGTATTCCATACAAATACAAGTGAAAATGTTCACATCCCCAGACAATTGCTAAAGCTTCACGTTCTGTTTGTGAATATCTTTGTTCAACGGGTGTGAGCACTTTGCTTGCATAAGCCACAATATAGAGATTATTATCTTCATCTCTTTGAGTAAGGACAGCACCTAACCCAACTGGATTTGCATCGACTATCAACTCAGTTTCTTTTTGTTAATCAAAATAGCGTATGACTGACTTGTTTGTCAAACTGTCTTTCAGTTGTTGCAATGCTTCATCATGTTTGGAGTTCCACTTCCAAGTACAGTTCTTGTGTGTTAATTCTCTCAATGGTTGAGTGATTGTAGCATAATCTTTAATTAATCTGGAACAGTAGTTAGCTAATCCCAGTAAGCTTCTTACTTCTTGTACTGATTTGGGAGTTTCAGCATTTTTAATTGCTTCAATCTTTTTCTCTTGAGCATAGATTCCAGTTTTGCTCATAACAAATCCAAAAAATTCAAGTTTAGACTTGTTGAACTCACATTTTTTCTTGTTTAATGTAAGATTTTTCAGTCTCAAAATATTGAGTACAGCAATGAGACTTTTATCATGTTCAGCTTTAGTTTTTCCAAATACAATGATGTCATCACTTACATTCAATGCACCTGGTATGCCTTCTATCAGTTGTTGTATGATCTTCTGGAATAATTCAGCAGCAGAACAAACTCTAAAGTTTAGGCGTTTGTATCTGTAAAGACCATCACGTGTAGAGAAAGTTGTGATGTATCTACTGTTTTCATCCAACTCAATTTGAGGATATTCTTTGTTTAGATTCAACTTGGAGAATACTATTGCTCCATTCAAACTGTGGATAATATCATCAAGTGTAGGACAGATGTGTCTTTCTCTGTGTATAGCTTTGTTAGCTTGTCGCATATTCACACAAATGCGAACTTCTTCTGGACTGTTTGGTTTTGGTGGAGTTACTATTGGAGAGACCCAAGGAGTAGGACCTGAAACTTTTTCAATGATTTCATTCTTCTCCAAATATAGTTCTTTCTTCACTTTATCTCTGATATGGAACGGTACTCTTCTGTGTGGCTGTGCTATTGGTTGTACTGATTTATCAATGTGCAACTTTGCTTTGTATCCTTTGAGTTTGCCAATTCCTTCAAATCGGTCAGCGTATGATTCAAGGATATTTTCTTCAGCAGCCTTTACCATGGTGTTTGCAATTTCAAGCAAATGTAGCTTTTTTGATGTACCATAACTCAACAAACAACCATGTTCACCTTTCACCACATACAACTTTGTATGGATTTTGAAACTTTCTGTTTTAACTTCAGCATGGATCTTCCCTAAGATTGGTAATGGTTTTTTCGCTCCATATACATGTATCTCTGTTTTAGTTTTCTCTAGTGTGCAATCTTTCAACTTTTCTCATCAATTATGTTTACAGATGCACCGGAGTCTATTACGAAAGGAATTTCTTGTTCATTCACTTTCAATATCATGTGTGGTGTTTTATAGTTGACGCTCTTTACTTGACACATGGATACCACATCGTGATGCTTCATCACTTTCATCTGAACTATAGATGTTTTCTGTATTTCTAACTTGTCTCTTGTTTTTGTTCATAAGACGACATTGAGGAAAATGATTGAACTTTCCGCAATTATCACACTTGTTTCCAAATGCTGGACAAGACTTGCGTCCGCGTGCATGAGGATAGTTTCCTGCACAGAAGTAACATTTTCTGTGTTTTGATTCTACATGCTTGTTTGAAGCTGTTTTGTTTTCTTCTGGAAATCTTTTCTGCTTGACTCTGGAGACCATTTCTTCATTTGCTGGCTCCGACTTGATTCGATTTGCTATGGCTGATGCATGTGATTCTGATGATTCCATAGCGTATGCCATACCAAGCAGTTCTGTGAGATTGATACCTCTTCTTTCAAAGGCTCTAATTCTCAACCTGTTTGCACTTGCAAATAATCTGATATTTGATCTCTTGGTCACGATCATGGAATTCACATTCAGCAGATAGGTTGCGAAGTCGTGAATAAAATTGATTCATGCTTTCATCCTCCAACTGTTTTGACTCACGAAACTTAAATACTTCATAGTCAGTATGTTTCTTCGGAATGAAATACTTATTAAGAGCTTTGTCATAATCGTCAGCATCACCAGTGTCTGGTAAAGTTTCAAAAATGTCAAATACTTCTGCTCCTGCATAAATTATCAAAAGAGATCTTTTCTTTTTGTTGTCTGTGACATCTTCGGACACAAAGACATGTTCTAGACGTTTAACCCACTTCACCCAATGTGAACCTGTTGTTGACGGATCAGTTATGTCAAATATGGGTAGTCTATCAGACTTTGATGCAGCCATCTTGTTTTTGTTCGGCTTTTACGTCTGTATGTCTCTTTAACTTTCGAGTATAGTCGAGGTTATAGTTGTTTACACTCGTTATCCTCGTCGCCAGTTATAGTGTTCCTCTGTCTAGTTCTGTACTAAAGACTAGACATGACACCAGATGATAAGCAATGTGGAGCCAATAATATGAATTTGTGTATAAGCTGCAGACAGATGGCCACTGTTTCGACCTAAAAGGTCTCATCAGTGCAGCTGGTGTGACTATCAGACGACTTTGCTGACCAAACGGCCACCAGATGTATGTTTGATACTTCGTTATTGCTCGTTCGAATAGAATACCAATAGAATCCCTAGCATGTGGTTATCCGGTCATGTGACGTATTGTTTACATAAAGATCATGTTACACTCGATAGTTTGTAAACACTACACTGATCTTACTTGCATCATTTTCACGAAGTAGTGTTGTCCCATTGTTTGTCCAAATATACTTGAAGGCTTGTCTTTTTTTGTGCTGCAAGCAAGTGTTGAATACTTTTCGGTTTTGTCTTGTCAAACTTTCTGTCATGAAAATATTTTGCAGGTTGGCAGTTGTTTCTTTGGAGTTGGGGAAATGCAGATTTGATTTGTTGAAAAATATTTAATTCCTGATTTTCCTTGAGATAAACTTTCAGTTATCGGTGGGGATTATTTTGATGAGCTGCTTGTTGTTCTCACAGGTATTCTGTGTGAGATGCCAGATCAGTTTTTTTAATCGATACTCCCATGTGTTTGGCAATTGCAATTTGGTCGGTGCATTCTTCTTTAGTTTGTGTTACTCAAAATATTTGTTTGTAAAAAAAAACAGAAAACAACAACAGTTGAACTGAAAGAAAAAGTATTAAAATTGCGAACATACATATTTCAATGCATTCTCTCCTGCTATGTTGTCCAAGGATATTTACTTCACTTTTGCTTCTTCAACATCTGTTCGCAATTTTAATACTTTTTCTTTCAGTTCAACTGTTATTGTTTTCTGTTTCCTTTACAAACAAATATTTTTAGCCAAAATTTTCCTATTCCAACCTTATTGAAATAGACCTGGGGACACTGTGGATGGTTTTGACTTGTAGGGGTCTCATAAGTGCAGTTGGTGACTGTGGCCCAGGACTAGCTCGCAAACTAGCCAGGAACAGATATTTTTCAATGTAAGTCAGTTGGGTACCCATAACTGGGCATCAAACAATATAGACGAACCACTGTGGAGCGCATTATGCCCAAACAACTGCTTGGTATTCAACAGTGTTATCAGTATCAAATCATATGGTTCGTTATGGCTCGTATGCATTTTTCTTTACAATCAATTTTGTTTTAAACAAATTTGAACACAGTTTTTACTTCATGTATGGAGTTTAGGTCGGCATAAACTCAACGTGATAATAAACAGTTCAAATTAAAAACCTGCATTTTGCGGTTGTTCAGCAATTCATGATATCACGTTTATAAACAGCGCCGGTTCTCATGTTTAGAAATGTTCACAACAGATTTTTGTGCTGGAACCTGTATGAGACAAACAATAAAAGTTAAACATAAATTATATAAAAAAAAACAAAATGTTACATTATAAGATTAATGTAGCAGTTCAAATCTGGAGCTAAACAAGAATTTAACTCGACCACAAAAAATGGAAAAACTCACTAAAAGTCCCATGAAATGGTGACAATACCGATGTCCATGTGAGTATTGTGGATGTCAACTGATGGAACTTAGTTTACATGAAAACATTTTGTTGCCACTTTTACAAACAACCTCATCCACATCAATTGTAAAAAGCTCAGGGTTCTCCAATTCTATTCTGTTCCAATTTGATGAAAGTTTTGAAATTAATTTGGATTCTTCTGTGAATTGGTTGAGATGCCAAGCAATACTCGCAATGAAAATCCATGAATGCATTATCCACGATCTAACCGACTTTATTCAGTTGTTGAACTGCAGGTTGCGCTGAAATCTGGAATGGTTTGGAAACAATAACAAACAATCTGATACCAAATCAAGACAAGAAATGCTGTCAAAAAAGTTTCACCCTTACCTTAAACCCACAAAATGATCTTGTTTTTTCATCATTCACATAAATATTCAAATCATCAGATGATAATGTGATTGAAAATCTTCGAAACTGTTTTGAATTTTGTCTGGGACTCCACTAAAGGGTCTATGCAGTGGTGAGGTATGACATTAGTCCTTGAAATACTCGCATGGAAATCATCCACAAGATGCCATGTCGATTCTATCAAATCATTCTCAAACATTTAAAACTGTACACAATAATTTAAGCAGATATTTTAATACCTTTTTGTCTGCTTTCGAGTGTTTTTTCGACGTTGAATTTAAATTCATCCAAACTTCTTTTAAGGGTACGGTATGTATACATACGTTGCCCATATTCCGTGCTCGTGGGGGAACGACCGGATTCGACCTCGGTGTACCTGGGGTTTCAACGACTTGGTGTCTCCAAACAATGAAGAAATAGCTTGCGATAAAGGCAAATTCACTTTGGTGCTAGCTCGATCTACTTGCGTAAATTGCTCGTCGTTATCGCTAAAATTAGAATCACTGCCGTAAGCGTCGCAAAGCGAAGCCAATGCCGCCATTTTGACCAGAAATCAGTTTAAAACGGTAGATACATTGACCACATAACGGGGGCATCGACGCAAACCAGATTATGACGTCACAATCGCTTTTAACAATGGACAAGGTTGTGCGTGCGTCAAATGTGCGTGAAGTGCGCTGTAGTCTGAACCGTGAATGTTTTGAAGAATATAATGTGGGTTGGGCCCAGATTTCAGTTATGGTGTAGTCTGGAAGCATTAAATAATCTAATGTGGGTTGGGCCTAGATTTCATTTATGGTGTAGCGTGGAAGCATTAAATACTCTAATGTGGGTTGGGCCCAGATTTCAGTTATGGTGTAGCATGGAAGTATTAAATACTCTAATGTGGGTTGGGCCCAGATTTCGGTTATGGTGTAGCGTGGAAGCATTAAATACTGTAATGTGGGTTGGGCCTAGATTTCAGTTATGGTGTAGCCTGGAAGCATTAAATACTCTAATGTGGGTTGGGCCCAGATTTCAGTTATGGTGTAGCATGGAAGCATTAAATACTCTAATGTGGGTTGGGCCCAGATTTCAGTTATGGTGTAGCATGGAAGTATTAAATACTCTAATGTGGGTTGGGCCCAGATTTCGGTTATGGTGTAGCGTGGAAGCATTAAATACTGTAATGTGGGTTGGGCCTAGATTTCAGTTATGGTGTAGCCTGGAAGCATTAAATACTCTAATGTGGGTTGGGCCCAGATTTCGGTTATGGTGTAGCGTGGAAGGATTAAATACTGTAATGTGGGTTGGGCCTAGATTTCAGTTATGGTGTAGCCTGGAAGCATTAAATACTCTAATGTGGGTTGGGCCCAGATTTCGGTTATGGTGTAGCGTGGAAGGATTAAATACTGTAATGTGGGTTGGGCCCAGATTTCAGTTATGGTGTAGCCTGGAAGCATTAAATACTCTAATGTGGGTTGGGCCCAGATTTCGGTTATGGTGTAGCGTGGAAGCATTAAATACTCTAATGTGGGTTGGGCCCAGATTTCATTTATGGTGTAGCGTGGAAGCATTAAATACTCTAATGTGGGTTGGGCCTAGATTTCAGTTATGGTGTAGCCTGGAAGCATTAAATACTCTAATGTGGGTTGGGCCTAGATTTCAGTTATGGTGTAGCCTGGAAGCATTAAATACTCTAATGTGGGTTGGGCCCAGATTTCATTTATGGTGTAGCGTGGAAGCATTAAATACTCTAATGTGGGTTGGGCCTAGATTTCAGTTATGGTGTAGCCTGGAAGCATTAAATACTCTAATGTGGGTTGGGCCTAGATTTCAGTTATGGTGTAGCCTGGAAGCATTAAATACTCTAATGTGGGTTGGGCCTAGATTTCAGTTATGGTGTAGCCTGGAAGCATTAAATACTCTAATGTGGGTTGGGCCCAGATTTCACTTATGGTGTAGCGTGGAAGCATTAAATAATCTAATGTGGGTTGGGCCTAGATTTCATTTATGGTGTAGCGTGGAAGCATTAAATAATCTAATGTGGGTTGGGCCTAGATTTCATTTATGGTGTAGCGTGGAAGCATTAAATAATCTAATGTGGGTTGGGCCTAGATTTCAGTTATGGTGTAGCGTGGAAGGATTAAATAATCTAATGTGGGTTGGGCCTAGATTTCAGTTATGGTGTAGCGTGGAAGGATTAAATACTGTAATGTGGGTTGGGCCTAAATTTCAGTTATGGTGTAGCGTGGAAGCATTAAATACTCTAATGTGGGTTGGGCCTAGATTTCACTTATGGTGTAGCGTGGAAGCATTAAATAATCTAATGTGGGTTGGGCCTAAATTTCAGTTATGGTGTAGCGTGGAAGCATTAAATACTCTAATGTGGGTTGGGCCCAGATTTCACTTATGGTGTAGCGTGGAAGCATTAAATAATCTAATGTGGGTTGGGCCTAGATTTCATTTATGGTGTAGCGTGGAAGCATTAAATAATCTAATGTGGGTTGGGCCTAGATTTCAGTTATGGTGTAGCGTGGAAGCATTAAATAATCTAATGTGGGTTGGGCCTAGATTTCAGTTATGGTGTAGCGTGGAAGGATTAAATACTGTAATGTGGGTTGGGCCTAAATTTCAGTTATGGTGTAGCGTGGAAGCATTAAATACTCTAATGTGGGTTGGGCCTAGATTTCATTTATGGTGTAGCGTGGAAGCATTAAATACTCTAATGTGGTTGGGCCTAGATTTCATTTATGGTGTAGCGTGGAAGCATTAAATAATCTAATGTGGGTTGGGCCTAGATTTCATTTATGGTGTAGCGTGGAAGCATTAAATACTCTAATGTGGTTGGGCCTAGATTTCAATTATGGTGTAGCGTGGAAGCATTAAATACTCTAATGTGGGTTGGCCCTAGATTTCAGTTATGGTGTAGTCTGGAAGCATTAAATACTCTAATGTGGGTTGGGCCTAGATTTCAGTTATGGTGTAGTCTGGAAGCATTAAATACTCTAATGTGGGTTGGGCCTAGATTTCAGTTATGGTGTAGTCTGGAAGCATTAAATACTCTAATGTGGGTTGGGCCCAGATTTCAGTTATGGTGTAGTCTGGAAGCATTAAATACTGTAATGTGGGTTGGGCCCAGATTTCGGTTATGGTGTAGCGTGGAAGGATTAAATACTGTAATGTGGGTTGGGCCTAGATTTCAGTTATGGTGTAGCCTGGAAGCATTAAATACTCTAATGTGGGTTGGGCCCAGATTTCGGTTATGGTGTAGCGTGGAAGGATTAAATACTGTAATGTGGGTTGGGCCTAGATTTCAGTTATGGTGTAGCCTGGAAGCATTAAATACTCTAATGTGGTTGGGCCCAGATTTCGGTTATGGTGTAGCGTGGAAGGATTAAATACTGTAATGTGGGTTGGGCCCAGATTTCAGTTATGGTGTAGCCTGGAAGCATTAAATACTCTAATGTGGGTTGGGCCCAGATTTCGGTTATGGTGTAGCGTGGAAGGATTAAATACTGTAATGTGGGTTGGGCCCAGATTTCAGTTATGGTGTAGCCTGGAAGCATTAAATACTCTAATGTGGGTTGGGCCTAGATTTCAGTTATGGTGTAGCGTGGAAGCATTAAATACTGTAATGTGGGTTGGGCCTAGATTTCATTTATGGTGTAGCGTGGAAGCATTAAATACTCTAATGTGGTTGGGCCTAGATTTCATTTATGGTGTAGCGTGGAAGCATTAAATAATCTAATGTGGGTTTGGCCTAGATTTCATTTATGGTGTAGCGTGGAAGCATTAAATACTCTAATGTGGTTGGGCCTAGATTTCAATTATGGTGTAGCGTGGAAGCATTAAATACTCTAATGTGGGTTGGGCCTGGATTTCAGTTATGGTGTAGCGTGGAAGCATTAAATACTCTAATGTGGGTTGGGCCTAGATTTCAGTTATGGTGTAGTCTGGAAGCATTAAATACTCTAATGTGGGTTGGGCCTAGATTTCATTTATGGTGTAGCGTGGAAGCATTAAATACTCTAATGTGGGTTGGGCCTGGATTTCAGTTATGGTGTAGCGTGGAAGCATTAAATACTCTAATGTGGGTTGGGCCTGGATTTCAGTTATGGTGTAGCGTGGAAGCATTAAATAATCTAATGTGGGTTGGGCCTAGATTTCAGTTATGGTGTAGCGTGGAAGCATTAAATAATCTAATGTGGGTTGGGCCTAGATTTCATTTATGGTGTAGCGTGGAAGCATTAAATAATCTAATGTGGTTGGGCCTAGATTTCATTTATGGTGTAGCGTGGAAGCATTAAATACTCTAATGTGGTTGGGCCTAGATTTCAATTATGGTGTAGCGTGGAAGCATTAAATACTCTAATGTGGGTTGGGCCTAGATTTCATTTATGGTGTAGCGTGGAAGCATTAAATACTCTAATCAGTTTGAAACCGGCACCTTTAATCAAATATGAGGGAAAGCACCCGAAAAACCATTGAAGCGTGCAAACGTCAACATCGGTATGAAATGCAACAGGGGGACAAACTTTGTTTCCCCTTACAATTACTAAACAGCTAAACTGTACTGACTGCAGTGGAAACATCACTGTTCGTTGGCGAGTTACTTGAATGGCGCGTTTGTAATGCTGGAAAGTGACCACGTGGTGCCGCTGTGCGTACATTTTCATCCCAGTGTTACGAACGGTAGACACTTAACACCTCACGGATGGGCGAAACGGGATTTCCCCGTTTCATGCGTGGCTACTCAACATTAGTTTGCACGAAGACTTTGCAATATTATAACTCTAATATTAAGTTTGTTTACGCAAAAACGTTGTTACACACTAAAGGCCCGTTTACACTACAGACGATTCCGTGTTTGTTTTATTGTGCGCGCATGCTGAGTTGTGCTGAGATGGGATCTGCCGGTCTGAGCTGGGATGTGCTCGCTTTTGCTCGACGAGCATAAATTCGGACACAGTTGGGCACATTTCGGCACACATTAATGCGAGAGTGCAAGGCGACTGCTTAACCCTTTGAGCGAGGTGCTTTTTTTGATTAATTTTCAATTCCGTTGTGATTGGCCTAGAGACATAAGGTTTTCAGCAACAGACAACTTGAAGCGTGAAGTTTATTGAAAAAAAAAAAAAAATACATTTGCATTGAAATTTTTTGACTAATTAGTCATTCATTTGATGATGATTATCATTATGAACAAACCAGCACAGCAGGTGGTCTGATTGCATGTCCAATTAAATGGCCAACTACCCGTTGGGAGTAGCGCGAAACGTTCTACAGACGAATTGTGCGCGAGGGTCTCAGCTTTCGATCGGCGGTTTCCGTTTCTCTCTATGACGTCACAATGGCGAGATGTGCGCATGCAAATTTTGACTGGTGGTATTGCTGTATTTTTTGCGTACAAAACAACAAAATAGCAGGAAGAAATGTACATAACATGAAATAAACATTATGGGGGGGCAGTATAAAAAAAATAAAGAAAAAAATTATGATAAATAAACAAAAAAATTTTTTTTTTTTCGCCGAAGCATAAAAAACACCAATTTACAAAAAAATAGAACACCTTCATTACTTATAGTTACAGGTTTTTATTCTGGTTCCATAACACTGGTTTTGCTTTCCGGACAATAGACAATTGAGTAATTCTTTCCTCAGCATAACAATCGCCAATGGTTTTCGGAAGGGTATATCCAAAACATATCCACAAAAAGTTCAAAGATGATGATTTGGTCATGTCACAGTCACCTCTGTAACATCCCTGATGCATAATTTGCTATCAAAGCATCATATATTGAACCATATTCATGCAATTTGTTCAAGAATCAAAGGGTTGTGGGTGTCGTTGAAGGCGTGACTCAGTAAATACGATCGCTTCAATTTCATACAGCTGATTTTTTCCTTGTCTTTTTTTTAGAGTGTCTCTGTCATGTTGTGGCTAAGGCTTATACACTGGTAGTTGGCTTGTATATTCAATTATTCATATTCTTTTCTTTGCATAACAATCGCCAATTGTTCTCGGAAGGGTATATCCAAAACAGAACCACAAAAAGTTCAATGATGATGATTTGGTCATGTCACAGTCACCTCTGTAACATCCCTGATGTATAATTTGCTATCAAAGCATCATATATGGAACCATATTCATGCAATTTGTTCAAGTATCCAACAGTTGTGGGTGTGGCTGTGGGCGTCACCCAGTAATTAGGGTAGCTTCAATTTCATACAACTGATTTTTTTCCTTGTTTTTTTTTCTACATTGTCTCTGTTATGTTATGGAAAAGGTTTATATGCACTGGTAGAAGGCTTGTCTATTCAATTATCAATATACATTGATGTTATGCCTTCTTTTTCATCAACTTGCTGACATACACTACCAGTTGAACACAAAAAGAAACAAACAAAAAAATTTTTTTTAGAAGTGCTGTCAAATTCATCTGCTATCAGTTAGCAAACGCCTGATCTGTGTTATAAAGTTTGCAAGCCCTTTTACAAGCAATAACTAACAGTATAAGTAGGTTATACCAAAATAACTCCCTAAAATTTCAGTTTACTAGACAGTACAGTACCGTCGCTCAAAAATATCAAATGCAGCGACCGCAGCGACCCAGTTTTTTCGCTTCATTGCGTCTTGGTGTTCACACTGATTCAGTCAACTGTCGAATTATTTTAAAATTCGCACAATTTCGGGAGTTATGGAAATTTTAAATAGGGTACCTATGGCTTGGAAGCTATTTTAGTAGGGGTGGTTACATTTTTGGATATAACTACTCCAAAACATGGAGTTTTTGAACTGGAAAAGCGATGATTGTGTAGAGTATGAATTTGTATATGATTTTTGTGTTTTAATTTTTAGTCTAGCGTTTGTAGATAAAAAGTTATAGCTTCCTGAACTTAAACAATGAAAAATCTTCAATTGTTGATTATAGGGCGTGGCGCCTAAAGGGTTAAAGGGAGAGGACATATATTATTTTAGTTGTGGTTGTGTGATGTGACCGCGTTTGACATGTGAGCGATTGTTTTGAGCGTGTGAAATGGTGCCGTAACTGCATTACAAAGCGGTGTGTAGAACGGCGTCTAAGCGGGATGCTGCTGTGAAAAACCATTGGTTCAATTATACCATGCAACCGTTTCCATGCTTTATGTTCTACATGAAAGCTCACAGGTTGCAAGTTTGTGTTCAACATCATCATCTTCTTCTTTGCAACTTTTCTGTTTCAGTTGAAGATTAAGTTCAGTTCTTCTACTTTCCACCAAAGCATTAAAACATCTCCCAATAAACAACCTCCATGATACGACGGCCTGCACGCTGGAATTCCACTGTTTCAAATCCACTGTGACTTCAGAAAGCAGAGCTTGAAGTATTTGAGTAAAGTTTCTTCCTCGAGCAACCAAACTTCTTGAAACAAGATTTCCAGCTTTATCGACCTCACACTGCGGGTTATAGCACATAAGTAAAGCTGATGCATAACTGACTTTCAAGTTTGGTTGTTTGTTTCTTTCATACATTCGTAACATAAACAATGGAACTGCATTTAACACAGCTGGATTTGATTTAGATTTATCTGCTGCAAGTGCTCTGTGTTTTATGTCCCTCGGTAAATTGTCCAATTCCTCATTGAGTAAAGAAGCCAGAAAATATTGTGTCTGCTCATCTGAGCATCGCATTATCGCATGCAACCGTTTCCATGCTTTATGTTGATAATCCATGTAAATATAAACATTGATCCATCAGATTCGACAGTTGATTTCTGATTCGAGGATGTCAGTAAATTTGATTCAGTTCAGTTTGACTTTCTCTGATAAACCCCAAAAATGCATTCACGCCAATTCACCGCAAATATTTGCAGAAATGCGCGGATATCGCGGCGCCATTTCACCAACTTATGGGAAAGGTTTAATGTGAGGGTAAATTGTGTAACAAGGTTTCTTGTCAACACCCAGGTCCTCATTGAAACCCAAATGATGACGTCACGGCCGTGGGCGTTCGAGTGGCGTCTGTCACGTGTTTTATTTGTGTTGTTGTTTTTGTCTGTTCAGTTACCTGCCTACCTCTGCGCACACCTTGCTGCAACTCATTCTTACTTGACACTGATGATGAACACAGTGGTGTTTGAAACGTTTGCTTCGGCATGAGTAGCATACTAGCTTTGGCTTTCCTTTACAAATCATTTTCTTGTCACCTCCCAAGGTTAGACCTTATACACTCTTGTGTAATAAACAAACTTAACACAGCAGTTTGTGGAGGACACAGACGCGTCTGATCCGTCTGCCGGTTGCATTCCATGGCAGAATGTAGATGGCATGGAGAGAGTGAAGTTTTGTAGAATTATTCAAGGAAATTTTGATAGAAATTGAATTACAGAAGTATGCCTTGATTTGACTTGTCGAGTTAGGACCTCCTCTTGTCTACGCACTCGGGTCAAAAAAAGTATTTTGCCCCCAGGTCGGACATTATTTCAGTAAAAAAGTCTTCAAAAGTGTCGATTGGTTTTGTGAAAAAGTAAATCACAAAAACCTCATGCAATTTGCAATTCAATGTTGTCCCCAAGCCTTTTTCTGTGCAATGGTAAAAACATTTTTGTCGGGAAAGTTGCTTTGGTTGCCCCCTGGGAGCTATTTCTGCTATCCTATTGGGCATAAGATACTCCTGAATGCTCCTCAGATCCTTGCTGTGTTTTGTCCAATGCAGTTGCAATGATTGTTTTTTTTTGAATATTTAGTGCTAGTGTGCCTTCATAGGTCATAAGCCACAGGAAATGTTTTTGAAAAGGGTTTCCACCTTCGCGACCCATCATCAAGTCTGCCAAGAAAGTCTCGGTCTGACATCATGTTGGTTCGTATCGTCATCAGTGTTTAGTTCTTGGATCTAACCTAGTTCTGGACTCTGAGACGAAACTGCGATCTCTGTGATCCATGAGACCAAATGTTAGGATCTAGGAGACCAAATGTTGTAACCCAAGAAACCACATTGCGATCTGAGTTGGACCGAATGTTAGGATCTGTTTATTTGTGGAAAGAGTTGCAAATATATAGGAACATATCAAAGATGACGCAGAAACAAAGAGATAATTGCTGCGATTACGCGACAAAGCAGACTCAGAAGAAGTAGCACAAGTTGAATGACGTAACGCAAGCGAGATAACTAGCAATGGCGTCAGAAAGACGGGTGTAAATGTAAAAGAGTAGAAAGCGGTTTTGAAAGTTTAAACAAAATATTAAAATGTTTCGAAGCATGACAAGCCGAATTTACATTCTTTGGCAAAAACGCAAGTTACTCAGTATGCGTATTAATGCTGAAAAGCCTCAAAACTTTAAACAAGAAATCCAAAGCTAATATGCTGCTATACATTATGTGCAAACGTTTCGATCATCAGTGCAACTTGAGAAAGAGTTGCAACCAAGAAAGCTCTGAGGTAGGCAGGCAACTGAACGGGCGAAACATAAAAACACTGCAGGGACTCACGTTTGCAGAAAGAAAACACTCCCGACTCCAATGACTATCAAAGCATTTGCCACGAACTACCTTTACAACCTTATAATTAGAACAATAATACATACCTCAGACCACTACACGTAGGCGCTCAATGCAGCCTTCTCCCCACTTGTCAAAGTCTACCCTCTGTCATAGTCTGCGCTTAGCTTATTCTCTTTTCGCTCCCCTCTTAGCTTATGGTCGTGGCGATATTTATATCGTGGTCGAAATGAGGAAAAATATTAATATGGACAGGATTATTAAAACGTCGATTTGATTATTGAACCCAAAGCTGATTTCCATATGTCAGAGATTTACCCATATGTGTGGGAGAAGCGAAGCGATTACCTCGAAATAACATATGCATGTATACGCGGCGGAAATACATTTTGTCACAATTAACAAAGAATAATATAAAGTTTTGCTGCAGGAGTCCCCCGGTTCGAAAATGTTTGCCGGGTGGTTGTAAGGTGTTGTACGTGCGTCATGGATTAGCATGCTGAGGTTGAATCATTCCGAACATCTTCATCAATCTTAGCATTTAAGCGTACACTTATGGAGATCGTTGAAAGGTTGTCGTAATCTGTACAGATACTCGAACAAACAATTTAAATTTCCTAGGCCCAAGTTTCTACATAGGTTTGGCGCGTTAATATGACTTGTCTGGTATATTTCAATTTTTACGTGACAAACAGCTTCGGTTTTGTTGCAATGAAGCAAGTGACATTTAATTTAAGCGCAAAACAACAAGGACAAAATCCTGAGGATAATTTACAAATAATAATAGCTTTGCGTATTGTCATGTGTCAAAAGTTCGAATCAACAGTGAAAAAATATCAAACATGTCTTTAGTAATTTCCAGGAATGGCATTCGATACATTCCACTAATCACATTAAATCAAATCATGTTTATTTTGCAATAAAAGCAACTACGCGTAAGAACAATATACAAAGAAATTAAATGGCATGGGCACCGATAAAACCATAAAGGTTATGAGCAATGCATGACTCCAGGCTCAGTAAACAAGTGTATGGCGTCTGGTCACTTGCGAAGTTGAGGCGTCAGTTGCGCCGTGCGACTAGCAGTCATGTGCTGCTCTTCGGACTCGTTGTCCGGTATAGTGAAAGAGATGTGTGCATTGAGTGAATGCGTCGCGACCAGCGCGATAGCCCTGTGATTGCTCACTGAAAACACCATTCTGTATAAATGTAATTATCCTGTTGTTTTCCTATTGACAAGTTGATCAATTTATACAAAAGTTTACGTTTTGGAATTAAACATGACAACAGCAAATCTATAATCATTGTTTTACCGTATCCTACATCACAGACAACAAATAGGGTTATCCGCTGATCTTCTGGCATAAACGTGCTGTATTTTACGACATTTCGTCTGCCATGCGGCGAGACTTCATCAACAGGAATTTCAGGATTATCCACGTCCGATGTTAAGTCAATTTCGAGTACTTAGTCCCGCAAGAAGCCGTTAGTCCCGCAATAAAAAAATTTTTAGTTATATCCGCACGACATTATATGAGGTTGGCATAACATGACGTAACCATTAAAATGCTGGTTAGGCATTACCTAACAATGATCCACATTCACTTGCGTTATGTCAGAGATTTTCCCCATATGTGTGGGTGTAGCAAAGCGATTACCTCGAAATAACATATGCGCATGTACGCGACCTAATTACGATACACAAAGAATAACAAAGAAAAATATAAAGTTTGATGCAACACCTCAGAACTTAATTTGGGGGATTTCATACTGATACGGATCCCATAGTGTTTAATACTGATGAGTGCATATACAACTACAGATGGTGCCCATAAAACCATTGGAGCGTGCAATACTACAAATTAACTTTGTGGAATTTCAGATAAAATAAATATATAAATAATTCCATTCAATATTTTAACGATTGTGGTTATTCCCCTGCGGGGAGTTTTTCAGCGATAAAATGAGTTGAAGAAAGAAAAGTTTAAAATTTTCTCCGATTCCATGTTCGTGTAATAAAGTGTTTCTCGAAACTCTTCATCGAACTCTTGATCTAAGGACGACTTTGGAAAGATATCGAGCTGAAAAATATGGTAAGTGTTTGTCTAGAGCAGGAAAGAGTGCACCTTTTTAATATTCTGCTTCATTATTACCTTACAAAAAATTTTGGTAAAAACTCTATGGTCTTTGTTATAACAAGGTTTCAACTGAGTGTGAATTTGAAATGTTTAAACTGTGTTAAATAAACATGAAAAAATGAATGTATATTATGTTTCAGAAAGCTTGCTACAGCCATGGGTAAAAGAAAGACATAACAGCAAGCAAAGTCAACTAACCACAAAAGAAGAACCAACAGTTGAAAAAAATGTAAAGCTTCAAAAAGAAATTGAAAGTGTCGACAGCATGCTTCAAAAAGCTAAATTAATTCGAGAAACTGGTGGAGAATCATCAAAACGTTCCTCTTCTGCCCCAACCCAGTCAACAAAACAAGGATGCAGATTATGCACGAGAGGAAACTGCCCCAAGCATAAGGTGTTTATGGTGAAAACAAACAAAAGTATTGAGAAGTTGAGTTTGACAAAAAACAGGGTTTGGATGAAATCAAAAACTGGGGTTGAGTCACAAGGAACAAGAATTTCATCTGCTGGAAAGAATCGACATGCCTCAGTCTCAAAACAAAAAACAAACCTGGAAAAGAACAAAGAAATTGTGGATTTAAAGGCGAATAGAGTGTCCTCTGCAATTATAACAGAAGCCCTTGCAGCCCAAAATTCAACAACTAAACCTAACGAGGCACCAGAGTGCACTGTAGTCACAAAGTCTCTTTTGGAAGTTGTCAAAGAAAGTAACTCCCTTAACAAGTACCAAAAGCTGAAACTAATGCAGGCAAAATTAAAAGTTGATTCAGATTATTTAAATGATCCTGCATGCTCTGAAGAAAGTAGGTTTGTATCAGCTTTGTATAGCAGGAAGCAAAAGGTGAATCTCATCACGGGCGATGCAGTCTTAACTAATATGAACAGAATTTCAAAGAAATTGCACAATCTAAGAGTTGAAAGTGACCTTATTTGGAATTTTATACATCTGACATTTAAAGGACGGATTCATGAGACCTTAATTCCATGGCTTCTCGGTCAACAACCATGGATGTACGGGAGCATTCGGCATCATGTTTTTATGTTTGGCTTAAGATGTACAGCTCTTAAGACACATGTTCAAAATGTCTTTATCGATGTTGGGCCAGTGCACTAGTGTTCCAGCCAGTTGTTTTATGGACAGCATGCGAAATGCCTGAAATGCAAAATAACGTAGTTTAGTTGGAACTCCGATGAGGCCCAAATTAAAGTCTTTTGGAATGTTAAATCATATTTTTTTATATTTTATATTTGAAAAGATGGGACAGATTTGTCGGTCCCTCCGGAGCAGCGCAGGTTGATATACTTGCAGTATTTATTGAACTTTTCGCTTACATGGAGAACTTCGTTTTGTTGTTTAAATTCGTGTTCAATCTTTTAACCGAAAGGTAGCAGTTGGGTCTACAATTATCTTTCGCTAATAAATCAACTCAATATCGACTTCATGAAGGAACAGCAGGCTGTGCTTTGTCCTGCGAGTGCTGATGCTGATATTGTCCACAATTATTAACGTTATGCCCCAAGGGAGGGCAAATTCACACAGTAGGGGACGATTTACATTACATCAAATCTCCAAGTAACTAGTGGTGACGGACTTAACCCTGAATATGTTAAATTGGAGGCCATTTTATCCCAAAACCCTCAAATATGGTTGTTTGCCGTAATGTTGTGTTCATTATTCTGGAAGCAATGGTAAGTGATCATCAATACAGGCAAAACTACTTCGAACTGTTGGTAATCTGATGAACGTCATACTCTGAAAAAACAAAATATCGGTAAGATGCGCCTTCCTGTGCTCCAGCTAGCATCACCAAAGCAGATACAACAATAACCAATCCATTGATATATATATGTGTGTGTGACCAAATCAACCAGTGGGAAAGAGTGTTTGACAACTTGTTACCTCTGTGCACATCTTTTAGGTGGGGCGAAAAGTAAAATTTAGATGATGGCGACCACAGTGTTCGCCTGTGCATCGAAGCGCGCCATTGCCTTTCTCGTGTTGCGGTTGCCGCCTCATGAACGAGTGTTTTGCTTGTCTCAAGCTTGACTGCGCAACTTAATAAAGCATCAACCACTTTAAGCCCATCGATTGAACCTGTATCTTCCCCTGCCTGAACATACAGTTGATTGGTTGATTAGCCGGTGCAAGAAGTGCTGTGTGTATGACCCGTTAGTCTTGAGATGGGCGTTGAGCTGTACGGTTGTTTTTAGTGTCGGGCGTTTACTGGAATAGTAAAGTTCACAGGCTTCGCAGCCAAGACATTGCAGCCGAGCTGGATTAACCACTTTTCCCGACAAGTCGGAGCGAGATCTGGAAAATCAAGCTCCCGGTGAGGTTTGAACTCTCGACCCTGGGCTAACCAGGCCCAACGCTCTACCAACAGGGCTACAGGAGCTCAGTGGCTTTACGGGGTATATTGTGGTCAAGGTACACTGGTGCGCAAGCGCACAACTTGTCAGGCGACCTTCACATGCGTATAGGATCTCCACCACCGTAATCAGACAACGCAGAAGTAATATCACGCATTCACTGCCCTTCAAGTGGGGCGATCCTGCCTTGCTATGCGAAAGCATGGTATTACTACTGGAATTGTATGTACGTTTTATTGTCGTTTTTAACATTAGTCCGTTTAATAAAGTCAGGCGCCCATTTAGTGAAACCAGTGCAACTCCATTTGCCCCACAACCACATTCCTTCACGCCTCACTACAAACTTGTATTGACTTCACGCTCAGCGCCAACGAAGCATTTCCCCACTTTTTTGCAGTTTTGTGTCGTGCCGTCAATTGTGTTGCCAACGTTCTATAGGATGTTGAGCGATTGTAGTCATTATATTAATATAAGACAAAGCATTAAAAGGTTTATTTTTTGGTATCTGAATAGTTGCGTTTGTAAGAGTTTGTTTGAAAGCATAGGATTAGGAAAAGAAACACGCATAAGTTCTTTAATATTAACGATCCGTCATCCGCCTGGTTTTGTTAAAGTGAGAAAAGAAATTCACCTGAAAACCAGGAGCAAGATACGAAAATATTTGTGTGTAATATTTCATTTGAATATGTACACGTTGTAACGTGATTTTGCATTACATGTCAACGGTTGCATTAATGGACTTAAGGTTGCATGGCCAGTTGTCATTTTGGCGTCTCACTCCACTGGGTTGGGTAATTGGTATTTTTAGATCGTCTTGGCAAACGGGTTTCATTTCAAAATTTAGCGATAGCAACAGCTGACCATTCACGTGATTTGTGTCTTTTTTTGGCTTTTGTGTGATATGGTTTAACAGCTGTTTTGCGTCATATTAATCTCAAGTGACTTGGTCGCTTTGAGACTTTAAGTTTTCCCATGTGACTGTCCTTCATCGTCTTTCAGTAACCAACCTTTCTTTGTAACTTTCCGTGTGCGTTTAGCTGAGGACCGAGGCAGGGCAGGGCAGGGCAGGGCAGGGCAGGGCAGGGCAGGGCAGGGCAGGGCAGGGCAGGGCAGGGCAGGGCAGGGCAGGGCAGGGCAGGGCAGGGCAGGGCAGGGCAGGGCAGGGCAGGGCAGGGCAGGGCAGGGCAGGGCAGGGCAGGGCAGGGCAGGGCAGGGCAGGGCAGGGCAGGGCAGGGCAGGGCAGGGCAGGGCAGGGCAGGGCAGGGCAGGGCAGGGCAGGGCAGGGCAGGGCAGGGCAGGGCAGGGCAGGGCAGGGCAGGGCAGGGCAGGGCAGGGCAGGGCAGGGCAGGGCAGGGCAGGGCAGGGCAGGGCAGGGCAGGGCAGGGCAGGGCAGGGCAGGGCAGGGCAGGGCAGGGCAGGGCAGGGCAGGGCAGGGCAGGGCAGGGCAGGGCAGGGCAGGGCAGGGCAGGGCAGGGCAGGGCAGGGCAGGGCAGGGCAGGGCAGGGCAGGGCAGGGCAGGGCAGGGCAGGGCAGGGCAGGGCAGGGCAGGGCAGGGCAGGGCAGGGCAGGGCAGGGCAGGGCAGGGCAGGGCAGGGCAGGGCAGGGCAGGGCAGGGCAGGGCAGGGCAGGGCAGGGCAGGGCAGGGCAGGGCAGGGCAGGGCAGGGCAGGGCAGGGCAGGGCAGGGCAGGGCAGGGCAGGGCAGGGCAGGGCAGGGCAGGGCAGGGCAGGGCAGGGCAGGGCAGGGCAGGGCAGGGCAGGGCAGGGCAGGGCAGGGCAGGGCAGGGCAGGGCAGGGCAGGGCAGGGCAGGGCAGGGCAGGGCAGGGCAGGGCAGGGCAGGGCAGGGCAGGGCAGGGCAGGGCAGGGCAGGGCAGGGCAGGGCAGGGCAGGGCAGGGCAGGGCAGGGCAGGGCAGGGCAGGGCAGGGCAGGGCAGGGCAGGGCAGGGCAGGGCAGGGCAGGGCAGGGCAGGGCAGGGCAGGGCAGGGCAGGGCAGGGCAGGGCAGGGCAGGGCAGCTGTACTGTGCTCATCTCAGTTCATCGGTTTTGTGATTTGGTTCTGTTCAATTTTGTCTGTGCGTTTGGGCGTAAATTCACTCAGTTTGGCGTTGGTATAATTGCGCATGTTAATTTCGTGTCCAAAATTGTTCATTTTAAATGAATATTGTTGGAATGTTTGCATCAAGTTTCAATTAAAGTCAGGTTAGGAAAACACAACAATTAGAACTCACGTGCGATCTTATGTCAAATGCGTTAATCAAATAGGATTTCCCATCGATCATAAATAATATTGTTAAGTACCGGATTGAGGCTCATAATTGGCATATAGGTCGCAACACATGTAAAACTTGTATATTTAAGCGGCTTTTGCCACCGTCCAAGTCATCCAACATATTTATTTCATCTCAATTCAGTGTCAACCATTAGTATTCAGATAGAACAGCTTAAATTGCACTGAGTTTAACTGCGTCTTGTTCCATAACCAACCCAAACGCACCGATTAAAGGGAGCGAGAATTCAAAGCCAGAATAAATGCAGGTTTTACGAACTCTTGCAAACGAGCGCACGCACTTAGGTATTTGAACCGACTTCCTTTGCATGGATGTATTTTGATACGCCGTGTTTTCGTATCAGTGACGTTATTCGGTCCTCGGAAATTCAAAGGTCTCCGGCAACTTGAAGGAGGTTTTAAGCAAGTCACAGTTGCGTCGTGATTACTGCATTGAGTTTGTTCGGGTCTGTGTGGTTGGAAACGCAACGTGATCCAGTTCAGATCAAGCTTGTATTGTAGCTGACCGTGGTTTAAAGTCACTTGTGCTTGGACAAGTTATAACTGATAGAGTTGAAGGTGAAGTTTAAACCCAGTAGAGATGCCAGATGTAATTTGCGATGGATAACTCGCCTGCAAAACTCGTTTACAAAGATATGTTTGTTCCTTTATTATCAGAAAACAACTTTAATCATAAACAAATATTCTCAACACTTTCTGTGCGGCTGACTTATATCTGCATCAAAAGATCTTTAGCGCATATTGTTAATTGACGTGGAAGTACGTCCAACTTTCTAAAAAGACCAAGCGGTCCACGTGATGAATGCGTGATCGGCGCGTGTCTAGGTCGGCGCATTGCGATCACTAAGGCATTACGTGACTTGTGGCAGGTGGCTTTTTACAACTCGTGACATAAGAAATCAGTGACTTCTGTATCGCAACAATTGACAAATCAGTTTGTCCTAACAAAGTTTTGTGGTGTATTTGGCAACGATGTACATAACTACAGCATTCTTTTCATTGCGTTCGTTTGCTGATGTTGTTGAGACCTCAGTAGACGGGATAATGCAGTTATGTGCAATTAACAATCAACAAACTCACGCACTGAGCACTTCCTTGCGTAATTGCTGGCCGCACTGAAAGTTTTACATTAAGTAACGTAACATTGGTCAACAGTTTAAGGTTGGATTATGCGCAACTTTTATTTAAACTCCACATTTATCATTTGCATTATTTTCATATTTGTTTCATCTACGCAGCATAAATGTGTATTGATTTTCGCCAGCAGGTCTCAGTGAATCTTCCATATTTTCAGTGTAGTTGTTAATTAGGTAATTTTGGTGCAAATTTAACGTTGATGTTTACTTTGTTAATTTCCATGTGATGACTGAGCAGCTATTTACAGATTTTCAAAGTCTAGCTTGTTTGAAAATGTTGAAATTTATTTTGTTTGGAGTTTTGTTGGTTGGCCATCTTGTTATAACTCACCAACAACAAGTATGCAGAGTTGTTTGTGATGGACAAGAACAAGGATCAGAGATAGAACATTCCGGCTTGAAAGGTGGCAGAGGAGAGACTGGAAGACCAGGAAAGATGGGACCACGTGGACCTCGAGGTCACCGAGGTAAAAAGGGAGACCAAGGACCTGTGGCTGGCAAAGAAGATTTGTTGAGACTTGTTACAGGTATAAGATTCTTCTCTAAACACTTTTCGACAAAATTTATTATTGGATAGGAAACTTTAACAAACCAAGCAGTACAGATAGATATTTGATACAAACACAGCAGTACCACAAATCCCCTACACGGTGAACTCTCATAAAATCATATTAAAGTAAATTCATCGAAGATTTTATTCACAGAGTTGTCGAACAAAGTGGATCAATTGCAAGGTCAACTGAGTAACACTTCCAACAGTTGAGTTTCATTTTCATATAAATTGATATCTCACAGATGTGTCAAGATGACAAATGCTAAAACCTTTGCCCGTAACACACGTCATGACTCCCTTCTGACCCTAGTGGTGTAAATACCTGCGTACTCACCAATCACGTGACAAAACTCAACACATCTAACATTTTATTCACAGAGTTGTCGAACAGAGTGGATGAAATGCAGAGTGAGCAGAACCGCACATCTAACAATTAAGTTCATGCACTTAACATTCAATGTCCACTCACACATGGAACATTTTATTCACAGAGTTGTCGAACAGAGTGGATCAACTGCAGAGTGAGCAGAACTTCACATCTAACAGTTAAGTTCATGCACTTAACATTCAATGTCCACTCACACATCGAACATTTTATTCACAGAGTTGTCGAACAGAGTGGATCAACTGCAGAGTGAGCAGAACCGCACATCTAACAGTTAAGTTCATGCACTTAACATTCAATGCCCACTCACACATGGAACATTTTATTCACAGAGTTGTCGAACAAAGTGGATCAACTGCAAAGTGAGCAGAACCGCACATCTAACAGTTAAGTTCATGCAGTTAACATCCAACGCCCACTCACACATCTAACATTATATTCACAGAGTTGTCGAACAGAGTGGATCAAATGCGGAGTAAGCAGAAACGCACATCTAACAGTTAAGTTCATGCACTTAACATCCAACGCCCACACACACATCGAACATTTTATTCACAGAGTTGTCGAACAGAGTGGATCAACTGCAGAGTGAGCAGAACCACACATCTAACAGTTAAGTTCATGCACTTAACATTCAATGTCCACTCACACATCGAACATTATATTCACAGAGTTGTCGAACAGAGTGAATCAACTGCAAGGTCAACTGAGTAACACTTCCAACAGTTGAGTTTTACTTTATTTAAATATAAATCTCACATATGTGTCAAATTCTGAAAACCTTTGCCCGTAACTGACGTCATTACTCGCTTCTGCCTCTAGTGGTATAGATTGGTGAGATATCTACACCACTAGGGGCAGAAGCGAGTAATGACTTGACTTACGGGCAAAGGTATTGGCAAACCCAACATATACGTCATCACGTGCGAATCAGAGAGGTTTCCATCTGGCACCGGTATATTCTGGTCATAATGCAGGTCGTGCAAATATTGTGGGGATTTCACCGCCTACTTGCGTGTGAATGAGTTTAACTCAATACTTCTGCCAATCTGATGAGTTTTAACCGTCTGCAGATCTCAGGAATTTCATAGATTCTCTTCCACCGGTTTCCTGTAAAACTTCAGATATTAAAGGTCGCCAACATCTCATATCGGGAGAAGAAGTTTACTGTGAAGATGGGTGGCAGGTATTGATAATGTGGTAAATATCACTAACACAGGGGTGGGCAATCCCTGGCACCAACGCTATGTTGGGTAAGCGAGGTGATTATGCACGCCATGTAATTTCCGATTTCACACTACAATACTTAACCATACGCCCGGGATTGTGTTGTTTGTAAAGGTCAGGAAATTACACATGAAAGTGAAAAGTCATATATTGACATGGAGGTCATCTAACTTTTTTAGACCGATTCTCCGAAAATCAGTGTCAAGTGTTTTACTTGATAAATACCAGGTGTTCCAGCGTCGTTATGATGGATCTGTGAGTTTCGACAGAGATTGGGTGGATTACAAGAACGGGTTTGGGGATCTATCAACAGAAGTTTGGATTGGTTTGTATTCCAATAAAGCAATCCTTAACCAAGTACAAATGTTGCAAAACTTTGAATAATAGTTTGTTTTAGTATAAAATGTACCGCTCTTCTGGCATAAAATATACGTGCTGTATTTTTACGACGTTTCGTCTGCCATTCAGCGAGACTTCATCAGGTATTGATGCCGCAATTTCAAAGTAAACTACACTAAAACATTAAGGACCACAAAAAGAAAAAAGGACACGTTGACACCGCTTGTCAGATCACGTGACAGAGCCAAAACACGAAACACTGCGGAAGGCGCAACAGTTACAACAAATTGTTATAAACTGCCGGAAAGTAAATGAATGTAAAGCGACTCAAGAAAGAGCCGCTTGGTGTGGTCCAACTCCTTTTCCAGAACTTAGGCTTTATCGAAGGCAACTTCGTGTCAGCAAGACTGCGTTGGCCAAGCATGCGGTGACACTGCGATACGAAGTTGCCTTTGATAAAGCCCTTTCCAAGCTCTGGAAAAGGAGTTGGACCACACCAAGCGGCTCTTTCTTGAGTCGTTTCACATTCACAAAAACAGTGGATGCGTCAACGACAAAGAACAATGTGTTTACTTTCCTGCAGTTTATAACAATTTGTTGTAACTGTTTCGCCTCCCGCAGTGTTTCGTGTTTTGCCTCTGCCACGTGATCTGACAAGCGGTGTCAACGTGTCCTTTTTCCCTTTTTGTGCCCCTGAATGTTTTAGTGTAGTTTACTTTGAAATTGCGGTATCAATACCTGATGAAGTCTCGCTGAATGGCAGACGAAACGTCGTAAAAATACAGCACGTATATTTTATGCCAGAAGAGCGGTACATTTTAAATTGCAATATGCCTGTGGCAGCAACAGGAGTTCCAGGTTTGTTTTACTGAACACATTGTTATAACCTGTGCACACCCAGTTAAATATACAGGCCTACCAAGCAAAACGTTTCAAGCAAGCTACGTAACAATACTAGAGTCAATATAACAGTATCAGTTAATCCAATTTAAATTCCAGTGTTTTCAGCAATATTATTACAACCAACAAATTTTATCAGGTTTGGAAAAACTGCATCAAATCACCAGTGCGTCCACTAGATGTCGTCTTCGTGTTGACCTTCAGGATTTTTCCGGAGGTCAAGGTTTTGGCGAGTATAGGTAAGAATATGACGTATTTAACGTTTTCAATTTATTGCCTTTGTTCCAACGATAATTTACTCGATGCTGCCAGGTCGTCATAACTAACAAAATCATAAAAGACATTAGGGAAATACCCCCCTTATTACGTCAGATTCACAAAATTCGGGATTTAAGTTTGAAGCAACACAGGATATTCTTGCTGTGTTTCAATGTATTTACTCGGTTCGGAATAATTATGAAAACAAAAAGTTTAGATACCGCACACACATAGGGATGGTAATCAATTCGTAACGACCCCACATCAACGCTCTTGAGGTTTGCGCGATCGCTTGGTCGCGGATTGCCGGGACCGAGCTCAGTGGGGCTCGGATTGGGTCGAACGCCACCTTTTTGCGCTTAGAGAATGTGGCTGCAGAAAATTTTCTTTCCCTTGATTCCAAATCTTCTGAAGCGTAGGCATCTGGAAGACAGTTCAAGCGAAATTAACCACGACCAAACCGTTTGACAATTGATGGCAGCAATTCAGTGAATATTAGTGCTGTGTCCCACATCGATATATGGGATCAAATGGTTATTATATTCTCCATCTAACACCCATGCATAATCCAGTGTTTGAAATTTCGATTTTCTGCCCAACATGCTCGGCTCCCAATGTTTTGAATGAGGCAACAAAAATCCCGTAATCGCGACGTGTAAGACACTGGCACAACTTGATTGTCAGTGTATAAGTTGTATAGTGTAAACACTCTGTGTTCTCTTTGCCCACCCCTGGGTTAGCTGCTGGTCGTTGCGTGGTTGATTGGATATTGTTGGGTCTCTATGCGAGAAAATGGGTGCATTGGTCTGCAGAGTTAATTCCTTAGGCCAGTGGTTCTTACCCGGTGGGAAATTTTAGGGTTGTAGGTGGATAATTAGTCGGCACCGAAATACACAAAAGTAGTCGGAAAAGAAATATAATGATCTGTATTCACTGTGTGTTGTACACTTACCTCTTTGTAATCGCCGAACGTTTAACCGAGGCACACGTCCCCTGCCAGTGACGTAGGTTCAGAAATATTAAAAAACTCTCGGCTAAAACTCATCTAACTTTTGCTTCTCCTGTAAGATATTCCAAATACATCTTGCAATGTCAGCATCGTATGCTTGATTGACATCTTATTTAAATGGAACAGGTTTCAGGTTGCTTAAAAATGGACCTCAAGTCGTTTGTGAACTTAAAGTTGAAAAATAACTGGGTTTCCTTCTCAAAACTTCTAATCCCACTCTGTGTTTATTGCTTAGTTGACAAATAATTATCCCACACAACACAACACAATGTATGACACATGTCGTTTATTACGTCATAAAGGGTTTTATGTTTAACAATCATTTCCATGATCAACAAAGCAATGTAAGCGGATTGATTCAAAACAACAAAATATCCGTTGTTATTTAAATTACTTTGCATTAAATTAAACATTATGACATTGTTGTTTTCAGTACTTTCAGCATTGGCGATGAAGGAAGTTCTTACACAATTACTATATCCGGATATTCGGGGAATATATCAGATTCCATGATTGATGGGCCGTACAGTCTAAACGGGATAAGATTTTCAACCCGCAGCAGAGACCATGATACGTGAGTAATAATGATACAACGTGTCTGATTATATTTCTGTTTTACTAACGAAGTAAATCGAGTTGTTTTAATAAAGATGAAATGCATTTCCTCAAATAGTTGATTTTCGTTGACAAAGTTAACCGTCCACCCTAAATCAACAATTGTAAAAATCAATTGCTCTGAAACAGGGGGTTGCGTTAAAGTTTTAGTTAAACACAAGTTTTAACTGAGTTTAAATAAGTTGTAACACAGAGTTGTTGACAACCGACTTAATTATAATTGCAGGCATCCAAGTGTTAATTGTGCTGTGTATTATGGTGGAGCTTGGTGGCATCATAGATGTTCACATGCCCATCTCAATGGTCCGTGGTCGAGAACTTCTACTCATTTCAACACTATGAGTTGGTGGGATTGGAAAAACTCATGGAGCGGAATAATGAGTTCTAAGATGAAAGTGAAATGCGAATAATTGTTGGGGAGGTTTAAAGTGACGAAAATTAACATTGCGTCGTTAGTAACCATGGCAACGTTGTGTTGATTTACAATTATTGACAGACATTGTAAATACTTTCACCTGTTTTGATAAAGGCTTGAAATCGTAAATAACAGGGGAGCAATTATACCGAACCGAATTTATTCCACAAATCTCTACAGTTTTTGTGTTAGTAGCGAAAACTTTGCCATTTTGCATGTTTGTTATTATCATGGTATTTGTAGGGCGTTACTTAAAACGTCTACACAAATAATAACACTGACGTATATCTGACTCCTGATAAAAAGGCTGCTATCAAACCCACAGTCAATCGATCAGTTTAATACATAATAAACAAGCGCACGAGGATTAACAATAACACGTTACAAACCACGCGTACAAAAAGTCTCTGTCCTATATGTCCTTTGTCCTCTGTCCCTTCGTATCATTTTTACGCAAAAGACATGTGGCCTATATAGAAAATGCATACCGGGTTATTTGAGTTCGGATTACCACGTGACTCATTTGAAAAGGCGGCTTGTTGCTGGAAGTGTCAACGAACGAATAGCACGTTCGCCGTAAGTGAGTTAAACTTGGTTTACAGCGTGATAATTATCCGACGTTATTGAAAAAACGGTTGATGCCAGAAAAACACAACGTAATAATTGCAATTATGACGTCGACACTACTTATTATTACATTTTGTGCGTTTCGGATGTCACTTCTTCCATAGAATTATGTCAACGTGTCAATTAGATATTGACAACATATTCCGTTTTATCATTCCTTGTATATCATGTCGTTGTTGTAATATCGCATGCAACCGTTTCCATGCTTTATGTTGTATATCATGTCGTTGTTGTAATATCGCATGCAACAGTTTCCATGCTTTATGTTGATAATCCATGTAAATATAAACATTGATCCATCAGATTCGACAGTTGATTTCTGATTCGAGGATGTCAGTAAATTTGATTCAGTTCAGTTTGACTTTCTCTGATAAACCCCAAAAACGCATTCACGCCAATTCACCGCAAATATTTGCAGAAATGCGCGGATATCGCGGCGCCATTTCTCCGACTTATGGGAAAGGTTTTATGTGAGGGTAAATTGTGTAAAAAGGTTTCTTGTCAACATCCAGGTCCTCATTGCAGCCCAAATGATGACGTCACGGCCGTGGGCGTTCGAGTGGCGTCTGTCACGTGTTTTATTTGTGTTGTTGTTTTTGTCTGTTCAGTTACCTGCCTACCTCTGCACACACCTTGCTGCAACTCATTCTTACTTGGCACTGATGATGAACACAGTGGTGTTTGAAACATTTGCTTCGGCATGAGTAGCATACTAGCTTTGGCTTTCCTTTACAAATCATTTTCTTGTCACCTCCCAAGGTTAGACCTTATACACTCTTGCGTAATAACCAAACTTAACACAGCAGTTTGTGGAGGACACAGACGCGTCTGATGCGTCTGCCGGTTGCATTCCATGGAAGAATGTAGATGGCATGGAGAGAGTGAAGTTTTGTAGAATTGATTCCTGAACTCGAAATAAATTACTCGATAAATAGAATTTCCAGCCACCAAACACCAAGGGTCATGATGTCAGTTTCAGGCCATGTTTAAAACCAGAATTTTCCGACAAGATCTCAAAATATGAATTTCTTTTCGATCCCAATTCAGGGTTTGTTTCTTTTTCAAAACCGAGCGACAGTGAAACAATAGCAGTAATTGGAACGTAACAATAAGCAATTGTGACATCACAGGCCTCAACTGGCTTGCCGCAGACATGCAAGGAACTGTGTTTATAAAACAACCAAATCGAACATGCAATAAATTGATGCAAATGTACAATAAATAATATTAGACAGATAACAATGTTAAAAGATAGGCAGTTTGAGGATAAAAGGGTTGACAAAAATAGGTACGAAAGCGGTTGGAATATTTCATGTTGCGTGGTGACGTCGTCGTATTGATGACGTTATTTAGATGTTAAAATTAAGCAGAAACACATATTTTGGGTGTGGTTCATAATTGCGGAGAAAAATTGTGAAATAATATTGAAATTACAAAAGTTGAACAGCCATGAGTGGGACTGACAACTTTATCGCTGGTAGTGATTTCTAGGTTATGGAATTTGGTTTCCCGAAAACAAAATAGACAGAAAAGATCACCAAGTGCTTCAGGACAAGAAAGAATATGACTAGCGTAAAAAACATGTGAAAGTGGCAAAACAAATGAAAATCGTCACTGCAAGGTTTAAACACTGGAGCGGAGTATTGAGAGTGGGTGTAAGCGTGTATGCCGAAACTATAAGATACATGATCCTGTAAATAAACCTTATTGGGACGTGAAAGACTTGGAACAACTAGCGAGCTCGTTCGGGTACAACGACACCCTGGTTAACTCTGTGGATCCTCCCAACCGACGATAGTTTTTGCTTAGTAATGTCACAAAAACATGCATCGGCGAAGGTAATATTGTGTGGTAATGTGGAACCCATTGAGATATATCGCTGTGGTCCATATGGTGACCCTGTGGAAAACCCCTGATTTTAACATTCAAGTTTGTGGCTAGAACGACAAATACTAAAGTTTCGTTAAAATCTGAACGCAATAAAAGTGCTCGGTGTCAACTTTCAATGCTTTCGGCGGAAGAGGGCGGTGACGTAAGCTCGCATGAGTTTCACAATCTCATTAACTTGTTCTGCGGTGAAGGAAATGTCCCCTCTTGACTCGGTCTGAAGTCTGAAAACATTCGCAGATCCCGCTCCGAAAGACTGGATCCTGAGAGGAAGACACAATAACATGTTCAACTCAAGGAATGTAGCTGCAAAATCTTGTTTAATTGTTTGAAACAGTGGTTCTGAGACTTTTCAAACGTCAGAGCTGAATTCGAAACCGGCCGCAGCAAACCCGAAACTCTATTTGAAACCTTTATTTGTAAGTCGGCATTTGACCGAATCAAACATTTGGGCCGTAGTTCACCAACAATTTTGTTTTCTGACGCCAAATAAACTGCAGGGAAATATGGACTTCACGTTACCCCACTACTATGGTTATGGTAAGTTTATGTTTCGTAAAATAAACTGCATTATATTCATAAGACCGATAAGCAGAAACGTTGAGAGCCAATAACTCCAACAAGTTTCGTGTCTTCCCGCGTTGAAAACGAACCATTGTGTTCGATCAAACTTACTTTTCATATGAGAAATGATCTAGGGACTGTGAGTGACCTCGTTTGAACACAGTTGCTCCCTGCGCCGATATCGTCAGAGTGAGAAGGGTTTGACCGAACTGCGCGTCGTGATTTTCAACTTTAAACAAGTAGGATCCGTATCCGGGCCACCGACGTGCAAGGTTAACATATTCAGCCTGAAACAAATTGTTGAGATAAAATGAATTAGACGGAATGAAGAGAACGCGAAATATGCTGAACATAAAATTATGCGAATAATATTTAAACATCAAGCAGCCAAACACAATGCCAATAAATATCAACCACGGGCAGAGATGTCCCGACATCCAATAACACAAAACTCCAGTCTTATTGTTTAGTGAGATTATTGTGATACTGACCACGGCGTCTTCTTGCGGCATTCCTCTCAATCTCCTCCATCTATCCAGGACGTTTGATTTGACATCCTGCAGTTCCTCCAGGAAGAGAGTCCTCTTCATCTCACCGCTCTCACCTTCCTCCTTCACCTTCTTCATCCCTCTCTTCCGGAACGTGTTGAAAAGACTCGACCCCTGAAAGAATTAAAATCTGACGAAACTCTTCGTTGACAAAAACGATTTGTTCAATTTTAACGTTTCGGCCTCAATTCGCTTCGTCCACAAATTAAAATCCTTTGTTGTTTTACTAACTATCAATATACGAGCTGATTTAAAGAATGACGATTAGTTGTGGAATACGATTCATGCGCGGTTGATGCCAACGTCCAAATATAACTCAATTTTCTTTTGAACAAAAACGACTTGAACGCGTGCGAACAATAAATATGCGGAATAAAATGGCACAGGCACCGATAAAACCACAGTTTATCGAGTCAGGCCCCCATGGGAACGGATAACTAGCATGGTATGAAAGGATGTGTTCGAAGAGGGGGAGATCTACGTGGCGAGTTTGAAATTTTACGTAATTTATGAGAACGTCTTAATTATCGAAAAAATCAAATTGAGACCGAATAAAAACCTTTACTCACAGAACGTTTCTTGGCTGGCATTGAGTTTGCATTTAATTCATTCGAGAAAGAATCGGTTCGTTTGAAGTAGAAGTCTTCGTTTTCGTTTGTGATCTCGTAAGCGGCCATCAACTTGTTGATTGGATAATATTTGCCAATGTCAGCACTGGAAAATGAAATCCATGTTTTATATTCGCAAAAGAAGTCTTGAAAATCCATTGGCATTTTTATATTTTTATGCTTTTTGTTGGTTAAACGGAACGAAGCAATGAAGATAAAGTTTCGGCTCCACTTAAACAAACTTACTCAATATTGATTTGATGGTAATTTCCTTCAGCGAATTGCAACCTTAAAGCTGCGATATCTTTCAATGCGTCATTAGATAGTGGGTAAAGTCCCTGTATCACTTGTTCGTGGACCTGCAACATTAGGGAAGTTCTGAGTTAATGTTTTTAAGAAAGCTAGAGGTTTTATGAAATTTATTTCCTGCATTGGAAACTCCTGCGTTTAGAAAATACAAAATACAAAAATGAGTAAAATATTCATATTAAGTCAAGCACTCAAGGTCAGTGTTTCCCGAAATTTTTTCGCCAAAGTTATTTGAGTTGAGAAGGAACCCAGACGATTTAAGGTGTCCAGTAGCTCATGTAAGGAATTCTAGGGCTCCGTGAAATCCGCGTTGGATGCCAGGTTACCATGACGACAGAATCAACCGAGGCAAGTTTTCAATCAAAAAATCTAAAATCACTGAATGGAAACAGAGAAACTCCCGACTCACGTCTTCGTCAACGAAGTGATATTCGATTGAGTCTTCCCGTGCATCAATCGGATCGAACACACAGTAAAGTTTGAAGTAGAATACCCATTCCGAATCCTTACCGCCACTATCCGGATTCGTTTGTGATTCCGAGTTTGTTCTGTTTAAATTCGAATGTTTCGCGTTACATGAGAAAGGGTCAAATTACATGTTGCGAAAATCTACTTTTGTACGATAATATTTTTATTTTCTTCTTTGAGCTGTGTGACCAATTACTTGCAACGAATTTGTAACTAGACTTCTCAAATCAAGTAAAAAAGTTCCAACGGCAACTTACTGTTCGAACTTTGCAACGATATCAGCGAGGAAAGTGTTTGGTTCAATCGCTCTGTCAACATCGCCCTTGTGTTCGAATAATGCGAACGTGTTCTTATTCCCCTCCACGTTCATTCCATGCTGGAGTTTCTGGACAACCTGAACACCAAAGTTGGACGTAAACTGTCTAAAGTGACTCCTCTAATTTAAAGTAAAAACATTTTGTAACTAAAACAACGAAACGCTTCTGAACACATAAAAATGCAGAACATAATTTAATAACAAATATTGAAAAAGAAGCATGTTTGCTACCAACCAACAAAACCAGATCATCAGAAGAAAATACAATTCAAAATTATACAAGAAATACTTCCGAGTGTTCGACATTACAATTTGTAACAAAACACTACTTGCCTTTCCAGCAGTGGTGAAAGAGTTGATGTAGATTTCGCATGTTGCGCCACCATAGCAGTTAATCACAGTGACCAGGTCCCTCATCTCCAGCACAGCACAAATCTCAGCAATGGAAGGAACCATCTCACGTCGACGTGACGTCTGCTGACTCAGCGCATTTTCACCGAACTCGGCATAAGCTCCACCAAGAGTACCAGGAAATCGCTCTTGTACACTGATAACGGATGTTAATAAACAAACGGTGAAAAGGGATCCCCGAATAATCATTACTGTACAGATTCCCAGGCATCTTATGGCACATTTGTGTGCAGTCAACAGCGCGAGGTAAGATAACCCGACCCGCTGTAATGCAAAACTACTGCTTAGTAGCAAGTGCTTCTCAAAGTGGCGCACGCCCCACCCATTTGGCCCGGCAAAATCGTCGGTGGACGGGACGGTTTAAGACATTTCTTGGCTTATCTCTCATTAAACGAGCATTTTGTTTCAAATTTACTGGGAATACAAAGCATTGAGGCAAGCAATAAATTCTGGTTTACCAACAAAAGTGGGGTTAGAGATGTTTTAGAATTAGCGCTCAGACCAGATATTCCCAAAATTTTCGTCTGCGAAACCTATAACGATTGTTTAACTTAACAAAGAACCCCAAAAATTTAGTAAACCTTTTGTGTTAAGGGTTCCGCGAACTCTACATTGGATAACCAAGTTATTTACACACTTAGTGACGTCATACCTCTTTAGATGCAGCTTCAGGTAAGACAGCACGGGACGTGATGGGCGGTACGCGCAACACATACAAGCTATGAGATGCCAGTAATGCGGACATGACGTCACATGAAGCTGGTTACACATTTGCTCGTCTGTGGTGAGTTGGAGGGTGTAGATGGCGGTTTGTTTGATTAATTGCAGATAAAGCTCGTCCTGGAATAGCTTGGAGCCGTGGCACACTCGCATGATCGCCTGGAACGAACAGATAGATAGTTTGTTGGCTGCACGGTGTCGCAATGCTTTTTGATTGTCTGTTTTGAATGCTGATTGATGTCAAGTAAAACTTTGATATAAATTGTGATCTGTGAACATCGTTCCCCACTCATTGCAAAGAAAGATCCACAATTACCTGACAAACGTCATAACATGTGCAAATATATAGGGGAGGAAACTCAATTACAGGCGGGAATTCGAGAAATATCAAAAAGCAAAATTTAAAAACAATTTTTACCTGGAGTGATTTCGCTTCCTCCTCAATGTTCTGGAAAGTCCGTTCTTCTATTTGAAGGAGGACGTTAAAAATCCTCACAGCCTCGTCCCTCAACGTGTAGTGGTCGTCACGAGAGGGCACCTGTGAGCGAACAACGGTTGATTATGATTTCTATGCCTTTTTTTCTAAGTAGCGAAACTATTAATTTTTTAATTTTTTTGGAATAATCGACTTGGTTCGTTAGCAACACAACAATATGAGCAATGTTACGTCACAGATAGTTCGGGTAAGATGATATTGACGTCATCGTGGTTTTATGACAACCACGTGGATACTTGCAGCACTAATAAATTTGCGTTAGCATTGGATTCTGGGACGGATAGTTGTAATAATTGCAGGATCACCTGTTCGTATGGAAGGGATAGCAAAGGGGATCATAAAGGCTCGCTTGATTGCCTGAAGATTGGGTTCCTCTTGTAGATTAAGTCGATCTCCTTTTCATTGTCATCTGAACGCTGTTGCAACATACACAAATTTTTTAGCCATAGTTTCATACACTATGGTCAACATGCTAAATATAAGTGAAAGAATGAAAGCTTTGGGCAGAGTCGTTTTGTCAACATCATTGCAATAATATTTCCTGATGTGTTTTTTAAGCAGGTAATTTCAAAGCAATACGCTTTTCGCCTGGCTACCTAAGTGGCAGTTGCCCTGAAAGCAGATTACTCCAAGCAATAAGTTCAGTTTCAATTCTACACTTCTGTACCTTGATCTTGTCCATTAGGATCTTTGTTTTGGTGATAATCAGAGGTTGTCCATCTATCATAGCCTGGATCTCACTGCTCCAGATGTTCGCGTCTTCCTCTACCGCCGTGCTGAGTCGGAGGGTGTGCTTCCTCCCGTACACCACAATCTCCCACAAACCTGTCTGCGTCTGTAGTGAAATAGAGGTGACGTAACTTCTAGTATAGAAAGTGTGGATCGAAACTACAGCTGCCGGTCAATGTTCAGTAATATTACACAAAAAATCACAAAGGGGATCAACGTATATATCCCTTGTGTTATACCAGACTGATCCTGTTTAAACAAGTGCTTTTTGTGTAGGCAACATACATATTATTAAACTTTATTACAGTCCTTTTATGATTTTAAGTGTTACGTGTTTTTCATGGTAAGACGGAATCATCCAACTATACAGGATCTCACAGCGAGGTTTATTAAATCCCTCCAGCTGGACACTGCCTTGCCACGTGACGTAGAGCACAGTATGAACACGAGGCTCTGGAACTTGCCTCTCGACTTGATTGAGGTAACGCCGCTCCAATTGACGGGCATTCCGGCGCACAACAACATGCCCAGCCTCGACACGTGGTTGCAAGTGCAAACTTTTCGTTGCCACCGTTTGATTTGTGACACAAATTTGTACAGCTTTAGTCAAAGTGAGATTTTCTTTTTTATGGAATATCACAAAGTCCACACACAATTCGATCTCTTATCAACGAATCTTGCAACTTGCAGAAAGGTTATTTAATTCCATTATATATTGGTCGATGGGCTCACCTTGATGCTGATGTCGAGAAAAAAACTTGTACCTCTCAAAAGTGACATTGCGTTTTGGACAGCAATATTGTCCAAACTGATGTATTACGGCTTCATACCCTGCTTCGTCAAAAGATTCTTTTCGAAGTGCTGAGGAGTGCATTTGCACTTGCATTCCTTCTGTTTCGATTGCACAAACGATGTCTACGTCATCGGCACTTTCCTCTCCGTCGAAAGTGACATCATCGCCTTGTGGAAGTCGGCTTAAAACATCAGCATTATTGTGTTCGTTGGTTTTTCTATACTCGATGGTGTATTGAAATTGGTTCAAGAAAAGTGCCCATCGAGCCAACCTGTTGGCTGCCAAAGCTGGTGTAGGCTTTTGTTGACCAAATAAAGACATCAGTGGTTTATGATTCGTTATCAGGATGAATCTTCTTCCAAACAAATATTGAAAGAACTTCTTTAGAGCGTAAACGATTGACAAAGCCTCTTTTTGAATTTGACTGCAATTCCTCTGGCTTTGTGTCAAAGTTTTCGATACATTGGCAATTGGCCGCTCACTGCCGTCGGGAAAACGGTGAAACTACGTAGCACCAATTCCAACGCTTGATGCGTCACAAGCAATATCAACAGGAATGAATGGATTGAAATGAACCAACACCTGGTCTCTGGATAGCAATTCCTCCAGCTGATTGAAAGAACGTTCTTCTTTTTGACACCATTTCCAAGGAATGCCTTTCTTTGTGAGACGATAGAGTGGTTCTGCTACAGTTGAAAATTCTGCGGGCAAAAATTTTGCATAAAATTGTACAGATCCAAGGAAACACCGCAGCGTTGGTAGATCGTGCGGAGCAGGCATCCTTTGTACAGCGTCGACTTTGGAACCCTTCGTGATGCCCTTGTTGGAGAGAACATGGCCAAGGTACTCAACCTGCTGTTGAGCAAATTTGCATTTTTCCTTCCTGCAACGTAAGCCTTTATGTTGGAGCCGTTACAATAAACGTTTGAGATTGTGAAGTTGGTCCTTGGCAGACCAACCACTGACCAATATATCATCTAGATATACTGCAACACCCGGTAGGTCTTTTGTGATATCATCCATAATTTCTTGAAAAAAAGCTGGCGCAGAACTGATACCAAAAGGCAATACGTTCTGCAATAAAACTCCGCGATGTGTGCTCAGAGCAAGCTTCTTCCGACTTTTTGGTCCCAACTTGATTTGATTGTACGCATCCGCCTAATCGATCTTCGTGAAGCCATAACCACCACCTAACTTTCGCATTAAATCTTCTGGTAATGGCAATGGGTGACGATGAACCTCCAATTGTGAATTGACAGTCACTGAATAATCACCACAAATTCTTAAAGCAGGCTTTTGCGAAGAATGATTGATTTCCGGACCGGAACTATTGGCGTACCCCAGTCGTTGAACTTCACTGGAGTCCAAATTCCTTTGCTTGTCCCGGAATCCAAAACCTGGGACAAATCACTCTGCATAGCGAACGGAACTGAACGCGGTTTGCAGAAAACTGGTTTTGCGTCGTCCTTGAGTTGTACCTCCAGTTCATAATCTTGAAGACAGCCTAGATTGGGCTTTAACAGTTCTGCAAATTCACAGCACAACTTGACACACTCTTCATATAGTGATATATCTTGCGGTTCTTGGGCGGTTACGGCTTGTAGTACCTCTCGAGCTTGTAAGCTTGACTTGCCGTACAGAACTTTGTCTAACGAAATACTATTTTCTGTATTCCGTTCCGCCCCACCAAATTCAGACGTTGAATGTCGCAGACGTTGAAATGAAGGTAAGCTACCTTTCCGGAATCTGCACAACTGGTAGCAGACGTAAATGTGCCCATCACCGGCAAGTTGTGCCTGCTTGCAGACTGATACTGGGACGTTGCTTTGTGCAGCTTTGGAGAACCAATCTTCTTCCATGTTTCTTTTGACAGAAAATTTCCGCCTGTAGCAGTATCAAGTTCTATGATCAGCGAACGATCGTTCATGGAAATTGGAACTTCCAACTTGAGCGTGGCTGCTGCAATATTGGAAACACAAGTCAGTTTCTCAATTCTTTTAATGCCATGGGACGTGCGCTGTCGAATCTTTTTGCGGCAAACGGATTCCATGTGTCTTGTTAGGTGACAAAAATGACAGGTTGCATTCTTGAAACGACATTCGGAAGCCTGATGCGAAGTCTTGCCACATCGATAACATTTCCTCCCTTCAGGTAATTGCACCGACCTCGAATCCACTTTACGTTTCACCCACGGTTTAGCTGTAGCACGTACCTTGAACAACGAAGTCGATGGCTGCGTCCCGTTAACAGTTTCTTTAGCCATTTTGGCAGCATCTTCGGTTTCGACCGCAATGTCAATTGCACGAGCAAAACTCAATTCGTCATCCTTTGTCCTGAACAGAGCTTTCAAAACCGCTTCGTTTTCAATTGAACAGATGAAACGAGTGCGCAAAGCTTCATCCAATCAATCTGTGATGGATACAAAGTCGCAAGTTGCTGCGCTTTGTCGAATGCGAACAGCGAGCTCTTGAATGGTTTCACCCGGCTTGCGCTTCATGTCGGTCCAAAACTTGTTTCACGGACTATGAAACGTTTGGGGTCGAACTGAAACTTCATATGTTGGACGATTTCTTCTAACGTGAGCTCGTTGATATCTCTTGGTGGCGATTCCTGTGCAGCCAAATTGAAAAGCATCTCGTACACAGCTGAAGATTGATTCGTCAAAAATACTTTTGCCAGTCGATCGTCGGGTACCACGTGAGACCAGTAGTCAACCCACAGCTCTGATGTCGAATCAAAAGGCGAAAAATTTGGCGTGAGTTACCGTTGATGCCATTCCTTCTCTCGATCCTTCACTCGAGCGAGGCTTCCCCAGAATTGCTATCATTTGTTCTTGGTGTCGACGTTCTTGAATTTCGCGTTGACGTTCTCGGTTCGTTTGAAGCAGAAATCTTCGTTTTCGTTTGTGATCTCGTAAGCGGCCATCAACTTGTTGATTGGATAATATTTGCCGATGTCAGCACTGGAAAAAGAATCCATGTTTTATATTCGCAAGATATTTATACAGGCTGCAAATGCTGTGTGGTTCATTGTTTGCACTCATTTATACAGGCTGCAAATGCTGAGTGGTTCATTGTTTGCACACATTTATACAGGCTGCAAATGCTGAGTGGTTTATTGCTTGCACTCATTTATACAGGCTGCAAATGCTGAGTGGCTCATTGCTTGCACTCATTTATACGAGATTTAAAGATTTTGTTTTTGATCCATTAGCATTTTTATATTTTTGTTTTTGGGTTTTTTTGGGGGGGGTTAAACGGAACGAAGCAATGAAAATCAGCTAATTTAAATATTCATTAAATTGCATTAAGATCAACTACGTCTTGTTCCCGAACAAACCAATTAAAGGTAGCCATAATTCGAAGCCAGAATCAATGTAGAAGTTTACAAACTCTTGCAATCGAGCGCACGCACTTTAAGTTATTTAAAACCGACTTCCATTGCCTAGATGTATTTTGATACGCAGTGACGTCATTCGTTACGCCAGGTCTGATTGGGTCCTCGGAAATTCAAAGGTTTCCGGCACATTGAAGGAGGTTTTAGCAAGTTACCGTTGCGTCGTGATTACTGCTTGGAGTTTGCTCGGGTCTGTGTAGTTGGAAACGCAACGTTATCCAGTTCAGATCAAGCTTGTATTGCAGCTGACCGTGGTTTAATGTCACTTGTGCTTGGACAAGTTATAACTGATAGAGTTGAAGGTGAAGTTAAAACCAAGTAGAGATGCCAGATGTAATTTGCGATGGATAACTCGCCTGCAAAACTCGTTTACAAGGATATGTGTTTCCTTTGTTATCAGAAAACAACTTTAATCATAAACAAATATTCTTAACACTTTCTGTGCGGCTGACTTATATGTGCATCAAAAAATCCTTAGCGCACAATGTTAATTGACGTAGAAGTACGTTTTTTAAATGCGGTTGGATATTAGTTTTCGTCGAGACCAAGCGGTCCACGTGATGAATGCGTGATCGCCGCGTGTCTAGGTCGACGCATTGCGATCCTTAAGGCATTACGTGGCAGGTGCCTTTTTACAACGCGTGACGTAAGAAATCAAGCAAAAGTGACTTTTGTGTCGCAACAATTGACAAATCAGTTTGTCCTAACAAAGTTTTGTGGTGTATTTGGCAACGATGTACATAACAACAGCATTCTTTTCATTGCGTTCGTTTACTGATGTTGTTGAGACCTCAGTAGACGAGATAATGCAGTTATGCGCAATTAACAATCAACAAACTCACGCACTGAGCACTTCCTTGCATAATTGCTGGCCGCACTGAAAGTTTAACATTAAGCAACGTAACATTGGCCAACAGTTTAAGGTTGGATTATGCGCGACTTTCCTTTAAACTCCACATTTATCATTTGCATTATTTTCATAGTTGTTTCATCCACGCAGCATAAACATGTATTGATTTTCGCCAGCAGGTCTCAGTGAATCTTCCATATTTTCAGTGTAGTTGTTAATTAGGTAATTTTGGTGCAAATTTAACGTTGGCGTTTACTTTGTTAATTTCCATGTGATGACTGAGCAACTATTTACAGATTTTCAAAGTCTAGCTTGTTTGAAAATGTTGAAATTGATTTTGTTTGAAGTTTTGTTGATCGGCCATCTTGTCATAACTCACCAACAACAACAAGTATGCAGAGTTGTTTCCATTTGTGATGGACAAGAACAAGGATCAGAGATAGAACATTCCGGCTTGAAAGGTGCCAGAGGAGAGACAGGAAGACCAGGAAAGATGGGACCACGTGGACCTCGAGGTCACCGAGGTGAAAAGGGAGACCAAGGACCTGTGGCTGGCAAAGAAGATTTGATGAGACTTGTTACAGGTATAAGATTCTTCTCTAAACACTTTTCGACAAAATTTATTATTGGATAGGAAGCTTTAACAAACCAAGCAGTACAGATAGATATTTGATACAAACACAACAGTACAACAAATCCCCTACACGGTGAACTCTCATAAAATCATATTCAAGTAAATTCATCGAATATTTTATTCACAGAGTTGTCGAACAGAGTGAATCAACTGCAAGGTCAACTGAGTAACACTTCCAACAGTTGAGTTTCATATTCATATAAATTGATATCTCACAGATGTGTCAAGATAACAAATGCTAACCCCTTTGCCCGTAACTCACGTCATGATTCCCTTCTGCCCCTAGTGGTGTAAATACCTGCGTACTCACCAGTCACGTGACTAAACTCAAACCCCCTCCGTAACGAACATGTCGTACCACCCACAAAAAAAGCAAATTCTTTTTGAAAATAGTTTGTTTATGTCAAGTATTGTGTTCTTATTGTTAGTTATCTGACTTACCCATGCAAACCTCGTGGTACGACACAATTGACCTGGATGTATGGCAGAGATTTGTTTTGTGCAAAGTAAGTATTGCATATAGCAACCACAGTCAAGATTTGCATCACTTGTCAGGGATTAAGCTGAAGTTTATTTTTCATAGGATTTTTCGACTTAAAGGATTTTTTTACCATTTAGCCCCAAACTCTTTGACTGACGAATACATGCCAACGTAAACGTGAGTTTTGTTGACAGCTTTGGCGCACAGAGTGGATCAACTGCAGAGTGAGCAGAACCACACATCTAACAGTTAAGTTCATGCACTAGACATCCAGCGCCCACTCACACATCTAACATTTTATTCACAGAGTTGTCGAACAGAGTGGATCAAATGCAGAGTGAGCAGAACCGCACATCTAACAGTTAAGTTCATGCAGTTAACATTCAATGTCCACTCACACATCTAACATTTTATTCACAGAGTTGTCGAACAGAGTGGATCAACTGCAGAGTGAGCAGAACCGCACATCTAACAGTCAAGTTCATGCAGTTAACATTCAATGTCCACTCACACATCTAACATTTTATTCACAGAGTTGTCGAACAGAGTGGATCAACTGCAGAGTGAGCAGAACCGCACATCTAACAGTTAAGTTCATGCAGTTAACATTCAATGTCCACTCACACATCTAACATTTTATTCACAGAGTTGTCGAACAGAGTGGATCAACTGCAGAGTGAGCAGAACCGCACATCTAACAGTTAAGTTCATGCAGTTAACATTCAATGTCCACTCACACATCTAACATTTTATTCACAGAGTTGTCGAACAGAGTGGATCAACTGCAGAGTGAGCAGAACCGCACATCTAACAGTTAAGTTCATGTACTTAACATTCAATGTCCACTCACACATGGAACATTTTATTCACAGAGTTGTCGAACAGAGTGGATCAACTGCAGAATGAGCAGAACAGCACATCTAACAGTTAAATTCATGCAGTTAACATTCAATGTCCACTCACACATCTAACATTTTATTCACAGAGTTGTCGAACAGAGTGGATCAACTGCAGAGTGAGCAGAACCGCACATCTAACAGTTAAGTTCATGCACTTAAAATTCAATGTCCACTCACACATCTAACATTTTATTCACAGAGTTGTCGAACAGAGTGGATCAACTGCAGAGTGAGCAGAACCGCACATCTAACAGTTAAGTTCATGTACTTAACATTCAATGTCCACTCACACATGGAACATTTTATTCACAGAGTTGTCGAACAGAGTGGATCAACTGCAGAGTGAGCAGAACCGCACATCTAACAGTCAAGTTCATGCAGTTAACATTCAATGTCCACTCACACATCTAACATTTTATTCACAGAGTTGTCGAACAGAGTGGATCAACTGCAGAGTGAGCAGAACCGCACATCTAACAGTTAAGTTCATGCAGTTAACATTCAATGTCCACTCACACATCTAACATTTTATTCACAGAGTTGTCGAACAGAGTGGATCAACTGCAGAGTGAGCAGAACCGCACATCTAACAGTTAAGTTCATGCAGTTAACATTCAATGTCCACTCACACATCTAACATTTTATTCACAGAGTTGTCGAACAGAGTGGATCAACTGCAGAGTGAGCAGAACCGCACATCTAACAGTTAAGTTCATGCAGTTAACATTCAATGTCCACTCACACATCTAACATTTTATTCACAGAGTTGTCGAACAGAGTGGATCAACTGCAGAGTGAGCAGAACCGCACATCTAACAGTTAAGTTCATGCAGTTAACATTCAATGTCCACTCACACATCTAACATTTTATTCACAGAGTTGTCGAACAGAGTGGATCAACTGCAGAGTGAGCAGAACCGCACATCTAACAGTTAAGTTCAGGCACTTAACATTCAATGTCCACTCACACATCTAACATTTTATTCACAGAGTTGTCGAACAGAGTGGATCAACTGCAGAGTGAGCAGAACCGCACATCTAACAGTTAAGTTCATGTACTTAACATTCAATGTCCACTCACACATGGAACATTTTATTCACAGAGTTGTCGAACAGAGTGGATCAACTGCAGAATGAGCAGAACAGCACATCTAACAGTTAAATTCATGCAGTTAACATTCAATGTCCACTCACACATCTAACATTTTATTCACAGAGTTGTCGAACAGAGTGGATCAACTGCAGAGTGAGCAGAACCGCACATCTAACAGTTAAGTTCATGCAGTTAACATTCAATGTCCATTCACACATCTAACATTTTATTCACAGAGTTGTCGAACAGAGTGAATCAACTGCAGAGTGAGCAGAACCGCACATCTAACAGTTAAGTTCATGCAGTTAACATTCAATGTCCACTCACACATCTAACATTTTATTCACAGAGTTGTCGAACAGAGTGGATCAACTGCAGAGTGAGCAGAACCGCACATCTAACAGTTAAGTTCATGCAGTTAACATTCAATGTCCACTCACACATCTAACATTTTATTCACAGAGTTGTCGAACAGAGTGGATCAACTGCAGAGTGAGCAGAACCACACATCTAACAGTTAAGTTCATGCACTTAACATTCAATGCCCACTCACACATGGAACATTTTATTCACAGAGTTGTCGAACAGAGTGGATCAACTGCAGAGTGAGCAGAACCGCACATCTAACAGTTAAGTTCATGCAGTTAACATTCAATGTCCACTCACACATCTAACATTTTATTCACAGAGTTGTCGAACAGAGTGGATCAACTGCAGAGTGAGCAGAACCGCACATCTAACAGTTAAGTTCATGCACTTAACATTCAATGCCCACTCACACATGGAACATTTTATTCACAGAGTTGTCGAACAGAGTGGATCAACTGCAGAGTGAGCAGAACCGCACATCTAACAGTTAAGTTCATGCACTTAACATTCAATGTCCACTCACACATCTAACATTTTATTCACAGAGTTGTCGAACAGAGTGGATCAACTGCAGAGTGAGCAGAACCGCACATCTAACAGTTAAGTTCATGCAGTTAACATTCAATGTCCACTCACACATCTAACATTTTATTCACAGAGTTGTCGAACAGAGTGGATCAACTGCAGAGTGAGCAGAACCGCACATCTAACAGTTAAGTTCATGCAGTTAACATTCAATGTCCACTCACACATCTAACATTTTATTCACAGAGTTGTCGAACAGAGTGGATCAACTGCAGAGTGAGCAGAACCGCACATCTAACAGTTAAGTTCATGCAGTTAACATTCAATGTCCACTCACACATCTAACATTTTATTCACAGAATTGTCGAACAGAGTGGATCAACTGCAGAGTGAGCAGAACCGCACATCTAACAGTTAAGTTCATGCAGTTAACATTCAATGTCCACTCACACATCTAACATTTTATTCACAGAGTTGTCGAACAGAGTGGATCAAATGCAGAGTGAGCAGAACCGCACATCTAACAGTTAAGTTCATGCACTTAACATCCAACGCCCACACACACATCGAACATTTTATTCACAGAGTTGTCGAACAGAGTGGATCAACTGCAAGGTCAACTGAGTAACACTTCCAACAGTTGAGTTTGGTTTTATTTAAATATAAATCTCACATATGTGTCAAATTCTGAAAACCTTTGCCCGTAAGTCACGTCATTACTCGCTTCTGCCCCTAGTGGTGTAGGTTGGTGAGATATCTACACCACTAGGGGCAAAAGCGAGTCATGACTTGAGTTACGGGCAAAGGTATTGGCATACCCAACATATACGTCATCACGTGCGAATCAGAGAGGGTTCCATCTGGCACCGGTATATTCTGGTCATAATGCAGGTCGTGCAAATATTGTGGGGTTTTCACCGCATACTTGCGTGTGAATGAGTTTAACTCAATACTTCTGCCAATCTGATGAGTTTTACCCGTCTGCAGATCTCCAGAATCTCATAGATTCTCTTCCACCGGGCTCCTGTAAAACTTCAGATATTAAAGGTCGCCAACATCTCAGATCGGGAGAAGAAGTTTACTGTGAAGATGGATGGCAGGTATTCATACTGTGGTAAATATCACTAACACAGGGGTGGGCAATCCCTGGCACCAGCGCTATGTTGGGTAAGCGAGGTGATTATGCACGCCATGTAATTTACGATTTCACATTACAATACTTAGCCATACGCCCGGGATTGTGTTGTTTATAAAGGTCAGGAAATTACACATGAAAGTGAAAAGTCATATATTGACATGGAGGTCATCTAACTTTTTTAGACCAATTCACTGAAAATCAGTGTCAAGTGTTTTACTTTATAATTACCAGGTGTTCCAGCGTCGTTATGATGGATCTGTGAGTTTCGATAGAGATTGGGTGGATTACAAGAACGGGTTTGGGGATCTATCAACAGAACTTTGGATTGGTTTGTATTCCAATAAAGCAATCCTTAACTAAGTACAAATGTTGCAAAACTTTGAATAATAGTTTGTTTTAGTTTAAAATGTACCGCTCTTCTGGCATAAAATATACGTGCTGTATTTTTACGACGTTTCGTCTGCCATGCGGCGAGACTTCATCAGGTATTGATGCCGCAATTTCAAAGTAAACTGCACTAAAACATTCAGGGGCACAAAAAAGAAAAAGGGACAGGTTGACACCGCTTGTCAGATCACGTGGCAGAGGCAAAACACGAAACACTGCGGGAGGCGAAATAGTTACAACAAATTGTTATAAACTGCAGGAAAGTAAACACATTGTTGTTTGTCGTTGACGCATCCACTGTTTTTGTGAATGTGAAGCGACTCAAGAATGCTAAAATATCGCTTCTTTTGTTGGGCAATAGTCCGCACCATGTAAAAAACTCCCGCGAGTTTGCAGTCGAGGTACGGAGCTTACGAGTGGAGCAACATGACAGCATGGTATCCTTTGATGTGGTGTCATTGTTCACCAATGTACCGGTATCCCTATCAATCACCACTGTTATGGCACGCTCAAAATATACTGGCAATAACCCGTAAGGATGAAACGCCCACTAGCGGAACAGTTGTTATTTCCTACGTCCCTGGCCTTAACGAAACATTGGGAAGATTGATGTCGGATTATGGCATAAAAGTCTACACTAAGCCCCATACAACGCTTGGCAATCTAATATCATGACCTATTGCTACGGAAGCTTCCGAGCCAAAGGGAATGGTCTGTTTAATACCATGCAAATATTGCGATGGTATTTACATCGGCGAAACCGGAAGGGCCTTTAAGACGCGACTGAAAGAGCATCGCCGTGATGTCGCATCGAAAGATGCCAGCAAGACTGCGTTGGCCAAGCATGCGGTGACATTGCGACACGAAGTTGCCTTCGATAAAGCCCTTTCCAAGTTCTGGAAAAGGAGTTGGACCAAACCAAGCGGCTCTTTCTTGAATCGCTTCACGTTCACAAAAACAGCGGATGCGTCAACGACAAAGAACAATGTGTTTACTTTCCGGCAGTTTATAACAATTTGTTGTAACTGTTTCGCCTCCCGCAGAGTTTCGTGTTTTGCCTCTGTCACATGATCTGACAAGCGGTGCCAACCTGTCTTTTTTTTTGTGTGCCCCTGAATGTTTTAGTGCAGTTTACTTTGAAATTGCGATATCAATACCTGATGAGGTCTCGCTGAATGGCAGACGAAACGTCGTAAAATACAGCACGTATATTTTATGCCAGAAGAGCGGTACATTTTAAATTGCAATATGCCTGGCAGCAACAGGAGTTCCAGGTTTGTTTTACTGAACACATTGTTATAACTTGTACACACCCAGTTTATATACAAGAGAACCAAACAACACGTTTCAAGCAAGCTATGTAACAGTGTCAGTTAATCCAATTTAAATTCCAATGTTTTCAGCAATATTATTACAACCAACAAATTTGATCAGGTTTGGAAAAACTGCATCAAATCACCAGTGCGTCCACTAGATGTCATCTTCGTGTTGACCTTCAGGATTTTTCCGGAGGTCATGGTTTTGCCGAGTATAGGTAAGACTATAACGAATTTAACGTTTTCAATTTAATGCCATTGTTTCAACGATAATTTACCCGATGCTGCCAGGTCGTCATACTTAACAAAATCTTAAAAGACATTAGGGAAATACCCCCCTTATTACGTCAGATTCCCAAAATTCGGTATTTAAGTTTGAAGCAACACAGAATATTCTTGCTGTGTTTCAATGCATTTACTCAGTTCGGAATAATTATGAAACAAAAAGTTTAGATACCGCACAAACATAGGGATGGTAATCAACTCGTAACGACCCCACATCAACGCTCTTGAGGTTTGCGCGATCGCTTGGTCGCGGATTGCCGGGACCGAGCTCAGTGGGGCTCGGATTGGGTCGAACGCCACCTTTTTGCGCTTAGAGAATGTGGCTGCAGAAAATTTTCTTTCCCTTGATTCCAAATCTTCCGAAACGTAGGCATCTGGAAGTCAGTTCAAGCGAAATTAACCACGACCAAACCGTTTGACAATTGATGGCAGCAATTCAGTGAATATTAGTGCTGTGTCCCACATCGATATATGGGATCAAATGGTTATTATATTTTCCATCTAACAACCATGCATAATCCAGTGTTTGAAATTTCGATTTTCTGCCCAACATGCTCGGCTCCCAATGTTTTGAATGAGGCAACAAAAATCCCGTAATCGCGACGTGTAAGACGCTGACACAACTTGATTGTCAGTGTATAAGTTGTATAGTGTAAACACTCTGTGTTCTCTTTGCCCACCCCTGGGTTAGCTGCTGGTCGTTGCGTGGTTGATTGGCTATTGTTGGGTCTCTATGCAAGAAAATGGGTGCATTGGCCTGCAGAGTTAATTCCTTAGGCCAGTGGTTCTTATCCGGTGGGAAATTTTAGGGTTGTAGGTGGATAATTAGTCGGCACCGAAATACACAAAAGTAGTCGGAAAAGAAATATAATGATCTGTATTCACTGTGTGTTATACACTTACCTCTTTGTAATCGCCGAACGTTTAACCGAGGCACACGTCCCCTGCCAGTGACGTAGGTTCGGAAATATTAAAAAACTCTGTCACAAACAACATAGTTAAATGCGGGTTACAGAATAGTATCGGCAAAAACTCATCTAACTTTTGCTTCTCCTGTAAGATATTCCTAATACATCTTGCAATGTCACCATCGTATGCTTGATTGACATCTTATTTAAATGGAACAGGTTTCAGGTTGCTTAAAAATGGACCTCCAGTCGTTTGTGAACTTAAAGTTGAAAAATATCTGGGTTTCCTTCTCAAAACTTCTAATCCCACTCTGTGTTTATTGCTTAGTTGACAAATAATTATCCCACGCAACACAATGTATGACACATGTCGTTTATTACGTCATAAAGGGTTTTATGTTCAACAATCATTTCCATGAGCAACAAACCAATGTAAGCGGATTGATTTAAAACAACAAATTATCCGTTGTTATTTAAATTACTTTGCATTAAATTAAACATTATGACATTGTTGTTTTCAGTACTTTCAGCATTGGCGATGAAGGAAGTTCTTACACAATTACTATATCCGGATATTCGGGGAATATAGGAGATTCCATGAAATATGATAACGGGGTGAGATTTACAACACCCAACAGAGACAATGATAGGTGAGTAATAATGATACAACGTGTCTGATTATATTTCTGTTTTACTAACGAAGTAAATCGAGTTGTTCTAATAAAGATGAAATGCATTTCCTCAAATAGTTGATTTTCGTTGACAAAGTTAACCGCCTACCCTAAATCAACAATTGTAAAAATCAATTGCTCTGAAACAGGGGGTTGCGTTAACGTTTTAGTTAAACACAAGTTTTAACTGAGTTTAAATAAGTTGTAACACAGAGTTGTTGACAACCGACATAATTATAATTGCAGGTGGTCAGGAGGTAATTGTGCTGTGGTTCATGGTGGAGCTTGGTGGCATCGTAGTTGTTCACATGCCAAACTCAATGGTCCGTGGTCGAGAACTGCTACTAATAGCAACACTATGAGTTGGTTGGGATGGAAATACTCATGGAGCGGAATAATGAGTTCTAAGATGAAAGTGAAATGCGAGTAAATGTTGGGGAGGTTTAAAGTGACGAAAATTAACATTGCGTCGTTAGTTACCATGGTAACGTCGTGTTAATTGACAATTATTGACACACATTGTAAATACTTTCACCTGTTTTGAAAAAGGCTTTAAATCGTAAATAACAGGAAAGCAATTATACCGAACCGAATTTATTCCACAAATCCTTACAATTTTTGTGTTAGTAGCGAAAACATCACCTTTCTGCATGTTTGTTATTATCATGGTATTTGTAGGGCGTTACTTAAAACGTCTACACAAATAATAACACTGCCGTATATCTGACTCCTGATAAAAAGGCTGCTATCAAACCCACAGTCAATCGATCAGTTTAATACATAATAAACAAGCGCACGAGGATTAACAATAACACGTTACAAACCACGCGTACAAAAAGTCTCTGTCCTATATGTCCTTTGTCCTCTGTCCCTTCAAAACACAACATAATAATTGCAAATATGACGTCGACACTATTTATTATTACATTTTGTGTGTTTCGGATGCCACTTCTTCCATAGAATTATGTCAACGTGTCAATTAGATATTGGCAACATATTCCGTTTTATCATTCCTTGTATATCATGTCGTTGTTGTAATATCGCATGCAACCGTTTCCATGCTTTATGTTGATAATCCATGTAAATATAAACATTGATCCATCAGATTTGACAGTTGATTTCTGATTCGAGGATGTCAGTAAATTTGATTCAGTTCAGTTTGGCTTTCTCCGATAAACCCCAAAAATGCAGTCACGCCAATTCACCGCAAATATTTACAGAAATGCGCGGATATCGCGGCGCAATTTCACCGACTTATGGGAAAGGTTTTATGTGAGGGTAAATTGTGTAGCAAGGTTTCTTGTCAACACACAGGTCCTCATTGCAGCCCAAATGATGACGTCACGGCCGTGGGCCTTCGAGTGGCGTCTGTCACGTGTTTCATTTGTGTCGTTGTTTTTGTCTGTTCAGTTACCTGCCTACCTCTGCGCACACCTTGCTGCAACTCATTCTTGCTTGTCACTAATGATGAACACAGTGGTGTTTGAAACATTTACTTCGGCATGAGTAGCATACTAGCTTTGACTTTCCTTTACAAATCATTTTCTTGTCACCTCCCAAGGTTAGACCTTATACACTCTTGTGTAATAACCAAACTTAGCAGTTGGTGGAGGACTCAGCCGCGTCTGATGCGTCTGCCGGTTGCATTCCATGGCAGAACGTAGATGGCATGGAGAGAGTGAAGTTTTGTAGAATTGATTCCTGAACCCGAAATAAATTACTCGATAAATAGAATTTCCAGTCACCAAACACCAAGGATCATGATGTCAGTTTCAGGCCATGTTAAAAACCAGAATTTTCCGACAAGATCTCAAAATACGAATTTCTTTTCGATCCCAATTCAGGGTTTGTTTCTTTTTCAAAACCGAGCGACAGTGAAACAATAGCAGTAATTGGAACGTAACAATAAGCAATTGTGACATCACAGGCCTCAACTGGCTTGCCGCAGACATACAAGGAACTGTGTTTATAAAACAACCAAATCGAAGAAGCAGTAAATTGATGCAAATGTACAATAAATAATATTAGACAGATAACAATGTTAAAAGATAGGCAGTCTAAGGATAAAAGAGTTAACAACAATAGGTACGAAAGCGGTTGGAATATTTCATGTTACGTGGTGACGTCGTCGTATTGATGACGTTATTTAGATGTTAAAATTAAGCAGACACACATGTTTTGGGTGTGGGTCATGATTGGGGCGAAATAATTGTGAAATAATATTGAAATTACAAATCACAAGTTAAAATGCCATGAGTGGGACTGACAACTTTATCACTGGTTGTGATTTCTATGGTTATGGAATTTGGTTTCCCGAAAACAAAATAGACAGAAAAGATCACCAAGTGCTTCAGGACAAGAAAGAATATGACTAGCGAAAAAAACATGTGAAAGTGGCAAAACAAATGAAAATCGTCACTGCAAGGTTTAAACACTGAAGCGGAGTATTGAGAGTGGGTGTAAGCGTATATGCCGAAACTATAAGATACATGATCCTGCAAATAAACCTTATTGGGACGTGAAAGACTTGGAACAACTCGCGAGCTTGTTCGGGTCCAACGACACCCTGGTTAATTCTGTGGATCCTCCCAACCGACGAAAGTTTTTGCTGAGTAATGTCACAAAAACATGCATCGGCGAAGGTAATATTGTGTGGTAATGTGGAAGCCATTGATATAGATCGCTGTGGTCCATATGGTGACCCTGTGGAAAACCCCTGATCTTAACATTCAAGTTTGTGGCTAGAACGACAAATGCTAAAGTTTCGTTAAAATCTGAACGCAATAAAAGTGCTCGGTGTCAACTTTCAATGCTTTCGGCGGAAGAGGGCGGTGACGTAAGCTCGCATGAGTTTCACAATCTCGTTAACTTGTTCTGCGGTGAAGGAAATGTCCCCTCTTGACTCGGTCTGAAGTCTGAAAACATTCGCAGATCCCGCTCCGAAAGACTGGATCCTGAGAGGAAGACACAATAACATGTTCAACTCAAGGAATGTAGCTGCAAAATCTTGTTTAATTGTTTGGAACAGTGGTTCTGAGACTTTTCAAACGTCAGAGCCGAATTCGAAACCGGCCGCAGCAAACCCGAGACTCTATTTGAAAACTTTATTTGTAAGTGGGCATTTGACCGAATCAAACATTTGGGCCGTAGTTTACCAACAATTTTGTTTTCTGACGCCAAATAAACTGCAGGGAAATATGGACTCCACGTTACCCCACTACTATGGTAATGGTAAGTTTATGTTTCGTAAAATAAACTGCATTATATTCATAAGACCGATAAGCAGAAACGTTAAGAGCCAATAACTCCAACAAGTTTCGTGTCTTCTCGCGTTGAAAACGAACCATTGTGTTCGATCAAACTTACTTTTCATATGAGAAATGATCTAGGGACTGTGAGTGACCTCGTTTGAACACAGTTGCTCCCTGCGCCGATATCGCCAGAGTGAGAAGGGTTTGACCGAACTGCGCGTCGTGATTTTCAACTTTAAACAAGTAGGATCCGTATCCGGGCCACCGACGTGCAAGGTTAACATATTCAGCCTGAAACAAATTGTTGAGATAAAATGAATTAGACGGAATGAAGAGAACGCGAAATATGCTGAACATAAAATTATGCGAATAATATTTAAACATCAAGCACCCAAATACAATGCCAATAAATATCAACCACGGGCAGAGATGTACCGACATCCAATAACACAAAACTCCAGTCTTATTGTTTAGTGAGATTATTGTGATACTGACCACGGCGTCTTCTTGCGGCATTCCTCTCAATCTCCTCCATCTATCCAGGACGTTGGATTTGACATCCTGTAGTTCCTCCAGGAAGAGAGTCCTCTTCATCTCACCGCTCTCACCTTCCTCCTTCACCTTCTTCATCCCTCTCTTCCGGAACGTGTTAAAAAGACTCGACCCCTGAAAGAATTAAAATCTGACGAAACTCTTCGTTGACAAAAACGATTTGTTCAATTTTAACGTTTCGGCCTCTATTCGCTCCGTCCACAAATTAAAATCCTTTGTTGTTTTACTAACTATCAATATACGAGCTGATTTAAAGAATGACGATTAGTTGTGGAATACGATTCATGCGCGGTTGATGCCAACGTCCAAATATAACTCAATTTTCTTTTGAACAAAAACGACTTGAACGCGTGTGAACAATAAATATGCGGAATAAAATGGCATGGGCACCGATGAAACCACAAGTTTATCGAGTCAGGCCCCATGGGAACGGATAACTAACATGGTATGAAAGGATGTGTTCGAAGAGGGGGAGATCTACGTGGCGAGTTTGAAATTTTACGTAATTTATGAGAACGTCTTAATTATCGAAAAAATCAAATTGAGACCGAATAAAAACCTTTACTCACAGAACGTTTCTTGGCTGGCATTGAGTTTGCATTTAATTCATTCGAGAAAGAATCGGTTCGTTTGAAGTAGAAGTCTTCGTTTTCGTTTGTGATCTCGTAAGCGGCCATCAACTTGTTGATTGGATAATATTTGCCAATGTCAGCACTGGAAAATGAAATCCATGTTTTATATTCGCAAAAGAAGTCTTGAAAATCCATTGGCAGTTTTATATTTTTATGCTTTTTGTTGGTTAAACGGAACGAAGCAATGAAGATAAAGTTTCGGCTCCACTTAAATAAACTTACTCAATATTGATTTGATGGTAATTTCCTTCAGCGAATTGCAACCTTAAAGCTGCGATATCTTTCAATGCGTCATCAGATAGAGGGTAAAGTCCCTGTATCACTTGTTCGTGGACCTGCAACATTAGGGAAGTTCTGAGTTAATGTTTTTAAGAAAGCTAGAGGTTGTATGAAATTTATTTTCTGCATTGGAAACTCCTGCGTTTAGAAAATACAAAATACAAAAATGAGTAAATATTTATTTTAAGTCAAGCACTCAAGGTCAGTGTTTCCCGAAATTTTTTCGCCAAAGTTATTTGAGTTGAGAAGGAACCCAGACGATTTAAGATGTCCAGTAGCTCATGTAAGGAATTCTACGGCTTCGTGAAATCCGCGTTGGATGCCAGGTTACCATGACGACAGAATCAACCGAGGCAAGTTTTCAATCAAAAAAACTAAAATCACTGAATGGAAACAGAGAAACTCCCGACTCACGTCTTCGTAAACGAAGTGATATTCGATTGAGTCTTCCCGTGCATCAATCGGATCGAACACACAGTAAAGTTTGAAGTAGAATACCCATTCCGAATCCTTACCGCCACTATCCGGATTCGTTTGTGATTCCGAGTTTGTTCTGTTTAAATTCGAATGTTTCGCGTTACATGAGAAAGGGTTAAATTACATGATGCGAAAATCTACTTTTGTACGATAATATTTTTATTTTCTTCTTTGAGCTGTGTGACCAATTACTTGCAACGAATTTGTAACTAGACTTCTCAAATCAAGTAAAAAAGTTCGAACGGCAACTTACTGTTCGAACTTTGCAACGATATCAGCGAGGAAAGTGTTTGGTTCAATCGCTCTGTCAACATCGCCCTTGTGTTCGAATAATGCGAACGTGTTCTTATTCCCTTCCACGTTCATTCCATGCTGGAGTTTCTGGACAACCTGAACACCAAAGTTGGACGTAAACTGTCTAAAGTAACTCCTCTAATTTAAAGTAAAAACATTTTGTAACTAAAACAACGAAACGCTTCTGAACACATAAAAATGCAGAACATAATTTAATAACAAATATTGAAAAAGAAGCATGTTTGCCACCAACCAACAAAACCAGATCATCAGAAGAAAATACAATTCAATATTATACAAGAAATACTTCCGAGTGTTCGACATTACAATTTGCAGCAATGCTCTACTTGCCTTTCCAGCAGTGGTGAAAGAGTTAATGTAGATTTCGCATGTTGCGCCACCATAGCAGTTAATCACAGTGACCAGGTCCCTCATCTCCAGCACAGCACAAATCTCAGCAATGGAAGGAACCATCTCACGTCGACGTGACGTCTGCTGACTCAGCGCATTTTCACCGAACTCGGCATAAGCTCCACCAAGAGTACCAGGAAATCGCTCTTGTACCCTGATAACGGATGTTAATAAACAAACGGTGAAAAGGATCCCCGAATAATCATTACTGTACAGATTCCCAGGCATCTTATGGCACATTTGTGTGCAGTCAACAGCGTGAGGTAAGATAACCCGACCCGCTGTAATGCAAAACTACTGCTTAGTAGCAAGTGCTTCTCAGTGGCGCACGCCCCACCAGTTTTGCCCGGCAAAATCGTCGGTGGGCGTGAAAGCTTAAGACATTTCTTGGCTTATCTCTCATTAAACGAGCATTTTGTTTCAAATTTACTGGGAATACAAAGCATTGAGGCAAGCAATAAATTCTGGTTTACCAACAAAAGTGGGGTTAGAGATGTTTTAGAATTAGCGCTCAGATCAGATATTCACAAAATTTTCGTCTGCGAAACCTAGAACGATTGTTTAACTTAACCAAGAACCCCCAAATTTAGTAAACCTTTTGTGTTAAGGGTTCCGCGAACTCTACATTGGATAACCAAGTTATTTACACACTTTGGTGACGTCATACCTCTTTAGATGCAGCTTCAGGTAAGACAGCACAGGACGTGATGGGTGGTACGCGCAACACATACAAGCTATGAGATGCCAGTAATGCGGACATGACGTCACATGAAGCTGGTCACACATTTGCTCGTCTGTGGTGAGTTGGAGGGTGTAGATGGCGGTTTGTTTGATTAATTGGAGGTAAAGCTCGTCCTGGAATAGCTTGGAGCCGTGGCACACTCGCATGATCGCCTGGAACGAACAGATAGATAGTTTGTTGGCTGGACGGTGTCGCAATGCTTTTTGATTGTCTGTTTTGAATGCTGATTGACGTCAAGTAAAACGTTGATATAAATTGTGATATGTGAACATTATTCCCCACTCATTGCAAAGGAAGATCCACAATTACCTGACAAACGTCATAACATGAGCAAATATATAGGGGAGGAAACTCAATTACAGGCGGGAATTCGAGAAATATCAAAAAGCAAAATTTAAAAACAATTTTTTCAGTTTTTTTACCTGGAGTGATTTCGCTTCCTCCTCAATGTTCTGAAAAGTCCGTTCTTCCATTTGAAGGAGGACGTTAAAAATCCTCACAGCCTCGTCCCTCAACGTGTAGTGGTCGTCACGAGAGGGCACCTGTGAGCAAACATCGGTTGATTATGATTTCTATGCCTTTTTTTTCTAAGTAGCGAAACCAATACTTTCATATTTTTTTTTGAATAATCAACTTGGTTCGTAAGCAACACAACAATGTGAGCAATGTTACGTCACAGATAGTTCGGGTAAAATGATGTTGACGCCATCATGGTTTTATGACAACCACGTGGATACTTGCAGCACTATTAAGTTTGCGTTAGCATTGGATTCTGGGACGGATAGTTGTAATAATTGCTGGGTCACCTGTTCGTATGGAAGGGATAGCAAAGGGGATCTTAAAGGTTCGCTTGATTGCCTGAAGATTGGGTTCCTTTTGTAGATTAAGTCGATCTCCTTTTCATTGTCATCTGAACGCTGTTGCAACATACACAAATTTTTAGTCATATTTTCATACACTATGGGCAACATGCTAAATATAAGTGAAATAATGAAATGCTTTGGGCAGAGTCGTTTTGTTAACAACATTGTAATAATATTTCCTGATGTGTTTTTTAAGCAGGTAATTTCAATGCAATAAGCTTTTCGCCTGGCTACTTAAGTGGCAAGATAATCACCAGACACATCACCGACATATTAGATCGAAGCAGTTGCCCTGAAAGCAGATTACTCCAAGCAATAAGCTCAGTTTCAATTCTACACTTCTGTACCTTGATCTTGTCCATTAGGATCTTTGTTTTGGTGATAATCAGAGGTTGTCCATCTATCATAGCCTGGATCTCACTGCTCCAGATGTTCGCGTCTTCCTCTACCTCCGTGCTGAGTCGGAGGGTGTGCTTCCTCCCGTACACCACAATCTCCCACAAACCTGTCTGCGTCTGTAGTGAAATAGAGGTGGCGTAACTTCTAGTATAGAAAGTGTGGATCAAAACTACAGCTGCCGGTCAATGTTCAGTAATATTACACAAAAAATGACATGCTTAACGGGAATAAACGTATATTTCCCTTGTATTATACCAGACTGATCCTGTTTAAACAAGTGCTTTTTGTGTAGGCAACATACATATTATTAAACTTTATTACATTCGTTTTATGATTTTAAGTGTTACGTGTTTTACATGGTAAGAGGGAATCGTCCAGCTATACAGGATCTCACAGCGAGGTTCGATTAACAAGTGTTCATCTCTAGTAAACACACGAAAGCTCACTTTTACTCCTACATACACCAGGGACTTACAAAGACGTTCTCGTCCGGTGAGGTGACAACACAGAGACTGTTGAGTCCCATCGACCCGATCTTCTGGGCATCGCGGTTGCTGTTCTTGAAATATTCGATCGCGTTTGGTTTCAGAACGAACCACCGACGTTGGTGACTCACTTTCTGCTTCTCGTAAGATGTTTTAAGCAACCAACCTTGCTGTATGAAAGAATCCTGGCCAGCCTGAAAGTGTATTAACAATATTTGAGATTGTGGGCGAGCCTGAAGAGTTCTCTTACCACAAAGAAAATATGTATTGAGTTATAAAAGAAAGTGTTACTGACTTTTATTTTCTTGACAAAACTTATTGTGTAATTTTTCTAAAAATTCACTTTGTCGTTTTGATTTGTGACCAATTGTGAAGCAATCATTATAAAACTTGAAGTCAAATGGGATTTGGTTTCTGTCTGTTTAACACGTACCGAGTCGCCTGAACTTGCTGTGTTCTTGCTCTCATTGAGTAAAGTGATCCAGTGATGCATTTCCTCCCCCGAATCACTCGCGAAAGTGTAAACACGTTGCGATGTCGTCACAGTGAACGTGTTCGACTTTCCTGCAGTCACAAACCACTTAATATTATTCACATCTTGTCGCCACGATGCCACGATAGGAGTAATTGGTTATAATGTAGCATCCATAATGTATCCGATTCCTGAGATTAAAATCAGTGCCAGAACCCCTAAAGCCTATTTATATTGTAACGTCTTTTCCTCAAGAGAAACTGACAACTTGCTCAAATACACGAGAGTCACCTGACACAGATGTTGCGGTTGCCTGGGTAACGGTTTGACCGTCGACCGTCATCAGAGCGTTCTTCGGGTTTGCGAACTCGCTTTCCATGTTTGCTATCTCTTTCTCCGTGCTCGATACAATCTTCATCAACATGCTGCGGAAAAAAAGTTCCACTTAATAACATTTCACAGTATTTTCAGTGAAAGTCCGCACTGCATCCAAAGACTATTTACCAAACGTTGGCGATTCTGGTTTAAACTCACCTGTACCATTCCCCCGCCTCCTCGCTCGATTCCGCCGAAAGGTGGTGCACTTTTGATGACGTCATAATGATGTCAATGCCATTCTCTTTCTCTGTGACGTCAGTTACGTCGGATATTTGACTGAGGTCGATCGTCCCCCGACACTTGGCGTTCTCTTCGTCGTTATCGTAAAACTTCAACTCCTGGTTGCGCAGCGTGAACCATCTGGATTTGGTTATTTGTTGTTGTACCTTGTTTAGTGTTTTGTTGTTGTACCTTGTTTAGTGTTCAAGCTTCGTGTAACTTAACTGCTACGTAGAACTAACAACGGAAATATAATATGAAATACATCGCCGACCACCAACCTTTTCTGCCAATTCTTCCTTGGGAGAGTTCCTCTCAGAGTTCCTTTGCCACTGTCAGCTTTCTTAAACAGCCAGCCGCACTTTAAACTATCCTGTTTGCTTCTGAAGATCATGAAAGTGCTGTTACTCAGGACGCACCACCGTCTCTTCCACTGGCTCATGAGGCCACCCTATAACAGGTTGTAAGGTTGTGCAATGATGTGTTTTCAAATATCAACCAATCTTCACAGTGGCAGAAGTTGGTGTGACGCTTGCTAGTTTGTTGCTTAAATGTTGTTGGCCAACTTACGTGGAGTTGAATTTTATTTCCATAACAAACTGAGCCATTTAGTTGTTGCACTGATCAATGTGATACGTAACAAGCGAACTGATCAATATCAACAACTGTATTACTATTACATCCTTAAAACGTCACGAAATTTCAGTGCGCCGTGAGAACATATTGGACGAATGCGAGTTGTGAACACTGGGAACCACGAAGGTGGAAATCTCAGTCCAACATATTATTCCGTCTAACCTTCACGTCGAGGTAGGAATGAAAGTATACGTTGGGACTCCACTTCTCTGCGACCTCCATACCGCCACTAGTGGACGTTCCATCGTCACTCATGTCGTCATCATCGACGTCATCAAACGACGAATCAGTGTAATAACTCTCTATAGTGGGTAAACACCCAAGAATAATGTTTCATTATCAACAAGTTTGATTGAAAACACCAGCAATAGTTCAACCCCCATGCATCATTTCAATACAAAAACATTGATGACGTCACGACAAATCACATGATGTCGTCACTACTTTGCCATAGAAGTAATAGCACCCCGTGTCAAAACTGCGAAATTTTAAAACAAAGCGTTTAAACACGTACCGTCGTCCATATCAGACGTTTTAATGTCTTTCGCTTCGTAATTCTCCTCGTCATCTGGAACAATTCCATCCTGTGTGTTCTGTGGGTCGGGGAAATATTTGTTTACTAACTTTTTCCATGCAAGGTTGAAATTAACCTTTTACACTTGTTGTTAGTTGAGAAACGATAAAGATTAACTTTAAATAATCAAGAATCAAAACCCTTGTCTGTTTGTAGCAAAAGAAAAACGCACACAGGCAACTGCAGAGTTACGTTTTAATAGAATAATATCAAATCGTTTGCTCTTAGCATAAATAAAACGACTGCCATATTGTTGTTTACTAATTGTCACCCAGTGCGAGAATACTTCCCTGCAAACATAAACAATATAACCACAACCTCTTCCCCGTCTCGGAAACTTACAATGTGACTCGTCGCCACTCAGGTAACTGTTACAAAACAACGTGCAAATCAGCTTAAAACAAAAACAAATATCGTACATTCATTTGATCGACGTCATACGATGTGTTATGCATCATTGCGTCCACTTGGCTTTCAAAATCTTCAAAACCCAAATCCTGGAGCAACAAAATGTTTAAAATACCTTCTTTTTTGTCCATAGTATCGCCAGCACCCCGAACTTTGCTTTGTGGTTGCGAGTAACTCGCTTATGCGTTGCATAAATCACAATATTACGCACTCGGGGGCAATTTAAAATCAATCAGTAAACGCCATTAAACTATAGACCAATTATAATTTAAACGGAAAATTATTTTAAGATGATTTCAGACCTAATACAAGCTGACTTGCTACGTAACGAGGATGACGTCATCGGATTGATTATCGGAATTACAACTGATAAGAATGATCTCGGGTTACGCAAAATCATTTGTTAGTGAATTTAAAAATAGCAACCACCATTAAACAATCGAGCCGGATTGAATTGTTAGTATGGACAAAATAAAATCCTAATAACATTCACAGTGTTGTTTGCACGCAAACAACTTATATTTGTAACCTGTAGAATGTCCATTCCTCTGTTTTCGTCTGCCTTCTCGTCGGGGTAATATTCCTCACCCACGTTCGTTACGAATTCATCGGTTGCTTCAGGTTGATCCTGATTAAAAATTATTAAAGTCAGCAAAACAAACAAAAATTCTTTTTTGTAAAAATACCAGATTATTTTTTTGCCAACTTAGATTGTTCTTAAATACCTTCCAGTATTCTGAATCATATTATGACATCACAACACTTATTCTCACCACTTCCAGCGCAAGACTCTCCCTGGCCTCGCTTCGTCGATGCATCTGCGCGATCTCAAGTTCAAGTTGGAAGATCCTCTCCATCTCCTCCCGTTCCGCATCATCAAGCTCCTCCTCACCACCGGATGAGAGCATCCTCTTGTTTACGGTTGAGTAAGCACTGTCTACGTCAGCGGAATCTATGACGGCGTCGAGTGACGCAAGAGCCGATTCCTGCCCGAAGAGATAGGCGAGTTGTTTTTTTTACAATAGAAATATGATTTGAATCTCTTGCTGGCGGAAACCAAGAAACAATTAAATTAAAAGTTCCAAGTGTTAGAAAGTAACCAACCCTAAAAGCAAGTATTTTGTTTAAAAGAACAAGATTTGTTTCACAAAAACGTATACGTAGCACACACAAGCACCCACGTGTTCGCCATCCATGGATTTGCGGGGGCTGTACATTTTTTCACAAGGTGGGGGCGGTGGGGGTGAAGGAAGACCCTCAGCGTCCTCCTCCAATCCGTTCTCCGTCGCTTCCCTGGCCATTTCAGCCTCTCTCGCCATCTGGAAAGGGGAAATTTCACCAGATAATCAGAGAGTGGCCAAGTATTGTGGGAATGATTAACACACAGAAAATATTGCACTTTTCGTGTTACTTGTACAAACATGTCAACCAATTGCTAAAATAAATCTTTTCAGTATTTCCACTGCAAAAATCAGATTGTTGAGATTTAAAGCAATTTGGTGTCTGGGTTTCTTCAAACAATCAACACAGGAAAGGTAACTTTTCCTTCTATGCAAGGAAATCAGAAAATTTTAAGGTTTTTTTTACCACCTCTCGTTCCTGTTTCTCTCTTCGCCTTTTTTCTTCTTCCTCCCTCGCGAGTCTCTCCCGTTCCAAGCGCGCCTACAGAAACCATTTTCTTGTCTTAGTTTATTCAAAAAACCTAATTTTTGAGAACAATTCGCCCAACTTTTGAAACCTCAACAAACTTATTGCAAACACAAAGTCAAACTTTAAATATTAGCCAAACAATTTATGTGGAAATTCATAAAAGTGGAGGAAACCGTTCTGTTCCAGGATTCTTACACAATGTTATTGTGACCTTTAAATTTATAAAGCTGGGGGGTAAAAGGAAAGTAAGGGACGGACAAACCTGTTCCTCCCTCTGTTTCCTCTCCCTTTCCATTTGTTCCTTAAGAGCCTTGAGTTGTCTGTGTTTCTCAAGCAGGATCTAAATAATGGGAAGGTGTAAATATGAAGGTTGCCATGGAAATCGTATCATCAAATGCACACAATGACTTTTTACACAAAGTGACAGTGCTTTGGGTGTATTTAGTATTTTAAGTAGAAAATCGTAAACTCCAAGTGTGTTTATTGATAGTATGTTGTCCAACAATGTTGCGTCAAGTTTCCTTGCCAGCAAGCATCAATCACTGAAAAGAGGTCACGCAAATGTTTGGCATGTGACAACTAATATGACATGCATGGGTTGTGTACTCCTGTGCTAAAACTACCAACAGCATTGAAACCATCCAAAAACAGCAACATCCTACCTTAAACATCTTCCGGGCTGCCCGCCCTCTCGTGTATTTCTGGAAGACGATCGTCGCCTCCGCCCTTTTTCTCTCCCTCTCTCGTTTTTCTGCGAGAAGAAGTTTGAATAATTTTCTTGCTTTCCTTCCTCTCTCGAATTTCTGCATTGTGATGATCGCCTTGTGAACTCGTTTGAACTTCCTCCGCGCAACAAACCCCTGAATAATGGCGGGAAAATAACAAACAAGTTTTTATACAGACCCCCAAAAAACTAGGGTTTCACAAAAGATATGAAGGCACTGAATTTGTCTGTAAACTTTTTGTGCGACAGGCACACGAGAACAGAACAAATAAATTGATAACGTTAACCATAGTAAGAAACGTTGGTATTTACTTCTTTTACTTTGGGGACTCCCAGACAATTAAAAAAACCTCACTGTGTTTCGCGTTAGGCCAAGTAATATTTTGCGCCACTTGGTGTCGTTGTTGTTCCATAATATTGGCATGCATTCGATCGCGATACTTGAACCCACAGAAATCATACAAATTGCTTACTCGCACGAATCGTTGTGTGTGTACGATGTTCTTCTTCAGGCGAAGAAAGTATTTTCGCGCCGCTACAGCTCTCATCACTGATTGGATGATAATAGCGGCACGTGACACCTTTTCAAATCGCGCCTTTTCCAACTTTTGTTCGAGAATTTCCTTCATGAACGCCTGCAGAGTTAAAACATCCAACGTTACGTCATTATTTCTTATTAATAAAAATAACACAGAATGTAAACATTGTTCGAGGCAATTGCGCGGTTACGCAGGGTTTTCGCATAAGACCCTTGAGTGAAAGATCTGCCAGCAGTCGCGACTTAAACCAAGACGGCAAATACTTTACACCTGTGAAGAATGGATCTTGTTCAAATCCCACCTTTGTATTTCCGAGTCTCCAATTCGTCCCTTCGGGGTCAACCAAGTTCAAAACTTCCTTGCTGTGATCACGTGGTTCGTTGGATGACGACAGAGCGCAAATCATTCCGTATCTTAATGGTCAAAACATTTAGCAGTTAAGCGACAGAGACTGGTGTGACTTAATGCATGATTTGTGGTCCAACATGCACATTTTAAATGGTCGAAAGTGGAGGAAATTTCTACACATGAATTTTGAGTTATTACTAGATCCATGCCGCGTGAAAGCAACAACCAATCACAGACCTGGATCACAGACCAGTTCTAGATAGTCACGTGACCCACCTGTCAAGAAAGTCTTTGTACAACCGCCTGACCGGAAAGCCAGCCTTCCTCACTCTCACAGTTTCCAACATTCCCGAATAACGAAGTTGGTTTAGAACGACCCCGGGGTTGAAGTTCTCCGCCACCTAGTGGTGAATAACAAGTTTGTTACAAACTTTCTGATCGCGGCGACTTCTGCTGATATTTTTGTTGCTTTTGAACGGGATTGTGATTGTTAATATTTATGTTTATTTGCGTATATTATGTGCATTAAATTTCCTTGTTCCTGCGCAACACAGGAAAAATAACAAAAGTTAATTATTTATGTAACTAGGTACCCACATATGCATTTTATACATTGTGAACATTTTACAAGTAATCACCTTCTCCACATTTGGTTTCACGCATCTCACGAAGAACGGACTTGCAGATGAAAGTCTTTCCATTAAAGCGTGGAGGGATTTCTGTCAAATTGTTAAATGTATGGAAAATCCAAATTAACTTCAACTGTAGAAAGAGAACTTACTTTAAAGTGGCCACTTGCTGTTACGGCTGACTGCTTTTTCCGACCTTTCCCGGAGTCTTCCGAAGTTCCCCGAACTTTCTCAAACATGTCGTAGATAAGATCACAGCTATGAAAAATAATGTCACGAGTTTTTTTTTAGATAATTAAATTAGTTAAAATATAAACCTGGAATCCTTCAACAAGCCGAGTAAATCATCACGAAATGTATCGCGGTTTTTCTCCAGGAAGCCATCGATATTGTAGAGAACCTGCAATATTAAGTTAGCCATCACCCACGAACGCATAAAGCAAAATGGTTTGGGAATACCCAATCTCAACCTAGCCTTAATCCAACTTCAACCCAGCCTAAACCCAACCTCAACCCAGCCTCAACCCAGCCTCAACCCTTACCTCCCCAGCGTAATGTCGAATCCCGAACTGGTTTCCGGTCACTCGAGGTTTCACGTAGAAGGGATTTTTCTGCGAAAAAAAACAGAGTTAAAGTTGTGACGTAACAAAGCGGACACTAGTGCTTTAAACTCGAAATACCGAGTTGTTAAGGAAGTTGTGACGTAACAAAGTAGGGTGAAAAATATGTTTTTACTTACCGCATGTTGGTTGTGGAGTTTCTGCAGCAGGGATTTGTCCGTTCCTTTCGGAAATCTACTCTCCTCGTTAATAAGTGACATCAAACCGAGGTTTTTCTCCACCAGGTCGAGACACTCACTGTTATCTGACCACTGGACGTCGCACCAGTCTATACCTTCCCTGTAAAGTGGAAGATTGTGAAATGGTGGCAACATTGGTCAAGCGCCCGACTCATATACCAGTAGGAACCTGATCGGGATTCCAGGCCAGGATATCCTGGGTTCGAATCCCGGTGTAGTTAAAAACGATTATAAAATGGTTGGGATTGAAATCACAAAAAAAACACAAATAAGTTAACAAATTTACTAGGGTTCGTGTGCAGGATAGCATGGGTTCGAGTCCCAACGTGGTATGTTAAGATAAAGCGAAAAGTTATTCCCCACAGATATTACCACGACCGAAGATATAAAATACAGGCGAAAAAGTGAAAAATGTAGAGAAAAAAAATACAGAAAAGGTTTTTTAGGTCCTTAATTAATCTAAATAACAAGTGGAGGGGAATGGGAAGATTGCATGGTTTCCATTTTTTGTTGCATTAATTTGAGCTTTCCAATGCAGTAAGTGATGTTTTACGAAGACTCACTTGTTGTATTCGATTTGTTCCAAGCTGAAAATGTGCCGGTTAAAAAATTCCTGTAGTTTTTCGTTTGCAAAGTTGATGCAGAATTGCTCAAAACGATTCACCTGAAAACAACACATGTAGACCCGGCGATAGAAGGTGACTGAATGATTGCAAAGATTTCAGTACTTTCTCACACAATACATTGATGCAACAAGAACAAATAATGTATATCTTGAATTAGAAATAACTGTAACCAAGCAACCCTTTAGCAAAACAAACTTATATGTCCACGTTTCTGGGCTTCAAAAATGTAAAAAAAACGTTTGTAAATTCGACTTTAATCAACATTGATAGAAACGCTGCTGGTTTTTGAGCAATTATAGCAACTGCAGTGTAACTCTAGCTGACATGTATTGTTAGTTTAAAGGAACTGTTCTTGTGGCAACCCTCGCCGGATGGCAGACGTAACTTCGGTTGCAATAAAAACATTTTATACAAGGACTTTTTCTTCATACAATCAAAGCAACTTCGTTACCGAGAAGTTCTCAAAACCGAAAATATCGAGAATTCCGATGAAATGGAAGTCGTCCGGTCCCTTGATGCGGTGATTCACCTTCGAGATTATCCAACGGAATAATTGGGAGTAGAGCGCCATAGAAAGGGAGTCACGTGAGTCGCAGGCCTGCCAATCAGAGACAAGGAATATAGTATTTCATGGGTTCGACTATAGTTGCACAGGATGTAATACAAAGAAAATTTTGTGCATTTTTTGGAGCTTCTCATTAACGTAGTATGAATATATAGACGTGTAACTCTTTAAAACGTTGGCGTTTGAGCTGAATATGATATTTATTCTTGTTCAAATGTTGACGCGTGACTGTGGGAACGAATTGCTGACTCATGCTTACGTAGATCCGCAAGTGCTGAGTAACCGGGTCAGGACTGTTCAAAGCTTTAATGACGCAAGACAGATTTACACAAACATTTGGACAGTTTGTTTACACAACACCACAAGTGCCGAGCTAAAAAGAAAAATCGTTTTCCGACCGTGCGTTTGAACGTGATTACGTTGTACAGAAAGTCTAGTTTGGATACGAATTTGAGTGGTTTCCACTGCAAGGTCACCATGACCTTGTGCTTGTCTCATCTACCTGATCCACGCTTTGCGGTGAGGTTATGTTTTCACCTCTCAACTTCATCGTCCTCTCTTTCATCACCGCCTCCAACCTCTCACTGTCGATCCCGAGCAACTTGGACGTTCTCTCAACAACTGCAGGGACAAAATGTAAGTTCCTGAATATGAAAGCTATGGGAGTCTGTATTACTTTACACTGGATCTGCGCAACACACGCAAAGTGCACGACTTTCCACAGCACATATTATTGAATCTTTATTCTCGCTACGTTATGAATTAAATGACTCACAGTTTTCACAGCAAGCTTTTACCACAAAGTAGGCAGAAATCCAAGATCTGTTTACATTACTTCTAAATGAACCACACAAAGTTGTCTACACACAAACAACTACACATGCTTGTGGCCGTGATATTAGATAAGACACAAACCATTAGATGTGAGCGTTTTACCGAGCATGCACTTGAGTCTGAATACAACATACCGTGGTGAGGTATTTGATTTAACGTGATAACTACAGGACCCCATGCTTATTTTACATAAATTGTTTTTGCAAAAGATTCAACTCTAAAAATTAAAATATGAAACATTCAAAACAACACGAAAAGGTTTATTGTTTGGCTTTTCCATCCAGCGAACAATATTTTTCGTTTTAGTTATGTTTATCGCGAAGTTGTCACCACAAATGCTTCATTGCAAGACAAACTAAACCTCCTGGATCCTACTCACGGGAATATTAGTTGCGGTGATCGGATTTAGTGCACATTCTACATGTTGTTGCAAATTAGTGTTGGCTAACTTGGGAGTTAATTAAAAGCATGCGGATGATTCCATCTACAGACAGCTACAGCCTACAACCAGCAATACGTTTACCTGGCAAGATATCCGGTGGAAGAAACGCTTTTCCTATGTTACAAAGTGGAGGAAACGAAAGTAGTTTACATAATAGGAAACTAAACTTAAAACAAGCAAGGAAACGGATTGCTTGAGTTGAGTGGTCGAGGTTAAAACGTACAAAATCAAAGGTTTCCGATCAGCGTTAAATTTCGAAAGACGTGATTGAGAGAAGGCAAACGCCCAAGGAATAAACAAGGAGCAGAGAACAAAGAAAGAAACCAAGTGTTTACGCCCGTGGTTAAATTTGGTCGAACATCGGGGTCACCAACAAAGGTAGGATAAACACCAATGCTTATAGATAAACTTTGTGATACAAATTATTAAAGCACTGATACCCGTGTAACACTATGTTGGAATGTTATGTACTGACCAATTAGTTATACATGTGTAATTGTATAAGACATATCAGAAAGAAAGACTTACCGTCCACATCAACGACTTGGGCACCACCAGCGTTTGCAAAAGCAACATTGCCAAGTTGGAGAATCCCAGCAAGCACACTTTTCATGTCCTGCTGTTGGCCGTCTTTGAAACCAATCGTTTTGAGCGCTTGCTAAACACGAAGAAGGGAAAGTTAAGGGGTTGATATTTGTTCTTATGAAAATATGTAGCTTTTCGGGTCGTGAAAACCATCCATGGCAAAGCCTGCATTTGCAACAGTTTAGCAATTCATGATTCCGAGTTTTAAAACAGCGCTGGCTCGAAAGTTCATCGCATCAAATGTCCCCAACTCCAAAACAATAAAAATTTAACGATAATTCATCACTGTGACGTAACAAACTGACACGAAAACATTTAGGCCTTGTCACGTCCGGCGTGGTATTGTGACGTCATCATTTCCGAACTAGAGATAGCGTGTGAATGAAAAGCGATCAAATAAGGTCGACACGAAATAAGTTGCAACTTGCTGGGGAAGTTCGACCTCACGATTCTTTTTACACCGAGGCTTATATTTTTCATCTACGAACGATATTTTTCATTCATTGGTTTATTTTGCCCAAGGTATTACAGTAATGAAAACAGATGGAGAATGTGAGAGTATGGGCAGGGAGACGCTATTCAAAATAAACCAATTTTATTCAAAACATATATTTTGTACGTGATGTAAAATCACAATTTACATTCGGTAACAAAGTATAACCCAGGACTTGCTTTCGAACTGATTTGGATTAAAACAATTTGTTGCCTATTTCTGGTACATTGGTAACTGTGACGGGTTTTTTGATGGAAATACATGCGAAATCAAAGCTTTGTACGACTCAAAGTCACATGACGAGATATTATTCACAAATCAACATAAACTTTGTGAAGAATGCTTGGAACATTGCTTGGAAATCAGTAACTTTGCACGCAAAAGTACCCACAAAGCAGACATTTTAATCGGAATACCGAGCAACATTTCTTTCCCTTGTTATATGAATTAAAAAACACGTATTTTAGTAAAGGGAACAGCACGTGGTCTATGGCCACGGAATGACGAAACGGTTTCAGGAAAAAAACAGGTTTCAAATTACGCGGGAGGACAATTGAAAGATTTGATCCTTGTCACGTGATTTCCGCAAGTATCGGGTTTAGTTTATTCTGTTGCGAATTTGCATTACTGGTGTTTGTGGATATATAAAGCCTTGCGGCTTCTAATTCAGAAAGGATTTGACCCGAGGTGTCAATTCGTTTTGAATTCAAGATCGTGGTTTCAATTGAATTGCAAAATTAGCACAGGTCGGTTATTCTCGTTTTGTTTATTTATAAACACGTTTATAGGTCAATATATTCACCACACAGAACAAGGAGTCGCAAAACATTGAAAGTAGTGTTATATATATCTGTGCTTTCTAATGGTCACACACGAAGAAAGAACCGCCTTAAATTAGACGACAATTTGTTTTCAAACAGTCCTAATCTAGGGGAAGTACCTCTAATTGCTCCCAGTCTTTGACGTCATCGAGGGTAGGATCGGAGTCGCATCCTGATTGGTTGAGATAGTGGTAGTTGGCGGGTTCACTCAAGTGCAACTTGTCTGCAAGTATTTGCAAAATGGTTAAATTGTCCCAGCAAAGATACCCCAAGGTTTTTTTTGTTTAATTGTTGCCTTAACCGTTCGTTCGGCATAAACATGACGTCATACAGTAAAAACAATCCATCGAGATATCACGAGATTATTTCGTGTTTTTAGTTATTTCATGCAAAGCAGCCTCACCTTTTTCATCTTGAGAAAGACCGCGGACGAGTTGATAAAAAATGTGATAATTCCTCTCTCCGGGGTTCTGACGGACGACTCTATGCTGTGATGACGTAAGCAAAATATTATAACGTCACGCTTTAGTTATAAAAGTTCGTCGACGTCGATAAACGAGAACGAGCCGTGACAAACGTCTGGGTGTTGCAGCACGAGATAAGTGTTAAGTTAACTTCGAATAAATTTCTGCGGTCGAACAAAACCACTAACGATATCAAAATAATTGGAGAGTTTTTTTATAATTTTATGTAAATATGAAGACCTCGTCATCGGTCTTATACATCATACGCCTTAAGTATTTTGCATGATTGAACTGAATTGGTTTCAAAATATTTTCAAATAAATATAAAATATTACAATGTCTTTCTATAATATTTTAAAACTCTGAAAACCTTACCTTCTCAAGGAGATCTGGGGTTCGCGGACATCACAGGGGGTTAAGGGGCGATAATTTTCAAATACATAGTTTTGTTCCATTTTAAATTACATGAAATGTTTTTTACGGCGACTTTATCCAATGACTTGCCAGGTGACAACGGTGACGTTCATAATATTGGTATTATAGGGGGTTTCCCCACCAAGACCGGCCACTTTAGACGAGCTAGGCAAAAACCCAGCGCACGGACAGAAGGAAAAGCAAATTACAAAAAACTATATATTGGAAAAACCTTCCAAATTGGTGCGACAAGAAACTGCTTAAGCTATAGTGATGTAATAAACAACAACATGGTCGCCAGATAGTTGTTCGCTGGGGGCCAAGTTCGCCAGCGGTGTTTCCGATTTAAAAAAGTGCAAAATGTCCCTTACTTTTTGATGCAGACGGGGAGGTGCCGACAGACGGTTATCAGCCATCTTGGTAAATACGAATCAGCAAGAAAGGCATGGAGTCTCTTACAATATTAGGGACTATTTGAGTTCCAACCGCATGTATTTATGCTAAGGTTGGCCTACAACCATTGATAAGATTATTTGACCACCTTTGATACCGACTTTAACCGAGGTAACCAAGCCTAGATCCTTTAATCCCAACATATCAACCCAAGTCCCTAACAATATCAGCGCAGTCCTATATAGACACTGAAGGATACAATCAGTTATCCGAGCCCCTTTGATCTGGCCAGCCTCACTGAAGAGAAGCTGGATAAACTTTCCGAACCGACTCGAATTATTGTTGTACACGGTTTTCGCGTTCCCGAGAGCCTCGAGTAATGGACTGCTTTCAAGAATGGACTGCTCGATCGAACGCCCGTTGTCCTTTGATGGTCTGTTGGGGAAAAAATGGAACAGGGTTTAGAGACGGCAGGGGTCACGAAAGGTCAATCGTTCTTTGAGCGATGATTTAGTGAAACCTCATGCCCGGTTACAACGGTTTAAATAATTTTCACACATAAACAAAAGCTCGAAGCAGAATTATTATTGTTCCACAATCTTGGGAGACACAGCTTTCACAGCTTAGTGATCGGGAAAATTCATGCGCCGATTCAACTCATATAGACCAAGGGTTTTACATCACAAGTTGGCTGCACAAAAACCCCAAGCACCCCCGGCATTCGGGATCAAACGCCTTTGAAAACCTACTGCCAGTTTCCCCATTCATAAATTTCCACATGCCGTGACGTCATAGGTTAAACTCACTCTGTCTTGCTGGAAGCTCGGCTGACGTGGGAGAGATAACTGAGCATGAATTTGGTCGTTTCCGTCTTTCCAGCTCCACTTTCTCCGCTGAATAAAATATTCGGGTTATTAAAGGTCACACAAAAGGTTGTAAAATATTGTATCGGGGTTATCTCAGGTTATACCGATATCAGTGGTTATTATTGGGCCTTTGGGCTACATGTTTATGGTCATGTTTGGTGGAGTTTACACAAGGGCGAGGAAGGCGCCGCGACACCAAGCTGTCAATTGTGGCGGACAAGCCAATACATTGCATTGCGTTATTCCATCATAACCACCCTATATGTTACTTCAAAATAACAAGCAAGTGATCATACAATTAATCACATTATTGTGCTACATGGATTTGAGGGGTAGGCGCACATTCAGCAAAACTTTGGTGCAAAAAGTGATTCGTAGGCAACGAATTCGCACTGAAGGATCCTAACATTCATATGGCATTTGGAAAATTCTGTTGCTTTTCCTTTACTCAAATTTCCCCGAAATTTGGCACAGAAGATAATGGGGGAATACCCGGCACTGACGCACTTTCGTCACGAAGACCGAGATACAGAGAAATTTGAAATGTTGTTGGAAGCAAGTTCCTTCGGTCCAATCTCAAAAGAATACAACATGAGGCGAAAAACTGTCAATGAACTCTCATAATTCTAGAAGCAATTAAAAAACAGAACCACGTAAATTTGACGTCACGTCTGACGTCAGCTAGTTGTTACGTTTGCCGACGTTGTTTCCGAACAACACGTGTTTGTAACGATACGAGTTGAATGCAACAACACAGGCCACGCAACAGTGTTTCCAAAAAGTTTTCTGCCGTGGTAAAATGTTGGTTCCTTTCGCAAGTGTCCCTCGGTTGTCATAGTAACCGTATTAACGTCAATTAGCGAGTCACTTTCTGCTGTACTTGATGAGCAGGGAACAATTGGTCAGTTTACGCCGTCACAGACAAGTGCTCGGTTACAATTTTAGGATTAACAGGAGCGATAACGAAAAAGTGTTTACACTAAAAGCAGGAAAATTTGAGTTGCAGTCCCAGCAACTCGTCCGTCAACTTAATTTGAAGATTTCCAAAACAATTCGCTTGCGTTCGATTACAATAGATAAGATTTCCAAAATGTTTTAAACAGGATTCTGTTTAAACGTTCGTTTGAGTTACGCCTGTGGTTGTTGAGGAAATACAACATACAAATCAATCTTTAAACCTTATTTAATTGCAATTAACCAAAACCTTTCCCCGAAACACGCCGTGCGTTCACATCAAGTGTTTAAATACACGCATGTCCATGTTTAGCGCTAATCTCCAAATCATCCAATTTTAAATTTTTTGTTCAAACACCAAACTAGACTCAGTCGTGACCTGTTGCCATGGCAACTGTTAAGCCAATCAAAGGTCAGCTAATTTGCCACGTCACACATTACCGGAAAATGCTAAACATGATTCGGCGCCAAATATGCACCATGCGCTTGTGGGGGTGGAAACCGGGTTCCGGGAAAAAATCTTTCGTTTAAATCTGCTTATAATGGAAATAATCGCATGACGTTCTGTGGTGATGTGGATTGAATTTAAATCCGGACCCAGGGGAGCGGAGGTAACGCGTTTTCAAACTTATCAAACTATCGACATGAGTATGTGACGGGATATGCATAAAAAAACGATTCGTTTCTCACATAAATGTTCAAAAACATTTTCAACTAAAACAACTACAAGGCTGACATTTCCTACAGGTCGTAAACAAACTTCCTGATGTTTTACTTGTTCTCATGTGATTCAAGTCCACCCACCTGATGAGCACACACTGATTTTCCTCCCTCTTCCACATGCACGTGTAGCACTCATTGGATACAGCGTACACGTGTGGAGGTTCCTCTCCAAGGTCCTTGTTTTTGTATTTCGCCAAAACATCGTCGGAGTAGAGGTCGTGGAGGCGTTTGTAAGGGTTCACAGAGATTAGGATTGAACCGATGTAGGTCTGCGCAACAAGGTTTATACGTCATCACTGATGACGTAACACAGGATTTAATGATTCGAACACGGCTGCTTTCGGTTATTAAAATGGGAGAAACCCCTAATATGAAAGTGGTACAAAAACATTGAGCGGGTTCAGCATTATACGAAGATTGAGGTTTTTCGCTTTTGCTTATTGAACATGGACAATAATTTGCTTTGATATTCGTCTGTTTATGTTGTGAAGCTTTGGCGTGAATCGTGTTATGTCTGAGTGATGTTCGCAGAAACACTGAATCAATTTCAACCGATTTGTCGGGGCATCGTCTCAGCAAATCAATTAAATCACTTCAAACTTGGAAAAAATTCTGATTACTCAGAAGCTTTAACGCAGCATCGTTAATTACATAAGATGGGTCGTTTGAAAATGCGTCTTCAAATGTGTGGTGTTAAAGACGGTTCCACTTCCCAGGTAATTATATGAGGTAAGTGCGCGTAAACCCTTCCCCGGGCTACGTCAATCTGTCAAGGTTCGTGTGTTGCGCATTCGGTGACGTTAATGTGTGGAATTGATAGCTTAACTAACGTGTGAAAAGTGATCACGTGGCTTGAGCGTTCGTTCACGCGAAAATATTGCAACAAATTGTTCGTAACGCTGGCAGTTCTCGAAGTTAATCCGTTCGTGATTTGTGTTTTGTGTTGAAACAAATCGATAAACACCCAAGTCGTTGTTTACATAAAATGTGAAACAGACGTTGAACGAACAACCCAACGATTAAAGTTAAAATTAGTTTTCGGCTATTAACATACATCATATAACCAAATGTCTCGGGGAAAACAAAACCAAAACCTCAGGTTGACAAAACCTTTGTACTTTTGCATCCACAGAAAGTTGCCTTTACATATTCAGACAAAAATCCCGACTTCCACCGAAATATTCCAACACAATCACACACATCCGAAACAACAACAAAACCTTAACCGAGAACCAAACCCTTTTTACTCGGCATAAACTTTACGTTCATTCAGTGCGCCAAAATTGATGCGTGTTTTAAGCAAATTTTTATTTACATGTTTATGCAAAGTAAGTGCGATTAACACCGGATGGATAATTTTATGAAACTTTAATAACGGTAAAAATGTTATGTTTTTGTGTTGCAGAGCGAACATTCATTTTATCACAATCGGGTTGAAGCGCAGGAAACACAGGCGCAAATTATTCACTGCAATTAAGATATGAGGAACTAAGGGTGTGGAGACTCAACGAAGGCAATTCTGTCGGTCGCACAAATCAACTTTTGCGACAATAATCGCGATCATTTTCAGCCCAAATGCAAAACCAAATCACTCTCAATCAAACCCCACCCAAGGTACAAATTATAAACACATCTTGTTTGCAAAAACGTAAGCTCTTACGTAAATGTCGTTCTTCTGATATCTGGTGTTCAGATTGCATAGAATAGTAGCTTGGTTCAACTCGGAGAGTTTCGCCATGTCCGGGACTCCATCGTTGACTCCATTCATCGGCTTCACATCAGACCCAGTTACCTCCGAAACCCACTTTCGTTGTTCCTAAAATAAATCCAACAGTTTTTTTTTAAAGCATCCACAAAATACCCTTGGTCACATGCATTTGCACACTGTAGTTCCCAATTAGGCTGACCCCAGGTCAGGTTACTATTGCAACAAGCATGTAATGTTTACACTTTAATTTAGGTAATATACGTGCATAAAAAGCTGTAATAATTGAGATCTGCAGACAGGGTGTACATGCACTGTTTCGGCCTGTAAGGTCTCATCATGCAGTGCAGCTGTTGACAGTGGCACTGTGCTAGCTTTTACACTAGCGGGCACACTAATTTCCGCTTTGTGGTACCTTTCGGTCAATGTCGATTCGTTGGCCACAGTCAACAGCTGCACTTATAAGACCTTACAAGTTGAAACAGTGCGTACACCCTGTTTGCAGGGGGTATTTTTTTTTCGCCCATGGTTCATATAGAGACAGTAAAGATAGTTTATCAACTAAAGGCATTTAGCTCGTGGTTAAACACCAATATGTCGGTTCAACTGCAAGTATGGAACAAAATAAAAATATGTTTTGTAGAAAATTTAAAAGACATTGGGATGGATATATTCATCAAGTAATGAGTCCATAAAAAAGATAATTTCCTCGTGAATCAGCCTTGAGATCGTTGCCTGCTGCCGTTCAACCGGGAATTTTTTGTTTCAGCAAAGCTCCTTGTCCTGAAATGAATGAGGAGTTCTACATCCATTGTGACGTACAAAACGACGGGAGCCAAAATCCTTTCACCGGTGTTTCAAGTCGCTTAGTGTCAGGAAACGTTTCAACGCAAAACTCACAACAATGGCTTCAACTAAGGGCATTGAAATCTTGTGTAAATCGAAAGCATTGAGAAATTGTGCAGGAGAACAGAGTAAGTTTGAGCGACATTAAAGCTTTCAGGGAAGCTAAGTTGCAGGAAATACACAAGCTCTGTGCGTGACGCTGAAAATGTCACCTTTTTTGGCAAAGAAAACAATTTTTCCCCAGCAGTAGAACCATTCATCTTCTACCAATCCAATAATACGCAAACGATTCTGCATTCCCTTTAAAAACGCCAAGTTATCACTTTGTGACGTCACTTTCGCACGTATCTTTTCGAATGGCGGATGAGAGCAACGTATTAGACAGGCGGCAAAACTTTCCACGACCTTGGTTTTGCCCCAAAGAAAACCGCTCGATTGTGATTATTACTCCTGTACTACAGTGAAAAGAAACTGCCCAAAGCCATGAAGTCTCCCCAAAACTTTCAGTTGTTTTATAACGGAGCGGTGAAGGTTTGTGCCAGGGTTGCTAGGCCGGCCGGTACTATATATCGGTTACTTCCACAGCTACATATTTTGTGGCATAACAGTTAGGACAGGGGGCACAACATCGTAAGGCACGCATGACAACTTGGGTACGCCATCGGTTTGAAAATGGCAAGGGAGCTGATTTTCAATGTTTGAAAATATTTTCGTCCCAAATTGTGATTTGTTCAATGAACTTTCTTTGTCAACATATTCAGGACATCGCCCTTACAAACGGCTCGCAAATGTTTGGCAAGCATTAGTAAGTTTCGGCAAATGTCAAACTCACATGGCAAGAAGAACTGTAACTACCTGTATTATAGGAGGAAGTAAAATACCTCCCACTCTTTCAACCGAGAAACACGTGATTGCCACGAGATATCCGGACGTTGGTTCGCAAGAAATGTTGTAAATGTTTCTCAGGAATTTCCAATGCATTTGTAACAAACTAAAGTTAGTTAAAGCAAGGTTTAATGCCTGCTTCGTGGTTTAAGCCAGGTGACCACAACTTTTCGTGCAACATTGACCGGTTAAACGCAAGCATTATTTTCACGCTCAACCGATCTTCAAGGCGCGCCAGATTAACTTAACCATAGATCAACCGAAGGCCGTTTTTCCGAATATCAATACATCAATACATCATGAGGTTAAGGCGTCCTTTCTGTAGCGAGTTGCAATAATGACTCATGGCCCGGTTTACAAGTGGGTAAAGACACGTGATTTAAGAAATGTTTGGTCATCAGCAGGGCTGAAGCGCAGACACGAGAGAAACATTGCGATCGCCGACTTGTTAGGGATGCGATCGGTCCGAAAGCTTGGTGTTCGGGAAACTTCGCAGTCGAGGGTCACCAAAAATGTAGTTCGTTCGTCTTGGAAGATTTTATTCACCAAAGACGAAAGATATATGTGCAGAATACAACTGAGCCCCAGAGTAGAATATACAGACGGTGATTCTACGCTAAAGGCGAACCAAAATGTAGAATGGAATGGTGAAACTACACTAGGCAGAAGCCCAGCGCAGAGTGAATTCGGGCCACAGGAACCACAGATTTAAAGACAATTCATATTAACCAGTTATGCGGCTTGCGTGAGAACCGCGATACATAATTACATGTTACGAGCGATTCTCCTGTGTCGTTCCAGAAAATGGGAGTTACACTTCCTGGTACGAACTGCTAAGTCACTCTCATTACGTCACGGCATAAACGTTACAATATTTGCAGAAATGCGCGGATATCGCGGCGCAATTTCACCGACTTATGGGAAAGGTTTAATGTGAGGGTAAATTGTGTAACAAGGTTTCTTGTCAACACCCATATCAGGTCCTCATTGCAGCCCAAATGATGACGTAACGGCCGTGGGCCTTCGAGTGGCGTCTGTCACGTGTTTTATTTGTGTTGTTGTTTTTGTCTGTTCAGTTACCTTCCTACCTCTGCGCACACCTTGCTGCAACTCATTCTTACTTGGCACTGATGATGAACACAGTGGTGTTTGAAACGTTTGCTTCGGCATGAGTAGCATACTAGCTTTGGCTTTCCTTTATAAATCATTTTCTTTCCACCCCCAAGGTTAGACCTTATACACTCTTGTGTAATAACCAAACTTAACACAGCAGTTTGTGGAGGACACAGACGCGTCTGATGCGTCTGCCGGTTGCATTCCATGGAAGAATGTAAATGGCATGGAGAGAGTGAAGTTTTGTAGAATTGATTCCTAAACCCGAAATAAATTACTCAATAAATAGAATTTCCAGCCACCAAAAACCAAGGGTCATGACGTCAGTTTCAGGCCATGTCAAAAACCAGAATTTTCCGACAAGATCTCAAAATACGAATTTCTTTTCGATCCCAATTCAGGGTTTGTTTCTTTTTCAAAACCGAGCGACAGTGAAACAATAGCAGTAATTGGAACGTAACAATAAGCAATTGTGACATCACAGGCCTCAACTGGCTTGCCGCAGACAAACAAGGAACTGTGTTTATAAAACAACCAAATCGAAGAAGCAATAAATTGATGCAAATGTACAATAAATAATATTAGACAGATAACAATGTTAAAAGATAGGCAGTCTAAGGATAAAAGAGTTAACAACAATCGGTACAAAAGCGGTTGGAATATTTCATCTTACGTGGTGACGTCGTCGTGTTGATGACGCTATTTAGATGTTAAAATTAAGCAGACACACATGTTTTGGGTGTGGGTCATGATTGGGGCGAAATAATTGTGAAATAATATTGAAATTACAAATCACAAGTTAAAATGCCATGAGTGGGACTGACAACTTTATCACTGGTTGTGATTTCTATGGTTATGGAATTTGGTTTCCCGAAAACAAAATAGACAGAAAAGATCACCAAGTGCTTCACGACAAGAAAGAATATGACTAGCGAAAAAAAACATGTGAAAGTGGCAAAACAAATGAAAATCGTCACTGCAAGGTTTAAACACTGGAGCGGAGTATTGAGAGTGGGTGTAAGCGTATATGCCGAAACTATAAGATACATGATCCTGTAAATAAACCTTATTGGGACGTGAAAGACTTGGAACAACTCGCGAGCTTGTTCGGGTCCAACGACACCCTGGTTAATTCTGTGGATCCTCCCAACCGACGAAAGTTTTTGCTTAGTAATGTCACAAAAACATGCATCGGCGAAGGTAATATTGTGTGGTAATGTGGAAGCCATTGATATAGATCGCTGTGGTCCATATGGTGACCCTGTGGAAAACCCCTGATCTTAACATTCAAGTTTGTGGCTAGAACGACAAATGCTAAAGTTTCGTTAAAATCTGAACGCAATAAAAGTGCTCGGTGTCAACTTTCAATGCTTTCGGCGGAAGAGGGCGGTGACGTAAGCTCGCATGAGTTTCACAATCTCGTTAACTTGTTCTGCGGTGAAGGAAATGTCCCCTCTTGACTCGGTCTGAAGTCTGAAAACATTCGCAGATCCCGCTCCGAAAGACTGGATCCTGAGAGGAAGACACAATAACATGTTCAACTCAAGGAATGTAGCTGCAAAATCTTGTTTAATTGTTTGGAACAGTGGTTCTGAGACTTTTAAAACGTCAGAGCCGAATTCGAAACCGGCCGCAGCAAACCCGAGACTCTATTTGAAAACTTGATTTGTAAGTGGGCATTTGACCGAATCAAACATTTGGGCCGTAGTTTACCAACAATTTTGTTTTCTGACGCCAAATAAACTGCAGGGAAATATGGACTCCACGTTACCCCACTACTATGGTTATGGTAAGTTTATGTTTCGTAAAATAAACTGCATTATATTCATAAGACCGATAAGCAGAAACGTTGAGAGCCAATAACTCCTACAAGTTTCGTGTCTTCCCGCGTTGAAAACGAACCATTGTGTTCGATCAAACTTACTTTTCATATGAGAAATGATCCAGGGACTGTGAGTGACCTCGTTTGAACACAGTTGCTCCCTGCGCCGATATCGCCAGAGTGAGAAGGGTTTGACCGAACTGCGCGTCGTGATTTTCAACTTTAAACAAGTAGGATCCGTATCCGGGCCACCGACGTGCAAGGTTAACATATTCAGCCTGAAACAAATTGTTGAGATAAAATGAATTAGACGGAATGAAGAGAACGCGAAATATGCTGAACATAAAATTATGCGAATAATATTTAAACATCAAGCAGCCAAATACAATGCCAATAAATATCAACCACGGGCAGAGATGCACCGACATCCAATAACACAAAACTCCAGTCTTATTGTTTAGTGAGATTATTGTGATACTGACCACGGCGTCTTCTTGCGGCATTCCTCTCAATCTCCTCCATCTATCCAGGACGTTTGATTTGACATCCTGCAGTTCCTCCAGGAAGAGAGTCCTCTTCATCTCACCGCTCTCACCTTCCTCCTTCACCTTCTTCATCCCTCTCTTCCGGAACGTGTTGAAAAGACTCGACCCCTGAAAGAATTAAAATCTGACGAAACTCTTCGTTGACAAAAACGATTTGTTCAATTTTAACGTTTCGGCCTCAATTAGCTTCGTCCACAAATTAAAATCCTTTGTTGTTTTACTAACTATCAATATACGAGCTGATTTAAAGAATGACGATTAGTTGTGGAATACGATTCATGCGCGGTTGATGCCAACGTCCAAATATAACTCAATTTTCTTTTGAACAAAAACGACTTGAACGCGTGTGAACAATAAATATGCGGAATAAAATGGCATGGGCACCGATGAAACCACAGTTTATCGAGTCAGGCCCCCATGGGATCGGATAACTAGCATGGTATGAAAGGATGTGTTCGAAGAGGGGGAGATCTACGTGGCGAGTTTGAAATTTTACGTAATTTATGAGAACGTCTTAATTATCGAAAAAATCAAATTGAGACCGAATAAAAACCTTTACTCACAGAACGTTTCTTGGCTGGCATTGAGTTTGCATTTAATTCATTCGAGAAAGAATCGGTTCGTTTGAAGTAGAAGTCTTCGTTTTCGTTTGTGATCTCGTAAGCGGCCATCAACTTGTTGATTGGATAATATTTGCCAATGTCAGCACTGGAAAATGAAATCCATGTTTTGTATTCGCAAAAGAAGTCTTGAAAATCCATTGGCAGTTTTATATTTTTATGCTTTTTGTTGGTTAAACGGAACGAAGCAATGAAGATAAAGTTTCGGCTCCACTTAAATAAACTTACTCAATATTGATTTGATGGTAATTTCCTTCAGCGAATTGCAACCTTAAAGCTGCGATATCTTTCAATGCGTCATCAGATAGAGGGTAAAGTCCCTGTATCACTTGTTCGTGGACCTGCAACATTAGGGAAGTTCTGAGTTAATGTTTTTAAGAAAGCTAGAGGTTGTATGAAATTTATTTTCTGCATTGGAAACTCCTGCGTTTAGAAAATACAAAATACAAAAATGAGTAAAATATTTATGTTAAGTCAAGCACTCAAGGTCAGTGTTTCCCGAAATTTTTTCGTCAAAGTTATTTGAGTTGAGAAGGAACCCAGACGATTTAAGGTTTCCAGTAGCTCATGTAAGGAATTCTACGGCTCCGTGAAATCCGCGTTGGATGCTAGGTTACCATGACGACAGAATCAACCGAGGCAAGTTTTCAATCAAAAAAACTAAAATCACTGAATGGAAACAGAGAAACTCCCGACTCACGTCTTCGTAAACGAAGTGATATTCGATTGAGTCTTCCCGTGCATCAATCGGATCGAACACACAGTAAAGTTTGAAGTAGAATACCCATTCCGAATCCTTACCGCCACTATCCGGATTCGTTTGTGATTCCGAGTTTGTTCTGTTTAAATTCGAATGTTTCGCGTTACATGAGAAAGGGTTAAATTACATGATGCGAAAATCTACTTTTGTACGATAATATTTTTATTTTCTTCTTTGAGCTGTGTGACCAATTACTTGCAACGAATTTGTAACTAGACTTCTCAAATCAAGTAAAAAAGTTCGAACGGCAACTTACTGTTCGAACTTTGCAACGATATCAGCGAGGAAAGTGTTTGGTTCAATCGCTCTGTCAACATCGCCCTTGTGTTCGAATAATGCGAACGTGTTCTTATTCCCTTCCACGTTCATTCCATGCTGGAGTTTCTGGACAACCTGAACACCAAAGTTGGACGTAAACTGTCTAAAGTAACTCCTCTAATTTAAAGTAAAAATATTTTGTAACTAAAACAACGAAACGCTTCTGAACACATAAAAATGCAGAACATAATTTAATAACAAATATTGAAAAAGAAGCATGTTTGCCACCAACCAACAAAACCAGATCATCAGAAGAAAATACAATTCAAAATTATACAAGAAATACTTCCGAGTGTTCGACATTACAATTTGCAGCAATGCTCTACTTGCCTTTCCAGCAGTGGTGAAAGAGTTAATGTAGATTTCGCATGTTGCGCCACCATAGCAGTTAATCACAGTGACCAGGTCCCTCATCTCCAGCACAGCACAAATCTCAGCAATGGAAGGAACCATCTCACGTCGACGTGACGTCTGCTGACTCAGCGCATTTTCACCGAACTCGGCATAAGCTCCACCAAGAGTACCAGGAAATCGCTCTTGTACCCTGATAACGGATGTTAATAAACAAACGGTGAAAAGGATCCCCGAATAATCATTACTGTACAGATTCCCAGGCATCTTATGGCACATTTGTGTGCAGTCAACAGCGTGAGGTAAGATAACCCGACCCGCTGTAATGCAAAACTACTGCTTAGTAGCAAGTGCTTCTCAGTGGCGCACGCCCCACCAGTTTTGCCCGGCAAAATCGTCGGTGGGCGTGAAAGCTTAAGATATTTCTTGGCTTATCTCTTATTAAACGAGCATTTCGTTTCAAATTCACTGGAAATACAAAGCATTGAGGCAAGCAATAAATTCTGGTTTTCCAACAAAAGTGGGATTAGAGATGTTTTAGAATTAGCGCTCAGATCAGATATTCACAAAATTTTCGTCTGCGAAACCTAGAACGATTGTTTAACTTAACCAAGAACCCCCAAATTCAGTAAACCTTTTGTGTTAAGGGTTCCGCGAACTCTACATTGGATAACCAAGTTATTTACACACTTTGGTGACGTCATACCTCTTTAGATGCAGCTTCAGGTAAGACAGCACAGGACGTGATGGGTGGTACGCGCAACACATACAAGCTATGAGATGCCAGTAATGCGGACATGACGTCACATGAAGCTGGTCACACATTTGCTCGTCTGTGGTGAGTTGGAGGGTGTAGATGGCGGTTTGTTTGATTAATTGGAGATAAAGCTCGTCCTGGAATAGCTTGGAGCCGTGGCACACTCGCATGATCGCCTGAAACGAACAGATAGATAGTTTGTTGGCTGGACGGTGTCGCAATGCTTTTTGATTGTCTGTTTTGAATGCTGATTGACGTCAAGTAAAACTTTGATATAAATTGTGATATGTGAACATTATTCCCCACTCATTGCAAAGAAAGATCCACAATTACCTGACAAACGTCATAAAATGTGCAAATATATAGGGGAGGAACTCAATTACAGGCGGGAATTCGAGAAATATCAAAAAGCAAAATTTAAAAACAATTTTTTCAGTTTTTTTACCTGGAGTGATTTCGCTTCCTCCTCAATGTTCTGAAAAGTCCGTTCTTCCATTTGAAGGAGGACGTTAAAAATCCTCACAGCCTCGTCCCTCAACGTGTAGTGGTCGTCACGAGAGGGCACCTATGAGCAAACATCGGTTGATTATGATTTCTATACCTTTTTTTTCTAAGTAGCGAAACCAATACTTTCATATTTTTTTTGAATAATCAACTTGGTTCGTAAGCAACACAACAATATGAGCAATGTTACGTCACAGATAGTTCGGGTAAGATGATGTTGACGTCATCGTGGTTTTATGACAACCACATGGATACTTGCAGCACTATTAAGTTTGCGTTAGCATTGGATTCTGGGACGGATAGTTGTAATAATTGCTGGGTCACCTGTTCGTATGGAAGGGATAGCAAAGGGGATCTTAAAGGTTCGCTTGATTGCCTGAAGATTGGGTTCCTTTTGTAGATTAAGTCGATCTCCTTTTCATTGTCATCTGAACGCTGTTGCAACATACACAAATTTTTAGTCATATTTTCATACACTATGGGCAACATGCTAAATATAAGTGAAAGTTTGAAATGCTTTGGGCAGAGTCGTTTTGTTAACAACATTGTAATAATATTTCCTGATGTGTTTTTTAAGCAGGTAATTTCAATGCAATAAGCTTTTCGCCTGGCTACCTAAGTGGCAAGATAATCACCAGACACATCACCGACATATTAGATCGAAGCAGTTGCCCTGAAAGCAGATTACTCCAAGCAATAAGCTCAGTTTCAATTCTACACTTCTGTACCTTGATCTTGTCCATTAGGATCTTTGTTTTGGTGATAATCAGAGGTTGTCCATCTATCATAGCCTGGATCTCACTGCTCCAGATGTTCGCGTCTTCCTCTACCTCCGTGCTGAGTCGGAGGGTGTGCTTCCTCCCGTACACCACAATCTCCCACAAACCTGTCTGCGTCTGTAGTGAAATAGAGGTGGCGTAACTTCTAGTATAGAAAGTGTGGATCAAAACTACAGCTGCCGGTCAATGTTCAGTAATATTACACAAAAAATCACATGCTTAAAGGAATCAACGTATATTTCCCTTGTGTTATACCAGACTGATCATGTTTAAACAAGTGCTTTTTGTGTAGGCAACATACATATTATTAAACTTTATTACATTCGTTTTATGATTTTAAGTGTTACGTGTTTTTCATGGTGAGACGGAATCGTCCAGCTATACAGGATCTCACAGCGAGGTTCGATTAACAAGTGTTCATCTCTAGTAAACACACGAAAGCTCACTTTTACTCCTACATGCACCAGGGACTTACAAAGACGTTCTCGTCCGGTGAGGTGACAACACAGAGACTGTTGAGTCCCATCGACCCGATCTTCTGGGCATCGCGGTTGCTGTTCTTGAAATATTCGATCGCGTTTGGTTTCAGAACAAACCACCGACGTTGGTGACTCACTTTCTGCTTCTCGTAAGATGTTTTAAGCAACCAACCTTGCTGTATGAAAGAATCCTGGCCACCCTGAAAGTGTATTAACAATATTTGAGATTGTGGGCGAGCATGAAGAGTTCTCTTACCACCAAGAAAATATGTATTGAGTTATAAAAGAAAGTGTTACTGACTTTTATTTTCTTGACAAAACTTATTGTGTAATTTTTCTAAAAATTCACTTTGTCGTTTTGATTTGTGACCAATTGTGAAGCAATCATTATAAAACCTGAAGTCAAATGGGATTTGGTTTCTGTCTGTTTAACACGTACCGAGTCGCCAGAACTTGCTGTGTTCTTGCTCTCATTGAGTAAAGTGATCCAGTGATGCATTTCCTCCCCCGAATCACTCGCGAAAGTGTAAACACGTTGCGATGTCGTCACAGTGAACGTGTTCGACTTTCCTGCAGTCACAAACCACTTAATATTATTCACATCTTGTCGCCACGATGCCACGATAGGAGTAATTGGTTCTAATGTAGCATCCATAATGTATCCGATTCCTGAGATTAAAATCAGTGCCAGAACCCCTAAAGCCTATTTATATTGTAACGTCTTTTCCTCAAGAGAAACTGACAACTTGCTCAAATACACGAGAGTCACCTGACACAGATGTTGCGGTTGCCTGGGTAACGGTTTGACCGTCGACCGTCATCAGAGCGTTCTTCGGGTTTGCGAACTCGCTTTCCATGTTTGCTATCTCTTTCTCCGTGCTCGATACAATCTTCATCAACATGCTGCGGAAAAAAAGTTCCACTCAATAACATTTCACAGTATTTTCAGTGAAAGTCCGCACTGCATCCAAAGACTTTTTACCAAACGTTGGCGATTCTGGTTTAAACTCACCTGTACCATTCCCCCGCCTCCTCGCTCGATTCCGCCGAAAGGTGGTGCACTTTTGATGACGTCATAATGATGTCAATGCCATTCTCTTTCTCTGTGACGTCAGTTACGTCGGATATTTGACTGAGGTCGATCGTCCCCCGACACTTGGCGTTCTCTTCGTCGTTATCGTAAAACTTCAACTCCTGGTTGCGCAGCGTGAACCATCTGGATTTGGTTATTTGTTGTTGTACCTTGTTTAGTGTTTTGTTGTTGTACCTTGTTTAGTGTTTTGTTGTTGTACCTTGTTTAGTGTTCAAGCTTCGTGTAACTTAACTGCTACGTAGAACTAACAACGGAAATATAATATGAAATACATCGCCGACCACCAACCTTTTCTGCCAATTCTTCCTTGGGAGAGTTCCTCTCAGAGTTCCTTTGCCACTGTCAGCTTTCTTAAACAGCCAGCCGCACTTTAAACTATCCTGTTTGCTTCTGAAGATCATGAAAGTGCTGTTACTCAGGACGCACCACCGTCTCTTCCACTGGCTCATGAGGCCACCCTATAACAGGTTGTAAGGTTGTGCAATGATGTGTTTTCAAATATCAACCAATCTTCACAGTGGCAGAGGTTGGTGTGACGTTTGCTAGTTTGTTGCTTAAATGTTGTTGGCCAACTTACGTGGAGTTGAATTTTATTTCCATAACAAACTGAGCCATTTAGTTGTTGCACTGATCAATGTGATACGTAACAAGCGAACTGATCAATATCAACAACTGTATTACTATTACATCCTTAAAACGTCACGAAATTTCAGTGCGCCGTGAGAACATATTGGACGAATGCGAGTTGTGAAGACTGGGATCTACGAAGGTGGAAATCTCAGTCCAACATATTATTCCGTCTAACCTTCACGTCGAGGTAGGAATGAAAGTATACGTTGGGACTCCACTTCTCTGCGACCTCCATACCGCCACTAGTGGACGTTCCATCGTCACTCATGTCGTCATCATCGACGTCATCAAACGACGAATCAGTGTAATAACTCTCTATAGTGGGTAAACACCCATGAATAATGTTTAATTATCAACAAGTTTGATTGAAAACACCAGCAATAGTTCAACCCATCAATTCAATACAAAAACATTGATGACGTCACGACAAATCACATGATGTCGTCACTACTTTGCCATAGAAGTAATAGCACCCCGTGTCAAAACTGCGAAATTTTAAAACAAAGCGTTTAAACACTTACCGTCGTCCATATCAGACGTTTTAATGTCTTCCGCTTCGTAATTCTCCTCGTCATCTGGAACAATTCCATCCTGTGTGTTCTGTGGGTCGGGGAAATATTTGTTTACTAACTTTTTCCATGTAAGGTTGAAATTAACCTTTTACACTTGTTGTTAGTTGAGAAACGACAAAAATTAACTTTAAATAATCAAGAATCAAAACCCTTGTCTGTTTGTAGCAAAAGAAAAACGCACACAGGCAACTGCAGAGTTACGTTTTAATAAAATAATATCAAATCGTTTGCTCTTAGCATAAATAAAACGACTGCCATATTGTTGTTTACTAATTGTCACCCAGTGCGAGAATACTTCCCTGCAAACATAAACAATATAACCACAACCTCTTCCCCGTCTCGGAAACTTACAATGTGACTCGTCGCCACTCAGGTAACTGTTACAAAACAACGTGCAAATCAGCTTAAAACAAAAACAAATATCGTACATTCATTTGATCGACGTCATACGATGTGTTATGCATCATTGCGTCCACTTGGCTTTCAAAATCTTCAAAACCCAAATCCTGGAGCAACAAAATGTTTAAAAAACCTTCTTTTTTGTCCATAGTATCGCCAGCACCCCGAACTTTGCTTTGTGGTTGCGAGTAACTCGCTTATGCGTTGCATAAATCACAATATTACGCACTCGGGGGCAATTTAAAATCAATCAGTAAACGCCATTAAACTATAGACCAATTATAATTTAAACGGTAAATTATTTTAAGATGATTTCAGACCTAATACAAGCTGACTTGCTACGTAACGAGGATGACGTCATCGGATTGATTATCGGAATTACAACTGATAAGAATGATCTCGGGTTACGCAAAATCATTTGTTAGTGAATTTAAAAATAGCAACCACCATTAAACAATCGAGCCGGATTGAATTGTTAGTATGGACAAAATAAAATCCTAATAACATTCACAGTGTTGTTTGCACGCAAACAACTTATATTTGTAACCTGTAGAATGTCCATTCCTCTGTTTTCGTCTGCCTTCTCGTCGGGGTAATATTCCTCACCCACGTTCGTTACAAATTCATCGGTTGCTTCAGGTTGATCCTGATTAAAAATTATTAGAGTCAGCAAAACAAACAAAAATTCTTTTTTTGTAAAAATACCAGATTATTTTTTTGCCAACTTAGATTGTTCTTAAATACCTTCCAGTATTCTGAATCATATTATGACATCACAACACTTATTCTCACCACTTCCAGCGCAAAACTCTCCCTGGCCTCGCTTCGTCGATGCATCTGCGCGATCTCAAGTTCAAGTTGGAAGATCCTCTCCATCTCCTCCCGTTCCGCATCATCAAGCTCCTCCTCTCCACCGGATGAGAGCATCCTCTTGTTTACGGTTGAGTAAGCACTGTCTACGTCAGCGGAATCTATGACGGCGTCGAGTGACGCAAGAGCCGATTCCTGCCCGAAGAGATAGGCGAGTTGTTTTTTTACAATAGAAATATGATTTGAATCTCTTGCTGGCGGAAACCAAGAAACAATTAAATTAAAAGTTCCAAGTGTTAGAAAGTAACCAACCCAAAAAGCAAGTATTTTGTTTAAAAGAACAAGATTTGTTTCACAAAAACGTATACGTAGCACACACAAGCACCCACGTGTTCGCCATCCATGGATTTGCGTGGGCTGTACATTTTTTCACAAGGTGGGGGCGGTGGGGGTGAAGGAAGACCCTCAGCGTCCTCCTCCAATCCGTTCTCCGTCGCTTCCCTGGCCATTTCAGCCTCTCTCGCCATCTGGAAAGGGGAAATTTCACCAGATAATCAGAGAGTGACCAAGGATTGTGGGAATGATTACCACACAGAAAATATTGCACTTTTCGTGTTACTTGTACAAACATGTCAACCAATTGCTAAAATAAATCTTTTCAGTATTTCCACTGCAAAAATCAGATTGTTGAGATTTAAAGCAATTTGGTGTCTGGGTTTCTTCAAACAATCAACACAGGAAAGGTAACTTTTCCTTCTATGCAAGGAAATCAGAAAATTTTAAGGTTTTTTTTACCACCTCTTGTTCCTGTTTCTCTCTTCGCCTTTTTTCTTCTTCCTCCCTCGCGAGTCTCTCCCGTTCCAAGCGTGCCTACAGAAACCATTTTCTTGTCTTAGTTTATTCAAAAAACCTAATTTTTGAGAACAATTCGCCCAACTTTTGAAACCTCAACAAACTTATTGCAAACACAAAGTCAAACTTTAAATATTAGCCAAACAATTTATGTGGAAATTCATAAAAGTGGAGGAAACCGTTCTGTTCCAGGATTCTTACACAATGTTATTGTGACCTTTAAATTTATAAAGCTGGGGGGTAAAAGGAAAGTAAGGGACGGACAAACCTGTTCCTCCCTCTGTTTCCTCTCCCTTTCCATTTGTTCCTTAAGAGCCTTGAGTTGTCTGTGTTTCTCAAGCAGGATCTAAATAATGGGAAGGTGTAAATATGAAGGTTGCCATGGAAATCGTATCATCAAATGCACACAATGACTTTTTACACAAAGTGACAGTGCTTTGGGTGTATTTAGTATTTTAAGTAGAAAATCGTAAACTCCAAGTGTGTTTATTGATAGTATGTTTGTCCAACAATGTTGCGTCAAGTTTCCTTGCCAGCAAGCATCAATCACTGAAAAGAGGTCACGCAAATGTTTGGCATGTGACAACTAATATGACATGCATGGGTTGTGTACTCCTGTGCTAAAACTACCAACAGCATTGAAACCATCCAAAAACAGCAACATCCTACCTTAAACATCTTCCGGGCTGCCCGCCCTCTCGTGTATTTCTGGAAGACGATCGTCGCCTCCGCCCTTTTTCTCTCCCTCTCTCGTTTTTCTGCGAGAAGAAGTTTGAATAATTTTCTTGCTTTCCTTCCTCTCTCGAATTTCTGCATTGTGATGATCGCCTTGTGAACTCGTTTGAACTTCCTCCGCGCAACAAACCCCTGAATAATGGCGGGAAAATAACAAACAAGTTTTTATACAGACCCCCCAAAAACTAGGGTTTCACAAAAGATATGAAGGCACTGAATTTGTCTGTAAACTTTTTGTGCGACAGGCACACGAGAACAGAACAAATAAATTGATAACGTTAACCATAGTAAGAAACGTTGGTATTTACTTCTTTTACTTTGGGGACTCCCAGACAATTAAAAAAACCTCACTGTGTTTCGCGTTAGGCCAAGTAATATTTTACGCCACTTGGTGTCGTTGTTGTTCCATAATATTGGCATGCATTCGATCGCGATACTTGAACCCACAGAAATCATACAAATTGCTTACTCGCACGAATCGTTGTGTGTGTACGATGTTCTTCTTCAGGCGAAGAAAGTATTTTCGCGCCGCTACAGCTCTCATCACTGATTGGATGATAATAGCGGCACGTGACACCTTTTCAAATCGCGCCTTTTCCAACTTTTGTTCGAGAATTTCCTTCATGAACGCCTGCAGAGTTAAAACATCCAACGTTACGTCATTATTTCTTATCAATAAAAATAACACAGAATGTAAACATTGTTCGAGGCAATTGCGCGGTTACGCAGGGTTTTCGCATTAGACCCTTGAGTGAAAGATCTGCCAGCAGTTCGTGACTTAAACCAAGACGGCAAATACTTTACACCTGTGAAGAATGGATCTTGTTCAAATCCCACCTTTGTATTTCCGAGTCTCCAATTCGTCCCTTCGGGGTCAACCAAGTTCAAAACTTCCTTGCTGTGATCACGTGGTTCGTTGGATGACGACAGAGCGCAAATCATTCCGTATCTTAATGGTCAAAACATTTAGCAGTTAAGCGACAGAGACTGGTGTGACTTAATGCATGATTTGTGGTCCAACATGCACATTTTAAATGGTCGAAAGTGGAGGAAATTTCTACACATGAATTTTTAGTTATTACTAGATCCATGTCGCGTGAAAGCAACAACCAATCACAGACCTGGATCACAGACCAGTTCTAGATAGTCACGTGACCCACCTGTCAAGAAAGTCTTTGTACAACCGCCTGACCGGAAAGCCAGCCTTCCTCACTCTCACAGTTTCCAACATTCCCGAATAACGAAGTTGGTTTAGAACGACCCCGGGGTTGAAGTTCTCCGCCACCTAGTGGTGAATAACAAGTTTGTTACAAACTTTCTGATCGCGGCGACTTCTGCTGATATTTTTGTTGCTTTTGAACGGGATTGTGATTGTTAATATTTATGTTTATTTGCGTATATTATGTGCATTAAATTTCCTTGTTCCTGCGCAACACAGGAAAAATAACAAAAGTTAATTATTTATGTAACTAGGTACCCACATATGCATTTTATACATTGTGAACATTTTACAAGTAATCACCTTCTCCACATTTGGTTTCACGCATCTCACGAAGAACGGACTTGCAGATGAAAGTCTTTCCATTAAAGCGTGGAGGGATTTCTGTCAAATTGTTAAATGTATGGAAAATCCAAATTAACTTCAACTGTAGAAAGAGAACTTACTTTAAAGTGGCCACTTGCTGTTACGGCTGACTGCTTTTTCCGACCTTTCCCGGAGTCTTCCGAAGTTCCCCGAACTTTCTCAAACATGTCGTAGATAAGATCACAGCTATGAAAAATAATGTCACGAGTTTTTTTTTAGATAATTAAATTAGTTAAAATATAAACCTGGAATCCTTCAACAAGCCGAGTAAATCATCACGAAATGTATCGCGGTTTTTCTCCAGGAAGCCATCGATATTGTAGAGAACCTGCAATATTAAGTTAGCCATCGCCCACGAACGCATAAAGCAAAATGGTTTGGGAATACCCAATCTCAACCTAGCCTTAATCCAACTTCAACCCAGCCTAAACCCAACCTCAACCCAGCCTCAACCCAGCCTCAACCCTTACCTCCCCAGCGTAATGTCGAATCCCGAACTGGTTTCCGGTCACTCGAGGTTTCACGTAGAAGGGATTTTTCTGCGAAAAAAAACATAGTTAAAGTTGTGACGTAACAAAGCGGACACTAGTGCTTTAAACTCGAAATACCGAGTTGTTAAGGAAGTTGTGACGTAACAAAGTAGGGTGAAAAATATGTTTTTACTTACCGCATGTTGGTTGTGGAGTTTCTGCAGCAGGGATTTGTCCGTTCCTTTCGGAAATCTACTCTCCTCGTTAATAAGTGACATCAAACCGAGGTTTTTCTCCACCAGGTCGAGACACTCACTGTTATCTGACCACTGGACGTCGCACCAGTCTATACCTTCCCTGTAAAGTGGAAGATTGTGAAATGGTGGCAACATTGGTCAAGCGCCCGACTCATATACCAGTAGGAACCTGATCGGGATTCCAGGCCAGGATATCCTGGGTTCGAATCCCGGTGTAGTTAAAAACGATTATAAAATGGTTGGGATTGAAATCACAAAAAAAACACAAATAAGTTAACAAATTTACTAGGGTTCGTGTGCAGGATAGCATGGGTTCGAGTCCCAACGTGGTATGTTAAGATAAAGCGAAAAGTTATTCCCCACAGATATTACCACGACCGAAGATATAAAATACAGGCGAAAAAGTGAAAAATGTAGAGAAAAAAAATACAGAAAAGGTTTTTTAGGTCCTTAATTAATCTAAATAACAAGTGGAGGGGAATGGGAAGATTGCATGGTTTCCATTTTTTGTTACATTAATTTGTGCTGTCCAATGCAGTAAGTGATGTTTTACGAAGACTCACTTGTTGTATTCGATTTGTTCCAAGCTGAAAATGTGCCGGTTAAAAAATTCCTGTAGTTTTTCGTTTGCAAAGTTGATGCAGAATTGCTCGAAACGATTCACCTGAAAACAACACATGTAGACCCGGCGATAGAAGGTGACTGAATGATTGCAAAGATTTCAGTACTTTCTCACACAATACATTGATGCAACAAGAACAAATAATGTATATCTTGAATTAGAAATAACTGTAACCAAGCAACCCTTTAGCAAAACAAACTTACATGTCCACGTTTCTGGGCTTCAAAAATGTAAAAAAAACGTTTGTAAATTCGACTTTAATCAACATTGATAGAAACGCTGCTGGTTTTTGAGCAATTATAGCAACTGCAGTGTAACTCTAGCTGACATGTATTGTTAGTTTAAAGGAACTGTTCTTGTGGCAACCCTCGCCGGATGGCAGACGTAACTTCGGTTGCAATAAAAACATTTTATACAAGGACTTTTTCTTCATACAATCAAAGCAACTTCGTTACCGAGAAGTTCTCAAAACCGAAAATATCGAGAATTCCGATGAAATGGAAGTCGTCCGGTCCCTTGATGCGGTGATTCACCTTCGAGATTATCCAACGGAATAATTGGGAGTAGAGCGCCATAGAAAGGGAGTCACGTGAGTCGCAGGCCTGCCAATCAGAGACAAGGAATATAGTATTTCATGGGTTCGACTATAGTTGCACAGGATGTAATACAAAGAAAATTTTGTGCATTTTTTGGAGCTTCTCATTAACGTAGTATGAATATATAGACGTGTAACTCTTTAAAACGTTGGCGTTTGAGCTGAATATGATATTTATTCTTGTTCAAATGTTGACGCGTGACTGTGGGAACGAATTGCTGACTCATGCTTACGTAGATCCGCAAGTGCTGAGTAACCGGGTCAGGACTGTTCAAAGCTTTAATGACGCAAGACAGATTTACACAAACATTTGGACAGTTTGTATACACAACACCACAAGTGCCGAGCTAAAAAGAAAAATCGTTTTCCGACCGTGCGTTTGAACGTGATTACGTTGTACAGAAAGTCTAGTTTGGATACGAATTTGAGTGGTTTCCACTGCAAGGTCACCATGACCTTGTGCTTGTCTCATCTACCTGATCCACGCTTTGCGGTGAGGTTATGTTTTCACCTCTCAACTTCATCGTCCTCTCTTTCATCACCGCCTCCAACCTCTCACTGTCGATCCCGAGCAACTTGGACGTTCTCTCAACAACTGCAGGGACAAAATGTAAGTTCCTGAATATGAAAGCTATGGGAGTCTGTATTACTTTACACTGGATCTGCGCAACACACGCAAAGTGCACGACTTTCCACAGCACATATTATTGAATCTTTATTCTCGCTACGTTAAGAATTAAATGACTCACAGTTTTCACAGCAAGCTTTTACCACAAAGTAGGCAGAAATCCAAGATCTGTTTACATTACTTCTAAATGAACCACACAAAGTTGTCTACACACAAACAACTACACATGCTTGTGGCCGTGATATTAGATAAGACACAAACCATTAGATGTGAACGTTTTACCGAGCATGCACTTGAGTCTGAATACAACATACCGTGGTGAGGTATTTGATTTAACGTGATAACTACAGGACCCCATGCTTATTTTACATAAATTGTTTTTGCAGAAGATTCAACTCTAAAAATTAAAATATGAAACATTCAAAACAACACGAAAAGGTTTATTGTTTGGCTTTTCCATCCAGCGAACAATATTTTTCGTTTTAGTTATGTTTATCGCGAAGTTGTCACCACAAATGCTTCATTGCAAGACAAACTAAACCTCCTGGATCCTACTCACGGGAATATTAGTTGCGGTGATCGGATTTAGTGCACATTCTACATGTTGTTGCAAATTAGTGTTGGCTAACTTGGGAGTTAATTAAAAGCATGCGGATGATTCCATCTACAGACAGCTACAGCCTACAACCAGCAATACGTTTACCTGGCAAGATATCCGGTGGAAGAAACGCTTTTCCTATGTTACAAAGTGGAGGAAACGAAAGTAGTTTACATAATAGGAAACTAAACTTAAAACAAGCAAGGAAACGGATTGCTTGAGTTGAGTGGTCTAGGTTAAAACGTACAAAATCAAAGATATCCGACCATCGTTAAATTTCGAAAGACGTGATTGAGAGAAGGCAAACGCCCAAGGAATAAATAAGGAGCAGAGAACAAAGAAAGAAACCAAGTGTTTACGTCCGTGGTTAAATTTGGTCGAACATCGGGGTCACCAACAAAGGCAGGATAAACACCAATGCTTATAGATAAACTTTGTGATACAAATTATTAAAGCACTGATACCCGTGTAACACTATGTTGAAATGTTGGGTACTGACCAATTAGTTATACATGTGTAATTGTATAAGACATACAAGAAAGAAAGACTTACCGTCCACATCAACGACTTGGGCACCACCAGCGTTGGCAAAAGCAACATTGCCAAGTTGGAGAATCCCAGCAAGCACACTTTTCATGTCCTGCTGTTGGCCGTCTTTGAAACCAATCGTTTTGAGCGCTTGCTAAACACGAAGAAGGGAAAGTTAAGGGGTTGATATTTGTTCTTATGAAAATATGTAGCTTTTCGGGTCGTGAAAACCATCCATGGCAAAGCCTGCATTTGCAACAGTTCAGCAATTCATGATTCCGAGTTTTAAAACAGCGCTGGCTCGAAAGTTCATCGCATCAAATGTCCCCAACTCCAAACAATAAAAATTTAACGATAATTCATCACTGTGACGTAACAAACTGGCACGAAAACATTTAGGCCTTGTCACGTCCGGCGTGGTATTGTGACGTCATCATTTCCGAACTAGAGATAGCGTGTGAATGAAAAGCGATCAAATAAGGTCGACACGAAATAAGTTGCAACTTGCTGGGGAAGTTCGACCTCACGATTCTTTTTACACCGAGGCTTATATTGTTATCTACGAACGATATTCAAAACATATATTTTGTAAGTGATGTAAAAGCACAATTTACATTCGGTAATAAAGTATAACCCAGGACTTGCTTTCGAACTGATTTGGATTAAAACAATTTGTTGCCTACTTCTGGTGCATTAGTGATGTTAACTGTGACGGTTTTTTTGATGGAAATACATGCGAAATCAAAGCTTTGTGCGACTCAAAGTCACATGACCAGATTTATTCACAAATCAACATAAACTTTGTGAAGAATGCTTGGAACATTGCTTGGAAATCAGTAATTTTGCACGCAAAAGTATCCACAAAGCAGACATTTTGATCGGAATACCGAGCAACATTTTTTTCTCTTGTTATATGAATTAAAAAACACGTATTTTAGTAAAGGGACCAGCACGTGGTCTACGGCCACGGAATGACGAAACGGTTTCAGGAAAAAAACAGGTTTCAAATTACGCGGGAGGACAATTGAAAGATTTGATCCTTGTCACGTGATTTCCGCAAGTATCGGGTTTAGTTTATTCTGTTGCGAATTTGCATTACTGGTGTTTGTGGATATATAAAGCCTTGCGGCTTCTAATTCAGAAAGGATTTGATCCGAGGTGTCAATTCGTTTTGAATTCAAGATCGTGGTTTCAATTGAATTGCAAAATTAGCACAGGTCGGTTATTCTCGTTTTGTTTATTTATAAACACGTTTATAAGTCAATATATTCACCACACAGAACAAGGAGTCGCAAAACATTGAAAATAGTATTATATATATCTGTGCTTTCTAATGGTCAAACACGAAGAAAGAACCGCCTTAAATTAGACAATTTGTTTTCAAACAGTCCTAATCTAGGGGAAGTACCTCTAATTGCTCCCAGTCTTTGACGTCATCGAGGGTAGGATCGGAGTCGCATCCTGATTGGTTGAGATAGTGGTAGTTGGCGGGTTCACCCAAGTGCAACTTGTCTGCAAGTATTTGCAAAATGGTTAAATTGTCCCAGCAAAGATACCCCAAGGTTTTTTTTGTTTAATTGTTGCCTTAACCGTTCGTTCGGCATAAACATGACGTCATACATTAAAAACAATCCATCGAGATATCACGAGATTATTTCGTGTTTTTAGTTATTTCATGCAAAGCAGCCTCACCTTTTTCATCTTGAGAAAGACCGCGGACGAGTTGATAAAAAATGTGATAATTCCTCTCTCCGGGGTTCTGACGGACGACTCTATGCTGTGATGACGTAAGCACAATACTATAACGTCACGTTTCAGTTATAAAAGTTCGTCGGCGTCGATAAACGAGAGCGAGCCGTGACAAACGTTAGGGTGTTGCAGCACGAGATAAGTGTTAATTTAACTTCGAATAAATTTCTGCGGTCGAACAAAACCACTAACGATATCAAAATAATTGGAGTGTTTTTTTATAATTTTATGTAAATATGAAGACCTCGTCATCGGTCTTATACATCATACGCCTTATGTATTTTGCACGATTGAACTGAATTGGTTTCAAAATATTTTCAAATAAATATAAAATATTACAATGTCTTTCTATAATATTTTAAAACTCTGAAAACCTTACCTTCTCAAGGAGATCTGGGGTTCGCGGACATCACAGGGGGTTAAGGGGCGATAAATACATAGTTTTGTTCCATTTTAAATTACATGAAATGTTTTTTACGGCGACTTTATCCTTGCCAGGTGACAATGGTGACGTTCATAATGTTGGTATTATAGGGGGTTTTCCAACCAAGACTGGCGACTTTAGACGAGCCAGGCAACAACCCAGAGCACGGACATAAGTGAAAGCAATTTACAAAAAACTATATATTGGAAAAACCTTCCAAATTGGTGCGACAAGAAACTGCTTAAGCTATAGTGATGTAATAAACAACAACATGGTCGCCAGATAGTTGTTCGCTGGGGGTGAAACATTGAAACTTTCCAAGTTCGCCAGCGGTGTTTCCGATTTAAAAAAGTGCAAAATGTCCCTGGTTTTGGTACAGACAGGGAGGTGCCGACAGACGGTTATCAGCCATCTTGGTAAATACGAACCAGCAAGAAAGGCATTGAGTCTCTTACAATATTAGAGACTATTTGAGTTCCAACCGGATGTATTTATGCTAAGGTTGGCCTACAACCATTGATAAGATTATTCGACCACCTTTGATACCGACTTTAACCGAGGTAACCAGGCCTAGATCCTTTAATCCCAACATATCAACCCAAGTCCCTAACAATATCAGCGCAGTCCCATATAGACACAGAAGGATACAATCAGTTATCCGAGCCCCTTTGATCTGGCCAGCCTCACTGAAGAGAAGCTGGATAAACTTTCCGAACCGACTCGAATTATTGTTGTACACGGTTTTCGCGTTCCCGAGAGCCTCGAGTAATGGACTGCTTTCAAGAATGGACTGCTCGATCGAACGCCCGTTGTCCTTTGATGGTCTGTTGGGAAAAAAAATGGAACAGGGTTTGAGACGGCAGGGGTCACGAAAGGTCAATCGTTCTTTGAGCGATGATTTAGTGAAACCTCATGCCCGGTTACAACGGTTTAGATAATTTTTACTTATAACCAAAAGCTCGAAGCAGAATTTTTATTGTCCCACAATCTTGTACGTTGGAAGACACAACTTTCACAGATTAGTTATCGGAAAAATTCATGCGCCGACAACTCATATAGACCAAGCACCCCAGGCATTCGGGATCAAACGCCATTGAAAACCTACTGCCAGTTTCCCCATTCATAAATTTCCACATGCCGTGACGTCATAGGTTAAACTCACTCTGTCTTGCTGGAAGCTCGGCTGACGTGGGAGAGATAACTGAGCATGAATTTGGTCGTTTCCGTCTTTCCAGCTCCACTTTCTCCGCTGAATAAAATATTCGGGTTATTAAAGGTCACACAAAAGGTTGAAAAATATTGTTTCGGGGTTATCTCAGGTTATACCGATATCAGGGGTTATTATTGGGCCTTTGGGCTACATGTATATGGTCATGTTTGGTGGAGTTTACACAAGGGCGAGGAAGGCGCCGCGACACCAAGCTGTCAATTGTCGCGAACAAGTCATTACATTGCATTGCGTTATTGCAATAAATAAATACACGCACATTCAGCAAAACTTTGGTGCAAAAAGTGATTCGAAGGCAACGAATTCGCACTGAAGAATCCTAACATTCATATGGCATTTGGAAAATTCTGTTGCTTTTCCTTTACTCAAATTTCCCCGAAATTTGGCACAGAAGATAATGGGGGAATACCCGGCACTGACGCACTTTCGTCACGAAGACCGAGATACAGAGAAATTTGAAATGTTGTTGGAATCGAGTTCCTTCGGTCCAATCTCAAAAGAATACAACATGAGGCGAAACGGCCAAAAAACTGTCAATGAACTCTCATAATTCCTGAAGCAATTAAAAAACAGAACCACGTAAATTTGACGTCACGTCTGACGTCAGCATATTGTTACGTTTGTCAACGTTGTTTCAGTAACAACGAAAGACAAGAATAATAACACGTGTTTGTAACGATACGAGTTGAATGCAACAACACAGGCCACGCAACAGTGTTTCCAAAAAGTTTTCAGCCGTGGTAAAATGTTGGTTCCTTTCGCAAGTGTCCCTCGGTTGTCATAGTAACCGTATTAACGTCAATTAGCGAGTCACTTTCTGCTGTACTTGATGAGCAGGGAACAATTTGTCAGTTTACGCCGTCACAGACAAGTGCTCGGTTACAATTTTAGGATGAACAGGAGCGATAACGAAAAAGTGTTTACACTAAAAGCAGGAAAATTTGAGTTGCAGTCCCAGCAACTCGTCCGTCAACTTAATTTGAAGATTTCCAAAACAATTCGCTTGCGTTCGATTACAATAGATAAGATTTCCAAAATGTTTTAAACAGGATTCTGTTTAAACGTTCGTTTGAGTTACGCCTGTGGTTGTTGAGGGAAATACAACATAGAAATCAATCTTTAAACCTTATTTAATTGCAATTAACCAAAACCTTTCCCCGAAACACGCCGTGCGTTCACATCAAGTGTTTAAATACACGCATGTCCATGTTTAGCGCTAATCTCCAAATCATCCAATTTTAAAATTTTTGTTCAAACACCAAACTAAACTCAGTCGTGACCTGTTGCCATGGCAACTGTTAAGCCAATCAAAGGTCAGCTAATTTGCCACGTCACACATTACCGGAAAATGCTAAACATGATTCGGCGCCAAATATGCACCATGCGCTTGTGGGGTGGAAACCGGGTTCCGGGAAAAAATCTTTCGTTTAAATCTGCTTATAATGGAAATAATCGCATGACGTTCTGTGGTGATGTGGATTGGATTTAAATCCGGACCCAGGGGAGCGGAGGTAACGCGTTTTCAAACTTTTCAAACTATCGACATGAGTATGAGACGGGATATGCATAAAAAAAACGATTCGTTTCTTTATAAAAGTTTGCCCCCAACGACCTCACATAAATGTTCAAACCATTTTCAACCGAAACAACCCCAGGGCTGACATTTCCTATAGATCGTTAACAAACCTCCTGATGTTTTACTTGTTCTCATGGGATTCAAGTCCACCCACCTGATGAGCACACACTGATTTTCCTCCCTCTTCCACATGCACGTGTAGCACTCATTGGATACAGCGTACACGTGTGGAGGTTCCTCTCCAAGGTCCTTGTTTTTGTATTTCGCCAGAACATCGTCGGAGTAGAGGTCGGAGGCGTTTGTAAGGGTTCACAGAGATTAGGATTGAACCGATGTAGGTCTGCGCAACAAGGTTTATACGTCATCACTGATGACGTAACACAGGATTTAATGATTCGAGCACGGCTGCTTTCGGTTATTAAAATGATGGAAACCCCTAATATGAAAGTGGTACAAAAACAATGAGCGGGTTCAGCATTATACGAAGGTTGAGGTTTTTCGCTTTTGCATGGTCAATAATTTGCTTTGATATTCGTCCGTTTATGTTGTGAAGCTTTGGCGTGAATCGTGTTATGTCTGAGTGATGTTCGCAGAAACACTGAATCAATTTCAACCGATTTGTTGGGGCATCGTCTCAGCAAATCAATTAAATCACTTCAAACTAGGGAAAAAATTCTGATTACTCAGAAGCTTTAACGCAGCATCGTTAATTACATAAGATGGGTCGTTTGAAAATGCGTCTTCAAATGTGTGGTGTTAAAGACGGTTCCACTTCCCAGGTAATTATATGAGGTAAGTGCGCGTAAACCCTTCCCCGGGCTACGTCAATCTGTCAAGGTTCGTGTGTTGCGCATTCGGTGACGTTAATGTGTGGAATTGATAGCTTAACTGACGTGTGAAAAGTGATCACGTGACTTGAGCGTTCGTTCACGCGAAAATATTGCAACAAATTGTTCGTAACGCTGGCGGTTCTCGAGGTTAATCCGTTCGTGATTTGTGTTTTGTGTTGAAACAAATCGATAAACACCCAAGTCGTTGTTTACATAAAATGTGAAACAGACGTTGAACGAACAACCCAACGATTAAAGTTAAAATTAGTTTTCGGCTATTAACATACATCATATAACCAAATGTCTCGGGGAAAACAAAACCAAAACCTCAGGTTGACAAAACCCTTTGTACTTTTGCATCCACAGACAAAGATCCTCGACTTCCACCGAAATATTCCAACACAATCACACACATCCGAAACCACAACAAAACCTTAACCGAGAACCAAACCCTTTTTACTCGGCATAAACTTTTACGTTCATTCAGTGCGCCAAAATTAATGCGTGTTTTATGTAAATTTTTATTTAAATTTTTATGCAAAGTAAGTGCGATTAACACCGGGTGGATAATTTTATGAAACTTTAATAACGTTTAAAATGTTATGTTTTTGTGTTGCAGAGCGAACATTCATTTTATCACAATCGGGTTGAAGCGCAGGAAACACAGGCGCAAATTATTCACTGCAATTAAGATATGAGGAACTAAGGGTGTGGAGACTCAACGAAGGCAATTCTGTCGGTCGCACAAATCAACTTTTGCGACAATAATCGCGATCATTTTCAGCCCAAATGCAAAACCAAATCACTCTCAATCAAACCCCACCCAAGGTACAAATTATAAACACATCTTGTTTGTAAAAACGTAAGCTCTTACGTAAATGTCGTTCTTCTGATATCTGGTGTTCAGATTGCATAGAATAGTAGCTTGGTTCAACTCGGAGAGTTTCGCCATGTCCGGGACTCCATCGTTGACTCCATTCATCGGCTTCACATCAGACCCAGTTACCTCCGAAACCCACTTTCGTTGTTCCTAAAATAAATCCAACAGTTTTTTTTAAAACATCCACAAAATACCCTTGATCACATGCATTTGTATACTGTAGTTCCCAATTAAGCTGACCGCAGGTCATGTTACTATTGCAACAAGCATGTAATGTTTACACTTTAATTTAGGCAGTGCAGCTTATTGACTGTGGCACTGCGCAAGCTTTTACACTAGCAGGCACACAGATTTCCACTTTGTGGTACCTTTCGGTCAACGTCGATTCGTTGGCCACAGTCAACAGCTGCACTTATAAGACCTTACAAGTTGAAACAGTGTGTACACCCTGTTTGCAGGGGGTATTTTTTTCCGCCCATGGTTCATATAGAGCAGTGGTTCCCAACCTGGGGGTCGCGACCCCTAAGGGGGTCGCGGGAAGGCTATCTGTGGGTCGCGACATATATGTGATGTTTTCATAACTTGTTACAACACATACCGGTAGGCTACAACTAGTTGGGCCTACTATCGCTTTGTCTTGTCAGGGACGATAAGCAGTAGGCTATGTGCCACCAACATTGTGCACAGGCATTGTCATTGAAACATCACAGCAATTATTGTCATCAACAATGAAAGTATCAAAAGCAGTTTAGGGCGTTCAGTTGTAAGTAGCAGTGAGATATCAAGGTGCAGTGTTTTTCTTTAACTCTGGTCATGGAGAAGAAGCGTAAATATGTTGAAGAATATTTGAAGTTTGAATTTACATCTGCACTTGCACTGAAAAGCCTCCGTGTGTCTTGTGCAACGTGGTGCAGTGCTGAATCAAGCCGTCTAAATTAAACCGCCATTTACACACCATGCACCCCCAACACGTGAAAAAAAGATTAGGAATTCTTCAAACGTCATGAAGCCGGTTTGAAACGTCAGAGATTTGACTTGGGAGGTAGTTTTCAGATTTTAGCGTTGTCAAATACTCAACCACGGATTTCAAACGTGGCTATGAAGTTGCAAGTCAGCCGTCTTATGGAGCAAAGTGATTGCCAATAAATGATATACTGTAAAATGCACTTTGATTGATATTGCTGTTGGAAAAAAAATGGTGGGGGTCGCAAGTTAGTTTAAATCAATATAGGGGGTCACCATCCACAAAAGGTTGGGAACCACTGATATAGAGACAGTAAAGATAGTTTATCAACTAAAGGCATTTAGCTCGTGGTTAAACACCAATATGTCGGTTCAACTGCAAGTATGGAACAAAATAAAAATATGTTTTGTAGAAAATTTAAAAGACATGGGGATGGATCAATTCATCAAGTAATGAGTCCATAAAAAAGATAATTTCCTCGTGAATCAGCCTTGAGATCGTTGCCTGCTGCCGTTAAACCGGGAATTTTTTGTTTCAGCAAAGCTCCTTGTCCTGAAATGAATGAGGAGTTCTACATCCATTGTGACGTACAAAACGACGGGAGCCAAAATCCTTTCACCGGTGTTTCAAGTCGCTAAGTATCAGGAAACGTTTCAACGCAAAACTCACAACAATGGCTTCAACTAAGGGCATTGAAATCTTGTGTAAATCGAAAGCATTGAGAAATTGTGCAGGAGAACAGAGTAAGTTTGAGCGGCATTAAAGCTTTCAGGGAAGCTAAGTTGCAGGAAATACACAAGCTCTGTGCGTGACGCTGAAAATGTCACCTTTTTTGGCAAAGAAAACAATTTTTCCCCAGCAGTAGAACCATTCATCTTCTACCAATCCAATAATACGCAAACGATTCTGCATTCCCTTTAAAAACGCCAAGTTATCAGTTTTGTGACGTCACTTTCGCACGTATCTTTTCGAATGGCGGATGAGAGCAACGTATTAGACAGGCGGCAAAACTTTCCACGACCTTGGTTTTGCCCCAAAGAAAACCTCTCGATTGTGATTATTACTCCTGTACTACAGTGAAAAGAAACTGCCCAAAGCCATGAAGTCTGCCCAAAACTTTCAGTCTTTTTTACAACGGAGCGGTGAAGGTTTGTGCTAGGGTTGCTAGGCCGGCCGGTACTATATATCGGTTACTTCCACAGCTACATATTTTGTGGCATAACAGTTAGGACAGGGTGCACAACATCGTAAGGCACGCATGACAACTTGGGTACGCCATCGGTTTGAAAATGGCAAGGGAGCTGATTTTCAATGTTTGAAAATATTTTCGTCACAAATTGTTGTTCAATGAACTTTCTTTGTCAACATATTCAGGACATCGCCCTTACAAACGGCTCGCAAATGTTTGGCAAGCATTAGTAAGTTTCGGCAAATGTCAAACTCACATGGCAAGAAGAACTGTAACTACCTGTATTATAGGAGGAAGTAAAATACCTCCCACTCTTTCAACCGAGAAACACGTGATTGCCACGAGAATGTTGTAAATGTTTCTCAGGAATTTCCAATGCATTTGTAACAAACTAAAGTTAGTTAAAGCAAGGTTTAATGCCTGCTTCGTGGTTTAAGCCAGGTGACCACAACTTTTCGTGCAACATTGACCGGTTAAACGCAGGCATTATTTTCACGCTCAACCGATCTTCAAGGCGCGCCAGATAAACTTAACCATAGATCAACCGAAGGCCGTTTTTCCGAATATCAATACATCAATACATCATGAGGTTAAGGCGTCCTTTCTGTAGCGAGTTGCAATAATGACTCATGGCCCGGTTTACAAGTGGGTAAAGACACGTGATTTAAGAAATGTTTGGTCATCAGCAGGGCTGTAGCGCAGACACGAGAGAAACATTGCGATCGCCGACTTGTTAGGGATGCGATCGGTCCGAAACGTAAACAAGAACCAAGGTACAGAATTGCGTCAAAGGAAGCCACGCTGAGTCACAGCCGCTCAGCAAACAGTAACGACAACAAGTGTCTGGTGAGTGCTGGTTGGTTTTTGTGGAACTGTTGGGTTGTAAGTTATGTACGTTGTGGTTCGCAAAGGACTTGTTTGCGGTCACGGCGGTTGCGGAAGTGCTTGTTCCACATAAACTTACGGTTAACTTAAAATTTTAAACCAGTAAAGTACTGTACAGTTATTTCAACATAAACACATTAAACACGCGACCCCATTTTGTCCCTTCTGTTGGTGCCATGACGACCCAAGTTCATTTACAAAAATACCACAATAAATTTATTCAACATAACGAACGAAACATTGCTTCAGGCTTTTTTATAGTACCGCCTACCTCTCCATAGTCAGTCTTGTACACAACCTCCACACCGTCGCATTCAACAACCACAGCCGGCGTCCATTCGTCTGCGTTTGAACCATTCACCAACCAAACTCTTCCGCCCTGCTTTACAACAGATGGTTTCAGTATATACAAACTACATGATGTCAAAAAAGAACATTTGAACTCAATATATTAAATGTGCAGCCGATGGTTTGTTATGTAGAGTTGAGCTACACTTTCGAGGATATTTATTGATGTTAAAATGATTTGTTGCAATAAATATCAAGTCTGTTTGGAATAAATTAACATTTTTCTTCAGAGTTAAAGTGCATTTTACTTTGTATTGACTTTATTGACTTGAAGCAACTGGTGAGTCCAGTCAACTTTCATATGTAAGTATTTCACAGGATCTTACAAACATTACTTAACAATTGGTCACAAACGTTCAAGCACTTCCAAGTGCCTTCAACACAGCTAGGAGAAATTGCCTCCACGCCGCTTGTCTCGGGCCGGTCATCACAAACCCACGTGTGTGACGTAACAATGCACTCTATGATACCGAATGCTGTGTTGTTTTAAAGGTGGGCGAGTAAAAGCATATTTACGCAATAGAATGTTTTGATATATTTGAATAATGTATGAATAGAACACTTACCACTGTTGTGACGTCAGATTCGGCCATTGTTCGCGAATAATCCGTTCGCTGGTTGAATTGAACTTATGTCAAAAACTAAATGATAAAAACATGCATTGCATTCGGCCTATTACCTATGCTGTAAACCAACATTTGATGATTAAGTAAAGTAGCACAGGTTCCATGTATTATGCAAAAGCACTAATTAACGTGGCTTAATTCCGGTATAATCGATTGCCAGGTTCTTTATAGTGACAAGTTTAGCTGGAAACAAATAATGGATTGTTTCCAAACATTTTCACTGTTATCTTAATTAACTGTAGAAAGTGCTGGTAAATGGCTGTCTGTAAATTACAGCCTCTGTTTTCGTCTGCCTTCTCGTCGGGGTAATATTCCTCACCCACGTTCGTTACAAATTCATCGGTTGCTTCAGGTTGATCCTGATTAAAAATTATTACAGTCAGCAAAACAAACAAAAATTCTTTTTTTGCAAAAATACCAGATTATTTTTTTGCCAACTTAGATTGTTCTTAAATACCTTCCAGTATTCTGAATCATATTATGACATCACAACACTTATTCTCACCACTTCCAGCGCTAGACTCTCCCTGACCTCGCTTCGTCGATGCATCTGCGCGATCTCAAGTTCAAGTTGGAAGATCCTCTCCATCTCCTCCCGTTCCGCATCATCAAGCTCCTCCTCTCCACCGGATGAGAGCATCCTCTTGTTCACGGTTGAGTAAGCACTGGCTACGTCAGCGGAATCTATGACGGCGTCGGTGACGCAAGAGCCGATTCCTGCCCGAAGAGATAGGCGAGTTGTATTTTTACAACATAAATATGATTTGAATCTCTTGCTGGCGGAAACCAAGAAACAATTAAATTAAAAGTTCCAAGTGTTAGAAAGTAACCAACCCAAAAAGCAAGTATTTTGTTTAAAAGATCAAGATTTGTTTCACAAAAACGTAGCACACACAAGCACCCACGTGTTCGCCATCCATTGATTTGCGGGGGCTGTACATTTTTTCACAAGGTGGGGGCGGTGGGGGTGAAGGAAGACCCTCAGCGTCCTCCTCCAATCCGTTCTACGTCGCTTCCCTGGCCATTTTAGCCTCTCTCGCCAGCTGGAGAGGGGAAATTTTACCAGATAATCAGAGAGTGGCCAAGTATTGTGGGAATGATTACCACACAGAAAATATTGCACTGTTCGTGTTACTTGTACAAACATGTCAACCAATTGCTGAAATAAATCTTTTCAGTATTTCGACTGCAAAAATAAGATTGCTGAGATTTAAAGCAATTTGGTGTCTGGGTTTCTTCAAACAATCAACACAGGAAAGGTAACTTTTCCTTCTATGCAAGGAAATCACAAAATTTTAAGGTTTTTTTTACCACCTCTTGTTCCTGTTTCTCTCTTCGCCTTTTTTCTTCTTCCTCCCTCGCGAGTCTTTCCCGTTCCAAGCGCGCCTGCAGAAACCATTTTCTTGCCTTAGTTTATTCAAAAAACCTAAATTTTGAGAACAATTCGCCCAACTTTTGAAACCTCAACAAACTTATTGCAAACACAAAGTCAAACTTTAAATATTAGCCAAACAATTTATGTGGAAATTCATAAAAGTGGAGGAAACCGTTCTGTTCCAGGATTCTTACACAATGTTATTGTGACCTTTAAATTTAAAAAAGCTGGCGGGTAAAAGGAAAGTAAGGGACGGACAAACCTGTTCCTTCCTCTGTTTCCTCTCCCTTTCCATTTGTTCCTTAAGAGCCTTGAGTTGTCTGTGTTTTTCAAGCAGGATCTAAACAATGGTAAAGGTGTAAACATGAAGGTTGCCATGGAAATCGTATCAGCAAATGCACTCAATGACTTTTTACACAAAGTGACAGTGCTTTGGGTGTATTTAGTATTTTAAGTAGAAAATCGTAAACTCCAAGTGTGTTTATTGATAGTATGTTGTCCAACAATGTTGCGTCAAGTTTCCTTGCCAGCAAGCATCAATCACTGAAAAGAGGTCACGCAAATGTTTGGCATGTGACAACTAATATGACACACATGGGTTGTGTAATCCTGTATTAAACTACCAACAGCATTGAAACCATCCAAAAACAGCAACATCCTACCTTAAACATCTTCCGGGCTGCCCGCCCTCTCGTGTATTTCTGGAAGACGATCGTCGCCTCCGCCCTTTTTCTCTCCCTCTCTCGTTTTTCTGCGAGAAGAAGTTTGAATAATTTTCTTGCTTTTCTTCCTCTCTCGAATTTCTGCATTGTGATGATCGCCTTGTGAACTCGTTTGAACTTCCTCCGCGCAACAAACCCCTGAATAATGGCGGGAAAACAAGAAACACACATGTTGTGTAGTAGATTTGTATAAAATACAGTCATTGTTTACATTAAATAATAACAAAAAAATGTAAATACAATACTTTGCTTTATAGAGATGGAAGTTCAATGCTGTTTCAAATCAGCAGTTGAGTTATGGCTCTGATCTTACTTACATCATTTTCACGAAGTAGTGTTGTCCCACTGTTTGTCCAAATATGCTTGAAGGCTTGTCTTTTTTTGTGCTGCAAGCAAGCGTTGAATAATTTTCGGTTTTGTCTTGTCAAACTTTCTGTCATGAAAACATTTTGCAGGTTGAAAGTTGTTTCTTTGGAGTTGGGGAAATGCAGATTTGATTTGTTGAAAAATATTTAATTCCTAATTTTCCTTGAGATAAACTTTCAGTTATCGGTGGGATTATTTTGATGAGCTGCTTGTTGTTCTCACAGGTATTCTGTGTGAGATGCTATATCAGTTTTTTGAATCGATACTCCCATGTGTTTGGCAATTGCAATTTGGTTGGTGCATTCTTCTTTAGTTTGTGTTACTCAAAATATTTGTTTGTAAAAAAAAACAGAAAACAACAACAGTTGAACTGAAAGAAAAAGTATTAAAATTGCAAACATACATATTTAAATGCATTCTCTCCTGCTATATTGTTCAAGGATATTTACTTCACTTTTGCTTCTTCAACATCTGTTTGCAATTTTAATACTTTTTCTTTCAGTTTAACTGTTGTTGTTTTTTGTTTCTTTTACAAACAAATATTTTTAGCCAAAATTTTCCTATTCCAACCTTATTGAAATAGACCTGGGGACACTGTGGATGGTTTTGACTTGTAGGGGTCTCATAAGTGCAGTTGGTGACTGTGGCCCAGGGCTAGCTCGCAAACTAGCCAGGAACAGATATTTTTCAACGTAAGTCAGTTGGGTACCCGTAACTGGGCATCAAACAATATAGACGAACCACTGTGGAGCACATTATGCCCAAACAACTGCTTGGTATCCAACAGTATCAAATCATATGGCATTTTTCTTTACAATCATTTTTTTAAACGAATTTGAACACAGTTTTTACTTCATGTATGAAGTTTAGGTCGCCATTACTCAACATGATAATAAACAGTTCAATTTAAAAACCTGCATTTTGCGGCTGTTCAGCAATTCATGATATCACGTTTATAAACAGCGCCGGTTCTCATGTTTAGAAATGTTCACAACAGATTTTTGTGCTGGAACCTGTATGAGACAAACAATAAAAGTTGGACATAAATTATATAAAAAAGAACAAAATGTTACATTATAAGATTTAATGTAGCAGTTCAAATCTGGAGCTAAACAAGAATTTAACTCGACCACAAAAAGTGGAAAAACTCACTAAAAGTCCCATGAAATGGTGACAATACCGATGTCCATGTGAGTATTGTGGATGTCAACTGATGGAACTTAGTTTGCATGAAAACATTTTGTTGCCACTTTTACAAACAACCTCATCCACATCAATTGTAAAAAGTTCAGGGTTCTCCAATTCTATTCTGTTCCAATTTGATGAAAGTTTTGAAATTAACTTGGATTCTTCTGTGAATTGGTTGAGATGCCAAGCAATACTCCTGTGGTAGGATGGGTTTGTGTAGTAAGGCTGTAACGTTTATGCATGACGTAGTGTTCACATTTACGTAATTTTCCATTTAGGTAATGGAGAGTGACTTGCAGTTTTGTACCGCCCAGATAAATACCACAGTTCTCGGAACTGCCCAGGAAGAATTGATCGTAATCGCATAATGATAGTATCGTAGCTCACGCGACGACATTCTTACACTGTTATGATTGTCTTTAAATCTCTGGTTTCTGTAGCCCGAATTCATTCCACATTGTGGAGTCGCCTACTCTGCGCTGGGCTTTTGCCTAGTGTAGTTTCACCATTCATTCTACATTGTTGGTACGCCTTGGCGTAGAATCACGTTTGTTTATTCTACTCTGGGGTTGATTTGTATTTCTGAACCTATATCCTTTGTCTTGGTGAATAAAACATATTAACACAAGTTTGGTTAGTTACGAAGAGGAGTCAGGAGTTAAGGGAAACGCATTATCGCAGTTGAACACGCAAGTCAAACAAACAAACAAACAATACACATCTCTACAAGGCTTGCAATGAAAATCCATGAATGATTTATCCACGATCTGAACGACTTTATTCAGTTGTTGAACTGCAGGTCGGGCTGAAATCTGGAATTGTTTGGAAACAATAACAAACAATCTGATACCAAATCAAGACAAGAAATGCTGTGAACAAAGTTTCACCCTTACCTTAAACCCACAAAATGATCTTGTTTTTTCATCGTTCACATAAATATTCAAATCATCAGATGATAATGTGATTGAAAATCTTCGAAACCGTTTTAAATTTTGTCTGAGACTTTCCACTAAAGGGTCTATGCAGTGGTGAGGTATGACATTAGGCCTTGAAATACTCACATGGAAATCATCCACAAGATGCCATGTCGATTCTATCAATTCATGCACAAACATTTAAAACTGTACACAATAATTTAAGCAGATAATTTAATACCCTTTTCTCTGCTTTCGAGTGTTTTTTCAATGTTGAATTTAAATTCATCCAAACTTTTTTTAGGGTAAGGTATGTAAACATACGTTGCCCAATTTCCGTGCTCGTGGGGGAACGACCGGATTCGACCTCGGTGTTCCTGGGGTTTCAACGACTTGGTGTCTCCAAACAATGAAGAAATAGCTTGCGGTAAAGGCAAATTTACTTTGGTGCCAGCTTGATCTACTTGCGTAAATTCCTCTTCGTTATCGCTAAAATCAGAATCACTGCCGTAAGCGTCGCAAAGCGAAGCCAAGGCCGCCATTTTGACCAGAAATCAGTTTAAAACCGGCACTTTTCATCAAATATAAGGGAAAGCACCCGGAAAACCATTGAAGTGTGCAAACGTCAACATCGGTATGAAATGCAACAGGGGGCAAACTTTGTTTCCCTTTACAATTACTAAACAGCTTAAACTGTACTGACTGCAGTGAAAACATCACTGTTCGTTGGCGAGTTACTTGAATGGCGCGTTTGTAATGCTGGAAAGTGACCACGTGGTGCCGCTGTGCGTACATTTTCATCCCAGTGTTACGAACGGTAGATACTTAAACCACCTCACGGATGGGCGAAACGGGATTTCTCCGTTTCATGCGTGGCTACTCAACATTAGTTTTCACGAAGACTTTGCAATATTATAACTCTAATATTAAGTTTGTTCATGCAAAAACGTTGTTACACACTAAAGGCCCGTTTACACTACAGACGATTCCGTGTTTGTTTTATTGTGCGCGCATGCTGAGTTGTGCTGGGATGGGATGTGCCGGTCTGTGCTAAGATGTGCTCGCTTTTGCTCGACGAGCATAAATTCGGACACAGTTGGGCACATTTCGGCACACATTAATGCGAGAGTGCAAGGCGACTGCTTAAAAGGAGAGGACGCATATTATTTTAGTTGTGGTTGTGTGATGTGACCGCGTTTGACATGTGAGCGATTGTTTTGAGAAATGGTGCCGTAACTGCATTACAAAGCGGTGTGTAGAACGGCGTCTAAGCGGGATGCTGCTGTGAAAAACCATTGGTTCAATTATACCATCTTTGTTTTCATAATCTGTGCTGTTTGGTTCAACATACTGTAGTGTTACCTTGCGTCGTAAAAAAATACGTAAAAGCAGTACATGCCTTAACTATGTAAAACAGTACATGCTTTTTGTTGAAGAATACGTACAGCCAATAGCATCAAATTCAATTTGTACCTATAACATCGCTGGCGGGGCTGAGAAATGCAAGGCAAGACTGACATCCTTAAAAAAATTATCAACGTAACTTGTCACTTTCACTTGTCGGTTTCGTATTCATTACAGGGAAATCCCCGTAGTCGTGCTCGATTATTCCAGTAGTGTAAACACCGTGTGTCCCAGACTGTGCTGTACCGTGCCATACTGTGTTCGTGTGTAAACGGGCCTTAAGAGCATATTGTTTTTTGGTAGATTTGCCTAAAGACCGAGAATTGCGATACTTTAGGACGTGTGTAGCATTGGCGAAACACGTGGTAAAGCGTTATGTTTGTGACAAGTGTTATGAAGACTTAAAGCCCTGTCATGTGCCTCTTTCAGTGTTTTGTAAGCCAGTTGACTACGTAGCAAATTTGTGACGTTTGTTTGTATGATTTAGACGCTAAGCTCACTCCACAGTGCCTTCAGAAACGTGGTATTGTGAACTTCAGAAATGCTGACCGTGTCCTGTATAACTGACTGCGCTAAACTGTCCTGTTTGGCGCAGTCAGGCGCCCTGTTTGTACTGACTACCCCAATGCTGTCTTGTTGCTGATGTATTGTGTCTCGCCCATTCTACACTGCGTACTGATTCGTTGTTCTTTCACTGCACAATATATTCACTAAAAACCAAGAGACTGGGGTGCGGTTGCGAATATCTGACTCATCGTACCTGGCGTTGGTACCTACGAAGACCTGATACATAGGCAGACCGATAGCGTAGGCCTATGCATCACTTTATTTATGAAGATAATATCGAGCATCCGGTTTACCATGGAAGGCAGTCTGTAGTTTGTTCAAACCTTCAAGCAAAAATTACAAGATTACCTTAAGCTAATAAAAGCCATTCCAACAAACTAGAAAAACCCCAAGAAAACAAACAAACAAACAAACAAACGGGAAACCTACATGGAATCGACCTTAACGGAAACCCAATAGCAGTCGCTCTACTATGATAATTTTATGCACTCTGAAAACGAAATTAAGATCTTTCAAAATTAAATTTGTGGGCATTGGTAACGAATGACGCTCTATTTGGCTTCAGGCTGGTTGACAGCACGGGTGAATGTGTTTTTTTTGCGAAAACGAAATGGAAACAATTTAGCATGTATTTTTTGTGTGTAATAAATGTTGCAATATTCTGGGAAGAAGTAAGTGCATGGTTGGACGCCAAATTGATGGAAAGAATTCTACTGACCAACTTTTGATGTAGAAAACGTAAATACGAACCGAGTAAAACTGGTTAATTTGTTCTTATTGGTAGCAAGATTTTGTATTTCAAAATGCAAATTAGCTAAATTGCAAGAGTGTTTTGAAATATTCTATACAAAAGTTCAGCAAATCAAGGCAGCAGAACGAAAATCCACTGCCAACTAAAAATGGCAAAGAATTCAAACTAAAATGAAATGCGTTCAAATTTAACCGCGATTGTAGGGAACGATCTGAGTGTTTTTGTTACGCTGATTTTTATCCCACATTCCTTGTAACATGCAAAGTATGTTAGAAAATACGTGAACAGAAATATTACAGATTCCCTATGTTATTACAGGAGCTTGCCGAAAAACTACATTCTGCATCGAAGAAATCAAACTGAAGTGCTGTTTACACCTTTCTGCTGAACAACGCCTGGTTACAGATGCCTGCAGGCATAGGTTTTGAACCGATGACAGAGTGGAAAACAAAGGTTATGAAATAACGTGGACAACAAAAGCGAAACCGACGCATTTCCTGCTCCTTAAGAAATGCCACCATAACTTCCTTGTGTTGTTGGCTGCACTCCACAAACTTTCGTGTTAGATCATCTTGCGCACACGTAGAGGTGGTTGTTTGTTTTTATTTTCTGGTCGATCAACATTTTCACCGCAAATGAATCGCGAAAGTTATGAAATGACGGCTCGCTCTGGTCCCCAGGAAAACAGTAAGTCGTACAAACCGATTATATTATCTTTGTGTGGAGAAACTAAGATCTTGTTGTCTGACGCGTTTTCCCAACCGGTGTGAATAAAGCAGAAAAGTCAAAACTATTTTTTAACAACTTTTGACGTCACAATTGACGCTTTGTACCAAAATGACATTTATTTGACAACGTGTATTATTACGTCATAACCTTTACATAATGAAACGCCAGTAAAAATGGGCTTACGTAAGATTTGGAATATTACAATGACAAACTCAAGGAGAAAGATACTAGACCTAGTAACGTAAGGTTTTGTTGGAAGCTAAATTACCCGAACTAAAAGCACGTCTGTAAACTTAACGACAATCAGTTTACGAGGAACCTCAGCGAAGCGCGGAGAAAGAGAAGTTGTCACAATTACGTTCTGAGCTTAGAAGAATGAAGATTGTGCTGGTGGTACAGGGTCTGGTTATCGCAGCAGCTCTCGCTCTGGTAAGTTTCATATCAGTAAGAAATTAGCGTAGCGTCATCACTCTATGGGTAAACAGAAGTTGGAGCGTAATAAATCAACCGTGTGCTTTGTGAAACGAGATATATTCAATCATGACCAATATGAAAGTTTCGTTTCTGGTTTGGGAGCTAACATAGCACTTGTACGCTTCCACTACTTGGGGTAAATACGAATGGAATAAAACAATGTTTGAAACAAAGTGTTTCTGATTACCGTCAGTTGGTTTATTTTTTTGATTTGTGAAAAATCGATTTCTCGTACAACATACGTCATCATCAGTTTCTGCAAATAAAATGCATTAAAACATTCGAAGCTACATGTACCTAAAATAAACAAACAAATAAAAATAAAACTGAAATGATGAACACAATGTCCCCTACCACTGCATCTACACAACTGTAAACTTCACTGCAGTGCAAGGCCCTCTGACACCGGAGGCAGAAAGATAAGAGAGTGCGAATCAAAACCATGACGACTCGCGGGACGAACACACGACGTCATTGAACAACATTAAAACAATGGTGAAAGATGTTCTCCATCCATAAAAACACACAACACCAAGCAAAACTGCCAGCAACTGCTTACGAATTCGGGGGGAATCATTTTTTAAATTTTTATTTAAACTTGGGTGCGGTTCTGCCATTTGGCTTCGCACACATCCAGTCCTTTCGCCATGGACTGTTCCACAAATACCACCGAAAAACAACTTGAAATGCTTATGCGCGTTCCTTCCGGTTGATGCGCGTTTGCAAAATGATGGCGCAGAGCCGTTTTGTCGTTGCTTCTCAACTTGCCTTTGCTTGAATTCCAAAAATGTCGCCCAAGGAGGGGGGTCGTTTGTAAACGATTTGGGCCTGGCTCTTTAATTGCCCTTCTTTTTGTGTGAGCTTGAGAACCTGAGGAAATGCTGTACCCCAAGTTCTGTCTTTCGTTGTTGCGGCGCAAGCGGAATGCTTCACCGAGGACAATCAACTTGTCCTGCAAACGGACTGCAACGACCCTCCTGGTAGCTACCCTTGTGGGCGGTTCGCATTGGGCGGTCACCATGGTAACTACATATCCACGGTTAATGAAACGACAACATTAACAACAATAGCAGGCAAACAATTTAAACTGCTGCAACATGTAACGTGTGCGAGTTTCAGCATTTATGTTGCGACGTGCGCAACATGTCATGAACAATACGTTGGCAAACCAAAAATAAATTTTCAACAAGATGGACACAACACAGATTGGAATTCAACCAAAGGCAAGTTGGGAAGCAACGACAAGGCGGCTCTGCGCCACCATTTTGCAAACGCGCACCCATCGGCAGGAACGCGTTTAAGCATTTCAAGTTTTTTTTCGGTGGTATTTGTAGAACAGTCTAGGATAAAGGACTGGATGTGTGCGAAGCCAAAATGGCTGAACCGCACCCAAGTTTCAATAAACATTTAAAAAATGATTCCCCCCGAATTCGTAAGCAGTTACTAGCAGTTTTGTTTGGTGTTGTGTGTTTTTATGGATGGAGAACATCTTTCACCATTGTTTTAATGTTGTTCAATGACGTCGTGCGTTCGTGCTGCGGGTCGACATGGTTTTGATTCGCACTCTCTTATCTTTCTGCTTCCGGTGTAAGAGGGCCTTGCACTGCAGTGAAGTTAACAGTTGTGTAGATGCAGTGGTAGGGGACATTGTGATCACCATTTCAGTTTTATTTGTTTGTTTATTTTAGGTACATGTAGCTTCGAGTGTTTTAATGCAGTTTATTTGCAGAAACTGATGATGACGTATGCTGTAGGCGAAAAACAATTTTTCACAAATTAAAAAAATAAACCCACTGACGGAAATCAGAAACACTTGGTTTCAAACATTTTCTATCGGATAATTGCTGTCGTGTTTTAAGACTGTGCAACATCAGGGGCTAGATTCTGTTCATTTTGGAGATCACGGAATAAAACAAAATATTTTTCAGGGTTTGATTCAGATCTTCGTGACCAATGGTAGGAAAATATGAGAATTTATGAGATTGTGAAAGCTGACACTTAAATACACAGGAAGTTATAATTACTTTAAACAAAGGTTTTGTAATAAAAACCGGTTTTGTAATAAAAATATTTCCCTTTTTCGTTAACGATCGCACTTTCAGGTAAACTTACGAACAAGTTGCAGGAAATTCAGACCCAGCAGACTGACCTGGTGGATATTCAAAGTAAAATATCTTTCTATAGCGCCACCTTTTGACCTTATCATCGCCACCTAGTGATTACTAGTACAGCTATCCAGTTACCGACTACATTAATGACCTTTGTGTATAGAGTATATCTTACAACTTAACTAATACCAGCAAAAATACAACCGAACCATACCAAGAAAACCCGGTGAAGTTTTTTTACACTGGTGCAAAATTACATGTGAGTGCAGGAAACCGATGAAAACAAAGGGATAGAAGGGGTTGCGTTGCGTGCATAAACAACACAGATAATCAAAGAAAGCGTGAAGAAAAGTATCAATATGTGGTTTTCCTCCATAACGTGTTGGGAAAAAATTATGTTGTATTTTTTGAGAAGGTCCGCACAGTAAATAACATCAGGCACTTTATTAATTTCGGTGAATAACACAAAGACGCACTGACCTGGACTAGTCTAAAAAGTAGCTTGTTTTGTTTCTTAAGAGTTATATCAGAAAAACATGCATGTTTCCAGGCCAACTTAAAAAAGACAAAAACCAAACGATCCAAGAAATGCAGACCGATTTCATTGGAGTTCATGGTAAGGGTAATGTTAGTGACGTAAAACATGTCAACGTTAACGTAAGTTTTATTCACAGAGTTGTCGAACAGAGTGGATCAACTGCAGAGTGAACAGAACCGCACATCTAACAGTTAAGTTCATGCACTTAACATCCAATATCCACTCACACATCGAACATTATATTCACAGAGTTGTCGAACAGAGTGGATCAACTGCAGAGTGAGCAGAACCACACATCTAACAGTTAAGTTCATGCACTTAACATCCAATATCCACTCACACATCGAACATTATATTCACAGAGTTGTCGAACAGAGTGGATCAACTGCAAAGTGAGCAGAACCGCACATCTAACAGTTAAGTTCATGCACTTAACATCCAATATCCACTCACACATCGAACATTATATTCACAGAGTTGTCGAACAGAGTGGATCAACTGCAGAGTGAGCAGAACCGCACATCTAACAGTTAAGTTCATGCACTTAACATCCAATATCCACTCACACATCGAACATTATATTCACAGAGTTGTCGAACAGAGTGGATCAACTGCAAAGTGAGCAGAACCGCACATCTAACAATTAAGTTCATGCATTTAACATCCAATATCCACTCACACATCGAACATTATGTTCACAGAGTTGTCGAACAGAGTGGATCAACTGCAGAGTGAGCAGAACCGCACATCTAACAGTTAAGTTCATGCACTTTACATCCAATATCCACTCACACATCGAACATTTTATTCACAGAGTTGTCGAACAGAGTGGATCAACTGCAGAGTGAGCAGAACCGCACATCTAACAGTTAAGTTCATGCACTTTACATCCAATATCCACTCACACATCGAACATTATGTTCACAGAGTTGTCGAACAGAGTGGATCAACTGCAGAGTGAGCAGAACCGCACATCTAACAGTTAAGTTCATGCACTTTACATCCAATATCCACTCACACATCGAACATTTTATTCACAGAGTTGTCGAACAGAGTGGATCAACTGCAAGGTCAACTGAGTAACACTTCCAACAGTTGAGTTTTACTTTATTTAAATATAAATCTCACATATGTGTCAAATTCTGAAAACCTTTGCCCGTAACTCACGTCATGACTCGCTTCTGCCCCTAGCGCTGTAGATACTTGCGTGCTCACCAATCTACACCACTAGGGGCAGAAGCGAGTCGTGAAGTGAGTTACGGGCAAAGGTTTTGGCAAACCCAACATATACGTCATCACGTGCGAATCAGAGAGGGTTCCATCTGGCACCGGTATATTCTGGTCATAATGCAGGTCGTGCAAATATTGTGGGGTTGTCACCGCCTACTTACGTGTGAATGAGTTTAACTCAAATACTTCTGTCAATCTGATGAGTTTTAACCGTCTGCAGATCTCTGGAATCTCATAGATTCTCTTCCACCGGTTTCCTGTAAAACTTCAGATCTTAAAGGTCGCCAACATCTCAGATCGGGAGATGAAGTTTACTGTGAAGATGGGTGGCAGGTATTGATAATGTGGTAAATATCACTAACACAGGGGGTGGGCAATCCCTGGCACCAGCGCTTAGTTGGGTAAGCGAGGTGATTATGCACGCCATGTAATTTACGATTTCACACTACAATACTTAACCATACGCCCGGGATTGTGTTGTTTATAAAGGTCAGGAAATTACACATGAAAGTGAAAAGTCATATATTGACATGGAGGTCATCTAACTTTTTTAGACCAATTCGCCGAAAATCAGTGTCAAGTGTTTTACTTGATAAATACCAGGTGTTCCAGCGTCGTTATGATGGATCTGTTAGTTTCGATAGAGATTGGGTGGATTACAAGAACGGGTTTGGGGATCTATCAACAGAATTTTGGATGGGTTTGTATTCCAATAAAGCAATCCTTAACCAAGTACAAATGTTGCAAAACTTTGAATAATAGTTTGTTTTAATTAAAAATGTACCGCTCTTCTGGCATAAAATATACATGCTGTACTTTTACGACGATTCGTCTGCCATTCAGCGAGACTCCTTCATGTATTGATGCCGCAATTTCAAAGTAAACTGCACTAAAACATTCAGGACCACAAAAAGAAAAAGGGACATGTTGACACCGCTTGTCAAATCATGTGACAGAGGCAAAACACGAAACACTGCGGGAGGCGCAACAGTTACAACAAATTGTTATAAACTGCAGGAAAGTAAACACATTGTTCTTTGTCGTTGACGCATCCACTGTTTTTGTGAATGTGGATCGACTCAAGAATGCTAAAATAATCGCTCCTTTCTTGGGCAATATTCCGCACCCGGTGAAAAACTCACTCGAGTTTGCAGTCGAGGTACGGAGCTTACGAGTGGCGCAACATGACAGCATGGTATCCTTTGATGTGGTGTCATTGTTCACCAATGTACCGGTATCCCTATCAATCACCACTGTTATGGCACGCTCAAAATAGACCGAGAGTAACCCGTAAGGATAAAACGCCCACTAGCGTAACAGTTGTTATTTCCTACGTCCCTGGCCTTAACGAAACATTGCGAAGATTGATGTCGGATTATGGCATAAAAGTCTACACTAAGCCCCATACAATGCTAGGCATTCTAATATCAGGACCTATTTGCTACCAAAGGGAATGGTCTATTTAATACCATGCAAATATTGCGATGGTATTTACATTGGCGAAACCGGAATGGCCTTTAAGACGCGACTGAAAGAGCATCGCCGTGATGTCGCATCGAAAGATGCCAGCAAGACTGCGTTGGCCAAGTATGCGGTGACACTGCGACACGAAGTTGCCTTCGATAAAGCCCTTTCCAAGTTCTGGAAAAGGAGTTGGACCACACCAAGCGGTTCTTTCTTGAGTAGCTTCACATTCACAAAAACAGTGGATGTTTACTTTCCGGCAGTTTATAACAATTTGTTGTAAACTGTTGCGCCTCCCGCACTGTTTCGTGTTTTGCCTCTGTCACGTGATTTGACAAGCGGTGTCAACGTGTCCTTTTTTCTTTTTTGTGCCCCTGAATGTTTTAGTGCAGTTTACTTTGAAATTGCGATATCAATACCTGATGAAGTCTCGCTGAATGGCAGACGAAACGTCGAAAAATACAGCACGTATATTTGATGCCAGAAGAGCGGTACATTTTAAATTGCAATATGCCTGGCAGCAACAGGAGTTCCTGGTTTGTTTTACTGAACACATTGTTAAAACTTGTACACACCCAGTTTATATACAGGGGAACTAAACAACACGTTTCAAGCAAGCTACGTAACAATACTAGAGTCAATATAACAGTATCAGTTAATCCAATTTAAATTCCAGTGTTTTCAGCAATATTATTACAACCAACAAATTTTATCAGGTTTGGAGAAACTGCATCAAATCACCAGTGCGTCCACAAGATGTCGCCTTCGTGTTGATCTTCAGGATTTTTCCGGAGGTGAAGGATTTGCCGAGTATAGGTAAGACTATGACGTATTTAACGTTTTCAATTTAATGCCATTGTTCCAACGATAATTTACCCGATGCTGCCAGGTCGTCATAACTAACAAAATCTTAAAAGACATTATGGAAATACCCCCCTTGTTACGTCAGATTCACAAAATTCGGGATTTAAGTTTGAAGCAACACAGGATATTCTTGCTGTGTTTTAATGCATTTACTCGGTTCGGAATAATTATGAAAACAAAAAGTTTACATACCGCACATACATAGGGATGGTAATCAACTCGTAACGACCCCACATCACCGCTCTTGAGGTTTGCGCGATCCCTTGGTCGCGGATTGCCGGGACCGAGCTCAGTGGGACTCGGATTGGGTCGAACGCCACCTTTTTGCGCTTAGAGAATGTGGCTGCAGAAAATTTTCTTTCCCTTGATTCCAAATCTTCTGAAGCGTAGGCATCTGGAAGACAGTTCAAGCGAAATTAACCACGGCCAAACCGTTTGACAATTGATGGCAGCAATCCAGTGAATATTAGTGCTGTGTCCCACATCGATATATGGGATCAAATGGTTATTATATTCTCCAGGTAACACCCATGCATAATCCAGTGTTTGAAATTTCGATTTTCTGCCCAACATGCTCGGCTCCCAATGTTTTGAATGAGGCAACAAAAATCCCGTAATCGCGACGTGTAAGACGCTGACACAACTTGATTGTCAGTGTATAAGTTGTATAGTGTAAACACTCTGTGTTCTCTTTGCCCACCCCTGGGTTAGCTGCTGGTCGTTGCGTGGTTGATTGGATATTGTTGGGTCTCTATGCAAGAAAATGGGTGCATTGGCCTGCAGAGTTAATTCCTTGGCCAGTGGTTCTTATCCGGTGGGAAATTTTAGGGTTGTAGGTGGATAATTGGTCGGCACCGAAATACACAAAAGTAGTTGCAAACGAAATATAATGATCTGTATTCACTGTGTGTTGTACACTTATTGGTAATTGGTAATGCCATGAGGTAGAAAAAGTTAAAAAAGTATAACAGATATAGCGAAAATACAATAATTAAATTCTTAGTCAAAAAATGTAAATACCAGTGGGAAATAAGGATTCCGTTTACACTGGAAGTAGGAAATGAGATAAAAAAAGGTTAAGAACCACTTAAAAAAGGTTAAGGAAAATCTGTTACCCAGATGAGTTTATGCGGTCGTTGTTGCCCAAGTCCTTGTGGTAAAATCTTGAGTGCCAAGTACTGACCTTTGCCAAAACGTTGCATCTTGACTGGAAAGTTAGAATTATCCGCTTTGTTCTTCAGCTACAATAAAGCCTCCTTGTAATCCTCCAGTCGTTTGTGAACTTAAAGTTGAAAAATAACTGGGTTTCCTTCTGAAAACTTCCAATCCCACTCTGTGTTTATTGCTTAGTTGACAAATAATTATCCCACACAACACAACACAATGTATGACACATGTCGTTTATTACGTCATAAAGGGTTTTATGTTCAACAATCATTTCCATGAGCAACAAACCAATGTAAGCGGATTGATTTAAAACAACAAATTATCCGTTGTTATTTAAATTATTAAACATTATGACATTGTTGTTTTCAGTACTTTCAGCATTGGCGATGAAGGAAGTTCTTACACAATTACTATATCCGGATATTCGGGGAATATATCAGATTCCATGGCTGGGTCCTACAGTCTAAACGGGATGAGATTTACAACACGCAACAGAGACAATGATCTGTGAGTAATAATGATACAACGTGTCTGATTATATTTCTGTTTTACTAACGAAGCAAATCGAGTTGTTTTAAAAAAGATGAAATGCATTTCCTCAAATAGTTGATTTTCGTTGACAAAGTTAACCGCCCACCCTAAATCAACAATTGTAAAAATCAATTGCTCTGAAACAGGGGGTTGCGTTAAAGTTTTAGTTAAACACAAGTTTTAACTGAGTTTAAATAAGTTGTAACACAGAGTTGTTGACAACCGACTTAATTATAATTGCAGGACTACAATTGTTAATTGTGCTGTGACTGAAGGTGGTGCTTGGTGGCATCGTGCTTGTGGATATGCCCTCCTCAATGGTCCGTGGTCGAGAACTTCTACTGCTCAAAACACTATGAGTTGGTATGATTGGAAAAACTCAATGGGCGGAATAATGAGTTCTAAGATGAAAGTGAAATGCGAATGATTGTTGGGGAGGTTTAAAGTGACGAAAATTAACATTGCGTCGTTAGTTACCATGGCAACGTTGTGTTGATTTACAATTATTGACAAACATTGTAAATACTTTCACCTGTTTTGAAAAAGGCTTTAAATCGTAAATAACAGGAAAGCAATTATACCGAACCGAATTTATTTCACAAATCCTTACAATTTTTGTGTTAGTAGCGAAAACTTCACCTTTCTGCATGTTTGTTATTATCATGGTATTTGTAGGGCGTTACTTAAAACGTCTACACAAATAATAACACTGCCATATATCTGACTCCTGATAAATGGGCTGATATCAAACCCAAAGTCAATCGATCAGTTTAATACATAATAAACAAGCGCACGAGGATTAACAATAACACGTTACAAACCACGCGTACAAAAAGTCTCTGTCCTATATGTCCTTTGTCCTCTGTCCCTTCGTATCTTTTTTACGCAAAAGACATGTGGCCTATATAGAAAATACATACCGGGTTATTTGAGTTCGGATTACCACGTGACTCATTTGAAAAGGCGGCTTGTTGCTGGAAGTGTCAACGAACGAATAGCACGTTCGCCGTAAATGAGGTAAACTTGGTTTACAGCGTGATTATTATCCGACGTTAATAAAAAAACGGTTGATGCCAGAAAAACACAACATAATAATTGCAATTATGACGTCGACACTACTTATTATTACATTTTGTGTGTTTCGGATGCCACTTCTTCCATAGAATTATGTCAACGTGTCAATTAGATATTGACAACATATTCCGTTTTATCATTCCTTGTATATCATGTCGTTGTTGTAATATCGCATGCAACCGTTTCCATGCTTTATGTTGATAATCCATGTAAATATAAACATTGATCCATCAGATTTGACAGTTGATTTCTGATTCGAGGATGTCAGTAAATTTGATTCAGTTCAGTTTGGCTTTCTCTGATAAATCCCAAAAATGCAGTCACGCCAATTCACCGCTAATATTTGCAGAAATGTGCGGATATCGCGGCGCCATTTCTCCGACTTATGGGAAAGGTTTAATGTGAGGGTAAATTGTGTAACAGGGTTTCTTGTCAACACACAGGTCCTCATTGCAGCCCAAATGATGACGTAACGGCCGTGGGCCTTCGAGTGGCGTCTGTCACGTGTTTCATTTGTGTTGTTGTTTTTGTCTGTTCAATTACCTGCCTACCTCCGCGCACACCTTGCTGCAACTCATTCTTACTTGGCACTGATGATGAACACAGTGGTGTTTCAAACGTTTGCTTCGGCATGAGTAGCATACTAGCTTTGGCTTTCCTTTACAAATCATTTTCTTGTCACCTCCCAAGGTTTGGCCTTATACACTCTTGTGTAATAACCAAACTTAATACAGCAGTTTGTGGAGGACACAGACGCGTCTGATGCGTCTGCCGGTTGCATTCCATGGCAGAATGTAAATGGCATGGAGAGAGTGAAGTTTTGTAGAATTGATTCCTGAACTCGAAATAAATTACTCGATAAATAGAATTTCCAGCCACCAAACACCAAGGGTCATGATGTCAGTTTCAGGCCATGTTAAAAACCAGAATTTTCCGACAAGATTTCAAAATATGAATTTCTTTTCGATCCCAATTCAGGGTTTGTTTCTTTTTCAAAACCGAGCGACAGTGAAACAATATCAGTAATTGGAACGTAACAATAAGCAATTGTGACATCACAGGCATCAACTGGCTTGCCGCAGACATACAAGGAACTGTGTTTATAAAACAACCAAATCGAAGAAGCAATAAATTGATGCAAATGTACAATAAATAATATTAGACAGATAACAATGTTAAAAGATAGGCAGTCTAAGGATAAAAGAGTTGACAACAATAGGTACGAAAGCGGTTGGAATATTTCATGTTACGTGGTGACGTCGTCGTATTGATGACGTTATTTAGATGTTAAAATTAAGCGGAAACACATGTTTCGGGTGTGGTTCATGATTGCGGCGAAAGATTGTGAAATAATATTGAAATTACAAATCACAAGTTACTAGCGAAAAAAACATGTGAAAGTGGCAAAACAAATGAAAATCGTAACTGCAAGGTTTAAACACTGGAGCGGAGTATTGAGAGTGGGTGTAAGCGTATATGCCGAAACTATGTGATACATGATCCTGTAAATAAACCTTACTGGACGTGAAAGACTTGGAACAACTCGCGAGCTCGTTCGGGTCCAACGACACCCTGGTTAACTCTGTGGATCCTCCCAACCGACGAAAGTTTTTGCTGAGTAATGTCACGAAAACATGCATCGGCGAAGGTAATATTGTGTGGTAATGTGGAAGCCATTGATATAGATCGCTGTGGTCCATATGGTGACCCTGTGGAAAACCCCTGATCTTAACATTCAAGTTTGTGGCTAGAACGACAAATACTAAAGTTTCGTTAAAATCTGAACGCAATAAAAGTGCTCGGTGTCAACTTTCAATGCTTTCGGCGGAAGAGGGCGGTGACGTAAGCTCGCATGAGTTTCACAATCTCGTTAACTTGTTCTGCGGTGAAGGAAATGTCCCCTCTTGACTCGGTCTGAAGTCTGAAAACATTCGCAGATCCCGCTCCGAAAGACTGGATCCTGAGAGGAAGACACAATAACATGTTCAACTCAAGGAATGTAGCTGCAAAATCTTGTTTAATTGTTTGGAACAGTGGTTCTGAGACTTTTCAAACGTCATAGCCGAATTCGAAACCGGCCGCAGCAAACCCGAGACTCTATTTGAAAACTTTTTTTGTAAGTGGGCATTTGACCGAATCAAACATTTGGGCCGTAGTTTACCAACAATTTTGTTTTCTGACGCCAAATAAACTGCAGGGAAATATGGACTCCACGTTACCCCACTACTATGGTAAGCGCCACAAGAAGGGTAGTTCAGTCAATTTACAATTTGCACTACTATGGTAATGGTAAGTTTTTGTTTCATAAAATAAACTGCATTATATTCATAAGACCGATAAGCAGAAATGTTGAGAACCAATAACTCCAACAAGTTTCGTGTCTTCACGCGTTGAAAACGAACTATTGTGTTCGATAAAACTTACTTTTCATATGAGAAATGATCCAGGGACTGTGAGTGACCTCGTTTGAACACAGTTGCTCCCTGCGCCGATATCGCCAGAGTGAGAAGGGTTTGACCGAACTGCGCGTCGTGATTTTCAACTTTAAACAAGTAGGAACCGTATCCGGGCCACCGACGTGCAAGGTTAACATATTCAGCCTGAAACAAATTGTTGAGATAAAAGGAATTAGACGGAATGAAGAAAGCGCGAAATATGCTGAACATAAAATTATGCGAATAATATTTAAACATCAAGCAGCCAAATACAATGCCAATAAATATCAACCACGGGCAGAGATGTACCGACATCCAATAACACAAAACTCCAGTCTTATTGTTTAGTGAGATTATTGTGATACTGACCACGGCGTCTTCTTGCGGCATTCCTCTCAATCTCCTCCATCTATCCAGGACGTTTGATTTGACATCCTGCAGTTCCTCCAGGAAGAGAGTCCTCTTCATCTCACCGCTCTCACCTTCCTCCTTCACCTTCTCCATCCCTCTTTCCGGAACGTGTTGAAATGAAAGAATTAAAATCTGACGAAACTCTTCGTTGCCAAAAACGACATGTTAAATTTTAACATTTCGGCCTCAATTAGCTTCGTCCACAAATTAAAATCCTTTGTTATTTTACTAACTATCAATATACGAGCTGATTTAAAGAATGACGATTAGTTGTGGAATACGATTCATGCGCGGTTGATGCCAACGTCCAAATATAACTTAATTTTCTTTTGAACAAAAACGACTTGAACGCGTGTGAACAATAAATATGCGGAATAAAATGGCATGGGCACCGATGAAACCACAAGTTTATCGAGTCAGGCCCCCATGGGATCGGATAACTAGCATGGGATGAAAGGATGTGTTCGAAGTGGGGCAGATCTACGTGGCGAGTTTGGAATTTTACGTAATTTATGAGAACGTCTTAATTATCGAAAAAATCAAATTGAGACCGAATAAAAACCTTTACCCACAGAACGTTTCTTGGCTGGCATTGAGTTTGCATTTAATTCATTCGAGAAAGAATCGGTTCGTTTGAAGTAGAAGTCTTCGTTTTCGTTTGTGATCTCGTAAGCGGCCATCAACTTGTTGATTGGATAATATTTGCCAATGTCAGCACTGGAAAAAGAAATCCATGTTTTATATTCGCAAAAGAAGTCTTGAAAATCCATTGGCATTTTTATATTTTTATGCTTTTTGTTGGTTAAACGGAACGAAGCAATGAAGATAAAGTTTCGGCTCCACTTAAATAAACTTACTCAATATTGATTTGATGGTAATTTCCTTCAGCGAATTGCAACCTTAAAGCTGCGATATCTTTCAATACGTCATCAGATAGAGGGTAAAGTTCCTGTATCACTTGTTCGTGGACCTGCGACATTAGGGAAGTTCTGAGTTAATGTTTTTAAGAAAGCTAGAGGTTGTATGAAATTTATTTTCTGCATTGGAAACTCCTGCGTTTAGAAAATACAAAATACAAAAATAAGTAAAATATTTATTTTAAGTCAAGCACTCAAGGTCAGTGTTTCCCGAAATTTTTTCGCCAAAGATATTTGAGTTGAGAAGGAACCCAGACGATTTAAGGTGTCCAGTAGCTCATGTAAGGAATTCTACGGCTTCGTGAAATCCGCGTTGGATGCCAGGTTACCATGACGACAGAATCAACCGAGGCAAGTTTTCAATCAAAAAAACTAAAATCACTGAATGGAAACAGAGAAACTCCCGACTCACGTCTTCGTAAACGAAGTGATATTCGATTGAGTCTTCCCGTGCATCAATCGGATCGAACACACAGTAAAGTTTGAAGTAGAATACCCATTCCGAATCCTTACCGCCACTATCCGGATTCGTTTGTGATTCCGAGTTTGTTCTGTTTAAATTCGAATGTTTCGCGTTACATGAGAAAGGGTTAAATTACATGTTGCGAAAATCTACTTTTGTACGATAATAATTTTATTTTCTTCTTTGAGCTGTGTGACCAATTACTTGCAACGAATTTGTAAGTAGACTTCTCAAATCAAGTAAAAAAGTTCGAACGGCAACTTACTGTTCGAACTTTGCAACGATATCAGCGAGGAAAGTGTTTGGTTCAATCGCTCTGTCAACATCGCCCTTGTGTTCGAATAATGCGAACGTGTTCTTATTCCCTTCCACGTTCATTCCATGCTGGAGTTTCTGGACAACCTGAACACCAAAGTTGGACGTAAACTGTCTAAAGTGACTCCTCTAATTTAAAGTAAAAATATTTTGTAACTAAAACAACGAAACGCTTCTGAACACATAAAAATGCAGAACATAATTTAATAACAAATATTGAAAAAGAAGCATGTTTGCCACCAACCAACAAAACCAGATCATCAGAAGAAAATACAATTCAAAATTATACAAGAAATACTTCCGAGTGTTCGACATTACAATTTGCAGCAATGCTCTACTTGCCTTTCCAGCAGTGGTGAAAGAGTTAATGTAGATTTCGCATGTTGCGCCACCATAGCAGTTAATCACAGTGACCAGGTCCCTCATCTCCAGCACAGCACAAATCTCAGCAATGGAAGGAACCATCTCACGTCGACGTGACGTCTGCTGACTGAGCGCATTTTCACCGAACTCGGCATAAGCTCCACCAAGAGTACCAGGAAATCGCTCTTGTACCCTGATAACGGATGTTAATAAACAAACGGTGAAAAGGGATCCCTGAATAATCATTACTGTACAGATTCCCAGGCATCTTATGGCACATTTGTGTGCAGTCAACAGCGCGAGGTAAGATAACCCGACCCGCTGTAATGCAAAACTACTGCTTAGTAGCAAGTGCTTCTCAAAGTGGCGCACGCCCCACCAGTTTTGCCCGGCAAAATCGTCGGTGGGCGTGAAAGCTTGAGATATTTCTTGGCTTATCTCTCATTAAACGAGCATTTTGTTTCAAATTTACTGGGAATACAAAGCATTGAGGCAAGCAATAAATTCTGGTTTACCAACAAAAGTGGGATTAGAGATGTTTTAGAATTAGCGCTCAGACCAGATATTCACAAACTTTTCGTCTGCGAAACCAATAACGATTGTTTAACTTAACCAAGAACCCCCAAATTTAGTAAATCTTTTGTGTTAAGGGTTCCGCGAACTCTACATTGGATAACCAAGTTATTTACACACTTTGGTGACGTCATACCTCTTTAGATGCAGCTTCAGGTAAGACAGCACAGGACGTGATGGGTGGTACGCGCAACACATACAAGCTATGAGATGCCAGTAATGCGGACATGACGTCACATGAAGCTGGTCACACATTTGCTCGTCTGTGGTGAGTTGGAGGGTGTAGATGGCGGTTTGTTTGAATAATTGGAGATAAAGCTCGTCCTGGAATAGCTTGGAGCCGTGGCACACTCGCATGATCGCCTGAAACGAACAGATAGATGGTTTGTTGGCTGGACGGTGTCGCAATGCTTTTTGATTGTCTGTTTTGAATGCTGATTGACGTCAAGTAAAACTTTGATATAAATTGTGATATGTGAACATCATTCCCCACTCATTGCAAAGAAAGATCCACAATTACCTGACAAACGTCATAACATGTGCAAATATATAGGGGAGAAAACTCAATTACAGGCGGGAATTCGAGAAATATCAAAAAGCAAAATTTAAAAACAATTTTTTCAGTTTTTTTACCTGGAGTGATTTCGCTTCCTCCTCAATGTTCTGAAAAGTCCGTTCTTCCATTTGAAGGAGGACGTTAAAAATCCTCACAGCCTCGTCCCTCAACGTGTAGTGGTCGTCACGAGAGGGCACCTGTGAGCAAACATAGGTTGATTATGATTTCTATGCCTTTTTTTTCTAAGTAGCGAAACCAATACTTTCATATTTTTTTTGAATAATCAACTTGGTTCGTAAGCAACACAACAATGTGAGCAATGTTACGTCACAGATAGTTCGGGTAAGATGATGTTGACGTCATCGTGGTTTTATGACAACCACATGGATACTTGCAGCACTATTAAGTTTGCGTTAGCATTGGATTCTGGGACGGATAGTTGTAATAATTGCTGGGTCACCTGTTCGTATGGAAGGGATAGCAAAGGGGATCTTAAAGGTTCGCTTGATTGCCTGAAGATTGGGTTCCTTTTGTAGATTAAGTCGATCTCCTTTTCATTGTCATCTGAACGCTGTTGCAACATACACAAATTTTTGGTCATATTTTCATACACTATGGCCAACATGCTAAATATAAGTGAAATAATGAAATGTTTTGGGCAGAGTCGTTTTGTTAACAACATTGTAATAATATTTCCTGATGTGTTTTTTAAGCAGGTAATTTCAATGCAATAAGCTTTTCGCCTGGCTACCTAAGTGGCAAGATAGTCACCAGACACATTACCGACATATTAGATCGAAGCAGTTGCCCTGTAAGCAGATTACTCCAAGCAAAAAGCTCAGTTTTAATTCTACACTTCTGTACCTTGATCTTGTCCATTAGGATCTTTGTTTTGGTGATAATCAGAGGTTGTCCATCTATCATAGCCTGGATCTCACTGCTCCAGATGTTCGCGTCTTCCTCTACCTCCATGCTGAGTCGGAGGGTGTGTTTCCTCCCGTACACCACAATCTCCCACAAACCTGTCTGCGTCTGTAGTGAAATAGAGGTGGCGTAACTTCTAGTATAGAAAGTGTGGATCGAAACTACAGCTGCCGGTCAATGTTCAGTAATATTACACAAAAAATCACAAAGGGGATCAACGTATATTTCCCTTGTGTTATACCAGACTGATCATGTTTAAACAAGTGCTTTTTGTGTAGGCAACATACATATTATTAAACTTTATTACATTCGTTTTATGATTTTAAGTGTTACATGTTTTACATGGTAAGACGGAATCGTCCAACTATACAGGATCTCACAGCGAGGTTCGATTAACAAGTGTTCATCTCTAGTAAACACACGAAAGCCCACTTTTACTCCTACATACACCAGGGACTTACAAAGACGTTCTCGTCCGGTGAGGTGACAACACAGAGACTGTTGAGTCCCATCGACCCGATCTTCTGGGCATCGCGGTTGCTGTTCTTGAAATATTCGATCGCGTTTGGTTTCACAACGAACCCCTGAATAATGGCGGGAAAACAAGAAACACACATGTTGTGTAGTAGATTTGTATAAAATACAGTCATTGTTTACATTAAATAACAAAAAAATGTAAATACAATACTTTGCTTTATAGAGATGGAAGTTCAATGCTGTTTCAAATCAGCAGTTGAGTTATGGCTCTGATCTTACTTACATCATTTTCACGAAGTAGTATTGTCCCATTGTTTGTCCAAATATACTTAAAGGCTTGTCTTTTTTTGTGCTGCAAGCAAGTGTTGAATAATTTTCGGTTTTGTCTTGTCAAACTTTCTGTCATGAAAACATTTTGCAGGTTGAAAGTTGTTTCTTTGGAGTTAGGGAAATGCAGATTTGATTTGTTAAAAATATTTAATTCTTGATTTTCCTTAAGATAAACTTTCAGTTATCGGTGGGGATTATTTTGATGAGCTGCTTGTTGTTCTCACAGGTATTCTGTGTGAGATGCTATATCAGTTTTTTGAATCAATACTCCCATGTGTTTGGCAATTGCAATTTGGTCGGTGCATTCTTCTTTAGTTTGTGTTACTCAAAATATTTGTTTTTAAAAAAAACAGAAAACAACAACAGTTGAACTGAAAGAAAAAGTATTAAAATTGCGAACATACATATTTCAATGCATTCTCTCCTGCTATATTGTTCAAGGATATTTACTTCACTTTTGCTTCTTCAACATCTGTTTGCAATTTTAATACTTTTTCTTTCAGTTCAACTGTTGTTGTTTTCTGTTTCTTTTACAAACAAATATTTTTAGCCAAAATTTTCCTATTCCAACCTTATTGAAATAGACCTGGGGACACTGTGGATGGTTTTGTCTTGTAGGGGTCTCATAAGTGCAGTTGGTGACTGTGGCCCAGGACTAGCTCGCAAACTAGCCAGGAACAGATATTTCCAACGTAAGTCAGTTGGGTACCCGTAACTGGGCATCAAACAATAGAGACGAACCACTGTGGAGCGCATTATGCCCAAACAACTGCTTAGTATCCAACTGTATCAAATCATATGGTTCGCTATGGCTCATATGCATTTTTCTTTACAATCAATTTTGTTTTAAACAAATTTGAACACAGTTTTGACTTCATGTATGGAGTTTAGGTCGGCATAAACTCAACGTGATAATAAACAGTTCAAATTAAAAACCTGCATTTTGCGGCTGTTCAGCAATTCATGATATCACGTTTATAAACACCGCTGGTTCTCATGTTTAGAAATGTTCACGACAGGTTTTTGTGCTGAAACCTGTATGAGACAAACAATAAAAGTCAAACAGAAATTATATAAAAAAAAACAAAATGTTACATTATAAGATTAATGTAGCAGTTAAAATCTGGAGCTAAACAAGAATTTAACTCGACCACAAAAAGTGGAAAAACTCACTAAAGTCCGACGAAATGGTGGCAATACAGATGTCCATGTGAGTATTGTGGATGTCAACTGATTGAACTTAGTTTGCATGAAAACATTTTGTTGCCACTTTTACAAACAACCTCATCCACATCAATTGTAAAAAGTTCAGGGTTCTCCAATTCTATTTTGTTCCAATTTGATGAAAGTTTTGAAATTAATTTGGATTCTTCTGTGAATTGGTCGAGATACCAAGCAACACTCATGTGATAGGATGGGTTTGTGTAGTAAGGCTTGCAATGAAAATCCATGAAAGCTTTCTTCACGATCTGAACGACTTTATTCAGTTGTTGAATTGCAGGTTGCGCTGAAATCTGGAATTGTTTGCAAACAATAACAAACAATCTGATACCAAATCAAGACAAGAAATGCTGTCAAAAAAGTTTCACCCTTACCTTAAACCCACAAAATGATCTTGTTTTTTCATCGTTCACATAAATATTCAAATCATCAGATGATAATGTGATTGAAAATCTTCAAAACCTTTTTAAATTTTGTCTGAGACTTTCCACTAAAGGGTCTATGCAGTGGTGAGGTATGACATTAGTCCTTGAAATACTCACATGGAAATCATCCACAAGATGCCATGTCGATTCTATAAATTAATTCCCAAACATTTAAAACTGTACACAATAATTTAAGCAGATAATTTAATACCCTTTTTCTCTGCTTTCGAGTGTTTTTTCAATGTTGAATTTAAATTCATCCAAACTTTTTTTAGGGTAAGGTATGTAAACATACGTTGCCCAATTCCCGCGCTCATGGGGGAACGACCGGATTCGACCTCGGTGTTCGGGTGTTCCTGGGGTTTCAACGACTTGGTGTCTCCAAACAATAAAGAAATAGCTTGCGGTAAAGGCAAATTCACTTTGGTGCCAGCTCGATCTACTTGCGTAAATTGCTCGTCGTTATCGCTAAAATCAGAATCACTGCCGTAAGCGTCACAAAGCGAAGCCAAGGCCGCCATTTTGACCAGAAATCAGTTTTCAAACCGGCACTTTTCATCAAATATAAGGGAAAGCACCCGAAAAACCATTGAAGTGTGCAAACGTCAACATCGGTATGAAATGCAGCAAGGGGGCAAACTTTGTTTCCCCTTACAATTACTGAACAGCTAAACTGTACTGACTACAGTGGAAACATCACTGTTCGTTGGCGAGTTACTTGAATGGCGCGTTTGTAATGCTGGAAAGTGACCACGAGGTGCCGCTGTGCGTACATTTTCATCCTAGTGTTACGAACGGGAGACACTTAAACCACCTCACGGATGGGCGAAACGGGATTTCTCCGTTTCATGCGTGGCTACTCAACATTAGTTTTCACGAAGACTTTGCAATATTATAACTCTAATATTAAGCTTGTTTACGCAAAAACGTTGTTACACACTAAAGGCCCGTTTACACTACAGACGATTCCGTGTTTGTTTTATTGCGCGCGTGCTGAGTTGTGCTGGGATGGGATGTGCCGGTCTGAGCTGGGATGTGCTCGCTTTTGCTCGACGATCATAAATTCGGGCACAGTTGGGCACATTTCGGCACACATTAATGCGAGAGTGCAAGGCGACTGCTTAAAAGGAGAGGACATATATTATTTTAGTTCTGGTTGTGTGATGTGACCGCGTTTGACATGTGAGCGATTGTTTTGAGAAATGGTGCCGTAACTGCATTACAAAGCGGTGTGTAGAACGGCGTCTAAGCGGGATGCTGCTGTGAAAAACCATTGGTTCAATTATACCATCTTTGTTTTCATAATCTGTGCTGTTTGGTTCAACATACTGTAGTGTTACCTTGCGTCGTAAAAAATTACGTAAAAGCAGCACATGCCTTAACTATGTAAAAGAGTACATGCTTTTTGTTAAATAATATGTACAGCCAATAGCAACAACTTTAATTTGTACTTATAATAACGCTGGCGGGGCTGAGAAATGCAAGGCAAGACTGACATCCTTAAAAAAATTATCAACGTAACTTGTCACTTTCACTTGTCGGTTTCGTGTTCATTACAGGAAAATCCCCGTAGTCGTCCTCGATTATTCCAGTAGTGTAAACACCGTGTGTCCCAGACTGTGCTGTGCCGTGCCATACTGTGTTCGTGTGTAAACGGGCCTTAAGAGCATATTGTTTTTTGGTAGATTTGCCTAAAGACCGAGAATTGCGATACTTTAGGACGTGTGTAGCCTATTGCCGAAACACGTGGTAAAGTGTTATGAAGACTTAAAGCCCTGTCATGTGCCTCTTTCAGTGTTTTGTTAGCCAGTTGACTACATTGGCAATTTGTGACGTTTGTTTGTATGTTTTAGACGCCAAGCTCACTCCACAGTGCCTTTAGAAACGTGGTACTGTGAACTTCAGAAATCTCGACCCTGCCCTGTATAACTGACTGCGCTAAACTGTGCCCTGTTTGTACTGACTACCCCAATGCTGTCTTGTTGCTGATGTATTGTGTCTCGCCCATTCTACACTGCGTACTGATTCGTTGTTCTTTCACTGCACAATATATTCACTAAAAACCAAGAGACTGGGGTGCGGTTGCGAATATCTGACTCATCGTACCTGGCGTTGGTACCTACGAAGACCTGATATATAGGCAGACCGATAGCGTAGGCCTATGCATCACTTTATTTATGAAGATAATATCGAGCATCCGGTTTACCATGGAAGGCAGTCTGTAGTTTGTTCAAACCTTCAAGCAAAAATTACAAGATTACCTTAAGCTAATAAAAGCCATTCCAACAAACTAGAAAAACCCCAAGAAAACAAACAAACAAACAAACGGGAAACCTACATGGAATCGACCTTAACGGAAACCCAATAGCAGTCGCTCTACTATGATAATTTTAAATGCACTCTGAAAACGAAATTAAGATCTTTCAAAATTAAATTTGTGGGCATTGGTAACGAATGACGCTCTATTTGGCTTCAGGCTGGTTGACAGCACGGGTGAATGTGTTTTTTTTGCGAAAACGAAATGGAAACAATTTAGCATGTATTTTTTGTGTGTAATAAATGTTGCAATATTCTGGGAAGATGTAAGTGCATGGTTGGACGCCAAATCGATGGAAAGAATTCTACTGACCAACTTTTGATGTAGAAAACGTAAATACGAACCGAGTAAAACTGGTTAATTTGTTCTTATTGGAAGCAAGATTTTGTATTTCAAAATGCAAATTAGCTAAATTGCAAGAATGTTTTGAAATATTCTATACAAAAGTTCAGCAAATCAAGGCAGCAGAACGAAAATCCACTGCCAACTAAAAATGGCAAAGAATTCAAACTAAAATGAAATGCGTTCTAATTTAACCGCGATTGTAGGGAACGATCTCAGTGATTTTGTTACGCTGATTTTTATCCCACATTCCTTGTAACATGCAAAGTATGTTAGAAAATACATGAACAGAAACATGAACATTGACATGAAGACACGTTTTGCAAACTCGTCGTGAGTCCAAGGCAACTGCTGACCGAGTGCTGTTTACACTTTTCTGCTGAAACGAACGCCTGGTTACAGATGCCTGCAGTCATAGGTTTGAACCCATGACAGAGTGGAAAACAAAGGTTATGAAATAACGTGGACAACAAAAGCGAAACCTACGCATTTCCTGCTCCTTAAGAAACGCCACCATAACTTCCTTGTGTTGTTGGCTGCACTCCACAAACTTTCGTGTTAGATTATCTTGCGCACACGTAGAGGTGGTTGTTTGTTTTTATTTTCTGGTCGATCAACATTTTCACCGCAAATGAATCGCGAAAGTTATGAAATGACGGCTCGCTCTGGTCCCCAGGAAAACAGTAAGTCGTACAAACCGATTATATTATCTTTGTGTGGAGAAACTAAGATCTTGTTGTCTGACGCGGTTTCCCAACCGGTGTGAATAAAGCAGAAAAGTCAAAACTATTTTTTAACAACTTTTGACGTCACAATTGACGCTTTGTACCAAAATGACATTTATTTGACAACGTGTATTATGACGTCATAACCTTTACATAATGAAACGCCAGTAAAAATGGGCTTACGTAAGAGTTGGAATATTACAATGACAAACTCAAGGAGAAAGATACTAGACCTCGTAGCGTAAGGTTTTGTTGGAAGCTAAATTACCCGAACTAAAAGCACGTCTGTAAACTTAACAACAATCAGTTTACGAGGAACCTCAGCGAAGCGCGGAGAAAGAGAAGTTGTCACAATTACGTTCTGAGCTCAGAAGAATGAAGATTGTGCTGGTGGTACTGGGTCTGGTTATCGCAACAGCTCTCGCTCTGGTAAGTTTCATATCAGTAAGAAATTAGCTTTGCGTCAACATGCCATGGGTAAACACAAGTTGGAGCGTAATAAATCAACTGTGTGCTTTGTGAAACGAGATATATTCAATCATGACCAATATGAAAGTTTCGTTTCTGGTTTGGGAGCTAACATAGATCTTGTACGCTTCCACTACTTGGGGTAAATACGAATGGAATAAAACAATGTTTGATACAAAGTGTTTCTGATTACCGTCAGTTGGTTTATTTTTTTAATTTGTAAAAAATCGATTTCTCGTACAACATACGTCATCATCAGTTTCTGCAAATAAAATGCATTAAAACACTTGAAGCTACATGTACCTAAAATAAGCAAACAAATAAAAATAAAACTGAAATGATGAACACAATGTCCCCTACCACTGCATCTACACAACTGTTAACTTCACTGCAGTGCAAGGCCCTCTGACACCGGAGGCAGAAAGATAAGAGAGTGCGAATCAAAACCATGACGACCCGCAGCACGAACGTACGACGTCATTGAACAACATTAAAACAATGGTAAAAGATGTTCTCCATCCATAAAACACAACACCAAACAAATCTGCCTGCAATTGCTTACGAATTCGGGGGGAATCATTTTTTAAATGTTTATTGATACTTGGGTGCGGTTCAGCCATTTGGCTTCGCACACATCCAGTCCTTTGGCCATGGGCTGTTCCACAAATACCACCGAAAAACAACTTGAAATGCTTATGCTATTATAAATTTCGCCCAAGGAGGGGGGTCGTTTGTAAACGATTTGGGCCTGGCTCTTTAATTGCCCTTCTTTTTGTGTGAGCTTGAGAACCTGAGGAAATGCTGTACCCCAAGTTCTGTCTTTCGTTGTTGCGGCGCAAGCGGAATGCTTCACCGAGGACAATCAACTTGTCCTGCAAACGGACTGCAACGACCCTCCTGGTAGCTACCCTTGTGGGCGGTTCGCATTGGGCGGTCACCATGGTAACTACATATCCATGGTTAATGAAACGACAACATTAACAGCAATAGCAGGCAAACAATTTAAACTGCTGCAACATGTAACGTGTGCGAGTTTCAGCATTGATGTTGCGACGTGCGCAACATGTCATGAACAATACGTTGGCCAAATCAAAAATAAATTTTCAACAAGATGGACACAACACACATTGGAATTCAACCAAAGGCAATTGCTGGCAGTTTTGTTTGGTGTTGTGTTTTGTGGATGGAGAACATCTTTTATCATTGTTTTAATGTTGTTCAATGACGTCGTGCATTCGTGCTGCGGGTCGTCATTAATTTGATTCGCACTCTCTTATCATTCTGCTTCCGGTGTCAGAGGGCCTTGCACTGCGGTGGTGTTTGCAGTTGTGTAGATGCAGTGGTAGGGGACATTGTGTTCACCATTTCAGTTTTATTTTTATTTGTTTGTTTATTTTAGGTACATGTAGCTTCGAGTGTTTTAATGCATTTTATTTGCAGAAAGTGATGATGACGTATGCTGTAGGCGAAAATCAATTTTTCACAAATTAAAAAAATAAACCAACTGACGGAAATCAGAAACACTTGGTTTCAAACATTTGCTATCGGATAATTGCTGTCGTGTTTTAAGACTGTGCAACATCAGGGGCTAGATTCTGTTCATTTTTGAGATCACGGAATAAAACAAAATATTTTTCAGGGTTTGATTCAGATCTTCGTGACCAATGGTAGGAAAATATGAGAATTTATGAGATTGTGAAAGCTGACACTTAAATACACAGGAAGTTATAATTACTTTAAACAAAGAATTAAATATTACCGGTTTTGTTATAAAAATATTTCCCTTTTTCGTAAACGATTGCACTTTCAGGTCAACTTACGAACAAGTTGCAGGAAATTCAGACCCAACAGACTGACCTGGTGGATATTCAAAGTAAAATATCTTTCTACAGCGCCACCTTTTGGCCTTATCATCGCCACCTAGTGATTACTAGTACAGCTATCCAGTTACTGACTACATTAATGACCTTTGTGTATAGAGTATATCTTACAACTTAACTAATACCAGCAAAAAAAAGTACAACCGAACCATACTAAGAAAACCCGGTGAAGTTTTTTTACATTGGTGCAAAATTACATGTGAGTGCAGGAAACCGATGAAAACAAAGGGATAGAAGGGGTGCGTTGCGTGCATAAACAACACAGATAATCAAAGAAAACGTGAAGAAAAGTATCAATATGTGGTTTTCCTCCATAGGATGTTGGGAAAAAATTATGTTGTATTTTTTGAGAAGGTCCGCACAGTAAACAACATCAGGCACTTTATTAATTTCGGTGAATAACACAAAGACGCATGGACCTGGACTAGTCTAAAAAACAGCTTGTTTTGTTTCTTAAGAGTTATATCAGAAAAACATGCATGTTTCCAGGCCAACTTAAAAAAGACAAAAACCAAACGATCCAAGAAATGCAGACCGATTACATTGGAGTTCATGGTAAGGGTAATGTTAGTGACGTAAAACATGTCAACGTTAACGTAAGTTTTGTTCACAGAGTTGTCGAACAGAGTGGATCAACTGCAGAGTGAGCAGAACCGCACATCTAACAGTTAAGTTCATGCACTTAACATTCAATGTCCACTCACACATCTAACATTTTATTCACAGAGTTGTCGAACAGAGTGGATCAACTGCAGAGTGAGCAGAACCGCACATCTAACAATTAAGTTCATGCACTTAACATTCAATGTCCACTCACACATCTAACATTTTATTCACAGAGTTGTCGAACAGAGTGGATCAACTGCAGAGTGAGCAGAACCGCACATCTAACAGTTAAGTTCATGCACTTAACATTCAATGTCCACTCACACATCGAACATTATATTCACAGAGTTGTCGAACAGAGTGGATCAACTGCAGAGTGAGCAGAACCGCACATCTAACAGTTAAGTTCATGCACTTAACATCCAATGTCCACTCACACATCGAACATTTTATTCACAGAGTTGTCGAACAGAGTGGATCAACTGCAAGGTCAACTGAGTAACGCTTCCAACAGTTGAGTTTTGTTTTATTTAAATATAAATCTCACATATGTGTCAAATTCTGAAAACCTTTGCTCGTAAGTCACGACATTACTCGCTTCTGCCCCTAGTGGTGTAGATTGCTGAGATACCTACACCACTAGGGGCAAAAGCGAGTCATGACGTGAGTTACGGGCAAAGGTATTGGCAAACCCAACATATACGTCATCACGTGCGAATCAGAGAGGGTTCCATCTGGCACCGGTATATTCTGGTCATAATGCAGGTCGTGCAAATATTGTGTGGTTTTCACCGCCTACTTGCTTGTAAATGAGTTTAACTCAATACTTCTATCAATCTGATGAGTTTTAACCGTCTGCAGATCTCTGGAATCTCATATATATTGTTTTGCCGGTTTCCTGCAAAACTTTAGATATTAAAGGTCGCCAACATCTCGTATCGGGAGATGAAGTTTACTGTGAAGATGGGTGGCAGGTATTCATACTGTGGTAAATATCACTAACACAGGGGTGGGCAATCCCTGGCACCAGCGCTTAGTTGGGTAAGCGAGGTTATTATGCACGCCAAGTAATTTCCGATTTCACACTACAATATTTAACCATACGCCCGGGATTGTGTTGTTTATAAAGGTCAGGAAATTACACACGAAAGTGAAAAGTCATATATTGACATGGAGGTCATCTAACTTTTTTAGACCAATTTACCGAAAATCAGTGTCAAGTGTTTTACTTGATAAATACCAGGTGTTCCAGCGTCGTTATGATGGATCTGTTAGTTTCGATAGAGATTGGGTGGATTACAAGAACGGGTTTGGGGATCTATCAACAGAATTTTGGATGGGTTTGTATTCCAATAAAGCAATCCTTAACTAAGTACAAATGTTGCAAAACTTTGAATAATGGTTTGTTTTAGTTTAAAATGTACCGCTCTTCTGGCATAAAATATACGTGCTGTATTTTACGACGTTTCGTCTGCCATGCGGCGAGACTTCATCAGGTATTGATGCCGCAATTTCAAAGTAAACTGCACTAAAACATTCAGGACCACAAAAAGAAAAAAGGACACGTTGACACCGCTTGTCAGATCACGTGACAGAGGCAAAACACGAAACACTGCAGGAGGCGCAACAGTTACAACAAATTGTTATAAACTGCCGGAAAGTAAACACATTGTTCTTTGTCGTTGACGCATCCACTGTTTTTGTGAATGTTACTTTGAAATTGCGGCATCAATACCTGATGAAGTCTCGCTGAATGGCAGACGAAACGTCGTAAAATACAGCACGTATATTTTATGCCAGAAGAGCAGTACATTTTAAATTGCAATATTCCCGTGGCAGCAACAGGAGTTCCAGGTTTGTTTTACTGAACACATTGTTATAACTTGTGCACACCCAGTTTATATACAGGGGAACTAAACAACACGTTTCAAACAAGCTACGTAACAATCCTAGCGTCAATATAACAGTGTCAGTTAATCCAATTTAAATTCCTGTGTTTTCAGCAATATTATTGCAACCAACAAATTTTATCAGGTTTGGAGAAACTGCATCAAATCACCAGTGCGTCCACTAGATGTCGTCTTCGTGTTGACCTTCAGGATTTTTCCGGAGGTCAAGGTTTTGCCGAGTATAGGTAAGAATATGACGTGTTTAACGTTTTCAATTTAATGCCATTGTTTCAACGATAATTTACCCGATGCTGCCATGTCGTCATAACTAACAAATTCTTAAAAGACATTAGGGGAATACCCTCCTTATTACGTCAGATTCACAAAATTCGTGTTTTAAGTTTGAAGCAACACAGAATATTCTTGCTGTGTTTCAATGCGTTTACTCGGTTCGGAATAATTATGAAACAAAAAGTTTAGATACCGCACACACATAGGGATGGTAATCAACTCGTAACGACCCCACATCACCGCTCTTGAGGTTTGCGCGATCGCTTGGTCGCGGATTGCCAGGACCGAACTCAGTGGGGCTCGGATTGGGTCGAACGTCACCTTTTTGCGCAGTTCAAGCGAAAATGACCACGGTCAAACCGTTTGACAATTGGTTGCAGCAATCCAGTGAATATTAGTGCTGTGTCCCGCATCGATATATGGGATGAAAATGATTATTATATTCTCCATCTAACACCCATGCATAATCCAGTGTTTGAAATTTCGATTTTCTGCCCAACATGCTCGGCTCCCAATGTTTTGAATGAGGCAACAAAAATCCCGTAATCGCGACGTGTAAGACGCTGGCGCAACTTGATTGTCAGTGTATAAGTTGTATAGTGTAAACACTCTGTGTTCTCTTTGCCCACCCCTGGGTTAGCTGCTGGTCGTTGCGTGGTTGATTGGATATTGTTGGGTCTCTATGCAAGAAAATGGGTGCATTGGCCTGCAGAGTTAATTCCTTAGGCCAGTGGTTCTTATCCGGTGGGAAATTTTAGGGTTGTAGGTGGATAATTGGTCGGCACCGAAATACACAAAAGTAGTTGTAAACGAAATATAATGATCTGTATTCACTGTGTGTTGTACACTTATTGGTAATTGGTAATGCCATGCGGTAGAAAAAGTTAAAAAAGTATAACAGATATAACGAAAATACAATAATCAAATTCTTAGTTAAAAAATGTAAATACCAGTGGGAAATAAGGATTCCGTTTACACTGGAAGTGGGAAATGAGATAAAAAAAGGTTAAGAACCACTTAAAAAAGGTTAAGGAAAATCTGTTGCCCAGACGAGTTTATGCGGTCGTTGTTGCCCAAGTCCTTGTGGTAAAATCTTGAGTGCCAAGTACTGACCTTTGCCAAAACGTTGCATCTTGACTGGAAAGTTAGAATTATCCGCTTTGTTCTTCAGCTACAATAAAGCCTCCTTGTAATCCTCCAGTCGTTTGTGAACTTAAAGTTGAAAAATAACTGGGTTTCCTTCTCAAAACTTCTAATCCCACCTTGTGTTTATTGCTTAGTTGACAAATAATTATCCCACACAACACAACACAATGTATGACATATGTCGTTTATTACGTCATAAAGGGTTTTATGTTTAACAATCATTTCCATGAGCAACAAACCAATGTAAGCGGATTGATTTAAAACAACAAATTATCCGTTGTTATTTAAATTACTTTGCATTAAATTAAACATTATGACATTGTTGTTTTCAGTACTTTCAGCATTGGCGATGAAGGAAGTTCTTACACAATTACTATATCCGGATATTCGGGGAATATAGGAGATTCCATGACTGGGTCCCACAGTCTAAACGGGATGAGATTTTCAACTCTCAACAGAGACAATGATGAGTGAGTAATAATGATACAACATGTCTGATTATGTTTCTGTTTTACTAACGAAGTAAATCGAGTTGAGTCAAAAAAGATGAAAAGCATTTCCTTAAATAGTTGATTTTCGTTGACAAAGTTAACCGCCCACCCTAAATCAACAATTGTAAAAATCAATTGCTCTGAAACAGGGGGTTGCGTTAAAGTTTTAGTTAAACACAAGTTTTAATTGAGTTTAAATAAGTTGTAACACAGAGTTGTTGACAACCGACTTAATTATAATTGCAGGACAGTAAGTAATTGTGCTGTGTGTTGTGGTGGAGCTTGGTGGCATCGTGATTGTTCATCTGCCACCCTCAATGGTCCGGGGTCGAGAACTTCTACTCGTCACAACACTATGAGTTGGACGGGTTGGAAACACTCATATGGCGGAATAATGAGTTCTAAGATGAAAGTGAAATGCGAATAAATGTTGGGGAGGTTTAAAGTGACGAAAATTAACATTGCGTCGTTAGTTACCATGGCAACGTTGTGTTGATTTACAATTATTGACAGACATTGTAAATACTTTCACCAGTTTTGATAAAGCCTTTAAATCGTAAATAACAGGAAAGCAATTATACCAAACCGAATTTATTTAACAAATCCTTACAGTTTTTGTGTTAGTAGCGAAAACTTTGCCATTTTGCATGTTTGTTATTATCATGGTATTTGTAGGGCGTTACTTAAAACGTCTACACAAATAATAACACTGCCGTATATCTGACTCCTGATAAAAAGGCTGCTATCAAACCCACAGTCAATCGATCAGTTTAATACATAATAAACAAGCGCACGAGGATTAACAATAACACGTTACAAACCACGCGTACAAAAAGTCTTTGTCCTATATGTCCTTTGTCCTCTGTCCCTTCGTATCTTTTTTGCGCAAAAGACATGTGGCCTATATAGAAAATGCATACCGGGTTATTTGAGTTCGGATTACCACGTGACTGATTTGAAAAGGCGGCTTGTTGCTGGAAGTGTCAACGAACGAATAGCACGTTCGCCGTAAATGAGTTAAACTTGGTTTACAGCGTGATAATTATCCGACGTTATTGAAAAAACGGTTGATGCCAGAAAAACACAACATAATAATTGCAATTATGACGTCGACACTACTTATTATTACATTTTGTGTGTTTCGGATGCCACTTCTTCCATAGAATTATGTCAACGTGTCAATTAGATATTGACAACATATTCCGTTTTATCATTCCTTGTATATCATGTCGTTGTTGTAATATCGCATGCAACCGTTTCCATGCTTTATGTTGATAATCCATGTAAATATAAACATTGATCCATCAGATTCGACAGTTGATTTCTGATTCGAGGATGTCAGTAAATTTAATTCAGTTCAGTTTGGCTTTCTCTGATAAACCCCAAAAATACAGTCACGCCAATTCACCGCAAATATTTGCAGAAATGCGCGGATATCGCGGCGCCATTTCACCGACTTATGGGAAAGGTTTTATGTGAGGGTAAATTGTGTAAAAAGGTTTCTTGTCAACATCCAGGTCCTCATTGCAGCCCAAATGATGACGTCACGGCCGTGGGCATTCGAGTGGCGTCTGTCACGTGTTTCATTTGTGTTGTTGTTTTTGTCTGTTCAGTTACCTGCCTACCTCTGCGCACACCTTGCTGCAACTCATTCTTACTTGTCACTGATGATGAACACAGTGGTGTTTGAAACGTTTGCTTCGGCATGAGTAGCATACTAGCTTTGGCTTTCCTTTACAAATCATTTTCTTGTCACCTCCCAAGGTTAAACCTTATACACTCTTGTGTAATAACCAAACTTAGCAGTTTGTGGAGGACTCAGCCGCGTCTGATGCGTCTGCCGGTTGCATTTCATGGCAGAATGTAGATGGCATGGAGAGAGTGAAGTTTTGTAGAATTGATTCCTGAACCCGAAATAAACTACTCGATAAATAGAATTTCCAGCCACCAAACACCAAGGGTCATGATGTCAGTTTCAGGCCATGTTAAAACCAGAATTTTCCGACAAGATCTCAAAATACGAATTTCTTTTCGATCCCAATTCAGGGTTTGTTTCTTTTTCAAAACCGAGCGACAGTGAAACAATATCAGTAATTGGAACGTAACAATAAGCAATTGTGACATCATAGGCCTCAACTGGCTTGCCGCAGAGCAGACATACAAGGAACTGTGTTTATGAAACAACCAAATCGAACATGCAATAAATTGATGCAAATGTACAATAAATAATATTAGACAGATAACAATGTTAAAAGATAGGCAGTTTGAGGACAAAAGGGTTGACAAAAATAGGTACGAAAGCGGTTGGAATATTTCATGTTACGTGGTGACGTCGTCGTATTGATGACGTTATTTAGATGTTAAAATTAAACGGAAACACATATTTTGGGTGTAGTTCATCATTGCGGCGAAAAATTGTGAAATAATATTGAAATTACAAAAGTTGAACAGCCATGAGTGGGACTGACAACTTTATTGCTGGTAGTGATTTCTAGGTTATGGAATTTGGTTTCCCGAAAACAAAATAGACAGAAAAGATCACCAAGTGCTTCAGGACAAGAAAGAATATGACCAGCGAAAAAAACATGTGAAAGTGGCAAAACAAATGAAAATCGTAACTGCAAGGTTTAAACACTGGAGCGGAGTATTGAGAGTGGGTGTAAGCGTGTATGCCGAAACTATAAGATACATGATCCTGTAAATAAACCTTATTGGACGTGAAAGACTTTGAACAACTCGCGAGCTTGTTCGGGTCCAACGACACCATGGTTAATTCTGTGGATCCTCCCAACCGACGAAAGTTTTTGCTGAGTAATGTCACAAAAACATGCATCGGCGAAGGTAATATTGTGTGGTAATGTGGAAGCCATTGATATAGATCGCTGTGGTCCATATGGTGACCCTGTGGAAAACCCCTGATCTTAACATTCAAGTTTGTGGCTAGAACGACAAATACTAAAGTTTCGTTAAAATCTGAACGCAATAAAAGTGCTCGGTGTCAACTTTCAATGCTTTCGGCGGAAGAGGGCGGTGACGTAAGCTCGCATGAGTTTCACAATCTCGTTAACTTGTTCTGCGGTGAAGGAAATGTCCCCTCTTGACTCGGTCTGAAGTCTGAAAACATTCGCAGATCCCGCTCCGAAAGACTGGATCCTGAGAGGAAGACACAATAACATGTTCAACTCAAGGAATGTAGCTGCAAAATCTTGTTTAATTGTTTGGAACAGTGGTTCTGAGACTTTTCAAACATCAGAGCCGAATTCGAAACCGGCCGCAGCAAACCCGAAACCCTATTTGAAAACTTTATTTGTAAGTGGGCATTTGACCGAATCAAACATTTGGGCCGTAGTTTACCAACAATTTTGTTTTCTGACGCCAAATAAACTAAAGGGAAATATGGACTCCACGTTACCCCACTACTATGGTTATGGTAAGTTTATGTTTCGTAAAATAAACTGCATTATATTCATAAGACCGATAAGCAGAAACGTTGAGAGCCAATAACTCCAACAAGTTTTGTGTCTTCCCGCGTTGAAAACGAACCATTGTGTTCGATCAAACTTACTTTTCATATGAGAAATGATCCAGGGACTGTGAGTGGCCTCGTTTGAACACAGTTGCTCCCTGCGCCGATATCGCCAGAGTGAGAAGGGTTTGACCGAACTGCGCGTCGTGATTTTCAACTTTAAACAAGTAGGATCCGTATCCGGGCCACCGACGTGCAAGGTTAACATATTCAGCCTGAAACAAATTGTTGAGATAAAAGGAATTAGACGGAATGAAGAGAACGCGAAATATGCTGAACATAAAATTATGCGAATAATATTTAAACATCAAGCAGCCAAATACAATGCCAATAAATATCAACCACGGGCAGAGATGCACCGACATCCAATAACACAAAACTCCAGTCTTATTGTTTAGTGAGATTATTGTGATACTGACCACGGCGTCTTCTTGCGGCATTTCTCTCAATCTCCTCCATCTATCCAGGACGTTGGATTTGACATCCTGTAGTTCCTCCAGGAAGAGAGTCCTCTTCATCTCACCGCTCTCACCTTCCTCCTTCACCTTCTTCATCCCTCTCTTCCGGAACGTGTTAAAAAGACTCGACCCCTGAAAGAATTAAAATCTGACGAAACTCTTCGTTGCCAAAAACGATTTGTTAAATTTTTACGTTTCGGCCTCAATTAGCTTCGTAAAGAATGACGATTAGTTGTGGAATACGATTCATGCGCGGTTGGTGCCAACGTCCAAATATAACTCAATTTTGTTTTGAACAAAAACGACTTGAACGCGTGTGAACAATAAATATGCGGAATAAAATGGCATGGGCACCGATAAAACCACAAGTTTATCGAGTCAGGCGCCCATGGAACGGATAACTAGCATGGTATGAAAGGATGTGTTCGAAGAGGGGGAGATCTACGTGGCGAGTTTGAAATTTTACGTAATTTATGAGAACGTCTTAATTATCGAAAAAATCAAATTGAGACCGAAGAAAAACCTTTACTCACAGAACGTTTCTTTGGCTGGCATTGAGTTTGCATTTAATTCATTCGAGAAAGAATCGGTTCGTTTGAAGTAGAAGTCTTCGTTTTCGTTTGTAATCTCGTAAGCGGCCATCAACTTGTTGATTGGATAATATTTGCCGATGTCAGCACTGGAAAATGAAATCCATGTTTTATATTCGCAAAAGAAGTCTTGAAAATCCATTGGCAGTTTTATATTTTTATGCTTTTTGATGGTTAAACGGAACGAAGCAATGAAGATAAAGTTTCGGCTCCACTTAAATAAACTTACTCAATATTGATTTGATGGTAATTTCCTTCAGCGAATTGCAACCTTAAAGCTGCGATATCTTTCAATACGTCATCAGATAGAGGGTAAAGTCCCTGTATCACTTGTTCGTGGACCTGCAACATTAGGGAAGTTCTGAGTTAATGTTTTTAAGAAAGCTAGAGGTTGTATGAAATTTATTTTCTGCATTGGAAACTCCTGCGTTTAGAAAATACAAAATACAAAAATGAGTAAATATTTATTTTAAGTCAAGCACTCAAGGTCAGTGTTTCCCGAAATTTTTTCGCCAAAGTTATTTGAGTTGAGAAGGAACCCAGACGATTTAAGGTGTCCAGTAGCTCATGTAAGGAATTCTAGGGCTTCGTGAAATCCGCGTTGGATGCCAGGTTACCATGACGACAGAATCAACCGAGGCAAGTTTTCAATCAAAAAAACTAAAATCACTGAATGGAAACAGAGAAACTCCCGACTCACGTCTTCGTAAACGAAGTGATATTCGATTGAGTCTTCCCGTGCATCAATCGGATCGAACACACAGTAAAGTTTGAAGTAGAATACCCATTCCGAATCCTTACCGCCACTATCCGGATTCGTTTGTGATTCAGAGTTTGTTCTGTTTAAATTCGAATGTTTCGCGTTACATGAGAAAGGGTCAAATTACATGTTGCAAAAATCTACTTTTGTACGATAATATTTTTATTTTCTTCTTTGAGCTGTGTGACCAATTACTTGCAACGAATTTGTAACTAGACTTCTCAAATCAAGTAAAAAAGTTCGAACGGCAACTTACTGTTCGAACTTTGCAACGATATCAGCGAGGAAAGTGTTTGGTTCAATCGCTCTGTCAACATCGCCCTTGTGTTCGAATAATGCGAACGTGTTCTTATTCCCTTCCACGTTCATTCCATGCTGGAGTTTCTGGACAACCTGAACACCAAAGTTGGACGTAAACTGTCTAAAGTAACTCCTCTAATTTAAAGTAAAAATATTTTGTAAACTAAAACAACGAAACGCTTCTGAACACATAAAAATGCAGAACATAATTTAATAACAAATATTGAAAAAGAAGCATGTTTGCCACCAACCAACAAAACCAGATCATCAGAAGAAATTCAAAATTATACATGAAATACTTCCGAGCGTTCGACATTACAATTTGCAGCAATGCTCTACTTGCCTTTCCAGCAGTGGTGAAAGAGTTAATGTAGATTTCGCATGTTGCGCCACCATAGCAGTTAATCACAGTGACCAGGTCCCTCATCTCCAGCACAGCACAAATCTCAGCAATGGAAGGAACCATCTCACGTCGACGTGACGTCTGCTGACTCAGCGCATTTTCACCGAACTCAGCATAAGCTCCATCAAGAGTGCCAGGAAATCGCTCTTGTACCCTGATAACGGATGTTAATAAACAAACGGTGAAAAGGATCCCCGAATAATCATTACTGTACAGATTCCCAGGCATCTTATGGCACATTTGTGTGCAGTAAACAGCGCGAGGTAAGATAACCCGACCCGCTGTAATGCAAAACTACTGCTCAGTGGCAAGTGCTTCTCAGTGGCGCACGCCCCACCAGTTTGGCCCGGCAAAATCGTCGGTGGACGTTAAGGTTTAAGATATTTGTTGGCTTATCTCTCATTAAACGAGCATTTTGTTTCAAATTTACTGGGAATACAAAGCATTGAGGCAAGCAATAAATTCTGGTTTACCAACAAAAGTGGGGTTAGAGATGTTTTAGAATTAGCGCTCAGATCAGATATTCACAAAATTTTCGTCTGCGAAACCTATAACGATTGTTTAACTTAACCAAGAACCCCCAAATTTAGTAAACCTTTTGTGTTAAGGGTTCCGCGAACTCTACATTGGATAACGAAGTTATTTACACACTTAGTGACGTCATACCTCTTCAGATGCAGCTTCAGGTAAGACAGCACGGGACGTGATGGGTGGTACGCGCAACACATACAAGCTATGAGATGCCAGTAATGCGGACATGACGTCACATGAAGCTGGTCACACATTTGCTCGTCTGTGGTGAGTTGGAGGGTGTAGATGGCGGTTTGTTTGATTAATTGGAGATAAAGCTCGTCCTGGAATAGCTTGGAGCCGTGGCACACTCGCATGATCGCCTGGAACGAACAGATAGATAGTTTGTTGGCTGGACGGTGTCGCAATGCTTTTTGATTGTCTGTTTTGAATGCTGATTGACGTCAAGTAAAACTTTGATATAAATTGTGATATGTGAACATCATTCCCCACTCATTGCAAAGGAAGATCCACAATTACCTGACAAACGTCATAACATGTGCAAATATATAGGGGAGGAAACTCAATTACAGGCGGGAATTCGAGAAATATCAAAAAGCAAAATTTAAAAACGATTTTTTCATTTTTTTCACCAGGAGTGATTTCGCTTCCTCCTCTATGTTCTGAAAAGTCCGTTCTTCCATTTGAAGGAGGACGTTAAAATCCTCACAGCCTCGTCCCTCAACGTGTAGTGGTCGTCACGAGAGGGCACCTGTGAGCGAACAACGGTTGATTATGATTTCTATGCCCTTTTTTCTAAGTAGCGAAACTACTAATTTTTTAATTTTTTTTGAATAATCAACTTGGTTCGTTAGCAACACAACAATATGAGCAATGTTACGTCACAGATAGTTCGGTTAAGATGATATTGACGTCATCGTGGTTTTATGACAACCACGTGTATACTTGCAGCACTATTAAGTTCGCGTTAGTATTGGATTCTGGGACGGATAGTTGTAATAATTGCTGGGTCACCTGTTCGTATGGAAGGGATAGCAAAGGGGATCTTAAAGGCTCGCTTGATTGCCTGAAGATTGGGTTCCTCTTGTAGATCAAGTCGATCTCCTTTTCATTGTCGTCTGAACGCTGTTGCAACATACACAATTTTTAGTCATATTTTCATACACTATGGTCAACATGCTAAATATAAGTGAAAGAATGAAAGCTTTGGGCAGAGTCGATTTGTTAACAACATTGTAATAATATTCCTGATGTGCTTTTTAAGCAGGTAATTTCAAAGCAATGAGGTTTTCGCCTGGCTACCTAAGTGGCAAGATAATCACCAGACACATTACCGACATATTAGATCGAAATAGTTGCCCTGTAAGCAGATTACTCCAAGCAATAAGTTCAGTTTCAATTCTACACTTCTGTACCTTGATCTTGTCCATTAGGATCTTTGTTTTGGTGATAATCAGAGGTTGTCCATCTATCATAGCCTGGATCTCACTGCTCCAGATGTTCGCGTCTTCCTCTACCTCCGTGCTGAGTCGGAGGGTGTGCTTCCTCCCGTACACCACAATCTCCCACAAACCTGTCTGCGTCTGTAGTGAAATAGAGGTGGCGTAACTTCTAGTATAGAAAGTGTGGATCGAAACTACAGCTGACGGTCAATGTTCAGTAATATTACACAAAAAATCACATGCTTAAAGGAATCAACGTATATTTCCCTTGTATTATACCAGACTGATCCTGTTTAAACAAGTGCTTTTTGTGTAGGAAACATACTTATTATTAAACTTTATTACATTCCTTTTATGATTTTAAGTGTTACGTGTTTTACATGGTAAGGCGGAATCGTCCAGCTATACAGGATCTCACAGCGAGGTTCGATTAACAAGTGTTCATCTCTAGTAAACACACGAAAGCCCACTTTTACTCCTACATACAGCAGGGACTTACAAAGACGTTTTCGTCCGGTGAGGTGACAACACAGAGACTGTTGAGTCCCATCGACCCGATCTTCTGGGCATCGCGGTTGCTGTTCTTGAAATATTCGATCGCGTTTGGTTTCAGAACGAACCACCGACGTTGATGACTCACTTTCTGCTTCTCGTAAGATGTTTTAAGCAACCAACCTTGCTGTATGAAAGAATCCTGGCCAGCCTGAAAGTGTTTTAACAATATTTGAGATTGTGGGCGAGCCCGAAGAGTTCCCTTACCACAAAGAAAATATGTATTGAGTTATAAAAGAAAGTGTTACTGACTTTTATTTTCTTGACAAAACTTATTGTGTAATTTTTCTAAAAATTCACTTTGTCGTTTTGATTTGTGACAAATTGTGAAGCAATCATTATAAAACCTGAAGTCAAATGGGATTTGGTTTCTGTCTGTTTAACACGTACCGAGTCGCCTGAACTTGCTGTGTTCTTGCTCTCATTGAGTAAAGTGATCCAGTGATGCATTTCCTCCCCCGAATCACTCACGAAAGTGTAAACACGTTGCGATGTCGTCACAGTGAACGTGTTCGACTTTCCTGCAGTCACAAACCACTTAATATTATTCACATCTTGTCGCCACGATGCCACGATAGGAGTAATTGGTTCTAATGTAGCATCCATAATGTATCCGATTCCTGAGATTAAAATCAGTGCCAGAACCCCTAAAGCCTATTTATATTGTAACGTCTTTTCCTCAAGAGAAACTGACAACTTGCTCAAATACACGAGAGTCACCTGACACAGATGTTGCGGTTGCCTGGGTAACGGTTTGACCGTCGACCGTCATCAGAGCGTTCTTCGGGTTTGCGAACTCGCTTTCCATGTTTGCTATCTCTTTCTCCGTGCTCGATACAATCTTCATCAACATGCTGCGGAAAAAAAGTTCCACTTAATAACATTTCACAGTATTTTCAGTGAAAGTCCGCACTGCATCCAAAGACTTTTTACCAAACGTTGGCGATTCTGGTTTAAACTCACCTGTACCATTCCCCCGCCTCCTCGCTCGATTCCGCCGAAAGGTGGTGCACTTTTGATGACGTCATAATGATGTCAATGCCATTCTCTTTCTCCGTGACGTCAGTTACGTCGGATATTTGACTGAGGTCGATCGTCCCCCGACACTTGGCGTTCTCTTCGTCGTTATCGTAAAACTTCAACTCCTGGTTGCGCAGCGTGAACCATCTGGATTTGGTTATTTGTTATTGTACCTTGTTTAGTGTTTTGTTGTTGTACCTTGTTTATAGTGTTCAAGCTTCGTGTAACTTAACTGCTACGTAGAACTAACAACGGAAATATAATATGAAATACATCGCCGACCACCAACCTTTTCTGCCAATTCTTCCTTGGGAGAGTTCCTCTCAGAGTTCCTTTGCCACTGTCAGCTTTCTTAAACAGCCAGCCGCACTTTAAACTATCCTGTTTGCTTCTGAAGATCATGAAAGTGCTGTTACTCAGGACGCACCACCGTCTCTTCCACTGGCTCATGAGGCCACCCTATAACAGGTTGTAAGGTTGTGCAATGATGTGTTTTCAAATATCAACCAATCTTCACAGTGGCAGAAGTTGGTGTGACGCTTGCTAGTTTGTTGCTTAAATGTTGTTGGCCAACTTACGTGGAGGTGAATTTTATTTCCATAACAAACTGAGCCATTTAGTTGTTGCACTGATCAATGTGATACGTAACAAGCGAACTGATCAATATCAACAACTGTATTACTATTACATCCTTAAAACGTCACGAAATTTCAGTGCGCCGTGAGAACATATTGGACGAATGCGAGTTGTGAACACTGGGAACCACGAAGGTGGAAATCTCAGTCCAACATATTATTCCGTCTAACCTTCACGTCGAGGTAGGAATGAAAGTATACGTTGGGACTCCACTTCTCTGCGACCTCCATACCGCCACTAGTGGACGTTCCATCGTCACTCATGTCGTCATCATCGACGTCATCAAACGACGAATCAGTGTAATAACTCTCTATAGTGGGTAAACACCCATGAATAATGTTTAATTATCAACAAGTTTGATTGAAAACACCAGCAACAGTTCAACCCCCATGCATCATTTCAATACAAAAACATTGATGACGTCACGACAAATCACATGATGTCGTCACTACTTTGCCATAGAAGTAATAGCACCCCGTGTCAAAACTGCGAAATTTTAAAACAAAGCGTTTAAACACTTACCGTCGTCCATATCAGACGTTTTAATGTCTTCCGCTTCGTAATTCTCCTCGTCATCTGGAACAATTCCATCCTGTGTGTTCTGTGGGTCGGGGAAATATTTGTTTACTAACTTTTTCCATGTAAGGTTGAAATTACCCTTTTACACTTGTTGTTAGTTGAGAAACGATAAAAATTAACTTTAAATAATCAAGAATCAAAACCCTTGTCTGTTTGTAGCAAAAGAAAAACGCACACAGGCAACTGCAGAGTTACGTTTTAATAAAATAATATCAAATCGTTTGCTCTTAGCATAAATAAAACGACTGCCATATTGTTGTTTACTAATTGTCACCCAGTGCGAGAATACTTCCCTGCAAACATAAACAATATAACCACAACCTCTTCCCCGTCTCGGAAACTTACAATGTGACTCGTCGCCACTCAGGTAACTGTTACAAAACAACGTGCAAATCAGCTTAAAACAAAAACAAATATCGTACATTCATTTGATCGACGTCATACGATGTGTTATGCATCATTGCGTCCACTTGGCTTTCAAAATCTTCAAAACCCAAATCCTGGAGCAACAAAATGTTTAAAAAACCTTCTTTTTTGTCCATAGTATCGCCAGCACCCCGAACTTTGCTTTGTGGTTGCGAGTAACTCGCTTATGCGTTGCATAAATCACAATATTACGCACTCGGGGGCAATTTAAAATCAATCAGTAAACGCCATTAAACTATAGACCAATTATAATTTAAACGGAAAATTATTTTAAGATGATTTCAGACCTAATACAAGCTGACTTGCTACGTAACGAGGATGACGTCATCGGATTGATTATCGGAATTACAACTGATAAGAATGATCTCGGGTTACGCAAAATCATTTGTTAGTGAATTCAAAAATAGCAACCACCATTAAACAATCGAGCCGGATTGAATTGTTAGTATGGACAAAATAAAATCCTAATAACATTCACAGTGTTGTTTGCACGCAAACAACTTATATTTGTAACCTGTAGAATGTCCATTCCTCTGTTTTCGTCTGCCTTCTCGTCGGGGTAATATTCCTCACCCACGTTCGTTACAAATTCATCGGTTGCTTCAGGTTGATCCTGATTAAAAATTATTAGAGTCAGCAAAACAAACAAAAATTCTTTTTTTGTAAAAATACCAGATTATTTTTTTGCCAACTTAGATTGTTCTTAAATACCTTCCAGTATTCTGAATCATATTATGACATCACAACACTTATTCTCACCACTTCCAGCGCAAGACTCTCCCTGGCCTCGCTTCGTCGATGCATCTGCGCGATCTCAAGTTCAAGTTGGAAGATCCTCTCCATCTCCTCCCGTTCCGCATCATCAAGCTCCTCCTCACCACCGGATGAGAGCATCCTCTTGTTTACGGTTGAGTAAGCACTGTCTACGTCAGCGGAATCTATGACGGCGTCGAGTGACGCAAGAGCCGATTCCTGCCCGAAGAGATAGGCGAGTTGTTTTTTTACAATAGAAATATGATTTGAATCTCTTGCTGGCGGAAACCAAGAAACAATTAAATAAAAAGTTCCAAGTGTTAGAAAGTAACCAACCCAAAAAGCAAGTATTTTGTTCAAAAGAACAAGATTTGTTTCGCGAAAACTTATACGTAGCACACACAAGCACCCACGTGTTCGCCATCCATGGATTTGCGGGGGCTGTACATTTTTTCACAAGGTGGGGGCGGTGGGGGTGAAGGAAGACCCTCAGCGTCCTCCTCCAATCCGTTCTCCGTCGCTTCCCTGGCCATTTCAGCCTCTCTCGCCATCTGGAAAGGGGAAATTTCACCAGATAATCAGAGAGTGACCAAGTATTGTGGGAATGATTACCGCACAGAAAGTATTGCACTTTTCGTGTTACTTGTACAAACATGTCAACCAATTGCTAAAATAAATCTTTTCAGTATTTCCACTGCAAAAATCAGATTGTTGAGATTTAAAGCAATTTGGTGTCTGGGTTTCTTCAAACAATCAACACAGGAAAGGTAACTTTTCCTTCTATGCAAGGAAATCAGAAAATTTTAAGGTTTTTTTTACCACCTCTTGTTCCTGTTTCTCTCTTCGCCTTTTTTCTTCTTCCTCCCTCGCGAGTCTCTCCCGTTCCAAGCGCGCCTACAGAAACCATTTTCTTGTCTTAGTTTATTCAAAAAACCTAATTTTTGAGAACAATTCGCCCAACTTTTGAAACCCCAACAAACTTATTGCAAACACAAAGTCAAACTTTAAATATTAGCCAAACAATTTATGTGGAAATTCATAAAAGTGGAGGAAACCGTTCTGTTCCAGGATTCTTACACAATGTTATTGTGACCTTTAAATTTATAAAGCTGGCGGGTAAAAGGAAAGTAAGGGACGGACAAACCTGTTCCTCCCTCTGTTTCCTCTCCCTTTCCATTTGTTCCTTAAGAGCCTTGAGTTGTCTGTGTTTCTCAAGCAGGATCTAAATAATGGAAAGGTGTAAACATGAAGGTTGCCATGGAAATCGTATCATCAAATGCACACAATGACTTTTTACACAAAGTGACAGTGCTTTGGGTGTATTTAGTATTTTAAGTAGAAAATCGTAAACTCCAAGTGTGTTTATTGATAGTATGTTTGTCCAACAATGTTGCGTCAAGTTTCCTTGCCAGCAAGCATCAATCACTGAAAAGAGGTCACGCAAATGTTTGGCATGTGACAACTAATATGACATGCATGGGTTGTGTACTCCTGTGCTAAAACTACCAACAGCATTGAAACCATCCAAAAACAGCAACATCCTACCTTAAACATCTTCCGGGCTGCCCGCCCTCTCGTGTATTTCTGGAAGACGATCGTCGCCTCCGCCCTTTTTCTCTCCCTCTCTCGTTTTTCTGCGAGAAGAAGTTTGAATAATTTTCTTGCTTTCCTTCCTCTCTCGAATTTCTGCATTGTGATGATCGCCTTGTGAACTCGTTTGAACTTCCTCCGCGCAACAAACCCCTGAATAATGGCGGGAAAATAACAAACAAGTTTTTATGCAGACCCCCAAAAAACTAGGGTTTCACAAAAGATATGAAGGCACTGAATTTGTCTGTAAACTTTTTGTGCGACAGGCACACGAGAACAGAACAAATAAATTGATAACGTTAACCATAGTAAGAAACGTTGGTATTTACTTCTTTTACTTTGGGGACTCCCAGACAATTAAAAAAACCTCACTGTGTTTCGCGTTAGGCCAAGTAATATTTTGCGCCACTTGGTGTCGTTGTTGTTCCATAATATTGGCATGCATTCGATCGCGATACTTGAACCCACAGAAATCATACAAATTGCTTACTCGCACGAATCGTTGTGTGTGTACGATGTTCTTCTTCAGGCGAAGAAAGTATTTTCGCGCCGCTACAGCTCTCATCACTGATTGGATGATAATAGCGGCACGTGACACCTTTTCAAATCGCGCCTTTTCCAACTTTTGTTCGAGAATTTCCTTCATGAACGCCTGCAGAGTTAAAACATCCAACGTTACGTCATTATTTCTTATCAATAAAACTAACACAGAATGTAAACATTGTTCGAGGCAATTGCGCGGTTACGCAGGGTTTTCGCATAAGACCCTTGAGTGAAAGATCTGCCAGCAGTTCGCGACTTAAACCAAGACGGCAAATACTTTACACCTGTGAAGAATGGATCTTGTTCAAATCCCACCTTTGTATTTCCGAGTCTCCAATTCGTCCCTTCGGGGTCAACCAAGTTCAAAACTTCCTTGCTGTGATCACGTGGTTCGTTGGATGACGACAGAGCGCAAATCATTCCGTATCTTAATGGTCAAAACATTTAGCAGTTAAGCGACAGAGACTGGTGTGACTTAATGCATGATTTGTAGTCAAACATGCACATTTTAAATGGTCGAAAGTGGAGGAAATTTCTACACATGAATTTTTAGTTATTACTAGATCCATGTCGCGTGAAAGCAACAACCAATCACAGACCTGGATCACAGACCAGTTCTAGATAGTCACGTGACCCACCTGTCAAGAAAGTCTTTGTACAACCGCCTGACCGGAAAGCCAGCCTTCCTCACTCTCACAGTTTCCAACATTCCCGAATAACGAAGTTGGTTTAGAACGACCCCGGGGTTGAAGTTCTCCGCCACCTAGTGGTGAATAACAAGTTTGTTACAAACTTTCTGATCGCGGCGACTTCTGCTGATATTTTTGTTGCTTTTGAACGGGATTGTGATTGTTAATATTTATGTTTATTTGCGTATATTATGTGCATTGAATTTCCTTGTTCCTGCGCAACATAGGAAAAATAACAAAAGTTAATTATTTATGTAACTAGGTACCCACATATGCATTTTATACATTGTGAACATTTTACAAGTAATCACCTTCTCCACATTTGGTTTCACGCATCTCACGAAGAACGGACTTGCAGATGAAAGTCTTTCCATTAAAGCGTGGAGGGATTTCTGTCAAATTGTTAAATGTATGGAAAATCCAAATTAACTTCAACTGTAGAAAGAGAACTTACTTTAAAGTGGCCACTTGCTGTTACGGCTGACTGCTTTTTCCGACCTTTCCCGGAGTCTTCCGAAGTTCCCCGAACTTTCTCAAACATGTCGTAGATAAGATCACAGCTATGAAAAATAATGTCACGAGTTTTTTTTTAGATAATTAAATTAGTTAAAATATAAACCTGGAATCCTTCAACAAGCCGAGTAAATCATCACGAAATGTATCGCGGTTTTTCTCCAGGAAGCCATCGATATTGTAGAGAACCTGCAATATTAAGTTAGCCATCACCCACGAACGCATAAAGCAAAATGGTTTGGGAATACCCAATCTCAACCTAGCCTTAATCCAACTTCAACCCAGCCTAAACCCAGCCTCAACCCAGCCTCAACCCAGCCTCAACCCTTACCTCCCCAGCGTAATGTCGAATCCCGAACTGGTTTCCGGTCACTCGAGGTTTCACGTAGAAGGGATTTTTCTGCGAAAAAAAACAGAGTTAAAGTTGTGACGTAACAAAGCGGACACTAGTGCTTTAAACTCGAAATACCGAGTTGTTAAGGAAGTTGTGACGTAACAAAGTAGGGTGAAAAATATGTTTTTACTTACCGCATGTTGGTTGTGGAGTTTCTGCAGCAGGGATTTGTCCGTTCCTTTCGGAAATCTACTCTCCTCGTTAATAAGTGACATCAAACCGAGGTTTTTCTCCACCAGGTCGAGACACTCACTGTTATCTGACCACTGGACGTCGCACCAGTCTATACCTTCCCTGTAAAGTGGAAGATTGTGAAATGGTGGCAACATTGGTCAAGCGCCCGACTCATATACCAGTAGGAACCTGATCGGGATTCCAGGCCAGGATATCCTGGGTTCGAATCCCGGTGTAGTTAAAAACGATTATAAAATGGTTGGGATTGAAATCACAAAAAAAACACAAATAAGTTAACAAATTTACTAGGGTTCGTGTGCAGGATAGCATGGGTTCGAGTCCCAACGTGGTATGTTAAGATAAAGCGAAAAGTTATTCCCCACAGATATTACCACGACCGAAGATATAAAATACAGGCGAAAAAGTGAAAAATGTAGAGAAAAAAAATACAGAAAAGGTTTTTTAGGTCCTTAATTAATCTAAATAACAAGTGGAGGGGAATGGGAAGATTGTATGGTTTCCATTTTTTGTTGCATTAATTTGTGCTGTCCAATGCAGTAAGTGATGTTTTACGAAGACTCACTTGTTGTATTCGATTTGTTCCAAGCTGAAAATGTGCCGGTTAAAAAATTCCTGTAGTTTTTCGTTTGCAAAGTTGATGCAGAATTGCTCAAAACGATTCACCTGAAAACAACACATGTAGACCCGGCGATAGAAGGTGACTGAATGATTGCAAAGATTTCAGTACTTTCTCACACAATACATTGATGCAACAAGAACAAATAATGTATATCTTGAATTAGAAATAACTGTAACCAAGCAACCCTTTAGCAAAACAAACTTATATGTCCACGTTTCTGGGCTTCAAAAATGTAAAAAAAACGTTTGTAAATTCGACTTTAATCAACATTGATAGAAACGCTGCTGGTTTTTGAGCAATTATAGCAACTGCAGTGTAACTCTAGCTGACATGTATTGTTAGTTTAAAGGAACTGTTCTTGTGGCAACCCTCGCCGGATGGCAGACGTAACTTCGGTTGCAATAAAAACATTTTATACAAGGACTTTTTCTTCATACAATCAAAGCAACTTCGTTACCGAGAAGTTCTCAAAACCGAAAATATCGAGAATTCCGATGAAATGGAAGTCGTCCGGTCCCTTGATGCGGTGATTCACCTTCGAGATTATCCAACGGAATAATTGGGAGTAGAGCGCCATAGAAAGGGAGTCACGTGAGTCGCAGGCCTGCCAATCAGAGACAAGGAATATAGTATTTCATGGGTTCGACTATAGTTGCACAGGATGTAATACAAAGAAAATTTTGTGCATTTTTTGGAGCTTCTCATTAACGTAGTATGAATATATAGACGTGTAACTCTTTAAAACGTTGGCGTTTGAGCTGAATATGATATTTATTCTTGTTCAAATGTTGACGCGTGACTGTGGGAACGAATTGCTGACTCATGCTTACGTAGATCCGCAAGTGCTGAGTAACCGGGTCAGGACTGTTCAAAGCTTTAATGACGCAAGACAGATTTACACAAACATTTGGACAGTTTGTATACACAACACCACAAGTGCCGAGCTAAAAAGAAAAATCGTTTTCCGACCGTGCGTTTGAACGTGATTGTACAGAAAGTCTACTTTGGATACGAATTTGAGTGGTTTCCACTGCAAGGTCACCATGACCTTGTGCTTGTCTCATCTACCTGATCCACGCTTTGCGGTGAGGTTATGTTTTCACCTCTCAACTTCATCGTCCTCTCTTTCATCACCGCCTCCAACCTCTCACTGTCGATCCCGAGCAACTTGGACGTTCTCTCAACAACTGCAGGGACAAAATGTAAGTTCCTGAATATGAAAGCTATGGGAGTCTGTATTACTTTACACTGGATCTGCGCAACACACGCAAAGTGCACGACTTTCCACAGCACATATTATTGATTCTTTATTCTCGCTACGTTAAGAATTAAATGACTCACAGTTTTCACAGCAAGCTTTTACCACAAAGTAGGCAGAAATCCAAGATCTGTTTACATTACTTCTAAATGAACCACACAAAGTTGTCTACACACAAACAACTACACATGCTTGTGGCCGTGATATTAGATAAGACACAAACCATTAGATGTGAACGTTTTACCGAGCATGCACTTGAGTCTGAATACAACATACCGTGGTGAGGTATTTGATTTAACGTGATAACTACAGGACCCCATGCTTATTTTACATAAATTGTTTTTGCAAAAGATTCAACTCTAAAAATTAAAATATGGAACATTCAAAACAACACGAAAAGGTTTATTGTTTGGCTTTTCCATCCAGCGAACAATATTTTTCGTTTTAGTTATGTTTATCGCGAAGTTGTCACCACAAATGCTTCATTGCAAGACACACTAAACCTCCTGGATCCTACTCACGGGAATATTAGTTGCGGTGATCGGATTTAGTGCACATTCTACATGTTGTTGCAAATTAGTGTTGGCTAACTTGGGAGTTAATTAAAAGCATGCGGATGATTCCATCTACAGACAGCTACAGCCTACAACCAGCAATACGTTTACCTGGCAAGATATCCGGTGGAAGAAACGCTTTTCCTATGTTACAAAGTGGAGGAAACGAAAGTAGTTTACATAATAGGAAACTAAACTTAAAACAAGCAAGGAAACGGATTGCTTGAGTTGAGTGGTCTAGGTTAAAACGTACAAAATCAAAGATATCCGACCATCGTTAAATTTCGAAAGACGTGATTGAGAGAAGGCAAACGCCCAAGGAATAAATAAGGAGCAGAGAACAAAGAAAGAAACCAAGTGTTTACGTCCGTGGTTAAATTTGGTCGAACATCGGGGTCACCAACAAAGGTAGGATAAACACCAATGCTTATAGATAAACTTTGACTGAGGGTTTGCATCACAAGTTAGCTGCACAAAAACCCCAAGTACTCCCGGCATTCGGGAACAAACGCCATTGAAAACCTACTGCAAGTCTCCCCATTCATAAATTTCCACATGCCGTGACGTCATAGGTTAAACTCACTCTGTCTTGGTGGAAGCTCGGCTGACGTGGGAGAGATAACTGAGCATGAATTTGGTCGTTTCCGTCTTTCCAGCTCCACTTTCTCCGCTGAATAAAATATTCGGGTTATTAAAAGTCACACAAAAGGTTGTAAAATATTGTTTCGGGGTTATCTCAGGTTATAACGATATCAGGGGTTATTATGGGGCCTTTGGGCTACATGTATATGGTCATGTTTGGTGGAGTTTATACAAGGGCGAGGAAGGCGCCGCGACACCAAGCTGTCAATTGTGGCGGACAAGTCAATACATTGTATTGCGTTATTGCAATACACCATGAACACCCTATATATTACTTCAAAATACCAAGCAAGTGATCATACAATTAATCACATTATTGTGCTACATGGATTTGAGGGGTAGGCGCACATTCAGCAAAACTTTGGTGCAAAAAGTGATTCGAAGGCAACGAATTCGCACTGAAGAATCCTAACATTCATATGGCATTTGGAAAATTCTGTTGCTTTTCCTTCACTCAAATTTCCCCGAAATTTGGCACAGAAGATAATGGGGGAATACCCGGCACTGAGGCACTTTCGTCACGAAGACCGAGATTGAAATGTTGTTGGAATCGAGTTCCTTCGGTCCAATCTCAAAAGAATACAACATGAGGCGAAACGGCCAAAAAACTGTCAATGAACTCTCATAATTCTAGAAGCAATTAAAAAACAGAACCACGTAAATTTGACGTCACGTCTGACGTCAGCATATTGTTACGTTTGTCGACGTTGTTTCCGAACAACACGTGTTTGTAACGATACGAGTTGAATGCAACAACACAGGCCACGCAACAGTGTTTCCAAAAAGTTTTCTGCCGTGATAAAATGTTGGTTCCTTTCGCAAGTGTCCCTCGGTTGTCATAGTAACCGTATTAACGTCAATTAGCGAGTCACTTTCTGCTGTACTTGATGAGCAGGGAACAATTTGTCAGTTTACGCCGTCACAGACAAGTGCTCGGTTACAATTTTAGGATGAACAGGAGCGATAACGAAAAAGTGTTTACACTAAAAGCAGGAAAATTTGAGTTGCAGTCCCAGCAACTCGTCCGTCAACTTAATTTGAAGATTTCCAAAACAATTCGCTTGCGTTCGATTACAATAGATAAGATTTCCAAAATGTTTTAAACAGGATTCCGTTTAAACGTTCGTTTGAGTTACGCCTGTGGTTGTTGAGGGAAATACAACATAGAAATCAATCTTTAAACCTTATTTAATTGCAATTAACCAAAACCTTTCCCCGAAACACGCCGTGCGTTCACATCAAGTGTTTAAATACACGCATGTCCATGTTTAGCGCTAATCTCCAAATCATCCAATTTTAAAATTTTTGTTCAAACACCAAACTAGACTCAGTCGTGACCTGTTGCCATGGCAACTGTTAAGCCAATCAAAGGTCAGCTAATTTGCCACGTCACACATTACCGGAAAATGCTAAACATGATTCGGCGCCAAATATGCACCATGCGCTTGTGGGGTGGAAACCGGGTTCCGGGAAAAAATCTTTCGTTTAAATCTGCTTATAATGGAAATAATCGCATGACGTTCTGTGGTGATGTGGATTGAATTTAAATCCGGACCCAGGGGAGCGGAGGTAACGCGTTTTCAAACTTTTCAAACTATCGACATGAGTATGAGACGGGATATGCATAAAAAAAACGATTCGTTTCTTTATAAAAGTTTGCCCCCAACGACCTCACATAAATGTTCAAAAACATTTTCAACCGAAACAACCCCAGGGCTGACATTTCCTATAGATCGTTAACAAACCTCCTGATGTTTTACTTGTTCTCATGGGATTCAAGTCCACCCACCTGATGAGCACACACTGATTTTCCTCCCTCTTCCACATGCACGTGTAGCACTCATTGGATACAGCGTGCACGTGTGGAGGTTCCTCTCCAAGGTCCTTGTTTTTGTATTTCGCCAAAACATCGTCGGAGTAGAGGTCGTGGAGGCGTTTGTACGGGTTCACAGAGATTAAGATTGAACCGATGTAGGTCTGCGCAACAAGGTTTATACGTCGTCACTGATGACGTAACACAGGATTTAATGATTCGAGCACGGCTGCTTTCGGTTATTAAAATGATGGAAACCCCTAATATGAAAGTGGTACAAAACAATGAGCGGGTTCAGCATTATACGAAGGTTGAGGTTTTTCGCTTTTGCTTATTGAACATGGACAATAATTTGCTTTGATATTCGTCCGTTTATGTTGTGAAGCTTTGGCGTGAATCGTGTTATGTCTGAGTGATGTTCGCAGAAACACTGAATCAATTTCAACCGATTTGTCGGGGCGTCGTCTCAGCAAATCAATTAAATCACTTCAAACTAGGGAAAAAATTCTGATTACTCAGAAGCTTTAACGCAGCATCGTTAATTACATAAGATGGGTCGTTTGAAAATGCGTCTTCAAATGTGTGGTGTTAAAGACGGTTCCACTTCCCAGGTAATTACATGAGGTAAGTGCGCGTAAACCCTTCCCCGGGCTACGTCAATCTGTCAAGGTTCGTGTGTTGCGCATTCGGTGACGTTAATGTGTGGAATTGATAGCTTAACTGACGTGTGAAAAGTGATCACGTGACTTGAGCGTTCGTTCACGCGAAAATATTGCAACAAATTGTTCGTAACGCTGGCGGATCTCGAAGTTAATCCGTTCGTGATTTGTGTTTTGTGTTGAATCAAATCGATAAACACCCAAGTCGTTGTTTACATAAAAAGTGAAACAGACGTAAAGGTGTTGAACGAACAAACCAACGATTAAAGTTAAAATTAGTTTTCGGCTATTAACATACATCATATAACCAAATATCTCGGGGAAAACAAAACCGAAACCTCAGGTTGACAAAACCTTTGTACTTTTGCATCCACAGAAAGTTGCCTTTACATATTCAGACAAAAATCCCCGACTTCCACCGAAATATTCCAACACAATCACACACATCCGAAACCACAACAAAACCTTAACCGAGAACCAAACCCTTTTTACTGGCATAAACTTTACGTTCATTCAGTGCGCCAAAATTGATGCGTGTTTTATGCAAATTTTTATTTACATGTTTATGCAAAGTAAGTGCGATTAACACCGGATGGATAATTTTATGAAACTTTAATAACGGTAAAAAATTTTATGTTTTTGTGTTGCAGAGCGAACATTCATTTTATCACAATCGGGTTGAAGCGCAGGAAACACAGGCGCAAATTATTCACTGCAATAAAGATATGAGGAACTAAGGGTGTGGAGACTCAACGAAGGCAATTCTGTCGGCCGCACAAATCAACTTTTGCGACAATAATCGCGATCATTTTCAGCCCAAATGCAAAACCAAATCACTCTCAATCAAACCCCACCCAAGGTACAAATTATAAACACATCTTGTTTGTAAAAACGTAAGCTCTTACGTAAATGTCGTTCTTCTGATATCTGGTGTTCAGATTGCATAGAATAGTAGCTTGGTTCAACTCGGAGAGTTTCGCCATGTCCGGGACTCCATCGTTGACTCCATTCATCGGCTTCACATCAGACCCAGTTACCTCCGAAACCCACTTTCGTTGTTCCTAAAATAAATCCAACAGTTTTTTAAAACATCCACAAAATACCCTTGATGACATGCATTTGTACACTGTAGTTCCCAATTAAGCTGACCGCAGGTCATGTTACTATTGCAACAAGCATTTAATGTTTACACTTTAATTTAGGCAGTGCAGCTTATTGACTGTGGCACTGCGCAAGCTTTTACACTAGCAGGCACACAGATTTCCACTTTGTGGTACCTTTCGGTCAACGTCGATTCGTTGGCCACAGTCAACAGCTCCACTTATAAGACCTTACAAGTTGAAACAGTGTGTACACCCTGTTTGCAGGGGGTATTTTTTTCCGCCCATGGTTCATATAGAGACAGTAAAGATAAACTAAAGGCATTTACCTCGTGGTTAAACACCAATATATCGGTTCAACTGCAAGTATGGAACAAAATAAAAATATGTTTTGTAGAAAATTTAAAAGACATTGGGATGGGTCAATTCATCAAGTAATGAGTCCATAAAAAAGATAATTTCCTCGTGAATCAGCCTTGAGATCGTTGCCTGCTGCCGTTAAACCGGGATTTTTTTTGTTTCAGCAAAGCTCCTTGTCCTGAAATGAATGAGGAGTTCTACATCCATTGTGACGTACAAAACGACGGGAGCCAAAATCCTTTCATGGGTGTTTCAAGTCGCTTAGTACCAGGAAACGTTTCAACGCAAAACTCACTTTCAGGGAAGCTAAGTTGCAGGAAATACACAAGCTCTGTGCGTGACGCTGAAAATGTCACCTTTTTTGGCAAAGAAAACAATTTTTCCCCAGCAGTAGAACCATTCATCTTCTACCAATCCAATAATACGCAAACGATTCTGCATTCCCTTTAAAAACGCCAAGTTATCACTTTTGTTACGTCACTTTCGCACGTATCTTTTCGAATGGCGGATGAGAGCAACGTATTAGACAGGCGGCAAAACTTTTCACGGCCTTGGTTTTGCCCCTAAGAAAACCTCTCGATTGTGATTATTACTCCTGTACTACAGTGAAAATAAACCGCCCAAAGCCATGAAGTCTGCCGAAAACTTTCAGTCTTTTTTATAACGGAGCGGTGAAGGTTTGTACTAGGGTTGCTAGGCCGACAGGCAATATATATCGGTTACTTCCACAGCTACATATTTTGTGGCATAACAGTTAGGACAGGGTGCACAACATCGTAAGGCACGCATGACAACTTGGGTACGCCATCGGTTTGAAAATGGCAAGGGAGCTGATTTTCAATGTTTGAAAATATTTTCGTCCCGAATTGTGAGTTTGTTCAATGAACTCTCTTTGTCAACATATTCAGGACATCGCCCTTACAAACGGCTCGCAAATGTTTGGCAAGCATTAGTAAGTTTCGGCAAATGTCAAACTCACATGGCAAGAAGAACTGTAACTACCTGTATTATAGGAGGAAGTAAAATACCTCCCACTCTTTCAACCGAGAAACACGTGATTGCCACGAGATATCCGGACGTTGGTTCGCAAGAAATGTTGTAAATGTTTCTCAGGAATTTCCAATGCATTTGTAACAAACTACAGTTAGTTAAAGCAAGGTTTAATGCCTGCTTCGTGGTTTAAGCCAGGTGACCACAACTTTTCGTGCAACATTGACCGGTTAAGCGCAGGCATTATTTTCACGCTCAACCGATCTTCAAGGCGCGCCAGATAAACTTAACCATAGATCAACCGAAGGCCGTTTTCCGAATATCAATACATCATGAGGTTAACGCGTCCTTTCTGTAGCGAGTTGCAATAATGACTCATGGCCCGGTTTACAAGTGGGTAAAGACACGTGATTTAAGAAATGTTTGGTCATCAGCAGGGCTGTAGCGCAGACACGAGAGAAACATTGCGATCGCCGACTTGTTAGGGATGCGATCGGTCCGAAACGTAAACAAGAACCAAGGTACAGAATTGCGTCAAAGGAAGCCACGCTGAGTCACAGCCGCTCAGCAAACAGTAACGACAACAAGTGTCTGGTGAGTGCTGGTTGGTTTTTGTGGAACTGTTGGGTTGTAAGTTATGTACGTTGTGGTTCGCAAAGGACTTGTTTGCGGTCACGGCGGTTGCGGAAGTGCTTGTTCCACGTAAACTTACGGTTAGCTTAAAATTTTAAACCAGTAAAGTACTGTACAGTTATTTCAACATAAACACATTAAACACGCGACCCCATTTTGTCCCTTCTGCTGGTGCCATGACCCAAGTTCGTTTACAAAAATACCACAATAAATTCATTTAACATAACGAACGAAACATTGCTTCAGGCTTTTTTATAGTACCGCCTACCTCTCCATAGTCAGTCTTGTACACAACCTCCACACCGTCGCATTCAACAACCACAGCCGGCGTCCATTCGTCTGCGTTTGAACCATTCACCAACCAAACTCTTCCGCCCTGTTTTACAACAGATGGTTTCAGTTTATACAAACTATATGATGTCAAAAAAGAACATTTGAACTCAATACATTAAATGTGCAGCCGATGGTTTGTTATGTGGAGTTGAGCTACACTTTCGAGGATATTTATTGATGTTAAAATGATTTGTTGCAATAAATATCAAGTCTGTTTGGAATAAATTAACATTTTTCTTCAGTGTTAAAGTGCATTTTACTTTGTATTGACTTTATTGACTTGAAGCAACTGGTGAGTCCAGTCAACTTTCATATGTAAGTATTTCACAGGATCTTACAAACATTACTTAACAATTGGTCACAAACGTTCAAGCACTTCCAAGTGCCTTCAACACAGCTAGGAGAAATTGCCTCCACGCCGCTTGTCTCGGGCCGGTCATCACAAACCCACGTGTGTGACGTAACAATGCACTCTATGATACCGAATGCTGTGTTGTTTTAAAGGTGGGCGAGTAAAAGCATATTTACGCAATAGAGTGTTTTGATATATTTGAATAATGTATGAATAGAACACTTACCACTGTTGTGACGTCAGATTCGGCCATTGTTCGCGAATAATCCGTTCGCTGGTTGAATTGAACTTATGTCAAAAACTAAATGATTAAAACATGCATTGCATTAGGACTATTACCTATGCTGTAAACCAACATTTGATGATTAAGTAAAGTAGCACAGGTTCCATGTATTATGCAAAAGCACTAATTAACGTGGCTTTATCCCGGTATAATCGATTGCCAGGTTCTTTATAGTGACAACTTTAGCTGGAAACAAATAATGGATTGTTTCCAAACATTTTCACTGTTATCTTAACTGTAGAAAGAGCTGGTCAATGGCTGTCTGTAAATTACAGCCTCTGTTTTCGTCTGCCTTCTCGTCGGGGTAATATTCCTCACCCACGTTCGTTACAAATTCATCGGTTGCTTCAGGTTGATCCTGATTAAAAATTATTAGAGTCAGCAAAACAAACAAAAATTCTTTTTTTGTAAAAATACCAGATTATTTTTTTGCCAACTTAGATTGTTCTTAAATACCTTCCAGTATTCTGAATCATATTATGACATCACAACACTTATTCTCACCACTTCCAGCGCTAGACTCTCCCTGACCTCGCTTCGTCGATGCATCTGCGCGATCTCAAGTTCAAGTTGGAAGATCCTCTCCATCTCCTCCCGTTCCGCATCATCAAGCTCCTCCTCTCCATCGGATGAGAGCATCCTCTTGTTCACGGTTGAGTAAGCACTGGCTACGTCAGCGGAATCTATGACGGCGTCGAGTGACGCAAGAGTCGATTCCTGCCCGAAGAGATAGGCGAGTTGTATTTTTACAATAGAAATATGATTTGAATCTCTTGCTGGCGGAAACCAAGAAACAATTAAATTAAAACTTCCAAGTGTTAGAAAGTAACCAACCCAAAAAGCAAGTATTTTGTTTAAAAGAACAAGATTTGTTTCACAAAAACGCAGCACACACAAGCACCCACGTGTTCGCCATCCATGGATTTGCGGGGGCTGTACATTTTTTCACAAGGTGGGGGCGGTGGGGGTGAAGAAAGATCCTCAGCGTCCTCCTCCAATCCGTTCTCCGTCGCTTCCCTGGCCATTTCAACCTCTCTCGCCATCTGGAAAGGGGAAATTTTACTAGATAATCAGAGAGTGACCAAGTATTGTGGGAATGATTAACACACAGAAAGCATTGCACTTTTCGTGTTACTTGTACAAACATGTCAACCAATTGCAAAACAAGAAACACACATGTTGTGTAGTAGATTTGTATAAAATACAGTCATTGTTTACATAAAATAACAAAAAAATGTAAATACAATACTTTGCTTTATAGAGATGGAAGTTCAATGTTGTTTCAAATGAGCAGTTGAGTTATGGCTCTGATTATAGTGTTCCTCTGTCTAGTTCTGTGCTAAAGACTAGACATGACACCAGATGTATGTTTGATACTTCGTTATTGCTCGTTCGAATAGAATACCAATAGAATCCCTAGCATGTGGTTATCCGGTCACGTGACGTATTGTTTACATAGAGATCATGTTACACTCGATAGTTTGTAAACACTACATTCCTCCCCAAGTCATAGATGTTAAATCACAGGTTCAAGGTTATTTAACATAATACACAATGGCGGTTCGCTTCAAAGTAACACAATGGCATGGTTCAGTACATGAAGATACTGGGAGGTATTCGGACCAGAAATTGGCAGGATAACACAGGTAGTTTGGCAATCATACACTGGCTTCTTATGAAAGTATAAAAGGATGTTTGACGTACGTATTGTGAAGAATGGCAATATACAGCATAGGTAATGAAGTACTGCAATATACAAGCAAATGAATCATGCACAATAGCATTTACATGTAAGTACCATCTCTCAGATATTGAGGGAGTCTACGATTTCGAGAAGGATAGCGAGGAACTGGGTCGCTTTCAAGAAAATCATGTGCACTGTGTTCTTCACAAGTTGTTGTGTTATCATGGTCATATGTAAAATATGGGTGATCATTATCTGTATGTACATCATGTTGTGATGTTTTGTTTATTTTCTTAAAGAATGATGAATTTCTTGTCACTGTTTTGTGTTTGTTTTGTACTGTGATCATTGTGCCTTTTATGTGTGTAACAGTGAATGGTGTTGGATTGTAAGGAAGCATTAATTTGCCTTCTTTTTTTTCTTTCAAAAGAACCTTATCGCCAATTTGAAAATGTGATTCTTTTGCATGTGAATGGTTGTCAGCATATTTCTTCATTTTCAGTTTTGCTTTCTCATCTCTGTCATGAAGTTGTGTGTCTTCTTTCATGTCATCAACATGAGGAATAGTGATTTTTATTTTCCTTCCAAGTAGGAGTTCTGCAGGGCTCACTTGTGTAGTAGAATGAGGTGTAGCTCTGTAGTTTCTCAGAAATTGATGTAGATTACTTTTCCACAAGTTAGTTTCAGCATTCATGATTCTTACAGCTTTGTTGAGAGTTTTCATAAACCTTTCTGCTTCAGCATTTGCCTTTGGCCAATGTGGAGTGATTTTGCGATGAGTAAATCCAAGTTGTTTTGCAAAATTCTTGAATTCATAGCTGTGGACCATTATCTGTTTTTAGGATGTCTGGTATTCCAAAACATGAAAATGTCTTTTCCAATACTGGAATGACTGAGGTTGCTTTTGTTGACTTGATTACTTCGACAATTGGATATCTGGAATATTCATCAATTAATACAAAAAGATATTCTCCTGATGGAAATGGACCAGAAAAATCTAGACTGAGTTCTTTCCGTGGACTTTTTGGCAGTTATGACATTTGCAGTGGTTCATAGTTGTTGGTAACTGTAGCAGCTTGACAGTATATACAATCTTTGACTGTTTCTTCCACTGTTTTGTCAATTCCAGGGAACCATATGTGTTCTCGGAGGAGTTTCTTGGTTTTGACACTTCCTTGGTGTCCTTCATGTGCCAATTTAATGACTTTCTTTTGTAACATTTTTGGAATAACTATTTTTGTACCTTTTAGAAGGAGATCATCCTCTGTTACTACCAGTTCATTTCTGATTAACAAAAATGGTCTTAGGTTTGGACCATCCAAATTTGCTTTCCATTTGTTGTTTCTTGTCAATTCAATAACCTTCTGAACTACTTCATCTTTTTGCAAGGCTTCTTGTATGTCAGCTTTTGTCATTGCTGTTGGTATAGCTGATGTTGCAATGAAATTTATGTATAATTCAGTATCATTTGTTTCTTTGACAGAATGGTGAGTGATAGGATGTCGTGACATGTAATCTGCTGGATTATCTTTGCCAGGACGGTATACAACTTTCAAATTGTATGGTTGCAATCTCAAATTCCATCTTTCAATTCTTGCTAGAGGTTTTGATGATGGGTTTTTGAATATCAATTCTAATGGCTTGTGATCTGTCACAAGAGTAAATGGTTTTTGTATTCCATACAAATACAAGTGAAAATGTTCACATCCCCAAACAATTGCTAAAGCTTCACGTTCTGTTTGTGAATATCTTTGTTCAACGGGTGTGAACACTTTGCTTGCATACGCCACAATATAGAGATTATTATCTTCATCTCTTTGAGTAAGGACAGCACCTAACCCAACTGGACTTGCATCGAATATCAACTCAGTTTCTTTTTGTTAATCAAAATAGCGTATGACTGACTTGTTTGTCAAACTGTCTTTCAGTTGTTGCAATGCTTCATCGTGTTTGGAGTTCCACTTCCAAGTACAGTTCTTGTGTGTTAATTCTCTCAATGGTTGAGTGATTGTAGCATAATCTTTAATTAATCTGGAACAGTAGTTAGCTAATCCCAGTAAGCTTCTTACTTCTTGTACTGATTTGGGAGTTTCAGCATTTTTAATTGCTTCAATCTTTTTCTCTTGAGCATAGATTCCAGTTTTGCTCATAACAAATCCAAAAAATTCAAGTTTAGACCTGTTGAACTCACATTTTTTCTTGTTTAATGTAAGATTTTTCAGTCTCAAAATATTGAGTACAGCAGTGAGACTTTTATCATGTTCAGCTATAGTTTTTCCAAATACAATGATGTCATCACCTACATTCAATGCACCTGGTATGCCTTCTATCAGTTGTTGTATGATCTTCTGGAATAATTCAGCAGCAGAACAAACTCCAAAGTTTAGGCGTTTCTATCTGTAAAGACCATCATGTGTAGAGAAAGTTGTGATGTATCTACTGTTTTCATCCAACTCAATTTGAGGATATCCTTTGTTTAGATTCAACTTGGAGAATACTATTGCTCCATTCAAACTGTGGATAATATCATCAAGTGTAGGACAGATGTGTCTTTCTCTGTGTATAGCTTTGTTAGCTTGTCGCATATCCACACAAATGCGAACTTCTTCTGGACTGTTTGGTTTTGGTGGAGTTACTATTGGAGAGACCCAAGGAGTAGGACCTGAAACTTTTTCAATGATTTCATTCTTCTCCAAATACTCTAGTTCTTTCTTCACTTTATCTCTGATATGGAACGGTACTCTTCTGTGTGGCTGTGCTATTGGTTGTACTGATTTATCAATGTGCAACTTTGCTTTGTATCCTTTGAGTTTGCCAATTCCTTCAAATCCGTCAGCGTATGATTCAAGGATATTTTCTTCAGCAGCCTTTACCATGGTGTTTGCAATTTCAAGCAAATGTAGCTTTTTTGATGTACCATAACTCAACAAACAACCATGTTCACCTTTCACCACATACAACTTTGTATGGATTTTGAAACTTGCTGTTTTAACTTCAGCATGGATCTTCCCTAAGATTGGTAATGGTTTTTTCGCTCCATATACATGTATCTCTGTTTTAGTTTTCTCTAGTGTGCAATCTTTCAACTTTTTCAGATTTTTATCATCAATTATGTTTACAGATGCACCGGAGTCTATTACGAAAGGAATTTCTTGTTCATTCACTTTCAAGATCATGTGTGGTGTTTTATAGTTGACGCTCTTTATTTGACACATGGATACACATCGTGATGCTTCATCACTTTCATCTGAACTATAGATGTTTTCTGTATTTCTAACTTGTCTCTTGTTTTTGTTCATAAGACAACATTGAGGAAAATGATTGAACTTTCCGCAATTATCACACTTGTTTCCAAATGCTGGACAAGACTTGCGTCCGCGTGCATGAGGATAGTTTCCTGCACAGAAGTTACATTTTCTGTGTTTTGATTCTACATGCTTGTTTGAAGCTGTTTTGTTTTCTTCTGGAAATCTTTTCTGCTTGACTCTGGAGACCATTTCTTCATTTGCTGGCTCCGACTTGATTCGATTTGCTATGGCTGATGCATGTGATTCTGATGATTCCATAGCGTATGCCATACCAAGCAGTTCTGTGAGATTGATACCTCTTCTTTCAAAGGCTCTAATTCTCAACCTGTTTGCACTTGCAAATAATCTGATATTTGATCTCTTGGTCACGATCATGGAATTCACATTCAGCAGATAGGTTGTGAAGTCGTGAATAAAATTGATTCATGCTTTCATCCTCCAACTGTTTTGACTCACGAAACTTAAATACTTCATAGTCAGTATGTTTCTTCAGAATGAAATACTTATTAAGAGCTTCAAGAGCTTTGTCATAATCGTCAGCATCACCAGTGTCTGGTAAAGTTTCAAAAATGTCAAATACTTCTGCTCCTGCATAAACTTTCAAAAGAGATCTTTTCTTTTTGTTGTCTGTGACATCTTCGGACACAAAGAAATGTTCTAGACGTTTAACCCACTTCACCCAACGTGAACCTGTTGTTGACGGATCAGTTATGTCAAATATGGGTAGTCTATCAGACTTTGATGCAGCCATCTTGTTTTTGTTCGGCTTTTACGTCTGTATGTCTCTTTAACTTTCGAGTATAGTCGAGGTTATAGTTGTTTACACTCGTTATCCTCGTCGCCAGTTATAGTGTTCCTCTGTCTAGTTCTGTGCTAAAGACTAGACATGACACCAGATGATAAGCAATGTGGAGCCAATAATATGAATTTGTGTATAAGCTGCAGACAGATGGCCACTGTTTCGACCTAAAAGGTCTCATCAGTGCAGCTGGTGTGACTATCAGACGACTTTGCTGACAAAACGGCCACCAGATGTATGTTTGATACTCCGTTATTGCTCGTTCGAATAGAATACCAATAGAATCCCTAGCATGTGGTTATCCGGTCATGTGACGTATTGTTTACATAGAGATCATGTTACACTCGATAGTTTGTAAACACTACACTGATCTTACTTGCATCATTTTCACGAAGTAGTGTTGTCCCATTGTTTGTCCAAATATACTTGAAGGCTTGTCTTTTTTTGTGCTGCAAGCAAGTGTTGAATAGTTTTCGGTTTTGTCTTGTCAAACTTTCTGTCATGAAAATATTTTGCAGGTTGGAAGTTGTTTCTTTGGAGTTGGGGAAATGCAGATTTGATTTGTTGAAAAATATTTAATTCCTGATTTTCCTTGAGATAAACTTTCAGTTATCGGTGGGGATTATTTTGATGAGCTGCTTGTTGTTCTCACAGGTATTCTGTGTGAGATGCCAGATCAGTTTTTTTAATCGATACTCCCATGTGTTTGGCAATTGCAATTTGGTCGGTGCATTCTTCTTTAGTTTGTGTTACTCAAAATATTTGTTTGCAAAAAAAACAGAAAACAACAACAATTGAACTGAAAGAAAAAGTATTAAAATTGCGAACATACATATTTAAATGCATTCTCTCCTGCTATGTTGTCCAAGGATATTTACTTCACTTTTGCTTCTTCAACATCTGTTCGCAATTTTAATACTTTTTCTTTCAGTTCAACTGTTATTGTTTTCTGTTTCCTTTACAAACAAATATTTTTAGCCAAAATTTTCCTATTCCAACCTTATTGAAATAGACCTGGGGACACTGTGGATGGTTTTGACTTGTAGGGGTCTCATAAGTGCAGTTGGTGACTGTGGCCCAGGACTAGCTCGCAAACTAGCCAGGAATAGATATTTTTCAACGTAAGTCAGTTGGGTACCCATAACTGGGCATCAAACAATATAGACGAACCACTGTGGAGCGCATTATGCCCAAACAACTGCTTGGTATTCAACAGTGTTATCAGTATCAAATCATATGGTTCGTTATGGTTCATATGCATTTTTCTTTAGAATCAATTTTGTTTTGAACGAATTTGTACACAGTTTTTACTTCATGTATGGAGTTTAGGTCGGCATAAACTCAACGTGATAATAAACAGTTCAAATTAAAAACCTGCATTTTGCGGCTGTTCAGCAATTCATGATATCACGTTTATAAACAGCGCCGGTTCTCATGTTTAGAAATGTTCACAACAGATTTTTGTGCTGGAACCTGTATGAGACAAACAATAAAAGTTAAACATAAATTATATAAAAAAGAACAAAATGTTACATTATAAGATTAATGTAGCAGTTCAAATCTGGAGCTAAACAAGAATTTAACTCGACCACAAAAAATGGAAAAACTCACTAAAAGTCCCATGAAATGGTGACAATACCGATGTCCATGTGAGTATTGTGGATGTCAACTGATGGAACTTAGTTTACATGAAAACATTTTGTTGCCACTTTTACAAACAACCTCATCCACATCAATTGTAAAAAGTTCAGGGTTCTCCAATTCTATTTTGTTCCAATTTGATGAAAGTTTTGAAAATAATTTGGATTCTTCTGTGAATTGGTTGAGATGCCATTGCCAAGCAACACTCATGTGGTAGGATGGTTTGTGTAGTAAGGCTTGCAATGAAAATCCATGAATGCTTTATCCACGATCTGAACGACTTTATTCAGTTGTTGAATTGCAGGTTGCCCTGAAATCTGGAATTGTTTGGAAACAATAACAAACAATCTGATACCAAATCAAGACAAGAAATGCTGTGAAAAAAGTTTCACCCTTACCTTAAACCCACAAAATGATCTTGTTTTTTCATCGTTCACATAAATGTTCAAATCATCAGATGATAATGTGATTGATACGGTGGCCCACAAGTGCCAACGCGAAATATTAACGATGCGCGAAATATATTTTCACTGCGCAAAATATATTTCGACTGCGCGAAATATTTTAAGACTGCGCAAAATATATTTCGACTGCGCGAAATATTTTAAGACTGCGCGAAATATTTTAAGACCGCTACAAATAAAATTTCGTAACATCGCGAAATATATTTTCACTGCGCGAAATATATTTTCACTGCGCGAAATATTTTTTCACCGCGCGAAATATATTTTCACTGCGCGAAATATATTTCGACCGCTACAAATAAAATTTCGTAACATCGCGAAATATATTTTCACTGCGCGAAATATATTTTCACTGCGCGAAATATTTTTTCACCGCGCGAAATATATTTTCACTGCGCGAAATATATTTCGACCGCTACAAATAAAATTTCGTAACATCGCGAAATATATTTTCACCGCGCGAAATATATTTTCACTGCGCGAAATATATTTCGACCGCTACAAATAAAATTTCGTAACATCGCGAAATATATTTTCACTGCGCGAAATATATTTCGACCGCTACAAATAAAATTTCGTAACATCGCGAAATATATTTTCACTGCGCGAAATATATTTCGACCGCTACAAATAAAATTTCGTAACATCGCGAAATATATTTTCACTGCGCGAAATATATTTCGACCGCTACAAATAAAATTTCGTAACATCGCGAAATATATTTTCACTGCGCGAAATATATTTTCACTGCGCGAAATATATTTCGACCGCTACAAATAAAATTTCGTAACATCGCGAAATATATTTCGACCGCTACAAATAAAATTTCGTAACATCGCGAAATATATTTCAACCGCTACAAATAAAATTTCGTAACATCGCGAAATATATTTTCACTGCGCGAAATATATTTCTTGTGACGCAAAATGTAGTGACTGGCCAGGTTCTCGTTGATTTCACTCCGTTCGTATTTTTGCACGACGGGTGACCGTCTATATCAGCTAAGTAAGCATTTACCTACTCCTGTTGTTGGCAGGGACTGTTCAACTGAATGAATTGTTTAAATTGTGATCACTATGTGGGACTTGATCATTCATTTTGTACCAATTGTGGCCATGGTAAGTGTGTTTGTATTGTGTATTTCCAGTTGGCCTACATTCATTGCAATTTTGTTATTTCGGTTTGGACAATACAATTTTTCCTTGCAGGGACCACCTTTGATGAAACACACCTCATCACCCACTACTTTCAACTAGGATATGAACACTCTGAAATTTTGCATTTGTTGCAAAATTACCACAATGTAACTTTCAGTTTGAGAACCTTGAAAAGACGCTTACAAGAAATGGGGCTGCATAGACGTGGTGCTTGGCAAAAAGATCCGAATATTATAAATGATGCTGAAAAACGAATCAAAGAAATTTTAGAAGGTCCATCTTCATGTGGGGGGTACCGTTCTGTGTGGCATGGTTTGGAGATGGAGGGTTTGAGAGTTCCAAGATCCTTTGTTGCAGAAGTTTTGAATAAAATTGATCCTGATGGCTGTGAACTCAGGAGGGGCCATCGTCTGAAGCGCAGAGAGTATAACAATCCAGGGCCCAATTATGCCTGGCATATAGATGGTTATGATAAATTAAAGCCATTAGGTTTTTCCATACATGCAGCCATTGATGGTTTTAGTCGTAAGGTCCTATGGCTTCATGTTATACGCTCCAATAAATGCCCACACACTATAGCTTCCATGTACCTTAGAACTGTTTCACATGTACAAGGTTGTCCAGTGCAAATTGTGTCTGATTTGGGCACAGAAAATGGGATATTGGCAGCAGCACAGTGCTTTTTCAGAAACAGTATCAATGCACATCGATACGTTCCTTCACCAAGGAATCGGAGAATTGAAAGTTGGTGGTCAACATTGTGCAAGTTTCTTACTTCTTGGTGGTGAAACTTTTTTGGTGATCTCGAGTTTAAAGGTGTTGTTGATTATTCACTTCCTTTAAGCAAGGAGTGTGTGTGGTATTGCTTCTCCAAAGTGACTTAAATTTTGTAATGGATCACTGGAATAGTCATCGAATACGAAAATCAAGACACAATGTTATAGCTGGTCGCCCAAATTTACTTTACTTAATGCCAGAAAGGTATGGTGGAAGAGCAGACATGATAAATGCAGTCTCACAAGAGAAATTTCAAGTGGTGTGCAATGATATTTCCCCACCCGAAGAAGTGAACGAATATGAGGAATATTTTGACTATGTTCGAACTGAACTTGGATTTGTCATGCCAACTTCCTGTGCAGAAGCACTGGCAATGTACAAAGGGATAATGGAGGTTGCAAAAGAATAAAAAGTCAAAGTACACAGCCATTTATGCATGTTTGTACTTCAGTATATTGAACTTTGTTGTTAGTGCAAGTATGCTAATTGTCAAATTACATCAACAAACACAGGCAACTTTGTGAAAAATTGTTTTTTTACTCACTGATTAACCATCAGCGTACTGCACTACTAGAATCTAAAAGAGGTGGTTTGTAAATGCTAGGATACAAATCGAATTTTTTTCCCATTGTATTGCGAACAGATGATGGAATAGAAAAGTGTGAAAGACAGCATGCAGTGTAAATGAAGAAAAGTGAGTGCATAAATATACAGTGGCAAGTAGCAGTGGCACAAAAATCTCACAATTATGCAGCAGTACCTCAAAAATGCAATAGTAAGTGTCAGGTAAAAACAATTTTGGTATAAAAGGATGAAATAAGTTTCACCAAAACAAACAGGAGGCAGTTGAATAAAAAAATAAAACACTAATTTTGCTTCGACAATGCTGACAGTCACGAACACAATAGTGAGTACGTAAAAAATATAAATTGCTGTTTTGCCATATAACACTTGAAACATGCAATAAAGTGACAACTACTTATGAATACAAACAATGAAATAGAATAATTTTTTCAATGTAAACCAAATGCCTGGCCATTGGACATTGCTGTAATAAAGATTGATTTGAAATCTTGAAGTTCTTCCATATGTTTTGTAGGGAGCGTAATTGTTTTCGCACATGCGCCAACAACAGGAAAACAGATTGTGTGGTTTGGGTTGTTGCTCATGCAGTCATGATTAAATTCCACAGATATGGACAAACTGTCACCAAATATTGGCCTATGTTTTTGGCCTGTTAGCCAACCTAGCACACCAGCTGGAGTACAATCAGCTGCTGCAGTCATTGTCTCTCCAATATTTTCTACATTGACTTCATTTTCACTGTTAGTACAGCAGTAAGCCAAAACCTCTTCTGTGGGGGCACGAATACAGTTATCCTCAATATAGTTCAAGAAATCTTGAAAGTTATCCATTATCTTCTCCTCTACGCACCGCTTTGTGGAATTTTTTGAGGAATATTGCGGTTGCAGTAAACTTGACACATAATTGGCATCAACAGTCAATTTGCCTGGAATGAATAATGGTGCAAAAAGTAAGGCATTATTTTTGACAACATTGAACAAACCAAACAGACTCAGCCCTGAAGCAAACTCTTTGAGGTAGCAAAGCCGCTTATTAGTGATGCTTACCATGATTGTGCGACTAATTTCACTAGCGCTATCAATATTGATTTTGCCTGTGTATCCATTTTCTGTAATTATGTCAGTATGAACAAGTGGGTCAGCACAAACTCTCTGTATCAGTTGAACTTCATTCTCAGTAAAGTGTTGGTCAAGATTTAGTTTGGTTATATCAACTGAATCCATGTTAGCAAGAATTGTGAACACATTTGGGTGTAAGCAATGTGGAGCTGGCCCACCTTGCACCAAACTTGCAGCTATTATTTCACCACATGCTTTGAAATGTCCATTTTGGACATGAAGCATGGAGTCAACTGAAATACTCACATGGAAACCATCCACAAGATGCCATGTCGATTCTATCAATTGATTCCCAAACATTTAAAACTGTACACAATAATTAAAGCAGATAATTTAATTCCTTTTTCTCTGCTTTCGAGTGTTTTTTCAACGTTGAATTTAAATTCATCCAAACTTTTTTTCGGGTAAGGTATGTAAACATACGTTGCCCAATTCCCGCGCTCATGGGGAAACGACCGGATTCGACCTCGGTGTTCCTGGGGTTTCAACGACTTGGTGTCTCCAAACAATGAAGAAATAGCATGCGGTAAAGGCAAATTCACTTTGGTGCCAGCTTGATCTACTTGCGTAAATTGCTCGTCGTTATCGCTAAAATCAGAATCACTACCGTAAGCGTCACAAAGCGAAGCCAAGGCCGACATTTTTTGACCAGAAATCAGTTTTCAAACTGGCACTTTTTAATCAAATATAAGGGAAAGCACCCGAAAAACCATTGAAGCGTGCAAAAGTCGTAATGAAACATCATAAACTTTCGATGTTACGGTTCAGAAACTGTCTGGCTTTACAGCCCAAGCGGTCAATTATATAGACTCAATTTCAAGCGTGTTGACCGGGTAAAAATGTCATAAAACAAACGTAGATAACAAAGAATCGTAAGGCTTTCGTCAGCGGAAAGTTCCGGTGTTGCAAAACTGACCAAGATTAATTTCTCTCACGTGCGAGAGCGGGCTTATCAGATTAATAACGCACGAGTATCGTGACCAGGCGAATTAAAGAGTGACGTGCGTTAATGAATGAATGTCGGTAAAACAATTAAAAGCGATAAAATACAATTTTAACTACATTATCTCCCCCCGTTTACAAGAGCTTTCTTGCAATAAAGTTCGTGGCCGTTAGGAATCCGTGTAGTTCTTCAGCACTTATCTTCATGAAGTCTTCGATGATGAGGAAAACATTGTCTATTGGTTCAAACTCATTCGAATGTAAACAAACAATAGGTTGTGTGCGTCGTGCATTTGTGTATAGCGTCGCGCGTATCAATTTTCATTTCTTCGTTGATTCGTTGGTCTCCTTTGACGATGAGAGGTGGTCAACGGGCGTTGGTATGGAGTTGATTGATTGAAGGTCTGTCTTTAGATGCCGCCTCCAACGAATAGCAACGTATGATGAGTGGATAGTGTTGTGTTCAGTGCAGCCTGGATGACGTAATAGCTTACGTTGGTGTCTTGAGATCAGCGTTTCAGCATAAGCGCACGGATGGATGGATTGATTAGTCAATGTTCCTGTTCCGGTTCACAGACACGGGGTTTCTACACAACTTCCTTCTATGTTGCGGAAGCTTGAAAACAAGGACGCTGTAAACTAAGCAAGCTACTGTGCAAGTACCAGGAACTTTTGTTTTACGTCAGATCATTCCGCAAAACCAGTTTAGAAAGTGTGTCATTATTTGGTGTTTCGTGCTTTGTGATTCTGGTTTCATTAGAAATATCTCCAGTTCTGGTGTCTTGCTGTAATGGTTGTGCACACATCGCCTGTCACAAATTGGTGATAATCATTAACAATTTCAGCCGGAGTTCATTAAGTTAAAATCATAATGTCATCTTAAATAAACTGCATTATATTCATAAGACCGATAAGCAGAAACGTTGAGAGCCAATAACACCAACAAGTTTCGTGTCTTCCCGCGTTGAAAACGAACCATTGTGTTCGATCAAAATTACTTTTCATATGAGAAATGATCTAGGGACTGTGAGTGACCTCGTTTGAACACAGTTGCTCCCTGCGCCGATATCGCCAGAGTGAGAAGGGTTTGACCGAACTGCGCGTCGTGATTTTCAACTTTAAACAAGTAGGATCCGTATCCGGGCCACCGACGTGCAAGGTTAACATATTCAGCCTGAAACAAATTGTTGAGATAAAATGAATTAGACGGAATGAAGAGAACGCGAAATATGCTGAACATAAAATTATGCGAATAATATTTAAACATCAAGCACCCAAATACAATGCCAATAAATATCAACCACGGGCAGAGATGTCCCGACATCCAATGACACAAAACTCCAGTCTTATTGTTTAGTGAGATTATTGTGATACTGACCACGGCGTCTTCTTGCGGCATTCCTCTCAATCTCCTCCATCTATCCAGGCCGTTTGATTTGACATCCTGCAGTTCCTCCAGGAAGAGAGTCCTCTTCATCTCACCGCTCTCACCTTCCTCCTTCACCTTCTTCATCCCTCTCTTCTGGAACGTGTTGAAAAGACTCGACCCCTGAAAGAATTAAAATCTGACGAAACTCTTCGTTGACAAAAACGATTTGTTAAATTTTAACGTTTCGGCCTCAATTAGCTTCGTCCACAAATTAAAATTATTTGTTATTTTACTAACTATCAATATACGAGCTGATTTAAAGAATGACGATTAGTTGTGGAATACGATTCATGCGCGGTTGGTGCCAACGTCCAAATATAACTTAATTTTGTTTTGAACAAAAACGACTTGAACGCGTGTGAACAATAAATATGCGGAATAAAATGGCATGGGCACCGATAAAACCACAAGTCTATCGAGTCAGGCCCCCATGGGATCGGATAACTAGCATGGGATGAAAGGATGTGTTCGAAGTGGGGCAGATCTACGTGGCGAGTTTGGAATTTTACGTAATTTATGAGAACGTCTTAATTACCGAAAAAATCAAATTGAGACCGAATAAAAACCTTTACTCACAGAACGTTTCTTGGCTGGCATTGAGTTTGCATTTAATTCATTCGAGAAAGAATCGGTTCGTTTGAAGTAGAAGTCTTCGTTTTCGTTTGTGATCTCGTAAGCGGCCATCAACTTGTTGATTGGATAATATTTGCCAATGTCAGCACTGGAAAAAAATCCATGTTTTATATTCGCAAAAGAAGTCTTGAAAATCCATTGGCAGTTTTTTTTTATGCTTTCTGTTGGTTAAACGGAACGAAGCAATGAAGATAAAGTTTCGGCTCCACTTAAATAAACTTACTCAGTAGAGCATTTCAGCAGTGGTGAAAGAGTTAATGTAGATTTCGCATGTTGCGCCACCATAGCAGTTAATCACAGTGACCAGGTCCCTCATCTCCAGCACAGCACAAATCTCAGCAATGGAAGGAACCATCTCACGTCGACGTGACGTCTGCTGACTGAGCGCATTTTCACCGAACTCAGCATAAGCTCCACCAAGAGTACCAGGAAATCGCTCTTGTACCCTGATAACGGATGTTAATAAACAAACGGTGAAAAGGGATCCCTGAATAATCATTACTGTACAGATTCCCAGGCATCTTATGGCACATTTGTGTGCAGTCAACAGCGCGAGGTAAGATAACCCGACCCGCTGTAATGCAAAACTACTGCTTAGTAGCAAGTGCTTCTCAGTGGCGCACGCCCCACCAGTTTGGCCGGGCAAAATCGTCGGTGGACGTTAAGGTTTAAGACATTTCTTGGCTTATCTCTCATTAAACGAGCATTTTGTTTCAAATTTACTGGGAATACAAAGCATTGAGGCAAGCAATAAATTCTGGTTTACCAACAAAAGTGGGGTTAGAGATGTTTCAGAATTAGCGCTCAGACCAGATATTCACAAACTTTTCGTCTGCGAAACCTAAAACGATTGTTTAACTTAACCAAGAACCCCAAATTTAGTAAACCTTTTGTGTTAAAGGTTCCGCGAACTCTACATTGGATAACGAAGTTATTTACACACTTTGGTGACGTCATACCTCTTTAGATGCAGCTTCAGGTAAGACAGCACGGGACGTGATGGGTGGTACGCGCAACACATACAAGCTATGAGATGCCAGTAATGCGGACATGACGTCACATGAAGCTGGTCACACATTTGCTCGTCTGTGGTGAGTTGGAGGGTGTAGATGGCGGTTTGTTTGATTAATTGGAGGTAAAGCTCGTCCTGGAATAGCTTGGAGCCGTGGCACACTCGCATGATCGCCTAGAACGAACAGATAGATAGTTTGTTGGCTGGACGGTGTCGCAATGCTTTTTGATTGTCTGTTTTGAATGCTGATTGACGTCAAGTAAAACGTTGACATAAATTGTGATCTGTGAACATTATTCCTCACTCATTGCAAAGGAAGATCCACAATTACCTGACAAACGTCATTGTCATAACATGTGCAAATATATAGGGGAAGAAACTCAATTACAGGCGGGAATTCGAGAAATATCAAAAAGCAAAATTTAAAAACGATTTTTTCATTTTTTTTACCTGGAGTGATTTCGCTTCCTCCTCAATGTTCTGAAAAGTCCGTTCTTCCATTTGAAGGAGGACGTCAAAAATCCTCACAGCCTCTTCCCTCGACGTGTAGTGGTCGTCACGAGAGGGCACCTGTGAGCAAACAACGGTTGATTATGATTTCTATGCCTTTTTTTCTAAGTAGCGAAACTATTAATTTTTTAATTTTTTTGGAATAATCAACTTGGTTCGTTAGCAACACAACAATATGAGCAATGTTACGTCACAGATAGTTCGGGTAAGATGATATTGACGTCATCGTGGTTTTATGACAACCACGTGGATACTTGCAGCACTATTAAGTTTGCGTTAGTATTGGATTCTGGGACGGATAGTTGTAATAATTGCAGGGTCACCTGTTCGTATGGAAGGGATAGCAAAGGGGATCTTAAAGGTTCGCTTGATTGCCTGAAGATTGGGTTCCTCTTGTAGATTAAGTCGATCTCCTTTTCATTGTCATCTGAACGCTGTTGCAACATACACAAATTTTTAGCCATAGTTTCATACACTATGGTCAACATGCTAAATATAAGTGAAAGAATGAAAGCTTTGGGCAGAGTCGTTTTGTCAACATCATTGCAATAATATTTCCTGATGTGTTTTTTAAGCAGGTAATTTCAAAGCAATACGCTTTTCGCCTGGCTACCTAAGTGGCAGTTGCCCTGAAAGCAGATTACTCCAAGCAATAAGTTCAGTTTCAATTCTACACTTCTGTACCTTGATCTTGTCCATTAGGATCTTTGTTTTGGTGATAATCAGAGGTTGTCCATCTATCATAGCCTGGATCTCACTGCTCCAGATGTTCGCGTCTTCCTCTACCTCCGTGCTGAGTCGGAGGGTGTGCTTCCTCCCGTACACCACAATCTCCCACAAACCTGTCTGCGTCTGTAGTGAAATAGAGGTGGCGTAACTTCCAGTATAGAAAGTGTGGATCGAAACTACAGCTGCCGGTCAATGTTCAGTAATATTACACAAAAAATCACAAAGGGGATCAACGTATATATCCCTTGTGTTATACCAGACTGATCCTGTTTAAACAAGTGCTTTTTGTGTAGGCAACATACATATTATTAAACTTGATTACATTCCTTTATGATTTTAAGTGTTACGTGTTTTTCATGGTAAGACGGAATCGTCCAACTATACAGGATCTCACAGCGAGGTTTATTAAATCCCTCAAGCTGGACACTGCCTTGCCACGTGACGTAGAGCACAGTATGAACACGAGGCTCTGGAACTTGCCTCTCGACTTGATTGAGGTAACGCCGCTCCAATTGACGGGCATTCCGGCGCACAACAACATGCCCAGCCTCGACACGTGGTTGCAAGTGCAAACTTTGCGTTGCCACCGTTTGATTTGTGACACAAATTTGTACAGCTTTAGTCAAAGTGAGATTTTCTTTTTTATGGAATATCACAAAGTCCACACACAATTTGATCTCTTATCAACGAATCTTGCAACTTGCAGAAAGGTTATTTAATTCCATTATATATTGGTCGATGGGCTCACCTTGATGCTGATGTCGAGAAAAAAACTTGTACCTCTCAAAAGTGACATTGCGTTTTGGACAGCAATATTGTCCAAACTGATGTATTACGGCTTCATACCCTGCTTCGTCAAAAGATTCTTTTCGAAGTGCTGAGGTGTCCATTTGCACTTGCATTCCTACTGTTTCGATTGCACAAACGATGTCTACGTCATCGGCACTTTCCTCTCCGTCGAAAGTGACATCATCGCCTTGTGGAAGTCGGCTTAAAACATCAGCATTATTATGTTCGCTGGTTTTTCTGTACTCGATGGTGTATTGAAATTGGTTCAAGAAAAGTGCCCATCGAGCCAACCTGTTGGCTGCCAAAGCTGGTGTAGGCTTTTGTTGACCAAATAAAGACATCAGTGGTTTATGAATCGTTATCAGGATGAATCTTCTTCCAAACAAATATTGAAAGAACTTCTTTAGAGCGTAAACGATTGACAAAGCCTCTTTTTGAATTTGACTGCAATTCCTCTGGCTTTGTGTCAAAGTTTTCGATACATTGGCAATTGGCCGCTCACTGCCGTCGGGAAAACGGTGAAACTACGTAGCACCAATTCCAACGCTTGATGCGTCACAAGCAATATCAACAGGAATGAATGGATTGAAATGAACCAACACTTGGTCTCTGGATAGCAATTCCTCCAGCTGATTGAAAGAACGTTCTTCTTTTTGACTCCATTTCCAAGGAATGCCTTTCTTTGTGAGACGATAGAGTGGTTCTGCTACAGTTGAAAATTCTGCAGGCAAAAATTTTGCATAAAATTGTACAGATCCAAGGAAAGACCGCAGCGTTGGTAGATCGTGCGGAGCAGGCATCCTTTGTACAGCGTCGACTTTGGAACCCTTCGTGATGCCCTTGTTGGAGAGAACATGGCCAAGGTACTCAACCTGCTGTTGAGCAAATTTGCATTTTTCCTTCCTGCAACGTAAGCCTTTATCTTGGAGCCGTTACAATAAACGTTTGAGATTATGAAGGTGGTCCTTGGCAGACCAACCACTGACCAATATATCATCTAGATATACTGCAACACCCGGTAGGTCTTTTGTGATATCATCCATAATTTCTTGAAAATAAGCTGGCGCAGAACTGATACCAAAAGGCAATACGTCCTGCAATAAAACTCCGCGATGTGTGCTCAGAGCAAGCTTCTTCCGACTTTTTGGTCCCAACTTGATTTGATTGTACGCATCCGCCTAATCGATCTTCGTGAAGCCATAACCACCACCTAACTTTCGCATTAAATCTTCTGGTAATGGCAATGGGTGACGATGAACTTCCAATTGTGAATTGACAGTCACGGAATAATCACCACAAATTCTTAAAGCAGGCTTTTGCGAAGAATGATTGATTTGCGGACCGGAACTATTGGCGTACCCCAGTCGTTGAACTTCACTGGAGTCCAAATTCCTTTGCTTGTCCCGGAATCCAAAACCTGGGACAAATCACTCTGCATAGCGAACGGAACTGAACGCGGTTTGCAGAAAACTGGTTTTGCGTCGTCCTTGAGTTGTACCTCCAGTTCATAATCTTGAAGACAGCCTAGATTGGGCTTAAACAGTTCTGCAAATTCACAGCACAACTTGACACACTCTTCATATAGTGATATATCTTGCGGTTCTTGGGCGGTTACGGCTTGTAGTACCTCTCCAGCTTGTAAGCTTGACTTGCCGTACAGAACTTTGTCTAACGAAATACCATTTTCTGTAGTTCGTTCCGCCCCACCAAATTCAAACGTGGAATGTCGCAGACGTTGAAATGAAGGTAAGCTACCTTTCCGGAATCTGCACAACTGGTAGCAGACGTAAATGTGCCCATCACCGGCAAGTTGTGCCTGCTTGCAGACTGATACTGGGACGTTGCTTTGAGCAGCTTTGGAGAACCAATCTTCTTCCATGTTTCTTTTGACAGAAAATTTCCGCCTGTAGCAGTATCAAGTTCCATGATCAGCGAACGATCGTTCATAGAAATTGGAACTTCCAACTTCAACGTGGCTGCTGTAATATTGGAAACACAAGTCAGTTTCTCAATTCTTTTAATGCCATGGGACGTGCGCTGTCGAATCTTTTTGCGGCAAACGGATTCCAAGTGTCTTGTTAGTTGACAAAAATGACAGGTTGCATTCTTGAAACGACATTCGGAAGCCTGATGCGAAGTCTTGCCACATCGATAACATTTCCTCCCTTCAGGTAATTGCACCGACCTCGAATCCACTTTACGTTTCTCCCACGGTTTAGCTGTAGCACGTACCTTGAACAACGAAGTTGATGGCTGCATCCCGTTAACAGTTTCTTTAGCCATTTTGGCAGCATCTTCGGTTTCGACCGCAATGTCAATTGCACGAGCAAAACTCAATTCGTCAACCTTTGTCCTGAACAGAGCTTTCAAAACCGCTTCGTTTTCAATTGAACAGATGAAACGAGTGCGCAAAGCTTCATCCAATCGATCTGTGATGGATGCAAAGTCGCAAGTTGCTGCGCTTTGTCGAATGCGAACAGCGAGCTCTTGAATGGTTTCACCCGGCTTGCGCTTCATGTCGGTCCAAAACTTGTTTCACGGACTATGAAACGTTTGGGGTCGAACTGAATCTTCATATGTTGGACGATTTCTTCTAACGTGAGCTCGTTGATATCTCTTGGTGGCGATTCCTGTGCAGCCAAATTGAAAAGCATCTCGTACACAGCTGAAGATTGATTCGTCAAAAATACTTTTGCCAGTCGATCGTCGGGTACCACGTGAGACCAGTAGTCAACCCACAGCTCTGATGTCGAATCAAAAGGCGAAAAATTAGGCGTATTTAAATGAGTTACCGTTGATGCCATTCCTTCCCTCGATCCTTCACTCGAGCGAGGCTTCCCCAGAATTGCTATCATTTGTTCTTGGTGTCGACGTTCTTGAATTTCGCATTGACGTTCTCGGTTCGTTTGAAGTAGAAGTCTTCGTTTTCGTTTGTGATCTCGTAAGCGGCCATCAACTTGTTGATTGGATAATATTTGCCAATGTCAGCACTGGAAAAAGAATCCATGTTTTATATTCGCAAGATATTTATACAGGCTGCAAATGCTGAGTGGTTCATTGCTTGCACTCATTTATACGAGATTTAAAGATTTTGTTTTTGATCCATTAGCATTTTTATATTTTTATTTTTGGGTTTTTTTGGGGGGGTTAAACGGAACGAAGCAATGAAAATCAGCTAATTTAAATATTCATTAAATTGAATTAAGATCAACTACGTCTTGTTCCCGAACAAACCAATTAAATGTAGCCATAACTCGAAGCCAGAATCAATGTAGAAGTTTACAAACTCTTGCAGTCGAGCGCACGCACTTTAAGTTATTTAAAACCGACTTCCATTGCCTAGATGTATTTTGATACGCAGTGACGTCATTCGTTACGCCAGGTCTGATTGGGTCCTCGGAAATTCAAAGGTTTCCGGCACATTGAAGGAGGTTTTAAGCAAGTTACCGTTGCGTCGTGATTACTGCTTGGAGTTTGCTCGGGTCTGTGTAGTTGGAAACGCAACGTTATCCAGTTCAGATCAAGCTTGTATTGCAGCTGACCGTCTATCATAGCCTGGATCTCACTGCTCCAGATGTTCGCGTCTTCCTTTACCTCCGTGCTGAGTCGGAGGGTGTGTTTCCTCCCGTACACCACAATCTCCCTGAAACCTGTCTGCGTCTGTAGTGAAATAGAGGTGGCGTAACTTCTAGTATAAAAAGTGTGGATCAAAACTACAGCTGCCGGTCAATGTTCAGTAATATTACGCAAAAAATCACATGCTTAAAGGAATCAACGTATATTTCCCTTGTATTATACCAGACTGATCCTGTTTAAACAAGTGCTTTTTGTGTAGGCAACATACATATTATTAAACTTTATTACATTCGTTTTATGATTTTAAGTGTTACGTGTTTTACATGGTAAGACGGAATCGTCCAACTATACAGGCTCTCACAGCGAGGGTTATTAAATCCCTCAAGCTGGACACTGCCTTGCCACGTGACGTAGAGCACAGTATGAACACGAGGCTCTGGAACTTGCCTCTCGACTTGATTGAGGTAACGCCGCTCCAATTGACGGGCATTCCGGCGCACAACAACATGCCCAGCCTCGACACGTGGTTGCAAGTGCAAACTTTTCGTTGCCACCGTTTGATTTGTGACACAAATTTGTACAGCTTTAGTCAAAGTGAGATTTTCTTTTTTATGGAATATCACAAAGTCCACACACAATTCGATCTCTTATCAACGAATCTTGCAACTTGCAGAAAGGTTATTTAATTCCATTATATATTGGTCGATGGGCTCACCTTGATGCTGATGTCGAGAAAAAAACTTGTTCCTCTCAAAAGTGACATTGCGTTTTGGACAGCAATATTGTCCAAACTGATGTATTACGGCTTTATACCCTGCTTCGTCAAAAGATTCTTTTCGAAGTGCTGAGGTGTCCATTTGCACTTGCATTCCTACTGTTTCGATTGCACAAACGATGTCTACGTCATCGGTACTTTCCTCTCCGTCGAAAGTGACATCATCGCCTTGTGGAAGTCGGCTTAAAACATCAGCATTATTATGTTCGCTGGTTTTTCTGTACTCGATGGTGTATTGAAATTGGTTCAAGAAAAGTGCCCATCGAGCCAACCTGTTGGCTGCCAAAGCTGGTGTAGGCTTTTGTTGACCAAATAGAGACATCAGTGGTTTATGATTCGTTATCAGGATGAATCTTCTTCCAAACAAATATTGAAAGAACTTCTTTAGAGCGTAAACGATTGACAAAGCCTCCTTTTGAATTTGACTGCAATTCCTCTGGCTTTGTGTCAAAGTTTTCGATACATTGGCAATTGGCCGCTCACTGCCGTCGGGAAAACGGTGAAACTACGTAGCACCAATTCCAACGCTTGATGCGTCACAAGCAATATCAACAGGAATGAATGGATTGAAATGAACCAACACTTGGTCTCTGGATAGCAATTCCTCCAGCTGATTGAAAGAACGTTCTTCTTTTTGACACCATTTCCAAGGAATGCCTTTCTTTGTGAGACGATAGAGTGGTTCTGCTACAGTTGAAAATTCTGCGGGCAAAAATTTTGCATAAAATTGTACAGATCCAAGGAAACGCCGCAGCGTTGGTAGATCGTGCGGAGCAGGCATCCTTTGTACAGCGTCGACTTTGGAACCCTTCGTGATGCCCTTGTTGGAGAGAACATGGCCAAGGTACTCAACCTGCTGTTGAGCCAATTTGCATTTTTCCTTCCTGCAACGTAAGCCTTTATGTTGGAGCCGTTACAATAAATGTTTGAGATTGTGAAGGTGGTCCTTGGCAGACGAACCACTGACCAATATATCATCTAGATATACTGCAACACCGTTAGGTCTTTAGTGATATCATCCATAATTTCTTGAAAATAAGCTGGCGCAGAACTGATACCAAAAGGCAATACGTTCTGTAATAAAACTCCGCGATGTGTGCACAGAGCAAGCTTCTTCCGACTTTTTGGTCCCAACTTGATTTGATTGTACGCATCCGCCTAATCGATCTTCGTGAAGCCATAACCACCACCTAACTTTCGCATTAAATCTTCTGGTAATGGCAATGGGTGACGATGAACTTCCAATTGTGAATTGCCAGTCACTGAATAATCACCACAAATTCTTAAAGCAGGCTTTTGCGAAGAATGATTGATTTGCGGACCGGAACTTTTGGCGTACCCCAGTCGTTGAACTTCACTGGAGTCCAAATTCCTTTGCTTGTCCCGGAATCCAAAACCTGGGACAAATCACTCTGCATAGCGAACGGAACTGAACGCGGTTTGCAGAAAACTGGTTTTGCGTCGTCCTTGAGTTGTACCTCCAGTTCATAATCTTGAAGACAGCCTAGATTGGGCTTAAACAGTTCTGCAAATTCACAGCACAACTTGACACACTCTTCATATAGTGATATATCTTGCGGTTCTTGGGCGGTTACGGCTTGTAGTACCTCTCGAGCTTGTAAGCTTGACTTGCCGTACAGAACTTTGTCTAACGAAATACTATTTTCTGTATTCCGTTCCGCCCCACCAAATTCAGACGTTGAATGTCGCAGACGTTGAAATGAAGGTAAGCTACCTTTCCGGAATCTGCACAACTGGTAGCAGACGTAAATGTGCCCATCACCGGCAAGTTGTGCCTGCTTGCAGACTGATACTGGGACGTTGCTTTGAGCAGCTTTGGAGAACCAATCTTCTTCCATGTTTCTTTTGACAGAAAATTTCCGCCTGTAGCATTATCAAGTTCTATGATCAGCGAACGATCGTTTATGGAAATTGGAACTTCCAACTTGAGCGTGGCTGCTGCAATATTGGAAACACAAGTCAGTTTCTCAATTCTTTTAATGCCATGGGACGTGCGCTGTCGAATCTTTTTGCGGCAATCGGATTCCAAGTGTCTTGTTAGGTGACAAAAATGACAGGTTGCATTCTTGAAACGACATTCGGAAGCCTGACGCGAAATTCTTGCAACATCGATAACATTTCCTCCCTTCAGGTGATTGCACCGACCTCGAATCCACTTTACGTTTCTCCCACGGTTTAGCTGTAGCACGTACCTTGAACAACGAAGTTGATGGCTGCATCCCGTTAACAGTTTCTTTAGCCATTTTGGCAGCATCTTCGGTTTCGACCGCAATGTCAATTGCACGAGCAAAACTCAATTCGTCATCCTTTGTCCTGAACAGAGCTTTCAAAACCGCTTCGTTTTCAATTGAACAGATGAAACGAGTGCGCAAAGCTTCATCCAATCAATCTGTGATGGATGCAAAGTCGCAAGTTGCTGCGCTTTGTCGAATGCGAACAGCGAGCTCTTGAATGGTTTCACCCGGCTTGCGCTTCATGTCGGTCCAAAACTTGTTTCACGGACTATGAAACGTTTGGGGTCGAACTGAAACTTCATATGTTGGACGATTTCTTCTAACGTGAGCTCGTTGATATCTCTTGGTGGCGATTCCTGTGCAGCCAAATTGAAAAGCATCTCGTACACAGCTGAAGATTGATTCGTCAAAAATACTTTTGCCAGTCGATCGTCGGGTACCACGTGAGACCAGTAGTCAACCCACAGCTCTGATGTCGAATCAAAAGGCGAAAAATTTGGCGTGAGTTACCGTTGATGCCATTCCTTCCCTCGATCCTTCACTCGAGCGAGGCTTCCCCAGAATTGCTATCATTTGTTCTTGGTGTCGACGTTCTTGAATTTCGCGTTGACGTTCTCGGTTCGTTTGAAGCAGAAATCTTCGTTTTCGTTTGTGATCTCGTAAGCGGCCATCAACTTGTTGATTGGATAATATTTGCCAATGTCAGCACTGGAAAAAGAATCCATGTTTTATATTCGCAAGATATTTATACAGGCTGCAAATGCTGTGTGGTTCATTGTTTGCACTCATCTATACAGGTTGCAAATGCTGTGTGGTCCATTGATTGCACTCATTTATACAGGCTGCAAATGCTGTGTGGTTCATTGCTTGCACTCATTTATACAGGCTGCAAATGCTGTGTGGTTCATTGCTTGCACTCATTTATACAGGCTGCAAATGCTGTGTGGTTCATTGCTTGCACTCATTTATACAGGCTGCAAATGCTGTGTGGTTCATTGCATGCACTCATTTTGGTACAGGCTGCAAATGCTGTGTGGTTCATTGCTTGCACTCATTTATACAGGCTGCAAATGCTGTGTGGTTCATTGCTTGCACTCATTTATACAGGCTGCAAATGCTGTGTGGCTTATTGCTTGCACTCATTTATACAGGCTGCAAATGCTGAGTGGTTCATTGCTTGCACTCATTTATACAGGCTGCAAATGCTGAGTGGTTCATTGCTTGCACTCATTTATACAGGCTGCAAATGCTGTGTGGTTCATTGCTTGCACTTATTTATACAGGCTGCAAATGCTGTGTGGTTCATTGCTTGCACTCATTTATACAGGCTGCAAATGCTGTGTGGTTCATTGCTTGCACTCATCTATACAGGCTGCAAATGCTGTGTGGTTCATTGCTTGCACTCATTTATACAGGCTGCAAATGCTGTGTGGTTCATTGCTTGCACTCATTTATACAGGCTGCAAATGCTGTGTGGTTCATTGCTTGCACTCATTTATACAGGCTGCAAATGCTGTGTGGCTTATTGCTTGCACTCATTTATACAGGCTGCAAATGCTGAGTGGTTCATTGCTTGCACTCATTTATACAGGCTGCAAATGCTGTGTGGTTCATTGCTTGCACTCATTTATACGAGATTTAAAGATTTTGTTTTTGATCCATTAGCATTTTTATATTTTTATTTTTGGGTTTTTTTGGGGTTGAACGGAACGAAGCAATGAAAATCAGCTAATTTAAATATTCATTAAATTGCATTAAGATCAACTACGTCTTGTTCCCGAACAAATCAATTAAAGGTAGCCATAATTCGAAGCCAGAATCAATGTAAAAGTTTACAAACTCTTGCAATCGAGCGCACGCACTTTAAGTTATTTAAAACCGACTTCCATTGCCTAGATGTATTTTGATACGCAGTGACGTCATTCGTTACGCCAGGTCTGATTGGGTCCTCGGAAATTCAAAGGTTTCCGGCACATTGAAGGAAGTTTTAAGCAAGTTACCGTTGCGTCGTGATTACTGCTTGGAGTTTGCTCGGGTCTGTGTAGTTGGAAACGCAACGTTATCCAGTTCAGATCAAGCTTGTATTGCAGCTGACCGTGGTTTAATGTCACTCGTACTTGGACAAGTTATGACTGATAGAGTTGAAGGTGAAGTTTAAACCAAGTAGAGATGCCAGATGTAATTTGCGATGGATAACTCGACTGCAAAACTCGTTTACAAGGATATGTGTTTCCTTTGTTATCAGAAAACAACTTTAATCATAAACAAATATTCTTAACACTTTCTGTGCGGCTGACGTATATCTGCATCAAAAAATCCTTAGCGCACAATGTTAATTGACGTAGAAGTACGTTTTTTAAATGCGGTTGGATATTAGTTTTCGTAGAGACCAAGCGGTCCACGTGATGAATGCGTGATCGCCGCGTGTCTAGGTCGACGCATTGCGATCACTAAGGCATTACGTGACTTGTGGCAGGTGCCTTTTTACAACGCGTGACGTAAGAAATCAAGCAAAAGTGACTTTTGTGTCCCAACAATTGACAAATCAGTTTGTCCTAACAAAGTTTTGTGGTGTATTTGGCAACGATGTACATAACAACAGCATTCTTTTCATTGCGTTCGTTTGCTGATGTTGTTGAGACCTCAGTAGACGGGATAATGCAGTTATGCGCAATTAACAATCAACAAACGCACGCACTGAGCACTTCCTTGCATAATTGCTGGCCGCACTGAAAGTTTTACATTAAGCAACGTAACATTGGCCAACAGTTTAAGCTTGGATTATGCGCAACATTTATTTAAACTCCACATTTATCATTTGCATTATTTTCATATTTGTTTCATCTACGCAGCATAAATGTGTATTGATTTTCGCCAGCAGGTCTCAGTGAATCTTCCATATTTTCAATGTAGTTGTTAATTAGGTAATTTTGGTGCAAATTTAACGTTGGCGTTTACTTTGTTAATTTCCATGTGATGACTGAGCAACTATTTACAGATTTTCAAAGTCTAGCTTGTTTAACAATGTTGAAATTGATTTTGTTTGGAGTTTTGTTGGTCGGCCGTCTTGTCATAACTCACCAACAACAACAAGTATGCAGAGTTGTTTCCATTTGTGACGGACAAGAACAAGGATCAGAGATAGAACATTCCGGCTTGAAAGGTGCCAGAGGAGAGACTGGAAGACCAGGAAAGATGGGACCACGTGGACCTCAAGGTCACCGAGGTGAAAAGGGAGACCAAGGACCTGTGGCTGGCAAAGAAGATTTGATGAGACTTGTTACAGGTATAAGATTCTTCTCTAAACACTTCTCGACAAAATTTATTATTGGATAGGAAACTTTAACAAACCAAGCAGTACAGATAGATATTTGATACAAACACAACAGTACAACAAATCCCCTACACGGTGAACTCTCATAAAATCATATTCAAGTAAATACATCGAACATTTTATTCACAGAGTTGTCGAACAGAGTGAATCAACTGCAAGGTCAACTGAGTAACACTTCCAACAGTTGAGTTTCATTTTCATATAAATTGATATCTCACAGATGTGTCAAGATAACAAATGCTAAAACCTTTGCCCGTAACACACGTCATGACTCCCTTCTGCCCCTAGTGGTGTAAATACCTGCGTACTCACCAATCACGTGACAAAACTCAAATCCCCTTCGTAACGGAACAGTCCGTCGGGGTTACTACCGCACATCTAACAGTTAAGTTCATGCAGTTAACATTCAATGTCCACTCACACATCTAACATTTTATTCACAGAGTTGTCGAACAGAGTGGATCATCTGCAGAGTGAGCAGAACCGCACATCTAACAGTTAAGTTCATGCACTTAACATTCAATGCCCACTCACACATCTAACATTTTATTCACAGAGTTATCGAACAGAGTGGATCAACTGCAGAGTGAGCAGAACCACACATCTAACAGTTAAGTTCATGCACTTAACATCCAACGCCCACTCACACATCGAACATTTTATTCACAGAGTTGTCGAACAGAGTGGATCAACTGCAGAGTGAGCAGAACCACACATCTAACAGTTAAGTTCATGCACTAGACATCCAGCGCCCACTCACACATCGAACATTTTATTCACAGAGTTGTCGAACAGAGTGGATCAACTGCAGAGTGAGCAGAACCACACATCTAACTGTTAAGTTCATGCACTAGACATCCAGCGCCCACTCACACATCGAACATTTTATTCACAGAGTTGTCGAACAGAGTGGATCAACTGCAGAGTGAGCAGAACCACACATCTAACAGTTAAGTTCATGCACTAGACATCCAGCGCCCACTCACACATCGAACATTTTATTCACAGAGTTGTCGAACAGAGTGGATCAAATGCAGAGTGAGCAGAACCACACATCTAACAGTTAAGTTCATGCACTAGACATCCAGCGCCCATTCACACATCGAACATTTTATTCACAGAGTTGTCGAACAGAGTGGATCAACTGCAGAGTGAGCAGAACCACACATCTAACAATTAAGTTCATGCAGTTAACATTCAATGTCCACTCACACATCGAACATTTTATTCACAGAGTTGTCGAACAGAGTGGATCAACTGCAGAGTGAGCAGAACCACACATCTAACAGTTAAGTTCATGCAGTTAACATTCAATGTCCACTCACACATCTAACATTTTATTCACAGAGTTGTCGAACAGAGTGGATCAACTGCAGAGTGAGCAGAACCACACATCTAACAGTTAAGTTCATGCACTAGACATCCAGCGCCCACTCACACATCGAACATTTTATTCACAGAGTTGTCGAACAGAGTGGATCAACTGCAGAGTGAGCAGAACCACACATCTAACAGTTAAGTTCATGCAGTTAACATTCAATGTCCACTCACACATCTAACATTTTATTCACAGAGTTGTCGAACAGAGTGGATCAACTGCAGAGTGAGCAGAACCGCACATCTAACAGTTAAGTTCATGCAGTTAACATTCAATGTCCACTCACACATCTAACATTTTATTCACAGAGTTGTCGAACAGAGTGGATCAAATGCAGAGTGAGCAGAACCGCACATCTAACAGTTAAGTTCATGCAGTTAACATTCAATGTCCACTCACACATCTAACATTTTATTCACAGAGTTGTCGAACAGAGTGGATCAACTGCAGAGTGAGCAGAACCACACATCTAACAGTTAAGTTCATGCAGTTAACATTCAATGTCCACTCACACATCTAACATTTTATTCACAGAGTTGTCGAACAGAGTGGATCAACTGCAGAGTGAGCAGAACCGCACATCTAACAGTTAAGTTCATGCAGTTAACATTCAATGTCCACTCACACATCTAACATTTTATTCACAGAGTTGTCGAACAGAGTGGATCAACTGCAGAGTGAGCAGAACCACACATCTAACAGTTAAGTTCATGCAGTTAACATTCAATGTCCACTCACACATCTAACATTTTATTCACAGAGTTGTCGAACAGAGTGGATCAACTGCAGAGTGAGCAGAACCACACATCTAACAGTTAAGTTCATGCACTAGACATCCAGCGCCCACTCACACATCGAACATTTTATTCACAGAGTTGTCGAACAGAGTGGATCAACTGCAGAGTGAGCAGAACCACACATCTAACAGTTAAGTTCATGCAGTTAACATTCAATGTCCACTCACACATCTAACATTTTATTCACAGAGTTGTCGAACAGAGTGGATCAAATGCAGAGTGAGCAGAACCGCACATCTAACAGTTAAGTTCATGCAGTTAACATTCAATGTCCACTCACACATCTAACATTTTATTCACAGAGTTGTCGAACAGAGTGGATCAACTGCAGAGTGAGCAGAACCACACATCTAACAGTTAAGTTCATGCAGTTAACATTCAATGTCCACTCACACATCTAACATTTTATTCACAGAGTTGTCGAACAGAGTGGATCAACTGCAGAGTGAGCAGAACCGCACATCTAACAGTTAAGTTCATGCAGTTAACATTCAATGTCCACTCACACATCTAACATTTTATTCACAGAGTTGTCGAACAGAGTGGATCAAATGCAGAGTGAGCAGAACCGCACATCTAACAGTTAAGTTCATGCACTTAACATTCAATGCCCACTCACACATGGAACATTTTATTCACAGAGTTGTCGAACAGAGTGGATCAACTGCAGAGTGAGCAGAACCGCACATCTAACAGTTAAGTTCATGCAGTTAACATTCAATGTCCACTCACACATCTAACATTTTATTCACAGAGTTGTCGAACAGAGTGGATCAACTGCAGAGTGAGCAGAACCACACATCTAACAATTAAGTTCATGCAGTTAACATTCAATGTCCACTCACACATCTAACATTTTATTCACAGAGTTGTCGAACAGAGTGGATCAAATGCAGAGTGAGCAGAACCGCACATCTAACAGTTAAGTTCATGCAGTTAACATTCAATGTCCACTCACACATCTAACATTTTATTCACAGAGTTGTCGAACAGAGTGGATCAACTGCAGAGTGAGCAGAACCACACATCTAACAGTTAAGTTCATGCAGTTAACATTCAATGTCCACTCACACATCTAACATTTTATTCACAGAGTTGTCGAACAGAGTGGATCAACTGCAGAGTGAGCAGAACCGCACATCTAACAGTTAAGTTCATGCAGTTAACATTCAATGTCCACTCACACATCTAACATTTTATTCACAGAATTGTCGAACAGAGTGGATCAAATGCAGAGTGAGCAGAACCGCACATCTAACAGTTAAGTTCATGCACTTAACATTCAATGCCCACTCACACATGGAACATTTTATTCACAGAGTTGTCGAACAGAGTGGATCAACTGCAGAGTGAGCAGAACCGCACATCTAACAGTTAAGTTCATGCACTTAACATCCAACGCCCACTCACACATCTAACATTATATTCACAGAGTTGTCGAACAGAGTGGATCAAATGCGGAGTAAGCAGAAACGCACATCTAACAGTTAAGTTCATGCACTTAACATCCAACGCCCACACACACATCTAACATTTTATTCACAGAGTTGTCGAACAGAGTGAATCAAATGCAGAGTGAGCAGAAACGCACATCTAACAGTTAAGTTCATGCACTTAACATCCAACGCCCACACACACATCGAACATTTTATTCACAGAGTTGTCGAACAGAGTGGATCAACTGCAAGGTCAACTGAGTAACACTTCCAACAGTTGAGTTTTACTTTATTTAAATATAAATCTTACATATGTGTCAAATTCTGAAAACCTTTGCCCGTAAGTCACGTCATGACTCGCTTCTGCCCCTAGTGGTGTAGATACTTGCGTGCTCACCAATCTACACCACTAGGGGCAGAAGCGAGTCATGACGTGAGTTACGGGCAAAGGTATTGGCAAACCCAACATATACGTCATCACGTGCGAATCAGGGAGGGTTCCATCTGGCACCGGTATATTCTGGTCATAATGCAGGTCGTGCAAATATTGTGGGGTTTTCACCGCCTACTTGCGTGTGAATGAGTTTAACTCAATACTTCTGCCAATCTGATGAGTTTTAACCGTCTGCAGGTCTCTGGAATCTCATAGATTCTCTTCCACCGGGTTCCTGTAAAACTTCAGATATTAAAGGTCGCCAACATCTCAGATCGGGAGATGAAGTTTACTGTGAAGATGGGTGGCAGGTATTCATACTTTGATAAATATCACTAACACAGGGGTGGGCAATCCCTGGCACCAGCGCTATGTTGGGTAAGCGAGGTTATTATGCACGCCATGTAATTTCCGATTTCACACTACAATACTTAACCATACGCCCGGGATTGTGTTGTTTGTAAAGGTCAGGAAATTACACATGATAGTGAAAAGTCATATCTTGACATGGAGGTCATCTAACTTTTTTAGACCAATTGTTTTACTTGATAATTACCAGGTGTTCCAGCGTCGTTATGATGGATCTGTGAGTTTCGATAGAGATTGGGTGGATTACAAGAACGGGTTTGGGAATCTATCAACAGAATTTTGGATTGGTTTGTATTCCAATAAAGCAATCCTTAACCAAGTACAAATGTTGCAAAACTTTGAATAATAGTTTGTTTTAGTTGAAAATGTACCGCTCTTCTGGCATAAAATATACGTGCTGTATTTTTACGACGTTTCGTCTGCCATGCGGCGAGACTCCTTCATGTATTGATACCGCAATTTCAAAGTAAACTACACTAAAACATTTAAGGGCACAAAAAGTGTTGTTTGTCGTTGACGCATCCACTGTTTTTGTGAATGTGAAACGACTCAAGAAAGAGCCGCTTTGTGTGGTCCAACTCCTTTTCCAGAACTTGGAAAGGGCTTTATCGAAGGCAACTTCGTATCAGCAAGACTGCGTTGGCCAAGCATGCGGTGACACTGCGACACGAAGTTGCCTTCGATAAAGCCCTTTCCAAGTTCTGGAAAAGGAGTTGGACCACACAAAGCGGCTCTTTCTTGAGTCGCTTCACATTCACAAAAACAGTGGATGCGTCAACGACAAACAACAATGTGTTTACTTTCCGGGCAGTTTATAACAATTTGTTGTAACTGTTGCGCCTCCCGCAGTGTTTCGTGTTTTGCCTCTGTCACGTGATCTGACAAGCGGTGTCAACCTGTCCTTTTTCTTTTTTGTACCCCTGAATGTTTTAGTGTAGTTTACTTTGAAATTGCGGTAAATACCCGATGAAGTCTCGCTGAATGGCAGACGAAACGTCGTAAAAATACAGCACGTATATTTCATGCCAGAAGAGCGGTACATTTTTAATTGCAATATGCCCGTGGCAGCAACAGGAGTTCCAGGTTTGTTTTACTGAACACATTGTTATAACTTGTACACACCCAGTTTATATACAGGGGAGCTAAACAACACGTTTCAAGTACGCTACGTAACAATACTAGAGTCAATATAACAGTATCTGTTAATCCAATTTAAATTCCAGTGTTTTCAGCAATATTATTACAACCAACAAATTTTGTCAGGTTTGGAAAAACTGCATCAAATCACCAGTGCGTCCACTAGATGTCGTCTTCGTGTTGACCTTCAGGATTTTTCCGGAGGTCAAGGTTTTGCCGAGTATAGGTAAGACTATAACGAATTTAACGTTTTCAATATAATGCCATTGTTTCAACGATAATTTACCCGATGCTATCATGTCGTCATAACTAACAAAATCTTAAAAGACATTAGGGAAATACCCCCCTTATTACGTCAGATTCACAAAATTCGTGTTTTAAGTTTGAAGCAACACAGAATATTCTTGCTGTGTTTCAATGCATTTACTCGGTTCGGAATAATTATGAAAACAAAAAGTTTAGATACCGCACACACATAGGGATGGTAATCAATTCGTAACGACCCCACATCACCGCTCTTGAGGTTTGCGCAATCGCTTGGTCGCGGATTGCCGGGACCGAGCTCAGTGGGGCTCGGATTGGGTCGAACGCCACCTTTTTGCGCTTAGAGAATGTGGCTGCAGAAAATTTTCTTGCCCTTGATTCCAAATCTTCTGAAACGTAGGCATCTGGAAGTCAGTTCAAGCGAAATTAACCACGGCCAAACTGTTAGACAATTGATGGCAGCAATTCAGTGAATATTAATGATGTGTCCCGCATAGATATATGGGATCAAATGGTTATTATATTCTCCATCTAACACCCATGCATAATTCAGTATTTGAAATTTCGATTTTCTGCCCAACATGCTCGGCTCCCAATGTTTTGAATGAGGCAACAAATATCCCGTAATCGCGACGTGTAAGACGCTGACACAACTTGATTGTCAGTGTATAAGTTGTATAGTGTAAACACTCTGTGTTCTCTTTGCCCACCCCTGGGTTAGCTGCTGGTCGTTGCGTGGTTGATTGGATATTGTTGGGTCTCTATGCAAGAAAATGGGTGCATTGGCCTGCAGAGTTAATTCCTTAGGCCAGTGGTTCTTATCCGGTGGGAAATTTAAAGGTTGTAGGTGGATAATTAGTCGACACCGAAATACACAAAAGTAGTCGGAAAAGAAATATAATGATCTGTATTCACTGTGTGTTGAACACTTATTGGTAATTGGTAATGCCATGCGGTAGAAAAAGTTAAGAAAGTGTAACAGATATAGCGATAATAAAAAAGGTTAAGAACCACTGCCTTAGCTACAATAAAACCTCTTTTGTAATCGCCTTAAATGAACGTTTAACCGAGGCACACGTACCCTGCCAGTGACGTAGGATCAGAAATATTAAGAAACTCTGTCACAAACAACATAGTTAAATGTGGGTTACAGAATAGTCTCGGCAAAAACTCATCTAACTTTTGCTTCTCCTGTAAGATATTCCTAATACATCTTGCAATGTCAGCATTGTATGCTTGATTGACATCTTATTTAAATGGAACAGGTTTCAGGTTGCTTAAAAATGGACCTCAAGTCGTTTGTGAACTTAAAGTTGAAAAATAACTGGGTTTCCTTCTCAAAACTTCCAATCCCACTCTGTGTTTATTGCTTAGTTGACAAATAATTATTCCACACAACACAACACAATGTATGACACATGTCGTTTATTACGTCATAAAGGGTTTTATGTTCAACAATCATTTCCATGAGCAACAAACTAATGTAAGCGGATTGATTTAAAACAACAAATTATCCGTTGTTATTTAAATTACTTTGCATTAAATTAAACATTATGACATTGTTGTTTTCAGTACTTTCAGCATTGGCGATGAAGGAAGTTCTTACACAATTACTATATCCGGATATTCGGGGAATATAGGAGATGCCATGACATTTTATGATAACGGGATGAGATTTTCAACACGCAACAGAGACAATGATGAGTGAGTAATAATGATACAACGTGTCTGATTATATTTCTGTTTTACTAAAAAACAAAACGAGTTGTTTTAAAAAAGATGAAATGCATTTCCTCAAATAGTTGATTTTCGTTGACAAAGTTAACCGCCTACCCTAAATCAACAATTGTAAAAATCAATTGCTCTGAAACAGGGGGTTGCGTTAAAGTTTTAGTTAAACACAAGTTTTAATTGAGTTTAAATAAGTTGTAACACAGAGTTGTTGACAACCGACTTAATTATAATTGCAGGTCAAGTTTTAATTGTGCTGCAAATCATGGTGGAGCTTGGTGGCATCGTCATTGTTCACGTGCCCGCCTCAATGGTCCGTGGTCGAGAACTTCTACTGGTTACAACACTATGAGTTGGTATCTATGGAAAAACTCATATGGCGGAATTATGAGTTCTAAGATGAAAGTGAAATGCGAATAAATGTTGGGGAGGTTTAAAGTGACGAAAATTAACATTGCGTTGTTAGTTACCATGGCAACGTTGTGTTGATTTACAATTATTGACAGACATTGTAAATACTTTCACCTGTTTTGATAAAGGCTTTAAATCGTAAATAACAGGAAAGCAATTATACCGAACCGAATTTATTTCACAAATCCTCACAATTTTTGTGTTAGTAGCGAAAACTTTGCCATTTTGCATGTTTGTTATTATCATGGTATTTGTAGGGCGTTACTTAAAACGTCTACACAAATAATAACACTGCCGTATATCTGACTCCTGATAAAAAGGCTGCTATCAAACCCACAGTCAATCGATCAGTTTAATACATAATAAACAAGCGCACGAGGATTAACAATAACACGTTACAAACCACGCGTACAAAAAGTCTCTGTCCTATATGTCCTTTGTCCTCTGTCCCTTCGTATCTTTTTTACGCAAAAGACATGTGGCCTGTATAGAAAATGCATACCGGGTTATTTGAGTTCGGATTACCACGTGACACATTTGAAAAGGCGGCTTGTTGCTGGAAGTGTCAACGAACGAATAGCACGTTCGCCGTAAATCAGTTAAACTTGGTTTACAGCGTGATTATTATCCGACGTTAATAAAAAAACGGTTAATGCCTGAAAAACACAACATAATAATTGCAATTATGACGTCGACACTACTTATTATTACATTTTGTGCGTTTCGGATGCCACTTCTTCCATAGAATTATGTCAACGTGTCAATTAGATATTGACAACATATTCCGTTTTATCATTCCTTGTATATCATGTCGTTGTTGTAATATCGCATGCAACCGTTTCCATGCTTTATGTTGATAATCCATGTAAAAATAAACATTGATCCATCAGATTCGACAGTTGATTTCTGATTCGAGGATGCCAGTAAATTTGATTCAGTTCAGTTCGACTTTCTCTGATGAACCTCAAAAATGCATTCACGCCAATTCACCGCAAATATTTACAGAAATGCGCGGATATCGCGGCGCCATTTCACCGACTTATGGGAAAGGTTTTATGTGAGGGTAAATTGTGTATTAGGGTTTCTTGTCAACACCCAGGTCCTAATTGCAGCCCAAATGATGACGTCACGGCCGTTGGCATTCGAGTGGCGTCTGTCACGTGTTTCATTTGTGTTGTTGTTTTTGTCTGTTCAGTTACCTGCCTACCTCTGCGCACACCTTGCTGCAACTCATTCTTACTTGATACTGATGATGAACACAGTGGTGTTTGAAACGTTTGCTTCGGCATGAGTAGCATACTAGCTTTGGCTTTCCTTTACAAATCATTTTCTTGTCACCTCCCAAGGTTAGACCTTATACACTCTTGTGTAATAACCAAGGTTAACACAGCAGTTTGTGGAGGACACAGACGCGTCTGATGCGTCTGCCGGTTGCATTCCATGGAAGAATGTAGATGGCGTGGAGAGAGTGAAGTTTTGTAGAATTGATTCCTGAACTCGAAATAAATTACTCGATAAATAGAATTTCCAGCCACCAAACACCAAGGGTCATGATGTCAGTTTCAGGCCATGTTAAAAACCAGAATTTTCCGACAAGATCTCAAAATACGAATTTCTTTTCGATCCCAATTCAGGGTTTGTTTCTTTTTCAAAACCGAGCGACAGTGAAACAATATCAGTAATTGGAACGTAACAATAAGCAATTGTGACATCACAGGCCTCAACTGGCTTGCCGCAGACATACAAGGAACTGTGTTTATAAAACAACCTAATCGAACATGCAATAAATTGATGCAAATGTACAATAAATAATATTAGACAGATAACAATGTTAAAAGATAGGCAGTCTAAGGATAAAAGGGTTGACAACAATAGGTACGAAAGCGGTTGGAATATTTCATGTTACGTGGTGACGTCGTCGTATTGATGACGCTATTTAGATGTTAAAATTAAGCGGAAACACATGTTTTGGGTGTGGGTCATGATTGGGGCGAAATAATTGTGAAATAATATTGAAATTACAAATCACAAGTCGAACAGCCATGAGTGGGACTGACAACTTTATCGCTGGTAGTGATTTCTATGGTTATGGAATTTGGTTTCCCGAAAACAAAATAGACAGAAAAGATCACCAAGTGCTTCAGGACAAGAAAGAATATGACTAGCGAAAAAAACATGTCAAAGTGGCAAAACAAATGAAAATCGTCACTGCAAGGTTTAAACACTGGAGCGGAGTATTGAGAGTGGGTGTAAGCGTATATGCCGAAACTATAAGATACATGATCCTGTAAATAAACCTTATTGGACGTGAAAGACTTGGAACAACTCGCGAGCTCGTTCGGGTACAACGACACCCTGGTTAACTCTGTGGATCCTCCCAACCGACGAAAGTTTTTGCTGAGTAATGTCACAAAACCATGCATCGGCGAAGGTAATATTGTGTGGTAATGTGGAAGCCATTGAGATATATCGCTGTGGTCCATATGGTGATCCTGTGGAAAACCCCTGATCTTAACATTCAAGTTTGTGGCTAGAACGGCAAATACTAAAGTTTCGTTAAAATCTGAACGCAATAACATTGCTCGGTGTCAACTTTCAATGCTTTCGGCGGAAGAGGGCGGTGACGTAAGCTCGCATGAGTTTCACAATCTCATTAACTTGTTCTGCGGTGAAGGAAATGTCCCCTCTTGACTCGGTCTGAAGTCTGAAAACATTCGCAGATCCCGCTCCGAAAGACTGGATTCTGAGAGGAAGACACAATAACATGTTCAACTCAAGGAATGTAGCTGCAAAATCTTGTTTAATTGTTTGGAACAGTGGTTCTGAGACTTTTCAAACATCAGAGCCGAATTCGAAACCGGCCGCAGCAAACCCGAAACCCTATTTGAAAACTTTATTTGTAAGTGGGCATTTGACCGAATCAAACATTTGGGCCGTAGTTTACCAACAATTTTGTTTTCTGGCGCCAAATAAACTAAAGGGAAATATGGACTCCACGTTACCCCACTACTATGGTTATGGTAAGTTTATGTTTCGTAAAATAAACTGCATTATATTCATAAGACCGATAAGCAGAAACGTTGAGAGCCAATAACTCCAACAAGTTTCGTGTCTTCCCGCGTTGAAAACGAACTATTGTGTTCGATCAAACTTACTTTTCATATGAGAAATGATCCAGGGACTGTGAGTGACCTCGTTTGAACACAGTTGCTCCCTGCGCCGATATCGCCAGAGTGAGAAGGGTTTGACCGAACTGCGCGTCGTGATTTTCAACTTTAAACAAGTAGGATCCGTATCCGGGCCACCGACGTGCAAGGTTAACATATTCAGCCTGAAACAAATTGTTGAGATAAAATGAATTAGACGGAATGAAGAGAACGCGAAATATGCTGAACATAAAATTATGCGAATAATATTTAAACATCAAGCAGCCAAATACAATGCCAATAAATATCAACCACGGGCAGAGATGCACCGACATCCAATAACACAAAACTCCAGTCTTATTGTTTAGTGAGATTATTGTGATACTGACCACGGCGTCTTCTTGCGGTATTCCTCTCAATCTCCTCCATCTATCCAGGACGTTGGATTTGACATCCTGCAGTTCCACCAGGAAGAGAGTCCTCTTCATCTCACCGCTCTCACCTTCCTCCTTCACCTTCTTCATCCCTCTCTTCCGGAACGTGTTGAAAAGACTCGACCCCTGAAAGAATTAAAATCTGCCGAAACTTCGTTGCCAAAAACGATTTGTTACATTTTAACGATTCGGCCTCAATTAGCTTCGTCCACAAATTAAAATCCTTTGTTGATCTGCAGTAAATTGTTCAATTAGGCGTAGAGTGTACAGTGGAGCAGCAGAAAAAAAGGACAAGAAAAACGCAATAAACGACAAGAGGACTTGAAAAAGTTAACACAGCAGTTTGTGGATCTCAAATCAAGTAAAAAAGTTCGAACGGCAACTTACTGTTCGAACTTTGCAACGATATCAGCGAGGAAGGTGTTTGGTTCAATCGCTCTGTCAACATCGCCCTTGGGTTCGAATAATGCGAACGTGTTCTTATTCACTTCCACGTTCATTCCATGCTGGAGTTTCTGGACAACCTGAACACCAAAGTTGGATGTAAACTGTCTAAAGTAACTCCTCTAATCTAAAGTAAAAACATTTTGTAACTAAAACAACGAAACGCTTCTGAACACATAAAAATGCAGAACATAATTTAATAACAAATATTGAAAAAGAAGCATGTTTGCCACCAACCAACAAAACCAGATCATCAGAAGAAAATACAATTCAAAATTATACAAGAAATACTTCCGAGTGTTCGACATTACAATTTGCAGCAATGCTCTACTTGCCTTTCCAGCAGTGGTGAAAGAGTTGATGTAGATTTCGCATGTTGCGCCACCATAGCAGTTAATCACAGTGACCAGGTCCCTCATCTCCAGCACAGCACAAATCTCAGCAATGGAAGGAACCATCTCACGTCGACGTGACGTCTGCTGACTCAGCGCATTTTCACCGAACTCGGCATAAGCTCCACCAAGAGTACCAGGAAATCGCTCTTGTACCCTGATAACGGATGTTAACAAACAAACGGTGAAAAGAATCCCCGAATAATCATTACTGTACAGATTCCCAGGCATCTTATGGCACATTTGTGTGCAGTCAACAGCGCGAGGTAAGATAACCCGACCCGCTGTAATGCAAAACTACTGCTTAGTAGCAAGTGCTTCTCAGTGGCGCACGCCCCACCAGTTTGGCCCGGCAAAATCGTCGGTGGACGTTAAGGTTTAAAACATTTCTTGGCTTATCTCTCATTAAACGAGCATTTTGTTTCAAATTTACTGGGAATACAAAGCATTGAGGCAAGCAATAAATTCTGGTTTACCAACAAAAGTGGGATTAGAGATGTTTTAGAATTAGCGCTCAGATCAGATATTCACAAAATTTTCGTCTGCGAAACCTAAAACGATTGTTTAACTTAACCAAGAACCCCCAAATTTAGTAAACCTTTTGTGTTAAGGGTTCCGCGAACTCTACATTGGATAACCAAGTTACTTACACACTTAGTGACGTCATACCTCTTTAGATGCAGCTTCAGGTAAGACAGCACGGGACGTGATGGGTGGTACGCGCAACACATACAAGCTGTGAGATGCCAGTAATGCGGACATGACGTCACATGAAGCTGGTCACACATTTGCTCGTCTGTGGTGAGTTGGAGGGTGTAGATGGCGGTTTGTTTGATTAATTGGAGGTAAAGCTCGTCCTGGAATAGCTTGGAGCCGTGGCACACTCGCATGATCGCCTGAAACGAACAGATAGATAGTTTGTTGGCTGGACGGTGTCGCAATGCTTTTTGATTGTCTGTTTTGAATGCTTATTGACGTCAAGTAAAACTTTGATATAAATTGTGATATGTGAACATCATTCCCCACTCATTGCAAAGAAAGATCCACAATTACCTGACAAACGTCATAACATGTGCAAATATATAGGGGAGGAACTCAATTACAGGCGGGAATTCGAGAAATATCAAAAAGCAAAATTTAAAAACAATTTTTTCATTTTTTTTACCTGGAGTGATTTCGCTTCCTCCTCAATGTTCTGAAAAGTCCGTTCTTCCATTTGAAGGAGGACGTTAAAAATCCTCACAGCCTCGTCCCTCAACGTGTAGTGGTCGTCACGAGAGGGCACCTGTGAGCAAACATCGGTTGATTATGATTTCTATGCCTTTTTTTTCTAAGTAGCGAAACCAATACTTTCATATTTTTTTTTGAATAATCAACTTGGTTCGTAAGCAACACAACAATGTGAGCAATGTTACGTCACAGATAGTTCGGGTAAGATGATGTTGACGTCATCGTGGTTTTATGACAACCACATGGATACTTGCAGCACTATTAAGTTTGCGTTAGCATTGGATTCTGGGACGGATAGTTGTAATAATTGCTGGTTCACCTGTTCGCATGGAAGGGATAGCAAAGGGGATCTTAAAGGTTCGCTTGATTGCCTGAAGATTGGGTTCCTTTTGTAGATTAAGTCGATCTCCTTTTCATTGTCATCTGAACGCTGTTGCAACATACACAAATTTTTAGTCATATTTTCATACACTATGGGCAACATGCTAAATATAAGTGAAATAATGAAATGCTTTGGGCAGAGTCGTTTTGTTAACAACATTGTAATAATATTTCCTGATGTGTTTTTTAAGCAGGTAATTTCAATGCAATAAGCTTTTCACCTGGCTACCTAAGTGGCAAGATAATCACCAGACACATTACCGACATATTAGATCGAAATAGTTGCCCTGTAAGCAGATTACTCCAAGCAATAAGTTCAGTTTTAATTCTACACTTCTGTACCTTGATCTTGTCCATTAGGATCTTTGTTTTGGTGATAATCAGAGGTTGTCCATCTATCATAGCCTGGATCTCACTGCTCCAGATGTTCGCGTCTTCCTCTACCTCCGTGCTGAGTCGGAGGGTGTGCTTCCTCCCGTACACCACAATCTCCCACAAACCTGTCTGCGTCTGTAGTGAAATAGAGGTGGCGTAACTTCTAGTATAGAAAGTGTCGATCGAAACTACAGCTGCCGGTTAATGTTCAGTAATATTACACAAAAAATCACATGCTTAAAGGAATCAACGTATATTTCCCTTGTGTTATACCAGACTGATCCTGTTTAAACAAGTGCTTTTTGTGTAGGCAACATACATATTATTAAACTTTATTACATTCGTTTTATGATTTTAAGTGTTACGTGTTTTTCATGGTAAGACGGAATCGTCCAACTATACAGGATCTCACAGCGAGGTTCGATTTAACAAGTGTTCTTCTCTAGTAAACACACGAAAGCCCACTTTTACTCCTACATACACCAGGGACTTACAAAGACGTTCTCGTCCGGTGAGGTGACAACACAGAGACTGTTGAGTCCCATCGACCCGATCTTCTGGGCATCGCGGTTGTTGTTCTTGAAATATTCGATCGCGTTTGGTTTCACAACAAACCCCTGAATAATGGCGGGAAAACAAGAAACACACATGTTGTGTAGTAGATTTGTATAAAATACAGTCATTGTTCACATTAAATAACAACAAAAAAATGTAAATACAATACTTTGCTTTATAGAGATGGAAGTTCAATGCTGTTTCAAATCAGCAGTTGAGTTATGGCTCTGATCTTACTTACATCATTTTCACGAAGTAGTGTTGTCCCACTGTTTGTCCAAATATACTTAAAGGCTTGTCTTTTTTTGTGCTGCAAGCAAGTGTTGAATAATTTTCGGTTTTGTCTTGTCAAACTTTCTGTCATGAAAACATTTTGCAGGTTGAAAGTTGTTTCTTTGGAAAAATGCAGATTTGATTTGTTAAAAATATTTAATTCTTGATTTTCCTTAAGATAAACTTTCAGTTATCGGTGGGGATTATTTTGATGAGCTGCTTGTTGTTCTCACAGGTATTCTGTTTGAGATGCTATATCAGTTTTTTGAATCAATACTCCCATGTGTTTGGCAATTGCAATTTGGTTGGTGCATTCTTCTTTAGTTTGTGTTACTCAAAATATTTGTTTTTAAAAAAAAACAGAAAACAACAACAGTTGAACTGAAAGAAAAAGTATTAAAATTGCGAACATACATATTTCAATGCATTCTCTCCTGCTATATTGTTCAAGGATATTTACTTCACTTTTGCTTCTTCAATATCTGTTTGCAATTTTAATACTTTTTCTTTCAGTTCAACTGTTGTTGTTTTCTGTTTCTTTTACAAACAAATATTTTTAGCCAAAATTTTCCTATTCCAACCTTATTGAAATAGAACTGGGAACACTGTGGATGGTTTTGTCTTGTAGGGGTCTCATAAGTGCAGTTGGTGACTGTGGCCCTGGACTAGCTCGCAAACTAGCCAGGAACAGATATTTCCAACGTAAGTCAGTTGGGTACCCGTAACTGGGCACCAAACAATAGAGACGAACCACTGCGGAGCGTATTATGCCCAAACAACTGCTTGGTATTCAACAGTGTTATCAGTATCAAATCATATGGTTCGTTATGGCTCATATGCATTTTTCTTTAGAATCAATTTTGTTTTGAACGAATTTGAACACAGTTTTTACTTCATGTATGGAGTTTAGGTCGGCATAAACTCAACGTGATAATAAACAGTTCAAATTAAAAACCTGCATTTTGCGGCTGTTCAGCAATTCATGATATCACGTTTATAAACAGCGCCGGTTCTCATGTTTAGAAATGTTCACAACAGATTTCTGTGCTGGAACCTGTATGAGACAAACAAAAAAAGTCAAACAGAAATTTCATTAAAAGAACAAAATGTTACATTATAAGATTAATGTAGCAGTTCAAATCTGGAGCTAAACAAGAATTTAACTCGACCACAAAAAGTGGAAAAACTCACTAAAGTCCGATGAAATGGTGACAATACCGATGTCCATGTGAGTATTGTGGATGTCAACTGATGGAACTTAGTTTACATGAAAACATTTTGTTGCCACTTTTACAAACAACCTCATCCACATCAATTGTAAAAAGTTCAGGGTTCTCCAATTCTATTTTGTTCCAATTTGATGAAAGTTTTGAAAATAATTTGGATTCTTCTGTGAATTGGTTGAGATGCCAAGCAATACTCATGTGGTAGGATGGGTTTGTGTAGTAAGGTTTGCAATGAAAATCCATGAATGCATTATCCACGATCTGAACGACTTTATTCAGTTTTTGAACTGCAGGTTGTGCTGAAATCTGGAATTGTTTGGAAACAATAACAAACAATCTGATACCAAATCAAGACAAGAAATGCTGTCAAAAAGTTTCACCCTTACCTTAAACCCACAAAATGATCTTGTTTTTTCATCGTTCACATAAATATTCAAATCATCAGATGATAATGTGATTGAAAATCTTCGAAACCGTTTTAAATTTTGTCTGGGACTTTCCACTAAAGGGTCTATGCAGTGGTGAGGTATGACATTAGTCCTTGAAATACTCGCATGGAAATCATCCACAAGATGCCATGTCGATTCTATCAATTCATTCACAAACATTTAAAACTGTACACAATAATTTAAGCAGATAATTTAATACCCTTTTCTCTGCTTTCGAGTGTTTTTTCAACGTTGAATTTAAATTCATCCAAACTTCTTTTTAGGGTAAGGTATGTAAACATACGTTGCCCAATTTCCGCGCTCATGGGGGAACGACCGGATTCGACCTTGTAACGTTTTATGCTATGACGTAGTGTTCACATTTACGTAATTTTCCATGGAGAGTGACTTGCAGTTTTGTACCGCCCAGATAAATACCACAGTTCTCAGAACTGCCCAGGAAGAATTGATTGTAATCGCATAATGATAGTATCGTAGCTCACGCGACGACATTCTTACACTGTTATGATTGTCTTTAAATCTCTGGTTTCTGTAGCCCGAATTCATTCCACATTGTGGAGTCGCCTACTCTGCGCTGGGCTTTTGCCTAGTGTAGATTCACCATTCATTCTACATTGTTGGTACGCCTTGGCGTAGAATCACGTTTGTTTATTCTATTCTGCCCAGTGTAGTGCAGTTCAACCATTCAACATTCTTGGATCGCCTTTTGCGTTTCGTCCATTGGTGAAACATTCTTCCAAGATGACCGTCTGTATACTCTGGGGCTACGTCTGTTTATTCTTTCGTCTTTGTTGATTCCCCATATACATTTTTTTGGCGACCCCGCCTGTGAAGTTTCCCGAACGTCAAGCTTCAAAGAAGAGTGAAGGATATTTTTCCAAGACGAACGACAAATCTTGACCGTGAGTACCAAACCAGTTGTACTTTTGGTCGTAATTCTTCCATCATCTAATTGCCACGAGGATTCTTTTATAATCTTTCATCACAATTGCCATCTGGTTGAATAATTATCAGGCTATATTCAAGCCATAATCTCGGCGTTCGTTTCGCTGTTTTCTTGGATTGCGCACAGTTGCAAATTGACGCGCAACTCTCTCAAATCTTGCTGAGATTTTCAAGGTTCCTCGTTTTCCATTGCTGGACGTTGCTGCTACCATTTCCCTTGGCTTCATCGTCGGTTCTTTCCATTTTCCATTCACAAGTGCTTTCCTGAGGATTCGTCAACTCCAGCCCTGCGCTTTAATCGAGCTTAGAGGAGATTCAATTCGCGTACGCACGGATATCATCGTTTCCCATATACAACGTTGGATATTTTCCGTGATTGTTCGTTTTCCCCTGCACAATTTCCGTCTCGTTATTTTGGCCTGGGCGGCCGGCGGGCGTTGGCTTGTCTCTGCGGGAAATCGCACCGTCAATTCCGGCGGACCATCACGCTGTGTTGGAACCGATGCCAACAGGCAAGAATGAAACACGACAAAGTCTGTTGTGCGAAGGAAGGTGGATTTCATTTTCAAGATCTTTATGGTCAAAACTATGGAATGCTGTTGGACTATACAATTTCGCTATTCAACACTCATGGATTATTAAACGCACTGAACTGAATTTTTACCTGCCATGGTAAACATCAAGGATATTTCAAGAAATCTTGGCTACAAACGTCGGAACGTTATCGAAAATTACCCGGTAATGTGCCTACTACTTTCGTTTCTACTCTTTTAAGCCATGCCTAGCCCTTAGTGGTTACGTAATACTAATTCCCTTGTGTTCACTTTCTGTAAAAGGGTTTTTAAACTTTGTTAAGTCTCCTTGTCACCGAAACGTTAGTTGATATTTTTTTCCTTGCGTAATTGACGTCTGTTAAATGTGAAATGTGGATTCAACCCTTAACGAGTCTGCATGACAAGTCAGAAGGGGCCTGATACCTTTATACTACATGGCGCATAATTAAGCAAGGTCGCCCTTTATATTGCCTCCTCAGCACTCTTTATTATGTCTGAAGCCCCAATAGGAAAAATCCTTGCTCTAGTTTTGTTTTGGTTTGATGAAGCACATAACTACCGATTGACATATTTTACGCATGGTTTTGTTGTTTGGCCATTATTTTGTGACATGTACTTTGACAAAGCTAAAATACCATTTTTTCTTTTCCTTTTCTCTTTTCTCTCTTATATCGTTGTTCTTTGCCTATTCTGTAAAACACTTTTTGGGGAAAGACGAGTGTAACGTTTTATGCTATGACGTAGTGTTCACATTTACGTAATTTTCCATGGAGAGTGACTTGCAGTTTTGTACCGCCCAGATAAATACCACAGTTCTGAGAACTGCCCAGGAAGAATTGATTGTAATCGCATAATGATAGTATCGTAGCTCACGCGACGACATTCTTACACTGTTATGATTGTCTTTAAATCTCTGGTTTCTGTAGCCCGAATTCATTCCACATTGTGGAGTCGCCTACTCTGCGCTGGGCTTTTGCCTAGTGTAGATTCACCATTCATTCTACATTGTTGGTACGCCTTGGCGTAGAATCACGTTTGTTTATTCTACTCTGGGGTTGAGTTGTATTTCTGAACCTATATCCTTTTGTCTTGGTGAATAAAACATACTAACACAAGTTTGGTTAGTACGAAGAGGAGTCAGGAGTTAAGGGAAACGCATATCGCAGTTGAACACGCAATTCAAACAAACAAACAATACACATTCCTACAACCTCGGTGTTCCTGGGGTTTCAACGACTTGGTGTCTCCAAACAATGAAGAAATAGCTTGCGGTAAAGGCAAATTCACTTTGGTGCTAGCTCGATCTACTTGCGTAAATTGCTCGTCGTTATCGCTAAAATTAGAATCACTGCCGTAAGCGTCGCAAAGCGAAGCCAATGCCGCCATTTTGACCAGAAATCAGTTTTATCAAATATGAGGGAAAGCACCCGAAAAACCATTGAAGCGTGCAATCGTCAACATCGGTATGAAATGCAACAGGGGGCAAACTTTGTTTCCCCTTACAATTACTAAACAGCTAAACTGTACTGACTGCAGTGGAAACATCACTGTTCGTTGGCGAGTTACTTTAATGGCGCGTTTGTAATGCCTGAAAGTGACCACGTGGTGCCGCTGTGCGTACATTTTCATCCCAGTGTTACGAACGGGAGACACTTCATTCTAGGTCTGACGCTCGCGCGAGCAGGAGCGAAAATGACAGACAAGACAAGTTATGCGCAGGCAGTAAACAAGAAAGCGGCAAGTTTTAAAAGGCCAAACTGTTTATCTATGCGTTCTGAGAAATTCCAAAAAAGAGATGAGTTACTTACTTTCCTGAAGAGCGTGAACTACTCGGTTAAAAAATTGGTTGGTATAGCTGACATGCGAGGAAACAACCTAGACATTACATGTACAAGCAGAGAAAATGTTATTGAGCTTTATGGCATACTGGTTGATAACGAAGATATTAAATATGTCCGACTGTATGAAAGCGACAAAATTAATGTTGCGATCGGATGGGTGCCTATTCCATTTCCTAACGAATACCTAGTCGACGAACTAACAAAGAAATATGGAAAGGTCCAAAGAATTACCCATAGAAAAGATAAAGAAGGGCTCTTGACCGGAATGAGAGTGGTCCAAATGAATTTAAACGAAGTAGAAGAAAACCCGATACCAAGCTACATTAGAATTGACAATTTCGAATTTTATGTTACCTATCATGGGCAAATTTTTACCTGCAAGTATTGTGGAGGAAAAGGACACAAACAAGCAAACTGTCCAACTAGAAAACAGGATTTCCCAGATTTAGGTGCACAAATACAAAATAACCAAACACCACACCGAAACGCCGCAAAAACCAAAAAGTCTGATAACAGAGACCCAACTGATAAGAGGGCTGCAAAACACGCAGCAACTGACGACGAGGCTCCAGAGAACTCCACAGGAGGTACCTTCAAGCAACATGAAAGAGAAATGCAAGCAAGTACACCTCTTAAAGGTAATAGCAAAAAGAGAAGTCTGAGAAGCCCGGAGGAGCCGAAAAGCAAATCAATTAGCTTGTGTGAACAAACAAACACGGTTACTTGCAAGAAATGCAAAAAAGAAGCAGCATTTCCAGTCAATGCAACCACCTTTACATGCTGGTCACGTGGTTCAGAATATGCTGTAGGATTGGAATGCTGCACCAGTGAAGTATTTTTGACCGAAAAGGGAATGGAAGTATGTGAGTGCCCAGCCTGCAAGAACACAATGAGACTTATGCCCTGCTGCAGAGAATTTCAACCAGAGTATCGTCTTGATGGAGACATGTTCGAATGCGTGCAGTGCCAAAGGTACTCTCTTAAGTGTGATTGTGAAACCGTAAATGTTGTGCCTAAGTCCCCGTTGGGGATTGCATGTAAAAATAGCATCTGTAAATGCAGAATAATTAGTTGTACGTGTAAAAAGATATCGGCACGCCAAATTAGCCCCAGTCGTCCTTACCGTTGCGATTGTGGCATGGAATACGAGTGGGACATGGAACTCGGAGTAAATCGAACATAGGAATATCAACGGAGAATTTTTTTTAACACAAATCATGGCTCTCAACATCTTTTCGCAAAATGTTCGCGGTTTAAACAACACAATGAAACGCAAATCGATATTTCAATATTTTCGAAGTAAAAAGTGTAACATTGCCTTCTTGCAGGAAACGCATAGCAGTGTTAACAAAGTTAAGTTGTGGGAAATGGAATGGGGAGGTAAAGCGTTTTGGGCACATGGCACATCTAACAGTAGAGGCGTTGCAATTCTACTAGACAAGTCAACTTCGCAACATACAAATAACGTTCGAGTAGACCAAGATGGCCGATACATAATGGTTGAAATGTCAATCAATGCTATTGAACTGGTCCTTGTCAATGTCTACGGACCAAACAAGGACGAACCGGAATTTATAGATAACTTGTTTTCATCACTAAACAATTTCTCAAATGCCCATGTCATTATAGGCGGAGATTTTAACTTAGTATTGAACGACAATCTCGACAAATCGGGTACCGATAAACATGCTAACCGGAATGCGAAGAAAAAGTTAGAGCAATATACAACTCTAGGAAACTTGCAAGATATATTTCGACAAAAAAATCCAAATCTGCAGAAATACTCGAGATTTCAGAAAAATCCATACGCCGCCTCACGTATTGATTTCTTTTTGTTAGATAAACAACTCACTTCTAATGTTACAAATGCCGATATCGACCCGGGAATATTGTCAGACCATTGTATGATAACGCTACAACTTAATACCAACCCTCCGTCCCGCGGAAGAGGATACTGGAAGTTTAATGTATCCCTGCTTGATGATACCAACTACAGAGAGAAAAAAGTAGTCACCAACTTCGAAAGCGAAAATCCACCAAATGATACAAATCCACATACAAGGTGGGACACACTAAAAGCCGTGATTAGGGGGGAAACAATTCGTTACGCCTCAAACGCTAAAAGAAACAGATTAGCAACCCTACATGAATTCGAAAATCGTATAAAAAAAGTGCAAGATACTTTAACTAAAAAGGGGGAAGACGAACGTTTACTAACCGAGTTAGCGCAACTTAAGGACAAATTAAACGAATTTCTTGTGCTCCAAACTAAAAGCGCCATCGTCAGAAGCAGAGCACGTTGGGCCGAAGACGGGGAAAAAAATACTAAATACTTTTTAAACTTAGAGAAACGGCACAACCAAAAGAAAACCATCGATAAATTAAGGTCGGGAAACGGGATTATAACAGACCAGAAGCTTATTTTGTCCGATCTTGTTAATTTTTACGAAGAGCTGTACAAACAAAACCCAAACAATCTGGATAGTAGTGCCACCGCTGCTAAATTAGCAAACCTTGATCTACCAAAATTAACAAATGAACAAGCCATCGAATTAGATGCAGAAATTACGGAAAAAGAGTTTTACATGGCGCTTATGCAAATGGCAAAAAATAAATCTCCCGGATTAGATGGTTTTCCTGCAGAATTTTATTTAACCTTTTGGAGTAACTTGAAAAACATGTTTATGGCAGCTTGGAAATATACAACGGCAACTGGAGCGCTCTCTAACACGCAAGTGCAGGGGGTGGTAACATTAATACCAAAACCTGGAAAAGACTCTCTCCTACCGGCAAGTTACAGGCCGATAACACTACTGAACGTAGATTATAAAATTGCCTCCAAAGTCATAAATACGCGATTAAAATCGGTTTTGAACCAACTAATTTCTCCCAGTCAAAACGGTTTTATACCTGGTAGATATATTGGTACGAACATTCGCCTCTTGTTCGACGTAATCGATTTCGCAGATTTTCGTAATATCCCTGGTGCGGTACTGTCCTTGGACATATACAAGGCATTTGATACCATAAGCTGGGACTTCATCTACGAGGTGCTCAAAATATTTGGGTTTGGCAATAAAATTTTATCCTGGATCAAATGCCTTTACAGGAAACCGACCGGTATTATAGTAAACAACAACCACTTGTCGCCGGAATTCACAATAAAACGAGGTGTAGGGCAAGGAGATCCACTTTCTCCTACCCTTTTTGTTTTATGCATAGAATGTCTTGCGAGCGCACTTAAAAAGGCCAACTTTCAAGGCATTCCAATTAATCAACACGAATTTAAAATCTCAATGTTTGCAGATGATACGATCGTTTTTTTAAAGGGAGATGAGGACGACTTTCATAAGGTATTTAAAGTAATAGAAGAGTTTGGAGAATTGCCAGGGTGCAAATTAAACATGAATAAGTCCGTCGCCTTTTTCATAGGTTCAAAAAGAAATGAACGTTTCAAACCTATGGAAAATGAAGGATTGTCATGGCCCGAGAATGTAATAAAATATCTTGGGGTAGAAATACCAATCAAAACAAATGACAACAATGTTATGATAAACAGGAACTTTAATCCCACTCTTAAACAAATCCAAGTGGTATTAAATCTCTGGTCGTCAAGAAGCTTGACACTACTCGGAAAGACAACAATTATTAAATCTCTGGTAATTCCAATTTTAACGTATAAATTCAGTGTATTACCGATAATCTTAACCAACGATCTTATTTCAAAAATCAAGCGACCAATATTTAAATTTCTTTGGGGGTCGAAGTGGGAAAGAGTTAAAAGAGAGACAATATGTTTGGATGTAGACGAAGGCGGCCTCGGCGTAATCGATGTTGAAAACTACCTCCTTGCACTAAACTTAAAATGGTTTAGGAAACTCCACGATGACAACATTAATGAAACTTGGAAGGTGATAGAAAAGCCGCTTTGCAACGAAAATTGGTTGGAGGCAATTTTAAATGGAAATGCAAAAGTTGAGTCTTCACGGTTAAAGCGAATTTTACCCCTACGTTCCCTACGAGCCACCGTGGGAGCTTGCAAAAACCTCTTTACAACGCTAGGCTTACAACAGAACAATCGTCCATTATGGTTCAATGCCAAAGTTAAATACCACGCAAAACCCGGGTTCATGAATACATGTATTAAAGCGGGAATTTTATTTCAAATAGACATACTTAACACAAACGGAGAGTATCTTGCATATGATACGATTGCAAAAAATTACGGCTTAACGCCCAATAATAAGGATTTCGTGGAATTTATCAAGCTTGTCTCAAAATTTCCCCCCGAGTGGGACATGGAGTGTGTCCCACCGCACAATTCCATTGTCAAAACTTTAATTCAGACGTTGCATGCATTGAACAAAACAAAAGATATATATTCCATTCTGAAAAATAAAGCCTCTAAACCAAAAGCACAAGACATCTGGGACAAAAGGTTAGGGGAAGACACCCCATGGCCCCTTGTTTACAAGAACGTCTACAAATCAACCATAGAAACCAAATTAAGAAGCTTCCAAATTAAATTAAATCTCAATGCCGTTACAACCAACAAACAACTACATTCTTTTGGGAAAGTAATTAGTAACATGTGCGTTTTCTGTAAGAAGCAAGTTGAAACTGTGTGTCATCTTTTTTGTTCATGCCCCATTGTAAATGTATACTGGGAGGATGTAATTTCATATTTAAGTGCTAGAATAAGACAAAATTTAATTTTAACAGATGCAGAAAAACTTTTTGGAATGCATTCTGATTTGCCAAGTCAACTTTTTATGAATTGTGCGTTGTTATGCGCCAGATATGTGATTTACAGTAGCAAATACGCGGAAACGAATCCGACCTTAACGAAATTTGTGCTTTTTTTGAAGAATCTACGTAACTGTGAATTTAACCTAGCAAAAAAAAGAAATACTTTATATTTGCATAAAAGTAAATGGTCGCATACTGTCTAAAGTACTCAACGTAATTTGTTTTTTTAACTTTTCGCTATGCTCCCTTTGGCTCTGCTTCTTATGTGTATTGTGGTAGCGTAATTGTGTAAAATAAATGTCACTGAGCAAAAAAAAAAAAAAAAAAAAAACGGGAGACACTTAAACCACCTCACGGATGGGCGAAACGGGATTTCTCCGTTTCATGCGTGGCTACTCAACATTAGTTTCCACGAAGACTTTGCAATATTATAACTCTAATATTAAGTTTGTTCATGCAAAAACGTTGTTACACACTAAAGGCCCGTTTACACTACAGACGATTCCGTGTTTGTTTTATTGCGCGCGCGTGCTGAGTTGTGCTGGGATGGGATGTGCCGGTCTGAGCTGGGATGTGCTCGCTTTTGCTCGACGAGCATAAATTCGGGCACAGTTGGGCATATTTCGGCACACATTAATGCGAGAGTGCAAGGCGACTGCTTAACCCTTTAAGCGAGGTGCTTTTTTTCATTAATTATCAATTCCGTTGTGATTGGCCTAGAGACATAAGGTTTTCAGCAACAGACAACTTGAAGCGTGAAGTTTATTGAAAAAAAAAAAAATACATTCGCATTGAAATTTTTTGACTAATTAGTCATTCATTTGATGATGATTATCATTATGAACAAACCAGCACAGCAGGTGGTCTGATTGCATGTCCAATTAAATGGCCAACTACCCGTTGGGAGTAGCGCAAAACGTTCTACAGACGAATTGTGCGCGAGGGTCTCAGCTTTCGATCGGCGGTTTCCGTTTCTCTCTATGACGTCACAATGGCGAGATGTGCGCACGCAAATTTTGACTGGTGGTATTGCTGTATTTTTTGCGTACAAAACAACAAAATAGCAGGAAGAAATGTACATAAAATGAAATAAACATTATGAGGGTGCAGTATAAAAAAAATAAAGAAAAAAATTATAATAAATAAACAAAAAAAAATTTTTTTTTTCGCCGAAGCATAAAAAACACCAATTTACAAAAAAATAGAACACCTTCATTACTTATAGTTACAGGTTTTTATTCTGGTTCCATAACACTGGTTTTGCTTTCCGGACAATAGACAATTGAGTAATTCTTTCCTCAGCATAACAATCGCCAATGGTTTTCGGAAGGGTATATCCAAAACATATCCACAAAAAGTTCAAAGATGATGATTTGGTCATGTCACAGTCATCTCTGTAACATCCCTGATGCATAATTTGCTATCAAAGCATCATATATTGAACCATATTCATTCAATTTGTTCAAGAATCAAAGGGTTGTGGGTGTCGTTGAAGGCGTGACTCAGTAAATACGATCGCTTCAATTTCATACAGCTGATTTTTTCCTTGTCTTTTTTTTAGAGTGTCTCTGTCATGTTGTGGCTAAGGCTTATACACTGGTAGTTGGCTTGTATATTCAATTATTCATATTCTTTTCTTTGCATAACAATCGCCAATTGTTCTCGGAAGGGTATATCCAAAATAGAACCACAAAAAGTTCAATGATGATGATTTGGTCATGTCACAGTCACCTCTGTAACATCCCTGATGTATAATTTGCTATCAAAGCATCATATATGGAACCATATTCATGCAATTTGTTCAAGTATCCAACAGTTGTGGGTGTGGCTGTGGGCGTCACCCAGTAATTAGGGTAGCTTAAATTTCATACAACTGATTTTTTTCCTTGTTTTTTTTCTACATTGTCTCTGTTATGTTGTGGAAAAGGTTTATATGCACTGGTAGAAGGCTTGTCTATTCAATTATCAATATACATTGATGTTATGCCTTCTTTTTCATCAACTTGCTGACATACACTACCAGTTGAACACAAAAAGAAACAAACAAAAAAAATTTTTTTAGAAGTGCTGTCAAATTCATCTGCTATCAGTTAGCAAACGCCTGAGCTGTGTTATAAAGTTTACAAGCCCTTTTACAAGCAATAACTAACAGTATAAGTAGGTTATACCAAAATAACTCCCTAAAATTTCAGTTTACTAGACAGTACCGTCGCTCAAAAATATCAAATGCAGCGACCGCAGCGACCGCAGCGACCGCAGCGACCGCAGCGACCGCAGCGACCGCAGCGACCCAGTTTTTTCGCTTCATTGCGTCTTGGTGTTCACACTGATTCAGTCAACAGTCGAATTATTTTAAAATTCGCACAATTTCGGGAGTTATGGAAATTTTAAATAGGGTACCTATGGCTTGGAAGCTATTTTAGTAGGGGTGGTTACATTTTTGGATATAACTACTCCAAAACATGGAGTTATTGAACTGGAAAAGCGATGATTGTGTAGAGTATGAATTTGTATATGATTTTTGTGTTTTAATTTTTAGTCTAGCGTTTGTAGATAAAAAGTTATAGCTTCCTGAACTTAAACAATGAAAAATCTTCAATTGTTGATTATAGGGCGTGGCGCTTAAAGGGTTGAAAGGAGAGGACGTATATTATTTTAGTTGTGGTTGTGTGATGTGACCGCGTTTGACATGTGAGCGATTGTTTTGAGCGTGTGAAATGGTGCCGTAACTGCATTACAAAGCGGTGTGTAGAACGGCGTCTAAGCGGGATGCTGCTGTGAAAAACCATTGGTTCAATTATACCATGCAACCGTTTCCATGCTTTATGTTCTACATGAAAGCTCACAGGTTGCAAGTTTGTGTTCAACATCATCATCTTCTTCTTTGCAACTTTTCTGTTTCAGTTGAAGATTAAGTTCAGTTCTTCTACTTTCCACCAAAGCATTAAAACATCTTCCAATAAACAACCTCCATGATACGACGGCCTGCATGCTGGAATTCCACTGTTTCAAATCCACTGTGACTTCAGAAAGCAGAGCTTGAAGTATTTGAGTAAAGTTTCTTCCCCGAGCAACCAAACTTCTTGAAACAAGATTTCCAGCTTTATCGACCTCACACTGCGGGTTATAGCACATAAGTAAAGCTGATGCATAACTGACTTTCAAGTTTGGTTGTTTGTTTCTTTCATACATTCGTAACATAAACAATGGAACTGCATTTAACACAGCTGGATTTCATTTAGATTTATCTGTTGCAAGTGCTCTGTGTTTTATGTCCCTCGGTAAATTGTCCAATTCCTCATTGAGTAAAGAAGCCAGAAAATATTGTGTCTGCTCATCTGAGCATCGCATTATCGCATGCAACCGTTTCCATGCTTTATGTTGATAATCCATGTAAATATAAACATTGATCCATCAGATTCGACAGTTGATTTCTGATTCGAGGATGTCAGTAAATTTGGTTCAGTTCAGTTTGGCTTTCTCTGATAAACCCCCAAAATGCATTCACGCCAATTCACCGCAAATATTTACATAAGTGCGCGGATATCGCGGCGCCATTTCTCCGACTTATGGGAAAGGTTTAATGTGAGGGTAAATTGTGTAACAAGGTTTCTTGTCAACACACAGGTCCTCATTGCAGCCCAAATGATGACGTCACGGCCGTGGGCCTTCGAGTGGCGTCTGTCACGTGTTTTATTTGTGTTGTTGTTTTTGTCTGTTCAGTTACCTGCCTACCTCTGCACACACCTTGCTGCAACTCATTCTTACTTGGCACTGATGATGAACACAGTGGTGTTTGAAACGTTTGCTTCGGCATGAGTAGCATACTAGCTTTGGCTTTTCTTTACAAATCATTTTCTTGTCACCTCCCATGGTTAGACCTTATACACTCTTGTGTAATAACCAAACTTAACACAGCAGTTTGTGGAGGACACAGACGCGTCTGATGCGTCTGCCGGTTGCATTCCATGGCACAATGTAGATGGCATGGAGAGAGTGAAGTTTTGTAGAATTGATTCCTGAACCCGAAATAAATTACTCGATAAATAGAATTTCCAGCCACCAAACACCAAGGGTCATGATGTCAGTTTCAGGCCTTGTTAAAAACCAGAATTTTCCGACAAGATCTCAAAATATGAATTTCTTTTCGATCCCAATTCAGGGTTTGTTTCTTTTTCAAAACCGAGCGACAGTGAAACAATATCAGTAATTGGAACGTAACAATAAGCAATTGTGACATCACAGGCCTCAACTGGCTTGCCGCAGACATACAAGGAACTGTGTTTATAAAACAACCAAATCGAAGAAGCAATAAATTGATGCAAATGTACAATAAATAATATTAGACAGATAACAATGTTAAAAGATAGGCAGTCTAAGGATAAAAGAGTTAACAACAATCGGTACGAAAGCGGTTGGAATATTTCATGTTACGTGGTGACGTCGTCGTGTTGATGACGCTATTTAGATGTTAAAATTAAGCAGACACACATGTTTTGGGTGTGGGTCATGATTGGGGCGAAATAATTGTGAAATAATATTGAAATTACAAATCACAAGTTAAAATGCCATGAGTGGGACTGACAACTTTATCGCTGGTTGTGATTTCTATGGTTATGGAATTTGGTTTCCCGAAAACAAAATAGACAGAAAAGATCACCAAGTGCTTCAGGACAAGAAAGAATATGACTAGCGAAAAAAACATGTGAAAGTGGCAAAACAAATGAAAATCGTCACTGCAAGGTTTAAACACTGGAGCGAAGTATTGAGAGTGGGTGCAAGCGTATATGCCGAAACTATAAGATACATGATCCTGTAAATAAACCTTATTGGGACGTGAAAGACTTGGAACAACTCGCGAGCTTGTTCGGGTCCAACGACACCCTGGTTAATTCTGTGGATCCTCCCAACCGACGAAAGTTTTTGCTGAGTAATGTCACAAAAACATGCATCGGCGAAGGTAATATTGTGTGGTAATGTGGAAGCCATTGATATAGATCGCTGTGGTCCATATGGTGACCCTGTGGAAAACCCCTGATTTTAACATTCAAGTTTGTGGCTAGAACGACAAATGCTAAAGTTTCGTTAAAATCTGAACGCAATAAAAGTGCTCGGTGTCAACTTTCAATGCTTTCGGCGGAAGAGGGCGGTGACGTAAGCTCGCATGAGTTTCACAATCTCATTAACTTGTTCTGCGGTGAAGGAAATGTCCCCTCTTGACTCGGTCTGAAGTCTGAAAACATTCGCAGATCCCGCTCCGAAAGACTGGATCCTGAGAGGAAGACACAATAACATGTTCAACTCAAGGAATGTAGCTGCAAAATCTTGTTTAATTGTTTGGAACAGTGGTTCTGAGACTTTTCAAACGTCAGAGCCGAATTCGAAACCGGCCGCAGCAAACCCGAGACTCTATTTGAAAACTTTATTTGTAAGTGGGCATTTGACCGAATCAAACATTTGGGCCGTAGTTTACCAACAATTTTGTTTTCTGACGCCAAATAAACTGCAGGGAAATATGGACTCCACGTTACCCCACTACTATGGTAAGCGCCACAAGAAGGGTAGTTCAGTCAATTTACAATTTGCACTACTATGGTAATGGTAAGTTTTTGTTTCATAAAATAAACTGCATTATATTCATAAGACCGATAAGCAGAAATGTTGAGAGCCAATAACTCCAACAAGTTTCGTGTCTTTCCGCGTTGAAAACGAACCATTGTGTTCGATCAAACTTACTTTTCATATGAGAAATGATCCAGGGACTGTGAGTGACCTCGTTTGAACACAGTTGCTCCCTGCGCCGATATCGCCAGAGTGAGAAGGGTTTGACCGAACTGCGCGTCGTGATTTTCAACTTTAAACAAGTAGGATCCGTATCCGGGCCACCGACGTGCAAGGTTAACATATTCAGCCTGAAACAAATTGTTGAGATAAAATGAATTAGACGGAATGAAGAGAACGCGAAATATGCTGAACATAAAATTATGCAAATAATATTTAAACATCAAGCACCCAAATACAATGCCAATAAATATCAACCACGGGCAGAGATGTCCCGACATCCAATAACACAAAAACTCCAGTCTTATTGTTTAGTGAGATTATTGTGATACTGACCACGGCGTCTTCTTGCGGCATTCCTCTCAATCTCCTCCATCTATCCAGGACGTTTGATTTGACATCCTGCAGTTCCTCCAGGAAGAGAGTCCTCTTCATCTCAACGCTCTCACCTTCCTCCTTCACCTTCTTCATCCCTCTCTTCCGGAACGTGTTGAAAAGACTCGACCCCTGAAAGAATTAAAATCTGACGAAACTCTTCGTTGACAAAAACGATTTGTTCAATTTTAACGTTTCGGCCTCTATTCGCTTCGTCCACAAATCAAAATCCTTTGTTATTTTACTAACTATCAATATACGAGCTGATTTAAAGAATGACGATTAGTTGTGGAATACGATTCATGCGCGGTTGATGCCAACGTCCAAATATAACTCAATTTTCTTTTGAACAAAAACGACTTGAACGCGTGCGAACAATAAATATGCGGAATAAAATGGCACAGGCACCGATAAAACCACAGTTTATCGAGTCAGGCCCCCATGGGAACGGATAACTAGCATGGGATGAAAGGATGTGTTCAAAGAGGGGGAGATCTACGTGGCGAGTTTGAAATTTTACGTAATTTATGAGAACGTCTTAATTATCGAAAAAATCAAATTGAGACCGAATAAAAACCTTTACTCACAGAACGTTTCTTGGCTGGCATTGAGTTTGCATTTAATTCATTCGAGAAAGAATCGGTTCGTTTGAAGTAGAAGTCTTCGTTTTCGTTTGTGATCTCGTAAGCGGCCATCAACTTGTTGATTGGATAATATTTGCCAATGTCAGCACTGGAAAATGAAATCCATGTTTTATATTCGCAAAAGAAGTCTTGAAAATCCATTGGCATTTTTATATTTTTATGCTTTTTGTTGGTTAAACGGAACGAAGCAATGAAGATAAAGTTTCGGCTCCACTTAAATAAACTTACTCAATATTGATTTGATGGTAATTTCCTTCAGCGAATTGCAACCTTAAAGCTGCGATATCTTTCAATGCGTCATCAGATAGAGGGTAAAGTCCCTGTATCACTTGTTCGTGGACCTGCAACATTAGGGAAGTTCTGAGTTAATGTTTTTAAGAAAGCTAGAGGTTGTATGAAATTTATTTTCTGCATTGGAAACTCCTGCGTTTAGAAAATACAAAATACAAAAATGAGTAAATATTTATTTTAAGTCAAGCACTCAAGGTCAGTGTTTCCCGAAATTTTTTCGCCAAAGTTATTTGAGTTGAGAAGGAACCCAGACGATTTAAGGTGTCCAGTAGCTCATGTAAGGAATTCTAGGGCTTCGTGAAATCCGCGTTGGATGCCAGGTTACCATGACGACAGAATCAACCGAGGCAAGTTTTCAATCAAAAAAACTAAAATCACTGAATGGAAACAGAGAAACTCCCGACTCACGTCTTCGTAAACGAAGTGATATTCGATTGAGTCTTCCCGTGCATCAATCGGATCGAACACACAGTAAAGTTTGAAGTAGAATACCCATTCCGAATCCTTACCGCCACTATCCGGATTCGTTTGTGATTCCGAGTTTGTTCTGTTTAAATTCGAATGTTTCGCGTTACATGAGAAAGGGTTAAATTACATGATGCGAAAATCTACTTTTGTACGATAATATTATTATTTTCTTCTTTGAGCTGTGTGACCAATTACTTGCAACGAATTTGTAACTAGACTTCTCAAATCAAGTAAAAAAGTTCGAACGGCAACTTACTGTTCGAACTTTGCAACGATATCAGCGAGGAAAGTGTTTGGTTCAATCGCTCTGTCAACATCGCCCTTGTGTTCGAATAATGCGAACGTGTTCTTATTCCCTTCCACGTTCATTCCATGCTGGAGTTTCTGAACAACCTGAACACCAAAGTTGGACGTAAACTGTCTAAAGTGACTCCTCTAATTTAAAGTAAAAACATTTTGTAACTAAAACAACGAAACGCTTCTGAACACATAAAAATGCAGAACATAATTTAATAACAAATATTGAAAAAGAAGCATGTTTGCCACCAACCAACAAAACCAGATCATCAGAAGAAAATACAATTCAAAATTATACAAGAAATACTTCCGAGTGTTCGACATTACAATTTGCAGCAATGCTCTACTTGCCTTTCCAGCAGTGGTGAAAGAGTTAATGTAGATTTCGCATGTTGCGCCACCATAGCAGTTAATCACAGTGACCAGGTCCCTCATCTCCAGCACAGCACAAATCTCAGCAATGGAAGGAACCATCTCACGTCGACGTGACGTCTGCTGACTCAGCGCATTTTCACCGAACTCAGCATAAGCTCCACCAAGAGTACCAGGAAATCGCTCTTGTACCCTGATAACGGATGTTAATAAACAAACGGTGAAAAGGATCCCCGAATAATCATTACTGTACAGATTCCCAGGCATCTTATGGCACATTTGTGTGCAGTCAACAGCGTGAGGTAAAATAACCCGACCCGCTGTAATGCAAAACTACTGCTTAGTAGCAAGTGCTTCTCAGTGGCGCACGCCCCACCAGTTTTGCCCGGCAAAATCGTCGGTGGGCGTGAAAGCTTAAGACATTTCTTGGCTTATCTCTCATTAAACGAGCATTTTGTTTCAAATTTACTGGGAATACAAAGCATTGAGGCAAGCAATAAATTCTGGTTTACCAACAAAAGTGGGGTTAGAGATGTTTTAGAATTAGCGCTCAGATCAGATATTCACAAAATTTTCGTCTGCGAAACCTAGAACGATTGTTTAACTTAACCAAGAACCCCCAAATTTAGTAAACCTTTTGTGTTAAGGGTTCCGCGAACTCTACATTGGATAACCAAGTTATTTACACACTTTGGTGACGTCATACCTCTTTAGATGCAGCTTCAGGTAAGACAGCACAGGACGTGATGGGTGGTACGCGCAACACATACAAGCTATGAGATGCCAGTAATGCGGACATGACGTCACATGAAGCTGGTCACACATTTGCTCGTCTGTGGTGAGTTGGAGGGTGTAGATGGCGGTTTGTTTGATTAATTGGAGATAAAGCTCGTCCTGGAATAGCTTGGAGCCGTGGCACACTCGCATGATCGCCTGAAACGAACAGATAGATAGTTTGTTGGCTGGACGGTGTCGCAATGCTTTTTGATTGTCTGTTTTGAATGCTGATTGACGTCAAGTAAAACTTTGATATAAATTGTGATATGTGAACATCGTTCCCCACTCATTGCAAAGGAAGATCCACAATTACCTGACAAACGTCATAACATGTGCAAATATATAGGGGAGGAAACTCAATTACAGGCGGGAATTCGAGAAATATCAAAAAGCAAAATTTAAAAACAATTTTTTCAGTTTTTTTACCTGGAGTGATTTCGCTTCCTCCTCAATGTTCTGAAAAGTCCGTTCTTCCATTTGAAGGAGGACGTTAAAAATCCTCACAGCCTCGTCCCTCAACGTGTAGTGGTCGTCACGAGAGGGCACCTGTGAGCAAACATCGGTTGATTATGATTTCTATGCCTTTTTTTTCTAAGTAGCGAAACCAATACTTTCATATTTTTTTTTGAATAATCAACTTGGTTCGCAAGCAACACAACAATGTGAGCAATGTTACGTCACAGATAGTTCGGGTAAGATGATGTTGACGCCATCATGGTTTTATGACAACCACGTGGATACTTGCAGCACTATTAAGTTTGCGTTAGCATTGGATTCTGGGACGGATAGTTGTAATAATTGCTGGGTCACCTGTTCGTATGGAAGGGATAGCAAAGGGGATCTTAAAGGTTCGCTTGATTGCCTGAAGATTGGGTTCCTTTTGTAGATTAAGTCGATCTCCTTTTCATTGTCATCTGAACGCTGTTGCAACATACACAAATTTTTAGTCATATTTTCATACACTATGGTCAACATGCTAAATATAAGTGAAATAATGAAATGCTTTGGGCAGAGTCGTTTTGTTAACAACATTGTAATAATATTTCCTGATGTGTTTTTTAAGCAGGTAATTTCAATGCAATAAGCTTTTCGCCTGGCTACTTAAGTGGCAAGATAATCACCAGACACATTACCGACATATTAGATCGAAGCAGTTGCGCAATAAGCTCAGTTTCAATTCTACACTTCTGTACCTTGATCTTGTCCATTAGGATCTTTGTTTTGGTGATAATCAGAGGTTGTCCATCTATCATAGCCTGGATCTCACTGCTCCAGATGTTCGCGTCTTCCTCTACCTCCGTGCTGAGTCGGAGGGTGTGCTTCCTCCCGTACACCACAATCTCCCACAAACCTGTCTGCGTCTGTAGTGAAATAGAGGTGGCGTAACTTCTAGTATAGAAAGTGTGGATCCAAACTACAGCTGCCGGTCAATGTTCAGTAATATTACACAAAAAATGACATGCTTAACGGGAATAAACGTATATTTCCCTTGTATTATACCAGACTGATCCTGTTTAAACAAGTGCTTTTTGTGTAGGCAACATACATATTATTAAACTTTATTACATTCGTTTTATGATTTTAAGTGTTACGTGTTTTACATGGTAAGACGGAATCGTCCAGCTATACAGGATCTCACAGCGAGGTTCGATTAACAAGTGTTCATCTCTAGTAAACACACGAAAGCTCACTTTTACTCCTACATACACCAGGGACTTACAAAGACGTTCTCGTCCGGTGAGGTGACAACACAGAGACTGTTGAGTCCCATCGACCCGATCTTCTGGGCATCGCGGTTGCTGTTCTTGAAATATTCGATCGCGTTTGGTTTCAGAACGAACCACCGACGTTGGTGACTCACTTTCTGCTTCTCGTAAGATGTTTTAAGCAACCAACCTTGCTGTATGAAAGAATCCTGGCCAGCCTGAAAGTGTATTAACAATATTTGAGATTGTGGGCGAGCCTGAAGAGTTCCCTTACCACAAAGAAAATATGTATTGAGTTATAAAAGAAAGTGTTACTGACTTTTATTTTCTTGACAAAACTTATTGTGTAATTTTTCTAAAAATTCACTTTGTCGTTTTGATTTGTGACCAATTGTGAAGCAATCATTATAAAACTTGAAGTCAAATGGGATTTGGTTTCTGTCTGTTTAACACGTACCGAGTCGCCTGAACTTGCTGTGTTCTTGCTCTCATTGAGTAAAGTGATCCAGTGATGCATTTCCTCCCCCGAATCACTCGCGAAAGTGTAAACACGTTGCGATGTCGTCACAGTGAACGTGTTCGACTTTCCTGCAGTCACAAACCACTTAATATTATTCACATCTTGTCGCCACGATGCCACGATAGGAGTAATTGGTTATAATGTAGCATCCATAATGTATCCGATTCCTGAGATTAAAATCAGTGCCAGAACCCCTAAAGCCTATTTATATTGTAACGTCTTTTCCTCAAGAGAAACTGCCAACTTGCTCAAATACACGAGAGTCACCTGACACAGATGTTGCGGTTGCCTGGGTAACGGTTTGACCGTCGACCGTCATCAGAGCGTTCTTCGGGTTTGCGAACTCGCTTTCCATGTTTGCTATCTCTTTCTCCGTGCTCGATACAATCTTCATCAACATGCTGCGGAAAAAAAGTTCCACTCAATAACATTTCACAGTATTTTCAGTGAAAGTCCACACTGCATCCAAAGACTTTTTACCAAACGTTGGCGATTCTGGTTTAAACTCACCTGTACCATTCCCCCGCCTCCTCGCTCGATTCCGCCGAAAGGTGGTGCACTTTTGATGACGTCATAATGATGTCAATGCCATTCTCTTTCTCTGTGACGTCAGTTACGTCGGATATTTGACTGAGGTCGATCGTCCCCCGACACTTGGCGTTCTCTTCGTCGTTATCGTAAAACTTCAACTCCTGGTTGCGCAGCGTGAACCATCTGGATTTGGTTATTTGTTGTTGTACCTTGTTTAGTGTTTTGTTGTTGTACCTTGTTTAGTGTTCAAGCTTCGTGTAACTTAACTGCTACGTAGAACTAACAACGGAAATATAATATGAAATACATCGCCGACCACCAACCTTTTCTGCCAATTCTTCCTTGGGAGAGTTCCTCTCAGAGTTCCTTTGCCACTGTCAGCTTTCTTAAACAGCCAGCCGCACTTTAAACTATCCTGTTTGCTTCTGAAGATCATGAAAGTGCTGTTACTCAGGACGCACCACCGTCTCTTCCACTGGCTCATGAGGCCACCCTATAACAGGTTGTAAGGTTGTGCAATGATGTGTTTTCAAATATCAACCAATCTTCACAGTGGCAGAAGTTGGTGTGACGCTTGCTAGTTTGTTGCTTAAATGTTGTTGGCCAACTTACGTGGAGTTGAATTTTATTTCCATAACAAACTGAGCCATTTAGTTGTTGCACTGATCAATGTGATACGTAACAAGCGAACTGATCAATATCAACAACTGTATTACTATTACATCCTTAAAACGTCACGAAATTTCAGTGCGCCGTGAGAACATATTGGACGAATGCGAGTTGTGAACACTGGGAACCACGAAGGTGGAAATCTCAGTCCAACATATTATTCCGTCTAACCTTCACGTCGAGGTAGGAATGAAAGTATACGTTGGGACTCCACTTCTCTGCGACCTCCATACCGCCACTAGTGGACGTTCCATCGTCACTCATGTCGTCATCATCGACGTCATCAAACGACGAATCAGTGTAATAACTCTCTATAGTGGGTAAACGCCCAAGAATAATGTTTCATTATCAACAAGTTTGATTGAAAACACCAGCAATAGTTCAACCCCCATGCATCATTTCAATACAAAAACATTGATGACGTCACGACAAATCACATGATGTCGTCACTACTTTGCCATAGAAGTAATAGCACCCCGTGTCAAAACTGCGAAATTTTAAAACAAAGCGTTTAAACACTTACCGTCGTCCATATCAGACGTTTTAATGTCTTCCGCTTCGTAATTCTCCTCGTCATCTGGAACAATTCCATCCTGTGTGTTCTGTGGGTCGGGGAAATATTTGTTTACTAACTTTTTCCATGTAAGGTTGAAATTAACCTTTTACACTTGTTGTTAGTTGAGAAACGATAAAGATTAACTTTAAATAATCAAGAATCAAAACCCTTGTCTGTTTGTAGCAAAAGAAAAACGCACACAGGCAACTGCAGAGTTACGTTTTAATAGAATAATATCAAATCGTTTGCTCTTAGCATAAATAAAACGACTGCCATATTGTTGTTTACTAATTGTCACCCAGTGCGAGAATACTTCCCTGCAAACATAAACAATATAACCACAACCTCTTCCCCGTCTCGGAAACTTACAATGTGACTCGTCGCCACCCAGGTAACTGTTACAAAACAACGTGCAAATCAGCTTAAAACAAAAACAAATATCGTACATTCATTTGATCGACGTCATACGATGTGTTATGCATCATTGCGTCCACTTGGCTTTCAAAATCTTCAAAACCCAAATCCTGGAGCAACAAAATGTTTAAAAAACCTTCTTTTTTGTCCATAGTATCGCCAGCACCCCGAACTTTGCTTTGTGGTTGCGAGTAACTCGCTTATGCGTTGCATAAATCACAATATTACGCACTCGGGGGCAATTTAAAATCAATCAGTAAACGCCATTAAACTATAGACCAATTATAATTTAAACGGAAAATTATTTTAAGATGATTTCAGACCTAATACAAGCTGACTTGCTACGTAACGAGGATGACGTCATCGGATTGATTATCGGAATTACAACTGATAAGAATGATCTCGGGTTACGCAAAATCATTTGTTAGTGAATTTAAAAATAGCAACCACCATTAAACAATCGAGCCGGATTGAATTGTTAGTATGGACAAAATAAAATCCTAATAACATTCACAGTGTTGTTTGCACGCAAACAACTTATATTTGTAACCTGTAGAATGTCCATTCCTCTGTTTTCGTCTGCCTTCTCGTCGGGGTAATATTCCTCACCCACGTTCGTTACGAATTCATCGGTTGCTTCAGGTTGATCCTGATTAAAAATTATTAAAGTCAGCAAAACAAACAAAAATTCTTTTTTGTAAAAATACCAGATTAGTTTTTTGCCAACTTAGATTGTTCTTAAATACCTTCCAGTATTCTGAATCATATTATGACATCACAACACTTATTCTCACCACTTCCAGCGCAAGACTCTCCCTGGCCTCGCTTCGTCGATGCATCTGCGCGATCTCAAGTTCAAGTTGGAAGATCCTCTCCATCTCCTCCCGTTCCGCATCATCAAGCTCCTCCTCACCACCGGATGAGAGCATCCTCTTGTTTACGGTTGAGTAAGCACTGTCTACGTCAGCGGAATCTATGACGGCGTCGAGTGACGCAAGAGCCGATTCCTGCCCGAAGAGATAGGCGAGTTGTTTTTTTTACAATAGAAATATGATTTGAATCTCTTGCTGGCGGAAACCAAGAAACAATTAAATTAAAAGTTCCAAGTGTTGGAAAGTAACCAACCCTAAAAGCAAGTATTTTGTTTAAAAGATCAAGATTTGTTTCACAAAAACGTATACGTAGCACACACAAGCACCCACGTGTTCGCCATCCATGGATTTGCGGGGGCTGTACATTTTTTCACAAGGTGGGGGCGGTGGGGGTGAAGGAAGACCCTCAGCGTCCTCCTCCAATCCGTTCTCCGTCGCTTCCCTGGCCATTTCAGCCTCTCTCGCCATCTGGAAAGGGGAAATTTCACCAGATAATCAGAGAGTGGCCAAGTATTGTGGGAATGATTAACACACAGAAAATATTGCACTTTTCGTGTTACTTGTACAAACATGTCAACCAATTGCTAAAATAAATCTTTTCAGTATTTCCACTGCAAAAATCAGATTGTTGAGATTTAAAGCAATTTGGTGTCTGGGTTTCTTCAAACAATCAACACAGGAAAGGTAACTTTTCCTTCTATGCAAGGAAATCAGAAAATTTTAAGGTTTTTTTTACCACCTCTCGTTCCTGTTTCTCTCTTCGCCTTTTTTCTTCTTCCTCCCTCGCGAGTCTCTCCCGTTCCAAGCGCGCCTACAGAAACCATTTTCTTGTCTTAGTTTATTCAAAAAACCTAATTTTTGAGAACAATTCGCCCAACTTTTGAAACCTCAACAAACTTATTGCAAACACAAAGTCAAACTTTAAATATTAGCCAAACAATTTATGTGGAAATTCATAAAAGTGGAAGAAACCGTTCTGTTCCAGGATTCTTACACAATGTTATTGTGACCTTTAAATTTATAAAGCTGGGGGGTAAAAGGAAAGTAAGGGACGGACAAACCTGTTCCTCCCTCTGTTTCCTCTCCCTTTCCATTTGTTCCTTAAGAGCCTTGAGTTGTCTGTGTTTCTCAAGCAGGATCTAAATAATGGGAAGGTGTAAATATGAAGGTTGCCATGGAAATCGTATCATCAAATGCACACAATGACTTTTTACACAAAGTGACAGTGCTTTGGGTGTATTTAGTATTTTAAGTAGAAAATCGTAAACTCCAAGTGTGTTTATTGATAGTATGTTGTCCAACAATGTTGCGTCAAGTTTCCTTGCCAGCAAGCATCAATCACTGAAAAGAGGTCACGCAAATGTTTGGCATGTGACAACTAATATGACATGCATGGGTTGTGTACTCCTGTGCTAAAACTACCAACAGCATTGAAACCATCCAAAAACAGCAACATCCTACCTTAAACATCTTCCGGGCTGCCCGCCCTCTCGTGTATTTCTGGAAGACGATCGTCGCCTCCGCCCTTTTTCTCTCCCTCTCTCGTTTTTCTGCGAGAAGAAGTTTGAATAATTTTCTTGCTTTCCTTCCTCTCTCGAATTTCTGCATTGTGATGATCGCCTTGTGAACTCGTTTGAACTTCCTCCGCGCAACAAACCCCTGAATAATGGCGGGAAAATAACAAACAAGTTTTTATACAGACCCCCAAAAAACTAGGGTTTCACAAAAGATATGAAGGCACTGAATTTGTCTGTAAACTTTTTGTGCGACAGGCACACGAGAACAGAACAAATAAATTGATAACGTTAACCATAGTAAGAAACGTTGGTATTTACTTCTTTTACTTTGGGGACTCCCAGACAATTAAAAAAACCTCACTGTGTTTCGCGTTAGGCCAAGTAATATTTTACGCCACTTGGTGTCGTTGTTGTTCCATAATATTGGCATGCATTCGATCGCGATACTTGAACCCACAGAAATCATACAAATTGCTTACTCGCACGAATCGTTGTGTGTGTACGATGTTCTTCTTCAGGCGAAGAAAGTATTTTCGCGCCGCTACAGCTCTCATCACTGATTGGATGATAATAGCGGCACGTGACACCTTTTCAAATCGCGCCTTTTCCAACTTTTGTTCGAGAATTTCCTTCATGAACGCCTGCAGAGTTAAAACATCCAACGTTACGTCATTATTTCTTATCAATAAAAATAACACAGAATGTAAACATTGTTCGAGGCAATTGCGCGGTTACGCAGGGTTTTCGCATAAGACCCTTGAGTGAAAGATCTGCCAGCAGTTCGCGACTTAAACCAAGACGGCAAATACTTTACACCTGTGAAGAATGGATCTTGTTCAAATCCCACCTTTGTATTTCCGAGTCTCCAATTCGTCCCTTCGGGGTCAACCAAGTTCAAAACTTCCTTGCTGTGATCAAGTGGTTCGTTGGATGACGACAGAGCGCAAATCATTCCGTATCTTAATGGTCAAAACATTTAGCAGTTAAGCGACAGAGACTGGTGTGACTAAATGCATGATTTGTGGTCCAACATGCACATTTTAAATGGTCGAAAGTGGAGGAAATTTCTACACATGAATTTTTAGTTATTACTAGATCCATGTCGCGTGAAAGCAACAACCAATCACAGACCTGGATCACAGACCAGTTCTAGATAGTCACGTGACCCACCTGTCAAGAAAGTCTTTGTACAACCGCCTGACCGGAAAGCCAGCCTTCCTCACTCTCACAGTTTCCAACATTCCCGAATAACGAAGTTGGTTTAGAACGACCCCGGGGTTGAAGTTCTCCGCCACCTAGTGGTGAATAACAAGTTTGTTACAAACTTTCTGATCGCGGCGACTTCTGCTGATATTTTTGTTGCTTTTGAACGGGATTGTGATTGTTAATATTTATGTTTATTTGCGTATATTATGTGCATTAAATTTCCTTGTTCCTGCGCAACACAGGAAAAATAACAAAAGTTAATTATTTATGTAACTAGGTACCCACATATGCATTTTATACATTGTGAACATTTTACAAGTAATCACCTTCTCCACATTTGGTTTCACGCATCTCACGAAGAACGGACTTGCAGATGAAAGTCTTTCCATTAAAGCGTGGAGGGATTTCTGTCAAATTGTTAAATGTATGGAAAATCCAAATTAACTTCAACTGTAGAAAGAGAACTTACTTTAAAGTGGCCACTTGCTGTTACGGCTGACTGCTTTTTCCGACCTTTCCCGGAGTCTTCCGAAGTTCCCCGAACTTTCTCAAACATGTCGTAGATAAGATCACAGCTATGAAAAATAATGTCACGAGTTTTTTTTTAGATAATTAAATTAGTTAAAATATAAACCTGGAATCCTTCAACAAGCCGAGTAAATCATCACGAAATGTATCGCGGTTTTTCTCCAGGAACCCATCGATATTGTAGAGAACCTGCAATATTAAGTTAGCCATCACCCACGAACGCATAAAGCAAAATGGTTTGGGAATACCCAATCTCAACCTAGCCTTAATCCAACTTCAACCCAGCCTAAACCCAGCCTCAACCCAGCCTCAACCCTTACCTCCCCAGCGTAATGTCGAATCCCGAACTGGTTTCCGGTCACTCGAGGTTTCACGTAGAAGGGATTTTTCTGCGAAAAAAAACATAGTTAAAGTTGTGACGTAACAAAGCGGACACTAGTGCTTTAAACTCGAAATACCGAGTTGTTAAGGAAGTTGTGACGTAACAAAGTAGGGTGAAAAATATGTTTTTACTTACCGCATGTTGGTTGTGGAGTTTCTGCAGCAGGGATTTGTCCGTTCCTTTCGGAAATCTACTCTCCTCGTTAATAAGTGACATCAAACCGAGGTTTTTCTCCACCAGGTCGAGACACTCACTGTTATCTGACCACTGGACGTCGCACCAGTCTATACCTTCCCTGTAAAGTGGAAGATTGTGAAATGGTGGCAACATTGGTCAAGCGCCCGACTCATATACCAGTAGGAACCTGATCGGGATTCCAGGCCAGGATATCCTGGGTTCGAATCCCGGTGTAGTTAAAAACGATTATAAAATGGTTGGGATTGAAATCACAAAAAAAACACAAATAAGTTAACAAATTTACTAGGGTTCGTGTGCAGGATAGCATGGGTTCGAGTCCCAACGTGGTATGTTAAGATAAAGCGAAAAGTTATTCCCCACAGATATTACCACGACCGAAGATATAAAATACAGGCGAAAAAGTGAAAAATGTAGAGAAAAAAAATACAGAAAAGGTTTTTTAGGTCCTTAATTAATCTAAATAACAAGTGGAGGGGAATGGGAAGATTGCATGGTTTCCATTTTTTGTTGCATTAATTTGTGCTGTCCAATGCAGTAAGTGATGTTTTACGAAGACTCACTTGTTGTATTCGATTTGTTCCAAGCTGAAAATGTGCCGGTTAAAAAATTCCTGTAGTTTTTCGTTTGCAAAGTTGATGCAGAATTGCTCAAAACGATTCACCTGAAAACAACACATGTAGACCCGGCGATAGAAGGTGACTGAATGATTGCAAAGATTTCAGTACTTTCTCACACAATACATTGATGCAACAAGAACAAATAATGTATATCTTGAATTAGAAATAACTGTAACCAAGCAACCCTTTAGCAAAACAAACTTATATGTCCACGTTTCTGGGCTTCAAAAATGTAAAAAAAACGTTTGTAATTTCGACTCTAATCAACATTGATAGAAACGCTGCTGGTTTTTGAGCAATTATAGCAACTGCAGTGTAACTCTAGCTGACATGTATTGTTAGTTTAAAGGAACTGTTCTTGTGGCAACCCTCGCCGGATGGCAGACGTAACTTCGGTTGCAATAAAAACATTTTATACAAGGACTTTTTCTTCATACAATCAAAGCAACTTCGTTACCGAGAAGTTCTCAAAACCGAAAATATCGAGAATTCCGATGAAATGGAAGTCGTCCGGTCCCTTGATGCGGTGATTCACCTTCGAGATTATCCAACGGAATAATTGGGAGTAGAGCGCCATAGAAAGGGAGTCACGTGAGTCGCAGGCCTGCCAATCAGAGACAAGGAATATAGTATTTCATGGGCTCGACTATAGTTGCACAGGATGTAATACAAAGAAAATTTTGTGCATTTTTTGGAGCTTCTCATTAACGTAGTATGAATATATAGACGTGTAACTCTTTAAAACGTTGGCGTTTGAGCTGAATATGATATTTATTCTTGTTCAAATGTTGACGCGTGACTGTGGGAACGAATTGCTGACTCATGCTTACGTAGATCCGCAAGTGCTGAGTAACCGGGTCAGGACTGTTCAAAGCTTTAATGACGCAAGACAGATTTACACAAACATTTGGACAGTTTGTTTACACAACACCACAAGTGCCGAGCTAAAAAGAAAAATCGTTTTCCGACCGTGCGTTTGAACGTGATTACGTTGTACAGAAAGTCTACTTTGGATACGAATTTGAGTGGTTTCCACTGCAAGGTCACCATGACCTTGTGCTTGTCTCATCTACCTGATCCACGCTTTGCGGTGAGGTTATGTTTTCACCTCTCAACTTCATCGTCCTCTCTTTCATCACCGCCTCCAACCTCTCACTGTCGATCCCGAGCAACTTGGACGTTCTCTCAACAACTGCAGGGACAAAATGTAACTTCCTGAATATGAAAGCTATGGGAGTCTGTATTACTTTACACTGGGTCTGCGCAACACACGCAAAGTGCACGACTTTCCACAGCACATATTATTGAATCTTTATTCTCTCTACGTTAAGAATTAAATGACTCACAGTTTTCACAGCAAGCTTTTACCACAAAGTAGGCAGAAATCCAAGATCTGTTTACATTACTTCTAAATGAACCACACAAAGTTGTCTACACACAAACAACTACACATGCTTGTGGCCGTGATATTAGATAAGACACAAACCATTAGATGTGAACGTTTTACCGAGCATGCACTTGAGTCTGAATACAACATACCGTGGTGAGGTATTTGATTTAACGTGATAACTACAGGACCCCATGCTTATTTTACATAAATTGTTTTTACAAAAGATTCAACTCTAAAAATTAAAATATGAAACATTCAAAACAACACGAAAAGGTTTATTGTTTGGCTTTTCCATCCAGCGAACAATATTTTTCGTTTTAGTTATGTTTATCGCGAAGTTGTCACCACAAATGCTTCATTGCAAGACACACTAAACCTCCTGGATCCTACTCACGGGAATATTAGTTGCGGTGATCGGATTTAGTGCACATTCTACATGTTGTTGCAAATTAGTGTTGGCTAACTTGGGAGTTAATTAAAAGCATGCGGATGATTCCATCTACAGACAGCTACAGCCTACAACCAGCAATACGTTTACCTGGCAAGATATCCGGTGGAAGAAACGCTTTTCCTATGTTACAAAGTGGAGGAAACGAAAGTAGTTTACATAATAGGAAACTAAACTTAAAACAAGCAAGGAAACGGATTGCTTGAGTTGAGTGGTCGAGGTTAAAACGTACAAAATCAAAGATATCCGACCATCGTTAAATTTCGAAAGACGTGATTGAGAGAAGGCAAACGCCCAAGGAATAAATAAGGAGCAGAGAACAAAGAAAGAAACCAAGTGTTTACGTCCGTGGTTAAATTTGGTCGAACATCGGGGTCACCAACAAAGGCAGGATAAACACCAATGCTTATAGATAAACTTTGTGATACAAATTATTAAAGCACTGATACCCGTGTAAAACGAAATGTTATGTACTGACCAATTAGTTATACATGTGTAATTGTATAAGACATACAAGAAAGAAAGACTTACCGTCCACATCAACGACTTGGGCACCACCAGCGTTGGCAAAAGCAACATTGCCAAGTTGGAGAATCCCAGCAAGCACACTTTTCATGTCCTGCTGTTGGCCGTCTTTGAAACCAATCGTTTTGAGCGCTTGCTAAACACGAAGAAGGGAAAGTTAAGGGGTTGATATTTGTTCTTATGAAAATATGTAGCTTTTCGGGTCGTGAAAACCATCCATGGCAAAGCCTGCATTTGCAACAGTTCAGCAATTCATGATTCCGAGTTTTAAAACAGCGCTGGCTCGAAAGTTCATCGCATCAAATGTCCCCAACTCCAAACAATAAAAATTTCACGATAATTCATCACTGTGACGTAACAAACTGGCACGAAAACATTTAGGCCTTGTCACGTCCGGCGTGGTATTGTGACGTCATCATTTCCGAACTAGAGATAGCGTGTGAATGAAAAGCGATCAAATAAGGTCGACACGAAATAAGTTGCAACTTGCTGGGGAAGTTCGACCTCACGATTCTTTTTACACCGAGGCTTATATTGTTATCTACGAACGATATTCAAAACATATATTTTGTAAGTGATGTAAAAGCACAATTTACATTCGGTAATAAAGTATAACCCAGGACTTGCTTTCGAACTGATTTGGATTAAAACAATTTGTTGCCTATTTCTGGTACATTGGTAACTGTGACGGGTTTTTTGATGGAAATACATGCGAAAGCAAAGCTTTGTACGACTCAAAGTCACATGACCAGATATTATTCACAAATCAACATAAACTTTGTGACGAATGCTTGGAACATTGCTTGGAAATCAGTAACTTTGCACGCAAAAGTACCCACAAAGCAGACATTTTGATCGGAATACCGAGCAACATTTTTTTCTCTTGTTATATGAATTAAAAAACACGTATTTTAGTAAAGGGAACAGCACGTGGTCTACGGCCACGGAATGACGAAACGGTTTCAGGAAAAAAACAGGTTTCAAATTACGCGGGAGAACAATTGAAAGATTTGATCCTTGTCACGTGATTTCCGCAAGTATCGGGTTTAGTTTATTCTGTTGCGAATTTGCATTACTGGTGTTTGTGGATATATAAAGCCTTGCGGCTTCTAATTCAGAAAGGATTTGACCCGAGGTGTCAATTCGTTTTGAATTCAAGATCGTGGTTTCAATTGAATTGCAAAATTAGCACAGGTCGGTTATTCTCGTTTTGTTTATTTATAAACACGTTTATAGGTCAATATATTCACCACACAGAACAAGGAGTCGCAAAACATTGAAAATAGTGTTATATATATTTGTGCTTTCTAATGGTCAAACACGAAGAAAGAACCGCCTTAAATTAGACGACAATTTGTTTTCAAACAGTCCTAATCTAGGGGAAGTACCTCTAATTGCTCCCAGTCTTTGACGTCATCGAGGGTAGGATCGGAGTCGCATCCTGATTGGTTGAGATAGTGGTAGTTGGCGGGTTCACCCAAGTGCAACTTGTCTGCAAGTATTTGCAAAATGGTTAAATTGTCCCAGCAAAGATACCCCAAGGTTTTTTTTGTTTAATTGTTGCCTTAACCGTTCGTTCGGCATAAACATGACGTCATACATTAAAAACAATCCATCGAGATATCACGAGATTATTTCGTGTTTTAAGTTATTTCATGCAAAGCAGCCTCACCTTTTTCATCTTGAGAAAGACCGCGGACGAGTTGATAAAAAATGTGATAATTCCTCTCTCCGGGGTTCTGACGGACGACTCTATGCTGTGATGACGTAAGCACAATACTATAACGTCACGTTTCAGTTATAAAAGTTCGTCGGCGTCGATAAACGAGAGCGAGCCGTGACAAACGTCAGGGTGTTGCAGCACGAGATAAGTGTTAATTTAACTTCGAATAAATTTCTGCGGTCGAACAAAACCACTAACGATATCAAAATAATTGGAGTGTTTTTTTATAATTTTATGTAAATATGAAGACCTCGTCATCGGTCTTATACATCATACGCCTTATGTATTTTGCACGATTGAACTGAATTGGTTTCAAAATATTTTCAAATAAATATAAAATATTACAACGTCTTTCTATAATATTGTAATAGTCTGAAAACCTTACCTTCTCAAGGAGATCTGGGGTTCGCGGACATCACAGGGGGTTAAGGGGCGATAATTTACAAATACATAGTTTTGTTCCATTTTAAATTACATGAAATGTTTTTTACGGCGACTTTATCGAATGACTTGCCAGGTGACAACGGTGACGTTCATAATATTGGTATTATAGGGGGTTTCCCCACCAAGACCGGCCACTTTAGACGAGCTAGGCAAAAACCCAGCGCACGGACAGAAGGAAAAGCAAATTACAAAAAACTATATATTGGAAAAACCTTCCAAATTGGTGCGACAAGAAACTGCTTAAGCTTTAGTGATGTAATAAACAACGACATGGTCGCCAGATAGTTGTTCGCTGGGGGCCAAGTTCGCCAGCGGTGTTTCCGATTTAAAAAAGTGCAAAATGTCCCTTACTTTTTGATGCAGACGGGGAGGTGCCGACAGACGGTTATCAGCCATCTTGGTAAATACGAATCAGCAAGAAAGGCATGGAGTCTCTTACAATATTAGGGACTATTTGAGTTCCACCCGGATGTATTTATGCTAAGGTTGGCCTACAACCATTGATAAGATTATTTGACCACCTTTGATACCAACTTTAACCGAGGTAACCAAGCCTAGATCCTTTAATCCCAACATATCAACCCAAGTCCCTAACAATATCACCGCAGTCCCATATAGACACTGAAGGATACAATCAGTTATCCGAGCCCCTTTGATCTGGCCAGCCTCACTGAAGAGAAGCTGGATAAACTTTCCGAACCGACTCGAATTATTGTTGTACACGGTTTTCGCGTTCCCGAGAGCCTCGAGTAATGGACTGCTTTCAAGAATGGACTGCTCGATCGAACGCCCGTTGTCCTTTGATGGTCTGTTGGGGAAAAAATGGAACAGGGTTTAGAGACGGCAGGGGTCACGAAAGGTCAATCGTTCTTTGAGCGATGATTTAGTGAAACCTCATGCCCGGTTACAACGGTTTAAATAATTTTCACATATAAACAAAAGCTCGAAGCAGAATTATTATTGTTCCACAATCTTGGGAGACACAGCTTTCACAGCTTAGTGATCGGGAAAATTCATGCGCCGATTCAACTCATATAGACCAAGGGTTTGCATCACAAGTTGGCTGCACAAAAACCCCAAGCACCCCGGCATTCGGGATCAAACGCCTTTGAAAACCTACTGCCAGTTTCCCCATTCATAAATTTCCACATGCCGTGACGTCATAGGTTAAACTCACTCTGTCTTGCTGGAAGCTCGGCTGACGTGGGAGAGATAACTGAGCATGAATTTGGTCGTTTCCGTCTTTCCAGCTCCACTTTCTCCGCTGAATAAAATATTGGGGTTATTAAAGGTCACACAAAAAGTTGTAAAATATTGTTTGGGGGTTATCTCAGGTTATACCGATATCAGGGGTTATTATTGGGCCTTGGGGCTACATGTATATGGTCATGTTTGGTGGAGTTTATTAAGGGCGAGGAAGGCGCCGCGACACCAAGCTGTCAACAAGTCAATACATTGCATTGCGTTATTGCAATAAATAAATACACGCACATTCAGCAAAACTTTGGTGCAAAAAGTGATTCGAAGGCAACGAATTCGCACTGAAGAATCCTAACATTCATATGGCATTTGGAAAATTCTGTTGCTTTTCCTTCACTCAAATTTCCCCGAAATTTGGCACAGAAGATAATGGGGGAATACCCGGCACTGACGCACTTTCGTCACGAAGACCGAGATACAAAGAAATTTGAAATGTTGTTGGAATCGAGTTCCTTCGGTCCAATCTCAAAAGAATACAACATGAAGCGAAACGGCCAAAAAACTGTCAATGAACTCCTATAATTCTAGAAGCAATTAAAAAACAGAACCACGTAAATTTGACGTCACGTCTGACGTCAGCATATTGTTACGTTTGTCGACGTTGTTTCCGTAGCAACGAAATACAAGAATAATAACACGTGTTTGTAACGATACGAGTTGAATGCAACAACACAGGCCACGCAACAGTGTTTCCAAAAAGTTTTCTGCCGTGGTAAAATGTTGGTTCCTTTCGCAAGTCTCCCTCGGTTGTCATAGTAACCGTATTAACGTCAATTAGCGATTCACTTTCTGCTGTACTTGATGAGCAGGGAACAATTTTTCAGTTAACGCCGTCACAGACAAAGTGCTCGGTTACAATTATAGCATTAACAGAAAAGATAACGAAAAGGTGTTTGCACTAAAAGCAGGAAAATTTGAGTTGCAGTCCCAGCAACTCGTCCGTCAACTTAATTTGAAGATTTCCAAAACAATTCGCTTGCGTTCGATTACAATAGATAAGATTTCCAAAATGTTTTAAACAGGATTCTGTTTAAACGTTCGTTTGAGTTACGCCGAGTCGGTCTGTGGTTGTTGAGGGAAATACAACATAGAAATCAATCTTTAAACCTTATTTAATTGCAATTAACCAAAACCTTTCCCCGAAACACGCCGTGCGTTCACATCAAGTGTTTAAATACACGCATGTCCATGTTTAGCGCTAATCTCCAAATCATCCAATTTTACAATTTTTGTTCTCACACCAAACTAGACTCAGTCGTGACCTGTTGCCATGGCAACTGTTAAGCCAATCAAAGGTCAGCTAATTTGCCACGTCACACATTACCGGAAAATGCTAAACATGATTCGGCGCCAAATATGCACCATGCGCTTGTGGGGTGGAAACCGGGTTCCGGGAAAAAATCTTTCGTTTAAATCTGCTTATAATGGAAATAATCGCATGACGTTCTGTGGTGATGTGGATTGAATTTAAATCCGGACCCAGGGGAGCGGAGGTAACGCGTTTTCAAACTTTTCAAACTATCGACATGAGTATGAGACGGGATATGCATAAAAAAAACGATTCGTTTCTTTATAAAAGTTTGCCCCCAACGACCTCACATAAATGTTCAAAAACATTTTCAACCGAAACAACCCCAGGGCTGACATTTCCTATAGATCGTTAACAAACCTCCTGATGTTTTACTTGTTCTCATGGGATTCAAGTCCACCCACCTGATGAGCACACATTGATTTTCCTCCCTCTTCCACATGCACGTGTAGCACTCATTGGATACAGCGTACACGTGTGGAGGTTCCTCTCCTAGGTCCTTGTTTTTGTATTTCGCCAAAACATCGTCGGAGTAGAGGTCGTGGAGGCGTTTGTAAGGGTTCACAGAGATTAGGATTGAACCGATGTAGGTCTGCGCAACAAGGTTTATACGTCATCACTGATGACGTAACACAGGATTTAATGATTCGAGCACGGCTGCTTTCGGTTATTAAAATGATGGAAACCCCTAATATGAAAGTGGTACAAAAACAATGAGCGGGTTCAGCATTATACGAAGGTTGAGGTTTTTCGCTTTTGCATGGTCAATAATTTGCTTTGATATTCGTCCGTTTATGTTGTGAAGCTTTGGCGTGAATCGTGTTATGTCTGAGTGATGTTCGCAGAAACACTGAATCAATTTCAATCGATTTGTCGGGGCGTCGTCTCAGCAAATCAATTAAATCACTTCAAACTTGGGAAAAAATTCTGATTACTCAGAAGCTTTAACGCAGCATCGTTAATTACATAAGATGGGTCGTTTGAAAATGCGTCTTCAAATGTGTGGTGTTAAAGACGGTTCCACTTCCCAGGTAATTATATGAGGTAAGTGCGCGTAAACCCTTCCCCGGGCTACGTCAATCTGTCAAGGTTCGTGTGTTGCGCATTCGGTGACGTTAATGTGTGGAATTGATAGCTTAACTAACGTGTGAAAAGTGATCACGTGACTTGAGCGTTCGTTCACGCGAAAATATTGCAACAAATTGTTCGTAACGCTGGCGGTTCTCGAGGTTAATCCGTTCGTGATTTGTGTTTTGTGTTGAAACAAATCGATAAACACCCAAGTCGTTGTTTACATAAAATGTGAAACAGACGTTGAACGAACAACCCAACGATTAAAGTTAAAATTAGTTTTCGGCTATTAACATACATCATATAACCAAATGTCTCGGGGAAACCAAAACCTCAGGTTGACAAAAACCCTTGTACTTTTGCATCCACAGAATCCGTGCAATAAGGTTGCCTTTACATATTCAGACAAAGATCCCCGACTTCCACCGAAATATTCCAACACAATCACACACATCCGAAACCACAACAAAACCTTAACCGAGAACCAAACCCTTTTTACTCGGCATAAACTTTTACGTTCATTCAGTGCGCCAAAATTAATGCGTGTTTTATGTAAATTTTTATTTAAATTTTTATGCAAAGTAAGTGCGATTAACACCGGGTGGATAATTTTATGAAACTTTAATAACGTTTAAAATGTTATGTTTTTGTGTTGCAGAGCGAACATTCATTTTATCACAATCGGGTTGAAGCGCAGGAAACACAGGCGCAAATTATTCACTGCAATAAAGATATGAGGAACTAAGGGTGTGGAGACTCAACGAAGGCAATTCTGTCGGTCGCACAAATCAACTTTTGCGACAATAATCGCGATCATTTTCAGCCCAAATGCAAAACCAAATCACTCTCAATCAAACCCCACCCAAGGTACAAATTATAAACACATCTTGTTTGTAAAAACGTAAGCTCTTACGTAAATGTCGTTCTTCTGATATCTGGTGTTCAGATTGCATAGAATAGTAGCTTGGTTCAACTCGGAGAGTTTCGCCATGTCCGGGACTCCATCGTTGACTCCATTCATCGGCTTCACATCAGACCCAGTTACCTCCGAAACCCACTTTCGTTGTTCCTAAAATAATTCCAACAGTTTTTTTAAAGCATCCACAAAATACCCTTGGTCACATGCATTTGTATACTGTAGTTCCCAATTAAGCTGACCGCAGGTCATGTTACTATTGCAACAAGCAATTAATGTTTACACTTTAATTTAGGCAGTGCAGCTTATTGACTGTGGCACTGCGCAAGCTTTTACACTAGCAGGCACACAGATTTCCACTTTGTGGTACCTTTCGGTCAACGTCGATTCGCTGGCCACAGTCAACAGCTGCACTTATAAGACCTTACAAGTTGAAACAGTGTGTACACCCTGTTTGCAGGGGGTATTTTTTTCCGCCCATGGTTCATATAGAGACAGTAAATATAAACTAAAGGCATTTACCTCGTGGTTAAACACCAATATATCGGTTCAACTGCAACTATGGAACAAAATAAAAATATGTTTTGTAGAAAATTTAAAGACATTGGGATGGATCAATTCATCAAGTAATGAGTCCATAAAAAAGATAATTTCCTCGTGAATCAGCCTTGAGATCGTTGCCTGCTGCCGTTAAACCGGGAATTTTTTGTTTCAGCAAAGCTCCTTGTCCTGAAATGAATGAGGAGTTCTACATCCATTGTGACGTACAAAACGACGGGAGCCAAAATCCTTTCACCAGTGTTTTAAGTCGCTTAATATCAGGAAACGTTTCAACGCAAAACTCACAACAATGGCTTCAACTAAGGGCATTGAAATCTTGTGTAAATCGAAAGCATTGAGAAATTGTGCAGGAGAACAGAGTAAGTTTGAGCGGCATTAAAGCTTTCAGGGAAGCTAAGTTGCAGGAAATACACAAGCTCTGTGCGTGACGCTGAAAATGTCACCTTTTTTGGCAAAGAAAACAATTTTTCCCCAGCAGTAGAACCATTCATCTTCTACCAATCCAATAATACGCAAACGATTCTGCATTCCCTTTAAAAACGCCAAGTTATCACTTTTGTGACGTCACTTTCGCACGTATCTTTTCGAATGGCGGATGAGAGCAACGTATTAGACAGGCGGCAAAACTTTCCACGACCTTGGTTTTGCCCCAAAGAAAACCGCTCGATTGTGATTATTACTCCTGTACTACAGTGAAAAGAAACTGCCCAAAGCCATGAAGTCTGCCCAAAACTTTCAGTTGTTTTATAACGGAGCGGTGAAGGTTTGTGCTAGGGTTGCTAGGCCGACAGGCAATATATATCGGTTACTTCCACAGCTACATATTTTGTGGCATAACAGTTAGGACAGGGTGCACAACATCGTAAGGCACGCATGACAACTTGGGTACGCCATCGGTTTGAAAATGGCAAGGGAGCTGATTTTCAATGTTTGAAAATATTTTCGTCCCGAATTGTGATTTGTTCAATGAACTTTCTTTGTCAACATATTCAGGACATCGCCCTTACAAACGGCTCGCAAATGTTTGGCAAGCATTAGTAAGTTTCGGCAAATGTCAAACTCACATGGCAAGAAGAACTGTAACTACCTGTATTATAGGAGGAAGTAAAATACCTCCCACTCTTTCAACCGAGAAACACGTGATTGCCACGAGAATGTTGTAAATGTTTCTCAGGAATTTCCAATGCATTTGTAACAAACTAAAGTTAGTTAAAGCAAGGTTTATTGCCTGCTTCGTGGTTTAAGCCAGGTGACCACAACTTTTCGTGCAACATTGACCGGTTAAACGCAGGCATTATTTTCACGCTCAACCGATCTTCAAGGCGCGCCAGATAAACTTAACCATAGATCAAGCGAAGGCCGTTTTTCCGAATATCAATACATCATGAGGTTAAGGCGTCCTTTCTGTAGCGAGTTGTAATAATGACTCATGGCCCGGTTTACAAGTGGGTAAAGACACGTGATTTAAGAAATGTTTGGTCATCAGCAGGGCTGTAGCGCAGACACGAGAGAAACATTGCGATCGCCGACTTGTTAGGGATGCGATCGGTCCGAAACGTAAACAAGAGCCAAGGTACAGAATTGCGTCAAAGGAAGCCACGCTGAGTCACAGCCGCTCAGCAAACAGTAACGACAACAAGTGTCTGGTGAGTGCTGGTTGGTTTTTGTGGAACTGTTGGGTTGTAAGTTATGTACGTTGTGGTTCGCAAAGGACTTGTTTGCGGTCACGGCGGTTGCGGAAGTGCTTGTTCCACGTAAACTTATGGTTAGCTTAAAATTTTAAACCAGTTAAGTACTGTACAGTTATTTCAACATAAACACATTAAACACGCGACCCCATTTTGTCCCTTCTGCTGGTGCCATGACCCAAGTTCGTTTACAAAAATACCACAATAAAGCAATTCATTCCACATAACGAACGAAACATTGCTTCAGGCTTTTTTATAGTACCACCTACCTCTCCATAGTCAGTCTTGTACACAACCTCCACACCGTCGCATTCAACAACCACAGCCGGCGTCCATTCGTCTGCGTTTGAACCATTCACCAACCAAACTCTTCCGCCCTGTGTTACAATAGATGGTTTCACTATACACACTATATGATGTCAAAAAAGAACATTTGAACTCAATATATTAAATGTGCAGCCGATGGTTTGTTATGTAGAGTTGAGCTACACTTTCGAGGATATTTATTGATAACTGTTAAAATGATTTGTTGCAATAAATATCAAGTCTGTTTGGAATAAATTAACATTTTTCTTCAGAGTTAAAGTGCATTTTACTTTGTATTGACTTTGTTGACTTGAAGCAACTGGTGAGTCCAGTCAACTTTCATATGTAAGTATTTCACTGGATCTTACAAACATTACTTAACAATTGGTCACAAACGTTCAAGCACTTCCAAGTGCCTTTAACACAGCTAGGAGAAATTGCCTCCACGCCGCTTGTCTCGGGCCGGTCATCACAAACCCACGTGTGTGACGTAACAATGCACTCTATGATACCGAATGCTGTGTTGTTTTAAAGGTGGGCGAGTAAAAGCATATTTACGCAATAGAGTGTTTTGATATATTTGAATAATGTATGAATAGAACACTTACCACTGTTGTGACGTCAGATTCGGCCATTGTTCGCGTATAATCCGTTCGCTGGTTGAATTGAACTTATGTCAAAAACTAAATGATTAAAACATGCATTGCATTAGGACTATTACCTATGCTGTAAACCAACATTTGATGATTAAGTAAAGTAGCACAGGTTCCATGTATTATGCAAAAGCACTAATTAACGTGGCTTAATCCCGGTGTAATCGATTGCCAGGTTCTTTATAGTGACAACTTTAGCTGGAAACAAGTAATGGATTGTTTCCAAACATTTGCACTGTTATCTTAACTGTAGAAAGTGCTGGTAAATGGCTGTCTGTAAATTACAGCAGGAAACATAATCGAAAACCTTACTTATGAAAACAACACAGGCATTGCTTTACAAACATGTTTTTGTTTTAACTATTCTGTTAATGATGGTCAAAGTTACGCTCACATAACAACTGAAACATTACTTTTTTCGGCACACTAAACACCATGTGGTTTCACTGATCTTGTGTTTTGCATTTTGCCACCATCTGTGAATGCACTTTTGTTTGTGTAATTTAACTTCATTCACGACCAGTTACTCGCTCTGCGCCAAAACTCCCTGAGGTTTCAAATTCAGATCAGCTGTTTCCTGGCAAATAACGCGCTGGAATTTCCGAACCGGTTGTACGGGCTGGCTTCACAATCAGCTAGTGAGCATGAAACTGCGCCTTCCACCTCAGGGAGTGAAGCTCGCAATAATCCTTTGCCCAGAGTTGCTACATTTCCCCAACCATCTGGGGCAGCAACTTACACAGAGGGAGTCACAACACGACCTGATGCGAAGTTTTCTATGTAGCTTTAAATATCTTCTAAGAAAGTTTCTGCAGAGAATTTGGTTAAAGACTAATTTGTAGAAACAAAACCGTGCGGACAGAAGCGTCATTGGCTAATCTATGATTCCACTACATAACATTCGAAGCCACAAAGCTCTTTTGATTCTGACGTATATTTTGCTGATACAGTACAATCTATCTGTTCTTCATCGCTGAAACTTTCAAACTAAAGCCAAGCTTTTAAATTTCACAATTACTTTTTTCTTCCCACAAATTTACTCAAAGATTTTCCTTTCGACCTCACCATTCGCAAACCGGTTCAGATCTTTTCTCGCCTCAACCGACGTGAGCAGGAGTGGAAAAAGCGATTAATCACCCAAATCTGATAAACCCAAAGCTTGTCAAAGCAATTTCAGTAATGGGTCTTATCTGTTCTCCGCGCCCGGCAGATTTTCGCGAGAGAAGTCGACCCCAAACTCGCGTAGTCGAGGAAACCGACGCCCAAAACTCCACCTTGCTTTCCCGCGGTTCCAGACGCTTTCCTAGCCAGTCTGTGACGTCATAAACGTAGATATAAGTGCCCACCGCGGTTGTAATCTAGGGAGGTGATTTTGTTCGTCTACCAATGAGTCACTCTTTTCGGTCCACAGTTCGCAAAAATCGGGCAATATAAGAACGCGATTCTGCGTCACAAACAAATCGCGAACGGTCGCGTTCCAAACAATCGCAATCTGATTGAGGCAGGTTCGATGTGACGAATTCGATTGGATTACATTAGCTGGAAGCGGGCGCCATCAGGCCATAACCGACTAAAGCGCTGACAGTTCGGTGTCAAATTTCGCACTTGGCCCGCGATTATGAAACGTTGAGGCCACGTGACAGCATGACGGAGTGTTGTATTAAATGTAGACTGTGTTAAAATGAATAATTGCCAATGCTCGTTCAAGTCAACACGTAACTTTAAACCAAGTAAACTTGACCTGTCATACCGTTAAGTATGAGTCGGGCACCTTTTCACGTTTATCATAACACGACTGCAACCAACCATTCCCACGCTATTTGAAAAACACTGCATTTGTAAAAGTTTTCTGACAGGGAATTTTTTCTGCACACAAAACACAAGTTACCGTTGGCAACAGCAATTGCTTAATTTCATCCCAAACTTTAGAAAAAGGTTTTCAGTCGCGGAAACGCAGGCACAAAAGTTGGGGAAAGTTACACATTTCTAACCCTGCACTACATCCCCCAATTCAAAACCACCTCGTTGTGAAGCTGTATTGCAGCAGCAGCAAAACGTTTCCTACATAACAACTTGAGATTCTACTAATTATCTATACGCTTACGCAACAAAACCTAGGGTTCCAAGTGAAATGTTACACAGCTTGAAATAGGAAGTCGCTACAACCCACTAAGCAGGTCTGAACAGTGTAAGTAGCTGCAAACGACAACAAGGGACATCATATAGTTACGCTTGCACACCATGCCTGACAGGAAATTAGATCACACACAACGGCAACGCGACCCACACACAATTTGTTGCCGCAGAATGTCCTGTTGATGCAGCAAAGCCTGTAGGATTAAACACGCGACTTCCCATGGTCATCATTAAGATGGAATTCAAAAAGGCGGAATGGACCGCGTGTCCTTCTTATAACAGTAACCATTAGAAAAATTGTCCGAAATTGCGCCAGAAAGTTACTTCTGAGAGGTGGCCGGACTTGTTTTTTACGACAATCTTTCCACTGTGATGTTGTTCACATGTTTCACACAATTCCAAGTTTCTTGAGACAAAAATAATCTGCCCTTACCACAAAAAGGGCAGATTATTTTTAACATGATAATTTAGCAGTAACATGATAATTTAACAAACAGTTTCGTTTAATTTTGCTTCCACGCCAACAAAGCTCCACAAATCCAAAGATCTAAACAGGTTTCCTCTACGCCTGCAGCCCTGCCACGTTAATTGTGGACCCACAAAGTCAAACCCTTCCCTGTGTACCTACATCCGCTGTATACTGGCACCTATAATGTAACAACGATGCTCTGTAACCGGATGCCCGATCGCGAACTACTCAACATCTTCCTATTCGAAATATGGTGTCGGCGAAACAAGCAAAAGCCTCTCTCGGAATGACACGAAAAATTATGTCAGAATTCAAACGACATTTCCTTCAGTGACGTCATCTCAAACAGGAAAGCCAAACACTTGTTCGTTTCCTTCGTAACGAGGAAATAATGGTGGTCGGTGATGACAAGTTAGTTGCTTGTTTCGAATACTGAGTGTATCAAGTTTATCCGTAGTGAAACACCGGACCCTATATAGATATTATACGTGCCCATAGCCCTTGTTGATAAACATAAGCTCGAATATCGCGCGTGCATTTCTGTCTGACATTGCAAGCGACATGTACGTTAAAACAAATAGTTGTAACAAAAAGGATTGAAACGAAATTCTCACCTTCACAGAAACACTGACCAAAATGCCTTGTTATAGTTGTGTTAAAAACTGCCCAAGCACCTAGATATGCTTCAAAAGAGTCATATTTGCCCCAAAACACATTCGTATCAGCACTAAATTTTTTCGGCCAGCTTATTTATAACAGTTGAAAACATCTGCAAATTAGCAGACGATCAGTGGCGTCTTCTGCAGGTCAACAACTCCTGTACCACCTCCTCTGCTGAATAATGAGTAGACACACGATTTTGGCATAGCTATTCAAGGCGACCCGGGAATACAGGAAGCTGCTAATTTAAATGTATTGATGCCTTCTACATTGTGTTGTTTCCAAAGGTTGCTTTCCACTACTGTTTTCACACTTTAAATTGATGTTGTGTCAATCTGAGCAAAGTTTAGTAAACAAACTTCTTATTTATGGAATAATATCGAAAGTGTTATTGCTTTGAAACCTTTATTGTCTGTAGCTTATACACAATTCGTATTATTGGCTCCAAATTGCTTTTACTTCCTTCTTAGGTAAATACACTGGAAAGTTAAACTTGCCGCTATTTCGCATGGTTGGAACACACAGAACGAAACAAAAGAATGGAAACCAAGCAAATAAGTTGTTTCTGATATTTTTAAACATCTTCATGCAAATCTCGTCCGTTTTGTACTTATGACGACTTGACCTATGATCTATTCTGCGCACAACATGCAGGTTATGTTGTTACACTCTCATATTCGAAGCTGTCAGCTTCCGGGTTGTCCGTCCCTTGAACAGTGAAACATTATGTGGTAACAACCTCGCGTCATCGCGCGCTGTTATTGTGACGTCAGAAAGACCGGTCGCTTCCGCGCACGAATTGGCGACGCCACGCGCCACGTGACAAAATAAATTGCCGAAGATTAAAAGTCTAAAACAATATTGCTGCTTTGTTACGACACAATGAACGAAACAATCATAACAATGAAATTAATGTAAACTGTAAAGTAAATCAAAATCCGCCAAAATCGCATTCTAACATTGTTTCTGTGGCCTGAAATCTGAACACAAAACATAGCGCAAGCGGCGCGGGACGTTTATTTCCGTAGGCTCAAATCAATCAGCTTTCTTATTTAAGACAAATATATTTCGCTAAACTAAGGCATCAACCGTGTCCTATTTATATGCGGATATAAACGTTTCCCTGCTGCTTATGTTAAGTAGAAGAGGTGGAAATCGTCACGGCGATTGCAACAGGATAGGGAATGATTTTCATAATCTTTGCACAAATAATATTGCAAAAATATGCTTCGGGTAATTTCAGATTTCTGTCGACGCCGCGCGGTTCAATTTAGCAAAATTGTTTGTCGCTAAGTGGCGCTGTTTCTCGCATAGACGGACGACCAACGTCGTGCCAAAAATGAAACACAAAAGTGTGTTGCAGACCGTGCCACTGTTTCTATCTATCACTACTAGGCCTCGCCATTGCAGTTTGGTGACAGATAACGACACAATAGGTCGATTGGCCGAATCCCTTATACATAAAACACGCAAGTTTATGTAATATTTGTGCAATTAGGTACAACTCAAGTTACACAGTGCACATTAAATGTTGAAATTCCACTTACCATTTTCTTATTTGCGTGAATTGTTAGCAAAAAGGCACCTTTTTATTGAGGAAAGAACAAATGCTCTCTGTTATATTTTGTAATTTGTTGATGTTAAGATTCTGTGATGACGTTACCTTCCGGTGTGCTAAACGCCGAAAAGAAAACGTTTCTGGTTGACCTAATATTTCTGAGACTTTCGTGGGTGGGAAAGGTTGCCTCGCAACACTTCAAAGAGTGGCACAAACTATTTCAAGACACTAATCTAATTTCCAAAGCGAAGCGTAAAGTGCTACGTTTGCGTCACAAATGGCATTGTTACGTTGCGTCATGTGATGCGAGAAGCGGCAGCAGATGGCCAAGTGTAAATTTGAGCTTTTTCTGTTGAATCAAGCAAAAAAAGACGAAGTTGTTGAAATTTATACCAGTCACCGGTAAGTCAATAGTTGTGGAACTAATGTTTGTGGACTGTTACATCTCGGTGCCCAAGCAAGCGATAACAATGTTTGGTTTTTGTTGTCATCGACATATTTGCAAACAATTCAAGTTGTTTAACTTTAAGCATCATTTACCATTCCCAGGTAATATGGCTTAAGACTTTTAAGATACATCTCGAACGCAAATAAGCCAGAAGGTCGTGAAGATATCACTCCAACCAAGCGTTGACCTACAAGCCTTTCGGCACCTTCACATACAAAGTCAACACAACCTGTGGGCGTTCGTCACGCTTGCGTGGTTACGCACGATTTGTGCACTAACGGCCTCACCGCTGTGAAGCAACTTCTGTTCACAAGCCCAAATTTTCATCTGTATGTATTTGTTCTGCGGTGTATTGTTTTTAATCTCTGTTACACAACAAAGATCAACATTTGCATTAAACTATTTCAATTACATCTGAAACTACAACAGACGCGTTATTTTTCAACTCCTGTATTTTTAAGACAATCAACGCCAACTGTAATGAATGGCAAAGCAACCTTAATCACATGCACATTGTAGCCCGGCATTATCATCAGAATGCCTTTCACATCCATTGCATAACATTTACTGTGATTAAATCAGTGTAAAATTATAAATATTGTTAGTCTGGCTCTAGTAGGTCCTGAATTCTAACATCAAAACTTTGATGCAGTAACTGCATTTGGAAGCAAGTTATTGTGTGTGGGAAGCCTTAGAAAAGGATGTTGAACCACAACACAAACCTAGGGTCAAGTTTGAAATATTTGAATGTGCGTTTGTATCACATAAGAAAAATATCTACACATATCTGTTAAATTTGAAGCAGGCAGACAATACACAAGGTACAGAGCACAAAAGGAGGATTCCAGCACTTTTTATATAGCTCTTTTAGCAAATCCTCACAACGGTAACACGGTAAAACGATATGATATCAGGCCCATTAGGAGCAGCGTATTGGTCGTTATAACAGAGGTACCAACACCACACACAAAACCAGTGAACCACTAACATATATTTGTCCTGGAAGAAACCCTACCAGTCTCTACGCTTAAAGTTATTGCGAAATTGAGTGTCATTCAAACAACTCTGTGGACTTTGAGTAAAATTTGTAAGAAAGAACATCAACCCTATTTATACGACTACAGAAGAAAAGGTTGTTCAGTGAAGGTATAGTCTGCGTTGTCCCCGGAGCTTACAGCAGGATGTAACCCAGGAGGACACCCATCACAAACGCGATGATTATGAACAATGTGAACTGTCGCTTTTGTTGGGCCAAGGTGTCAGAGCCTCCCGATCTGTCCGGAGCCAATTTACTCTGAAACGGGAAGGAGTTAAAACTGCATGTTGCAGTAAAAGGACTTAGAAGTAGTTACAAATATTCCAATACTGTGAGACATGCCATAGTCAGGAGCTCTTGACCTTAGATACTGAAGTGGAAAACTCAACACTAAGTAAAAATTTTGAAGCAGGCACACTTTATTTACATTCAAATATTTTGTGATGCCAAAGCAAATGAGCAACATGAGCTTAGTTGAACTAATTCTGTCTTTTTTGAATCATTGTGTGAATTGGTGTTAATATTGAGTATGTACGACAAACAGGCAAGCAGCTCCCCTACAGTTTTGAACCAACATCATTGTGACACATAGCATTGGCCAGTGGTAAAACAAAAACCTACCTTATATTCTGCATTGAGATGCTTAAGTTTTGCGTTGTCCGACTGAAGCCTCTTACACTCCTCCATGATAGACTGCAGTTCCGCCTGACTGCTCGGAGCAGACAAAGGTTCATCTTTCCCTTGAAATTGGGACGTCTCTTCCTTAGCTTCTTCCTTCTGAATAGAAGCCTAAGGTGTGCAAGCACATTAGTATGTGTAGGGATTGCTATTAACATGGCATACGGTACAGATATACAGATATTGCCAACATAGTATGCCTATCCTTTTTTGACATTTAAATTTACTGTCTGTGGTTGGGGTTTGTTTGTCAAGCAAAACCATGTGTCAGCACATAACAAACCATCCGTGTTCAAATACATCTGACACAGGGTGTATTATTATTAAGGTTTGTGCAGAATAAACGCTGACTTTATTCCAAACAATAAGAGGGCCAATTTTCATGACCTCTGTTATTGAAACAACACAAGAGATGAAGTCCTGCTGATTCAAACAAACAAGCATGTGACTGAAGGCAACTTGCATCAGCAAAATTATTTCATAAACATTTAAAGTAAAGAAAACATGTTGAAAAACAACCACCTGCTGGCATCTATGGTAAAGGATAATTTATATCCCAAGTTTTGCCATGCACCTCGGCAAGTATAAATATGTTTAGGTGTAAATCACTAGGTCCGATTATGACACAAACCTCAGATTCTGGGTCTTCAAAAACACATCGGAGCTTTGAGTCCATGAGGTCACCAGGTGAGGCTGCTGCCCACTAAAAATAAAGAATTACTTTGTTATAGGTTATCGCACACTGGTTAATCACTAAATAATTAAAGTCACACAGTATTTAGGTGTTTCACTTGCAGTGACTCATATTATTTTGAATGATATTTGACGAACAATAACAGCGGGTAAAAAACTTTTTTTAATCCAAGTAAGTTAATGTTTGAATAGTAGTGATTTACAACTGTGTGATTTTGCTGGGTAAAAATTTGTTTCATTGATGCCAATTGCCAATGACTTAAAAACAAATAAATGCATTTAATATGGAGGAAAATTAATCTCTGACTTGCCATAGAAGAATCAATGATTCAATGAAATAGGGAGAGCAAATGTTTTTAGTACAAACTAAGTGACCCCATTTTTTGCTTGAATAACAACAGCGATTACACATCAAATAATATTACCAGTTGTTCGACATCATCTCCGACCATTTGGGCAAACATGGATTGAACCATGAACTTGTGCTTTCCCTTATCAGGGGCATCAGCATCCATCGGCTGTAGCATTACTAAACAAAAAATAAAAAACATTTCAAAGAATGGTAGAATTGTAATTAAAGTGCATATGACACGTAAAAATCAAACATGTTAATAATCAAACTAAGAAATGTTCATAACTTTAGAACATTTCTGGCGAAAAAAGTAGCTTGATACGACGACTGGTTTCTGAGATACAGCTGATCAAAGTCGCACTTTTGCCGCTGCGAACGAAATCGTGCGAAAGCGAGATATTGTTGCGTGACGTCAAAGAAGGTGCTTCGGTCGAGCGCGAGTGCTGGCAGCAAGCCTTATGCGTAGGAATGGAAAACATTGTAAACTGATTTAAGCATAATATTGCATTAAACAGGGGACAAAAAGTGAACAAGTGCAATAAACGGATTTTGATGTTAATTTAAGCTGAAGACAGATGGCCGCTGTTCGACCTATTATGTCTAATTTAGTTGTGCAATAATAAACAGTTACTGGGACAGGGTGTTCTTGTTGTTACAGCATTTATGATCGCTAACGTGATACATGAACTTTTGAAAACACGACAGAGACAAACCATCAGTTTAGCATTGTCGTTTTGTCCACTCACAGTTATGTCGTTTCTGCTATACCCTATGGTCTTCCGTTAATTAGGGACAAATAAGCCTTCGATTCATGACGTCACAATGCCAAATTTTTGTGTGATGCAAAACCCTGTCCTGACCTTTAAGGTAAGGTAATCTGTGGATTCTCCTATGTTCGAAACTATTCGATATCTGCAAAAACAGGTGCCTTCTCCTATCTAAACAATGCATTTTTTCGACTCAAGCGCCTTATGTGATGTCCTTTTCCCCTCAGCGCAAAAGGTTTACGATTTTTGGTCGCCGTTACTTTTCGTGCAGTTTTCTACATTTTTTAGTTGACGTAGAGCCGTAAAACTTTGGATATATGTTTGTTGTAGATGTACCTTTAGTTTTACGCAAAGTTGTCATGGCCGTGTCATATGCACTTTAAACACAATATTATAAACGAACACAAATTCTGCATCAGTTAATGTCACCACATAAGTGTGACAGCAGAGGGTGAGGCATATTTCCCAACCAACATATTTTACCTACCGGAAACGCTTACGGTTGCACCAGGGTCAACAAATCCACTGTTGGGTCTGACACAGTATCGTTTTGGTGCGGTTGTCTTTACTTTAAAGCACACACGCTGATGTGAAGGATTTTTTAGTTTTAATTGAGAAGTTACAACTTCAGTGAAAGGACCTGGAAACAAGAAAATATTTTTGAAAATATTTTACTTTCAAATGTTAGCTACTTTTTCAAGTGGTTGGTGTTACAATGCCAATTATAAATTAAAAAAAAAACATCAATTATTCAATAATAATTCATTGACATGTATGCAAGCATAAACCTGTATTAGTTTAGCTGTTACAATTACCTTTGAACCGTAGTTCATTCAATGGTTCTATGTCCAAAATCTGTGGTTGCTTTTGCCGAGCCATTTTTGTTAATCTTTTGGTTCACAAAAACCACAAGCACTGCTAAACATACAGACACAACCTAATGCACAGAAATTGAAAATGGTTTGTCAATATATTATTTAAACTCAAAGCTACACATAGGAAACACACAAACAACAAAAACCTAGCTTTGCTAGCGGCAGATTTAATGTAAGCTACAATGGCGTCATAACACCCTTCCTGTGAGCCAAAATGTCCAAACATCGAAGCTACAAACCTCACGAAATATTCTGCAACAAGTTCTACCCACACATAAAGTACAAATCACAATTCTTGCGAAACGAGAGAAAAAGTTCATATTTCACACTGCGGTACAGTTAAATATTCGGAAGTTTATCATATATTGTAGTGTTGGTAAGATATGTTTATTTAAAATTTCATTATAATTAATTGTACGTAAGTAATTAATTCAAATTAGACAACTTTATCAACAACAAATAACAATCAAATTAGATGAACAAGGGTATTGCAAAACAAAAACAGATGTATTGTATTACACCATACAAATATAGGAATTATTAGTAAATTATTTTTGCATCACAATTTAGGTTTTTTTTAGGCATAAAAATTCGCCAGAAGAGGTCGGCTACAGAAAACAGGCGAGACCCCTTCTCCCATCTGAAATGCAAATGGAAAGTCATGCGTAAATGTTTGACTGTGTGCGGCATTTTGTGAGGTGTTGTTTTTGCAACTGTTGCGCTCTTAAAAGCAGGCAGTCTGTAATTACTTTTAAAAGTTTCTTTGTTAAGATGTTTAAAAGTTGTCTTGCCCTTTATTATTTTTGGAAAAAAACAAGTTATCTTGCTGCAAATTGAATAACTGAAATAATGAAAACTTAAAATAGGTTTTCCCCACCAACTGAAATAAACCGTTAATTTTTGTGTAGAAGTTTTTATAAATTTTATTAGTTTATACAGTATTCAGTTTAGAAACAAGAAATAAATGTCATTTCATTCACTTAGTTTTTTTCATGAAAACCTGTTGAAATTTGTAGATCTAACACCTATTGAAATGACTTAAAATGTGAAACAATTATGACTTACCTCTTACCTGGTGTAGGGGTATTTGGTACAGGTATCACTGCAAAAGCTTTCATTCATATTTTGCGATGTGCTGGTTTTCGGATTCAAGCTCTATGGGGAAGAACAAGAGATGAAGCTGAAGAGCTTGCGAAACTTCTCGACATTCCGTTCTTTACATCTAACATTGATGATGTTCTTCTTAATCAAGACGTCGATCTGGTGTGTATCCACAGCCCCCCTTTTCTGCAATCACAAATCGCTGTTAAAACCCTGAATATTGGGAAAAATGTGGTTTGTGAGCGTCCTGGTGGCCTGGGCTTTGAAGATACCCTGCGGATGTTAAATGCTGCCAAATACTACCCTACCCTAATGTCCCTGATGACATATCATCTCCGTTTTCTGCCCACATTTCGAAAAATGAAAGAGAAAGTCATGGAGGGGTTTATTGGTGACATTCTTGTCATAGAGGTTCGTGTGCATAGTGGTGTCCAGTTGGACCAACACTACAACTGGTTGCACGATGGTAGAATGGGAGGTGGTATCCTGGCACAATTCGGAGGTCATTTTATTGACGTCATTAATTTTGTCACCAGCCAAAAAGCAACTCAAGTTCACGGCTTCCTCACCACATTCCAGAAGCACACAGCTAAAGTAAATGGCTTTAGAGAGATTACCAGCGATGATTTTTGCACTTTTCAAATGAAACTTGACAAGGGAGCTTGTTGTACTTGTGTTCTGAACAACAATGTACCCGGAAAGTTCTCTTATGAGGTTCTAGTTATCGGCACCAACGCTTGCCTCATTGCAAAAGATGGATTTTTGTACGGAAAAACCAAGTCAACAGGAAATGAATTCAGTAAACAGGAGTTGATGGAATCCGATGACCAGATTGTGCCAAGTGGTTTTGATGAAATCTTCCCAATAAACATCTTTGAACAGATGCCCGCTTCACTCTGTCAAGGGATGATAAAGTTTATTGAATCATTAAAAGAATCATTCCTCCAGCAAGCTGACAAGCGAACATGGGACTTTGCTTCAATGGAAACTGCAGCAACGTTTGAAGACGCGCTGTATGTCCAGTCGGTCATAGAATCGATAGAAAAGTCCAGCAAAACCAGTGACTGGGTGCAAGTAAGTAACAAAACAAAATTTTGAATTGCAAAGCTGCAGACAGGGTGTGTACACGCACTGTTTCGACCTGTTAGTTCTCATCAGTGCAGCTGTTTACCTAAAATTTTAAATTTTACCTAATTTTTTTTCATATTTGGTTGGAGTTTAAAACGTTTTGATTTTTAGGATCCATTGATATTTACATAATTCTTGCTGTATTTAACATGGAATGTGTTTTGTGTTGTTTCAGGTCCACCCAACTGGAACCGGCACCAAATCAGTCAGTTCAAGTGGATTAAACAAACAAAGCAGTGTTATAAATGTGCCATAAACACACCAGCTCCAAATACGACCAGTTAACTGCTGATCATTGCTCACATAAACATGCTCTAAGGAATTTTTATTGCGTAGCAGCAGCCATGTTGGTAGTGCTACATTGGAATTGGGAAATTTGGGCGATAACACTTCAAGGTTCACAATAATTTGTAGACCATGTGTAAATTTAACATATATAGTTTAAATACATTAACATTCAGTACTGCCCCAAGTTGTCCAGCCATTTCACAATAGATAGCATTGTTGGCGAAAAATATGAATTAGGAACCTTGTTTTTGTTGTTGATTTTTAGTTCGTCAAATGAAGCTGTAATCCTATGATCTACTTCACATTATTATTTGTTCACATGAAGCATTTATGCAAATCCCAATAACCCCACTATATATCTTGCCAGCTATAATTAATTGTGACCTCAATAGTAATTGACAATTTTTATTAAAAAGAAATACAAAATGTTTTTTGTATGCTGCCAGTTTGGGGTATACATAGCATGTTAGATTCCAGCATGTAGAGCTTCTGGTTTTGTATCCCATGTATGTATGTGAAGGTGAAAGTTTTTTTTGTAGTTACATGCTTGTCATTGGTCATGCCATCCTTTCTAGATAATGCACTTGTGCTTGCGTTTAATATTACTCTCAACATTTATGCAGTGTGTTGTTCAATTTGTAATTTCTAGTGTTCAGGCATGGCTTACACCTAATTCAAATAAGCCCAAACACTTCTGCTATGCTGATGACAGATCACCCATCCCCGATAAAATCTGACAGTGTTTCATGGCGGTTTTGTTATTTTATTCACCTCTGGTGCTGAATCACCCACAATTCATAGAAAACAACCCCCCCGTTAAAATTGAATCTGTTTACATCCTTGTGTTTTGTGTATTTGCTATGTTGCAATGTGTTGTCAACGAAATCCTACAAAGTTTACTTAGATACGAAGAAATACAGAAAAATTATACCATTACGATTGTATTGTGGGCAAGTAATACCAAAGAAATTTTTTTCAGCAGAGACAAAAAACGGTCAATTGTGCGGAACCCAAACGTAAACACTCACTTCCTATACACCTTCCTCTATAAATGATCAAGCAGGTTCAAATCAATTTGTGCTTTTGTTGCAGAATCAGATTCATGACAAATTGTTCAAGGTTTTCAATGACCACAGTATGGTTATACAGTACACAATATCCATCACTGTGTTTTTATTCTCAATCCCTGCAGGACGTTAGACATGGGAGAAATTTGTGTCAAAGTTTTATCGAATGTTCCCCCTTTCCTTTAACTCGGTAACAGTTATGCTGCACGCCTCACGAATTTTCTTAAACGCAGCTAAATCGTAATATGGGATTTTTGTGAGTGGGTCGATAAAACGGGCAGGCTTGTTTGTGACAACACAGTAAGGTTTTGGTCTTGGTCGTGCACGCTTCCAGCGAAATGTTTTGTGAAAAGTTGCATCGTGGGAGAATATGATAAAGTTGCAAGACACCTTGTTTTTGGCATCGGAGGTCACTAGTGGGGAATCCACCCTGTAGAAAATAAAATAAATATGATTGAAAATTCAAGCTAAAATATGCCTCTAATATAAGTATTGGGTAGGCATTGTTATTTTACTGCACAGGTTATATAATATACTGCTTTGTACATATCTAGCATCAAACCTAACATTACAATTGCAGACAGTGAAATTCATTGTGGACTTTTTTTATCAAATGTACGAGAGGCTCTTTCTATATCCGAAGAGATGCAAGCAGTTTTGGTAATTTTAAAGTGGTGGCGACAAAGATTAACGGCCGGTATTTTAGTAGAGGCAAAAATACACACTTTTCCACATCGACGTTGTTTCCATTGATCACAGCTGGGATTGAGGTGGAAAAATACTTCACAGTTGGTTCTTCAAACACTCTTTTTTTGGTTGTTGTCTTTTTTCTGTTTGCTTCAAGCCTCTGGTAGTTTTCTGATAAAAAAGCATGAATGAGACGGAATATACTGACCACAAGATAACGACCAAACCTAAAGATTTGAGATTTTTTTTCTCTGTCTTTTCCGCTTCAGCGAGCAGCTCTTCCTGTGTCAATCTTCTTATCTGTTGACAAGATAAAATATTTGTTACTTTTTGGTGCTTGTATCAAGAAATAGTTAGCCAGTATTGAATAGTATTGTGACACAAGACATTCACAACAATACTTTCATGGCTACTTCTTTTTCCTAAACGGCATAATGTCAAAAACAGCAACATTTGAAATAAGTAATAATTGATTTTTTTCCTTAAACGTATGTATTTGAAAAAGTGTTGTGTTTCTGAGTTTATTCAACCAATTTGCGATTGTTTTTTTACATGAAAAACATCATCTTGTATATCTCACATAGATAAACATGGATATTTACCCCAACAAGTGGTTTCTTTCCTGTTTCTTTCTTCTTTTTATCACTCGCTTCTCTCTCTTTTCGACGCAAACTTGTCAACAGGGAGTTCGTGGCGGTGGATTTCCGAGATGATTTTCTCACTAAAAAACAACAACAGTTTAGTATTTAGGAGAATACAAAGTCCTAAGTTAACATAGCCCAGTTCAGTACTAGTGAAACCATGCTACCAAACTACAAGATAATATATTCAATCTGGAATGCTGCATCATAGAAAGTTTGAGTAGCATGCCATGGTTTACCATTAAACACTTCAAACATGGTATAAGCCAACAAATGTTTGCAATTACTTGGGCCATCGTCGTCGCCGACAATCCTTGGTGATTTTCCAATGACATCTTGCTTTTCTTGTGCATCCGATGACTTTACTTGTTTAGATGAACCAGAGTCACTTTTCTTTGTGGGTTTTTTCGTTGTCGGAATTTCCTTGTAAGCTTTTGTTAAAATTCCTTTCTTCCTCCGTTTCGGTTTGTCCGCGTCATCGTCACCGCTCTCTGGTTCATCTTCCTCGGAACGATCGAAGTCAGAATCCACCTCGTCAGCCGAATCTTCTTGCTCGGAATCAAAATCATTGTCTTCTTCCTCCTGCAGATTCGATGATTATGTCATCATGAAAGTGACAATTACACCACAAATTAGACATTATTATTTCAATTTTATCTGCTTTAGTTTTTCAGTGATGAAGGTTTGCAAGAATGGCCAATGTTAATCAAACTTACAATAAAAACCATGCAGATTGGAATGCAACATACTGGTATAATCAGTATTATATATCTATATACACTCTGTGCATGGAGAATACATCACTTCTGTCCAATATTACAGTATCTGATGGAAAATTTGTAAATTATAATGCATTTTACCTCATTAAACCCGCCGTAGGTAGTTTTGTAAAAGTCATCTTCGTCAGCTTCTTCCTCCATCACACGAGACATCCTGTTACCAGCATTTCGACGAGGTTCTCGGGTAGCTGCCATCTTTGTTAAACCACAAGCTTCCCTTGGTTGCCAAACAAAAATTCTTCCAACAAACGATAACTCTCCACAGTCAGTAGTGTTGTCACAGTATTAAAACTAAGTTTTCCTTGTTCAGTTATGCTGCACAAAAAGGGTGTTGACATTGGTGTTTAAAACACTGTGCACAATAAATATTCTGAAAATGAACTTAAAGTAGTGGGACATGCATTCACATGCAAACCTCATTCATGCATTTCAACATCATGATGTATGAACACAAATACATGAAGTAAACAAAATACAAAGATTGAACTGTAAAAAGTTTAACAACAATAAAGTACAGTATTACTAAACAGGTACATGATGTTTGCTATGCAAAAAACTAACAGAAAAATTCTGCTCCAGTTGCATCAGTACCAAGTAAAAGTTTATGTAGGTAAAAGTATTTAGCAGCACATACAACATCATTTGTTTAAACAACAAACATCGTGACAAGAAACTATTTCTTTAATTGTGAACAGGCATTTATGGCTTGTTGGTGGACGCTTCGACTCATTTCCAAATCTTGAGCCCATGAGGCGTAATTTTCATAAACTTCGATCTGGTGCGGCTTGGCAGACGTGAACTTTAACCTTTCCTGCATTTCTCTGCGTTTGCTGAGGAAATATTCACGGATGGTTGTGATTCCAATCCCTGTTGCCATTTCTATTCTCTGGACTTCACTGTCGCTTGGATATGGCTCGATACAGAAGCTCTCGTACAAGACATCGAGTCCAGCTTGGTTGGCAGGAGGATTAGGCAGGCTTTGATTATTTAGTGGAACAATTAAAACATCACCACCAGCACCAAGAGGAGGGCTACTGTCAGCAGTCAAATGCTCTCCGTCACAAATCGCTTTGGAGACTTTTTTCATTCCACGTTTTGCAGATTTTCGTTTTGAAGATTTTCCCAATGTATTTGGAACTTGTTTGTTGTTAACTTCACATTTGCCTTGAAAAAAAGATTCAACAGCACACAAAGGCAGGCCAGTGACCTGCTGTGCATTCTGCAACATGTGACCGCTGGGCATTGTGTTAATGTTATCTCCCATATTATTAAGCATCCCAATCTGGGATGGATTGAGTTCATGTTCCAATCCACAGTTGCAAGTCATCCATACAGTGGGATTCACAGGAAAATGTGCAACTCCTAATGGTTTATTCATCATCATAGCATTTGGTTTTGGTATCGCGTTATGCAAGTTTGGCCCAGGGCCGCCAGGTGGGCTCACCAAAGGTTGTGTCACATTGTTAACAGGTTGGCCACCAACAAAAGACCAGGCTTCCATAACTTCATCAGGACTCCAACTGATCCCATACTTAATGCGTGCCCCAACAAACCAGTTCTTAATCTGTGGGACTGAGAGTTTGGTTACGCTCGACAAGTAGCAAATTTCCTCCACAGGAGGGTAGGGGAACTTTGAGAAACTGTGCAGAAGTACTGAGCGAATTTTTGGGTTGGAATCAATGTAAGAAATAATTCTCATATTTGGAAAACTGACAATCCTCCTTTCAGCAATTGCAGAAAACAACTCACGGGGGTCAATAATGGTGTTGTAATTTAAAACATTTGGTGCACCACTATTGCACGGCACATTTTGATGTCCAGGAGGTCTTTGTTTGTGAAAAACAATACCTGGTAGAGTTGGATGGGATGATTGAGAAATATCTGGTTGTGAAACACGTCGTTTTCTCTGAGTTCCAGGTAAACTTTTACTGCAATCGGCTCCTGCAGTTGTTGTTGATAACGTGGGTGACATTTGTGAAGATGCGCTTGCGGTTGCTTTGGGAGAATTTGTTTCATGTTCAATCCCACCTGGTGACAAACTTGTGTTTGACCGATCACTGCTGTTATTGGATTGAGAAGAAAGGTGATCTTTCAAGTTGTGCACAATATCCTCCAACTTAGAGCAGCTCTTGCTTTTCGGCGGTGATGATTTATCTTTGGGAACTTTTATTAAAGGTTGCTGGGATAATTGTTTTTTCTGGTCTGTCTTCTCACCATTAGATTCTGCATGTTTGTTTATCAAGATTTTAGTTTCATTGACAGATTTTGAGGTCTTCTCAATTTTGTTGTTTCTCGTGATTTCAGTTGCATTATTTTCATCCACGGGTTGTGAAGGTTTTTCTTCAATTTTGGGAGCTGTAGGGTTTTTGTGACTTTCCATTGGCAAAAATTCATGTTCTGTATTTGAGAAAGATTTCAGGGCAGGGTTTTTTAAATTTTCAGCAAAATTTTCATCAATATTATCGACTATTGCATTCTTAGGTTCTTTGCCAGAGTGACTTTTATCTTCTTCAGCAGAGATATTTGGACTGTCACTGGTTTGTGAATTACTGCTTGAATTTAAAGAATTGTATTTGTCATAAGGATTGTCTATAACAGCAGGTTCCGATAATTGCTGATTATTTTCATCTTTTGTTTCTACAATTTCCATTTCGTTTTTATCAGGATCACAGACAACATTAGTGTTTTCGACCTTCTCAATATCAGGATTTTCCACTGACATAGAAACATCAGCATTATTCATGTTCCTTTGACCTTCTTTGCTGGAATTGTCATCGTTTTCAAGCACAGGGTTAAAGTGTTTAACCTTGACATGCAAGACATATTTGCGGATGCTATACGATGAAAAATTGCAGACATTGCAACCAAATGGTATTTTATTGGTTTGGGATGAGGAAGTGTTTGGTACCAGGGAACTTCTGTGGCGCCGCTTGATGTAACCACTTCTTGGATGATGTCGCTTAATCATGTTTGCCGTAAAACGTCTGTTTTTCTCAAAATAAACTGACCAATTTGCTTGAAGAATTAAAAGATAATCTAAAGGTAAAATTAAAACGTTTTTACAGTCGCAGGAAGACATCATTAAATACGTATAAGTAACTCCCATCATGCTAGAAGCACGAAAAAAACAAATAAACTGTTTTCAGGCAAAATAGCGCGGAAGATATTTGCCACATTTGCAAAGTTTTATTTGTAATCCGCGCATTGTGTCACCACATGTTTAATTGCATAATATTGCCTCTATTTTGTTGATAAAGAACGGAAATATATTTTCTTACTACTTAGCACATTAACAACAAAATACCATTTTCGCATGAGCGGGATTTTATTTGTCACGCATGAGAAAGTCCGTCACGCTTTATAAATATAAAGTTAAGTGGTAATTTGTAAAACAACAAAAAGCAAATATAACAAGAAATTTAATGCAACAAAATTCATCATAGATTTCTTTTTGCCCTTACAAGGTTTATCATTTACCATCAGTGTACGTCACTCGCTTCATTGTAATTTGAACCAAGTTTTTGTGTCAGCTGGTGCGTGGGCGCATCACGACCCACAAAAAGGTAATTTTTTAGATGTAACCCGTGTTTAAACTCTAGTTGGATACGATTATTTTCTTCCCAAACAGTAAAAAAACGAAACAAAAAGGTTTAGAGGGATTGAAGATGGTTGAAAAAGTATTTTTTCATGCTGTCGACCATGTTGTTTGGCCGCCGCTGAAGTTACAAATTTCCCAACAACAAAAAGAGTTTCATAAAAAAAATGCCAAATGCTTTAAGACGAAATCCTGCTCACAAACAACACAAAAAAACGAAAACAACATAAACCGGATTACGGTTCGTACATCTATCTACATTCATAGTGTCGAAAGTTTGCCTGGAATATCTTGGTTTGTTTGACGTCTTGAAGGCTTCGTGTTCACCCGGAAAAACTCCTTTTGTGCTTAACACTGTGGTCAACTACTCGATATAAAAAAAATAATTAGGGTAGAACTGCTACAAGAGTGGCGTTGACGCCCAACCTTCTCCGGTTTCTTGTTGCGTCACAATTGTGGATCATGTGACACTAGCAGCTGGTGTGTGGGTTTGGAGGAAATTCACATAAATCACGTTTTTGTTTTGAAATACGCGGAACTTGGGATTTGATCCGAAAAATCAAATCTCATCAAACAATAAAGCGACAAAACCTTTCATAATGATTTGCATTCAAATAAAGTTCTGTTGCAGAGGAAGAACCAACGTTAAAAGAAAACGGATTTATCGCATGATTAACATGCAGATTGGGGGGGCATGACAACAGTTTTGGGGGAGCATGGACTGTTGGGTATTTTTATTCGTCGCTTATCGGAGGTATATAAGAGACAAGATCACCGTGAAGTTGCATCAGAATTATTCAACAAGAAAAATTTGATTCAGACCAAAAAAAAAGAGAATCAGAAAATTGTCGGGAATTCGTCAACAACATCAGGAAGAATGGTAAGAATGTGATTTTTGCGGTAAAAGGAAATCAGATACAAATGCTTCCAGATAGCACAACGAGGAATAAACTTTAGAAGCGGATTTTTTATCAAAAAATAAATGACGTCAAATAAAACTGTTTTTTTAACAAAATGAAAATCAGTTTTTATTTTTCGTTTGTAAGAAACATTGATATTTGCAGGTTTTTCCCAAGTTTGCCTTTCTTATGTTTGCCGCGTTACTGGTCATGGTTTCCATGGTTTCCCAAACTACCGCTGCCCATCTGGACAGACGTCACAAGCAGGTTGACACGTCATCGTAAGTTTAACGCGTGACCTCGTGTTTATAAACTTAATCTTTGTATCCAAAAAAATATAAAGCCGATATCGTAAGATGTACAGCAAAGATTCCACTTTGCCTATTTACTTTATAAAAGCGCCACCATGCGATGATGTTTCCAACCTAAAAATACGAAACAAACTTTTGTTGAAGTGATCGTCAATTTGTGGGACAGTTATTTAAAAACTATTTTAGGTCCACTTTCACTCAAGTTTTGATTTTAAACGTTTTAAATCGCAGAAGAGAATGCGGGTACAGGAACGGGTTAAGGTCTTCCAGGCGCTATACGAGTACCACGACGTCGTGGATTATGACAACGTGCCTCACGAGACCTGGGAAACTCACTGCTGCTGTTTGTGACACTCCCTGCACTGTGGATGGAGTCAGAACAGTGACCTTTCAACCCAAGCCGGTATACTACATGGTTACAATTAATAGGATGAAATGGAAAGTTCCGGTGGCTTGTTACTGTGACAACGATGATTACGAGCGAGCTCTGATGAGTTCTGGCTAATTTTTATGACGGTTTTGTTTTCAACTGATTTTCTTTGTTTCCTGTTTTGTTTTTTATGTTTTCCATGTTTGTAGGATTTTTTTTAAAGAAAATCTTTCTTTTAAATTTTTATACTTGAATATTAAAATGTGTTGAGTTAAACGCGCAGAGTCCAAGTGGTAAACCTTTAAAAAGCAGTCTGAACCTCACGCATTCAGTTCTTCAAACACTTTCCTATTGTACGAAGTTCATGTAAGATTATAATACGAAAAAAACACAAATGGCCAACGCATCAACTGCACAAACATTGGTTTACGTCATCATGCGTTTATTTTCGCCTCAATCTAACCAGGCGGGAAAGAGGTGTGGTGCGCATGCGCAGAGGTCACGTAAATTCCCGCGCGACGCATAGTGACAGGCTTTGTGACCTCATAACATCGTTGTTCTATTTTCGACGGCGAACACCTGGTGACAGAAACCTTCAAAGACGCAAACAACCTTTCATAGTGACGACAATCTGTTATCTCTACTTGAAGTCGAACAAACACAGTCGAAATATCAACAGAATTAACGCCTTTCGCGTCAATAGCAACCTTTGCAACATTATACAACACACATCAAAATCTATCGACTGTTTTCAACTGTAAGCTTTTTGACCACACTCGTAAACTCGGTGGCGCTTTTTCAGTGCCGTGATTATCTGTTTAGCCGAAAACGTGCAGCGGGTCGCAGTATTTATTCTCGAGTTGATTATAAACCACCACACCGCAAGTAGCTGAAGATGCGTTGTTCAACTTTCGAGGAATTTTGCGGTCTTCCAAAGACCTGCAGAGGAATTATAAGTCTCGCGTCTTCAAGGTTTTGCCTCATTGTTAACTAGCACATTATCGGGAGCCGATTATAACAGAGCTACAAACCAGGCGTCATGCTCTTTACTGCTGTAACCCTCTGTCTTTTGCAGTTTTCAGTCGGTAAGTTTTTAGACATACGAAGTGTTTTAATTCAAATTTTATGAAATGTTTTGCGCAAAAAGACAACTACGCAGATGATTACGGTACACAAAAACAAGAAAATGGCATTGGCGCCGATAAAACCACAAATGTTGTCACATCAGGTGCCAATGCTGTTTTGGTGCAAAAGCTATAAAATTAAGCACGGTTAGGTTGAGGTGTTATTTAAACTATGTTTGTCAAATGCGCGGAAATCGTATTTTTTAAACTTTTGCAACAAGTTTTAAACGCGAAGCCACAACACAAATATTTCGGTGGTTCGAATACCAAAGGGGCTGTGACTTTTTCTGTGTTAAAAGAAGGTGCGAATTTTTGTGACACTTTACAAACCGGATTTAAGCGGGATTTATTCAAACAAGGATTGTTATGTTGATTCGACTGTTGGTTGTAATGTATTATGACGTAATAAACCTGTGGATTTATAATGGCCTTTTATGCCCTTGATACAACAAGTTTAATCCCACAATGCAATTTAACACTTCTCCCACCTGAAACTCCTTACATTGGTCAGGTTTGCGTTGCTGGACTTGCGACAACGCGAGGAGTGAGAGAGATTGTCAAGTCAGAGGCTTCCTCAAAACCTGCCCACGCAACGAGGTACAGCGCTCATCCGATTTACCCGCATTCAGTTTGTTGGTCACGTGATACGCTTAGCGGGGGCGGAAAAGGCTACGTTACACAACGTAACAATGTTGTTTAGCTGAAAGATGAACAAAAGGGCGACATTTTAACACCGTAACTCTTTCACACTTTTTTAGCATCTGTTTGTATTCCCACTATCCCCGTATGAACAAAATGACAGGGGTCCTGTTGTGTTCCCCAACACATCATATTTTTGCATTGATTTAGAAATATTTTGTTTTTGCAGAAAAAATGTCAAAACGAAATCAGGCGTGGCGGTCACGGTCTATCGATCTCGAAACAATGCAAACAAATGGAAGCTTGCTCCAATAACTTCGTACAGGTACAGGTTACGTATAAGTACATCACAATGCTCCAAGTCCGTTGCCAGAATCATTGGTGCAAGGCAAACATATTTCAGGACTTTACGTTTGACAATATTGATCGTAAAAATCGCTGTAGGTGGGGTTTGAACTCCCAACCTTCAGTATTCCACACCCAGTTGGAGTTAGAGAAGGTCGTGGACGGTGAGGATGGTTTGTGATGCATTACAACCTGTCAGTCGACATTTTACCAACGTAGACTTTACTTTCAATCTGTTTACATCTGATAAGGGTCTTAATAAACTCTCTGGGTAAACTTGCCCGGAATTTCGTGGGCAACTTCACATAAATTGACGCACACCGGAGGATTTTAACATTTCCACTAATCTTATTTTTCACAGAACGGCAAAACGCAATGTAACTACTATCCGATGACGTCAGTGTGTCGATGTTGTTGCGCGTCCCGTTCTTGTAATTCGCCAGGGCTGGGATGCAGAACGCGTAAGTGACAAACACTCGATAACTATAGTGATGATGAATCCGCTTTTTTCAACGAAATAACAGGATTAAATATTGAGAAACAAATATCAAAATAGATAACTACAAATTCTCTTTTCTAAGTGTTTTTTTTTCTAAAAAAGAGTCTTTTTAAAATGTTTGGACATTGCATTAACTTTATTTGTTGCTGCCAAATCGTTTACGGTGTATTTGTTGCTGCCTGATGGAATCGAGCGTCAATAACCGCGGGCTTTTCCGATACTTGAAACTCTTGACCGCATAAACGTAAACGATTGAGATGATATCTTGCGATAAGATACGTGTGAAGGTTATTATGTACACCGGCGTTGTCGGAAGCCATTGTTTAAATGCCATAAACCAGGTGGCTCTGACTGAAACTTTACTTTGATGGTTGTTGTTCTCAAAGTCCACCAATACCTTCCTCTTCGACATTTAAACATACTAAGTTGAAAACATTTACACAGAAAACGATCCCAGTCAGTTATTTCAATAAATGTAATAAGGAATAAAATATTTCGTGCTGTTATTTTGTGTAACGTGTTGGTAAACAGCATATTGTTAAGATACAATTACTTAGATTGTTTCGTAACAATCGTTGTTTCAGTTCCAGAATGCGAAAATCAACTCGGGCTCCTTCGCAACGGCCACGTGATTTGCGTTGGGGGGAATTCCCTTGGTTCACAGTGCGAGTTCACCTGCAGAGACGGTTACGTCATCAGGGGGGTGGGGAGTAACGAATGTGGGGATGATGGAGAGTGGACGGTCAACATGCCGTGTTGTATACGTAAGATAATCTGATGCACAGCGCGGTAGTTCCAATGCAAATTATTGACTTTAATACTGGTTATCTACGGATGTAAGTGAAGAATACACTCGGGATACTTCCTGGTAAATTATATTTCTACTTAAAAGTAGGACGCCCGATTGTTGCCTTAAAATGGAATGTTTTCTTTAATACCGTCTTTTCGTTTATTACGTGTATGTTTATACTCTGACGTCACAATCGAGGACTCGTTTATAGGTAATTGTTCTCGAAGTGCCCTGGACATCATCATTGCCCTCGACTCCTCCTCATCAATAGGAGCAGAAAACTGGATCACCATGACAACCATGGTAAAGGCCTTCATCAGGTCCGCACACAACGATTAAAACCTCATATACGACTTCTTTAACCGTTATGAAAATATTTAAGGGATATGGCCACGAACCCGGAAATACGTGTGGGTATTTTTCGCTACAACGAAGAAGTGGACACAAGCTCACAAATCCTCCTGAAAGATTATGACCCGAGGAATTCAGAGGAAGCTCTGGCGGCAATCGATAGAATGGATTACTCAGGCGTTGGTGGGTTATGTCCTAAATCTCGTCTCCGGTAATCCGGGTGTGTAATAAACATGCAACATTCCAGGCAAGTTCATCCTCAGATTTGTGGTGACTCTGGTTTGTTTGAGGATTTCTAATCTATAGAATTACACGTGATAATTTCCATGTTAAGTTGGTTTTAAACGTGTTTGCTTTAAAGTTTAACCAACGATTGTTGCTGAAAAAGAACAAACCTGTCCAAAGACAGTTATTTGCGCTATGATCTCTATAGACACGGGACTCGGTAGCCAATATTTTTTATTCTTTTGCCAAACTTTTAACAAACCTCAAGGAACACAGCGTTCAAAGAATGGTATTGGGGGATTTGCTAAAACATTTATTAAAATGATACAAAAAAGTATCTGAAGTTTCCATTTGTAAGAATAGTTGCAGAAGCTGATGGCGCCTTCACGACGAAACGTACATTTCAAAATAAAAACCACAGCTTTCTGCTATGATCGCTGCTTGAACTTCTGCTGTTTTTTTAAACAGGAACAAACACTGGTGGCGCCCTTGAGCACGCACAGCGAGTGATGTTGAATGATGAGAACGGAAGACGAGAGAGCGCGGAGGAGGTCATCCTCCTCATCACCGACGGAAGGTCACGTGACGATGTGAAGAAAGTTGCTAGGCAACTGCACAACCGAGGAACCACGGTGGGTGGATTAAAAGTACTTCCCAAGTTATAGGAATGTAAGGGTTTTCCTGGTTGGTGAAATCCTCAACATTTTTCTTTCACTTTGAATTGGAATTATTTTTATACCGCATTCCCATCTGGATGACGACAACGTCTTTCCTAAGCCACGTTTTGTATACAAACCACATCCATTCCACAATCACGCCTCACTCATCCACTGGCAACATCGGTCAATCACCCTGACCAATGTAAGCTTGTAAAGTAGAAACCTGATCGGAATTCGTGGCCTGGATACCCAGGGTTCGAATCCCGGTGTAGTGAAAATATACACCACAGGGAAACCCCCTTTCCCTGAGCACGCGACTCGATGACCTCACAATGGAATTATTCCGCATATTAAGGTTTTTTGGGAGTTCTAGTTTTCACGAAACTTTCCTTACTCGCAGGTTTTGGTTGTCGGCATTGTGTCGTCACAGGGAGCTCTCGATTTGGCTCAACTTCAAGATATCGCAAGTGACGAAGATTTAATCTTGGTGGCCCGGAGAGGTTTCAAACAACTCAATGCCGAGTTTTTGGAACAAATTCGCAAATCTCTCTGCGACCATTGCCACAACTGACACGTGGCTTGCCCCAACTGACATGTGGCATGTTTGGTGCGAAGTGCCACGTGTCTCGCCTATTTTTGAAGTGCATGTACAAATATACGCTTGGCATTTGATTTTGAATCTTGTGATTTTTTCGTGTCCGCGCAATGCGTATAATTGTGTGTGTTCCAAAACATAAAAACATTCTTAAAGTTGCATATTTCAGTTATCAAAAATCCAATATTTGGTTTTCATCAAAATAAAAATTCCCTGGAATTTCCAATTCTCGAACTCTGCCCTAATAATGATACCCGGACACTTGACAAGGAAATCAACGATGCATAACCACATAAGTTTGGTCGCCCATTCACAAATTCGGGAGATTTATTTCTTGGACATTTGACGAAAGCAACGAAAAGTTTAGAGGACATTTGAGAAAGTCGTAATTTTCCTCTGTATATTTTTGTGCATGAATTTTGAATTTCCGTCAGTTTCTATCTTCCAATAGTGGAGTTCATATTTTCGCTTCCAACCATGACAAGACTCCCTGTTTCCACGAAAAGTAATCCTAGTAAAATATTAATGGGTCAATAATTTTGAACCAAGACGCAAAAACCAACAGCAACATTGCTAGGAGACAAAACTCCCGACTGCAAAGTTTAACATCACATAACATGGATTATTTGAACAAAAAGTTTCATCCCAGGTAAAAAAAATGTTATTCTATGTTTTTTTTAAACTATGAAGGTGGAACATTAGAAAGTGTAACACCTGCTATCGAAGCAGTCATGCAACAAGTCAGAATTCCACCGATCAAAGCTCTCACAGCCAACTCAGCAACATCACTTTTCCTTGTTGGCATCAGAACACCTGAAAAGTAAAAAAAACAATAAAATAATTCACAATAACTTGGATCATTCAGACGGTTTCCGTACTGTATATTCCCACCAATATTCCGAGCGAACCAACATTAGAGAATCCACACAAGGCATGGGTAGCGATGACCTCTGACCTTTCCTAGATTTTGTGAATAAAAAACAAAGAACTGAAACGGAATCAAATCCTTGTCACCGGTTGCACTGATGAGATTTAAAATTTGTCTGCAGCTCTGATTGTTACAACATAATCTACATCGTTCCGGCACAGTTAAAAGTGAAACAACGGTGCTTACTATTTTATCACATATTTCTCACCGACATAAACTGCAACGATCCATTGACGTATTTGGGAATCGTTCCATTGATTCTGTTTGCAAAGTAAGGTTTCATTGACTTGTAAGCAATGAATTCGTTCAGGAAAGTTTTGACACCGAAAAGTTGTCCAACAAGGAAGCAATCTTCCCAATCAGCTCCCATAAGAAAAGCGATCGGCATAAAAATGTAACTGCAAATTACCTGATATAAATGGAGTTCATTATCGCACTTGGAGAATGCTGACAGTACTAGGGGAAGTCCCATGAAATTGGATTTTGTCAAACAACCATTCCGCCTTTTTTAAGTTTAAAAAAAAGTTTAATATATTTGGGCGTGCGCTTGCAAGTTGACTCGAGATGTTATTAAAATTTGGACGTAATTTGTAATCTGGCACGAGGCGTTTAAAATGTTCCCGACCCTTGGTCTGTTACAGACCAATCACGTCCTACCTCAAACGATAAACCCTGAATTCCAACAAAAGAACCAAACCAAGTTAAAGTTGCATTGATGAAAGCAAGGAGTGCAAGAAATGCAATGAGATTTGCGGCAATGTTGGCGACCATGGAAATTGACATTGACGCACCAGCTGCTGCGGCCTCGACAATATTCTGGCCAGTTCTGCAAACAAATAAATTTCAAAGTGATATTTTTTTATCAGGTTTCGTGATTGTTTCGGTGGATTTTATTTCCCCGGCTAATTCTTGTATGACGCAACACAAAAGCTCACAAACCCGACCATCCTGACGTCATAAAAAGGACTTAAAAATCACTCAAAACAAATGAATGCAAATAATTTAATAAACACGAGGGTCAGAGGTGGCCATCCTACGGCGCACTAAACAATAGAAATAATAAAAGCAGCCAATAATACTAAAAACTGTTACGTAATTCGAAAAAGCATTGTTTTCTTGTTGCGGATGACAACTAGAGATAGGCAGAATATTCAACACTGTAATTTTTCGCAGACAAATAAGGATATGAGGAGTTTGGGTCACTAAGTATTTATCTCAAAACAACAAGATGTGCGTGATATTACCCAGATTCAAGTTTGAGGGCATCGGTGTTGTAATAGAGAGATTTTTGCAGCTCGGGAAACAACATCCGTGAGACAACGAGAGAGGCTGGGGCAGACATCACGCACGCTGTAAGTAAGTGGACGCTGCTCACCTGTTATAAGTTAAAACAAACAGAAACTATTGAAAAGCATTTTGTTTAATTAAAGTAAATTTGTTGAAAACATCTCGACAAACCGGTGAACGCATCATTGCACACTGGCAATCACAATTGCTTAATTCTTTTTATGTCGTAAAAATCGTTGCTATGGTGACAATACGTGAAAAAAATATAAAAAACGTCACGCAGACGCGTTTCCCGGGCAACCTAACCCCACTTGTAAACTTACTCCGTAGCCAACGAAAATTCCAAAGACGCTGAAACCGATCGAACCGAACCCAGATGTTTGGATGGAATGGAGTTCGGCTTTTGTGAGATCGGCGAGGTAAGGTTGAACAACCAAAGACGCCTGACTCTTAGCAAAATATAAAATACCACAGCATTCAGCTGATTAATAACAAACTGACGATTTCTTTTTTTGTGGAATTGATATATTTGTAAAATGTAAAAATCATACCGATGCTGGTCGTCAGCCACACGCCTTAACGATTTCTGGATATTGATTATAAAATTTTTTCCAACAAATACTTCTATATGCAAATAACAAACATATTTATTTCGGGATATTTGTTTAATCAATTTAAAATACTCTTTTGATTCAAAAATCAACAATTCGTTGAAGAATAAATAAAAATAAAATCACCATTCCAACAAAGATGTTTGCGATGGCCACTGTGGACTCTATGGCTGACGTTCCCAACGTGATTTGTGTAAAGAAAGCAAGTTTTCCGATAAACCACTGCATGATTCCAATGTAATACAACATGTTCATCACAGTACTGAAGAATATTATCATTGGCAGAACCTGAAAAAATAAACATTTTACAGACATTGAAAACAAATGCAAAAACAAATTGTTCACATAAAATAGAGCAAAAATATTTAACAAAATCAACATTTACAAATATTTCTGTAGTATTTTTAAGTGTTTCAAAATTAAGAAATGAAAACTCACTTTAAATGCAAAATAATGCATTTCGATATTGTCGAAAACAAACTTGGAACCTGCATCTGTATATTGCATGAAAGTCTGCAAAATTCCAGCATGCAAATACAGACATGTTAAAAAATAAATTGACAAATATTTTGCAACAATCTCTTATTGGTTTCATGTTTTCTAAAGACAAACGGAAAATTCCCCACGACAAAAAATAACAAACTTACAACAACTTGGTCACCAACAAACTTAACGGCAGCAAACCCAGCTTTTGTTCTCAAGATAAGCAAACCAAATATAAATTGCAAAGCAATTCCCCAAATAACTGGTCTCCAGGTGATCTGAAAATTAAAAAAAAAAATTTACACAGAATTATTTTTGAATAACAGTTTTTTTGTAAGTAAGCATTATTCTGCATCCAGAATATAGGTTCTGAATATTTTGGTTATTGTTTCTGTGGAAAAATACATCTAGACTACAGTTGCGATAATTTAAATACATTTAACTTGCTGTGTCATGTTCATAAATCAAAGCCAACCATTTGGATTTATGTTGAACTGTTAGGAAATTCCTGTAAACTTCCGCAATTAATCACATCCTGAATTTTCAACAACCATCATGTAGTTTGGGACTTTAACACCAAACAAATACACAAATACTCACATGTTCTGGATACTTTGAACCCCAGAAGCAGACGAACAAAATAATAAAGAAACCAAGAAGAGATATAAGTTGTTGTGGGTTTCTCACGATAATTTCAACAAGAAGCCAAATAATGAAAGCAATACATCCAAGCAACACAACCCAGTTCAACACCCTGTCAGATAAATATTCAGTTACTTTTTAGATCAAACGGTAAAAAGTACAAAAAATTATCGGGAATAAGTTTTAGAAAAGGGAGTAAGACATAAATCAATCTAAAAATTATCCACTTCACACAGAGCAACATACTTTTTCAATATAAGTTTTCTGTTTGGTGAACAAGTGCAGTAACATTGAACCATTTCTCTCATCCATTTGAAGATAGGATTTGAGAAAATTTCATAAAGTACCAGAAAGAGAACGACAGTTGTTAGGATGATTAGTGGTATCGCAGCTTGAGCATCGTAAACCAAAGCAAAAACAAAATACACACAGAAAGCTGCAAAAAAATGTGTCCAAGTCTCATTGGTTTGATAAAATACAGAATTTTCTGCCACATACTTGTGATAAGAAGACCATAAAAAATATTCTTGAGAAGATTCACATTTTGTTCCACCAGAGGAGCAAGAGTTGCAACCGGCCAAAGCATAATTCTATCAAGAATTATGTTGTTTAGGGTGTTTTGTTTAGGGTTCAACATATGAACATCCCCTGTCTGTAAATTGATATTCAGCAACAGATGGTTACCGTGTCTGTTCGCAGAAAATTGCGTTGCAATGCCTTTCCACAAACTAGAGTACAAGTCGTCGGGAAATTAACGAACATTCGTCAACAGGAAGACTGAAACCAGTGGCTTGCAAACTTTTTCGCGGGCAACTCTTCAATCAGGACAAACTGTCCACGTGTTTACAATTTTCAGTCGCAGAATACGGACTTATTTTATAATTTACCTCAGTTTTTCGTGAAACTCCTGAACGACGAATCCAGGTTTCGCGACTTAAACTAATAAGAAACTGGAGATGAAGAGGTATGAACAATATTGTCAGCAGCTGAACACTTTTCCGTTTATTATGTACAGAAATTCAACAAGCGCTACGCAAGCCTCAACAACCGCACGCACCAGCCGGAATGACGGTAACACACTATGAAGTCTTGAATGTCGACGTTTCGGACAAAAATGCCAGTAGTTAAAGTGGGGACTGACTCTATTTTGAAAACACCTGAAGGTGGTCGTGGAATTCTTATCAAAAATTTTTTTTGGCAAAGCACGGGCAAATACGCTCACAAAACAAAACTACAAAAGCTTTTACAACTTACAGGGCAGTGACGACAATATCAATGGAACACAGAAAAAACGCAACATCTACCAAAAAGTCAAAGTTCAAACACATTTTTCGGCAGCAGTAAATTGGCAGCATCGGAACGAGTAATTTGCAAGAATATGGAACAGTTAAATTTTGGAACTTAATTGTTACCACGCGATTCAGGTTGGATTGTTGTAATGAAAATGTGTATTAAGGAGTGACATGCACTGGCAGTAAAATTATATAACACGAAAAAAACAACATTTTGGAGGTAAAGTGGGAAAACCTTTGGAATGAAAAGTCCTGTAGGAAATGGTGAAATTGGAGGTAAATAAAAAACGTGACTTCCAATGAAGTGTGGATTTACATTGTATGTATTTGTGTTTAAATTAGCTTTCTGATTGTGATGCAAGTTGTTTTAACTTCCAATGGTGGTGTTTATACTTTCGCTTCCAGCCATGACAAGACTCCCTGTTTGCACGAAAAGTAATCCTAGTGAAATAATAATGGGTCAATATTTTAGCCGACACACAAGACATGCCCGAACTACAACACCAGATAATACGGTTATTTGTAAATAAACAAAACAAACATTTGAATGTCAGACTATGAGCAGTAGATAAGAAGTTTCGAATATCACTGATTAACATTACAACCCGTAACCTCATAATAAGATTAAACAACTTTACCTGCAATGGAAGCGGTCATACAACAAGTCAGCATTCCGCCGATCAAAGCTCTCAGAGCCAACTCAGCCAACTCACTTTTCCTCGTTGGCATCAAAACACCTGAAAGTAAAAAAACAATTAATTAAATAACAATGAATTTTGTTGACGCAACAGTTGCATACTTAAACCACCAATGATGATTCCCAGTGAACTGATGTTACAAAATCCACACAAGGCATGGGTGGCGATGACCTCTGACCTTTCCTGATGTATTTGGTAATAATTGTGAATAGGATCTTTTTATGTTAATAAAGTTTAACGGACAGTTAAAGTTCACCTACTTTTTTAAAAATTCACTATCAAATTTTTTTTAGTAATTTAAGGCCCTTCTGGCAAAAATAAAAAAAAACTTGTTTGGACGAAGTTTCGGTCGTTATTCAACCGACCTTCATCAGGACAAGTGAAGTAAACGCCAACACGGCGGTAAATAGAAACGCGTGAAAAACGGGGAGGGAGCACAAAGAATTGAAAATGGGCGCCAACAAGGATCGATACCGGGGTCTAAAGTACAGTTCCCTGTGGTACGCGGGACCATCAGGTTCAATCAGGGGGCAGTGTCGCGCAGACCGTTTATCAAATTACGATAAACGGGTGGAAAAACGGTTTTCCTCTTATCATTCAGTGCAGATTTATGTGCATTTTTATGCGCAGACTCAATAAACATTTTCTTGTACCTGTCCTTTTCCCGGTCCAGAATTATTGTATCTTCAAAATTGACTGTGTGTGCTAAAATGTTTATTGAGTCTGCGCATAAAAATGCACATAAATCTGCACTGAATGATAAGAGGAAAACCGTTTTTCCACCCGTTTATCGTAATTTGATAAACGGTCTGCGCGACACTGCCCCCTGATTGAACCTGATGGTCCCGCGTACCTCAGGGAACTGTACTTTAGACCCCGGTATCGTTCCTTGTTGGCGCCCATTTTCAATTCTTTGTGCTCCCCTCCCCGTTTTTCACGCGTTTCTATTTATCGCTGTGTTGGCGTTTACTTCACTTGTCCTGATGAAGGTCAGTTGAATAACGACCGAAACTTCGTCCGAACAGGTTTTTCTTCTTGCCAGAAGAGCCTTACATTAAAATTTAAGTAATATGCCTGGCAGCATCAGCAACAAAAAGTTTTTTTTAACACGAAATTTCAATATCCCCATAAATCACCCAGAATATTTCATAACAAAATTCTCACCGACATGAACTGCAACGATCCATTGACGTATTTGGGAATCGTTCCATTGATTCTGTTTGCAAAGTAAGGTTTCATTGACTTGTAAGCGATGAATTCGTTCAGGAAAGTTTTGACACCGAAAAGTTGTCCAACAAGGAAGCAATCTTCCCAATCAGCTCCCATAAGAAAAGCGATCGGCATAAAAATGTAACTGCAAATTACCTGATATAAATGGAGTTCATTATCGCACTTGATTTAATCGATTTGTCTGGAGAGTGAATGTGTTATGAGAAAAGGAAACAAACTGAAGAGATCATAGTGGACCATGTGCGTGGCTTATCTTGCAACCACATCGCCATGACTACTATCCAAGAATTCTACTTTGGTATTAAGCATCAAAATGCCAACAATTTGTCAAAAAATATCAACATCCTACCTCAAAAGATAAGCCATGAATTCCAACAAAAGAACCAAACCAAGTTAAAGTTGCATTGATGAAAGCAAGGAGTGCAAGAAATGCAATGAGATTTGCGGCAATGTTGGCGACCAAGGAAATTGACATTGACGCACCAGCTGCTGCGGCCTCAACAATATTATGGTCAGTTCTGCAAACAAATAACACATTAGTCTAACAGACATCATAAAAACACGGTAGTTTTTTAATACATATGAAGTTGTATTTCTGCAGCAATGAAAAAACTTGAGGTTTTTACAAAATAAACCATTGTTTTCACGTTGCTGGTGGCAACAAGAAGTAGGTGCAACATTTTTTCATTTAAACATTCACAGCAGAGAAGAGATTACCCAGATTCAAGTTTGAGGGCATCAGTGTTGTGGTAGAGAGATTTTTGACGCTCGGGAAACAACATCCGTGAGACGACGAGAGAGGCTGGGGCAGACATCACGCATGCTGTAAGTAAGTGGACGCTGCTCACCTGTTATAAGTTTAAACAAACATAAACTATTGAAAAGCATGTTGTTTATATAAGTAAATCTCAGCAAACGGACAAGAGGTGATTGTTTGTTTAAAGGCAATGTTTTAAAGCTGAAAAGAAAGATTTGCCCACAATAAATGCAGATGACAATTTAAACAATTTTAATGATTGGCAAAACTGCTTTCAGTCCAGACATCCAGAACTGCTGAATTACTTCCTAATGATTCACTCAACATAAAGAACACATTACAAACAAGGTGATTGTACAGAATGACAAACAACCTAAGTTGTTTTAAACACAAATACCTTTGTTAGCTCCAACAATAAAAGCTTAAGATTTGTTTACATTAGAGATAGACAATGACAAATAAAAGGAAGTTGATTTCTTGTGAATCAAAAGCCAGGTTTTTTTTTGTACTGTGATAACTCTAGCTTTGTGTCAGAAATTGAACAATGGTACTTAAACACATTAAACAAAGTGTTTTTGAAACTCGTTTGCCATGACAACCTCCGGCCAAATATAGTTATAACATTCAGGCAACTAACTTACCCCAAACCCAACAAAGACACCAAATACAGAGAAAGCAATTGAACCCAGCCCAGCTGTCAGGACAGAATGAATTTCAGCTTTTGTCAGTTCAGCAAGATAAGGACGAACAACTAACGGAGCTTCCGTCTGAACAATTTGCATCGGGGTAAAAAGAACAGTAATTTCAAATAATAAAATATCACCATTCCAACAAAGATGTTTGCGATGGCCACTGTGGACTCTATGGCTGACGTTCCCAATGTGATTTGAGTAAAGAAAGCAAGTTTTCCGATAAACCACTGCATGATTCCAATGTAATACAACATGTTCATTACAGTACTGAAGAATATTATCATTGGCAGAACCTGAAAAGATTAAAACAAACAAGTGTTGAAATAGATGGTAGTGATCACTTTTATACATATTGTATATACAGAGGTATTGCAATAGCGAATGGATCAAAGCCATATTTATTCAGACAAGTCGCAGTAAGTTACAGAAAACCCTACTCATGGTCAGGATTGAACTTCTAATCTTTGTGTTTTATTGGGGAAATCACCCTAACATAAACAACTAAAGGCCATTGATAATTTCATAACACAACTGTGAATCTCTTACTCCACGATCATATGTAGGTGGTACCAGGTTGTAACTGGATCCAAACCAAGTTTACAGCTATCGGTGTATCCAGGACGAGTGGTCGAGCATTGCGATGGAGCAAAATGTCACATAAACAATGGTTTGCGCAATTGCATAACGCTATGGAACTCTGGATGCGAGTTTTCGCGGTAGCCCTGACGCAGTAGTTTTATTACTACTACTTCGAAAGAAAGGCTGGAACATATTTGCAACCAAAAGCGATCAAACATGGGCTTACGTCATCAAGAAAACATACATATAAAAACTAGTTTTCATATGGTGGAGCACTATCCCTCGTTGTACATATGCATGCACAGTTTTTCTTGGCTTAAAAAGGTATATACATGCTATTTGCAACGTGTTTGACAACTAAACCAATTGGCTTTACACACAGGGAAATCGCATGCCACTGTAACAACGTAACCACTAATTAAAAAACATTTCATGGAAAAATGGCATTTGTTTGATAACAGTGCAACATGTTTGGAAACAATGGCTGGTTTAAGCATGGTGTGGTTTTAAGGTCAGCATTGAAGAAACTTTCAGGTTTTTACTGGGGATTTTGACAAAAAAATACAATGGTGTTTATTTAGATCTTAAAACAGACAAAAATATTTTACAAAAGGGGGATCCAAAGTTTAATGTTTTGAGAAATTTTATCAAATAAAGGAACGTTTATCATCCTTGAAATGTTGGCAAACATATTTATTTACACAAGGATGTATTGCAAGGGTTTAATGGAATTTGTGAGTAAAGATAGAAATGAAAACTTACTTTAAAAGCAAAGTAATGCATAGCGAAATTGTCGAAAACAAAAATGGAGCCTGCTTCTGTGTACTGCATGAAAGTCTGCAACAAAACAACCAGAAATTAGTTTTGTTAGGAAACTTTTTAACACAACTTATGACAAACATGTTAAGTATATTTTCTAACATTTTGATAAATGATGCAATAAAATAACGTGTACAAGATAATTTTAAAGGCAGTAGCAATAAATTTTATGGATCTTAACTATTTTTTTAACAAAAGTTTTCCTCATTTTTGGAAGCGGCAGAGAAAAATTTAAATAAAACTCACAGCAACTTGGTCACCAACAAACTTGATGACAGCGAACCCAGCTTTTGTTCTCAAGATAAGCAAACCAAATATAAATTGCAAAGCAATTCCCCAAATAACTGGTCTCCAGGTGATCTAAAATAAAAAATTACTTATTTCCTTATGAAGAAAAATGAGCCATGGGATCTGGCTTTTTTTTGTGTCATTTGTCTGTCATTGACCCAATGTTTTTAGAAACTCCACAGCCTGACATTTCTAGTATTATTATACCAAAAAAATGCACAAATACTCACATGTTTTGGATACTTTGAACCCCAGAAGCAGACGCACAAAATAATAAAGAAACCAAGAAGAGATATAAGTTGTTGTGGGTTTCTCACGATAATTTCAACAAGAAGCCAAATAATGAAAGCAATACATCCAAGCAACACAACCCAGTTCAACACCCTGTTAAATAAATATTCAGTTACTTTTTTAGATTAAACAGTAAACAGTACAAAGAATTATAGAATAGCTTAAACAAAACAGTTATATACAGATGCCAAACTAGGCCATTGTTGTCACATACAAAATTACAACTTTTACTTTTTTATGAGCAGTTTTCTGGTTAAGGGGCATTTGCAGCAGTTTCGAAAAATTCCAACAATCCGATTGAAAACTCGTTTTGAGAAAATTTCATAAAGTATCAGAAAGAGAACAACAGCTGTTAGGATGATTAGTGGTACCGCAGCTTGAGCATCGTAAACCAAGGCACAAATAAAATACACACAGTAAGCTGCAAAAAAATGCAAAGCAGAGTTTGTCAAAGAATATCAGAGGATATTTTTGTGTCACAAACCTGCAACTAAAAGACCATAAAAAATATTCTTCATCAAGTTCCCATGTTGTTTGAACACTGGAGCAACAGTTGTAACAGGCCAAAGCAAAATTCTATAAAATTAAGTAATAGTTTGAGATAAATTTGTAATAGTCCTTTATAGGCACTGTCATGTCATAAAAAGGACGTCACTAAGCATTTCTTTGATTCAATTGTTGACAAACATGACCACAAAACTTTAACAACCACAAAATATATAAATGTTTCTGTTCAATATAATGTTTCTGTTCAATATAGTGTTCCAGTTGCTGCCAGGTATATTGTAATTTAATGGTCTGCTCTTCTGGCACAATAAAAATGTAACCACAAAATCAATTCACCTATTACAAGGAAGTTCATCAGAAGATTCTTTTGATGAAGAAGATTCCCCCATGCTGTCAGTAAACTTGTCGGTTTCTCCTTTTTCCAAATCTTCATCGCACTTTTCCATTTCCATATTATTGTCACCCTTCAATAAAACTATGTTTCAAAAACTTCGGGATTTTTGTCAATAAATTTCTGTGCCTTCATCGAAACAACTAACACAAATCAAATATTTGTTTACAACATTTAATCGTGAAAAAATTTTGCCCCAAACTTCTTGCAAAATCGTTTTGTGCCAAGCATATTTATTGCCATTCCAACGTAGGCCTAATACATCATGCGCGTACATTTGAAATCCAACGTATGCTTTTGGTTGAAATATGTACTACAATCACTTTCTTCATTCAGCCTGTATTAATTATAAACATAACTGCATATTAATTTACTAACTTTTATTCTGGAAGGCGTACAAGTACAACTACTATGTAGTTACAAAAGCTAAAGACCAACATTTTAAAGGAATGGTTTGGACATTTTTCACAAATACCACAATCACATAACTCAAATATATTCCCTGTACATTACCTTTTCTTTCGACATCTTCAAAATTCGACAACTTGGTTGCTTTCCCCGAGACCAACACTTTCACAAGATAAAGTTTTATTGTTCCAAAACCCCGCCAAATAAAATTGGCGCGAACACGTGTTTGTGTCTTTATTTGCCCGCAGGCTCCTCCCATATTTTCGGCCAATCAAAAAAGCTAAAATTTACCCAAAGCGCCAAAGGGAAAATCAGCCAAGAACCTGCTTCAATTTTTATTGTGATGATTTATTTAATTTTTTTTTATAAAAACGAGCCATAGAAAATCAACTTTGACGAGCCATAGAAAATCAACAAATCATTCACAACATTTTTTTATTCACAAACTTGAGTACATGAGCCTCATAAAGAGGTTATACCAAGGGCGGGCACGCGTCCACTTGCCAAACCAGGCACTGGTCAGGTTTTGTGAAAAGCGCCCGACCCATATTCAACGAACAGCAAGTTTAATACACAAAAAGTAAACTGGGGATAACTTTACCAAAAAAACATGCTACAACAGTAATTTAATAGCGATTTTGGTGGCGGCCGCCTTGGCTACGCCCAACACAAATTTCCGTTTATCTGAAAAATACGAACAATTGTCCAAACAGGGGTTTTCCCATCGCCGGACAGTTAATCAATAGCATTTGGATTGTTGAGGGAGCTTGTCTCAACTTTCAGTTTCGAATTCTCCCTGCTTCGGCGACTGTCGCTGTATTCTCGTGATCTGCTTCCTGCTAGGTCTTCTTTATTCAGCAACCGTCGAAGAAGTGCTTTGGTTTCTTTCCATAGCCTTCTGCAAGTGAAAAAAGTCAAAGTAAAACGGTACAATTCTTTTGCCTTTATTAGTCTTGGTGATTCAAGCAAAACAGACATTTCACATTACCTTGAAGAAATGTTGTATAAAAATGGGTTGATGCATTCACTAATCCTTAGAAAAATGTACTGTATGACCCCAAAGGTCCATCGTGAATGACTTTCACTTTTTTTTATTCTGTTGAGTGTGGTCATGTTGTAAACTGTAAAAGAAACGTTTCGATAAATGGCCCTTTTTTAAAGATAGATAATTATTTTCTTACTGGCACAGGGTAAATATCCCAAGATAAATGATCCAATCAAAAAAATGATCTGTAGAATCTTGTGTGCATCTGTGTTTTTTTTCTTCGTACCTCTGCGACTGCCGCCTGTTGTTGCAGGAAGTGAAACATCATTAATTTCTAAGGAAGCCCATTATATAATTCTGTTACTTACTCCTGAGACTCTGACGTCTCTGACGATGCCCCACTATGGCAACAACTGTAGCAGCACAAAATGCAATCATAAGAACAATGAGGGTAAGATGGATAACGCTGTTCATCACCAGTCTTGTTTTACGGATTCCCCTTTTGTAATTTTGATTAAGTGTAAAGAAAATCTGATGATTATGGTAAGAATGCGCCGTTTCTCACATAATTTTGACAAAATAAATTTTCTGTAGTATATAAATACTATCTAGGTATCAAAAAAGCATGTGATATTTTGAACACAAGGCATTGCATATAAATTTCATTACCCACCTTACCCATCCAACACCAAAACCAATTATTCCAGACAAAAGCCATGAAAGGAAAATCAAAACCTAAACCAAAAAGAAATTTTAAACACCTTAAAACCCATCTATCAGCTCTGACAAAAGTGTGGTTAAAAGATTAAATAATCACCTTAAGTCTTGGGAGGGTGATTTTGTGGTAAAGAGACACCTTGGTTATTGACACAAATCGTAGAAATGCAAACACAGTTATGTGTAGAGCAGTGTTGAATGTCATCCAGTTTGATAAATGTTTTGTTGTCTGAAAAAAAATATTTCAACCTAAATTGTTTCGTTTCCAATTTCCCTATGTCACCTCACCGAGCACAACTGTTTTATGTTCACTGCAGAAAACAAACCCCAAGTCAGGCAATGGATTTTGAAGACGCTGGTCAAGGCAGAAACCATGTTGGAAATGCACAGGCTCATTATAAGCAAGTTGAAAACAGATCTGGAAATCGTTCAAATTTGTGTTTAGTAAGTTTGATATTATCTACAGTTGATTGTGTAAACAGTTTTATGTGGAAATATGAAGCTTTAGTCAGTTTGAACCTTAAAACATGTTTGTAACGCATACTCAAGCAGTTCAGTTTTTGGCTAGCCCAGATAATGCATAACCTATTTAACTGTAAAAATTTAAAACTGATATTTTGCCACACACAAACACAAACAAAGAAGTTACAATGGAACTTACTTGAGTCTTGGACTCCAAATAATCACAACCATTGTGATAAAGTTGCCACACACCCCAACCACTACCAAAATTCCAGTAATAATTGCAAATGCATACATTGACGCCTCATTTGGTGGCAAACCAAATTGTCTGTCATTGATTAAAACAGTTTTAATACTTTATTATTATTTGTCTTATCATCATTTTATGTTTATTTTGTGTTGCTTTCTTGACAAAGCAGTCAACAAAAAGTTGTAAACAATAAACAACAAAGTTACATTATAATACATTGTTAAATAAACAAGTTAAAAACTGTAAAGTAATTACTTTGACATTTTGTGAGTAATGTTGTAATTCATTTTGTCCGTTTCACCACGTCGTCAACAAAACCTACTGGACCTTCTCCACATTATTAGAAACTGCTGAGATTTCAAATTTTGCACCTCCAATATAAGGAAGTCGACAATGGAACAATGGCTGTCCGGTGTGAAAGTGGCAAGAGCCTCTTGGTAGACAACAATCTCATAATTTCCTGTCACTTCCATAAATCTTACATGAAAATGACATGATTCACCTATCACCGAAAAATCCCCAAGGTTAATTTCCTGTAAAGCCATAAAGCCTATTAATTTGCATATTGATCATCAATCACTTTCTTAAAAACTATGTCACAATTCTATAGGATGTTGGTCATTATCTATTTTGTGTGTTTATTATAACATTGTTGCCAGTCCAATATTGTTTTTCCTTTTGAAAAGTTGCATAGACAATGAAAAAAATATTTTCTACGTTGCAGCAAAATAACAAATATTAGGTATGTTTTACAAAATCCATAGCTTTACTGGAGGTTCTTTGAGTTTTGCATGTAGCACAGTGAACAAAGCGGGCTTATACTTGTTAAACAAAGCATTTTGCTTCTCAACCGTTACACAAAGGGTTTAGTCACAAGGTAAATATGTACACAAAAGAAACGTAATTTGACTTGTTTGTTGGCTGCGTACACATGTTCTAGGAATTGGCATTTCATGTTGGTATATTTTTTCAGTCCCATCAAAAGCATGAATGTTTGTTTGATTTTGAATGGTTTTCTTTGCCTTTGTATGAACATTGCTTTTTCTCTTTGGCAGTTATGAGATTGTGTGACTGTTAAATTCTTGGTACTGAGCTTCAAGTTTCCTTGGCTATGGCGCAACAAGGTAATTCTATCAAGCTCATTGGAAGCAAGTTTGTTTTATTTGTGGACATTATTATATGTATTGTGTAAACTGCAGACAGATGTTTGGCCACTGTTTCGACCTAAAATGTCTCATTATTATATGTGTTTGTTAAAAAAAGTATTACAATTATAATTGAAATTTTGACAAAATTTTAAAATCATTTGCCAAAATGTATTTAAGTGTGAACAAAATGTGGTTTTATTTCAAAACCAATTATATGTTTATACATATTTGGTGAGATGTTGAGAAACAACAGCATTTATATTTTATATGTACCAGAACTGATGGATATTAACAAAGTTATGAAAAGCCAAGAAGAGAGATTAAAAACCCAGACACATTTAAGGCAACAGTTTCTGATGCCGGATGTAAATGAAGGTGATGTTCCAACTGTCCATCCCCAGATGGTTTTGGGCGACATCTTTAATAACCAGCTGCCTGAAGAAGCTCAACCCTTTTGGTCATCTAACCAGTCAAGAGATGGTGATGCCAATTTGGCAAAGAATGGAGAACATATCAAGTTTGATGAAATTGTTTCAAGAAATCAAGGCAAGATTGTAGCAATTACAGGCAATCCAGGCTCAGGTAAAACAACAATTGCAAAGAGATTAACTCTGTTGCAGCAAGGTCTCTTTTACATTTTCTACTTCAGTCTTATGGAAGTGGCACAGGCAACTATGACTTACCAGCAGTTTCTTATTGACCGAGTTTACCCAGATTTGGATAAAAAATCACGTAACGGAGCTTTCAACTGGATGCGAAATAATCAAGAGAAGTGTGTTTTTGTTTTTGACGCTTATGATCAAGCACCGTGGTCTATGGATAACTTAAAACCTCTGGATACAGCTTTTAATTATGAAGATCCTCTTTCAGTAGAAAACCTGGTTGCAGGTATGTGTTGCAGAAAAACCTTTTCTAAATCCACTCTAATCCTCGTTTCACGTTCACACACTCTGCTTTCTCTTCCACCGTTCTTACGTCCTCAAACCACAATATATGTTTGCGATCTTGCCGAAGACAATATGAAGAAGTTGTTTTTTGCTTTTGCTAAAACCAAAGCAGAGGAGTTTTGGGAAATACTTGAACGCCAACCAAACCACTTGTTCCATCTATGCCACAACCCAATGCTGATGCAATTTGTTCTCAGTGCTTTTAGAGCAACTGGAGCAAAAATTACACAACATGCACCTTCAATTACTGCTGTTTTCCAGCATGTTATTGACAGTGTCGAGCGGCATGAATATTCCCAAGATCCACTTGAGCTGAAGAAAATATCTACCATGGCATTTAGTGGTATTGAAAGGTCGGATGTTACATTTACACACAAGGATCTGGAAAAGTTTGGCCTCAGTGAAGTTGATGTACAAGATTTTGTGATCAACACAATAAAGCCAGGTGTAGGAAGGCAAAAGTTGTTTGACGGTGATAAAATGTTTTATTTTTCACACCACATCCTTCTTGAATACTTTGCTGCCTTGTACATTTGCAAAGAAATGCCTGACAAAACCTTTTTTAAATTTGTAAAAGATTTGTTAAAAGGAGGTAAATGGTCAATGGTGAGAAGATTTGTGTGCGGCCTTTTACTGGAACATGAACAAAAATCTCACAATGGTAAATCGTTCACATTACATTGGTTCACTTTATGTAAACTTTTATATATGACCAAAAATGTAAAGAACATATTTTAGTTTTTATATTTTAGAGAAACGTTTGGAACTGGTAGCAGATTTGATGAAGTATGATGCTTTTCAAGCTTCCACTAACGGAACTACAATTAAAGGAGTGCAGTCAAATGGTATGAAGCTAGATGTTTTATTTTCATAAATTTTAACTCAGTTCCCGTTTAGATTTGTTGGAAATTATGATTGATGTTCAACATTTTCCAAACCTAATTGAAGTACTGGCAGAAGATCTGTGTCCAAGCTTGATATTTTATGGATATCAAATCTCTGTAAATGCATTTCATGTTCTTACCCAGTTTCTTGTGGCTATGACTAAACCTATTGAACTGCTTGTATTTACACAATGCAATCTTACAACAAGCATTTTGCATATGATTGCAAGTGCAATATCCGAAGCAAAACACGGGGTAGGTAAAAGAACCAGGTGTTTTAAAGGATTTTGTACATGCAGTTATAACTTAAATTTCACAGGTGAAAAAGTTTAGTATTGTAGACAGCAATATTGGGGAAATTGAACTGGAGGTTTTAGGGGACGGCATCTCACAAACCTCTACCTTGACTCTCGAGAACTGTGGCATAACCAACATTCGAAAATTGTGTGGGAAGATACAAGAAAATAAGAAAAAGGTGAAGAAAACCATCAGAATCTAATTACAACTCTTTAAGTGTTTTTTAAATTATAGATAAGTCTGAATCTTCGCTCTAATCCAATCCGTGATGAGGGGCTCCATTTGCTTTTGAAGTGTTTACCTTTCCTAGATATTTTGGAATTGGATCATTGTGAAATCAGTGATATTGCTGATCTCTCAAACCACATTAAAAAGTTGGACAGTCAGGTATTAGAGCTTGCTTGTTTAATCCAAACAGCAGCAAAGTTTGTGAATTGTCTTTGGGTAAATAAAAAACAGTCAAATCGGCAATGAAAATTAACACATCTTCTTTTGAGAAACAACTTTCACTTGAAAGATATTAAAAAGATAAGTAGCATTCAGCTTCACTTTTGTTGGGTAGATGTCTGTACTTAACCTGAGATACAACTTCATCGGGGATGGAGGAGGGGAGCAGTTGATAAAATGTCTCAAGAAAGTGAAGAAGATGAGAGTTGGAGGATGCAATATTTCCACGATGGTGCAAGAAAAAATAAGAACGCAGTTGGAAACTCTTTGCCTGCCAGTAAGTCTGTAACACTTGTTGTGTGTTATTGAACTTTTTCTGGCAGATTTGGGTTTTTCAGTCAATTATAGTTTAAACATAACATAGGATTTATTGTATACAACTTAAGTTAGTTAAAAGGTTGACCTGCATTGTGATAAAAAAAAATTGTTGTTTAGTTGTTGTGATAATTAAATGTGACTGATCAATTTTTATTGAGACTATCGGTCATGTTTGGTTTGAATGCTAAGGTTCACATATTTACAGGATGATACAGTTGAATTTATGTGAAATTCCTGGAATCATTCTTGCCAGAAAACTGTGTGTGCAATATGTTATGCATTGCTGGGAAAAAAGTGTTATTCAGAAGAGATTGCTTCTTTACTGTGAAAAGTATTGTGATGCAATAATATGGAAAGACTTCATTATCTCTGGACTGAAAACGTACTTTTTCCTGTACATTTTACCCCTTGTTTTGGTTCCTTTGGTCATTCCAGTTCAAACAGACGTTATGTGATGTAACCAAGTACACTGTTATAATGAGGTCTGACTATATGTGTTTGTAGTCAGTGTTGTGCTTTTATATTGTGCACTTGTACGATGTGGTTGAACACTGTTTCTATGTGCTGTAATTAGTGGCTTGCAAATTCATATTACTTTAATACAGATAAGCAAACTGTTGTGTTGTTTATTGCAATGAAATGGGTAGCACAATTGTAGGGGAAACTTAATTTATTATTTTGAACAAGACTGAATTCCAGAAGAGGAAATGATGAAGCGCTGGTGGCCACTAGATGAGGTAGAGAGACTGTCCATCCTAACAATGTAAAATATGAGACATTTGTAAAAAACAGAGACCGCAATTTATGATGCAAAATTTGTTTGGGTTTGTTTCCACTTCTTATCATAACAAACCTTTCATTAGAAGTTTTGGTTGAATTATCGGAATGTGTTCGTTCAGCCAGTTTCAATCCACCATCTTAAAAACATGAAAACTAATTCAAAATACAACAATCATTTGGCAGCAAGAACTACCTTCAGGTTGAATGTCCGAGAGCCTTTCGTTGCCGATAACGAGTGTCACCGGACTATTCCCATCACCCTGTAATACCCAAGGTACTGGTTGTCAGATTATCAGTGGCAAATATGCATTATGTGAGCTGCATACAGATGGCCACTGCTTCGATCAATAAAGTTTCATCAGTGCAGCTGGTGATTGTAGCACTGGAGTCCAGTGCAGTAGCTTGTCCAGTGTTATATTTACCAGCTGCACTGATGAGATCTCATGGGTTTAAACAGTAGCCCTGCCTACAGCTCTCAGTAATTATCAGAAGGATCGCGTTAACTAAACACAACAGCAATGTTTAAATACCATTTGTGGAAGAATAACTTTCTGAAGGTTTGGGATTTTTATTAGCGCGCTGAGAAAATCTGCATCAAGTCCATTAATGTCCTCATCACTGTCGCACTGTCCTTTAGAATGTGACGGAAAGATGTCATTGTCAGTCATTAACATTTCTATGGTGTGTGGATCGCTGAGGCGTAAACCTACAAAACAACAGGATTTTTTTGAAACAAATCGATTAAACTATAAATGTGGTTTTATATTTCAAATTTTGATCAAGAGTTGAAGTTTATAGCACTTAACTAAATCCTGGGTGGATGCCAAGTTTCAAATTATAACTTAATATACTGGCAGGTTTACTTGGCAATCTCAACTATCATATATTGATTTTTGTGTCACAAAATGTTTCCAATGCTTGGCTGCATGTTCCAAATCAGAAACAACTGTGTTGCAAGTTACAATAGTGTACTTAAATACCGTCTTCTTCCCCAATAAACACAAGTTTTGAAGCATAAACCTTCGTTCAAATTTTACCGTGTGTGTTTGGTGTTGGGGAATAAGCTCGGGGAAGCATTCTGTCTTTTGTTGTTGCTGCAGATTCCGGAACATTACTGGGATTTTCATCAACGACCATAACATGGTCATTTCGTTTGTTGTCCAACACTAAAATTCCAGCCAATTTCGCAGGAGAATCTTCTTCCAAACACGGATAATGATTCTGTCAACGAGTAATTTATTCAAAATGTCAAATTTAAAAAAGTTAATGAATTGCTTAAACTTTTATGGGGAAAGCGGTTCTAGAAACCGTCCATGATGAAGCTATAATTAAAACATTTCATATTTCAGTGAAACTGTATTGGTTTAAAATATGCCACCAGACATAATTAGTTTTGATTTGTACAAAATAACGCTTTAATGAAACTAAGAACCTGTTTCACGTGTGTCAACAGTTCATTTCCTTCATCCGATGAAAACTGGCAGTGAGGGCACGGGTAGACCTTTAAACCAACATGTTTCTTTGTCTTCTTGATGTGTTTCCTTAAGTTTTCTATGTTTGTGCATCTAAAACAAAACAGATTGTTGGTGACAATGCCTGGTTTGTTGCTAGCTCAACTTAAGACTTCCAGAAGGTCAGTAAAATAACAACCAAAATGTCGATTACAATCAATCCTTTTTTTGCCAGAAGAAGTTTTTTGGCTTGAGTTGGCATTTACCTTTATTTTAGAGAAAAACATGGAGAAATAAATAAATACTTTTTGATTCCTGTCATGTGTGTATTTACCTGTACTCGCAGTAAGGGCATTTGAAAGGTTTTTGTCCGGAATGCTGCAACATGTGACGTTTCAGACCAGTAGCGTTTCCAGTCTCATATGAACACGAGTTGCACTTGTACGGTTTCACCCCAGTGTGCTTGCGCTTGTGTTTATCCAATAGATTCTTTGTTGCCGTGACGAACGAACACTTGTCACATCTAAAAGGTTTTTCCCCTGAAACACAACCACCATGAATTAAAACACAGGTTATTAACCTGGGGGGCACAAGTTTCCTACATAATAATAATTTAGCTGCAGATTTGGAGGATGCAATATAATATTTCATCCTAATGTCAACATTAGGGCGACCACACTTTTAGTTTAACGGTGCTTAAGTTTTTGATCCCTACAATTGGTTTCTGATCTCCATAAAATTTAGTAACTTAGGCTGACAATCTGCAATGGCCCTGATTTAGAAAAATTATCAAGATATGTACTAATTTGTGTATTTTTGGTTTTTATATTAATCTTTTAAAATTGAACAACACACAGACACTTGGAAAATGTTGAGTAAACAAACAACACTTTCAACACTTTGAATTTGTTTTATGCCTACAGATATCTTAGATTGGAGTGAGATATCTTAGATTGGAGTCAGATATGAAAACAAATCGTGTAAAAAAAATCAAAAATTACAAACCAGTGTGGACTCTCTGGTGATCAAGTAAAGCAGTCGAGTCCCTAAAGCCATGGCCACAAACGAGACAAGTTACTCTGTTGTACCCGGTGTGAGACTGGATGTGTTTGTTCACCGATGTCTTAGTGAGGAAGGTTTCGTCGCATTCCTTTCAAATATATTTGTTTGCAAAAATAACCAGGGGAAAATTAGCAACCTTAAATATCTTCCAAAAAACACAACTAGTAACACAATTTTGCAAACTAACCGTGCATTTGTAGTTTCTCTGTCGATTGTCCTCGACTCCATGCTTGGAAATTAAGTGGGACGTTAGTTTGTCCTCCTGCCTGAATGACATCTGACACAGTGGGCATTTGTGAGCATTTGCACCTGGATACCGAACAAAATTTAGTGACGAATGTGTGCAGACTTATAGAGTCCAATTGCTGGTCCATCTGATCAACGTTACGATACTGCATGTTGTTGGTACAGTTTTTACAATTTAACTTTCTAATTCACACCAACATTATGTGACACACAGAAATAACTTCACACAAAAGAATGGTCCAATTTATCTAGGAAAGTCCCAATAGTGAAAAGTTTCATTTCAGTTTAAAGTTCTGAAAATTTATGTAAACCTTTACGTGTTACTTTAAAGTAATCATGCACAGCTTACCTAAGTGTTGTCGTAAATGGATAAGAAGATCACAGTTTCTGTAGAAGCACATAGAACAACGGACACATTTAAATGGTTTTAATCCAGAATGTTTCCTTCGAAAATGTGTCAACATTTCCCGACGTATTTTAAAGTTTTCGGGGCACTTAATACATTTTCCTGGCAGCTTGATCTTAGACAAAGCTTTATCTTCTTCTTGTATAGCAGCGCGATCAGTTCCGTGGTAACACTGCAGGGAAGTAATAAAGTATTGATCTAAGTGCTTGTGTTACTTTGAAAATAACGAGAGATGCTCTCTTTACCAGTATTAATTATCAGTATTATCGTAACATTACCAGTCTAGCATAAAAAAAATGGAGGAGAATTACGGAAACAAATTGAAACTTACATCAGCTTTTATAATATGTTCCAAACTGTTCATATGTTTGTCCTTCTTTGCTTTGGTTGCGTAAACAAAATTGCACAGGCGGCATATCCCTCCCACTACAACACAAACAGTTGACATGACTATTAGGCACAACAGCCGCAAACAAAAACTTAGCCCCCCAAAAAATCAATAAAAAAACCTATATATATACAGTTAAATTATTCACATAAATCTTTATCCTCTGGCTTTTCTGGAGTTTCTGTCTTTTCATCGACTGATTTTGGAACATTTGAAGACAATGGCTTTCTTAACTTTACTCTGATAACAAAACAAAAAAAATGATTAGGTTAATACTTCAAGCTGGTATTTTATATATAAAGCAAGTACACAAGAACTAGCGTACTTTGAAAATGGCTTGGGATTTAAAGTTGTCTTTAATGGTTTTGATGAAACCTTTTCGCGCTTTTTAAGATAATCCAATTTCCTGTTCAGGGTTGTCTTTCTGCTCTTCTTTGCTGTTTCGCCTTAAACACAAAGAAAACACACAACAATGCTAAAATTAAGGCTAATACTTATAATGGATAGGAGTAATAACAAATTAAAGATGAATACTAAATAGAAGATGCGTGCTTACATTCAGGCTTTACATTTTTGGCATTCTTTGCAACTTTTAGTTTTATAGTTGATCGTGTGAAAGGTTTTGGATTAACTTTGTTCCTCGCAACTGTCGGAGATCGGTGGCATTTGGATAAGTTGAACTGGTACAAGAACTCTTCCTCATTGATGGAATCTGAAACTGTTTAAAAATTCTTTACAAGAAAGAATTTGACACTGATACCACTTATTTTGGTGAAATATATTTGTTACGAGTAAGAAGGCCGGCTAATTTCAGCCTACGGAAACATACTTGTCGATGCTGCTTGTGAATAAATATTAAATGTAGTATTAGTATTACGTAGGTAACAAATTTTGAAACATCAGCCAAAATATACAAATTCATCACAAACTTTACCATTACCTGATGGTTCTGTCTCATCTCGACGATCTGGATTCAATGATTGTGATGAAAATAAATAATTATTGTCCAAATGTTGAAACTGGCTGTTTTGCGGAGGTAGATTCAATAGCGAAGTGTACGATTCTGAATCACACGACCCAACTATTTGACAAACTGCAGCTTTAGGGGTGAAATCGTTGTAGGAAGTGGTCTTCTTGTTGATTTCATAACTGCAGAAAGTCTCATTTGAAAGCAGAATGTCTGTTAAGTCAGGAAGGGGGTTTGCTTCTTCATATCGCATATATGAAGCCATTGCCGTTTCATCTTCCATTTTTCAGGGTAAAACTACCATTTAACCAAATGTCAGTCTTTACCTAAGTGTTCATACAACATGTCTTGCGTTGCACCAACCAACCTGTACATACACCTTCGCTTTATTGTTTGTTGGTGTAAAACTTATGATTAGTTATTACATGACGTATCTAAAATCTACGATCTATTAATCTCTAATCCATATTAACATAAAATATGCCGAACATTTTTCGTCATGTAGATTTCAGAATCCAGAAAATAAACACAATAGAAATCTGTTTACAACTTCACCTGCAAACCACTCAACTGTAACTTAAAATTTTTCTTATTAGCGACAAAAGCGTTTCATGAATCTTCTTACCTCTTTTATTTTGAACATGTAAAAAACATTTACTTTTAGCCCAAAGGTGCAAATCTAAAAACTCAATCTCCCGGTGAGGCTTGAACTCTCAACCCTGCGAATACTGAGCCAGCTGCTATAGGGAAGATACTTTTACACCGGGTCACAAAGTTTTTTCCAAACTTGATCCACATATAAGCCTATGTAACATAGAAATCTGTGCGAATGTTAACGCTCCGATTTCGTGTAGTATTTCAACTCAAATTTATAAACAAAAATAACAGGCTGTGGCCCTGTTCACGCCTAATCATTAAAATTCGCACAGATTTTTGTTTTACACATGCTTATATGTGGATCAAGTTTGGAAAAAACTTTGTGACCCGGTGTAGTAGTATTTTCCCTGCTATAGCTAGAGGAGCTCTATTTATTGAGAAAAGTGAGGTTCAATAGTTTTGGTAATCCATGAAAAATTAATTTTCTCTTTTTTCGTAATTCGTCGGATTTATCATCGACTGGTCACAAAAATTAATCAACATGATTTTTGCACCCCTAGTTCACACTCACACATTCCGATGTCCATGATAATTTTCATTTCAAATTTTTGTAAAGTTACTGAGAATTCTTTGATTCTATTTAATTTTTTTACAAAAACGTCTGTTGGTGATTAAATATTCCAAACTAGCAAATTTAACTTTTTCTGAATTGTTTTGTTTGCATGAAATTTACTTATTGTCACAACGATTAGGTAAATGAAATGGCGTGTTTCTGCTTCATTTCGTCATCGCTGGCTTTTCGCGCTATGGCGTGTTTAGGTGATTTTGATGAAGGTTTTATCAGTTGTGAGGTAATTGCAAGAGATTCTTGTCATACATAAGATTGTTTTCCATTGTTTTGATGATTTTTTGCATTAAATGCGCCGAATTTTGGTGGTAATTTGTATGACTTGCGGTCGAGTGAAAAAACTAATATTCTTTATCTGACGTTAAATTGCAATTGTTGTGCAATTAATAACCTGTCAGTCTGGGATGAACATTTAATCTACCAGTATAATGTACTACCTTGCCACCATATTTTGTCTAGTTTGACGCTATTTTGGCAAAAAACGTGCTCTTTACTGATAGTTATATTCATTATTTATGATGTCCAAGTAAAAATGTATTAAAACAGAATGTTTAGTGATATCCAAGCGTTTTTATGCAGTTCTGTTTCACTGTTAATTTATAAAGTAGATAGCTATTCAAAATAAATGAGTTTCTTAATTGTAGCGGAGTCTGGTTCTTGATTAGGCATTGTGTTGTTGCCAGCAACACCATTATATTGAGATAGGTATTTTAGACTAATTGTGAACTAATGTCTGCAAGTTTATTCAAAATACTTTACAAATTTTTATAATCAACGTCATTGATACAAATTATTCCCAGCACATGATTTTATGCGTTAGCATTGTTACCAAACTATAAGACTTCCTTTGTAATGTGTCCGGTGTGTTTTAGATATGTGTTCTTAAACAATCACTTGCACATGGTACTTCATCGATGAAGGTCAGTTATGAATACAAAATATAGGCAAAGGCTGATTTCCAAAAACTAAGCATATAATGTTTCAGACTTTATATTTAAGGCATAGTATATGCTTATTGTTTATCACTTAGTGTGTTTCGACTTAACACATATCACATAGTTTATAGTTCCTAATTTTCTTAGTCCAGTTTTAAACAAATTGAAATGTGCCGTCATGCATGAGGCTCATGAAATGAGTAGTTTCCTGGTTAACATTAAGATTAATGAATAATTTTTGGCAAATGTATCTGTAGGATTTAGTGCAGTTTCTTGGCTGGTAATTGTGAGAGGTTTTGAAATGCCTCGTCGTAGGTCGAAACGTAAATCAGTCACTGCACAAACGTCTCCATCAAAACGATCAAAAAAAGCAAAAGCAGTTGAAGAATCTCAGACAGAGGATTCTTCCCAAGCGGAAGACACAACTGAGCAAGATAATTCTTCCCAAGATGAACTCACTCTTCCCATTGAGAGCGAGACAACATTTTTAGATGAGTCTGCATTGTTAAAAGATGAAGAAAATGAAACAAAGGACATTTTGGATCCGGATAATTCACTTTTGGAGGATGATTTTGTGGCAGAGCATGCTGTGATTGAAGAAGAGCTGATAACTCAGGATGATGAGGAGTTAATTGAAGAAGATCATGGAATAACTGAGCATTTAAAAGAAGAAGTTCCTGAACAGGAGATTGAAAACTCTGAAGACGTTGAAGAGTTTGAACAAACAGTTGTGGAAGAAGAAACGGAAGAGAAAGCTGCCAACGAGGACAAAGAAGAGCTACTTGAAGAGATTGATGTACAAGATAGTTTGGAAGGAGAGGAGCAATACTTGGTGGAAACTATAGAAAATGATGATCAAGTGGTGGCGGAAGAAGGGGATTCTAAGTCTGATGGAGAAATCAATGAAAACTCGAATGAGGGTGAATATGAGCATGATGATGAAATGGAAGATTATGAAGCTTCCCACCATGATGATGAGGAAAAGGAGAACTATGGTCACGATCATGTCGATGGAATTGATCTCAACACTGACGAATACACAGAGCGCAACATGGCATCGCGCGGGTACGACAACACAAGCGAAATTAGTTCAGATCAGCATGACTTCCCTCAGGATGAAACAGAGGGAGATAGTCGATCTCCGAAACGAGGGAACAGAGCAATATCCCCTATTGTGTTTGATCGTGGAGATTCGTCAGATGATGAAGATGTGGAAAATGACGACCAGCTAACACCCCCTGGAGAATCAGATGTCTTTATTCCAAAGAAAGAGATCATTCTTCCACCAGTGGAGGTTCGCACGGAACGCCGGGAGAAGCACGCAAAAATGCTTAAGTATTTATTCCGCGAAGCTCATTTTTACATGATCAAAAGTAGCAACCATGAGAATATTTCTCTTTCAAAAGCGAAAGGTGTTTGGTCCACGCCACCCAGCAACGAGTCGAAGATCAACAAATCCTTCCGTGAAGCAAGAAATGTCATTCTCATATATTCTGTCAGGGAAAGTGGGGCTTTCCAAGGGTTTGCTCGTGTATCATCTGAAGCGCGACATGACCTTACTCCGGTGAACTGGGTGTTGCCGGCCGGTCTCACTGCCCGTGCTCTCGGAGGCGTGTTCAAGGTGGATTGGTTGTGTCGTCGCGAGCTTTCCTTCGCTAAAACAGCCGACATTTTCAACCCCTTTAACTTCAACAAACCGGTGAAAATCGGCCGTGATGGGCAAGAAGTGGAACCGAATGCAGGAAAGATGCTCTGTCTTGAATTTCCACATGACGACAAAGTTGATTTGGAGGGGATCATACAACGTGCAAGAAAACAGCAGAAGGCATCTGGAGGACCTCCGAAATATCGCCCTCCCCAGCCTGTGGAAGCATCCTTCAAAGAGAGGAATCGTGGAAGACCTCCATTCTCCGCTTCCGGAAGAAGAGGACCACAAAGACCAACAGTTCGTCTTCCCCCCAAACCACTGCCGGAGCGCAACCAACCGAAAATCCCGATCGAGCGCACTATATACCGATCACCGAGGCGTTCAGATTATAGCAACGGCGACAGGGTGAGTACCAGCACTGTTACCCGCCGAGCTACAAGTCACATGACCAACGGAGGTGGGTACAGTCACCATGACAACTACCAGCCACCTCCCCCGTCGAGATCCCACCCCACGTACACCCCCAACAGCTACCCTCGTTCTTCATACTCACCCCCTTACGACCACTACCCACCTTCACATCCTCCAAGCCAACCTCCTCTGTCCCAATCCCGGTACAGCAGTAGCCATAGCAACCACCATTCGTCGTCAAGCGCACGCGTCTCTTCACGCATCACTGGGTCATCTTCCCAATCGAGGTCCTATCGCAGCCACGAGAGATCGTCGCGGGGTTCAGCTTCTTCCTCCATCCGTCGTTATGACGACCACGCCCCTCCACCAACATCCCGTATATACGACTCAAGGTCACACGCCGCTGCTTGCGACGACTTCGTGCGGAGAGTCGCCGGCGGAAAGAGTATTATTGCGTCATCAGTGACGTCATCGAGAAGCGGCAGAAGCTCCGGGGATGCGTACGCGCGTTCGAGTGATCGACAGGCGGAGAGAGTTGGAGATGGAAGATACCAAGAGAGGAGCAGGTACAGGCGCTGACCAACGGAGGAGAACATTGACGTCATCGGCGTCAAGTTACAATTGACCAAGGGTGCAGACTGGAGTCACCTAAAACATATACAAACACCCCGAGTGAATGGGGTTGTACAAACAATCGCAGAGGAATGCGTGGACTAAATATGACCACATACACACACACACACACGGAATGGCGACCTCAAGGGGCCGTGCGAACAGTTTAGCGCCCTTTTGTGGGCGTTTAGTACTGGGGACAGTTGGATCGATGGAACCAAAACCGCTGCGTAATTTTGTACATATGTTTTGTGGGTTAAATGGCTGTTAGTCATCAAGCAAACTGCGTTTATTTTACCGACCAACCAATTACGTTTTGGTTACGTGTTTAATAAAATCAGGACTGTCCATATTTTATTATGTAGGCGTTATACGCTGTTTCATTCTACTACGTCACCATAATGAGTCGGCGCTAATTTTGCGAAAACAAAATAACTTTTTCTGATGTTTTTTTGTTAATCTGCCACTGTTGGAAATATAGAGCGTCTAGTTATCCTCGGGTGGTAAACAGGGAGCTTATCCATTGACTGTGAAACGTGTTTGTGGAATAATATTATGAAAAAAGTGACTTCTGATCGCAGGTAAGGAAGGCGGATAACACGTTGTTATTTGGTTGAAAATTGTGCGTGGTAATTTCTGAGCAGATCGTGATGACGTAATACCCTTTGTGACGTTGTAACTGTAATTTCCCCGAAGTTACCATTATTATTATTTCCAGTATCAATAGTTTTTTGAAAGGAGTAACAGGAATTTGTTTTTAACTCGATTTTGCCACAAAGCTTTTGGTGAGCGGGATATCAAGGGTTCGAATCCCTGTGCGGTCGAAAATAGAACCCCCAACCTTTTGAGTTGTTAATTGTGAATCTTGTCTGGGGTTCCGTTTGGTTTCAGACTTTACGAATATGAATAAGGTGAGAAAAAATGACCTTCAACCCTCAATTATGACAGCTTTTTGTCACGCACCACTGAATTACTTGTGACGTATCATGGATTATTACAATAGTCTAATGCTGCTAATAATTCCTGAAGCTTGTGTTTAAGTATACCAAATTCCACGCACTTGGCTGAATGACCCTGCAGAAGTACTGATGTCGTCACAGTATCAGAAAAAAAATCAGTCGTGATCAATAGAAATAACTCGTATCGTTGTGAAAATTACTTCCTTCAAAGCGGATGGCGCTGTTGAGCTGGTTTATTTGATCCAGGGTATTTGAAATCGAGAAACTAATGTTGACCCCGGCCGAGAAACCCTGGTCTGATCGTAACGTTTGAAACTGTTAAAATACTTTACCATAATCTAGGTCCGCCCTGAAGTATTTGGTATTTTTGATTCAAGACAATTGTTTATGAGACCAACAAGGCTTTTATGTCACAGCTTTATTCCATCAGTTAATATTTGAAATGCACACGTCATAACTTTTCAGTTTAAACAATATTTGGTGACCCTAGACGCCAGTGGTATCCAAAATGTGGAAGGCGACGTATTTGAAAATAGCAATCGAGCTCTTGCAAAATTTATATGCCAAAAACTAAGATTTGCTACACAGTCAATTGTTGTTGTATTGTTTCTTCACAATACAAAACAATCGCAGCAAATATACATTTACTTCTGACCTGCGTCACAGTATAATAATGTAGCCTTCACACGGGTCAGCAAGTGGTTCAACGTTGGTGAAAATTTTGATAAGTGAAGCAAACGTTGGCACGGGAATAAGTTATAAGATAAAAAGTTGGCACCTCAGCATGTTTGAGTTGGACAACCCCGCTGTACCTCAAGCTTGTCATTTCTAAACTCATTCATAATTGGTATCTAAAAAAATGGTTATCGGGTAAAGTGGCGACACACGCGGGAATGCAATTGACTTAACGCATTTTCCGTGTTCAAATCCAGAACGCCGATCGATCAACGCAATTGTTGCGCGACTGTTGACAGCATTGTGACGCAACAGAGGGTGCGAACTGTCGACGCTTTTGCCCCTGTAATTGTGGAGTTACCAGCAGATGTTCATACGATTCCATCGTCTCCAGGTTTTCTACACCAATGTCTATGGCTTGTAAGGTAAGATTTTTGTGTACATTTAAATAATACTTCTATGGTGCAATTTTTTGCGCCTAAAAATCACTCAAAAAAAACATTATCGACCCCCTGTTTTACGGAAGGCAAAACGCCAAAGTGTTGTAAATAATTCAATAAGGAGATTTCTGATTATTGTCGAGTAAAGCCATGTTTACACCGACCCAACCTTGGGGCTCAGGGCAGGATTTCTAAACATGTTTCAAATACTAGATCACATAAAACTGCTTTGTATCGGCCGTTAATTCAATTTAGGCGCGCATTGTATGCAGAAAATTTAATCCAAACGGATACAATTGGTTTTTATATGCTACATTCAGAGGAGCATCTTTTATATTTTCACGATTTCCCTAAAAAGTTTCACCGGTGACGGCCATGCCTTGTGTACGGAAATCCACTCGCAAATATTCGCAATATTAGTCCTAGTTACGCAAACACAGCTTCACCAAACCATCGCATGTCGCAAAATTCAAATAGACACAAAAACAATGTCCTTTGGGTTATTGTTTTGTGACGTCACAAAGACAGTTGTTGCACACAGAGGCAAAGGTTCTTGACCCTGGGTTCTCTCGAAGCAAAGGTATAACCTTCTCCAGCCGAAGGGAAATATTAAATCGTTGGCCAATTACGCCATACCATCTGTGACCCCTTCATTCTTCTATCTCGCTGCTGGGGAAAAAGGTTTGCAACCGCTTAGCGCTATGGCAGCTCTGTGACGCCGCACATATACAGAAATAGAAGCTGGCTGTGATTAGTGGAGATAACAGAAAGACGAGTCCAATTACGCAAGGGGTCTCACAGAACGCAACATTGGTAAGTTACAGCTAACGTCTGCCCTCTATACGAAGGTTAACTTGACTGGCTGTGATTTTTGGGTGATAAGTTTGTGAATATTTCTATGTTTTTTTCGACTTTTCTGATGCAAAGATAGCTTCTGAGAAAGTTGGTAAAGTACACACAGAGGTAGTGATTTGTCCAATTTTTTCATGACTGTTTTGCATAATTACGTTACGACCATTTATAAGCGATAAAATCTGTGATATTTATTTGTTTAATCTTCTAAATTAGTTGGTAATAACCTACATGTAAACGCTTGGAATATATTAAATTTTTAATTGGGTTGGAGCTGGTTGTTTGCTGTAAGAAAGTACGTCGTATCAAAGTTGATAACGTCCGAATGAACGCGCGGTTAGTTCCTCATGGGACAGGATTATTATTTAGCTATGTAATATCACCGACGTTGTGACCTTGAAACTTCATCGGGCGAACACTGTCACACTACATGGGGGAACAATATGTGGGAATTCTTGGTCGCAAAATGACGTAAAGTTGGTGTGGTTTAGAAGATATTTGTATGTGCACTCATGTGTGACCGTTTCTTTTCGAATTTGTGCAAACTTTGTCATAATTCAGGGGTTTTTAACCGGGCGTGCTCGTACCTCTGGAGGTTATACATCAGACATCCGGCCCGTGGGCCGACTCTGGCCCGTTTGGTCCTTGGGTCTGGCCCATTCTAACGTTGTTATAAATTAGTATTGCTTGAGATCAACGTTCATATTCCGGCTATGCATGGTAGTTTCTCCATACAACTTTTAAACATTAATTGTTGCAAATTTGGTATGTTTTTAATTATAATGTAAGCATTCTTGTTCTGCTTTAAACTCGCATGGCCCTTTGAAATTTTTGATAATTTCTGGCTGCCAGTCGATAGGCCCTCCATTCCCTGTTATACATATTTATAAATATATTATTGTAGCGGAAACAAAAACGGTGTCAAAACTGTTTGGTGATTTCGAATGGAGCGATCGCTCACATATCTGATATGCATTGTAGTATACACACACCAACCGCCTGTATGACGTCACAAGGTTCCCTAATGACTCTATTGTTACGTGACAATGCTGTTGAAGTGTTAACGTTAGCTGATACCCAACAGCTGAAACTCACGGCCAAGACGGGTTTGAACTCAATGTCCCATTATGTGCTGTTGGTGACGTAGAAACAACGGAAAATTTTGTTTGAAACTTATATGTGCTGGTTCTGCTTGAGTGAACTCTGTGACTTGGGTGCAATCTATGCTGTGTTGTGTTGTAAAAGTATAATTTGCATCAGATAATATGGGTGATACAGTTGTAAAACACCACGCACGTTCCGACAATACGAAGTGCGGGCCATCACCTAAAAACAATTCCACTAAAATTTTAATGCGATGGTTTGGTGGACATAAGGTTTAAGCTGATCAAAAGTGAACTGTTGGTAAAATCCGATTTGTTTCAATCCCTCAATCACATGTAAGAGGATTGATTGCGATTGACCTTGACATCATAAAGGTCATGCGTTTCCTGCGAGACAACATGAAAGAAACCGTGGTTTTCATAACCGAGCTGGAAGGTGAAAACATAGAAATCTGTTCGTAAAGGTCGTAGCGGGGAGGGTTGTTTCGGTAAAAGATTGAATTTCCTTCGTCAACAAAGCACAAAAATCAGATTACTGTGTGGGGTATTGTGATTTTTTTTAACAATTAAAATATGCTATGTGTAGCGTACGTTGAACCCGGTAACTATTTTCACTTTTAATATTTGTGAAAAATGACCTTTTTTATCCACAAATTTCCAGGTTTTTCATAATTCACAACAAACAATTTCTCTCTTCCACAGAACCGCGGAACACAACATCGATGACGTCACGCACCCGATGACGTCATGACGCACAGCGGTGGTCGCTTTGACTTTGACGACGGTGGTACTTACTGCGGAGGCTGGGAAGACGGCAAAGCTCACGGTCAGGGCATCTGCACGGGGCCAAAGGGCCAAGGTGAATATGCGGGCTCATGGAACCACGGCTTCGAGGTCCTCGGCGTCTACACTTGGCCCAGTGGTAACACGTATGAGGGAAACTGGTCTGACGGAAAACGTCATAACCTCGGCGTTGAAACAAAGGGAAAATGGCAATACAAGGGGGAGTGGGGTCACGGGTTCAAAGGTCGCTATGGGGTCAGGAGCAACCTGGCTAGCAGAGCAAAGTACGAAGGGACTTGGAACAATGGATTGCAGGACGGATACGGAACGGAAACCTACGCTGACGGAGGTGGGTGGTGGTGGTCAGATATACGAGATACGCTTGTTGTAGTTGTTGGAAGATAAATGTGTCCTGGAATTCACATATTCCAATGTGGTTCCACGTTATGGACACAATTCTAACTGCATGCAGTTTGTCAACCTTTATTTGCATTAAATTATCTGGGATTTCGTTCATTTAACAAAATAACCTGTTTTCACATCAAGAAGAAACCAGGTTTTGGTTTTATGTGACGTTTTATGATAGTTTGAAATGAGGTTGATCATTGCTGAACTGTCCTTGGGTTTTTAATGTCAGTAAATACTACCTATTATTAATCAAATAATGTCGACATCCAACAATGCATTTCGACGAGTTTTTTTGGAGTGAAAACCAAAAAACAAACAAATCCGAGAGCAACGAAAGCCGAATAAATAATTCATGGAAAGCTTCGTGTCCAAATCAATTTACACCCTTACGCGCATGCGCCGAAACGTTCGATAATGGGTGGGGGGGTGGAATCCCGACCACATTTCAGCAAATTTTGTTTCCCGCCCAAATCTCATTAAGCGACAAAAAACGATTTCTTTGCAAAATCCACGTCTGGAAAAACGCGATTGTTTGACGTCACGATGGATTGTAATGTCACAATGATGATAGAGCAGTGTTACCTCACATATACTAATTCACAACTACACAATTTCGCATAAATGTGTCTCTAACGATAGGTTTTAACTGTTTATTTTTTAAAACGCAAGACGCCGCTGTTTGTAATATCTACTTTTTAATTATGACGCAACAATCGTAAAGCAGAAAACACTTGTTTGTCTCTGTATTGTTACAACACATGCTTGGATAACATTGGTTGCTCTGTGTGGTCATAGGTACGTACCAGGGCCAGTGGATTGGTGGTGTAAGACAGGGTAGCGGAGTGAGGCAGAGCATGCCGTATGGGATGGCTTCGATCTTGCGAAACTCGTTACGAAACTCGATGTCTTCCCTAAGAAGCGAACACAGCAACGGAACCCTCTCTAATATCGACTCGGGTAGGAAATGTTTTCTGTAATTCTTTGTATTATAGAACACAGCTTTGGGAAAACTACATAAAATCAATGTGAACTTGCTAAAGTTGAGTACTGTGTGATGTAACAAATCAACTTTTGCTTCAAGTAATAATATTTAGTTTAACCGAAAGTAAAAATAATGTTTTTCTATTTTCCCGCAGGGTCCGACGCCCCCCTCGGGTCACGTGGTGGATTTGTGTTGACGCGACAATCGTGTATGACGTCACAAACATCCTCGTCTGCAAAACGTCGTTTTTTCGGTAGCAGTTCGATAAATCTTCGCCGTTCGCTTTTCACCGGCCTGAAGATCCGCACCAAGTCGAGTAGTTCCATTGCGAGTGGATCGAGTCGGGTATCCGTGCGCAGCAGCAAGTCTTACAAGAGGCGAGTAATTCGATTTTGTCGAGTTCGAACGAGATCCGTTTGTGCGCGTTTAACATTTCAACAATGTTCATTCCACAATACTAAAGACACCGTAGAAATTTTCCCGCGTTTTTTTTAATTTAAATTCGCGCCCTTTCTTCCACAGTGACGTCACAACGAGCTCTGTTTCGAGCGATTACAATTCCTTATATGGAAGTGCCAGCGAACCGGCCGGTGATGTAATTTCCGGATTAGACACAATTGAAGATGAGATTGACGTCAACACATCGGAGTGTTACCATGGTGATTGGAAAAACGACACAAGGACAGGTGACGTCATACCTGAATTTTGATGTAAAATTTCTATGTTTGGAGGCCAAAGTTTTCAAACAATAGTAAAGATTTTTCAAAAGTGACAAGAACTCAAATAATTCGTTCAGTTGTAAATTTTAAGACCGCTGTATTGCTTTTCCTATGTTTACTATATCCTCGACGGCAGGGTTTGGCGTGTGCCGGCGAACCGACGGTTTCATGTACGAGGGAGAGTGGTTGAGCAATCAGCGGCACGGCTACGGATGTACAACTTTTCCCGACGGAACAACGGAAGAAGGAAAATACAAATATAACGCCATCACCACCAGTTCGAGGAAAGTGCCCTTGAAATCAGGGAAAATAAAAAGCAAGGTTGCACACGCGGTGGCGCAAGCGAGGCAGGCTAAGGATGCAGCAATTCAAAAATCTGACATCGCCGCTTCGAGGTAATTTTTTACTTGATTGAAAATGTTCATTGTTGATTTAAATTATCAAAATTGAAAATTCGCGACTGCCAGCAATGATGGATTTAGGTTGCACGGATACAAAGTAGCGACCTGAAATCAATGTATTTTAAATTTTACCAAAAATCAATTTTACAAAATCAGATTTGTGATGAATTTATTTTCAACACCAAGAGGACGCTGTTGACCTTTTATTTCTCTTTATTCCTAAACGTACGCCGCGAAGTCGTTTATGTGACCTGGGTATTTTGCTGGCTTCAAGGCACGCGTCTTTTTTTCTTTGGTTAAACCAGCGCCGACTGCCAATAAGATACTTTCCACTTCATCGGAAATATTCGTTGACGAAATGAGACAAAACATGAGAGATTGGGAAACGTAAGAAACACTAACATGTAACAAACATTCCAGAACATCTCACAGCGTCGCGAAAGCGAACCAAGCTGAGAACATCGCACACAACGCCAAGGAGGAGGGGAAGATTGCCAGGTGCGTGGCACGTGACCTCGCACCGGACTTCCACCAACCAGGTGAATTTGAAGTCGTGAAGTTCAATGCCACGATTCTGATTTTGGTTCTAGTCAGAGTTTTACAAAGCTTGAAACGTTTGTTGTTAAATCAACTCGGAATCGTCTCCCCCTTTTTTTGATTGCCGTGTGTTGCGAGGAATGCTGATAATAACGACATCAGTTAAGACTCCACTCCACCCATGACATCAGCTAAAAAATGCCATTTTATTTACTACTAACACTAAAAATTGTGTTTCTGAACCTCTCAGGATTAGAGTATTTGAAGATAAGAGGGGAAGACCCCTTCACCGAGAATGGCGACTCTATGTATTTGGCTGAAGGTGAAAGGAATGACGTAGCAGGACCGGAAAGTTACCACCAGTTCAGGTAAGACCGCTAAAATTAACAAATATACGCGACAATATTATGATTTCTATGATGGCTTCTTTGACAAAACGTCACGGTGAAAGATTGCATGCTGCCGTACGATTGTTATTTGTATTTTCAACTCCTGTTCTTTATATTTGCACTGGGGCGATTTTTTATTCTTATCCATTTTTCACCTTTTCTTAAACTTTGGATGAAGGTGGATTTGTGAAAACAATTAAAATTCCATTTATATTAAATATGCAATCTTTACCATAAAAAATCATGGTTGTATTTTGTGAAATTTGCGTATTTGTATTTGCAAATCTAAATATAGAAATATATATTGACGTTTCCACAGCAACAGCAAACCTGGACTTTCGGTTTCTCCGGTAGCGAGTCGTCATGGTAGCATTGACGCAAGTGCGATGGACGTGAACCTGAAACCAACCACCCCAGAAAAACTACCAACGCCCAACGAAACCAAACAGAGGTGGCGCTAGAGAGTTAGTTTAACCAGGATATGTTAAGGTTACTTAAAAAGAACACGAAGTTCTGAGACCACGTCATCAAATTTACAAAAACACAAATTAGTTTTTTTTTACTTTGCTTACAATTATGTTGAATTGTTTTCTTTGACAGGAAAAGCGTGATCAGCAAAGGGGAAAGTCCCTACTCGAGCCCCCAGCACGAACCCCCCATGGCCCCGCCATCACCCGCTCACAACAAGATGCAATATCTGTCACCAGAAAGTGCCCTGAACACCCCCTACGACCCCGTGCGTCCCTCAGACAAGAATGAACCGACCAGTGGTAGGTTAGGGAAAGCCCCGAGTTCAGGTAGTTTGGAGAAAGTTCGTTCCCCGAAACACAGCTTCTTCAAATCGCTCCGGATCCGCTCCAAGAAGACATCCGTGTCCCGGCATCCGCAGGAGGAAGTTGCCAAGTCCCTGGAAGATGCGGAACAACAGAAGTCGGAAGATCAGTCGTGGGGAGGCGGGAGCGCGGCGGAGAAGAGGAAGCTCTGGCACAAATCCGTATCCTCCCCGGAGCGTTACTATGGCAACTCGCTCAGCAGATCCCTGTGCGAGTCGTTCGATTTCGAGTCGAACCAGACCGAATATCTGAGTGGGTACGAAAAGGAAATGACGCAATCGCTCCACAACTCCAACTTCGCCGATGAAGAACTAGACCGCGTCACTTCCCCGTTCGGTCAAGGTCATATTGGAGGTCAACTCACCCCAAACCGCTCCTATCACGGCGACCACCCCCATAGCCCCAGGGATTTTCCCAATTCGACAACAAACTTCGAGTCGCAAGGGACGGATTTGAAACAAAACTCAAGCAGTCCAAGTTTTCTCTCAACCTCCGACCAGAACAGAGGTTACCCCAGTTCACCCAAGCCAGGTTACTCCGGATCAAACGGTATGGGTAACTCGAGGTCAGATCTCTACCCACAACCCAGCAACTCACTAAGCATGTCGGCTTTGAGTCCCCGAAATCCCGATTCTGACAGACATGGGTGGCGGGAGCCCCCCAAACAATGCACCCCCGCCTTTGCCCATTACACCGGCCCTGTTCCAGACGCTGAGAAATTGGAACAGAAGAAACTGACGAAGGCGGTCAGCGATAAATTGAAAAAGCAACAGGGACTGCTCTCTAGAGCCACCATGCGGGTATGATTTACGTGGAATTAACAAGCGATACGATAAAGTTTAATTAAGGAGCAAAATAAACGTTTTAAGCACTTAAAGAAGCGCTTTGTGATTAATTAAAACTTTAAACCTTGCTTCCAATTTGATCAGTAGGTGGGGACATCACATTTTAACCCGGTGATTTTCCGAGAACCATTAAATTCATGACATATTTTAAATTTTTCGCAAAACGTTTCACTAGTATTTAAGCTTCCTTTAAGTGTTTAAAACGTTTCAAATCCAAATGTCAAAACATTTTCGTTTCTCAACACGCAACAAAATATTTCAGGATAGCGTTTACGACGAAGATTCGATGTTTTGTCGCGATTCGATGTTTTTTGACGAAGATTACCGTTCTCCACTACCAGGTAGCTTGAGAAGACGTAACACCGGTGACGTCACAAAAACCAATGACGTCAGTAAATCTCCGGTGGCATCGGAAAGTGATTCGGTAAGTTTGTTGTGAGTATCTAAGGTTGCATTTAAAACAATTTAGAACTGGTGGATTTTTCATGATGATTTAGAAACGTTTGAAAACTTTTATGAAAGACTCATATTCGTACTTGTGATTATTACCCGTGTTACATCCAGGGCTGTTATTTGTTGACCAAAAACTCACAAAATTCAATAAATAAAGGCCTCCAGTTATTAGTGTTGTTCTAAACAGACTTATAATATCATTATAGACCCGCACGTATATGGCTATCCTTGTCCTTCTGCTAAACGTTGGATTTCTTGCTCTCTTCGTCCAATTCCTTACCTGAGTACACGCCCACAACACACCCACAAACCTTGCTTCAAAGTCTTCGTCGATACTCATTGTGACGTCACTGATGACGGAGCGAGACGAAGGCTTATTGTCTTGCGATATTGTTTCCTTGTTGATTTCTCGTATTGTGGTGATATCAATACAACACAACTTTAGATGTGACCATAAAAAAAACGTTTTAAATGATGTGTTTTCGTTCGGTGAAATTAAACATATCAAGCATAGATAAGTTATATGAGTTTAAATATCACCAGAATAATTTAGTGATAATTTGTCAGTCAATCAGCTGGGAAAAGCACTAAACTTAGGGCCCCATTGTCTCAAACAATTCCATAAGAATGCACACTGATTGTTACGTCACAATCCGATGCATAGTGACGCTCGACCTTATTGTGCTCCAGGTATAGGAAGTCTGCAAAAAGCGTGGCTTGTTTTTGTGTGTTGAGATGTGGTATGGTTATAATACTTGCTGGTGCACTGCTTTTGTGAGAGACTGACTATAGTAAACTACTTTATTGGTACGAGCTTTCACGAGCTTCTTTAGGTGCAGCAAATGACGGCTCTAACTTCTATGGTTAGCAGAGTTACAGCAGTGGATGTTATGGCTGTGGTTATACAGAAGACAACATAATGGTCTTACATTGTTACGTCACAAACAGTGCGGGGTGATTATGACGCATATTTTATTACTTGCAGACGTTGTTTCGTGTTTACTTGATTTGAAACACGATTAAATGGAGGTTTGATCGAAAAGGCGTCGTTTTGTAAACTTTCTGAATGTCATTCAACAATAAACAGTATTTGAACCAAACGTGTTGCACTGATGCAAAGATAAGACAGTGATCGTGCTTTGTGGCACATTTGTGAACACTTACAAGTCATCAAAGACTTTTTTTTAAAAATACATGAGGTTGCAAATTGAAATGTAAAGTGTGCGTTCTCACCAAGTTATAACAAAGCTTGCCACAAAACCCAGCCCACATTTCCGCTTCCACGAGAAAATCTAAACGGATGACGTCACACCCGGATGTGATCAGTTCGTGGGAACACGTGTTTCGTTTGTTCTTGTTGCTCGAATGTAGAACGAACTGTCATGTTTTGGCGCGTTGTGATCGTTTCGCCCGAATTGTGGAATTTGTTGAGCTTATTTGGAATATTAGGGGCAGAAAGAGTAATTCCAGAAACAACAAAGATTTTCTGGAAAATATCTTTTTTAAAAACCGATCGAGTTTGAGAAAAGAACAGAGCGTTCTTTGGATGTCGGTCGTGTAATATTGCTGGGCTGTATGGTCTGATATATTGCTGGGCTGCATTGGATGAGATAAGATTGAAGCTTGCTCGATATACTTCAGACAAATAAGTCGCGTCGCAGCTGTAATATAAAATAGATCAATGAATAAGATAGGATTTATGTAGTTTATACAAATACACCTCAGCCACAAACATTTTGAAACTCCAAGTTGCTTCTTGGGCTACAGACAGGGCCACTGTTTTGACACAATAATGCTCATCAGTGCAGCTTTGGTTTAAACTTAAAAGTTGAATAGCCACGACTTTTTTGCGACTATAAGGAAAATTCAAGCAGAATTGGTCCAAACCGTTGTTTTTTTGATTTCCACGCCGCCAGAACCTTCCTCTACTGACCTCTAGACCGACAATCAGTCCTTTCCGTTTGAAAGCAATCAAGAACTGCTGTAGTTCCTCAAATGGGAACACTTAGCTTTGTATGGCATGCCTTGCGCTTTAATAAGCAATCAGACACAATGGTTTTGGAAGGGATTGTTGCTGGATCGATGTGTTGGTTTTGGGAACCGGAAAGTGATCGAACTATGTTTGTCTGGGGAGGGAAGGGGCCGAAACACACAAGAAAGTGCAATAGATTGGCTTTTGTGCCTGTAGTTATGCGACTATGATGATTTTAATACGTTTGAAAACTTACATCAATTTGAAAGATTTTTTTGTGCCAATGTTGCCCTTATTACGCGTGTTATAACTAAAACCATATGGACTTGAGTTGGATGCCACCAGTATTTTATTCTCACAGTTGACACATTTTGTTGGACCGAACGCTTCCTTGTTGTCTACAGACTTATGCGTCATCATTGTGGTTGCCAACAGCAACCAGCCAAGTATGAGCAACTTTACTCAGTTGTGGAGTTCCAGTTCGTTTGTCAAGACTCATTACGTTGCATAACTGGTTCAGAACCATACGGGCCAAACCTAAGGTAGACACTTAAATTTAGGTGGGGCGGAGAGCTTGTTACGTAACTAACGTGACGTCACTTCCTGTTGTAATGCAGTTTGGAAATGTCAACATTTGGAAGGGGCTTAGTTAAATTTAGAAGAAGAAATATATTGTTTATGCACTTAAGTAGATCTTCATCATATTTAGTCAGGTTGGTGTTGGAGGCATAGTTAAGTCAACTGCTAACTATAAGTTTTGCCGTTAATTTGTCAATTAATACTTGCCCAGAATGTGATGAGGTTCCTGTCAATCAAAATGTCGTTCTGTCAGGTGGTCGTTCGTTAATCATTATCACTATTTTAAGTGTCAACTCTAGTTCTTATTGTGAGTCACAATAGTGGTGAATGACGTAAGGGGAATCTTGCTGCAAAGGTTAATTTAGTGAAAACGTCAATTTATTTGTAAATATAAGGGGTAGCATTTACGCATACAAATATCAGCAATATGATTTTATTAAAATTTTATTAGCAAATGATTTGTTTTGTCACAATGTACTACGATTGTCTACAAAGGTACGAACAATCACCTTTGGTTGTAAGAGTTCCTCAGAAGGACATCATGACTCAACAAGCTGACTGGGTTCGCACTTTCTATAGGTAAGCGCATAGTCTCTAACGAGCAAACGATGCAGTTATTCTATTCTGTATATCTCTTAACATGTAAGGCAGAAACGAAAGGTTTTGGCGCGAACATATCTTTATTGTGATGTTATATAAGCAATGTTACGTCATAATAAAGTTCGGGTTCTTATTGAGCGTGGTTCTGACAAACAAGCAAACCTGTTGGTGCGTTTATAATTGTTGTTAATTGCTAATATTGGTGTTTTTGTTTTGATAGTAGTGCGTGCTTACCATACACTTAGCTTAGAGGCAGATCCATACTCAGGTGCTGCTGTAGCAATTAAATTCCCAAAGCCACAGGGTTGACTACATGGATTGTCTGTCTTGGCATTCCCTCAGTGGCAATATAAAGTAATTGAAGGCCAGCGAAACTCGAAACTAACATCTGCAGTGGATCTTTTGCTGTAACAATTGTGTTCAGTTGGTTAGGTGGAAGTGTGGCAAGTTATTGCATCATGTTGAAAGTAAGCCAGAACGGTCGGTGTTTCCCAACCAGTTATGACAAACTTGAATTCAGTAACTTTATTCACTTTTGTAAGAAATCTCACGTATGGTTTATTTTTTCCTAAAAATTTATTCGTCCCGTGAAGAAATCCGTTCACTTTCAACCCCGGTGTAGATTTATTTTAGCCAACTGTCGAAATATTACGCACACACTTTTTGTGTAAATCTTCAGAAAGTATGGGCAAACATCATATTGGAGAGCTGCAGACAGGGTGTGTACACGCACTGTTTCGACCTGTAAGGTCTCATCAGTGCAGCTGTTGAGTGGCACTGTGCTAGCTTTTACACTAGCAGGCACACTAGTCTCCACTTTGTGTTACCTTTCGGTCAACGTCGATCTGTTGGGTACCCTATACTAGGTACCGAACAACAGAGACAACGAACCACTGTGGAGCGCACTATGGCCAAACGGAGCTGCTTGGCAACCGATAGTGCTTTCTTCAGAAAGTTAAGTACTAAATTTACCACTCCCATATCGGCATATTATATATACCTAATTACGTACTTGCGTGACGTTTTGTATTATATACGTCATTAGTTTAATGATCTTATGAGATGATAGCCCCATGTGTTTTAATGACATTTATAACTTATTGCAAGTATATTGATGAAAGTATATTGATGAAGCGCAATGTTGTAGGGCAAACAAGAATCGATGTGACTGATATGGGCGTGATCGTCTTGTATTGAATCAACCTGTGAGGTTGAGAAAACGTGATTCACTTTGTTAAGAAATAAAATAATGAGTTCCAAAAGCGAGAAAAATATAAGAAATCAGCTTTAATTTGCAAGTTGGCACCGACAGATCTTTCCTATCTTATCAGATATCCAAAATAACTCACAAACAGTGGTTGGCGATCAGGGTTATTTCGATCTTTTATTTTGAAATGTACAGATGTATTAATTTTGCCATAATGGCAACGTCAGTTTCTGAGCTTCTTCAAATTCTTCGCGGAATCATGGACTTGTATGTAATATTGGAAGGTTTTTGTTGAGGGTTCGTCTGTCTGTCTGTTCACAGCTAACAAACTTTAATTGGCCCAAGCTCTTTTGCTTGAATGGCCGCGAAACTGCTTTTAATATTCACCCCGTTTCAAGCAACTTCCATGTCAGAATGAAAGTTTTTCCAGAAACAGTTCGACCTCTGTCTCCACAGCACGTGGCAAACCGCGCTCTGATTGGTTGCTTGTTGGAAAAGGTGGCGCTTTACGGTCGGGGATCTCCCTCCTTCGTATGCGCAAGTAACTTTCTGTTTCGCGTTCAAACACAAGAAGCAAACAAAGGAGTTTTTCCCCCGTGTCAAAGTTGGGCTACAGAGTTCTGCCAATATGTGAGATTATCGCTAAATGACAATGCTGTTGTTTCCTTGTACTGTTGGTTTCTCGTCGCCTAACTTCGACCAGTTAAGCTGCAAGAAGCGGCCTGGAAATGCCTGAAACTCAGTGATTGTACGGAAGTAGGTTACATATGTAAACATGAAAGGAAACTTATGTTGGTTTGTCGTCTACTGTTTAGTTTTGCCCATGTAAATGTAATCGTGTTGCGGCACTACTTATGTGTAGTACACAACTACATGGCTTTGCAAACTAATGGATTTGAGGAAATGCATTTTTTGTTGTAACCTATATGTTCAAAAAAACGTCAACAATGACGTCACGACCACAGGATAGTTAGAATGACCTTCGTTCGTTGCAGTGTTTACACAGCGTTGTAACACAGCAAACAACAGGTCCGTTTGCAGTTAATTCATCGATCGTCGGTTCTGCTGTTAGCCTAAGTTGCATGTTAAGCTTATCAATTATACATAAGCGAAGATAAGGCTTGGCCGGGGAACAGCATGTGGCCCAGGCTGACAACGCGATTGTAAGTCTGGCGGACCGTGGACTTGGCTTTTTTGTCATTTCTTTTATAGTTGCGGTCGGCATTAAAGATTCATGCTCGGGTGGCGAGGGAATTAAATGTAAATTAACTCGATTTACAATACAGTCCCTTTACTATAGAAACATATTGATCTGGTGTTGCAATGATGGGTGTAGTTGGGTGTGTCTTTTTGTTTTCAAACAACTGGAACAGATCTTTTATGCGAGCAGAAAAAGCGTGCTTTAATAACAGAACAGATCAGGCGTATCACGAACTTACCAGCTGCTATTTTTGTGTTATATTTTATATAACGCGTTTCGTATTGCTTGAATAATTGCCTTTTCGATTTTTTTTAGCAATGTATACATTTATTTGCCCACTTAAATAATTGTGTTTTTCCATTGGATTTACTGCAAGCAACGTAATCACTTACTTGCCCCTGAAATTAGGTGTGTTCAAAGGCAAGCTTAATCTTTGACGTGGAGCTTTGTTTGCTTGGGGGTTGGGTCCAGTCAATTGGGCGCTCTGAGGATTGTAAACAAGGGTTCGCCAAATACGTGCAAATTACATTAGCGTAAGAGAAATGACGACGATTGCTACGAATGCAGTAAACGTATTTACGTCGTTGTGATGAAAATATACGATCTCTGGTGTTGTCGTTAGCTGGTTTAAGTTGAGAGCAATGAGAAGAGCTCATAGTAGGTTTTGCCACAAGTTTTGTGGCATGAACTTTGGATGTGTGAGTCGGTCGGCCTCGACTGTCTATTCAGATTGTGTTGTGGAACTTGTATCAACATTTAGTTGCTATTTTTCGCTGCCAGAACTGAAAAGTGTTAATAGTGAATATTGTTACTGCTACCGAAATACCAGAACTGATTTACGCTGGAGAAAGTACTTCAGTATACTGACATGTTATTGTGTACGGCAATCACACAAGGAAGAAATGTACCGAATATCTGTTGTTGCATGAAAGGTAACCCTTGATTCCTACAAAAGGCCGAAAAGGTTCACCTTAAGCTTTTGCAATATTTGCATATTTATTTATGCATTCGCCTTGTTAAGCTGTGGCATCTAAATATAATATCCAAATATTAAGCCCACTCGTTCATAGATAATCCACTAGCACAGGCGATTGATTATATTGTTTGATTGTTTTGACAAACGTTCTGTTCTCAACTGGCAATGCAGCGTGTGACGTAACAAAGGTAATAGTCAACCGTGGGACAGGATGCAGCAATGCTTTAGTTTCTCGTCCGGCCTACTTTGCGCGTTTAAACAACCTGTCTTAGAAGTGCTTTGATATTTAAGACTGATTTTACCGAGGATTTGACACACTTTCGTTTGCTCTTAACTTATTACCGCCCTAAAGATATTTAGAGGACGTGATCAGCTTAAAGTTTGGGGTGCTTTTTTATTTGTTGCTAATGTTTACTGTTGAAATGCTGCGTTGTTTTGCTTTTCAAGTTAGTTCACCTTTAAACCGCAATTTAAATTTTATTTTGCGCAATTATTACAGCGAATGACGTCACAATCTCGACGGTAAATTTGTTTTTAGCTTCCACGTATATGTACGCGCGGGCGCCCTAATAATGACGTCACAGTCAATTAGAACACCTTAAGGTTATTGTGCACAACAGGCAATCGTCTTTAACTGTTTGAGGTTTTGTAATATTTTATGTTTAGTTGAATACAACATTTTTGAATCAACTTTGAAAGGTTGCCGTTTGTTTTGAAGGTTTATGACGACATACATGGCTGTTCTACAATCTTATGCAAATATTTATTTCAGCGCATACAGGTGTAATATTGTGTAAACTCTGTGTCATGAACAATTACTTGTAACCCCAACTTACATCGATCAAGCGGAGTGACAGCCATGGCGAGTAGCCCAGGTAGGATTAAACCTGTCCTGAGCAATGACGAACAACTATGGCTGATGCAACAAGTCAAACTAAACGTCATGACCATTGACGAAGCAGTGACGTGGACAAACAGCAGAGAGAACGAACTTAAAGTTGAAATGGAATTACGTCACAATGCAAAGGTATGTGGGGGCAACTACTGGGAATAATTTAAGTTTTTGAACCAGAAATTCGCATCCCTTTATTGTCCACATTCTTACTATTTCCACTGTTTCCAATATTTGTAACATAAAATTTGTGAAATATGTCCAAAAAATGTTATTATGGCTTTTACCGACCCAAAGCCCCACTAAGGTTTATAAATTATTGAGCATCTGACATATGCGTATAAACGAAACTGGTTTTCAACCCTTAAATTTCTTTTGCTTATGAAGGAGAGGCCAAACTACAGGTGAAAAATAAATCTGTTATTTTGAACATTGCAGGAAAAACTGAATTCCAGCAGCCACAGGAACCAATTTAAAGCGAAGAAAGTTCTAAAAAACATCCTGAACAAAAAGACGACGAGGAAATCCGAGGTGATTATGGGGAATATGTGAAATATACAACCTTGGTGTTCTGTGTTACAGTGTTCATAACTTTACCATTTACAACAGAGGGCCGCAACCTAAGGTCGCGGGCCGCCCAGCCAAATCATCGAACCCACAGCCTTTTACAAATTGTATATCGGCCGCCTATTGCTATTATATTATAGCACAAAATAGGAAAATAATCTGAATGAAATTCTCCCTAATTCGCAAAGTTTAACAACAATTAGTGGAAAAAAGTAGCGCAGCCCGCTGATGTATTGCAAAGTTTTCGGCCATTGCCAGTGAAAGGTTATCGATCCCTTGCTTTGCAGCACAGAGTTATTTGTTAGACCCTCAAACCTGACCCCCCCACCATCCTATGTTTTCAGTCGGAGAAAATCTCCCTGGACAGCAATGAAGACGCCCACGACGGTCTGACCAACTTCGCTCAGGATTTAAAAAGCAAAAAAATCTACAATTTTTCTGTGTACAAATGCGCGAAAACACGGAGTCCACAGAAACGAATTCTGCAGGTGAAAAGCTTACACGTCATAGTGATGACGTAAACGACTTGTTTTAACGGTTCATGTTGTTTCACTTGAAGGTTGATTTTGATGGAAAACTACTTTCTTTGATTCACCGCGGAAATATCACAAAAGTTCATCCGTTCGCCTCCATTGTCAGCGTCGATGGCCAGGTACAAAAATAACTGAAACATTTTTCATCAACGCCTGCTTTCCATGAATATACATAAGGACTTCTTTTACTTAAGCTTGGAAGTAATTTGTTGAGTCTGTGTACAGTTTTCACCAACACATCTTTTACGACCAATTTGAGCATGCGAGGACTCATTATGACGTTTTAATCGCTACATTGTTTCCTCACAGTCAAACCAGTCTTTCTTTGAACCTCTTTGTATTCGCGTAGAATTTTGTAACAATGACTTTGTGTGTTTAGACAAAGTGTGCATTCGAAAATGCGTATTTATAATGGAGGCTTCAGTAAAAATGATATTTTTGGTTTTAACCAGGAGGGAAAAAAGGTGTTTATTTATTTCGACGAAGCTCACGAACTTGAACTCAACACAGAGAACTTGGTGGACAAAACAAAGGTGATTATCTTACGTGAATCAAACGTAAAAGTCAAGGTGTTGATGAGAATAACTTTCAGTTGAATTCTCTTTCACTTTAATATTTGCGCATTGAGTCTCCATGGTTGCTGTGGGTTTTGCAACCCCGAGCTAAATCGAAAGTACAAACGAACATTGTTTTTCATTCGATTAAATACAGATTATTACATTTCGGTGAAATTTCTTCGACAGGCGGAGAGAGCCCCGTTGAAATATTAATCAGGCTGTGAATAAACCGAGTTGATTCGTCGACGAAATAATCTTCGTACAAATTTAATCTTGACGTTGCTCCTTAGTTTCTCAGTGAGCTGTTTTGCAATCGTTGATCTTAAACAGTTGGAAGGTTAAATAATCGTGGTTTTGTAAATTTTTGTCACTTGAATAAAATAAATTCTTGAACAAAATGTTCAATTCGCTTCAAATCGACATTACGTAAGCTCCTGGACATAAATTGAAACGAAAGAACTCACTTTGATGAAGTTTAATGCGTTCAATCAGACAAGTTGTTCTCTCTGTCGGCACCAGAACATTACAAAGACTTCTTTGTCGTCACTTTTAATCAAATACAATTTTAAACAAATTTGATACAAAAAGTGCACTAGAAATAGAAGTTAGAAACCAGGAACTGATCCGTCATAACTGCGGGATGTTCAACAGAAGCTGGGAAAACTTAAAGTTGTTCGTCTTCCGCTTTTCAGTTGATCCGGCTCCTCAACATCATCTGTGAGCAGAATGATCATGAGGAGAGAGGAGAACCTTTCGATCCTTGCGAAAAACTCCAGCTCAGCTTCCGGGTGATCAAGGAGGGATTCCTTGAGAAGAAGGGTGGTTATACCGCCCTCAACTGGAACAAGTGAGAGTGAACCTAGTATTACGTCACTACCACGTCATACATACTTAATTCTCAACAACACGAGACTGAATTTTTGTTTGGTGTTTACTGCACCAGGTTGACACTGATTCGATTTTGATCCTTGGTGGTGTTGCGTTGTGGATGTTTCATCTTTGCATTGAACAACATCCGGGTTATCACGTTGCCAACCTTTAGTGAGTGTGTGATAGTCACGTGACTTCCCTCCTCCTCTCAGGCGTCTGGTGGTGATCAGAGCTGGAGAACTCGCTTACTATCGGGTTGATGAGGAGGAGCAGGCAGCAGCTCTCAACATCATCCACCTCTCTCCCGGAAGTATCGCCATCAATCCGGAGGACAGCAATACCTTCACCATAGCAACCACCAAGGAGAGTCACAGGTAAGACACAAAGTTCTCAAGGATGAGCCGGTATTTAATGATAAGCTGTTTTAAATATTTGACCTTGACCTTTGACCCCTGCAGGTTCCGTCTTCCTGAGAGCGGTCCCTTCCTCCCCTGCTCCCAGGAGAAGCTCCGGGATGAGTGGATCGATGCTCTCCAGGAGGGATGCAAGAGACACTACCAAAAAACATCCAGTTCAGAAGAAGAAAGTGGAGAAGATGTAGAAGAAAGCGACGATGACGTCGTTGATGACGTCAAGGATAGCTTTGACGTCATTTTAGAAGTAAGAGGCAGTTTAATTTTACAAATTGTTGAAAAATGTCACCGGTCACATTTTTCCTGCAGGAGCTGGAGAAGCTGAAGGGGAATTTTGAGGGTCAAGAAAACAACAATTCCTCTTCCGAGATGAGGACCAAGATCTCAACCGTGGAGGATCTTCTTATTGATATGAAAAAGAGCTCGAAGAAGAGGGAGCCGAGCTCCAAGAGCAAATCCTCCCGAAAGAGTCGGAATATCGCGACCCCTACAGAAACTCCAGAAGTGTCGTCATCGAAAAATGACGGAAATGACGTTTCGAGGGAAAGAGCGGATCACGAGAGGGTTCATTCCCTCGTCGAATCCCTCATTTTTAACACGGAACAAATCGCTTTGGAAACGACGAAGGAAACTCATCAATATACTCCTCTCACAGAAATAAAACCGGAAGTTAACGGACACGTGACGTCAATATCCGATGACGTATTTATCGACGAGAACCCGTACTCCGTAGCGAGCGAACTGACATCCCCGTTTTCCCCACCTCCCGCCGTTCAGTCGCTCAGTCCGTCCCACGATTCCGCGAGTCCCGTAAATCCCGCAGATATTTATTCCGTTATTTCCCCTCCAGGAGCAGCCAAGAGGGAATCCGGGTCTGACCTCAAGTCCCCAACTTCCCCTCTCCCGCCACCTATCGGTGTGCCAGTTCCTCCACCGCCACCACCAGGTGGAGCTATGTTACCCCCTCCACCACCAGTGGGCGCAGGATTCCCCCCACCTCCGCCTGTATCGCCAATGAGAAGCGAATCCAAGATCCAGATGAGACCTTTTCATTGGCAAACCGTCTCCAAGCAACTCGTAAGTTGGAAATTTGTGTTTAAAAGGCAAAGGCAACAATTTTTCGATAAAATCTCTGGATAATATCGAAAGTTTTAACAGATGATAAACAACACAAAAAGGCATTTTATGAATTTCTTTAATATCAAGGTGCATTTATTGGTGTTATCAATAAATTTTAAAAAATCGTTAATTTTCAGATAAACAAAAGTATTTGGAAAAATATTGACGATTTCAGCGAACAAATCAACAAAGACGAACTTACTGAGTTGTTTAAACAAACCAACGACAAGAAACCAAACAATTCCACGTCGTCGACACCTTGCAGAGGCAATTTAAAATATAGCTTGTGGATTTTTGTTTCTTATGTAATGCTTTACTACAGTAAAATGATAAGTTCTACCTGTACATGCAAAGCCATCTGTTAGTTTTTGGAATAACTTAACTTGCAAAATTATGTATCGCAAGCCCTCCAAGAAAAAATTGCAATATTTACTCATTAAACACACTGGGCATAACCCATCCTTAACAGATAATAAGGCATTATGAGTTTATAAAACATGATTATGACGACTAATGGGACCTATGTATGACGTCATAAACGTTTAAGAAAAACGTTTGAATAGAATTCACGTCATAAACGTCTTGCTAACTGAACGTGAATCGTGATCTTTGTCTGCCACCTTGTGAGCTTTTTTAGAAGCAAATATCGACTTGTTGGACATTCTTACCCTGTATAAAACCATGGAGGCAATAATATGAATTGTGTAAGCTGCATACAGATGACCCCCTGTAGTCACCACAAAGTGGAAGTCTTTGCTTGGCCGTTTGGCCAGCAAAGTCGTCTGAAAGTCACACCAGCTGCACTGATGAGACCTCATAGGTAGAAACAGTGGCCATCTGTATGCAGCTTACACATTTCTTAACCCTGTCTGTACACAAACATGGAGCCAATAATACGCTTGAATAAAACTGCATACAAATGGCCCAGGTATATTGGTTAAAAGAGTGGTCATCTGTATGCAGCTCACATATTACTTAATCCTGCACTGTATTGCACATTTCATACTTGTCCTTATTACAGTCCCCGTTCTTCCAACTGAAACTCCAAAGAAACGGGCGTTAGAAAGTTACCTGGACCACAAAACTGCTCAAAATCTCGGTATTTTCATGGCGGGGTTCAAGCTGAGAGGGGAGGATTTGATCCGTAAACTTTCTGTAATCAACGTAGACGACGGCGGTATATCTACGGAGCAAGTATCCGGACTCAGAAAGTAAGGGGACGATGGGATTTGGTTTAACACAACAAGCGCCAAACTTAAACTGCAGCATTTATCTTTTGTTCCAATAAGGGATCTTGTCATGATTAGCGTGGATCTAGTTTTTGTAGTTTGGCGAAAAAACAGATAAAATTTTAAACTTTTGCTGAAATAAAAAACTCCCTGTTTATTTTTCAATCGCTCGTTTCATAATCACGTGACGTCGTGGTTTGTTAAGGTTTTGTCCGGAACCGGAATTGAAAACTCTTTACGCGAAACACGAGGGGAGAGAGGAAGAACTTTCCAAGGTCGACCGGTTCATGCTTGAGGTATGAACTCAATTGACCTTAATGGTTGTGCTGTGCAAAGCTTTGTTGTATTTTTCGCTCACGTTAACAATTCATTGTTTCGTCATTTCCGCTTCCAGCTCTGCAACATTCCACGTCTGAGCACAAGACTGGAGATACTCACAACGATTCGTGAACTACCACAAGAGATCGAGGCGTTGAACCCGGTAAGTTTGACCCCAGTTTCACCTTCAAATATTTCCACGTTTTATTCTTCGTAGTTGGCTTAAAAACTTGTACATTTTGTCACAGGAAGTTGACTTGGCGTTGAGTGCTTGTCACGAACTTCTTGACAGCAAGTTATTCGAAACACTGCTTGCTTATATTCTGTCTGTGGGGAATGTGATTAATGCATCCAACACCAAGGGAACGACCAAAGGAATCCGACTTTCTTCTCTACAAAAGGTTAATTAAGTTTTTACTGCGTTTATTTCTGACAGTTCGGGAGTTCGACGAAAAAATGAAATTTATTTGTTTCTTTTTCAAATAGAAATAATAAAAACAATGCTGGAAATAGACAAATGAAAGGGAAATAATTGAATGTTAAAAAAACAAGCATCAAATATTTGTATGATGTAATCTAAACCATTGCAGGCAGTTGGTGAGAGTCGAACAAATATTTTGAGATGGGGGCAAAAAACTTATAGTTAAAACTTTAAACAGGAAAGCCAAAGCTATCATGCTGTTAACTGTTTTTTTTTGACTCTTAATAAACTAATAAACTAATATATTGGTCGCCGCTATGGAGATTAGAACGGCTACACCTAAAATTAGCCAGGACAGAGGCTAGCATTAGGTTCTTGAATAACAACATAATATAGCTTTGGATTCCTGTTTAAAATATTGATTTAATTCACAGACTTTCGTGATGCGGACAAACGACAGAAAACAGACTTTGCTTCAAGTCGTTCTGAAGATCGTGAAACTGAACGCCCCGCAAGTGTTGGATCTGCAGAGGGAATTATCATCACTTGGGAAAACACAATCATGTGAGAAAAGACACGGATGATGCTTGTCACAGCGAGATATATTAGTCGTAAACACCAAGACTGGCTGATTTTAACTTGGAACTTAACGTTTTCGTAATTTTGGTATAATTTTACATGAGGTGGAATAATTCCCAGAATTAATTGACAAGAATCATGCGAGGGCTATAAATTCATCTTCTACTAACTTTAGGTGGAAGTCTTGTAGTGTATTTAGTTGATAAGGTCGTTGTAAATCACATCAATGCACACTGATGAGAACTAAGGTCTGCAGCTAAATATAAAATACATCATGTCCGGCTGAAACAGCAGCACTTAACTGCTTTCATTTTGTAACCAATATTTTTGTTTCGCAGATTCGACGAAAGGACTACTGGCGGAAATTGACAGTAAGTAACTGGTGTTAGTTTGCTGTTGAGTTTAAATTGCTAAAGTTGAATAAATATTCGACTGCAATCACCAACACGTCCAAGCTCTTAACCAACAAATATTTCCAAACATAAAACAAATATTTCTATTGTGCAGTCATGCGTAAAAACGTTGTGAAAGTTCGGAAGAGTTGTGATTTGCTGAAAAGGAAGAAATATCATCCGACCAAAGAAGACCTCGCTTTCTGCTCTGAGGCTGAGGTGACAAACTTGCATTTACGAATTGGCACTAAGTTTTCATAAGTGATTTTTGAACCACGCCGGGATTCGAACCCTGGATATCCTGGCCACGAATCACGATCAGATTTTCTTCTTAGTATCCAACATATATATTTCAGTGTTCTCAAACTGACCCCCTGAAATTTGGTTTCCGTCGTTTCGAAAAGGCCGCCCCCGAGACATTTTAAGCAAAAATTTTATTTTTTCGGAAACAATTAAGCCTTCTGCGAATAAAAATTGTGAACATTAGAACAAATCCTCCCGATAAATTTATAATCTGTCAAAGTGCGCCGCACGCGAAAAAGTTTGAATAGCACTGGTTTAAACATTAACAATTGCGCATGCGCAGTAAGGCATGTTTGACACGCCAACTCTGCCATCCGATAATTACAAACTTACTCATAAAAAAAACACTGGACGAGAAGGCGGAATTTACAAATTGAATTATTTTCAAACAGTCTTCTCTCGCCTACCTGGAATCCAACATAACCCAGTTGAACGAGAAATGCATGGAAATCAAACGAGCCGTCACCAAAGTCCTCATCAAGTTCGGGGAATCCCCGGATACCGACTCCCAGGAAATCTTCTCATCAATCCGGGAGTTTCTCGAAAATTTCAGGAAAAGTTTGCCTCAGTGAACGTCATCACTGATGTCATTTTATTTGTTTTCAAGAATCGTTTCGGTCAAGTTTTCATGTCACTGAACCGATATTCGGTTATGACGTCATTTCATTATAAACTGACGCATGTTTGTACAATTCCCTCCTAAAACTGTGGGGATTTCCCTCGCGGTTTTACAGTGAACATTACATTTCCAACATCCTGCGCGGCAGAATGCAGACTTTCGCCTTTTTTAGTGCGTTATTGGCCTTGTATCTTTCTGCAAAGCATTTCTAATTTATTTAATTTCAAGCGCTTTCTGCATACCTACAGATGACCTGTGCTAATATCCCTTTACAATACATTTTATCTCAGACTTTCCCGTTGAATTCTTTCCGCCTTTTGTTTTAATCCACTCCATTCAGCCATGCTGGGTATTTTTCACTAAATGATGAAGCTGTAATTTTTTGTTAGCTTGGTGTCGACCTTCATTATCGTCGATAACAACGTTGCCCTTTTTCGCTTTGCTTATAAATAAAAGTCTTGTGCATTTTGTTTTCTTGCATCTTGTACATTGTCAGTAGGATAAATGTGACCTTAAAACAAAAAGGAAAAATGCATTTACGACAAAAGAGCACGCGCGATGCGTGCGTCAGCAAATTGGTTTTCATCGAATTCATGACACATGACGTCATCGACAAAAATTACCCTCGGGCGAAATTCCTATAATTCATCCAGTACAGCTGACAGTTACTCTGGACGTATGTGTAGTTTCTTACAATTAAATGACAGTATCAGTAACAATAACGTGTATTTAATTTTTAAAACTTCAACAAAAATGTATTATTTACTAGTTTAATAAAACTTCTTTTCCGGATTTTTGACTCTGCTGCTACGGATTTAGGCCTAGTTGTCGTTTTGTTTGAGAAAAAGGTCGAAGGTTTAACTCAGAATTCGTAATTTCATGAAAGTGGGTTTGTCCGTTTTTCGAGTGTGTTTAATTATAATCTTTGTCGCCCACCTGCAGTAGTCTTCAGTAATTATATCTAGTGTGTAGGAAGCGACAAATTTGTCTGCCGATCTGTCTGTTTCTTTATAAATGTTTTCTGTATATTGTTCAACTGTTTTTTAAAGTTCTGTCTAAACACGTAATGCTATTTCAAAATTTGTCAACTTAATGTTATTTTTTTAACTACAGAGAAGGGAAAGGCGTGTAGAGTGAATAAAAGTTGAGTTTTAACACTAAAACTTCCGGGCTCTCATAGCACGCTTTTAGGTAAGTTTTTCTTGTGCAATATGCCTTCTGAAGAGCTGTCATTGTAGATTAATCTTGTTAAAGTAGTGTTTTCTGCACCCATGTGCTGATAAAATTTCTAAATGATCGTGGAGGCAATTTTTTTCCCAATCTGATGCTTGCAAGGTGGCTAAAATCCAGATTGGAAAGTTTGTTGTTTGCGAGGAGGAATTTTTTCGGCGATTGTTAATCGCGCGGATGATCGCAACATTTTTAATGTGTATGTTAATGCATTAGAAAAGTTTTATTGCGCAAATTATAGGTGCAAACAATACTTTGGTTGAAATAAAAGTAGATTTTCTTTTGCAGAATTATACTTTCTGAAGGGACTTCATCAACCATACCTGGAATGTCAGAGGAAGATCCTGTTTCATTTTCCTCAGTTGAGGAAGAATTAAACTATTGGAAAAGTCAAGCCAATAGATTTCGTGATCTGTAAGTGGTTCCTGCTTTTACAAGCTTCTGTCTATTTTTGGCTTAATGTGCAAAATATATCTGTTGCGATAAACACTTGCAACATGCATATATGATAATGGTAGTTTTTATGTTGAGTCACACTATATATAAGTTGTAAAGGTAAAGATTTAAATAAATGTGTTTTTTTTGTTTATTATTTGACACAATCATAAATGTTTTGAAAACAGTGTTGCAATCCATTTTGAATGGATCTGAATAAGCAGATTGACATATTGATCTCAATTAAAAGACATTGATTTTTCAAGCCTACTCATCGTCACCTGGGACCTGTCAATCAAAGCCATTAATTGTTCATAAATAACACAGCAGTTGCATAAAAAAATATTAATTTGAACTTGATCCTGCATATGTTGGCCTGTTGGTCCAAACTTATATCATGTGACAAGTTTGACAATCAAGTTGGTTATATATATGCCTATGTATCAAACTACAGTTGTACAGCAAGCTGGATCAAAGCTACTCCACCTATGAAAATATAGTTTTATTGGCACAAATATCTTTATTACCTTTTACACAGCGTAATGCCCAGGTATGATATAATTGTTATTGTACAGGAACTTGCCTGGCAAGTTACAATACGTTTTATGCTAATGACAGACCATAAAGTTGCAACCTACTGTTGTAAACTTGCATGTGTATTAGTGTATAATATACTCAGTTGAAACTATGGATACAAATTGTGATTTGTTTTCACAAAAACAAACACCAGGTAATATTTAATCAGTATGGCATTCAGTTCCACATAATAATAATAGGTTTTTACAAACATTACAAGATACAAAAATTGTGTTTCTCAAGAGTACGACTGTGTAAAAGTGTAATTTTGTATTTTCACGAGAGTTGGTGGCATTCTGTTTGGATATGTTTGGTTTTAACCAAGTTTATGAATTAAGGACGGACGAAGTTCAACAAGAACTACATGAATTTCGTGAGTGCAGCGAGGAATTTGAAAAAGAACTCGAAGTTCAGTTGGAACAGAATGAAAAACAAATGAAGGAACTGAAACAACAAAACACAACGTTAACTTTTGAATATGAAACACTAAAGGTGAAACAACTGTTACGGACTGTTCATATTTAAAATAAAAAAACTTCTAATTTAAAACGCTGACACACACTTACGTAAATACTCTGTTACACACTTGAAGCATGTTCATGTGCATGCTTTTGTAAATAAGTATTGTTGATTAGGAATCATTGTTTTGTCCATATCAGTTTTTAGGTTATGGAGACAATGTACAAAGTCACATTGTGTGTTGTCCTGTAAAACCTCCTGGGAATTTAATCAAGTTCAAGTAGTCAGGTCAATATATGACAGATTCGTGTATCTTTCAAGATACTTACAATAATGTTTTTTTAATGTTCAACAAAAGTATATACAATGTTACAAAGGTTTTGTTGCACAATTGTGCTTTGCTTGCATTAATCATTCATGTATTGACACAGCTTGCATAAAAATGGCTGCTGTAAACCATTACATCACCAATACTATGATAAAACCAGGCATGATTCTTAATGTTCACCAATTTTCGTGTTGTAAGTATCTATATTAGACACTGAAGATGCTTTTTGACGAAAAACATTTGTTAATGAAAGCTAAAAGATTTTAAACTTGGAAATACATGTTTCCGTGAAAGTGATCAGAGTTAAAATGTAGAAATCATTGTGATCATAGAACTAGAATTGGGAGTGGTTTCTGGAATTGTTTAATAGGAATTAAATTGGTAACTTTTATGCTCAATTTGATACAGGTTTTAAGTGGTCCATAGCAGAGCTTGGTTGTGTAATATTTCCGTTAACATGACTTTGGCCAGCTGAGTCATCTGGCAAATATTGATATTTATGTGTTTATTTGTAGTCTGTCTGCCTGCGTTAATCTCTTGGCTTACGAATTTACTTTAATCTTTGTTAAGAAGGATTAATCTATGGCAGTCTATATATCACTGTCTAGTGTTTATTAATATTAACATGCTCTTGACGTTGTTGAACATATTTTGGGATGCACGACGATTGAAATTTAAGCCAAAAAACTCATTTGTGGAAAAGTTTGTGTAACTGATGATATTATGGTAGGACCGGTACGAAAAACAACAGAAGGAAAGATACCACCAGGTGTCAGAGTTACAGAATGAAGTAGCAAAGTTAACCGCAACCAAAACGGAAATGGCAAAAGATATCAGAGAGCTGGAACAGAGAAACGACGACTTGGAAAGATCGAACAGGTAAAACATAACTTTGATGATTGTTGTATGTCTTGAATGAGACCAGTGAGTTTTTCAAACAATCTGTATGATTTACTAATGCTTGTAACTTGGTTGAACTTTACTTCATTGTGAAAATATTTCAGAAACACGATTATATCCCTTGATGATTTTGAGCATCGTTTGAACCAAGCTTTGGAAAGGAATGCATTCCTGGAAAGTGAATTGGACGAAAAAGACTCATTAGCAACCACAGTACAGAGGCTACGGGATGAAGCTAGAGGTTGGTTCGCTCAGGGATTTCATGCTTAGAATTGAGCTTCTCAGCTCGTATCCAGTCCAGTGGTTTTCAAACTTTTTTGCATGCGACACATTTGAAAATGTTTAACAAACTTTTGACGCACACTTAACACTAAAATTTAGGAGGACAACATTTTATAATATTTATTCACAGAAGATTGACGTAAGTTGTAATTTTCCCCAAAATTGTTAAATTTGTTTATATTATCATGTGACACCATTGAAAACTATAAACACCATACCTTAGTGTCGCGTCACACTTAGATCTAGTCCCTAAACACACCTTATTATTATTGCATCAGATCTACACCATGAGTTGTCCGTGAGACAAATGAAAAGTGGAAGCAACAAAACAGAGGCTGATTCTGCTCAACTTCCTCCGACAGAAACTGTAGCAGTTCCACAAGTACGTAATAAATAATTTCAAGTGATCAACTTTGCTTACCACAAGTTTCACCTACTGTGTGTATGCTTCTATATTAAAAAGAGGCCCAGTTGGAGATTTAAGTGAGCATGTAGACATGGCATTTCTACACTTCATATTAACAAAACACTATATAACGTCTAATAAGAAATGTCAAATTAAAAGTGTTTTTTGAAGTTGTAGAAGTGTGAGGTTAAACATAAGTCCTGTTGGCATAAAAATGACACCTTTTGAAACAAGGCTTATGTACAGCCCTATACACTTAGAGAGCCACTTTTTTACAATTTTACCTGATGTCTTTGTTGTACCCAGACTCCTCCAGCTACACCCTCCACCCCAACACAACGAACAAAAAAAGTTTTTACGAACGGTCACCTTCCATCATCAACCCCAATCTCAGCAACTCCTGAATCCAACCGACAGAAACGTGAGTCAAAGTTCAAGTGGAATGAGTTTAATGATTGATACAAAGCAGCCATGCTTGTTGCGTCACGTGATGCAGCATTCCTGTCTAGTTACATCATACTTATTGTAATATTTGAACGCAATTAATTGGTGTGGTTTTAAATTATTGTAACTTATCGTTGTAAGAAAATTGCAGTTTTATCTCAATCTGAATTTTTGAATTTTTTATGAATATGTGGTGGATATGTTTTCAATATCAGTGAGCACTAGAGTGAACAAAATTGATAAATACAACAACAATTTTCACAGGACAAAACTTTGTTCAAACCTAAACAATCCTTTGTTAACCACTCAGTAGTTTTTAGGTTATCATGACAACTAGGTATATGTGAAATTGTTAGATGATATTTAAGCTTAATATTCACATGTTTACTTGATGTATTAAGATTTGCTTCAAAACGGTGTTGAAAGAACGCCGCTAACCCCATCCGCGAGGATATCAGCACTTAATATCGTCGGTGACCTTTTACGCAAAGTTGGGGTAAGTTGTGGTTATGTTGTGGTTGCAATTATCCAGGATGGGTTTCTAAGCACTGTGTTATTGGTTTTTACAGTTGTGTTTGTTGGTATTTGTTGTTAATTTGTGTTGAAAATTACTGATCAATTTATCAACTTCAACTGCGATGTTAAATTCATGTAAAATAACCTGACATAGTTTCATATTTTTTAGCTTTTTCCTCTTGTTAAGATAAATATTATCCAAAAAGCATATCTGACTTTGACACGTAGAAATGCGATGGCAACCATACAATGTTCATCAACTGACTGTAAATAAACAGAAATGTCTGTTCCTTTGGTTTTCTGGGATGTCGTAATGTTTAACTTCTAAATTTAGATGGTAACTGTGAATTACTGTAAGCATCATTTTGTTTTGAAACAGTGCTTTTTTAACACGCAAATTCCATTCAACCATTTTAATTACAATTGATGAATTCAGTTGTTATTGTTTCAAAACATGTTGGAATAACAGAACGTGGAAACTGGAAATAATGCTTAATATTTTAATTACTGATGCTGCCAGGAATATTTATACAAGAAGGCTGATATTTTATGTTTTGCGTGCCTGCCACAGTTGTGTCAACTCATCTGAACCCAAATTATTTTTCTGCAGGCATTAGAATCCAAGTTAGCGTCATGTAGGAATTTTGTTCAAGAACAACCCCCGCGTTCAAATAAACGAAACAGCAATTCCAGATTGTCTGAAAGGTTAGTGCTAAAAGTTTGTGTTTGCCTAAAGCAAATAGTGCTGTAATGCCATTGTAAATACATTAAATGCCCTCTGCTCACATGAAAGCTCACTCAATCAACATGGGTGGCATTGTTGCATGCTAAATTTTAATTTGTTACAAATTACTCACTCTTGTATTGATGTTCAGACATTTTCTGCTGTTTTAGAGATTGTGACCAAAGCTTGGCAATAAAATTTTTTAAAATTTTGTGTTTTTACATTGTGTAAAGTTATGCAGTGTTCATCTCTTACATTAAACCATTGTTGCTTTATTTGTGGATTGTTGAACCTGGTTATCCTGTGCAATTGTGGCATGTGTGTTAACCTGTGTTCCACATAATGTGTGTAACCTTGATGTGCAAATAGAGTTTATTTAAAAAATCACAGTTCCTGCTGCTATGTGACACGTGCATATAATTGGGATGTTGAGCTTCAAAGCAACGTGTCGAGAAAAAACATTGTGATGTTGCCAGGGGCTGCAAAACCCAACATATTAAATAATTGCTTCTTAACGTTAACGCACAGCTGTTTACTCGCAAATCAATTTATTATTTTCAACAGTTCACAAAGTTCAAAAACAGATCTCAGCGGTAGATCTCCGGCTCCTGTGAAAATGAGAGTGTGACACATGGCACAATCAACATGTCACTAACTGTAACATGCCACTGCAAACAGCATGCCGCTGGTAAGAAGAGGCCCAAAAGATGAAATAAACTTTGCAAACTAATATATCGGCTGTGGACGGGGAAATATGGATGGTTTGTGTTGCTTGAAGTAGGTGTAAAGGTTTGTGATGTGATTGGAGGTTGTGATGGAGTTGGAAAGTCTTCTGTGCGGATTTCTAAAACATCCATAAAATGTTTTGGGAAATAGGAATATTTCTAATTTAACATAAAAACTCAAATTTTGTTCTTTAGGGAAATAAGTTTTGCTGAAGGAAAGCATTGATGTGTTATTAAAGTCATATTTTTGATAATTAGATAAAAATGAACCGTTTATGTAAGTTGACCAGTCAGCCTCTAGCTCTGTGCTGCTCTCCAGTGGCAGTCATATTGCGCCCTGTTCCATGTATTTAAACTTATTTAAAATCTCAATGTTTCTGCTTTTTTCAGTATTTTGTGTTCCTTGACAAATGTATAGGCAAGTTTGCATCAATCTCATGTGCTATTTGTATTAACAAGTGTTGCTGTCTACAACCAGGTTACAACTTTACCTTTAAACTTTTGCGATACTTCTGGTGAAAACGTCGTTACATAAAAACTAATTGCTGCAAACCCTCAACACAATGTATAAACAAAACGTTTCATTTGGAATATTTTGTCTCCACAATCAAACAACAATCTAACTTGTTCCAACATCACGTCACAATGTAACGGTAAGCTAACTTTTCCTGGACACCCCCACCTCCTCCCTGTCATTTAGCAACGTCACATTCTACGTGACGTCATTTTCCACTAACCCCTGTTAGCTGCAAAGCATGCTTACGCTGTTGACATCTCATATGATTTCTACCGAAGCAGATACAGCTTTTAGGCAATTGCTGTCGGTGTTTCCCCGGAACCGCTACTGTTCGTTTTTATTCGTTTTTAGACCGCCCGCTCATCCGTCTTTATGCACTGTCACTCTTTCTCTCCCTCTGTCTCCGTACGATTTCCAGTACGCTCATTTTTCGGTTTCTCTTGTTTCCGTGCCGCTAAACTTTACGCAAAATTCTTTTAGCTTTTATTCACTTTGTTGGTTGATCCACAAATAAAAACTTACCTTAAATTCCTGTTTGAAATTAATAGAAAACAAATGTATGTTGACGTCATTTGGGATTGTGTGACGTACCTGCAAACAAACAAGTCGCAGATGGCGGGGTTTATTACTGCCGGCCGAAACTAAGGTTTTACAATTATTCGGTTTCGGACGATTATTTTTGCAAAATTCGGCGGAAACCGAAACTTTTTTCCTGCATGTAACGCTGATACGCAAAGTTTAGAAAAGGTTAATCATTGTTTAAACTGTACGAATATGTTCGTTTCATTTGTTGATTGTCACTGAAATGATGAAAATTAACTTTGAGCAATTGATACAGCAATCGAGGTTATTCTTGAAGGCAGTGGTTCCCAAAGTGGGCGCCAGCGCCCTCCAAAGAGCGTTTGCAATCCTACTGGGGGCGCTGGAGACTGAATGGGCGATTGGGGGGCGCTTGGTAACATGGCAAATTTTCTCTTACAGCGTAAGTCAGTGTTTCCCAACCGGTGGTACGTTTACCACTAGTGATATGCGACCGCATTACAGGTAGTACGCGTGTACCTTTCCGTATTTTTCTTAGCTTATACTTGGTGGAACGTGCGTTCAGCGCATTCACCACTCTTTTAGATGGAAAAAGAAACGTTTTAATGTCGACAATTGAGGAGACTTACGAAGCAACAAATCAATTCGTTTTGTTTTTTGTTTGTTCTGTTGGGCATTGTTAAATGACTAAGGGGTTTGGGGGGCGGTACAGAATAAAAGTTTGAGAAACACTGCTTTAAGGGGGCAATAAAAGGCTGCATGATAGGTTGAGATCCAATCCTGCACGTGTTTTGTTTAAATTTATTGCGGTTAAAGAGATGAATACTAAAATTAGTTACGGTTTATTCGGCCGAATGTATTAGGCAAGTTTTCGGTTTCGGCCGAATAAAACAAATGCTGTTTCGGTGCATCACTAGTTTCAACCGATGTTGGTAGTGAAAGTAAACCACAGGGATTTCGAAGCTCAAGTGCTCGCCTGTTTAATAAATATTAGTGAAAGATTGTTTTCAAGTTTGTACCAGATGCTTGATATATTCCCGGTCACTTCGATTATCTTGTCATACAGACTCTGCGCTATACACGATCAAAGTTAAGCGCTATTTTGTCCTGTGGAACCTGTTACGATTGAAACAATTCTATCCTCACAATACTTAAAAAACTTACTTAAAAAAGTTGCAACAAGATAGGATCTCCATTGGTACTTGGTTGTAGCTTACACTATGCACCGGGAAATAGCATCTGGTTTACATCGTTCCTGCGCAATCCGTGGCATGCACTGATAAGATTGGTAATCAGTCTATTTAACAAGCAGCACATAGAGCGAATGGTGCTGGCATTGTTTAATTAAAAAAATCACGATTAGATTAGTCTGTTACAGACAAGAACATCACAAGGCTTAAAATATATTCCTGAAACATCACGTTGGCGTTGGCAAACTTCGGGAATGGCGGATATTTCATAACAAGACTTTGAAGAATGGTTGTGGAGCCGAATAAACTTCTAGCAACCAATTAAAAAGCAGAAGGAATTCTCAGCAATTTTTTCTTCAATAACCGGATGCAAACGATACGTTCCGCTCGATAAAGCAGTCACGGTTCACCGGACATTGCCTCCACTCTGGTTTGTGAACACGGAAGCTTTCCACAATTGTATTTTGATATCGGAACTGCAGAGTGGCAATGCTTGTGGCTATGTTTATCTTGACCTTAAGAGTTGGCATTTCATCATTGTTCGCACATAACAGCACTCCGCTTTAAGCTAAATAAGACAGTTAGGGTTTTGCATGCTTGCAAACTCATTTGTGAAACCGACTTTCTATTTTTATTTGTGTTTTTGTGTGTTTTGAACGCTAAAGTTATCTTAGCGGGTATTTTTCATTTAGTTAGTTTACAAACACCGGGTACGTATATTTAGAAGTGTTTAAGGAGGTAGAGTACAACATATGCAGTATGTAACACTGCAATTGCATGTTGTTCTTCAGAGCAGTTGCCATAATTTTTTGAATTTTTATTTGCTCAGATGTGAATTAGCCCAAAAATTTTTTGTGCATGGTGCTTGTCAATCAATAAAGTTTAAATCTCCCAAGTCTGAATTGTTCATGAACCAATCATGTCCACCAGCTACCCAAGTTCTTCCAGTGTGGTGCGCGGCGTCGTGGAACCAAAATTTGAGTTGGCCGGGGAGCGGAACGACATCATCAAAAAACTTACGATGGGAAATTTGATGACAAAGTTTTCGTCAAGAAATAAACGACTGGAGCAACGTACATTTCAAGTAAACTAATTTTATCAGTAATTTGATTAAACCTGGGTGGTTTCAAAGTTTAGATGTGGCTCAAAAATAATTTATACATCCATAAATCTACAGCTAAGATGAAATTAAAAGTGTTATTTTGTTTCCAGGTAAAAGAGGAAACAAGGCAGGTTGTATGGTCTCGGCAGTTCCAGATTGAAGGATCCTGTAAGTTTACTTCAAACTCAAATCTTCTCTTCACAACTTTTTGTGTAATTGTTATGATTTTGTAATACTTTGTTGATTATGCAACAAATGACACGTAGGCACTCATCACAAGACAATTGTTTGGCTCACAAACTGACTGAAATGAACATTATGTTTCATAAACTTTGAGAAAATTGTAAAAGATTTTTGAAATTCTCAAAAGTACAAACTTAGGATCTGTTAATATTTATTGAGAAATATGATACAGAATTGAATAACTGCCCTGATTTGAAATATATGTCAATGTCACGAGACTTCAAGCTCGCTGCCTTTATTTCTGCAAGACAATAATTCAATAAACAGTGACATGTTGGCATATTGATTTTTTAACACAATTTCAAGATTTATTAAATAAACAGTTTCATTTCCAGAACATATGGCCCTATTTATTGCCGTTGATATTGACGAATATAATATCCGGGGGTTTCTCCTCTTGGTCATTTTAATTAAGCAATTTATTTTTTGCAACTCTATTTTTCAGCTTTATTTTTACCTCGTGTATTTATATACCTTACTGGGAGACGTAAATTCCTTATTTGAATTTTGTTTTTTATGGACTCGTTGTCAACCCACTGTTGCAGTAAACATCAACGAGATAAAAGAAATTCGACCTGGAAAAATTTCACGCGATTTTGAACGCATGCAAGAAGAGGCCCGAAAGGTGGATTCCATGGTCTGTTTCACCATCCTCTACGGCACAGAGTTTAACCTGAAAACATTGTCAGTGGCAGGTAAGGCGTACATGACCTTGTAGGTAGATAATGCATATGTGTTACATTTCTTTATCAACACTAAGACACTGTTCAGGTTTTTGGTCCTAATCTAAGTAGTTGGTTGCAAAAATGCATGGAATGATAATGCATTTCCTTTAAATGTTGAATATGCTCCTTATAGCACTCTGTCGCAATGCAAACAATTACAACAAACATTAGCTACAAACAAGTATACACTATGTTGGTTGTGTGTGGGGACCAATGCACTGTGACTCTTAATGTTTTGCAATTTAGTATCAATTCAAACTTTTTCTTCTGTCATAACTCTAACACAGGAACTGTGTAGGTTTTTGACCCTTTTTATAGCAGCAATATGCTGAGTTGTTATCGTCGGTCTCCTTGATAAAATGCAAATCAGCCACACTGCTTGCTGTTCTAATGTGGATTTAAATGAATTGTGGTGACATTGTGTCATTTCTAACCGGTAGACTGCCTTAATTCAGCTTTTGAGTAAATGTGAATATTTTAAACGTAACCATGTTTTTCTAGGCATAGACTCATAAATATGCCAACTCTATAATACATCTGCAATATGCCGGATAATGATTTATTTGAAATTTTATTGCTTTTTACAAACACATTTTCTATGATCTTTATGTGATTATAATTTAAACGCTGATTTTTGGAGCAGTAACTCATTTAATATTGAACAGACTATGTTGGTTTGGAGAAAATGTCGGTCATTAATAATATATATACTCTGAGTTTTTAAAGCTGGTTGTGTTTATGTTCCACCGTACAATAGCAATGTTTATATCAAGGAAATATAAAGTGTTTGTATCGAGTTGTGGGATGCAGGATACACAACGTCGCCCACCCAACACGAGTGGTTGTGTTTTATCATTATATGGCTTAACACACATGCTTCCTATTCTATAACCTGTTCTAGTGTAAAAGACTTGATTAATTGTAACCTTTTCTTGTGAAGGTTATTTACTATTCTTTTATGAAATGCGAATTTGTTAATGGAATAAAGAAGTTGTTCTTTTTTTTGAACTAACATAATCTTCTCGCTATGTATTACCAGAGTATTTTAAAATTACAAAATCTTCTCAAACAATCCACAAATGTCTACGGCACATTTATCCCAAAATATTTTCACAAGCAAACTCTACAAATAAAGAAAAAACTGACAGTATAATCTGTTGAAACAAACACAGTATTTTGCATTTGTTTATTGAAACCACATCAAATATAATTTTTATGTGACAGCAATGAATATTTGTTGCTCATTCTTGCAGCGCGTCAGCCGGCTGAGCGGGATGTGTGGATTCGGGGTCTGTCTTATCTCACGATCGACACCCTGAAAGCACCCTACCCTTTCCAAGTTAAAATGCAAGTTTCTATTTTTTAATAATGCTTTTGTGTTCAGCTCTAGTTTTAAAATTTGATGCGAAATTCTTTCTCTTGATTTTAACTTTTTTTTTTTTAATTTTAGGTTTTTACGGCGAGAATTTTCCCAAATTGTCTCCCGCAAGAATGTGTAAGTAATAGAATGAGTAGAGCAAACACATCACATTAAAATATGTTTTATTTTTATACGTACACACTCATAATGCCTTTGCTAACTTAAGTTTCCTTGTTGGTTTGACAACAAACCTCATTTTGCCTGCATTCGTGCATCCCTACTTCCTGCCATTTGCACTGCATTGCTATTTCTTCTGGCGAGTAAAGTGGTCTATGAAGGGCACAATGATTATATTTTGTTTGTGTGCAACCCCACCTAGTGTGCATTGTGTGTCATAAGTTTTTGTATGAACACTAAATCGTGCATGAATTACCACACATAATAATGCTTGTAGGAAAAAAGGCAATGATTCAGACGAGCTGAGGTAAGAACAAGTTTTTAATGGGTGTCTTTTGTGTGTCAACTCATTCTAACAATTGTGAAAACTTACATTTAAGGCTAAGATATAGCTGGTTTTTTGCAAGATAGTCTTTTGTTGTGTACATGTGTTCTGCAAACAACAGAGATTGGCAAAAAGTGATCTCTCCTTGCAAATAAAAATGTCAACATTTTACCTGAATAAAATCATTAATAAATTAATTTTCTACGAGTCTTGTACATATAATAATAGTAGCTTGGTATGCTTTGAGATTTGCAAGAACTTGGCATTTCTTAATGTGTAATGTTGGGACGTTGTCACGACACCTGGTTGAGCAATAACGTCGATGTTATCAAAACCTTGTTTCCTGTACAAGGAAGCAATTACATCTGAGTGGGAAACTGTGTTCGTTTGTTTCATGTTGTTCAATTTATTGTGATAAAAACATGCAAAAACTCTCGTCAAACTTAAGTCAATTGCGTCAAAATGTGAGGAGCCATGAGAAATATAATTGAACATTTATATTGGGACAAAACTGCTGTAAATTTGTAGGTTGTGGTAAAAATTGGCATGTTGTGGTTTTTATTCATGATATATTTTGTGGTTAAACATGTAGCTGTAGAATTTTGCTTTACTTTTCCATGTGTGAGTTTTTTTGCACGAAGCTTGATGTTGTCACACACAGTATGTTATGGCTGGCACAAATTTTGTGTTTCACAATTACAGTGCAATTTATAGTTAATACATTTTCCCCAACATTTGTATTCAAACTGATCATTCAGCTATCAATCATACTATTTTCGTAAAGCTGGATTGATAATAGTGTCGGTAAAACAGCCATCTATCCATGCATGTGTTTTAGTAAATAGTTTTTGTCCAGAATCAATCTCCGAACGGCGAAGATCTGGCTTCCGAATGTCAACTCTAAGCCTCTGCCCACCGCACAACTAAAGGACTTGTTCTCGGTAACTAAAGAATTCTTTGTTGAATCCTCACAAAAAATGACTTTCTTTTTGTGGATTGGCTGTAAATTACCAACAATTTGAAATGTTGTGAGAAATACACCACAGATATCAAAAACAGACAGTTTATCTGCATATAACAAACACTTTGAAATGGTGGATTTCCCATCAGAATCATGTTTACGTGCTAAAAAAAATTTTAAAATATTAATGTTGGTGTGTCGAAATCAAATTCTTTTTCAACAAATATTTGTCACTTTGTGAAAGCAATATTGCGAATTGAAGATTTCATCCCAGAAATGTGTTTGTTTTGTATCCAGGAAGTGGATCCACGTCGCAAGGGTGAAATCAGCTTTGAACCATTCGTGCAGTTCTATTACAACCTCATGTACCAGTGTCAGAAAGGCGTTTACAACCATGTGGAACATTACTCCTCTGACAAGTATGTTGCCAACCTTTCTATTAAAATCATGCTCTGTCTCATGTATATTTACAAACCCATGAAGAATATTGTCTACAAACTGCTGTTGTTGTTTCGACTGATGACTCACAATGGTGTTTGTGATATCATAAGTACTGAAGCATCCGAGATTTATGAATGGATGCAGCGTTGTGGCTTAACTATTAATTTTTTGTGTATTATACTTCGAACAATGAAGGTGGTAATTTTTAAAATGGTATTTTTCTGGGACAGGTATAACAAAATTCTACTTTGTTCCTGAACGTTCTCCTTAATTAGATTAAAGTGTGTGAATTATTTTCCAACAAAGAAAGTGTGTTAATCAAATTACTCATTTTCCCTGCTGGAATGTTACCTGTGTGTAAAGGTTTGGAACATGGGTGAGGGCACCTTTAAAAGCAGGAAATAATCTTTGGCTCATTTATCACTGCTCAACTCTCAGTGCAAGGGAAGGTCATGAAAGTTTAACCTCTGTGAAACTGAAAGTAGCATCAGAGGGGGTGAAAATAATAGAGACCCCATAACTGGCGCCGTCTGGTCCCAAACTTTATGACTGTGTAAAGTTTTGCTCCAATATTGGAAACATCGTAAAAACTCAAACATTTTGAAATTTTTAAAGCTTTAAACAACATTGAGAAGGATGTTTTCGAGTTTGTTGTTTGCACATAAACATTTACATTCATACCAGTTGCTGCGTGATTGTTTCCAAATAATCAGCAAAACTCAGGATTGGTCACTGTAGTGCTTTGAACTTATTTCATGGTTCGACATTTTGATTAAACCTAACATTTACTTAAAATAGTTTGTATTAAGTTATGTAAGCATTGCTGCCGATGCCACATTTGAAACTTTCAGATACAAATGTTTTCAGATGAAACCTAAACAAGGAAGTAACTTGATCAAAGTTAAAGTTATTTGGTGTTTACAACCCACAAATATCTCAATATGTATCTGGGGTAGTGTAAAATTTGGTGGCTGTTAAGCCTGTTATTACTTATTTTTATACAAAACCATCGTTGCTTAAACCAACTTATTATTTTATCAGATTGCGATACAGCGTTCATGACTTCCAGAGGTTTCTGTTGAAAGAGCAAAAGGTAAAGTTGTGTCAAACAATCTAAGAGTGAAACCAACGTTAAATTGTGTAAATGTTAGGAGCTGTGGGCGAGCGACATCAAGTTGGTGAAGAAATATATGAACGAATACCTGTGCGACCCCAAGCGGAAAGGGGACGCCGTCTACTTCGAAAAAAAAGAGGTGATTATTTAAAACCGTCAATTTCTAATAATCTAATGTTCCTTTACGTCACTACCAACGTGTTAGTGACGTCATCAGACGCGCGTCAAATTGCAAATGGACAGTCGCGCCGATCGTCGCCCACCGCTGCGTCACAGTTGACTTTATGACACAATTGTGTCTGTGACGTAATAATCGCTTTCGTCCGGAAAGAGATTTGTTTGTTTTTGGAGAAATTTCGATGTTTGGGTTTTTTTCTTATTGGGGATTTTTGAGACGTGAATGTTCATGAAACCCGAAACGTAATTTACTCAATTTCACTTTAGTAGATTCGTGCGAGCTACTGATACTTGGACCTTCGTAAAACAAGCAGACAGTGGCGGATCTAGAACAAATATTAGGGGGGTGTTCAGTTTCGGTATCTAATTATTGAAGACGTTTGTTGCGGTTACAAATTTCCCGCATGCAAATTCAGCTTTAAAAAACAAGTAGCGCATTACAGTATAGTTAAGCGTAATATTGAACAACTTCCGCGAAACAGAAGACTTTTTAGCTGCTTTTGTGCATGCGCTTGTCTAGTTTCACGAAAATACGCAAAAAAAAAACCTATATTACGAAACAATGCGATTACATCCTCGACCAGTATAAAATATTGCGGTAATATCATTTTTAAACTTTGCCTATTAAAAATAAATCTGCAATGGTCTAGGACGTGGTCATGCACCATTAAATACACATCGATGTTTCAGTGGTAGTTAAACATTTTGAAATACATTAAAACAGACGAAATACAAAATACTCGTTTAGCTGCATTATTTTGGTAGAATCTTGTGAAACGATTATAACTCTTACAGCGTGCGGCTTCTGTATAGAAATTTTACCACAAATGAATAAACTTTAAATGCCGCGCTTTCGAAAGCAGTATTGTTGATCGATTGACCAACGGCGCAACAAACGATTGTTTTATAAGCTGACCTCGCATAGCGGGAAGTTAACCGCACTTTCGCAACCCTCAAAGCAATGTGCCAAAATCCTGAGGGGTGTGTTCTGACACCAACCCTCCCCCCTCCTTAGATCCGCCACCGCAAGCAGAGATTCAGTGTTTCGAAGCAGGTTTCCTCCATTGATTCTTCTTGTTTTCTTTCTGGCGAAACCACGTTGCCTTTGCACATATTCTTCCGCCTGTTTTATGTCACGTGACTTTAAACACCCAATCCTTAGTAGCATTTCAAATAAAGTTTCCTTAAAAAAAATATTTCCTTCTTCTTCAACAAGTTTTTCAATAAATCTTTGTTCACTCATGCGGAAAAATATTATGGATATTTCTGACGCATAAATACAGCAATATTTATGTAGGAGAGAATAACTTAACGACTTTAATTATTTTTGTGTTAGGAAATTGTCCGAACAGATCAAATAAATTTCCTGCATATGTATATGATGTTGTTATCAAGGATCGAATACAACGTTACATGTTTTCCTCAGATGCTGGCGTACCTTTTCTCGAAGGAAAACTCTATATGGGATCGCAAGCCTTTATCGGAAGTAAAAGACCAGACCATGTTCGATCAGCCGATCTCGCAATACTGGATTTCTTCGTCTCACAACACGTAAGAAACCCCTCCTATCTTAAACGACACTCAAGATACGATCAATTATTCACGAGCGTTTCCTGTTTAATATTTCATGATAATTTTTCTCCGTTCCGCACTGTGGTCGCGCGCTCATCCGACCTTTTTTTTTTTTTTCAAGTTTTATTTTATTTTACACAAATACGCTACCACAATTCACACATAAGAAGCAGAGCGAAAAGTTAAAAAAAACATGACAAATTACGTTGAGTACTCCTACAGTATGCGACCATTTAATTTTATGCAAATATAAAGTATCATCCGGCCTCACGTTGAATTGTTTCACCAAAAATAAGTGCGACCCCAAGCGGACACAAACTTATCGTTATTTTATTCAACTTGAATTAGTTTTTCTGCCACGTCATAACACATCATTATGTCAACGGACTGCAAGCGAACCTTCCACAGCCAATTCTCCGCCCGTTTTAGCTGTAAAAACTATGCCTTTATTTCTTATTGGTAGGACTTGCTTGTTAGCTGTGGAGGGATCTAGTCCTCGGTTAGACATTGTTTATTTATCTGCGACAGCAAATTATTTTAGTTCGTGAATATAATGAAGCAACAAGCCTCGGATTTAGGTCAACAGATTTTATTATGAAAAATCGATTTGTCTTATGTAAGCATCGTCAATTTATTTATTGCTTCGTTTTTTTACTACTTTTTGCAGAGAATTTTTCATTCAAAAAATTATTTCGCGTATTTTACGGAAAAAAAGTGCTTTTGAGTTAAGAAATTAACACTGAAATATTATAATAGATAATTTATCTATTCTTTATGGCAGGTATTTGACTGGGGATCAATTCCACAGCGAGTCATCGTGCGAGGCTTACGCACGTGCTCTCAGGATGGGATGCCGATGTATTGAATGTAAGTTATCGTGTGATGTGAGCAGGAGGTTGTGGGTTCGAATCCACCGGACACCGCTATCTTTACAAATATGTGTTATTTTTAACGTGGCGCATTTTTTTGTGTAAACCGCATAAAAGAGCCCCAAGGTTTTCACTTAGAAACAAGTTAAGTTTTAACAGAAGTTTTCAAACTCAGCATTAACCCTAATCAGTAACTGTTAATTAACTGCTGTGGTTTCCCGTGTAGTTCTTGTGACAAACCACAATCTATTTTGTTGATTTTCAAGTGGATTGTTGGGACGGACAAGACGGGAGTCCTAATATTTATCACGGTCACACTCTAACTACTAAGATCAAGTTCTACGACGTCCTGAAAACGATCAGGGAACACGCATTCGTAGTTTCAGAGTAAGTTTCAACATGAATTACTGATGACGTCGCTGCCGAGTTGTTGGTGCTGTTGTCACGTGATGTGGCTGTGACGTGTTGCTTTGTGTGTTTTTTCTGTCCGTTCAGTCGCATGTCTATACCTCAGTGTTCTGCTGCATTGAGCTCATTGAATTAATAATACTGAACGCAGTTCGTTTTCGAAACGTCTACAATACTTAACATGATTAATAGCATATTAGCTTTGACTTTCATATTCAAAGTAAGTTAAAACATGAACAACTTTATTATTAAACGTCACAGTAAATACACAGTTAATATACTGATATATAATCTAATATCGTTATTTGATCCCGATACGATATCTGTGATCGCCAAGTAAGGGCATGCGCAGTGGGGCAATTGCATTAAACATAGTTGCTTAATAGTCTGCTTAGTATTGTAACAAGTGGGTGTCGATATTATAAAGGTTGTGGAATTTAAAGTATATTCACGGAATACAGGGGAATAAATCAGTTTTTTTGCGTATTTTAGCAGCTATGGTTGTTTTCCCATCTTATTAAAAATTTGTCCTTTTATGTTTCCGATAATTTTTTCCACATTCCAAAATGTGAAACCAACGATGAAATTTCAACGAAGTTTTATTATTCCAGCCTTCCTGTTATTTTGTCGATCGAGAACCACTGCAAACTCCAACAACAACGCCACATGGCATCGATGTTCGTGGAGGTTTTTGAAAGTACGTGAGTTTATGCCAACACTGGAGTAGAGATTAATTTAATTCCATTGTTTCACAACCGAGAAAGTGTGACGTCACAGAAACTACGTCATAGTACATCGTCATTTGCAAACTTACATAACTTTTGTAATAAAATAATACAACTAACTATGTGTTAAAATGTTGTTTCACGCATTCTACAGTCGTCATTTCGACGGATTTCGTTTATTCAAAAGTTTAAACGGAGTTTCCGCATTTCTTGAATCAAATTTCTATTTCATCAGATTTGCTGGTGACGAAACCGGTTTCCAATGACGACAGATTTCTTCCCTCTCCCAACCAATTACGTGGGAAAATTATCATCAAGGTGAGACGGGAACAGTTTAAAAATTTAAAAGTAAACTTTAAACGTGGAAGTGGTGAAAATTTAGGATTTTACCTCCTTTGGTTCCGTTCATTTCCACCATCGACATAATCCTATTTATTAAACGTTCAACAATTCTGTGCTGAAAGCATACCAGGGTTCCCAAACTTTTTCGCTTGGGTCAGATTAAAAGTAACAGTACTTTATTTCGCACCCCTGGGTGAAGTTCATTTCAACCATTCTATTTTCAACCGGTCGATGTCCAATCCATTTCATAGTTGTGTATTTGTATGTTGTGCTTTGTATAGTGACGAAAATAAATTGTGTTAATATTTTTTCACTGCAAATATTAAAACGACTGGAATTAGTAGATGGCGAACTTAATTAAACAAATGTTCGTTTTATCGCCTTGTTTTTAATAACATGAGTAACGTCATCACAATATAAATTACGTCATCACAATATAAAATACGTCATCACAATATTTGCGTGTTTTTCAGCACAAAAAACTAAGCGAGAAGAATCGATCGTCTGAAGTTTTCACTGAGTCAACGACACAAGGTGAGGTTGACGTAATGTTGGTTGTGTGACGTCACCAACCGAGTAACTGTGTATTTTTTTGGTCGAACTCTTAGTGAGATCCAAGTTAGTTTCTATGCCCGGCTAAAGTTCTTGAAACCGATTATGTTGAGTTACTGCGGTTTTGTATCATCTTGAGTCACCAATAATTATTTAAAGCCATAAGAAGGCACGGGCAATGTCATAAAAACCACAGGACTTGCTTGGTGGCACCGAAACATATGTATTTACATCACATATGAACGACTGACGAACAGCTTCTGTGCTCTTTTTTACCACGAATTTGGTTGAAATTGAGATTTCTGTGGTGTTTCAAGTTTGGCTCATCCCCTGCCAATCTTTGTCAATAATTTTGGTTTCGGAATTTTCGTAAACGTCCATCGTTGTTCGTTAAATTACCTCGTGTCCATTTCATAAACAACATACAACTCGTTTCACACTCGGTGATTCCCCTGTTTGCAGATATGGCGACCGATATTTCCAACTCGAAGAAGAACGGAATGATGGAACTGATGCATCCGATTATGAAGGTACACAAGAGGGGAAACACCTTATTAACTGAACTTGTAGTAAACCGCAACCAACCTTGACCGCAGACTTGGCACCAGCATTACTTCGTGTTGACGGATGACAACAAGCTTGTTTATTCTGAGGAGAGAACGGGCGGCACTGTCGAGGAGGAAGGGGAAACCACCGACGCCGAACCTTCCACTTCAAACTCCGCATGCGGGGATAAGGCGAGTTTTTATAACAAAAACATTTCCGCACCAGTGAATCGTGGCCACAATATAAAATATCGATAGTTTAGCTGCATGTAGGAACTGCGTATAGTATCTATGTATGTAAGAGCTGCAGACAGGTGTACACACTGTTTCGACCTGTAAGGTCTCATCAGTGCAGCTGTTGACTGTGGTACTGTGCTAGCTATTAAACTATAGCAGTCATATAGATTTCCACTTTGTGGTACTTTTTGGTCAACGTCTACCCGTTGGTTACGCTACTAGGTACCTAAGAACAGGGACGAACCATCTGACTCATTTGCTTGAATATAAACTATCATTAGTTGTGTGGAAATCGGGTGCTTTCCCTCAGTTGGGAAAAAAACACAAACAAACAACTTCGCTCTACAGGAAAGCACGGACAACACTGAGTTGCATTATTCTGAGAACTGGTATCACGGTGCCAAGACACGAGAAGAGGCGGCGAGACTATTGGAAGCTTATAAGGACAAAGATGGGGCTTTCCTGGTGCGGGATAGCAACGTGTTTGTGGGGGATTACACTGTCTGCTTCATGTGAGTTTCACATATAGTTCTCGTTCATTTCTTACAAAACCCCCATCAAAAGTAATAAGTTGTAATCGAAAGCCAGTGGAATTGTGCAAAAATCTTACAAAAAAAAGACAAAAATCTCCGTATTCTTACTTATCCAATTATAAACAAACAATTACATTACTTTTAGAGTATTTTCTTTATATATAAACTATAAATTCAATTTTCACATTCGTGTATAACGTCATATATTGCACCTTGATGCGTCACAATCAATAACTTCCTTGCCAAACACGCAGGTACCACGGGCAGGTGAAGCATTGTCGCATCCAGTCGGTGCAGAACAACGGGTTAACTTATTATTACTTGGTGAACACCCTCCACTTCGACAGTCTGTACAGTCTCATCTGGCATTACCAACGTTTCCCACTGAGGAATCGAACCCTGGACTTCGAGCTTCTACTAACAGACCCCGTCCCTGCCCCAAACGCACATGAGAATAAAGAGTAAGTGGGTTTCTTAACCTGGTATGACCCTGGTAGTAGAATCCACCACCAAACCTGATGTCATAAAAGAACGTGTTTAGTGTATGAAGTAACGAGCATTTTGGGATGCGTACCACCTGAAATGCCGTCGCGTACCACTAGTGTTACCACAGGTTGGGAAACACTGACTTAATCCGACCCACTGGAATTTAACGTAGCTTAGCTAATAATGCACTAAGCATCCTGTAGTCATTCTATGTCGTTAATATCATTTATGGGTACTTCCCCGCAGGTGGTACCACAAGAACATGACGAGACAGGAAGCAGAAAATATTCTAATGAGAATCAAGCAGGACGGAGCGTTCCTGGTTCGAAAATGCAAGAGCGACGACCCTACTGTGACGTCATACGCCATTTCGTTCCGGTTGGTTTGACGTTGTTCTTTTACTTTGAGACAGCTCCTCTGGCAAAAATTGTTCCTATGGCAACAACGTTTCGGTTGCTATGCAACGCCCCTCATGACATAAAGCGCACATTATCACTACGTTTTATCTCCAGCAGAAAGAGACTGGCGGTATTATTGTGTTTCATGACACGAATAATTGTTGCAACAAACGTTGATTGGTTCCAAAACACAATAATTCCTTGCTGTAAAGGATAAAAAAAGATGTTTTTAAAGCATTGAAATTCCCTCTGAATTTTATCCTCAATTAACATCAATAGTCGAAAAGTTTTTTGAAACACTGTTACTTTGAAATTCTTCAGAGCTGAGGGAAAAATCAAGCACTGCAGAATCAAACAGGAAGGTCGACTCTTTGTCATTGGAAATGCGACATTCGAGACTCTGTGTGGAGTGATTAGTTTCTACGAGACTCATCCCTTGTATAGAAAGATGAAGCTGAGATACCCGGCCACCAAAGAACTCGTCAACTCTCTTGAACAGGTTGGGGGACAGTGTTTCCAAAAGATTTTTTAAACATATTGTGCTATTTTTGCTGCCAGGCATAGTAAATAACAGGGAATAGTGCCAGAAGTGGAAACATTCCACTGTTGCCTGTATAATAAGCTAGGGTTATTCACAGTGTTGTCTGGTGCACGATCTCCAAAAATATGTCGCACGCAACCTGTTTTAAAAAGGTTCAAATATTCTCCTCACATTTGTCAGTAATATTTGGATTTCACAAAACTTTATCGAAAAACTCCCAGGATTGACTTAAATAAATAGAACAAGTCGTACTTTGTGTAACATTGACTCTGTGCCACCCCCAGTTTAACAAGTCTTGGCCTTTGAAACCTGTATTCAAATATCCACCATACCTTGAACGCAGGAACCTGACCTGTACTCGTTGAGTTTGAACGGACCAATGTACGTACCTCCAAATATGGTCACTGTTACTGTGAAAGCTTTGTACGATTACAAAGCTGAAAGGGAAGACGAGTTGTCGTTTTGCAAGCACGCCATCATCACTAACGTATGCAAGCAAGACAGTGGATGGTGAGAATTTGGCATCAATCGGTTGTGACGTCTTGAGTTCAATGCGTTTTGCGTCGACATACAAAATAACGCAGCGTGCTGAAAAGTTTTTTACTGGTAAAATATTCGACTTTAATTATTTTGCCTGCGAAACACTAAATATTGTAACTTGGTTATTCGGTGGGATATCAACATGCGTTGTATCGTATTCAACAGTGACGTAATAAACAGATGATTGTTACGTAGGTGGACGGGAGATTACGGAGGTAAACAAGGTTCGTGGTTTCCTAGCAACTACGTAGAAGAGATTGAAGCCCCGGAAAGAAACGGAATCGATCCGAACGATGAAAGCGTGGGTGTTGTACCTTACATATGTGACGTCGCTTCCGCTCGTGATGACGTCATTGTTTGTTTTTAGGTGAAAACCGACGTACTGGGAGAATTACAACAGGGACAAATAGACCTGGGTCACTGTGTGATAGGTTTGTGCCTTTATCTTGTTTTACTGTAATAATATATTTGTGGGTGTTGTACCTTAAATATAAATTTAACCACGGATCGAATAAATTATTTCCTATTCTGTTGTTCAAATTGTTAAATTTTTGTGATGTAACAGTAATGATATTCACGCATTGTTATGCGACACTCCCGTGACCTTGAGTTGACATGCTGACCTATGAGTTTCAACCGCAGAGTTGGGGGAACAGAACAAGGAAAACACCCAACACACTTTTAAAATCCGACAGCAGGACGGAGAAATACGTCATCTACGTACTAAGTCACGTGACGATTTGGTTGACTGGCTCAGTCTCCTGCAAACCTCGAAGGAACAACTCAACAACGAGGTGCGACATCTAGCGGTTGTGTTTTCTTTGCACGGTAACATTTTCCACATATTTTTCAGGCGATTATTAAAAGTAACCTGGCGAAACAGAAGCGCGACATCGAGCGGCAGAAGCGTATCGCGGTCGAGTTGTCGGATTTGGTTGTTTATTGTCAACCTGTCCAGTTCTGTGAAGAATCCTTCCATAGTAAGTCGGTTAATACTTCATCGCGTAATTGTATGCTGATTATTTGTGTCGTCACAGAGGGTCATTGCTTCCACATGTCGTCATTTCCGGAACAGAAGGCGGAGAAGTACGTGTCACGTGACAAGTCGCTAAATTTCATCCAATACAACAGACGCCAATTCTCCAGGATTTACCCTAAGGTGAGAACGTTTCACATTCCTTTCCATACCGTCTTGTTACGTCACAAAGCTTTCATGTTGGGGGGAAACATTGGTAAGTTTGTTGGAGTCTGTGTTGACGTCATAGGCCCCCAAAACGTCGGTCGTTCTATTGTCCCTTTATCTCATCTTCTCGTGGTTTCCAGGGAGCGAGAGTTGATTCTTCCAATTACAATCCGATGCCATTCTGGAACTGCGGGAGTCAACTCGTCTCAATCAACTTCCAAACTGGAGGTAGCTTAAAATATATCATCACTGTGACGTAACAACGATTTAAACATATTTGGGAAATTAACATGATCACGTTTTGTGTGGCGCGCGACCACTGTTAAGTCACAAAGCTTTCATTGTTAAAACAGATCGCCCGATGCAGTTAAACGAAGCCAGGTTCGAGATGTTTGACAGATGTGGTTACGTTCTACAACCAAAATGTTTAAGACACGGAAACTCTTATCGGCCTTACGAGAAAGTCAACATGATGCATATCGACCCCCTCGTCATCAACATGGAAGTAAGTATTTATTTGTGGATGTTGTACCTTACATGTGGTGGTAATTTCGTGTGAAGTTTGTTTTGGCAAGTTTTGATAGGAAGACCGCATGTAGGTAAGGTCTGTGGTCGAATAACTTCATCTTTTTAAACTGTCAAAAATACACACATCAATTATCAGAAATATCAATTTAGCCCAAATTTAAATTGAGGCATCCGCCATTCTTGGTGATTAATTTTGGATAGCCGACGAATAAAGACAGATTCCTTTGGTGTTGATGACATTTTCTTCATTGTTTTAACTTCTCCCCAAAACAGCCATATTTAAATACTGCCCGATTTCCGTTGGAACTAGTAATTTTTTTGTGAATGAAATACACAAGAAGTTAACACGTGATATGACGTCAGGTCCTGGGTGCTCGTCACCTCCCGAAATCAGGAAGGGGATTCACCTGTCCGTTCGTTGAGGTCGAAATCATCGGTTGTGAATATGACGATGACAAAATGAAGACTCCCAAGAAAGGTCGGGTTTCGATCAAAATATTTCACAAATTCCCCTTTAAGGATAATTTTTGTTTTAAAGGAGATCGAAATTAATATTTTATGTCGTGGATTTTTCTGACAAGGAAGTTATTTTTGTAAAGTTGCCTTCCAGGTTCACTTTGTACCCCAGTATTAAGTGCGCTGTTGTAAGAGGCTCTCCTATACAACCTATGTTCACTGAATCAATGTTATGCTGCTCAGACAATAATTGAAAAGTTATATTTTTCGAAGTGTGATTGTGACGTATGAATTGTTTTCGAACAGAGGACAATGGCCTGAATCCGTGTTGGGAAGAAAACACCGCGTTCGACTTCGATGTCCATTGTCCAGATATGGCGTTCGCCAGATTCACTGTTTTCGACCAAGATATGTTCGGCGACCCCAACGAGATCGCCATAGCAACCATCCCGGTCACGTGCATGAAACCAGGTGTGTAATTTTTTCCGACAAACCCAAGTTTACAAAATAGAGAAAACATTTTTTTTAATTTTATACCCAGCATGGAAATGCGATTTAGAGCAGTTCCAAAAGTTTTTTTGCGTTTTTTGCGAGCTTTGTTTTCTTGCATTTTACGTAAAAGTCGACAAAATTTGTGCTTCTCAGTTTTTTGTGTCGGGAAATACTTTTAAAACAATAGAATATTTTTTTGAAACACTGAATGTTTCCACCCCAGGTTTGCGATCCGTCCCGCTTAAGAATCAGTATAGCGAGGAAATTCATCTTGCTGCTCTACTTGTTAACGTCGATATAAGGAGTGCGAAGGTTTGTGAAACTTGCCTCGGAAAATATTTTTATTTCTTTGATTTCGGAAAACGTTGATTTCAATATTTATTCTCTTTTTTCTTGGAAACTTTTTTTTTGTTCAATATATTGAGAAAATTGTCATGAACTGCTTCCTTGGAATCCCAGCAAATGATCTTGCTTTTATTTTATCATCAATTGCGAAATCCCAACATCAGGAGGAGGATGAAGGAATTTCCGATTCCATCCAAGCGCTCCGAGATGAGACGAAGGAGTTGCAAGGTAAGATAATGCAGAAGAACCTGACTCCGGCCGAGATGATGCAATATCACCAAGAGTTGTGCGAGAAGCAGAAAGCACTTTTTATGAAGAAGGAGCAACGTAAAGAGAGGTTTGACTCAACTTTCCATCAATATATTGAACACTGCCCAACTAGGGATGATTGCAAATGTTGATTTATGCAAAGATTTCCGCTTTGTTGATCGGAAAATGATTTAAACCGATTCGAAATCTTTTTATGGGTCTTGATATTTTTAAATCGTTTCATATTTCCTTATAATGAAGCGATTTTATGAACTGGAATCATATTTACGAGTTTTCTTGCCTTCTTCCAAACCTCATTTTGTTCAAAATGCATTCATGACAAATGACAAAATTTGTAAAAAAATCTTTGGTCATTGATCGTCGAATGCAACGATACTACCCAGAATCTCCTGTGGTAACTTAACTCAAAAACCTACCCGTGGACCTCATGACGTCATCCAGTTATCATTCGGATCGATTGAAGAAAATTTATTTTCCAGGAACATTCAGAAGATGAAACAAAAAAGTGGGAACACTTCCCGGTGATTTCCCCACGCCAATAAGTCAGTGACGTCATTCAGCATTTACCCGCGAGGTGCCTCCCCCCACCCCCACTGTTACGTCACAATTGACCGCTGTAGTTGTCGAATAATCGTGCTATTTCTTTCATCACTTCAATTGCTTTTTTTCCTTTCTCGTTTTATATTAATTCCCGACCGAAGAAACGCTGTGCAATAACAACTCGCGCTAGCTTCAATCGTTTATGACGTCATAAGCGCGGGCGTCGAGCGGCAATGATTCGTTTGGGCAATTGTAATGATAGTTCGTTGCTATGACAATATTGTAATAAGAAGCATCCGTAGGTTCCGCAATTGCACGTTAGATCTTTGTAGTCGTTCACCTTTGTATCCACAAGGTCATATTTAATCAATGACGTCACCTGTTACCCTGGGGACAATATTTATGTCTTGTTTGTTTCGTGACGTAACGATGACGCATTACTGAAAAAGTCCCATCGATAAAAGTGAAACATATCGTCCATCGCCAAAGAGTGTCTATGACCTCACAAGCAATCACGTCCTTTTTGGTGACGTCATCATATACTTGCGTATATTTCAATGTTTTCGTGAATTTTATTCGCCTGAAGAAGTCTGACGTCACATACTTATTGGGTAACAGACCTCCCTTCTGTCTACAAGTTCCAATTCATCTGCAGACCTCCCTCTGTGACGTCATAGCAGACCGTGTTTTTCATCGTTACGTCACCATCCACCGTTCCACCATTTGAGCAATTGCATTTCTCGTGTATTTTCACGCGCTTTCAAGTCGCTCCGATCGGCGTGAGTATAGCGGAGGGTAATTCCCCGACACTGTACAGATGAAAACATAAATTCGTATGTGGAAAAATTTCGCGTGGTTTTTGTCAGTTTTGTGGCCGGGGAGAATCAAACATTTTCCTTGAGGAATGTTTTGCAATCCAGGGTGTAGCCGTTAATAAGCTTCGTACGCACGTTAGTTGCCAAGATTTCCTCAGATTTTGAGGTTTCGTGTTAGGTGTGATTAAGAAACACCAGTGCAAGATATCCGCAACTGTTGTTTGACAAATTTAAGGCGCCAACCTTTAAATTGGGATAATTTTTGGCAGCAACCGGAATTTTTCACACAGTTCACGAACTTGAATCGAGTACGGATTTTATCTTTTACCTGGGGGCATCTTGAGCCTAATTTGAAGTAAGCGGATCGGACTGGTTGCAAAATTGCTCTCATCGAGTTCCAGGGAGCTGCTGAAATGTTGACCTGCAGTTAGCCCCGGGCACAATTGCACAGCAGGAGTACTTCGGTCGATTGCAACGAGATCCCTTCTTTGACCTCAAATTTTGACGGCACCGTTGGGTGTAATTTAATCCAAAGCTATTAAAAATCGCATCCCAATCTTTCCAAGCCATTATTTCTGACTTAACCTTGGACGGGAGGACGAAGAAATGTTGCGGAATCTTTGTTTGTTTAAAACCTAGCGCCTCAACTTTTATTGAAACAAAAGATTTTACGCAAAACGTGTTGGTGAATTTGAGCTTGCGTTAAACTTTTCTACAGCTGTGAAACTTCTAAAATTTCAGGAGCGAAAACGCGAAAGAATCTTTTCAATTAATTGAATTGTTTAAAAGGGCGATGCCTCTGAATTTTAAACTCTTCCAATCTTAATCCTCAACCTTCATGGTTACTCTAACCACAGTCATTTGTTACGACATAGAACATCGCAACTGTGACGTAACGAATAACAAAATAAACATCGGATAAGCGTGTTACAAAACATGTGTCATCCTTTAAATATAAATAAAGCGGTCGTTTCCTCCAGAATTGAAGGTTTAGAAGCTCGTGTTTAATTTTAAGCGGCGCGTGCCCAAAGCCAATGACAAAGACGAGATTCTAAACAAGACAATTGCGACGCGAGCGCGGATCTACACGTTTGTTTGTAAACAAACAGGTTTGCAACTTTTTCCAGGAAAGAAGTGGAGGGGTTGTATTTTGTACTTGCCCATTATGTCGTCACAGTGAGGTGATGTAATTTGTGGTAAGTTTTGATGGTTGTTGTCCGCAGTAGAGATAACCTGAAATACCACAAATTTGATCAGGAAAGTGCAGAAGTTCAAAGAATTGGAAGTGATGGGAGTTTCTGTTTTGGGACTTTTTTAAGAAAGTTTGCAAAATTCTGGTATGACCTCAAGAAATTTTCGGCAACATTATTGAATGTGCGGATCGTATCGAAATGACATTTTAGTTTCAGAATTGTTTGGGAAGTTTTCTGAAATGCGGGCATTCGAGAAAGTATAAAATTTGAAGTTTTAAAATATTTGTTTTATTTTCTGCCAAAAACTTCCAAAATAAAACTCTTTTATTTTAAATAAATTACAATGATTTTGTTTGAAATTGGCCAGAAAACTACTAAATAATGTGGTTACATGCCTGTAGATATTAACGCGTATTACTAGTGCCATTTTGCCGCATGCAAATATACGCATAAAGTAAATATTTGAAAAGTATTTTTCGAAACGCCCACCCCTCACATATATCGTTCTAGTAACAAATAAACCATTCCAATCGAATGATTGATGACCGGGCGTGGACTTGTGGTTGTTTATCGTCATTCATTTGTTTATTAGCAAGAGAAAAGCAAACCAGGTACCTCGTGTGTCTGTGACACTGCAGGCATCGAAGCTATTAACGTTTTACGAGGAGGATTAGGGATTCTTTATCGGGGCGTTTTCGGTCGCCGCGTTTTTTCCCCCCGCAGGAAAGTTGACTCGTGACGTCCGACCTTTGCGGGTTTTGAGAAGTGCAGACTGACTTCATGGTTTGATTTCCCTTCAGTGGGCGCAACCATTTTTAAACTTTTTTTTTGAGAAAATACTTGAATTTTATGAAAATATTCAGAGTTTTTTCTTCAGCTGTTATGCAGGGTGCAAATTAAAAGTTAATTTGAGGCAATTTATGTTTAAGAAATGTTGCTCTTGTCGAGGACAATTATTGTTGTCCGATTCATTTGTAGCAGAAAACGACAAATCAGTTTTTCTTGTAAACTGGCGAAATATTTAATATTTAGTTTAGTTTATTCAAATGTCGTCATGGAAGTTTATGTTGAAGATAAAAGTTATACAACAAAGACTGAAGGTTTCTTGAAGGGTTAAATTTTTCACTGCAAATTTTTTGTGAAACACTGGTGTATGCAATCTCGAAATTAACATCGAATTGTTTTCGATATTTTTCAGCAAATAAGAATGAAGTTACTGTGGATTGTACGACACGAATCGTAGTGGAAATAACTTTCTTTCGACAGGAAATATCGCTTATATCTCAAAATGACCAGCTTACAATCTTTCATCATTCTGGTGGCAATTTCCCATTTAACAATTGGGTTCAGAGGTAAAAATTATTTAAAACAAGTAAAAAAATATTCTGGAACATTTTATATTACGGCAAGTCGTTACTCGGTTGCATGTTTCTAAGTTACTTATCGATGTTGAAATTAATATTAAAAATCTTAAAGAATGCACAAAGCTAATTACTTTTCGTTCTTTTGACACAAAATTAGAGATTAAATGAAACTAGATTTTGGAATAACTCATTTCAAAGCATGTCGTTGCCCGTTTGTTTGCATACTTACACATTACGTTCGTATCTCTAATACAAAAGTTCAAGGGAACAAAAATCTAAAAGAAAACGGTCTCCAAAAATACAATGTTTTCGTTTCATTTTTGACTCAAAATTCGAGAAACAGTTGAGCGTTAAAAGACTGAAAAATTGAAATAAAAAATTAACATTATTAGTTTTTCTACTGGAGACGCAAGCAAATAACAAGAAGTTGGTATTTGATGAACTTTGCCTTGAGGGCAGGTCGCAGTAGCATCAGGGTTGGGATGTGTTTCTGGTCCATGCTGTTCTGAATGTCACGAAAGGTCACAGAGGCGATTTCGATAAGTGTTTCAAATTACCAAAAGCTGTTTATTTTTTATTACATCTCTTTACATTTTGATTAAGATCAATTTGATGGGTTTGACAAACTGCTGCAAGAACCCCTGAAATTTTCATGACATATAAATTGTTTTGTTGTTTATTTTTATAAAACTCAATTTTTCATCAAAACATGCTCCCTATATCGTTGGGACCACTACTCGCTTTCGAACGTTTGCATTGTCCAGAAACAATGCATTGTATTGTCGCATGTTCGATTTTTTGCTTCTATTGTTCTACGCATTGTGACGTGTTAATCGTCGTGTTTTCCGCTAATCCACAAATTATCCGGCTCTGGGGGAATGTAAAGGAAGCATTCAACCAACAATTTGAACGACTGATGTTTTGATAAAGTTTGCAACATTTTCGTCTTCTCAAACCTTGTTAACATTTTGCGAATATTGTTGAGATGAGTTATTGAAAACGATAACACGAGATATTTGGAGCGGTTGTTAAAGAAACTCCACACGTTGTAACTTTTGTTTGCACGAAGAAATATTGGGAATTGTGCGACGGATTTTGTGCTTTCACGAAAACCAACATAGATCTTTATAAATTAAATTGTTTGAAACAACATGTTTCGAATTGTCATCTATAGTTTATTGAATAGCAATATCGGTTTCGCCTCCCACGGCATCGCCGATTTCTGCAAAAAAAAGACAATGCCTAATCGAGGGCTAGACTCCGCTAAAACTAACTAACCAGTAATTCCTCTTCATTGAGGAACATCAGCAACCAATTCCCTCACAAATCTGAACATAATTTTATTGGCCCATGTTATAGAAATCATCATTTATTTTTTTTACTTCTCAGAAACTTGCCGGTACGCCGTCCACCCTAACGCTATCATCCCCAAGTTCGTTACGAGAAACACGACAACAATATTATTGAAAGATTTGAATGTTGCGAAAGATGTTTGTGATTCTCTCGGAGATGAATGCACGGTAAAGACCCGGATAAATGACTTGCTCTATTACAATAGTTATTTATTATGTAGAGAAATATAAATTGTCAAATCGGCAACAGTTGTCGCTAATCAGTGAATGCTGCAATTGTTTGAGGAATTTAAAATTAACCGCCATTGAACTGATTAAGTGGTAAAACCAGTATAAGAGATGTTAAATGAGTTAAAAAGATTAACTTTCTCAACGACATTCCACTTTTTCCTTACGTTTGTAATAAATTCCCAGTGAACTGAGTAATACACAACACGTGGGAAAGCAGCAAGAAACCAAAACATTCCCATGACAACGAACGTCAGAGAGCAACAACAGTTTACTTAAAAACACAGCTCACATTTTCCGCTTGTTGCAAAACCTCGTAACACCGCAAACGAAAACAATAGGATTTACCACGAACTTGTTTGTTTTGTCTGCACCCGATTATTACGTCATGTTCGACATCTTTGTGTGCAACGCGTCCTTTTTTAAGTTAAACAAAATTTTACGCTTGTTAAAATTTAATTTCTCATAAATTTAGTGAGTTGGCCGAAGCCGCTTTCGTATGAAATCCTAAGCCATTGTCTCAGAACGTTTATTTGAATAAAACAAAGGACTCGTGAGACAAACGGCTTAATTTTATGCAAAGTTGCGGAAAAAGCTTGTAACCTTTGTCGCCGTGAAAGTTAATGCCGGGAGTCAAATAACTTTCATCAACCTCCCATCAAAATGTGAAACAAAATAATTAGATAACGGTTTTGTGATGTGGTTTAAGCAACAAAAAATAACAAATAAATGAATAATCTGAGCATAGTTGACAAAAAGTGTTCAAAAAACACAAATTATGACGTTTTTTAAGTCCTCAAACAAATTTTTGAAATAAAGTTTAAACTCTGTTCGTTCCCCGGATAAACAATTTGCTTCCACCTCAGGGCATCGTATCGGCTTCAAAACTGATGAACAGGATTTACGCCCTGGCGTCCGGCCCAGGCCTCGTGTACACAACACAGACAATCACATGGAGGCGCCAATGTTCGGGGGATTGCACCTTCAGACTCGCCACGAGTGCGGACAGGAAGAAGAAATATTACCGGAAAGTTTGCCTCCCCTGTAAGTTCGAATGCGAATCGTTGAAATATTTTGCGACATTCCAAAAAACACGTTGCATGAAATGTGGGAAAAATGAAATCCGTTAAACGAGACTTCAACTTATTTTTCATTTTATTTCTGTTATATTTCATTCAGGATGCTAGAAAAGCACCATATAATATTCAACACGAATTTCCATGCGTCAGTCACCTGTATATTCGGTCATTGAACGACAAATTATGACGTCATTATCACATCACAGACGTTTGATCATTTACGTCATCAAACGCTGCTGTCCTTTGTTGTATTTTTAGAATAATAGGGTTTGTTTCGTCATCAGATCTGTCACGTGGGAGCAACTGGATGGCTTGGGGCCAGTGGAGCTCGTGCGCGCCACCTTGCGGCAGCGTGGGTCAGCAAACCAGGTACCGCCAGTGCGCGCCAACGTTCAGGCAACCGAAGTGTTCCGGGAACCGATACCAGAGAAGAAATTGTAACTACGCCAAGAAGTGCCCGAGGACATTATCTGATGTCTACGGTAACATTATCACAAAACTTGCTAGTAAACTTTCAAGCTAGTTCAAATGTTTTAATGCTGGAATCACAGACATTTTGTACGCTATCCGTTGTAATAAAATATAATTTTATCCCTAAGCTGGAATCCAGGGACCGGAGGGGTTCAGAGTTGCGGGGAATACCCCTGTTTACCCATCATGCATCAGAATTCAACCGAAAGATCGGAAACCATGCGGAACTCAGGAGTTTATCACGAGGTATGGGGAGAGGGCTTGGAGGTTTACAAAACTAACTTGAAGGTTTTGTAGATGCTTATTGGCTGGGTTTACAGTCTCGACATTAAATGTTGCATGTTTAGTTGTCTAACATTCATGTCATTGTTGGTTTCAAGTCAGTTATTTGAATATACGGGCGCTGTGCAACCAATAAATTGGTAATTACTTTGTACTTTAGGGAGCAATGCAAAAGATTCAACTGCTGTTACGACCCATACGTGAACGGAAGTGACGTCACGACACAAGACGACCACGGACCCGAATGCTTCCGGCCGCTTAACTATCTTACAACTACAGGTAAAAGATTTTGGAAGTGAATCCAAATATTCGTGGCTGTTGTTACTAAAACAGATGATTGCGTTCACGATAGGGGGTTGAAGTCAGTGCGGCCCCACCAGGCCAATGCGACTATAGGGGGATGCTTGGAAACTAAATTGATTTCTGCCGCATCCCCATTTGATCACAAAAATACTACTGATGATGCCAAGCATGTTTTATTGCAGCAATGATCACAAAATATTGAAGCACAGACATAAATTTTCTCTCACAAGACAACTGGGTTCAGTATTAATAAACCTAGTTCCAATATTCCTCTCTCTACGGAAAATATACATGTATCATATCTTTTTATACAGCTCTAAATTTGATGCAAACCAGTAGCAATACTTGTTTTACGGAACACCTTAGTTCAATTATCATAGCCGAACAACTTTGGATTAGGCGGAAATTCCTAAAGTTTTGCGAAAACTCACCCAATTGTTTTGTGACGTAGGCATGATAGGTTGGACCACGTGGAGTCCTTGGAGCGTTTGTTCGAAATCTTGTCAGAACGGAACGAGAGTCAGGAGTCGGGTTTGCACCGGGGGTTTGACTGGATCCATGCTCTGTCCTGGACCTGACAGCATCGTTGAGGTAAAAAATAACCACAAAACATCACTTATCCATAAAAAATAAAATCATAACCAAACCTTTCCGCGTGCGACACATTTGGCACCAAGAATCACCATAGCCACACACGTGGTGTAGAATAATGAGTTTTTCCTGATATTATTAATGAAGCAAATCAACCGAATGCACTCATTTGCCTATTTATTTATTTGGTTGCTGTTGCGTAAGCGTAATATATGAAAACACCTCCACATTTACACACGAGCAATGAACAACGAATCCGTTCTAGCACCGATCTTGTTGATGTTAATTGCTGTGATTATTGTAACAATAAAATATTTCAGTGGTGCACTCTCGGTACTTGCCCGTGTGACGTAAATCCGTGTAAAAATGGCGGGATTTGCTCCCCCGTGACCTCTCTGGCGAGGGGGTATCGATGTTCATGTGTGGAAAACTTTGTTGGGAGGAACTGTGATTTCAGTGAGTGAATTTTTTGTTAAAACTCTTGTGGACGCACTGATGTGTTTACTAATAATTATATGCAAAGCTGCAGACAGGGCGTACACGCACTGTTTCGACCTGTAAGGTCTCACCAGTGCAGCTGTTGATGTAGCACTGTGCTAGCTGGTAGACTTGCAGGCACACAGATTTCCACTTTGTGGTACCTTTCGGTCAACGTCGATCCGTCTGTACTGTATGTAGCTCTCCAATATTATGGCTTTTTTGCACGTAATTTATATGCAGTTATTTGCATTCACACCTGCAGCGTTATGTCATGCATTAAAGCGCCACTCTTTTGCAAATATATTCCCCCTAAAAATATTTACCTCATCCGTATTCGTAGACCGTCCCTCGCTCTCATGCGGTAACGATTCCATCACGATTTCGTTCGATCGACGAATTATTCCGGATGAAGGACTGACTGACGATTTGAAGCTGATTCACTTTCAAGGTCACGAATCATCTTTATGTTTCGCTCAGTTGAGTCAAGATGGCGCCCAGTACGTACTCTCAATACCGCCACCTATTGACCGAAGTTGTGGCTCAACTGTAAACGTAAGATGGCGTTGTTGTTGGTTGACTTTTATCCATGCTCTGCAGACAACAACAATCCTACGCTTTTTTTGTTTAATGCTTCGTTTGTCACTTACCAATGTAACAAGTTTGGTGACGTCATATCAACCGTTTTTTTGGGTGCTAGAAAAAAAAACTCCCTAAAACCTTTTATTACGTCACAGGTAACTGGTGAGGAGTACTCGATACGAAACAAAGTGTTGTGGCGCCAAACTCACGGCGTGACGTCATCAACGGTGATTCTACTCGACTTGAAGTGTGTTTACAACAAACAACTGAACATGACTACTGGGCTGGGCTTCGGGATTAAACCAGCCACCAGGTTGAACGCTCGAAACTATGATTTCTATTGTTTAGCTCCGTGGTCCTTAACCTTTTTACAACTGCGAAAAGAAAATATTGGAGACCACTAAAAAACTTTGAGAAACACTGGTATAGTTCTTATGTATTCACATATAACTTGTCAACAGATTACAACATGTTACATTATATTAAATGATGACAATTGTTTAGAACTCTAGCGACCAGAACAGGTTTTGGAACATTCGTGGTCGACATGTCTCTGTACAGAAATGACAACTTTCTTCCCTCACAACTTCTATCCGGACCAACAAGGATTGCAGAAGGTGGTGTTTTATTATTTCTATTGTTGAGTCTGGGTGTAGGTCAGGGTTTAAACGAATGCATTGTGGGTCAGCACACGTGTTGAATTCGCCTGGTTTTGTATCTTTGTAGATGCAAGAGAATCATAATATAATCATTGAGAGCGGGCAGTAATAAAAACTACACACTGATGAGGGATGGATCAGTGTACTGCTGTCTGTAGTCCGTGTTTTTTGTGTTAGTCAAGATTTTAGCATAACTAACGGCTTTTTAAATAATGTTTTAACGAGTTTTGACCTGCTTTCCTCTTCATTACAGGTGAAATTCTGTACGTGTCGGTAGATATGGTGGCAATATCCATTGTTGACCAACAGAACGAGGTCATTGTCCTCGACCATTGTTATGCAACAGACACAACAGACAAACGCACTCCAATCTACGATTTCATCATCAACAGGTAAATCTCTTTTTTAGTTTTCTTTACCAGGCCATTGTAACGTCATCGTATCGTCACAGTTGTTCGACGAATCCAGCTTTTACGACAATTTTGGAGAATGGCGTTTCCACTAGTGGGCGCTGGGCGTTCAGGGTTTTCGAGTGGGCTTTGCAAGCTGAAACCAACGACATATTCATCATGTGCAAGTGGGTTTTCGCTAAAACATTTAATATTACAAAATCCATACTAGAAAAAATAGAATGAAATGGTTTGTGCTGTTTACAAACAAACTTTATTCCGCTATAGGGCGCACGTGTGCGACACCGGTTTCGAAGAGTGCGCCCCCGTGTGTCGAGGAGTGGCCGCTACAACCTCACCACCAGACACCTCAACCAACGTACTGACTGAAGACCAAGCCGACATGTTTACTGAGTTGCTGCAGGCTCTGAACATTGGTAACTCGACAGTGCCGTCTAGCGGCAATTCGTTAAGCAGACGAAAAAGAAATCTCCGAATGTCAAAGGTAAAAAATTAAACTATATTTGCACCCACAGACAGGAAGCTCACTCAAAACATATTATTGACTCCGTTGCTTATTATACACTAAAGTTTCAAAAGTAAATATTACCCTGCGCAAACTAATTCTCTGAATAATTTACTGTACAACATTCGAAAAGTCATGTTAGCATTGCAACAATCACAACATAAAATTACCAATTATACCTCTTTGACATACTCAAACACAACTTGCCGAGAGCAAATCGAATCTCTGACGTCATAACGTCGTTTGTTGCGTCAACATTTTGTCTGTCCGTTGTGTGGAGTGCGTGTGATTCATCCTAATGACCTCGTTCTACTTTTGAGAAGAGAGGTTCTAAAATTTCTCCGGGGACAAGTTTAAAACAACTTCTTGTCGAATGGATGGCAAACAACATCAGTTTAACAATACCCAGAAACGCTAGGGTTTTATTTCAAAATATGAAGGGTTTTATGAGCTATATCTGAGCTAATTTTGAAATGGAACATGTTCGTGAAACCAACAAACATGTTAGAAACCGTAAAAAAGAAAGACATTTTTGCGGGATACTCGTCAAATTGCAAAGTTGGACAATCCGTCAAAATCTTGTGGTTGAATAAGCGTGACGTCAGTGAAAATGTTTGCTGACTGCACAACCACACGCAGATGTAATCATGACCATATTTTTTGTTCAAAGGATCCGCGCCAACTCAAGTCACGTGACCAGCATCTTGACTCATATCACGTGACCGTGTCTAAGCGAATCACCATCGTCACGCCCCAAGAATCGCGTAAGTTTACTCTGTGTCATACTGGTGTCGGTCGATTGCGCGGCTGTGGTATGGGGACTGTTTGAAACTCTTGATATACTTCCAAAGTAAAGTTAAATCCGAAACAACTCCCAAAACGTTGTTAAAAACAAGCATTGTGACATTTCTTGTTAAAATTGTCGTATCAGTCTTATGTCTACGAACTGAATTCTCTTGGTTTCGCACTCTTCAAAAGAACTGATTTGTTTTTTTGAAAAATGTACACTAGCTTTCGCGAGAAACAGCAACCCCTCCCCCCTAATATTAAAACATGCAAATTCCAGTTTCTAACTTTTTTCAGATTTACGCAACCGGTTTGAGGGGGAGAGAGACCGCTCTTCCTATGACGCGACGTCAGACATCGGAAACAGCGTGACCTCGATTGTCGTGTTGGCGAGCGGAAGTTTGATTGTCTACGTCACAGTGTCCTTGTTTATGCGGCAACAGGGGAAGGCAGCGTAGTACTTAGAAACGTGTACATTATTTTGCGTCGTCATAAATTTTCAATACACACGAATCATTGTCATGCTTTCTTTTGTCGGAGGAACGAAAATTGAAAATAACAACCGATTTACGTAAAGAATTATTAGCAGTAAACTGAAACACAATGGAGCAATACTGTAGTCAGTGATAGTTAATGTAGGATTTTCCTTTTAAAGAAACCCATTCTATTCAACTCTTGGCTAAAACAAGTGCTCAAAGCTATCAATTCAAACTTCTAACATTCCAATCGTCCGCAGGTTTAAAAGTATCTAACGTTGAATTCGGTCAATAAATCTCCTAAAATTTTCGAAGTAGATTTCAAAATATCATCAACGCTGCACCTAAAAATCATGAATCAGTGTTACCGAGTATGATTTCTATCCCACGGTAAGTTTCAGTCGAGGAAAGGAACAAACAGATTCAGTGACGTCATGTTTTTTTGAAGAAGTTTTTGTTGCCAAAAGACGAGACTTATTTTTGCTGAGCCTTTGCATCTTGAAATGAGCTTAATTGTGCCAAGGTGTGGTTAAGACAACAAATTATGTTCGAAAATATCAGTACCGGAACAATGCTAGGGCAGCTACGCCTAAATTTAAAGTGTAATTGAAACTTGGCGAATGTTTATCGGTTTCAAACGTAAAAAATTATAGCTTTAGTATTGTTATGTACACCTTGATGATAATTTGAATATTATATTATACATAGCCGAGCGTTTGCAAAACAATATGTTTTTTAAATTTCAATACAAGAACTGAAATGTAGATTTCCATTAGTATGAAGATAGTCCTGCATTTATTGTTTTACAGAGAAAAAAAAATTGTCAAAACAATTAGAAATTAATTGTATAATAAGGTGGAAAAATCTAAATACTTATGGTGAAAGTGATATTGGATTATAATATATTGGATTTATAATTCCTCTAACGTTAGAAGATTATGGATGACGGTCAAGCCAATGACAAAGATTTTGGATGTCGCAGAAATGGTATGATGAATTAACGAGCAAGTGATGGCGCTTAATAAGCATGTTTTTATTTAACTGAATTGTTTTTGCATGCTGTTTTATGTCAAAGGAAGTTTAGTTTTTATTTGTTGAGTTTGCTGAAAGCTACTTTTTATTTGATCTTAATTTTTTTTACCTGTATATTTTTTTTTACTGTAAAAATAAGTTGATAAAAAAGGTTAATATTATTCGTTGGAATTAATAGTTAGGGTTTCAGGGCCCAACTTCCATGTCCTCTGATTATTGGTAATCCCGTCTAAGCCTGCTAGTTTATTGCAAAAATGTGTTGAACATGCAACTATTGTGCTATGTCTGGTAATTATGGTTGGGTGTATGATATATCAGACTGAATCAAAAATTTGAGATTTGACCAAATAATGTGGTCCTTTAGTTGGTTTAATGAAAATGTTGGCATGAATCCAACATACAGTGGGCTTCACAGCTGTGCTTTGATGTTTATGTGTGGCCGTTCTGATTCATGAATTAATCTTGAACAATGACACTAAGGAAGAGCTATGTCACTTCTAAGAAAATACAAAACTTGTACTTTATGTTTGCAAGCCATTAAAAATTGGGATTCAGTCCCCATTTGCCTGTTATTAGATAACATTCGAACATTTATAAATATAAAAGTTAAATTGTAGTAAGTTCAGTTCAAAAGTTTACATCGAGTCCCAAAACAACTATCATTTAATAATTTAATCATTACAAACCCACAAGGGTTGTTCTGCAAATGCATGTTTTATTTTGAAGCTGACTTGAAAACAATCAATGGTGCTGGTAATATGGAAGTGATGATATCTTATGTATGAGATTAAAATCAGACAGAAATATCACACTAACAAGTCATGACGCTAAATAAACTTCTAACAAAATTGGGCGTTCCATGCATGGTCCTCAGTTGTTGATTTTTACTTTTGCAGCTCTTGCTTTGCGGCTCCAACAGCGAAGATCTCGCAAAGTTCTCGCCGAGCAGGGCATTATTCCCCGTAAGTGGCTTTGATTGCTCCTCACAATCTAATTTTACTAACCACGTTGTTTGCATAATTGTCATGCCGTGAAAAATAAGTAAATATTTTATAATCAATCAGTGATGACAATAACAAATTCTAACATTAATCAACAACTTTAAACTTTTGATAAAAACTATTTGTTAAATCAAAATCACTCACGAATGCAACTGTTTTGTTTTTATCACCTTTCCTCTGCCTGTTTGCTTCTGTGAAATTATTTGGCATCTCTGCTTGCTACAGAGACATGGGAATCCCTGTGTAGAATCATAATTTAAGTTTGCTTGCCAATTGCTGGTGTCAACCAAGCTCTCTGCTTCAAAGAGGGATAATCCCTTCTCCAAACAACACAGACTGTCCCCCCTTGCTGTGATGCAAACATTATTTCCCATGTATTTTACTTTCTCTAATTGCGGGCTTCTGTTAAAGAGCTTGCATGCAACCACTCACAAACTGTTACAATGTCTCTTGTAGCGCTGAAAAGCCCTGGAACATTTTTTGAGCAAGTTCAAAGGCTTGAGAGGGCTCACAAGGAAAAGTTCCTCAATAAAGCAATTCAGATTAGACCTGTACGTGATGAATTGGTACAGAAACATATTTTGGAAGGTGCAGCAAGTATTATCTTTTATTTACAATTGTTTTAATAGTTTGAGTTTTTTTGATAAATGTTGCTTCTGTGGTATAAATGTTGTAACTACAATGGATATGTATATATTTTTTACACTATTGTTTGCACAACTGAAAACAAGTTTTCAAGAACAAAATTAAAACTTTGGTATTTCGTTGAATGCAGGCTTGCCGATAAAACATTAACGGCTTCACACAAATTTTATGTCAAGTTTTGCATGTTTAACATTTAGACACCAGTGCTTCGAATGCGATTGTTGCTCACCAAAAAGATTTGAAGAAAGCGCAGTTGGTTGATGATCTCAACGACAAGATAGCCCTAAGACCAGGAGTCATTGAGTTGGTGGAGAGAAACATTATCCAAGCCAATGAACCGTTACATGAGGCACTTAAAGGTTTGTCTCTGCCATCCTTTTGTCCCTAAAACATAATAGCAGATATAAAAACTCCTGCATTTTCCACATTTTGTGCTTTTGTAGTTGTTACATTCCTTATCCAACTTATTGAATATTGATTATACTATTTGTTAACCAGTTAGTAAATGGACTTATTTTATTCTTTTCAAGTATGTAATAATGATCACAAGCAACAATACAACAGTTAGTGTTGTGGAATTGAACAGTAGGTAGCCTAAGTCCGCTAATTTATACACCACTTGTCACACTTTGACATATAGGCAACACTCTATTACCTTGTAACAATATAAATGGGTTTTTAATATGTCCCCAGGGGAGAACAGTTTGTGATTGTCCACTCTCTGTAATCTCCATCAAATGTGGCTTTATCATGTTCAGAACATTGCAGGGAAACTGCATTGACATCATTGTGTGCTAACTCTTAAACAACTTACTTGCAAGACAATATGTTATCTCACTGGCAAGTGGGTTTTTAAATAAAAAAAGGGCAAAGATATTTTGCAGAATGCTAATGCTGCATTTAAGTTGAATATCGATTGATTCATGTTGTTTTTTGATAAGCTTTAGAAATGTTGGAAATGTGTTTTTTCAGATATTTGTGATGAAATATAAGGTGTATAAAATAAAATGGTGTCGTCAATCAAATTTAGACAACCAAGAAGTTTATTAGCCAGCAAGGATTATAATTGTTGGAAGTAATTGTATAATAAGTATTGGTGATTTGGTTTTATTTGAAGATTTCCTTTGAATTGGGATGGGCGATTAGAATGCTCCAGGCATTGACGTACATCATATAGCTGGAAACTATGTTACATACCACTTCACAAGTCTGTGTTTAAGACTTAATCTTGTAAATCTACATAAAGGTTTCCATGAACTGTTTGGTGAAAACAGCAGATAAACTTGTGAATAACCACATATTTGTTTAAACTTTTTGTCCTGAAAAGATTATTTGGGTTGTGTTATTTTGCAAATTTGCTGACTTATGTTAGCTATAATTAATAAACCTACTTAACACTTCAAGACTTGCAAACAAACATAAATATTTGATATTTTAAGTCTTTTGTTTGTAGTCCATGTTTTTAAATAAAATCACATTTCTCTGATAAGCAGAACTCAGTCATCCATTAAATTTGTTTTAATTTTGATTACAATGAAAAAGCAGAATAACATATTGACAACATTTGCAGGCGGTCACATCCAGTATAAGAAAATAAGTGACTTGGTTGATGAGGACAGTGGAGAAGCATTATCCCCTGAACAAGTCCCTCCTCCCCCCACTTGCAGCCCACCCCTTGTGTTGCACATAGCAACCACCCTACCAACACCCATAACAACGATCGCCGATCGCACGGTAAATTTTCCTTCAGGTTTCTTTTCTACTTGCAAGGGAAAACCTTCAGTTTTTTTGAAAGAAATTAAATTGTTTTAACATGCAAAGGTTGGCCTGTAAAATGTGGTCTGAATTTCTATCATAGCGCGAATATATCGTATTTTTACAATTTTGTTGCATTATGTAAGTTTCAATTAGCTGAGATAATATCTTGATATTATTGTTGGATTAATACGAATCAAGCATTAGATATTGACAGTCTAGCTTTGTTTTGCTGTGTACAAACTATAGCAAAAAATGCTTTATTTTTAGATAAAAACTGAGGAAAAATGCTTGATGAAATCCCCGAGCAGTTCTTCCCTCTATTCCCAAACAACCTCCCACCCTTATTTGTCGAGACAACTTTCCAAGGTCAGATATTTTGCATGTAACTAAGCTATATATAAGTTTATATTATCAGACCTAAATTATATCCAAATTTTCTGAAATACTGAAATGTATCGACATCTTCCAAGACGTCTAAATATCCTCAAGCAATTGTCACCAACCATTGGTGGAAAAGTTGGCATTTTAAATTGTACAAGAATGTTTATTTGTCATTTACTTTGACTTTAGTTGCTGGGTGGAAATTTATATTAATAGAAAGTTGTTGGGATATCGCAATTGATCGTGTCATGAAATTATTAACTTACGTTTCACTTCAATATGTTGCACCCAAAAAAATAACTTATTGCAGGTTTTTTTTGTGCCTGAATAACTTTGCATTGACTGCTAGTAATGACAAAGTAATTTGCACATATCTTAAACTACTAAAGTACTGGTTTAGGACATTATTAAAGTCATATATAACTCAAAACAGGGTACAAAGATGGGACAAAACAGTTCCATGTCAAGAATGACAACTTCTAGAAAAAAGAAGGAAAAGCCGAAGTTCAAAAAGTTCAAATATCACCAGTACGTTCCACCAGACCAGGTAAGGGTTTCACCAACACATGCAAATAAACTGCTTATTGTACAGAAACTTTTATTGTCAGTTGATAAACAAAGACTATTCCAGAGTACTTTATACAGGTGTTGGGTTAAAAAAGTTTATATTTGTTTTGGTCTTGGGTGGAGTGCATTGGGTTTCTTGCTTGTATTTTGTTGTTAAGTTTTGTGTGATTCATTGGGTGTGAGTCAAGGTTGATCAGTGGATAATCAATAGGTTTAGATTTTTATCATGTGAGCCAGAGTAACTTCTGCACCTGAAAAAGCAAACATGTTTCTGCAAAACAAATCTTACAGTTGTGACTTGTGACAGATCACCTTAAGCTTTTTGGACGACCTGTGCACACCAATAATCACAGGTTGTCAGGAATGTGCGTTATGTCCTAAGTATTTCTAACGCTGTGTAAATTCACCAATAACCGGTAATTAGTTCCCCATTCTCAGCCCAGGTTCTTATAATCTCCAATGATTTGCTAACCATGCCTTGTAAATGTCGGTCTTTTTGGCACATACAACAAGCATGTTGATTAGAACCCCTTGAAAATACCTGTTCATTGTTTAAGTGGATTCCTTCACAAACTCACAACAACCTTATGATAATGGACAAACGCCAAATTACATCTTGTAGTAGCGGAAGGGAAAATAATTACTTCTGGTTCAAATTGGCTCGATCCTAAGTGGTCTGCTAGTGCGGAGCATGTTCGTGAGTGACTCGCTAATTGCTGCACCATCTACTTAGTATGTGTGTGTGGTCTTTAACTGTTAACTTATTTACCTGCAATGCTCTTGTCCCTATCTTAAAATCTTCTTTCTTTATAATAGTAACCATGGTTTTGTATTGTAGAGTGTTTTGATAAATAATGTTTGCAATATCCTTTGCATATTGGCTTATTTACTTTTTGACAAACAATGAAAGTAATGTTTATTTTTTAAATTTTTTTAAAAGCTTTTGCAATAACAAAATACTTACTGTTTGATGCTGTTGATATCATGATATTTACAATTCCCCAAACTCTTGTTTTTTGTCAGTTAGTTGCCTGTGTCTGAAACCTGTGTCTTATGTTATAAATCGTTATCCTCTGTTGCTTTGAATGCTTGTTGTCATATTAGTGGTTGTTATGGTTCAGACTTAACACAGTTTGATTTCAACTGAACTTAATTGTATATTTATGAACTCTTACATAAAATACTTGTTTTTTTGCTGCTCAAAATGGCAAAACCCTTAAGTACTAAAAACACCATAACTTCGTTGGAAATGGTTTTCAAAATAAAAACCCTGGTGTATATTTATTGTTAAATATTACCGCCTAACATCAATGTCACATTGGTAAAATACTCCAATACCATCCCACACATCTTGTATGGGAGTTTGTACTTGGTTGTTAATTATATCATTCCACCTCTCCCATGGTAGTGTCAGGTTTGATGTGAGTTGGCAAGTTGAGTTGAATGTGAAGAAGTGTGGGAAAATGTTGGTGGTTTCATGTCTGACTTGACAAACGTGTGACAATGTACTTATATGCGTGGTACACCTCTTGCTCTTCACCCAATCCACAACTGAATGTTCTTTGCTGTTTGGTTTCAAGCAATAAGCTTCTGCGTGGGCAGAAAAAAGAGGTGCTTTGTCATAATATTGCAGTGTTTTTAAAAGGTGTATGTTTTATTTACAATGTTAGGACACACATAGTGCAGCTACATAATATTTCCTGACAGAACAGAGTTCTCCTTGTGTTGTGGGTCTTTGTTTTTGGACGCTTCAATCGGTTTCTACCTAAAGCCGGTAGTTTAAAGTTACACAAAGAAAATTGACCAGAGTTATCATCAGACTGCATGCCATGACGCCTGACACTTGCTGGAAGGCCATCAGCTGGGAATTCCCCACCACTGCCTTGATTGATGGTTCCTCGTTGGTGTAAACGTTATTGGATCATGTTTACAAATTTTTTTGAATGTTTGATAAGTTGCTCAAAGGGGACTTTCTAGTTGATGGGCTGGGTGTCGAAAACTTAAGTTCTTGTATAATTTTTATTGACAATTTTAATTGTTACTAAATTTAAAAAGCAATTCCAAAGCAAAAACTCCAAATTAACTTTTTGTCAAAGGGTGTTTTTTTAAAACCAAAGCAACATTGTCTTACTAAGCAAGAAAAGTTTTTCATATTTTGAAAAAAACTCCATCCTGCATTAGATTTTTCACTGGTACTCCAACAAATATTTACATCAGCTAAAAGATACTTGCTCAATAGCTGAGAGCAACACAGGATACCTGGTAATTAGGTCAAAGGTCAACAAGATGACATTGTTCACTGTACGGCCCAGGTGGAAATTTGATTATCCCATTGTGATGTAACAGAACAAAAATAAATGTGGGAGGGGGAATTTGTTCATCTTGTGATGAAACGTTTTCTTATTTTTACTTTGTTGATATTTACAGTGGTGTCTCTTCATGAGTGCGATTACGAAACACTTGTGGATTTGTTACTTTAAATGACATTTAGACATTTTCAAAGAAAAAAATACTTAAATCTCACCATGCAGAATTTCATCATATTTCTTCAGGGTTTGTGAAATTGTTCCATTTTTTATCCATAAATCAACAGACACTGCCCCATAAACTTGTCCACATCGACCAAAACACACAATGTTAAAACAGTAACCCACGGTGAAGCTTTGTTAATCAAACAACGTCCACAGAGATGTTATCTAATCACCCACCGCCATGTAAACAGTAGTCAAAATGTCACAATACATCACAATGCTTTCATCTGATGATGTGCCAGTTATTAGGTTTGGATAAAAATGATTTTTGAAGATTTTTTGCAGAAATAATACGATGTTCTATATAAACTTATACATTGTAAATCATTATGAAAACAATTTTTGTCAATTGTTTCATTAAAAAAAGTGTGTTTGGTGCAAATCATTCTCTTTTTTTCTGTGCTTATGGGGAAAAACAACAGCATTCACATTCCTCAATCTGTCCCGGTCGAAGTAAAAATTAATCTTTTCTAGCGCTTTCTGTGAATTTTTGTGGCAAGGCAAACTGCCAGACGCGTCTTTTGTCTGCAATTCTTGTAAACGCTGGGAGTTTTGCCGCAGAATCTCATCATCTCCTACTAATGGAAAATATTCAGTATTATGTGAAGTTGTAACTGCCAATCATCGTGGATTATAAGTCTATACTGTTTTTTTTATATCAGTTCCATTCAATAACAATTGAAGAGTTTTCCACACTTCAATGTGTTCATGATTTGTTTGTGGTGATAAGTTTAAAAACAAATTCTTTCGTGCCTTCGTCAAATTCACATACTTTCCTGTTTGCTTGAAATAGTTTAGTTTTGCCATGAGGGGAAGCAATTTCTCTGTTCAAGAAATATTTACAAGAATTTAAAAGAATGTTTGGCACGAAAACATTTGGTTTTATGTGAGGTTCATCCCATTCAGGAATGTTGTGTGGTTTTTATTTACATTTCATGCTTCTGCCATTGAATAGATCCAATATTTGCACAGCTAAATGTAGCATAGACATTAATACCGCTCGAAAATATTTGACCGTACCCATCCTATATTTGAGTTTTTCAACTAAATGAGATTGTCTGTTTGCACCAAACTGATCCATGGCAAATATTTAGATCTGATTGTCAGATAAGTTTGAAATTTTTCCTCCAATGTGAACTTGGATTATTTTGGAATAAAAGACTTGGTATTTTGGTTAATTATTCTGTCCTTCTGGCACAATTAACGGGACTTTTGTGTCAGAAGGACAGATTGTTATAATATGAAATACCTGGCAGAAACAGCAACATTATATTTGTTAAAGAGTTGGTGTTTGTGATTTTGTTCATTGTAATTTTACTTTAACAAGTTCAGTTGCAGATTTAAACAAAACTTTTAAAAACCACTTTTTTCAGCAACAGGGAAAGACGACAAGATTATTGAACCCGAACGAAACAGATGACGATACTCCGTACACGCGGTTGCTACAACAACAACAACTCTACCTGCAACACCTGATTATGAACAAACAATACAACCAAAGGTGACTAAAAACTGTTACTGTGCTGGATATTGAAGCAGGTGTTCATAAAATCTGCAGCCAAACCTCTTGTTTGTGGACACTTTTATTGGTATTTTTGTTGTGGCGTGAATATTGATCTCACTTTGCATGGGGAAAGATTTACAAACATCCTCTCCAAACCTGTGCCAAGATCTACTTGGATATTTGCGATGCTTATTTACTGGTTCACAAGCAACCTAATTTTGTTCAAAAAATGTGAATTATGTTTGGTTGTGAGGAAAGCACTGAGTGCACACTGTTTGCATAATTTAACATCAAATTAATTTCTGTTGCAGATCTGGGGATTCCTCCCAACAAACAGGAAGTTTTTCACAGAAGGTAAATTCCAATATTTTATGTTTTTATGTGTTTTAACATTTACAGTCTAGAACAGACTGGGATTTAATCCTTGATCTTCGTAATCAAAACACACATACTTTGCACAAAATAAGGCAAATAGCTCTTATTGTTAAAAGTTCTTTTTGGTAGTATTATGGAATCCTAAAACGAGTTGCATTTCATGTTGGTGCTCTTTTTAGCACAACTTGTACGTTTTCAGTCATGCAAGTAAAGGATTAAACCCCCCACCAGTAACAGGAGCCTGCCTTAACAATAGATAATGTTTTGTGTTCATTCAATTAGGTTGGAAGTTGAGCCAAGCCCTCAACCAATTACTCAACCACCTCCCCTGTAAATTAAGCTGGGTTTATCCTCGTGGCCAACCCTTTGTGATAAACCTTTATTTTAAATCTGTCTCACCGCTCAAAAAATGTTGCTGCTTTTTTACCAACATTCGCTCAGACGGTTTTAAAATTTAGGGCAATATTTGTAATTATAATTAGTATCAAGAAATAATTATGTTAGGCTATTTAAAATCAACAAAAACAACTTTATTTAATGTGCAAACCATATTGTAATCCTCATCTACTGCAATAGTGCCATTAATTATTGAAACATGGCAAATTTATTTCATTTAAAAGCAACGTTGGTGTCTTATTCTGAAGCCATTGCAGTAGTAGTTATTAAAACATAATTGTACACTATCGCATATCCTGACAAATATTGATTTTCACAATTGTCTCATTTTCAACAGGGTTTAAATCCCCCTCCCCCACCCCCTGCGTCGCAAGGAATTAAAATGGAGAAACCTCGATCGAACGTTGCTCTCACATTGGGTAGAATCGAGGAAATGAAAGTTTCAGAACTGAAGGAAGAACTCAAGTTCCGTCGTCTGAAGGTGAACAAGCTCACAAACATTGTCGCAAGTTTATTGGCATCTTGTTTTAAGCGTGATGCACAAACTTAACCACTTAAATTACTTTTCATTCCATTGGAATTAGAATAATTCTAATTTATTGAAAAATATTTATTGAATTTCAGAAATTGTTTTGTTGACATGTGGATTTTAGTGTAAATGACAATCTATTGTTATCATAGATTTTAATATTTATGTAATATATTTACACATTACAAGCAGCTCTCTCATGAAACTCAAAGAAAAGTTTAAAATATATGTAAATTATAGTTTCGAAAGATTTGTTTATTTAATACTTCGTGTTTTTAGGTAACGGGAACTAAAGAGGTTTTGGTGGAAAGATTGAAGCCATTTTGTGTCGACAGCGAAAACCCATTGTAAGTTTTCCCGTCAAATCATAAGTTTTTGTGAAAAATTCTGTGTGAAAAAAACATTCTTTGAAATGTTGTTTTGCTTTGAAAATTGGTCAAAATTTGCTGCTCCTTTAGTTGAACACAAAATAAAGTGATTTAAAAAAGTGTTTCTTGTTAAACTTCAAATATTTTTGTGTCTTCAGTCTCACAGATTTACAAGATGAAAATTCATCCTCAATGGTTTACGCAACTGCTGGCAGTCCCACGACCATCAACGATGTAAAAATATTCATTCATATATTTGTTATTAAATATAACGGCACGTGTTTCTGATACTGCCAGACATAATGTTGAATTAACTCTAATGATTTACACAAAAGCATTCTAAATTTAATTTAACACCTGGTAATTGTAAAATGTATCAGTTGTCACTTTTTTTCAAAACAATTTCTGATGATTTCCAACAAAAAAATCTCAATGCAGGTATCATTTTCGGGAGTTTCCCAGGATAGCAACCACTCGATGCAACCAATTATATCACAGGGTATGGCTATGAGCCCACCCAACCATGACCAAGTTGGTTCCAATGACCCCGGACCCAGTACCGCGTACAGCATCGACCCCAACACAGTTTTCCACCACCGGGTGGCCAGGATGCCGGTCCCAGAACAACATAAGATTATTCTGAAACAAGAGAAGTTCACGATGCCAACCTGGCATTCCAACATACAGGACGCAAGGTTTCTATCAAGAACTTAAGGCGTCAGTTCCATATTTCTCAACTAAATATTCCTGCAGGGTCGTCTCTATTTCGTCACACGGCACGACGTCATCAAGTTTCACTTATCCCGAATCTCACGACGTCAACAAAGACCAATTGTTGGAGAAACAACAGAAAGAGATTAACGACCTCCGCCGCATGGTGGAGCTACATAGGTCGCAGTTGATGAAGTTACAGGAACACAACCCGGTGCGTTTAGAAATATAAATACCTTTTTTGCTATTTTTTTAGTTTTTTTTCACCTTTTTTGCGTTAATTTGGTGCAGAGCTTTTCATTAAACCTGTCATTTTGTATGTGAAAGAAGGGTAGTTTAAAAGAAACAACTTATTGTAATATTCCCCGTGAGTTTCCGAAACGTGGAGTGTAACAAGTTTGTTGATTTGGTTTAGGGTGAAACTAAACATGATCCCCAACAACAAGTCTTCGAATTTCCACAAACAAGGATCTCGAACCATCGAACGCAACCGGCCGTCCAGTTCTGTTCCAGGTAAACATTTCTTCACTGTCTGTTGTGCGTTACTAAGAAACTGCTCTTCAGATAAAAATGGTTGCAAGTTTCAACGTTTCGGTTGCTACGCAACAACATTCAACGCCAATTGACCGCGCTGTATTGTTGTACGATTTTCGTTACATCCTAATGAAGGCTGCTGCATAGCAACCGAAACACTGATATCACTATTATTTTTACCCGACAGCATTAAATTATCTGATGTTTGTTTTTACTAAATTGAACTTTACGGCCATACTTTGTGAAGCAAGTCAACACACAAAAGTTTATCAGTCAATCAACCAGAGTCTGACCAGAAGCATTGAACAAGAACCAAACGTTTTTTCCTTTTTTTAATTTAGTTTATATCCCAAGAAATTACAACTTTAACATTTAAATATAGGAAAGTGATTATATTGGAATGTTCAGTCACAAACATCAATATTTTTTCAGCAATCCTTCAACAGTCCGGCAGACCTCCCAACAGTTCAACAGCCCCCCCAACTACGACCAGGCATACGAGGTAATCCCCCACCACCGTTTCGTTGTGTCAATTTTTTCGGTCTCACGTCACCAAAAACTTTCCTCTTTTCAGATGTTGAACGACCTCGATTCGAGGGGAAATCCCCAACAGGAGAACGTAAGCAGGCAGATGGATGATTTGCTGGAGTTGTTGGCCGATCACGGAGGTGAGTAGTTTGTTTTATCACTGTTCCTTTCGAGAAGGAAAATTTTTTCTTCCAAATTAAAAGCAAGGCGGAGTTTGAAAGGGGGTTTCCTTCTTAAATATTTGAAATAATTTGGAAAATGTTCGAATTGAGTTTAAGCTCTCCACCTCTCCGTCCGCATCTGATTCCAACAAGTGTGGATCCCATTTTGTATCTTCCACATTGTTACAGAACTCCCAGTTACACCGGTTGTGACTCGTCAACGACTCAACGATCATCCATCGTACCAAGGACTCTCCGACCCCACCATGCGGCACCACCCAGGTTACCCCCAGCAACACCGGTTGCCAAGCAACGAGTACGGGAGCGTCATTGCCCAGGAGCGCGCTCAGCTCCAGCAGGAGATCGCCCAGCAGCAGAGTTACTCCCATCGCGTCTCCAGGGACTTCGCATCCCCGGATGTGGCGAAGATGCTGGTGGAGACGGCCGGGGATGCTCTTATGGACACATCCAGCTTTCCTCCTGTGATTACGTCATCGCTGAACGACCGCTGCGTCGATCAACCTCTGAACTATTCGCGCGCCAGTGCGAGGAACAGTGTCGATTCTGGGATCATTTATTCCAATTCTCATTACTCCCCGATGGACACGAACATGGACGGGTCGAGCAAAGACCTTTTCAACGACCTCAGGTTGTCGTCGTCATCATTGGACAGTGGGGAGCCGACCTTGAACACAGTCAGTCTCTCTCCCGCGACTCCCCCCCGCCCCAAACCCTACTTACAATCGACCTTCCGACCCCATCCCTCACCTCGTTCCTCCCACACACACCTGGTGAAGTCAGCGTCCCAGGAACTTCTCTCCTCCAGTGACAACTCAACTTCCGGGAACCACACGATGGGAAACAAACTCGGCTGGCTCGATTTGACCCTCGGTTCCGCTGTAGGGGGACCCCCTTCTCCTGGGGGTCCTTTCGGATACATGAATTCGGATGAAAGCCACCTCCAAAACACGCGATACCACCCCGGGGTCGGTTACAACAGTTTCCACGAAAACGAAAACATTTTGGGGGTCAGCGGTTCCACTGGGACGCTCAACATGAACCCGGGCCTGGGTGGAACCGGGGTCGAACAGTGGGACCCATGGGACGGACTGCTCGAGTCCAATTTCAACACGTAGTTCTTCCATATTCTTGCACTAAACATTGCATAAAGTTTCAGCAGAAATCGATGCCTTTGTTATTTTCTCCTATCCTATGTTTTACAAACCGTGGTGACGTCATTGCTCCTATTTTTTACAATGACTGTGACGTCATCAACGTTTACGATCGGGGCAACTTTTGTTTGTTACGTCACGGCGACGCGTATTGTGACGTGACAATCGCAATTGTCTGGTAGGAAAACATTGAGTGCCCGATGACGTCACCGCTTGCGACTTGCGTGTAAATATGCAAAATCATTGCGCTTGGAATGCAAGAATTGTTCCACGAGATTGTTTTAAGCGAGCAAAAAAAACAACAGGATTTGGGAAGGTTTTGTTCTTTAACAATTGTTTCGCCCGCGTAGCCTATGAAGTTTTTTTTGTATCGTTGTTGAATCTTCTTTTGTCGCAAATTTTCCTTTTTTTACTTTTCCTGATTCGTAGGAAAACTTCTGGGGTGAAGTCAAGCAGAATTAGCTTCAGCCCCCGGGCAGTTTTAGTGTTTCAAATAATACTCAACAATGTAGCTCATCCCCTGTAATAATCTTCTGTCATGTTTTGCACTTCTGGCTCATGTTATAAGCACTTACCGATCCGTGGCTACAGAGAACTTCTCTTATACTTTAAAAAACCCTAACGCTTTGGAAACTTTCGAATCAGCGTTTTTTTGCAAACAATATCAGAACAACTGAACCGTTCGAATAATGAAAGGCGCTTATGACGTCACTAAGTGTGTTGTCAACCCTGATGTGACTTGAATCAAGTTCCAAGTATTGGTGACGTCCCACTGTTAATGCAAGTGTTCGTTAATTCAATCCCGATGGAGATATCGCGACGCTGTCCGGTCACCATGGTAACTACTGGGAACAATAAAAACCTGTTTACCTGAATAAATTGCGTCAAAAACCGTTGATCCACTGCCTCCCCCCCCCCTTATCTGCCTTTTGCGTTCGCCACAATTTCCTCTTATTCTCGTCATGCTTCGGTTATTCCGGCGTCGAAAAATTCATTTGCTTTTTTTTCTCTGTGTTTTCACGCATGGCCGGGCACGCGTCGCGGTTGATTGATTTCTCCGTTGAGCGGAGGGGAAGCCCCCAATTTCCCAAACCTGCTTTCGACTGCCAAGTTTTACGACACAATCGCAGTGCCATGCTCGCACCAAAGGAATATGATGACGTATGTGTGACGAAAGCGTGACGTTGTTCGTTGTTTGGCGCTGCTTGAGTGTATTACGTAATTTTCAAGTGAAAATGTTATTGAATACATGGTAAACATGCTCTTTGGGGCGACTTTATTGCGTAACAATAGTGCCTTTGTAACGTTAATACACCCCTTACGTTTTTGAAAAGTTTGGAAATTATTCAGTTGTGCTGACAATTGATATTAAAGGGTATTTCCCGCCGGGGAAACCACAAGAATTGACACCATGAACATTTTATTGGCGAAAGAAATAGAGGCGTTCGCGAAAAATATCCCCAGTCGCCATCTTTTCACAGTAAAAAATAATTTGGTCAACAGGGCACAAAAGTGGCAAAAAAAACAAAAAACAATTAAATAACGGCATTCGCTTGAAAAGAATAAGAAAAGGCAAAAAACATCTCGTTTATAACTTTTCCCTCGGGAGTTTTCCATGTATTTGCATTGTGCACGAACTCACGCCAAATAAAACTCCATAAACAGAAAAGATGATTATGACGTAATAGATCTGCGTTTATCTATCGAAGAACAGACGACAATGGAGTGATTGTTTAACAAGTTTCTTCGGGACTTATGCTTTCATGTTTGATTGAAGTGAATGTGGGGGCCGTTGAACGATCGACGGGTTTTGCGAACTCTGATATGCGTGGTGTTAAGTTGTGTGGAAGGGAGAATGCCTGACCCAGAGCTGTGGCAAGCGAGGGTACGTTGAACGAGAGGGGCTGCAACGGAAGTAAAAAATTATTAAAATTTCGCCTACAAAGCAGTAACTTAACTATATTACACACACAACTGGCAGTCAAGAAGGTTATTGTTTCATTAAAACTTGCAGTAACTTGACGAAAATAATAGGAGACCGAATTCTTCTAAACATTAATAATTTTAACACAAACAACTTTATGCGCCTATGGCTGCTAAGTTGTAGTCAATTTTGTCTTGTTAATTGTAAAACTTACCTTGGTGTTGTCGGATTTGCGGTCGTTCTTGTTGTTCTCATCTTGTAAAACGCTTTGTGACCTGAAAATATCCAAGAACTTTATTAAAAATTCCAATCTACAAATTTCAGTTTTTCGTGTTAAAACACAACAGTGAATTAATCCTGGGGTCTGGGACTTAAGTTAAATAATTTACCTCGAATAAAGAATTCTCTCAAGTTGGGCGAGACGCTCTGCTGCTCTGTGTTGTGCAATCTCAAGAACTTCGTCCTGTACAAAAATGAAAAGCATTAAATAAGAATGTTGGAGTCGGTTTATTGAAATCATGAAAATCTATCAAACAATTTTTAAAATCATTTTTTTTTCTCTCCATTAAATATTATCTTTTGCCTCGAAAATGCATTTCTTTAAAACAAACGTATAACTTTTGTACACCAACTACTTTATATCAATGTTCCAAGTTCTGTTCTAATCTATTACACGATAACTTACAGTGGGGCACCATTCCGGTCTGTCTTCAAGCTTCAACTGCTTTAAATCTTTTACTCTTTCGATGATTCGACGACACAGAACATCTCCTTGTTTGGATAAAGTCAAGAACGACCACTTGTATTTGTCAGGTTTCGAAATAGCGAAGATGTCGCGCGCCTCTGATGACCATTCGTCGTACTGAAAAAAAACACGGTCAAGTTAAAAAACACAATCGTTTCTAGTTTCGTCACCAAGAAATTCCCTGGTATTTCGTGTGGTAAATTTTATAGTCTAGCTCGGATTTTATTACACCGAAACCACTGGTAGACGTTATGGCACTGTTGGTGTGTTTAAGAAGAAATAAACATTTGTCTTCCAAGCCCCAAAATTTGTTATTTACGTGACTGCGATCTTATGTTAATCACACCTTTGCGTTCCGGAAGTTACGTAGAAAGTTTGGACTGCTTTGTGAAACGAACAGGAGATGTTTCCAGTGGGAGCGATGAGCGGAATTGTGGGATTTCTGTTCTTCTTCGGTCATTGTACTACAAGGAAGACAACAGTTAAATTTGTGTCAAGAATTTAAAGGAATTCTGATGATGAGTCCTGCATATTATGCAAGCGTGAGTGTATTGCGAGAACAAATGCTTTTATGCTGTAAAAAGTTTCGGAATCACAAGCTCGCAGCCATAGCTGTGAAATGATGGCTGATTTCTATGTTGTAAATAATGAGAGGAGATTGTTGAGTCACAAATAGTCTAGTGAAATCTGTGAGTAAGGTTTGTTTCAGATCTCAAAGTTCACAATTACGATTAAACCAGCTATAAGCACGCAAGCCTGAATGAAAACGCATGGCTAGACCTTTACAAATTGACGTACAACGCACACACCCAGGCTTGGCAAATGCATATTATCGTATGGTGTGGTTCAGAGGACAGGATGAAGTGAACCACAAAGTGGGCTACGTTTAACCAATTCGAGGAAACTTAGCCCGAACAGGTTTCATAATAGCTCCGCCGACTGATACTGCGGGTTTGCTATTTTGTTCAGCAAGTCCGTAGCTGTTTTAGGCCCCTTATAATTGGACTTAATAGCAGGTCTTGGTCAAGTTATGCATGTTTTAAGTTGCTTGCTGCCCCGATTTAGATTTTCGGCAAAAATAGCCACATCCGCGAAATGTGACGTATGTGTGACGCATATGATGAACTTAAAAGTTATTTTATTACTTAAAAAACTGCTGCCGAACGTCAACATTTTTTTAGGTTTATTTATCAAAGAACGTTTGAGTTTGCAACCAATTGTAAAACATCCACAAAATGATTTATCTGAAGCTCCCAAAGACAGGACGTCTCTGATAAAGTTTTCCTGTGGTTTGATTACATTCATCACAACCAACCATCACTTAAGGCGCTAACCCAAGCCTATGTAGGCAACTTTAACCTCCCCCGTACATCACTCAACGCAAAACTTATCACAATATCTTTGTCATGTGGTTTTAAAACTGAACTGAGGGAATCTTGTGATACAACTTGTGATCAAGTAGGTTTAACAGTCGCCCAACGTAAAAAAGGGAACCAACTCTCACTGTTTCCCCGATTAAAATTCTTATTTCACAAACTTGGTCAGGATAATTTCGCCAAGTTCATAAACTACACCTACTTTAGCTGCCATAGAATCGTTTCATATATGAGGCTAATCAATAAAAATGTGATGTCAACCAAGAACAAGAAAACAGTCACAGGTATGAACACAGACAACCAATTACATTCCTGCACTCAAAAACCCGTATGACGTCACGCACATGTACGTCATACATGGAGAATACTTACTGGTATTCGACCGCTCTTTCGTAATGATATTCGATGTTACTCTGGGTCGGGGAACTTCTCATTCTTTTGCTCGTATCCAAAACTCTTCCAACTCGGCCACCAATCTGGAATGTTACGATTAATTTGTGAGGTTTCTGTGTTGATATCCCCACATAAGCCCCTGAACCAACGTTTACCAAAGAGCGTTCTGGATTCCACACAAAATCTAAGGGGTTCCAGGAATTACTGGACAAGTTTTAAGCCAAACTTTGGTGGTTTTAGAAGTTTAACAGTTCAAGTTGAAACGTGGAAAGCACCCCCATAACCCAACAACCCCGAAACTAATTGACACCAAAGTATTGGAATTGTTAAGGTTAAGGCTGACCACAAAGCTGGCACTGCCAGACTCTCATGCCCAAATTTTACCCATAGGTGAGAAACTTTTCACTAATTTTGTTTGTTTTACGTCCGAGTGGAAAACTTGTTACGAACCTGGAGGTTGTTCTTGTTAAAATTTCTTCTCTTTCGCTTCTTTGTGTCGAATTCTTTCGGCAGAAGCGAGTTTGATTCTTGGAGGGCACTGGACGGAATATATTAGTTGACAGTTAATAAACTTGTATCACAAAGTGTGTTTTCGTGGTAAATTGCGTCGCGAACTGTGCCATATTACCACATACCATTGTAATTTGATCGGTATAATATTGAATTTTAAACTCGAAATACAAAGAAAATTATTTTCCCAAAAATTGAAACTTCCAAACCACAATATTACGAATTAACATGCTGTCACGGTTGAATAATCACGGCCATCTTACCGGAAGTCGTTGAGGGTGGAAGCGAGGATGCTGTCGGGTTTCCCATCGACAGAAGAACTGAGACCAACTCCATTACCAAACTGCATGGCTGCTGCTCTCTCGAAGTTGTTCCTCAGGAAAGTTTGCAGGATGTACGACGCACTAGGGCTGTTCTGGAGGAGGCGTTGCTGCTGTAAGTTGTTCACAATCGTTGAAACGCTGTTTGTGGCGGAGGCAGATGAGCAAGGTTGGAATCCGTTGTCTGTATGTCCGTTCGTTCCTCCGTTTGCATTAAACCTTATAGGCTGAGGCTGGACTGGCGAATCTCCGGATGGTCGAGATCGGCTAAAATCAATCGCTTGGAATTTTTGATCAGGTCTGTCTAAATGTCGGTGACTGCTGAGGTCCTGTGGTGAAAGTCCGTTCATTTTGCCTACGTGTCCGTTTGTGATTGGCGCAGGACTACGTGACGTATAATGATGCTGGGGGCTTGACTCTCTGCTTGCAGCGGCAGAATTGTCACAGAGGAATGGCTTCGATCCGTTGGTGAAAATGTCTGAACCCTGGAAGGAAATTATGTTTACATTCCCTGTTATTCGTCGGGTTGTCGAGAACTCGGGGTAAAAAAACAAGTTGTATTGGGATGGTGAAAAAATACAAGTAATATTTAGTAACCCAACATTTCCTATAAACAGTTTCGTTTCTTTTATGATTTTCACTTGGAGTTATGAATAAGAGATATATTTCACAATTATTACACGGATAATAAAAAACATTTTGTCAAATTTGCAGGACGAATAATTTATGTCGCACAAACCTTTTCGATCATCTTGCAATACCCGTTCATCTTCGCCTCGTACTGGATGGGGGGGAGTGAGCGGTCTGGGGAGGAGGTCCCGAGAGATGGGGAGGGGCGGTATTCCCCCGGCAAGCAAATAATAACCGACAGTGGTTTGGCGGGGAAGAGTCTGTACTGGTCTTCAGCCATTGCCACGAACACTTCGAAGTCTTCCGGGTCGTTGACAAGATATGTTGCATGATCTGCGCGATTTGCGGTTTAAGTTAAGATACTGTACATATAAATCTACGCATATACTGTACTGATAATGTGGGTATATAAAGACATAGACATAAATACTGTGTGCTTGCGTAAACGATTTATGTAGACAAACACCTTCTTCAAAAATGGACAAAATGACACAGATATCCAAATAGAGATACAGTGGATTTAAGGATATATTCTGCTACATTCGCCAATTTCGCCACAAAAATGCCATGTATCGTGTTCAATACTAACACACATACATCATGTTTAAATATCGTAACCACGAATTTAGGCATTAATTGTTCACGCGAAACACGTTCTAAATTTAGCTGCTGGGCGTCTAGTTTCGGAAATGCAACAGACATTTAAGTCGATTCGCAAACAATCGTTTTTACGGCGTTAGGGGTTCAATATCACACAGATGCGATTCCAGGCGTTGTAACGCGATAAAAAAACAAGGGTCAGGCGCTGAGGGAGGCACCCTGCCCTAATTCTCGGGTCGACAAGATGCCTAATTGAAACAGTAAGACCTACTGCCCCAGTTAACGTAAGCGTCCGTAACACAGCGTGTCGCTGCCTCGCTGAAAAGATTCGCCTGCTTGGGTTTCAAAATTTTACGTTTTTATTTCGGCCAAAATATTTCTTTAAGATTGATTTGAGATTGTTAAATTCGTGCGGCAAGTATTTTTGCACAGCGTAAAAGTTATTGTATTGACGAGATTCGATGTTGTGGGGACAATTTTGATTCTGGAATTTACGTAAAAACGTCCAAGTTAACAACAAGTGAAAATGAGCGCCTAACTCCATAACCCCTATGCTTTTATCTGTGCCATTTTATGTACCAGCTTATTGTTCATATGCGTAGTAAATTTGCGTGCAAAATAAAAGGGATTTGGAAACTAATGATAAAAATTTATAAACATTAAATAAATGACCAACAATTCTCTGAATCACACAAAAACTCACTTCCAGCTACGATTTCTATGTCCTGGGGAGCATCCGATGTATCGTAGATTAACTTCCAAATGTCCCGGATGTCATCCGGCTTGCTGTCGTTGTACAACAAACGCGTCTTTTTTGCGCAATGCGCTTGAGACCCAGCAAATTGTACACAAAATCTACTTCTATCTGACATTATTATTGCTTCTGTTAAATTAAATACTTACAATCTGTAAGTAATATAAACTGTGTTAAAAGTTTCGGACAAACAACAGATAATGTTGACAATTTTAAACTACGTTATTTCAGAAATAGCCAACAAGAAGATGACAAAACTGTTGTGCAGTAAAAACGCCGACACAATTTGCCAACAACCTACTTAACACAGAAGCCTACACTGCTTTAGCACTGCACATTGAAGCATTGTGTCGCACCAAATATAAGTATTTGCGCATTTACAAGCCACACAACTATACACCTACATAAGGCATCAGAAACCACAGCCTGTTTTACATGTTCGGTCTCTGCTGCCAACTAAGCGACCAGAAAACTAATGCTCTTGAATCCTTGCTTGTGAAGTCGAACCTTGAGGCATTGGAGTTACGCCACTTTTCTGAAGCCTGCTGCTTGTGCCTAAACTGGAGGCAGAGTGAATTTGCCTGTTGCAGCATCCACGCTATAGCTTCCAAAATATCTTCTTTCCTTCAGCAATTACTCTACACCTGCCCGTCGCTTACCCCATAGGCCAAATTCGAAGTGTCGCACGAGTCGTTCTAAAATCATTGTTTTTCGCGCTGTGCCGTTTATCTCGCTTTGTTCCACAACGGGTTGTTGCGCGTCCGCGATTCGCGCATGATTATTCCTGGGTCGACCTACATTTTCTATTGTCCGACGCTGCGACGTGCTCTGGCTTATCGCGTGGCGATGCGGTGCCGTTGCAAGCCTAATCTAACGGACCTGCGTTAATTAGTTGGGCAAAGGGCTTGTATTGTTGCCTGACCTATTTTGGCAGATAAAACTGTAACGAAATTTCCACCGTTGAATGCGTTGACTTGGCCTGATATGCTACTCTCAAAACCAAACAGGTGCAAACCCATGTTTTAGTCAACATATGCTTATTCCACTCGATATACAACAGCTCCTGTCTCAAAACACCTGCTACTACTCATTAATATTGCCGCTGTAAGTTCTTCCTTCCAGCATTTTACGGGGCATTTCAGACTAAATATAATTAGCCAAGCCTTACAACAGGAACAAGTTACTGCGTTTAACCAGTGCAGTGTGAAACTGGAGAAACAATGCCCATTATTTCACGGCATTATTACGTACACCGCTTGTTCATCGTTGAGAATCAGGCATTGTTTTGAATGTTTCTACAAGAGTTACATTGGACGCTGTAATCAAGTTAGGCATAACCGGCGTGAAACAGGACTTAAGCTGAAGGTCGGCCTACGCAAAACGTACCATAAGTATATTAAAAGCTGGTGAAAAGCAAGTTCACAACAGTACATACTGATGGTGAAACTAGAGCTGCAACTCCAGTTTTCCAGTCTGTAATAAGTCATCTAATTTTTGTTGAAAGTATCAGCAGCTTGTACTTCTTTATGTCTTATTTCTCTCAAAACCATTCTACGCGTTGAACGCACAACCTACCTTGTGGACCAGGTAAGACATAACGTACCCTGCAATTTACATCGTAGTAAACAGTGTAGCCTAGTACAGGATACAGGATGACAACCACAATCGACGGAATTAAGCAGCACACAATCTAAACGAAATAGGTAACGATAGCTTGTATTGTCCAACGACGTTTACGCGTAAAAGCTTACTCCATTGCATAAGTATAAGTTTTAGCAAATACCGTATTTCATGCTTTAACATACTAGATAAAATAAGCACATTTTAGAAAGTACCATATTTTGTAAAACTTATAAAAAAGATCCAAAATTGTTTTACAAGTGCCACTTGTCAATTCGGCTGAGATACTATGGTGGATTACACCTTAACCACCATTATTCGCTATGACTTAACCTGGCCATGTGCAACAACATCTGAAACCAACCGCCAGATGGTGTTGTGAGCCTAAGCTAAATCAGATTGTGAATCATGTTGTTGTGCATTCACAAAACCATTCAATTCAATTCTCCTGCATGGCTTGTTGGTTTTGTTCAATGCCTTATATGGAGCGTGTTGATGCCTGCTTTACCGTGTTAGGCTGGCGCGCCAAGCAACCAGAATTCTTAGATTTGTAGCCACGGACTGCATTGTATTTGTGTAAATGTGCAGGTAGGGGGTACGAAACAGTGTGTATACTGGAAGTTTGTGGCGTTTCAAAACAATAGGTTTAATTTCATAAATTTTTAAAACTGTTTTTTTGAAGTCCTGAACCCAATTGACCCATACTTGCTCAAGCGTTCGTTCGTTTAACTTTAACATATGTTGTTTTTGTCACGTGGAATGTGTGGTGCACTGGCACGAGTAGAGTATGCGAAATTTAACTATGGATGATAATATTACTTTACAGTCACACGGAACAAACACAGACGCTGTGAAAATCTGTGAGACTTTAATGCAAAACAAAACTCTATTTCCGGCCTCTCCTCGAATCGTTGCAGACTTCGATTAGAAACTCAAACAAATTGGACGATTTGTCGGCAGAGGGTAATTCGACCCCTCGTGTCTAGCAGGTAAGGTTTCAGACTTAAGACAGGTGTCCTGGCGCCGGCTATAACTTGATTGTGACGCATAAACGGGGTGCACGTCCACGCCTTGTTACGTACGCCCTACGTCACAAAGGAGGCACTGGTTTAGAAGCCGGGGCGAATTGAGCGAGAAGCGGCCGCTGGCAATTAAACCGATCGTGTTGATTCGGAGTCTACTATCTATAAACAATAGCCCTCGAATGTGGGACAATCGGGGGTAGTAAACGCTTATTTAGGAGATTACTCGTTCCTCTGGCGGAGGACGCGGCGGGCAGAAGTCGTTCTAAAGCTCGCCTTACCATCGGCACAAGAAAGAGAGCCGCTCGTGCCTTAGGGCAAAGCCGTAATCGCGTTTTGATAAACTGCGAGTTTTAATTGTTCCATCCGGGCCGGGTCATCTCCATGTGGGTCACTTGTTGCGCTGAATATTTCCAATATATTTTCATTAGGCTTAACGCATGCATTGCAGCTGATCGTCTGCTAGGTTAAGATAAAAAAACAATCTTTAAGAAAATTAAACCCTAACCCGGAACAAAAAACAACTATTTTTGTTTTTGAAACACCGCAACAAGAATTGTTATAACGTAATGAGATGATTCATGCCCGCCTCCAACCACCGCTTCTATAACAAACCTTTAGCCTTTGGGCTAAAAACAGCGTGCAAACGCGCGCCCTTCCTTTGTGACGCATAGTTTTGAACGATTATGACGTCACGAATACGTAGGTGTGCAGTTGGTTGCATGGTGTTTTTTTCTTCGGCGGTTGCAGGGTTTGGGTAACATCGTAGCTACAACATCGTTATATCCCGTGTATGCAGCACAAGATCACTGTACACTATATCCTGTGATATCGTGCAAAACACATGTGGCAATTTGCAAACATGTTTTCAAGATACTTCATGCATCATCAGTGCAAGGTTTTTCTTCGGCTAAAATGCCAGACATAAGATCGAATTGCAATTTAAATATTCGCCATTTCAGATACAGAAAACGAATTTGATATTAATTATGTAACAAGGACTAACGTGGACCAATACCCCTCACGAAATAATTTCAATATTTTAGGTTTTCTTCCCGGAATCAACCTTTTTCGATCGACAATTGCTGTAGAAACTTTACATTTAAACTCGCATTAAAAAAAGATCTTGTGTCCAAATGCAGTTTATTTCGAGAAAACAATGTTTCGCTGGAAACAACTTCATCAGTTCTTTTTCAAGTAGATGTTATATTTGTTTATATTTTACCACAATTAGCTGGGTATTGAATCATAAAATGTGAGACTGACACAATTCGTGATAATTCCACAAAAGTAAAGACGTGGACACAATGAACATATGGGAAGCTTCGTCATCTTCTTTCCCTAAAAATAGCACAGGAAAGTTTAAGAATCGTGTGGGAAATACATGGTGTTGTTTGTATCAAGTTACACCACCGACCCCGTACTACCCACCAAACATTTCTCCTCACCCAACCACAGACAGTGTGAAACCCCGGTGTTTGAATATGGTGCAACATTTAAGTTTAATCAATGGATATATTTATTTCTGGATCATCCATGGACATATATTTACAAAATATCTTATTAGGAAAATAACTCACGGTTTATAAATCTTCAAAGAAACATCTCAAAAATCTTGTTTGCTCATTAAAAGTTATGACTTTTTCCGACGTGTAAAATGGACGGATAATGCCTTTGTCCAAATGATGCAAAAATTCCAATGTTTTCTACTTTAATTGACCTGCCAAGGTCATGTGACCTGTGTGCAGGTTGGTGTTTCACGGCAAGGTTACAGTAGTTCAACTACAACGCGGCAGCCAACATTTTTTGAGGTTACAATAGGTCAGAAATTATGAGGCATCTCGGAGATATCTGTCGACGATCCCTGGGGAGGAACCGAAAAACTCAATTCCCACAACACGGAAAAGTGGAAAGTTCCACGATTAAGAAATAAAATGAGAAAATAAATACATGAGTTACCGCCAATTCCTTGCTGTGCCTTCCTTCATTAAAGTGAAGTGGGAGGTGTTTTATTTCAAATGGCTAACAATGAGCTTCCTTCACGAATTAAACGATTTCCTTTCGGCTGCCTTTAACTTCGTCACAACAATCTTTCCAACAAGATTGGAAATGTAAGAAGTGGGCGACAACAACATGTAGAGGATGAAATATCTCGATGTAAAAATAAGCACTTGACTCCTTTTCGTTTCTATCGTCGACCCGAAGTTTAATGTCAGCAGCTTCTCGTGTTTTGTCTGACAACACGTTTACTTGTGCGTTGGAGTATTTTCATATGTCACCGTTGATTGACAAAGAATAAAAATCTCAACCGAAACATCGGTCGGATCCAAACCAAAATTGAAACTTGAAAGGAAATATATTTTCAACAAACGAACTGTTACGAACCAAACAGCGCTTTTCTGGTATTGGCAACATTGGAAAAAAAATTATCTGGAGAAACTCCTAATGCGGTTGATGATATTTACCACGAACCAGAAAATGTTTTGTGAAAATTGTAGATGCAATTTTTTGTTTATTTTCATCCGTGTTGAAAGTTCCCTGTGTTGATGTCTTTGACTTCATTCAAACGTGTGGACACCTCATGGATCGATGTGTAAATATTTACACACATTCCGACCCATCTCTAGACTGTGAGCTGTAATATTTAGGTCCGTCAACATTCGTAAATTTGTGCATTTTTCTTATTACCTTTAGTTGTCAGTGTAAAGTTTAATCGTGTCGCAGTCGTAATAAATTATATAATATGTGAATACGACACTTTATCTCCTCGCCGCACGGGGATTCGAACCCACGATATACTGCTCATAAATGCCGAACTTTCTTAAGCCTTAGTTAAAGTTGGCCGACTAACACAAGACGGCCATAACAGACAAAATAATCGCTATTGTTGATTATGTGCAACTGGGACACCTTATTCATTACTTGGGAGCCTACACTCGTTAACTCTATCTTGTGGTTTTATCCGTGCCCATGCCAATTTGTTTTGCATATTTCTTGTTCATACGCGTTCAAGTTGTTTTTATGCAAATCAAATTACTGCATAGTTGGCAACGTTGAATTGAAACGATTTTTGACAGAAAGAGGTTTAGTCTGGTTTATTTACGAAACCTCGGTAAATCTTCAACCCCTCGTAAAGCGACCAGGTCACGTGTTTGCCGCCAAAACGATCTCCCGCCTGAGGACGGATGAGCGCGGTGATTTATAGTCGGAATATTTGCGCCCGTCGAGCGATCGTGTGTGTAAACGTCACTCAACGCAGCGGCGATGACGTCATATGTCGGTTGAGGTCGCCGGGCACCTGACTGGAGGTAATGGGAAGATGATTGATGTATTTTGAAAGTTCACCAAGTCCATACAGGTTTAAATATGTAAATGCATGCAAATATGAAACACACACCTTTACCTTTCCACCAGCAAACAACATTTTGCTTAACCCTCTCTGACGTAATGAGAAGTGTCACGTGGGAACTTGTTCAACCGTAACCGCCTCAAGCAGGTGACGATTGAATGGTCGCATCTTGTCAAGGGTTGGCAGCCTGTGTTTAACCATGGGACAAACAGGCTCAGTTAAACCTTCGTGTTATTACACGTGTGTACGTTAAGGTTTGCTTTCAGCCTTTTTGCTTTTCATAGATTCTAACAAAACAATTTGTATTTGAATTATTCTGTTTTTCTTGCACAGTTAAACGTACGCTTTTATTTACCTACGTTTCGACTGCTATTCAACTTAGCTTCATCAGACCGATTCGTTTTCGCAAAAAAAAACTTGCTCGGGAAGTTACGACTGTAAGTTATAACAAATACCAATCATATGTTCGCTTTAACGATGGGAACGTAAGTAAAAGCAATCTCATCCCTAACTATGTTACAAAAAAACACAGTAAAAATCCCATATATATTTTTAGGTTATTGGATGGAATTGAATAAAACCGGTTTAATTTAATTACAGTGATTTTTACGGGAAAAGCAAAACGCGAACTCGGATTATAAAGCGTGCCTCGCCCTTGTAAAGAATTATTTCGGTCCAACGAACTTGCAAGTGTTTAAAATACTGCTTTGATGTTGTTGTGGAAAAACCGCGCCCTAATCGTGGTTGGAAATAGCTGGGATGAAACCAAACCCAAAGTTCCCCGCGATTAAGTGAAACCCTTTCATGTCTCACAATGAAATAGTAATGGTTCGGTGCCACCTTGAGAATATTATCAGATATCTTGCGCTGCAACATCACAACAACCACTGGGGCCGAAACTCGGTTTGGAAGAGCATTTATTACGACACAAAAGCATCAGGAAGCACAAGCGATGAACCGTGACGAGGCGAGGGGGCGAAAGAGTCAAAACAATAAGTTGAGAATGTTCGACAAAGGCTGCCTGTGTTACGAAAGGGCGATGATGGGGGGGGGGGTAATGCTTGAACATGGCTGCCATTGAATGACGTCATTAATGTCGAAACCAAGTCCCACAAGGACATTCACAAATACGCAAGCGTTGAACAATACAAACACCCATGGTAACCACCTTGCAAGGGACAACAATGGATATAAAATTTCAGACTTGATAAACACGTCACACTGTTATCATTATAACAGGTCAGTTCGCTTACGTCAATATATCAAATGTTTCTTGATATTATTTCGATAGAAATCTAAACACAAACTGAAAACGCTGAAACAAACTTCGAACCGGAAATATTGAATACAGAAAGCTGGTTTGGAAACTACAAGACAATTTTCGTGTTTGGATCTTAATGCGCGGAATCGAATCCGAACACGATTTGTGTGTTTGAACATCTCCAGTTACTAACGGTTTGAAACAAAACAACATTTTCCAAGCATTAGGGTTAGCTGAATTGACTGACACAGCCAGTACATGGTGGCACCGTACAAGAAACACAAGAATGCGGACAAATAAAACACAGGAATGAAATGTCATTCGTTCAAACAGAAAGTGTCAATATTTGGTGAGCAAAGTAATTATGTAAACGGCCGACTCCGGCATCAACCTTGTCCAAGCGAATGCTCGGGCTGTGCCTTGTTGCGTCATAACTGTGTGTGATTATGACGTGAAAGTTTTTTATGATAAGCGTAGCCCAGGGCCCAATTCACATAGGTTAAAAATCGTGAAATTTCGTCGCGTACCAAGTGTTGCAATCACACATTCTCTACATTTCGTCGAACAATTTAAAATAAAAAGTTTACTGGGAAATTCGTTCTCAACAGAATTGCAAAGACGTCCCTCAACATAGAATATATTGCAAAACACACAATCATGACACATATATGGAGATAGTACAGTGGCTTAATTTTACACGATAACAAGCACACATAATACTGTATGTACACGAAAGAAAGTTGATACCATAGGCATGAGATGCACATCACCCATAGGTTTCATTAATAATAAACCTGTTCTACGTCAGTCATTGTTTAACATTGCGCCACAAACGTATTCATAACTGGTTCCTCCTACTCGGGTGGCAGAAGGGTTAGGTTGCACAACACCCAATTACAAGCACTAGTTACTCATTAACCTCCCCTCAAGTCAAGGTTATTGTTACAATTTTGTCAAACGGGTTTTGTAAGTCCAGCTTAAAGCATGATTCACCAAAATTTATTTCTCAAACATATTTTTTGTAAATTTAGAAAAAAAATCCTTTGGAAAAAGGTAACTTATATAAAAAAAACAATGTGTTTGTGGAACAATGTTGGCATCATTCAAAACACCCATTAGTGACCATTTGTCCAACACAGCAGGTGGAACTCCCTATTGGAAAAAGTGAAGAGAATTCCTTGTAACCACTTTGCCCAAGAGACCTGCATATTTGCAAGTGTTCAAGATATTCTGTTGTTATTCCCCTGGCAAATAGGCCATGACTTCATTGCTCCATTGGGACACTTAAATTTGAAATCTAGCCCCAATTCCCAATTGGTTACCATGATTTTCTCTTTGGAAAACAAGTTTGTTTTCAATTTTGCCATCAGGCATATGGCTGGGGTTACTTAAGGCCATGAATTGAATTTGCAATAAAACAGGAACGGGCACTTCAGGGAAAAATACAGAAAAAGGGCCTCATGCACGAAACATTAATGGTTTAAAAAACTCAAATGTGTTTTAATAAATGACAAAAATATGGTTTGTTGACACATTTGAGGGAATGCATAGAAGATTAAATAGGAATTTAAAAGTATCTCACATCTATTTAGCCATTAAAAAAATGTGTTTAAAAATCCTGCCTTGGTTAATGTTTAATGCCCAAAAATATACTAAAGTATTAAGTGTTGGCACTGGATAAAAAAACATCGATAACCAGATAAAAATATTAAATTTCCACATGTAATGTGTGAAAAACGAAGGGATTTATCTACAGCCATAACAACGTAGCTGTCTGGTGATACATAGGAAAACAACCCACTTGAAGTAAGTCAATGGCATTACAAAGCGCACACTGGATTCTTGCCGTCAATTATGTCATTTTCCACGCTCTCACTTCCAGTTGAAGCTTCAGCTTGGTTTGAAAGTACGGCGGCAAAGAATGAGAGCAATGTGCCAAACATTGCTGAATAATATGCCCATCCAATGTGGCATGTCCCAAGCTGTCAATATAAACACATGTGAGTTAACTCTTAGCAAAAATCAACTAAGGTACATTTTTTGTACATTCATAAAGTTATTTTAAATTAAATTAATAATCATGGACCTAATACTCGGTTTAAGTGTATATAAAACCCCAGCTAAGCCTTTCTAATGGTGTAAGCTTCCCTAATTGGTTGGTTCTGTGAGAAAACAAAGGTTCTCAAACAGAATCAATAAAAACTAAGCTTTTGTTTAATTATCCGAAATGACAACAAAGGACTCCATGACCCACTAAGCTGTGAGCATTGAATGGATGGAGGTTGTGTGGGAACACAAGTTGTTGTTAATTGTGAATTGGATTAAGACAACAAACACTATTAAAATTGTTAAAACTCACATTAAAAGGACCAGCTCCTTTTCCACAATCAAACTGAACTTTTTCTGACCCCCAGCCAGCAGGAAACAACACCAGGGAGAATATAAGGAAGAGGCCTATATAATTGAGGAAGTTGTATGGAAATGATTTATGAAAATATTTACTGTACCAAGAACTACAGCGATAAATGCTTTAACAAAATTATAAAGAGCTGCCCAATTCCTTCATTGTAACACCACTATCCAAAATAAAGATAATTTGAATAATTTTATACCTGCAATAGCTTGTAGTAAACCTGATATGCTGAAGATGCTTTTCTTTCCCAGGCTACGAAAGCAAAGAGCCCATACAGAGAAGAGTGCTACAACCAACAACAGCAACATTGCAATGCCCATAAAAATGCAGGTTGCTATCCAAAACGGTGATGCAATATCTCCAATGGTGTGAGCGTAAACTCTACAATTGTTGGAAACAGAAAGAAATTTTGAGCCATCTGCTTGTCTGCACCTCAGGAAAAGACCCATTGTACGAACATAAGTTTCTTCTTCCTTTGCAATCGCAAATTGACTCCCATTGCCACGTGGAATGGTTACAGGTTGGGATACAAGCCAATGTGCACTCATAAATGCAGAGAGTTCGGCAAGGAATATTGTAATACTCAGCAGAGTCCAAAACAGGCTCCTCACTGTTACTATCACATAGCAACACATTTTTTCACTATTTTGTGTCTCTTGATTTCACTTAAAAAGTCTGGCCTTATTTTCACATTTCTGTTTTCACAGTAACTGCGCATATATAAAAGATTGTCAAATATCGTCATACATTAAAAAGCCTGCCTTATCATAATAGGGTTACGTCGCTTATAATTTGGGAAGGCGTTTACTGTAAATTTCTTAACTGATGTATCAAGATAACAAAACACTACATTTCTAAATCCACGTCGCTACAAAATACCAATCATACATCGTAAGTAAACACAACTGATCGCCAATAACCACTAATACCACGCCTTGATAAGTCAATTAATACCGCCCTTGACACTCGACTCCAGTATTCAATTGCACGCCGCCCAAACCAAACCATACAGTCATTGAGCCATGTTGCGAAACGCTTTTACCGCAGCCTGCGGGAACATAACGCGAAACACTACCGACTTACCGAAGCCACATTCCTTTCTACAGCCAAGTACAAGCAAGTACAAGCTTTTTCTCTTCGTCTGCCGAGAGATGCGGTCCATCACCGGAGTTTGACCTCTTTCTTCATTCAGAATCGCCGATTGCTCTATAGCGCACATACGTGGATCCACAAATGCTGTCTGGTGTGCCGCTGGTGAACTCTTCAAGCACGTTTGATCAGAGAATATCAAGTGACGTGAAACACTTTCCCGCGCAAAGTGACAAAACGATTGTGACGTAAAAATGACTAATCAACGTCAATTTAGTGTTCTGTAAGTATAATATTAAAGATTTGAAATATCAAAGTAAAATCTTCTCATGATACCTTTTGAAATCGAGAAGGAAAAATTAAATACAAGTTTGTTGACAACACAGTCAACGGTAAACATGTATAATGTGCCAAAGTTCGGGCTGAGCGCGTTGTATAACAAGAAGATCAATAGTTTTTCCATTCTGCAGCACGCACGGATCAGCGATAACATTTCATCACGCAAACCTATCACGCCATTTTGCCTTTTTCTCTTTGCTAATATAAGGAAGCAAAGGCCCTGCGTGAGTTTGTCTTGGCTGGATTTGAGGCGCTTGGCAACTGGATTTAACCAAAGTGTTGCGAAGTCTCTTATGTTAAGTGTAAAGTTAAGTTAGGGCTAATTTGACCTTGTAGAACGTGTCCGTTAAAGGGCACCGTTCCACGTGAGCGAACGTGATACCGGCAATATTTGATTGACATTTCGACGCCACCTTTTGGAACAGTTTCATAGCCACAGGGATTGGGCGCGGTTGAGTATTTTGTTTCATGTAAAATTGCAGACTTTTGTCAGGTACAATTTGGTGAAATTGATGTTATTTTGAGGGTATGTTTTGTGAGTGAGTGACGGAAAATAAAACTCTTTTGTTCGGAAAGTTACTGCAGCTACTTGAACAATTGATCTAGGATATATCTTTCAAGACAAAATTAATTGCAGTGTTATTTAAAATTTTACTTGATTGTGTGAAATGTCTGGATTTGTTATGATTTTAATATCCGACATACTTCAGGCCAACTAGTTACAGCAATGAGAATGTGTAATTGAGTTTCATTTAAAATGGTTTTGAGTTAAATACGATATTTTTGCAGTAAATAGAATGTAAATTAATATCTGTAAAACACTGGACGATGCCTCCCACACAACAAACAAACAACACCTTTTTAAAGGAAGAAGTATCGTTGGAAGAAACTGTTTTGTCGAAGAAATTACCCTCCAAGAATGGGGCAAAAGTACTTTCACAACTCTATTCATCCGGTAAGTCAAAACAATTAACATTTCTATGTTTAAGGTAGTAATATAGAAAGAAACAATTAGGTAATTGAAAATGTTTTATGTTTACAGAAAAGCGACTTCAAGAACAGATTTGTGTTTCTTTGTGTGTTGTTCTGCTGGCAATCGACTGTTACTTTTTGATTCGTTATTTTCAACTGTCTAACTTTCTTTATATACTTCCAGCTACAAGTAAGTGACCAAATTTATTTTGCTGATTCAATGTGTGATTAAAAGCGTTACTTGTTTTTTATATAAACATATTTTATTTTGTTTAAATAGTGATATTACATCTGTGTTGTATATGAGTTTAAAAAGCTAATTTTACTTTTCAGTTGCCGGAATAGTTACTGCTGATTTTGCTTCTGGTTTTGTGCATTGGGCTGCAGATAGTTGGGGATCGATAAACATCCCTGTTTTTGGAAAAGCGTTTATTCGCCCGTTTAGGGAACATCATATTGACCCGACAGCAATTACAAGACATGACATGGTTGAAACCAACGGTGACAATTTCATGCTGGTCATTATTCCAATCGCAATCAGCATTTGGAGGTTTTCAACTCAAACCCCTGGTAAGGCTTTTACCAAGAAAAATAGTTTTTAGAAACAACCAAATCAATCAAAACCAAGTTAGCCTTAATATGGAAATGTGAAATGCTTGTGTTTGAGAAAATTGCAGTTTCATTCTGTACTCATGTCATGCATTATTCATAATCCAATCAACACTGGATAATGCAATTAAGACTTCCCTTTACTTTAAACCAATGTTTCTACAACATCGCACCAACAACATGTCCAAAGTAGTATTATGACACTAACGGAAATAGTGTGTCACATGTTGCACTGAACATGAGTAATTTCCTCTGCATGACGTAACGGGCATTGTTATTATGTATATATTTTTTTATATTTCATTATTTTTTGTATATATATTTCAGCTACTATTCTAATGATTTATTTCAAAAATGGTTATAGATGTTCTATATTGAAATTAATCCCAACCTAATTATTATCTAAGAACTCCCTGTAAAAAGTATGTGTAAGGTTTTACAAATGTTTTACAAAACTTTAGGTGAGATTGCAGCGAACTATCCATTCCAAGCGTTCGTGTTCTCCCTGGCTTTGTTTGTTTGTCTCACAAACCAAATACATAAATGGTCGCACACCTATTCAAAGTTACCTTGGATTGTGACAATTCTGCAGGATTACCACATCATTTTACCCAAACAACATCACAGAATTCACCACATTGCACCCCACGAAACGTAAGTGGAGAAACCCTTTTTTATCCACCTTTTTCTATATTTCAAAGCTAAACTATGCAGCTGTAACATTGGTGCAAGAGTAGTCATAAAAATACCTGTAACAAATATATTAGGTGTGGGGAATTATGTTGTTGTGATCAAACAAATGATATTTTTGATGAATGGTATTGCTCAATGGGGAGGGCAGGTGTTAAATTTTTTTTGTTCAATATTAGATGACAATGAGGTAATACTTGCACAAAACACATTGTATATTTTGTGTTTCCTTGAAGCAAAATACTTTAAGCTGTAGAAGCAAATCTAGATTTGGGAAACATAGAAAATTTTAATCAGTCCAGTGAACTAGAAAGCTCTGCTGCTCCTTGCGCAAGACCAGGATTATGTTTGTTGGACCAAAGTTCAAATGTCCAACCAAATACTGATGTTAGTATTTGCCATCCAACAGTTCTTACTGTGGGTTGTGAGCGACTTGTCAAATATTGACCAATATATCGAGCTCAGAGATTAAAGTCCTCGTTTATTACTGGGAGTGAAGCGTGTTTGTTGTCACGTAACTTTGAGGTTTCAATTTTGTTTAGAAAACTTGGTTGTGTGCCTGTGTTGCGTTTCCCACAAAATAATAGTACCTTGTGTTGCTAGTTTTATCCAAACAAAACTGCTAATCCAGCAAAACTGTCGACATACTATTTTGCCTGCAATCTTATTTTTTGCTGCAGATATTTTTGCATCACCACTGGATGGCTGAATTATCCGTTGGAGAAACTAAAGTTTTGGACCAGTTTGGAATGGATCATAGAAACAATAACTGGTGTCAAACCTAGAACCGACGATCTGAAATGGGCAAAAGGAACAGATTAAAAAGTGTTTTTGCAATTTTTATTTTTTGCGCATTATAAGGTTACTGTTAGTAATATGAAAGATTGGCAGTATTGTTTAAGTGGTAGATTACATTAGGATATATTTTTATTTATGAGAGCAACAAATGTGAAACTATGAAAATAATATATTCTTTCTGCCCAAACGACACTAGAGCAGCATTTAAAACCTCCTGCTTTAAGTGTTTTTGTCAATGGAAAAACATTCAGTATTAAACTGGGCATTTGAAAAAGTAGGTGCAGTTGTACAATATTGGCTGCTCTACGAAATTTATTGGAACCAATTGATCTGATGTTCCTAAACAGAATAAAAAACGATTAGGTTTTGGTGTATTTGCATACACCTCTTGCTATCCTGCTTGACAATCCAGCAAATTTTCAGGCACATTGGCCAAAGTTTTTAACAAATATCATATTATTGCATTTGTGCTGCTGCACCATGGGGAATACCCACTTCCTTATGTTGTAATTACCAGCAATATTTTGTTATAAATGTGCACAATCTTAACATTTCCTGTGTATTTCAACGAACATTTTGTGCATAAAGCATGCACTCCCATTTCCAGGGTAATTTTTCTTACTCTCAAAAGTTTAACTGGGAGGAAAGTTTACTAACTTCAATGTAAAGATGTTACAGCTGGTGCATTTTCACCTTAACATTATTATTTTACCAAACCTTTTATCTTTTCTAAAAGGTGTCGTAGTTCATAAATCTTACCTTTCTGTATAATATTTGGGATAAAACTCATGGAAATATATGCCTTGTGCGGTTTAACTAATATTTATGACATTGATATTTTGGTTCATTAAAATCTGCTTTGAGCACCACAATATTTTTAAATGGCAAATTTTTTGTTTGGATTTTGTATAAGTGCATAGATTGACTATTGTGCCAAATAACCCTAACAACTGCAAAGTTGTAAACGATAAAGAAGCATTCTGAAAAAATGTCGATGTACTTTCTGATGTCTATTCAAAGTGTTCCTTTAAACTTTTTCATTGAAGCTTTTAAGTTTCAAATAAAGTTTGTGTCACTCTTTTGCTTGCTGTGTGCATTTTGCAGAGTAGGAAGTATTTTCTTCATTGTTGCATGGCTTACAATGTTGTTACTTAGTATCAATTGAAGTTGATGGAATAAATATTTGTGAAATGCCCATTCTTAGTAGCTTAAATGCCGGGAAGCTTTTGCCTGCAAAGATCTTGTCACACTCTTTAGCACTGAACTGAAACAGATCAACTCCAAAAACATTGATAGTGATGATTTTGATTCTGTAATCCACATGAAAAAAATTCACCTTTACTACATGTTTTGAGTATAAACCTACAGGCACAACCAAGCGCACCCAAGGTCGTAAATACGTTTGTTTATTTACATTATTAAGCTTGACCTCTCATGAGGCAGTATCTGAGTTTAAAAGAGCAATATGCAGCTCCAGGGCCATGGATTACTGACCTCTGTTCTAGACTGAATTCAAATGAAAAAAAAGTTTCACAAAAGAGATGAGGATTTATTATTTTTAAATCGACAAAGAAACGGCCCAGCTCGATCTGTTTGTGTTCAAAGTTTAAAAATCAGAAAACATGATGAAATCGTTGAGATAGAATATGGGATATTTACACAGTGCAAGACACAGATTCATCAAATACACAAGTTGTGTCATGAGAATAATAGAAATACCCTGAATAAAATTCACAAGTGCAACTACGTCATAAAGTGTCAAAGTGTTCATCTTACTTGATACGATTGCAAATTCACACCAAAAACTTGATCACAGTGTACAGGTTTAAAATAAGTAGAAAAAAAAGTGAGTTGTTTTAAGGACAACAAAACTTGTGTAATATGTAAGGCAGAGGAATTCTAAACTGAAACATCAAATATTTAAAGGTGGTCACATGACCTCATATTGTGACATCACAGTGGTTTTACACTGGAGCAGCTGCACCGGACGCAAGAAGACCTCCCGTCTTTGAGAACGAGCAATTTTGTGCAAGGTCTGTGTGGTCCTAGACAAAAACTTTTGGTAAATCTCTTGGTTGGCCGATCAATTTATCAATCAGTCATTTGCAATCGTAATGTTTGTTTATAACGTAGTGAAGAACTGCCACCCAATGCACTGTTATATTCACAAGCTAATATACATTTTTACAAAATATGTGCTTTGTTACTTTTTATCTAAAATAGATCCGGGATAAAATTGAAAATACCTGTTTAACTTTATTGCATTTTCCTGACAGAATATTCCAAACTCTAATCTAAAAATACAACATTTGCAAAATTCTCAACTGTCTTTTAAATTTTGTATGGCATTGTTACACAAATACATTTAAAACATCATGTAGCTGCACTTTCTGGTGTGATTTGTTGCAATGGCACATCCAATTATTTCTAATTCTCCATCATTTCAAATATAATATTAAGTGTTTTGTGTAAATTTTAAATGTTTAAGAAAAGCAATTGATAGGTGGGCATGTTGTTTTGGCAAACTACCATTGATCACAGATTCTTTCGTGATCCTAAATTTTATACTTACAGTTCCATCGTCAGCAGTTGAAGCCAATTCTGTTGAGTCGAGTGAAAACGTAACAGCTTTCACCCATCCTGTGTGGCCGGTAAAAACTTTTAATGTTTCCCCGTTAAATGGATTCCACAATCTCACAGTTCTGTCCCATGACCCTGAGGCCTGCAGAAAATATTGTGTATGTCAAACTACAGGCCAACTGCACTGCTAATAACATCAGTACTTATACATGCAGTCAGCGTATAAAGTTTTGGACTACGAACTTCTACAACCGGAACCCAGACAACTGCTATAGCTAATGCATGGATGCCCAATAATTTGTGCCATAAAATGGTATGTCAGGAATTATGTACATTCTATGGAGTTTTATAGTTCTAATGGTGAGTCAAGTACAAAAGTATATGTGACTAAGGTTTAAAGTGAAACTTACCAAGATGTTTGCCTTTGAAAATGCAACAGTTTGAACATTTCCAGTGTGGCCTTTCAGCTTGATCGAATAAACTTTGTCATTCATTTTCTCAAACTTGCGCAAAAGCCACTTTGCTTGGTCTCCAGTTTCTGGACGTAAACAGCAATGTAAAACACTTATTCAACTGACAAAAAAAAGAAATGAGCTTGTCTTGATAAATTTATGCCAAGTTTTCTGTTGTTAAAATATCACAGCCATGATAAAATAAACAAATTCACTCCCTGTTGAACCAGCAATATTTTAAGATCCATTTAGTTTATATTAAAAAAATTGCTCATAATCACAAAAAGGATGCGCAAATATCTGAAAGTTGTCTTATGTTTTGTACATTTTGGGGTCATCAACCTCCTGAACCTAGTGGTGAGGTTGTGTTAATGTCAAGTGGTACATGATCACAAAAAGGTTGGGAAGCACTGCTTTACATCCATAGTCTCAGATTTTGCTCAAACTTGGCACGAAAGGCCATGTGATGCCACTTTCGCGAACTTACAAATACCTTTTTCAGTCGGTTTAATATTCCACACACGTACACTGTAATCCCAACCTCCACTTGCAATGAGGTGGCTGTCGTATGAAAATGAACAGGTTTTTACGCAGTCTGAGTGGCCTTCCAGGATGTGGAGAATTTCACCATCCTGATGGCAATATTTTCAAATAAATTTAAGTTGAAATTCCAATTCATGTCAAAGAAACTTTTAGCTACTGCAGACAACTTTCATACCAACCACACAAATGCCATGAGTAATACTTAAATTAAAAGTAAATAAAAACTTGTATGTTTTGAAAATTACACTCTCAAACCAACAATATCAATTTATTTTATAATGTTTTACAAACCGCAATTATTTAAGTTTAATTGTTTTACCTCCGGTGACCACAGAATAAGAGTTTTATCCCAGGATGAAGAACAAAGTAAAGAGTTGTCTCGCGAAAAACTGACAGACTCAACACTTCTTTTATGACCTGGAAAATTTACAATTACATAAATCTGGAATAATTTCTTGTGTGAATAAATAAGAACTGACATAAAAATAGACAACAATTTCTACCTCTTAATATATTGACACAGGATGATGTTGTTGTCTGCCACAACCTAAATATAATTGTTTTGTTTAAAGCTGTCTTAAGAGTATTGTATGATATAAAGCAAACATTTAAAACATCTGGATGCAAAATGTTAATGTTTTTTCTAACACCAAGAGAAGCATTGCCTAACAAAATAGGATTGGAAAAAAAATCATTTTACACAAATAATTAAACTAACAGATCGTTGTTCTTTTTGTGATATCAGTGCTTGGTGCTTTTCAAGTTTTAATTTTGTTATAAAAAGTCACAAACTTATTAGCCTAGTGTTTATCTGTAGTGTGAATATTTATGTTGGGGGTGACCTAACAAACTCATCAACCACTCTGCATATATTATTCACAAAAATGAGTAAGTTTTGAACTAACCTCACTGCACAATCATATGAGCCACTTGCCAATATCTTGTTATCATATGAAAAAGTGCAAGTGTTCACTGGACCCCTGTGGCCGACAAGCTCACAAAGCGGTATTTTCTTTGACACACTCCACACTATGATTTTTCCATCATCGGCTGCAGTTGCAAGAAGTTCAAAGTCAGATGAAAACGAACATGAGTTAACCTGGGTTGAAAAATATTGGGGTAAATTAAGTAAAATATATTTTAGCGCCAATTTTACCAGCATTTTAATTTGAAATAAGACCAGATACATACATAATAAGAATCAAAAAGCTTTAAAACAACATGGATTTGTTTGAGTTATATTTCCATGGTATATTGCAGCCAAACGCAAAATATGTATTACCTCGCCCTTATGACCTTTGAACAATTTCACGTCGATTCTGTCAACGTCAAGAAGATTGGAATTCATGTCTCCTCATTAAGCATGGAGCTTTTATATTGCAACTTTCGCCACTTCAAATATTCCAAAACATATATTTTGGTGAGTTTGGCATTATTTCACCATGTCAACTGGGGACTTTCCCTGGTGCAGAAACTTTTAAATTGTGAATAAAACATGAAAACGAATCGAAATAAAAACCCTGTAACGTTGAAATGACGAAACTTGATGTAATTAGATGTAGGTGCGAAAAAAGCCAACACACTTTGTGGGCTTACCACAAACAACATTCCGAAATAAACTTTGAAAAAATTCTGTTGCAACCTTTGACCCCGACCGTGCAGTCCTCGGAAATTCGAGACAAACGTGGGAATTATTAATGGACTTTAACCCTTTACTGTGACACAGCAATTAAACGAAGTTGCTTATCTCCGTCAGTGTAACTTATATTTCTCGCAGTTTCAACCCCAAAATCACGACGGTTTGTATATTTAAGTGTTTTATTAATCTGGTAATGTCCAAGTTTTACAAATAAACTGGTCATATGGTCGGCAAGATCTTTGACAACTGTAAGCTGCGGACATATGGTTGGCAAGATCTTTAACAAGAATCTGCACTGATCCACTAATGAGACCTTATTGGTCGAAACAGTTGTAATCTGCTTGCAGCTTACATTAATGTTACATAAGAATCTATGCTACCTAAGTCAATTTTAACCTCTTCTAGTAAGCAACGTTGCGGTCGTCATAAAGTCTATTAAATAAATTTTACCAGAAGAGCTTAAAATTGACTAAAAATTATGCCTGGCAGCATCATAAGCAAATTATCTATGTTCTTTTGCAGTAAAACGAAAATTTGAAATAAAAGCATGTCCGACTGCTGTTGTTTCCAAACCCTTGCTCAACTTGTAACTGGTGCAGTTGTTTTGAACTTTCTTTGGGGTTGCTGGAATATTGTTTCAATTTACATTCTTGGAAAATGCCCAAACTTTAGCAAGTATGGAAGTTGGTCTGTGGTGACTGGAGGTACCGATGGAATTGGTCTTGCATTTGCAAAAAAACTAGCTGCAAAGGGCCAGAATATAGCTCTTATTAGCAGAAATCCTGAAAAACTTGAATTGGTTGCCAAGGAAATCCATGATAAGTACGGTGTGGATACAGTGCAGATTGATGTGGACTTTTCAGAAAGCGATATTTATGATAAAATTCAACTGAAGTTAAAGGGACTTGATGTTGGAACTTTGATCAACAATGTGGGAATTTCATATGAATATCCTGATTATTTCCTAAAGTTTGCTGAAAATCCTGTGGCCATTCAGACGATGATCAACATCAACATAATTTCTGTCACCAAAATGATTCAGATAATACTTCCCGAAATGTTGAAGAAAAAAAAGGGAATTATTTTAAATCTTTCTTCTGGTTCAGCAGTTCAGCCAACCCCACTCTTGGGGTTGTACTCAGCATCAAAACTGTTTGTCGACTGTTTATCGAAATGCATTAGTGCAGAATATGGTGACCAAGGAGTTATTGTTCAAAGTATCGTTCCTCTTTATGTCACAACAAAGATGTCTAAAATCCGACGTCCAACTCTTTTTGTTCCAACCCCTGAAGTTTTCGTGAGTTCTGCGTTGAAAACTATCGGACGGTGCAAAAGGTCTTACGGTTATTGGGCTCACGCTATCCAGGGAAAAATTTTTGAGATTGTTCCGGAAAGTTTATTCTTGTTGGGAGCTAAAAAGATGTCGTTGGGGATTCGTGCTAAGGCGTTGAAAAAGAGGGAGCAAGCTTCTAAAGGAAAATAAATTATATTACGTGTAACATTGCTGTTGAACTTGCTGTTTGTATTGCAGTAATCAATATTTTGATTTTTTGTCAGAATGTTCGTTGTAATTTATTGATTTGAATTTTAAGTGCATTTTTTTGCCCAACCCAGTTTTCAGATGCTTGTTCTTAGAGTTGAAATATTAATAAGCGGATTAAAGTATGTAACAAATATCCTAGGTATATTATAATTATTAATGCTTGTGTGTTTTGCTGTATGCAGGGAAGTACTGAGTAAAGATAACAAAAATGTTTGGCTCATGCATCCAAACCCTGACCCATGTAGTTTTCACGTGTGTTGTGCTGAGAATTGCATGGGGGTTTTATAAATTCATCACCATCTACTGCATGGGATCGTACCCTGATTTTGGGAAGTATGGAAAATGGTCTGTGGTTACTGGAGCTACAGATGGGATTGGACTGGCTTTTGCGAGAAAACTTGCAGAACTTGGGCAGAATATTGTTGTTGTAAGTCGCACTTCAGAGAAAGTGAAGTCAGTTGCAACAGAATTGAGTGAAAAATACAACGTGGAAACAAAAGAAATTGTGGTTGATTTTTCCTGCACTGATATTTACGACAAAATCAAATGTGATTTGGAAGGACTCGACGTTGGATTGTTGGTCAATAATGTGGGGGTGGGAATGGATTTAAACAAACATCTTGATTTTGCTGCACATGAAGGAGAGGTGGAAAAAATGATCAAAGTGAATGCACTTTCAGTTGTGAAAATGACTGGGATTGTTTTACCTCAAATGATCGGGAAACACAAGGGAATAATTCTTAACATCAGTTCTGGTTCTGGAGTTGTTCCAACACCAATGATTTCACTTTATTCTGCAACCAAACATTTTGTTGACAGTTTCTCAAAATGCATCGATGCTGAATATGGAAACAAGGGCATAATCTCACAATGCATAATGCCCTTTTTTGTTGCAACTAAGATGTCCAAAATCAAGAAAACCAATTTTCTTGTAGTTAGTCCAGATGCATTTGTGGCTTCAGCTTTAAAAGTGGTTGGAAAATGCCGTCGGTCTTTTGGTTGCCTTTCCCATGCTCTTCAAGGAAAATTGTTTGAAATTCTGCCGGAAGCCTTTGGTACACTCTTCTTCAAAACAATTTTTGAACGTGCCAAAAAAAAGCGTTCTTTGTTTTAGTGTGTTGTTTAAATTTTTAAAATATCATTTGTGCCAAAATAATTAAACTGTAAACTGAATTGATTTTCTGCAGCAAATGTAGCACTTATATAGTGACTGTTGTGCTTGTTTAATTTTTTTAATCATGCTGTATTAATTTTTCAAATTTCTTCAATCGATTTTGTGGCATTTCATGTATTTTATGCAATTATTCTGAGTAAAGTTCCACGTGTTGCGTTTTTTGTTCCCGGTGCTCCAATCGTCACTGTTATTTGGAACAAGCAATATACTAACACAGTGCTTTTCGGTAGACACTTAAACCACCTCACGGACGGGCGAAACGGGATTCCCCCGGTTTTCGTGATATGTTAAAGTAGCTTTTCAAACATGTTTGTTGGAAATATCATTCTTTCTGAACTAAAATAGTTATCAAGGCATTGTATAGAGGTATGTTAAAAAGCAAGCAAAACATCTTACATCAACGAAACGTTTGTTTCGTTCACCACGTGCTTCGGCAATGCCACACACGTCCTAAAGTATCAAAATTCTTGGTCTTTAGGCAAATCTACCAAAAAAACAACATGCTCTTAGTGTGTAACAACGTTTTTGCATATACAAACTAAATATTAGAGTTATAATATTGCAAAGTCTGTGCGGATAGAATTTAAAAAGGTTGAAAAGCACTGTACTAGCACAAAAGGCAAGATTTCAATCAGATTGTGTGTTGTCTTATTCAATTATAAACCTATTTGTATCAGAGTAATTATTGTATTGAAATCTGTTACATGATTCATTAAAACGGTTCATTACGAACTGCAATACGAAATTTGATTCTACCAGGTTAAAGAGAATTGCAGTTAATATCAGAATAGTAGAATGAATTTACAGGTACACACTGGGTTTTTAAGCTCTCCCTACTGAGAGCTGATTGGTCAATAATCTGGGCGTGATTTCATGAATCGCTTGAAGTAATATAATACAAGAACAAAAATACAGGATCCGGTCAGCAAGGACACAAAGAATACAGGGTGTAGATGATTCATATACACTAAGGGCGTGTAAATAACTCTAAGGATATCAGAGAAATTTAACAGTGTCTCGATGGCCTGAGCGGTTATTGAGTCTCTTCGATTGTTAAACCTGCTTCTGCCCCGTTCTATAAAGCACCCAGAACCAAGATCTCTTCCCGAATAATTGTATTCATTTCTGTTATCTTCTTCATTACGACGGTACATTACAACTTTCAATGCAACGTTGATAGAATGTCAGCGTATAGAATGGCGAAGACTAGACTGAATTTACGGGTAAAAACTGGGATCTTTAACGCTCTCCATGATGAGAGCTGATTGGTCAACAATATCACGTGACATCGCCAAATGGTCGAAGCAATATAATACAAGAGCATAAAATACAGTACACATCGAGATTATCTGTAAACCGGATATAGATGATTCACGCGTGCTGTATGAGCAGTCACTTGTTCACACATTCTGTTGCACACTAGCGTAAGGAGTTGATCCTCCTTGTATTATCTGGGACGCATTAAAATGGTTATTTTAATACAAGTATATATTCTGTGAGAACATTCGACCAGTTAGTCATTTAGGTCAAAACTTGCGAAATATTTTATACATTCTGTTACGAGCTTGCACATGCTTGTGCAATGCTGCACACAAAATGGATTATGCAATACCTGTGCAATGTTGCACACAAAACATTACGAAATATAAACACTGGTTTCTGTGACGTATGTTACAGGCGAAAGATTCTCTGGGTGACTGGTGGGCACATTCTAGGGTGACGCTAACGGAAGGAGATCCGCTTGTGCGTTATCTGGGACACATTTGAATAGTTAATTAAATCAAGGACAAAGGTGTGGTGATACATAAAAGCATAGGAGAACATTTTATGTGGTAAACAGGATGTTGAATAAATCACTTGGATCACATTAGGGGGTTATATTTACAGTTAAGCCGGTTATTGCGAAATATTCTATTCTTTATTTAACGGGGCTTGCAAATGCTTGTGCAATGCTGCAAACGAAATGAATTATGCAATGCTTGTGCGATGCTGCCTGCAGGTCCTGTCAATCCTGTCCCACAAGACTGAAGGGTCGCAGTTGGTTTGTCGGAATCAGTCAAGAAAGCCCCGGTGAGACAACATGCTGCCTACAGGTCCTGTCAGAACAAAATGAGACCAACAGCCATGATCTGAGAGACCACATTGCGATCTGAGTTTGACCGAATGTTAGGATCTGTTTATTTGTGGAAAGAGTCGCAAATATATGGGAAGATATCAAAGATGAGGCAGAAACAAAGATATAATTGCTGCGATTACGCGACAAAGCAGACTTAGAAGAAGTAGCGCAAGTTGAAAGTTTCAAAAGACGAAGTGTTGACAAAATAATAAAAGGTTTCGAATTATGACAAACTGAATTCCCTACAAGACATTACGCAATACAATGCTGGTATCTTTGACGTATGTTACAGTATATTCTGAGTATAAAGAGACTGGTCCATATCTTTATACTCAGAATTATGAGAAAACCCGTGAGTCGTGTTCTTACAGTATATTGTTTTCAAATTCTGTTCACAAACTCCGCTGGGTTTGTCATTTCCCATCTGTGCATGGAATTCTAATTTACAAATCTACTGTTGTTCACCAAGAGACAATTAAGTTATCTTGCTTGCCGTGTGTCCCGTCGAGCTGAACTTGAGAATAAAATTGTTCAAAATCGAGGTCTGACTTTACGACAGCATCGTCAAGTCATAATTACAAGACTAACAATTAGCACTGAAGAAAGTTAAGCTACGTTGTATACGTTGCAGATTCAAACTTGTTATTTAATGAAGGAAAACTACATCCTGTGTGTTGATTGTTGAACTGAAATTCAAAAAAGTGCAGAACAATGCCTTGTAAAATTATATTCTGATGGAAACACAATCGTAGGTAGGTCTGTATAGTACGTGACAACTGGTAAACATAAATAAATATTTCAGAATAATTAAATTGTAACAGTGAAGCTTTATGAGGTTAATATTCTCGTTCTTCAGCAATAACTTCAAAGGGCAGAGGCGTGTAAACGAATCCAGACGATGCTTTGTTAATATCTGGTAAGCCCGCAGGACCGGGAACGAAATGGAATTTCTGAACCAAAGAAACGAGAAACAAGAATATCTTAGTTGTGGCAAGTTGCTTTCCTGGACAACTTCTCGGTCCGGTAGAAAACGTAACAACTTGCTCGTTGCTCACGAATCGACCATCTGGGTCAAGATGTCTTTCTGGGTTGAATGTTTCTGGATCTTTCCATACATCCGGGTCATTGTGCATCGCCCATTGATTAAGGACAACCTGAGAATTGTAAAATAATTGTCGCCTATTTACAACAATTGAGCAACATGGAAACGTTTATTTCTCTTGGCTTAAAAATCATTCAGCTTTCCTACTCAAGACAAGTGGATTTCGCTAAAATAACATCATTAGGAAAACTACTCACGAATTTGCTCATAATTTTGAGAATAAAAAGACTTGCCCATACTGCTATTAACATTGCCATGTTTAAGACGTTTCGGCAATAACTTATGCCATCATCAGTTTGAATGACGCGGTTGGTGCAGCTCCATCATTATAAGGAGCTGACCTGGCTGACGTCATAGCCTTATCTTAGTGTCTATAACAAATAACACAAATGGATTTGAACAAAATGAAAAGGAGTGCGTTAATTTTCTATTAAATACCACCTTTTTTGTATGGCCCATAAGCATTTTTACACAGCCAGGTACAACAATCACATATTCTGAAGCCACTATCATTACTAGCCTCAAATAAAAAATATTTCCCCAAAGTGCAACGGCCATGGCTTTCTGGTTGTCCAAGGCAACGTAATATGTATTTTAGTGTGTTTTGCAATGACGCGTGACATTTTTGTGTTATAGCATGTTTCTGCATCCATTGTTTTAACATATTGCTGTGTCGCCAACTTTCCATGGCTAAAATCCCCGTTAACTTCATCGAGATTATTGATTTATGCAATCGAAAAAAAATATATTGGCCATAAAAATATCTAATGTGCAATTGTGACGTAACAGCAACTCACGGTTGTTCCTTTAGGTATGACGTAGCCATCCAATTCGACCGTGTTGTTCGTATGGTGGATTATACCGAGGGGGTTTAACGAGCGGAACCTCATGCTTTCCTGTATGAAGGCTGATGTGTATGGCATTTCTGGCCTCATAGCAACACATGGCTTCCCGTTGGAACCTTGTATATAACACGATTGTTATTATAATCCAAACAAGGACACGAATAAGAAATTCCAGACATGAACAAGAAAGTGCGCACGGTCTGTTTTGAATTCAAGTCGTTTGTCAACTGTACGTAACTTTTGATGACGCAATGCTGAAATCAACCATGACATCATGACGTCACTTACCAATGTAGCATTTTTCTATGTGCGACAAAGGAGGTTATCTGTTTCTTATTAACTGTGAAATTTTTTCAACGATTGCTTGATTATTTTTTGAAAGAAACGATTGAATGGAATCATTTACCGAACATTTCCATTATTTCCTTGTGTAATTTTTCCTGCGTCTCTGGGTAATGAATGAGACAGAGGACGAACCATAACAAGGTGCTGGTCTGGGTGTCTGCTGAAGCTTCGAACAATTCTCTAATCAGGTGCAGGAGCTGTGGGTGCTGCAAAACAAACAGTGAACATGAAACATCTCCTTATATAGGTTTTCGGTATTGTTTGTTTTCCAAAGCAAATATTGTAAACAATGTTTATGAAGTTGGCCGATGTCTTTTTGGCAAAAACCAAAAGTTGTGTTGCTTGGGTGGGAACCCTTGAGAAGGAAACTAATGTGCCGGTGCGAGGACATTTTCCAGGATCACATGAGAATAAAAGTGGAACCCATTTTTAGTTTTAAAGCAAACAATGGTGTTCGTGGGCCCCCTTTGCTTTTCATAGCCCCCCCCCTAGACTGGCAATGGGCAATAATACCCCACAAGTGTCCTGGAGTCTCCTGGTGGCATAGCGTAGCATTTTAAATGTGCCATACAGACATTGCCTAAATTTATGCATTAAGTCTACATCTGAAGCTGAAAGTAACATAAGTTTGTATCGTAAGCTAATTCACATACGCTAAAAGTCTCTGTTTTCTTGACGTCCAATTCCACCAAGTAGGCATCGATGAAATCTCGAATGTCGTCAGGTTGAAAAGTATCGCGATGACGTTGAACTTCTTTCTCGAACATTCCTTCGAAATATTTGTTCATGTTTTCCATCAAATCAACACTTTGTTGATATTATATTATTTTCTGTTCCTTACTCATATGTAGAGCAGGGGTTAATAACCTCGACCCTCCCAGGGGAGTGTGAGGTACTTTCTAGGGGGTGGTTGGAGGTTAAATGATTATGGCTGTGTATTTGAATACTTTATTATCTATGAAGAATATTATTATAATCGGAGCAAAGAAGAATGGGGTGAATGGTTACTTTAAAGTGACGTCATCAAGAAAATCGTTAAGAATCACTGCCTGCTCTACAGACGGCAATATTGTTATGTAGCAAACAATTTTGCCACGTGATCTTACTCATTACGTCATCGATTTCATCAGTCAGTTCCTGGACCACTTTGTTGAACGGTGGAATGTATTGAAGCCATGGAACAAAAACCATTATTCCAGTTGCTGCGTTTGTTCGTTTGTCGTGGTACCTGTGACGTAACACAGTAAACTGTGACGTGACAAAGTATTTTTAACAGTGGAACAAGATCTTGTGCCAAGAATGGAAACGTTAAATTGTCGTTGAACGCATTGCTATAGGAAGCAAAGAGAGTTTATGCGCAACTGTCTGCAGCCCACAGATCGTTATTAACTCATTGCCTGCACATTGTTAGTTTATATTGTTTAACTTTACGAACTTTTTGTCCACGTATTGGAGAAGGCGACACAGCCATGGATCTGTGTAGTCGAAACGACGCCCGAAAACAATCGAACAAACAGAATTCGAGATCGCTTTGGCGAAAATCATCTGAAATAAATCGTTTATAATGCTGCCAGACATACTAATAATACGAAAGGTTTTTCCGGCAATAATATTTATATGGGCGCAAATGATCGCACATACCGATAAATTGGATGGTTTCCCGTTGAGATTCCGAATCTCCCCACACATATAAGCAGCCTCCTCCCTTATTCTGTCTTCTATGCTCCGCTTACCCATCCCGAATCTATGGAAAGAAAAAGTTGTTCAACCAAAACTGAAATAAACCATGGATTCAGCTGAAAACGAAATGCTTCAAGCCATGAAACACAAAACTAATAACTTCCTAATTATGTTTTATTTTCTTTCTGTTATTCAGAATTTTGATTTTTAAATTGCGATTGATCTGGGCGTCGACGTAACAAAGTAATGTCAATGACAGTTATTCTTATATACATTATGACGTCGTTTTACCCCCTCAGCGTCATAATGGTGAACTTCCTTTGTGTTTTCCACTTGTCCCCGTACTTGAGGATTGCCAAGCCGTGACCTTGGGTTCCGATCTCCAAGACAGGAATGACCGGACGATCCAGAAATGAATCGCCCGCCTTCACTAACGCCTGAAGGAAACGCGGAAAAACTCACCACCTTTCATTCGCTTGATTCATTTTAGCGAAATTCGACCTTTCCCAAATATAACAACCGAAGCAAAGTCAATTTTCAGGAAAACTACATGACGTTATATAATGTTTGTAGATTTAGGTGCAAAAAACTTGGAGTTAACAAATTTGAACAGGAAAACCAAAGCTTATGCCGAAGCAGACGTTCAAACACTAATGTAGTGATTTCCAACCTTTTTGTGGTTGCGTTACCACTTGGAGGTAAAACAATTCGACACGTACCACTTAGTTGAGTGTTACAAAAGAACCTAACATTTTGGGATCACTCACGAATTTTTAAATTCGAACTATATCCGAAAATTACAGAAAGATGCTTGCGTACCACCTGGAATGCCGCCGCGTACCACCGGTTGGGAAACACTGCACTACTGTGTTCATCATCAGTGCTTAAAGAAGATTGTATTTCAGCCACCAAAAAACAGACTTTGTAGTTTTGGCTTCTGGGAAAAAAACTAAACTAAAAACTTCGCTGAACAAAAGAGTCAGATCCACGACAAAACCAGAATCTTGGTTTAATATCCCATGCAACTTACCTGGTGAGTAATTTTGTAATCGTTAAGAATAACCCAGTCCAGCCTTCCGAATCTAACAGTTATGACAGAACCATATGTTTTCTTCCATTCGAACAGAGTTTTCCAAGGTACAAAGCCAAGAAAGGGGATTGCACCCACGAAGGGTAAACCCCTGGGGCCCGGGGGCATTCCCTTGGGTCTCCTGTACCAGTTATACAAGCCCAACGCCATCGCTATACAAGCGAAAAGAGTCGACAAAACCGCATACATTTCCATTTTCCTATTCAGTAATTCTCAATCTACTTAATGCGGTACTGTAAGTAGTTCAAAGTCAAATTACAATTGCCACTACTATAAATTCTGCACAATTCATTTCCAAATCAAAACGAGCAACTTTGATTCTGTCCATTACATTCATTCAGGCGTCGCACTTTCCTAGACTACGCGCTTTCTCACATATAATGTCGGTTTTAACGGAATTACCGGATGTCTTGTGTCCGGATAATCGGGGAACACAAACAACATTTCCACAGGCTGCAACTTGCAACATAAGCCACGCTACGGGTAGCAACATAAGCTACTATGTAAGCTACGCAACATAAGCTTAACTATTTCAGCCACAACAATTTTGTTAAACTTAGAAAACAAAATTCCAGAACAAAGTTATTGCAATGTAAACCTTGCTGTCTTGCCAAGAATAAAGTTGAATGACGACGTCTACCTCAAGAACTTGGGCTCAGTTATTATGTAGCCCAAGCGTTAACCTCAGCAAGACAATAGCTAATAGTTTGATGGCAGCAGCGTATTTAGCTGGAGTTAACACACATCCGGGAGCCTTTCTGATTCACACTGGGGGATTGATAACCCAAACATGGTTTAACACATATTTGTTTACATGAATGAGTTGAACCAGGTCTGTCACCGCTTCTCAAGTTTCCGGTTCGTGCAATGACGAGCGATCCGAGTTATTTTCGGTAATTCTAATAAAGTTCCATAACTTTGTGACTCTCGATCTACACCAGTGGTAGTATTGACAACATGACATAGGATAACACAGAACGTATACCTTGTTGACGTTGTTGCGACTTGCAAAAATAATGGCACTCCAAATTGAGTATTCACACTTTATGAAGTGAGACGAACAAGAACAGAAAAGTGCGAATTGTTTTAGGTAATCATGAGGTTTTCGGGCTTGGCAGCCCAGGTATTGCAGCCTACCTGGATCAGCCACTTTTTCCTGAAGTCGGAGCGAGATTTGAAAAATCAAGCTCCCGGTGAGGTTTGAACGCAGTGGGGCGATCCTGCCAATCATGCCATTGTATGTAATATTACTGCGTTGTTTTTCGGTAATTCTGAAAAAAATCCAAAACGTTTATGATTCTTGAACTACACGACCTCGGTCTGAAGTAAGCTACCAACGTACATGAATTCTCAATCAGTTTGTCGGATACCCGAAATAACACAAGGACAATTCTATCAACCTTGACTTGTTTTTTATCTTCAAACTTAATAAATAATTCACTTCCCAATTTCAGCAAAGAATTTTGGAATGTTTAAACATTTTTATGCGGTAAAAGTTATAATCACAAATATTAAACTCCATGCAAGTACACAAGCCGATATCATAACTTGTGTGTTTTCTTTATTTAGTCGTGATGCATTGAATACTTTTCCAAACAAAGATAAAACCGGTTGAAATTAGCAAAGTTTTTGGCATATTTACTTGGTAATTGTTTAAATGTCCTATATTGGATGTAACATGTGTTTTGGCATTTTAAAACAGCGAGAAAGAAAACTACTCTCTGATTCCTAGTGACTAGAGCTAGTTCAGAGCTATAATCCAAAGGCAACGTTCTGTAATGTTAAATTTTCTTCAGGCCTGGTCAATACTCTGATCACGCGTTAATCACGCCGTGACCATGCGCCCAGCCATGCAAAGCAGGATGTGGTGGTCTTCAAGATCACGAACTCAACACGATTTATGTCTGTGAATATTTGCCTTGGTACAGATTTACATAAAACATGAGCATTACGTCACCGTGGAAAGGTCGTTGTGTTGCGAAATCATCCAAACTTCTGTAGCTTTATTGAACTTGACTTTTTAAACGGTCTGATTCCTTCTGCACATAACCCTGTTTCAGAGATAATACAATACAGATGATACCAGAGAAATTCATTCTTAACCCAATGATAAGTTTTATCAAGAAATTCGGCAAGAGTGCATCTCGAAAATTTCACATTGCGTGATTTTTGTTGTAAATAAAAAAGCTGTCAACTGGCGCAAGATTTAATTATTTATCTAAAAAGCCAAATACCAGTAACATCCAACCTCTGTAAAATTTATATTTACAAAAATAACGCAACGAATTGGGAAACACCTTCGTTATTTTCGAGTCAAAAACAACAGCAGCAGTCTGTCACGCGAACAGCGCGTGATAGGAGCGTGCTAAACGGTAGCACGTGCTCAAACCAAGCATGGGTGGCTGCGTGATGTCCGCCATTACCGCCTGTGTTTGACTTGCTGCTTGATAACAAACCCTGACGCAATATTGCTGCTGCTGCGTGCTCCGGTTCAACAAAGAATCAAAGTAAATGTTTTCCCAGGCCTGATTCCAGCATGTTGTGATTCAGTTTCGCAACATGGTCGTAATTTAGAGAGTTTATATTCACAGTTTCGTTGTGGCTCAGATCATTGTTAGACGTGAAGGTCTGGTTGGGCTGAGTGCGCAGGTTCGGCTTGAGGTAAATTTGATTTAATTTTATTCATCGTTTCTTGTATTTTTGTCGTGGTTGACAGCAAAACTACAGGACCTATTTTTCAAAATGTTGGTTTCATTTAACAATGTTAATTGTACGACAGATAAGTACGCCATTGTTGCCTAACAATAGTCACAAGAGAGAACAATTATCAAGTTTTGTCAGAATGTTAAACCGAACTTATTTTGCTGTCTGTCTAGTCGCCATTTCCAAGAACTTGTAAAATAGGTCAACGTCGACCACTAGATGGTGTCGCGGAGCTTTACCGGCAGCCGGCGTTAAGTGATCACGCGGTGTGCACGCATCTAACACGTGAAGTGGTTGTGGTGCCGACTGGTTATTCGCAGCAGATGGATTGCAAGACTGCTCGGTTGGCGAATTGTGCAGTGTTGCCAGTTCCGCTGCAACAATTATGCTGCTAGTCTGTGTCTTGGTATTGTGCAAGCTTAAAGCAGACTGCAGTGTGCTTGTGGTGCAGCAAATTTTCTTTCATGACGGTTTTTGTTTTTGCGCTTATCAAAATGAACTGCAATGAACCCGACGAATCAATTTAAAGCTCTTGTGACAAGACAATGATTAACAATGGCAGGTGATGAAAAATTAGCGAGTTCAATGTGGGTCATTAGCAGTGCCTACGTGTGCTGTTGTTTTGCAAGAGAGCCGACCCTTTTTTTCTGGTCCAGTTAGCCACCGGTAAGTTGATACAGCGGCGGGCTGTGTTCGTTTGTCACGTGATCCAAGCGGAAAAAAGGCGGTCGTTGCTTTTGTTGAACCGCGTTGGGTTGAAGCTTTCGCAATTCCATTGTGGATTGGTGAATGCAGCTTGCAGCAGGCTGTTTCGAATTGCTGGTCGTAACTTGCTTGATAAACGAGGTATTTGAAAAGATTTAAATTATTTAGTTGTTGGGTGGTGTGAGAGAAGAGTTTAAAGTGATTGTTACAGACTTGCCTGCATTTTCTTGTGTTGAAATCGATTTTTCGTTGGTTTTAACTTTGTAATAACTTGGCTTGTTGACGCAATATTGCTTGCTCATGATCTCAAATAAATATACAACGCACAGCCATCTTTGAATTTAACTTGATGTCTGTTGTGGCTGTTCTGAAAGCAATTGTTTCTCAACAAACGCGTTTGTTACAGGACGAGTAGTATTTTTTCTATGTTTGCCTGAACCAGTGTGTGTGCTAACATCATGGTGCTGTGCGGTGCAACCAAAGAGGCAACAAAATGCAACCACGCCTCTTTCCTCTTTAACGAAATGAGAAAGTTCCAGAAAGTTGGAATCCTTTGTGACGTCAGAGTGCCGGGTCAACTGAATGTCGTGAACGCGCATAAAGTGGTTTTAATGAGCGCTCATCCGCATAAGGAAGATGCGGAGGAAAAGGATGAGCGGCCGATATGTGATTACCCGATGGAGGATGTTCTCAAAGCTTACTCCTCTGGTGATGAAGACCCCGTGCAAGAAGTCTCCCTTGCCGATACATCGCCCGAGTTATTGGAGGAACGACTCGGCGTTCTCAACGACCTCCGGCTTCAGCATTGCTGTTGTGACGTCACACTGGTGGCCGACAAGCTCCATTGTGACGTTCACAAAGTGGTTCTCGCCGCGTGCAGCGACTACTTCAAGGCTATGTTCACGTCGAAAATGAAGGAGTCGGTAGAGAACACTGTCGTGTTGCATGACGTCAACGAAAGTTACGTAAAAACGATCGTCGATTTCATGTACACCGGTGAAATATGCCTGGATTTGGATGTGGCTGTGGATCTCCTGGAGATTGCGGTTTATTACCAAATTCTCCCCCTTATTAACCGTTGTCAAACCTTCCTCATTTCAAACCTAACCCCCCAAAACTGCTGCTACCTCTCCCAGCTATCACGTGACCTCGCTCTGGATGATTTCTCGGCACATTGCTGCTCCTACGTGTTCTGTCATTTTCTCGAATGTGATTCCGATACTTCCGAAATTGAGCTTTTAAACGTCGACGATATGATATCGTTTGTGCGCCGCGATGATCTCGGTAACGGTTTGTCCAACTCAGCCACCGAACAAACCATCTTGAAGGTGGTTCTACGTTGGCTGTCCCACAACTTTCTAGATGTGGAAGAAATGAAGCAGGAAGAGCTTGTATCCCAAATACGATTTGCACTTATTACAAAGCAAGGCCTGGAAACTTGCTGTCGCCAATTACAAATGAACAACAACAACGATTGCGCAGACGATTTTTCCGAGTCGTTTGGCTCTGTTTTCCAGAAGTATTTCAACATGGCGATTTCGTACCACGAGCGGTTGTTCGAACAACCCTTGCTACAAACCTGCAAATCTTCCCTGCGAACGGAGCAACTTCACTGGGCCTGCGTCGACGGTGTCCTCGCCCCGAAACAAATCAAACTGCCAACAGGATCCGACAACGTATTCGTCGGTGTCCAGGATTCGAATCCTGAAAGTGATGGAAGTGTTCCGATTCGTGATCCTTATCACAATGTCGTCGAACTTAACGGGTTTCTTTATGTTCTTGGAGCAACGCGACGACGCGAGAGCTGCTACAGGTTTGTTGCTTGTAATTGCTCGAGTAAATTAGACACACGGTGCAGTTATAAGTTGGAGCATTTAGTTCCATGTCTTTAGTTTTGTTCAGTGTGTGTATGTTAGACGTCAACCTGTGTCAACAGAAACTTCCCAACCTTTTGAAGCTTGAATTAAATTCACTGTGAATTTAAATCCAAACTACAACAAAATGACTCCAAGATTTTCTTCAGCCGATCTGTAACGCGATACGACCCCAGACTCGACACAAAAGTGAAAATTGCCGATATGATGGTGGAAAGAGGAGACTTTGTCGCTTGCGTCATCGATGACGCCATATACGTAATCGGAGGCCGAAACAGAAGGGGAGCGCTTCGAACCTGTGAGAAATATGATCCCAGGGAAAATGCTTGGGAACGTGTTGCAGATCTGCCGCAGGTGGGCGTGCGCGAGTGTTTATTAGTGACGTGTTTTGTCACCTCTTTCTTCAAAGGAAAAGTTAAGCCCTCCATAGAAAACTTGGTTAGATTAAAATTTTTTAAATTTTGCAGGGTATCTACATGGCGGCGGGACTTCCCCACAACGGAAACATTTACGTCACCGGCGGTTTCAACGATTACGAAACGACCGGAATGACGTTGCGTTACGTCATCAGTGACGACCGGTGGGAGGAAGTGTTCGCTCCGATGCTCTGCGACCGTGGATTCCACGCCCTCGTGGAAGGACACAATGGGAAGATGTGGGCGGTGGGAGGTGTCGACAATCCATTCTCCGGCAGGAATGTTTGGGAGGTGGAGGAGTTTAATCCGGAGGAAGAGACGTGGAGGTTCGTCGGTCAAGTCCTCCCCGTACAACCGTTCCTCGCCATGATGAGGATCAACGCTCTCCTCCAGCAGGATGGACGGCTCTGCGTCTTCGCTGTAACGACTCCGCACAAGACTCCGATGTTGGGATATGTCCCGGATAAAAGGATGTGGTTTGAGATGAAATCTCGCGTCTCAGTTTCGCAAGTCAGAATCGATTGATTCCAATCGTGTGGGAGGCGATACCTCAAATATCGTTCACACCATTCGACTTTCGACTACCGTCGTTGTCCCGCCATACTTGGCTCTAAACCTCCTGTAGAACTTTCCGATTGTGTTTAAACGCGATTTGCTTCTTTCTACATTTGGAGATTGTTGGTACAATTTTTCACTAATTAATGTTTTAATCTTGGCTTAGCTTTGATGGGGTTTGATGCCGTAATCTCTCGTTTTCTCCGCTGTTATGAATGGTTGGAGATTCACGTTTCTGCCAAACCACCAAAGGTGGTGGCAGAATTTCAACAATAAAAAGTGGGATTTCCTGGTGTATAAGCTGTATATGTTACCGCCCTCTAGTGTTGAAACCTGCAAAGTTCCAGTTTTTCTTCTTGTTGTGTCACGTGCTTCAACTGCCATTGCGTCACCAGAAAATTCACGATTGCCACTTTCTTTTATGACGTCACCGCTAACGTCAACAGTCCTTTGTTTAATGACGTCACCTTCTTTAAGTCGACTACAAAATCGTTGGTTTTAAAAGATAGCACTGTATTTGTTTTTGGCCAAACCAATAAAGTGCTGAATTTCAACATTTAATACATCAGAGGTTTCATCACAAACTTCAAAATATTTTCATCACGGATGGTGCGAAGAAAAATATTTGAATCGTTGTGAATTCGTTAAGGTGGCGGCGAATTTCTCTCTTTTGCCATTCCGCTTGCTTTGAGCGAACGGGCGCATCAAATTTTTGTAAACACGACATACGTGAAAAACCTTCGCACAATGTACGTATATTCCTTGTGTATTGCGCTGTGCTGATCGGCATGAGATGCTGGTATCGCATACGTCATCGTACTGTTCTGTGTTTTTTTGTGTCAACATACCGATGATGTTTGAGTTGTTTCTCGAACTTTCTTCCAAATATAAATGCAACCAGTGAAAAGTAGTTCTCGTGGTCTATGAGCACTTTAACAGCAAGCAAGAAAGCGGAGAAGTTTGCTTTCGTCGGGTTGCACCCAGTTTGACACCCAATTGCCAACGGCAACTGTTTAGTCACCACAAAGTGGAAGTCTTGCCTAGTATATAGCTGACAAGACCGTTGTAAACCCAGCTAAAGTTGCACTGATAACAACTATTGCGTCGAAGCAGTGGCCTTGTCTGCAGCTCACTACAAAACAAACATTTAAATTTGGATAAATTTAGTGACTTATAGGTGTGGGCAATGGAGATATGTTCAAAGTGACTCTGTGTGCAGCTCAATGAATGGTAAAAAGGTTTGGAAACCATGTTGGGTTGTGTTACAGAATGTGGTGAATATATCGCAGAAATAGGAGCGATATCCTTAACAAAACTTCACGTGGATAAAAGTTTTGTTGATCGCCCGACCCCAGCTGTTGATCAACGCGCGATGATTAAGGTTGTTATAAGCCTTCGTATTATTCCACTTTTCCCTGTGCTCCAGAAGATTTGAACAAAAGAACCGCGTTCTGTTTTACTGGAATGAGCTCTCGACTCGAGCGTCACAACGAACACAACAGCATTATGACGTAACGCGCGAACCTGCGCGAGTTCGCAGGCGAACAGGCGTGGTCACGTGATTCCGCTTGTTGCTGAGATTTAGATTCTGAAATGTTCAACATGTTTACCGATGTATGTGATTGTGATGAGAGCGCGTTACGGGTCCTGATAAAATTTACAGAATTTAAACTATTTACCACGGCTAAGTCACGAAGTTGCCCAACTATTGACAAAATATTTTCAACGCGTTTCCGTTGCCGAGCCGTCGGTTTATCGGTGGAAAAGGTTGGCTATACTTTTCGTAATAAGAAACGACTGTGTCAAGCTAATTGCCTGGAAAACAACAGCACCTTCCAACTTAATTAAGTTGTTTAGAGAGAATTTATGTATCGGGCCGTTGCCAAGCAACATACGCTGAAGATCGGGAAGCTTGTCGGAACCAAGAAGTGAGAATGAAACAATTGCTTAATAAGTGACGTCTTTGCATTAAGTTGAAGCCGCCTGTTTTGCAACGTGGAAAGTTCTCTTCGCATTAAACCGCAGTCAACAAGTTTGCTTCAAACCGACTTGCGAACGTGACCACGGGCCACACTTTAAATGCGGGCTGTGGATTTTTACCAATCATTTTGTTGTTTTGGAATAACCGCCCGTATATTTTGCCGGTGTGAAACGAGCGGTGATGCCGATCTACTGGTAAACAACTGACGGATGGAGCTTTGTTGCCGCGGCCGATGCTGAGGAAGCGAAGGTTGAAGTCAACAACTGGGACGTGCACAGCGGCACGGTACGATTCGCCTAGCAAAAATCCTCCTTTTTTCACTTCATTACTCGTTGAGCTTTTGCGCATCGTTCGAGCCCCACGGGCGATGCGGAGCGAATGCAAAACATGCGTGCTTCTTAATACGGAAGATTTATATAAGAGTTAGTGACTTTGCACGGCCGCCACCTCTTCAAGATGTCTTTACAGTGGACTTTTCGGCCAAGTTTTTCCAAGCGCAGGTTCCTCGTGCAGGTGATGTAACCGCACTTAATCCTATAGGAGCGCCCAAGAAAATACATCAAGTACGAAGGCTTGTTGAAGAAACCTCATTAAACTTCGTTTCACGCAAAAGTCCAAGTAGCGTTACGATATTTAACTTTGGTGCTTTAATGGTTTGTTAGATTACTTTAAATAAATCCCCTACTCAAAGGTTCCGGCATTTATGGGGAAATTAACACCACATCTTACACATCTCTATCTGTATATGATTAAATGCGACTGTTTTAAGTTCGCTATGGGAGTGCCAACGCTATGGGAGAAGTTATGGTTTGTTGAACCAGATTGTTGGACTTCGAGAGGTTTCTCCGTTGTTCAAACTACGACACTTTGCCACCGTCACGCCTCATTGCGCACACAACAACTCCGCCAAAAGTTGGGAGTTGCATTTAACACAGATGACCTTGCGGTGAAGTACTTGCTGGCGTGACCTTGCCAAATATTGCAGAATGTCTTCCGGAAGTTGTAGAGGAATTTAATAACTGGGTCAATCCCCTCATTGCCGTGTGACGTCATTGCCGAACGCATGCAAACGCTGCAGAACGAATTCGGCAACTTCAGCTTTACAACTCAAGGTTTTAATGCCAGAGATCAAACATGGCCAACTTTCCAACTATGGAAAATTTTCCACTGATTACACTCATAGTTAAGCTCGTAGTTAAATAATGGCTGCAACAGGTTGTTGACATAAAACATATCAGAAGAACGCAACAATAATTGTATTTCAAAAAGCCAAATGAAAATATAATGTTTTTCGAGGTTACTGGCCAGACAGCAGACATTTTTTACGGCCACCAAACAATAACACTGTATAGTGTTTAATGCAATTTTAGTGCATTTCTTTGCCTTTTGGTTGCAATTTTTAAACTTTGTGTTTTTGTGTCAATGTTAGTTTATTGACTGCTGTGTGAGCACCCTTTATTCAGTTTCCTGATATTTTATCCTGCAAAGAATTCCTGTGTTTGTTATTGTGACAATACGTAATATTATTGCGCAACAATTAAATTATTTCTTGATGCGTTTAAAGGTAATTCTCTTATGCCGATATCACGAAACTGGTTGCGTAAGCTATAATACATATTGTAAACTTACAAGTGACGTAACAATCCCCATAGGACAGGGGAATAAGATTGCCTTCGGGAATTGTTCGCAGATGAAACATGTGTTGATTGTGATTCCGCATGTATTCATGCAACATTCAATTTGCACGTAGATGGTTGGTGGGTTTAAACAACGCATATTCTTACGTCACAGATCAACTCTTCATGTTTCTACAGGGTACTTGTTTTAAATTCGACCAATCACATTCTGCTGGATGCCGGGCCACGCCCCTAACCAGCTAAAACTGCTGACGAACGAACTATGTTGGTCGTTGTACTTTAAGTACACAAAAGGACTTGAACAGACGTACACCGGCCGGTGCTGTGACCTGGTTTATTCGAGCCAGCCCATAGATATCATATTACGACGGCAAACAAACCTACTTTCTATTTTAAGGTGAGTTTCGCAACACACCGCTGTTCTTGTACGGTATCAGGTGATGCATTGTGACGTTATTCGATGAGTCTCAAAATCTGAGATATTCCCAAGGATTCTCGTGTTACAGTTTAACAATATATCTCCGCTATATCTCGACAGACAACTTGACAATAGAATTTATGCCAGGGGGACGCGAACCCAACAAGACGGCATAGTTTTCACATAAAAGCTGGGACATCTGTTTGAACTTTGCAGGGTTAAACCGGTCGCACCTATAACTGAAACGTTATTTTTTCGGTGGTATTATTACAAAGTATGTATTTATCATTTTTTCAAATTGATATCATTTTTCCGTCATTTCCGGATTACTAAATTCGTGTTTGTTTAAACGTTTAGCATGTATACGTGCTTTCAAAATGTGAATAAAACCATAAAAAGGAACATTTGCAATTCGTGGTAAAGTTGGTCGTGGTTCGACGGAATTGTTTCAACATAAATATATGCCTACATTGGGGATGGCGACACAGCAGTACAATACTCAACTGTATTGGATATGATGGACTTCAAATTGTGGTCCACAGAGAAACTGACGTCGTGACCCTGGATAAGTTATGACATTGCTGCATGACCTTGAAGTTTGCACGGCATTTTTACACGACTTGTCTTGTATCAGCAGTTTGCAAAGATAAGCCCGACATTAAAAAAGACATCCTTAATTTGCTTCGTGAGCGGAAAGCCCAAGAGGTTTACTTAAATGTGTCATTGGTATTTACACTTGATGTAACGAGCACACAGATCTCTGCGGTGTCAGCAAAAAAAACGCTCGCTGCCGGTGCAAAGTGCGTTCAGTTAAATTCAGCTCAATCGGCAGCGAGAACGGTTATGACCCAGGATAACCCTTTGGTGGTGCTGTGAACTCGCGTAACCTCGGATTTTGAGGATTGGTACTCCCACTTACAGTAACTTTATACTTCCTTTCGATGTTTGAATTAAACAGCCAAAAAAATTTTCAGAAGAGATAAAATGATTCTGTTTTTCCTGCGTCTGACAATTATGCACAAATGCAATCTTCATTGGCATCGCTGTTGCTAAATCAACTTATTTTTTCAAATTAGTGTAAAGAATTTTCGTGCTTCAGCTGAACACACACAGAGCAAACTGTAATAAAACATTGCCAAAAAAGTGTGCTTTGCTGCGCTCCAGCGGATATTATTGTCAAACAAAAGTGTTCACCGTGTGGCGCTAAAGGAAGAACTTGTCAATGCTTTAAAATACATTTTGTAAACACCGAAGCTCGTAAATTTCTTGCAGGTGTATATTATGAATAGCATTTATTTGAAACCGATACACATATTGCACTGATATTGCGCTGTACTTAAAATTACAATTACATGCACGAATATTTATGTTGTAAAATGCAATGAGTAGCAATATTTGGACGGCAATCGTTTCACAATGCATTTACCCACAGTAAAAATTTGGTCTCTCAATGTCATTGAGGGCTTTGTATGGCGCAGTGAAGAGCTATTTGCTGCAAGCTAGGCGTATCTCTGGAATCGATGGAAGTTAAACACACAAACTCTACGTTAAAAATCCAACAGAAAATGTCTTCCACAAGAACAGTAGTGCCTTTAAAAAATCACTCAAGCGTGCTGTCGAACCAACCAATCAGAGACGCCGTGTGAAAGGGGTGTTACTGAAGAGACGAATTCTTCTCCGCTGAAAACTCTTTTAAGTCTCTTTAAACATTCGCGGCAATGGTGTCGAGATACAAGTTTGCAAAGATAGCGCTGACCGCTTTCTGCAACGCGTGGAACCGGATTGTCGACTGAAGTTGTCCGCTGTGTTAAGTTGTTGACTGCCAGTGGTCCCGGAATAAATTCACCATATTCTTTGGAATCGCCGAATTAAACCAAATTAGTCGAAATGGCGAATGTGGAAGCAATTAGAAACCAGGTATAGAGTCAGGTTATATAACTTGTTAAATAGAATGTATGCTTTATTTGCATTTATTTTAAATTTTTCAATAGTAATATTATGTTGCATGATTCTTGGTCTTTAATATACAATAAGACAAATTTTGTCGTAACCCCATAACCAAGGACTTGCAGTTGACCTTTGACCCTGTCAGATGGCTGATACTATGTATAAAGTGATGTTTAAACCAACAATGCACAAATTGTTGTTACAATCGTAAAGTCTGAAGTTGTTTTTGTGTAGATCGATGAAGTTTTGTCATCGTATAAATTGAGCAACGAACAACTTCAAAAAATTCGAGATGAAATGATCAAAAATATCCTAAATGGACTTAAAGGAAAAAAATCATCGTTAAAAATGTTGCCTTCATTTGTCCGTGGAATTCCCAATGGAAAAGGTAAATTTTGACATAATTGTCTGACGGTTTGTTTATTTCTTGTGCAAACCTGTAATAATGATATCCACACATTATCTTTTTATATCCAACTGAACTATTGTATAAATTTTTGTTTCAATTTATCCGTTCTTCTGGCACAATTAAACATATGTTGTCATCACCGATGTTTCTTAATTATTCACATGAATTAACAAGCTGTGTCAGCAGTGAATGAAAGTGCACGTTTAAATGCCAGAAGAACCAATATTTTGAAATACACTTTGTCTGGCAGCAACACAATATTTACCTATTACAGTTCTACAAAAAAATTAATGTGCTTTGATTTTGTAATGTTTGACATTCTTTTATTGTTGTAGAATGTGGTGATTTTCTGGCGCTTGATCTCGGTGGGACAAACTTTCGAGTTTTACGAGTAAAACTTCCCAAAGTATCACAAGAAAGGGTTGAAGTAGACAGCCAAGTGTATATGGTCCCACCTGAGGCCATGACAACTACTGGAGATAAGGTTAATTCTATGGGATAACTAATCAAATGTAATAAGCAGCGAGTTAATGCTTGCCCACTGCAAGAAGTCTGTTGTAAATTTATGAGTTACGTAAAAATGTGTTTGGCATAAAATCTTGCAAATGTAAAAATGTGTTTGGCATAAAATCTTGCAAATGCTGGCATGCTAATTTTTTTTAAGTAAATTCAATATTTTTTTCACAAAATTTTTGAAATATTTTTCCAGCTGTTTGATCACATTGCCGTATGTATTGAGGACTTTTTGACACGTCACAATCTTTCTGATTCAACTTTACCACTGGGTTTCACTTTTTCCTTTCCTTGTGTTCAAAATGGTTTAGATAAGGTTGGTTTTGTCTTTTTGCTGCTGTTGCCTTTCTGGCTAATTGGTCAGTTTATTTATTGTTGAAAGTTAAACCTGTTGTAAAGAATATGGTTTTGTTTCTGAATCAATTTTTTCATCTGAAAATGAATTATGATTGGTTGAGTGATTTTAGATTCTCAATGGACAATACCTGTATGACTAATTCCACAGAGTATGCTTCTGCGATGGACGAAGGGTTTTAATGCAACTGGTGTTGCCGGTGAAGACCTTGCAGGGTTGTTACATGATGCACTCGAACGACAAAAGCAAAAAAGCCATTTGACCTACGATGTTAAAGTTAAAGCTGTAATCAATGATACTGTGGGCACCATGATGACTTGTGCTTACAGCGATCAACAATGTACTATAGGAATGATAGTAGGTATGCTGCCTGTCTGGTCATATTCCCTAATTTCAGAAACTTTAGTTTATCATGTGATTATAATAGTGATGGTTATTGACTCCATGTTTATTAAAAGAAAACAGTTTCTTGTATTGTTTCAAAGTTGAATTGTTTTTGTCATATTTCTTTCTTGGTCCTGAGCCCCTTTGTCATTGTTAGTGGATGTTGTTCATAACCTGACACGAACTTCTTAACTTACCTTTGTGTGTTTTCAATATTCTCTTAATCACACAAAAGTATTTTAACGTTTCCATTCCACAGGTACCGGAAGTAATGCTTGTTACATGGAGAGTGAGACGGACATAAAAACTTTAACCGAAGGCCAGAAGTTGAGTGGATCGGAAAGGATGTGCATCAACACTGAGTGGGGAGGTTTCGGGGAAAACGGGAGTCTGGATTCGATTCGGACCGATTGCGATTACCAAGTTGACACAGAATCCATTAATCCTGGCTGCATGATGTACGTACTTATATTAAATTCCTTCACCAGGAAGAATGTTTGATTATATTCAGATTCTTTTATTAATAGCATCTGATCGTCAATGTGTTTTGATCACAGATCTTTGTTTGTGGAAAGTACATGTTTTGTTTCAATGTATCAATTTTTTAATTGGAGTTCCACAATATTTGCTTCCAAGGTTTCCATGGCATCAAAAAGATTTATTACAACCCCTGTAAAATTTGTTGTAGAATTAACTTCCCATTGTTTTTTTGCTGCTGTAATTTCTTTGCAAGCATTTACATTATGTTGGCACTCATGGATCAAACCAATTATTTTTTGTCTCGCATAAGGACACCAACATTTAATGACTTTTTAAAATCTACATGTTTAAACTGTGCAAAAAATGTCAACTAATATATGTTTTTAACAGATTTGAGAAAATGATCAGCGGAATGTACATGGGTGAAGTTGTAAGATTTCTATTGCTTAACCTTGTCAAGAAAGCTGGGTTGTTTGAAGGTCGAATTACCACTGAACTTAACACAAAAGGGAAATTCCTCACAGCTTTTGTCACACAAATCGAAGTGTAAGTAAATTAGTTTCAAGTAGTATTATTCACTAAAAATCCAGTGCTTATTGTACCTCCAACACAGTATGTTAATGCTCAATGATTGATGTGGTGTCAGAGGAGTGCACGATGATGATGCCCATATTGAAGTTTAATGTTTAACTAATCCATGTAACGCTTTGTTTCTATCTTAAAGTTGAATGTTATAATATGTTGTCCCTACATTGTAGACATAAGTTTATTGGCTTCCAAGTTTTACACAACAACCTGATGTATTCTCAGCGTCGTCTACCAACGAAGCCTCATTTACAAATGACCGTTATGCTTTTAAAAATAACTTTGCTCATTAAGATTCGTGTTACATAAGAATCGACAGCGTGTAACCACTTACTCCACTGCAGTGGATTAAGGATTAGGATGGTGCAGCAACGCCTGAGGGAAAGTTGTTTAAAGTTTGATGCAGGATTTTGTGGTGGCTAATTATGAACAGACAGATGGCAAGCTTACTCTGCCTATGTTTAAACACAAAAGACTTTATTTTTTAGTTATTCCAATGTTTCACAACACATTGATTGTCTGTTATCTTAATGTTTGGATAACAGCTGGTCCAATCTATAAGGGAAGTCATTCAAAGTACAAAAATTGATGCTTTCCTGGCAAACTGCTTAAATAATATTAACCACACTGCATTTAAATGCAATGAAGCATTAGCCTGTCAGATTGCAATTATTTCTAGACATGGTTTCCAGTCAAAACTCTCTGTATTTAATATTCAGAAATACTCTGTACAGTGATTGTAAATTTAAACATGATTTGCAGGGATCGCTCTAACCAACTCAAAGCTTGCTCGCAAATCCTCGAAAGTCTTGGTTACTTAGATACGACGCTCCAGGAGAGGACAATTGTACGCGAAGCTTGCGTAAACGTCAGCACAAGGGCGGCTAACCTTTGTGCGGCGGGGGTCGCGGCTCTTGTCCTCCGGTCGCGGGAAATTGAGTTCCGAAATGCGGCGTGTGGAGACGCTGCAACGCCGAGGTTTCGTATTACAGTAGGAGTTGACGGGACGGTTTACAAGAAACACCCAAGGTATGTTAAACCCCGGTGACTGTGGGTTTGTCTGCTGGCATGCGATCGCTTGAGCAAACAGCTGCTGACGGTCGCTTAATGTTTTACAACCTGTGGGCTGCCTGCTGGATGAATGCTTCTTTGTATTTCGCTGTTTATTAACTGTAAGACCTGATTTATGCTTTACCGATTCGCTTTCATTGAAACAATTTTCAACCTAAATTACTTTAAAGCTGGTTGAAGTTCGCCAATATGTTTGGGCAAATTTGTGTTTTAACTTTCATGATCCTCAACCTTTTGCACTTGCACAGTAATTTCAACTACTTTAATCCTGGAGAAATCCAAACTAAATTATGTTGAAAAAAAATAATTAAAAAAAATGTAACAAGGCAAAAGTATGCACTGAGCACCAAACGAAATCTATTTAAGGTAAAAAAAATATTTGGTCCGGTGAACGACTCCGCGTGTACTGTTAGTTGGGAAACACAAATTTAACCAAAACTTAATTAAAACAGGCCGTTTGGTCAGCAAAGTCGCTTTATTGTCACACCAGCTGCACTGATGAGACCTTTTAGGTCGAAACAGTGGCCATCTGTCTGCAGCTTATACACAAATTAATTAAAACACTTTTATCGTTTACTTCCCAGATTCCGGTTCCTGCTCAGCGATAAAGTTTCCGAACTCTGTCCCGGATGTGACGTCACTTTCCGTCAGTCGTCGGACGGAAGTGGCAAAGGCGCTGCCCTAGTGACGGCAGTTGCTTGTCGGTTGAGCGAAAACGCGGAAAGCGATTTTTCTAACGAAAACGGCGGGTAATCCCCTAATCCACGTACCCCTCGCAAGTTTCACACAAGAACCCGCGCCTTCTTTATATATTTTGCGACAACCTTCTGTCGATTCTGTTGTTTTCTCGCGTCGACGTTCAGCCCCTGCCGAACTTTGGTCCGCCGTGAATTTACCGCCTTCCAATAATTTATTGAACTTAATTTTTACGTTTTGAAACTTGCATCATCACCTTAAACAAAACTTTTATGACTTCAAACACTCCCCTTTAAACTTCCCATAGACATAAAAACTTAACTTAGTTTGTTGGTTTTGTATATTTCAGTAAAACGCGGCCATCCTAAAGGTGTTTTTAACAAACTCGATTGCTTTAACTTCTAACACCTGTGAGATTCCACTGCCAAATATTAGGACAAAATATGTCGTTCCGCCGGTTGTTTGGTGTTTTTCTTTTAATAACAGCAAAATTAATGTTGTTGACGCCTTAACTAATAACTAAGTAAAAGCTGTAGAAAACGCTTTTTTGTCTTCGTGTAAAATATGTTGTAAAATTTCATAATATATTAACATCGGATGACAATCAATCCTTGAGTTTGATTCAATATTTAAAATCAACAACTTCTCATCACATACGTCACAATGGGCATTCTTACGTCGTGAAAAATCGGAAAAGGGTCCATGTTTATGAATTTAATACGTACGAGTAATTCTTATTTGTGTGTCATAGTGCTGGGGCTTCTTTAGTAATACAAAAGATTTCTTTGTTCTGTCATAATCCCCATAATCAAACATTAACCACCGTAGCCTTACTAACCACATATATCTCACTCTCGTATAACCGTAACCTGCAAAATTCTTGCGCTACTACAGTTCAAAATTATCTAATTCTTGCACTTAAAAGAAATAGATTTTATGTGTTTAGAAATAGTCAATAGTTTTTTTGCGGCGTTCAAAAAATATGTTTATTTCTTTCTTGTCACTGAAAGTCGGATAAATTTGTTGCGTAAATGTGAAAAAAAATTTTAGGCCAAATTCGTGCTTCAAAGTTCATTCATAAAAACATTTTATTGGAATGTATATTTTTGCTTCCCTTCTAATGAATGTTCGGCGCCCAAACTTTCTGTACAGTTTTTTTGGTGGTTTTCCTTTAAATCAGCCGTCAGCCTTAAATCATCAAACAACCTCCCATCCACGTGTGGATTTCGACCTGTGTGTCGCCCCTGCTTCACTTTCTGCAAAAAGTCAATTATGACGTCATTAACTAGTTGTGTCGTCGCAAAAGTGGATTAAGTTTCACCCCCACTTGGCGAATCTGCGTTTGTTTCGTACAATTATTTTTGTGTGTTTTTTCATCAATAATTGCAACCCATGATTCTTTGTCGTCATGACTACATCTGATAATTTATGCTGACGTGTTCTGTCCTCCAGGCGTTTTTCAGCCACTCTAATATGTTCGTAAATTATTCTGATAGAATTTATGTTATTTGAAGTTTGTTCTGCGATACTAGTTTCCAATATTATTGTGGGTGCTTCCCCCTTTCTGAAAGTTTAGTTTCTAAATCTTCCAAATAATTCTCGCAACCCATCAAAGTGTGTCGTCCACGCTGTGTTTTGCTTCGTACTATTTTATTTATCACATATACACACACATTGTTATCAACAACCATTCTAAATTGTTTGAGGCCTGTCGCAAAGCGGTATACGTAAAAGTTTTTACCTTGTATCTGCCACTACGAGGATCTACACAAATTATTAGTTAAATTACTTTTTTCTGGTCTGTTGTAAATTTAACGTAAAAGTTATTGGTGTCAATGAATATTGAGAGGTACAAGAAAACCATGCTCACCATCTTTGTTCTTTTTGTCTAAAAATATTGCATTAGCTCCACCGACCTTTGTGTGTTTGTCAGAAATGGTTTATAACAAATATGGTTTTTGTAACAAACCAGTTAAAATTCACCATAAGTTTGTACGATTTCATCGAATTGTGGTTTAGTATCGCTCTCCTGTGTATATTGGCTTGGTTAACACCAGGCAGACATAAGTGGTTTTTCTTTGAACCAGTTGTACAAACCTTATTACTCGAACATCTGTACAAACTCTAACCCGAGGTGAACGCGCCCTTCCAGTGGTTGACCGCCACGAATATCTTTTCCACGTTGGTGATAATGTACATAGGTGTAACGTAGGCTGCACAATCTGCTTACAAGCCTACCCTGTAATTATGCTATCCGATGTGTGTGTTTTCTTGCGGTTGCCAATTTTCCCCTTTCTGGTTTTTCGTTTAAAAACTCCTGTTCGGCCAAAGTTCCATTTTTCGTTTTTTCAATTTGAGAAGTTTCACCTGCTTCTGTGCCTTGTTAGCGCCCACTGCCGACGACTGATAAAATATTTTTCAGTCGCCACAGAGCGCCCTTTTCCAAAGAGTAACAACTACAACCAGATCTCGTGACTGTAAATAAAATTACGGACAGTTAAAAAGTTTTCTGGAAAATATTATAACAGTTGTAAATAAATAATATAACGACTTTGAAGTGATCCAACGTAATTGAAGAAAAACAAATTATGATGGATTAGTCTTGTGGTAAAGTTGGAGCAGAACCGCAGCTCAAATACAAAATTAAATGCGAGTATTTTTAGCTGGTGTGAAGTTTTTTCTAGTATTACCATAAAAAATACTGAAAATAAATTTATGCTGTGGATGTTTCGTAAATCTAATGTTCTCTCATCCATTTACGACATTATTTATTTTTTGTCCTAATGTTTGTTTTCTTTTACAGAAAAAAGTAGAAACGAAACAGTAATAATTTAATAAAATGCAATGGTCGATTGCTATTTAACGTTTAATTAACTTTTGTGAGGCATATTTATGTAAACTTGTGTAAATTGCCATTGCGTGTAACTCCTTTTGCGCCTTTTCCCAGAGAAGAAACAATGGTTTTACAATTTTTTTTGAAACTTGAAAATAAATTGTGCAAATGAATTTAACAAACAAAATGGTGTTTTTGAAAGCTTGCACCACAAATGTAAATTTCACAATTAAGATTTCAATTAATAGTCGATGTTTCAAGCAAATAGTGATGTCAGACAGGTATTAATTAAATGTGTTCATGGTTTTAGGTTTTTTGAACAGGTTATTTATATATGAGACTCTGCACGTTTGTTTTGTCAAGATTAAAAACATTTTTAAAAATGGAGTTTATTGATATTGGTGCCAACCTGTCAGATCCAATGTTTTCTGGAATTTACCATGGAAAAACAAAACACGATTGTGACCTCACAGATGTTTTGGAGCGAGCAAAAACAATTGGAATAGATCGCATGATTGTTACTGGAGGGTCCCTTAGTGAGTCGGTCGATGCGATTAAACTTTGTGAAAAGTACGACCATTTATATTCCACTGTGGGTTGTCATCCGACCAGGTGTGATGAGTTCACCAAAAATGAAGTTCAATATATTGAAGGGTTGCAAAAACTTATTTCTGATGGAAAGAAAGTTGTAGCAGTTGGTGAATGTGGACTGGATTATGACAGGTTGCATTTCTGCAACAAAGACACACAGTTGAAATACTTCGAAGTTCAGTTTGAACTTGCAAAAACTAACAACCTTCCTATGTTTCTGCATTGTCGGAATGCTTATTCTGACTTTACGGAAATAATGGAAAGGCACAGACAAAATATTAAGGGTGGCGTTGTACATTCATTCACCGGTACTGCAGAAGAAGCAAAAAGACTTACAGCATTGGATTTATATATTGGAATAAATGGTTGTTCGTTAAAAACACAGGAGAATATCGTTGCAATGAAGTCAATACCCAGCGAGAAGTTGATGATAGAAACTGATTGTCCTTGGTGTGAAATTCGTCCAACACATGCTGGTCATAAGTTTATTGAAACCAAGTTCACAACTAAGAAGAAATGGGAAAAAGATTGTTGCGTTAAATCACGGAATGAACCATGTCACATCATCCAAGTGTTGGAAGTAATGGCGTCTGCAAGAAACGAGGACAAAATTACTTTGGCGGAAACATTGCACAAGAACACCATGAAACTGTTTTTCAACTCTTGATAATCTTAGAAACTGTTTTGATGCCGCTGGCCTAATTGCTTTCATATATTTGCACCTTCACTGCATAAAGGGAGTAAGTTTAGTGTTAACTCAGCAATGGGACAGCAGGCCTCCAGAGCAACCAGATAGCTAATACGCACATATTGAAATACCTTTTCCATGCTTCTCTTTTGCTAGATTGCAGTATGTCATAAATACCATTTACCTTTTCAAAAAGAAGGGTTTGTTGAATTGCGGTGGCATTTAATGTGGTGGCCACATGGGTAATGATTAACCATGAATTCCCACAAACCCAACATCAACCAAGAGTTGTTTCATAACCACATTGCGGTTTTGTGGTTTGTGGTCTAGTGTTTTAAACTGGGTCAACAACAAGTTTGTGAATATAAATCAAATTGTTATAGGGGTAGGGTTTGTCGTTCAAGCAATAACTTAATTTTTCCTTTTCCAGAGTATTTTTGTATTTGATTCACATAGTTTAAATTTTAGGCAATCTGTTACATCATTGCAAGCAGATCATATTTTTGGTGAGTATTTTTCTGCTCAGTTATTATAAATACATCTTGTATGTTGTCATGATATCCCAGTTACTAGCAACCAGTGAAAATGCTGGGCAACAAATTACAACACTAACTATCTATGTAAAGTCTGCTTACTGTCGATCATGGTGAGTTGTCAAGTCATCCTCCACTGGAGATGGTTCTATCCAAACTGCTTAAGTGTTGTCGAAGTCAGGATAAGTGCAAAAATCAACCGATGACAGACAGCAGCGAGCAGTTTAATGAATTGCCACGTAAACTGTGCCAGTGCATGTGTGAGGAATGTGCGTTTGGCGCATGTCAGTTGAGTAAAGTCGCTACCTGCAGTAACATGTCACATGACTCTGTATTCTCTAAAACATCTCTAATGTCAACGTATACTAGTCAAGGTATTGTCAACCGTTTTTGTCGTATCTTTTTACATTTAGCAAAAATTTTGAAAATAATCCCTAAAATTATTTAGCGATAAATTTTATAAAATTCCCTTTTTTAGTGTTTGGTGCTCGGACTTTCCAACGTAGATCGTCAATTTACGAATATTACAGTGAAAGTTTAAAGAAATCTGCAGTTCCAAGGTTTTTTGCTCATTTTGATTATTTCTTTGTATTTTATAAATTTTCTACATTGTTTATTTAGATTCAAACCCAGAAGTTCGCTTCAGTTTAATCCCGGTGCTTTACCATCTCAAGGTCAGTTTATTCTGTAGCTAAAAAGTTTTATATCTCAACTGTGTTGTCTGTATTGTCGTTGTTAGAATTCTTTAAAGCCTTTTGTTTGCGAGAGATAGTGACTTTTACATGAAAATGGCAATATAAATTTTACTGGATTGTCAGTGAACAAACCTGGTTGTCAGTCGATAACTGTATTAAGAGTTTTTGTGTAAAGCTGAATTTACGGATCAAGACATTGTTGACTTTCAGTTCTTTTGAAGGGCTGACTCAACTTGCTGAATTGTCAACCAGTAGTTTGATAAAATATAAAATATAGGTTTGTTTTTGCAGCTGAAGAAGAATCTGAAATGCTGAACTCTGAGGAATCGTCTAAGTCCGAAAATTATATTTCACATTCCTCTCAATCTTCACTATCTCGCTCCTTGACTGATCCGGTGCTGGTTGCTAGGAAACAGGAAAACCAATTTGTTCCTCGTCTCGGGAGATCTGACGAACTGTTGGATTTGACACAAGAATCTGAGGTAAAAAAAATTGATCTCATTTTTATGTTTTTACTTTTCATAATTCACTTTGGATTGTTTGAGTTTGAATGTGTAAAAAAACAATAAGATTTATTTGCAATCTGTATTTTTTACTACACAGAGGTTCGTTGTTTTGCTCATATTATTTATTCAAACGATAATTATTTGAAACTGGAAACAATTAGTTTTTAAATATCCTCTATTCATATCCTGATTAAGATCAGTTTTATGTGATTTTAACCAACAGAGACTCCCAAGGGAAAAAACTATTTGAGAATTTGATGAATAATTTATATAAAAAGAGGTTGATTTAGGAATTGAGTTGTTGAGAACCATTCGGGTAAAGTTTGGTATAAAAAGTTAAGATAGAGATGATTTATGCTTGGAACTTCCTCTTTGTCCTACGTGTTGGGCTAATCATTAGCAATTCATGACCACATAGTGTTGCAAAGTACGTCTGTCGTGTAGTATGTCAACACTAACGTGCAGATGAACTTGCAGATTAATTCAGCGGTTATGTTGAATGATAGTATCTGTTTTAATTTTTTTCTAATCCAAATTTCTGCAATTAAAATGAAGCGATTCCGAATCAAAGTTAAAGATGCAAAGTTGCAGGTTTGCAAAAGTGCTACAGTTTTATACCTGCAGGCTGCATGATTACATTTGAAATTTGTAAGACGATAATTTGGTTTGTTTTTGTTCAGAACATGTCGACAAATGGAGATGAGCTAATGATTGACCGACTCAGTCTTGATGGCTCAGGTTGGTTGTTATGGTGATGATGTGTTTTGAATAAGGCATGTGTTTGATATTGTTAATCCCCATTCTTACATGTGATAAGTACTTGCATGGCACCCACAACATTCGTCAACATATCAGTCTCTGTAAACAAATTTGTCACTGACATTACCAGGCATAATATTCAAAACTTATTTATTTGGATGACCCAATATTTTTTTAATATCTTTCTCTGTTTTGTTACTTCTTCGGTTACTGGTGCACTTTTTAAGTGGCCAGTCTGTCAAAAATATAGCACTAGTACTCAATAATATAATACAAAATTATTGTTTGTTTTACAGAAACTGACGACGACGGATCGAGAGTTTATGGACTTTTCATGAAAGAACATCATTGTTACGATCTGATCCCAACCAGCTCCAAACTTGTTGTGTTTGACATCAAACTTCCCGTCAAAAAAGCTTTCTATGCTCTGGTTGCCAATGGTAACTTTAGGCTGCATAACAAATTATATTTTTAAACTTGTTAGTAGAAACCCAAACCTACAAGATGTTGTCTGCCTGGTGTATTCTGCAACTTATGTATGTGAACACTTTTTCCTGTTTTTAATATTTACTTTGGAGTTTTTTCTGTTTGAAGGACTCCGCTCTGCCCCCTTGTGGAACAGCGAGAGCCAAGAGTTTATCGGGATGTTGACAATTACTGATTTCATTAACATCTTACACACTTACTACAAATCACCTACTGTAAAAATGCTTGAGTTGGAAGAGCATCTGATAGAGACATGGAGAAATGGGCCACACAGCACCAAACTTATCTCAATTGACCCTGACGCAAGGTTTGTGTGTTGGAATGCTGAAATAAAAGTTTGGACGTTACCCTACCACTGCCAAAAATAATTAAATGTTGTAAAATTGGTTCTTTAATCATAATTTTTACAAAAAATCTTGGGATTAAAATTTCTGTACTTGGGCAAAGAAATCATAATTTGTGCAAAACAATGGCACTCTTACTTTTGGCTTAGAATAATTATGATTTTACTTAAAACATCAAACTGTGAGAATATAATCTCCAAATGCAACTTGTAGTTTGAAGTTGTTTAAACATTAGGTTTGGTAGATGTTGGTGACCATGCACTGCTTGTACTTTGTAGTTTATACGACGGACTACGTCAACTGATAAAAAACAAAATCCATCGTCTGCCCATCATGGAACATACTGCGGGGAATCCCCTATACATTCTCACCCACAAGAGAATCCTCAAATTCCTTTATTTGTTCGTGAGTTTCCAAGTTTCGTTGATTTTTGCCTGTTTGTTCTAATTATTAACTTAAAACTGAAGATTTAAAACAACTTTTAAGCTTTTTTGATAATTTGGATAATTCTGTTTATGAAATATTTTCTATTAGACAAAGGAACAGTTTTATTCACATTTTGAGTGTTTCGATTTCCAGCTTAAAGAACTCCCTAAACCTGCATTTATGGAAAAGACGTTGTCTGAACTCAGAATCGGGACCTATTCCAACATTTGCACGGTCACTGAAGACACTCCCATTATTGAAGCACTCAGACTGTTTGTGCACCACCGAGTGTCAGCCCTTCCCGTCGTCAACTCAACTGGTAAATTGTTCTTGATCTCCAAAATCACTTGTGAAAATCTGATTCCGCTCATTAAATTTTGTCAAAATATTCTGTTAGAAATCTGTATACCAAGGGTTGTTAAATGTACAAGTACAATGAATTATAACTGTTTGTTGTTGAGAAATATGTTTGAGAAGTTCATAATGCTGTGTCATTGCATGAATGTTACAACAATTTTTTCTGATTGAAAGTAGCTGCAAGCATGCATAAACAGTTGACCTTGCTCTGGTTTTTAAACTATTTTTTGTTTGTTTAAAGGGAAAGTAGTTGACATCTATGCCAAGTTTGATGTCATAGTAAGTACATCTGACAATGTTATGACATAAATTTGCAACAAAACTAACCCCGGTTATTTACTCAGAATCTCGCAGTACAGAGATCATACAACAACCTTGACATCACCGTTAAACAAGCTCTTGCTCACCGACCACTAAGATCGCCAGATGGCGGTGTTCTTCGTTGTTATTTATGTGAGACAATGAATGCAATCGTTAAGAGGGTCGTCGAAGCTGAGGTAGGGTTTTGAACATTTCTGTTTTATTAAATACATTGTAATGTCGATTAAACTTGTACATATATGTGTGTGCAACTGGTATTAAAACGTTTGATTGTATTTCATTGCATGGGTTTTCGGGGTCTCCCCAGATGCGAGAACAAATGCTGACCCAGTACAAGAAGTTTTTCAGGCAACGCCTTGATTTTGTTTCTGTTCAGGTTCATCGATTGGTGGTTGTCAATAGCGACGATCAGGTGATTGGAATCGTGTCACTTTCCGATCTCCTCAGTTTTATGGTGTTACGTCACTATGATGACGTCTGACGTGTTTTTGTTTGTTCCTTCGTCATATTTTGACTGAACTTTGTGATTTTGTGACCGAACAATCGCCCTTTTTCTAATGGGAAAGTTTTTCGAATTGGCCGACATCCACCTTGGGCACTTACGTCACAAGACCTTGTTCTTTTATCGTGTAACTTTTGCATTGTGATGATTGCATTGCGATTATGACCACACAATAATTGCAACCCGTGTTTTCCAATTTCTATGATGAACTATAAATTTTGGATTTTGTGTTTAAACGCAGAAGTGTATTTGACGTCTCAATAAACTTTTACCCCGTAACTATTTGTTGCAAATTTCTATTGCCGCTAGACGGCGCTCCGAAGTTAACAATGGTTGTACACGGGGAGTTGAGTTAAAATTTTACAACACGTTCTCTGCGTTGGTCTAAATGTGTGGGTTGGGAATAAATTCTGTTTCAAGGACACCAAACATGTTGTATCTCCTGCGCATGCGCAGTTAGCCAAGTTTGCTATCATTTCCGCTAATCAAATGTTTTTTAACCAAAATTAAACCCTAATCTTTGAACTACTTTTTCTTGCATTTTATCGAAATAAAAAAACTACGTACCTTTTAATGCCACTAGTGTCGTGTTTTTTAAAAGGAAATCATTAAAATACGCTTACGCCAGAAGGTCACCCGTCGAGCCTGGGTTCTTTATTGCGCTGAGGTATTGTTGGAAATTCTATTGTTAAGTTTGTTTCGCTATGTGTGCCTCTGCTAGTTCTCGTTTTAAATTACACTCGAGTTTAGTGTGTTTGAATGGCAGTCAAGGAAAGCGGCAGCTAAAAGAGAGCATTAAGTATTCTCAGACTTAGCACAAGTAGCTAACCAAAAAGGGACCCGACTGAAGGTCACCTTGACGATACAACAGGCAATGTTTGCCTTTGCCCTTGTCTTGTGTCTCGCCTTTAAAAAATGATTTACCAAATGCGATACGTGACTGTCGCACAACGCATAATGAATGACTTAATACACTGTTAAGCAAGCTAAATAATAAACCAAAATATATTTCCCTGATTATGGGGGAAAAAATCTTGCATTCGTGCACTTGTCATCTTTGTTGAACTTCTCTGTGACACCACACACATGTTGTGAAACGTCACAATATCATTATTAAAAAGGAAAACAAGTTTTTCAATATGGTTAAAAGATTTTCTTGGAATTGCAGTTTCTTGTAGTTTGGGGTGCTTGTGTGTGTCGTATGTAGTTGAGGTAGAAGTCTAGGTAATTGTAGTCTTGGTTAAATTAGTGGAACAAGTCTGTTAGTTTGAATAAAGGTGTGATTGCTTTTCTCGCAAGGTTTGTTGCGCCCTTGAATCGACCGCAAATGTTGCTCCTAATGAGTTATGCGAAGCAAATCACACTTGTGCTGAGTCGGTTTCAACCTTTAATCACGCTGTTCTCGTGGATCAATTCTAGTCAGGGTGACGACAGCTTTTGCTCGATAGCGGGCGTATAAATACGGGGGTCTGCGAACAGCTCACCATTCTTACTGACATCAGTCGCCGAAAGGAGATCACTGCACTATTCTTCGATCGCTATTGAACTTGTTGAGACGAAGCAAGATGCCCAACCATAATACTGCCCGCTATACTGCTGAGGAAGAGTATCCAGATCTTGAGAAGCACAATAACCACATGTCGCATTGTCTTACCAAGGAAATCTACAAGAAAATGCGAGCAGTCCAGACCCCTAGCGGCTTTACTATTGATAATGCTATCCAGACGGGCGTGGACAATCCAGGTGAAATTTTGCATGTCTTTTGCATTAAGGGTCAAATGAAGTTGCTTAATTGTTTAAACTCTGCTTGAGGTATTGTCTGTGCGTGGATATATACCGGTACTGGCATCGTATATGAAGAAGCCTTGGTGTTGCAGTGGTTAAGTGGGAGTGTATGTTGTCACTTTATCTGTTTCTCCTCTAAGTTATCTTATCTGAAAGCGAATATGCTAAATGCTTTGGCTTAGAATGACCTACTCAATGATTTGTGAATGTCGTACATTAAGTGTTGGTGAATTCCAGGGTTTTTCGAAGTTAACTTTAGATTCATGTTTCTTTTGGTTGGCTACAAGCGACTCAGACATAATGTCTGTTTCGTTATCTTTGGTTACATGGTTTGTTTGAAATACCATCGCGAGGTTTGCCAATGGTAAACTTTATCGTGACCTTGTAAAAGGTGTTTGAAAACGTGGAAGCTCTCTCTCGCTAGGCAGCATGTCATTAGTTTTGTGGTAAATTTGGCACATAATCCGCCAGCTGTCTGCAGAGATTGACGTTCCAAATAGACATGTTAGTCTCAATTAGCACAGTGGCATGCCATATGTCAATAATCACCTTCAGCAAAAAGCCACGCGGTCATCCACCAAGGTCATTTTCGATTGTTACGTGATTGCATAGTATTGATTAAACGGATCGATATTGACCTTCTGTTCCCAGTTGTACACCAGGTACGGTCGATCAATACGCGTTGAGGTCAAATGGGTTTTTATCATTCTATTGTGGAATTTGGTTTCTTCATTACAAACAAATAGTTGCTTCCTTTAAAGCGTTTAACCTCCCACACATGAACTTGTGTGTGTGATTTATTATGTTTAAGGTAAAGTTTGTTGAACTAACATTTCTATCGAACAGAAAAGCTAGGCCCAGTTGTCAGGTTAAGCAAATTTTGTTTTAATAACACCACGAGAAAAAAAGCGAAGAAATATGAATACGAACAAGGCAAAGTTCAGTTGCGAAGAAGAGTACCCAGATCTTAGCACCCACAATAACCACATGGCCCATGCACTCACGAAAGATGTTTACGACTCAATTCGAAACAAAACAACTCCCAATGGCTTCACGCTAGATGGCGCTATACAGACAGGGGTCGACAACCCAGGTAAAATACAATTGTGATTTTTTTTAAATATTGACTAGGATTGTGTTATCTGAAACCTACCAAGGTTTATGGAACAAAATTTAAAAGTAATAATTTAGCGAACGTCATAAAACATTCGGACATCAAGTCCAATTGATAGAGAGGCATTTCGTGACGTAGGCTTATCTGCTTAAGCTGGTGATTTAGTTTAAATCGATCGAAAGGAGCGCATTGTGGAGCTGCTACGTTGTTCAGCCATTGCGATTAAAAGAAATGAGAAGATTTTCATCCCAGAAGCGGCCCGGAGATTAAGGTTTAGAAGATTAAAATTCAAGAGCGTTCATCGAAGCTCGTACTGGTGGTGGTCAGTCTTGCCAGCTGGCAGTAGCAGCATGCTGTAGTCTGCATCGGGTGTCTTGCGATCATACAAGATAGGATATGTATTTCAACAGCAAGGGAGGTGCAATGGACTTCTCTTCTAATGAATTTAACTTCCGTTCATCCGCCTCTGACTTCCGGTCTTTCTCGGAAGTAAACATGGACGAACAAGTGAAAGTTAGCAACTCGTTTAGCGTAGTTAACAGAATGCCAAGCCAGCCAAGACGACAGAGACCCGAGCATGTTGGAGACATCGGCCAGAATACGGCGAGTAAAGTTCCGCAGACAGATGCGGCCGATGCTCCCAGGACTCCTGCACACAACAAAAAACAAAACAAAACGACGACAGCTAATCACAATTCGAAGCAGTCACGAAAAAGTTTGCGCCGAAGTCGTAGTTTAGGCGTTGACACTCAAAGCAGAGCAAAAATTCAGCAATTTCCCTGCATGGGTTCTTCGACCTGCCCTTTAAAAAATAACTCGACACTTAAAAAAGCTCTGTGTAAGTGAAGCAGTACTTGTCCTCTATAAATAAACGTCATCAAAGTGTTAGGAATTTGCTGTGACGTTGCTGTGTTGTTGGCAGGGCATCCTTTCATCATGACAGTCGGATGCGTGGCCGGTGACGAAGAAACTTATGAAGTTTTCGCCGATTTGTTCGACCCAGTGATCGAGGCTCGTCACAATGGGTACAAGAAGACGGATATGCATAAGACCGACATCGACCCCACCCATCTCAAGGTGATTACAACTAACTTCTGTTTGTCGAACTATCTGCTGATCACGTGCAAGAAAAAGTATTGTTACGTTACAGGGAGGTGAAAATATGGACCCGAAATACGTTTTGTCGTCACGTGTGCGAACTGGTCGAAGCATCCGAGGTTTCTGTCTTCCACCACACTGCAGCAGAGCCGAGCGCAGAAAGGTTGAGCAGATCTCATGTGAAGGTAAAATTCATAAAATATTGGGTTCACCGGTGGTTAAAGTTTTGAAATCAACAGAAAAGTAAATCTTGTGTGTAACAGTTACTGAGTAAGTTGGTGTGGTTTTAGCTTTGGCGAAGTTGGACGGCGAATTGAAGGGAAAGTATTACCCACTGAAAGGGATGACAGACCAACAACAGGAGCAACTCATCGCTGATCATTTCCTCTTCGACAAACCAATCTCTCCTCTTCTTCTTGCGTCCGGAATGGCCCGCGACTGGCCCGACGCACGTGGCATCTGGTGAGTGACGTCATAAAAACAAGCTATGTGACATCACATAAGTTTTGACGTGGATTCTGCGCTTATTAAGGCACAACGACAAGAAAAACTTCCTCGTGTGGGTGAATGAAGAAGACCATCTTCGTGTGATTTCTATGGAGAAAGGAGGCAACATGAATGGCGTCTTCAAACGTTGGTGCGACGGACTCCAACTTGTAAGTCGTGTCGTCAGCGCTTGTGACGTCACACCTATCTGACGTCACGGTTGTGTTAATAGGTTGAGAAATACATGAAGGATTGTGGTCACGAGTATATGTGGAACCCGCACTTGGGGTACGTTTTGACTTGCCCCAGCAACTTGGGTACAGGAGTCAGGGCCGGAGTCCACCTGAAAGTTCCAAAACTTTCACAACACTCTAAATTCGAGGAGATCCTCAAGAAACTTCGTCTGCAAAAACGTGGAACCGGTAAAATTTATCTTTTCCGAACCATGTTAACTTCTTACACAAGTTAATGATAGTGCAGTATTGCATAATCATAACCTTGCGGTCTTAATTATTCCGTCACAATATACAGGTGGGGTTGACACTGCTTCGACCGACGGAACATTTGACATATCCAACGCCGACCGACTTGGATTTTCTGAAGTGGAACTTGTCCAAATGGTCATTGATGGTGTTGAGTTCATGATTGACTGCGAGAAGAAGTTGGAGCAAGGCGAGAACGTCGATGCTGCTGTTGATGCCCTGCAGCAAAAGTAGATTGATATGAAATTACGTGTCGTGTGCCGTGAACTCGGTAGCTAATAAGTTATACACCTCTCATTAGATTGTCAACCTGTGGTCGTTTTAATAAAGTTTTCATTGGAATTTGGGTGTATGTGGGTTTTGAAAGAAAGAAAATAATTTAATTGGAAGGATCAGCAGAATTTGTTGAGAATCGGTCTTATTATTTTTCGATTCTGTAAATCCGGATACCTTGCAAAACCGACATTTGACGAGTCCAAGTAATACGGATAAACGTGATCTGCTACGCCAAAAGGCAGTTACATAACCTTTTGCTAATAACGTAGACAGAAAAAAGGTAAACTCATAAGCTCTTCTGGCAAAAATAATTTACGTGGTCGGCGTTAGTAAAAGCTTTCACAATCAACCTTAATCAGGGCAAATTCAAACACCACAGTTATTACCACAGTTAGAGGGAAGCTTGAAACATTACGGTAATTTCCCCAATACAAAACTTATTTTTCTCCCCCTTGTACCACAAACATGTTTCGCAAAATATATTTAAAATTTTATTGAGGCCTTAACAGTAACAAATAAAATAGTAATACTACTTGTATTGTATATTTGCGGCTAAATACTAAAAATTTTAATCGCTTTTAAAGTTTGTAGTGTCAAACTGCGCGTAAATTACAACCGGGAACTAAGTCTGTTAAAGATGTCAGTAACATTGAACGTAGAACGAGAAAATCATTCACAACAACAGCAACTTGGTGGAATTAACAACATGGAGGAAAAAAACTCTGGTGATAAGACTCCCAATATCAATGACCTTCCATACAATGTTCTCATAAAGGTATATATTTTTTAAGTGAATCAATAAATATATATATATATATCTTTTTGAACAAAACTGCTCCTTTGACATAAATTATCGTACTTGCAAAAGAGCAGCCCTGTTTAGATTGTAGTATGCCTGGCTGCAAAAGTAGCCCAATAAATTTAATTTGATTTAGAAACGTGCCTGTGTTTATGGCTGTTTTCTGCATTGCTTTGTACTCGCGCAGTAGAAAATATCATTGCCCATGAGTTATTGGTAGTTACTCCTAAGGGAAAGTTTGTTCAACAAAAAAACTTTCAGATATTTTCCTATTTGACGTTGGATGACCGCTTGCTGGATCTGTGTTTTGTTTGTAAACTATGGCATGAAGTTTGTTTCGACGGATATTTTTGGAGCAAGTTGGATTTTGCAGGAAGAAAACATGTAAGAGATTGTTTACATTTCTGATATCCCTTAATTTGCATAACCCCCTAATTGGCATAAATTCATCATTGCAATGCTAATAGTGATTATGCTTTAGTTTTATTACAAAGAAATGCATAGTACTATTCAGGTAGAAATATTTCATCTCTGCTGATTATGGCGTCCAGGGGCATATTTTTATGTCACGCCACTTTAATATGTTCTTTTATATTGACACAAGTATGGATTTTATCTCTTTTGGTTTAAAGATGACCGATGAGGTTTTATGTCGCTCTGCAACTTACAGCAAGAACGTGACATCAGCAGAATTGCAAAGCTGTGTTAAAGTTACACCAGAAGGATTGATTAGGTTTTCATCTCTCTGCCCCAACCTGACTGAAATTGCTTTGAATGGGTAAAGAGTTTTATGGTTTTCTTAACCTTTGATTGAATGAAACTGCAAATTTGCACCCTGTCCCAAAAATTTGCCTGATCTGATCCAAGTATTTCCATGAGCAGATAACAACTATTATGTTTTGCAGCTGCACTGACAATAAAATTACTGATGTGTTGATTGAAAAAATATGTGAGAACTGTCCATATTTGTCACATTTACACTTTAATTCTGTTAGTATTTCAGACATTTCTATGTTTGCGGTAAGTTTTTTCGTGATATTTATCTAAAGTAGACTTTTATTAATTAACAATTATTGTGTAATAATAATAACTGTCACTGGTTAGGTATTTTATTTTACAAATTAATCTATATTAAATGTGGAAAAATGTTTTTAGTTTGCAAAACATCTACAGCACCTTGAATATGCCGCGTTAAACAACACAAAAGTCACAGACAAAGGTGCAATTGCTGTTGTTAAAAATTGCAAAAAACTAAAACACATCAAACTGTCCAATAATGCCCAGGTAACATTTCATCATATTGACGTTCACATTCCTTAAATCTTTGGTATTTTTATAGATCACAGATGAGTTTGTTAAAGTCCTCGCCGAAGAAGATAAAAAAAATTCCACTGTTGAAGCTGTGTTTGTTGGGTTTACATCTGTGACAGGGGATGGAATTAAATTACTGATTACATTAAAAAAATTAAGGAGGCTCTATTTTGGGAGGGTGAAAAATATTCAAAGTAGAGACTTAAAGTTGATTTCCAACTTGAAGAAATTAAATTATTTGAATATCGGAATGCAGGAAGAATTCAACGATGAGTAAGATTTCTATGTGTGTCGCAAAATATTTTATCCTGTAACTATACCGACCTGTGATTAGCTCTGCGATTATGTTGTAGTTGGTAAAGTGTTTATGTTTTTGTAGATGTCTAGTAGAAATCGCAGGCAACCTCCATGAATTGACAGAAGTTCACTTTAACGGAACTTCCATCACAGACAAAAGTAGAAACCATGTTTGTGGGTTAATTTTTATTTGCTGGTTTTAAATGAATTGTGTATGTGTTCAAGGCATCCCAGCATTGGTAAAAAATTGTCCGCTGCTGGAGGGAGCAGATATCGGACACACGAATGTCTCACATGTTGGGTTGCAGCTTATGTGTGAGAGTTTGCCAAAACTTGAAGAATTGCGCTTTATGAAATGCAAAAAGGTTTGTGTTTTGTGCAAAATATCAACTATGCGCATAACCAAAAAACAAACTCCACAAATAAAATGACATGGACACTGATAAAACCATTGGAGTTATCAAGTCAGGTGCCTATGTCCCTTGTTGCGACACATTCCATACAAAGCGTTAGCCAAAAGCAAAACTCATAAAAGCTGTGTCATCAATTGCAATTGGTGTGCAAAGAGTTATCCTATAGTCTCAATCAACAGTTTTTTCGATTAATTTTACATCAAATCTGTGTGTTTAGAGATGTCTGTGTAAGTTGTTGTATTATGTAACAATCAACATTTTATTCAGGCTGACCAGAATGAGGTCCAGAATCTGGTCAGGAAATTTCCCCACATAAAGTTCGAGACTTTCTTCTTAAGTACCCAGAAAATGATGTTTGGAATTTCTCAACAACAAAGCAATGAGATAACCCTACAAGACCTGGATGCCTTATTGCCTGGTTTATTAAAAATGGAAAAGAAGAAGAAAAGGCAAATAGCTTCAGGAGGAAAAATGGTCGAAGTATAAGATGAAAAATTGCCAAAAGCTCTGAATTATGTGCATGTTTTCTCACATTATACTCGTGAATTGTAGACTGACACATTGTGGTTTAAGTTTTCGCTGCAAATATTGCTTTTTGTGCTTTAGATGTTATTTTTATTTGCTTTGGTGCAAATTGAGCATTGATAATTATAACATTGTTGCATGCACATAAACGTTGCTAATAAAGAGGTGGTACTTGGATTTTTGTGAAAAACTTATGCCGTACAGGCCGCGCCAGTGTACCGAAGTGTGAACACAAAGCATAAATTATTCAAATATGATTAAATAACTTTTTTGTTTCTAGCCCGTAGGGGTGGCATATGTGTTGCCGTCGGGCTGGAAATGAAATGCAAAAACACTTTTTCGCAACTATACAAATAAACCCTCTGAAAGACAGAATACTTTTAAAACATACATTTTACAATTGAAAACGATATTTTGAACTTTTGGCTTTTTTTGTTGCACGGTTGACTGCTTTCACAACACACGTGACAATTCGGGAAAGTGTGACATCATGATGATGATGGGATCAAATCGTTTTCGTTTAACAACTGTTGCGTGTGTAGTTAGTTTACGTTGTAGTCTTTCGTGCAAAATAAACATACTTAAGGTTTAGTTGCTTGATTTTGCATTCTTGCATAGATACCACTTTGCAAATATGGCATCGGGGCCGCCCAAGTTTGTCAAGGCCGTTTTAGGAGAACTTGTTAAAGTTGCAAGAAAGAAGCCAGACCTGACAAATATATCGTCGATCCAAATCCAAATGTGCCCTTGGGATGACCTTTCTCTCTCAACAAAGAAGTTTTGGGTGAATGTTTGTGGAGAAAAAAGTCGGAAGACGAATCGACTCTGTGACATCACAACAACCCTGGCCCACAACAAATCCGAACCAACAATAACTGTTAAATTTTATGATGAAGAAAAGCTTTGCCTTCATGGACAGTATATGTCTTCCGAGGAAATTTTGTACCATTTCAATTCATTTTGTATTAATAAAGCTTTGGGAAAAACAGACGCTCCTTCCACTTTGTTTTAATGTTGTTGAAAAAACTTTTTGTGATGTATGTTTTGTATTAACATCTGTCATTTTATTTGCAGACTGTTTTTAACTCATATAGTATAATGGAGGATTTTGTGAATAAAGCTGAACAACTTTGTAAAGATGCTTTGACTTTACGAGGTGATCCGACTAGCTGGAAGTTTTTGAAATCTGTGGTGAGTTTGACATGAATTTAATTGCATACAATTTTAAAAAGCATGAATTTTGTCACTCAACAGGGAGATGTTAAAGTGTACACGAAGGCATCACCAAACTTTAGAGGAAGTGTGTGAGTATTTCAATATGTGCAGATTGGTTGCATTAATAAAACAGTGGTTTCCAACATTTCTTTGCTTATGGCACCCCAGTACAATTTGTCAAGTTTTGTGGAACCCAATTAGCATCGACCACAAATGCTGCAATCAGCCTTTCTATCTGACTCTGGATAGAGGGTTGTTATCTTGTCCCCTGGGTATGGCATTACACATGGTTAAACCTAATGGTGAAAAGTTACCACAGTGATTACAAAGAGATGGTTGCGGCATCCATGAAAGTGACAAATGACATCCAATGGTATAATGGCACACCAGTTGGGAACCACTGATATATAGGGTACAAGTGAATGCAATATTTGCTTGTTTCACCTTTACTTGAGATCAGGGTTTATTAACAAAATTTACAAACATTTGATAAGGATATAAATTATTTGTCGTTAAAGGAAGTTATTTCAATTTTTGAATTTAGTTAGTTGTGTTATGTAGGTACAAGTTTGTGGCAGAGGTGAATGCTCCCAGCAACATTTTGTATTCTGTGATGAAACCTCCGGCAACCACTGACGAAAGACTTAACTGGGATAAAAGCATTGCACACTATGAACGTCTACAGACAATAAATGAGGTTCAAACAATTTTTGTTGCATATCACACATCTCACTTATTCGGGTTTATTTTTGTTTCAGAATGTAGCAATTGGTTTAATTTTGACACACCCTGCAGCTGGAGGTTTGATTTCTGCTAGAGAATTCATTGATCTCTACTGTTTCAAAACATTTGATTCAGATCAAAATCCAGGTAACATATCTTAGCTGGCTTTGGTAGATAAAGATGATTTCACTGTGGTTTAAACAAACCTATCTGTTTGCTTTGTTGTTTAATTTGATTATTTTTTAGAATACGGCAGCATTTCTTGGATATTCGGTGAGCGCTTTTAAGTTTCTTTTTAAAATTTTCGCCGACCGTTGTTGAGTTATTGATTGCTGAATTTTAAAATTGAATGCAATGTTTTGAAGAAGCCAGAATAGTAATATTTAAATGTTAATGCAGCTATGAGCGTAGAACACAAATCACGTCCAATAACGCGAAACTATGTTCGTGCCAACAACTTCCCTGCTGGTTATGCAGTTGCAAGTAAAAAAAGGTATATAAACTTGTTGCCAACTTTCCAAATTTTGTTTCTCCACATAAAAGTTGTGATTTTTGACAGTTTGTATTAAAATAATACATTTTTCTGTGGTCCTGGATGAGGTTTGTGACAATACAGGGAATTGTGATGTTGTTGATTGCAGTAACCCCTCCCAGAGTTACCTGGAGTTATACGTGAACACAGACATCAAAGGGATGATCCCAAGGTATGTGGTTGAAACTGCGTTGCCATCACAACAAGCGAGCTACATCCAGAGCATCAGAGCCGAGGTTCAGCGTAGAATGGGAAATCAGTGAATAAAATGATTTGGTTTTGTAAAGTACCTGATATTGTGTGATTGCAGTTAAATTTTGTGTGTAAGAAATCCCATTCCGAGTTTACAATATGCTGCTTTTTATTTTAATTTCTTGAACGTTTTGATGCAATTTTTCTTAGCAAATAATTTACTCACAGCACTTCAATCATTGCCAGTATTATTTCTTCTATGCATATTTTTTATTCCTTCTGATTTAAAGTGCCTTAACAATTTTATATCAGGGTATCAATTATGTGTGCTTACGTCAAAATATTTTATCAGCCTACCACAAGATGCCTGTTAGGATTTACAGGCAGGAAAAATTGACCAACGTTTAATGTGTTTTACTCAAATGTAACGAAGATACTTAGAATAGCGGATTTTACGTAACAGCCAGGTCCCTACAGGCAGTAGGCTTCTTTACAAATGGAAATTGGATTACGACGCCCTCAAACGAAACACAAATTGCGAGCCACTGTCCTGCACGACAGTGCTTTTCAACCTGTGGGACCATCCACACTGGTGCGGATGGGTAACACGGTGCGGATGAGTGCGGATGCTGACAATCGCCCGATAATTAGGCTTTTTAGTCCAAGAATTGTTCATATTTGGTTACGTACACTAGCTTCAAGAAGCAACGCTAATCCTTCACCTTAAATCGTCGTCGGTTTCCATTCGTTTAAATTTCGAAACGTCCAAGAAAGGGCAATTTATCATGAAGCCTGGCTGTTGGTATTAGTTATGTACATCCTGGGGTTCGCAAACATTTCATGCGCGGTTTGGCCGCATTGTGCGGATGAAATTTTCGTGCCACAGAAAAGTGCGGATAGAATTTAAAAAGGTTGAAAAGCACTGCTGTACGACATAAGAAGCTGGATTACCACATAATATCAGTGGGATGGGTTGACAAATTTGTCCCTGAATCTCGGTGGATAAACCATAGTCTCGAAATCACTCTTGTGACCAAGCTAATTTATTAGCAAGTGAAGTGCATACAAAATTTGCATAAACGAAACATTTACCCAAATTACTGCAATAATCACAGTTACAAACACACACATCTTAAATGAATTAGTGGTTATGAGTTCACAATGATAATTATAAGCGCACAATGGAAACAGATTGTCTAATTGTCAGGAAGAAGTTTTCGTAATATTTTGACAATAAATTGCAATGCTTTACGATGGGGAAAGTTCGGGGAATTAACAATAATACATAAGGGTATTTGAATACGTTTGATCAGGAAGAGGGTTTGATGTCAAACATACTTTGAAAATTCTGACAAAAAAAATTAAACAAAGTCGCTCAAGTTTTCCAAGAAAATAGAACCTCCAAATTTGTGTGTTTAATCTTGCGGTGTTGGTACCAAAAAAAAAACAATGCAAAATAAACATTGACTATATTCGATTAGCGCAAAGGGTGAGGATATATTGAAGCAAAATAGGAATTAAGTCCACCTTCAGGCTATTAACTCCTGAAGAAGAGCAGTTAAATTATCCAGCGCCACCAAACAATCATTATCCGGACCATCGTAGACGATTTTATCATCGAGGAAACCTCTAAAAGTGCTGTGGGCGAAATCAATCACATGGACTCCGACTTTGAATCCACCCCCGTCGCCTTTTTTATCTGGATGCGGCTCAACAGCGCCATCGTACGATATTAAAATGGAACTTGCGTAAAACCGGAAAGTGTCTTGCTTTACAACGACGCTCCTCAGTTTCTCCAAGCGGCTTATTATTTGTGGAACCACCTCCGCTACAAGTCGCTGTCCGTTATGTAGGAATTGCCTCAGAGCCTCCTTGAAACCGTCAGTCGAAAGTCCTCTCCCATAATACTTATCCCGACAAAGAAATTGGCCGGTAGTTACCTGGTATACCTAAATACGAAGTAAGTTAGCGGTAACCTTAGCTGGAAAGTTAGCTGAAACGACAGCGACTGATGCGGAGTTAACCTAAATACATTCTCCCCAGATTCAGTAATATCAGCGAACTTTTTTCTGTTTATTTACTCTTTATCAAATGTGCTATTCAAACTTTTTCGCGTGCGGCGCATTTGGAATGATTTGCAGCACTTTTGACTGACTGACTTCACTTGTTATTTGCTACTTTTTGTTCTGTTCAAATTGTTGCTTGGTGCCGTTGGAACCCAAAACGACGAACAGTTCGAGACCCACTGGTTTAGTAAATGTGTTATGTCAAAAAGTAAAATGTGTAATATTACCACTGGCGACATTAAACACCACCAAGCCACATGTTCCGGAAGTGACGTACCTGCATCCCTGCTAGTCTGATACCAATACTTCCGGTGCTACTCATCTTGATTAAGTTAACATGCTTATCCTTCTTCTCCTGTGAACATCCCTTCCTCCCCATCTGCGTCCCAATCTTCAAATCAACAACGCACGGGAATTCATATTCGGATGTGACGTCATCCAAGAGTAGGTAACCTGTCAGCAACATAAGGTTGACGGTTCGAACCCCGGCTAAACCAGAACCATAGAAAACCTTTCATAAAGTTCCCGTTGTGTCGAACGTCTTCGAATGCGTTCGAAAACATTTCTTTCATCGTCTTGTCGCTAGATGTCGCCTCCCACAACATCTGAAGGTCAACCTCCTTCCGCAAGGTGTCGCCCTTGAGCGTGCGGTTGATTTCCCTCCGATGTTGTCGTATCGACCAAGGGTTTTTCCCCACAGCCTCAGTCAATGCTTCCTGATCTTTGTCGATCGTCCACGGATGACGTGTAAAACCGTTTGTTTCGTCATACTGCATTCTATCCAAACCCTTGAACATCGTTTGTCTACAACAAGGAGAATTGTTACGTCATTATGGATGTATGGTTGTTCATTTTCTCACTTAAGCACCGCGCTCTCCCCATTGTGCGGCTGGGCGTCTTTCGCTGTCTCGTGTTGGTTGCCAGGCAACGGTGGTGGTATCCACAAACCAGACGTCTTGAATCGGTGTGAATTATCGCTCCCTTTTTCCAGCAAAACGTACAACAACCCTGTTATGACATCATAAAGTGAATCGATAATACGACAATCGTTGTCGAATACATGTATTATTATTTCTTCTGTTTGTTCCAGATTGTTTTTAATATTACGTGCGAATATTTATGACGTAACAAATCCGCTTGAACAGTTCTACATTACGATCTCACAATATGTTTTATCGACAGAAAAATCACAAATTTATCGGAAATACCGTTGAGTTTACCTTTAAGCTTGGGTGTGAATGGTGTGAGGGCTGCAGGTAAACTTAAGTAGAAATTCCATTCCCGAAAAGCGATACTTTTGCATAAAGTTGTTTTGTTCAAACTCAGCATGTGCGCTCGACCGCTAACCTAATGTCACAAATATAACACTGTTACGTCACACAAGGCGTCTGGTTACGGCAGATGTTACAGATCGATAATTCGTCCGTCGCAAAATCTCAAGAACTGCTAACGTGCTGTAATAAAGTTTCCAATTATGGCAAAACGTCGCAATAGCACTTTACGTGACATCACGATAACACACGACTAACCTGATGAACGTAGGCGTCAAGTTCTTGACCCGGCACCATAATATATGACGTCATTTGTGTACGTCACATAGTACTGCGTGGTATTTTTACGTCACAGTATCTATTGTGTAGTAACGCGTCCTGGAAAGAAATGAATTGTTTAATCAAGCGGTATGTTAAGCCTTCGTTATAACCCTAGTGTTTAGGCTGTCAGACTGGCAAGGCAGCCCTTAACTGCTGGTAACCTGACTTGAACAAACATTGTGCTGTTTTTTGTACTGGATCCATTATACTGCTGTTGTTTGGTTCCTGGTAAATACATATTCCCGTGTGAGGATTTCTGGATTGCAAAACTGAAGTTGGTTTACGATTTCCTACTTTTGATCATCACTTTCCGTCTACTTTCTTGGATACAAACACGACAATGCCGCCCTTCGGCTACTTACTGTGACCTCACAAACCTCTTTATCGCGGAGTTAACATTGAGAGAGTTCAAGTTCTGGAACTTGCTCGTAACTATACAATATTTTGCGCGCCCAACCGTGTAGCTATGCTTTGTTACGTGTGAATTGGAATTGTCTTCCACTGAAGCGACGCGAAACTCGAAAGTTGACGACAGCAAGCTCATCAATGGGCGTCTCTGTAGAAACAATTCAAGCGTTCGATTTACCAAGTCCTTGATAGTGACGCAATAAACCACGATTGCCTGACGATGTCAAGATTCTCGCGTTTCGCAGTCGTAGAACGTTTGTGACATTCGTGAATCATTCACTAAATTCTTGTTTAAATAAACGCGGCTCGCGCCATAGATAACCTAACCGCCCAACACAGAAAATCAATCACAGGGTATTGGGAGAATATAATCCACTGCAACGCGCGCGATGCAAACTTCTTCTCTTGTTCTAGCATTAAAAGAAACCAACATTTGGCGGGAAAGATTGCTGCAGATTAATAACGTTTTAAATGCGTTCCCATCAGTTCAATAGCTATGTGTTTTTTGCATCCACACAGTGAAAGGTCAACCAGAGTCAACACCTGTTACACTTGCTTTTGGGTTTGATAAAGTCTGACTTAAACTGGGTTCCCTATTCGACTCAACTAACGCACCCGCTGACGTCACAACTTGTTGAAAAGTTGGATTCGATACAATCCGATATTTCCTATACATCGTTTCTCGAACACAGAAACATTTGTGTCTCATTTAAACAAGGAAATGAATGCATCACACGGCAACTTATTCCATATTAAAATAGGAATTGTGGGTAATGCGGCTAACATGAAATGAAATATTGATAAACGTTGAATTTTATAATTTCAAATGCCTGGCGTGAGTTGCGTTCAGCGTTTAGAGTCTGGCTAGCCTTAATTTTACCAAAAAAATCAAATCATATTTGACCTTCAAATGCAACCGGATTTTACAACTTTCTGTACCTGCGTGGTTTAGACTTTTAGTAAATTCACAAACTAATTTTTTCAATATTGCAATCTTGCAGCACTGCACAGGGTAAGGTTTACTCGAGGAAACTTAATAAAGCAAACCGATCCATATATCGATCAAGAGGCATTCCCTGAGTTTGTGTGGATTGGTAATCCTGCTGACTGCTTTCCGCCTTTTCCCCATAAAACATATTATATAGTGTTAAAGCGCTGGAACCATGATAACATGAGAGCTGCTGACCCTCAATCAACAAAAATCTAAAAACTACGACTGGGTTTCAAAAAACATTATTGGGATTTCATAAAATTGCTGTCTTTCTTGTTCTGATGAAGGCACACTGTGGGCTACATAATAGAAATCATATTTATTAAGCTGTTAGTAATGACGTTATGTTTGACAAAACAGCCTGCTTTATTTAACACAGCTGCCACTACGTGGCGCATTCGCAACATAAATACAGTAAGTCATCCACTTGGTGGCGTTACGGAGCACTCGCAAACTTAAGTCTCATAAGGTCGATATTCGTGAGTTCACCATCAACATGCAACATTTCGGAAAGATCCATTTCGCCATTCATGTTGACGTCACAGTACTGGACAACCCATCCGATCTCTTTTGCAGTGAGATGGTAGAAATATTCCTGTGTTAACGTCACAATGTTTGTCTGTTCCGCTCCACTGATCACACCGTTACTGTCCGTGTCGAGCATCTGTGGAACATATTCTATATTGAACTAACTGCGTTTTCTATGTCGTCATAATACGTCGTTTCTAGAATGTCATTGTTTACATTTCATTTCGGTTGAAGAATTTAATTAAAACTTGTTAATCTTCTTGTGGAATAAACGTTTGTTTTGCACAATACGAGACAGAGTTATGCGGAAGCATTCCAGAATCCCCTTTTATTTGTGTGTGTGTCAACCGGAAATAAAGTAACTTTGTTAAATTTGTTTTCCAAAATGTCGACTTCTCTTTTAAACTGAAATGTTTTTTTCTCTCGTGCGGAATTTTCCCGCGAAAAAAATAGCAATCAACATTTCGCTGCCGATCACGTGGAACATGCGTACTGTGACGTCATGAAACAGATTCTTGCCGTCATTCGTGTCTTTGGCACTTGGCTGCGATTAAGTTGCTCAAATCGCAAAGTGCAAAACTACATATAATAAATAAACAAACAATGGTTAATACCGGAAATATGGTTTGGTTGAAGAATTGAACAATGCACATTGTGTTCTCGGTTCTCGTCACTTTCCCGTCTTTGTTGACGTCACAAACAAAATCCAAGCCACAGAATCTCCCACCTGTTTTAACCACAGAACCTCAATCACGTAACAAACTTGATTCAAAAATTTTCACTTACGGTTTTTCATGTACGACGTATATTTAACCGATATCTCATCCGACGTAAGGATGCCGTCGCTGTTCATATCCATAAAAGTAAACCGGGGACTGTGCAGGAATTCCAAACTTTTAATTGTTTCGTCATTAAAGGAACCTACAAACGATTGTCACGTCACAAAAAATCAATCAATAAGGCTTTAACAAGTAATTTTCAGTATTTCACCATTTTATAGTTTGCAACTTTGTACAAAACATTAAATACTTAATTTACCTGTGATAACGTTTGCAGAAGCAAGAAACAAAATAACGGAAACCCACATTTTCTTTAAAGCTTTTCAATAAATAACTTTCTTAAACCTCAGTGAATCTGTGGAAACACAAAAACCTCAGTCTTAAAAGATTTACATCCATTCAGTCGAAACAAGCAGAAGTTGTTCATTGCAAGAGCTCGGCAGCACAGAGACTTTCCCAACCAGTGTGAAGCTAACCTTCATACTTGCGGCTTTCTTGCTTTCAGCCCAAACATCATCCCTTATATTCACAACGGTTCGCGGGAGAATCGGCAAACTTTTTTCACCAAAACAAATTAATCCGCAGACGCAGACGAGCCGAACAATCGAGCGACAAACCAGAACTTCTCAAATATTTAGCCCTTGTGACGTAATACAGCGCATTTGTTGTTTGTCGTGCCCCGAAGGTAAAATAATTCCTTTTTCTTTAGCTTCCCTTCAATATTTCCTTCAATACTCTTCGTCGACTTTTAGATAAACATCAATGAGTCAAAGTTATCTTCGATTCCAACCGGTTTCTTCTTTCGCAGATTCGTCAAATTTACAGGAAATGTGTACCTATCTATTGTGACATCATCCTACATAATTGTTCCCAGTTCTTTATCTATTGAATACGTAACACATAAGCTCCTTTTACGTCCAAACTTGCGATGAGCGTGCCGAGGCGCTTGACACCTTTATGACGACACAAGACCTTAAGCAAGGTATTTTGTTGAAAACAGAACGTGTGCCGATTGTTTATCGCGTTCAATTCTCGTTGCGTGGATTTTTCTTTCGGTGAAACGTGATATCAAAATTACAGTTGTTGCCGTTTTGAGTCACATGTATTGTCCTATAAATACAAAATTTTATGTTCAGCGGATGTGTTTTGGAATTTAGTCTGATTCCCACAGACTTCATGGTCGGTTTCTTTAGGAAATGGAGTTTTTAGGTTAAACCGACGCCGACTGTTTGTATTCTGTCAAACGAACGAATATACATAGCGCTATTATTGCCTGCCAGACGTAGCATTTGATAAGAATTGATGCATTATCGTTGTGACATAACCCTGAGGGTGTCTCGCCGGATGGTGGACGAAACGTTGGTTACAACAAACACTTACGTAACTTAAGTGCCATTAGTGCAATTCCCATAAAAGAACGATTAATAAACAAAATCGATAATCATACGTTTGCCTCAAAATCCCTAAATTGCCTGTGACGTCACAACCGTGTGCATTTTTATTTAGTTGACACCGCGATGCGCGTATCAATAGTTTCCACGCTTATGACATTGTTCTTACGCTGTAAAAGTATGTTAAAAAGAGCAGATCCATGCATTTAAAAATAATCCCTAAGACCTTATTACATCATGGGCGCACAACCTTTTATTAACACCGGCCGCATCACAGCACAGACTTTATTTCACCAACGGCCGTCAGTGAGTCCTAATTTTTTTACATTTAATTTGACATTTACTTATCTATAAAATTGCAATGAAATGTTAAAATATAACGATTTTTTTTACTTAAAAATCCATGATATTATTCTGTTTTATAACAAAGACTGACCAATTTAATAAGCCAACATTCAGGCAAAATGTACTACAAAGCATGTGTACGGCCGCATGAATCAGCATCCACGGATAGACAAAACCTTACGACCGCAGGTTGTGCACACCTGCCTTACAGGTAATAAATAAAAACAAAAAATAACGTAGGCTATAATATAAATCACAACGACCAAATCGTGATAATAAAGCTGAAGACAGTGCACACCGTTTCAACCTACCAGGTCTCATCAGTGGGGTTTGTGACTTTCCAAGGTTAAGAATGACCTTATGGCAAGGCGAAGACAATTCCACGTCATAGGCTTTGCAGTGCACATATAATTTTGTTAAACACGGATCTGTCCGCTCTTACGGCGAAACAAAACGAAATTCACACCTTTGTTTGGAGGAAAGTTAAAGTCAAGCAAAGTTTTCTGATCTAATTTTGTGTCGTACGCATAAAAATCTTAGATGACTTACCTGATATTTTCTATGCAATATGATTTAAATTTTGTAAACTTTTTCAAAATTGTTTTATCAGTTTTCACGAATGTGAAACTACTAATATTTTCTTGAAACAGGAAAGCAATGTTAATAATATTTATTTCCAAGAAAAAACAAATAGAAAGCGAAAGTCTTTCAGTTCCACTCATGCGTGACGTTTAATTTGTCCTGATAGTAATTCCACACGCTTTATGTGAAAGAAAATCTGTTGTTGTTTTTTTGCATACTAACAATTAAAAATAGAATTATTTGCAGTATTTGTTTTAGTTGCTTTAGAGAGTTGAGTGTGAACAGTATAAACGTGTTTCTGTAATCTCTAGATTGGTAATGCAGTGGTTCCCAAGCTTTTTGCAGTCACGGCCCTTTCATTTATACCATTCAATATACTACAGACCTGATTGTAAACGTCACTTGAGGTTCTTTTGGCGAACTAAGTTGAAATTTGCACAACAAATTTGTGTGACATGACAAGTAGGAAAGGTCCATGAAACCATGGTGGTCCTGGTCCCTATCTTTCAGATTTTTTGGCAAAGGTTTTTTCGGTGAATGAAGCGTTTTTTTGCCCTCATATGTTAATGCATATATTCCTCATTTTTTTCTTCACGATTGTCAATAGAGTTTTACAAATGTACTACGTTTTTTCTATGTTTTTTTTTTTTCTGCGATGTTAATACTAATCTTACCATAGTCTTAACTAACCCTAACAAATTAATTCATTACATATCAATGTTCTTTTTTTCTTAAGTACTTTTTTGTACTTCTTTTTTCTTGAACCCAATATTATTATATTTATTTGCCCTACAGGAAAACAGGTTACCAAAAATACCTACATAACAAAATTGTGGTTTTTATACAAATAATCTTATTGTACTTTAGGAATTGTATTAAATTTTTTTAAAACATATTCCTGGTGTATGAAGTATCACTTTCATGGTGTTCAATGCCACAAAGACTTAAGATATTTTTACAGAGTCTCATTATCATTCGTTTTTTTCACTTTGTAACACAAGTTGTTTCTTGTTTTTTTACTTAAATAAAACTATATTTTTAAAGTTTGTCTTTGTCTCCTAGATTTTTCTAGCTTACCATCTCGCGTTTAGTTGTTAAATTTAAATATAAGAATTTGTCAGTTTACAAAATTATGAGGACATGTAGATTATGCTAATATTGTATACCATCATTACTTTGGTTAATTTTGTGTGATGTTTCAATATGAAAGCTTGATATATGCTGATACAGTCACAATATTAATATCTGAAACAGTTATATCTCTATTTTTTCTTTGTTACTATCATCTTTTAGTGTTTCGAAACACTAAGATCTTATTGAAATGGCAAACACAGTAATTTACAGTTTCGAAAAACATTTCCATGACTTTGTTTAAATGCCTATTCTGGTAGCATTTCTTATTGTTAATGTCATTGTTTTACCTGCTGTGCATTTCTGTGGTGGTGGTTGTTGTTTATTTAGTGAATTGCCTTCTTATCTTTTTCAAAAATACCACTTGATGAACAAAGGGAATCAATCCAAAACAATTCTGTAAAATCAAAATAAATCAAACTAAAACCATCAAACTAAAGCGAGTAAATTATTAAAACATCAATTATGACTCTATCATAATCAGCTTCTTCAAGTACTTTTGATGCAAATGTGCATTGCCATTACTTTTGTATTAATGCCCACATTGCCCAAGCTGTCATAAAAGCAGTTAAAATGATGCTGACCAGAAAATTAATTAGGCAGTGTTTTGTGTGATGTATTGCCCAGTAAAGCAAACAAACAGTTCAACAGGACGGTGAAAATTCATCATTAATTATGCGCTATTTTTTATATGAACAATAGGATTTACCCTGTTTTTTTTTATTGCTCCCATGATGTTGTTGTAGATGTAGTGAAAGTAATTTAGTTTGTTGAAATGTTAATTAATTCACATCAATCACAAAGAAATGACACGGAAAAAACAGGATGCACCAAAAAAGCTCAATGGTATGTTTTTGCTATTGTCCAAAAACAAATTGAATATTTTCATTTCTTCTATTATCAACTTGCACCATTATTAAAAATGGTTTTATTCAAATTAAGCAAAAAGGCACATAATTAAGAAAAAAAAGGTTATAACTTAGAAATTTTGTTACTTTTTGCATAAGTACTGTATTTATTCACAATTTTATGAAGCTATACAGGCACAGTCATGTGAAGCATTTTCAATAGTTTGACCTCAATTAAGAATCCAAATAGCGTTTTCCTCCCATTTAACTGCAGAAGAGTTTGAGCAATGTTGATGAATTATGACAAGGTGGGTTCAAAAGGTTCTCCCTTAAAAACAACAAGGCAGGCCTTAGTTCAAATGGCAGAACTTGTTGGCATAGCCTGGGTGTTGGGGAGGCTGAATAAAGTTGATTGACGACCTCAGAGATCCTCAAGTGTCTCTCAAGCCTACGATTGATGGGTGGCATTTTTTTTTCTATATTGTCCTCAGTTCAGCATTGGGTCAAACACTACTTGATGTTTATCACACGGTCAGGTGAATTTCTCCCTACTTCCTCTCCACCATATCACCTTCTACCATCACACTAATGCATTTTACATTGCTCCAGTCTATTTACTGTCCGCGTTTTTCAATCACCGTACCTAAAACATGGTTTTGTACGAGTTTGTCAAGTGAAACTATTATAAAGTTCGTGCTTAAACAGGTCTTGTGTGTCTTGTTAGGTTGGTCACAGGCACCTGTCAGTGTATTAAACACGTCCTCTCTTCAGATGGAGGTTGTTTGCAAACTGAGTCATTAAAAATGTTCAATTTCAACCAATGAGATCGGATCGCTCGCATTGACGCAACCGTCAAATGGTCGATTGTAATCAAATTCTTCAACAATTCATGTCCAAATAAATGTGATTGTGACGTCACTTAGATTTTAGGATCGTGTGTTTCATATTGTGTCTGTGTGTTATTTGACATTATTGTATGCGGTGGTTGATGTGTGATGTAACAAAAGTTATTTTTGAGATCACTTTATCATCTGTGACGTTACAACGACTCAAGGTTTGAAGGTAGTTTTCGCGCCTTTTTTGTAGGGAGGGGAAACTCAGCCGAAAAAGAGCAACAACTTTATGAAGAAATCATATATAAGGGATAGAAACAATAATATTTGATGTCTTGTAGTGTATTTAATTGGCAAGATTGTTGTAATTCACACAACAGCTGCACTGATGAGACGTAGCAGGTCGGAACAGTTGCCCTGTCTGCAAGCTCACCATAAAAAACCTTATAAAGGTTTACGAATGCGAAATATTTTTGTAAAAGTAATTTTCAAGTGTTGTCCGATTGAAATATTCGATCAATCACAGGTTTCTATGTAAGAGTTCCCCTACCCTAAATGATGACGGCTTCAATTTCCATAACCGAACAAATCGCTTCCTGTACAATAACACGATCCACCTTCTCCTTTTACTGCTCCAGATTGATGAGAGAGCAACTAATCATGTTTCAACGCAAATCCTTGCCACAAAATCTTGCGCTTTAACCACTTTTGGTGGCAGGTTGGTTTCGTTCGCGTAAACGCCACAATTTCGGAAACATCGCGTTGATTGGGGGATTGAGAATATCAAGATGTGGAAAAGTTGTTGCGGCAGTTGTTCATTTTGAAGTGGATTTGGTACTTGGTATGTACTTTCGATCTATACACGACAGAATTCGGGAACTATTTAAAATGCTGATGCGCTTATCTGCAAGTTTTTTTTGGGAATGCCGGAATTATTGACTGAATTGTTGCGAAGATTTTATTGCGAAGTGTGGTTGGGCATGTATCTCGGGCAAAACCACAAACTTTGTTTGATCTGTCGCTCCGCTTCGAGCCACAAGTCGAATACAGCGTTACACACCGACTTACAAGTTCGTCGCCCGTCAGACATCAAAGCGCACACACTTTGATCCGGCCGCACGTGACAAATCCAACCAACCACAGACGAGTTGAGGGCGGGGCTTAAGCGGGGAACACCAATTAGAATTCGAGCTTGTTTTGTGTGATAATCACTCGTAGCTGCTTTTGCATGTGGGCCGACAAACTCTTACAGTTAACCACTTCAAACGGGCACGGTGTGTTTTGATGGAGAGGAACGACACTCTCTCATCAGATTAAGTTGACCGCGAACAAGCAAGGTGGCGAATATGTGTCTGAGTTCACCGGTTGTCACAAACCAAATGTGGAAGGGATTAGACCAGAAGGTCTGATTTTACTGCAGTGTTGCATTCGTTCTGTGCTTCTGTTTCGCAGTTTTTTGGGGCAGAAAAGTCGCAGTTTTTTGGCTGTTCTAACAACTAAATGCAAGGGATACACTTGCATAAAGTTTTGATTGGTTTTAGATTGTAAAAATGAACAAGCTTTGCTGCTTGATTGAGAGTGAGGGGTTGTTTGTGTGTTAAGTTAATTCTTTTAACCTAACGTTGTTCGGGCTGAGTTTAAACCGGGAAGCAGCTCGCCCACTTCCATGTGGATGGGATTCCCCTCCTGATTATGACGTATTACGACCTGTCGAACACCGCGTTTGTTGATCGATGTGAGGTTGGCGATACGCGATCACAATCACGTAAACAATATACGGATTATTGCAAAACAAACGGTGTGGAGTTATATATAGTTGCGCATCCCCGATCAAGTTCGTCTAGAAAGTACTGCAGTGCTGGAATGTAAAAATCTCGAAAACCTCGTGTTTATAGCTGTGTTCTGTTGGTTCAGCAGTTGCAAATAATTAGAAACGTATTTTTTAGGTTGTCAAGTTTAAACAGGAGGTTATTAAAATAGCGAAACAACGCTACAAAAAAGTTGTTAATTTAATGTTACCTTATTACTTTAACCGTGTTGATGGACTTAATACCAATAAAAGTTTATAACTGATAAGTTCTGGGCTGGATGGGGCTGCACGTGCTTACCGTCACACGTATCGGTGTAGGGATAAATAGAGAATGCACGAAGTGTTGTGAGAAGTGTCAGTTTGATTTATAAGCTCCCGTCAAGGTTTGAGGCGAGCGCAATAATTTAGAGCGCTATTTCAATGTAAACCTTCATCGAGCGACGTTATTGCTGAACAGATTTATTGCTGGGCCATTAAAACGTCCACAAAAAACATCTTTCCGATCCTTTTTCTATTTGTTACGCCTTCAATCAAATTAGGACATTATTACACAAACGCCCAACTGTTACGTCACACTAAGATGATTGTTGCCGGTTGAATTAGTAGAAGCATTAAATCAAGGTTTGATTGTGTTTGCTTTTGTTGAACAATTTATTTGTTGTGTAGTCGTGGCGCAACTTGCTGGGTATAAATTTGAGCCTCGCGTCGAAGTTCTCTGGAAGTGGGAGGGCTCGACCCCTGTGACAAGTGCCGCTGACCTCCAAATGACCTCCCCCACTTATAGGCACGTCACTATGCTTGGCCGAGTTATAACCACGTTGCTTGGGGGAGGGTGCAGATGTTTGCTTTGCATAAAAGTGGGATCACGTGATTATGTGCGGTGGCAAATTGGTAAAATGTTGAATTCTTGTCGGAAGCATCAAACCGACGAGCATTCATAGCTCACAAGTGTTCAATGAATAGTTACAGTTGAGTTGTCAGTTTGATTTGCAGTAAGTTGACCCGAAGCTGTCAAAAGTCGACAGATCATTGGTGAAATTGGATCGTAACATTTCCTTGCCTTGCCCAGCTATTCATTAACGCAATGTCGCCATTCTTTGTTTCTTGTGCGCAATTGATTAAACGTTCTTTGAAACCGAACAATCGCCGCAATTTCGTGACTAGTATTTCGTCTTGTTCGTGTTTTCGTCAAAGTTTCGGCAAATCTAAACAGTGCGGAATGTTTTTTTTCGTCTCGCGCTGAAAGCAGATAAACGTGGGTAAAAAAAAATCAAACGTCACGGAGATAATGGAGTGAAAGCCATCAAGTTGTCAACAGCGTTCGCAGCAAAATGAGAATATATCGTTTTTGTGTTGTCAGCTTATCCATCAGAGGTAGTTGGATCTGTGTCTGGTGACCTGCCACTGCCAGTAGCGAGCCAATCAATCACATTTATTGAATGGAGACCATGTCTGACTTCTTGTAGCGATGCGGGTCATAGCACGGTCGCCTCCAATTTATTGCACTGTCTCCTAATCTCTTCAATTTCACGTCACGTCACTAAAACTGTCGAATGCGGTATTATCTGCGGGCAAGGACAGTTCTTTCTTTCTTCAGCAAGCCAGTACGAATATCGTTAGTGAGGATATTTTCAGTGAGTAATTACCGGATTTCTTGTAAGCAGAACCAACATACATCAATCTGCTTGAATTGTTACTTGCGAAATTACTCCCATTGTTACATGAGAATTAACGCAACAATAGGTGTTCTGATAACGAGCGTTGCGTAAGAATGGGTGTTCGTATTATGTTGCAAGGCGATTATTTTGATCACAGAAACGCGGCTAATTCAAAGAGACGTTAAAGGCAGAGCTTGGGGTAAATTATATGTGGCCTGAGGTTATAGTGGATCTGACAGGGTCTGTCATTGCAGGCATGACTTGAAGTGACAGGTTGTAGTCTTGCTGGCTCTCCGAAAACAGCGATACGCTATGCTCTTACAAGATTCTGTTCATCAATAATTAATGAAAGATAAGCGGCATTGTTATGTTGTCCCTCTCTGACAAGCCTTCAATTGGATAACCTGTGTCTGCTTGCTGTAATGGATCTTGTTCTTGTTAATCATCTTGTCAATTTTGACTTGTTTTCTTAGTTAAGGTCTAGCTTGTTGCAGAACCTAATAAAAGACACAGTCACGTTTAGGTTTGGGCTGTCTGGAACACATGTGTGCAGTTCCTGTGGGTTTAAGATTAAGTTCTTGATGTTTTGTTAATCGGTATGTTTTGTGCAGGGGAATTTACAGCTGATAGAACATGCAGTGGAAATACTGAGCGTGAAATCGTCGTTGAGAATCTGGAAGTTGTTGAAGAATTAACTGAAAAATCATCAAAAGTTTCGAGTGAAGATTGTCAGGATAGTTGCTCAAATTCATCCTGTGACAAGCTGTTGGCATTCACAATGGAATTTTTATCAAACAAGGCCCATTCTTTCAGTGGAAACACCCACAAAGTTGATGCAAGCCATGGCAAATATTTAAGCAACACCAGGTATATACGTAATGTGACAAAGGTTTGTTGATGAGTTTCATATCACAAATATTTTTGTTTAGAACCTCAAGTGCATCTCCAAATGGTTTCCCACAGAGTGACAGAAGAAATCACCCTGTTTCTTCAACTACGTCGTTGAATAAAAACAGCATAAGATTGCCATTAGATGCAGCACCAGTGCTTAATGGACTGGATAAACTGCCATTTAAAGGTAAGGGGTCAAATTTTGTGGCAATTAAAGTCTGGTATTATATCTGTTTTTTGATTAGTACGTTGTATCTCTCCAGAATAAAAGGGCAGCTTCACGTATTAGCTTACACAAGTCTTACTAAACACTAAAGGGTTTCCATTCAACTATATAGCGCTTACAACATAAACAAGGACACATATACAACAATGAGTCACAGCTTATTAACAGGAGCTGTCGTTTCCGTATGATTCTCACCTCTCTTTACATTAGTTATATCATGTGTTGTGTCTTACTGAAGGAAATGCTGGCATACACAGCAAGTTACTTGTGTTGTGGAGTTGTTATAGATGATATGTATACATGTTTAAGGATTACTGTTTAATTTGTAGATGTCGCATCAATAAATGCGGCTCAGTGTGTTATGGATGCAATGCTTCAACAACAACATCTCTATGAACAATGTTCAAGCAATTGGATTAATGTCCAGGTAATATTGTGCAGCACGAGTTGCACAGTAATTGTAATACAAGGCAAAGGTTTTTTTTTTTAAGCCAAGCAAAATTTTGTAATGAAGAGCCGCTTAGTTTTTACAAACATTTTTGTATGAAACATGTTTTAGTTTTTTGCAATATCTTTTCTGACCCTTTTGTTATTTACTGAATGTAGGTTTTTGCATTTAACAATTACTACCTTGTCGCAGAGAAATGACAACAATTGTTTAAGCAAGAGTAAAGCTGAACGTTATCGTTGGTGCGTCCAAGGAAACAACCACAAGCTGCCACGAACTGCTAATGGCGCCCACGTGCCCACAGTCAAGAAACCAACCAGTAACGTTGGTTCCGTGCAAGTAAGTTTGACAGGAAACATGCTCAGGAAACATGCAGACGTTGATTGACAACTTAATTCAAATGCTTTGTGCTATTGCTGTAATTTTCAATAGGTTTGAAGCAAACTTACTGCAGGAAACAATATTTCATGGTTTGGTTTTGTGTGTTTCAGGACAAATTGTTTGGAACAGTATTTGCCGGAGCAAGTAAATTCAACTGCAGGGATTGTGGGAGTTCCTTTAACACCCTAGTGGAGCTAACTGTACACATGAACCAAACTGGACATTTCCGCGACAAGAACTCTTCACCCACAAAAACAAAAGTTGCAGGTGATAATATGATTGGCGCATTTGACAAGCTTCTTCCTTAATGTTTTGAATAAATGGATTCTAATTTTCAAAAAAAGCTGTTCTTTGGTCTAATTTATTAATTTTCAAATTTATGAGATATTATGCGCAATGTTGCAGTTGATTTAAATATGAAGTCTTGTTTCAGATGATTCTTGGTTCTCAAACGTCAACAAAACAAAGAAGAAAACATCAGAAAAAGAATCAAACTCTGAAAAAGTTTTAACTTGCATGGGATGCGGGGGCCTGTTCGATTCTCTGCAGGTGGAAATCTCTATATTTACTCAAATAGTTTTTTATTTTATAATTCTCAAACATTTTATTTGTGTTGAAGGATCTGAGCGTTCACATGATTAAGACAAAACATTATGAAAAAGTACCGTCGTGGAGAATGTGGAGTCCAAAACCGGAAGCAAGCGAAAATTCAGCGAGGAGAAATTCAACAAATCATGTCCCTGGAAACGCAGACAAGAAATCAGAATTTCCATCATCACCGGATATTTCGTCTTTAATCAATTCTCAATTTTATTTCCCATTCCTAGGAGGTGGGTTTATTGAATTTTCAAACAAATTGAATAAATATTGTTTGTGTGTCAAATTGTTTGAAACAATACATTTCGAATTGGCATCAACTAATTTATGCAATAGAAAAATAGATTTCACCTTCCATTGCATCGTCATTTTCTGCAAACAATTAAACACGCAAAGCTGTATTTGATAATTAAGGTAAACCAATCAATAAATAAATAAATAAAATGAAACCAAAACTAGAAGCACAATGTCCTCCACTGCTTGTTGTGTGTTTTATAATCATCGTCATTCACTTTCTACAATCATTGGTAATCTTTTAGCGATGACGAATCCAGCAGCGTACTCCCTCCTCTACTCCACTCCATGGATCACTCCCTTCCTCCCATCCATGATGAATTCACTTTATCCTTTTCCTCTAACTCCGAGGTATCCCGCTCCAACATCTGACCCTGGCATCCCGTGCCCTGAGTGCTCAGAAACTTTTACATCGCTCCAGGAGCTGACCAATCACTTCAAAGAAACTTCGCACTTCACAAAAAATATTCCGAGTCAATCTTCCCCGCTTTCACAGCATGAGTCAGCTAATATGTCCGCCTTGAGCAAATCACCTCAAGTTGCAAATGGAGCGAGCGAGTGTGACGACCAGGAAGGTATGGACGAAGTCGGAGGATCAGATTTCATCAAGTCATTGGAAAGCACGATCCAAAATGCCATCAGCAAGGTGGAAGGGAGATCCCCGGCACCGAAAAACTTCGCCCCCTTCACTTCTTCACTAAAAGCAGAATCACCTCCTGTTGGGGAGTCCCCGAAACATAGGGGGTCGTTTAAACCACCGACTAAGTCGGAATCCCCACTTGATTTAACGGTGAAGCGGGAGGACTGTTCGCCCAAACCACCCAACGAGGAAGCGAGCCAAAGTGTGAAGGAGAGCTCCGCACCGATCAAATCATCTCCACCCTTCTTGAAGAAAAATGCTGGGGGTTACCAACCTCTCATTGATGGGAAACTCCCCTCGAACCCCCTGGAGGAAATGTGGAAGATTGTTCACAACACAACGACCACCAGTGGAAGGAAGCGATCCTCATCCGATGTGGATGCTGGGGAAACCCCTCAAAAGAGAAACAAAACTCTGGATCTCGTTATACCTGGGGATTCCCCTGTTATTAATCCTATTCAACAAATGCAGGATCTTGTGAATAAAAAGATAAACGCACCTAAGTCTTATTGTGGCGCGTCATCGCCGCTGACGACGTCATCAAGTGTTCCCAGCACGTGTTCGCCTGTGACGTCACTGAACGCTTTTGTGACGTCGTCCCGCTTTTTACCTCATACCTCTCCACAAAACCGGCTCGTGAACCTCAATGACACAAAATGTGCAACTACGTCACACAATGGTGACGTCAGTAGCGAAAGGAAAAAAGTCCCGTCAGGTGGGAAATCACCAGGTTTATTCTCAAGAATAATTTTAACATTCTTGCTTCCGTCCACAGCTCAACTAACAAGGAACCAAGAAATTTTGTTGCACCGTTGTTATGCCCACCTGATGACGTCCAACCCACGTCATCAACATCTCAGTGGTGACGCAATAGTGGCAATTGCTTCCGCGATTTCTCTGCCTCGGTCGTCGGTTGAGGTTTGTTTGGTTTTTAAAGTTGTGAAAGAAGAGAAATTAATTATTGGAGGTTTAGGATTGGATGGAACGAGCCAATGAGAGGCCTCCGTTCATACGTATCCATGGCGACCGCAAGGAGGTTTTTTGCGCCTTTTGTTCCCCCTACAAAATCCTCGATGACGTCATGGATTTGGCAGAACATCTGCAACGTCACTTGGAACCAGAATCAACTTCATTTTCCTCAAAACAAAAAATTCACTTCCAGGGTTCCATGTGTTTTAGGTGAGTGGACGATTGTGGAAGTTTTCTGCTATTTGTGGTTATTCAACTTTTTTTCAGCACATTTCGTCAAAACGTGCCTTCAACCAAAGCTGATGACGTAAAGGCAATAATACGAAACGTCGATGATGTAACTACCCCAGATGACGTCATCAGAGTGACGGGTTAATTGGCTTCCGAAGCGCGTGTAAAATTATATTCAAGTGCATTATTGTGACGTAACTTAATGCGTTTATGACGCTTCAATCGCATTCCTGTGTAATCACTGTTCTTTGTTGGCGAAATACAATTTTGCGTTTACGCTTTGCTTACAAGAGTCGTTCGAGCGTGAAGAATGATTGACAACAACTGACGTCTCGTTGTTGCTTGCATCGACAGCTGGGTCACGTGATTGTGTCACGTGTTGTGCGTCACAGCTGCGTCTGTGGCGTCACAATCAACTCATAGTAAACGCTCGCACACTAATTGTAAGTTTGTTGATGTTGATGTCATTACTTGGTCGAGTTTGGATAAGGCTGGTTGTTGCCAGAGCGTAAGTTAGAGCTTGAACGTAACCGTAGGTAACTAAGGCTAGGGGTTTAACAATGGGTTACGTTATGAGTTACCTTCGTGGTTAGAAAGCTACTTTAAATGAAGGTTTATGTGTTGTTTTACCGGAAGAACAAAGGTATCCTTGCAATGCTGGTGAACGTTGCTTTATGAGAAGGAGCGAAATGTCGTTTCCAACCGTTTGTTGCGATGGATTTTAAAACATCTCTCTCACTTCGTAATTTAAATCTTATCTGTTTCCAATGGCAGATATGAAGAAACGCTTGGACGCAAAATTTAGACATGGAATATCATTGCAATGCCTATCAGGTTGCTACAGCAACGGAGCAAATGGGTATTTTGGGGGGCGAACTAAGGGGTGACGGGAAAGTCCCCCTGCCCCCCTTGCTGTCAGTGTTCGGGAGCAGGTTCGCAAACGCCGTTTCGCAGAGTTCGGAAAGCTTTTCGTCCCTGGAATACTGTCCGGGTGCTTTCCCCAAACTGACACGACCTCACTGTGGAAAAGTGACGAAAAAACGTAACGAGAAGGGGAGATCCCCCAATGTCAACATCGCGTTTCAGGTATTTGCGGTTTTCGAATGTTTCTGACGTTTCGCCAACTTCGACTTTTTCGTCAGAAACTTCGGACGTTGATTCCAACGGAGCCGGTGGACAGACGACTGAGCAAGGTGGAAACCCTACGACTTGCGGCGAGTTACATCCAACATTTGGGTGGGTGCTCATCACGATATTCGTCAATATTATTTCTACCTACCAAACTATTTGCAGACCAAACTCTTAACTGTGATGTAACAGAGGAGCAACCGTGTTTGGCGGGAAGTGACGTGGAAAAGGCGGGAAATTCGATTTGCACGTTTTGTATGACGCGCAACAGAAAGGTTTAAAATAAAAAAAAAATATTTCAACACAAACTTATCACAAGTTTTACTTTCAGAAGCACTTGGCATGATGGGAGTTCCCCTGTTTTGTATTTTGTTCTTTTATTTGTTGATTTTATGGATTTTTTTCAATACAAGTTTCACGGAATTTCGTGCTTCTTTAAGATATACAAATATTCAGGTCGCAAAGCAAACACACAATTCTTCTTCTTTTCACTTCCATTTCCACTTCTGACGTATAGAAGTTGCGTCACAATTGTCCAACCACACGTCACCAATCGATGCAGTCAAACATTTTCTCGCTTCTTCGTTCATTATTAGTCCGCCCTGCAACCACGTGATTAAGTTAACCAATGAAAAACCGATTTGTGTGTCACGTGACCGTACCTCTTTGACCCTCCATTGTTGGGAAGGCGGGGAATTCCCCTTCATCTCGAGCGGGAATTTACATTTCTGGATTTCCAGCTTCTGTCCTTTCGCAGACAAACACACATCGCGATGACCGGCCTGACGCAACTCGTTCTGTTTGAATAAAAGGTGTCACGTGCTTAATTGTGACGTAATAACCGCACTGACCTGTTTCGTGAATTCAAACTTTTGTGTTTCAAGCTTAGGATTGTATTTACTGACACCTAGTGTCCGGCCAGGAATCACCTCCAGCGAATGCGAATCTAAGCAAGCGTTCACGTGACCAAAATTGCAGCAAACCTGGGAGAAAAACATCAATATCACGTGATATTAAGTATTGTGACGTCACTTACAGCTCCGCTCAACCGTGGGGAAAGTTCTGGAATGTACAACTCGGGATAAATCTCGTTGACAAACCACGAAAATGGCTTACACTCCAATTTGTGACGTAACAATTTACGGTCTGTCACGTTTCCGGCGTCTTCCTAATAATAAAACAAAAGTATTGTATCGTTATGGTAACCGTAGATCCACGTCATCGTTACCTTGGCAGCATCTGGAGTTCTCTTCAGGAAGAAAGCCTTGAACTCATCCATCCAAACTTCTGCCACCCTCAGTTTGTTGCGCAGTATGACGTCATAAGGAATATCGTGTGGAGTTTTCGATTTGAAAACATGGCCCACGTGACTGCAGGGTATGATTTCTATGCGACCGCCGCAACTCCAAACCTAAACAACACAACGATTGAAACGATATTTGTTTTGAATTGTGACATCACTAACCCGAAATGACATTTCTAGATTTTCGCCGCCATATATTTTCATTTCTTCGTCATATCCGCCCAATTCGTTAAAATATTTCCGGTCGATTGCAAAGGCGCCTCCCGACATAGTTGGTGACGTCACTGGTTGCGTCATATCCATTTGAGGATCCTGGAAGCGTTCTTTGGGTGGAGGGAGCCAGCGGTAAGTGAGACTCCAATCAAAACCACCCCTCTGTACCTAGGTTTAGGGTTACTAAAGGTTATTATCTGGGTTTTTGAGATAGAGGTTACCCTGTGTCAAAATGGAAAGGTGTCATATTCGGTTCCTTACTTAGATGTTACCAACAAAATTCAGTGGTTTTTGTGGTTGAAATGCGGACTTTACCACAGGTTAATCATGGCCTCACCCTTTGCATAGGAGTGACACTGAACTTGAAATTATCGGGGTTTATGATTTCCATGATGGGGAGGGCGACAACTTTCCGGTTTTCTTTGATCCGTTGCAGCAGCGGCTCGGCCCAACCTTCATAGCATTCGCCTAAACAATTACGTCATTATTTCGTGTCTCCAATTATGACGTTTATACTTACAATGGGAATCGAGAAACATGATGACGTCACCAGTGGCATGACTCACGCCGAACTGGCGCGCTTTGGCGACACCTAGCTGTTGATCTAGTTTGTAAAATTTGACCATTTCCATGTCTTTCATTTCATCCTTGATGATATCGAATGTTTCTGCGGAACACAAGATTGACCAAACTGGATGTGAAACAGAAAGTATTCCTACTCCATCCTCAAACAATTAACTCCATATCCCGGTATAAGGTAAAGGTAACATAAAAGTCAAACAATTGCATTGCAATGTCGCCTATAAGTTTTTATTTCAATATTTCTGTGGCAACGTATCCACGTCCGACCTCCTTTCTCTGCGTCATCGACGACAATCAACTCCTGCAATAGAATCCCAGGAACCGTTTCAAGGACGCTGTACAGAGTTCTCAAGAGAGTCGAAATCGCCTCGTTTCTGTAACTCACAACCACGCTGACTGTGGGCAGAGGCTTCTCGAATATTATCGTCTGGAAAAACAAAAAACTTGGACTACTTTGAATGAGAAAGTCAAAGCTGAGATGTTGGACATATTAAGCAGACATTTCAGACACACAAGTGTTCGTCATCAGTGATGTTGCTGAATTGGCTGAGATGACTGCACAGGCGGTGCCGAATAACAGACAGACAGCTATGTTTGAAACGTCTGCTTGGTCTCATTATGTTCAGAATCATAGGGTTGGTGTTCTCATTTAAACGTTGGGATTTTAAATGCATCCGTCAGGCAATTTGGTTTGTCAAAATCACACGCACACGCAGGGTTCAAATACGATCCAAGTGTCTACAAACATATTGCTTGTGTAAAAAAAAAAATACATGAAAAATATATTAATGAAACGTAGTTGCAGAAATATTCCCAGTTCGAATGTTTTATATTTTGTGTAAGCTGCATACAGATGGCCACTGTTTCGTTTAATTTTTGTTGAGAATAACCAATTTTTTCCAAAGGTTTGGACCAAAACAATCTAATCCCCCATCACACGAGCATGTCGATTGCATAGAAACCATAACTTCATCTGATAATGCGGATTTGCTTAAAACAATAGTCACGTGACTTGCCTTGCAGTCGTCCTCTCTTTTATCGCCAAGATTTCTATGAATGGAGATGATGTCACTAGCCAGAGCGTTGAACGAATATCGCCGATATCCCTCGTTCACTTGTCTCTCAACCGAGGGTCCCAACTTCTTCGGGATTTCAAACGGGTGTCCGAACTCACCGGGGGCGTCCCTGTCGGCCGGGGGCTTCTTCAGGTGGGGTAAAAGTTCGTGTGGGGCGTAAAACGATGACGCGGTGTAGTTTTCCTCTGCTAGGGAATCCACCAACTCCGATACCCCGATATTGAGAACCGCGTCGACCTCCTCGAAAGTTTCGTTGCCGAACTAAGACACATTTGCCGCTAGATGTCGCTTTCTCGTTTGTTTATTGTAACTTACCTCGGCAGACAAATCCTCGCTTCTGTCAATCACGATGTTTTCGATCATGACGTCATTGTCGCGTAACACATCTACGTCATCGTTATCTGACGTCGTTTCGCTTGGTGCTTCCAATCCGTCACTTTTTTCAGTTTCTATGACGTTCTCGATTTTGTCGTCACTTCCTTTCTCTGACGTCACCACCACTATGACCAGTTCCTCCATCATTTTTCTTCTGTCTTCTGCACCTTTCTTGAGAAACAGACCATCTCCCTCATCTTCTTCCTCAAGGTCATCCTCAAGGTCAATCCCAGCCTCGCGAAGATTACTCTCCACATAAAGATCATACCCATCCAACGCAGCATTTCTTTCACCCGGGGAAAGATCATTTTCTCCAGAGCTTAGGAGGTAAATGATGAGGAGGAAGAGGAGACAGATCCCTATGTTGACCCCAGTCTTCATCAACCTCGCAACTCTCATCTTATCTGCTGACTTTCACAAGTTTTAAAACATTTTCCTTGCATACATTTTGCCTCCCTCACCAACCATGAACGAATAACAGTGATCGACACGTCATCATAACGAAGCATGTGTTGTAATTCGAGAACACTCGAAAAGTGGCGCGATCAATAATTCCACTTGTAATTGTCGAGCGAACTCACGCGCTAACAGTTTGTCGAATGTAATAATTCCAATAAACGCCGTTGAAAAATAAAAACGCGGCAAAATAACTCAATCGGAAGTAAACTTCGATCACTTCCGGATTCTCAAGACGAAATGTTGCTCTCTTCCGCCCTCCGTTGCTTTCACATCTGTGGCATGACGTCATTCCACTGTTCAAATACCTCAGCAGTGTTTCAAGGTCTGACGTCACTCCGTTTGACGTTGTTCGAAATCTGACAAACAATCAGTTTAGAACTTTTTGCGACTTTCGTCGGTTTTGCTGCGTACCTGTTTTGGTTCGGATAAAGTTCAAAATCTTTTAACAACCGAACTATGACGTCACTGTCCTGTCCAACACAAAGCACATTGGTTATGTCACAATAGCATCGATTAAGTGCCCCTGTCATCTTGAAATTGCCGATCGATGGCAATAAAACAATTCCAGAATTAATGCTGTGTTCCATTATGATAATTGGCGAACCTTAAATAATCTCTGGGATTCGCGATTTCTTCGTTGCGTCATGATGTAATTGTAAATGCAGAATTCTAGAACTGTTGAAAATATGAAAAGAAAACAGATCCACAAATAAATATCCATCGCTGTTAAGTAGGAAACCTGGAATAAAACAAACAATGAGATTAAGAATGTTTTGTGAGTTTTTGATTGGTTTTGTTTATATTTTCTCAAACAATGTATGGCGACTTTCGACGCGAAGGAACGAGTATTTCTAGAACACAATCCGCTCCCCCAAGGAAAGAAATTGTCAAATCAATCACCTTCGGTAACGATGTCTTGAGCCCAGTGATGATGGTTGAGAGAGTGAGGACAGATGTTACACCTGGTGAACATTGATTGGATGACCTACATTGTAATGTCGCAAGGCTGCTGCTCATTTAACACCAAGTTTTCCGCATGAATATTTAAGTGTTAAATTTCAGACACGTGGGAATTGAAAACCAACAACGCAGTCGTCACGCTTGTTACAACAATAAGTGAATTGCGGCCCGATAAAAGGGGTTTGGGAATTTGCGTTTCCACGGTTATTAGGTACAACACCTACTTACTAATTGCGACACGAGCTGGAACAGACTGGGGATCCACCCACATCCCCAGGCCTGCCAGGACCACCATGGACATTGCGAGGAAATAGGACTGAAAGAAAACCGACAGCAAATATCTCCGGAAGATAAAGTTGATTTGCAACTGGGAAACCTTCACGTCTGTGAACAAACGCGGTAAATATAAAATTGCTTATATGACGTCACAATGCCGATACCCGCGAAGTTCTGCATCTCGTTTGTTCGAACGTTGTAGGAGTGATATTGGTAGGTTAGGAGCCTGAACTTAGGCATGTTTTTAACCAACTTCTCACTCATGAAAAGTGACTTTCCTTGCTCAGGTAAACTCCAATTCAACTGAAGTTCCTTATAATTGTATCCCACTTGATGACGTAACAAGGGTTATTGTATCGTAACAAGCCACGATTAGATTGTTTTTTGGTCACTTACGGCTTTGCAGAATGAGCGAGCAGTTCTCTGTGTCCAGTGGAAAGTTATATAAGTTCATCTGGCAAGCTACGGTTGTCGTCAGTCTGTAGGATGAAACAATTACCAGTGGCATTACGTTGCTGTTGCTGTCAGGCATTTTTCCGTGAATACAAGTATACGTTTAATTGTTCCAAAGGAACAGATTAATCAAAATTATAAGTGGATTTTAACAGATTTGGGCTTACTTGACATTGTAGAACACCTTTCCTGATCTGAACAACCTAAGCACTGTGTTGTCCACAGTTGTCTTGTGTATGAATGAGTGCTTTGATCCAACCAAATACAAATCTGTCAGCACATGACAACTTAATGTTAAGTACCTGGGGTCAATGCCACCACATTAAACCATTGAATGTAACATGTGTTGATAGTTGTTTTTAACAAAAAAATATATCAAGATATTGCTTTGATTTACAACTTAACCTTTATGTGCATTATCTTTAAAATAGTTTAGGTAAGATTTTTATGTACCTGGTATCCAAATTTGTTGGACCAATCTGCTTGGGAGCACAATGCTTTCCACTGTGTCGTCATAAAAACGCAACCTTTCGTCTGTCCAAGTTTCTTGGATACACAATGTAAACGTGAGATCCTGTTTGTGACATGACAAGGTTTAAACAATGGATAAGATTACGTTGATTGTTATTGAATAATCACCATGTTCTTCTCGCTTATGTCGGTGATGCTTTCAATCATCAGGGAAACGTTGACGCGGACAGGAAAGCCTGCAAATATTCGGAGATTTAATGGCAATTTGCGGCCTCAAGCGTCAACGATCAACGTAACGATTTTTATATATCGGATATTTTATTTATCGATCCTACGTCATCGGGGAAATTCCCTGAATAGTCATGACACCTTTGTTGTTTGGGCGAATGCTGAGTTCGTAGGAATGGACACTGAGCATTTCCTCTATCTGTCGGGTGACCTTTGTCCCGTGGCTGTCCTCCTCTGCTGCTCCGCGTTCTGTAACAAGTTCATCGTTGAGGAGGGCGATTAAACCAGTTGGATGACGTATCCAGTTACCTCTTCTGATGTTATGATTTTTATGGTTGTGTTCACTGGCTGATTTTGCAACAAACAGAATTAGAAGCAGGTAAATAACCACAGGTGTTTGCAGACGCCACATCACGAAAAAGATCATTATTACCAAGCCTGCCAACAAATCAGTTGATAAAGAACACGTTTGGTTTTTCTTCCGCGTGACCTTACGAAATAAAATCGTCCGTTGACTGGCGTCTGTCGACAAGTTCCTAACGTTTATCACTGCACTTATGACGTAACTATGACTGTGTTTTGTCAAAATTCGTTTCTGTTCACGGCTGTCGAAGTTGAAGTTAGACTGGTCGTAAACATTTTGCTTCAAGTGCAAATTTTACCAACTCCAAAATCTTTGCCTTCAGTTAGTAATATCAGAAGTTTGTAAATTAAGCAAAACTCTTTTCGTTGTTAATTCGTCCAAACTCACAATAGAGCACGCAGAAATATTTGTTGAAACGTGAATTATGTCGGCTAACCACTAAACGCCTGTCGCTTATGCTTCATTTGTTAACCCACAATAATTCCCAAACGCCTTGTTATCAACAGCACAATCACGTGACATTGACGAGCAATAGTAATAGCACAGCGCCGTTAGTGTTCGTGTGGTTTGTTTTATAGTGGCCGCAAGATGGAAACAAACGTTTCCGGAGTTATTAAACAACGCTTGATGGAACCGGTCATGGCGATCGGATATATATCGAGTAATGAGGATTCGTATCCAGGATTCGAATCCGGTGTGGTAAAAACTGAATGTTGTGATTGTCAACGTCAAGTTCACATGATAAAGTCAATAAAAAATTCCTCCTTTTTCAAATTTTCTTCACATTGTAGCGCTCAGTGAGTTTGAGTGTGAGTAGGTTCCCAGTAAATTTATAAACTGTTTTCGTCGCAAGTATTTTGTTGAAACATGGGCACTTATTTGATCACGTGGTTCGAGTCGCGCGTACGAGAGTCTCTCGAAAGTTGTTGAATATCGATTATTACATCACAGATACATAGCAGCACTTTGCAGAGGTCGGTCATGGCGGCGAACGCGTCGATGTTCGATGGAAAATCTTCGTCTTTTCTTCTGACTTCGCAGCAAGCTAAGCACGGGTAAGTCCTTCTTTAATTAGTTCAAGTGACCCTTAAAATCGACTTAAGCGCGCGCTTTAGTCTCGTGTCAACTCATACCAGTCGTACTTGGTTGGAAAGTTCGTTAGATGTTGCAGCCGGTGAAGAAAGTTGTAGTTTAGAGGGGAATGATTGTTTGTTTGTGATGAAACAATGTACAAAGGACTTTTAGAACAGCCGACGTTTGTTTACACCGAATGCAGCGATATAACAGAGGTATTTGTGACGAATCAATTTGCAAAAAGCGCACCCGAACCGATGACGTCAAAACGTCATTACAAAACTCGATTTCGAATGCAAGGAGAAGGGGATTTACCGAACAACACAGACGTTAATGACGTAACAAAGCCTCAAGTAAAACTATCAGTGATATCGAAAAGCGGAGAAAAAAGCGACGATTGTGATCACAACCACTTGGACACGATTCCAGAAGGCGACCATATTATGACGTCACAACGTAAACCAAGCGAGATTGAGTTTCTGGAATTCGCCCGCGACTTCGCGCGTCAGGTTGGGGGGAGGGCGAGAGAGAGTTTGCTTAATCCGTCGCAGTACGAGGCCTATTTGCAAAAAGTTGCATCACGTGACCGGTTGCATGGTAACAATTATTTCCACGCCGATTTGTCACATGACTCTGTTCGCAGCACGTCATTGGAGGAAGCTGGCCATGACGTCGACGGTCACGTGGTTGGGGATTTGGTGTCCTTTGCCGCAAACACGATGAGGTCATTAATTGTTATGTAACCGCTTTGGCCGCTATTCGATAAACTTATTTTTATGTTTCAGGTATTTTGACAATCCAGACCTCAGTGACGTCATACTGGTGGTTGGAGAACATCGCTATTATTCTCATAAATTCGCGCTCGCGGCTCAGAGCGATGTGTTTAGGGATATGCTGATCGTAAGCGACCGATGCTCAACTTGTCCAGACTTCCAGAAGGTATACCCTTGATGACGTCACTGTTTCTTGTCATCTCACTGTGACGTCACATACACAGGAACTCGAGCTGGATGAGTCGAAGGAGTGCCAGCAAGTGTTCGGGAACTTCCTCCGTTTTTTTTACTGCGGAAGAATCAGCTTTACGTCGGAGAGCGCTCTACCGCTCCTGGTGTTGAGTGCTAAGTACCGAGTGGAGTCACTGAGGGCGGCTTGCGACGCCTTCATCACCGGAATGATCGAAGACGGGGATCTGAAGAGTTCGGTTAAATGGTTGAAGTACGCGGCGAGATACCAGCTGAGCGTGAGTATGTCCGTGTTTACTCAACCGTGTCCGAACATGTGTTTACTCAACCATGGCCAAACCTGTGCTTACCCAACCATGTCCGAACATGTGGTTATTCAACCACGTCCGAACCTGTGGGTATTCAACCGTGTTCAAATCTGTGGTTACTCAATTGACCACGTTAACGCTAAGTTAACGCTGATTTAGCTAAAGTGCATTGTCGTGACATATCTCATTATTATACGTAACAACGATTGACAACGGTTCAAAATGCAGCGGAATGTTGGGGGGATCAAGGTTCTGTTTATGTAGATAATGTGCTTGTGAGTTGATTCGTTCGTCGCCGTGGTTTTTCAGGATCTGACGTCAAAATGTGTGGATGGAGCGATTTCTGATAACATAGAAGAACTCGTGGACTCCTCTGATTGGCTGAGCCTGCCTGGCGACTGCGTCGAGGCTATTCTAAAAAGTTCCAGTCTGCTGGTTCCGGACGAGTTTTATCTTTACGAAGCTCTTCAAAGATGGATGATGGGAAGGAAGAAAGGATCAGCGGAAGACCAACAAGTCACCGACGACTTGCGGAAAGTTAGTTGTGACGTCAATATAACCATTAGTCGCGATTGTGACGTCATATTCATTTAGACCCTGCAGCACCTCCGGTTTTCGCAAATGCATGGAACACAGCTGTTGGCAGTGGAAGAGTCACCGATAGGATTGCATTACAGATCGATCGTGCGCACTTACCTTGGGGACGCGTACAGGTGTGGGCTTAAATTTGGATATTTTTTTACGTTTCGAGCCAAAGGTTTTTTTTGCCCGCGGGCCACCTTCCACTAAAAGTGTTGTTTCCCCCCTGATATAGATCGCTGTGGACCCCGAGGGCCCATAACCCCCAATTTAGAAACCTTGTTTAGAAGCAAACGGTTTTAATCGTTTCTCGTCAATTAATTCTCGCATGTGAATGAGTGTTATGTTCCCCACATTCTTTATTTATTAAATGTAAGAAAACATTTTTAGACTCACAGTAAGCTATATAGGAAAGAATATTATGTCCTGACACTAAACTATTTCTGCAGCGGATAAAATGTGACAGATTATTTTATCTGTGTCCCGATTCCCGTGGTAGAAATGATGACGTAACCGTTTCTCAGGTACCAGATACTCGCCAAGGAAAGTCCGGAGTTTCAGGAACCTCAGTATCTTCCACGTGATTATACGGACAAGCAGTGGTGCGTGCAATTGCTCTATCATCCGAATCGAAACAAGCGAACCGCGACGTCGTGTTTCTATGGAAACGGAAGATGGGAGATCCAACCTCGCCGATATTACGACACACTTAATGTCGTCATCATATTAAAAGTAATCGACGCCACGTTTACAAAGAAAAAAAAAGGGAATTCGTTTTCGTTCAATCAGATTCGGACAAAAACTTTTCTTCTGTTTCCATAGAAACCACTTGAAAGTGACGTCAAAGTTTATATTTCTATTCTGATTTACAAACGGAACGGGACGATCCAAATGAGGTTACGGAGGAAGGCGTGTGTGCTGCGTGCCCTTGAACAATCACCAAGGTCAAACACTCTTCCCGCTGGAGGGAGCAACTCAAACGCAACGTCACCTAGCAACACCCCACGGTAACCATATGACGATTGTTAAGCGTTGGTGCTTGTGTTACGTAACATCCCGTTGTTAGGTCGACTTCCGGTGCCTCCAACAGCGGCGCTGCGACCGCTGGCGGCAGTAAAGAGGTGTCGCCTCACTCATCCAATTTGCACCCCCACCGGCCGCCCCACGGCCCCGCCAGCAAACTCCATGGGCCACACAATGGGCAGGAATATTACGCCATAGACAACATCATAAGCGACAGCGACTTTCAGATGGCGATGAGTCAGTCCGGACCAGCAGGGTTGAAACTTGGTGTGATTATCCGGACCTGGGGTGTAAACGTGTCTTAGCTTAGAGTAGCTTTGTGACAAACTTGCTGTAGAATTAAATAAACACGGGTCTTGGTGTGATTTTTGTTTGTCTTTCAATCTAACCAAAAGTACTCTTGTCTGACCAACAAAGAATAAAAAAATGTATTCTTTTCATGAGAATAAATATGCTCATCCATAAGTAAAACAACATTAACATGTTTGTGAGAGGTTCCATGATGAGTAAAAGAGGTCGTTGGCTGAGGTGATATTTTGGTACAACCAGCTGATGTTTTGCTGCCCTCTTGTGATAAGATTTACTCTAGAGGAAGCTGTGTATTGTCGTGTGTTGGTTGTAGAAGATTACGAAAAGATAAATTCACGTTTGCTTTACAATTAAACAATGTGTCAGAAAATGTTTGAAAAATGCACTTGATTACAGGCACCATTTAAATTGTGCTGGGTCTTATTGTCACTTTGAAGTGGAACGAGTAACTTAATGTGAGAAACTCCGATTCTTGCTGTTGGAATTCACCACTTAAAAATCCACACAGAAAAAGTTCATTTAACAGCAGGATGTGTGGAGTCACGAGTTGACATCCGAGAGCCCGTATGTTTCCGTTCGTCTTTGACGGATTGCGATGTTTGCAACACGCATTTGCAGAAAAATTAACCCTGGCCAAGGTTTGGGAAATAAAGTCTACTTGATTCCAATCTAGCTTGTCTCGACATTCGAGCTTTAGCGGGTATGAAACCTATTTACGTGATTAGAAAGTGGAAAAAAACTCTTCATGAAGAATGTCTTCATAGTGATGCTGATAGTAAGAATTAGATTCAAAGTCATTGCTCCGTTTAGCAAATGTACAACTGTGTATCATGTTGGTTTGAAAAGCTGAAAGAGATTTTATAAATTTTCGTTTCGTTGTTTGCATTATAGAATGACTCGCCAGTTAATTTGTGCTGAGTCATTTTTTCGGGGTTGGTGGAAAAATTTGAAAGAGTTTGTTTACACATCAATAAATATGCTTTACTTTGTTGTAAATGTGTATTTTTTTGCCCAAAGAAAGCTCGCATTTTGTTATTGATTGCCATTATTTTAACAGTGCATTTGCTTTGGGAGGTATTTATACCAATGTTAATGTATTATTCGAAAGACATACGTTCGCTTTAAAAGTCTCTGTTCAGTTTTATTTTTTGAATAGTTATCAGTGCGTGGGATAAATGCTTTATTTTAACAGTTTGCTTTGGTAAGAGTTTTTAAATTGAATGTACAATGGAACAAAAAGCAAAGAAAACGAACGCTATGTGGATTATTGCTTGGGTTGTTGGGATATGCTCAGTATTAACATTTGAGATTGTTGTATTTGTAACTCTTCCAAACAGTTCCAAGTACAAATTATACAGGTTCCAATTCTACATTGTCCTCAATATGGTATTCTATATCGGGTCAAAATATCTTTGGAAGAACTTGGTAACCAGGGCAGTTAATGCAGACACCCCTGCTCTGTGTGCAGTAACCTGGAAAATCTTGCTTTTCTCTTTTCTTGCTCTGGCCCACATCGCTCCATTCACAAACTTGTTCATGCACAAAGACCCCACGTTTATTGGCATGGCATCATGGACGTGTTTTGGTTCCTATATAATTCTATTTTGTATCCACTTTCCAATGAAGACCACATTGGATTTCTTTGTGCATTCCAGGAAACCAAATTTTTTCTCTGCCCGAAAGCAAGCTGTGTTTGCAGTTGCGACTGCAAGTCTTTTCACATACTGGGGAGTCACAATGGCATTAAGCGATCCCCAAATCGTCAGGTATTATTTTAATGTTGGTGTTTGTTATGCAATAAACCAAACAAAGCTGTATATTTAATCGTGAAAACATAGGAAATAGAATCTTAACTTTCAAATAACTTGGCTTTTGTTTCTATTAAAGATTTACAAACCCGTCAGTTATGTTCCCGAATAAGTTGGTCGGTAACCAACCTTCTGTTGAGAAGTTTAAAAGTTTTATTTTCTCAGGATCGAAATCCCCATAAAAAATCTTCCGGTAAAAAGCATGAAACTGGCGTTGCTAAGCGACATTCACCTTGGTCCAACAGTGGGTTTCACCATGATGAACCGACTTGTACAGAAAACCAAGACCATCAACGCAGGTTGTTTACTTAACAAACATCTTTTTTGCTTTTAGTGTTTAAATAGTGTTTGTTTTTGGTATTTTATCAACGCACAAGCAATAGAGCCAATAATGTTGCCCGCTATTTAGCAATTAAGATCGTTATAATTCACACCATAGTTACACTGATGAGACCAATTAGATTCAAACAGTGGCCTGTCTGCAGCTTACTATAAAAAAGATTTATCAATGTTTTTAATATTCTGTTTATAATAAAGTTGGAAATCACCAATTACCTATTTTGCTAAGAATCAAATCAAATGAAACGCAAATGCTTTTCGTAATTCAAAAAAATTTATCAAGATCCAATGGATTTATCAACTGTCCGTTATATCCCGATTAAAGTTGGAAATTTTTACAGACATTGTAGTGCTTGCTGGTGATGTTACCGACGGCACAGTTGAAGAAATCGGTGATGCAGCTTTACCGTTGCAGGAGCTGACTCCACCCATGGGAAAATACTTTGCAACTGGTAAAAATATTTTCCCAAGTAAAAAAACAATATAATCATGTTAATAAAAAAGTGGAGCACAGCTTGCTTGTGTTGTATGTGATTGTTTAAAACATTCTTTATCATTATTTATGTAACAATTGCAGGAAATCATGAATATTACACTGGGGACGTCGAAGCCTGGTTTTCCCACTTGAAAGGTTTAGGTAAGATTTTCCAGAAATTTCAAATTATTGCTGAAACGTATGTGTGTATCAAGGGCTTAAATCTGAGTTTTACAAAACTTATTTTGTTGTTTATCAATCAGGATTTCAAATCTTGCACAACTCAAATGTGAAGATCTATGCAGGAAGCGATCATAAATCTTGGTTGTGTTTGCTGGGGACTGACGACCTTCAAGCCGACCAAATTAGGTGAATTATTTGGTTTCGATCGTAATATTTGGTAGTTTCCTTTCTGAGAGTCAAACCTGTTGCAATTTGGTTGGTACTTCCTTGATAAGTTGATGTTATTCAGTCTGATGTTATGAACTCACTCTGTGCCACCACTACCATTTCACCTGTGTAGCTGAATTTCCTGTACATAGTCGGTTATGTGTAAATATGAAAACCCTTTCATGTATGGATAAACCGTTTATCAGCCTCAACTTGTTAGTTTAATGGTGTTGACAACAATATTATAAGTTGTATTTCAACCAGCCCAGAACTAGTTTTAAACTTTGATGCAAATAGTTTTTAAGAATCGACCTTTCGAAAGTGTAAATTGCATTTAACCACAGTTGCCATGCAGCGAGACTTCAAGGTTACAATCTACATTACTTTTTTTTCCTTTTTAAGATGGTAATCTACTGAAAGTTATACAATACCTGACATTGGCAGCAGCAATAACAAAATATTTGTTGCTATTAGATATAAAGGTCATGGTATGGATTTAAAGGCTGCTTACAAGGGTTGTGATTCATCGCACGCTTCCATACTGGTCGCTCACCAACCAAGAGCTGCTCAGATAGCGATTGATTCTGGTCTTAACCTCCAGCTTGTGCTGTCAGGTAACCCTGTGTTTTCCGGCTTCAAAAACTTATTTTTAGCATGTGTCGTGCAACATTTCTGTGCCCAATTATAACTTAATTAACACAGATTAGAAAATTTTGTTTTAATTTTTAAATTGCTGTCTGATGACCAAATTCTCCCCCAACATGAGGCAAACTTTCTTTGTACATTTTGATTGATACAATTTGATGATGTAATTTGCACTGATGAGCCCCTTTAGGTCCAAACACTTCTGTATGTAACTCAACGATTACTATAGCTCTTTTGCACATACATTGTACATTGTAGGTCACACACATGGAGGTCAGATGTACCCCATCAAGTGGTTGGCGTATCTCATCAATCCATTTCTTAACGGATTGTACAAATACAAGGACACATTTGTCTACGTCTCCCAGGGAAGTGTGTATTACGCGTTCCCTCTTAGACTTGGATCTTTCCCCGAAATTACAGAAATAACTTTGGTGAATTCGGAAGAATTTGGCCAGCAAGGAAGGTAACGAACACAATAACTCCACGAAACGTTTCTTCGTGTTGCTTTCCACAAATATATAACCTATTGTTTCAGCAATGTTTCCTTTTGAAATTGAAACAGCTCTAAATAAATATGCATAGTTTGCATTTGTTGAACTTCAAGTTACATAAAATACATTTATTAAAATTGAACCGAATTTGTAAATTTACATGATTTTGTTGCGTTTTTAACAAGTTCACTGTTTGAAATATATATTTTGGTGTCGAAACTTCATTAAAGTTTGTAAAGTTCCTCCTTCTGTCCATGGTAGATACTTTTACACCGGGGCACAAAGTTTTTTCCAAACTTGATCCACATATAAGCCTATGTAACATAGAAATCTGTGCGAATATTAACGCTACGATTTCGTGTAGTATTTCAACTTAAATATATAAACAAAAATAACAGGTGGTTGCCCTGTTCACGCCTAATCATTAAAATTCGCACAGATTTCTGTTTTACACATGTTTATATGTGGGTCAAGTTTGGAAAAAACTTTGTGACCCGGTGTAGTAGTATTTTCCTCTGTCCATGGATTGTTTATATTTTTACACCGTTTCATTCTCACTACAAGTGTGCTTGTGTTTGATTTCTATTGTACGATATTGTTACGTGTTCCACCATTGTGACGTTGCTGTTGTTTTATTTAACCCGTCTAATCTTCATCAATTTATCCGTGGCACTATTTTATTTCAAATCCATGATGTTATTCGGATAATATTATGTTAATATGTTTACTCGGGATTTCATCGAATATTTGCCGCCCTGTCAATATTTCAACATAGATTTGCTTCTCATAGCGATTTGTCAAGAGACCAACGCAGCATTAACGTAAACCTCAGTCCACAAATACCTTAACATAATTAAATTTAAACGCGGGAATTCGCTGTAACGAAGGCTGATTCGTGAGTTTGTAAATAACTTTAATAATTCCAGTGCGAAAACATTTTCTGGAGATTACATACCCTCCCTCACTTCATAACATGTTTATCCCCTAGCCTGCATCGGTCGCGAGAGGGAGGTAGAATATGAGTCAGAGGCACAACTTCCTGTGCGGGCGGATAGTCGAAACGATGCATTGTAATTAGAACAATTGAGGATTAAGGTTGTGTAACTGGTTAATTTGTTCTGTCTTCGAGAAACAGTCGTTATATTTGGATATGATTGAGATACAGGTGGTTTTTCAATGTAAATTTGAAAGCATTTAAATCCCATCTTTGCTGATATATAGGCGTGCTTGTGATTAGTGGTTGGTGAAACGTCATATGGTCATGAGATATAGGGTTTTGACAGGATACATGGGATAGTTAGTTTGAAGTCATTTGTCGTTGTGTTAGTGTTGTTTCTGATAAGTGTAAATAAGGCCTACATTTAGGCATCGCCAGAAAACAATCATATCGACAAATTACATGGATTTTTTCTCGAAATCCGATACAAAGTCTGTGTTGCTCATAATAAGACTGTTTGGTGATTCTGGTGCGAATTTACAGAGTCGTTAGAGTTGGATTCATCGCAGAAATACGTTTACGTCACAAACGCGTGATTATATGTGTTGGTAATTTCGTGAATCGGGCCCTCGTGGGAAAACTTGAAATTTGTTAAAGTTTGGCGACTGGGCTTCGCATCTCGAGTAAAACCTCTGTTTTGTCAGATATAAGGCATCACGTGATCAGGAAATATGGATAGAGGGATTAAGTCCACTTTGATTACGTTGGGAGTTGTTTGGATTCTGACTCTCACCCAAGCTCTACCCCGTAAGTTTGATATCTTTGATTCAAACCCCACCAGGGGGGGTGCAACGGACCCATAAATATTCTGGGGGCCCATGGATATCATTTGTTTATGTTGAAGTCGTGAAGACTGCGTTCCACCAATAATTGCACGTGATCCGCAGGAAATTTTTTTTCTCTGAAATGCCTCGACTTAACGTTGACAGGATTTTTAAAATACCGCAACTATAATTAGACCTGCTTAGCAATGTTTTTATGATAAACCAATTCTGTGTTAACGTGGTATACGAAATATGTTTGATTTCATACGGTTTTAAACTATCGTGTTTTAAAACATTTAACAATTTTGTTCTATTGACGTGATTTCTATTTTACAGATCCTGAAAGTGGGAATGTGGGAGGCATTGGTAAGTTGGTTTTTGCTTGGTTTGTAACAATCTCATGGTCTGAATAGAAACTAAACATCACTGGTATGAAATGGATGAAGATCTTCGACCAAGATGTTGATTTCAAACTTTTCTCTGTTACAGAACTTCTCCACAATAACGTCATCTACTTGTTCAGCGACCACGAAGCGACCGCAGCGGAGGCATACCTTTACTGCGAGAGGTATGGAGGAAATCTTGCTCAAATCGACCAAAGCGCGGAAGAATTTATGAGGCACGTGGTCGGGCGAACACGTGACAGGGAGTTCTGGTTCGGTGCGTTTAGATTTGCCGCGGAATCGGCGCTGGAATCGATCGCGTCGAACCCGCTCTCGTTCGTCAACTGCTCGATTGAAACTGACTTCTGTGAGACAAATGTTGCCGGTCCCCACTTGGTGGCAGCAGTGCACGATTCTACCTGCATTAGTACCGACACATGTGATGGGATGACGGTCGTTGCCCAGCAACCAGGGGGTTATGATAACTGGGCCCAGGGGGAGCCGAGTTCCTCCAGTTGTTCTGTTGTGGCTTTCCGCAATTGTCATCTTTCCAGCGGATGCAACGCTTCTGATTGGTCGACGCAGAGTTGCCTGGCAACGAAAAACTTTATTTGCCAGAAATCTGGTAAGGTTTTGTTTACAGTTTTTCAAAATATGATTTGTTCAAGCGCCAGGTACTTTCCCTGTTCCACGGGCGTCGCTTCAATTCTTTTTTAAATATTTCGGGCAAAACTGGATTTATAAAAAAAATTCCAAACCAGAAAAATGACTCCATCTTTTCATGAAATTAATTCCGAGTCCAACAAAAGGATGTCGTCCAAATATCTGACTCCATTCACAAATAAAATGTGTTTCACCTGTGGTGCAGCAGGGTGGGTGTTCCGACTGCACCCCTAAATATGAAATGTAGCCTGACACATCTTCAATGATGACGTCACCATGGTGGTTCTTCGAGGGTAGTTGTTGTCACGTGATGTTTGGCTTCTGCGCTCCTTGCTGTAACTCAGTCAGTTCACATCTCTGATGATGAGCACAGTAGTGCTGTGCGGAACGTTTGTTCGTATTATGATTTATATCAGCTTTGACTTTTCTATTCCGTTTAATCAACTTCGTACCAGAGAACTTGTTCGAATCAGGAAAGCTATCATGTTGTTAATCATCCTTAGTAGAAGTTTCGACACCACTGCGTTCATTATCAGTAAACTTTAGAAACGAGTTTCAACAGCAAAGAAACTTGAACAGAACTTGTTCGTTTTACGGAACAACCACAAACAACCACTGTTGTTTCTTTGCAGAATGTCCGCCATTCGACACCGTCCCCCTCGACGCTCACACTGAAGGCAATTCTGAACAATACGAAACATATCTCGGTGCCAAGTTGTTCTGCGATAATAATGGAACCGCAATCACGTGAGCACATAATTCCATAAACCATCACTGACGCAAACGAAAAACGTTCAACCAATTTATTCGTAACTTTTTTTTCAAGAAAAATATGTTTTTTCCTTGATAAATATTCTGGCTCTTTTTTCCATATATTTTCTTTTCCATTTATAAATATTTTACCGATTGCAAAGATTTTTTTATAATCATCAGTTTTAGGGGGAATGCGGTATGAAGCACAGCCACAGTGTTGAAAACCGTTATTCCCATGTAATAATGTTAAAGGTTGAATCACTGCGCAAGGCAAGGAATCAACGCCGTCGATTTCTCGCTTGGAGATTCGGGCGAGGAATTATGCGAAATGCGGGATCAGATTCTGGTTCTTCCAAATATTTTCTCCTGCAATCCATCAATCAGTGTGAGTTTAAGTTGTCTGTGTTCGACGCCAAACCCCCAGACTCGTTTTGTCAGCAAACTTGATCCAATGAAATTTAAACACGTGAAACTTTACGGGTAATCGGCAACGTAGGTCTTCCCAGCAAAATTGTCATGCCAGCAATAAGTACATGGACAGGCGCGTGTTGTTTAGTTAAGGTGCTAAATAACCTGTGGGCGGATAATTCTTTTTGTTATCATGCAGAAAAGTTGAATAAACCGCCTCTAATTCGCAAAGTTTACCAACATTATAAACAGTGAAGAGCACGGTATTGTTAAGAGGAAAGTAGTACGGCCTCCGATACATGGGGATTGGCTTATAACGGTTGCCGCATTAAAACAATTCTTCATTTCAGGACACGAACGACTCAATAGATTTCCAATACAACTTGAATTTCCGAGCCCGCTACAATTACGTGGGCCAGATAATCGGTCGCCATAGAAACGTTGACGTGTCGCTGGTCTGCGCGGTGAGAAGAGAAGTGACTTTAAGTGCCGGCGCCGTTACAGCTGAACGAAAGTAAGTGCTGGTGAATATCAGATGCTGCATTGGTGTTGCGTCAATATGCAGAGGTTTACGGGACTCTGCACCGGCATTTACGCCACGAAATTACGTGGAGACGATCCCAGAAAACGCGGGACACGATTAGAAAACAAAGTCTGTATTTCACATAAAAAAATCAATCAGATTTGAATCCTTTTGGTCTTTATGTCAAATTTGCTGGACCTTTTTAAGCGTTTTAAGCTCAAATGTGTCCAAGACTAGGCTTGATCATAAGTTCTCAAATATCTTCGTTCCACGATAACAAAGAAATTAACCTGAAGAAACTGAGTTGTTTTCAAACCGGTCGATAAATTCACCAAAACAATTTGATTCTACCTAAAAGACAGAAACTAAATGTGTATGATTTTGTGTTGGTGAGATCAAAATGAATACAAAGCAGACATGAGCGCACTGCGGTCCCGTGGGGCCAAATCTGACCCCTGGGTCTTTTAATTTTGCCGGCCTGGGGCTTCCTTGGTGTAAATTTGTGGTCACTTGAGGAAGTTTGAATAGAAAAGCTGATCTAAGATCCAAACCTTGGGAGGTGACAAGAAAATGATTTATAAAGGAAAGTCTAAGCTAGTATGCTACTCATGCCGAAGCAAACGTTTCAAACACCACTGTGTTCATCATCAGTGCCAAGTAGTTAAAAAGAAAATATAAGAATGAGTTGCGGAACTGATACACAGTAGTAGTTGAAACGTTTGCTTTAGCATAAGTAGCATACCAGCTTAGACTTTCCTAGTTAAACTAGTCGGCTCCAAGGTTTTCGGTGATACTGACGATACCTAATGTAGGCTAAATATATAAACATATCAGAAACAACGCGATTGTAACGAAAAATGACTTTTCTGCATGACTTGATGTAAAGAGTGATGTTATTGCATATTTTTTTGCTTTTTGGCCACAACACTTAAACGTTGGATGTTGTAAACACCTATTTATCCACTGTATACAGGCATTGTATACAGGTATTCACCTTTGACCCCCTGTCAAATTCCCCCCAATTAACCTGCACCTCTTGCAGATCACTCCAATTCCCGATGAGATTCGGTTCGGGTTCCATGAGCGTCGGAATGTTTCTTTTCTCCGATTCATCGTTCTCAGAACCCGTCACCGACGGCATAGTGCAAGTTCCGGATCCAGTTTACGTCGGGTTAAAAGTATTCGAATCTGATCCGGATACCTACGTTGTTCAGGCAAGTCTATCCTATACCCGAAGGTTGATGGTTCGAATACCAGTGCGAACAGTTGCTAATGTAGCGCCAGTTGTGATATCATCTTTCACCGCAGTCGAGATGTAACTTAATATTTTAATGATGAATGTCCCATTCCATTGATGAAACAAGTTATTTTTTTTCCTTTTAGATCGACGAATGTGTGAGTTACGACGGGTGCTTCTGCTCCGGTGACGTCATATACTTCATTAGCCATGGGTGAGCCAACTTTTTTTGCAGCTTTCACAGGTCATAAAGTGATATTTGTTCAAATCTTTTTTAGTGATGGGTTCTAGGCGAAATTTATATATCTGAAACAACATAATGACGATGACTGAGGTTTTCTCTTATATAACTTATTAAAACCTGGTACAAATTTCTTAAGGCTGTCATTTCATGGCTACTCTTTGTGACGTCATGTAGTTTTGTATCTCATTTGAATATTTCGCTATTTTGCATCCTCAAAATTCACCGAGCCCAGAAACGCGCGATTTAAATCTCGAACATTTCTTTCAGCTGCCCCGACGATCCTGCAACAGTGACGATTATCGAAGACAGAAACAGCTCAAAATCGAGGTTCTCCTTTTCGTCGTTCCTGTGGACGAGCAACCCGACTGATGAACAGATAATCTACATCTCCTGCTTCGTCCACGTCTGCGATAAAACAGTTCCTGGGAACAACTGCACTGAATCTGTGAGTTTTCGTTTGATCGGAAACGACGAGGCCAAAACCTAGCTTTCACCCAGTGGTTTACAACCTTCTAAACGTCGCGCGTCAAATTATATCAAAGTTTTAGTAAATTTAATTTATTTTTGACGCTTCCAAGGAAAATGTTCAATAAACTCACAAGCTCTTCTGGTGGAAATAATTTACTTGGGTGAATTTACGCTCTTTGTCCTGATTCGATTGCATAACGACCGAAACATCAACTTTTGCCAGAAGAACTTGTGAGTTTATTTTAGCGACTTCGCGTGAAAACCTGTGAATGTTTCTCTCCTATCTGTGATTGTCGCCGACCTGAACAAGATGATTCCCGCCGTAATTCCATGACATTATCCCATGTTTTAACTCAAAATAACAGATAAATATGTTTGCGACGCAATTGCGAAAAAAAAACTTCCATTAAAAACACCTTCATTCGACTTTTCATGTAGTTGAATTCCAGGCGACTCCAGACAACCTCGCACGATAATATCGTTGTATTAGTTCGTATTGCTGCACGATAATATCGTTGTAATAGTTCGTATTGCTGCGTTCAAATTTGCTGACACCGCACTTTTACCTCAGGCCTCCTGTCCACCTTTTCGCAAGAAGAGAGATTTGGGTCGTGGAGAATCAATTCATGAAGTAAGATCAGAACTAATCACAATCAAGCCACCGAAATCATGTGCATACGTGAGTTATCGTATGATGTTTACGTGATACCGTGAGCTGTACAACTTGGAACAATAGCGGAAATGCCGGAGGGGGTCATGATACAATTTTTCTCACAAAAATTTGTAAAGGCGCTTTCTGCCGTTCGGATTAATGAATTATTCGAATGATGATTGTCACAACTCATAGGTTATGTCCATGTTACGGTTTATATAGCGCTGATAAGTCTGCTCGTTACAGATCGAAAAATGCTTCCCCAAGCCGCACGTAGTTACATTGTTATTAAATTCCCTCCACAATAACTTGAACTATCAAACCGGATGAGGGGTAAGTTATATTTACTTCCAGGAGAACGGCGGATGTTCCCATCTCTGCTCCGACATCGACCCAGGAAAGGTCTCGTGCACGTGTCCGGATGACACGATGACCTTGATGGATGACGGGAAGACTTGCTCTTCTCCAACACGAGAAATCGGTAGGAGGAAAGTTTCAACTGCATTATTTTAAAATGCTTCGATGAATCTTGTTTCCAACGTTAAAGTAACCACAAGTACCAAGAATCCAAAGATAACCAGCTTTCGTTTAAAGTCTATTTCTCATAAGTTTGTGTTAACGCGATGGTGGGGACTCAAAACATTTGATATTTCTGTCAGCTGATGAGGACTCGGTGGAATTCAACATCCTGGAAGATTTTTCCTCTGAGATCTCGGTTTTCTTCTTCATCGCTTCGGGCGTGCTTTGCTCATTGGCTGCTTTCATCTCTCACGAAATGAGCTATCACGGGGTCTCTCAGTGATTCACATGATTCGTGAAGTTGGGATAATTTTTGTTTTAGAAATTTCACATGAATATTTAGGGAGAGGTAAAATTGTCTGCGTCATTTTGTGGAATATATTTGATCTCCGCCAGACAAGTGCTGTTTGCACAGAAATACATTTTAAACGGAAGGATCGCATTATATGGAAAAGTGTGTAGAGTCGCTGTCTTAAACGCAGTGGTCGATATTCCCTGTGCCAAGTTACTTTTTTGGTTTTAATTTATTTGCGCATTACGACAGGATTACTTTAAAATGTGGCAGCAGCGATAACTTTCAAGCGACAAATGTTGAAACTGAACACGATGAGGTCAAAACCGGTGATGCATAAAATCCACCATAAGTACCAACGTCATGGGGGGATTATCCGCGTTTGTCCAAATATCAGCTTGAGGAGTTTTATCAGGATAGAGATGATATTGTTGCAAAATATAATTTTATGTGAAGGCGTACCGTGGCCAGGGGGGAGATTTTGGGGAAAGTACCACAGGGGACAAAACATGTGCAGGAACGCGGAATATGCGAAGAATTAAAAACACTTACAGACGATGCGTGTGATTTAAACGCGGGAGGCAACGACAGGATTGGTGTTAGTAAAAACAGCCGTTTTTAGTATCAAACACACAATAAACACCAAACATTTGCTAAAATTGCAAAAAAAAACGCAAAAATTGTACTGTGAAGGATACGGAGGTCGTATACCAACTATCACCAAGCAATTATAAAAACATGATCAATCTTCAGATTTTGTGTTTTTCAATTAAATATTTCGAACACTCAAAATAGATTTTGAGTTGTAATAAAAACGGTATTGTTTCAATAAAAACTAAAAAACAAATAAATGGATGCACCAGAATGGTTTCAAACCGTCCAATAAAATAGTTTCGCAATAGAAAAGGTAAACTGTTGTTGAATAAAAACCCGACAAGTTCAACTTCCCGGTAGAAACAGATAATTATGGGAATCGTGGTCCGACCTATGAATGACTGGATTTAAACAAGGCGACGACATGGTATCAACGCAACTAGCAACAATAAAAGTTTGCCTACCACCTAAACAACAACAACAACACAGAAAGCACCAGAGGAGAAGGCCTACAATAAAGCCAAAAAAAACGGGGAAACCCCGGACACAAGAAAGACAAAAGCAATTGCTGGGGAGTAAAAAAAAACGTGACATGCTGTCGGGAGAAAAGCCTCAAAAACAACATCTTTGCGTCATCGCCAGCTGTCTGAATCAGTGTGAGAATGCAGCACCATCTTCAAAATCGAATTTTTTGTTTTTTTCCCGTCTGGATCTGAATCGTTGTCAACTCTGTCAAAATATTTCACATCGGTTGGGGAAGTAGATCCAACCCAGCTGTTGTTTTGCGAAGTTACGTCAACAAACTCTTGGGGTTTTTGTATTATAGCAAAGTTGTTTGAATTACATTTTATGTCAACGATACGAAATAAAAATGAAACCCACAGAATTCTACCTTTTTATTCGTCGTCAGATTTTCCCAGTTGCTTCTCAGCATCAGCTATAGCACTGCAACAAAATTCATATCTTCTAAAACCATTGTTCGGTAAAACATAAAAATCGCTGTAGCGAACAGTTCAAACCGTAGCCACGTGCCGTTAGATACGAGCGACAGATTCACCAGTGACGTAACAGAGCGGTTACAAAGAGTTTTCAGCAACCAATGAGGTTGTCGCGAGTTTGGTTTTTCAAATTCGGAGGACGACCCGAATTGTAGTTCGACGCAATCCGTTAAAACACCAAACTCATGCAAAGCAAACCAAACATGCACTAACAGTGATGAAAGTTAGTACAAATTAGGACGGGTTGTAATTATTTAACTGTGCTGATGCTTTGTTCAAACAACAAAACAAGGTCAACGCAAACTTTAAGTTATTTTACTTCTGTGGAGAAACAGAAAAGTTGTCAGCTTAACTTAAACAAGACAAAGCATAAAATAATTTAACTCAAAACAGGAGGCAAAATTATTGATCTGGAAAAACCAACTGTCTTTTTCACACTTTGCAACTTGTACAACGTGAACCCACTCACATCTCCGTCTGTTGACTTCCACCCCGCATAAACTGTGCCGTCTATTTTGAAAATAAACAAGATCTAATAATATCCGAGCTTGATGCTTACACATGTTCATAAATTGCGCTAAAGTAAATTGTTGCTGATTCTAAAATGTTTCACTAAATTTCATCGGAATCAACACAGCCCCACTCCCTGCGACTACCTTCACTTTACCTTATATGCCCGCTCCTCCCCAACCCCAATAATCCAACCTAACATAAAACTGTCACCAACTCTCGACCTTCGCATGACCTTGCCATGTTCCTGCGGGTTTTTCACTATCTCAAAAGTCGGTTAATAACAAAAGTAAATAGAAATAAAAAACAAAAATGACGTAATTTCTAAAAAAATACTTAAATAATTACGGGGGATTCCCTAATATTTCTATGTTTTTTTCACGCGAACCCGGTACTTCCCCACTCAAGTTTGCAGTGCGTCCTCACCCGAGAAGTTCTTGAACGTTTACTTCTTCTTCATCAGAATTTGAGATATGGATTCCGTCACCTGCCTCAGCCAGGGTTCGCTCGGCTTCCTCCAAAACACCTTACAAGCACCCACAATAATATAATGCGAACCCAAGCTTATGAGAAAGTTAGTCAAGTTTACGACATGCGGTTACAGCGCTTCTGGCCATGCGTAAGACAGGAATACGATGTTTGTGTAAAGATTTTTCAGCTTTGGGCGTTAAAAGCTTCTACTTGAATCAATGTGTCAAAAGTGCTGTTGTGTTTGATCGTGAAAACTTGCAAACTAAACTTTTCTAGAAAGTTGCTACAAGTTCAACAAACAATTCCAACAGAGAATCAGGGCCTCGTTAATTAATTTTTAAGGGAAATTAATAATTCCAAGCTGAAGTCCTCAAAGCAATTTGGACGAAGAATTACTTTTTCACATAAAAATGCGATTAGTTTCATAACAACAAGAATGGCAACAACAACAGCAACAGCAGCAACAGACACAATCACACAAACACCCAGTCGCCGCGGTTGCCAGGCAACGGTCTTACTTTCATGTTTTTCCACGTGACGTGTGTCGTCATCATCATCTTCGTCATCATGATCGCACAAGAGGGGGGTTTTGGGGGAAGAAGGTTGCGTGGCAACCACCGCAGCACCTCCAGTCCTGTTGTTCTTGGTGGAAGATCGTTTAGGAGTCGTTGGTTCCTAGAGTTAAATGGTTGGAAATTTGGTGCCGATTTCCAGTAGATTATTATGGTGTAAACAGGGCCCGCGGGTCCATTAGGCAACTGTCTGGGTCGCATATTATTAAAGGGGGCGCAACACTTTGAAATAAGTGTCCGACCCATCTACGGATTTGTGCATTAAGACCCGGCTTTCTCTGCCATGTATCAATTTCACTGGGCGAAGCAAGTAAAACTTTGCCAAGGGAGCACAACTCGCTTGCGTTGACCCTGTGTGTATCATGTTTAGTGTTGTTCAACCAATGACCTTCCCAATCAATTATTTTCGCATCAAATGGATTTCTTCTGATATAAAATGGAGACTTATTTTTATTTCTGTTGCTGAGGTTTCAGAAAACCGCCAGGACCTTCATATTTTCGTTGAAACCAAACGCTCATCAGTTACAAATTTATCGATATTTTTACCTCTTTCGTCGCAGCCCCGTCCTCCACAACAACTTGCACCGAGACTTCGTTGATGACGTCATCGTCGGAACTTGTTGATCGAGTAGTTTGTACTCGACACACGGGTTCGATGGAACTCGTTGTTGAAAGTGTGAAGCGGATATATTCCGACGGGGATATGAGATACATGCCTGGAAGTTGAAACACGTGTAGTTGTATAGTGAGCTGCAGACAGATGGACATTTTTCCGACCTAATACGCCTCACCAGTGCTGCTGGTATGATTTACAACGATCTTGTCAACTAAATTACACTACAAGACGTCCACTTTGTGGTAACTACACGGCCATCATTAACCATTGGGTGCCAAACGTGATGAAACACTGTGACCAAACAAAAGCTAAAACCAACCAAAGTTGCACTGATGCGATATTTAGGTCGAAAGAGTGGCCTTGCCCACAACTATAAAAACATTATTACGTCATTTACTTATTCGCGGGAAGAAATGCTTGTGTTGAAAATCTCGCTTTCGAGCTCCAAGGGTTGCGAGTTCAAAGCCCACCGGAAGCGGACACCAGAACAACGTGACATTGGCACAGATTTTAGATTTATATTAGAATAAAGGTTGATTGTAAGTAAGGTTGTTACCTTGTCCGTGCGTCGTAAGTACAGTGGTCGATATTCCCTGTGCGTCGTCCCTCGCGATGCAAGCGTGCGTTTCCTGCGGTCGGATTGACGGGAGCTGACCAAATATCAGAAGTTCACCTGTTTTCACAAAATCAGGACTTTTTAAAACACGTGTTCAAACACAGAAGCAGTGCAGGCGGTTTCTATGGCAACTTGCGAGGTTTACGAAACCAAACTTTAACAAATTACTCAAAAGCTCCCCAGATTCTCACACGGCCTGGCCACGTGACGATTAAAAAATATTCAATGACGTCAGTGTGACGTAGTAATTACATATTCTTACCGATGTTGGAGAGGCAGACGAGTCCGTATTCATTATAATCCGGATTCTTTGATGACGTAAACTTCGCGTATTCCGCTCTGCGAATCAACGAACCATCCACGGCTGTCAGTTTGAATTTCCGTTTCGCCGCCACTTTGGGGAGGGCGAAGACTTTGATTTGCTCCTCGGAACTTAACGACAAGATTAAGAGAGGTTTTAAGGAGGTGCGGTGATACAACATGATATTAGGATAAAACCTTCGTGTTGTTCAACAAAGGTTGTTCGAGCAGAGGAATATTACGCGCATTTTTGATTCTTTCTTGAAAATTGAATTAAACTTTTTACATCAAAAAGTTGAAAAAGCAACAAAAAATCCACACGTGTTGATTTCGTTGAAAATCAACAAGAAATCTCTTAATTCACCAGATGACGAGAGTGTGGTGGGCTGCAGTTGTCGGAGAAGTCTTTCCAACAGCATTCCCGTTACTTGGTTTCCCATCTCCACTGCCATGGACAGCATGTACAGGCGTCCCGTATCCATCCAACACAGCTATGTCCACCACAGGAGCTCGGTGCATCAACTGAATGTGTTTGCCTGGAAGCAACGTTTGTCTCAAATCTCGTGTTAAGGTTCTTTTTGTTATTGAGATGCCGCTGTTATCAGATTTATAATAGTAGGCGATACATCAGTTATCAGTGCATACATACAAGTTATATTGCAAAAAAATAAGCACGCAGCATTTTGATGCCGAAATTGTATTTATTTCAGAAACTTTGCCCGATTTTGGGGGTCAGTATTTATGACGTCACTATGATGGTATTTGTTAAAAGGCGAACAGCGATAATTTGTTCTTTTACCCGCACTGATCAAACCATAGACGTCTGGTATCCATCATGCCACTAATAATCCGTATTTTACAAAAAGCTTCATAATTTTCAAGAAAATTTTCCACATAGAAATCGCCCATTGTGACAATAGAAATCATAGTATTCTCACCGACAACGGTGGTGACGTCATGATCTTGTCTCTGGTTGTAATCTGGTACATGAAGGGAGAACACATAAATCCCGCCAGAGTTTGTTCCGGCCCAGAACGTTGGCGTGGTGCTAACCGCTGCAAGAAACACCTCATTATGACTGATTAATACAGTACTATGACGCAACAATAAAATCACGTGTGTGTGTGTGGAGTCAAGGTTAACGTTGTGTCATTAAATAAATCAATCCAGGTTTAAATATTTGTTTTGCGGTCGAGCGTAACTACAGGTACCAGGCAACATTGTATGACTTTCCATAAGCTGCAACGAATCATCTGCTTAAAGTGTCACAGGTCGCGGTGTAATTACAAGCGTACAACTTATTTTTGACAAACTTTTGACGTTACGGCAGTTGAATATTCGCTAATCCACATTTCACAGTCAGATTAATTTAAACGATTATGAATTTATATTGTGACGTCATCAATTGGGCATGTGAGTTCCAGACAAGGTGGCCAAGCTGCACTGACGAGATCGAAAAAGTGGTCGTGATTATTTATAACAAACATATCTACTGGGTAGTGCTGGTATGACGTCACAACGTGTTTATCCTACCGTGAAGAGAGGGGACGTGGTAACTTACTGTCGCGGACGTAGGTTGTGGCGAAGTAGGTGCAACGAACCATTCCAGTCATCCCATCATCGGATGATCTCGCTTCAACTCTCCGCTGTCCGGTTGCTGCTGGCGACCATCCACTCCCAGATGCAGTCTCCTCCTCATCAACAAGGGCTGCATTCGCCTCCTGCAGTTTCTGTTGCCAAACACGTCACAATCAAATCAGCAGGTTTATCACGTCACAATCAACAGGTTTATCTCCACCAATCTTTGCCCGACTATCATCAAAGCGCAACTGGGCACAAAACTTTTTTTTAATATTGCTTTTTATATGAAGACTTTCAAGTCGGAAAGGATTATCTGGGCATCGCCACAATTTCTAAACCTGGGACATATCTCTCTTGTATCTTCTTCTTCCTGACTTCCTCCTCACAGAACCTCTTCCTCCACCATGAAAACTTCCTCGGATCCTTCTCATCGATTGACGGAGCGACATCTTGATCGACTTCATCCTGGAGAAATGACCTTCCATTGCTGCGTGGTCTCCAGCTTCTAGTGTGCAGCGGGACAGAACCGACTTATTCTGCCAAAATAATTCACAATTTCAGTTCCCAATGTTTCCAGGGGGTCAATCTCTGAATTTAAAATCAATAACATTTGAATTAATGTTCAGTATTAGTGGCAAACACATGTCAACACAAAATAAGTTGGTTGATTTTGAATTCTTGCAGTCCACATTCAGACGAATACCAACACAAGCTTCCAAGCACCCTTTGTTTTACTTAAAGTGGAATTGTGTCAATATATGGATTTGGTTAAACAATCCCAGTACCAGCACAAAATTAGAATTAGGTTGTTCTTCACCTGCAGGTAATCAAACAACGCAAACCCATGGCCAGTTCCAAGCCCGATCAAACCCCAGTTGGACGAAACACTCAACGAAGTGATGCTTGCTGGAGGTTGACACTGGACAACAGTCGCAACCTGGTAACCTAGCATGGGAACCAGAGTTAATTCATGAACATTAGGATAAATATTATAATATGACTAAATGTTCTCAACCCACCTGATGCAAATGTTCAGGAAAGCCTTAGTGAGTGTCACTAATTACATCATATCAAAGAAACTAAGTAATTTCGAAAGTTACAACCCATTATCAAATAACTTCAACTGAATTTAAGTCAGGACTGACTTTACCTGGTGGCATTGTTATGTGGTTGTCCTTGGTTTGGAGTTGCCCGTGGCCCTTCCAGGTAAAGTCCGCCCTTCCCTCAAGGATATCGACCAGATTACTTGTGACAAGTGTTTCGGTTCCTTCGTTTGAAAGCACAAACACGACAACCTTAAAACATTAAACTCCAATTATTAATCATTATTTATGTGTAACCAGTATTTACAAAATGGCGAGCATTTCGTTATTGGCATACAACATATTGTAACCAGGATATGTTAGTTGAAAAATATAAAATGATGTGTGCTGAAAATGAAACACAAACAAAATAAACATTTTCTGCATTAAAAAGTCGCATTAAGTCAGTTGTCTGAAAAAAGTTGAAGAAAATATAAAGATTAATTGTGTACCTGACCAGCTGTTCCCCCGGCAACCAGCGCTCCAGTGGTGGGACACATCGCAACTTTTCGGATCGCAAGACGTGGATCGTCGCTGTAAGGGTCAAACTCACCAACCTTGTCATAAAAATACAATTGAGTTAAACAACCTGGTCTGCGGGTTTCACATCTGTAAGGGCAGGATCAGTTCAAAATCACAAGCTTTTACAAACAGGACCCGGTTGTGAATATTTAAATAGAAGTAGTAACGAGGATTGGCAAAAGAAAATTTAATGACCTTTCTAAACGGGGGAAACTGTTCTTCGAAGCCATCTCCGTCATTCCCTGCATCAGAGTCGGTGACGAAAACTTGGTTGGTTTGCATTTTGAGGATGGGATACATTGAAACATTTGACACATCCCACAGCTGCACATTTAACATGGTTTACCTCGATGAATTAACCATGTATGATAAACATAACCACACAAAAAAGTGAACGGCAATTGTTTAAAGATCGTTTATAGTCAGAATATTTGCCTGTGACTAAATTTTAAAGCAAGTCAATTAATAAATTTATGGTTTTAAATCATCACAGGTTGTTGGGGTAAAAGGGTTGTATTAAAAATAAACCCAGTAAAGTTTAGTGATAATTTCAAACAACCTATGTAATAGAACTGTGAGTGTTCGGACACTTAACATCACGATTATAAAAGCCCACCTTAATGGAGCCGTCCTCGTGGCCTGTAAGGAGAATATCGTGCGATGAAGGTTTAGTTTTAACCAGATCTTTTCCCCCAGTAATTGGCCATGTCTAAAAAAAACATTTTTTATCAATCATGTGTCTTTCCGCATCGCTGCATCCTGTGTGAGATACCACGTCCACAAAACTCGTCGCTACTCGAGAAACCACTTGAAATATTGGTTAAGAGGCAATGTTAAGTGCCCAGCTATATTTACAACACCTATAATAGCCAGAATTGTGGCCTTTCGATGGCATGAACTTTTTTAAGTGGGTTTACATTTTATGCATGGTTCATTTGATTAACCAGCATTGAAACTGGCCACAATTTTGGTTATGGTTAGTAATTTACAAATGTGGCAGATTCTTAAATAGCCAAAATTAAAAGTGAAATGTATTGTAAATATGAAATGGTTAAACTTCTTTATCGTATTGCATTGGAAATAAATGCATGCTTACTTTGCTAAGCCACCACATGACACTTGAATTCTTAGTACAAAGTTGCTACTCACAGATTCCGATTTTCCAATTTTCATCGCCTTGGCGGCAATCTTAATCTTCTCCCAAACCATTTCAGGGATATCCTCAGTATGTGCCGAACATGTGATCGCTGAAGCGTGAGGAGATCCAAGGTATGGGGGAATCATGCCAGGCCATTCGTCCTGAGTGAGATCGATCGCAACCAATTCCTCCTCGAGCAAAACTATCAGGAATTCTGGTTCCTCCCAATCTGTAACCATGGTAAGTTCATCTAATTTGCAAAACCTTACTTGACCTTAAACTTGCCATATTTTTCTAACATACTTTATACTGAGCACTGACCTGCATTTGACTTATGTTTACAGACTACAAAGAAGTCGATGACGCGTGATGTAAAATCAAATGTGACATGCTTTGAACCGTGAATGACACTGACACAGTGGCGATCTCCATAATTGGCACGTGGCATTCCACCACTGAATATCCGATAGTGATCCCTGCCAAGAAATACAGGTTGGTTTGATAAGTAGATGTATTGAAATGCATTTCAAGTCTGTTCATAATTTTAATTCATTTTAGTTGTATTGTTTGGAAAACACACAAAATCCCAGAGGCAAAAATAAAGTTGTTTTCAAAATGTTTCAAAAAAAAACTTACATCCTCGATGATTTCCATAAAATCTTGGTGATGGCTTTGCAAGGGAAGGGGCCTGTGTTGAAAAACAAAATTATGATGAAATTTTTACTTGCATTGTAAAACTTTTATAAATAAATTCAGAAACATAACAATATCACTGATCAAAGCAACTGTGAAAGAATCAGTAAAACTAATTAATGAATGTAAATAATGGGATGTCACAGTCAGTTAACTGCTCTTACCATAGGGAGTGTATGAAGTATGGGGTTGTGAGGATTCTAATCTCCATGTGCACAGAAATCCATCAGTGTGAGCACTCATAAATTCCTTGCTATTAGAAAGCCACGAAATTGACTCCAATCCCTGTGTGCAAATTAAACAGTGAACAATTGGTGGCAGGATGGTGTCCAGGAGACCCATACTTGTGTACAGTAGCAAGGCATGTACGCCATACAAATACACTCACTACACAAATGACATAAAACCATTATATTGGTTACATCATTGGAGGTATTTTATGAGACAGAAAACTTGTAAAAGTAATATTTGCCGAATGGTGAAATGCAAAAGCCTTTGTGCGTTGTAGTTTCTGTTGTGGAGTTAATAATGTGGGGCTTCTTACAGCAGAGAAATTGTTATGACATAATGTATATACTCTGTTGGCTAAACTAAAGTTACACCCACAATTAATTGTGAGTATATTATACGTATCAATAAATATATCAGTAAAATAAACTTATATGCATCAATCAACTTAAGTTCACCAATAATAAATCACCCCTATGCTGCATCATTAGTTGTTTTTATGTCATGTAACCTTCCACATTACAAACTCTACACAACTCCATATAACCGATTTATTTCTGACCTTCTCTGAAAGATAAAAACTCCCGACACTTTGACTTGCATCATCCCAAAGCACAATAAGTCCACGATTATATCCGATAAGTATTTGGGAGGGGTTGGATGGGTGTTCTGCAATTGCTTCCACCAGACCAAGAGCTTTGCCAGTCTTGTAATGATCTGGAATGCTGACCACAAATAACAGGACTTAAAGTTTGTCTGTTATATTAGTGGGTCCACATCCGATTGTGGAACAACTACACAGCATGCATGGGGATATTGTGGCAAATTGAAAAGTTAAGAAGAATGTTAACAACACATATATGCTGCAGTACATGTTTATGCAAACCACATGCTAAGGTAAATTATTAGTCAAGGAGGCTTTGTCTTTATGTAAAATTGCAATCTCATGTGAACAAGAGCTGTGGCTTCAAACACCTGATATGTGGAGCATTCCATGAAGAATTTGCATCAATGTAACTTCCACCAAGTATTTTTGCACAACAGCACAATTCCAGCCACTAGTCAATATTTCAGCACCACAATCTTTACAAGAGACAAGACCATAAACGAACCTCTGCATGACTTGATCTTGATGGATGGTTTCTTTCATTTCAAACTCTGGTAGTGTGAGAGTGTATATTCCTCCACCTTCTGTGCCAACCCACATCAGTTCATTGCCGGATTGTATTGTAACCACAGTGATTTGGTTGGTCCTGACAAATACAACATGATTGACTTCATACCCACAGAGCACAGACAAAAGTTTGAAAGTATAAACTGAATTAAGAAGTCAAAGAAACATTCAAATCATCAAAGGGAAACTTTATTTGTCAATCCTGGAGGGATCATTGGTGCCCTTAGTGATGCACATATCATGTAAATTTAATTGTTGAAACAAACTGTTCCACAGTAATTCAGATCTTAATACATTGGTGTAGCTGGCATGAGGACAATGCCAAATTAAGGTCTAGAATCTGTTAAGGAATCAGTCTTACACATCAAGCGAATGTTTTGCCCATGTTACAAAATGAATATTTTTTACCCTGGACGACCGGATAGCTGTGAAGCTCCAACTTCCACAAGACCCTGAGCACCTTGCTTATCTTCCTTAACAGAACAGAGCTCCCATAGATGGATCGTGTTGTCGTCTAATATGCTAATGATTCGCCCCTGCATGAATAACAACTTATTATATAAATACTGCACAAAAACTATGGTCAAACTACTATGGTTAGATGCGATTAAAAAGATTGACTCAATCTACTCAGCAGCGTTTTAAAATTTAAGAAGTGATTTTAAACTTTCATCAATAAATTCAGCTTACCTCGCCAGGTACAAAGTGCAGCTGGAGAACTTGATTTATGTCGGAATGAATCCCTGTGAATTCCACACCTGGTGATCCAAATCTAGACAATAGTTTTTAAAGCAATGTGACTTAAATTTTTGCTTGTAGCAAGCACATTAATTGTGTTTGGCATTTGAGCTTCATGTTGTGAAATATATTCTTGGACATGTTTAAGCACTTCTTAATCCTAATTGTTCAAAGGTAATTTTAATCAAGTATCCTAATTTGCACTAGAATGCATTGCCAAGATAAATAAAAATGCATATTAAAACATAATATTCACTATACTGAAGTGCAATGTTGTTTGTGTTTGTGTAAAAATGTTCAAAAAGACATCCTTACATTTTTACAGCACCAGTTTTGGTGCCAATTGCCATAAGTTTTAGAACAGGGTCATAAGCAAACGCACATGGATGGTGCGGAAATCCATGTTCGACTGTCTGCAAAAAAACAAAATATAGTAAATAATTATAAACTTCGAAAAAAATGACATACTGACTAAATTGTAAACTATTCATACCCTTGCTAAAGGAAGTAATTTAAGTTGAAAAGTTCAATGTTAAATATGACACCTACAAGATAACTGGTCTGGCCAACTAATCAGTCTCAAAAGATACGAGGTTGATTGATTTTACATGTCACTGTATCTTGATTAAAGATTAAACCAGTCTAACAGTATATGTAACAAACCTTTTTGAAAGTAAAAAGTTCACTTTTTATTTTCTCTCTCTGTGGGTCAAGATGGCCTCCTTTTTTCCACTTGCGGAACATGGCTGTGCTGAGGGTCAGGTGTTGCAGAGTTTAAACACAAGTAGCATAACACCTAACATCTAAAAATGCTGATCTATAGAAGAACAAACAAACATTCAAATAAAGATATGATTAAAACAGATAGTGTAAAATATATATCTGGAAGTAAATTGGAGAAATCAACAACAAAGACAACCAGTTTCTTGTTGAAATAATAAAGTCGGTGCTTGAAACCAATAAACCTTGACCGTTACACAGGACTTCCAGAAAATGGAATGTTAAAAGCAAGAAATCATCAATAATTAATAATAATGCATGAGAACTACAAGCTCAAGACATCATTACCTTTAATTTCCCCATGAATATTCCTTAATACACAAAATTCACAAACATTTTTTCACCGATTTTAAATGCTTGCCGTTAGTGCATTCAAATTAAAACATAGAAATCAGTGAAACAACAAGCATTCTAGTAAAAACTAAGTTAAAAAATTATTAGGATCAATAATTTTCTCACTGCCGGGTGGGAAGATCATGATTTGTGTCACTCTGAATACTTATCGAATCACACAATCATTGCGTTACCTTCTCACATTAAAGCATCATTAATTAACATGTGTTTTATGACCGACAAAAAATATTTTTTAAAACCTGAAAATGCCCGACACCAAAGGGCAATTCCCCAGATTTGGCGATGGCAGCAAATTTTTAAAAATCATTTGTTACGAGTCTTTGCAAGGTAGATTGGAAAGTTTGTAATTTGCATTGAGGATATTTTTTGGAAACAATGGAAGGCAATGAACAAACACTTTTTATGTGTTAATGCATCATTTTATATTTATGTGCTGATTGCCGATAAAATTACAACAATGTTGGCAAAAACCATTATCACTCATTTGATTTATTCACAAAACTTTTGCTAATTAATTTTAATTTAGATTTATGACAAAATTTTAAAAACACAAAACAAAAGTTTTGTTTATTTCTGAAAGTAAATGGATAAAAAAACTAATATGTTGATTTTCACAGAGCTTTACTTACACAAAAATTAACAAACCTTTGTAAAAACATAAACACAATCGTCATTAAACTTAGCTTCTAAACGAACATCCTTATACAACTAAGCACAAACCATGTTTTCAACAATAAGTCCTTGTATAAAAGATAAACAAAACGAAACAGTATCAGTTTGGGCGGTGACCTCCTCTTTTAGGGTAGATACATTGACCACATAACGGGGGCATCGACGCAAACCAGATTATGACGTCACAATCGCTTTTAACAATGGACAAGGTTGTGCGTGCGTCAAATGTGCGTGAAGTGCGCTGTAGTCTGAAACGTGTCAACTGAACCGTGAATGTTTTGAAGAATATAATGTGGGTTGGGCCCAGATTTCATTTATGGTGTAGTCTGGAAGCATTAAATACTCTAATGTGGGTTGGGCCCAGATTTCAGTTATGGTGTAGCGTGGAAGCATTAAATACTGTAATGTGGGTTGGGCCTAGATTTCAGTTATGGTGTAGCATGGAAGTATTTAAATACTCTAATGTGGGTTGGGCCTAGATTTCAGTTATGGTGTAGCGTGGAAGCATTAAATACTCTAATGTGGGTTGGGCCTAGATTTCAGTTATGGTGTAGTCTGGAAGTATTAAATACTCTAATGTGGGTTGGGCCTGGATTTCATTTATGGTGTAGCGTGGAAGCAGTAAATACTCTAATGTGGGTTGGGCCTAGATTTCAGTTATGGTGTAGTCTGGAAGTATTAAATACTCTAATGTGGGTTGGGCCTAGATTTCAGTTATGGTGTAGCGTGGAAGCATTAAATACTCTAATGTGGGTTGGGCCTGGATTTCAGTTATGGTGTAGCGTGGAAGCATTAAATACTCTAATGTGGGTTGGGCCTGGATTTCATTTATGGTGTAGCGTGGAAGCATTAAATACTCTAATGTGGGTTGGGCCTAGATTTCAGTTATGGTGTAGTCTGGAAGTATTAAATACTCTAATGTGGGTTGGGCCTGGATTTCATTTATGGTGTAGCGTGGAAGCATTAAATACTCTAATGTGGGTTGGGCCTAGATTTCAGTTATGGTGTAGCGTGGAAGCATTAAATACTCTAATGTGGGTTGGGCCTAGATTTCAGTTATGGTGTAGTCTGGAAGCATTAAATACTCTAATGTGGGTTGGGCCTAGATTTCATTTATGGTGTAGCGTGGAAGCATTAAATACTCTAATGTGGGTTGGGCCTAGATTTCAGTTATGGTGTAGCGTGGAAGCATTAAATACTCTAATGTGGGTTGGGCCTGGATTTCAGTTATGGTGTAGTCTGGAAGCATTAAATACTCTAATGTGGGTTGGTCCCAGATTTCAGTTATGGTGTAGCGTGGAAGTATTAAATACTCTAATGTGGGTTGGGCCTAGATTTCAGTTATGGTGTAGTCTGGAAGCATTAAATACTCTAATGTGGGTTGGGCCTAGATTTCAGTTATGGTGTAGCGTGGAAGCATTAAATACTCTAATGTGGGTTGGGCCCAGATTTCAGTTATGGTGTAGCGTGGAAGCATTAAATACTCTAATGTGGGTTGGGCCTAGATTTCAGTTATGGTGTAGTCTGGAAGCATTAAATACTCTAATGTGGGTTGGGCCTAGATTTCAGTGATGGTGTAGCGTGGAAGCATTAAATACTCTAATGTGGGTTGGGCCTAGATTTCAGTTATGGTGTAGCGTGGAAGCATTAAATACTCTAATGTGGGTTGGGTCTGGATTTCAGTTATGGTGTAGCATGGAAGCATTAAATACTCTAATGTGGGTTGGGCCTAGATTTCAGTTATGGTGTAGTCTGGAAGCATTAAATACTCTAATGTGGGTTGGGCCTAGATTTCAGTGATGGTGTAGCGTGGAAGCATTAAATACTGTAATGTGGGTTGGGCCCAGATTTCAGTTATGGTGTAGCGTGGAAGCATTAAATACTCTAATGTGGGTTGGGCCTAGATTTCAGTTATGGTGTAGCGTGGAAGCATTAAATACTCTAATGTGGGTTGGGCCTAGATTTCAGTTATGGTGTAGCATGGAAGTATTAAATACTCTAATGTGGGTTGGGCCTAGATTTCAGTTATGGTGTAGTCTGGAAGCATTAAATACTCTAATGTGGGTTGGGCCTAGATTTCAGTTATGGTGTAGCGTGGAAGCATTAAATACTCTAATATGGTTTGGGCCTAGATTTCAGTTATGGTGTAGTCTGGAAGTATTAAATACTCTAATGTGGGTTGGGCCTGGATTTCAGTTATGGTGCAGCGTGGAAGCATTAAATACTCTAATGTGGGTTGGGCCCAGATTTCAGTTATGGTGTAGCGTGGAAGCATTAAATACTCTAATGTGGGTTGGGCCCAGATTTCAGTGATGGTGTAGCGTGGAAGCATTAAATACTCTAATGCGGGTTGGGCCTAGATTTCAGTTATGGTGTAGCGTGGAAGCATTAAATACTCTAATGTGGGTTGGGCCTAGATTTCAGTTATGGTGTAGCCTGGAAGCTTTATGTGTAAAATAGAAATTACTTTAATTTGGTTTATTTGTAGTGACCATTTGTATTTATTGTTTATTTAGGTTCTGTTCTGCTAAAAATCGAATTGATTTTGTGCGAAGAGATGTTTTTTTGTAAAAGAAGTTTCAATCTTTTGAAAGATGTTGTTGACTCTCATGAGTCTAGGCAATTTCGAAATTGTGTGCCAATGCCAAAAAATTTATTAATCTCTGAAGATATTGTTCAACATTGGTAAGATGTAAAACTTTTCTAAATCCTAAAAACTATTTTAATACTTGCTTTAGCATCCTAAATGAAGTGGCATTCGGTGAGAAGGAATTTACATTCTCAAATACTCTGGAGAAGGTTAGTTATTACGCTGTGAATATTAAAGAATGAAACTTGCATTGTCACAAATTGGTCTAAGAATCTGTTAAGTAGTAATAAAAGTTCTATGTTCAGGCACATGAACATGTTTTTGTTGTATTATGGAAGTATTTCATTTGTGCTTTTATTTATTAGTGGTATGGATCCAAACATGAAGCAACAAATATGCTGCATCAATTCAAAAAGTTTTTTTTTTTCGAAACCTCTTTTTACGTTTGAAGATGCATGTAAAAGCTCAGTGCATTGGAATGATGCTGCCATACCATACATAATTACACGTTCAGAGTGCTTTGAATCACTTTGGCATTTTGACCGCCAATCTGAACCAAACAAACTATATCAATATGTAATAACCATCTTTGATGTTTTGGTGTTTGCAAAGTTTGAAGGCTTAGTAAGTATGCATTTAAATGTTATTAACTATCATTACATTAATGTCTTGGGCACAGAACAAGCTATCAAAATACAATCTTGAAAAGGCAAGCAAAACAATAAGAGAAAGCCTTAATAGCCAAGGTGCAGGTTTACAACAGGAAGAGAGATATTTTGTGAAGTTTGTGAAGAACGAATTCACTTGTTTAACTAAAATGGTTAGTAAATTGTATAGCTTAACACAATGCTTTGTGCATATGTGTGGTTGTTTATTTTAGCAAAATATATCAGAAGCAGCAAAGGAGAATAGCAAACAAAATTTGCAGGTAATATAAGACTGGTAATTGGTGCAGTTTATAAATTTAAGTTTAGAGTAAATCCAACAATTGTTGCAGTGGGCTTGTTCAATGACTCAGGCAAATGATTTAGTTGAGAAATTTGAAATCTCCACATTGACAAAGTTCATTCATTTCTCGAAGAATTCATTTGGTATGATAAAAAAAGGCCTGCTTTTTAGCTTAGTTTTACTTATTAAAAGAAAGTTCATCAAGCCATAATTGTATGACAATACAAACTGATTACATTTGTGATTTTTTTTAGATATTTTAATAGGTCGCTTGCATTGGGACAGTACATCCACTCCCTACATCATAGTACAAACAAAGGTCTTGGAATGCCAACATTCTAAAGATCGCAACAAGATTAAAAATGAAAGGCGTCATGTTGCACCACCTACACATGTAAGTGACTTTATGTTTTCTATGATAAAATATTGAAACCCCTTTGATCAGTTGCAAGATCATCCAAATCCTTGCAAAAAACATTTGTGTATTCAAGGGACCAAAAAAACTAACTGCAAGGCAAAAATTGTAATTCAGGAAATTATGAAGTTTCCACAGTTTCAGGTACTTCTTCAACTTGTTTGAATCTAATTTTATTTAGTTGGATATCAATAATTTCTTCTGTAATATGATTAGATAATCTCGAAATGTAAATCTAAAATGGACAAGACAAGTGTTGTTGTAAAAGATTTGCTGCAAAACAACGATAAGCACTTGCTAAAGCAACAAACTTACAGTGTTTGCTTTCCATCTCAGGATGACCACACCGGTCATGTTTTAGGGGAAGTAAGAATGTTATTTAAATTAAATGTTTACTTTTGAACTGTTTATTTACCATATTACATATTTTAAGGCTGCTGGTTTCCTTCAACCTGTTGATCAAAGAATAATTGCCAAAATAGATCAATTGGTTACAGAAGGTGTATGCAGTATTGAGGAAATTCTTAGAAGCCTAAAACATTATGTTGCCCATGAACTTTTTCAAAATGATACCCCACCATCTACTTCAAACAGGAGATTTTATCCAACAAAAAAGGACATTCAAAGTCATTATTACCGAGTATTTTGTAAACACAGATTTGCAAAAATTGATCAAACTAATGTCCAGTGCTTGGTGGATGAATGGGTGAAGGCAGGAGATGCCAATGACAAAATATATTTCCGGCCATTCATTGCTAACATGGAACCTGAAGTAGTTGATGGAGAAACAGCACCAGTCATTCAATCTGAACAAACCATGCTGTTTATCCATCAGTTTGCATGGCAGCGTAGATTGCTTCTGCGCTACGGCCAAGACATTTGTCTAATGGATGCTACCTACAAGACATCCAAATATGCTCTCCCATTGTTTTTTCTCTGTGTGAAGACAAATGTTGGCTATCAAGTTGTTGCCAGTTTCATTACACAGAATGAAAGACAATTGGACATTGAAGAGGCACTGAAAATATTGAAAGAATGGACTCCTGCATGGCAACCATCATTTTTTATGGTAGATAAATGTGATGCTGAGATCCATGCCATTGAAAGCATTTTTACAGGTTAAAGTTCTGCATCAAATATACATGTACCACATATGTAAAAATAACTATTTTCTAGATGTCCGTGTCCTCATTTGCGATTTTCATCGTGAACAGGCATGGGAAAGATGGGTTAAAAAATCTGAAAACCAAGTAGGTCCAGACAAGGACAAAGTTTTGACATTTATGAGAGGAATTGCTAACGCTGAATGTGAAAAAAGCTGCAACAATGCACTGCAGATATTTGAGTCAAGTTCAGTTTGGGAAAACAACCCAAAACTACAAAAATACTTCACAAATATTTGGCTTAAGGATAAAGAGGTTTGAGTATTTACAAAACATATATGTTAAATGTAACTTCTGTTCATGCACGTTTTCTAGCGTTGGATGTGGCTCTATCGAGCAGACCAGTTAAAGGTTTTGATCCGCACCAACAATGGTGTTGAGAGACAAAACCGAGTTTTAAAAGAATGCCATGTGCGATTTCGGACTGATAAGTCGCTTTCTGGCTTAATTACAATTTTGCACCACGAATTTTTGCCAAATGCATATGAGAAGTGAGTGTACCTCCACTAAAACATTTATGGTTATATGCAAGAACATGCAATCAAAATTAATCAATAAATTTTACTTTGAGCAGATACAAACAACAAAACATGAGATCTTCTGGCAATTACAGAAGTTACAACGCTGAGGTTCCCAGCTTTCTTCAAAACCGACCAAGAAAATTGGTAAAACATTGTATAAAACGTATCGGAGAAACTACAAACATTCAGGCAAGTTCTATATGTAGAAAAGGGGACTTGTTCACTGTATTAAGCAGTTCCTCTTCTGAAATATACACCATTAAATTTGGCACTGAAAGAGATTTTCCAAAGTGTACATGTCATGATTTTTTACACAATTTTTTACCATGCAAACACATGTTTGCAATTTTTAACAAGTATGCAGATGTTGGATGGCATAGTCTGCCAGATTGGTACTCCAATTCTGTTTACATGGTTTTGGATCCGGTTGTTGTGAACAAATTGTCAGCTGAAACTGTTTGTGATACTGTGGTCAAAACACAAGACATCAAGAATTCCTCCACAAACCAATCAATTTCTCAACCTGAAAACATTGTAACTGACGACAAAACCTGCGGTACTGACAACAAAACCTCAGATCGCAAACAAAGCCATCAAAAGTTTATTGATTTAATGAAGCATTTGATAGACCTTTCATATGATGTCAGTTCCAAGCAGGTTTTGGATGAAGGCATTTCTGATGGCAATGCCATGGTGGCTAAGTTTTCTAAAGCATGTTCATACGATTCTGGGTTTAGAATTACTCAACCTCCAGAACTTAAGTCATTGAAAAGGAAGCGAAAAACAACACCTTCTGAAAATACTGTCCATGATGAGTTGCCCCGCAAGCGACCAAAGCCCAATCCATTTTCATCACGGGTTGGACAATTTGCCAACCTTATGCAGCCGCTGCACCAAGTAACAACTTTGTTTCCTCGATCAAAGAAAAGTGTAAAATTAACAACCCCACAGGCAGCAAAAGCCTGTGACCAACATAAATCTTCTGGTGAGGCTTGTATGGATATTGTTCGGAACAAACACTCAATGATGCAAAAAAACATCACAGCCCATGTTACCGGTTACAAAGCTTCTGGTACAATTTTAAAAAACGGCCCTCATTCAATTTCTTTGTTGGAGTTAAAATCTCTGGATGATGCATTGCCACCAGCTGAAGTTTGCGAGCTTAAAAAGCATGACAGCAGATTTAATGTTGGTTGGCTTTATGATGAAGTCATTAACAGCTACTTGTGGCGATTAACTGGTGTGCACCAACACACACTTTATGTTTGTTCGACAGTGGCTCAAATATTACAAAGAAAAGCTTCAATTAAAAAAGTTTGGGAAGGGATAAATTTGCAAGGGAAACAAACACTGTTTATACCTTGGAACTCTTCAGGCTTCCACTGGGTTTTGCTTGTAGTTGACATCCCTGGTCGAAAAATGCTGTACATAGACCCAGTAGCAATGCCTTGTGTAAAAACAGACAGCAATGTTCAAACTGCAAAAGCTATGGTGAATTGTCTAATGGCAACAAAGTTTGGTTGGAAAATTAATACTGTGGAAATACCACACAGAACAAAACAGCCAGATGGATCAAGCTGTGGAGTGATGATATGTATGTATGCAAAATGGCTGGCAACTGGAGAAAAACTTGTGCAAAATGTTTGTACCTACAGCTATAGACTTGAAATGTTAAGGGAAATTGCTGGCAAGTGTCTTCAAGGCACAAATGAAATAGAGACATGTAAAGTATGTGGAGATGAAGGCGCCAATCCCCTGAAAAAAGTTTGGATTGAGTGCACTCGATGTGGACAGTGGTTTCACATCATGTGTGTTGGTTTTTCAGAGAAGCAAGCAAAAAAAGATAAATATTTTGTGTGCACATTGTAAATCAAACAACATTACAATCTGTTAAACAAATAAGAACACAAGCCAAATGAAATTTATTCACTATACCATAACAACCACAATGTCCCAATTTTTTTAGTTTTATCACTTCTGCAAAGTGAATGTAATACCGTACCTTTTGGGTTTTGGCCCAAAGGGTGTAACACTCTTGGAGTGACGGTAAACCTGACCAATCGGGACTCTACCTGAGAGGTGTAACACTCCTGCGAAGTGAATTTCCTACCATACCTTTGGGTTTTGACCCTAATGGTGTAACACTCGTAGAGTGATGGTAAACCTGACCAATCGGGACTCTACCTGAGAGGTGTAACACTTTCGCAGAGTGAATTTCATACCATACCTTGCGATGGTAAAACTGACCAATCAGGCTTCAACCTGAGAGGTGTAACACTTCTGCAGAGTGATTTTAAGACCATACTATTTAAGTATTGTGTTTTCTTCAACACGTATTATGTTGTTCAACCCAGTTTCATATGGCTACTGGCGAGGCGTCTGGGTTATCAAAAATGCCAACGACCACATGGAAAAGCCTCCTGGGCGTGGTAGGAATTTTTCAAACACAACATAAAAATGCAGTCCATCAACATATAAGCAAACATTATTTATTTGGAAAGCCTGAAATGCACTTAGTTCGCCATAAAAAAGAGAAATCGATTACAAAACAAATAGCACCGTTTTTGTAGCGACATGTGACAAAGAGTGCAATGTTTGTGCCCAAAGGAAGTTCATTTAAATTTGCATTGTCTGGCAGTGGCAGAAACAGTTTATTGCATCACAATTAGCATACACAAAACAATATATATAACACAAATGCTGTTTAACATGAGATAGTGTGTTTTATAAAGATTTCAACTTTGTAAAAAATATGTTTGGAAATTTGTATCTGGTTTCTTGCAGCTTATTTAGGGTGGCTTCTATCTTTGCAGAATCTGCAGTGTTAAAGCTTTGTTACAATTTTGTTTTATCAATCAAGAATCATACAGGAATATCCATTTTTTTAAATCCAATGTAAACAATATACGAAGTGAAAATATTTTGTAGTATGACGACAGACACTATCATATCCATAGTATGATATAAAATAATTTCATTTTTGGGAAGGAGTAAAAAGGACCACACAAAATGAACTTTAAAGACTTAACAGTAATTCTTACCTTATTCAAATTATACTTTATTTCCACAGATGTAATATTCCAACAGAAGCATTGCAGATGTTCAGCTGAAATTCAAGTAGCATTTAAAATTGTTTTTTTTTAATAAAATCATAACAAACCTTTTGATTTGTGTCTTCTGTTTGACTTGTCGCTTCAAATGTCATTTGTCTTTTGTTGAAACCAACATAGTCAAAATAGAATGACCTAAATTATGTTAATGGATCTAAACACATTGGCAACATGCTTCATTCTGATGGTCTGAGCTTGTGCAAAGTAAGCGAAGCAAAACCAAAATATAATAGTTCCAGTCATACACCAACCCACAGAGTATAAAGTTATTAAGCTTCACTATAACTGAAATCTAGGCCCAAACCACATTAGAGTATTTAATGCTTCCAGACTACACCATAACCGAAATCTGGGCCCAACCCGCATTAGAGTATTTAATGCTTCCACGCTACACCATAACCGAAATCTGGGCCCAACCCGCATTACAGTATTTAATGCTTCCACGCTACACCATAACTGAAATCTGGGCCCAACCCACATTAGAGTATTTAATGCTTCCACGCTACACCATAACTGAAATCTGGGCCCAACCCACATTAGAGTATTTAATGCTTCCACGCTACACCATCACTGAAATCTAGGCCCAACCCACATTAGAGTATTTAATGCTTCCACGCTACACCATAACTGAAATCCAGGCCCAACCCACATTAGAGTATTTAATGCTTCCACGCTACACCATAAATGAAATCCAGGCCCAACCCACATTAGAGTATTTAATACTTCCAGACTACACCATAACTGAAATCTAGGCCCAAACCACATTAGAGTATTTAATGCTTCCACGCTACACCATAACTGAAATCTAGGCCCAACCCACATTAGAGTATTTAATACTTCCATGCTACACCATAACTGAAATCTGGGCCCAACCCACATTAGAGTATTTAATGCTTCCACGCTACACCATAACTGAAATCTAGGCCCAACCCACATTAGAGTATTTAATGCTTCCACGCTACACCATAACTGAAATCTGGGCCCAACCCACATTAGAGTATTCAATGCTTCCACGCTACACCATAACTGAAATCTGGGCCCAACCCACATTAGAGTATTTAATGCTTCCACGCTACACCATCACTGAAATGTAGGCCCAACCCACATTAGAGTATTTAATACTTCCATGCTACACCATAACTGAAATCTGGGCCCAACCCACATTAGAGTATTTAATGCTTCCACGCTACACCATAACTGAAATCTAGGCCCAACCCACATTAGAGTATTTAATACTTCCATGCTACACCATAACTGAAATCTGGGCCCAACCCACATTAGAGTATTTAATGCTTCCACGCTACACCATAACTGAAATCTGGGCCCAACCCACATTAGAGTATTTAATGCTTCCACGCTACACCATCACTGAAATCTAGGCCCAACCCACATTAGAGTATTTAATGCTTCCAGACTACACCATAATTGAAATCTAGGCCCAACCCACATTAGAGTATTTAATGCTTCCAGACTACACCATAACTGAAATCTAGGCCCAACCCACATTAGAGTATTTAATACTTCCAGACTACACCATAACTGAAATCTAGGCCCAACCCACATTAGAGTATTTAATACTTCCATGCTACACCATAACTGAAATCTAGGCCCAACCCACATTAGAGTATTTAATACTTCCAGACTACACCATAACTGAAATCTAGGCCCAACCCACATTAGAGTATTTAATGCTTCCATGCTACACCATAACTGAAATCTAGGCCCAACCCACATTAGAGTATTTAATGCTTCAAAACATTCACGGTTCAGTTGACACGTTTCAGACTACAGCGCACTTCACGCACATTTGACGCACGCACAACCTTGTCCATTGTTAAAAGCGATTGTGACGTCATAATCTGGTTTGCGTCGATGCCCCCGTTATGTGGTCAATGTATCTACCCTCTTTTAGATTCTACCAAGCCGCGGTTTTGCCAACATTCCATGTCGCATCACGACTGTCGCGTGTCGTTTTACATTTTGCGCCGGAGAAACAGAGCAATAGGGTTGGGGAAAAATCTCTTTGTCGTAAAATTCCAAACTGCCAATAAATTTTGCCATAAAGAATCCTAACAAAGGCACAAACAATTGAGCTGGGCGATGTTGATTTCTTCGGCGCACAGCAATTCGGACAAATTTTCAAAAGCCCGATTTCAAAAATAGGGGTGGAATCAGGTCTAAGGCTTGAAAAAAGTAGTTGCTATGAACTGCTTACGACCGAAAACTTATTGTAACGCAGAAATAGCGATTTTTGGTCGTTTGGCCGGAAGATGCATGCGCCAGACAAAGCAGTGACCAACGAAAATCAATCTTACGACCAAACCAAATCATATTCTTGGAGGGCGAACGCCTTATTCGCCCCCTCCTGCATAATACTTGGGCTTGAAAAACATTTTTGGGAGCTCTTTGACAAAACTTGCGTTTTGTTGAATAACACGTGAAACACACTTGGCCGAATTATTGAAACAATATTTTTGTGTATAAGCTGCATGTTTCGGTTTAGAGTTCACATCTGGGGTTTTCCCATACACCACGTGATCAGTTGGGAAAGCAACATTTCTGATGTTTTCTGTTTTTTCATCAAACAAATCATTATTGTTGTCAAAAGTGGTGAAGGCGTACCTTCAATTTGGAAACAAGAACGCCAAAAGGTTGGAAGCCAGTACGTATACCTGGCGTGTTTCAATGATTAATTGGTTCTATTGACTTCTTTTACAAACCATGCAATTTTTTTGTTACAAAATCAGTTTTGGTCAACGCCAGACATAAACATGCTTTGCATTATCTGTTGGCACAAAATAAAATGATTTTTGAGTCGCACTGTTTTTAGGCTTATAAAAATGACTGCACAAACTTCCTGGGACGACGATTATGATAAAGTCACAGAGGGAAGGGCTGAAATCCTGATTCCCAAAGATCAACAAAATGTTTTTTACAACCATGTTCAGGAGTTTAATCGTGACTTGACGTATGCAACATGGAGTTTTGTATTAAAACTAACTAAGCTGTGTTGTTTAGTTGTATGCTTATATATCATAATGAAATAACAATTGAATCTGATTTTTTAGGTTAGCTGTTATATCAGAATTCACAAAAGAATTTTTGGCGAAGAAAAATATTCATAGTAAGTTGCATGCAAGTTATTTGTGATAAAGGTAATAAAAATATTTCAAGTTTGTCGTAGCTTTATAAGTTTTCTCTGACATTCGTATTATTCCATAACAATTACTGATTTTATTTTAGTGGCTGAGTTTGAACGGAATGATCCGACCGTGATACAAGTTGGTGGGGATGAAAACAACGCTAGTGGAATTGATGCAGGAAAACCAAGTTATGTTTACCAAGGAGAGAAATGTGAGGTGTGTGGTGCTCTGTGCCTTCACTGACTGGTATCAAATTTATGTGTAAATAGTATGCACTGCAAGTTCTGCTCTATAACTTTCACATGAGTTAAGCGTTTGAATTTAACATTATTATTTTCAGGAAGGAATTACAATTCTGGAAGCTCTTGCTGCTTCAGGTCTGAGGTCAATGCGCTTTGCAAAGGAATTGACAGGAGTGAAAAAAATTGTTGCTAATGACATTTCACTGCCAGCATACGAAGCTATCATGAGAAATGTGAAACACAATCAAGTAGAAGATTTAGTTGAAGCAGGAAATGAGGATGCTGTGTATGTCTGATCATGTATTTTTTGCTTTGGGAAAGCTATTAGGATTTCAGCTTATAAACCTGATGAACCTTTTTATGATAAAAATGATGATTCATCATGAAGCGCTTTCCTTGTCAAAAAATCGTTGCCCTGTTTTAGATTATTCATGCATCAGAATTGTGGCAAAGACAATGGGTTTGATGTCGTGGATATCGACCCATTTGGATCTGCTTCGAACTTTCTGGATTCTGCTGTAAAATCTGTCACATGCAAAGGTTAGCTGAAAATTATCTTTCACTTTCTTTGGTGTTTTCTATTGCTTGAACGATTTGAGGGAATATTAAACTACTAAAAACTTAAACAGCGATCATATAGCACACAGCTTTACTCAACCTTCCTCCTTTTTGTTTTTATACGTACAGAAGTTGCAGAAAATTAAATTCCTTTATGATGAAATATATTTTTCTAAATAAAGCAACTGCTATGGTTGATGTTTAAACATTTGATAAGAACACTGCGGGCAATTTGATGCATAATCGCCAGAAATACCTTGGTTAATTCGATTCAGTTTATTCACTTACATCTGTAGTGTCAGCTTTTACTATTTTCATTACATTTGGGTTAAAAGCATGATTTTGTGATTAGGTCTGCTGTGTGTGACGTGCACAGATATGGCAGTGCTAGCAGGGAAATACCCAGAAACTTGTTGGTCGAAATATAACTGTATTCCTGCTGTGACCAAAGCTCACGGAGAACAGGTTAGGAATTCTTTTAAATATTTCTTCTCCTTTTTACAAATATTTTTGGTATTTTAGGTTGATAAGAATATTTTTGTGGGATTTTCCTCATTGGTAAAGTTTAAGTTTCAGCGTTTTACGAAATGTTGCAATGTTTGTTTGAAAGGGTTTAAGGATATTACTTGGTGCTTTGTCAGCTGCCGCGGCAAAGTATTCCCGTTACATTGAACCACTGCTTTCAGTCAGCGTTGATTTTTATGTCCGTGTATATGTGCGAGTTCATTATGGCCCTTTGAAAACGAAACAAGCATCTTGGTAGGTTTTTTGTGACTGGTTGTTGTGTTACAGTTGATGTGAGTTATTTTATGTTTGACAGCAAACAGATCAGGATGTACAGATGTTCGGGTTGTTCTTCTTATTACTGCCAAAAACTAATCAGCAAAGCAGCGAACACTGAGTACGACTTGCACTGAAGTTATCTTAAAAATGTCTTTCGTGTTATTAAATTTTGTAGTGTTTGGTTTGAGGCATTATTTTATTGTCAAAATGTTTGCTATATATTTGTCTTGTAAGAAATTTAACGTTACAAAAATTTGTGCTACATTTGTTTTTAAATACACTTTATAAAACAATAAAGATACAAAATTAAAGTTAAATGTTTTTTACAGAGTTTTTCAAACAGGCATTGGCCCTCCTGTTGGACCTACATGTGAACACTGTGGACATAAGCACAGGGTAAAACGTATTACCTATTCACCTCACTATTTTATTGTGATAAATATCTGAAGGTTTGTGGACCTTACTGGGGAGATCCACTGCACGATATTGATTTTGTGGGACGAATTGTATCCCTTGTTCAACGGTTTCCTAATCGATTTAAAACAAATAAAAGAATTGAATCAATGTTAACAATGATTACTGAGGTATGTTCATAGTCACTTTTACAATATTATGTACATTGTCATTTTTTTGCACCGTTTATGTGATTTTCATCAGGAATTGGCTGACGTACCTTTCTATTATGTCAACGACCAGTTATCAAAGGTTCTTAAGATTTCAGCACCTTCACTAAAACTCTTCAGGTTTGAGTTTAATCGTGTCAGGGTTTCTGACCAATCAATGATTAATTCATTTGCAGATCAGCGATACTTAATTCTGGATATCGAGTTTCATCGTTTCATAACAACCCGGCAAGTATTAAGACAGATACCCCACCTGTTGTCATTTGGGATATTCTTCGAAAATATGTGAGAAAAAATGCTCATCTGTATCACATTGTCAAAAATGTTTTGTCGATTTGTTAAAAAATTTCAAAATAATCTAACCAGGAAACAATGTTATGTGCCTGGATAATATCAGATATTTGCTATTCTCAATGTACCTGATGCTGACCTTCTATGAAAAATTACAACATAGAAAATTTTTTTTAAACAAACCTAAAACATTTTGCGGGCCGGTTACATTGACAATTGAAATTCTGCCTGATAGCAGCAACAGCACAATATCATAGATTTGATTCATTGCAGGTCGAAAGTCTTCCACCAAGAAAAAAACCTCTTCCAGTTGGGACTCCAGCTGAACAAATCTTGTCAAAACCCATCACATCTCCTAATATTGACCTGACTGAGCGACAAGACTGGGAAGCTGCATCGAGAAACAAAGGAATTACTCGATTTCCCCAGATGCCAAGTTGTTGGGGACCAAAAGCAAGGGCGAAAGTTTCCATGTAAGACTCGCTTATTAATATTTCCCAGAAATGAGGAAAATATTTTGTGATGCTGTCAATTTGTGTCAAATCACCTGTTCATTTTTATTGTAACAATAGTTTCAATTGTACAACAGATTTGTGGTTTTGTTAAATTTTTAAGTCAAATTTCTTTTGCGAAGGGATGGAGCAATTATAATGGACGGAAGTTTAAAAGAAAAAAGTCAAAGATTTCAAGGAAAAAGAAAGAAGAAAAACAAGTTAAATAATTCAGGCAAACAAATTAAAATCGATGCAGCAACCTCATAGTTATGCTCATGTAAATTGTTGTATGTGCTTACTGTGTTTATTGGTGATGTTTCGAAAGTTTTTCCTTTAAAAAAACTACGGTTTTCTTGATCTGTCTTTATAACACATTAGTGACGTCTAAAATTTCAATGTTTAACGAAAATTTAAAACTGCATAAAAAAAACATGTTTTTATCAGTGCAGAAATTTTGCATCTTTAAAATAAATAAATACTCATTTGTCCCACACAAGCGCTGGGGCCAAAGATCGACTTTGCAGTGGAGCCAGAAGTCCATATGTATGCTTTACACCTGTCGAAAAATCTTCACTGATTCTGTCTTTTTCCAAATTGTCGTGTGAGTTCATGGAATTTAATAATGGAATTAAGGTCTCATGAATCCGTCCTTTAAATGTCAGATGTATAAAATTCCAAATAAAGTCACTTTCAGCTCGATACAAAGTTACAACTTCACTCTTATGTTTAAATGTAAGATGGAAAGGACTCGAAAAAATGTTGGTAGGAACTGTTGGATCTTCAGAAGATGGTTGTTTTTGACAGAGTATCTTGGCATTCCTAACATCATTGAACTGTGTTAAAAGTTGGTCGAGACAGTCTGCAACTTGTTTGTACAGCTTGCGCTCAAAGTACAGTTTTGCACCAGTGTCTTGGTATCTGGACAGGGATTCTTTGCTATTTAAGACAGCTCTTAGATTGTGCAATTTCTTTGAAATTCTGTTTATATTAGTTAATGCTGCATCACCCGTGATGAGTTTCACCTTTTGCTTCCTGCTATACAGAGCTGATATAAACCTACTTTCTTCAGAGCATGTAGGGTCACTTAAATAATCTGAATCAACTTTTAATTTTGCCTGCATTAGTTTCAGCTTTTGGTACTTGTTAAGGGAGTTACTTTCTTTGACGACTTCCAAAAGAGACTTTGTGACTACAGTGCACTCTGGTGGCTCGTTAGGTTTAGTTGATGAATTTTGTGCTGCAGGGGCTTCTGTTATAACTGCAGAGGACACTCTGTTTGCCTTTAAATCCATAATTTCTGCGTTCTTTTCCCGATTTGTTTTTTGTATTGAGACTGAGGCATGTCGATTCTTTCCAGCAGATGAAATTCTTGTTCCTTGTGACACAATCCCAGTTTTTGATTTCGTCCCAACTTTGTTTTTTGTCCTACTCAACTTCTCAATAGTTTTGTTTGGTTTCACCATAAACATCTTATGCTTGGGGCAGTTTCCTCTCATGCATAATCTGCATCCTTGTTTTGTTGACTGGGTTGGGGCAGAAGAGGAACGTTTTGATGATTGTCCACCAGATTCTCGAATTAATTTAGCTTTTTGAAGCATGCTGTCGACACTTTCAATTTCTTTTTGAAGCTTTACATTTTTTTCAACTGTTGGTTCTTCTTTTGTGGTTAGTTGACTTTGCTTGCTGTTATGTCTTTCTGTTACCCATGACTGTAGCAAGGTTTCTGAAACGTAACACACAATCATTTTTTCATGTTTATTTAACACAGTTTAAACATTTCAAATTCACACTCAGTTGAGACCTTGTTATAACAAAGACCATAGAGTTTTTACCAAAATTTTTTGTAAGGTAATAATAAAGCAGAATATTAAAAAGGTGCACTCTAGACCGAGGTTCCAGACTGGGGTCTGCACAGGAGGTATGTGAAGTCGAAGATATGGCAGGAAATCAAACTTATGTTGTGTAAAATTGCTGCAGTGATTTGGGAGCTTTGCAGTTGTTGCTCAATTTTGTCAATTATTGTTTTGCAAACTTACAGTCTGTCGAGTTGCTGCTAATAAGATCTGCCGTTCTGCATATGCAAAAAACTTATAAATATGCCGGAGAAAAATATATTCACAAATTCACATCAAGTTCCGCAGCAAAGAGTTTCCTGCTCTAGACAAACACTTACCATATTTTTCTGCGCGATATCTTTCCAAAGCCGTCCTTAGATCAAGAGTTCGATCAAGAGTTTCGAGAAACACTTTAAGGTTATTCATTATACGAACATGGAATCGGGGAAAATTTTAAACTTTTCTTTCTTCAACTCATTTTATCGCTGAAAAACTCCCCGCAGGGAAATCACCTTCGAAACAATTATTATTTTAATTTTGATCAAAATTTAATCGTCAAAATTTTGAATGGAGTGATCTAAATATTTATTTTATCTGAAATTCCACAATTATTTGAATCTACAAAGTTAATTTATTGCACGCTCCAATGGTTTTGAGGGCACCATCCCTATTTTTAGTGTTAGTTGTATTATATGCACTCTGTATTTAATCTGTATTAAACACTATGGGACCCGTATCAGTATCAAATCTCCCATATCATGTTTTAAGGTTTTGTTATGTTTCGCCCGTTTACTTGCCTGCTTACCTCAGCGCTTTCTTGGTTGCAACTCTTTCTCAAATTGCACTGATGATCGAAACGTTTGCACATAATGTATAGCAGCTTATTAGCTTTGGCTTTCTTGTTTAAAGTTTTGAGGCATTTCAGCATTAATACACATACTGAGTAACTTGCGTTTTTGCCAAAGAATGTAAATTCGGCTTGTAATACTCCGAAACATTTTAATATTTTGTTTAAACTTTCAAAACTGCTTTCTGCTCTTTTACATTATCACCCCGTCTTTCTGACGCCTGCGCTAGTTATCTCGCTTGCGTTACATCTTTCAACTTGCGCTACTTCTTCTAAGTCCCCTTTGTCGCGTAATCGCAGCAATTATCTCTTTGTTTCTGCGTCATCTTTGATATGTTCCTATATATTTGCGACTCTTTCCACAAATAAACAGATCCTAACATTCGGTCCAACTCAGATCGCAATGTGGTCTCTTGGGTTACAACATTTGGTCTCCTAGATCCTAACATGTGGTCTCATGGATCACAGAGATTGCAGTTTGGTCTCAGAGTCCATGCCTTTGGTCTTAGAACTTAGTTAGATCCAAGAACTAAACACTGATGACGATGCCTACCAACATGATGTCAGACCGAGACTTTCTTGGCAGGCTTGCTGATTGGTCGCGAAGGTGGAAACCCTTTTCAAAAACATTTCCTGCGGCTTATGACCTATGAATGTCCACTAGTACTAAATATTCAAAGAAAAAAAACAATAATTGCAGCTGCATTTGACAAAACACTGCAAGGATCTGAGGAGCCTTCAGATGGTTTTTATGTCCTATAGGATAGCAGAAATAGCTCCCAGGGGGCAACCAAAGCAACTTTCCCGGCAAAAATGTTTTTGGCATTGCATAGAATAAGGCTTGGGGACAACATTGAATTGCAAATTGCATGAGGTTTTTGTGATTTACTTTTTCACAAAACCAATCGACACTTTTGAAGCCTTTTTAACTAAAATAATGTCCGACCTGGGGGCAAAATACTATTTTTAAACCGATTGCGTAGACAAGAGGAGGTCTTAACTCGACAAGTCAAATCAAGGCATACTTCTGTAGTTCAATTTCTATCAAAATTTCCATGAACAATTCTACAAAACTTCACTCTCTCCATGCCATCTACATTCTGCCATGGAATGCAACCGGCAGACGCATCAGACGCGTCTGTGTCCTCCACAAACTGCTGTGTTAAGTTTGGTTATTACACAAGAGTGTATAAGGTCTAACCTTGGGAGGTGACAAGAAAATGATTTGTAAAGGAAAGCCAAAGCTAGTATGCTACTCATGCCGAAGCAAACGTTTCAAACACCACTGTGTTCATTATCAGTGCCACGTTGGAATGAGTTGCAGCAAGGTGTGCGCAGAGGTAGGAAGGTAACTGAACAGACAAAAACAACAACACAAATGAAACACGTGACAGACGCCACTCGAACGCCCACGGCCGTGAGGTCATCATTTGGGCTGCAATGAGGACCTGGGTGTTGACAAGAAACCTTGTTACACAATTTACCCTCACATAAAACCATAAGTCGGTAAAATGGCGCCGCGATATCCGCACATTTCTGTAAATATTAGCGGTGAATTGGCGTGACTGCATTTTTGGGGTTTATCAGAGAAAGCCAAACTGAACTGAATCAAATTTACTGACATCCTCGAATCACATATCAACCGTCAAATCTGATGGATCAATGTTTATATTTACATGGATTATCAACATAAAGCATGGAAACGGTTGCATGCGATATTACAACAACGACATGATATACAAGGAATGATAAAACGGAATATGTTGTCAATATCTAATTGACACGTTGACATAATTCTATGGAAGAAGTGGCATCTGAAACGCACAAAATGTAATAATAAGTAGTGTCGACGTCATAATTGCAATTGTTATGTTGTGTTTTTCTGGCATCAACCGTTTTTTTTATTAACGTCGGATAATAATCACGCTTAAAACCAAGTTCAACTCATTTACGGCGAACGTGCTATTCGTTCGTTGACACTTCCAGCAACAAGCCGCCTTTTCAAATGAGTCCCGTGGTAATCCGAACTCAAATAACCCGGTATGCATTTTCTATATAGCCCACATGTCTTTTGCGTAAAAAAGATACGAAGGGACAGAGGACAAAGGACATATAGGACAAAGACTTTTTGTACGCGTGGTTTGTAACGTGTTATTGTTAATCCTCGTGCGCTTGTTTATTATGTATTAAACTGATCGATTGACTTTGGGTTTGATAGCAGCCTTTTTATCAGGAGTCAGATATACGGCAGTGTTATTATTTGTGTAGACGTTTTAAGTAACGCCCAACAAATACCATGATAATAACAAAAATGCAGAAAGGTGAAGTTCGCTATTAACACAAACATTGTAAGGATTTGTGGAATAAATTCGGTTCGGTATAATTGCTTTCCTGTTATTTACGATTTAAAGCCTTTGCCAAAACAGGTGAAAGTATTTACAATGTCTGTCAATAACTGTCAATCAACACAACGTTGCCATGGTAACTAACGACGCAATGTTAATTTTCGTCACTTTAAACCTCCCCAACAATTATTCGCATTTCACTTTCATCTTAGAACTCATTATTCCGTTCCATGAACTCTTCCAATAATACCAAGTCATAGTGTTGACATTAGTAGAAGTTCTCGACCACAGACCATTGAGTTGGGCATATCCACAATCATGATGCCACCAAGCTCCACCATAAGACACAGCACAATTACCTTCTGACCACCTGCAATTATAATTAAGTCGGTTGTCAACAACTCTGTGTTACAACTTATTTAAACTCAGTTAAAACTTGTGTTTAACTAAAACTTTAACGCAACCCCCTGTTTCAGAGTAATTGATTTTTACAATTGTTGATTTAGGGTGGGCGGTTAACTTTGTCAACGAAAATCAACTATTTAAAGAAATGCATTTCATCTTTATTAAAACAACTCGATTTACTTCGTTAGTAAAACAGAAATATAATCAGACACTTTGTATCATTATTACTCACGTATCATGGTCTCTGCTGCGTGTTGAAAATCCTATCCCGTTAATACGTGCCATGGAATTTGATATATTTCCCAAATACCCGGATATAGTAATTGTGTAAGAACTTCCTTCATCACCAATGCTGAAAGTACTGAAAACAACAATGTCATAATGTTTAATTTAATGCAAAGTAATTTAAATAACAGCGGACAATTTGTTGTTTTAAATCAATCCGCTCACATTGGTTTGTTGCTCATGGAAATTATTGTTAAACATAAAACCCTTTATGACGTAATAAACGACATGTGTCATACATTGTGTTGTGTTGTGTGGGATAATTATTTGTCAACTAAGCAATAAACACAGAGTGGGATTAGAAGTTTTGAGAAGGAAACCCAGTTATTTTTCAACTTTAAGTTCACAAACGACTGGAGGATTACAAGGAGGCTTTATTGTAGCTGAAGAACAAAGCGGATAATTCTAACTTTCCAGTCAAGATGCAACGTTTTGGCAAAGGTCAGTACTTGGCACTCAAGATTTTACCACAAGGAGTTGGGCAACAACGACCGCATAAACTCGTCTGGGCAACAGATTTTCCTTAACCTTTTTTAAGTGGTTCTTAACCTTTTTTATCTCATTTCCTACTTCCAGTGTAAACGGAATCCTTATTTCCCACTGGTATTTACATTTTTTAACTAAGAATTTGATTATTGTATTTTCGTTATATCTGTTATACTTTTTTAACTTTTTCTACCGCATGGCATTACCAATTACCAATAAGTGTACAACACACAGTGAATACAGATCATTATATTTCTTTTCCGACTACTTTTGTGTATTTCTGTGCCGACTAATTATTCACCTACAACCCTAAAATTTCCCACCGGATAAGAACCACTGGCCTAAGGAATTAACTCTGCAGGCCAATGCACCCATTTTCTTGCATAGAGACCCAACAATATCCAATCAACCACGCAACGACCAGCAGCTAACCCAGGGGTGGGCAAAGAGAACACAGAGTGTTTACACTATACAACTTATACACTGACAATCAAGTTGTGTCAGCGTCTTACACGTCGCGATTACGGGATTTTTGTTGCCTCATTCAAAACATTGGGAGCCGAGCATGTTGGGCAGAAAATCGAAATTTCAAACACTGGATTATGCATGGGTGTTAGATGGAGAATATAATAATCTTTTCATCCCATATATCGATGCGGGACACAGCACTAATATTCACTGGATTGCTGCCATCAATTGTCAAACGGTTTGACCGTGGTCATTTTCGCTTGAACTGCGCAAAAAGGTGACGTTCGACCCAATCCGAGCCCCACTGAGTTCGGTCCCGGCAATCCGCGACCAAGCGATCGCGCAAACCTCAAAAGCGGTGATGTGGGGTCGTTACGAGTTGATTACCATCCCTATGTGTGTGCGATATCTAAACTTTTTTGTTTCATAATTTTTCCGAACCGAGTAAATGCATTGAAACACAGCAAGAATATTCTGTGTTGCTTCAAACTTAAAACACGAATTTTGTGAATCTGACGTAATAAGGGGGGTATTCCCCTAATGTCTTTTAAGAATTTGTTAGTTATGACGACATGGCAGCATCGGGTAAATTATCGTTGGAACAAAGGCATAAAATTGAAAACGTTAAACACGTCATATTCTTACCTATACTCGGCAAAACCTTGACCTCCGGAAAAATCCTGAAGGTCAACACGAAGACGACATCTAGTGGACGCACTGGTGATTTGATGCAGTTTCTCCAAACCTGATAAAATTTGTTGGTTGCGATAATATTGCTGATAACACAGGAATTTAAATTGGATTAACTGACACTGTTATATTGACGCTAGGATTGTTACGTAGCTTGTTTGAAACGTGTTGTTTAGTTCCCCTGTATATAAACTGGGTGTGCACAAGTTATAACAATGTGTTCAGTAAAACAAACCTGGAACTCCTGTTGCTGCCACAGGCATATTGCAATTTAAAATGTACCGCTCTTCTGGCATAAAATATACGTGCTGTATTTTACGACGTTTCGTCTGCCATTCAGCGAGACTTCATCAGGTATTGATACCGCAATTTCAAAGTAACATTCACAAAAACAGTGGATGCGTCAACGACAAACAACAATGTGTTTACTTTCCGGCAGTTTACAACAATTTGTTGTAACTGTTGCGCCTCCCGCAGTGTTTCGTGTTTTGCCTCTGTCACGTGATCTGACAAGCGGTGTCAACCTGTCCTTTTTTCTTTTTGTGGTCCTGAATGTTTTAGTGTAGTTTACTTTGAAATTGCGGCATCAATACTTGATGAAGTCTCGTTGAATGGCAGACGAAACGTCGTAAAATACAGCACGTATATTTTATGCCAGCGGTACATTTTAAACCAAAACAAACTATTATTCAAAGTTTTGCAACATTTGTACTTAGTTAAGGATTGCTTTATTGGAATACAAACCCATCCAAAATTCTGTTGATAGATTCCCAAACCCGTTCTTGTAATCCACCCAATCTCTATCGAAACTCACAGATCCATCATAACGACGCTGGAACACCTGGTAATTATAAAGTAAAACACTTGACACTGATTTTCGGCGAATTGGTCTAAAAAAGTTAGATGACCTCCATGTCAATGTATGACTTTTCACTTTCGTGTGTAATTTCCTGACCTTTATAAACAACACAATCCCGGGCGTATGGTTAAGCATTGTAGTGTGAAACCGTATATTACTTGGCGTGCATATTCACCTCACTTAACCAACTTAGCGCTGGTGCCAGGGATTGCCCACCCCTGTGTTAGTGATATTTACCACAGTATCAATACCTGCCACCCATCTTCACAGTAAACTTCATCTCCCGATCTGAGATGTTGGCGACCTTTAAGATGTGAAGTTTTACAGGAAACCGGTGGAAGAGAATCTATGAGATTCCAGAGATCTGCAGACCGTTAAAACTTATTACATCAGCTAAACTATTGAGTTAAACTCATTTACACGCAAGTAGGCGGTGAAAACCCCACAATATTTGCACGACCTGCATTATGACCAGAATATACCGGTGCCAGATGGAACCCTCTCTGATTCGCACGTGATGACGTATATGTTGGGTTTGCCAATACCTTTGCCCTTAACTCACGTCATGACTCGCTTCTGCCCCTAGTGGTGTAGATTGGTGAGCACGCAAGTATCTACAGCGCTAAGGGTAGAAGCGAGTCATGACGTGACTTACGGGCAAAGGTTTTCAGAATTTGACACATATGTGAGATTTATATTTAAATAAAGTAAAACTCAACTGTTGGAAGTGTTACTCAGTTGACCTTGCAGTTGATCCACTCTGTTCGACAGCTCTGTGAATAAAATGTTCGATGTGTGAGTGGATATTGGATGTTAAGTGCATGAACTTAACTGTTAGATGTGCGGTTCTGCTCACTCTGCAGTTGCTCCACTATGTTCGACAACTCTGTGAATATAATGTTCGATGTGTGAGTGGAAATTGAATGTTAAGTGCATGAACTTAACTGTTAGATGTGCGGTTCTGCTCACTCTGCAGTTGATCCACTCTGTTCGACAGCTCTGTGAATAAAATGTTCGATGTGTGAGTGGATATTGGATGTTAAGTGCATGAACTTAACTGTTAGATGTGCGGTTCTGCTCACTCTGCAGTTGCTCCACTATGTTCGACAACTCTGTGAACAAAACTTACGTTAACGTTGACATGTTTTACGTCACTAACATTACCCTTACCATGAACTCCAATGAAATCGGTCTGCATTTCTTGGATCGTTTGGTTTTTGTCTTTTTTAAGTTGGCCTGGAAACATGCATGTTTTTCTGATATAACTCTTAAGAAAGAAAACAAGCTGTTTTTTAGACTAGTCCAGGTCAGTGAGTCTTTGTGTTATTCACCGAAATTAATAAAGTGCCTGATGTTATTTACTGTGCGGACCTTCTCAAAAAATACAACATAATTTTTTCCCAACACGTTATGGAGGAAAACCACATATTGTTACTTTTCTTCACGCTTTCTTTGATTATCTGTGTTGTTTATGCACACAACGCAACCCCTTCTATCCCTTTGTTTTCATCGGTTTCCTGCACTCACATGTAATTTTGCACCAGTGTAAAAAAACTTCACCGGGTTTTCTTAGTATGGTTCCGTTGTACTTTTTTGGTGGTATTAGTTAAGTTGTAAGATATACTCTATACACAAAGGTCATTAATGTAGTCAGTAACTGGATAGCTGTCCTAGTAATCACTAGGTGGCGATGATAAGGCCAAAAGGTGGCGCTATAGAAAGATATTTTACTTTGAATATCCACCAGGTCAGTCTGTTGGGTCTGAATTTCCTGCAACTTGTTCGTAAGTTGACCTGAAAGTGCGATCGTTAACGAAAAAGGGAAATATTTTTATTACAAAACCGGTAATATTTAATTCTTTGTTTGAAGTAATTATAACTTCCTGTGTATTTAAGTGTCAGCTTCACAATCTCATAAATTCTCATATTTTCCTACCATTGGTCACGAAGATCTGAATCAAACCCTGAAAAATATTTTGTTTTATTCCGTGATCTCTAAAATGGACAGAATCTAGCCCCTGATGTTGCACAGTCTTAAAACACGACAGCAATTATCGGATAGAAAATGTTTGAAACCAAGTGTTTCTGATTTCCGTCAGTTGGTTTATTTTTTTAATTTGTGAAAAATTGATTTTCGCCTACAGCATACGTCATGATCACTTTCTGCAAATAAAATGCATTAAAACACTCGAAGCTACATGTACCTAAAATAAGCAAACAAATAAAACTGAAATGGTGAACACAATGTCCCCTACCACTGCATCTACACAACTGCAAACACCACCGCAGTGCAAGGCCCTCTGACACCGGAAGCAGAATGATAAGAGAGTGCGAATCAAATTAATGACGACCCGCAGCACGAATGCACGACGTCATTGAACAACATTAAAACAATGATAATAGATGTTCTCCATCCATAAAACACAACACCAAACAAAACTGCCAGCAATTGCCTTTGGTTGAATTCCAATCTGTGTTGTGTCAATCTTGTTGAAAATTTATTTTTGGTTTGGCCAACGTATTATTCATGACATGTTGCGCACGTCGCAACATCAATGCTGAAACTCGCACACGTTACATGTTGCAGCAGTTTATATTGTTTGCCTGCTATTGTTGTTAATGTTGACGTTTCATTAACCATGGATATGTAGTTACCATTGTGACTGCCCAATGCGAACCGCCCATAAGGGTAGCTACCAGGAGGGTCGTTGCAGTCCGTTTGCAGGACAAGTTGATTGTCCTCGGTGAAGCATTCCGCTTGCGCCGCAACAACGAAAGACAGAACTTGGGGTACAGCATTTCCTCAGGTTCTCAAGCTCACACAAAAAGAAGGGCAATTAAAGAGCCAGGCCCAAATCGTTTTCAAACGACCCCCCTCCTTGGGCGAAATTTTTGGAATTCAACCAAAGGCAAGTTGAGAAGCAACGACAAAACAGCTCTGCGCCACTATTTTGCAAACGCGCATCAACCGGCAGGAACGCGCATAAGCATTTCAAGTTGTTTTTCGGTGGTATTTGTGGAACAGCCCATGGCCAAAGGACTGGATGTGTGCGAAGCCAAATGGCAGAACCGCACCCAAGTTTCAATAAACATTTAAAAAATGATTCCCCCCGAATTCGTAAGCAATTGCTGGCAGTTTTGTTTGGTGTTGTGTTTTATGGATGGAGAACATCTTTTACCATTGTTTTAATGTTGTTCAATGACGTCGTGCGTTCGTGCTGCGGGTCGTCATTGTTTTGATTCGCACTCTCTTATCATTCTGTCTCCGGTGTCAGAGGGCCTTGCACTGCAGTGAAGTTAACAGTTGTGTAGATGCAGTGGTAGGGGACATTGTGATCACCATTTCAGTTTTATTTGTTTGCTTATTTTAGGTACATGTAGCTTCGAGTGTTTTAATGCAGTTTATTTGCAGAAACTGATGATGACGTATGCTGTAGACGAAATCGATTTTTCACATTTAAAAAAAAAATAAACCAACTGACGGTAATCAGAAACACTTTGTATCAAACGTTGTTTTATTCCATTCGTATTTACCCCAAGTAGTGGAAGCGTACAAGATCTATGTTAGCTCCCAAACCAGAAACGAAACTTTCATATTGGTCATGATTGAATATATCTCGTTTCACAAAGCACACGGTTGATTTATTACGCTCCAACTTGTGTTTACCCATAGCATGTTGACGCTAAGCTAATTTCTTACTGATATGAAACTTACCAGAGCGAGAGCTGCTGCGATAACCAGACCCTGTACCACCAGCGCAATCTTCATTCTTCTAAGCTCAGAACGTAATTGTGACAACTTCTCTTTCTCCGCGCTTCGCTGAGGTTCCTCGTAAACTGATTGTTGTTAAGTTTACAGACGTGCTTTTAGTTCGGGTAATTTAGCTTCCAACAAAACCTTACGTTGCTAGGTCTAGTATCTTTCTCCTTGAGTTTGTCATTGTAATATTCCAAATCTTACGTAAGCCCATTTTTACTGGCGTTTCATTATGTAAAGGTTATGACGTCATATACACGTTGTCAAATAAATGTCATTTTGGTACAAAGCGTCAATTGTGACGTCAAAAGTTGTTAAAAAATAGTTTTGACTTTTCTGCTTTATTCACACCGGTTGGGAAACCGCGTCAGACAACAAGATATTAGTTTCTCCACACAAAGATAATATAATCGGTTTGTACGACTTACTGTTTTCCTGGGGACCAGAGCGAGCCGTCATTTCATAACTTTCGCGATTCATTTGCGGTGAAAATGTTGATCGACCAGAAAATAACAACAAACAACCACCTCTACGTATGCGCAAGATAATATAACACGAAAGTTTGTGGAGTGCAGCCAACAACACAAGGAAGTTATGGTGGCATTTCTAAAGGAGCAGGAAACGCGTCGGTTTCGCTTTTGTTGTCCACGTTATTTCATAACCTTTGTTTTCCACTCTGTCATGGGTTCAAACCTATGACTGCAGGCATCTGTAACCAGGCGTTGTTCAGGCTGAAAAGTGTAAACAGCACTCGGTCAGCAGTTGCCTTGGACTCACGACGAGTTTGCAAAACGTGTCTTCATGTCAATGTTCATGTTTCTGTTCACGTATTTTCTAACATACTTTGCATGTTACAAGGAATGTGGGATAAAAGTCAGCGTAACAAAATCACTCAGATCGTTCCCTACAATCGCGGTTAAATTTGAATGCATTCCATTTTAGTTTGAATGCTTTGCCATTTTTAGTTGGCAGTGGATTTTTCGTTCTGCTGCCTTGATTTGCTGAACTTTTGTATGGAATATTTCAACACATTCTTTCAATTTAGTTAATTTGCATTTTGAAATACAAAATCTTGCTTCCAATAAGAACAAATTAACCAGTTTTACTCGGTTCGTATTTACGTTTTCTACATCAAAAGTTGGTCAGTAGAATTCTTTCCATCGATTTGGCGTCCAACCATGCACTTACATCTTCCCAGAATATTGCAACATCTATTACACACAAAAAATACATGCTAAATTGTTTCCATTTCGTTTTCGCAAAGAAAAACACATTCACCCGTGCTGTCAACCAGCCTGAAGACAAATAGAGCGTCATTCGTTACCAATGCCCACAAATTTAATTTAAAAAGATCTTAATTTCGTTTTCAGAGTGCATTTAAAATTATCATAGTAGAGCGACTGCTATTGGGTTTCCGTTAAGGTCGATTCAATGTGGGTTTCCCGTTTGTTTTCTTGGGGTTTTTCTATTTTGTTGGAATGGCTTTCATAAGCTTAAGGTAATCTGTATAATTTTTGCTTGAAGGTTTGAGCAAACTACAGACTGCGTTCCATGGTAAACCGTATACTCGGTGTTATCTTCATAAATAAAGTGATGCATAGGCCTACGCTATCGGTCTGCCTATATATCAGGTCTTCGTAGGTACCAACGTCAGGTACGATGAGTCAGATATTCGCAACCGCACCCCAGTCTCTTGGTTTTTAGTGAATATATTGTGCAGTGAAAGAACAACGAATCAGTACGCAGTGTAGAATGGGCGAGACACAATACATCAGCAACAGTGCAGCATTGGGGTAGTCAGTACAAACAGGGCACAGTTTAGCGCATACAGTCATACAGGGCAGGGTCGAGATTTCTGAAGGTCACAGTACCACGTTTCTAAAGGCACCGCGGAGTTAGCTTAGCGTCTAAAAAATACAAACAAACGTGACAAATTGCCAATGTAGTCAACTGGCTTACAAAACACTGAAAGAGGCACATGACAGGGCTTTAAGTCTTCATAACGCTTCACAAACATTAAAAGTATCACTAGAACCTAGACGAAGTCTAATCTACATTAATTTCAACGATTACTGTGGCTATTTCCCGCAAGTAGACCAGTGAGCACGCTTTGTGAAACAAAAGGATGCGATGATGTGATGCAAATGGGCACATACACACATACGGTTCAAGTAACATAGAAATGTTATTAAATGGTTAAACTGTTCGTAACGGTAGACACTTAAACCACCTCACGGACGGGCGAAACCGGATTTCCCCGGTTCGTCGTGATATGGTTAAAATAGCATTTCAAACATGTTTGTTGGAAATATTATTCCTTCTGAACTAGAATAGTTATCAAGGCATTGTATAGAGGTATGTTAAAAAGCAAGCAACACATATTCCATCAACAAAACGTTTGTTTCGTTCACCACGTGATTCGGCAATGCTACACACGTCCTAAAGTATCGAAATTCTCGGTCTTTAGGCAAATCTACCATGAAACAATATGCTCTTAAGGCCCGTTTACACACGAACACAGTATGGCACGGCACAGCACAGTCTGGCACACACGGTGTTTACATTACTGGAATAATCTAGCACGACTACGGGGATTTTCCTGTAATGAACACGAAACCGACAAGTGCAAGTGACAAGTTACGTTGATTATTTTTTAAGGACGTCAGTCTTGCCTTGCATTTCTCGGCCCCGCCAGCGATATTATAAGTACAAATTAAAGTTGCTGCTATTGGCTGTACATATTCTTTAACAAAAAGCATGTGTTGTTTTACACAGTTAACGCATGTACTGCTTTTACGTAATTTTTTACGACGCAAGGTAACACTACAGTATGTGTTGAACCAAACAGCACAGATTATGAAAACAAAGATGGTATAATTGAACCAATGGTTTTTCACAGCAGCATCCCGCTTTGACGCCGTTCTACACACCGCTTTGTAATGCAGTTACGGCACCATTTCATACGCTCAAAACAATCGCTCACATGTCAAACGCGGTCACATCACACAACCAGAACTAAAATAATATATGTCCTCTCCTTTTGAGCAGTCGCCTTGCACTCTCGCATTAATGTGTGCCGAAATGTGCCCAACTGTGTCCGAATTTATGCTCGTCGAGCAAAAGCGAGCACATCTTACCACAGACCGGCAGATCCCATCCCAGCACAACCCAGCACGCGCGCACAATAAAACAAACACGGAATCGTCTGTAGTGTAAACGGGACTTTAGTGTGTAACAACGTTTTTGCGTAAACAAACTTAATATTAGAGTTATAATATTGCAAAGTCTTCATGAAAACTAATGTTGAGTAGCCACGCATGAAACGGAGAAATCCCGTTCGTAACACTGGGTTTTATGAAAATGTACGCACAGCGGCACCACGTGGTCACTTCCCAGCATTACAAAGGCGCCATCCAAGTAACTCGCCAACGAACAGTGATGTTTTCACTGCAGTCTGTACAGTTTAGCTGTTTAGTAATTGTAAGGGGAAACAAAGTTTGTCCCCTGTTGCATTTCATACCGATGTTGACGTTTGCACGCTTCAATGGTTTTCCGGGTGCTTTCCCTCATATTTGATGAAAAGTGCCAGTTTGAAAACTGATTTCTGGTCAAAATGGCGGCCTTGGCTTCGCTTTGCGACGCTTACGGCAGTGATTCTGATTTTAGCGATAACGACGAGCAATTTACGCAAGTAGATCAAGCTGGCACCAAAGTGAATTTGCCTTTACCGCATGCTATTTCTTCATTGTTTGGAGACACCAAGTCGTTGAAACCCCAGAAACACCGATGAATTTAAATTCAACGTTGAAAAAACACTCGAAAGCAGAGAAAAAGGTATTAAATTATCTGCTGAAGATATTGTGTACAGTTTTAAATGTTTGGGAATTAATTGATAGAATCGAAATGGCATCTTGTGGATGATTTCCATGTAAGTATTTCAAGGACTAATGTAATACCTCACCCCTGCATAGACCCTCTAGTGGAGAGTCTCAGACAAAATTTAAAACGGTTTCGAAGATTTTCAATCACATTATCATCTGATGATTTGAACATTTATGTGAACGATGAAAAAACAAGATCATTTCGTGGGTTTAAGGTAAGGGTGAAACTTTTTTGACAGCATTTCTTGTCTTGATTTGGTATCAGATGGTTTGTTATTGTTTGCAATCAATTCCAGATTTCAGCGCAACCTGCAGTTCAACAACTGAATAAAGTCGTTCAGATCGTGGATAAAGCATTCATGGATTTTCATTGCAAGCCTTACTACACAAACCCATCCTACCACATGAGTATTTCAACCAATTCACAGAAGAACCCAAGTTAATTTCAAAACTTTCATCAAATTGGAACAAAATAGAATTGGAGAACCCTGAACTTTTTACAATTGATGTGGATGAGGTTGTTTGTAAAAGTGGCAACAAAATGTTTTCATGTAAACTAAGTTCAATCAGTTGACATCCACAATACTCACATGGACATCTGTTTTGACATCATTTCATCGGATTTTTAGTGAGTTTTTCCACTTTTTGTGGTCAAGTTAAATTCTTGTTTAGCTCCAAATTTGAACTGCTACATTAAATCTTATAATGTAACATTTTGTACTTTTAATAAAATTTCTGTTTAACTTTTCTTGTTTGTCTCATACAGGTTTCATCACAAAAACCTGTCGTGAACATTTCTAAACATGAGAACCAGCGCTGTTTATAAACGTGATATCATGAATTGCTGAACAGCCGCAAAATGCAGGTTTTTAATTTGAACTGTTTATTATCACATTGAGTTTATGCAGACCTAAACTCCATACATGAAGTAAAAACTGTAAGAGAAAAATGTTGTAATTGTAAAGAAAAATGCATATGAGCCGTAACGAACCATATGATTTGATACTGTTGGATACCAAGCAGTTGTTTGGGCATAATGCGCTCCACAGTGGTTCGTCTCCATTGTTTGGTGCCCAGTTACGGGTACCCAACTGACTTACGTTGAAAAATATCTGTTCCTGGCTAGTTTGTGAGCTAGTCCTGGGCCACAGTCACCAACCGCACTTATGGGACCCCTACAAGTCAAAACCATCCACAGTGTCCCCAGGTCTATTTCAATAAGGTTGGAATAGAAAAATTTTGGCTAAAAATATTTGTTTGTAAAAGAAACAGAAAACAATAACAGTTAAACTGAAAGAAAAAGTAATTAAAATTGCAAACGGATGTTGAAGAAGCAAAAGTGAAGTAAATATCCTTGAACAATATAGCAGGAGAGAATGCATTGAAATATGTATGTTCGCAATTTTAATACTTTTTCTTTCAGTTCAACTGTTGTTTTTTTTACAAACAAATATTTTGAGTAACACAAACTAAAGAAGAATGCACCGACCAAATTGCAATTGCCAAACACATGGGAGTATCGATTCAAAAAACATTAGCATCTCACACAGAATACCTGTGAGAACAACAAGCAGCTCATCAAAATAATCCCCACTGATAACTAAAAGTTTATTTCAAGGAAAATCAGGGATTAAATATTTTTTACAAATCAAATCTGCATTTCCCCAACTCCAAAGAAACAACTTCCAACCTGCAAAATGTTTTCATGACAGAAAGTTTGACAAGACAAAACTGAAAATTATTCAACACTTGCTTGCAGCACAAAAAAAGACAAGTCTTCAAGTATATTTGGACAAACAATGGGACAACACTACTTCGTGAAAATGATGTAAGTAAGATCAGAGCCATAACTCAACTGCTGATTGAAAACAACATTGAACTTCCATCTCTATAAAGCAAAGTATTGTATTTAAATTTTTTTGTTTTTTAATGTAAACAATGACTGGAATTTATACAAATCTACTACACAACATGTGTGTTTCACCAGAGGGATGTTACTTGACAAAAAAAAATCGCCAGTTAACAAAAGTTTGAACGCGCGTTACTCGGCCGCCTTACGAGGTAGCGACTTACTTTTTTCACTCAAAGATAGATCACAGGCTGAACTTTCCAACGAAAAAAAAATCAAAAAAAAATTCGTATTAATATTTGAATATGAATATGATATGTTTGCTATGTCATAACCATAAGTAAACATCGATTCCCGCTGAAATCCTTAAGGGTAGATATTCTTTGGTGTCTGTACTATCTAAAAATAGTAATCAAGGAAACTTGACGCAACATTGTTGGACAACATACTATCAATGACCACACTTGGAGTTTACGATTTTCTACTTAAAATACTAAATACACCCAAAGCACTGTCACTTTGTGTAAAAAGTCATTGAGTGCATTTGCTGATACGATTCATACGAACAGGTGACCCAGCAATTTACAACTATCCGTCCCAGAATCCAATGCTAACGCAAACTTATTAGTGCTGCAAGTACCCACGTGGTAATCATAAAACCACGCTGACGTCAACATCATCTTACCTGAACTATATGTGACGTAACATTGCTCATATTGTTGTGTTGCTAACGAACCAAGTTGATTACTAAAAAAAAATTAAAAAAAAGTATTAGTTTCGCTGTTTAGAAAATTAAGTATGGAAAATATAATTAACCGTTGTTCGCTCACAGGTGCCCTCTCGTGACGACCACTACACGTTGAGGGACGAGGCTGTGAGGATTTTTAACGTCCTCCTTCAAATGGAAGAACGGACTTTTCAGAACATTGAGGAGGAAGCGAAATCACTCCAGGTAAAAAAACTTAGAAATTGTTTTTAAATTTTGCTTTTAGATATTTCTCGAATTCCAGCCTGTAATTGAGTTTCCTCCCCTATATATTTGCACATGTTATGACGTTTGTCAGGTAATTGTGGATCTTCCTTTGCAATGAGTGGGGAACGACGTTCACATATCACAATTTATATCAACGTTTTGCTTGACGTCAATCAGCATTCAAAACAGACAATCAAAAGGCATTGCGACACCGTCCAGCCAACAAACCATCTATCTGTTCGTTCCAGGCGATCATGCGAGTGTGCCACGGCTCCAAGCTATTCCAGGACGAGCTTTATCTCCAATTAATCAAACAAACCGCCATCTACACCCTCCAACTCATCACAGACGAGCAAATGTGTGACCAGCTTCATGTGACGTCATGTCCGCATTACTGGCATCTCATAGCTTGTATGTGTTGCGTGTACCACCCATCACGTCCCGTGCTGTCTTACCTGAAGCTCCTTCTAAAGGGTTATGACGTCACCAAAGTGTGTAAATAACTTGGTTATCCAATGTAGAGTTCGCGGAACCCTTAACACAAAAGGTTTACTAAATTTGGGGGTTCTTGGTTAAGTTAAACAATGTTTTAAGGTTTCGCGGACGAAAAGTTTGTGAATATCTGGTCTGAGCGCTAATTCTAAAACATCTCTAACCCCACTTTTGTTGGTAAACCAGAATGTAAAACCATCAAATCATGTTACTTTTGATTTTACAATGTGTTTAATCTAATCTTCTCTGTATAACGTATTATAGACATTATTTGACTGATTGGTAACCCCACGCGTTACACTGCACTTCCCGTGTTTTCATCGCAAAATGTGTTGCAAACGCACTCCATAATTCCACTTATGCCTTCACCCAGCACACAGAACATAACACACTCTTGCATTTAATTTAGAACAGATTAGCGGAACGCGACAGCAAGTCACCGGAACTGGAGCGTTTTTCAATTCAACCAGAAACACAATGTACGCACAACCACCTATTTAAGCTGAACAAAATATCACGTTCACCAAACTGGTTTGCGAAACAAGCTGATAAAAGTATTCAAAATAATTTATGTATTTTTTTAATATATTACATAAACGTTTAATTGTCTTGTTATTTAATACGAGTATTGTGTGAGTGGTTCGATATTTACATGTTTGTGTCATGGTAAAAAATATCCCATCGTTAACTTCTGTAATTTTTTATGTAAACATTTATTCGCATTTCACATTCATTTTAGATTGCTTGATTGTGCCGTATCCTTTCCAGGTGTACCAACTTATGGCATTTCTGCCAGAAGTTCTCGACCACTGACCATTGAGTTTGGCATATGAACACCGAAGATGCCACCAAGCTCCACCATGAACCACGGCACAATTACCGGCTTCCCACCTGCATTCATAAATATGTCGGTTGTCAACAACTCTGTGATACAACTTATTTAAACTCAGTTACAACTTGTGTTTCAGTTTAAAACCACCATTATTACTCACGTATCATGGTCTCTGTTGTGTGTTGAAAATCGCATCCCGTTAATATATGCCATAGGATCTCCTATGTTCCCCGAATATCCGGATATAGTAATTGTGTAAGAACTTCCTTCATCACCAATGCTGAAATTACTGAAAACAACAATGCGATACAGCTTTAATGCAAACTCTACAACGGATAATTATTGTTTTAAATCCATCCGCTTGCAGTAGTTTGTTTCTCAGGAAGTGCATAACACCGCTGGACGCTTTACATTGAAAACTCGGGTTTTATGATACAAGCAATTTAACTGGTGGATTCTGACTGGTTTTCTTTCAATTAAATTGATTAGAAGTTCTCAAACCTGAGACGTCCTCAAACCTGAGACGTACTCAAACCTGAGACGTATTCAAACCTGAGACGTTCTCAAATCTGAGACGTTCTCAATTCTGAGACGTTCTCAAATCTGGGACGTCCTCAAACCTGATACATTCTCAAACCTAAGACGTTCTCAAACCTGAGACGTCCTCAAACCTGAGACGTTCTCAAACCCGAGTCGTTCTCAACAGGAAATGTTTTGTACTGTGTATGACAGTGGTTCTCAACGGTTATTTATCACTGCCACGAATTGTTATGGTCAAAGTTTAATGTAGTAAAACCATAGTAAAATAATAGTCACCTATACTCGGCAAAACCTTGACCAAAACGGGTAAAATCCCGGAGTTCAACACGGAGGCGACATCTAGTGGACGCACGAGTGATTTGATGCAGTTTCTCCAAACCCGAAGTTTTTTGTTGTTACAAAGTTGTTGGGCTAATGTACAGATATGAATTGAACGCGGAGAAACTGGTATGGGATACTGGGTACATTTTTACGTATCGTGTTTGTAACATTTTCCTTTATTGTTATCTGGTTGTAAACAAGTTCCTAATGTAAGACGTTTAGTTAAGGATTGCATTATTGGAATACAAACCAATCCAAAATTCTGTTGTTAGATTCCCAAACCCGTTCTTGTAATCCACCCAATCTCTATCGAAACTCACAGATCCATCATAACGACGCTGGAACACCTGGTATTTGTCATGACCTAATGTTAATATTAGGTACCAAAACAAGTACTGTACATTTATAACCTAATGTTAATATCTGCACTCAAACTGCACAAGTTCTCCAATACAAAATGCGATCAAACTTGCAAAGTTTGTGAAGATTTCTGATACATTTCACACATTATGCTTTTATTTGTATTCGTTTATCAAACATAAGCACAATGGTAATAAGCACATCTGGATGTTCAAAAGCACCTATATTTACTCCCAAAACTAAGCACAAATGTCAGAAATAGGAACGGTATGACAACCTTGATTATAGTAAAAAATAAAATATATTTTTAGAAAGTGCCTCTAATAAAGAAAAAATACCTGCCAGCCATCTTCACAGTAAACTTCTTCTCTAGATCTGAGTATCTGACGGCCTTGCATATGGGTGGTGTTGCAGGATTCCGGACCAAGACTATGCAGGATTTTTTCAAACCCTACTCCAAGAGAAAATATTTTAGGTATGGAATCACAGGTTATAAAGGCTGGGGCCGTTGTTTTAAGCACGCGGTTATATAGTGCGGGCCGCAATTCAGAGAAGACTTTCAACATATTTTGCAAAATCCAATGGTTGTGATGCAATATATACGACCAAAGTCGTTGCTTTAAGATTTACATATTTATTTAATAAGTTCGCCAATGACCAATGCACTGAGATCAAAAACTTAGTGTTTGCTTCACCGTCTCAAGAACAAAACACAAACTGTGAGAATGACCCAATAAGCTGTGTCAAATTATTTACAATATATTTATTTAGTACTAAATAGGCCTGAACATAAAAAAATAAGTGACAAGTGCATGAACTTAACTGTTAGATGTGTGGCTCTGCTCACTCTGCAGTTGATCCACTTTGTTCGACAAAGCTGTCAACAAAATTTGCCTTTTTTAATGAACAATTTAAAGTTTTCCAAATCATATTATTACGGTTTTGAGGGTTGAGGGTAACCGAGGCTTGGCGGGAAGGAAAGATAATTCCAGGACTCACTACAGGTTAGATGCAGGTTGTAAACTATTTACATTTCATCAGATTTTATTCGTAGAGAATGAGTTCCGTTTTCGTAAACCATTTCAAGACGTCACCACCATATGTTAGAAAAACAACATAAGTAAATCACAAACCGGTAACAAGTCTCCTTAATTCTTCTTTGGTCTCTGCTGGTCCTTGTTTCCCGATTTTACCTCGAAGTCCTCGTTCTCCACGCGTTCCTATCTCTCCTGGTCTTCCAGTCACTCCAGGTTCACCCGGTATACCGGTTATCTGGACATGCGGTCCTTGATTTTCTTGATTCCACACAAATCTACATTTGTGTTGTTCTTGTTGTTGTGTTACAACAAGATAGCCGACAAAGAGAACCCCAAACAGAAACAACTTCATTATTTTACCCAAAATTTTGCTCTGAAATCTGTAAATGTCACGTAGAGTAGACAAGCGACAAAATGTTTCCCGAAAAAGTCTAGCCGATTTTGCGATACCTTTGTAGACACAGGAGAATTGAATAAGAAACATCCTGCAGTTAAATGGGTGAAGTGTTTTAGTAGGGAGTGAAAACTACAAGGTGCTCATGTCTGATATAATGAAAATTTTAATAAGTTATCCAACATGGTGGACACTAAGCATTTAAAACTATGTGTGCCACAAACCGTGACCACCAGAGTAAATTTTGAACTATCTTCCAAACACGATTGAAACCAAACCCTCAGATACCATGATTCAGTCTGATGTTGACTCCGCAATGTATGGCGCTTGTCAACTGATAAGGCTCGGCCGAAAACATGGCTTGTTAAAATACAACTAACCAGCATGACAAACTATCGATGAGTTGATAGATAAGGCTCACCACATTATGATACAATTAGATACAGAAAACTTTTGGTTGCATCTTGTTTGTAAAGAAACGCGCGGAACGACAAACGTGTGTTCAACTGACCTGAGTAACTTTTTGCCGTCCCTATAAACATTTACAAACTGCAAAGGTTAAAAAAGCACACAGACTTCGTGCGTTGATTCCTATTTTTCTCCTGGCTTTCGCAAACTTTAATTTTATTCTATCGTTAAATTCCTACTCGGTTGGTCACACGTTAAACTAAATATGCAACAACAAACTTAACTTGGATGTCAAAATGTGATTCAAGTCAAACAGATTTTGCAAGTTTTTTGATGTTCAAAATCGTTTCTGACATTATATTGGAATTTACAACTTAAAATTATACGAATTGCCAATGTATAAGAGTGAAGGCGTTTCAAAGCTTTATTCTCCTAGTAATCCTCTACTTTTACACAAGCACCAGCGCACGCCACTGTTTAGACAGAAAACTCAGGGACTGTGTCTCAACAGCTACCTTGTATAATATAAATACCACGACCACGGCTTGCCGGACTCAACTCCCCACAGAACATTGAGACAACTGACGTCATACCAACAAACCATGGGCCGTCGTAAAGCGCGTGGACAAGAGTGCTAGTATTTTGTATGGAGAACCATTCTGACCAATAAAGACCCAGGAAGTAAAATGTTTGATTTTCGCATGAAGCTGCACATTCCCACAGTTTGGTAACAGATGTTTGCCCGTTTTGAATGTGTAACATAGAACTAACAACACTAAAGATAAGCCGTTATCTACTTTGCAAAAAAAAACTTTGGCCGGGCCTAGAGATGAATGTAGGTCAGTTTTATAACGCCTTTTGAACCTTCACAGCGGTTTAAATCGCAATTGGTCGCACAAAAGTTTCTGACAGAAAAGTTCAACATTTTTTTAATTATGATTGTATTGATTCTAACATGGATAGATGAAGTTAGGAAAAAATGGAAAGTTCATGATAAATAATTTCCCCTTCTGGCACAGTAAACTATATGACTACGATACAAGCCGTACACAAACAACAAGCATCCAAAACTTTTTTCTAAAAATCACAGAGAAGTAAGGGCGTAACGCGTTTATCAACAAAGAACAATTTAAATCTATTAAAGCAAAGAAAATGGGACGACGATCCACTAAATCACAAAGAGAAACTTAAATATGAAGGGCATAGAAACAAAACGAACGTTACAGAATTCAATTACAGAAATAAAATATCCTCCACAATTTATTATCATACATCGTTCAATTAAATTTTCACACAATTCGACAGTGTTGACATGGAACAACAAACGGATGGAACTCAAACGGAATCACAATTAACGAAAAAATAAATGACAGACTTTATGCAGACTGCATCAGCATAAACTAGTTTGAATCCTACTGGACAGTGTTGCTGCAGGTTGCCTTACAGTACTATAAAGATTGAAGATCGGCAGGATTATATGATGCGCATCAAAATTTCCGTAAAACATTAAAAACTTCTTTTAAAAAAATATTTGCATCGGCAGGAACGGAATGCAAGAAACATAATCTACAGAATACAACTGTTCATATACGTATATAACTATAGGCAAAACTCACAAGCTTGTAAGTGCACGATTGTACATATGAGTTGCTTGTACACAAGAGAGAGCAGAGAATATTGCAATGTTGTAAGAAAGGCATATTTGATGAGGGTAAAATCCACGGGCAACGGATAATTTCTGATGGTTCACAGATCTGTATTTTTAAACAGGCCAAAGCATCGCAATGGAAAGTATTTTTCTACGTTGCTTTATACAGGTTTTTGAAATATATTAAGTAATTGAGGATAATAGAGAAAATGTACAGATTTACAAATGTACAAGGCATGGAAAAACTTAGCTGATTGGGGTTCAAAAGTTATTCCAAGGAGCTTTTTCTGAGTGGAAGTCAACAATGCTTCCCCTCTCTTGGTAACTTTTAAGCAAATGTTCCCAAGTCTGTGAGTCTTTCTCCAGCAGATTTTTGTTACCTGAAATAAAAGTTGGCAAAGCCTTTTTTTAAGTTCGAATGGTTAAGGTTAGCCCAGAATAGAGATATCTGCAGACGATTTTAGAGAGTGAAATTGAACAATCATACTGTAACTTTCATTCGCGACAAAAGTACAACCCAGCAATTTGATCTAGTAATAACATTGTTGGTGCTTTAACAAAATACAATAGTACACAAAGTGGAGCCAATAGTATGATTTCTATGAGCTGCATACAGATGGCCACTGTTTCGATCTGTAGGGTCTCATCAGTGCAGTTTGGTCGTCTGATAGTCACACCAGCTGCACTGATAAGACCTTATAGGTCGAAACAGTGGCCATCTGTCTGCAGCTCACTGAGATACAGTAGTAAACGTGTTACATGGATTCAAACCTGATCATAATCATCTCTATGCCAACTTACACAAAGCTCGTACCTATAACACAAAGTCCACATTTTGCTCTTGTAATGGCTACGTTCACTTGGTGGCGGTCGGTAATGAAACCAAGATTTTTACGTTGCCAAGACAGGGTCGGCGTGTCACTCAATACTTCGGATGAGGGAGAGCGAACCGTAGACACGATGACGTAATCACGTTCGCTGCCTAGCAACAGAAATAACACAAAACAGTGATTTACACTGGTTTCTAATTCGGAATGACTTTGAAAACTGAGAATAACATTCATCATATTAACCCACAAGCCAACGAGCAAATGAATTATTTTGAAGGATCACCAACCTTGGCTAGTGACGACAGTTCCCACGTGGACATCGCAAAGTTGGGATCTTTCCTTTTCAATGATCTTCGCGATTTCGTTTCGCTGAGCTTCGTAGGGGGAGAGGATCATAATGTCTTTAAGGGGGACTCCCTTTGTCAAATGCAGCCAAACCAAAATCTTGACCTGAAATTTTGTTTCGGAAACTAAGAAACTGAGTTCGGGGTCATCAATGAAATTACAACTGGGATATCAAACAGTTTAACAACACGTACTATACTGACGTTTCAACACAACCAGAAGTGTGAAATTGTTTGCGATATTTTCTGATGCAGCTGTGTAAGCAAAGGATTTTAATGTTTAAAAAACATTTTTCGGGAAATTTTTGCTTTTAGTTTCATTTTTATTTCCACCCACTGCGCGTTAATTGATTGACCTTCTTTACCGCCGAGAATCGTAATTCACAATTTTCCCAAACAAATACGCTTATTATTTGGGTTCCAAGGTTTGTTCATTCATAATTGCAACTTACAACTGCACGTGCTTGTCCCGTGTTGTACTTGGAGTTGATTCCGCCATGCTCGAACTTATTATAACTAATATCCTCCTCACAGTCCATGTGCGCAAAGACGGCTGTGTTGTCGTTGTATCCATCAGGGGGAAACACCAGGACACCCGGGTTATTTTTGTCACGCCGTGTAACAGATTCGTCGGTTGTGAGTTTTCTTTGGTAAAAATGTTCGGAGGGAAAACGGCAGATTGTTTCATGCTGCCACAAAAAAAACATTAAATTTAGATTCAAATTATTTCGTTTTTATTAATTTTTAATTCGAATGCTCGCTGCTAAGGTATTTTGCCAAATTTATGAGACCTACAACAGTAGACACAAATTAAAGATGAGTGCTTAACCATGAACACAAGCAATAATGGATGCTTTTTATACCAGTATCTGCAGTCTTTCATATCTTGTGCAATGTCATACCTTTGCAACTACTTTATTCTATCAAGAAGTAAAAGCAAATGCTGCGGAATTACCATCCTGTACTGCACAGTCAACATTTCTGCTTTTCTGTGAAGTCTCTCAAACATCGACACTCCCATCCCTAATGCGCGGGCTCTGTCGCATAGGATTACCGGCTGAAGTTGCTGATGATCCCCGATCAATACCACCTTTTTCAGATAGTTGATAAAATTAAGTATGTAGTTCCAAGAACGAAACGAATTTTTTTTACGTTTTTTTTAGGTACAACTATATGCAAATAAAACCCCGAAAAGCAGATTTTGCCAGTTTTTTATTTATTTCAATCTATTTGACACCAACAGTTTTGGGGAACGTTTGGTTGTAAGTCTTGTCAATTACGAGTATCAACATAGACATCAATTCTACAGCTATGTTTCCTAAGTTAGTTTCCAGCCTGTTTTTTTTTCTACAAATTTGCAGTTTCACCAGGAAGACAACTTTAATGTAAAGGTTTTCCCACTCATTATCAGACAAACTTAAAAAATGGTTTGCAAAATCGTGCATCACACCTGATTGGCTTTCGAAGCAACAACCGGAACGAGTGTTTCCGGTTCACTGCACATCCCGGCCTCATCGATTATGCAATGGGAGAAAGTAACTTTATGTAAACGGGGGTGCTTGGATTTCTTGTTATCTCGGAATAACTTCACTAAAAAAAAAATATGCATTCCGTTTTAACTTCTGAATGAAATATTGCTGGAGTTAAACTAGTTCCCCAATTGGCAACTACAGATAGCAAGAAATAAACACATTTCCTACAATTTCAAGTCTTTCTACCGATTTGCCACAACAAACATATTTTTTTTTGACAAAATAACTGGAAAGTCATGATTCGCAAAACACGTGCGTTCATCGAACTACAGTTTTGATGTCCAGTGCGAACAACTTACTGGCGGCAGCCGTGCAAGTACAAATGATGACGTCATGGCGGGCCAATTCCTCCTCCTTAGCATCTGCCAGCACACTTTCGTAGGCTTTGTATTCTTTTAAAGTGACGATTGATTTCTCTTCGTTGAATCTGAAAACAACCTTCGGTTTACAACAAGATCTACCTTTGAGACGTTTTATGAATTTGTTTTTGTATTAACGCATTAGTCTAAAAAAAAAACCTAAAAGTTTTCGAAAAATGTTTTACCCCAAAAAAATGAACGAGTGAAAAAAAAACAGCAGATTTTTTACTTTTTGTCGAATTCGCGGATCGTTTGGTGGTAAGTGTTGGATTTTTCCCGGATGATTTTATGCAAAGTTATTGATTCAAGATTCTTGGATGGAATTTGTTGGTTTCGTTTCCCAACCTTAGGTTTGAGAGGATTCGGATAATCAAGTTCCTCCATCATTTTACCGTAAACTCTCAGGATTCTCAGACCGGTTTTCTTCAAGTATTCTGTGGAAAAAAAACGATTTTTTTTGTTCATCTGTAGGCTGTGCACAATTCACACTTTATTTACAGACACAGAACGATGCACTATAACTGCACAGCGTATGTAAAAACTTCTGTAAATTTAGGCTTAGGCATTTAGTACAAAATGCAGTTTATTGTTGAAAATCGTTGGGGAAAGCAAGCAACAACCATGCTGCGATTTTTCGCTAATTGTTCAGGTCAAGGTTTCTCTACGGTGCTGGTGTATGCGCCCTGGGGACAACTAACGGTATGCCAAGTAACTGCGTTGTATTGAATTTCCTTTCTACATGGATTTTTAAGGGACTGAGCGTAACTGTACAGGGGGAGACGAAGCGTTTACAAACAATGACTTAGTTGAAATTTAACAACTGTAGTTGATTTATACCTGCTACAACATCAACTGATTTATTGGATGGTCCACAGTAGAGGACAAATGCATCGCTGCGATCGGTTGCTATGTTAAGTTTCCTGAAGTAGAAAGCGAGATAGGATCCTGTCAACGACTTTCCGGTTCCTGATACGAAGGTTAATTTATGTGAAGGATGAACAAAAAAAACAAATTGGTTCTGGTATTTCAATGGTCGAATGTTAGTTTAACTCCTACGTTGTTACTGGATGGAATAAAAACAACTTGGTTGCGATTTTTTAATGGATCAATAAAAATAATTTCATGATTATTATTTGGTTTTTAATCCTTGCTATGAAACTATGTTAAAAAAATTCAAAATATAAGAAATGCAAGATATGTTTTTGACCCCAAATTGATTAAACACGTGAGATTTGTCCTATCTGCATTAAGAAAAGAGTTTGAAAAACATCGTAGCAACTGAAGCTGCTCGGATACAAGAAACACATTACGTTGAAACGCTTACCGGGAGGTCCCTGGATCAGATAGAGTTGGTTCCGCATGGCTTCCCGTACAACCCGGGCTTGTACTTCGTTGAGGGGGAAATCGAACCCCTTCACTTCCTTCCCGATCGAATCGAACACGGATTTCACTTTTTTTATCGTTTCATCGTACATGGATGTGGCGGGGGCTTTCCCCAAACAGAGCATCCCGGCAATGTCGAAGTCTTGATCGTCGTCGCCTCGTTTAACTTGCTGAAGGATTGCGGCCATGCGTCTGTGAACAGAATATGAATAACGACGAGGTTGTCAACGCAAAGTGGATGAGAAAAAATCATTAAAACGAGTGTAGACAGAACGGGAGTGAGCGAAGTTATTTCATGAAAAACATCAAAAACACAACTGAACTTTCCATGCATAGTTGCCAGTTAGATTCACTGCCATTGCAATATGACACACTTCTGGTAGACAAATATTTCTAAACACATTACACCAAATAAAGTAATTTTATAGAGGCATGACTAACGGAAAACTGCTGTATTCAAGGCGTAATGTGGAAGACATTAAAAGTATTTTAACTTTATATTTGCACAACAAGAACATGAATGGAAACTTTAAATACAAGCTCAAGCAATAAAAAATACATTAAGCTTTAGAATCAATTAAAGCAATTTTTCTGCCTGTGCTGCAAGTCTATACAACTGGAAAATGCTAACAAATGCATAACAAACAAGAGCTTTTACTTGTAAGGAACTTGAAGCTGAATGTGTTCCACGGTGCAGGTCGTGCCCATGGTGGGAACCGATCCTCTCTTGGTAGCGTTTGAAATCAAATTCTTGCGGACTTCAAATTCAACCAGAATTTTGTCTTTTTCTTCATCTTCTTTCACACTTGTGATAAGAGCGTGAGCAACCCACGTGAAATACAAACCTGTGGAAGTTGTTCAAATATATCTCGTAATTATTTGTGTCATAAACCCAACTACACTCAAAGTAGAAAAACGTATTGAGAAGCTCAACAAAAATGTCCATAGAATGTTGTTGCACAATGTCACGACAAAAATTTTAAACATCACTTATATGGTAACCTGGTGTCATATTTGTTGTTTTTACACCTGGTGAAGCAAGAAGCACTGGCGAAAACTTGTGTATTTTATAAAATAAAAGTCAGCCTCCTTAAAGAGTGCCGAAAAACAATTCAGTTTCTTGGTACCGTCCTTTTCAATGTCACAAATATGTATTAACTATTACCAGGTATATATTTAATACACAGTTTTGTTACTGGAATCAAACATTAGCTTTATATACAACAAACATTGCTAGCGTTCGGTGTAATATACAAGTCGAAACTTACCTTCTGCATTGGAAGGACGATTCTTGATTCGAATACAAAGAAACCCATCCCTGTATATTTTGGCTAACCTTTCCTCGCAGTAATTCATGCTCAACTCAAACGTTCCCGTTACTAAATAATGGATAAGAATGATGTCGACAATAGAATCACCCACGAGGTTAAACATACAGAAGTAATAAAGGTGGTCATTCATAGCACATGTGCTGAAAGTAGGCCTTGGGTTCCATTAGAAGACATGTAATGCTTTTGGTGTCGCTTACGATCACGTGTCATTGACATGAGCATTTTCTTAACATTTGTTTGTGTTTTTTTTAGCAAACAATTTTTCCACAAAACAGAATAAATATCAAAATTTCAACCAGATTACCTCCGGGTTGGCCCCACTTAATGGTAACACCATCGTAAGTTATCGACATTGCTTCCTCGACCGCATTATACACTCCATCCAACCTCAACACTGGCAACCAATCGTATGCGTAGGCCTCCAGTGTCCGGTACTCCCCCCAAACTGAAAATGGTAAAAAAGTTCAGCATTAAATGTGAAAAAATGACGAGATTTCGTCAAAACATCAAGTCAAAAACATTCTTCGACATTGCTTCGGAACTGAGCAAAATACGAACCTGTCCTCGGTTTCACGTCGTACGCAAACGTTCCAACGGCGTCACTCTGGTGAGTTAAACAAACATCAAGATCTTCTGCCAGGCACAGAAGTTGAACCGTCGGTTCCAACAACCCGCGGTCAATCTTAGGGTTCAGTTGTACCAGAAGGGGAAATCCCGCTTCAACGACCATAGAAATCACACGCACGTGACGTATGTTGTTTTTGGTTCTGAAGGACATGTGGTCGCTGCAAAGGCTTTCTTGGACGTCACACTTCTTGCCATCACACGGGCCCATGTGGCCCAGCATCGTATTCGCCGGACATTTGGGAGATTTTTTCTGCTCCTTGTAGATTCTGTACAAAAGAAACCACTAAAAGCTTCGTCGAGCCAAGCTTCATCGTGGAGGAAGTGGGCATCGGATAGTGTCTACGTTCATTTAACTTTCTACGCATTGTCCCTGGCTATAGAGTTGTTTATTCGTGTTTTGCGTGTTTATTCAACAACCTGTTTAAATACGAAAGCCAAAGCTAGTAAGCTACTCATGTAGAAGCAAACGTTTTAAACACCACTGCTGGGTTGTTTATCGTAAGTGCCAAGTAAGAATAAGCAGAAAGGCGTGCGCAACAACCTATTATTAAAAAATTACAAATTTTATCAAAATATATAAAATGATTCTATTTGCAAAAGCCCCGAATAATTGGTATTGAGAGAATGATTGACCACAACTAACATAGGCACGAACTTGTTAAAATGTTCTTTGATGCGTGTTGAAATTTCCTCCCCAAACATAAACCTCGAAGAAATGGAATCGGAAATGACGTTGACAAGTTCTCGGACCGGTTGTGACGACACAACCACGTGATCGAAGTGTGAGTGACGAAACATTTGCTTGTTTTTGCGATCGTTCAACTTGTAGTACCTGTGAAATGACAATATAGCATCTCTCGCTTTCGGTGGGATACGAACCAACAACCCTTGTTTTTTTCAGAATGATTTAGGAGTAATAATCATTTATAGTTTCGTACAAAATCACTATAATGACATCAGTTAAAGCAGGGTTTCTCAACGGTAGCCTATGGCACCCCTGGGTGGACAGGAACAGAGGCCACACTGATTGCGTTATATAAAATTCCATTAAAAAGGTTTTTGTTGGTTTTCACTTGAGGGCACAAAGTTTAAGAAACAATGGTTTACACTAAACATAGCCAGCTACACGGCAACAACTTTGGTCGTTTACGTTTGTTAAATAAACCCTACTTTAATTTCGGTCAGAAGTTTCTTGAGAATTGAATCACGCCTGGCAACAACAGAACATAGCATAGTAGTTTTGCAATGATTGCCCCGACACTAAATATAGCACGACTTCTATTTGGGGAGTTTCCACTTACTAATTTGTCTCAGGTATTTGTACGAGATGTAGTGGGGAAATGAATTCAACGACTTGTGTGTCACAAACAGTTATTAGAGGTCTAAATTTAGTAAATTCCTAGTAATTTACCAAAGAATAAGAACCCAATGGTTAACTATTTTTCGTGCAAACTCAATCGATTCGGCAAGATTTTTTCTGCTTTTACCACTAATGAGAAGCGGTTTGACACGCACGTGCAGTACGAATTTTGTGCAATTGAGTACAAAATGCACAAATATCCTAGTTGTTTGAACCTGATGTGCCAAACGAGTTTGTTTTCTTCAAGGATTTTCTCTTCGGCACGACGGGGTTTCACATTCTCTGCCAGTTTAGCCGTCGACTCTTTGGTCATGAGGGATGGGTAGGAGAGGTGGTTGGTTGTGGATTTGCCGAAACCTTTCCGGTTGACGAAACAAAACCGTATTTCCCGGTTGGTTACCTGGGCAACAAATTATCGTGCGTACTTGTGGAAGGTGAGATAGCAAGCTCATCCGAAACAACAGAAGCATTCACTGTTCGGATATTAGAAGTATTTGACGCTATGTTTCGTTTACTTGAAATATATTAAATACAAGAAGAAATAGGTTTGATTTTTATTGATTTTCACTATTTTTACAACTTGTAGCAAGCTGCAGACAGGGTCACTGGTCGAATAAGCTTCATTAACTATCTTGCCAGCTAACTAGCCAAACAAACTTCCATTACACTGATGAGGCTTGTTCGCAATGGCCCTGTTTGCGGTTCGCAATATAAAAATATAGGCTTTGCTGCTTAATCTTTATAAGGGTATGTTTGTACCTCGGTAACGACAACTTGTTGGTAGAATCTTTCCTGTTGATCTTGAAAGAGTTTTCCCAAGTTGTATCGCATCAAGCCAGCTTCGTATTCCTTTGCATCATTCTGCCTCATGGCAACTTTCTTGCATATTCTGTGAAAAAATAACGAAAATTAACACAAACACACCCAGATACACATACACGGACATACACAAAGACAAATACAAACAAACAAAGACAGACACAATCACACAAAAACGCAAACACACAGACACACATAAATGGAAATACAAACAGACACAATCACAACCACAATCACACACAAACGCAAGCACACACAGAAACACATATATGCAAATAAACTAAACACTGACACACATAGGCACAACGCACACCTACAAACAAACACAACCATTACAAGCAAATTATTCCCTTACTCCTCCATGTCAGGTTCCTCCATCCTTGAATCCAGTATTACCACCCCGTCCTCATTGACCACATTTGGTTTCTTGCATATTTTGATAATCTCTCTCTGGGCTATGATATCTGGGTAGCGACGGATGGGGGAAGAACACCATGAGTAGAAAGGAAGACGGAGTTGAAAGTGAGAATGGGATGAAGCTGGGTGGTCGCCTACACTGGATGATGTTTTCAATCTTGCCGATTTTTGTATTCCAATAAATCTATTCATGCAAACAGTCACTGTGTCAGTTTCCACAGTACAACACAACTGACTTATGATTTTTATGTTTTTAATGCATTTCCTGAGAAGAAAAAACGGTTTCGAATTGGACGTGACGTCAAATGGAGTGGTTTCTAGCGTGTGCTAATGGAGCAGTTTACCTTAAAGTTTAAGCATGGTTATGTAGGCCTAAAGTTGGATTAACTACGAAATATAACGATTACTTCTGTTTGTCGTTTACATTATTATCAAGCTTGCCTGTAGTGCCTTTTCTGTTTATTCTATGATTGTTGTGAATCATTTGTAGGTGACTTTGATACCTACACCTAAGTAATAGTCAATTCATTCATAATAATAGACCCATTGCGACTGGCTGATATGGTAACTTTATGTAACTTTGCGTGCAAAATAAAAGCTTTTGATTATTTTGGGTTATTGGCTGAGTTTCGGCAAACCACCACTATCCATCGTACCTGTTGTTGGCAGGAGATATTGAAGGCTGTAGGCGGTCGCTTGAGAGGTAAATGATCGCAGACTCAAGGTCTCCTCTTTCCAAAGCAAGTTTGATGTTTTTCATGACCTCAGGGATAACATACATATCCTGTGCAAATCGATACGATTCAATATTGTTTACTACATATCAAAGTTGCAAAGTTTAAAGCATTTAAAAACCATGATTTTATTGATCAAAATTCGACCATTTTTGTAAAATCAATCGTTTTCACTTTTGGCGTCGGAGTTTTAAAAAGTTTTTATTTAGCTTTTGGCATTCCAGTGTTTCACCAAAAAAAAAACATCTCATTTCTATCAATCACCTTATCAGATGTTGTTTGTTGTTCTGGAATATCATCGAGTTCTCCGGCCATGACGTGACTCGAATGGTTAGCGTATGACGTCAGATGAAGAGAGATGCGGATCTGAGATGAATAACGAGACATCCAATCTCTCCACTCATCTTCTGGAGGAGGATCCTGGCATCTGAGGAGGAAGTTGCGCCTCTGGAAACGAAAAATAGAATAAATTATTCCCATTTTTTTAGTATTTCCGTATTATCGTAATGAAATAAAGGTTTTATTCCATGCATTTAGCTTAAAACAATTATATACCCACTCGTTTCTACAGGAAAAGCCACATTATCAGCCTCGTATTTCTCCCAATAAAAGCCATAAAATCCACAAACTAACTTTCTTTCTAAGGAAGATTGCCGTGCATGCGTTGAGAGTTATCATGGCTTCCTCAATCAACATATGAGCTGAAGCTTCATCAAAAAACTCATCAAGTTTGTTTGAGTTAGGTTGGTGATGGAAGGCACTCGTTCCTAGACGGGAGAATCTCAACTCCAACAAATAAAGCCAGATTTGATCTGGGAATGAAAAAGTCAAGCATTGGAAACTTTTTCGCATTTGTTCGTTCCTAAAACAAACTTTTCATATAACAAGCCATGTCGGGCCTTCATACTAATTACAACAGTGACATGTATGTAATGCTGATGATAATGTTAGTTTCTGACGTAACGATAGCCAAAATTCGTTCATATCTACATCTATTATAGCGCTCTAAATAAAAAAACAATAATGCTTTTAATAGCACGCGGCAGAAAGATAGTCACTGTTTCAACCTATGAGGTCTTATCAGTGCAGCTTGTTGCGACTAGAGACGATTTTGCCGAACAAACGGTCAGGCAAATACTTATACAAGACTACACTACCACCGTCTACCGCTGGGCACCAAACGAGGTTCAACCATCGTCACACCAAGCTGGATTGATGAGAACTTATTGGTCACAACAATGGCCTTAACTTCACGTCATAGGAAACCGTTTGTCTCAGCAGAAAATGATAAATAAGGCAAAATTGCACGGGTTTCTTTTCATAAAACTCCACCACAGTCAACTTAACATACACAGTTGTTGGGACAAAGTGTTGTCTGATATTTCACTGAGATCCTCCTGAGGATTCGACCTCGCTTCCCGAAGAAGATCTTCAGCTTCTTTATAATTCATCTGTCGTCTCGATCGAATCTTTGTCAGTTGAGGTCTTGGAACATCAAACCCTACCCAAGAAAATAATGGTTCATTTCAATCCCATTTTCAACACAAATATTTATCTTTTGGAAATACTTTTAAGTATTTTCACAATCACACATGTGTGTGCGAATTCTACGATCACATTAAATTACAATCTATGCATCACATATGCATCACATTAAATTACAATCCTTCTACATTGTCACAAACGAAATCCAGCATATTTAGAATTCTGTTGCCATATTTAAACAAATTAAAAAAACATCATTCCTTGCCTGGTTGTGAGACATCAAGGGGTTTTGAGGTGTGGAAGAAAGTAGAAATGGTCGGTCTTGTTTTCTGAGGCAACAAACTGCATTTGTTTGAACTTAAACTTCGTGGCAACATCGGAGAACTCGAACTTTTGTCTTTCTTTACCGCTGTTCAAAAGTACGAGTCGCAGGTAATGAACCTGTTGTAGTACTTTTATATACAAATAAATAGGCTATGATAATATGGCTAAGTACACATATTTTTGTAAAACTAATGTAGAAACAATTGAATCACGCAACAACTTGGTTCCAAACAATTGGACATTTTACTGTGCAGTAAAACATATACAACACATTCACGGGCTGGTAGCACTTTCACCGTACGTCAATAAGTAATAAGTACGTCAATAAGTGTTTGTAATACAAAGTAAAATATATAGCTTCAATTTTTTACTAACTTTGGTCGTAAAAGGTTGTCGATCGTTTGCGAGCTTCTTTGTCGATCTTGGAGTTAAAGGGAACCACCGATGCTACGTCAGCAATATGGACACCAATCTGTGTCGAAAGTAAAGTCATAATTCCATTATCACCCACAAAGTTGGATGGCTGAACTACTTGTAGCTCACAAACACATCCTCAAGCACAACAACCATAGCGGACAAGGTTCTAAAACTTGTAGCAAACGATAATATTTTCAGATAAAACACAACAATATTAAATGTTATCTAAGAACCAAACTACCTCATAGCAATTCGTGTGTTGAGAACATTTTTCAATACTCAAAGCGTCGTCGAGGTCCATTGCACCTGGAGGATCGATTGTGAACGCATAAAGGTTGGTGCAATCTTTCCTGATAGAAGCGTTCACGTCCGTCAATGCTTCAGATTCCTTCTCTGCGTTCTTACTAAAAGAATTAAAAGTGGAAACCCGGGTAAATCGCAGGCGAAACGGAGGTGAATAAAAGCATGCGGAATTGGGTCAGAAGAACAGATTAGGTGAAATACAATATGGAAGCAACAGCAACATAATGTTAAATATTAACATTGGGCTAAAGAAAATGTAAAAAAATGACTGCAGGAATCAGCCTGTGCAGGTCGGTGACCGGCGGGTCTGTCTTTACGAATCAATATAGTAACATTGGGTTGACAAAAACTAACAGTAAATACAAAGATAAACGGCAAAGTTAAAGCACAGACCCAATTACAATCCGTAACAGAGAACACAGACGATCATAACACCAACTTACGTGTGTTCCTTAGGGCGATCATATGCGATGGCAAAATATTGCTCAGCATCTACTGCCGAAATCACCTTGGACACGAAACCAAGTGGATATGGACAATACTCGCTCCACTTCAGGTATCGAACGATAAACAGTTTCCCCTTGCCAACCGTGTAAGAATCAGGATCGGCCGGAACGAAACGCAAGAACTTTAGTTTTTCTACAAAGAAAGGCGTTTGTTTTCATTTAAGTTGCGTCAAAGGTTCATTTTTGAACACAATAAGTTTTCGAAAGTTAAACTTCTACTTTTACGCAAACAACAAACTTTTCTTTGTCTAACCTCCGGTAACAGTTGTCTTCGATTTGGATTTCGTCTTAACTGCAAATAAAATAATTAATAAAATATCTTGTGAATGACCGAGCCTTAATGTCAATGTGTGTACAGAAAAGCAATATTAAGAACATGTTTACCACACAAAGTCAAAATCAGACCCAATAAATCCATAAAAATTAAGTTTTGGTAGAACTGATGCTGGTAAGCTAACAAGGATATGGGACGCATTTGTGATACAAACATTTGATTTCTATGGTCAGCAATCCAACTACAATTGTGTGTAAAAATAATAGTTGAACTCCCGATTGATCAGGGCTTGGGCCTTACACGGTAAAAATGTGTCTTACCATTCTCAAAACGATAGAGACACACATTGTTTTCTGGGGCATCCCTGCTTGCGTGGATGGCAAATTTGGTTGCTTTGTTGTCCACAGGGCGCATAAACCTCGGGTTATCTTGGTCAGGGACGCAGATAAATTCCTTACTGCGTGGCTCCTTGTATCTGACAAAAAATATGGGGTTGTTTTGATGAGACCGGTTGCAACCCATCAACAAGCGGACATGTCATCTTACAACAGGCGTGTTAGTGTAGAAAACGTATGGGGGACTCTGTGTTTATTATAGGTTTATACCTGCACATTGTCTTTTTTAAAAAAAAGTTATTGTTCTTTTAGTTCATTTCAAATGGTTTGTTGTTAGTTATAATTGGTCGTTGTTGAAATTATCCTCGGGTTTTGCGGTGAAAACTTTATTTGTTGCATTCAAGGTTGCACAAAAGTAAAACTACGCAAGGAAGATATTTTCTACCATAAGAGTAAAGTATAAACAGTATTAAATACATAGACGATGATGGGATTCAGCCGGTTCCTGTGAACTGGTTCTTGTAATTTATTGACCTACGTGGCCCAGTTGTTAACAAGCGTATGTGCAGACCCATGTTTAACTTCGTGCATTGTAATCCCGCGGTTACTACGGCATGCTGCTAATGATAGAACCGGATGCTAATGATAGAACCGGATGCTTGAGTTCCGCCAATTGTTATAGCCATCACCAAGGAAACGCTCTTATGGCGGAAAACCCCGGATTTCATTAGAAGTTTCGGTGGCCATCAGGATGTGATTAAGGTTGTTGCATGACAATTGATACGTTAAATGAAATTAACAGTGCAGTTCTGCCGATAAAATGAAATATTTTTTACCTTGAAAGAACTCCAATAACTTTTCCTGTCAACGGCTTTTCTTCGACCTAGTGATTAATCAATATACATGAAGTTAAATCTATGTAACAATAACCACAAAACCTGATTGAAAGCAGTAAAAATAACGACAGCAATAAGCAAACAAGAAATAGCACTGCAAAAGCAACCACACCGTTTAGAATGTACAAGTATATTTAAGGAGTCACCAATTTTGTTCACAATTATCTGCGATCATCGGGTGACGGTAATGGGGCGGGATAATAGATCGATAAAATATAATTTTTACCGAAATGGTTTCTTTAAACAGCAAATTTAAAAGGAATAAATTCCTAATTTAGAGTTAAAAAAGCAGTACCTAAACAGGATAACAAAAGTACCCCAAACGTAGAAGTAATGCCATGCTTACGCATAGCAAGGCGGGATCGCCCCACTGCGCAGGCCCTTTATATTTGGCGATCACAGCTCTAATATTCTGATCATAAGGTTCACAGGCTTCGCAGCCAAGGCATTGCAGCCAAGCTGGATCAGCCACTTTTCCCGACAAGTCGGAGCGAGATCTGAAAAATCAAGCTCCCGGTGAGGTTTGAACTCACGACCCTGGGCTAACCAGGCCCAACGCTCTACCAACTGAGCTACAGGAGCTCAGTGGCTTCACGGGGTATATTGTGGCCAAGGTACACTGGTGCGCAAGCGCACAACTTGTCAGGCGACCTTCACATGCGTAGAGGATCTCCACCACCGTAATCAGACAACGCAGAAGTAATGCCATGCTTACGCATAGCAAGGCGGGATCGCCCCACTGCGCAGGCCCTTTATATTTGGCGATCACAGCTCTAATATTCTAATCATAAGGTTCACAGGCTTCGCAGCCAAGGCATTGCAGCCAAGCTGGATCAGCCACTTTTCCCGACAAGTCGGAGCGAGATCGGGAAAAGTGGCTGATCCAGCTTGGCTGCAATGCCTTGGCTGCGAAGCCTGTGAACCTTACCCCAAACGTAGTGACGTATGCAAAATACAATGGAGATTTATCAGGCAGTGCGGGTAAACATCTTTTTGTTTGCTTTAGGAGGCCAAGTCTGACAGAGCGTATAATCCTAACTGCAGTTTGATGACCCCTGGTACATACTAAACCTCCAAACAAAACTACTCTTAAACTCAAAGGGCAAACCTTGTTGTTGAGTTTCACGACCACTTCGTCTTTGTCGAAAGCTCGGCCCAAATTCTGTTTCGACTCGACGTCAATTCTCGAAAGTTCTTTCTCCGGCTTCTTCAAAGTAGCTTCTGCCGAGAACCACGTGATCATGTTGAGGTAACAAGCTTTGTACAGGTCAGGTTGACTTCTCAACATGTCATGGAGTTCTTCAAGCGTGAAATTGGGGTGGATAATTTTGCCTCTTCCTTCCCAATCTCTACGTGGGTATGAGTAATTCAGTGTGTATCGCAAAACCACTTTACATAAGCTTAGAAAGATGTTTCGCTTTTAAAGAAACGAACAATGAAAACTGGGAACTGCAGCTTGACTGCATCTTGAGCAAAACAAGAGGAAATAATGAGTCGCAGTTTAAAGCAACATAAAATTTAAAATAAAAAGCACAAATATTTCTAAATGCGACTTGCGCGATATGTAAAACCTAACAGAACCAAAAACACTTGCGCTTCCATGTTGGAAAGTTGACAATCAAACCTACTGCTCATGTGTTGCTTCATTCGGGTCATCCATAGCTTCCAGATGTTCCAATCCACTCTTATCGACTTTCACGACGATATTTTCTGTTCGATAACCGAGTTGTTTCTCAAGAATATCGTCCAGAATTTTATCGTCTACTGTGGCAAGGGCATCCTGGATAAAACAGTTGATTAAAAACGAACCTGGAAACGTGTTGTCGCTATTTTACTGTCAATCACATTCGGCAACAAGTTCGTCACTTACGTTCTAACCCTAGATTATGCAGTCTGTCCTCATTCTTAAACAAGAGCTTTTTAAGCGTTGTCTTTTTAACATCGGACAAAGGTAATAAATATTTAAACTCACCTCGTTTTCATATTGATCTCCTTCATCACCATCCTTATCATCTTCTTCTTCTTCCTCAGCATCATCAGAATCACCCGAAGCCTGAAAAATTCACAACAATAATATAACACTCGTTTTTTAAGTGGGAGCTTCCGGAAAGTTTGGAATGCTGCAGTGTAGTAGGAAGGTTTCGCATGATATAGATATCATTGCCTTATGTAATATTCATTTATTTCTATGCGGGTGAATATGATTTGCTGTAACGACAAGTTTTCTTATATTTTGCAGATATTTGGTTGCATATGACGACAAGGCCACCCCCTTTCTTATTTGCGTTGGTGTGAGCATCTAAAAACAAAAAACAATCGACCCCAACGTCGCTGTACAAGCATTCTTGTAGACAAACTAACTTGACATAGGAACCTCAAGAAGAACGTAAAGGGTACAGATTTATATTCAATCAAAGCACAACAGTAACTCCACCTCTTCGTCGGTTTTGTTGAAACCGATGTTTTGCGACGAACTTGAACTTGAAGGAGATGGGGGTGGTTTGAGTCTGGGAGATTTTCTCGGAGATACTTTTCCTCCTTGGTCGAAACATTTCGCCTCCGGATTCAACGTGGAGATCTTTGATTCCGGATTCAATCTGGAGATCTTTGAGATTTCAGCTTTGATGTTTTCGTAAGTGTTAAACTGCAAAGAGCCGGTCTCGTGGCATTTCTGAAAGGTTTTTACAGATTTATTGACCTGAGCAGGAATGAAGATTGTACACATCCTGTTACTTTTCAGTTTATATTCAACCACACAAATGAAAATATCTTGTCCAACAGACTTCTGTTGCTGAGTATGTTGATCCTCAACCACAAATTCACTCTAGGACCTGACAGTCATTGTCTTTTAATATTATAACACACACAAACAGTTCCTTTTAAAATATATTTACGTTCAATTGGATCATTTGCTACGCGTTGCAAAATGTCAGCACTAAATGTCGTCGTTGCAGAAACAAAACAAAAATACGCTTTCACGACATCTGGATTGGAAGCATTTGTATTTGGGGATTGGTGATAAGTCCTACTCACTTCTATGAACTGATCCCATTTCTTATGGCAATTTCCAACAGCACACAGAGTGATCGCGTCACCAATTGCGATCACAGCAACTTTCGACCGCGTGATGGCGGTGTTGAGCAGTCCTACGTCAGAGAGAAGTCCAGATTTTGAACCAGTTTTGTCTTGAGGTGAAGTTCGAGAGTGAACGCAACTCATGATCACAACTTTGAACTCGAAGCCTGCAATGGTTGAAAAGAGATATTTTGCTGAATCGAGAATTTCAGAAATGTTTTGTGGCGAGCTCGAATTTATTATCAGCGAAATTGTGGAATAAATTATGGAACACGGCCAGGCCAAACGACGAGTCTTGATACTGGTGGATTGCAGTGCATGGAAATATTGACATAAACAGTGGTCTAACCTTGCACATTTCTAACTCTGTCGACCTTGACGTGACCTTTGCCGTAATTTCTCATCAACTTTCGGATGTATTTTACCTAAAACACAAATTATCTATCGGCAAAAAAATACATGTTCATCTTTGACTACATTCCAAACAAAAGAAGATAAAACAACTTGTTGCGGACGTAACACATTTAATCCAAAGTTTTACAAAAAAAACATCTAAATTTTTAGTGTTACAAGCTGAAAGTTTAAGAAAAGTTAAATATATACAACTATACGCAGTTTGTAGTGCATTGTCGCTGCGAGGAAGTATATTTTTGAGAGGAATTTTAAAATTAGTACAGCTTGATTTTACTTGTATGGCGTGAGAAGCAACCACAACAATATCTTCCTGTTTCAATCCACCTTTGGAAAATTCGAGCAAGTTTTGAACTACCATGACAGAACGGTAAGCTTCCTCTTCGTTGTAAAACCCGCCACTCTCTCTGTCCTGGATGCATTTACCTGATAAAGAGGACAAGTATTGATTGATGTTAACTTTGAAGTCCACAACTTTGAAGCCATAATTACCTTTGGTATGGAAGAATTGCACTGGGGGAACTCCCGGCATGCACTGTTCGTTTGTACAACAAGTAAGAAGTCCTTTTTTGTAGAAAACAACTTGGATGAGGTCCAGAATTGGTTCCACGCACCTAAACAAACAGAAAACGTACATAACTGGAAAGACAAGCACAAAACACGAACCGGAGTTGTATAATTTGTAGGGATTATCATTGTTGTACCTGTAGTTATTCTTGAGAAAAACATAAAGATCATCATGAAATTTTGGCGGGAAAGTTTCATATCTTGTGTACATCCGTTCCACCAAGGTATAATCGGACTTTGAGCCAAATTTCTTGCTGTACATCTGAAACGATTGCATCATACCTTGTTACAGATGTCAACGAACATATGCACGTTAACATATTGTGATTTACCTTCTGTGAAATCTGCATGTGATCACCGGCAACGATCACCTTGGTGTTGTTGGTAGAAGCCAAGGTCAGAGGAATAATCGCTTCACATTCCATCGCCTGTATTACAGAAATAACGTTTACAATAAGGTTTTCCATAATTTTATTACGCCCGTGTGCAAATGAGGTTCAAAAACATGGACGGGATTTCGTTAACCTTCATGTTAAACAATCTACATTGGCCAAATACCTGAGCAGCTTCATCGAGAAATATGTGGGTGAAAGCTCCAGTTAAACCAGTTGCAAGTCTACCCAGTGCAAGAGATGTGGTGAACGTAGTGATGACAATCTTTACTTTATCCGAGAGAATCTCCTTCGTGTTTGGGTAACGGAATTGTGTTCTTGCCTTATTCTTCAAACAGAATCTGTGCACTTCCTGTGAATGTAAATAAAACAGCTGTTAGTTTCATTTACGCTTAACGAGACTACAAGTTTGGATGGCACCAACGAAGAAAAGTGGTTTCAAGGAAGTTAACTTACCAGAGGAACCGACTTAAGTGATCTGTCGTGATAATAAACCCTGATGACTTTTCCCTCCCATTCGTCTGCAGTAAAGTTGTTCTGTATGTACAAGTCGGCAGCACTGCGGAAGAAGAAAAAAGAGAGATTGTCCAGCAAAATATTTGACTCAGTTCACAAATGCAGAGAAAAGGTCATTCCTAGTAGCTGGATAAAACTTTTGACAATTTCTTACGTGTTTGAGTGTGTACAAATCAGTATCTTGGCCTGAGGATCGTTTTCAAGCAGATACAAAACACACTGGCTGATGGTGTAAGTCTTTCCTGTACCAAAAGGTCCAACAACAGCAAACAAAGGGTGGCTTACGTTGTCTGACGTCAAATGGTCAAGGACACGGTTCTGTAAACATGTACCACGTGTATTACGTTTTCTCAACCTTAAATGGCTGAGTATAATGGCCGATAATATAGCCGCTATGATTGATTACTTGTTTGTTAGTCAAGTCCCACGACCAGTGCAACTCATTCTACCGCCACTGAACTGAAGGCGTGTTTAAAGGCACGAAAGGGGTTTTTTGAAATTTGATCGCTATTAATTGAGTAATTAACTACCCTGTCACAACTGTCTCAGCTGCACCAAGGGTGAAAATAAAACCCAAGCTTAAGTTGCGACTCAAGTTTAAATGAAATGTCTAGCTTTTTGAAACCGTATTTACTCAACCATAACATCACCTGATGTGAATCCAGTGATGCGTATGACTTAACACCGTTCCGCCTGACTGGCACGGTGTAGTTATGACGTGCACGTGGTTCTGGGCAAACCATTGAGAGTCGCCCAAGCTCAGGAAGTTGGTCGAGTGCGCTGTGGCTCATGCAGAACAATCTCCTGTCTAGTTGAAACTGAACGTCACATTGAATGACTTGACCTGTCTGCAGATTCCATACGTCCACGCAACTGGTAAACAAGGTAGCAATTTTTTCACAGACAAACAAAAAGAGTTTTTAATACCCAAAAACACAAATTTTGCTGAATACAAAACATGGATTGTTTGGTACAAAAATATGTTTAATGCTGGGTATTCAATTTTTACTTTGACATCAACCAAGCACAGTGACGTTGAAACATGTCGTAATTTAAACAATTGGTTGCACACCTTTTTGGAATGTTTAGTACCACGTGATCTGCAGCTTTAGTCTCGATCTTGGCTTCATAAACGGTTGATCTGTCGTCACTGTTGTTGTTTGCAAGAAACACCTGTTTATTGTTGCACAAAGTTAAGCTAATTGATTGGAAAGCAAACAGTCAATGCTTAAAAGTACTAAGAGAATATCTTCTAAATTTTAGCAGATCACGTAAAACTTTGCACAGAACGTCTCACCATTTGACAGTTTTCAAGGATGAGCAATCCTTCATCAGTATCACGAGTCAGGTTACCGGGAAGCTGAAATATCCCAAATATTCCACCTTTTCCATCAGTAAAACATAAACCTCTATTCATTGAGAAGTAGTTTTCGGACAAACCTATGTGGCACGAACAGTGGACGCTGAAAATCAAATAAGAGATTTTTGGGTAGTTAGTACAATATGTTTAATAGTACTTTTAATTTATGAAGCTCCAATAGTTTTTTAACAATAAAAGAAAATGACGTCATTGCAAAAATATTCAGTTGTAAATTAAAGGTAAGTGTTATGAATATTACTTGGAAATTGCCTTTTTCCTTGCTGCCTCCTCTCTATATAAAAACCTGTGCATTTCATCAACATAGTTTTTAGCTGTGAGACTTTTTGAATCCAAATCTTTCCCATCTTCCTTATATTCAAGTGCAATCTCAGGTGCTTTGTACTTTATGATCAGCTCTTTCATGATTCCCTCAAATTCATTCTGGTTTTCGGCAGCAAATGGAACAATAGGTCTAAAATTGTACAAACATCATAGGTGTTATTTTAATTGATTCTGGAAATCATTCCCCGCTCATGTGTATTTATACCGCATTCACATAAACGTTTATTTCAGGTTAAAGTCTGTCAGTGTCTTTATCTTTCCCATGTTTCTCAACGCTTCCAGCCGTTGTACGTGGCAGGTTGTCAGTTGTGTGCAGGGCGTGGTGTAAGGTAGTGTTGAGCATTTCCATTTCAACCCAGTTTTTGTATTATTTTTTGTAGACACTGAGGATGCTTTTCACAAAAGCGAAATGTATTTGTCTTATGTACAAAGACTGACAGATTTTAGCCAGGAAATTGACGCTTCTGTGAATGTGGTCACTTCGCATAGATGTGAGAAAATAAAACAATATTTTCAGTCATTTTCCAACAGGATATCAAAATCACATTGGAGTTGTGTATTCTTACATTGAGTAAAGGTATGGAGGCAAAGCTTCGCTTTCTAGCATGTCACCTGTTTTCCCAGCTAACTTGCTGTGATGGTTTTGGTCGTTCTGGCAAAAAGCTGATTTTGTCCCCGACAAAGACTTGAAACTTTACCATCAACGCTGGTTGTGGGCATTTGCGAAACTCAAAAACCAAAATATCAGAGAAGGTTCCTGGTTTATCAGCACAGAACTTCACCTAAAATGGACAAGAAAAATATTATATGGGCCAAAATCTTGTGAATACTGAGAGGTACACAATATTTAATTTCCCTTAAAAAAATCCAGGCTCTTCAGCAAAAAGTGAAATTTAATCACTTTGTGAATTAAACACTTTGAGGCAGTACTTACTTTAAAGTTAGCCTGACCACGAAGTAAATTGTTTGAGTCATCTGTAGTCGTATAGTCAAGGTGGGAAGTGAAATAACCCTCTTTCCTTCGACGAAGTTTGCAAAACTTGTAGAAATCATTTCCATCACGTTTTAACAGTGCAACATGGTTCAGTTTGTCCTGATCAACATGTTTTTTAACTCCGTATACTAGTATGTCTTATAAATATATTTTTAGCGCAGTTAAAAAACTCAGCATGAAGCGACTAACCTGGGTATCCGAACAATTTAGTTTTATCGTCCATTTCATTGTGCCATTGGTAGGGCATCGGTGAAAGCAACCCACATTAGGTGTTACAGTGATTTTTACTCCTTGCTTTACCTCTGTAAGCTGCATAGAAATACACATGTAACCACAGCAAAATAGGATTTATTTCACAAAAATTTTTGATACTGCAAATTTAAAAGCATTTAGGTTGGTATTTTTTGTACACTTTGTTGGTTTTGAAACGATAAAATGCCCTATGATATATCTACTAGTTGCAAGTTTTTCCGAACTTACCACAGACACACTGGATCTTTCTTTATCAAATTCTTGAGATATTTGTTCAGGAAATGAAAGCAACTTGTTTTCTTGTGCAAACCTAATAGGGGGAAATGTATGACTGCATGTTGGAAAAGGGATAAAAAGTCAACAGAAACAATATTCCTATTGTTTGACTGGAAACAATTGTAAATTGGTTAAAACTGCTGGAGGTTTCAATGTTGTTTGCTGATAGCAGTGGTGATGCAAATAAATATTCAACATTTTGTACCTTCGTTTATTCTTTAAAATCTTCACCCGCTTGTACCACTCGTCAAGTTCTTCAGGTGAGTGAGCTCTCCTGCAAATATTACCGTTGGGACATTCCTTGTCCATTTCAAACCTTAGAACAAAAAATGCACAACTTTTGTCAAGGTAAACTAAATGACTTTACAACATGTATTAAAAAAAATAACATTTGTATGTGCTCCATTATAAATAAAAAACAAACAAACGAAAAACGTTGTCTCTTGAACTGTGATGCTGTTTACATCAACAGGTTTTGCATGTTTTCTGTATGATGTGAGTTAAAATGAGAAAACCTGGTCGGGTTGTTATGGAAACAGCGAATGCAAACATACTGATGACAGAGATAGTAGTTTTCTCCTTTGAGATTAGGTGGTAATCTATATTTCCACTTCAATTTCCCATCAACACAACGAGACATTTGTTTGTGTTGCAAACCGTCGCAGTGATGGGAAAAGTCTTGCCCAGAGTTAAAATTTTCCCGACAGATCGCACAATGGAATACTCCATTGGTTGTTTCAACTGAAAAAACAATATTCTAATTGCAAACTTAGTTGGTAAAATCGTGGTTAAAAATTTTAGATTCAAATAAAAATGTTTTCAGAATTTGAATGAATGTCATGATGTGATGAGGTATTCAGAAGATGGGGAAGAAGTTTTTCTTGCAACCTTTCTTCACAAGAAATGTACATAAAGCCTTTGAAAAGGCTTCTATTTATAATGTTTAATGACTGTTAATGAGACAACATGGAAGCTTTAAATGATAAATAGCAGTATTTACAGTTCAAACTAGTTTTTCATGCATAACAACTGCATAACAAACTAGTTCGAACTCAAGAGTTTATCGACATATAATTAATGAAATGACGGTTTAAGTGTGGGCATGACATCACAATGCATCATCGGCATGTAATAAACAAACAGGTGGTAAACAAATGACTGAACTCTGACATCACAATAGCACCAGCATGACATAATAATGCATTGATGGTGGGTTGCAATGAACAAGAAAGTGGTAAACAAATGACTGGATTTTGACTAATACATTGCTGTTTGTCACCAGCTTCCTGTTCAGCATCCCACAATGATTCATTTCTCTGACGTCCAATTCCAATTTTCCTTAATCGGTTGAAATATGATACAGTGTACTATATTGGATATTGGGATAAATCTCTGTAGTGCAACAAGTCAGTTGCCAAGAATTCACTTTTGCAATCACTATGATGTTATCAGCACAAGCACTGAAGTCAGCTTAAAACATGAACCTTCATCAATCAAATGTATTCAACATTTTAAAATAAGTAGCGTATCAGCAGTCTTGAGTATATACAATTTACCCTTTTGAAAACATTGGGATATACTGGAAGTTAACTCATCCCAACTTTGTGAATTTCCCTTCACAAAGTCCCACAATTTCTTTTCATCGGGGCTGTGTGCATAGCGACAGCTGTCACCCTTAATACAGGAACTGGTAGCAGAAAAGTAGTTTCTGCAAACAAACGTGTCATAGTGTAAACATTTGAAATACCCATGTATTTAATTATATAATAAGCTGTATCAGTCTTGTGACAATTAGTGGCAGTACAGTTCTTGTATCTGTTATAAAAAAATTATGGAATGGTTTTCTTTACCCTTTAGATACAATATTTAAACACTATCTTAAGTGTGTTTTTTAAAGAAAACTAAAGTTGATTTTTTTTTGCTTGCGGTTGGTAATTCCACAATTACAATATTAACTAGACCAGATTGCAACCTTATATTTCATTTCCATATTTACAATTTTCAAAAATCAACGTGGGCAACCACATCAACAACATACTTGCAATCTTCCACCTCACATTCATCGTCATATTTACGGACAACAGAATATTCAACAGATTCGTCATCTTCTACTGTGTATGTTTCTTCATGAAGCAAGATCGTATCAATGTTTTTACACCAGCCACACTCTTGGCTGTCTGCAACACATCAATGAAAATGATTATTAATTTACTTTCGTTTGATATTAAAAAATTCTTTTACATGAGCACTCATGACATTATTCTCAAAGGTGATTTATAAAAAATGACATTATCATATAAAAAACACAAACCATCTTACCTTTATGTCGGTGAATAACTATAGGAGGTTTTGAAGCATAGCAGTTCTTGCAAGCTAGGAAGAGTCGATTTTTATTGTTCAAATCCAGTTCAGCTGCAAGTTGGTAGCAGGGTTCATCATGTTGTGTGGACACGCCAGAAGAACTAGACTGGGCATCTGCAACCAAAGGTTGTTTTAATACCCAGTGTGTTGAAACAAAAATATTCATTGTGTTTGGTTCCTTTAACATACTTTTAACCCAAACATAAATATAGAAACCAAAGCAGAAATTCATTGTACTGTAGACAGTTTGTACATAGTGCACAAACTGTGGGTGTGAAGGGTGCCATCTTATTTGTGGTTGGCCATGTTTAACATATTCAATCATATAACACCTTTGTTTGCAAACTAAATTTCTAATTGGAGCAGCTTTAAACGATGTTAACATTAAAATTGTTTAAAGAAAAAACACCAATGTATTTGTATTGAGAAAAAGTATTAATTGGAAATAATTTTTGTATAGTTTAATTAATATTTATTACATACCCAGATCTGCTTTTGTTGAACTTTCATTTACAATACATTGCTTTCTGCAAGGCAAAATATGATTTTTGTTACAATGGAAAAATAGTCACCTGTTATAAATATTAGTATTCATAATTACATGCTTGAAACACCTCTGTGAACAGCATAATAGTGTGGTAAAGAAATATTTACAGGTGCTCAAAAAAGAGGGTTAAAGTAAATGAATCAATCAACCAACAATGTAAATATTTTGAAAGGAATTACAAAACCTACATTTCAAGGTCAAAATCCTTCACAAGTGACAGATCACTTTGATATGTTAAAGTCAGTCTTGCAACTTCCTTTTTGATCCTTTGAGAAATATCATTCATTTCCACATCCATTATTGTATCTGCAGTGACATTAATTATAGTTTCCATATGGCTGGCATTGTAAGACACTTCAAAAGGAGTGAGATTTTCCTTGTAAAGGGCATAACACAAAGCTATGGCCGGCACATCTGTGTTGTCTGCAACCTTTATCAAGTGGATTGGTTTGGTGTTGTCATCAAATGCTTCTTTTAAGTCCACAAAAAACTTCGCAAATTCTTTTTGTAATGGAAAGAATCCATTGCTGTTGTTATTTTTGTTCACCAAAGTTTTAAGTCGAATACAAAGGCTTAGTGTAGACATTGCGCAAAGTAGGTACAGTGTTGGCTACATCATCATAATACACTACATCTGGAACAAATGAAAAGTGTTATATCAGGGACAAAATATTGGTGGTTGAGCAATTCCTTGCTACCCCAGTTAAGCAAATATTGCATGACATGACATGACCAACACAATGTCGCAGCCAAACAAACATGAAGCCAATCACATGGATTGCACCACAAGCAAAATGTTGCAAACAACATATTCTATACCTAATGTTGATAAATAAAAAATGAGTTTGCTTTGAACAAAAATCCCCTGTTTATTTTATGTGATAATAAAAATCTCAATTTGGAATTATCACTGGAAACCTATGACAGAAACATATTGCAAAAAATTAATTTCAACCACTGTGTGTTTGTAAATACTGAACATGTAAAAACTACTTTGTCACATTTTCCTGTCACTTTGGCAGATTTAATTTTTTACACCATCTTGTTCAATTTTTTTAAAAACTTCTTATCAACAACCAATCAGTCTCAAACTAGGTTGTCTTTATAGCACACAAAAAACTCAAAATAACAGAGAAATACATAAGCCTATAAACAATCAAGCAAATACACATGCAGGCCATAAAACATGGCAATAAAGAAGTTACATTGGATTGAAACCATCACCAATCAAAACATAAAAAATCACCACACCCTTTTAGAAAGGTACAACAATTCTGGCCCCTTAATCTCTTGATAGAACCTTCATTATTTAAAATGTGTGAATATTTAGCATACTAGACCAACTTTTCCACAACCTTCCTAACAACGTGTAAGAATTTATCTACCAACATTCAAGAAAATGCAAGCATTTCTACTTTGATGAGAACAAAATGTTATCTCTATTTTCAACAATCATTTGCAGAATTTATTTGAGAGTAGGGGCTTACTTCGTTTTACCGTATAACATGAACTGGAAATTCTCAACTATTTCTTGTAAAGCGACAAGGGTGACCATGTGACACAATGCACCGCAATGCTAACCTGGGTTGAATGACCGCGTTGCCCTTTAACACCAGCCTTTTTCCTTTCTTCAGTTCATTGTTCCGGAACATTAATGATGTTTACCGAGTGTGAACGGACTTTCGCAATTCGGGAATCCCCTATTAAAAATCCCCATTGTGTTTTTTCTTCAAGAAATGTGCCGACATCATGAATTTAAGCGTGAGAAACAAAATTTAAATCTTCTCTTAGGTTTGAACTTTCTTTATTTTTTTGATGAGAGTATTGGGGACAAAGAACAAAACTGTCAGCAGGTTTTTACCTTGATCGATTTATTTCTTTGTCATTTTGCAATATTAAACAAGGCCTGGCGTGGCCTTCAATTTTGATGTTTATTCGGTCAAAAATAAAATGACACAATCAAGGTCATATATAGTGAATTTGACTAAGAGGTACTTTTAAAACCATCGTTGTTTGGCGCTTTGCCGTTCCAGTTCAAAAGCCTCCATGTTTCGCTGCTTTCAGGGGTTTTCGTTCTTTGGGTGTCATCGTGTAATTCCCCTGTTATGCTCGTTTCCACGTCCGTTTTCGTGCAGGTTTGAGCAAATTCGATGCAGTTGTTTAGTTAATATGGACACAGGTTGTGTTGGAATCGTCTTCTCAGCATTTCACTTGATATTCCAGGCCGACCAAGTAATTTGCACCTATGCTTAGTTCTGCTTTCATGATAACTTACTTCAAAAACTCAAACTTTGTTACAAAAAACTCTTATCTTGCTGCACACTACTTCATTGCAATGAACATAACGAAATTTATTATCACACAAAGTTTTCCTGCACTAGAGTCGACACTGCTCGTATCAATAGAATGTACCTAATTATTCTACATCACAGTCGTATACACTGCAGACAAAATGAAACGAGATACTAAAGAAAGTGAAATGGAACTTATTTGCCACAAATATTGATAGATTGTGGAATTAGACACAGGAACAAGTCTTTAAAGATTACACGGGGATAGAAAAATAGGCTTTGAGATGTTGGAATGTTCGGGTTTGCTCAAACCTAACATAACGCATCGCAGGTACGTATAAGTGCACTTCGTATTAAAATGTACAGTGTTAAGTCACTACGCGGCATAGGCAATGTTGGCTAACAGCTAAAAACCTTAAAAGCACGATTAATGATCTGCTTTACAACTAATAGGCCAATAATGTTTTCTATAAAACACATAAACCCAAAAAACATCAAAAACTGTTGAAGAATTAAAGGCAAACAAAGCAAGAAATGTACAAAGCCACACTTTAAAGTTTATTCCACGGTGCTAGAGGGGAATCGAACCTTACAACACTTCCTCTTGCCCGGTAACTTCCAATCAACGGCTCCCACGTCTCAATGTCTTTCTCCAAAACCTTGCTATTACCTGCAAGTATTTTCAAGACATAATGAGCAAATCGGTAATGTTTTTTTTAACAGCACTATCTGCGAAAAGTCATTTAATTCGCAAATCCTAATAACTTTGTGAAACCCTGCTACCATTTTAAACGTTAGATTCAGCATGAATTACGAGATAACCATTTTTCCTGTTTTAGACAAAATTATCTCATTCTCACCAATGATGCACAGGCCGCTCTTTGCTCTTGTAATGGCTACGTTGACTTGGTGGGCATCGGTTACGAAACCGAGATATTTACGTCGCCAGTGCAGGGGCGCCGTTTCGTCGATTTCTTCAGGTCGAGGCGAACGAACAGTCGAAAATATTACGTAGTCAGATTCGCTTCCTAAAAACGAAAACACAGTAAATTAACAAAAGTGGCTGATCCAGCTTGGATAAAACAAATATTAAAAAGGGTAGAAATCAAACAGGATTGTCGGTAAATTATGACAGAAATTTACTTTGGTATTTTCAGGCAAGTACGCTACAGTATAACCAACAACAACAAACTTTACAAACATGGAAAGATTCAGCCAACAACATAACACCAAACATACCCTGGCTTGTAACCACAGTGCCGACATGTACACTTGAAAAGTGTGAGTGTTCCTTCTTAATGGCGGTCGTTATCTCATAACACTGGGCGTTGTAGGGGGAGAGGATCATGATCTTATCGAGTGGAACTTTCTTGGTGAGATGCAACCACGTTAAAATCTTCACCTGAGACATAATTCATAATGTTATGGGTGTCGTGAACCCATTGAGCTCCCGTAGTTCAGTGGAAAGAGCGTTGGGCCCGGTTAGCCCAGGTCTGACAGTTCAAACCTCCACGGGAGCTTGCTTTTGAGGGAATAGGTGACCGATCTAACTAGGCTGCAATGCTTGTAAACACGATTGCTGTAATCGCCAACAATTACAGCTTTTTGGCGTTTTTTTATCAAATATTTGTTAATTGTTTCGGGATCAAAACATGCAGGACCAAACATGCTGGCCACCCTGCAACTTAATACCAGGATAAGATGTATATAATGAGAGGAACTGATCAGTATAATATTGCTAAATTGGATTAAAACATTTCTATGACAATGCGCCTGATAAAAAGTATACGAACCACAGCCTTAGCTTGTCCCTTGTTTAATTTGGAGTTGACGCCTCCATGTTCGAACTTGTTATAACTGCTGTCCTCCTCTGTCTCCATGTGAGCGAAGATGGCGGTGTTTCGAGGGTATTTCCCCACCGGATATTCCATGACCCCCGGATATGTTAGTTCTCGTTGCACCACTGAGATATCAGTGTCTAGTTGGCGGTGGTAGAAGTGATCGGATGGAAAACGGCAAATGGTTTGATTCTGAAAATTATTTCATAACCTTATAACATCTCATAATCAAGCTTGGTGATGCATTGTTTTTCTCTTTTAAATCTATTTACATAATATAGTTTAACGCAAGGAAAGACTCAGCTTCAAGGCTAGTGTCTGATATTTTTCTACAAAACAACAAAGAAAGTGTCACAGCCACTGCCACATTTTAACAAAGAGTCGCAGCCATTGAGAAACAATTGGGGCTGGAGTTATTTCGTGCTAAAAATGCAACGCAATTAACAGTAATAAATCTTGAGCACACATCAAAACTACTTTCTACTTACCATTCGGTATTGGATGGTGAGCATTTTTGCTTCCTCGTGAAGCCTCTCGAACATCGAAACTCCCATCCCGAACTCGCGGGCTCTGTCACATTGAATAACCGGCTGAAGTTGCTGATGATCCCCGATCAACACCACCTTTGAGTGCAAACAAATTGGCCGTAGAATCATCTAGTCTCAAAGAACTCTTATTATATGATTTCGGTACTAATTTAGTTCAAAACCATGTCAAATTTACTACACCGAGAAAATGGTCAACAACTTAGAAAAAACGTTCAGTATCTATTGTATGAACGTTCATTACCTATAACGTTGTAAACAAAACTGGAAGGACATAAAGACAGATGTAAAGTTCTTTTCACATGTTACAAGATAACGTAAAGTTGCAAAAAAAGAGTTAAAATTTCTCAGACAGGAAGTTAGTTGTGGAGGCAACGCGGTGAAGATGTAATAAAAAAAATTATTTTATGAAAAATACCAGACTAGGTCACCTGTTTGGCATCCGAAGCAACAACCGGAACGAGTGTTTCCGGTTCACTGCACATGCCCGCTTCATCGATGATGCAATGAGAGTATGAGAGGCTTCTCAAAGTTGTCACTGTTAAGCAGGCGTAGGTGCTTTTGCTGAGGTTTTGCATAAATCATTTATGAAACATTTCAACCAACTCACTTGCAGCCCCTGTGCAGGTACAAATGATGACGTCATGACGACGTAATTCTTCCCCTTTGGCCTTAGCGACTAAATTTTGGTACTTTTCGTAGTCTTCTATTGTTACTTCGGACGAGGGAATCTGAAACCTAAAAGGAAATTAATTATCAGAAAATTTGCAAACAAAAATCGTGTGATCTCAACTTCAAAGCAAACCTATTCGAGGCTCCAAATCTTACAGCATGTCAATACATCTATTCTGGTACCTACATTACTGATTTAATGTTTCTTGAATGCGTTTGCCAAAACAACCACTTATAATATAACAGTTGGTCTGTGTTTCTTCACAAAGACACAATGTTGATGTTTTTTGGTTACTCACATTTTATCATATTTATGGATGTCCAGATGACGTGAGTTGGAACTTTTCCGGATGATTTTGTGCAAAGTAATCGAGTCGAGTTTCCTCGATGGATTTTGTTGGTTTTGTTTTCCAACTTTTGGTTTGAGAGGATTCGGATAATCAAGTTCCTCCATCATTTTACCGTAAACTCTCAGGATTCTTAATCCGCACTTTAACAGATAGTCTGAAAAACAACGTAACAATTATCATAGGCAGTTGAAGTTTTTCAATTATCTTGCCAGGAGAGCTTATGAGTTAATTGAACATCATGCCTTTCGCGTTGCTCGAAAGTTAAAATAAGTTTGTTTTGAAAAGTAATGAGTGATTGTGGCTGCAGATTTGCTGCTGCATTTAAGGCTCGATCTGAATAATTAATTATTTGTTCAAAATCCTCACCTGCCACTACATCAGCCGCCTTGTTTGAAGGACCACAATACATTATAAGACCGTCATTTCCGGTTGCTTTGTTCATTTGCCGGAAGTAGTAAACCATGTAAGCTCCAGTCAAAGATTTTCCAGTTCCTAAAACATAGTTACTACCTTTATGGTTAATGTCAAGCGATTTTTTACTAAACGTAGAAGTTTATCGTTGGTAGTACATGTTCTGCTGAAACAAACTGTTTACGATTTTTGTGGTGTAGCAAACAATTTAAACGTTTGCTCTGGTATTGATTTAAACCAAAACAATCAGTTCGTATATTGGGTCGCTTGGAGATATGAGATGCCTGTATAAACAGTTGTATGGACACCATCTCTTACCAGGAGGTCCTTGTATCAATGACAGCTTGTTTCCCATTGCTTGCCGCACGTGGATGGTTTGGACTTGATTGAGAGAGAAACTGAAACCTTTCACCTTCTTCCCGACAGAATCCAGGACATTGTTCACTTTCCTAGTGAGGAAATCAACGAACCAACTTTCGGGTCTTTTTTCAATGCACAACATCCGGGCTATTTCAAATTGCTTTATAGGATCCGTTTTGGTTTCATCCATTCTCATGACTTCATGCAATGCGTATGCCATACGTCTGTCGAGGGGAACAGTTTTGTGTTGGTTAATATACTTACGTAGGGGCTCCAATAAAACTTTAAACAGAGGCTTGTGGTTATTTGTGGATTTGTAAACCTTCTAGGCATATTCAATTTGTTTTCCACTAAAGGATTATGGACTTGGATCATAATAATAGAAATATGTGTACTGAAAACTGAAAATTTGTTTGGGGCGAGTTTAAACTCAAAATTAAACCTTTCAATTTCAACTTAAAACAAACAAACTAGAGTCTAACTTGTGTGGTGCTTGCAGTTGGATGTGCTCTATCGTCCACAGAGTATCGCTTGCATACACAGAACTTTCGGCGTCAACATTGGACAGAAGGGAATTGCAGATCTTGAAGGAGATTTCCAGCACATCTTTTTTATCTTTTACTTTGGTGATGAGGGCGTGAGCGACCCAAGTAAAATGTCCACCTGCGTCGATGTCAAGTCCATATCACAAGGGGGTCAAAGTACAGAGCCAATAATTTACATTGCTATAACCCTAAGGGTTTCTTTCGGGCGAATAGGGCAATCTGACCCCCCTAGAATATGTAATACTAAAAAAACGCTATAATGGCAGACTGTTCTAAGATTGGTTTTCGTTAGGCAAGATAACGTACTTTGTCTGCTTCACCCTAGGAATTGAAAGACAATTTAGACTAGATTGTTGTTAACACCACACTTTCCTTTGCACAGTTTTTTACCTTTGTTTCTAGATGGTCGATTCTTCACACGAATGCAAACGAAGCCGTCAGGATGGATGTCGATCATTCGTTCATCACAGAAACGGCTGTTCAAACTAAACTTTCCTTTAACTGAAAGCAAGTCGATTATAAGAGACATCACAAAAATAATAACACTTTATCAGATGTTTGTCCTAGTTAATCTCGAAAGTAATTTAAACTTGACAAACTATGTGAAAAACATTATGTTGCTGCCAGGCATATTATATTTTATATGCTGCCAGGCAAATAAAAATAAAAAAATATGTGAAAAACGGAGGCATGCAAGTAACTTTTAGCTGGGACAAAAAATGAAAGTGCCATTTATTCTGCAAATTTGTTTGTCCAAATTGTCTAAACTGTGATAAATTACACTCCTAATAAGTTCCAACAATTCTAAACCTTCTCACCTCCAGGCGTTTTCCACGCGATTGCAACGCCGGAATATGTTACAGACATTGCTTCCTTCACAGCATTATGAACTCCATCCAAGCGTAGAAGAGGTAGCCAAGCGTTGGCGTAATCCTCCATTGTGTCGTAAATCATACCTTTCACTGCAAATAATTTGGTTCATTTAAGGAATAATGTGCGATTGACCATGAACTCTTTCCTATAAAGATTTGAAAAATCAAACTTCCCTTGAGGTTTGAAATCACGACCCTTGGCTTAGCAGGCCCAACGCTCTACCAAGTGAACTTCGGGAGCTCAGCAATTAGAGCAGTGTTTCCCAAACTTTTTTTCTGCACCGCCCCCAAAACACCTCAGTCATTTAACAACGCCCCACAGAACAGACAAAAACATAACGAAATTTTTAAATTCGAACTATACCCGCAAATTACGGGAAGGTGCTCACGTACCACCTGGAATGCGGTTGCGTACCACTAGTGGTAAACGTACCACCGGTTGGGAAACACTGACTTACGCTATAAGAGAAAATTTGCCCTGTCACCAAGCGCCCACCAATCGGTCATTTATTTCCTAGCGCCCCCCGTACAATTGCAAACGCCCCCAGGGGGGCGCTGGCGCCCACTTTGGGAACCACTGAATTAGAGTGTACAACATGGCCAAGATGCACTGCTGACCTGACAGACCACCCATGGATCTCTTCCACCGTAATCAACACACTTCATTTTAAGCAATATCTGACTTTGGGCTTGGCGGGAAGATGCTGTTATTAAGGAAATGTAAAACATTTAACGCGATGAAAGATCGCACGGCGCCGCTTTGCATGGCTAACAATCATGCGAGTTATAAACCCAAAACATTCCACTAAAAACACTTTGTATGGAACAACATCCCCGCACTCACGGTTCACTGGTTTCACGTCGTACGCAAACGTTCCCACGGCGTCGCTCTGGTGAGTTAAACAAACATCAAGATCATCCGCCAAACACAGAAGTTGAACCGTCGGTTGCAACATTCCTCTGTGGATCTTCGGGTTCAGTTGCACCAGAAGGGGAAATCCCTGATCAACGGCCATAGAAATCACACGTACGTGACGTATGTTATTCTTGGTTCTGAAGGACATGTGGTCGCCGCATCCGCTCTCCTTCCGGTCGCAGTTTGTGTCGTAACAAGGCCCGCTTTGTCCGCCCGCTCTTCGTGAACACCTTGGCTCTTTCCTCTGAGTCTTGATAACTCTGAGCACAATGCAAAAAAAGGTTAGTTAGTGCACACACAGGAAAATCAGATATTGAGGTTGAAGAGCTTTTTTTAGCTTTACAAGGTACTCGTACTCCTTTTGATGCTTCTTGTATTACACGACTGGTCAACACACTTCAATAACGACAACAAATTTTGAACCAAAATAAACTCGAAGTGTTGAATTTAACAAAGTTTAAGAGAATGAAAACTCGTTTTCATTTTTACCTTCTCAAATGTTCTTTGATCTCATTCGTTGTTACGTCTCCAAAAGTCGACCCGGAGTTGATTGCGGTCGAAACAAAATTAACAAGTTCCAGGACTGGCTTCACTGGCACCACCGTGCGGTCAAAGTGGGAATGAACAAAACCTTTGTCTTGTCCTTGTATGACGTAAAACCTGAAAATACAATACGTCGATAATACTTTGGCAAAGATTCTCTTGGTGAGGTTGAGATTACGACCCTGAGCATAACGGGCACGGTGTTCTGCGGATTGATACGGAAGGTTGTATGTTAAATGCAGTGGTTACACTGATTTGGCCGTAACAATTATGTGTGGCATCACTACCAGTGCATTGTGGGAGGTGTTGAAATTGGCACAAGCAAAAAGTCCGTCACCTTACAAGCCGGTGGTAAATAAGTTTAAGTTTGGAGCACCTGAAAAGTTAGTTTTTTCATCACATCGCGATTTAGTTCCAAATATAGATGGATCTTGATTTTAGTGAAGTTCTTTCCAACGCGCACCTACCGCAAATGCCAGACGAGTTCATTTTGTTCCAAGATCTTTTCGCCAGGTCGAGATGACTTGACATTCTCCGCTTCTTTCCACACCGACCTTTTCGTCAACAGCGGTGAATATTCGAGGTGAGTCGAAGCTTTGCTTAAACCTTTGTTGTTGACCAACATGAACTGGATACCTTTGTTGGTGATCTGGTAAACAGTTGGATTTAATAATTCAGTCCAATGTTTTGTTTAACCTTTATTCGTTTGTTGTTGATATTTTGCTAAGAATATTACCCACGTTAAGGGTTCTTCTATAAACTGTATTCAATATATTCAAATATGTTAGAAAATACTTTTTCAAACAAAATTTTACAAACATTTTTTACGCAAAAACCCCGAAAAAACATGTGCCAGTTTCACAGATGACACTTGTCAGTCTCACAGATGACATGTGTCAGCTTCCCAGACCCAGAAGTTTCAAATGGTTTAAAAGTGAATCAGTTTCAGTTTGAAAAGCGGCAATCAATGAATATGAGCGTCGGAAGTGACGCAGGAGCTTAAAGTTCTACAAATTTATTTTTTTACCTCAGTTACGAAAGCCTGCTGGTAAAATCTCTCCTCTTGATCTTGAAGGAGTTTGGCAACACTGTAACGCATCATTTCTCTTTCGTATTCTTTTGCGTCACTCTGACGTAATGACACTTGTTTGCAAATTCTTCAAAAAAACACACAGAAATATCCGTTATTTTGCAGCCTTATTGCCGTGTGTCAGTGTGTGTTTAGTAACTATATCTGAGATGTTTTCTATACAGCGGAGCGCAGTATCTGAATCATGTTTGCGGTCAATTTCAATCTCTGCAATTTTGTAAAGACGCAAAACGTTGCTCGTTGAGAATTCAATGAGGCCTTGAATTGATGTCAGCTAATTTGTTGAAAAATCGATTTTAACGAAGCACTGCAGGCAAAGGTTTGTGGTAGCGGGATGTAAGGCCTGTACGGTTGACAAAGAACCAAATCACTCAGGTTACTTGTATGTAAAACCCTAAGGTATATACTATAAGCAGGCTTACAATATTTTCACAATACAATTACAGAAAACCTAGTCTATTTTAGGGAATTTCGATACAATTTAGAAAAGATTTAATTCAGAGATACAGTACCACGAAGAAATCAACAATCTTTACTGGTATATATGTTGTCTGACAACAATCGCTCATTAACAAGCAATTGTACTGTAGTCGTCACCATTTGTAATATCAATGTAACCGCGGGCCAAAATTTACTGCAATAAAAATTCTTACTCGTTGATATTTGCTTTTTCCCGTCTTCCGTCAAGCGTGACGATCCCGTTTTGGCGAATATCGTTGGCACCTTTCTTGCATATTTTAATAATCTCTCTCTGGGCTATGACATCTGTGTAGCGACGGATAGGGGAAGAACACCATGAGTAGAACGGAAGACGGAGTTGAAAGTGAGAATGGGATGAAGCTGGGTGGTCGCTCAAAGTGGATGAGGTCTTGAGCGTTGCAGGTTTTTGCATTGCAATAAATCTGAACAAACACATGACGGTAGTTAACCAGTAATTAGTTTAAGTTGAAACTGTTGGTTTTTTCAAAGAAACGCATCCGTAATAATGGAAGCAACAGCAGAATAGTTGCTTCGACCGATGTACAACTACAGCAAACAGTGCAACCATGTTCGCTGCTTCCAATACGAATCAGTTCAGAGCTTAATGTAACGTTTAAAGGGGAACTAGCCAAATATTATTCATTTTACATTCATCCAGTTTCTTGGCACGCATGGTCAAAACATCAACCATAGAAAGCAACCATTACTGGATCAAAGATTTTGGGGTAAAATTGTCAAGTTATAGAAAAATCGGTAGCAACCACTTTTGGCCCTATGATGAATTCAAACACACAGATTTAAACCCAATACAAAGGTATGTTTAATATCCTGTATATCGTTAATTTTACCGGCATCGCAACCAGGCGAGAAGTGGGCGATAGAGCGACCCTAACCCTTGTCATGTGGTAACATTTCTACGTATAATTTACCTGTATTCAATATTGTTAGGAATATTTACAAACGATTACCCGTTGGTGGCGGGACAGATGGAAGGCTGGAGTTGATCGCAAGAAAAGTAAATCAAAGCTGAATCAACGTCGCCTCTCTGCATAGCTTCATTAATGTTGTTTAACAACATCGGCATCACGTTCAATTTCTGCAGGGGACAAAAATAATTTGACGTGAGATTATAAAGATGAAAAATCCAGAAAGTTAAAATTTAAAAAAAAAACATGTCTTATCGTTACAATAAACTTCGAACATTCTCCATGCTGACTTTAAAGGTGATGTGTTGCTTGTTGGACCCACTATTAAGCATTCCGGTGTGCTTAGGGTGCCTGGAAGGATGGAACCCCTGAACCCAAATCAACTTACGCGTTTCGTGATTGGTTCGCTGTGAAGAAAATACTCATCGATTCCGAGATGACTGGAGGAAGATTTAAGATCAAGGGAGAGTCGAATCTGGGTACGATAACGTTCACTCCAACCTCTCCACTCTTCTTCAAGAGGAATATCCTGACATCTCAGGAGAAAGTCACTTTTCTGAAATGAAATGTTTATTTATAATTCTCAGTATTACGTCACTAAACCTCTCTTTTCTGGTATATTGGCACTATTGGTAAAATATAAATTATCAAACTATGGTTTGACAACGTTTGATTATCAGTCAACATGAGAAGTTATAAACAAAGAACTTTCTATCTGTACATAAAAGTCTAACGCAGTGTTTCCCAACCGGTGGTACGTGGCGGCATTCTAGGTGGTACGCGTTTCGAGTTTAAAAAATCGTAAGTGATATTAAATGTTTGTTACTTCATCCACTAGGTTACTTTGTAACACCCCAACCAGGTGGTACGCGTCGAAATTGTTTACCTCCAAGTGGTACGCAACCACAAAAAGATTGGGAATCACTGGATTAAAGGAATTTGTGCGCCAACATCTTGCCCGTATTTAACAAAGTTAAGGTGATTGTATATTGAGTAACATAACCTTCACGTTCACGCCTCCAGAAGAGTTCAAACTAACCTCCTTCCTAAGGAACATTGCCGTGCATGCGTTGAGAGTTATCATGGCTTCCTCAATTAACATATGAGCTGAAGCTTCATCAAAGAATTCATCAAGTTTGTTTGAGTTGGGTTGGTGATGGAAGGCACTCGTTCCTAGACGGGAGAATCTCAACTCCAACAAATAACGCCAGATTTCATCTGGGAATAAGAACTTCATATTAGCTGAAGATATTTGCGAAGTTCAACTTCATTGTAACGGACTGATATGCAGCAACGGAAGGGCACGTGTGCAGAAAATTGACGCCAAGTTATTCTAAGTTGGTCAAAAAATCATTTGGAACGTAATCCTTATATTTTTGGACCCCTTTGCAAGAACCGTCAGAACATGAAGTTCACTTTCCCAAAGATTTTTAAGATTTAAAAATAAAAGTCACATACATAGTTGTTGGGACAAAGTGTTGTCTGATACTTCGCAGAGATCCTCCTGAGGATTCGATCTCGCTTCCCGAAGAAGATCTTCAGCTTCTTTATAATTCATCTGTCGTCTCGATCGAATCTTTGTCAGTTGAGGTCTTGGAACATCAAACCCTAAACAATAGGTCAAAAAGTTGCAAATATCGTTGACAGGTATTTTATAGTGCTCCTGTTGCTGCCAGACATTGTAAACTTTAAAAGAACAGACGTTCTGGCATAAAAGTTACTTACTTGGATGAAATGACACCATAGAATTTTGATTTACCCATTTTTTGTCAAAGCGTGGCAGTAGTTGCTGAGTAAAACTTTTAAGTCAATCTTTCAGACAGCTCGTTTTTATGATGTCTTTAACACTTTCAACAGAGCTTTCTGAAAGATTGACTTAAGAGTTTTACTCAGCAACTATAGATACGGTAACGATCAATAGCCTACCAGAGTGGCTTGGTTCACCGATCCTGTGTAGTTAATTGTTTTTATCAGCAGTAAGTTTTACACGAACCTGAGTCGGAGACATCAAGAGGTTTTGAGGTGTGGAAGAATGTGGAAATGGCCGGTCTCGTTTCTTCAGGCAACAAACTACATTTGTCTGAACTTAGAATTCGTGGCAACATTGGAGAATTCTTTCTATTGTCCCTCATTATTTCTGAAAAAAATGAAATCGAGTCAATGGAAGACAACTGGTTGAGTAAAAGAGGATATTATTTTTCGCAAGTTGAAACATATTTCAAGGATGCAATATTAAAACTGGGGGAACAATTGAGTTAGTAAATATTCGCTTAATTTCAATTATTTTTGCTTGCATGAACTATATCTAACATCAGGCTACATATTACCAATCATTTTGATAATATCGTATCCACAGCCATACAGATAAATCCTTGGTTTTTATAAACAGAATAAAAATATAAACCAAACTATTCGTTTTGCAAATATAATGTTGTTGCCAGGTATAATAGTTTTTAATAGTCTGTTCTTCTGGCACTTTAAAACGTTACTTGTATTCACCGACGTTTCGCCTGCTATCCAACAAGGCTTCCTCAGGGTACTGGTACAGCACACAACCAACAAATACAAGTTTTTAATGTGCCAGAAGAACAGACTATTAAAATATTCGTTTTGCTTTTTGCATATCTATCATTGGCCTACATATCAACAACTCGTTTCTTTGGAGGTTTTAATAACAGAAATAACTGGACTGAAGTTAATTTGCAACGAGCGAGACTATCAATTTTTTTCTTTACAATGACGACATGCCCACCTGGATCGTAGAAAGTTGTGGCGCGTCTTCTCGCTTCTTTGTCGACTTCAGACCCGAATGGAACAACCGACGCCACGTCAGCGATGTGGACTCCGATCTATTATAAGGAAATACAGAAGAAAGTAATGTGAATGATCAACATGTATTGAAGGAAGGCATACAGGTTAAGATTTATGGCCGAAGTAAGGGTTTGAAATAAAGTTACGTTGGTAAATCAATACAAAGATGATGAATATAAAAAAGAACAAGGAAAAATACCACGTGGCAATTTGTGTGTTGGGAACATTTCGCAATGCTCAAAGCGTCGTCCAGATCCTTGGATCCTGAAGGGTCGATTGTGAACGCATAAAGGTTGGTGCAATCTTTCCTTATTTCAGAGTTGATATCTTCCAATTTTTCTGCCTTCTTTTCCATTTGGGGCCTGTAGGAGTAAAAGTGGGATATTTTTACGATATTGTGGACATTATGAGATCACAGTCGCAGCCATTATCTATGCTTAAAACAATTTCGAAGATGGAATAGAAAAAGCAACAAGCGTAGCCTTCTTTATAATTTTATAATGTGAAATCGGTTTCTTTGGCCATGTTGTTTGAATTAGATCTGGGAAGATATAAAACAATTCAAAAGAGTCTAACTTGTGTTCTGTGGGACGATCAAAGGCAATTGCGAAATATCTTTCAGCTTCAGCCGCCTTTATAACCTTCGCCACGTATCCGTACGGGTACAAACTGTATTCACTCCAGTTCAGATATCTAACGATGAAAAGCTTTCCGCCGCCTCTTGTGTAAGCATTCAGATCAACACGTTCTTCGAAGAGCTTTTTCAATGTTTCTGCAAACAGTACTATAATCCTTAAAATCGAGGCTGATATTGTTTATGGCACTGAGGGAAAATCAAACCAAACAGGTATTTTTCACATACCTGCGATACAGTTAACTGTTATTGTATTTGACTATTGTATTTAAAACCTCACACTCAAAATCAACCCCATTTAAAGAAAAAAAATTGAAAAAATGTTCAGTAGAAATACGAACCCTTGGCAGTGAAACGATAAACACAGACTTTATCCGCCTTTGCGCCTTTTTCTCTATGGACGATGAACTTGGCCACCTTGTAATCCACAGGACACATGAACATCGGGTTGTACTGATCGGGAATGCATACGAACTCCCTACTGCGGGGTTCCTTGTATCTGTTTAACACAATTCCTGTATTCTAATAATGGTTTTGGTGATCGCTGAGCCTTCAGCAGTTTTGGATATCAGGCAGTCATATAGCCAGCTGCACTGACGAGACCTTACGTGTTGAATCTGCAGCTCTCAATACTATTATAAGTTTAAAGAAAAATTAAGATAATTTGGAAACAAAGTATTTTCAACATACTTACCCTTGTAAAACATAGGTCGTATATAAAACTTTTGAATAAATTGTAAATGTCATCACTACAAAGGAAAGACCTATGTGGTTACTCAGTATTGGAGTTAAACTTTTAAGAAGAAATTACCTTGACAGAACTCCAATCACCTTCCCGTTTGTAGGCCGTCCTGGAATCTGAAAAACGAAGAAGCCTTTTGTTTGTTTGTTTTTCAAAAAAAATAACAAATTTGTAACATTATACAAAACAAGTCGCTGGTGCGATTTAAACTCACAACCCTCGGCATTCCAGGCATGTGACCTACAGAGCTGCGTGAATCCATCCCTTAGCAACCGAATAAATGCGTTTATCAAAATTGAGGAGACGAATGGAACTACGATGGACGTGGGAAATTAATTTGAATAAAATATACTATTTGCATAAAATGGCTCAAGTAAGTTTATTGCTTGGTTGTTAGCGGATACCCGAATGACGTGAACAACAACTTCATCTTTGTTGAAAGCTCGACCCAGACTCCTTCTTGTCTCCAAAGATATTCTGCTTAAATCTTCGTCGGGTTCCTTTAGTATGGCTTCTGCCGAGTACCAGGTCAGCATGTTCAGGTAGCAATGCTTGTACTTTTGTGGCTGATTAATCAGGAGATCCTGTAGCTGACCCAACGTGAACTTCTGGTGGATGACTGTTTTTTTACGAAAGTGATTTCTGAAAGTTAAAAGCAGGGTCATTAGAATGGAAGCTTTTTTTTGTGTGGTATTTCATCTGACTCCATGGGCAACGCAGTAATGTTTCATGCAATGGCATGATTGGCAGGATTTGCAATGCCTGGGCTGCGAAGCCTGTAAACCACTTGACCCCATGAGCGCCTGACTCGATTGTGTTTATATCGGTGCCAATTTATGCACCACGGTCGTTGTTCGTATGCGTAGGAACTTCGCGCACAAAATAAAGGTGATTTGATTTGGAATTATTGGAGGTTACAAGGTATTTATGATAGTACTTTGCGTTGGCTTTTTAAAAAAGGTAAATACCACAGTAAGGCGCTGTTATAAATGAAACAAGAGGTCTTTAAGCGTTTGAAACGACATCAGACCGTTAAAAAACTTTTTATTTTCTGATCTTCATGTTTGCTATCAAAACTAAGCCAGAAACGTTACGTCTATAAGGCGGAACTATGAATAATCCAATAAAGCAAACCTGAGATCAGGTTTCGGTTCATTGGGATCGTCCTTAATCGCTCCCAGATATTCCAAACCGCTTCTGTCGACCTTCACGACGATATTTTCTGGTCGATAACCGAGTTGTTTCTCAAGAATATCGTCCAGAATTTTGTCGTCGACTCTGGCAAGTGAATCCTGAAAAAAATATCGTTGGTAGTTTATCAGCCTGTGCTGCCAGGTGTTAACCGACGGATCAGTACCCAGGGAACTCAAGAGTAGCTAACGATTAGCTGTAATATTATTTGAGTAAGACAGCAATTGACTGTTCCATCAGTCAAATATAACATTTCTATTCTTCCAACAGAAAGATTATACAAGACACTGTCGTCTGCCACTTTCTACGTTTCCCAGACGTTTAAAATTATATTTGTTTTTTTTTATCTTTACCCCACTTCCAAGCAAACCTACTTCATGCTCGTAATTGTCGTCGTCATCCTCGTTGCTGTCGGAATCCACAAATTCATCTTCCTACAAATAAAAAAAACGAGTTTTTAAAAGCATTTATCGTTCATCTACCAACTATAACAAAGAACAAAACTACAGTGCCAATGTTATCTGTGCTTTTCTTACGTTTTTCTTGCGATTTTGTGTTTTATGCGCTTGTTGTATTATTGTTGCGACATAACTTTGAGGAAGTCTCGCCGTATGGTGGACGAAATGTTGGTTACAATAAAAAAACTCTCATAAATAGTGTGTCGGAAGAACAATTCTCATTTATTTACTATGCCTGGAAGCATGAATAGCACTATTAGTGCCAATAAATATTGTGTGATAATATTGTTCTAGTGCGTTGAAAATGGTTACAAACATAATCGAAACGTTTGCACATGATTTTACATCAGAGGCATTGTTTGTCTCAAAACAATTACGAAACCATGAATGAAGAAGTTCGTTACGTCTTCTGCCGATTGTTGGATGTCAGAAGATGCTGAAGGTCTAGGTTTCTGGGAAGTTCGTCTCCTCGGCACAAAGCCCTGGGCGTCCGGATTAAGCAGAGATATTGCATACACCTCGTACTTTATATGTTGGTAAGACTCGTTTGGAGGCCACAAAGAACGGTTCAGATCACAAAACTGAAGACAACACACAATTTAATGTTGCTCAACGCAGTAGCGTCCAAGCTAACAGGTTGCCACAGTAAAAAATGATTGTTTGTGATTAATATCGAAATACCACGAAACAACCTGCACCAAAATTCCTACTGAACTCACTCTGAGATATTTATCCCATCTCATATGGCAACCTCCAACAGAACACAGAGTGACTGCATCACCAATGGCGATCACAGCAACTTTCGACCGCGTGATGGCGGTGTTGAGCAGTCCTACGTCAGAGAGAAGTCCAGATTTTGAACCAGTTGTGTCTTGAGGTGAAGTTCGAGAGTGAACGCAACTCATGATTACAACCTTGTACTCGAGGCCTGAAATGTACAAACAAACGTACCTCACATCCTAACACATTCGTTTAGCTATGATTCGTTTGCCTTTTCACACCAGTCAGCCGAAAATCGCATTATCTTTCACTATTACTTTGCAGAGGTGGCTTTGTGGTTACTTGAACATTGAACACAAAAACTCTCGCAATCACAACTGTGGTGTTGACCAATATGTAAAAAACTAAACTCGATATATTTATACCTTGTACATCCCTCACTCTACGAACATTCACTCTGGATTTCCGTTGAGCTCTCATCAGGTTTCGAATGCATTTAACCTGAAACAAACAAGCCAGGAAATTTTCAAATCTGACTTAAAATCTTTGAATAGTTTGTAGGTGAGAGAATAACGAAATCAAAAAACTGTAACCTGACAGCACAACACAAAAGCAGATCAAAGTGTCCAGCTTACACTAGGTGTAAAAATAACGTTAAACAATTTCGTTAAACAATTTCGTACTACATATCATAGTTTTTCGTCTGTCTGCAATTTCTAACAAATAACCTGAGTGTAATAGGATGAAACAACCACTACGTCACTCTCTTCCAAAGCCCCCCTCGAATTTCTGATGACGTCATCCACTACGAAAACAGCTCGTTCGGCTTCTTCCATGTTGTAAAAACCTCCGCTTGAAATATCTTCGACGCACTTTCCTGGAAGTTATACAACCGCTTTGTATTAGAAACGCAACCAATTTAATTCTTTGAAACAAAATGTTTCACGTTAAAGTCAGTTTATTAAAGGACCACTACAAAATAATTTTGTTGCCATCAGTTTCTGCAAGTATCTTGCAATGTGTTTTGAGATCAAGGGCTTAGGTTTTGAATATTTCAATGTCCGTACCTTTTAAGTGATAAAACTGCACTGGATTCAATCCTGACAAATAAAGTTGTTCGTTTGCACAAGCTTTCAGAAGACCTGGCTTGTAGAAAACCTCTTGAATGAGATACAATATTGGTTGCACGCATCTAAAAACGAAATAGTTTGGGATATATACAATTCTTCAAAAATATTAACATATTTAGGCAGATTAGGTAGTTTTCTTGTGTAACCTGTAGTTGTTGGTGAGGAAAGTATAAAGACTATCATGTAAGTTTCGGGGGAAAGTTTTGTATCTTGTGTACATCCGTTCCACCAGGGTATAATGGGACTCTGAGCCAAATTTCTTGCTGTACATCTGAAACGATTGCATCATACCTTGTTACAGATGTCAACAAACATGTGCACGTTAACATATCGTGATTTACCTTCTGTGAAATCTGCATGTGATCACCGGCAACAATCACCTTGGTGTTGTTAGTAGAAGCCAAGGTCAGAGGAATGATCGCTTCACATTCCATCGCCTGTTTACATGGAAAGATAGTGTTTACATGGCGCTTACATTGTAACTTAATTCACAACTGTACAAACATATTAAAAAAAACTTCTAGGATTTGTAATGTGTCAATAATATTGGAAAACTATGCTTTTATCAGAAATGTTTTTACTTTATTTGAAAAGTTTTTACTTTACAAAGCCAAGTAAATGAACAATATCCAGCCATGACATGGTTGCAAAGATGCAAGGTATTGTAACAAATTATGTGCTTTCCGTATAAACAACAGTAAACAAAACATTGGTTCTTTAAACGCGATGCCAACACACAGTGAAATGCATATCATGAAATTATAATCTTAACAAACTGTTTTCCTATACCACCACCCAAAGTGTGCACCCAAGTGTAGTTGCTGTTGAACAGGATTTTGTTCATAATTATGTTGTGTGTTATGTTGGCCATGCATCACAACACTTCTATTTTTCGCATTGATTTATGGAAGCAGAGCAGAATGGCCAAATACCTGAGCAGCTTCATCGAGAAATATGTGGGTGAAAGCTCCAGTTAAACCAGTTGCAAGTCTACCCAGTGCAAGAGCTGTGGCGAACGTAGTGATGACAATCTTTACTTTGTCCGAGAGAATCTCCTTCGTGTTTGGGTAACGGAATTGTGTACTTGCCTCATTCTTCAAACAGAATCTGTGCACTTCCTGTCATTCAGGAAATAATCAATTAGGGACAGACAGGGCACACTTTAGTGTTGCAAAATACTGTGATGAATTACTTGAAATATAAAAGCCATAGCAAAATGTCGCTGACCATAGTAATTATGTTAAGGTTCCAGCACAACTGAAAGGTATGCATAATTCCTGTGATAAAAGTGGATGGTTTCCATAACATTTCAGGCATTGTTGGTTCGACGATTGTAAAGTTAGTTTCAAAATCACATCTGGCAGTGTACGCATTGACTGTGTTCACACATTTACCCCCATATGGAGAAATAGCAACTCTTTCTCACATTATAGCAAGGTGCCAGTAACAATTAGACATATAAACGTTAGCTTATAAGTCTATGAAGTTTCAAACCTGAGATACTAATTTGTTTTTCCTTTTGAAAAGTCTATCTCTCTCTCTCTCTCTATATATATATATATTGTGTTTGGATTGTAACAAACTATTTTACCAAAGACACTGAAAAGGAAGTTAACTTACCAGAGGAACTGAATTAAGTGATCTGTCGTGATAATAAACCCTGATGATTTTTCCCTCCCATTCGTCTGCGGTGAAGTTGTTCTGTATGTACAAGTCGGCAGCACTGCGAAAATTAAGTACTGCTTAATTGAGGTTGACTATTGCAGGTTTTGAATCTTTCATTAGGATTTAAATAACAACTGTAAAACACATGGTTTAAAATTACTCATCTTTTAAAACAACATTTTATAGTGACTTAAAAAAGACAGCAAACAAACAAAGAAAAAAAAACAATAACAATGTCTTGTGTAAAAACGATATGAATATCTCACGTGTTTGAGTGTGTACATATCAGTATCTTGGACCGAGGATCGTTTTCAAGCAGATACAAAACACACTGGCTGATGGTGTAAGTCTTTCCTGTACCAAAAGGTCCAACAACAGCAAACAAGGGGTGGATTACATTGTCTGACGTCAGATGGTCAAGGACACGGTTCTGTACAAAGTTATGATATATAAGATGCTTCACTCTTGTTCAAAAACAAATTTATTCTACTGATGAAAGCAGTGTTGACCCAAAGAAAACCTTTCAATGCCCAAAGGTACTGAAAACAGTTCATGGACAGCATTTGAGCCCAGTGCGTATTTCTAATGAGAAGCGATGTACTCGGTATTGGAAAACTGTAGTAAATTTGAAACTCTTTACTAGTATTATGTATGACCCAAGGTCCGGTAAATTTTACAAATCGAAAGTTTCATGCTTGTTCAGTAAACAAATCAATACTTTGGTAAACAAAGGCACCATGCATTGTTAGCTGTGTAAAGCCATTCTAGCTTACACACTGAACAAACCCACGCATTTAAAGAAAATACCTAAATCATGAAGTTGATTGCAATACTTTGTAAAGCAACGATGAAACAAGCGTTATCAGCAGCATCAGTTGAAAATGAACAGTTATTTTTATGTGGAAATCCACAAATTATTCATATGGAAATAAAGTGTTAGTCATGCACTGATTAATACATACGAATACTATGAGTGTCACTTTATTCATTAACCCATAAAATCACCTGTTGTAAGTCCAGTGATGCACGTGACTTAACACTGTTCCGCTTGACTGGCGCATTGAAGTCACAGGGTTCTGGGCAAACCATTGAGAGTCGACCCAGTTCAGGAAGTTGGTCGAGTGCGCCGTGGCTCATGCAAAACAATCTCCTGTCTAGTTGAAACTGAACGTCACATTCAATGACTCGACCTGTCTGCAGATTCCATGCTTCCACGCAACTGAAACAATGAATGCAAGGTTTGTCCCAAAAGAAGTTATAAAAACGAAAATATATTTAATATGAAGTAAATACAAATACAAAAAACACAAAATGTGTGTGATTTGGAAGTGACTGAAATTATATTACTTCCCTTTACAACGTTATTAACACAACACCCCTCATTGTATTGCAAAAGACATGTTGCTTATACGCACAGAGTTTTTGCATACAGTAAATACAAAACTTACTTTTTACTGATGTTAAGAACAGCATGATCTGCAGCCACTGTTTCAATCTTTGCTTCATATACAGTTGAACTGTCATCACTGTCTGTTTTTGAAAGAAGGACCTTGCAAACAAAATAAGGTCAGTAACATTATAGTGAAACTTTGGTTGTGTTTGAAAGGTTTGGTGCGATGCAGGTAAATGATGTTGCAGTTACTGTTTGTCCAATCTCCAAACTGTGTTTAAACTCACCATTTGACAGTTTTCAAGGATGAGCAATCCTTCATCAGTATCACGAGTCAGGTTACTTGGAAGTTGAAATATCCCAAATATTCCACCTTTTCCATCAGTAAAACATAAACCTCCATTCATTGAGAAGTAGTTTTCTGACAAACCTATGTGGCACGAACAGTGGGCTCTGCAATGGAGATATTAAGAAATTGCAAACACCTTGCTGTTTAAGCCCATATTCCACTTCTGTAATTTTTAATTTTTTTATTTCTGCTGTATTTTGTACTTGTAAATTAAAGGTTGTAAATATTACTTGGAAATTGCCTTTTTCCTTGCTGCCTCCTCTCTGTATAAAAACCTGTGCATTTCATCAACATAATTTTCAGCTGTGAGATTTTTTGAATCCAAATCTTTCCCATCTTCCTTATAATCAAGTGCAACCTCAGGTGCTTTGTACTTTATGATCAGCTCCTTCATGATTCCCTCAAATTCATTCTGGTTTTCAGATTTAAAATCTACAATGGGTCTAAAACACAAATTGATAAGTTATGGAGGAGAAATGTATTCAGTGCAGAAAACATTTACAGCTGTTTTCGGGCAAAAATAGGGATTTTCATAACGATGTTTTCAAGAAATGAACAATGGAACAAAACTGTGCAAAAAGTATTGATGTTCAATGAGTAAATGTCAAAGATTGTGAGAATGGAAAAAAAAGTTACAATCATTTTTGCAAAACATCAAAAAGGAAATAAAACTGTAACCTGTTCTCCCAGCTAATGTGCTGCGATGGTTTTGGTCGTTCTGGCAGAAAGCTAATTTTGTCCCCAACGAAGACTTGAAACTTAACCATTAACGCTGGTCGTGGGCATTTGCGAAACTCAAAAACCAAAACATCAGAGAATGTTCCTGGTTGAGCAGCACTGAATTTTACCTGAATTGTGGGTGATAAAAAGTGATTTTAATTGAATGTTTTCAAAACTAAAATTTGCTTTCATAATAGATTTTTTTACAAACTATCATAATATTTTAAAAAAAGATTTTGAAGAAAAATAGAAATCTTAGTTAATTTTTTGATGTTTTTACAAAGGAAACAATAAATTATGCAGCACTAACTCGAAATTTTGCCACTCCATGAAGTAAATTGTTTGTATCATCTGTAGCCATTGTGTAATCAATATGGGAAGTAAACTGCCCTTTCTTCTTTCCTCTCACTTTGCAAAACTTGAAGAAATCATTTTCATGGCGTTGTAACAATGCAACATGACTCAATTTGTTCTGTTTGAAAAAAACAATTATTTTTGAAAATAGAAATACCTAAAAACATTTTTGTTTTGATTGAAATACAAAAGTACACATCATTAAAAATACAAACCTGTGTATCCAAGGAGTTGAGCTTTATCTGCCATTCCACTATGCCATTTGTTCGACAATGCTGTATGTGCTTCACATTAGGCCTTACTGAGCATTTTACTTCGTCCATTACTTCTGAAAGCTGCATAGAAATAAGTACAATAAAACTAGTGAGTACATTATACGCATTACTAATAAAATCTTAGGATTCAATGTACATTAACATAGTTGCAGCATAAATGTAACACAACCAATGTATAAAAATCTAGCTAAGAGAAGTGGGCTGTTTGGCAAAATCTCATAAAGCCCCAAGTAATAATTTTATGCACAAAGGTGCACAAAATCGCGTTACGTTTTTTGGATCTTAATGATATGTTTGATTATTTTTCTGCACTTACCACCGATGCAGTGGATCTTTTTTCATCAAACTCCTGGGATATTTGTACAGGAAATGAAAGTAACTTGTTTTCTCTCGCAAACCTGCAATGAAGTGGGATAGTAAATGAGAGAACTGATGGCTTTATTTGTGGCTAGTTGTAAGTATAATTAATATGCATTTAAGTCATACAATCAAAGGTACAACATCAAAATTTTGTATTTTTAAAACTGCTTTATTTTTTACAGTTACTGTTGATTTCTAATGGAATCATACTTTTGTTTGTCCCTAATGATCTTCACCCGCTTGTTCCATTCATCAAGTTCTTCAGGTGAGTGAGCTTTCGGGCAAGAATCACCATCAGGACATTCGTTGTCCTTTTCAATGCTAAGGACCGAAAAAAACACAATTTTGGTCAAGAAAAAAGGAGCAATAATACTTACTGCGACCAACAAGCTCTTAAATTTTGTCAAAAGAAAAGAAATACGTTTCTCTAACTTTTGTGGAGATAATAATTTATGTATCAGTGTAGATAAGGTATTTTTATGACAAGAAGCAAACATACTGATGACAGAGATAATGGTTCTCTGCTTTGAGATTAGGTGGTAATCTATATTTCCACTTCAATTTCCCATCAACACAACGAGACATTTGTTTGTGTTGCAAACCGTCGCAGTGATGGGAAAAGTCTTGTCCAGAGTTAAAATTTTCCCGACAGATCGCACAATGGAATACTCCATTGGTTGTTTCAACTGAAAAAAAAACAATATTCTAATTGCAAACTTAGTTCTTGAAAACGTGATGCAAAATTGTGGATATACTATTTTTTCCATAAAAACAGAGTATGTACTGTTCACACAATCTTTTGAATGAATTGTTTCCAATAAATTAATAAACCATCATTAAGCATTCATAAGTGTGTGCAAACAACGTATTTTGGGCATACAATGACCAAGGAGGTGGTAAGCAAATGACTGGATTCTAACTAATACATTTCTGACATCAAAATAGCATGGGCTTCACAATGTGTTGATAGTGGGTTACAATGACCAAACAGGTGGCAAAAAAATGACTGGATTTTGACTAAGGATGTTGCCTTCCCCCAACTTCCTGTTCAGCATTCTAAAATGGCTCATGTGATTGACACTTTCCAGTGTTATTTAATTAGATAGAATATAACACAAGGTATTACAATGATGAAGGTTCATTTTCAGCCTTTTTTAACCCCACTTGTTGTACATGACCTTTTATGTAGAGTTTACATTCAAACTCACATATGAATAGACCCCAAGTCAAAGCATATTACATACTGCACTCAGCCTGATAGAAATTGATTTCACCAATTATCTATTTCATTAATCCAAATAACCTACTAAGTCAAACATATATGACAAAACCAAGCAGTCTGTGTCAATTAGTGATTACCCAGGATGAGAAAGCCAAAGAGTAACCCAGAATGTGCAGAATGTCTTATATATCTAAACAGTTTCCAGAACAATTAGAAATTACAATTTACCCTTTGGAAAGCATTGGGAGATAATAGAAGTTAACTCATCCCAACTTTGTGAATTTTCCTTCACAAATTCCCACAATTTCTTTTCATCAGGGCTGTGAGCATAACGACAGTTGTCACCATCAATACAAGAAGCGGAAAAGTTGTTTCTGCAAACAAGGTCACCTTGTGTTATAATAAGTAAATACAGACAATGCTACCTTGGTAGAAACCTTGTTTACATAGTAATACATTAATCCAGTACAGTAAGAGTTTCAATAAAGTTGTACATCATCAATAATGCAATTTAGGATATATCTCAATTGCTAATCAAAACTAAAAAGTGCTTGGTATTGTTATTACTCTGAGTTTAAAATATTTACCTAATTACACATTGCAGATTAATATCATTCGCCAAAATTTATACATTATTATCTTATACAGAAGGGGCAACACATTGTAAGTATACACTCAGGTTAAAAAATGGTAACATGAAATGTTTTAGTGTTATGCCTGATTTAACTTGGATCAACCTATTTGACAAGATTTAATTACTTCACCATAAGTCAAATATAATGGTCCCTGAAACCCCTGTTGTAAATATTAGCATTAGTATTAGTTTTTTATGTAAATTTTGCTTTTAATTGTTAGGTATTTGGTAACAATGCCAGCAAACAGCAGATCTTTGTTCAACCACATCAACAACATACTTGCATTCTTCCACCTCGCGTTCATCGTCATATTTACGGACAACAGAATATTCAACAAACTTATCATCATCTACAGTGTATGTTTCTTCGTGAAGCAAGGTTGTGGCATTGTTTTCACACCAACTACACTCTTGGGTATCTACATGAAAAATTGTGTCAACGTTATTTTTTGTTATATTATAAGATTATTTTTTGTCACCCATGTGCTATACATATATATGTAAATTGTATATATTAAATATATGTGTGGAGTGCGTATTAGACACATGCCTAACAAGGTTGTGTTGCAATGTTAAACAAGTGAAAACCATTGTACCTTTATGTTGGTGAATAACTATAGGAGGTTTCAAAGCATAGCAGTTCTTGCAAGCTAGAAAGAGTCGATTTTTATCGTTCAAATCCAGTTCAGCTGCAAGTTGGTAGCAGGGTTCATCATGTTGTGTGGACACGCCAGAAGAACTAGACTGGGCATCTGCAACCAACAGCAAAATTGTACGCTTTGTGAAAGTTGTTTTGTCATCAATAGTTTTATTGTCTTAATTATACATTCTATTTAAGTTTAAGTAAAAATAAAATATGTATTTATTTTAAGCAAGCTGTGATATTATATTTTTTTTTATATTTTGTTGCTTCACACTTGAACAATGGACATGATGACATTAAACAGCATGGGCATTGATAAATCATGGACTTGTGGGTTATCGAATTAGACGACCATATTACTATTTTCTGGGAGAAAAATTCTCTTTTTATTGAAAATTACCTAAATCAGATTTCTCCTCGGGCTTTTCCATCAAAACGTTCTTTCTGAAATGGAACAAACATAAATAATTTCTGTCTGAAGTGTTAAGAGATTTTTTCTATACAAGGAATGAAAGAGATACGAAAACAAGTTTGAACTGTTTTACCTAATGTAAAAAAGGACCTAATGTCCTTTGAACAAAGGTTGCATGTACAAGAAAAGTGTCAGCATCAGGCAGGAGTTTTATAGAAACTAATAGACGTACATTTCAAACTTTAAATCCTTCACATATGGAAAGTTGCTTTCACGATTTGAAGTCAATTTCACGACTTCTTTTTTTATCCTTTGGGAAATCTCATTCAGCACCATGTTAACTGTTGTATCCATGGTAATGACATTAACAATGGTTTCCAGATTGTTGGCATTGTAAGATACTTCTCCTGGGGTGAGATTTTCCTTGTAAAGGGCATAACACAAAGCTATGGCCGGCACATCTGTTTCCTTTGCAAACTTTATCAAGAAAACTGGATTGGTTTTATTGTCAAACGCATCTTTCAAGTCAATGAAAAACTTGTCAAATCCTTGTTGAAATGGAAGCAAAGCAGTTTTATTGTTGTTGGTGTTTTCGGCAGTTTCAAGTTTTATGAAAAGTTGTAGTGTCGACATATTGAAAACTATGTGGCCACTACATGTAAAAACTTGCTAAAAAAACTAAAATGACAAAGTTGTGTTATTATGGATGTAATTTAATCAGACAGAAATAAATTGCTGTTCAAAGGCAATATTGACTCAGTTTCAATGATTGCCTTTGCTCAGTAAACATCATACCTTTGGACCATGTACAGGTTAAAATCCCCCCTTAAATAAACACTAACAAATATTGATATTGCACCACTGTGTGAATATCTCATCATTGAACAGTTTATCGTGATGTTAAACAATTTGTTTACAATGATTGTGAAAACACAAATTTTGTTAGACATTAATTTCATATCTTCATGCAATGAATGTTTTTCATGACTCAAACTTTAATATACATTAACCTATGACAGTAAAACAGACTCAATTTCTGCTTTAGCCACCACCCAATGTCTGTACACAAAGTTTCATTTTCCTCACAGGTGTTTTTGACTGTGTGTTAGATTTCATGTAAATTGGCAAGCCTTCGGTCGATCAGTAGTTTGTAATGTCTCAGCTGAATCACAGTATAGGTCTTTAAAACACACAGCCCAAAGTTGTCAAATACACAGTCATTTTAATGCAACCAATACGAGCAAAATGCTTGATTTTTAATTCATTAAGCCAGTGCTACATTGAGTGTTGTTTTATGTTGTTTCTGACAATTGACAAATGCAATAACCGGAATGTTGACCACATTGATAGTCAGCGATTTTGTCAAATTTTGTTTTGCAAAACATATCCTGTAAAGCTGCAATTGATGATACAAAAAGCACTGAATAAATGGATAGCATTAGAGTTACCAACTTATTTTTCTTCTTGTGTCCAATACTATATTGCAGTAAGTGGCTTATACTATTATGAAAACTTTGCTTGCTTCTATGAAACCTTTGCACTGATAATTCTACAAAGTTTGGTTTTATTTGTGCATTCTGGTGCACTTTTTTGCGACAGACTGGTCACTTAAAACAAGCTACACTCTTTCGTGAGCTAACCTCGCTTCTTAAGGTGTAAGATATGGTTTTAATTTAAAAATACTTCGGTGCAAAATACTTGGAGCTTAATAATTTAAACAAGAAAGCTAAAGGTAATATTCTGCTGTACATTGTGTACAAACTTTTTGAACACGACTGTGTCCATCACCAGTCCAATTTGAGGATGGGCTGCAACCAAGATTGTAAAACATTACAACATGCCAGGGTAGTAACAACACTACTGATGGACGTAGTTGTGTTCGTAACGTTTGCACATAATATAGAGCAGCATATTAGCTTTCACTTTCTTGTTTAAATTTAAAAACACTTCTTACAAATACTCATTGCAAACAGAAGATTTCAAAAGTCCTAATTAAAATTGAATAACTCACAAGGGAATACATACCTTAATTGCTTTTCCTAACCACTTTTAATACGTGCTAGCACTTATATTCGACGAATTAAATTGATGAAGAATTGCTGGACAGTTCTTTAGTTATCAGACAGACTTTAAATATGTTATCGGTAACTTATATTTTGGACAGCGCGCACGAAGTTAATGTCGTTCTCAATAAACAGCGTAAGTCGGGGTGTGTTTTATATTAACAAAGACCAGGTTTAAATGCCCCTATTGTCCCAGTAATACCTAGTTCCTTTTTCTTACCTTTGTTACAACAAACCTTGCAAACAATAACCACCGTCATTTCGGCGAAATGGAATTTGGTTAAAACCGAAATTATTTAACGCATGAATGAACACGGCTTCAAACAATTGTGTTCACACAAAATAAGCATTAACTCACGAAAAAAACAAAAATGAGTTGTAATAACAAACATTTCAATCAGCAAGGTGTCCAATATTTGCAAAACAATATCTACACTTTAAAATTGCAATTTTTGAACACCTATAAAGTATATAACAACGAAATGGGTTTGACTGCGGTGTCGCTGTGTGAATCCCAGCATTCGCGTATTTTCGGCGCTGCATACAAGTGCCAATTTAATGATGTTCCGGGCCATAGGATTTTTTATAAATTGGTGGAGAATAGGCTCAGAACATGTAGATCACATTACAATAGCGTTTTTTGAACACCTATAAAGTATATCGCAACGAAATGGGTTTGACTGCGGTCACGCTGTGTGAATCCCAGCATGCATGCGCATTGTTCGTCAAAGGCTTTGACTCAAACAGAAGGCAGTGAGCATTTGCGGCGCTGCATACAAGTGCCAATCTAATAATGTTCCGGGCCATAGAATTTTTTAAAAATTGGTGTAGAATAGGCTCAGAGCATGTAGATCACATTACAATAGCGTTTTTTGAACACCTATAAAGTATATCGCAACGAAATGTGTTTGACTGCGGTCACGCTGTGTGAATCCCAGTATTAGCGTATTTTCGGCGCTGAATACAAGTGCCAATTTAATAATGTTCCGGGCCATAGGATTTTTTAAAAATTGGCGTAGAATAGGCTCAGAGCATGTAGATCACATTACAATAGCGTTTTTTGAACACCTATAAAGTATATCGCAACGAAATGGGTTTGACTGCGGTCACGCTGTGTGAATCCCAGCGATCGCGTATTTTCGGCGCTGCAAACAAGTGCTAATTTAATGATGTTCCGGGCCATAGGATTTTTTAAAAATTGGTGTAGTATAGGCTTAGAACATGTAGATCACATTACAATAGCGTTTTTTGAACACCTATAAAGTATATCGCAACGAAATGGGTTTGACTGCGGTCACGCTGTGTGAATCCCAGTATTAGCGTATTTTCGGCGCTGCATACAAGTGCCAATTTAATAATGTTCCGGGCCATAGGATTTTTTAAAAATTGGTGCAGAATAGGCTCAGAGCATGTAGATCACATTACAATAGCGTTTTTTGAACACCTATAAAGTATATCGCAACGAAATGGGTTTGACTGCGGTCACGCTGTGTGAATCCCAGTATTAGCGTATTTTCGGCGCTGCATACAAGTGCCAATTTAATAATGTTCCGGGCCATAGGATTTTTTAAAAATTGGTGCAGAATAGGCTCAGAGCATGTAGATCACATTACAATAGCGTTTTTTGAACACCTATAAAGTATATCGCAACGAAATGGGTTTGACTGCGGTCACGCTGTGTGAATCCCAGTATTAGCGTATTTTCGGCGCTGCATACAAGTGCCAATTTAATAATGTTCCGGGCCATAAGATTTTTTAAAAATTGGTGCAGAATAGGCTCAGAGCATGTAGATCACATTGCAATAGCGTTTTTTGAACACCTATAAAGTATATCGCAACGAAATGGGTTTGACTGCGGTCACGCTGTGTGAATCCCAGCATGCATGCGCATTGTTCGTCAAAGGCTTTGACTCAAACAGAAGGCAGTGAGCATTTGCGGCGCTGCATACAAGTGCCAATCTAATAATGTTCCGGGCCATAGAATTTTTTAAAAATTGGTGTAGAATAGGCTCAGAGCATGTAGTTCACATTACAATAGCGTTTTTTGAACACCTATAAAGTATATCGCAACGAAATGTGTTTGACTGCGGTCACGCTGTGTGAATCCCAGTATTAGCGTATTTTCGGCGCTGCATACAAGTGCCAATTTAATAATGTTCCGGGCCATAAGATTTTTTAAAAATTGGTGCAGAATAGGCTCAGAACATGTAGATCACATTGCAATAGCGTTTTTTGAACACCTATAAAGTATATCGCAACGAAATGGGTTTGACTGCGGTCACGCTGTGTGAATCCCAGCATGCATGCGCATTGTTCGTCAAAGGCTTTGACTCAAACAGAAGGCAGTGAGCATTTGCGGCGCTGCATACAAGTGCCAATCTAATAATGTTCCGGGCCATAGAATTTTTTAAAAATTGGTGTAGAATAGGCTCAGAGCATGTAGTTCACATTACAATAGCGTTTTTTGAACACCTATAAAGTATATCGCAACGAAATGTGTTTGACTGCGGTCACGCTGTGTGAATCCCAGTATTAGCGTATTTTCGGCGCTGCATACAAGTGCCAATTTAATAATGTTCCGGGCCATAGGATTTTTTAAAAATTGGTGCAGAATAGGCTCAGAGCATGTAGATCACATTACAATAGCGTTTTTTGAACACCTATAAAGTATATCGCAACGAAATGGGTTTGACTGCGGTCACGCTGTGTGAATCCCAGTATTAGCGTATTTTCGGCGCTGCATACAAGTGCCAATTTAATAATGTTCCGGGCCATAAGATTTTTTAAAATTGGTGCAGAATAGGCTCAGAGCATGTAGATCACATTGCAATAGCGTTTTTTGAACACCTATAAAGTATATCGCAACGAAATGGGTTTGACTGCGGTCACGCTGTGTGAATCCCAGCATGCATGCGCATTGTTCGTCAAAGGCTTTGACTCAAACAGAAGGCAGTGAGCATTTGCGGCGCTGCATACAAGTGCCAATCTAATAATGTTCCGGGCCATAGAATTTTTTAAAAATTGGTGTAGAATAGGCTCAGAGCATGTAGTTCACATTACAATAGCGTTTTTTGAACACCTATAAAGTATATCGCAACGAAATGTGTTTGACTGCGGTCACGCTGTGTGAATCCCAGTATTAGCGTATTTTCGGCGCTGCATACAAGTGCCAATTTAATGATGTTCCGGGCCATAGGATTTTTTAAAAATTGGTGTAGTATAGGCTTAGAACATGTAGATCACATTACAATAGCGTTTTTTGAACACCTATAAAGTATATCGCAACGAAATGGGTTTGACTGCGGTCACGCTGTGTGAATCCCAGTATTAGCGTATTTTCGGCGCTGCATACAAGTGCCAATTTAATAATGTTCCGGGCCATAGGATTTTTTAAAAATTGGTGCAGAATAGGCTCAGAGCATGTAGATCACATTACAATAGCGTTTTTTGAACACCTATAAAGTATATCGCAACGAAATGGGTTTGACTGCGGTCACGCTGTGTGAATCCCAGTATTAGCGTATTTTCGGCGCTGCATACAAGTGCCAATTTAATAATGTTCCGGGCCATAGGATTTTTTAAAAATTGGTGCAGAATAGGCTCAGAGCATGTAGATCACATTACAATAGCGTTTTTTGAACACCTATAAAGTATATCGCAACGAAATGGGTTTGACTGCGGTCACGCTGTGTGAATCCCAGTATTAGCGTATTTTCGGCGCTGCATACAAGTGCCAATTTAATAATGTTCCGGGCCATAGGATTTTTTAAAAATTGGTGCAGAATAGGCTCAGAGCATGTAGATCACATTACAATAGCGTTTTTTGAACACCTATAAAGTATATCGCAACGAAATGGGTTTGACTGCGGTCACGCTGTGTGAATCCCAGTATTAGCGTATTTTCGGCGCTGCATACAAGTGCCAATTTAATAATGTTCCGGGCCATAAGATTTTTTAAAAATTGGTGCAGAATAGGCTCAGAGCATGTAGATCACATTGCAATAGCGTTTTTTGAACACCTATAAAGTATATCGCAACGAAATGTGTTTGACTGCGGTCACGCTGTGTGAATCCCAGTATTAGCGTATTTTCGGCGCTGCATACAAGTGCCAATTTAATAATGTTCCGGGCCATAAGATTTTTTAAAAATTGGTGCAGAATAGGCTCAGAGCATGTAGATCACATTGCAATAGCGTTTTTTGAACACCTATAAAGTATATCGCAACGAAATGGGTTTGACTGCGGTCACGCTGTGTGAATCCCAGCATGCATGCGCATTGTTCGTCAAAGGCTTTGACTCAAACAGAAGGCAGTGAGCATTTGCGGCGCTGCATACAAGTGCCAATCTAATAATGTTCCGGGCCATAGAATTTTTTAAAAATTGGTGTAGAATAGGCTCAGAGCATGTAGTTCACATTACAATAGCGTTTTTTGAACACCTATAAAGTATATCGCAACGAAATGTGTTTGACTGCGGTCACGCTGTGTGAATCCCAGTATTAGCGTATTTTCGGCGCTGCATACAAGTGCCAATTTAATAATGTTCCGGGCCATAGGATTTTTTAAAAATTGGTGTAGAATAGGCTCAGAGCATGTAGATCACATTACAATAGCGTTTTTTGAACACCTATAAAGTATATCGCAACGAAATGGGTTTGACTGCGGTCACGCTGTGTGAATCCCAGTATTAGCGTATTTTCGGCGCTGCATACAAGTGCCAATTTAATAATGTTCCGGGCCATAAGATTTTTTAAAATTGGTGCAGAATAGGCTCAGAGCATGTAGATCACATTGCAATAGCGTTTTTTGAACACCTATAAAGTATATCGCAACGAAATGGGTTTGACTGCGGTCACGCTGTGTGAATCCCAGCATGCATGCGCATTGTTCGTCAAAGGCTTTGACTCAAACAGAAGGCAGTGAGCATTTGCGGCGCTGCATACAAGTGCCAATCTAATAATGTTCCGGGCCATAGAATTTTTTAAAAATTGGTGTAGAATAGGCTCAGAGCATGTAGTTCACATTACAATAGCGTTTTTTGAACACCTATAAAGTATATCGCAACGAAATGGGTTTGACTGCGGTCACTCTGTGTGAATCCCAGCGAACGCGTATTTTCGGCGCTGCATACAAGTGCCAATTTAATGATGTTCCGGGCCATAGGATTTTTTAAAAATTGGTGTGGAATAGGCTCAGAGCATGTAGATCACATTACAATAGCGTTTTTTGAACACCTATAAAGTATATCGCAACGAAATGGGTTTGACTGCGGTCACGCTGTGTGAATCCCAGCATGCATGCGTATTGTTCGTCAAAGACTTTGACTCAAATAGAAGGCAGTGAGCATTTGCGGCGCTGCATACAAGTGCCAATTTAATAATGTTCCGGGACATAGGATTTTTTAAAATTGGTGTAGAATAGGCTCAGAACATGTAGATCACATTACAATAGCGTTTTTTGAACACCTATAAAATATATCTCAACGATTATGTTATGTTAATTAAATATACCTCTTAGTATCACAATCTCCCCTTTTTTATTTCCGCCCACGCATAACAATGTAAATGTTGCGAAAATAAATCATTCAAAACATAAATGGAGGTATTTTCGAATATGTCCGTGTTTCGAAAATGTGTGGGATGAATTTTAAGTGGCAACGTCGACGTTTAACTGATATCACATTACAGTGAATTATGTGGGTGAACGTTTTCATTGATTAAGTGACGATTCTTTATCTTGTGTGGCGTAGCAAAGCCCAATGGGGATTTAACAAGGCGTCAATGGTGTGTCCGCAGCATACTCAGCTATTTAGCATCATTAAAAAAAAAAATTTAAGAAATTCCTGGGGGCATTGTGTGCGGCCGCACTTCCAACGAGGCATCTGTTGCGATACAGGTAAGTTGTTTAAAATTCATCTTTCTTTTCGTTTGCTAGAAACCATAGTGTTGCAGCTTCTCACTACTTGTGGGGCTGCTACGACGGTGGGTTGGCAAACTACAAACAAAATTTTTGTAATTAATGTAAATGATTTTACATTACCATTCAATAAAAGGACACAAGGATACTTTTGGGCGGTAAAAAACGCTTTGAATTGTGTTTAAAGTCACATAAGCTTGTGCAAAAATAATTTTACAAACATATTGTATCACTTGCCGGTATTTGTTTAAAGCCACTACACCACGTCAAGGTTCCGGCAACCGTAGTGGATTTATTTTAAAGATTTAACAAATAAACAGTTATTTGGCAGATTGAAGTTGGAGTTTAAAGTTAAAGCAAGTTCTAATAAGATTTTAGCATAAGTAGACCACGGCCTTTAAAATTATTGGGTAAAATAACATATCTGGCCTTACATTGATTAACGCACCAACGATTTTAAGTACAAGAGGTTTGTCCTAGCGGCAAATGCAAAAAATATAAGATTAACACAAAAACAAAACATTCACAGCATAATTACGATTACTACAACTTAAGGCATGCAACGACCCAAACAACACAAATATTTTTTTGGTTTCACGTTGGTGAAGTTTTAAAAAGTCTCATACAACAAACATACAGTCACGGGAATGAACACAAATCGACACAAAGTATTCACAACAACATGGATTTTATAGATTTTTGTACATCAGTGCAGGAAAACCAAGCTTAAGAGAGGCATCTTCGTACGTAAAATTATTAAATTTCATTACGTACAGAATTTCTGCCTCAAAATTGAGTATTTGACACAAAATAAACCTGGATTTTATCTTTTTGTCCAACACTATATGTCCCAACATGGTATGTTTACTGATCAACTCAGGTTTTAGCACAAAATCAGCAATAGATTCTCGAAAAATTTGTGTCCCCACGAGTTGTTGTCGGATAAGGAGTTGACAAAAGGAGAACTCTACAAATCTCCAAAGGTTCATATGGACATTTGCCGATAATATTTGTTGCCGTACAGTTCGATTATACATTATAAGGCTTTTAGTGTGTTCCCGGTAACATAAACAAAGGCGGTAACAATCTGTCCGGAACTGACCTTGTTCAAACGTCTGAAAAAGAACTGTTTTGAGCTGTTTCGCAACGAAATCGTAGATATCTTTAATGTCTGAAGATAAATCGTCCAATTCCGAAATTTCAACATCTTTACCGTTAACTTGTTGTTTTAAAGTAATATTTTTATAAACCAGGCATTCGGTTGATTTTGCTGCCTCTTCGTTGAAGCGGCGTCGCTTCCGACGAATTACAATCTTTGGTTGCTGGTTAGGATCGTGAAGGTTAGATTTAACTCTTTTGTAAAATAATGTACAACAACCAGTAAGAATTCTTTCTTTAACACTAGCCCAAGTGACGTGTTTTAAAACTGCGTCATCAAATTCAGTTAAACCAGATTCACAAAATTGATACGCCACGTAGTGACCCGAGCTTACACTGTCTCCAATGTGCACGAGAACGGACACTAACTGAAAAGAGAAATGTTGCGAAATATGTAAAACCTGATTTGGAACGATTCTTCTCTTTCGTTTGTGGCCATCCACATTTCTGTGAAGTCCAATACACAATATATTCGAAACATCAGTGATCTGGCCTTCCATATTTGTGGTAGCTTGTTTATGACAAAAGGGGCATGTCCTAAATGCCGTGTTTCGAAACTCAGCATCACAGTATGTGGCCAGATCACTATTGTCAGCAATGTTATCGGCAACAGGCAACGTCAGTAGAGATTGTTCTTGCACTGACTCGGTAACATTACCACAGGACTGGCAAGTTGCAGATGTTTTGTACTGAAAACACATGTTAAGATTACAGTATTTTAAAATAGAGCTAAAATCAAATACCATTAAAAATTCATTTGGGTCTTGTTGCTGACCCAACTTCCAGCCAAGTGCGCCACATACATCTTTGACCAACTGCAAGTACAAGTTGTTATCTGATTGTTTGAGATAGAGGCGACAAATGAAGTTAGCGATTCTTTCTCGTAAAGTTTCACCGATGGTGGCCACTGGAATCTCATCAAATAAACATTGGGCTGCTTGAAACAGACTACTTAACCAACAGTTGTTGTGAACATTAGGGAGACCCAGCTGGACCAAACTATTTTTCTTCAAAAATAGTGCAACTTTGTCGCTGCAACTTGCAGAGTCTTCAACTAACGCGTATAACATCCAAATGCGAAAGCGCGCAACAACAAATTCCAATTCACTTACCTTCAGTACATAGTTTGTAATGGTGTCAACAGTAAAACATGCACATAAGCCGCAACTTGACAAATCTTCCTGCTCAACTAGTGAGCTGTTTTTCTGTATGATTTCATTGCTTGTGAAAAGGCATAAAATCGGTATCAAGTTTTTCCTAATTAAACTTGATAATTGTCTGCTGGACCCCGGAGCTGAATTAAAAAGTATCAGTTCTCCATTAACCTGTTTAAACCATAAAACCACAAAATGTCGCTCGAACAATGTTGGAATGAAAATATTTTCGCACAATTTTTCTCCAAAAAACATTCCATGGCATGCCCTTCGTATGTTTTTTAACTTCTTTCCACTCAGTATTTCACCTGCTAATACGGTTGAAAGAAAACCAAACTTACCAGGGTGTACGGAATTAGCATTTCTGACTGTTCTGGAAATATAACAATCTACTACATTATTCGTTAACCATCCAATCGTTGCATCATTATGAGTGTTGATTGGATTTTGAGTTAAAGAGATATAGGTTTTACCTCTAGGTTTACTGCAAAGCGAACACAAATCCAACCATGACAGTGACTCACCAGAAGGCGTGACTAAAGCTGTATTAAAAATAGAAGTGGGAGTAAATGGAATAAGATGCCAAACATAGTAAGCAAGATCCTTGCACGATGTATGAATTTCGCTGTGATCTGGACAAAACGTAAAACGTGGCAGAACTGGGGTGACAATAAGTTTTTCGAATTTTTGAGAGGAATCGCATGGCTTATTTGCGTATTTCAGATTTTGAGAAAACGTTTCTGAAGAGTAAAAACTTTTCTCTTTTCTTTTTCTCTTTTTGAATTTAGATTCTACCACCTGCGTACGCTTGACAGCATCCGAAGTGACATTTGTACGTCTACCAGGCTTGGTATATAAATGTGTGATGGAATCTGCAAATAATTTTTGTAAAATTAGTATTGATTCATGATATTTAATGACAAATTCATCTAATCGCGCAACTCTTTTTCCGTCTAATATGTTTGATTTCAGGTCACCAAAATGCTCTTCGATTATTCCTTGCGTTTGATTGTTCTGTAAAATGGTCTGATGTTTACAATTTTTTAACAAGTTACATTTACTTGAGTACATATTAAACAGTTGTTCCTGTTGATAAGTGGTTTTTTCTTTGTTTATATGTCGGGATAAATCCCCCAGCAGTAATTTTGATGTAGCACAAATTCTACTCAAAATTATTTCTATTACACGTGCACAAAATGTTGGGTTGTAATACACATTTTTACTGGTACTTGTATTGAACTTCTGGGACACATCCGACTTCAAGTAGGAGTCAAGCTTGCTTCGATATCTGAGATAAAAAGGTGATTGGCGTTCTTGCAGTTTATCTGAATGCTTGGATGTGTAAACAAAATCGGAATTAGAAACAAAACATTCGCCTTCGTTTATGTCGCAGTCGGCTTGGTCAGAAAATACCTTTTCTTTTAAACGCTTAAAATGAAGTTCCACTAATGATGAAGTGGATTCGTTATTGGTTAAAACTATAAAACTTTCCACCATACTATCTAGTTCAAAAATAGTTACACAACAAAAAAATGCATTAATCCAATACAAGTATGTTTTCAGGAGTTTTTTATTTTCACTATACTTGTTGCATAGCACTTTAGCTGCTTTCATGGCATGGCTATAGCAATTGTGCACGAAAGTTTCTTGCATGTCATTCTTCAACGGAACTCCTGTAACAATACGGTAACATCGGTTGTAAAAGGTCAATCGTGTTTCGTGACAAAATGCCTTTAAAGCGGAGTTCCACATAGCGAACGAGCCATCAATAACAAGTAGTTTTGGTTTGCGTACGGTGCTGCATATTTTGAGGCAATCCGACAAAAATGTTTCCAAAAAATGACTGATGTTTACCGCATCATGCTTCGATGTTACGTGAGTTGCAACTGGAAGCGGTGTCCCACCCTTATTAGGGTTTCGAATTAGTAATGTATATATTTGAAAATCAGAGTAACTTTCCATGCGTCGAAGCACGCTGCCGGTCGCATCCAAGTACGCAATATCAAAGGCACAAATTTGATTAAAAATTTTTATTTGTGCATTGGAATATAGCGTTACTTCTGGAGGGTGTAAACGAATGTTCCTGATAAATGGTTTATTTTGATTTGCCAACACGACACGCAAACAATCCAAATTAATAAACCACAACTTACTTCTACGTGTTCCGAGATACGTTTCGCTTTTTATATTGTTCAAGACCGATTGGGAAGGCAGGTACGTATGGGCACCCAGCCATCGTTCTTCTGGATAAAGCGTGTTAAATAATGTGCGATGCTGCTTGACAGCGGTTTGATGAACCAATGTCTTTCGAAGTTTCATCCTCATTATTCCAGTTATTCGTCTACTTTTCTTACAGCCTGGTAGGTGGTTACGCTTACCTGATATTTTAACCCTTCCTTCAACTTTATCAACAAAAGACCAAAACGTTACTACAAACCTGACTCCACACACACAATCTTCACATCTGCGGTGACCGCAATAAAAGTTAATCCAACCTTCTTTATAACATTTTTCTTCCTTTGTAATGTCTTTTACCCCATCAAAACTCATAAGATAGTTGTTGGACACGTTTGGAACACAGCCTGGGTATATTTTGCGAATTTCCCTAATTGTTACTCCTATGTAAAAATCGTTAGCAAAATGGTTGACGGATCTATTTTTGACTAATGACTGCCATTCCTGCACAGATAGAACAAACACACCATCTATATTGACGTCTGCTGTGTGCGGAAACTTTTGCTTTGTTTCGTTACTTATTCCCCCAAGTTCACTTAAAACGTCAGCATTTTCATCAAAAGGTAAATCACGATATACAATTGTTGCCATATCGTCCTCAAACGTTTCTGTTACATTACGGGAAGTTTCAGAGGTTATTTCACTGGACAAATTATCCAGTGTGTTTCTAATTGGAGAAATAGGTACATCCGGTAATATAGGAGACAAACTTACCTTACAACGTTTGCTTGAGGAAGGTAAACTTGGGTCTCTATCACCAACTAAACCGTCCATGCTTTCACTTTCAACCAACATGTGCTCATAGCTATGTGGTGAGGAAAGTTTTACACCTGGACAAACGAGGCGAGAACGTTTCCATTGTTTTTCAGAAAGTGTTGCGGGAACAGACAAACTTGTAAAAACACAACTAGGGTGAAACCATTGTTTGCATGTTTCGCATTCTACCATCAATCTACCATCATAAGGGGTTTTGCAAATGCAGAAAAGATCTTCAGAACGTGAAGGGGTACTACTACTTAATACTGGGACTGGTGTAGTATTAAATCCCTTTGACCTGTTATACAAATCTTGTACAGATTGTCGAAACATCGGGTCTATTACCCAGAGTCTGTTCACTTTAAGCTTGTTTTTTGTGCTTAGGGCAATTTTGCAAGACTTCAACGTGGCATTAACCGCCTTACACGGCAATTTTGAAGTGTTTGGATATCTGTGTAAATGTTTTACCAGTGACGGCACAGCACTAAAAAAAATATTCTGTTTTCTAAACGGCGTGGATTCAAAGCCAGTACATTTACGTAATAAAGTATTAATTTCCGTGCGAAAAGAACGACAAAAGTTAAAAAGCCGTTTCACGCGTTTCCTGGAATGCAAACCCTCCCAAAGATTACAGTTGCTGAGAAAGTCTTGTGCTTGGTTTCTACTAAATTTTTTACGACCACGCATGGACAAATACTTTGCAATGAGGTTCATTTTGTCTTCGGAAGTTACAAATCTGGAACCACCAGTGCGCGTTACACACCACATTAACTTACCCGATGGTATTAGACTGCGTAAGCCGGTGCAATTTATGCCATATATTAGATTAGGCTGCCTCGGGTGAGCACAATTAGAAGTAGAAAACAGTCTAACATAAATTCTGTGTGGACCAGGTACATGTAGTAATGCATGCAGAACAACGCTAAATATGTAGCCAGTGCCAATAGCACACAAACAGTACAACATAAATAGTGTGTAAAACACAAGAAATGCTAATAAAACGAAAAAAAAATCTTGGACCAAAAAAAATAAAATGCGTAACAACCAAATCCATGCCATGGGGTTTAACAAATTTTCACCCACGACATGCTTACCTCCAAAACATTGTCCAACATAGGGACGAAAACTACAGTCGGTCGCCTTTGCAACCTCTCTGCGTTTTAAATTGCTACCAGCAACACATGGCACAAAAATCTTGAAAATAACTTCTCTGAATGTGACCATACTGCAAAAATAACAACTAGCTTCTCAAAGTCAACTCGCTGACTTGTTGTAAGTTGTTCATATTATGACAGAATTTAAAAACACACGAGTTTTAATAGGGTGTTCGCAAAAAAAGAAAAAAATGATTTGACAGATCGAAAAGTAAATTGGCGATTTGACTGGACCGGTCAAGCCCAACGGGGGACAAATCGAAACACATAAGATGCAACAATTGCTACGTTTCTAAACCTGCGGGAAGGGAAATCAATTTCCAAAGTTTTCCGCAAAACAATTGTTCGATCGGTTCGCAGCTTCCTTTGTTTTTATATGCGTCCTTCCAAGTTTGTTCACGTCTTGATCAATCAAGTTCTGACGTTTCGGACCTTGTGGGAAGTAAAATAAATTTTGCCACTTCGTAGGATACAATTGTTCAATCGGTTCCTTGTTCCATTGTTTCAATTTACGACCCTTTAAGTTTTATCACGTCTGCTGTCTGGCCTGCCAATTTACTTTACTATCAGTGAAGTTAAAGGGTTATGCGATCGAAGTCTGCGGGAAGAAAAAAAATAATCCTTGCCAAACCAAAGGGAGCAATTGTTCAATCGATTCATCGCTTCCATTGTTTTTGTTGACGGGTTTCAAATTTGGTTTTCATTTAGTCGCCTGTCTGACAATATAGAAGACATCGAAAAGTACAAGTTTCTCAGCAAAATTTCAGAAAAATACATCTAGGACAAGTTCATTTCGTTGCGATATACTTTATAGGTGTTCAAAAAACGCTATTGTAATGTGATCTACATGCTCTAAGCCTATTGTACACAAATTTATAAAAAATCCTATGGCCCGGAACATTATTAAATTGGCACTTGTATGCAGCGCCGAAAATACGCTAATACTGGGATTCACACAGCGTGACCGCAGTCAAACCCATTTCGTTGCGATATACTTTATAGGTGTTCAAAAAACGCTATTGTAATGTGATCTACATGTTCCAAGCCTATTCTACACCAATTTATAAAAAATCCTATGGCCCGGAACATTATTAAATTGGCACTTGTATGCAGCGCCGAAAATACGCTAATACTGGGATTCACACAGCGTGACCGCAGTCAAACCCATTTCGTTGCGATATACTTTATAGGTGTTCAAAAAACGCTATTGTAATGTGATCTACATGCTCTAAGCCTATTCTACACCAATTTTTAAAAAATTCTATGGCCCGGAACATTATTAAATTGGCACTTGTATGCAGCGCCGAAAATACGCTAATACTGGGATTCACACAGCGTGACCGCAGTCAAACCCATTTCGTTGCGATATACTTTATAGGTGTTCAAAAAACGCTATTGTAATGTGATGTACATGTTCTAAGCCTATTCTACATTAATTTTTAAAAAATCCTATGGCCCGGAACATCATTAAATTAGCACTTGTATGCAGCGCCGAAAATACGCGTTCGCTGGGATTCACACAGAGTGACCGCAGTCAAACCCATTTCGTTGCGATATACTTTATAGGTGTTCAAAAAACGCTATTGTAATGTGATCTACATGCTCTGAGCCTATTCTACACCAATTTTTAAAAAATCCTATGGCCCGGAACATTATTAAATTGGCACTTGTATGCAGCGCCGCAAATGCTCACTGCCTTCTGTTTGAGTCAAAGCCTTTGACGAACAATGCGCATGCATGCTGGGATTCACACAGCGTGACCGCAGTCAAACCCATTTCGTTGCGATATACTTTATAGGTGTTCAAAAAACGCTATTGCAATGTGATCTACATGCTCTGAGCCTATTCTACACCAATTTTTAAAAAATCCTATGGCCCGGAACATTATTAAATTGGCACTTGTATGCAGCGCCGAAAATACGCTAATATTGGGATTCACACAGCGTGACCGCAGTCAAACGCATTTCGTTGCGATATACTTTATAGGTGTTCAAAAAACGCTATTGTAATGTGATCTACATGCTCTGAGCCTATTCTACACCAATTTTTAAAAAATTCTATGGCCCGGAACATTATTAAATTGGCACTTGTATGCAGCGCCGCAAATGCTCACTGCCTTCTGTTTGAGTCAAAGCCTTTGACGAACAATGCGCATGCATGCTGGGATTCACACAGCGTGACCGCAGTCAAACCCATTTCGTTGCGATATACTTTATAGGTGTTCAAAAAACGCTATTGTAATGTGATCTACATGCTCTGAGCCTATTCTACACCAATTTTTAAAAAATCCTATGGCCCGGAACATTATTAAATTGGCACTTGTATGCAGCGCCGAAAATACGCTAATATTGGGATTCACACAGCGTGACCGCAGTCAAACCCATTTCGTTGCGATATACTTTATAGGTGTTCAAAAAACGCTATTGTAATGTGATCTACATGCTCTGAGCCTATTCTACACCAATTTTTAAAAAATTCTATGGCCCGGAACATTATTAAATTGGCACTTGTATGCAGCGCCGCAAATGCTCACTGCCTTCTGTTTGAGTCAAAGCCTTTGACGAACAATGCGCATGCATGCTGGGATTCACACAGCGTGACCGCAGTCAAACCCATTTCGTTGCGATATACTTTATAGGTGTTCAAAAAACGCTATTGTAATGTGATCTACATGCTCTGAGCCTATTCCACACCAATTTTTAAAAAATCCTATGGCCCGGAACATCATTAAATTGGCACTTGTATGCAGCGCCGAAAATACGCTAATATTGGGATTCACACAGCGTGACCGCAGTCAAACACATTTCGTTGCGATATACTTTATAGGTGTTCAAAAAACGCTATTGTAATGTGATCTACATGCTCTAAGCCTATTCTACACCAATTTTTGAAAAATTCTATGGCCCGGAACATTATTAAATTGGCACTTGTATGCAGCGCCGAAAATACGCGTTCGCTGGGATTCACACAGAGTGACCGCAGTCAAACCCATTTCGTTGCGATATACTTTATAGGTGTTCAAAAAACGCTATTGTAATGTGATCTACATGCTCTGAGCCTATTCTACACCAATTTTTAAAAAATCCTATGGCCCGGAACATTATTAAATTGGCACTTGTATGCAGCGCCGAAAATACGCTAATACTGGGATTCACACAGAGTGACCGCAGTCAAACCCATTTCGTTGCGATATACTTTATAGGTGTTCAAAAAACGCTATTGTAATGTGATCTACATGCTCTGAGCCTATTCTACACCATTTTTTAAAAAATCCTATGGCCCGGAACATTATTAAATTGGCACTTGTATGCAGCGCCGCAAATGCTCACTGCCTTCTGTTTGAGTCAAAGCCTTTGACGAACAATGCGCATGCATGCTGGGATTCACACAGCGTGACCGCAGTCAAACCCATTTCGTTGCGATATACTTTATAGGTGTTCAAAAAACGCTATTGTAATGTGATCTACATGCTCTGAGCCTATTCTACACCAATTTTTAAAAAATCCTATGGCCCGGAACATTATTAAATTGGCACTTGTATGCAGCGCCGAAAATACGCTAATATTGGGATTCACACAGCGTGACCGCAGTCAAACCCATTTCGTTGCGATATACTTTATAGGTGTTCAAAAAACGCTATTGTAATGTGATCTATATGTTCTGAGCCTATTCTACACCAATTTTTAAAAAATCCTATGGCCCGGAACATCATTAAATTGGCACTTGTATGCAGCGCCGAAAATACGCGAATGCTGGGATTCACACAGCGACACCGCAGTCAAACCCATTTCGTTGTTATGTACTTTATAGGTGTTCAAAAATTGCAATTTTAAAGTGTAGATATTGTTTTGCAAATATTGGACACCTTGCTGATTGAAATGTTTGTTATTACAACTCATTTTTGTTTTTTTCGTGAGTTAATGCTTATTATGTTTGAACACAATTGTTTGAAGCCGTGTTTATTCATGCGTGAAATAATTTCGGTTTTAACCAAATTTCATTTCGCCGAAATGACGGTGGTAAACAATATGAGGGAACTGGATTTCGCCTTTTGGAAATCCCCTTTCGCAAAACTAAACTCGTTGTTGCGTCACAGTGCGACCGATCACGAGGTTGGGTAAAACTTTTCTCTGTGTAAACATACTGCAACAGGCCTTGTGGGCTATTGAAACTTGGATATTTCCGAAATATTTATTCATTAATATTAAGTGACATTTGTGTGCGTTGTATTATCTGTTTTCACTGATCGTTTTTTGACATGTTTTGCAAAAGTTTATTGCCAAAAAGTTGATGTTTGAACTCAACTCACGTCCTCGTAGTTTAAATACTGGATTCAACTAAAACAGTAAATGATGTGTGCCGCTTTTGCTGTACATTATATATGGCGTGCCTTAGCATTTAAATGATTTTTTTGTGGGGAATGATATGCTTGATTTAACGTTGTTGTACGGGCAGTGGTGGGATTGACCTGCTGGGACTGGTTGTTAACAATTGTATGTGTAAGCCTATATTTCACTTTGAATAGTGTATTTCCCATGGTTACTATGGCATGCTGCTAGTGAGGGAACCCCGCCGCTGGTTACAGGTTTTAATAATTATCAAATTCTGAACTTAGTTGGATATCCGCAGTCTATTTCTGAACTAGTTGGATATCCGCAGTCTACAGACTTATTCCCACCAGTGTAACTTGAGCCCCACAAATACACTCGTTATGGTCTGTTAGTTCACGCTTTGACTGCGTTTGTTTGCTCGCTCGCTCGCTCGCGAAGCTTTGTTTTCGAAAAGAGCTTGCGTCATTTAATGCTAAACCACAGTAATCGTGTTTTCTTTTCATGTCATTGTACTTTACGCGAATACTTTGACTGAACATATGTCAGGTACCCATCAACAATGTAGCGGCGTAAGTCCGACAATTTTCTTGATCTTTCTTATATTTAATTTGCTTATTGAGCGTAAAGTCGTTAGATAAACAAATTATCACTTATGTACAAGCAGATCAATTACATTAAGAATTGGCATTTGGAACAAAATATTCTAAAAAAAACAAAATCTGCTAACTATTTAAACCAAATTAAATGTCGCCTGTGGTTTTAAACCAGCTGAACATTCGCAACCACAGATCTCAACACAACAAGGGTAAAAACTTTAGTTACGTCGAAACACCACCATGTGGTGGCTGTTACACATAGTCTGTACCCGCATGATGACGCCATTTCAAAATTGTTTAGTCAGGCGCTTACATTTCAGCAACAGCAACTTTAAACTTGCTTTCTGCTGACGGAAATAAACATGCTGCAATAACAAACACGCGGTTTCTGGGAGCTGATTAGTATCCCAGTGCTTACAACGTAACTAAATGGCATAAAATCTTCAAGTACATATTTGGAGACAACAAATAAATTTGTCGACTAAGTAATGGCTGGGCATGACCAAACCAATAATGTTGGTTTGGTTATCAAAACCTTATTATGCCGTCTTCAACCGATCAATCGGATTTGGGTTCTTTTTAAATTGTAGGTTGTTAAATTACCACCAAACCATACCGAGAAACCGCAAATTTAAACGGCCATGTTTTGCTATCGGCCTGACAGGTGGCGGGGAAGAACCTGTATCGTTACTTGCCGAAAATATTTCGTATTGGTTTTACACGAAAACCAGGCAAACATAGACCACTTTTGGAGGCAACGAGCTGAGTAGAAGACATTGGAAAGATATAAGATCTTTCAACTCTTCCATACGACCGTTGGTTTAAAATTCCACCAAGACGCCAAAGTGTGATGGTTGTTTGCCGGAGCCAGGGTAACGATCAAGTCTCGCCCTTCAGATTCAAACCTCATTCACTCACAATTATGGCAAGCAGGAATAGACCGGGTTCATACTTGCTCTCCTGGCCCCTCATGTCAACCTAACAACGCAAGATAACTATCCCAATGTTTGCATTGCTCTTCATACTGTCCCTTGATCAACAAGCAGCGCGTGTGCGTTGTTACGTCACAGAGGTGCGAATCGAGTGCTTTGTGACGATGTCAAATATCTTGGGGTTCGAAAACTGGCGTCAAACGTCATTAAAGCATGGTTTAATGGCGTTGATCAAAAGAAGTTTTTAATGGTCAGTGGTAAGAAGGTTGTATAACGTGTTATCTGCTTTGTGAAAATCGTGCATTTCAAAGGTGGCAAGTTTGTCTGACCATTAAAAACTTATTTTTATTGCAAAGAGTCTGAATATACGAAATATATGCAAACTTGGAAGTCACGCAAGGATGAAAGTAGTTGAGTATTTCCTTGATCGTTTATAAAAATGAATTTGGGCCTGTGTTCCCTTTAAAACAGCTTTGAAACTTTTATCAAGTCAAAATCTATTCGTCGATTATACGAGTGTAGTTGGATTGGTTGGGTAATAATATGGAGACGGAGGAATGCACATCGAAATATACAATCACGTCACTGTACTGACAATAACCTCTAATAAATCCCTTCCCACCAAAGTTGTATTCACAATGCTACCAGTGAAGGAATTAACGCACAATTTCGCCGGTTCAATTTGGTAACAAGTCTCAACAGGTCATTGGGTTTTCGCTGTAATATTCCCGTAATAAATGCTGGCTTCGTTGTTGTGCATAGTTAACAATAAATTAAATGTATAGGATGGCAGTTCCTATGAACCATGTGATTTGGGCTTTGCTATGTATTGGTGATTTGTAGAGTGTAATTTTTGTTATAAACCTACTGGTAGTAATGTAGTAGTACAGAAGCACGTTGTTGGATGTTGAGTATCTTGTTTCTGTGGTAACCAGTAGAACAGTGAGGTTTGATTGCGTGTTTAAGCTTAAATGTTACGCATACAGAATCACGCTTGTTGACAAGACTAATGTTTACTTGACGACTGTAAGCGTTAATCTTGTTTTTTTTTATAGTCAGCTTGCAGACAGGGCACTGTTTCGACCTAATACGTCTCATCAGTGCAACTTGGTGTGATTTACAATGATCTTGTCAGCTAAATAGTAAAACAAGACTTCCAATTTGAGGTGACTATACAGTCGCCTTCAACCACTGGGTACAAGATTGTTGGCTCAATTGCTTAAACGTTTTAATCTTGTTGTTGCGTAGTTTTATGTTTTAACCAACAATGTTTCAAGCTGGAAGTTTCGTGTGCCGAGGGGACAACAGTAGTTTTATCGCTCAGTCGTAAAAAACCGCTCGTTCAGAAAGCCTCAGGGGTGAAAAGTACGCTCACGGCGCGCTATTTGTGAAGGAGCAGACGAGCGAGCAATATCGGAGGGTCTGCTTGCTCCATTGTTCTGGACAGAGCCGGGAGCTTGTTCCAGAGGTAATTTAATGCCTGAACACTCTGTAGCACGATTGTTCGGATTTAGGTGCGGAATGCGAGCACCTCTATCTGTGTGGCATCAATTAGTCGCCGTCCAAAGAGCTCAGGCCTCAGCGGGAGGTTGTCTGTCGCTAAATCTGTTCCCTTTCTACACGAGCAGGTTTTATGGCGGGTAGAAGCGAACACTGCAATAGATAGTCGGAGGTTCTTGTTATTTGACAACAGGTTGTTGGTCGTTAATTGGATTTTTTTTTGTTTTCAAGTTCAATATCTCTATTGGGGTAGTAGAGGCAGAGAGAGAGTGGGTTTCCCATCAAAATCAAGGGTTATATAAATATGAAGGGTTGCATGAGCTACAGAACATTTTGTGACAAAATATACATTCGTTAGGCCTTCAAAACACAAACACATCCGGACAAATACAAAAGAAAAATAGTCGTAATTTAACGTTTCGTGGGGTTATTTGTCATCTTATGTAACCTTGCAGTGGTCGAAGGTAGTAGAGTCGCAACGAACCAGTGTGGTCTCGTGTTTGTTGATAATGTTTCAAATGGAAAACAACGCAGTCACAAAATTGGTGTTTGGGGTTTAACCATGCATGGTGTTACCAACTCCGTGAACTTTGCACCTGTAGACAAAGTTGATTGAGGAAATGACCTTGTACCGATTCACAATACGTGTGTAATTATCGAGCTATAGTATTATGGAATCGTGATTTTTTGTTACTTTCCTGTGTCATAATATTCGAAAAAAGTTTTTTTTATAGTTTGTGGTGTGAGTTATAAGACAAGATAAAATTTTGTATCCAGGTATTAGACTTTGTTTAATTATGCAGGTATGTGTAAACATAAATCGCAAGTCAGTTAAAGGCAGTGTTATATCGTCGCTATCGAAGCAAACATATCAGTGGCATGAAGTCTTGCTTCAATAAATTAAAAAAGCAAAATGAAACTTTGTTTGATTTTTCGGCATCACCGGGTTGCTTCGAAACTACCGTTGTTTTACATCAAACAAGCCAGACTCGTAACGTTGGCGGCGGAATCACTCAAGATAAACTTTGCAAACTTCTGTAAACACGAGTCGTGTGAGGTCCTCGCACTGATAACGCTGTGGCCGAATTACCAAAACATCTCACATCCCTGTTTGCGGTTTCGTTAAACCGTCGTTGACGACATTGTGAACACACGATGTCCTTGCTAACGTAAGTTTATGTTTTATTATGTGGTATCTGAACCTCAAAGAGTTTGAAGGACTTACGGCATTGATCACGTGATCCACTGCTATACCTGTGTTTGCTGAAAGGGAGGCAGTTAAAACTTTGTCACATTAATAGCTTTCGTTCGTCGCAAGATTTTTGAAAATTTGCGGTGAAAGTTGAGAATTTTTGTTTAGAACAAGTTTTCTGATTTGAAGAGTAGACCTTTGGTCATCACTTGTTTTGTAAATTACACTGAATCCCAGTTGGAAACGATATTGTAGGAAACAGACAAATGTGAAACCCTTCTAGCAACCAGATTACTTATACGAGTTTACCATTGAAACACGGGAATTTTCACTGCTTGTGTTCAAACACTCTAATGGGGTTGTTTTTTTCTGTCGAAGCCCCATTACCAGAATTTCAACCACAACGTCTTAATGTGACTATTCAAACAAGCGAGGAAAACAAAGCAATGGTTCGTTCTTGTCAGCTCTTAAACAAGCTGGTTAGTGTTGGTAAAAACAGATAGTGAAGACTTCTTGTTTGTAAACCACTTTAAATCACAACAACTACAAGTATATCTTTTATTTGGTAAAAAAAGTTTTTAACGCACATAACTGAGATCGGCTTTTGATTTGTCAAGCAAAATCGTTTTGCATTTGTTTAGTTTTTATTAAATATTATTGGTTTCTGTCTGTGTTTGCGTTGGTTACAATAGGAAGTTGCTGGTGTTTTGACTCATAGGTCGGCCCGTGGTCACTTAAACGTTTGGTCTTTTAAAGGTAGGGTAATTTTCCTTGATCATGTTTCGGTGAGTTTTGCGTCAAAGTATATTTTGCACTTTTTAATTGATCTGTTTACTTTATTTGATCGGATCTGTTTCTGGCACGTTTTTTTATTCACCGACGACATTGTGCCAAAAGGCAGGTTAAGTAAAATACAATGTGTCTGGCACCAACAGCAACATAATAAGTTCCTATTACGAACAAGTTGTTTTCGCTCGATGTTATGACACCGTGAGATCTGCCCCATCCTTGTGAGCATTCGTAGTTAGCGTTTACCTTTTCAACTATTCATTTTAACTTGCCTTGGTGGATTCCCAAGTGAACGTTGGAGTTTACAATAGCAGTAAATTTTACATCCAGTGCTTGGAATTTATTAGGATCAGGTTTGTGAGCATTAAGGATCTAAAACCACGCCGGTAACAAAATTGCGAGCAAAAAGAAATGGAAAAATAGCAAAAAAGAAACTTGTTTCAATTCCGAAGACTTTTAGGAAGAAACTTATTGCTCTGGAAGTTCTGGAACAACAACGACAGGATGACTCTCCTATCATCGCTGCAACCGTATAAAGGTCAGTAGAAACCGCTTAGACATTCACAAGTTTGTGTGAATTCGTGGGTCTGGTGTTCCCACGGAAAACCTGGGTCATTTTCTCACCGCAGCGTCAACATTAAACCTTGCATAAAAATACAATAAAAAAGGTAGAGCGTAAATGAGTCGCATTGTAGGTTGAAACAGTGGTCGTGTCTGAAGCTTCCGATAACAGGCAAGATTAAACCTGTGTTGAAGATTTAACGACTGACCCAACATATCTCCGGAAATGACCGGACGCAGTCTGTTTTACGACTTGCAAAGTGGCTTTGCAAACACCTAAAATGGTGTTCCTATAAATTACCTGTACAGAGATAGTTTTAAGATCGATAAATTCTGCTTAAAAGCAAACACGATGTGTTATCTTATTATTAACAACCCCTTGACGTGGGACGAATGAAACGGCAGAAGTCACTTGCAGCCCATCCCGGGAACATTGGACAAACTCGGGCGCTTGAAGGAACCGGAATGTGTGTGGGGGGGAGTGGGTATACGATTTAGGTGAAATACAGGCTCCTTATTTTGTATTCCAGTCGGGCCTCGCATTTCCTAGAAACTCTCCTGGTCACCTGCTAAGCAAACACCTGTAATGGGAAGTTTATGGCTGGCAGTGGTCGTTGCAGATGCGCTGACTCATTGCGTCCCAATCAATGCGAACTCTGACAAAAAGACCTAGTTTCCAATGGGAAGTCTCTGACAAATCTATAGTTACATTTTCTGTTTCTTTCTGAAATGTTACAAGTACAGTGGAACGTGGAAAAGATGAAACAACATTTTGTAACAAAACATAGGTTTAATGATGCCCACACGGTTGATTTACATTTTCTTATTTTTATTTACTTCAACCCACGATGTTACAGATTCCTCAGCCAAGGAAACGCCCCTGAATCAGTGTGAGAATCTGGAAGAGGTGTTGAATGAGATCACAGGAGAACTCACCCAGGTTTGTTGCTTTGGAGAATCCCAGTTTAATTTTTTGCATCAGTTGACGCCATTGAGCAAAATGCTAAAGCCTCGATTATGAGCCAGCAATTGTGGTCTCAAGGTTGTCGTATTTATTTTATGCAAAAAAAATAACTGTTTCTTTGAAAATAGCGCGATTGGGATGGTTTCTGTGTTGCGGGCACATTTATTTTAAGGCAGAATCATCAGCCTAACCTGCGAATGAGATTCTTTGGAAACCAATAGTGACATTTAACAATCGTACCCTGAATGTTGTGTGGTTTACCTTTGAATTGCTGTGTTAAATCTTGATGAAGCCTTGCTGTATGGCAGACGAAACGTTGGAAAAATAAATTACATTAATTTATACCAGATGAACAGTCCTTTTTAAATTATAGTATACCTGACAGCAAAAGTAAAACAACACCCATAGGGTAAAGTTTTGACTGTTGTTGATGACACGTGTTTGAGTGTAATTGAACAAAGAGTGCTATGGTTTAAAACCCCACCAATGTATGACAAATCACCACTACACCAGGTGGAATGGTCGGGGATGGCTAACTGGCTTCGCATCGATCCCGACAAGCTCCACCTCGTGGCTACTGCAAGCGGTTGCGACCTCCAGCGGCAGAAAACCCTCGGCTTGCTTTGTTGGGTTGAGGACGAGCCGAGAAATGCCACATTCGACCGCTTGGTGGCGGCATTGCAGCAAGTTCAGGCTACATCTCTTGCTGGTGAGACAGTTTGTTAATACAAGCAAGCAATACATAAGGATTTAGATATGTTTAGAAAGCCCAGGTCGTGAGTTCAAACCTCACCGTTTTGATTTTTCAGAACTTGCTCCGCAATGCTGGTAAAAGTGACTAATTCTGCTTGAAACTTAGGGATTAAATGTATTGGAATGCCTGTGTCATAATCTGGTATTAATGTTTTTAGGCGATGTGAAAACCTTCTGCCGCATCCTGGCCATGCGCCGAACCAGCAACACTCGAAAACACCTTTCACTCCAGACGCAATATTACGCGATGCAACTTGGCCCCCAATCTCGATATCCTCAACTCCCTAAGTCGGCTCTCTCTCATGGTCAGTGGAAACTTGCGGATATCCCGTTGCCTCAGTTTCTCCACGGGTCCCCAACCGTTGCATTTTACCCCTCGCGGTCAGTTCCATCCAACGCTTCGTTCGACCTCACATCCTCCGTCTCCATTCAAGGCTCCAAGTTGAATCTGAAACACCGAGAACCATGGTCTGTGAGAGTCACTAAGAAAGGTGGGTGAGGTTCAGAAATATCGTTAACATGCGGGAACTTGGTTTAATGCCAGTCACCAGGGCCAATCCTTACAGAAAGTGCTGGGCCAGTGTTTTATCTCAAAAAAATCGCAATTTGCAAAACCAAAATGTTAGAGATTTGATGTTTTTTGAGGGGGTCTTTATGGTAAACAGAAATGAACAAGACATGTTTCTTCTAAAACAGGAAGGAATTCGTACGTCATGTCACGTGATTGGCTTCAACGTAGTTGTTATTGCGCAATCGCCATCTCCGCTCACCTGTCCGCAATAAGAATAGCATCCGATGTTTCAAAAATATTCACTCATATCGCTGCGGAGCCACATTCGTTTATGGCTCTTTCACTGCCCCTACGTATGAAACTCGATACTGCGGAACAGATATCAGTCAGGTTGTTCGGTTCTTAGGTTACCGCCGCATACTGCTTTGATTCAACTATCGTGTTTCTGTTGTAAACACCCCTCTGTTGCCAGCTTCGTTTTGGAAGCTTGAATCTAGCCCAGCGTGTGACCTACACCTCGCTAGCTTACCCTGATTGAATTAGCTCCAATCTATGTCCTTTGTGAAGTAATGTCGGGTTGTCTGTTAAGCTGGTTATTCTTATTCAACATTCGCTTGTCCGGGCGATTGTGATCCAGCAATTTCGGCATGTTTACGGCGGAGCTTTTCATGTAAAAGACACCTGCTTATTTTTAGTCTAAAGTGTGCGCACTTGGACCAGATTCACACTGAAACACAGTGTTGACAATACAAGGCGTGACAACTGGTGATTGTCAATTATATGATGTTCACAATTACCTGATTTGCAACAACTCAGTAAACTATAGGTTTTATCAATGTTTACATTACCACAAAACTGGATCACGTTCAGATAAGGCGCTTTCCAGAGTCCACCTTTTATTGTGTTTTATACTTAAATAATATTCATTCGTTTGTTTCATTTTAGCCTCAAGGCCGGCCACTATTTCCGGGAAGGGACAACAGCAAAAGAAAAAACGAGCACTAGGGGCGCACAAGAGATCAGGTAAACAATTTCTATGGAATACAAAAACTGCTAAACTGATGAAAGCTTATTGGTCGAAACATTATGTGTTATCAGCAGCTTATTGATCATGATCGCCTCATATCTTTGAAAGATTTATTACAGTTGTGGTGCAAAGGAATGTCAAAGGATTGTTTGAGTAAATTGCCGAATATTTGATTGTAAAAATAAACATATTGGAAAGATATATTGTATGGTTAATCTTGATAAGAAAGATTTGACCTTGTGTTAAGGTCAAGTGGATATCAGCACTTCAATAAAAACAGCCGTTCCTCTCACTAACAACATATACAGAGATTGCCACCCTGAAGAAGTACAGGAGAAGATTGCTAACAAACTATTCGAATATCTTCTGAGGTATGGTTTAATGCTTGGTAGTCAATACTCTGTAATCAATGGATGACAACATGAAATGAATATAACCAGTCTACAGGGGTCTATCGATTCGATTTTTTCTGTAACTTCAACGAATCTATACAGTGTTATTTCAAAAAGCTATTTTAATAAAAGATTGCAAAAAGAAATATTTAGGGGCTAAACAATTTCAGGGAATGAAAGTTTTCAGAAAGAATTTTTACATATTTTGCAGTGGTAACGGTTCAAGGGAAGCTTTATCGGTAGTTGCGACTTTGGAGTCCATCGACGGGCTCGTGGTGAAGAGGTTGAGACGAGGATCGATTAAAATCGAGACAAACTTGCACAAAGCATCGGCCTTGAAAGCACTTTGGAGCCACTTTGAGTCGGGTATGTTGGACTAATATTGAAACACGTAGATTTTGATTTGCCTGCTAATAAATCATGCCTGCATTACACAAAACAAAGAATAATCAACACACGGTTGTGGTTTGGCGAAGAACTATACACAGATGTGTAGCTTAAATTACCTGAAAACATGTAGGACAATGCTGAAGAAAGTTACCACAATGGTATTGAACTTATATATATAGCCATAATACATCATAAGCTTCACTGGCAGTGTTTTGGCTCCGATGTCAGTGAACGTAACGATCCCTGAGACCGCATATTTACACGTATTCGCATTGGGGCGATCTCTTCTTGCCATATAAATGTATGCATTGCTTTTGCTTCAATATGAATAAGTACGTATCTATGGTATATGTTGTGGATACAGATATATGTTAATTGTTACAACAGGTCATCTGAACGATATATTCCAAGAGCAACTGATTTCCGACAACGCTCTCAAGATGTCGGGGGCTTTTGCGATCTCACTTGAAACCAGTATTGACCGGAACGATTTGGATGCTTGCTTTGAACAACTACGGGTAAGAATTAACATAGAAGACCAAGCACTGTATGCTGGCTGGGCTATAGATTATGCAATAACTTTAAAGGAAAACCGAGTTATGCGTATATTTTCGTATCTAAATCCATAGTGTGAACCATGACCTCATTTTCAAAAGTTGTAAGTTGCCATTTTCTATTGTGTATGGAAATTGTGTGCGGGTTTTTTTTTGGCGCCTTTTGCATGTTTGCTTTTTGGCAACACCGGGTTTTGAACCCTGGATATCCTGGCTACGAATCCCGCTTGTTTGCGTGTTAGTAATTTGTTGAACTCGATTTCAGGGCGCTACCCACCGAGGTAAAGGGCTCGCGCACTCCATCACTAGACGGCAACAGGGAGTAACGCCGTGGGCTCCATCTCCTATCCGCTTAAAAGCGCCTTACAAACAGACTCCCAGATACCCACTCAGTGGATTGCAAAGCAACTCTCAGTTCAAGTAAGCAACTGATTATAACAGCGTTTTGATGAAACACTGACGTTTTGAACGATGCTTTCATTTTCTGGGTATTAGTTTTCGTGACGTTTTCTGGGATTTTGCGTGAATAAAACGATTTCATAAACGAAGAAGTTTAAAACCTACTGTACTTTCGCCACTGTGTACTTGGTGTTTTCATTTTGTTGCCTGTATTTACGAGGAAGGTTTGAAAAAACTAAATATCAAATAGAACCCAGTTTTCTTTTGTAGTCGCGTTTCTTCCGTGCCTGCAAGCCGATCTATCAGCGTGGAGCTGGCGCCAAGCGTTCGCACTGTAAGACCAGAGCCTCGCGGCTCACTTGCACGGGGTGAGAAGCCACGAATTCCCGGTAAATCCGACAGCATTCACGGCGTTATTTTTGATGAGAGCGCCGAGCTGGTCGATAACCCTGTCGAAGGTTTGACTGATGGGGAACTGGACACACGTGACCCAGAGAACCAATCAGCGCCTCCGCCTACCCCAGAATGTCCTGGAGGTTTCTAAATATTATTTGTTTTGAGGCAATAAATTTGAAAAATGAGAAATGACTGAAAACCAGATACTAAAGGATGAGAGGTGTTAGGCCTGGTTAGCCCAGGGTCGTTAGTTCAAACCTCACCGGAGGCTTAATTTATTAGATCTCACTTAGACTTGTCGGGAAAAAGTGACTGATTTATCTTGACCCCAGTAAACTATTTTATCTTCTAATAATCTGGCACAATTAAACGTAATTTTAAATAACGCAGTAATATTTCATGCAACGGCATGATTGGCAGGATCGCCCCACTGCCTACTCATGAGGTTTGCATGCTTGGCAGTCCAGGCAATGCAGCCTAGCTATTGCTGCGTTGTAAATTTAAATAATTATTAAATTGTAATATGCCTGGCAGTAACAGCAACAAAACCTCTATCAATTTTACTCAGACTCGAGCGGAGGCGACAAACAGACGAAGAACGACGACCTCGGCATCAAAGAAGCGATGGAAGATTTGCAGAAGAGAACGCAAGAAGCTGAGACGGCTTACAAGTAAGCATTGTGTCGCAGTAATGATAATTTCAAGATGATACCAGTGCACACACGACGGAAAAAATACGAAACGATCCTGGCCAATTTTAACATATTTCAATTTTCGTACGATTTAAAATTTACAGTTTGAAATATTTGTGTCATGATGAATTTCAAGCACAACTTTCCCACAGGCAATTCGATGAGGATCTCTTGCGCCGCCTGGTGGACGCGCTCAAAGGTTCCTCCAAGCTCGGCATAGAAAAAATTCACCACGTCAGCGATCTACGTAAATACGCCACTAACCTACGTCAGAACGACGCCGCCGACACAGCACAGCTCGTAGAAGAATTCGTCAACGTCACGGAATCGCTGGACCGTATCCATCGTGACGTCACGTCGAAGATCTGGCTCCGGGTGGCGGAAAACACGTCGGCGTCTGCGAGGTCACGTGACTCGACTGGCAGCCACCGGAGGTCGCCGCTGAGAAACCGCGTGACGCAATCCATAGAAATCTGGCAGAAGATGTTGGATCCGAAATACGACTTCAGCGAATTGGAGTCGACGGATGTGGATCACCTGAAGAAGATCCTTTCGCAGGAGGAGCTGGAAGAGTACGGAGGACTCCTCTCGCACATCCCGGCGCTCCTCGCTACAGCGAAAACCTGCCATCAGTTGCTCAATCATTACATGCAGGCCCCGTGAAATGAATATTTTCATCACATGAACCAACTTATGATAACTGACAAGCGCGGAGACTCACAAGACAAACAAAATATTCCATGAAACAAATGTTCGAGATATTCAGGCGTTTAAAGGATTCACCTTCTCCGTTTCCACCAAGTAATTCTTGACCCTTCCCCCCTCTATCACCTGATGGTCGTGCACTCCTCTGTGCCGGAGTTTTTGCTCCGGTCTTAAGAATATATCCTCATATAATATAGGCTTTAATGCATTATTTATCGGCAACCATTGATTTGTATCTCAAGCCCATGGTTAAGAACCCCTGGCCTACGTGGGTAATGCTTGTTTTATTTCGTATTTTTTGTAATTTTTAAACTACGATGAGATTCAACTTCTGTGGAATCATCGTTTCATGGGGGTAGGATTTTGCCGCGAGCAATGTGGCTCATGGGTAGCTCTGATATTTTTACTTCAATTACTAGAAGTCAATTACTGCAGACGTTTTTTTCTTGCTTGTTGATTGATTCTGGGAATCATTGTCCATTCTGTTGCAAACTGGCCCTGGACGATTTCCACCTTATGTATATCTTAAATACGTTTCTGTGAATGTGGATGTTTTTTCATTTCACAAATGTATTTAAATGCGCATTTTGCACAAAGATCACGACGCATCGCAAGTCCAAAGTGTTAAGTTGTTATATTACAACTCACATTTCCATCAAGTTCATGTCTAGCACAGCAACTGTAATAATCGCACCGAAACAATCTAACCAAAAAAGTGTTGTTGAATAATTTGTTGTGATTTTTTATACACAAATCGACATATTTTCTATGTTATTTTGAATTAGCTTTTAACATAATGTACGCCCTCACGTTCATATGAAGTATTTTGTATCATTTCACTATTTCTGTGAAGAATTATTTGTATAACCACTTTATTATTATTATTATAATCCACTGTATAAATTGCACGTAACTTAGACGCCCATTAGGCACCAAAGACTGAAAGCCCTTCTTCACCCAGGAAAAATACAAAGCCATATGTTTCCTATTTTGTTATTAGTGTGTGTGTTGTGTGTTTGTGTATGAAAATGTTATTTAATTTGCTTTCAATTAATTATTTTTCGATCCTGTCCGAAACCCATTTGTGTTTGTTTTGTAAAAATTTTTTGTAAACAATTATTTGTCACTTGACAATTTTCAAATCCACGGCATTAAAACGATAGTTTTGTATGCACGTTTTTATGATGGAAAGCATGCACTTATCTCTTCAAATTACAAAAACGATATTTAAATCTGCTTTGGTACATGAACAATTAGTTACAATCCGTTTGTTTAAAGTCTTGTGATTGCATATACATTGTTTTGTAGTGGAGAATGCCACTTTTGTAGGTTTTGTTTGCACTTGTTTTTATTTAGAAATTGTGCACGTGAGTTTATTGCTTTGTACACTTTGTAAATAACAGAATGATTCTTAATATTTTTCATTTACTTTTCAATATGGTTAGTCAAAAACATTGCACGTTTGCCATAACTGACATACGGAACTTGCACAAAACTCTACAAATATAATATGTATACACAAATGCTGTGAATGCTGAGATTGTAGTGTACCTTTGTTTTCGTTGCATCAGAATCAATCCAGGGATGTCCGTGCTGTTCACTTTATGGAATATTTTTTTAACTGTAAAAGGAAACCCGTTTTGTAATGTGACAGGTAGTAGGTAGTAGCTACACGCCTAAACCAACAATTTTTACAAAAAATAGAAAATTGTTTCGATCTGGGAACAATTTGATATTAGATGAAGAAACATTTCGATAAAGCTCAAAGATTACAATTACATGCCTATTACAAACCTTATAGAGCGCTAATGCAATACTTGGATAAAAAGAGTTTAAAATAAGACTTTCATCAGCGTACTTTGAAGCAATATTACATCACTGTTGGTCGGCAGTAAATCACTTCCCAACAGATAAAAAATATTTACGCTCTGCTGCTCCAAGTGGTCGTGCGTTGTCTAGCAACGAGGAAAAAATCCCAAATAGTCAGGTGAGATAATTCAAACCTGTTTTGTTGGTCGGTAAAGCTGTAACTCTAATAGGCGAAAACACAAGATATATCACCACGATGGCGGAAAATCCAAGGTAATATTTTATTTCTGTGAAACTTATGTTGAAGTAATATTGTGTGCAAACAGTTGAACGTTGTCCCAAAGTTTTGGTATTTGGTGTCATGTTAAACTTGTTGTTATTTGCAGGGATGACCAAGATCAACCCGGATTGGCTAAAGCTGTTTCTAAGGTTACTGTAAAGGCTTTGCAAGAGGTATTTCTATCTCCATACTTTTTTAAGATTGTAGAAAAATGTCTTAATTAACTGACTACATTGGCATCTACTTGGAAAGAATTCATGATGTTTTCACTATTTTGTTGGCAATCTGTGCAAAAGCAAATATTTGCGCAAAAGCTAACGCAACAACATATAAAACTGTTAGTTTGTCTGTGAAGAATCTGTGCAATCTAAGATCGGCGTAATAAATCCTTTGCATAAATCGCAAAGTGATATATTGTTTATTAAAACATTTTGGCACACAACACTGCTTTATACTGTGAAAACAATTACACTTACACTGATATGGATGATTTTTTTTAATCTACAAAGGCATACAAAGCTGGCCAACGTTAGGAAATGGAACTGCAATACAAACTGTATTAAATTAAATCCATATGGAAGTATGTTTATCTTTTCTTTAAGAGTACGATTAAGTCCAGTCATAATCTAAAAATGCTACATTTTTGTTGTTGTTTTTTAGTTAACTTTGGATGACATGCAAGACTCGGTCGACGCTCTAAATATTGGCCCTCCACCAACAGAAAGTGGAGAAGAAGATGGCAGACACAGCAGACCAAGCAGTGCTACGCAAGGTAACATGTTATCACTGTATTGCACTTCAAAGTAGTTAATATATATTTGAAGTCTGTATACAATTTGCAATATTTATCCACATGTAAGTCAATTTTATGCTCAAGTTGCAACTTACAATGTCTCTTTCTGAGACATATATACATTTTGTTTATGCGATAAACATTCAAATGACAATATAGTTGGATTAATCTGCTTTAACCAAGAAAACACAGCATATGTTTTAAATTAAATGCTTTTTACGTAGGTGATGCAAGTACTCTGTTGAGAAATTTGGGTGAAGGTCTTGGTCATATTGACACTGAAACTGAAGACGATGACGACATGGAAAGGGTATGAATCCCAATGTTTATGAGCCTGCACATGTATTTCTACTTTAAGCAAGAAAGCTACAGAAAGTTACTTCATAATGCTGGATATTTTACATTGGAATTTTTAGTAAATACACACTATCATGAGTATGTTTAAGCTGTTACAACCAATAAAACTGTACACATATAAAATTTATTAAGTTTTTATGCAATCTATTTGCTGTAGGAATCTGATTCAGAGCCAGAAGATGAAGTCCAGTCTGATCTTGTGGTTCTTGATCCTGATCATCCTCTCATGAAAAGATTCCAGTCTGCTTTGAAGAATCAACTCACTAAACAACTGGAGAAGGCCAGATTGGAACACAAAGAGTTGGTATGTCTCAGTTATTTAATTGCTAACTCTTTGTTGGGTTGATGCTAATTTGACAGTTTTGCATTGTCCTAAGTTTCTAAAGTTCATGACACAAGCCTTAAAATATTACACCTCAAGGTGTGGCAAATGTCTCAGATGTGGTTTGTAACACAATAAAACGCACTGAAAATGAAAAGACATATATACATAATCATTCTGAGCAGTGAAGCAACAAGAGCCTAATATAACATACTGTATAATTTCGACTATCAAAAATAAAAAACAGACAGAACATGCAAGGGCATCCTCGGTGTCTTGTTCAAACAGAAATATACAAAACATATTTTAAGCATATTTGTGTTACATTGTTGTGATGTGTGTCACAGATTGATGACCTGAAGAGGAAGAAAACAATGAGAGAAGAGGTTGGCGTCACCTTATATGGCGTGCAGCAAGAGTTGGCACGGCAACAAGCCAACCTTGAACAACTGCACGACAAACATGCTGAGTCAGCAGATAAAAGACGATCTCATGAAGATGTGCTGAATAAACTTCGGGACAATTACAAAAAAGTGCAGGCCCTCGCTAATAAGGAGCGCAAAAAGAGTAAGTAACAATAAAAATGTCTACAAGGGTTGAGATATTGTAATAAAATAACATGTTTTTCCAGCTTATATGTAGTATAAAGGAGACTGATGATAGTGTATTGTTCAGTCATAGGATAACTTGTATTTTATTTACAGTGCAAAAAGTTTTGATTATGAAACACATGCATGTGTGGTGTAAGATTAGCTCATTATTACTGGTAGAATCTGGCCCTCATTTAGGCGCATCTATGTGACACAAAATTAGTGCAAGTGTTGTGTATTTCAAAGAAGCAGCAAAGCATTTAAGGCATCATTGCAACTAGTACTGGTTTAAGGTCATGAGAATCACACATTTTCTGATACACATATCACCCTTCCAGCATATACGCTTTTCACTGTACAAATATCTATCAAATGTTATATTTATATCGTGTAAGCTGCAGACAGATAGCCACTGTTTCAACCTAAAAGGTCTGATCAGTGCAGCTGGTGTGACTATCAGACAACTTTGCTGACCAAACGGCCAAGCAAAGACTTCCACTTTGTGGTGACCAACAAATCACCGTCATCCGTTGGGCTGTTGGGTTATATTTATATTTCATTCCTGTGCAACTTCCAAGACTTGCTTATATTTTTGCAGATGCCGAGCTTCAAACTGAAGTTGAGAATCTTTCAACAAGGTTGTTCTACATGCAGAATGCCAAGGAAGATATCAGATCTGACATAGCTGTTATGAAGCGTGCTGCTGAAAAAGCTGAAGTAGAAGTTAGTCAAGCGGAACAGGACAAAAAACAGCAGGTGTGGAATAATGCAAACTTTATTACTAACTTCCATTGAGGTGTTACCATATCTGATAAGCCACAACCCTTGACAGGTTTATTTCAGTCACTTTAAACTAATTTTAGACCTTAACCAAAAATTTTTATGATATCTCGGTGATGACCTTTTTTTGGTAAAACTGGAAATCCCTGATATTTTTTCGTCATTTCTTCCAGATGCAGAATTTAGCTCTAAAATCTGGAAATATCAGGAAAAATTCTAGTTAAAGTCCGTCTCGTTTAAATACATGTCACACATAGAATTCTTCACAAGACAAGTAGAAGATTTTTTATGTTTTTACCCTTCATAAATCAATTCGAAATTTATTTATATTACTTGTTTGTCTCGAGAAAGTTTGCAAGCTTTACCTATGAATTACTTGAATGTTTTTATAAATAAATGCATTGTTGTGTTTTAGGATCTTCATGTTGCGCTGCTGACAGAGCGAGTCGACCAACTTCGTGAGAATATTGCAATGTATGAAGCCCAACAATCAGCCCAAGGTGAAGAAACAATTGCTGCCAAACAAGCCTTGAGTGAAGCAAGAGAAGAAATAGAGGTAGAATTTCTAGCTGCAAAAATTTAAACTAAACAAATTAAACCAAAAGTTTAACCAATAGTTTGCTAATTAAAGTGAATAGGTAAGTATCTATGCAAGCTAATGACTTGAAGATAAACTTTATAGTGACATGGTGTGAAAATGAGTAAAAATAGCTGATTTTTTGTGTGCTTTGCAGGCAATTGAGCTAGAGAAAAAGCAACTTTACCAGCAGTGGAATTCAAGTTTGATTGGAATGAAGCGGAGAGACGAAGCCCATGCAGCAATGCAGGAGGCATTGAGGTAACAACATGTTTTGTCTTGGGAAAACCCAAACTTACCAGGGAAGAACTGGTGAAAGCTGAATAATAAATTCATCAAAAACGCTTCTTCCAATAAATGTATTTGTTGTTCTTGATACTTCCCAGGCTTAGCCTAAATATTTCCTGAGACCTACTTTTGATTTTAAGATAACGTTAGTAGTTTTCCAATTACTTCCGTGATGTGTCTTTGTCGGTGAAGTATCTTAAATTGTCAAACGGAAGCACAATTATGTGGTTTTAAATTGTTCTCTTATTTCATTATATTGCATTCATTACACTTCAACCCGATTAATGTGTTTCTATGAAGTAGTTACAGATTGTTATTCTCTTTTCAGCTTGGCAAGCCAGCAGGTGAAGTCCCTTGAGACGGAGATAGGAGGTTACAAAAGGTCAATCCAGAAAGAAGAGGAACGCAACGAAACGATCACCATGGTCCTCAACAAGACCGATATGGACATTGGCATGACCAAAAAACAGATAAAGGGGAATTTGGTTAAACAAGATGCGTTGAAACAACAATACGGAACGTACAGCAGAACTCTACACGAGACAGAACAAGCCCTGAACAAAAGTACCACGGTATGTTTATCGTGGTAGTTATTTTCGTTTGTAGTTTCATCTGTACCATGGTATGTATTAATTCTTCAGATGCAAATAATTAAATTTCGAAAGTTTTTATTGTTAAACACCGTTATGTGTGTTGTGCCAGATCACTAGAATTTAATGATAGTCCCTGTGTTTCAGGAACGTTCAATGAAACTGAACGAAATTAACGCCCTGAGGAAACAAATAGAACGGGAATACGTTGAGAAGGTAGCGCTGGAAGACGCCATCCTTAAAGACCTCCAACAACAACTCACAGCCGATAAAGCTCAAACCTACACTGTTAAAATGACCGATAAAATGCGGGAAACAAAGAAAAAACTGGTAAGTGAATAAATGCGTTCTAGTTTCATTGTCCAGCCACAACCGCCATTACATTGGTATTATGACGTCACAGGAAGCGGAATACTCGGTGGTGGAGAACGAAATGGCGAGATGCTCCCTCCAGCATTCTGAGTGTTCGTCACGCATACGTCATCTGAACCATGAGCGCGAGGAACTGGAGCGTGACATCAGGTCCAAGAACGAGTTGATCAGTCGAGCGGAACAGGAGGCGTCCAAGCGTAACGCGGTTATTGAGAGGAAACAGACGACGATCGATCAATATAACAAGCGACTTGATCAACTTGTGTCCACTAGTGGGGTAAGTTACAGCTGTTTTGATTCAGACAGGAAAAAAGGAATTCTTTTTGTATTTAAAGAAAAGTCGGTTTTATCTTTCAATGCAACTGGTTACATTTAAACCAAAAAAGACTTACAGAAGCAAAACTATTTGTTTATTGCATACATACATAATGATCAAGATTTACCTATGTTATGTTTCCGAATTGGACGTAAAAGTTAAAGAGAACTAAAATATATTTCTTAAAAAGTTAAAGGAAATCCTAAAGTATGTTTAAACAAATTAATGGAGAAACTGCGCAAAAACCTAAAGGAAAACTATAAATATGTTACGAAAAAATATAAAGGAGAACCTGAAATACGTTCCACAAAAATTAAAAGAAAACCTAAAATATAATACGAAAAAAATAAAGAAAAACCTAAAATATATTACGATCATTAACTAAAAGGAATGTTTGTTTTCACCAGGGAGAAGAAATCGGTCCCTTGGAAATCCAAGTCAATTCCCTCAACAAACAAATTGAAGGGGCTTCACAAGGAATCACCGACTTACAACAGTTCTGGTTGAGGCAACAACACGAGCTTGTTCAACTAAGCAAGGACAGAGACCAACAAAATGCTGATGTTGAGAACTTAAAGAAACAGAGAACTATTCTCACTCAGAAGAAGTTGCGAATTGAAGGTATGCGGTGAACTGTGTGGATTCGATGGGGAAAGTGTGGCGTTTTGAAACAATTTATTATAATCATTTTATTTTCAAGCTCAATGAATGGACAAGTTGATGCGGAATTTGACTTAAATAAGGCATGTCTGTTTTTGAAATCAAATTAGTACTGACTCGAATAGTCTGTCACACGTTTTGAAGATATTAACACACAAAAATAGACCCGTTGTTCACCACATCATAGCAGTACAGACTGGTTTTCAAGATTTTATTCCAATTTCTCTCCAGGTGAAATTGAGCAACAAGTGCAGGAACAAGGCGAGATCAACAGGTCAGTGAGGAACATGCAGAACGCAATGATTAAACTCAACGTCCAACTGAACAAGGAGAAAGGGTTACAAGAGGGTTTGGAGCAGGGAAATGTGCTCACGGAGAACGAATTTATGCAGGAATTAAAGGTGGGTGGAACGTTAAATATTTATAATGTGGTGCCACTTCCCTTTAAAGAAATAAAATACACATGTACTGGTGGTTTTGGTCTTTTTATATTTTACCTGTCTTGGACTAGTATTGACTTTGTTGTCGGTTGCTACTGTCTGTGGTGCTGTGAGGATCTGTGTTGTTTTGTTTAAATACATTTAACTAACCTGCATTTAAAATCTCGGCAAAACTAACAATAAAACTTAAGTTTTGTGTCGGGGCGATTAAGTGTGTAGGTTTAATAAAGTCGCCCCAATTTAACAACTTAAACATGCAGCTTTTCTATTGAGGCGAGATGTTTCTGTTTCCCCAGCAATTATTCTACCAAAAACGTAATTAATACGTTTACTCACCAATGAACAAACTTACTTTAAACTGTGTGATTCCATCGTTTGTTTCATGCAATTCGTTGCTTCCCATAGACATCATTTACACTTTTCCATCGTAGGAGGCCGAGTTGGAGTCGATTCAGATGCAACACAAACTTGACGACCTCAAAGAAGAAAAGGAGAGATTACTTAACAACCTGATAGAAGCAGAGTAAGTTGATTTTACGAACGCCATAAACTAAGTTGGCACCCTTTATATACACACTGTCTCCATGGTTCTCCTGGTTAGCCACAGACCTTTTCAATAACACGTTCGGAATATTAAGAAAAATATATCTCCATCACAAATCATACTTCAGATCCACTGCTAACAAGAAGCCGCTTGAAGAAACATTTATAGCTTAAGACCTGTTGCTGTTTACTCACCAAAAAATGCAGCCTGCAGATTTCAAACGGCGTTGTGTTGTGCAACGTATCTGGAAAACTTTGCAACACCCAGCTTAATCTTGTGCTTCGGGCTGGACGTCGTGTCTGGCCATCTAATAATGATGTAATTGTTGCATTCAGACGACAAGTTATGTTGTGGGACAAGAAAACACAACTTGCGAAGGAAACCAGAGCTGCCGTTGACTCCGAAGTCGGCCAAGGTGAAATGAGGGCAATGAAAGCGGAAATACACCGGATGCAGGTATGTGACGTAATAATTCACCTTTACACGAAACAATGCCATCAAAATTGTAGTGAAAAAGATAGCACCTCACTACTGCCAACAGTTATTTGCGTTGGTGATGAAGTATTCGTCATATTGAGGAAAATGAAGATTTCAAATAAAATTTGTGCAACAGATTGCGTGAATATTCTTTCTCGTACATAACCTGGAAAGCCTCTCGGATTCAATGTTGGTGTAAAAGCATGCACATCATTTAGTTACACTCCGCCTTTCCTCAGGTGCGGTACACGCAACTTATGAAGCAGCAAGACATCATGATGAGGGAGATGGAACAAGTTGTTTCGCGAAGGGAGACAATCGTAACACGGGGTGAAGCTCAATCGAAACTCGACAGGAAAACTCCAACCAAGGGAGCATTCCAAAAGAAACTTCTTGATCTGAAGAAGAAAATCAAGCAAACACAGAAGGTATGAAGTGGTTGGAAACCGTTAACTTTTTATGGGCAGAATTTTAACGGTTTTAACAGTTAAAATGTTTAAGAGGGGGTCATGACATCTTGCAAGTTCGAGTAAAAAACGAAAACTCGATTCTGTCCAACCAGAAATTCGCCTTTTCTCGTTTTAAGGCTTGGTTCTGTTTGTAAACACATTAGATTCTACAGCTGAGCTCTTTAATTGTAAAACACAAACAATTTCAAAGGACAACTATAGGTTCGAGACTGACCTGCCAAACCTGCCAAATTGTGTAACTCTTATGACGTCACACAGGATGCGGCGTCGTGTGATGACGACATCAGACAGCTGCGCGAAAATCAGTCGGAGATCGGTCGAAATTTGGAAGAAAAACAAATGTCAGTTCAACAACTGCAGGGCACAATCGACACACTAGAGGGCGACGTGGAGCGCTGGGATGAGTTCAAACAAAGGGTAAGTCCCCGCTTCAATACAAAATGTTGTCGTTTCAAAATTTAAACTTCAAAGTCTGCTAAACTTTTTCAAGCTCGATATTAGTGTTTACGAAAAAATTCCTGTCGTTTAGAACCGGAATGAGTTGGTGTCAAAACAAACGAAGGTGAAACACTTGGAGTCGCTCAAGAGTGGAAAATACACTTCCGTTTGTCAGACCGAAGATGCGCTTAACGTTGAGGTAATTTGAACCGCGGTAGAAAGGGAAGTCATGGCGTTTAAATTAAGGTTTTGTGCGTTAAATGAATGACTTGGTTGCTGGCCTGTACCACGGTTTCCAATGTTGTAATCTCCTCTGTATTTGATTCTGGGAATCATTTCACATTCTGTGACAATCGCTATAACGGTTTCTACCTCTTGTACTTTATATCACAAACAGCATAGAAACGTTTATTTCCGTAGGGTAAAATCAGTCAGCTTTCCTACTCAAGACAAATATATTTCGCTAAATAGCGTCATCAGTGTCTTATGCAAAAAATATGACGGAATACCTTGTTTCTATGACAACAGTTGCAACGTCAGGAGGACAGAATGCATCACATGATCAACATTATCGACCGCGTCAGCCAGGATTACCCGCACGCACAGCACGCGGTTCGTCGCCTAGCAACCATACACGGTCCCCAGGACGACTTCGCGACTTAACTGTGACGTAGCAGTAGTACGAGTGGTGCATGTTTTATTGCGTAATACAAAATTATTTGTCTTTGCGCTCGCGCGTGGGTCTCAGTTACGTCACATTTGACGTCATTTACGTTCCGTGTACTTTTTGTGACGTCATGGTATAGAATTTCTTGCTTGTTTTGCTCCTTTAAGAAAAAACTGCTTTGACAATAAAGGTTTAAATTTATGCGGTGTGCTTTCTTCAGAAACACATTTAACGAAAATGTATTATTGACAACCAAGGATTACAAGTGACGGAAGCAGGCCTGGATTAGTTTGCCCTGGCAATTTTTTACCTGGCTTCTCAGGCAAACTATAAACCAACCCCAGTATTGTCAACAGTTAAAGAAAAAATAGGATAATAAGGTAAAATGTTTAATAGTGTGCAATTACAAATCGTCTTATACAGGGCCAAGACGGCCCAAAAACAAGTTTTCTATATCTCAATGCTTAATTTAAACACACAGGGCTTTAACCTCTGCACGCCTGAATAACTAAGGATTGCAGCGTGCCAAATGACTACTGAATTTAAAACTCCGTGAGCAGAATTATTGATTAATTGAAACACACGCTTGCAAAATCAGGAGGCGTAAAGTTTAATTTGTTCCAAGCGCGTTTAAGTAGAGTTTACCACGTGACTGAATTGCAGCGAATTAACCACCAAAATAACGTGCGAACGTAACAGCGCGATGGCGAGAATAATAGCAGACCGTGTTTTAGAAAAATATCAGACTGTGAAGGATTACGAATAGGCGTACTGTAACGAATTGTCAGGAAAAACTTGTGTTGTCCAGCAGGATGCTAGAAAGCTTGTTTCAGCGCTGCAGGAAAGATTTAACTCCGCCTGTGTCCTTTCCCTTTGGTGTTCCAGTGTTTACGATCACGAAACATGCGGAGTGGTCAGAATCAGGTCAGGGTCACGATGCTGCATCGCTGAAGCCGAATTTATTGGATATAGAATATGCAAACTACATGCAGTGGTTGCTCCGTTCAGAGTTTCCGTTCCGTGTTCAACAATTTGCTGCTTGAGTTCTGACAAGGTCGTTTTGATTGAACAAACCGGTCACGTGACTTTTATTAAATTTAATTGCTCTGGGAGAAACAAATATAACCCCATGAAAGCTTCACGTTTTCAACTTTTAAAGGTAAGTTGTAAATGTTTTATAACTGAGCGACAAAGCTGTGTGCCTTCAGCATGTTCTGTAGTTCATGCTCGAAATTAGGGGCGGACTCAACGCTCAAGACAGCTGCATTTAACAGCAAACACAACGTCAATCTTTCAGGGTCTTTCAGGTTCGTTTATTGTGACGTAATAGCGCGATGTCTGTTGCCTTGGGAATTTTATGGCGTGAATAAACTTATGTACAGTCGTGATAGGGAAACTGGTTTCTTTATGAGGTGCTTTAACCCGCATCTTATTTACGCCAACCTAAAGTGTCCAATGCTACAACCGTTCCACATATCTTGTTATTGCGGAACAAGCTGTGTCCCAAACGTTCACAACGCGGATTTAAGCTTTCATTTTGTTACTTACTTAACCTATGGATGGAACAAAGGTGGTAAGTCACATTGTTATTAACTTTTAAGGGTCTTTTCAACGTTGGCTGTGGAACAACACACAGTGAAGGTGCGCGGTTACTCACCGTTCCCGAGGAAACTTCTCCTTCTCCGCCTGCAGCCGGTATTTAGTGAAGTGATGCGTGACGCCTTTTTCTTCACGTTCCATTCAACAGCGTTCCGGATGCCCCAGAGCGCTTCGCGTAGGCGTCGCGCGATAAACTATTTCTGTAGGCGGTCTTGAAGTGGAGACTTTGTGCAAAGCGTGGTTAAACCGTTGGCAGTTGATGTTTTGTTACTGGTTGGGTGCATTGCGGTTTGCTTAGTGTGTTACAACGACGTGCTCTGTTTTATTGAAGTTAGACCTTGCTTCAGTGCAATTAAATCCCACTGTGGTGCAAACAGCTTCGGCGTCGTCTGACGGTTTCTCGCCATATCTTGTTGCTGCAACGTTGCATTAAACTTGACAGTCATTGTCCGCGAGAACAGCAAGTCTTAAATTCCAGTTTGTCCTTAACCTATGATAAATTAAATGCCGATTAATTGTGCGTTTGCCCATTGTAATGACGTTGGATTAGTCAGGGGTTCTGCAGTTTTTATTTTGCAAGAATTAGCAAATAAATATAATATTGGTTGACATGTGTGATTTAAATTCCTCTGCCATTAACAACAAAGGTCATCAGAACCAAAACTCGAATGCGTGGTTTACTAGTTTCCCGCGTAGTGACGTCATGATGCGACACAAGACTTTCGCTTATTTTCGCTTCTAAGGAATTCCCTTTCTTTACTACGCATCGCTTGCTCCATCTTGAATCCCCACAAGGGATGGTGGAAAGTCGCTTGCAGGCTGTACAGGATGTCAGTAGATGTTTGAGACGATCTGCGGGCCACGCTGCTGTGAAAATTGCAGGCTGTCAAATTGTGTTTGAATGAAAGGAAGCTTTGTAATTAGTGTAACGTGTCATTTGCGATGCATCAAAACTGCGTTATTGCAATACTTCCGTTGTTCGTGTGTACAAAATAACTGGTTTAAACAATCTACCATGTTCATTGGTTGTAAACACAACTAAAAGTGTTAGGAAATATTATATAAGTCTAACAATGTTTTGAGAAAGCAGGGCTAAGTAGTAAATTCCTTATGTTAAGGTATTGAAATGGTTGTGGCATGCGGACAAAGCCGTTTTAGCTTCGACAACAATGGAGAGTTTAACCACTTTAACGTCAGGGGCTTTATAGGCGTTTTGTTGTGATAAGGAACCACAGGAAAGGCTGTCGCAAATTGATAGAAGTGAAAAAGCAATTTCGTCGCATTTTTAGTTTTTATGGCAAGCTTAACATCCTTTTACCAGTGGTGGAAGTAAATACTACACGGGGCGATTGAACTTACACGAAAAAATAAACCATTGGGTTTCGTATACTAGAAGATTTTTCAGATCTCGCTCTGACATCTCGGGAAAAGTGGCTGATCCAGCTAGGCTGCAATGCCTGGGCTGCGAAGCCTGTGAACCTTATGATCAGAATATTGGAGCTGTGGTCGCCAAATATAAAGGGCCTGCGCAGTGGGGCGATCCTGCTTTGCTATGCGAAAGCATGGATTACTTCTAGAAGAATGAATTTATGTTTCTCATAACTATTTGTACACACCAGCCGTTGGATTCTTGTCGTTTCGGCTTACTTTTACCAATGTCATGATCCCTTGTATTTTCACAAACCTTAGCTCGCAGGTTAAACAAGTGCGCATTTTTGTATAAGACGGCCCTGATAATTTTAGCTTTGATGTGAAACAAAACTACGGTTGCTCGGAGAGACCGGAATATCAACCAATCGGAATCTAGAACGTCGCTACCATGTTAGTGACGGGTTTGACTAACTACAGTGTAACGTAATTTTACGTTACATATCAATGTTTCGTGCAAAACATAATTATACGGCCTCGGGTCGTGCCGTGAATTCTGTACAATTAATTCGACCGCTATATACATGCTTGTATGCCATTACTTGCCAAATAGCAGCTTGGTTTATAGTGGAATTTAGTTGAAATCCTTAAGGAAGGAAATGATGCTATAGGGCGGCGTATTGTTTAAAATTCCTACTTGTTTTGCTTTCGTTTCGCTTAACTTGCGATAACAACCAAAAACTTTCATGGTTCGGTGGGTTTTTTCGTGCCGAAACCACCAGGCGATACTCTTATGTTAAGGTAGTCGTATGCGAACTGTAGGTTAAGCTTTATTAGCAAGTATAAATACGACAGACTTACAAGCATTTATTTGTTGACGTATGCCGAATATTTGCTAAGATTTTTACGGCTGAGTTGTTTGTTCAGCACCGTGCGCTATTGGGATCAAACGTTTCTGTGACGCTCTTTACAACTATTTAGTGGTGAAAGTAGGCCAGTAGAAAATTTGTTAGTGGTTAGGTGCATTGCGGTTTGCTTAGTGTGTTACAACGACGTGCTCTGTTTCATTGAAGTTAGACCTTGCTTCAGTGCAATTTAATCCCACTGTGGTGCAAACAGCTTCGGCGTCGTCTGACCGTTTCTCGCCAAATCTTGTTGCTGCAACGTTTCTAGTAACGATGCATTAAACTTGACAGTCATTGTCCGCGAGAACAACAAGTCTTGAATTCCAGTTTGTCCTTAACCTATGATAACTTACAAAATGCCGATTAATTGTGCGTTTGCCCATTGTAATGATGTTGGATTAGTCATGGGTTCTTATTTTGCAAGAATTAGCAAATAAATATAATATTGGTTGACATGAGTGATTTAAATTCCTCTGCCATTAACAACAAATGTCATAAGAACCAAAATTTGAATGCGTGGTTTACTTTCCCGCGTAGTGACGTCATGATGTGATACCAAGACTTTCGCCTATTTTCGCTTCTAAGGAATTACCTTTCTTTACTACGCATCGCTTGCTCTATTTTGAATCCCCACAAGGGATGGTGGAAAGTCGCTTGCAGGCTGTACAGGATGTCAGTAGACGTTTGAGACGATCTGCAGGCCACGCTGCTGTGAAAATTGCAGGCTGTCAAATTGTGTTTGAATGAAAGGAAGCTTTGTAATTAGTGTAACGTGTCATTTGCGATGCATCAAAACTGCGTTAGTGCAATACTGCCATGTTCGTGTGAAAAAATCACTGGATTAAACAAACTACAATGTTACTAGCTTGATAAACGCAACTAAAAGTGTTAATAAATACTATATAAGCTCAACAGTGTTTTGAGAAAGCAGGGCCAAGTCGTAAATTCCTTATGTCAAGGCATTGAAATGGTTGTGGCATGTGGACAAAGACGTTTTTGCTTCGACAACAATAGAGAGTTTAACCACCTTAACGTCAGGGGCTTTATAGGCGTTTTGTTGTGATAGCGGGACCACAGTATAAGGCTGTCGCAATTTGATAGAAGTAGAAACGCAATTTCGTCCTTAACAAAAAAGTCCTTTTACCAGTGGTGAAAGTAAATACCGGAACGATTGAACTTATACAAAAAAATAAACCTTTGTGTTTCCGCTTACAAGGTGATCTTTTTCAATGAGTGAATAAATTTACCGAATTTAAGTTTCTCATGAATATTTGCACACCAGTTGATGAATTCTAACCGTGTCGGCTCACTTTTACCAATGTCTTTAATCCCTTATGAACAAGTGCGCGTTTTCCGGCCTCGTTCAGTGTGATCTTATGATAATGGTCCTGCTTATCGCAACACTAAGGCCTACATGTAAGGTCATTGCCCCCACTTAGCCATTATATACGTGTATAAGGTGGAACTGATAATTTTAGCTTTGATGTGAAACAAAACTACGGTTGCTTGGAGATACCGAAAAATCAACCAATCGAAATCTAGAACGTCGTTATCGTGTTAGTGACGGGTTTGACTAAGTACAGATACGGAATGTTTCGTGCAAAACATAATTATACGGCCTCGGGTCGTGTCGTGAATTGTGTACAATTAATTCTACCGCTATATACGTGCGTGCATGCCATTACTTGCCAGATAGCAGCTTTGTAATTATCGAATTTAGTTGAATTCTCTAAGGAAGGAAATGATGCTACAGGGCGGCGTATTGTTCAAAATCCCTGCCTGTTTTGCTTTCGTTTCGCTTAACTTACAACCAAAAACTTCACGGTTCGGTGGGTTTTTTCGTGCCGAAACCACCAGGCGATACTCCTGCGTTAAGGTAGTCGTATGCGAACTGTAGGTTGAGCTTTATTAGCACGTATAAAAACGACAGACTTACAAGCATTTATTTGTTGACGTGTGCCGAATATTTGCTAAGATTTTTACGGCTGAGTTGTTTGTTCAGCACCGTGCGGTTTTGGGATCAAACGTTTCTGTGAGCGGTGAAAGTAGGCCAGTAGAAAATTTTTGTCGGTATGGCGTTGCGGTAAGAATTCAACGGCTGGTTTGTCATTAGAAGTTATGAGAATCTTACATTCTTAAATTTAATCACTTATTGAAAACTCAATGGTTCGTTTTTTCGCTTAAATTCAATCGTCCCGGTAAGATTTTTTCTTTGCTTTCATCAAATCATCGCAAAAACGATATCTCAATCGTTATTACAACCTCGGGTTTATCAAATTAACAGAATAAATGCTGCGCTTAACTCCTCTATATTTCTTTATTCCAGGTTTAATTAACTGAAGGCTATCCACACAGTTGGTTATGGCTCTGTACCAAGGGATGAAACGTGCCGACCGCCAGGCTGGAGGTAAAATCTTGCAATGATCCCTGTGGGATTTGTGCTATGTTGAGTGTAGATTTGCGACGCGGTTGACGGTTGAATGCAAGGGTGGCAACCTACAGCCCGCCCAAATAATCCGACTTCACTTACCGAGTTCTATTATAAAAAAGTACAGAATAAGAAAAATAATTCCAATCAATCCCTTTAATTTGCATGGTTGAACAACATGTTAAACAGTGAAAAGAACGATATTTTTTGTTGTAAAAGAAGCACGGGACGCTGATACATTACAGAGTTGGCTTTGGCCCGCGGTTAGAGAAAGGTTGCCGACCCTTGGCTCAGCGATAAAGACTCAATGTTTCTATGTTACCTAAAGCTCGTATGTTACTTTATTTACATAAGATACACATTAGTTACATGGTAAAGTGAGTGGCAACTTTCATGTAACTTTTGTGGATTCGTTGTCCACAAATATATTGTGTTATTCGAAAAACTGTACATTCGAACTAAAGTTCGATCGCAGAATGCTCACTTGAATACCTAAGAAAGTGAACACAGTACATAAGATCACCCCATATGGTTCGATTGATGCCATTTTCACCTGCTGCACGTTGCAGATTTCGTGCAAAAAGAAATGATTTAAATTGATATTATAATCTGGGCCTTGCTTAATTTTTTAATCATATTTGTTGCACAGTTGACTACAGCAAATCCATCAGCGGTCTATACGCTGCAAACAACAAGGACCAAAAACTGGAGTTGAAACTTGACGTCGATCAGTCTGGTCAATACCAGAGATCTCTCAATATGATCAGTGGGACTGTGGTGGCCACAAGCGGAAAGAAATGGTGGGAAAACATAGAAATCGTACTGCTTTGATTTCCTGCCGTTTATCTGTTTTATTAACGAGGAGCAGCTTTTGGGTTTGAACAATGGAGCATCTGCTGTTCAGTATTTCTGTCTCAGTTTTGTTCATAAGCAAGCACATTGTTCGTCTGTTTACGGTTAATTGTGACAAAGCATGTGGTTTCCTAATCGATCGAATCCTTACAACGATCTGTTTGTGAATAAACAAGCATTGTGATATCATTATCACCGAGCAATCTATTTTTAACAACTATTTGAGCTTCTCAAAACGCTTAATCCAAATTTTTTTAACTTGTAGTGGGAATTTTGTTTTTATCAACAAATTTTATACAACAACCACAACTTTGCATGAATATCGGATACTTTGTTATTCCAGCAAACGTTCAAACTTATCATTCACCATAGAGTGTTCTTTTGTAAACAATGCATTATTTGTTAAAGCTCATTATGTTGTTCTGAATAACATAATACATTAATCTTATTCCTCAGGTCAGGAAATGCTTCCACCGCCTTCTTCCGTTCTTACGCTGGCGTTGTGACTGTGACGTCACAGGCAGATGGAAGCCACGTGACTGCTGACGTGCAGGTGACCTTAAGCGATGGCGGGAAAAGGGAAGGGAAGGTCACGGTTGTTGCTAAGACTAGCGGAAGGCTTAAACTTGATATTACGATCAAAATTGAGAACGCAACATTCCAGTTCAGTGGTGTTTCACGTCAAAGCCAGGTAAGTCCACAAAACATCAATTTAAAGTCGTATTTTGAATTTGCAGTTGTTCCTATTTCTATGCTTGCAAGTAAAAACGCACTCACAAGCCTTTCCCACACATTTACGATGTGTAAAGTTATCAAAATATAAAGGAGAGGAACAAAATAGGACAAAACATCAATTTAAAGTCGTATTTTGAATTTGCAGTTGTTCCTATTTCTATGCTTGCAAGTAAAAGCGCAATGACAAGCCTTTCCAATACATTTACGATGTGTAAAGTTATCAAAATATAAAGGAGAGGAACAAAATAGGACAAAACATCAAAATAAAGTCGTATGTTAAAGGGTTTCCCATACAATTACCAAGTGTAAAATTATAAAAATAATAAATTGCCTCATTCCAGTGTTTCTCAAATGCAAGCCCGCGTACACTCAAATCCCCTTTGTTATGCAATATTTTTTGTTCCCCCTGCTTTATCCGGTTGCGTTTGTTTCGTAACTGTTATTACTACGACTCACGCTCTTATAAAGGCGAGAAAGGAGCCTGTTAACCCCAGCAGCTGTAGAAGCGACCAGAATATTGTGTGGTGACGCCTTCCGCCACACGTGGTTATGATTTTCCACGTTGCCTATATTATTTAGCTGCCTTTGTTAATCCCAACCAGAAAACGGCATCTGACGCCATATTATAGGCGACGTGGAAAATCATAACCATGTGTGGCGGAAGGCGACACCACACAATATTAAAACCATTGTTATGAAAGGCTCTTATCAGTATGACACACCATAAAAAACTCAATCTATAGCGCAAATTACTGTGTTTTTTCACGTTATCTGTATGTAGTTGTGTTATCTGGACAGAAATAGCCTGTCGACTAAAAATGTTATGAGGTCAATATCGCGCGATGTTGCCACTAAGTGATGTTGCTTTTGTCCATTGGTTGTCATAATCAACCTTTGTTATTGGATATTTTACTAACACAAACAAGCACGGAGCCAATTATATGAATTTTGTAAACTGCATACAGATGGCCACTGTTTCGACTAATAAGATCTCTTTAATGCAGTTTGCTGTGACTGTAGACGATCTTGCCATTGTACTTGTACTTAATCACTAAGTAGCGCATATTGCAGTTGGTCAAAAATTTTGGCCATCGATAATTGTTTAACAAACAAATCTATAATGTGGTGTACAATATTATGACGTCAAATGTTATTTGTTTCAGCACTTTCGTGACATCACACTTGACATTGATTACGTGGACAAGGTCATTTGGCCAACCATCGAGCTGAAAGACTTTACAAGTGGTCCGATGGCCCAGAGGAAACTGGATCTTTTCTCTGTGTTTGAAGACGCTGGGTTGAAACTTCATTATGCGGATTCAAACTCGGAACAGGTGGGTTTAATTACTGAATACTTTGGGCAAAATAAACCAATGAATGAATGAATGAATGAATGTTTCATGGATCGCCAAAGCACAGGCCCTTCCTACATCGAGCTCAGCTTATACTTGGCGATCACATCGAGGTCATTTGGTTCGCTGGCATTGCATCTAAACTGCTGTAACAGCCACAATATTTCCCTTTCAAACGCTGAGCTCCTGTAGCTTTATTCCACTATATGCTGTAATGATATCGTAGAATTACCCGTAAATTAACCTTCGTGAACAGTTTTTATAGAAATAAGTACAATATTAACGTCACAGGTGGTCGATCCGACACCAGGAACAGCATGGAGCAAGGCTGATATGTCAGCTGTGATGGACGATTTCTTCGATGAAGTTGGTGTTGCTGACCAGCACATCTGGTGTTTGATGGCAACCAAACCACCAGATAGTCGTTACATGGGATTCTCATTCGACAACGATGGGAAAAAGGGATTTGGAATTTTTGCTGGGTATGTGATGACCTTAATGGTTGTCGTTGTAACGCATATATGTGAGTGACGATAAGGTCTATATGCATATCAAGCAACATTGCTTTAAACTTTACTTTGGGTATTTAAAAAAAATATCTGTTACCTATTCTTTGTCGGACATAAAGCTGATTCTGATCATGCAATATGTCATTCATGATAATGGAAATGTTAAACTTAAATCAAATAAGATTATGTTTTTTATTATGAAGCTGAAAAAATAATAAATAATTCAAATTTCAGACACACTTCATTCAATGGAATGGATTCGTGTAGCAAGGAGGTTAAAGTGAGAGCAACCAGGCGTTATCTCCACTATCTGGCGCACGAGTGCGGCCATTGTATGGGTTTGGTGCACCCCTTTGAACAAGGTAGGTGGATAATGGGTTATTAGAAAAATCTGTTTGACGTATTATGGAAGCCAGTCTCATTTGAGGTGTATCTTGTAATTGTCTAACATTGTGCTGCGGACGTACATACTTTGCCTCTTGGTATAGTTAATACTTGTTCAACATTTATTTCGTATTTGGCAGAGATGTAATGCTCAACAAGTGGGTAAAATTAATCAAACTTTTAGGCAAACCAAGCTCTCTGTCATGGATGAATTACGCGTGGAAATACGACAGTTTGTACGGACCCGGGAGATTCTACGATTATTTCAATTATTCTTTCGCCGATGACGAATTGGTGATATTACGTCATCAACCCGATAAGGTTGGTTGATTTTCTTGCAATTTATTGAGGTCAGCCGAATTACCTACCAAGTAACGGATAACGTTTAAAGTGCATATGACACGTAAAAATCAAACATGTTAATAATCAAACTAAGAAATGTTCATAACTTTAGAACATTTCTGGCGAAAAAAGTAGCTTGATACGACGACTGGTTTCTGAGATACAGCTGATCAAAGTCGCACTTTTGCCGCTGCGAACGAAATCGTGCGAAAGCGAGATATTGTTGCGTGACGTCATAGAAGGTGCTTCGGTCGAGCGCGAGTGCTGGCAGCAAGCCTTATGCGAAGGAATGGAAAACATTGTAAAACTGATTTAAGCATAATATTGCATTAAACAGGGGACAAAAAGTGAACAAGTGCAATAAACGGATTTTGATGTTAATTTAAGCTGAAGACAGATGGCCGCTGTTCGACCTATTATGTCTAATTTAGTTGTGCAATAATAAAACAGTTACTGGGACAGGGTGTTCTTGTTGTTACAGCATTTATGATCGCTAACGTGATACATGAACTTTTGGAAACACGACAGAGACAAACTATTAGTTTAGCATTGTCGTTTTGTCCACTCACAGTTATGTCGTGTCTGCTATACCCTATGGTCTTCCGTTAATTAGGGACAAATAAGCCTTCGATTCGTGACGTCACAATGCCAAATTTTTGTGTGATGCAAAACCCTGTCCTGACCTTTAAAGGTAACGTAATCTGTGGATTCTCCTATGTTTGAAACTATTCAATATCTACAAAAACAGGCGCCTTCTCCTATCTAAACAGTGCATTTTTTCGACGCAAGCGCCTTATGTGATATGTCCTTTTCTCCTCAGCGCAAAAGGTTTACGATTTTTGGTCGCCGTTACTTTTCGTGCAGTTTTCTACATTTTTTAGTTGACGTAGAACCGTAAAACTTTGGATATATGTTTGTTGTAGATATACCTTTAGTTTTACGCAAAGTTGTTATGGCCGTGGCATATGCACTTTAATACAAATTTAGGGGCTTTGCCCATAATGGCAACTTACAAATACATTCTAATTTTAATTTGATGTCAAACTGAAACAAACGGCAAGTTCAATTGGTCGCGGAAATCCAATTTAACGTATACTTTCCTGCAGCCATTCAACGAAGCTTACAAGCAGGAAAGTGGGGAAGTTTACGAGTTTGCTCCGGTTGCCAAATCCAACCCTCCTGATGATGAGGATTCGGAGGAGGAGGCAGAGGAAAGAGAGAATCCAGGGAAGAAGGTGAAGTTGGAAGACAAACCGAGGAGAGTCAACTTCAGGATCAAAGTTCGATCGGCTCCTTTCCAAAAGGTGACAACTGGAGTAATTTTGTTTAAATCATCTTTGATTTCCATGCTGGCAATGTGGTTGCACTTAACCTGAAATTTGTCGGTAAAATTAATCTGAAGCTAATTGTGAAGTCTTTTTGCTCAAAACCTTGTTGTTTCTTCACGGTGTCTGTTTCAATTTAGATATGCCATTGTTGTGTTGACCGCTGGATTCGGGCAACATTTGCCTTTGTAGCATTATTGCCTTTGCTTATATCCACCAACTAATGAAGGCACTGTCGAGTTTAATTTATACGCTTGAATGTTCCATGGACTGGTTTGAAAGTATATAGGTGAGAGCTGCATACAGGTATATACACTGTTTTGGCCTATGTGACTGTCACTGCACTGGTGAGACCTTACAGGTCAAAACACTGTATACACCTGTATGCAGCTCTCATTGAGTATTATGGCTCTTTTGCACATATAGTATATACGGTGTAAATCAAAATTGGTGGAATGAAGTGCGCTCCACAATGGTGTGCTTTCACCCATAAATTGGTCATTCCAACATTATTTATATTCCAGGGCGACATCGTTGAGTTTGAAGCGATTATGAAGAACGTTGGCCGGTTACCATGCAAAATCGAGCCGGGATTCGAACCAGGGGCGGGAAATCTGACTGTTTACGTCACAGATCCAGAGGGTGACGTCAGAGTAAGTTGCTTGGAAGAGATTTTCCTTGGTATAACCTTGTTCAAAAGTAACTTTATTAATGGTTAACGTTTAAAAAAAAACGTATTGCACTTTTGGGTCTTTTGGAATACAGTATTGGCTTGAACTGTTTCGTACACCAGAAACTCTTTGTATCCGATTCGTACAAGTTTAATTACCTCGCTATATACCCAGGTGTTTAGTTGTTATGACGTCATGGATTGATGAAGTATTCTTCTTTCCATAGATTGCCAAACCTATTGTTCACACGATCGACCCTCCGACCAGACGATTCGTCATTCTGGGGAAGCCCGGAAGTCGAGAATACTCGGACACATACAGCGAGGTGGTTCCCCTACTCCAGTCGTCGAAGGGACCTCTGTTCAGAAAGGTTGGGAGATACGAAGTGAAGGCGGTGTATGAAAGTGCTGGACTTAAACTCACTTCAAGTAAGCGGGCGGTGGTTTGGTTTTGATTAAATATACTGTGTGGCTTGGAATGTTTTACTGTGAATGACACCAACTCGTGAAAGTAATAGAGCAAATACCATGTTATGAGTAAGCTACAGACAAAGCCATAGGCCATAAGCCATTGGTCACTTGTCACCACAAAATGGAAGTTTAGTTGATTTGCGGTCAAGATCGTCACATGCCACCAAGCTGCACTGATGACACCCAATAGGTCAAAACAACCTTGTCGACAGCTCACTTAAAATTACAATTTAGTTTCCAAATCCCTTCTGCTACTCTTTAGAATTAATAAATATTCGATGAGAAGTTCGACTTCGTATTGAATAATTATAATTTGTCTGACAATTACACGTTGGGTTTTGAGAGGTCAGTATGTGTTAACAGCATAGGCGCCTAGTCCGGGGGAGCAGGGGGGGGGCGGCGCCCCCCAGGTTTTTCATAAAAAAAGACGAATGACTGTTACGCGCGTCTGTCCGCACCATATAACTCGTCGCATTCGTAACGTTCGAAGAAAAAAGACCCAAAAACAATGTGTTTCCCACACGACGCACACAAAATATGTTGACCTAGTTTCGCTTACGTATAACTGACATCGGTTGTTGCAACGTCAGTCTCGCAGTGTGATATACCAACTGGTACTTATTGGTTGTGTCGCGTTCACTGTTAACGTCGCCCTTTTGGTTAATACGCCTCATGCATTGAAATTCAAACACAGTTTTTCGATACTTGATGACGTCATAGTAACAAATTATGACGTCATAATATAGCCGCCCCCCCTGGAAAAATGAAAACTAGGCGCATATGGTTAACAGTGAAGTTGTTTAACTTTTAAAGAGACCGTGGAAGTTTTGATTGAAAATGACAGGGATGATGATGAAACCTCCAAAGCAGAGGTAAGGAGTTGATCATAAAGTTTCCGTTCAGATAATTTATTTGCATTTGTGATCAAAAATACCTGAAGATCAATAAAAAAATGTGAAAGATAAAAGTTGGTTTAGGTTCAGTAATTTGGTTTTAAATTGTAAGTGGAACAACAGTAAAGTGTTAAAACGAAATTGAAACGAACTAAAATGCCCTGAATATGTGAATCCAACTTTACAATACTTGAAGGTGGCCAAGATCGCTTCATTGTCCACCGGCTCCTCATACGGAGGGGAAAGTCCCGTTGTCAAATATTGGAAAAAGTTGGCGAAAAAAGCGGTCTCTGCGAAGAGGGATCGAATCCAAATGCTCCTCCTACTGATGCAGGGATTCGCCAACGACGCGGTGAAGATTAACCGCGCAGGAAGATCCACTAGAGGGCGAAAGAGGAAAGTTGAAAGAACGAAATCTGCAATTTCTCTTCAGAATTTAATATCTGACACTGACGACTTGGTTGAATACTTTCACACAAACGTAAGTCAGACCCAGCGAAAACTTTAGGCATTGACAAACCTTAAACCATGAAAATACCTTTTTGTCCTGTTCAACGAAATTTACTTTCATTTTCGGACACTTAGAAACAAGTTACACCAAAGTTATTATCCATTAAACTCATGTCATGTTTATTAAGATGTTTCGTGTGATGCTAATCGCATAAAGATGCTATTGATGTAATAAAATTATAGCCAGAAGAGCGGTATAGTAGTAATTTATGATTATCACAGATTTTCCCACATTTAAGCTTAGTTTGCCAACTTTTTGCTCTGGTAGAATAGCGGACCATAGACCTACTGGATCGGGGTTTAAACGAAATTTGGTCTTTAATTTTTATTTTCCGACAGCGTTCGTCCGATGTTATGAACTACGTGAAGTTGGTTGAGTCACGTGGTGAGATTCTGGTAAAAAACAACAACATCCCGAAGGCAGATCAAGAGTTTGGCCACCTTATTGCGGATCTGGTGATGTCTGATGCCGATTTCGACTTGGTGAAGCGTGTGGCGGACAAGGCAAAACGGCTTCTCAAAAAAGGTGAGTGCTTCAGTATCAGTACATTGCTTGAGAATTCGGCATATCTTATACTGTTTAAATATATTCCTGCGTCAATATACTTGCTATAAGCATAGCCTTGCAAACACACAGTACAACTGCTTCTTCCACAATAGAATTATGAAAATAACATCCGTACTTAATTACCTCAAAATACATTTTCCTCATTGCATTGCAGACGAATATGAGAAAAAGGTTACTGAGCAGGAAGCTTTCCAGCAAAGGTTTGAGAGGATTTTCAGGTGGCAACCAGCGGGAGAAGTTGATGATGAAGACGACGCCTCCGGTCTTGGACTTGCAAAGTAAAATTTACCTCAACTGAGTTTTATTCTCCTGGTTGTTTAACTAAACATAAATTTAAAAGCCAAAGAGGCATAATATTCATTGCACGGACAGTTTGGCCACAGTGCGCTCCACTTGTTTCGTCTCCGTAGTTTAAAACCCAGTTACTCAATGGATTATACCACCACGAAATGGAAGAATCTGTTCTTGGCTAGCTTTCCAGCTGGTTCAGTGCAACAGTCACCAGCTGCACTGACGTTACCCTATAGATCGACACAGTGCATGCACAACTGTCTGCATCTTAACAAATATAAATAATAACCAACGTTATCAGTGCCACAGTAGCACCTGATAAAGCAAGTAGCAGTTGTCAAAAGCTCGTGCTGTCGAAATATTTTTTTAGTACGATGTTTCGTAAGCTACCACACCCTCCAACAGATACTACTGTGATAAAAAACATAAGTTATGGTCAGTAATCGAATGTAGGAAAGATATTTACAAATGATGCAGTTGCTTGTTTATTTTTGTTGAATAAACAAGAAAAAAATAAATAACAACAATTCTCTCAGGGCTTTCAACAACTTTGACGGTGACCACAAGGTGAAAGCCATGAAGTTCATCAGTGACCTTGAGAAGATTGAGGAGAACACGGATGACCTTGATGCGGTTCTCGATTTCGCCGAGGCCACGCAGAAGAGTTTTGAGGTTAATCCGGAGCTTTACAAGTGGGCAATCGAATGCTACATCGTCCACAGCAAGCTGGCCAAATCTCAGCATATCAGGTTAGACATCAACTGATCTTCTGAACATCTGTAACAAATGTGTGTAGTTGCAAAGTTACAACTGGAATATAATATACTGTAGAAAAGTACAAATGCACATTGCATGTGAATTACCGATAAATTTTTATCTGTGATGCCAGCAAATGGTTATTTTGACCAATATAAATATGACCGTTGTTAGGTACCCGGATCCTCCAAAGCCTGACCCTTCTGTAACTTCAATGGCCGCCATGGTTGTGACGAAACGAGAGGGAAAACCTCAGGAGAGTTGGATGAATTATTGGAGATGCGACGGGGATTTCAACTTCCATCATAGGTTGGTGGGAAATGGCAAACAGTTGTGATCGTGTGGTTTGCTGGTGTTTTGTCACGGGAGGTTGTAATTTTGTGATAAATTTAGCATTATTTTATATCAAGTAACGACGTAGTCGGAATATTGCAAGCAATAGAATCAAAAATGTTTTTTTATAGTGAGAGTTGCAGGCAGGGCCACTCTTTCGACCGAATGGGTCAAATCAGTGCAGCTTTGGTGTAATTTTTAACATAGGAAGCAATTTTAATTGCACGTTTACAAAATTCTGTGTGAGCAATAGAGCCAATAATGTTTTTTATAGTGAGAGTTGCAGACAGTTCCACTGTTTTCGACCTGTTAAGTCTCGTGGGTGCTGCTCGGAATCTATTAAATCAGTCGTTTTGTTGCAAAATATATTCACCTATCCTTATATCCCCAACTATTAACACCTCTGTGGGGGTTGTTGTACCTTCTGTTTATCTGTGTCACTCTTGTGTTTCAGGCATTGGCATTCTGTGTATGGGGCAAGATCATTTGAGCAGGGTTACCAGAGGAGACAAGGGGAGTTGTTTGGTTACATGCATTCGCAGATGCTTGCAAGGTACGACGCTGACCGCGAGTCCTGGGGCTTGGAGCCAGTCAAGGTAACGGAATTCGATGTCTTGTGTGAGGTTTCCACCACAAGCGGGTTTTATCAAATTAGCAGAGTTGTTCCTTGTTTATTAGGTTTCAACGAGTAGAATTTGTCATGCACAACTTTTACGCATAAACACCCGCACCCGCACACGTACCCGCACACGAACCCGCACCCAAAATTAAATTCGCGAACCTCATCTGCACTCTTTTTACGTGCAATATGTTACTTAGCCCCCAACAAACGCGATCTCATTGTTAATTTTAACGAAACTCACAGCACTAAAAGCGTGTTTTTGGCAGGTTAAAATCATAACCAGATATCATAGATTTCTTTCACCAGTTTTAATAGCAATAGTAATTCGTCTCGTGGCATGTGATTATCGTCTCGTGGTATAAGATAACTTATAACGATACTTTCCTCCTATAACAGCCATATGAATACGAAGAGGTGGAACCGTTCGGATTTGACGCTGGCATGGAATTTCATTCAAGCAACGAGTTCTCATGGATGGTTCCTCGCCCTAAAGAAAGGGCATGGGCGGCTTATCTTCAAAATAAAGTGGCTGGAAATGAAATGGCGTTGTTGAGAGTTTACAAGAACCAAGACGTAAAACCGTTGGGTCGTTTTGAAGCGTACGTTTAGAACATTTGAATGTTTCAATGATATATAACTTGTTCCCTGTAACGTAAATATTAACAAGATGATAAGGTTCACAGGCTTCGCAGCCAAGCTGGATCAGCCACTTTTCCCGACTTGTCGAAGCATGTGAACCTTATGATCAGAATATTAGAGCTGTGATCGCCAAAAAGGGCCTGTGCAGTGGGGCGATCCCGCCTTGCTATGCATAAGCATGGCATTACTTATGCGTTGTATTAGCAAGATGTTTACGTTACTACGTCACTATGGTTCTGTTTTAAGTAATAACGTTTCGCTTGTCTGAACCCACAACCTACTTTAGGGAATATAACAATGGTGGCGGCAAATAAAATCATGGAGAAGAATTCACACCTGTACCGAAACAAGTTTTGCCTTTCTGAATAAACAAGATTTCTATGTGCACCTTCAAGTCCAGGTTTTAATATATATCCACTTTACGCAGTGAAGGATTTACTCCAAATCTTGCCGGACACCTGATTGAACCAACCACGTACGATTACGCGAACGCCTTTGGAGGAATGCACAACGCTGGACATATGGCATTTACCCAGGGTCTTCCTCCTCGGGTAAGTACTCAATAGATCTTTTCCCATTTGATCATAACAATAACTCGTGCGAATCAAAACACCATTCAAGCGATTCATAAATTATAAATTTTTTTTTTTTTTTTCATTAATCATAAATTATACATTGCAGCTTGTGGCATTTATATTTCGGAATTTTGGTTTAATTTGTTCATGGGCAAGATACAATTTTTAAATGTTGTTTTCGACAACAACACCCAGCTTTTACTCAAAATAAGCCATATTTTATACTTCGCATGCTGAAAGTATCTCCTTCGTACAGAAAAGTTCATACATGGGTTCGGCACAAACTGCAGTCCGGGACCCCATCTTCTTCCGTTGGCACAAGAGAGTTGACGACGTTCTGCAAAAATACTATGATGAACTGACGACCGATATTGGGTCTGAAGACCCGGGAGTCATTCTGGCTCCATGTGACATTCTCATGCTGCCGGGCAGGGACGCCCCAGAGGGTTTCGACCAGTAAGAATACGTTCGATATGTTTTCAGCTTAAACCTTCCATTAGTGCTGGTTGGGACTCTGCTGGTTAAAAGGCAGATTGAGACAAGTGGCCTGAAAGTACATTGCGCTCACAATGGGTATAAAAGCGTCTAAACAACACAGCGGCGAATTTGTCTCTTGTAAAGTTGATCTTGTGAAGAAATTAATTGTGGCGAAGTTGTTTGCCCTGTCCTCCACGCAGGCATGTGCCTTGTTTGCCCAATGGTTAATCCGTTGCTGGTCACTATGACAACATTATTCGTTTCATGAATTATTATGTTTGAAATGCTACACGCTCAAGCACCGCCAACTACAATGTTTCCATTATTTCCACCTAAAGTTCACATAACGAAAAACGGCTCAGGTTTTTGCTGATATGTATATTTAACGTACATTAACGCATTGTCAGTATATATACACACAACGAGACATGACTGAGTTATTTTCTTACGTAACATGTTGAAAAACTTAGATACCAAGTTACCGATACTTAACCAAATAGTTCCGTAAACAGTTTAATGTTCAATTTTAAACATGGCAACTTTAAAGGTGGAATGGAACTTCGTGGGTGAGGGAAGACTTAACTTCTTCAAGCATCAAAACTTTCTTGAAAGAACCTGAACTTCGGTATGAGTGGGATAATAAACTTGACCATGAACCTTTCACGTTTCATATCCGCATGCGGAGGAAGGCTGGCTTTACAGGTGTGTGGAAAATTAAAACTGACCTTGTCCAGTTGATGTGTACGGAATGGTTTTATTTTCAAGTGTTGTGTACGTACACTGGTATACCGTACGCTTTTTTTGGAAGGAATGTACAGAAATACTGTTTTGTTTTCGCTTTATACACCTGTTCTATTATAACTACATTGCGCTTGTTAGTTTCAATCCTTGCCGACATGCTGGAGAGTTTATGTTTTGCTGACTTTTTCTATCTGATTTTACCATACAGGTGCTCTCAATCTCACTCTGAGAATTTTCATCTGCCAAGAACGCCACATGGATGAGAGAAAACGATGGATTGAAATGGATAAGTTTGTGCACAGGTAAATATAAAAGTGTCTCCCATCTAGTGTTGTCTACAGACAAAACGTAACATAATGCTTATTAGGATGCCCAGTCATCATACGTCGTTACTGATATAACTAATTAGTTCCTCATTGCTATCAATTTCGGTATGGTTCTCCAACTATGGTTGTAGATGTAACTTTGAGGGCACTAAAAATGGCTTTTGGGGAAAAAACTTTGCATTTTACGCTGCTGGTTCTTTACGACTGGGTCTGTCTGTGGTTGTATGAAAATTTTTATTTTTTATGTGGTGCATAGCAAAGTTATTACAGAGTTTGAAAAATCCTGCTCACGGCAATTCTGTCACACTTAAATAAATAATGTTACCAACGATTACCTGGTTTGTTCGGGGAGTCGATCCTGGCAAATTATTCTTGTAATTTGCTACATTGCTGGTGACTGGTGTTATACACCGTGGGTTTTGACCTTCATTACATGATACAAATTTTGTAGGATGGGTGATGGCGAACAAATTGCCGTCCTCAAACGGTTCGACGTCCATTCATCTGTGATCAAACGTCTCCACGAGGATTGGGTGAACGTGAAAGAGATGGAGTTTGTGAAACCGGCCGCTGGTAACTGTGAATGCGGTTGGCCGTATCGCATGCTTCTACCACGTGGTCTCAAGGTCGGTGCAAGGTTAAATCGATGTTTCGATTACAAGTTAACATAACCCGCAAGTGGTTTCGAAGTAGCATTTTAACATTTGTATGCAATAACTTGTTGTTACTTTTGGAACAAAGAACAAAAATCTTTATGTTACTTAAAAAATAATTAGCAATTTCGAATGTACTCCCCCGAGTTGTGGGCTGCTAAATATGCAATAAGTTGAGATTGAAGAGTTCATTATTTCCTCGTTTCAGGATGGTGAAAAGTGGAGTTTTGCTGTTTTCGTGAGCGACAACAATCAGGATAAAATAGAGATTTCGTCTGAATGTGGAAGCATGAGTTACTGTGGAACTGCTTACACCACCTACCCGGACTCGCGTACCATGGGATATCCCTTCTCAACCGACATTTCAATTAATAACAAGAAGGTAAGTGTTTTGTACTGCCGTTCACCCCTGTTTCTGTAGCTGTTGACAAACTGCTCGTGACTGAAATTGCATCTCTTCCCATAAAAGTTTTGGCCACTTTTTGTTGCAACCAGTTTTTGATTTTGTCAAATTTACATTTTTTGAAGACTGTCAACTATTGTGGAAAACGTTTTTTCCTGTTTCCTGGTATAATTGTTCAAAGTATCAGTTTTTAGTAAGACCCAAAGACTTTTTATTATTTCCATTTTTAAAGCGAAAACTTTCCATTCCGAAATCAAGTTAGTTTACGGCCAATTCTTCTGTCCAATATATATGACCTTTGGCAATTGATGTGACAACAATACGTCAACAATCACTAACTTCCAATTTTACTCCAATACAACAGGTTACTATAAGTGAAGCTGCAACCAAGTTGGACAACTTCTGTCTTGCTCCCTTCAAAATTGTCAACGACTTCGAAGTTCCAAAACCACTCCCAAAATCCCCCGTTATTTGGGCTCCATTCTCTGTATTGGGAGATTCTGGAAAAGGAGATTACAGGTACAGAATGTGGGGGTCTTGGATAAAAGAATTGTTCACTCCTTCTTCTGCGATCAATCTTATTTGTAAAATATTCATTTATGAAATGTTTCTAATAGGTTGTTTTCTTTCTAATAGGTTGAAATGTCAACTACCTTTAATTGAATAGTTGAGAATGACAAAAAATTATGAAAAGTGTTTTTTCTTTTTTTTGTCACGGGCATGCTGAATGTTTTTTCTTGAATGTCCGTGACAAACTAAGAGTCAATTGAACCGTTGCTAAATCCAACAAACTTTCCACACCCCTTAAACTGCTTTGGCAATGTATGTGTTTTTGCTGCTCTTTTTGATGTTGACCTAATAAAAATTATTCTGTATCTCGCAACAGCACAAGCAAACTGACTGGACGTTACCGCGTCTTGCTGGACGATCTTGATTTCCGCAAGATGGCAATAGAGCGTGTGCGTATTTGCATGAAAGGACGAGGCGAAGGCAACGGGACTTACAATGTGAAGAATATGAAGATACAGTTGCGACAAGGCAACACTTTGAACGTGGACGGAAGAGTCAACACCGTAGTGACGTTTAACGGGTTGAACCAGATTGAAATTCCAGAAGAAGGTTTGACGAGCGACGAGGTTGTTTTGGGGTAAGTTTTGCTGTGACAAAAGCAAACACGGTTCAGAAATAATCCCAAGGCGTATTAACTAATGCTTCGCACTGTAAACCTATCCACGAATGCATGCCATAAATGTGCGTAAACTTTACGTCAAAGAAATCTGGCCCTTACCATTTTACTAAATATGAAACATCGAATTGAACGCAGAGTGAAGACAGGTCCCGGTAACGATTACTTCGTAACCTTTGACCTTGACAATCCCGGATGTTTTGGGCGCGGAAAAAATGCGTCACGCATCAGCAGCTACCGCGTGAAGCCAGATTATCTTCGTTACGGTTCGTCGGACACGGAAAACTGGGACAAGATACCGATAATGCACAGGAGGGCGTCAAAGTATTTGTACTGCGTGGAGAGTTTGGTTACAAGCTAAGCTGGAACAAGATGGAACTGATCATTACTTCGTGCAGTAAACGTTTGCCGTCCAAACTTTCGGAATCCTAACGAGAAAAAAATTTTTCTTTAATAATTTGTTTGTGCATGTTTCTGTAAATATCAAAGTACCTCAAATACGTCATGGTTGATTATGTAATTATAACTACCTGGAATGTTATCAAAACAAAAGTTTGAACTGTTTATTTGATTGGATTAAAGCTTAGACTAATAATAAGTTGCACCCACTGGTTTCAAGATGCGGTATATGTTTATGTGGTGTCAAAACAATACAACATATTAACGGTTCAGTTGTTGTGAAAGTTTCTGTCCAACAGCATTGAAAACAAAACGTTGACCTGAAGATTTTGATATGTTAATTTTACATTTTTTAAGATGGTTTATTGATTTTAATATTTGCTTTGTTTAAATTTGCTTAATGCTGATCCTCAAGAGCGGTATACAATATTGCTAGCACTGAAAAAATAAAATTGGCCGGGTAAATTCTGCTTTAGTCTATATGGTTACTCCAAGCTTGTTCAACCTAGCAGCTGATTTATTTGTTTAGGCCGCATCTCTCAATTAAATCCTAAAAATTGAGTTTTAGAAGTCATTTGTTATTGTGCACCTGGTTACAGTTTCTCTTGTTTGCCAAAAACAATTGCCGGGTCTGATGACTCATGAAGGGGGTCTACTATTGCTGAACAGAAAAAAAATTGATTGCAGCTGCATTAAGACAGCACATTGGGGGGTTTTGCAAAGGCCAAATGCTAAATTGTCAGTCCTAGGGGGTGTACAAACAGCCCCGGTGGGGCCCCAAGACAATTACAAGACATCTAATTCTTCATAAATTGTGTAGAGGAGGGTTGGTGGCTTCACTTAATCGCAAATGGAGGTAACTTTCTCTGATTCATTTTTTCACAAAACAAACCTACACTTTTTTCTGCTTTTTTGACCAAAATAATGGCCAACAGAGGGTCAAAATGCCCCCGGGGGAGCAGTTTAAGTAGTTATTTTGATTATAAATTTGGCCACAATTCCTTGCCAAGGGTCCGCACTAACAGAAAATCACAAATTGAACATACTTTCTCCGATTCATTTTTTCACAAAATCAACCTCAATATTTGGGTAGTTTTTCAGCTACATGTACAACAGCACCCTCTACCAATTTACTGCCTGACTAATAGCCCTGAAAAACAAACTAAAACTGCCCCAAACACGCTGAAAATCGCCCTGGCAACAGCCTGTTCATCTGCGCTCATTCAACCAAAACACTGGCGCCCATGCATGACCCATTGCATTGTTACACACAATTTTACTCTGTTACGCAGGAGTTCGAGAAGGGCAATTCCCAACCGGGAAAGTCTTTTCCATAGAAATACAGAGATGCGGCCTTTAGACGAACTGATGGTTGTCGAATATGTTTTTTTTTGCTTCAAGAGCCACGAACAAATGGTCAGAAAACTTAGCAAATAAACTGATATAAACGCCAGGTTTATCACGTATTTCCTCAGGAGCAAATTCCTAAAACACAAGCCCAACGTTTCTGTACAATCGCACAAACAGTTGCGACAAAAATTAACAACTTTTACCAGAGTCGTGTAACTATTACCAGGTCAATGGATATAAAGTCGATTTATACCTAATTTTAATTTTTGCAATGTTAGGTGATTATACAGTGCAACGGGACAATCTTCCTGCAGTGCAACTTTCTTTTCGCGCTTCACTTTACATTTGCTTCGCTCTGTTGTTATTGTTTTTTTATAGTTTGCGACTTTTGCTAAAAAACGCGACGCGGCCAAAACGCGACCAAAAAATCGCTCAATAGAAATAATTAGGAACACAAATCACGGATTTACTTTCTGGGAACAAAAGACAGGTTTTTCCAACATGACAATGTTAATAACAGTATGGGTCAGTGTTTTTATTCTTAGGAATAATTAACAATTAGTTTTAATTTTAATAATCAGTTACGACAAACTCATATTTTGTACAAATACAGTTCTTGCAAACGAGAAAAAAAATGTTCGTGTGGTGCAGGAGACTTCCATTGAAAGCAGTGTTTTTATTTTATTTTGTTGTCGTAACGCACCAATTACTTTCTTCCTAAGAACAGCATTTCAATTTGAACTGTAATACTATGTAAAAGAGAATGGGCAGAATTGGACAAATGAAACAGGCAAGATACAAAAATACGTAGCATAACCAACTCTTGGTTATATAAGACAGTTTAAGATTTCGTATTGAGTTGGAACGGGCGATCATAAGGTTTAAACTGCAGCAAAATAGGTAACATCCAACACTTATCAAATATATGTAAGTATTAGTAAAATCAGAATTTGTATCACGATATGCATACATGAAACATGAAAAGGTGAGAATTAACATAGAGGCCACCCTTATTCCGTTAATACTGATGTCTGTTATTTCATTCTTTAGTTTACCTGTAAAGACAAAAAAAACGTTACAGTTTGAATAACAGGAATATGTTGTTTTGGTAACAAAAGGATTTGTGTTGATGAACATTTTTGACATATTTTAACTTTCACAGTGAAAAGTGTAAAAAAAACTATATATTGATTCAATCAGGTTTATTTTGGTCGCTAAATGAACCGTTGTACCAAATTTCAAGACCCTGCGATAATTTCTTCATGGTTACGTACATTTGTACACTATGGAACATTATCACCGCCAACGGCGCCAAAGCGCGTCGACTTCGGTTGACGTTTTGATAATTTCTGAAGGAAATACTGGTTGGATTCCGTTGAAAATGGGCTCGATTGTCAAGGAGGAGCTCTTCTTTATAATATACAACAACCGAACAAAATAGACTCAAAATGTAATTGTTACGTCACAAATAAAAGTTTATTGTTGATTTAGAGAAGGTTAATATAGTGGTGTCGGGTTAATTTTTTACTACGTTGGTGTAGACACCCTTGTGATTGTTTGTACCAAATTTCAAGTTTGTACGATGTCTCCTTCATGGGTGCGTACAATTGTACACTATGGAATATTATTACCGACAACGGCGCCAAAGCGCGTCGACTTCGGTTGACGTTTTGATAATTTCTGAAGGAAATACTGGTTGGTTTTTGTTGAGAATGGGCTCGATTGTCAAGGAGGAGCTCTTCTTTATAATATACAACAACCGAACAAAATAGACTTAAAATGTAATTGTTACGTCACAAATAAAAGTTTATTGTTGATTTAGAGAAGGTTAATATAGTGGTGTCGGGTTAATTTTTTACTATATTGGTGTAGACACCCTTGTGATTGTTTGTACCAAATTTCAAGTTTGTACGATGTCTCCTTCATGGTTACGTACATTTGTACACTATGGAACATTATTACCGCCAACGGCGCCAAAGCGCGTCGACTTCGGTTGACGTTTTGATAATTTCTGAAGGAAATACTGGTTGGATTTCGTTGAGAATGGGCTCGATTGTCAAGGAGGAGCTCTTCTTTTACATATTCGACAACCGATTAAAATAGACCTAAAATATGTTTATTACGTCATAAACACTAGTTTGTCGTCGATTAAGAGAGGGTTAATTAAGTGGTATCGGGTTAAGATTTTACTACGTTGGTGTAGACACCCTTGTGATTGTTTGTACCAAATTTCAAGTTTGTACGATGTCTCCTTCATGGTTACGTACAATTGTACACTATGGGATCTTTTTGCCGCCAACGGCGCCAAAGCGCGTCGACTTCGGTTGACGTTTAGATGATTTTTGAAGGAAATACTTGTTGGTTTTTGTTGAGAATGGGCTCGATTGTCAAGGAGGAGCTCTTCTTCATAATATATAACAACCGAATAAAATAGACCTAAAATGTAATTGTTACGTCACAAATAAAAGTTTATCGTTGATTTAGAGAAGGTTAATAAAGTGGTGTCGGGTTATTTTTTTAGTATGTTGGTGTAGGAACCCTTCTGGGTGTTTGTACCTAATTTCAAGTTTATACAACGTCTTTTTTATTGTTACGTACAATTGTACACTATGGAACCTTATTACCGCCAACGTCGCTAAAGCGTGTTAACGTCGGTTAAAGTTTTGATGATTTTTGAGAGAAATACTTGCTGGATTGTGTTGAGAATGGGCTCGATTGTCAAGGAGGGACTCTTGTTTATAATATTCGAGAACGGATTAAAATCGACTTTAAATGTAATTGTTACGTCACAAACAAATATTTGTCGTCAATAAACAAAAGGTTAATAAAGTGGTATCGAGTTAACTTTTTAGTATGTTGGTGTAGTCACCCTTGTGGTTGTCTGTAGTAAATTTAAAGTTTGTGTGACGTCGCCTTTATTGATACGTATGGATGTATACTTTGGGACTTGTTTACCGCCAACGGCGCTAAAGCGCGTTAACCCCGACTTTCATTTTTTCATATATTGGTTTACGCACCCTTGTGGTTGATCGTACCCAATTTGAAGTTTCTCACAGGTTTGTTTCATTATGTAATCAATGAAGCGTAAAAATGTATTTCTTCATTGCTGTTGTGCCTTTTGCCGACCTTCAGGTGCCTGCAGGAGAACCGCGTTTGTGTGTAGGGGCGAGAAATTTCGTCGTTGCATATCTTCGGTTAGTGACGTCACAGTGACGTAATTTTTGGTGTGACGTCATAAATTGACCCCACCTTCATTGTGACGTAATTTGGGGGTTCCCCGATTTTTAGAAGATAGGTACGTACAATAGTACACTAGACCCAAAAAACTCAAAAAATGTTTTGCAGGAACCAAAAATTTTGGGGCGAATGTGGATAAAAACAGTTCTTGGAAGCGCAATAACACAACAGAAAATGCCCCAGGACACATAGGTTAGCCTTTGTTTTACGAAATTAAAAAACGCTGGGGGTCTAGTGTACTAGTGTATTTTTTTTATATGATTTCTATTTCCGAGAATCTAACCTGGGTTCTCTGGAACATCATTATTTGTTTCCAAGCTTCCACAGTCTATTGTTTCATCAATTTCAGTAAAAGTGGCACCGGATGCTGGTAATAAAGTTTAATCATAAGTTTGCCCTTTACTTGTAAGCAATAATTTACTTGTTTTGTTGTCATCCCCCACAGTTTCGTCCACATTTTCGTTTTTGTTTGCAACTATCACAACTTTTGCGTCTGCACACAACATATTGATCAAATATCAATTCCATTTTGGTAATACAGACAAGCAACAGCCACAACACACAATTAAAACGTCTTAGATCGGAAAACCTATTTTATATTTCTATAACCTATTTAAAAATCATTTTTCTAAACTATGTGCCTCTGGGTGTTCGTTTGTGCATTTGTCAACCTTCCTCTATATCTAGGGTTATTTGTTGCATTGAGAGTAGCTTATATCTTAGCAGACCATACGGACCCTTGTTGGGTACATCGGTTGTTATCTCATTGTCTTCTCGTTGTCTGAAACTTTTGCTTTCATCCACAACCGTCGCAACGTCTTTCGTTTCTGTATGAATGGTTTTTACTTGTGTTTTTCTTTTTGCTGTAACAAATGTGTAACAAACCTGTTTTTTTCATGGCAGTAGGCCTGTCTGTTGCATGGTTGGCTTGGCAGCCATTGTCATTTACAACCACAACAACATCTTCCACTCCTGCATGGAAATGGTCTTTATATATACATTTTATTCCGGGAAACAAATGCTGACCTGTGTTCGCACGAACATTTTCGTTTGCGTCTTTGCTTTTTCCATTCATATTAATAGCAGCACCATCCGTACCTGAATACCGAGTTTAAATTATTTGCTTTTTTTAAAAATAATAATCTCCATATATCATCATAATCACATACAATACCTTCATCTTCACAGTTTATTTCCATGTCACTACAGAACTGTTTAATCTGTTCAACAACTGCACAAAGAAAACTAATTATAGAACAAAGAAAACATTTGTCGCCTAATTTACCGTTACTTTTTTGACAAGTTGGTCGTTTTTCAGGTTTTAAATCCCAACATCGAATCATGATGTCTTCAAGAAGTTCACAAATCTTTAACTCCAATGAGTTTTTACCAAGTCTATTCTTGATTTTCCTGACAACTTCTAGAATATCTAAAATTCTCCCAATGCTAATCAATAGGGGTAGATGGGAAGCTTTCCCTTGCTTTTGTTTGCTTGTAATAATTTCGAACAAGACAATTCCACAGCTGTACAAATAAACAGAGTGTATATATTGGCTAGTAAATGTCACTTACAAATGTTCCCATTTTGGTAACCTGTAAACGTCCATTGGAGTTGACCAGTGGGATTCAATGTCTTCTGGTTGGTTTTCTAATACTGCCAACAACTCTGGTGCACAATAAAGGTTAGTGTATTCTCGGGACTGGCCTCGGTGCAATGACTTCCAAGAATCAGTAGAAACCTGAAGCATTCTGGCAGAACCAAAATCTCCAAGTTTAACCTATGACAAAACTTGTCAAGCTTGTTTTTTAAAACACATATATTTTGTGTACCTTGTTATTTTTGGTGAGTAAAATATTTTGCGGCTTTACGTCACCGTGAACGATATTTTTGGAATGAAGAAACAGCAAAGCCTCAAACATTTCCAACGATACACGAAGACGTGTGTCCCATGGGAAAGTCTTGTCGTTCGACACAAGATCTTCCAAATTTCCTCCGTCTACCAATTCCATCAAAATAGCTGTGGGGCCGAGAGAACTGTTCGGATATTGCATTGGTTTATGATACTGCAACACATTGGGATGGTCACAAATGGTTCCAAGTCTTGACTCTCTTTTTATTCTGCAAAAGATAGTTTTTTGGAAAACATTCGGACGTCCTATGCAAAGCCGAAGTTATACAAAGTTTACATACAAGGACTTTTTTTAAACGCAAGTGGCAACTTTGCCAAAGCAATACTATGTTGGCTAAAGTTATTCTTTTCTGTCTTTAGAGCAAACGATAGTATCACCTAGTCCAAAACGGATCATTTTATCAATCGATTTAGTTTTATCGGTCTACACAGTGGATAGCTTTCTGTGAGTGACAAATTACGAGTATGTCAAAACAGCTGCACTAAACGCATAACGTTAGGTTCATTTACTTTTTAGTAAATTTGCGTTTGGTTTTTGGGGTGTTCCTCGAATCAATTCTTTTCAACGCTTGGCGACCTTCTGGAGTTGTGTATTCATTAACAACGGTGTTACCATGACAACCTCCACCATTGCCAATAACTTTTCCGAGATTATTTTTGTCAACCAGACTTCCTTCCTCTTGATCAATCTGGTAAAAAACGCCATCCTTTTGAAAAGATGATGCAAATATAAAAATTGACTTTTTTAATGTTGTAGCACAGTGCGTTGGGTTATAATCTCTGGGATCAAAACACCACAAAACTTTTATACAAAAAGATTACCATCATGATTCTGTTAAGTGCTGATATTTCTTCTTTCGAACAACTTTCCACTTTAACAACAAGACAGCAGTGAGTTGGTAAAACCAAGAAGCTTTTCTTACAGAAGTACTTAAGTTTTGCAAGGCTTAATAAATCTACATTGAAAACAAATCTTACAAATATTTTGTGGCTGTTGCTGTCGGGCATATTGTAATTTTGTGAACAACAGTTTCTAATCAATATTTACAAAAAAAAACAAAGTAATGTTTCCAAGATATCACTCATAGCAACATGTACAAACAGCAATTGCAACAGAAAAGCCGAACAATACGTATGACGTAAACCAAGACAACCTATGGGAAGAATGGTTTACCAACGGTTGATAGGACGGGCGAGATTGTATTTTGATAAGCGGTTTCTTGGGTAACGAGATACAAAACATAATAGGGAACTGGGGATATGTCTTTTGTTTCTATGAGGAAGTGACTTTGGTACACAAACTATAAAAGAAAATGTTTCTTTAACTTGGAGTTATCCTTATTTGCTAAATTCCAACATTCCCCCAAATCGTCTGTTCCTGTTATCAATATACAACTGGTTACTGTAGTGGGTGTTAATAGGATAGTAGATTAGTAGAAGATATACAAAACCACCCATTAAAATAATGCCAGAAACAAACAACTGCCTCAAACATTTAACTTTAAACCTTTGAGACTTTCAGTTAGATTATCTTTGTAGTTGCTCTAGATGTATCTCCATACAGTTCTACGATTAATAGGTAAATGATACATTTTTTTATGAAACCGATATTTAACACCAACAAATCGATATAAGATAGTAAAACAAAAATCGCTTTTCAATTAAATCTAATGCCACACCGCAGCCTAGTAAAACTATATATAATATTTAAAAAACAGCTCCTACTGTAACTTCGTATTCAGTTCTGCTGTCAGAGTAAAGCTTCTTGCCTTTGTGTGACGTACGCCAGCCAAGAAGGAACAATAAAATCCATACAACAGCTTATGTAGAAGGCTTGGTGTACAGGGTGTATTGTGATACATGTGTCTTTGTTCAGGTGCGTTCAATGACAAAGCTGTTTTTCTGTGTGTTGTGTGTGCTAGGCTGCAATGTTGTCAAAACAAAAGTTTAAAGAGTGTTAACCCCGTAGTATTTGATTGGATTAAAGCCAATGTAGCCTACTTTGATTAAATACCAAAATATTGAACACCAACTGTTTTGTACTCATCCCTAATCTGAGTAAACTAAACATGTTAATACCACATCTGTGGGCTGAACGAGTGTGAAACATTCTGCTCCATGCAGTGTTGTCGAATATTGGCTTAGATGTAAATGTCGTTCATGTTCAGTTCACAGGCAACACAACAACGTACAAAGTTGAACCGGGAAATTTTTTCGTTTGTTCAAAACATCGATCGCTTGTGAACGGAAAAACCTCTTTCTCATTCAGATCTGTGCGTTCGGTCCAACCTGTGCATATTGTGAGTAAGCTAATGTATGCGAACTGACTGGAGGCCAGATTTTATCACCAATGTGACAGACTTTCGGCAAGAGTATATGTTTACTTCGACCTAGGCTGAAAAGAAATGTGTAGCAGCTTTATCATTTCTATATACCTTTGACCACATCGGGATTCGAACCCTGGATATCCTGGCCATGAATCCTGATTAGGTTTTCAACTTAAAAAAGATAAAAATAATAGGAAGGGCCCCTGACCCGATGTTGCCACCCAGTGGGTTTTTTTAATGTAGCTCTTGAGGACCAATGCTGCTCCTTGCGGCTTCAAAACCTAGCAATATTGAAAGTTAATATTTCTGCTTTAATTAAACTTTACCAAGCAAATTACTACTTTTCTATTATAACCACATTGCTCATGTCAATGGTATGACAACAGAATGGAAATTTGGCGTTATTTTTTTGAATTTCTTTTTTCAGGTTTAATTAACTGAAGGTTACTGGCATAGTTTATCATGGCTCTGTATCACGGGATGAAGCGTGCCAAGGTTAAAGGTAAAGGTTTTAACAATTCTCATCAAAGGCTTGGTTGCTATAGTCAGTTTATACGATTAACTTAATTTTAATTCATGGTGAGATTTATTTTAATTCTTTAAACAACTTGAACTTCACAGCTTTTTGTGCAAAGTTTTTCTTTGTTTCGTTCGAACGATAATTGACATCTCATCGTGAAATAATATTATTATTATATGTGCAAAAAGGCCATAATATTGGAGAGCTGCAGACATGGTGTGTACACGCACTGTTTCGACCTGTAAGGTCTCATCAGTGCAGCTGTTGATATTAGTGTGCCTGTTAGTGAAAAAGATAGCACAGTGTCACTGTCAACAGCTGCACACGCACTGATGAGACCTTACAGGTCGAAACAGTGCGTGTGCACACCCTGTCTGTAGCTCTCCAATATTATTATTTTTGTACCAAAATATCCCGTTTGTAACTCCACAAACTTATCACGTGAAAGAAAATAATTTATCATAATTATCGCCGTGAAACTTAAATAAATATGAACGTGAACACAACAACTTAGATAACCCATATGTGGTTTGATCAGTGGTCAGGCCATTTTTTATGGTTTTTATGTATTGTGCTTCAAAATAAAAATGATTTGACATTATAATCTGGGCCTTGCTTAATTTTTTAATCATATTTGTTGCACAGTTGACTACAGCAAATCCATTAGCGGTCTATACGCTGCATCCAACAAGGACCAAAAACTGGAATTGAAACTTGACGTCGATCAGTCTGGTCAATACCAGAGATCTCTCAATATGATCAGTGGGACTGTGGTGGCGGCAAGCGGAAAGAAATGGTGGGAACACAAAGAAATCGTACTGCTTTGATTTCCTGCCGTCTTTTTACACGATTTTTCGGCTGTATTGTTTAGATATTGATTCATTAGTACGGAAGTTGGACAATGTGTCTTGCATTGATTTCAGAATTAAAAAAAAGCAATATAAACGTTATAGTATATATAAACACTCTTGGATACGTTGTAAGCAATACGAACGCTCTTGAAAAATACTATGTCTTTCTGTGAACAAAAAAACAGTTTCTATTCCGATGGAAAAACGTAATTTTTGTCTTCGTGCAAAACGACAGATTTAGAACGTAATACATTGTTCTTATACCTCCACAACTTTGCATGAATATCGGATACTTTGTTATTCCAGCAAACGTTCAAACTTATCATTCACCATAGAGTGTGTAAACAATGCATTATTTGTTAAAGCTCATTATGTTGTTCTGTTACGATAATAACATAATACATTGATCTTATTCCTCAGGTCAGGAAATGCTTCCGCTGCATTCTTCCGCTCCTACGCTGGCGTTGTGACTGTGACGTCACAGGCGGATGGAAGCCACGTGACTGCAGATGTGCATGTGACATTGAGCGATGGCGGAAAAAGGGAAGGCAAGGTCACGGTTGTTGCCAAGACAAGTGAAATGCTCAAACCCGATATTACGATCAAAATTGAGAACGAAACTTTCCAGTTTGATGGCGTGTCCCGTCAAAGTCAGGTTAGCGCGTTGTGTTCAGTAAAAAACGTAACTCTACAAGAGTCTATATAGTGCAGTTAAACTTAGTTTAGATATTCTCATGCTAAAGTGAAGCATAAACGTAATAACGAACCTGTCTGATATACGACCGACCGACAGTGTCTGTGTAAAAGATGCTCAAACAGTATTATCAAATATTAACTGCGAGTTAATAAAGCAAGAAAAACTTATAAAAATTCTTCATGTTTTTTCGTTTTCATTACCGTCACTAGATAGTAATTGTAACTTAGATTGTGCCAATCTTATTTGGGTGGCAACGATTTGACGTCATCATGTTTTCTAGCACTTTCGTGACATCACACTTGACATTGATTACGTGGACAAGGTCATTTGGCCAACTATCGAGCTAAAAGACTTTACAAGTGGTCCGATGGCACAGAGGAAACTGGATCTTTTCTCTGTGTTTGAAGACGCCGGGTTGAAGCTTCATTATTCGGATTCAAACTCCGAACAGGTTTGTTTGCAAATTTTCACCATCAAGTGTTCGCTGTTTAGCTCCCAGTTAGTGAAAACACTGCAAAGTGTCCATGGTTGACCCTATTGCTGTATTTAGACAGCTGCTTACTGCCGTGTGTATTTTTGTGCGACAGGATCCAATCAAACTTGCTTTAAATGTAATGAAACACTACCAGCACAAATACGTCCATATTAATTTTAGTGCTGGTACTATTTTCAACTTGGTGCAACAGTTTGTAATCCTTTACATTACATGACTTTGGAGTTTGTCACCGTTTTTCTTAACCCACTATGTTTGAGATCTGCAGACAGGTGTACACAAACAGTTTCGACCTGTAAGGTCTCATCAGTGCAGCTGGTGACCGTGATTTGAGTGAAAGCCGAACCGATAGCGCTATTGGATCCCAAACAGTTGTTTGGTCATAGTGCGCTCCACGTGGTTCGTCTGTGTTGATTGGTACCTAGTTTGGTACCCAACATATCGACGATTGACCGAAAGGTACCACAAAGTGGAAATCTGTGTGCCTGCTAGTCTACCAGCTAGCATGTGCCACGGTCACCAGCTGCACTGATAAGACCTTACAGGTCGAAATCGTTTGTGGACACCTGTCTGCAGCTCTCATTGACTGTTATGGCTCTTTTGCGCACACTACGTTTGATATTTGGAACATTTCGGTTGCAAATTTAGGGCTGTTTCTTGGTGCAATTTTGTTGCATTGTTGGTGTTATTGGTTTTGTATGATTTCCTGTGATGGACCACGTGCATATATTCACCAGAGAAGTATAAAAAGTTCAATATTGATGTCACAGGTGGTCGATCCGACACCAGGAACAGCATGGAGCAAGGCTGATATGTCAGCTGTGATGGACGATTTCTTCGATGAGGTTGGTGTTGCTGACCAGCACATCTGGTGTTTGATGGCAACCAAACCACCAGATAGTCGTTACATGGGATTTTCATTCGACAACGATGGGAAAAAGGGATTTGGTATTTTTGCTGGGTGTGTGATTTTGAATTTGATGATGCTACAAACATAATTCAAAACTCTTTGAATGTAGTATTGGGATTTAGATAATGTCAAAGTATTTAGTTTGAAAAGGAAAATGATCCTGAGTGAAAGCCAATTTCAATGTTACAAAAAGGTCTCCATATATGCTTGGGTTAAGAGTTGCATAGAGTTGTGTCTTGATTAATTTTGCATTGGTTGAGTAAATTTACCTGATTATTCGTTGTCCAAAGGCTTTTCTTTTTTGTTTATTACATACGATATTATGTTTTACAACTTCCCACATTGTTCCAAACAAAGACAAAGATATAAAAAATATCCATTTTCAGACATTCTTCATTCAACGGGATGGATTCGTGCAGCAGGGAGGTGAAAATGAGAGCAACCAGGCGTTATCTTCACTACCTGGTGCACGAGTGCGGGCATTGTATGGGTTTAGTTCACCCATTTGAACAAGGTAGGTATACAACATAATGCTTCTTGTAACAGTTGGATTGTCACCACAAAAAATTGAGTTTTAGCATTTGAGCTGGCTTCCAAAAATAAATTAACGATGCCACAGAGCTGGGTAGAAAACCGAACAACTGGTCGACAGTGGTTTGTTTATTTTAATAAATAACACAATATGTCTCTGAGAACTCCGGAGGCGACCACCGCTACGCACAGCAAATAAGTAAATATATTGACTTTAATAAACTTTCAGGTAAACCGAACTCTCTTTCGTGGATGAATTATGCGTGGAAATACGACAGTTTGTACGGACCCGGGACTTTCTACGATTATTTCAATTATTCTTTCGCCGATAACGAATTGGTGATATTACGTCATCAGCCCGATAAGGTTGGTTGATTTTCGTGGAAGAATCAATTTTGCAATATCGGAAGATCAGAAGGTTCGGAAGCCTAAATATTGGCAAAATTATTTGATAAAAAAGCAAATTCAGCAATAGTTAATCCAATTTAATGTATACTTTCCTGCTAAGCCATTCAACGAAGCTTACAAGCGGGAAAGTGGGGAAGTTTACGAGTTTGCTCCGGTCGCCAAATCCAATCCTCCTGATGATTATGAAGATGATGAAGAGGAGAAGGCGGATGAATATGACAAACCGAGAAAAATCAACTTCAGCATCAAAGTTCGATCAACTCCTTTCCAAAAGGTGAGAACTGGAGTGATTTTGTTTAAATCAACACTTTGATTTCCATGCTGGCATTTTGCTTGCACTTATAACTTACAATGTTACTGTTGGACTCTTGTAGCCAAAATTAGAATAACTGTTGCTGTAGCTTCATTGCTGCTTCTTGACTCCAATCAACAAATATTCATTCCAACATTACTTACATTCCAGGGCGACATCGTTGAGTTAGAAGCGATCATGAAGAACGTTGGCCGGTTACCATGCAAAATCGAGCCGGGATTCGAACCAGGGGCGGGAAATCTGACTGTTTACGTCACAGATCCAGAGGGTGACGTCAAGGTATGTTTTTAAAGAACATTTAGACATGTGTAACGAAACAGATTGTTTATACACAATCCTTTTAAAAAACCTGTTAGACCTCAAATGCAAATGTTTTCCGTATTCCATGCTTCTATTTCTACTCAAAGGAAGATTTCTTCAAACTTGGCTAAAGATTGGTTTTCGGTTGCGAAAATTTTAAAGCGTGCGAAATGTCCAAGATTTCTGCAACGAAAACGTCATTCTGCCCCATTTCACAGATTGCCAAACCTATCGTTCACACGATCGACCCTCCGACCAGACGATTCGTAATTCTGGGAAAGCCCGGAAGTCGAGAATACTCGGACACATACAGCGAGGTGGTTCCCCTACTCCAGTCGTCGAAGGGACCTCTGTTCAGAAAGGTTGGGAGATACGAAGTGAAGGCGGTGTATGAAAGTGCTGGACTTAAACTCACTTCAAGTAAGCGGGCGGTGGTTGTTTTGGTTAAAGTTGCCACACTCGAGATAAGCCAAAAATATTGTGTACCGGTACCTGTTTTTAAGATCGGTTTAAAGGCTGCATAATCGAATTTTACAGGTCGGTTAAAGATTCCTTTGCATTATTGTAGACGGATGAGAAGTTGACATTGTGATCAGTTTATTATTTATATAATTCAACTTTTTGAGTTGGACTTTGGTAATTATTAATTATACATTGTATATGGAGAGGCCAGTATGTGTTGTTGTTTACTTTTAAAGAGAGCGTGGAAGTTGTGGTTGAAGATGACACTGATGATGACGAAACTTCCAAAACTGAGGTAGCAACTTGATCATAGAGTTTCTGCTCAGATAAAGATTTTGTGTTTTTCCATTATTCAAGACCGTTAAAAGTTTTTGATTTCAATATGTCTGAAGATCAAACAAGCAGGAAATAAATACAATAATGAAATAATGGAAGAAGGAACAGTTGCAAAGTAATAAAAACTACAAATATGGCATTTAAAAAAGGTTCCAATTTCTAACCTTTTAATACTTGAAGGTGGCCAAGATCGCTTCGTTGTCCACCGGATCCTCATACGGAGGGGAAAGTCCCGTTGTCAAATATTGGAAGAAGTTGGCGAAAAAAGCGGTCTCTGCGAAGAGAGATCGGATCCAAATGATCCTCCTCCTGATGCAGGGATTCGCCAACGACGCGGTGAAGATTATCCGCGAAGATGGATCAACGAAGGGACGCAAGAGAAAAGTTGAAAGACCCAAATCTGCAATTTCTCTTGAGAATTTAATATCTGACACTGACGACTTGGTTGAATACCTTTACACGAATGTAAGTTAGACAATTTTTTCCTGAGGCGGACCTTTAACTGAAGTTAAATCTCCAGGTACTGGCGAATCTATGGGCCTTGTTACAATTTTGTGACAAAAATCGTTTTTTCCTTAATTTGTAGTCACGTTGAAACAAAATACGCAAAACTCTTTGGTATATTCAGAAGAATAAACTGCTGAGTTGAGCGACTTCCTTGTGATGTAAACCTTGCCTAGTTTATCCGTTTATCAGCCTGTACTGTTACTATACATGTTCATGGCACAAAACTAAGTTACTCACATTAAGTTCTATAGAGTATTTGAGCATACAATTTTGTGTTGAAACAGATCTTGAACTTTTATTTTCCGGCAGCTTCCGGCCGATGTCATGAACTACGTGAAGTTGGTTGAGTTACGTGGTGAGATTCTGGTGAAGAACAACAACATCCCGAAGGCAGATGATGAGTTGGATCACCTTATTGCGGATCTGGTGATGTCTGATGCTGATTTCGACTTGATAAAGCGTGTTGCAGAGAAGGCAAAACGTCTTCTTAAAAAAGGTGTGTGTTTAAAATATCCTAATGCATTTATGTGGTCATATATGTTGAAAGCATAGACTAAGTCCAGTCAATAATTTTGAATATGTCTTTACCCTGATGAAGGCCAAAACGCCAATCTAATAAATAATTTTTGACAGAAGAGCTTTTCAATTGACTAAATATTATGCTTGGCAGCGTTGTACATAGACTTAGTTACAAATAAATGCAAATAAAAGTGAGTTTATAATAAAAGAGAGTTTGTAGATTCGCGCAATTTTATATCAAATGCAGATTTTTCCAATGTAAATTCTGTATTGAATAAATTTCCCTGATTTACCTCCAATTAACTGCAGGCGAACACGTGAAGGAGATTACTGAGCAGGAAAGGTTGCAGCAAAGGTTTGAGAGGATTTTTAGGTGGGATCCCACTGGAAAAGTTGACGATGAGGACGACGCCTCAGGTCTTGGACTTGCAACGTAAGTCTCACAACTATTAAGGTTTTAACCTCCAGGGTTGTTCAATCAAATCAACATCAAACGCTTATCGTTTCATGTCCAATTGATATTTGCCATAATTTTCTGAACCTAAAATTAAGAGATGTCATCAACATTATCTACAAAATAGCCCCCTTCAGAAACCAAGTGGTTAAAGCGAAACTATTGGTGGTTTAAGAGAATCAAACAAACGTAGATACGAAAACAAAACTAACAACAATTTCCTCAGGGCTTTCAACAACTTTGACGATGACCACAAGGAGCGCGCCACGAAATTCATCAGTGACCTTGAGAAGATTGAGGAGAACACGGATGACCTTGATGCGGTTCTCGATTTCACCGAGGCAACGCAGAAGAGTTTTGAGGTTAATCCGGAGCTTTACAAGTGGGCGATCGAATGCTACATCGTCCACAGCAAGCTGGCCAAATCTCAGAATATCAGGTTACACATCAAGACACTGATTTTCTTGACAAATTGAACAAAAAATGTATACATGCTGACGGTCGCGCAACTCATAACGGTGCAAATATTTCCCATTACATTGAACGAATATGTCGCTGTGGGTCCAAGTTGGTCATTGTTAAACTCCAAGTCAGGGTTACTCTGGTGTGCTTTGAAGTGGGTTCGGAAGGGCCGCGAAAAATTTTTATTTCAAACTTTGTAGGCTACCACTGCAACTGTCGTCTCACTCTATGACACTAATTAAGAACAAAAACGTTCGAAAAAAGTATCTCCGAATCAAAGCAATTCGTCCGCCTAACCAGGACCACCTGTTGTATTCTTTAAAGACTTTACTTATTTTAAAAATTTGGCGTGTCGCAAACGAACCAAGACCATTCAAGCGTGTCTAAATGTTTGAGAACCCCTGATCTAGGTTATGGAAGGTCTTGCAAAAGTTTGAATTCATTCAACTTTGTCACGTGATGATTTCGGATAAATTCGATAATAATAACAGGTACCCGGATCCTCCAAAGCTTGATCCTTCTGTAACTTCCATGGCCGCCATGGTTGTGACGAAACGAGAGGGGAAACCCCAGGAGAGTTGGATGAATTATTGGAGATGCGATGCAGATTTAAATAATCACCACAGGTTGGTGCCGCTATTCACGTGGCTTGCTATTGGGCTTTCCACAGTATACAACGTATGTGAGTTTGACTGTGTTTACTTATTTTTTTCTTCGTGGTGCAGCACTATATTTTTTCCCACATGTAGGTGCGGACCTGTGTTAGAACATGAATCATATTTTTAAGGATCTGACGTGTATTCAATCTACCTTAAGCTGTGTCGGAATGTTGGCTACTTGAAATCTACATTCCACTGAAATTGAACAATTATATTCGGATTAAGAATTCAATGAAACTAGCAGAAGTTTCGAATTGAGTCAGCTGATTTATTAGTAAAAAATCGATTTCGCCTGAACTGGCATCCTCAGTTTCTTATTCAAATAGAATATTCAATTCAAATCTATTTGAATAAGAAACTGAGGATGCCAGTTCAGGCGAAATCGATTTTTTACTAATAAATCACCTGACTCAATTCGAAACTTCTGCTAGTTTCATTGAATTCTTAATACTAAATAGGAGATTGGTGTCGCTGATTAGTAAACAATGCCAACCAGAGGGCTAGATTCGGAAAAAACTAAGGGAACAGTATTATTATATTCGGATTAGTTGTCAAAAAGCAATCACACTACATTGATCTTCCGGATTCTTAGTATTTTTTAACATTTATTTGTTAGCAAGGTATACAAGAAAAAAAACAATGTCATTTGTCCTAATGCTTTTTTTTATATATAATAAATAACGACACTTTACTTTCCTATGTAACTTGTCATAAAAATCAGATACAATTTTTTTTTTCTTTTTTGACTTGTTTGGTGGTTCGGCTACTTTATCAAAAATTTCTATAGATTGCACTGATGTTTTACGAAAACGGTATAAAAGGTCATTTTCTCGTGTATTGAGAAGAGTATTTGATTTGTTCCAGGCATTGGCATGCTGTATATCGGCCAAGAAACTATGAGAAGGCTTACAAGAGGAGACAAGGGGAGTTGTTTGGTTACATGCATTCGCAGATGCTTGCAAGGTACGACGCTGAACGCGAGTCCTGGGGGTTGGACCCGGTCAAGGTAAGGACATTAGGAAAATATTTGTTACTAACAAATTGTAAACTCGTCCTAATTCTTTAAATTATTGGATCCAATCTAGTACACACATGCGCACTGTTCTCAACATATCAGTATTGTTGTGTTTCTTTGTATTTGTTCGTATAGTTGCAAATCATAGAATAGAAAGCAAGGCAAGCACACACGCATTTATAGGGAAGTAATTGCATTTGAAAGTAACACGCACACAAATAATAATCACGCTGATAGGACTGCAGCACATTCCACGCATCACGCGACTGTGGCATGCAAGCGCATTGTTGCCGCCGTATGTGATGAGGCGTGACCTCAGCAATTATATCCTTATTTAAAAAGGAATAAAAACACGCATCACATAAACATATAAACACATGCTAACAAGTAGATAACTCAACTCTAACACAAACATGCACTAACACCAACTGACGAGGATGAGTGACAGTTCATGCATGTTGCCACATATACAAAATCACTCATGCAATAAATTTAATTAACAGGAAAGGAATAGAACTTTAAAGTAAAGTCAAACAAACACATTCAAAAGGATAGGTAAGATTAACATAGATGATCCAATACCTAGAAAGAGTTTTTTGTTTAAATATGTAAAACTAACCAAGACAATTTTGGCACTGGAGGTGCAAAAAGACAAAATACACAAACTTTCAGTAAAATTCAAACTGAAAAATGAGCAGAGCTTTTTATAAAATATATCTGTAAGTAAAAGCAAGACATGACCATTTTTTTTTAAGTTAACTAATTCCGATCGGCGATGAGGTACTTTCTTCTGTATTCATTATTTCTTGGCATATAAGTTGCTTTATTTCTTTCTCCAGGCTTACGAAATAGATGAGGTGGAGCCCTTTGGATTCGACGCTGGCATGGAATTTCATGATAGCCCATCGAATAGATGGATGATACCACGCCCACCTAAAATATCGTGGTCACAAGGTGTTCAAAACTGGGTACTTGGAAACGAAATGAAGTTGTTGAAAGGTTACGAGGAACAAACTTTTCGACCGAAGGGTTTTGAAAGGTAAGGTTTCCGTTTGTTTTTCAATGGTTGTAGTTGTTTGGTTAGAGGGTAGCAAAACAAACATTGCGCCGATAAAAACAAAATATTGCTAATTACAAATTATTACATAAGTCGTATGTCTAACATTTCGCTTGTCCGATCAACCAACCTTCTTCAACCGGGGTGAAAAAAGTCCAAAAATGTAAAAAACGATTTATTTGTTGTCTTCTTACCACTTGTTCTCATTTAGACAGAAGTTTTTTTGCAAAACCTCACGGAGAAATATTCATGCATACTTTCCACAGTGACGGGTTCACCCCAAACCTAGCCGCCCATTTGATTGAAGCAACCACCCCGGATTTTAAGGAGGATTTCGGTTCAATGCACAACACTGGACATATGGCCTTCGTCGAAGCTTCCATTCGTGGAAACACAAGCGTGGTACGAAAGTGATTACTCTGTGCGACGCAAGCATTTTGACGTCATTTGGTTTTGACGTCATTGGGTTTATTTAATTTATTCATTTATTCTGGGATTTGAACATGGGAAATATTGGCCACGAATCCCGATCAGTTTTTTTTTTCTTGGTATATGGGTCGGGCGGTTAACCAATGCTATCAATCAATATAGCTTAGATACAAATATTGTTATGTGACCAGCAGGATTAGGTTTTTCTGCAACAACATCACAAATTCAAACTATTTTTTGTGTTTGATTCTTTAGCGCGGACGTAAAAGCACATACATGGGTGCGACATACACAGCAGTCCGAGACCCCATCTTCTTCCGTTGGCACAGGAGAGTTGACGACGTTCTGCAAAAATACTATGATGAACTGACGACCGATATTGGGTCCGAAGACCCGGGAGTCGTTCTAGCTCCATGCGACATTCTCATGCTGCCAGGCAGAGACGCCCCAGAGGGTTTCGACCAGTAAGAATACGTTACATGTGTTTCAGGAAATACAACAAGGGCTACATTCACTTGCAAACGTTTCATCTTAACCACAGTTATTGTCACTGTACTTCTCTACCCATTACTTTCACCCTTTTTACCCTTTTTTCTATCTACTTTGTGCACTGAGAATGATAATATGTACATTTGAAACGTTTGCAAATGAATTTCACATCAACTACATGGGCAAAACCAAGCAATATAACCCGAGGTTTTGTCCTGAAGATTTACTAAACCTTGGGTTATCCTTGTCAGGTTTTGTATGGTTTCGTGCATTATCCTTTAAACTTGTGCTCAGTCCAGCACCGTTTACTCACATTAGTCTTGCTGCATGTCTGTTATGTCCCAAATCTTCTTTAGAAAAAGCGTGGACTTTAATCTTGGCCACTTTAAGGTGGAGTGGAAGTTCGTGGGTGAGGGAAGACTTCAGTTCTTCAAGCATCAAAACTTTCTTAAGAGAACCTGCATTTAGGTATGAGTGGGACAATAAACTTGACCATGAACCTTTTACTTTCCACATCCGCATGCGGAGGAAGGCTGGCTTTACAGGTGAAAAATTAACAGAAGTTTTAGTTAAACAGATATAGCGGTAGTGCGTGGATATTACTGTATCTGTTAGAAGATATTCAGGTCGATGGCAGTGATATTGTTACAGTTGATGCCCACGTCCGGATAATTTTATTGTAAACATTTGTAGGGCTTTGTAGGCTATGGTTTATTCGCTATTTGTATCATTTAAAAGAAGATTCGATCCAACAGAATTGCTTGATGGATGGATAGTGTTATTTTCACTAGTTATGCTTAAATGTATGTTAGTAAAAGCTCTGCAATATGGTCAAAAGTTTTGCGCTTCATGCAATAACTGTTATCAATTTTGACAGCTGTTGATACGTATGTTGCTTTGCTACTTGGGTTTTTGTTTTTTTTCCTATTATTGCCTGTCGTGCATTTACCAAGGTGCTCTCAACCTCACTATGAGAATTTTCATCTGTCAAGAACGCCACATAGATGAGAGAAAACGTTGGATTGAGATGGACAAGTTTGTGCACAGGTAAATGACGTCAAAAACTCTCACACCATATAATTCATCCACTGATATTTTCATTGATAAAAGTAAAGTCTGTTGCTTTGCTGTCACCACAAAGTGGAAGTCTTCATTTGGCAATATAGCTGTCAAGATTGTTGTAAATCATGTAACGACACTGTTGCGACCTCACATCTCGAAAGTCTTTGAGAAAAAATTCATTCTTGGTTTTAATTGATAATACTGATATCAAATTTTCTCTTGGGGGTGTGTTGATGTATCGTTAGCGAGCTTATTTGTTGCGGATTTAATTTAAATTATCAGCCACGAATTTTGTAGGATGAGTGAGAATGAACAAATTGCCGTTCTCAAACGGTTGGACGTCCATTCATCTGTGATACAACGTCGCAAAGAACATTGGGTGAACGTGAAGGAGATGGAGTTTGTAAAACCGGTCGACGGTAACTGCGAATGCGGTTGGCCGTATCGCATGCTTCTGCCACGTGGTCTCAAGGTCGGTGCAAGGTTAAATAGGTGTTTCGATTGCAAGTTAACATAACCTGCAAGTGGTTTCGAAGTAGCATTTTAACACTTGTATGCAATAACTTGTGGTCACTTTTGAAACAAATAATAAAATAGTTAATGTTAATTAAAAAATAATCAGTAATTTCGAATGTAATGTATTTTGGTTGTTAAATATGCAATAAGTTGAGGTTGAAGTGTTTATTTAATCTTTAATTCCACGTTTCAGGAAGGTGAAAAGTGGAGTTTTGCTGTTTTCGTGAGCGACAACAATAAGGATAACATAGAGATTTCATCTGAATGTGGAAGCATGAGTTATTGTGGAACTGCTTACACCACCTACCCTGACTCACGTACCATGGGATATCCCTTCTCAACTAGAATTTCTATCAATGATAAGGAGGTATATGGTCCAGTACTGTTGTGGGCTGCTGACATTTTTCTGGTACTTGGTTGTTTTATTATCTGGTTTCCAAAGGTTTGTACCAAGGTTTAAAATGTCCTAATTCAAAATCACCAGCTGCACTGATGAGACCTAATACGTAGAAACAATGTGCGCAAATATCTGATGCTTGATCATTATTTGGTACCTGATTGTATCAGAAATATAGAAATCAGTTAATTGGTCGAATCGAAACATAACGTTCAAGTGCTATATGACCCTTGGCATTATCACAACAGTAAAACGATACCTCCACAACGCACTTCAATTTTGTTTTTCTATTAGAAGTAATTTTTTTGTCCAATGCAACAGGTTACTATAAGTGAAGCTGCAACCAAGTTGGACAATTTCTGTCTTGCTCCCTTCAAGATTGTCAACGACTTCAAAGTTCCAAAACTACTCCCGAAATCCACCGTTGTTTGGGCTCCGTTCTCTGTATTCGGAGGTTCTGGAAAAGCAGAATACATGTGAGGATGTCTGAGGTCTTGAAGAAATGCATCAAAAGTGCATTTTCTGCGATAATTTGTTTTATTAGAACGTTTGTTTGTCATAAAACAAACGTTTTTTAAAAAAAGAAAACGTCGACTATTGATTTTGCAATTCAGCATTTAGCAAAATAAACGTAACTCATTGTTTATTTTTTATGCGTCGCCACAGGCCAAGCAGATTTACCGGATGTGTGCGAGTTATACTCGACGACCTCGACTTCCGCGAGATGGCGGTAGAGCGTGTTCGCATTTGCATGGAAGGACGAGGCCACGGAAACGGATCTTACCACGTGAAGAATATGAAAATACAGTTGCGACAAGGCAAAACTTTGAACGTGGACGGAAGAGTCAACCATTTGGTGACGTTTAACGGGTTGAACCAGTTTGAAATTCCAGAAGAAGGTTTGACGAGCGACGAAATTGTCTTGGGGTAAGTTTTAGCTTACACGTCCATACTCTGTATGTTACTGTGTATTTGGTTCCCCTCATGAGTAGTTTTTTTATGAGAATATTTATAAGGATTATAATCTCCGCCACACATAGGATCTCCTGGTTGCAAAAGCGCGTTATTCGCATTACTAAAAGAATGAAACGGCTGAAAGGCGTTTATGCTATTGGTTTTGCAAGGAATCCCACTATCAATGTGATCTAAATTTTCTGTTTTGTGCTTACATTTCATTAAGAGACATAGTCCATTTCTGCTTTGTTAAACAAAGGTTCGTGTTATCCAATATTTTAAACGATATAATTAGTTCACAAATTTTCTGTGTTGACACCAAAACACCACATCATATCACAGAGTGAAGACGGCTCCCGGAACGATTATTTCGTAACATTTGTCCTTGACAGTCCCGGATGTTATGCATACCCAAGAAACAGGTCACTCATCTATAGTTACATGGTGGCTCGTCGATCCTTCCATCCCGACCTAGACTTGGATAACTGGGACCTGTTGGATGTCAGAAGTGCAAGATACTGGTACTGTGTTGAGAGTTTGGTTTCAAGTTAAACATTATTTACGCAGATTTTGAAAAGATGTTCACAAACTCTGTTATTTAAGGTCTTTTCAAACCCGTTTGCTTTGGGTTTGTTTCTGCACACATTAAAAAGCAAATATATCTCTGTCTCTCTATATATATATGTATGTTTGTGAGCAAGTTGTGTCACTGCACCGTCGTTTTATCTTGGATTATCGCAAAATCCTATTGAAATGCTCGTTTTTTGATTACTTTTCTCACAGTTTGATCCAAACCTATTTCGTATCCTTCCTTCCTACGTAAATCGTAAGAAATATCAGTGATGGTTTCAACTTTTCCTCACAACTTAGCATTATCTGTGTATTCGGTATCGAAGCAATACAACTCTTCAGTTCACCTGTTGTGCAAGTTCATTTTGCCATAAAAACCCAAATGAAATAATTTTATTTTTGCGGGGACAATCACAACGTAAATAAACATCATTTATACAACAGAAAAATACCCTGGACGGTAATAATAAGGTTTTAAATGTTATTGAGTCAAGTGCTCAGCATGAGAAGGGATTTCCTCACAGAGAATCCAGTGTTACTGACAGGTGATGAGTTGCAGCCTGCACGAGTAACCTGTACATTCGAAATATTGTGACGAAACTTTTGCGCCAATGGGTTATTTCGAGTCGTTGGTGGCTGTACAAGTCCCATTTCTTTGTTTGTTTTGCATGTTTAAAATCTGTTGTGTCACCACGTAGAATAATAACAAACAAAATTGAATGATTTCACATTGTAAGATTAGTTCATGATGGAGTCCATAAACTCAAACATCGTGCAACACCCAAAATAAACATTTTGGAAACACTTTTGTTGGTTATTTTCTAATATTCATCTATCTTTCTTTAAAAGTGCCGACTTGTCCGGTTTTTCGGGACCAGTTTTTGGAATATGTTCAATAAACTCCAACCCACCGAAGAGCTGCTGATATTCCGCCACGTGGGCGTTGTAAAATTTGAACAACTCCTCTTTTGTGAGATCTTCGGATTTTTTTACAACAAAAGCCTTTGCCGCCTCGTTATAAACTGGATGAGCTGTATGAACAACTACCGCTTCCGCCACATCTGGATGAGACATAAGTACTTCTTCGAGCAAAGCCGGGAACACCATTCTCCCCTGGGATTTGATGATGTGTTTAATTCTGTCGATCACGTAAACGATACCTTGTTCGTCAAAATATCCCAAGTCTCCAGTCCGAAGCCAACCACATTCGTCCAACACTGCTTCAGTTGTTTCCTTTTTGCTTAAATAACCTTTGAAAACACCTGGACTTTTCACATAAAATTCTCCTTGATCCCCAGGACCAAGTTCTGCACCGTCATTGACGTCGATCACTTTAAGTTGAACATTGGGGCAAAGCATTCCCACGCCACCATAGGGAGTTTGTTTGGTCACAGTAAGAGAGATATTTTGACTCTCTGTGCAACCGTATGCACTGGTGACAACGGCGTGGAACTTTTCACTTGCACTTTGCATGTCTACCTTAGGAACTAGAGAGCCTCCAGTTAAAACAAAACGCAAAGGGTCGTTGGGTTCCAAAGTGACCTCATCTATCAAGGTTTTTAATGTAACAATGTCACTTATGAAAACCCCATTTAGGTTGTGCTTTTTTATGCACTGGAGGAAGAGATGTGGAGGAAGAGTCTTTGTGAGGACGAGTTTTACTCCGGAAACGAGAAACGTAAAGAAGCACCAAATTCCAAACATGTTCACTTGGTTGTATTGAATCATCATGCAGTCTCCAGCTTTCATGCCCAGAACTACTTCTGCAAACATAGAACATGTCATGAAGTTTCTGTTGACATTTACAATGGCTTTGGATAATCCAGTTGACCCACTCGTGAATGCCACAATCAGTGGATCCAATTCGACATCAACACCATGTGATGAAGTTATTTCCACCAACATCTTCTCGTCTTCAATATAACGGATGTTTAGGATGTCATGAACATCATACACGATTAACTCTGCTGTTTCCTCTTGTACATCTTTCTTCAATTGAAAGTTCTGGCAGATACAATACTTAGCCTTAGCGTGCTTCAACTGAGAACCAAGGATTTTAGGCTTATTGGTAATATCGCCAGCCACAAGCGTAGCCTTGCACAAAATAATCCCAAGCGCCAACGAAAAAGATATTGGATAAAAGTCAACCACCAAACCAACGACATCGCCCTTCTCTACACCAATGGAACGTAGTTTGAGAGCAAAATTAATTGACTGTTGGCGGAGTTTGCTGAAGGTCCACGATTCATCTTCGTTGGGATCCACCAGGGCCACTAAGCTTCCAAAGTGTTCCATCTTTTCCAAAGCATATTGAGCAATGGGAACTCGAGGAATCTCAACATCAAGAAATTGGCTTTGAAGAATCATAATTGAAATTCAATATTTTTATATGTTTGATAGCCTATACCTATGGAAAGAAACTTCTATTCAGTTCTATTCTAACTTATTAATTTTGCATCTTAACAGTATTGTGACTAGCTAGTCATAATGTTTGTCTCATCCTGTTGTACCATGTACCCGAAAATACTTGAGCAACTATTATTTCAAAACTACAAACTAAATATATACTCTGGCTGTGGTTCGTCAACCGATGTCCACCTAACCCGACACTTTATTTCAAAATGTTATCAAACTGATAGATTATACACTAAGCGGACAATACCAAGTTACAAAGATATCACCACAGTCAACAGCAGCCTAAGAACTGACTGAATACCGATTGAATGCGACTCTGCGCTTACACCTAAAAACGTGACCGAACGCGGAAGTCGCCAGTCATACGCTTCCTTATAAACCTAAACTACAATGCAACTTAATCAGAATTGTTCTTCTGGCACATAAGTTGTGACAGTTTATGTGTGAAAAACAATTCTTATCAATTTACTCTGCCTGGCAGCAAGTCTTGCATTATACAATGCAACTGTGTATGGATTTTGACTGCATTTACTCCAACACATTCCACATTTTCCCGCAATAGCAATACGATATTTCCGCCAAAAAATCGTTTCTTACATTTCATGTTTTTTCCAACAACTGGCGTTAGATAATTGAAACAATGCGATATCATTCACCAACCGAACCCAAATGACAGAAGTCAGACACGGTGTATGTTTTTCGTGGTAAAAGTGTTATATTTAGATAGATAACTTCGGTTAGATATCACAGCATAGGCCTGTAACAAACACTAAGGAAGTGCCGAACGGAAAAGATTCGGATTCGCCCGAATCGAATACCTGTACACAACATTCGGCCGAATCGGAATACATGTACCCAAAATTCGGCGGAATTCGGACCGAATCCGAATACTAATGACGTCAGAAACTTCCATATTGGTCGTACAAAATCACACAAAGCGCGATTCTAAATATCGTTAATTAAATTTAAGTAAAACGCTATAAATACACGATTCGAAGTTATTTTTCGGATTCGGTGTTGATATTCGGATTCAGCCGAGTACTGAAAAACACCTCGGCATATCCTTAACAAATACACAGCCGCCTTTACAGGTTTCCGGAAACTTGAACCTGTAAAGTGTCGACGTCATATTTGCAATTGTTATTTTGTGTTTTTCTGGCCTCAACCGTCTTTTTATTAACGTCGGACAATAATCAGGCTGTAAACCCACATCAAATAACCCGGTATGCATTTTCTATATAGGCCACATGTCTTTTGAGTAAAAAAGATACGAAGGGACAGCGGACAAAGGACATATAGGACAGAGACTTTTTGTTGATTGACTTTGGGTTTGATAGCAGCCTTTTTATCAGGAGTCAGATATACGGCAGTATTATTATTTGTGTAGACGTTTTAAGTAACGCCCTACAAAGTTTTCCTTATTAAATATTTGGATTTCGAAAACGTTTATTTGTGGATGATGACGATAATAGTTATAAAAAATTTCACGTCACAAACTAGACATCAAGTATGTGTTGTTTTTTGCCTGAGATATTTGGATTTGCGGGTTTAAGGCAACAAGTACACAAACGGAATTATGTGTTTCGCCTGAGTTACTTCGACAACTCTTCGCGACGTAATTATCCTCAGCCGGATTAAAAATTTCGTACATTTGTGGCCAAAATGAAACATCGCACTCATACTTTTCTTCACATGTTCTTTGATTATCTGTTTGTTTATCATTAAAGCTCTCTTTTCATATGCGCAGAACGCACCCCTACTATTCCTGTGTTTTCATCGGAATCCCCGCACTCACGTTTTATCAAATTTCCATTTGTATTTATTCACGCACTCCTGTCTGTTTCCATATTGGCCAAATCTCGTAACGCGCCAATGGTTTATATATCGTTCGGTGATTGGTTGATTGGCTGGAGGCAGGAGTGTTGCGAGAAAGATTCGTTAGTTTTGAGGTGGGCGACGCACTGTACGGTTGTCGTTGCAAGAAATTTGTAGGGTTTAATGCTGTGTGTTTTATGTATTGTTCACGTTTTATAAAGAATACGCTTATTTAGTAAAACCAGTGTAAAGTATTTTTGTTTTAGTGATGGCCCTCTATATGGCAGGGTTCAGTGCCTTTTATGAATTAGGGACGTAGTGTTGCAATAAAGATCATAATTGAGGTAGTAAGGTTGTGTTTGGTGGTGGAGGATCGCCGCTTAAATCCTTACTTTACTCAATTCCAGCGCTGGAACGCAAAGTTCCGTAACAGATGTGTCATCCTTCTTCTACTGGTGAGACATAAAGAACATTGTATGGCCAGATTTGACAACGATTGGTTGTGTGGGACTTTAGAGGTAAAATTGTATTTCGCTCATGGGAATATCTCACCTGGAAGGTCTGTGTACCCAAGAGAATGTAAACATATTGTGACCTGATAAAAATGCGTAGTGATGGCCCAGTGACTGGAAAACATAAGTGATACAATTACTTGGTAGAATATACACGAACATTTTGCCTTGCTTTGAATAATTAGGGATATCCCAGTTTGTTTAGCAAGATCTTCAGATTTTAAATAATCAAATTATATACGAACTTCGCTATTGTATTGGGTTGCCCATGGAAACCATCAACCAATCGCGATCAATCGAAATTGTCAGCTTGATTTCTGTGAGGGTTCTTTAAGTGGCACCTGAGTCCACTTTTTCGACTTCAGACTCACCAAAGTGCTCATAGCATCAGAACGATGTCGCCTGTATCAAAACACGGCAGCAGCATAGTGAGACAAACTGTGATACTATAGTAATAAATCCAGGTGCGAGAACAATGATGGTGAGCTCCCGTTGCTCAGTGATTGTGCTGAACCAATGATAAAGGATCAGTGGTTTGTTAAAACCTAGCGAGCATACGTCGCTCACAGAGCAGGTCGTAATGAGGTCAGTAAATGTTAAATGAGGGCGTAAATGTTTGTTGTTCATATATCTCTTTCTGTCGTGATTGTCAATTTGGCCGACGTGAGTAATCAAAATCGCGATCGAAGTTTGGTATTCCAAACGGATTGATGAACGTTTAACGCCGAGTGCACGCTGTGTTTTTCGAGATCGCGGTCGGTTTATAGCGATGAAAGTTGAAGCGCACTCTAGTTAAAACTTTCACATCGCAAAAAAATAAAACCATATTACAAGGATGATATTTATGACTCAGTTACAAGGATCATGACGTGCTGATACCCTGATTATTTTTGGCCGACGGCTTTGCTAGTCTCGACGCAGTAGTGTATTACGATGCCGTGGAAGGGAAAATTGTTAATTGTTCTCTTCTCTCTAATCTGGAATGGGCGTGGGTGTTTGAATTTTTTGACTGGGAACATTTCGTGCAGCTTTTTAGGCTTCTGATTGGTTTATTGAGTTCAGGTTAGAGCTCGCGCTGTTTTGGCGAGCGGTGCTTTGTTTACGTTTATTTGGTCCAGTCGAAACACCGCACGTTCTGAGCTGGTCAATTGCGTTCTGAGCTGGTCAATTGGTTAATCAGGGATCGGAGATAAGTTCGGGTTGCTGTTTTAGAGCGGCGTATTGCTGGTGTCGGTTTGTTCGCAGTAATCGTGTAATAGGTGTTTGAAATCATCTAGTGTGACACCTGGGAACTGTGTACATTCTAGACAGGTGTGTTGGAAAAATTGTTGGCACAGTTCACGTGTTCTAGACGTGCGCGCTTGAACCATTTTTGGATCGAAAAAAGCCCCATGCAACGAAGAAAACACAAGATAACCTCATAATAAAGTCTTTCATTGTTGGTTTTCGGTAATATCAATCTCTGGCAAAGCATTAACAAATCGTCAAGCGTGCGGCGACAAAGGGTTGTTCAAAAACTTGGAAGCTGTTGGCGCTCTCGTTACAATAATGTTCCTCACCCGAGGATACTTTGCAGAGAATACCCGACCCAGCGTTAATTCGAAACGCTTCGCAACCATCAACCAATATTTTATCAGCGATGTCATTTACACATCCCTAGTTGATGGTAGACGAAAATTAAATTCACTCGTTAATTTTTCCGGTCTTTGAAAGTTGCGTATCGCTCGCCAACTGTCAGATACCAAATCGCTTCCGACGGTTTCGGTTACAGCATTCCAAACGATTTACTCAGTTGCTATGACTGAAACTAAGTCTGCTTGCGTGTTCTTGCTATAGACCACTAAATTTGGAATACCGTGAGAAAAAGACGTTGCAATATCAGGTGGCGTAACTTTAAATTGTTCCAAGTGCGTTAGTGACGTAGCCGAGTAACTTCTACCGCGTGCCAGTTGCTTACTCAAGTTTCCGAGACAGTTGGATCGCAGAGTAAATGAGAGAAAATCAGAGTAAATTGCGAACGGGTCGCACGCATTTAACAAATTACAATGAAAATAAGGTTTGTCGTCGAGCCGGATACCAGAAGAATGTGTGAGTTCAGCAGGAAACTCCGTCTACAACCTTCGGTCCGTCTGTTATCCAAATGTGTCAAGAATTAGGTTGGGAAACATGCGTGTTGCTACACGGTGTTCGTCCGCATCGGAATGAAAAATTTAATTTCTTCTCCACGCAAACCACCGCCAGTCACAGTACAAATATCAAAACCAGTATAAACACACTTACAAAGAACCACTAACACACAATTAACAACCACTAACACACAATTAACAACCACTAACACACAATTAATAACCACTAACACACAATTCACAATCACTAACACACAATTCACAATCACTAACACACAATTAATAACCACTAACACACAATTAACAATCACTAACACACAATTAACAACCACTAACACACAATTAACAATCACTAACACACAATTCACAATCACTAACATACAATTAATAACCACTAACACACAGAGTAAATGAGAGAAAATGAGAGCAAAATTCGAACGGGTCGCAAGTATTTAACAAATTGGAATGAAAATAAGGTTTGTCGTCGAGCCGGATGCCAGAAGACTTAGCGAGTTCTGCAGAAAAGTCCAACTCCGTCTACTGCCTTCGGTCCGCCTGCGTTCCAAATGTGTGAAGAATTAGGTTGGGAAACATGCGTGTTGCTACACGGTGTTCGTCCGCATCGGAATGAAAAATTTCATTTCTTCTCCACGCAAACCACCACCAGTCACAGTACAAATATCAAAACCAGAATAAACACACTTACAAACAACCACTAACACACAATCAACAACCACTAACACACAATTAACAACCACTAACACACAATTAACAACCACTAACACACAATTCACAATCACTAACACACAATTCACAATCACTAACACACAATTAACAACCACTAACACACAATTCACAATCACTAACACACAATTCACAATCACTAACACACAATTAATAACCACTAACACACAATTAACAATCACTAACACACAATTAACAACCACTAACACACAATTAACAAGCACTAACACACAATTAACAACCACTAACACACAATTAACAACCACTAACACACAATTAACAATCACTAACACACAATTAACAACCACTAACACACAATTCACAATCACTAACACACAATTCACAATCACTAACACACAATTAATAACCACTAACACACAATTAACAATCACTAACACACAATTAACAACCACTAACACACAATTAACAACCACTAACACACAATTAACAACCACTAACACACAATTAACAATCACTAACACACAATTAACAACCACTAACACACAATTAACAACCACTAACACACAATTAACAAGCACTAACACACAATTAACAACCACTAACACACAATTAATAACCACTAACACACAATTCACAATCACTAACACACAATTCACAATCACTAACACAAAATTAACAATCACTAACACACAATTAATAACCACTAACACACAATTTACTTACGCACATAGACAAAAAATTTTTAATTTTATTTCCACCGTCTTCTGGTTCTTCTTCCCGCGTCATTCCCGCCTCTTCTTCTTGCAATCAAACCAAACCCTCGTTTCTTCAATATATAAAAAAAACTAAACCAGTATAAACATACAACCATCATCATAATAGACTGACCAGAAAAATATACTTCACAATAAATCAAACATCACAATTAACAGAGCACTGATCCTTTGTAACTGGTTTATAACAATCGCCAAGCAACGGGGACTCGATACCATTGTTCTCATATCCGGATTTACTGGGTATGACAGGTTTGCTTCTCCCCACTACTCCTGCCTACCCGCGGTAACGTCGCCGCGATATTTAGCTGGTTGTCGAGGTGATTAAACGGGCGTTTGTACGGGGTGATTAAACAAACGGGCGTTTGTCGAGGTGATTAAACGGGCGTAAACTACTTATGTTGGTCACATTATGGTTAACATTATATCGTCATTGTGCCACACATTATAATGGAAACAACGTCATAAAGGGTTAAAAACTGTAGTTGACATGGCCAGTATAAAAATGGGAGAGGCCGCCAACGCAGCAGGAACGTTAACAAAGTCGCCCCTGTTTCGCTCCACCTGCGTTAAGGGGCAAGACATGGGCAAGTTATGTTGGACAAAGCAGTCTGTTTGCAGTAGTATTGACACAAGGTTTGAGAAGTACTGCGGAACAATACAGGGTCCAGAACGTAAATTACCAGGAAGCAGGGGACGGTCAAAGATAATGTGGGTTAAAGTATATTTTTGACAAATAAAAAAGACTTAGGTGCAAAATGCTTGGAGCGTATAATTCTAAAGATAAAACCCAAAGCTTATTGGTTTGCTCGTAAACATGCAGTGGCCATCTGTCTGCAACTTACACAAATAAAGCCAAACGTTTCAAACATTTACTGTGTTCATTACCTGTTGACTGAACATATAAATGTTAACCGAATGCGCTTGTTGTGAGTGGTTTGCTAGTAAACATAAAGTCAAACGTTTCAAACAATTACTGTGTTCATTATCGGTGCTAAACGTAGACTGAATGCGCTGGTTGTGAAAAGCAAGAGGCAACAATAGTAAGACATATCCGTATTTTACAGATGTCTACGGGCAGTGTGCTTTTAGCGATTATTAGAAACAACTGGGCGGCGTTTATAGACTTGCCTGTTTTGCGTCAAAAACATTTGTGTTTTCGAAGCATTAATATTCATTTAACCTTCGTTCAAAGTGTTTTGTTAATTATTTATATAACTCGCAACCCATTTATAAATACTTAATTAAACTGTCTCATGCCTTTAATCAGTTTAAGTATGAAATGTTGTTAAATACTACAACCTTAATACGTCTGAGTAATGCCGTTTTAACCAGTGCATGTATGTTTAGGGTTAATATCTACAATCTGCAAATGATTGATTCGTTATAAACCGGTTCCCGACCACGTCGATAAAATGATGAGGTTGCGACGAAACCGACTTGTTGTCCTTCTATGTCTGCTTGGATGTGGGATGTTTTTTCTAACTAACAGAAAACCGACGTTCGTCGTTCAGACAAATCATGCGGAAGACTTGGATTACAAACCTTCATTGAAAACCAACACAATTTCAAAAAACCATTTTTCTGACTCAAGGTCAGTGGTATTATATTCAATGTGAAGGATTTGGCGACAATAACATAAAACGTAACACTACAAATATACGTAACACACCTAGGCAATTTGGAAAAATAAATAATGCGGTTATTTATCATCGCCTGCCAGTACTTTGTAAGTTGAAAGCTCTGCAACGTGATGTCGTTTTTTGTTCAGCTTCATATCCGCAAGAAACAAGTCAACTGCGGAGAACGAAATTTCAGAAATTTCCGGGACGTTTTGTGAATGTGAGTGGAAATAATTCAACGTGAAAGTGTGATTATGAGCAAGAAATATCAAAATATCGCACGCTAAATGTTCTTAACCCTGCAGTTGTTCATAAATTTGTTACTGTCATTCGCACAAACGACCATGAAAAACTGACAAGTTACAGAAACGCAATACTTACATATTGATTGCAACATATAGTTTTCGTGTAATTACTTCACTGTATAATGTTGGGCCATCTGTCACAGCAGAAATGTATTAATGGCACAAGATGTCCTTGGCTTAAATCGACAAATGCGTGCTGCATAACAACGTATTGCTTAGCGGTTCATTGCGTTTCACATAATTTAAAGGGTAGATCACGTATACCTTTATATTGCCCAAGCACTAATGTTCCAGGAGGACACTTGATATTATTTAATTATTTGTCAAGTTGTCGTTTGTCGGGATTTAACTTTTCTTTTTTTGCAGTTATCGATCTCGGGTGTTTTCCACCAACCAATTTCGGGAAATCCGGCCCCTCAGAAAGGCATGAGAACATGACTCAAAACCAATGCGCACTTCACTGTCACAAACGGTAAGTCGCATGTGACGACATTTTATGGGTTATGAATTAAGAATCTGACGCTCTTCTGGTGGAGAACAACAAATATACACCTTTTGTTTAAAAAAGATTGTATTTTCTGACGTTTCGCCTGTACGTACGACTAGGCTTCTTCAGAGAATAAAACAAACACAGTAGCGAAGCGAACCAACAGGGCAAAGAAATTGAGCGACGAAAAAACAAAAGGGCGTAACAGCTAAAACACAGCGGGACATAATTCAATGGACAACATCGATCATAGGTCAAACGGCCAAACATGGGAAACAAAAGTCACGAATTGTTACGGGCGAAATTGCCGATTTAAAACTTTGTGTTGTTCTCCACCAGAAGAGCGTCAGATTCATAATTCATTATGATACCTGGTGGTCAAAGCCTATTTTCAGTTTTCATTTTATGGGTTGATGCGAAAATTCAAATAGGAACCTTGCAGGCTCAAAACAGTAAATTTAAATTTCAATGAATTTTCATTGAAGTTGTATCCGATACGCACGGTTGCGTTATCTTTAGCAAGGACCAGACCTGTTAATTTATAATCACAACCTTGCTGCCAATCTATTTGTTTTAGCAGCTATTTGCTCTGTGTCATGTTTGTTATCAGGGGTTACTTTATAATACCCGACAGATGTAGTGTGCTTGAAATAGTGCGAGACGAAAGTAATATGGATACGTGGAGTTGTTTGCGTAACCTCTGGTCTGGTGCACATTCTGTATGCTTTGTGGCGATTGTAGCTTGAAAACGGAGCTGTAACTATCTGATAGCATGTTGATTAAATGCGTCACCAACATGTACATTCACATACGCGTTAAAAAAATCGTGTTTGGGAAACTCGTGACAAACGATTTTACACTTCCGTTTGAGCGGAACCGTCGCCACCTATTGGGCCAGGATTGTAACAAATTATTGGTTGGGAGTAAGGGCGGCGCATTGACACCACGCAGACCGTTCACTATTGAGAAGCATAAAATGCTTATGAAAGGGAATATGTGAGCTAGCCCTGCTGTACGAATGTCAACATGATGGTCTGTGGAAACTGTACAAAAGTTCTTGGTACGAAAATAAGTTTATCAATCAGTCAAAATTTTAGGCAATATTATTTTCCAATTCCCCTCCCATAAAAAGCGCGTACAATTTCGTATCATCGTCAGTGACGCGTTACTCTGCAGACAAGGTAAAACACAGATCAGTAGTCATCGCCAATCAGCACGGGTTAATTCCTATGGTCTTTTATGACATTTTCTCATGCACAATTCATTCACAAGTCATGATTTTCAAACCCTTGGTTTAATATTCGCTAATGGAATTCTTAGTTCTACATTTGGTGTAACATAGTTCACACCGCATTACATCTGTTCATAATTTCAGAAAGAGGTCGTATGCCGGCTTGATGAAGGGTGGGATATGTGCGTGTGATTCAGATGTCCGCAAAATCGGAAACATAAGAAGCGAATCCCATGAGTGCAATATTGCGTGTCCGGGCAAGTTGGATGAGAATTGCGGAGGAGAAAAAGGCGTCCGCGCTTTGAGAATAAAATCCGGCTGTTTTGAAGGTGAGAGTAACAAAAACGTTGAAGCATGGACATGGTCGTTTCTGAAGCGTCTGTTACATTATACGTTACCTAACATTTTCATGGCTCCAAAGTTTATTTTAATAATCATTGCCACCATATATTTTGAACTTTAGTGGAAAACACTTTGTTTGCCAATGGTTGTCCACGACCTGAACCTCAAGTGTTTGACAGTCAGTCAGTATATTTGCGCAAGTCATAAAATCCGCAAATATGATTGTCGAGTAGATTCTTAAAGTGGGTAACGTTGTTCAACGGCCATAAAACCCTCTCTTAAAAATCCTGCACTACAGAGATTTGGAAAACAAGAAGTTAGAAATGTGAAGAAAATCTTTTTGTCTATTTTGGTGTGAGTAATGATAATGTGAAACAAGAGCTCTTTCAAACTGAAAATAACTCTTTTTTTCAAGTTGGTACTGTGACAACTAAATTGCCCAAAAAAATGCACCACCTAAACCTCTTGTATTATGCAGCACCGTTCAAAGACTCTCTCGTCGAAAAAAGGACCATAGGCTGCTTCTCAGCGCCCACCAGCGGCGATGGTTTTCTTTTGTACCAAACAATTTCTTCGACTCGATGCTTTGAAAAGTGCCAAGTGCTTGGACACGCGTTGGCGCTGTTTAGAGAGGCCCAAGACTGCTTCTGTGGACGCATGAACGCAAGGTTTGTGAACTAAACGATGTTTAATCCAACACCAAACGCCATGAGACGTTTACAACACGAATGAAGCGAACCGATGACATGTTACAGAATTGCCACAGGTTTTTGCCGCACCTAAAGAAAAATATACGATGTTTAAGCTAAAACGTATTTGTATGAAAGTAGTGCGAAATGTTTTTACCTTACATGGAGATTTTATTTTGTTTTTTGAGATTTTATTTAATTGCTTCGGTTAATATAACTTCCTTATACATACAGCTATTCTTGTCCGATGTGTGGGACAAATTACGTCAAATAATTACAAATAAAATCCACGTTCATATCCTAGATTCAATTTAACTCACAAACTGAAGCAGTGCGAAGGTGGGAACTCAGTACAAGGCTACCGGACACTGGAAGAGGACAAGAGGTGTGGAAATATTCGGATCCTTCCACAAGGAAGTTACGTGAGGACTTGGCTCGGGTCGGCTCCAGGATCAGGGATCACGTGGACTCGCTACCTCCTGGAGAAAGCTACTGGTTATTACGGAGGAAGTGCTTACGGTGAACTTATCATGCATTTGAACGGTAAGTTTATACAAAAGGTTTTATTTGTAAGCGCGTTGTAAAATTTTATTTTAAACATGTTGTAAGTTTTTATTTCTAAACAGGTTATAAGTGCTTTATTTTAAACAAGTACGTTCACACCTTTAATCGATATTTAGTTGTCCGCTAGTCCGTGGTTTGCTAATAGACGTCAAAATTCCTCTAAATGTCCAATCAGATGAGAATTTCTTTGTGAGCGCCGTTTTTCAATGACGTCACAAATTTCCTTTTTCCCACCAGGGTTCCTTGGAGAAATGTTTCCCATCAGCGAAGGAAGAACAGATTTTGTGAAGAATCATCTGATGGATCCGAAGAAACCGGACCTCCAAGATGTGATCCTGGTCATCCGTAATCCTTACAATGCGTTCATCGCCGACTTCCACCGAGTTTCCACGAAGGGGAATCACACGGGAAGAGCGAGTCGCCAACAATTTGACAACGGTAAGACTTTTGTCGGCTTTTCTTGGCAATCTTGTGCTGTGTCTTGTGTATTTTTGCTGTCGATTAGTATTTAACAAAGTGACCACTGTGGTTTGTCTCTGTTGTTTGATACCCAATTGAGAACCTAACGGATCGATGGCGTATCATGTCTGGTCTGCAAGTTTACTCCCAGATAATTCGCCGACCTCGGGAGTTTGACGCAAAATCAACCCCACTATCATGAGTTTTTCCTAAACCTGCAGGGTTAATTTTTAATTATTTCACTTCGTCGCAGAATTTTTGAAATACATTCAATCGACGATCGTATATTGGAAAACAATGCCTGAAAATTTGTTGAAGAGCAAGAAGCCGTTCCTCATCATCTTCCACGAACACATGGTGGAGGACCCTGTATCCAATGTGAGGAAGATGGTGAACTTCCTCCCGAACAAACATCTTCATCCGAAGGACCTGGACGAGCGTCTCGCTTGCTTGAGTCAGGAGCTGAAAGGAAGTTTCAAAAGGAAATCTGCAAAGTTGGATTTTAATCCTTACACCGAGCATACGACCACGGAAATGAACAAAGCGATTGCTTATGCGAGGAAGACGTTACTTGACGCTGGTGTTTCTCCAGTGATGCCTGACTATGAAACTGCAGGGCCAGATGTCAACTTAAGCGACGGAAAATCGTAACATTGGCTCGTTTTGGGGTCGTATAGAAATGTTAGCCTCAAAGAAATCCATTTTCTTCAAGTAGAATTGCTGAAAAATAGTTAGCTCTTGGGGCCTATATATGATAGTTGGTTACTTCTAGTGTTTTACTGGAATTTCACCAACACTATTGTGGTGTTTCCACAAGGCAAATAACTGATTTAGCATATTCACCATTCACAGAAGGAAAAGCCATTTTTAAAAATAATTTGCTTGCTGCTAGAGTAAGGAACATTTTGTGCACAAATATATTTGTTTGAAGTGATTTTAAAAAGTCTGTCTTTTTGTTTTATTATTCAAAGTCATGTAGCAATCTTTACGCCGAAACAATATTTGTGTCTTACGTTCCACGCCACGTGATTTGATGTCCAAGATGTTTACGAATGTTACTTCAGCATAACTTGTATTTGTTTCTTCATTGGTTGAGACAATCGCCCGACTTCCACTTTCAAAAAACAAATATCTTGACTGTCGTTACCTATGCATTCATATCCAATAGCGTTTTGTATCAAAGATTGGTTTCTGTGATCTTATGGTTCAGCAAGCCTCAAACTTGTACTGTTTTACTTATATGCAAAATGTTGTTGTTGGCATATGCTGTAATTCGACTCACATACACCGGCTTATTCTTCAATGCTTCATTTATTTTCTTGCACTTTTACTACTGAACACAATTTCCTTCGCGTACAACAAAACGTCATAGTTTAATATGACAAAAATTATAGAGGCAAATTCAGACTTAAAGAAACATTTGACTGAAATTTTGTTAGGGTTGGGTTTTTTAGGTATGTTTGGCTACAATAAACGGTTTTGGAATGTGGAAAATAAAAAAAATCCACGAAAAATGAGTACCTCCAAAAAATTGTGTTTCGAGTGCCTTATGTCGTTTCAAGTTTTACTACACATATCCTTGCTTGTGTCTATCAAAACCTATGAAAACGGTAAAACAACCTTCAAATGAAAGTTTGTCACTTTAAAATCAAAAATATCTTCCTTGTAATATATAGCAACCGTAACAACGTGCAACGCGCTGGAGTAGCCTAAATTTCACGTCACAAACTAGACATCAAGTATGTGTTGTTTTTTGCCTGAGATATTTGGATTTGCGGGTTTAAGGCAACAAGTACACAAACGGAATTATGTGTTTCGCCTGAGTTACTTCGACAACTCTTCGCGACGTAATTATCCTCAGCCGGATTAAAAATTTCGTACATTTGTGGCCAAAATGAAACATCGCACTCATACTTTTCTTCACATGTTCTTTGATTATCTGTTTGTTTATCATTAAAGCTCTATTTTCATATTCAGAACGCACCCCTGCTATTCCTGTGTTTTCATCGGATGCCCGCACTCATGTTTTATCAAATTTCCATTTGTATTTATTCACGCACTCCTGTCTGTTTCTATATTGGCCAAATCCTGTAACGAGCCAATGTTTTACGTATCGTTCGCTGATTGGTTGATTGGCTGGAGGCAGGAGTGTTGCGAGAAAGATTCGTTAGTTTTGAGGTGGGCGACGCAATGTACGGTTGTCGTTTCAAGAAATTTGTATGGTTTTATGCTGTGTGTGTTTTTTTTGTATTGTTTACCTTACTCAATTCCAGCGCTACCGAAAAAGTTCCGTAACAGATGTGTCATCCTTCTTCTACTGGTGAGAAGAACAGAAAGAACATTGTATGGCCAGATTTGACAACGCTTGGTTGTGCGGGATTTTAAAGGTAAAATTGTATTTCGCTCATGGGAATATCTCACCTGGAAGGTCTGTGTACCAAAGAGAATGTAAACATATTGTGACCTGATAAAAATTCGCAGTGATGTCTCTGCAACTGGAAAACATAAGTGAAACATTTACTTGGTAGAATATACACGAACATTTTGCCTTGCTTTGAGTAATTATAGATATTCCAGTTTGTTTAACAAGATCTTCAAATTTTAAATAATCAAATTATATACGAACTTCGCTATTGTGTTGGGTTGCCCATGGAAACCATCAACCAATCGCGATCAATCGAAATCGTCAGCTCGATTTCTGTGAGGGTTCTTTAAGTGGCACCTGAGTCCACTTTTTCGACTTCAGACTCACCAAAGTGCTCATAGCATGAGAGCGATGTCGCCTGTATCGAAACACGGCAGCAGTATAGTGAGACAAACTGTGATACTAGTAATAAATCCAGGTGTGATAACAATGATGGTGAGCTCCAGTTGCTCAGCGATTGTGCTGAACCAATGATAAAGGATCAGTGCTCTGTTAAAGCCTAGCAAGCGAGTAGTCAGTGCGAGTAATTAAAATTGCGATCAAAATTTGGTATTCTAAACGGATTGATGGACGTTTAACGTCAAGTGCACGCTGTGTTATCGAGTTGGGCGATCGATTTTAGCGATAAAAGTTGAAGCGTTAAAACGATCACATCGCAAAAAATTACAACCATATTAAAAGGATGGTATTTACGGCCCAGTTAGAAAGAGCATGACGTGCTGATACCCTGATTATTTTGGGCCGATTGGTTTTCTAGTTTCGACGCAGTACTGTATTACGATGCTATGGAAAGGAAAATTGTTAATTGTTCTCTTCTCTCTAATCTGGAATGGGCGTGGGCGTTTGAATTTTTTGACTGGGAGCATTTTATGCAGCTTTTCAGGCTTCTGATTGGTTTATTGAGTTCAAGTCGCTGCTTTGCCGAGTAGTGCTTTGTTAACGTTTATTTGGTCCAGTCGAAGCACCGCATAATGCGTTTTGAGTTGGGCAATTGGTTTACCGGGGATAAAGCCCGGGATGCTGTTTAAGAGCGGCGTATTCCTGATGTAGGTTTGTTCGCAGTAAGCGTGTAATAGGTGTTTGAAATCATCTAGTGTGACACCTGGGAACTTTGTAACTTTGTACATTCTAGACCAGTGTGGTAGGAAAATTGTTGGCTCAATTCACGTGTTCCAGACGTGCGCGCTTAAACCATTTTGGGATCTAAATAACACAAGATATCCTCATAATAATGTCTGCCATTGTTGGTTTTGTTTAGCGGACACGAACCACTGTTTCGCGAGACATAATACAGCAACTTAAAACCTCGTCCAATAAGTAGACTTGGTGTGTAATATGCAAAAAAATTTAACGTTCAGAACTCTTTTACTTTCCAGAAAGCGTTAAAAAAACGTAACCAATCTCCATGTGTGCGAACGACAAAGGGTTGTTCAAAAACTTGGAAGCTGTTGGCGCTCGCGTTACAATAACGTTCCTCACCCGAGGATACTTTGCAGAGAATACCCGAACCCAGTGTTAATTCAAAACGCTTCGCAACCATCAACCAATATTTCATCGGCGATGTCATTTACACATCCCTAGTTAATTGGCAGACGAAAATTAAATTCACTCGTTAACTTTTTCCCTTCTTTGGAAGTTGCGTGTCGCTCGCCAGCTTTCAGATACCAAATCGCTTCCGACGGTTTCGGTTGTAGCATTCCAAACGATTTACTCGGCTGTTATGACAGAAACTAAGTCTGCTTGCGTGTTATTGCTGTAGGCCACTAAATTTAGAAACTGAGAAAAAGACGCTGCGATATCAGGTGGCGTAAATTTAAATTGTCCCAAGTGCGTTAGTGACGTAGCCGAGTAACTTCTACCGCGTGCCAGTTGCTTACTCAAGTTTCCGAGACAGTTGGATCGCAGAGTAAATAAGAGAAAATCAGAGTAAATTGCGAACGGGTAGCAAGTATTTAACAAATTACAATGAAAATAAGGTTTGTCATCGAGCCGGATGCCAGAAGACTTAGCGAGTTCTGCAAAAAAGTCCAACTCCGTCTACTGCCTTCGGTCCGCCTGTGTTCCAAATGTGTCAAGAATTAGGTTGGGAAACATGCGTGGTGCTACACGGTATTCGTCCGCATCGGAATGAAAAATTTCATTTCTTCTCCAACCAAACCACCGCCAGTCACACTACAAATATCAAAATCAGTATAAACACACTAACAAACAACCACTGACACACAATTAACTTGTACGCACACAATAAATAATAAACTCACTTTTGATAAACTTTGACTTTGATTATTTCCACTGTCTTCTGGTTCTTCTTTCCACGTCATTTCCACGTCATCTTCTTGCAATCGAACCAAACCTTCGTTTCTTCAATATATAAAAGAACAAACCAGTATAAACATACAACCATAAGCATAATAGAGTGATCAGAAAAATATACTTCACAATAAATCAAACATCACAATTAACAGAGCACTGATCCTTTGTAACTGGTTTAGAAAAATCGCTAAGCAACGCGCGAGCTCGATATCATTGTTCTCGTATCCGGAATTATTTCGTATTATGACAGGTTTGCTCCATTACAACTACTCCTGCCTGCTCGCGCTAACGTCGCCGCGATATACTGCAGGTTGTCGAGGAGATTATGCAAGGGTTTGTGTTGATATGGTATGAATCGTTGTCCATTCTAAACCGTCCAGTTAATATGTAACTAAGGTTCTAGTCAGTCGCCATGAAAGTGAGAATAGTACTACAGAGCATATTTTCACAACATTTGAAATAGCAGTTTTCCAAATTTACGTGAAATTAGAGTAAAAACCTTACAGTTTTAAAGAAGCAGCCGCGTAATTTCGTATTTGTAAGCAATTGAATTTTCAATGAAAGTTTCAAATCCTTCACGTATGAACGTTATTGACTACAACGTAAATATGATGTAGTGCTGCAGTATCTCTAGCAAGGGCAAAACCTGTTTAATTTTTAATCGGTTCTTGTCAAGCTGGTATAGTAAGAGCTGTTAATCAAGTATTTACCACAACGACCAAGTTTACAGCCTCGAGGTATTTATGTGTAAGTGGGCCGACAGCTTTCCTCAATCAAATTTGTACAAAGTAGTTGGATGCTTTACCAGGAGTAGCGTTCGGGGAATATATAGCTTTGCAGTTGCAACACCTAGATCTTCCTTAAGTATGTTCTTATAGTCAGTTTATATGGCGATAAAGTACTTAAGTTGGTCGCATTATGGTTAAACATTATACCGTTATTGTCCGACGCATGACAATGGAAAACATTTATTGAAGAGTTGAAACCTGTAGGTAACGTTGCCAGTATAAGAATGGGCGAGACCGCAAACGCAGATGAAACGTTGAGAAAGTTGCCCCTGACCCTCTCCACAGAGGTAATGGGCAGCCCATAGGCGAGTTATGTTGGACAATACAGTCTGTTTGTAGCATAGTATTGACACAAGGTTGGAGAAGTGCTGCGGAACGATACGGGGTCCTGAACGTAAATTACCAGGAAGCAGGGGACGGTCAAAGATAATGTGGGTTAAAGTATATTTTTGACGAAGAAATTGAAATAATTAGGTGCAAAATGCTTGAAGCGTATAATTCTAAATATAAAACCCAAAGCTTATTGGTTTGATCGTAAACATGCAGTGGCCATCTGTCTGCAGCTTACACAAATAAAGCCAAACGTTTCAAACATTTACTATGTTCATTACCTGTTGACTGAACATATAAATATTGAGTGAATGCGCTTGGTGTGAGTGGTTTGCTCGTAAACATAAAGTCAAACGTTTCAAACATTTACTGCGTTCATTACCGGTGCTTAACGTTGACTGAATGCGCTGGTTGTGAAAAGCATGAGGCAAGAATAGTAAGACATTTCCGTATTTTATAGATGTCTACGGGCAGTGTGCTTTTAGTGATTATCAGAAACAACTGGGCGGCGATTATCAGACTTGCCTGTTTTGCGTGAAAAACATTTGTGTTTTCGAAGCATTAATATTCATTTAACCTTCGTTGAAGGTGTTTTGTTAATTATTTATATAACTCGCAACCCATTCATAAATACTTAATTAAACTGTCTCATGCCTTTAATCAGTTTAAGTATGAAATGTTGTTAATTAGTGTAACCTTAATACGTTTGAGTAATGCCGTTTTAACCAGTGCATGTATGTTTAGAGTTAATATATACAATCTGCAAATGGTCGATTCGTTATAAATGTCGACAAAATGCTGAGGTTGCGACGAAACCGTCTGGTTGTCCTTCTATGTCTGTTTGGATGTGGGATGTTTTTTCTAACTAACAGAAAACCGACGTTCGTCGTTCAGACAAATCATGCGGAAGACTTGGATTACAAACCTTCATTGAAAAAAACCAACACAACTATAGAAAATCATTTTTCTGACTTAAGGTTAGTGGCATCATATTCGATGTAAAGGATTTGGCTGCAAAAAGATAAAACGTAACATTACAAATATACGTAACACACCCAGGCAACTTGTGAAAGTAAATAATGCCGCTATTTTTCATCGCCTGTCAGTACTTTGTAAGTTGAAAGCTCTGCAACGTGATGTAATTTTTTGTTCAGCTTCATATCCGCAAGAAACAATTCTACTGCGAAGAACGAAATTCCAGAAATTTCCGGGACGTTTTGTGAATGTGAGTGGAAATAATTCAATAGTGAAAGTGTGATTATGAGCAACAATTATCAAAATATCGCACGGTAAATGTCATCACACCTGCAGTTGTTCATAAATTGGTTACAGTCATTCGCACAAACGAACTAAAAACCAAACTGGAGGGTTCACCATACAAGTACTGCAACATAGTTTTCGTGTAATCATTTTCCTTTAATGTTGGGCCGGTAGGAATGTCTTAAAAGGTCACAATTAAGATGTCCTTGGCATAAATCGACAGATAACATGCGTATTTTTAGACAACGTATTGCTTAAGGGTCAAGGCGTTTCAGATATAGTTTAAAGGGAAATCACGTACCTTGACATCGCCCAAGCACTAATGTTCCAGGGGGACACTTCTATTATTTGTCAAGTTGTCGTTTGTCGGGATTTAACATTTCCTTTCTTGCAGTTATCGATCTCGGGTGTTTCCCACCAACCAATTTCGGGAAATCCGGACCCTTAGAAAGGCATGAGAACATGACTCAAAACCAATGCGCACTTCACTGCCACAAACGGTAAGTCACATGTGAGGACATTTTATGGATTTATGCGAAAATTCAAACAGGAACCTTGTAGACAATTTTCATTGAAGTTTTATCCGATACGCACGGTTGCGTTATCTTTAGCAAGGACCAGGTCTGTTAATTTATAATCACAACCTTCATGTCAATCTATTTGTTTTAGCAGCTATTTTCTCCGTGGCATGTTTGTTATCAAGGGTTACTAATACCCGACAGATGTAGTGTGCTTGAATGGTGCGAGGTTTCTAATTCAGCAGTAGTTGAACCTTTTTTGCTAAATCATCCTTTTTTAAGTTTTTGCAACAAAATCGCCCGTTGACAACGTGGTTCAATGTATTTTATTTCACATCAACTTTGAAAAACCCTTGTATATTTTTGACCACACGTTGCCTACATGGATCACACAATAATTAGATAACATATGAAGCAAACCTTTTTGTTTCCACAATGCTGGAAAGTTCAAACTATTGCTTGACCCCCGTCTAAAAAACTGTTTTGTTTGTTTAAACCACTTGTTGTGTAAGAAGCCATTCATTTCAGAATTTAACAAACGATTACTTAAGTTAATTTCCAAAGTCAACAACGTGCCTCGCAAGCTAAAATAACACACCAACATGGCGCCGTTTAACAAATTATAACTATAATAGTCAGATTTTCGCAATCTGAAATTCCACATTGCTTTCATACCAATATGTAATTGTAAAGGTTACGGTTTCAAAAAAGTTTCATGGCAATGGTAAATGTGGAAGAATATCTCGATAAGATTTGAAGTGCTACGAAATCATATTGAGCGTCACGAAGATTTTAACGACCTATGCCAACCAGAATCGTTGGCGAGATCGCCCAGTGTCTACAGTGCGAAAGTAATATGGATACATGGAGTTGTTTGCGTAATCTCTGGTCTGGTGCACATTCTGTTTGCTTTGTGCCGATTGTAGCTTGAAAACGGAGCTGTAACTATCTGATAGCATATTGATTAAATGCATCACCAACATGTACATTCACATACCATGTGCTAATAACATCGTGTATGGGAAACTCGTGACAAACGATTTTACATTTCCGTTTGAGCGAAACCGCCGCAACCTGTTGGACCAGGATTGTAGCAACTAATTGGTTTGAAGTGAGGGCGCCACATTATTACCACGCAGACCGTTTACTTGATAATCCGATTATCGACGTGTTATAGCTGAGAAGTGTAGCAGGCCTTTGCGATTATGCGATCCATCCCTGCTGTACGAAAGTCAACACGATTTATGGAAACTGTACAAAAATTGGGCAAAATACTTTTAATTACTTTGAATAGAAAAGCCAAAGCTACTATTAAGATGATTACCAACATTATACCTTTTATATTCAATGTACAAACGTTCTTGGTACGAAAATAAGTTTATCAATCAGTCAAAATTTTAAGCAATATTATTTTCCAAATCCCCTCCCATGAAATGCGCGTAAAGCGTCAGTGACGCGTTACACATTTTTGACTTTGCTGAGGTTGAGGTAAAAGACAGTCAACACCGACCTGCACAGGTAAATTCCTGCGGTCTTTCATGACATTTTCTGTGCACGGTTCATTCACAGGTCATAGTTTTCAAACCCTTGGTTAAATATTTACTGACATAATTCTGTAACTTAGTTTACACAGAAGTCGGCATTACATGTGTTCATTATTCCAGGAAGAGATCGTATGCCGGCTTGATGAAGGGTGGGATATGTTCATGTGATTTAGACGTCCGTAAAATCGGGAACATAAGAAGCGAATCCCATGAGTGCAATATTGCGTGTCCGGGCAAGTTGGATGAGAATTGCGGAGGAGAAAAAGGCGTCCGCGCTTTGAGAATAAAATCCGGCTGTTTTGAAGGTAGAGTAACAAAAACGTGGAAGCATGGACATGGTTGTTTCTGAAGCGTCTGTTACATTTTCGTAACCTAACATTTTCGTGGCTCTAACGTTTATCCATATAATCATTGGCTCCATGTATTGTGAACCTTAGTGGGAAACACTATGTTTGCCAATGGTTGGAACGACCTGGACCTCAAGAATTTGACAGTCAGTCAGTATATTTGCGCAAGTCATAAAATCTGCAAATAGGATTATTGAGTAGGTTTTAAAGTGGGTAACGTTGTTAAATGGCCATAAAACCTTTTCTTAAAAATCCTGCACTACTGAGGTTTGAAAAACAAGGGTTGCGAAGAAAAACTCTTCTGTCAGTTTTTTAGCGTTGGTGTGAGTCATGAAAACGTCAAAACATAAGCTCTTTCAAACTGAAAATAACTCTTTAGTTCAAGTGTTGGTACTGTGACACCTAAATTGCCCCCAAAACATGCACCACCTAAACCTCTTGTATTATGCAGCACCGTTCAATGACTCTCTCGTCGAAAAAAGGACCATTGGCTGCTTCTCAGCGCCCACCAGCGGCGATGGTTTTCTTTTGTACCAAACAATTTCTTCGACTCGATGCTTTGAAAAGTGCCAAGTGCTTGGACACTCGTTGGCGCTGTTCAGAGAGGCCCAAGACTGCTTCTGTGGACGCATGAACGCGAGGTTTGTGAACTAAACGATTTTTAATCCAACACCAAACGCCATGAGACGTTTACAACACGAATGAAGCGAACCGATGACATGTTACAGAATTGCCACAAGTTTTTGCGGTACCTAAAGAAAAATATACGATGTTTAAGCTAAAACGTATTTGTATGAAAGTAGTGCGAAATGTTTTTACCTTACATGGAGATTTTATTTTGTTTTTTGAGATTTTATTTAATTGCTTCGGTTAATATAACTTCCTTATACATACAGCTATTCTTGTCCGATGTGTGGGACAAATTACGTCAAATAATTACAAATAAAATCCACGTTCATATCCTAGATTCAATTTAACTCACAAACTGAAGCAGTGCGAAGGTGGGAACTCAGTACAAGGCTACCGGACACTGGAAGAGGACAAGAGGTGTGGAAATATTCGGATCCTTCCACAAGGAAGTTACGTGAGGACTTGGCTCGGGTCGGCTCCAGGATCAGGGATCACGTGGACTCGCTACCTCCTGGAGAAAGCTACTGGTTATTACGGAGGAAGTGCTTACGGTGAACTTATCATGCATTTGAACGGTAAGTTTATACAAAAGGTTTTATTTGTAAGCGCGTTATAAAATTTTATTTTAAACATGTTGTAAGTTTTTATTTCTAAACAGGTTATAAGTGCTTTATTTTAAACAAGTACGTTCACACCTTTAATCGATATTTAGTTGTCCGCTAGTCCGTGGTTTGCTAATAGACGTCAAAATTCCTCTAAATGTCCAATCAGATGAGAATTTCTCTGTGAGCGCCGTTTTTCAATGACGTCACAAATTTCCTTTTTCCCACCAGGGTTCCTTGGAGAAATGTTTCCCATCAGCGAAGGAAGAACAGATTTTGTGAAGAATCATCTGATGGATCCGAAGAAACCGGACCTCCAAGATGTGATCCTGGTCATCCGTAATCCTTACAACGCGTTCATCGCCGACTTCCACCGAGTTTCGACGAAGGGGAATCACACGGGAAGAGCGAGTCGCCAACAATTTGACAACGGTAAGATTTTTGTTTGATTTTACTGGCAATCTTGTGCTGTGTCTTGTGTATTTTTGCTGTCGATTAGTATTTAACAAAGTGACCACTGTGGTTTGTCTCTGTTGTTTGATACCCAATTGAGAACCTAACGGATCGATGGCGTATCATGTCTGGTCTGCAAGTTTACTCCCAGATAATTCGCCGACCTCGGGAGTTTGACGCAAAATCAACCCCACTATCATGAGTTTTTCCTAAACCTGCAGGGTTCATTTTTTATTATTTCATATCGTCGCAGAATTCTTGAAATACATTCAATCGACGATCGTATATTGGAAGACGATGCCTGAAAACTTGTTGAAGAGCAAGAAGCCGTTCCTCATCATCTTCTACGAACACATGGTGGAGGACCCGGTATCCAACGTGAGGAAGATGGTGAACTTCCTCCCGAACAAACATCTTCATCCGAAGGACCTGGACGAGCGTCTCGCTTGCTTGAGTCAGGAGCTGAAAGGAAGTTTTAAAAGGAAATCTGCAAAGTTGGATTTTAATCCTTACACCGAGCATACGACCACTGAAATGAACAAAGCGATTGCTTATGCGAGGAAGACGTTACTTGACGCTGGTGTTTCTCCAGTGATGCCTGACTATGAAACTGCAGGGCCAGATGTTAACTTAAGCGACGGAAAATCGTAACATTGGCTTGTTTTGGGGTCGTATAGAAACGTTAGTCTCAAGGAAATCCATTTTCTTCAAGTAGGATTGCTGAAAAATAGTTAGCTCTTGGCGCCTATATATGATAGTTGGTTACCTCTAGTGTTTTACTGGAATTTCACCAACACTATTGTGGTTTTCCACAAGGCAAATAACTGATTTAGCATAATCACCATTGACACAAGGAAAAGCCATTTTTTTTAAAAATTGTGCTTGCTGCTAGAGTGAGGAATATTTTGCACACATTTATATTTGTTTGAAGTGGTTTTGAAAAGTCTGTCTTTTTGTTTTATTATTCAAAGTCATGTCTTACGTTCCACGCCACATGATTTGATGTCCAAGATGTTTACGAATGTTCCTTCAGCATAGCTTGTATTTGTTTCTTCATTGGTTGAGACAATCGCCCGACTTCCACTTTCAAAAAACAAATATCTTGACTGTCGTTACCTATGCATTCATTTCCAATAGCGCTTTTGTCTCAAGCTTCTGCGATCTTATGGTTCAGCAAGCTTCAAACTTGTACTGTTTCACTTTTATAGAAAATGCTTTTGTTGACATATGCTGTAATTCGACTCACAGATACGGGATTATTCTTCAATGCTTCATTTATTTTCTTGCACATTTACTACTGAACACAATTTCCTTCGAGTACGACAAAACGTCATAGTTTAATATGACAAAAATAATAGTAGCATATTCAGAGTTAAAGAAACATTTGACTGATATTTTGTTAGGATTGTTTTTTGGGGGATGTTTGGCTACAAATAAATTTTCTGCTGAGAGGTAAATTTGAAACGCTAACATTCACTAGGGCATGGCCAGCAACATTTTAAATGGAATGCGCTAATTGACAAATTGTGTCAAAACAGTGATAAGTGTATGGCACCAATATGCTTTGCATGTCGCCACGTAGTAGTTGAAACTCACAATAAACGGTTTTGGAATGTGGAAAATAAAAAAAATCCACGAAAAATGAGTACCTCCAAAAAATTGAGTTTCGAGTGCCTTATGTCGTTTCAAGTTTACTACACATATCCTTGCTTGTGTCTATCAAAACCTATAAAAACGGTAAAACAACCTTCAAATGAAAGTTTGTCACTTTAAAATCAAAAAGATCTTCCTTGTAATATAGCAACCATAACAACGTGCAACGGGCTGGAGTAGCCAAGTCGAAAACACTTTAGGCGCTACGCAAACTGTTTGATAACTAAACGGGCGGCAAGATTTTTGCTGGATTGCGCTGTTTATTGCTTTAAATGTATTTAATATTTATTCACAGTTAAAAACAAGGAATTGTTTTACTAAGAAACTTTAAAGGTACCATTGGTGGAACCGGAATTTTTTTTTTTTTATCTTACTGTACTTTTGTTTCTTCCGTCAAAGTAGTTGTTTCTTGAAAAAAACAATAACAAAAGAACGAGGTTTAGAGTTGTGACAAGGTTATGGGAATTTAACCTTTTTTGATAATATTTGCCAAGTATTTATTTGTTACGTGTAATCCCAGTTTTTTGTAATTGCTTTTGTTTCCACTTCCATAAAGTAGACAAACGAATATGGTTCCCATTTCTGTTTATGTGTAAGAGTGAAAATGAGTCAAACATTTCACATTTAAAAACGATTAGCTGCTGTATGACGTTGGTATGCCTACCATAATGTGCACAAATTAGATGTCTAAAATTTTGGCTGTTTGTAATATTTTTGTTGTACATAAAGTAAATTTTGCTGTTTAAAAAAAGAAAAAAATCATTTCATCTGTCTCTTGTAATGGAAGGTAATCCTTACCACACGGTACATAAATTAATTATAGGTACAGTGTCAATTGGATGCAAAGACAATTACAAGCCTTAGACACTGATACCTTATGTTGTCAATTTTATTTATAGGGCATGTTAGTTGGCAGAATATTCCCTGTCCGCAGGCCACTTATCATTACTGGTTCTGTTGATTGTATATTTTATTTATTTATTGTTGTTTTTTACTCTTTTGCAAAGTTTGCAAATAAAATTGGATTAATTGCTTGTATTGTATTACCCATTCTTTTATATAAACCCTACTTAATGTTAATGGTATACAAGTATAAATCTTGGAATATAGTGGGCATTTGATTGTTCTTGTCTGGTATGTTGTACCTTATTTTGGGAAAGGCTAAAATATTTATATTCTGGCACCACAAATGTTTAATAGGTACTTTTTAAGGTACGAATAATAACATCACACATAAAAGCACATTAACTTCTTTAAATATATATCTGTAAAACGCAGTGTGTTGTGCATTGAATGTGAAAACAGAATATCACAGTAAATAAACACAAAACACTTATACATTGGACCATATATTATGTGTGTAAAATGTTGTGTATATGAGATTGTGTGATCTGTTTTTTAATTTACACCAGTCAAGGTTGCAGTTAAATCACATTTGCTTGTATTTTGGGGTTCCCCTAAAACTGTGCAGAGCTTGGTTGTTTGTTAATTTATTTTCAAAAAACAACATTGTTTGGTACTTTTGGTAACCATGAATGACTTGTATAGCAAATGACATAAAAACATAATTGTAATTGAAATAATATTTTTGTAGGTTTGATTACAAGCTAGACCTGCACACTTTGCACTTAAATGATAATACCAGATTGACTTTGTTGGAAATTTTCCACACGAGGGAGTACAAGAGTCATCCTCAATTTGCATCAGCATGGAAGGCCAACTCAACACGGATGTGACAATAACTATACAATCTGATGGTAAGATTGAATAATTAATGTATATAGTTCTTACGTTGCTCCAAGGCCTGAAAACTGTTTTGTTTGCTTTTCACCTTCACAAGTCTTATTTACAAAAATATTGTTACCATATACTGAAGCTTTAATTCGGCAACTGTGTATGGCTGGATGAAAAAACTTTCTTTTCCGCAAGTTGATATAAACCGTCAGTTAGGTCCGCTCCATATAATCCTGGAGATAGACCAACGTCGTCATTTTCAACTGATGAAGACATGACCTCTTGCCGAAATGTTTTAAATGAATGAAACATGTCAGTGTTTTCAATAGTATGAGCCAGTCTCTTTATTCTCAGAGGTATTGGTAAAAATGAAGTTCTTATAATACAAAGTGGACTACAATCTATACATGCTGGTTATATACAGTTACTTTTCTTCACTATTTGCTTTTTTGATGACTAAAATTAATATTTTCTTGGTGTTTGTTTTGGATTTTTTTATAATTTTTTTGTCATAACTCCACAACCGAAAAAAAAGTTGGCTTCAACAAATCAGGAAATTTTCATTAGATGAAGTGAACTTTTCGCCTTTCCTGAGTCGCCAAACTTTCATAACTTTATCCTGCTAGGGTTCTTGCGCAACTTGTTTTCGCGGCAAAAGCTCTGCCCGCCCCACTTTGCCGTTATATTACTCAAACAAACACGAGATTGTGGCGTCAGCTGTATCGGCTCCACGCCGGCCGCTTACACAATGCTGCCATGCACCAGTGGCAAGTGACTCATTAACAAAGTACTCTTAACCATTCAGTGACATTATCGTTATGAATGCATTCAAATTATTAAGTTTATGCTAAACAATTTAGTTGTTGAGCACATTGCATAAAATGAAAAAGATCTTCAAGATATGTGCTTCTCGGGGCGCGTGCGAACATGTGGTTTTGTGACGTAAGTGCGGCTTGATAATATAATCATGTTGGTTGGTATCGACAATGCTTTCTTCAACGTTAACAACAGGAAATATTCTCGGTTAATTGCACATGAGATTCCTCTTACTTCGAAATGTTTTTGCGAGGAAGTTATTAAATTGTCTGGTGGCGAAACTTACTCATCTCACGGAAGGGCTGCGCTTTTGTTTTAACAAATAGTCTGGGCAAGAAAAATCACCACGCAATAGCTGCCTTGGCAAAAAATTTAATCATTGTCAGTTTGGACGTCTCGCTGATGTCCCGTGCCGTGTGAATGGATGACCTTTTTACAACGAGAGACAAATATTATTCACCCTGCATACAACTTTCATCACATCATAAAACGTGAGATGCGTTAAATGTGCGCCACCACATTCGGTTTGGGGATTCTGTGTATATTCTTGGATCTTGACTATATTTGTCCTCTTCCTGAAACTCACAACTGCTTAAATGTCGAAGTGATGAATATGTCAATCCCTAAACGCCCATTTGTAAGTGCTTGCATCAGTAGCGTCAGAAGCGCTAAACGTAAATGCCAAAACTGTTACTAATTTTCTGTTATGTGGTAATGGGGCAACGATATATTTTATAGTTAAGGATTACGTGGAACATCAAGTTTCACGACTTTGGTTTGAAGTAGCGTGTCTTGCGTTTTTGTATTAACATCCGTTAATGTGTCATAACATGGAACTGAGAGTTGTTCGAAACTGTTAACATTGCATCATTGTATGCACAGCTCAATGACAGATCTGACGACGGTCTACAAGCCATGCATTGCATAGTATGCAAAATGTATTACTGATGGCCATGTTGTCTGTCACTGTTTGTATCCATGAGTTATCGAGAGTAGGAGGAAATAACTCTCAGTTAACTTAATTGTGTTCAGTAAGCAATGCATGTTCATTATATATTTGCTTCCATAGTTTGTTATAAATCTTCGAATGCTCGTGTTTACGATATTACCGGTGCAGATCGGTAGAGCAGGTAGGTAGTGTATGTTTCACAGTGACTTGGTACCCAACAGGTTGACGCCAATGGCTTGCCTTGTCTGCAAAGTTAAAAGAATAGTTCCAGCATGGTTTGTTAGTTGGCAAGACTATTTTCAGGCACCAACTATTGCGCTGATGAAACCTGATACGTCAAAACAGTGGCACGGTCAGCTGCAGCTCACTGATCACCATTAGCCCATTTGCTTCTACAATGCAGAATGGTTTAAGAACATGTTGGACATTTTGTGCTTCCCCTGTCGAGTAGAGTATAAGGTTTTTGTCCGCGGCGAGGTTGTTAAATATTGTTGTTATCCCAAAGTTACCCGAATGGTTACAAGCCTGTTCGTGATAAGTTTACGTTGGTGAAAGTTATGTGCAATCCAAAAGTATTTTTTGTTGCTTGGGGTTAGCTGACTAATATGTGGTTTAAGTGGGTGTTTCATATTCTTATTGCGTTCAGTCAACTCCCCCTCCTGTGGCCATTGATTTGTCGGCCATGGGTGAAAAACCTTGTACATAGATACATGTGCTCTTAAAATATAAGGGAAGACAAAGGACACGAGCACAAAAACAAATTCGGAGACTTTCTCTATTCCCACGCAAGCCTTCGAAGTTGTCGCGTGTTGAAAGGGTTTAACAAGTTGGGATTACCACAAGTAATGTTTGCTCAAAACCTCCAATAAAATCCTTGTACGCGGTTGCTTTATTTCCCTCTTTTATGTGGATGGGAGAAACAGGGACTGGAAATCTTATAGAGTCGCGTAATATATGAAGAGTATCAGGTGTTTATCAAATGAATGAGGCGTTTTGTCAGGCGATAACATACTGTGGTAGATTGGAATATGTATCATGAAACTGTACAGTGTTATCAGCATGATTGAAAACTTATTTTGCAAACAAGCGACTAATTGAAGCTGAAGTGCTTGTAAGTCGCAATTTCATGTTAAAATAACGAGATATTACCTGCAATTATCCGCGATTCGTTGCCTTTAACACCGGGCAATTGTCATCCAATCAGAGCCCTTCGCCGAACTTGTTTTCGTCGACGTCACGACACGCCTGGCTGAGCACAGATCGCGTGCTGGTTCTTTGTTCATGTCGAAAGTTCCGTGGTATCTTTTTATCTGGACAGGTTGTGTTGTCTTGGCCTCAAACGGTAGCTGATAGTCGAAGATAACGTTGATGGTTGCGTCAGGCCAGAATTGAGGCGTTTGAACGATCGTTTGTTGCAAGGATTGAGACGTATCTTCAGATGTATTTTATAGCACGTTATGCTTGTCGTCAAGAAGTAGGTTGAGGCACAATTATCGTTTTGTTTTCATGTCAAGTTACAAGCGAGCTCTTGGCTGTTTACTTTATGCAGTACTTATTTGGAAGTTGTTCGCGTGGATTTAGGGTGAAGTCAGATCTGTAAAACCGGCTTTAAAATATTATCCGGATCGTTGAAGGTTAGTCACCATTGGAGTGATCGCCAACGTTTGTGTTTTTCTGTCACCACCAATGGTTGCAGCAATGCAGAACATGTTTCTTATAATCCTATGGGAACTCTTACCGCCTGGAATGCTTGTGGATAACAGCGACCGTATATTGCCTTAATTGTGCGCTGCAGCATTTCGGAGTGTCGCATTTTAGGCATTAAAATAACTCTCACAACAATTGCATTCTTAATTCGCAGTTTCCGCTGCCAACAAGGAAGAGAATGATTTTTGTTTTGCAAGATGGCTGTACGAGTGACGTCAGAATCACGAGTTATAAAGTGTTGCTCATATAGCCAGTGGCCATTGTTCCCGCTGACCTAAACGCATTGCCAGCGAAGATATAACGCTGTCAGCAGGATTTAATTCGTGCTGAAAGTGGTAACCACTCCTTGTCGTGACAGACGTCGCGTGCTAGTTGTTATTCGTTTTGTGTCACTGCGGCATTCTGCGGCGCCTTCGCTCGTTCTGATTAACTTCAAACGCGGATGTTGATGATATTTGTCAGATTATTGGAAAAGTAGACAAAATACTAGGAGCTTATAATTCTGAATATGAAAGCCGAAGCTCAATTTTGTCCTTGATGTAAATCTGTGTAAGTCTGCGCACTTTTTGCTGGGTTGATTTAATTTAGATGCAATGATCGTTTAATTCTTTCGTATCTGGAAAGGTATAGATTGCAGAAATTGGCGTTTTTGTAGATTTTTTTTCGTTTGCGAAATGACTCGTTGCAAACCGCCACCATGAGTGTAGACTTATTTGTGAGAATGGTCAAGTTGTCACCAAGCTTGCGCCACTAGGAGGCGCGTGCGTCCACTGGAGTTTGTGACTTGAGTGTGAAATATCACGTGGCTTTCATCAATGTTACTTTTTTGCCGCTTGTTTTTTAATGTGTCGTGTTTGAGTTTTCAAATTTTTTACTCGCCGATTGTGTGCCCTGAAGTTAAATCAAAAATGCCTTAAAACATTGACCTTCTATTCCTAAACTTGCCTCGTTCAGTAGTCGTAGTTGTTTCAGTGTTTGACGAACAACAACAATAATGTTGCCTACACTTTATGGCAAATTGCCAAAGGCTTCTCGGGAAAGCGTTCATTCGTAGCCCCGCCCACTGTAAGAAATTCCAAGGCTGCCCAGTGCTTAATTGCTTCCTATTCGGCTTCATTTCCATCCCGAAGTATTCCATATGTTCTCTGTGCGTCATGGATGTGTTAAAAGGTCATGTTTAAGATAAAAACTTACGTTTCTTTTCAAAACAGCACGGGTTGTGTAACTATGGCATCGCCAACAGTTAAAGTTTGCCTATTCAAAACGTATTTATAGAAACATAGTCCACGGAAAAGGGCCCGAAGCTAATTTCAGTGAAGATGGACTATAATCTCATGTGAATTTGTTGTGCCGCGTAAGCAGAACCCGCCGATATTTCCACTGGCGTCATCGTCAAACCGCCAGACCAACCGCGTCTCTCAGCACAGATTGCGCAAGTTTGCAACAACGAAGTTAAAAACAATGGAGAAATGCATGAGCCTTCCACATAACTAAATAAACCTAATATTTCGCAACAAGCATTTCCAACACAGCTCTGTTTTAAAGCTAGCTTTACTCAACTTACTTATGAAAACGTATGAGTTAGTTGATCAGCTTTACATACAACTGAAGGGTACCACACATTTATGCTCGTAGTGTCATGTCAAGGTCATAACACAAACAAAATATGCGGATGGACCTGGTTTTATTTTGAAGACCAAATATAACAGAATTTCAACCGAGACATTTTAACAGGAACGCTTGTGTAATTTCCCACAAATCTCGACATCTATCGATTGTGTTATGCGCCCACTTTCGCCCGTCGTTTATCCTGTTTGCTCGATCTTAAATGCAAACCTCGTAAAGATTTTACAATCTCACTTGCGCGCTCCCCGATCAGCTGAACGATATTTTCCGTCATGAGTTTATGGCATTTATGGCGGCTGTATAAAACACATGATATATGATAGAGATGTTTGGGATATACTTAACCATTTGTTACGTTTGGCGTTGAGACTTATTGTGGAAAAAAAGTGTTTTTTGTGGAATTGAACCAAATGCTCACAAAAGTTACACGTGATTGTTGATAATATATCGCTTGATTTAAAGCGTTGATTAAATGCTGTTTTGTGATCATGTCTAATGATTGACGTTGTAAATAATGCCAAACGCTAAAGGAAGGATTTACCTCGGCAGCAAACGTGGACTTTTTCCTTGTCAAAAGTGCTGCTCATTCTGACAATCTGCCGTCGGTTTATTAAGTCAATCTCAAGCGATCATTTCTCTCCTTTCACTGCGCGGGAATATCTGTCAATAGTTTTCGGTTTTCTGTTTCTAAATATATTCAGTGAACCCTTTGTTCTCACCTGGCTTTTGTTAAGCACGGCCCTTTGTAACATCGTTCATTTATTCTCGTTAGCCATAGTACGGCCGTATTTTCCGGGCGGTTCTCTATTTTATAACATTATGCTGCTTTATGCTTGCAAATGGAATAATTATGTTGCTGTTGGAGTTGGTAGCCGAAAGGAATAATCTTTATGTACGTGGTTACAGTGGCATATGTATTTTGTTTAAAAGTATTTCTCTTCACAAGACGAAATATAAATATTTAAGGTTCTGGTAAGGTTTTAATTCGAAACCAAGGGCAGCCCTGGCCCTTGTTGTACCGAATTAGGTACAGGCGCTCCCGTATGTCTAAATATATATGATGGATACTTGAACAGTGACCAGTGTAAAAATTTGTTGGTCCGTTGACATAAATATTAGAAACATTGGGTCAATTAACGTTTCAATTGATCTTTTTGGATGCGATTCGCCTGTGCTTTATCAGTTTCCATGACAACCAGGTAGAGAGAGTGTGTGCGTTCGTCTGTGCAGTTGTAGCACAAACCTGCTTTGCTCTCGATGTTTGTGAGTGTCACTGGATGGGCGAATATGAATATGATGCAGATCCAACTTGATTCCACGCAATTCTCCGTTTGTGTTGCATTGTGTCGCAGCCAGTCTGTCCCGACCCGTATCAGGTTGTTTGTTTTCGACATTTCTGTAAAACGCCTCGCCTGCTCTGCTCGGCAAACACGACCGGGTCCTGAAACAAACAGGCATAGTGTGTCAAGTGGATGATTAATCAATTGCCTGAGTAAATTTAGACAAAAGAAAAGGATGGAAGGGCCTTGCTGACTTACACACCCCCCTCTTTGCTAGATACGCCAGGTAACTCGTTCAGGTCTGAGGAAGTCCCTTGGTTTATGTGAGGGCATTCAGGATGGGAATTCTGTTGCCTGATTAAAATGTATTTTGCGTAACTATTTTTGGATGCAGGGCATTGTTCTGGACTTATCAGTGCAATTAGTTTGATTTTATCAAATCTGGAAAGTAGTTTTTATGCTGCTTAAGATTGACATATAAGTAGACAGAAACTTGCGCAGAAAAGAGAACTTTCTGTCAATTTACGTCATTATGGTAAAAGAGCTGATGGGTGACAAGGACATGTACCATTCTATGCACGTTTAAAGTCGTGTTGAAAAAATTCAGTAGACGTAATCATCTTCATATGGCGTGAAGTGAACGAGTCTTTGCATTTGTCGGCCTTACGAGTGTAATCTGCATGACTCCGGTGTTACAACTGACACAAATTTTCGGTTCAAAGTCCAATCCAACACATTTTGTTGTTGCCAATTGGGTATTTCCGCACCTTCAGAAAAAAACGATGACTTCTTACTCCATTTTTCATTCCAGCTGTATAGGCATTAGGGTCAACCTAAGCTTTGAGTTTGGTCATAGCGTGTTAAGTCTACGTCATCAAAGACGACGTCATCACAATGATGACGGAAGCCGACCGTGGTTCGGTATATTGCTTTGAGATGCCTGGCTATGCTGCTGACACACCGTACAGAGATATGCTGAATGGTATCGCAGGTAAGAGGTTATTAGTTGACATTTTTGCTTGTTTTTTGGCAACCTAAAGTCGACGATATGGTTCGTTGAACAACTTTGATCGTCGTTTTATGAACTGTGGTGGTTTGTCGCCAAAATTTACACTGTTTTTTAATACAACAAATAGTGCAGTTGGTGCTCTCAAGTGAACGAAGTGTGTGTAGATTCCTTTCAAATGAAAAACAAGACCTCGTCCTTAAAGTCGTTGAATATAATGTAATACAGGTTTATGGGGTCTTGTTTTTGCCGAAGAAAGGCAACACGGCTTCAAATAGTTAATTATTAACAAGTGATGACATTTCCCTGCCCCCACCGCCTATGTTGGCTTTGCACACAAGCTAATAATCAATGGCCCTTTATGTGACGTCACCACAGGTGACGCAGCGACTGCACTCTCACGGTGCTGAGATTTCATATGACCAAATGTATCCAGCATAGAAATCATTTGTGTACCCAGCTGCCACCTTTTCGTTCCGGTTTATTTTTATTTAAAAACGACAGAAAAACGCTCAAAACGGACGTTTTTCAAAATGTTCATGAGAGTTTTAAGTGATTGTTTATTTTGATTTTGCCGCCAGCATCGTTTTCTTAATTGGCGTTGATGAAACTGTTTGGTTGCGCGATCAAGGCAACTTGGCGGTTTCTTCATAATCCTGTGGTCAGATTAACTCACATTGCATAAGAGTTCGTTTGTTGGTGCAACAACGCGACAAACCGGCTTATGGAGTTTCTCGGGATCGATTTGTTTGTAAGTTAGACCTGATGGAAGGTGTTGCCCAGGGGTTAAAACTTGACATTACGTAAGCCACTATTGCTTGAAGTTTCATTTTTCATTAAAACACGACCATTGACCCGGGTTGTGTTGCGTAAAATTATATGTGGAGCAAACCTTCAAGTTGAAGCTGTGGTTAACAAATCACGTGACCTTCTAATCGTATGATTTTTTTTCTGGGAACTGCAAATTATTGCAGTAAAAAGTTTAAATGTTTCAATTATTTCTGTGGAAAAATGTGGTCTCTTTAGTATATTTGTGGGACTTTTACTCTGACAACTTGCAAACAGCACAATATCAAGGTTATTCTAAAGAATTTCTGGGAAGTTCTTATCGCAATAGATCTGGTTATATGGAGTCTGGCCCAATTTCCATTCGTGGCAAAACTTTGTGTTTGCGTCCGTGTTTCGGACGAAACAAACTGGTTAAAAATATCGCCAGGTTGGTGTTTGTTCTGGATTGTCAATCTGTGGGGATTAAAGTCGTTTGACCTTTTGCCATATCTTCCACTTTATGGGCGGGGTTTTCGCCAACGTGTCAGGTTGGTCACGTAACTTGCAAATATTCTTCATCTAGTTTTTCGGCTGTAACGGTTTCCAGTTTTTTTTTTTTTTTCAAAGCAGTGACTCCTTTTAAATGGTGCAGTAAATTTTTTTACTGCTTTTTACTTTTTTTACTTAGCTAAACGAATAAAAAATGTTCTTCTCGATATTAGTTGATCAAAAACCTGTTCAAACTGTAACAAATTTGGCAACTTTGAAAGGGTAAAAATATTGGAAGATACTCAAATAGGTCAATATTACAAGGCATTGTGTAACACTGCAACAGACGTTTGTGTTATGAGAGCAACATTCACTGGAAATCTCGCCGGTTTCGTTGAAATCGCATTAGCGCTCAATGCAATAATTCCTCCATTACTTCCACGTTGGTCTGACTCGCCCTGCAACATGTTTGTTTGTGGCAAAATCTTGGTCTGAATTTTGTGTCTTTACCTCGTGGAACAAACTGCAACATGATGTTGCAACATAACAGAGTTCCATACACGTTGAACGTGATTTCGGTTGTTGCTTGTTTTGCTGGCTTTGCACGTTTTGTTTAGAATGTCGAGAAATTTCTCTGTCGCTGCGGCGTTCTAGAACTGCGGTATAGCAAGATTCCACCAATCCATCACGAAGTATTGAAGTATCCCCGCCGATTAAAGGTTCCTTTACACGCTTCTCGCATTTAGTGATCGCCTCTATATCGCTGCAGCGATCTGGCGCACGCTTTTCTGAAACTTACGATAAAGATTATTGAGCAAACATAACTTTCCAGAACATGTTTAAACCCCATTTCAATTTATGTTCAACTTTATTTCCAAGTTATTTATTTCTGCTTGTTCGGCGTGTGGCAAAACTCTTACAGCGAAGTAACTGTTCAGTTATTAGCCAGATTATTAAATGTAAAACAAGCCTAAAGTTCAGCAATACAATCCGTACTTTTGTCCATTTTAAGTCACGCTTTTCGAAATTTAGTTAAGGAATGATTAAGCTTTTCCTTGGCCCAAACGATTACGTGCAGTTGTTTTAAGAACGTAATCACTTACTCCTGATCCTTTCGAGATGGTTTATCGTCGAGACTCATTGATCTGCAAAGTAAAAGGTCACCTGAACCACGAAGGGCGAGACTGCGCACAACAAGTATCGAGTCCTGTCACGCGCCAAAGAAACCGATCAGTGAAAAACATGAGAAGATTTACGGCGGGAATGAAACAAGCTAATACTCAGGCTGATATATTTACCAACAGCATCAGGTGTAGATGGAGTAGTTGTTGTGAAAGAAGCTTGTGACACAGATTACAATGCAGCCAATATGAAAAATTATAAGGTATCTGGGCGTAATAAACCCCACTGTTTATATTTCTTTGCATAAATTGTTTAAGAGAGACCTAACATCTCCAGGTACTTATTCTTGTTTGGCCAGAAATACGTAAATTTGTCCAGGGAATCTTCACAGATTTATATGTAGGTCCAATGTAACTTCTTTTGCAATGTTGAACAGAAACAGTTATAGAAGTATGATAGGCTTTCCAGAATAGGAAGCCGCTAGCGTCAAGCTTGATCATTACCACAACTGGAGGCCGTAAAGCAAAATGCTGACCATTGCACAGGTTTTTTGTACTGCAATAGACAACCACGTGTTGCAAACACCATACGTCGAAGTCCAAGTTTTGAGCGATTCAATTAGTGGTGTTTATAGAACAATGATCGGATGGATAAAACCGGCGAGCTCGCGCGTTCGTACTTAGCTTTGCCCTTCCTTTGATTGCTCTATTCCGGTGATTTTATGCAGCATTGCCCGATGCAACTCAGCTACATTAACTTACCCACATAATTTAATTTTTGCACACTTAGTAGAAGCGAGTAGTTGCTGCAGCAAGGCCAGGTTTAGTTAGAAAAAAATTTAGTGGCAGTACTAGTTTAGTTTTACTTATTGTTTTACAAAAGTCCAAATACCCTATTTCAGGTGTATGGGCCAGTCATGGTTTGAGTATAGGAATACACTCAGTTTCTCAAGAAATATTATATAACAAGATAGGCCTAGAGGCGCGTTGGTTGGTGATGACAGACTTCTTACTTATAACAAGATATGGTTATGCAACAGATAACAAGGCATACGTATCGAACGTGACAAATGACTGATTGATAAAATCAGAAGATCTGGATTTTTTCGTTAAAACTTCTATGAATTTGTTGTGCTGCTTATATAATATCAGGGAGGATTGCCGATTACAATCGCTACGTCGAGCGACAAACGATAGTTTGATCTTTAACGGTTAAATAAATAAACTCAGTTGAACTCATACAGAAAACTCTAACTCGCAAACGAAGCTTTTTCAGTCCATGTATTGCAATCATTGCAAACCTATCCTAAATGTCGCAGCATTCCGTTGTAGAAAGGGAAAGGTTAAACGCACAGTAGGAGTTCAAAATCCAACGACATCTTAACAGATTTTCACGAGGTTTTGTTGAGCTTTGACCGCTTCATGTGTTATTTGAATTTACCAAGGATGTTTGACGCAGATTTGTGTTGCAATAAACCTTCACAGTTTTCAATATAAATACTTACTGTGAGTGTAAAATATGTGTAACTGAAGGCAAATACGATGTGTGACGAGTGGGCAAGGTGCGGGCGGATGATGAATTATCGCAACTCCGCCCATTTCTACAGACACGTCCCGTTTGGATACTGGCCGGACCCGCATGGTATGGTTATTATTTATAACAGTGATTCCCAACCGGCGGAACACGAAAAGTTTAAATTATTTAAGAATCGGACATTCCTATATGGCCCGGTTCACAAACAACGAGACTAGGAAAAAACTAAATGTGCTTCAATCATTAGAGCCCTAATTTTTTTAAGGAAACGTAGGTGGTTCGTTGCAACTGTGCAGGACTTGAAAGGCGATATAATTCAGGTTGGAAACCAATGGTTTATAATCAACCACGAACCAATTGAAAATACGAGAAAGTGCTTGGATACGTAAAAATAAGTTTTACATTAGGCTTCTTTAATTTACTTTTTGTTGCAAATTTCTGTATGTGTTTACATAATGTTGCAAAGTTAAGAGACAATTTCCGATTTTCGCAGTCAGTTTCACATTTTGCAACTCATTTAGGTGTATCAGGCCACATCGTTTAAAACATCACCGTAACTAAAATGTAACCATAATTACAATTAGTTGTGCTGCATTACCGTCAACTGCACCTTTGTGTTGTCTCACAACTTCGTCCAGATCAAATCTAAACCATCTGTCTACCAGGCGCGCCAAGCTATATACCAAAACACAAGCCGAGTTCACTCTGTACCCTGAGGGTCTCCACGGTTGATTCTTTGCGGCTACTACGCGCAAAGTCCGCACGTATTCCGACCCATTCGCACCCACCGAAAGCCGTGAGGGGCGAACGTGTCTGAACTTCGAGTCCGTGTTCGATTTCTTATTCACGATCTTGGTTTTGCACAGGGCAGGAATGCGCGCGTGTTTAGAGGACAATAGAAGCAAGGTCGCTGTAGGTGTGTTGCCTGCTTACAAACAAGTGCATTACTCGGGTTCTTCTGCGCGTGCAATTTAGGCTTGGTTTCCTCTGATTCCTTCCTCTGACAAAAGCTGTTGTTTGTATCGAAGTATTGAATGTGTTCCGGATCCTGTGGTTTCGTAAACTGCCTTCAACGCATTCCAACTTTGCCTTTAAGCCGTTTTTGATTTGTTACGATAATAAACACTAAAACATGGTTCCAAACAACGCGATCCTTTCTGCAATGTCCTTTTATATGAAACTAAACAAAAGTTTTGAATCGAATCCAGTTTGGATGACTCTCTTTCTTCGATCGTTTCTTCTGAAGTCGTTTTTCTCCATTTGAAATGACTTCATCCTAATAATTTCGGATGTTGTTATCCTAAATTATTACATGACATCCAAACTCTTCAAAACTACAATTTACGTACCAACGTAGAACTCCATGTAAACCAACCCAACCACCTTTAACGCCAACCATTCCCACAACCAGATTCCCCTCCGTCGCTTCCCGGGGCCGCAGCCACCGTTTCAAGTTTTGCATTCGGCCATTCGACTCCCATCAGTCCCACCAGCAGCATGCACGGGGATGCCCCCATGATACCCATCTCTCCCGACCCCAGCGGCATGTCGGGTCACGTGATCAACGGTCACGGTAGTGATCACGATTCGAACCAGTCTGTACACGATGGGGATGGTGTGCGAGCTTGTGAGTATCTTGGAAGGTTTATTGTATATGGTATATTAAAACGCTTTCACATGGGTTTTTTTCATGTGGATTCTTTAAATATGTTGCTGCAGGTTTTACAGTGGTATTGGTTAAATCAAAGTGTTTGTCCCGTTTTAGTGAAATGCTTAACCAATGGTCCCCACTGCAACACTTTACCCGTTTAAAATAACTTTTTGTTAAAACAGCAACACTTTATAATGATGTTCTTGCAGTTTGTTCGATCTGCGGAGACCGAGCGACCGGGAAACATTACGGAGCGAACAGTTGTGATGGTTGCAAAGGATTCTTCAGGCGGAGTGTGCGAAAAAATCATCAATATCAGTGCAGGTATATTGAAAGTATGGCCACACTGCTCTTAACACAATTTCCCTTTTTATTAAGTCCCGTTTGCATTTTACGTTTTACAATTTTTTTTTAGGCTTGGTCGGTCTTAAATGACAATACAAGTTAAGAACGATAATGTGGTTTAACATTGGGTTTAAAGAAAGCACGACAAACCAGTAATTCTGATCTCAACTTGTTTGTTTTAGGTTTAGTAGGAACTGTACAGTGGACAAGGACAAACGAAACCAATGCCGGTATTGTCGCTTGCGGAAATGTTTTCGTGCAGGAATGAAGAAAGAAGGTAGGTTTAAAACTTGAAGTAAAAATATCACCCGAAAATTCAGTTCTACTAATAACAAGACGTTTCCGATAATTTTTTCCCCAAGCACCATACATTTGCCGGTACTATGTGCCGACAAAATTGGTCACAAGCCCTCGCCTTGCACTCAATTTGTTGCTTTGACACAAAATGGATCATTGGGCTTATAATAACCCCCACCATCCCTTTGCATTCAAATTGTTGCTTCGAAATGAGTCGTAATGTAGCAGTAAGCATTCAAGATCAGCCCAAAACCATCGATCCCACAACACAAACACCATTACGTGACTTCGTTCACGACACAATGTCCTTGAACCATCCCTTTATGCTGTGGTTAATATTTGAACGTAATATGAAATGACAATGATCATGTGGTTTTGTGATACCGGATGTCACGTATATTGTATTTCACACCTTAGGCATTGTGTGTTTGTATATTACGACAATCATTCTTCAATAAGCGCCTTTTTTTTCCACAACTACTTCTTCTGAACTACGATAAACACGTGATGTTTTTTTGTATTTTTGCGGTTTTATTTCTTAACTTTTTAAGGGTTTTTGTCAAAACAGTAAAAAAATGTCCAAACAAAATAAATATTAAACATTTCCATCTTTGATAATCACTGCCATAACCATCCGTTTGTGACGTAATAAACGTACGATGTTTGTGTGCAGCGGTGCAGAACGAGAGGGACAGAATCAGCACAAAGAAATCTCCCATAGAAGACTCGACGTCACTCTCAGTAACAACTTTGCTGAATGCAGACAACATGTCAAAACAGGTGAGGGAGAGATTAACCAAAATACAACTACGAAAAGTTACAGACGAAATATTGCCACAAAATATTTTAAATTCGCCCAAAACCAAGGCAGTCTGAGGTAAATTACAAGGCGAAAATAAACTCGCATAAAAACTGAGTTTAAAACCTTCGATTTTTTCCGCTTTGACCCATTTGGGTTTAATAGTTGTCGATTTAGGATGTGCAACGTACAGCTGATTACAGTTTGGCAGATAAAAATTATTTCCATAGTCTCCAAGTCAAAGTAAAATACACCATGTAGAATCACCTCCAAGTTAACCGTGGAATCTCTTATGTGGTTGTAGTTTATCAACTAATGTTCCAGGAATACTTTAGCAAAAAGAAAAAAAAGCCCAAAATTTGTTGTTAAATCTTCTTTCAATCAATCTTTTCCCAAACATTTAAATTTACTCACTTTACCCATACTTTTTGTATGTTTGTGACGTGTTTGTGCAAATAGTTCACTACCCATAGGCAACCTTTGTACCAGGTTCAATGGACTTTGATACGGAAAGGAAATGTTTAAATTGTAGGATGTCGAACACAACGTTTTACATAAACTACCAAGCATATAAATCGACGGAAAAGGAAAAAACACGACTTTATGATAAAATTTAAAAAAAATATGAAACATTACAATCGCACAAAAATGGACGTTACTATTCAGCATCAAAATTTTTTTCTTTCAAAAGTAAAACAAAAATATTGAAAAAAAAACAGTTTTTAAATTGCATCGCCGTCATTGTGTCGTAATAATGCTCATAAGCAAGGTTGCGTGCGAAGCGTGGAAGTAACAGTGTTTACCATCCGAATAGTTGACGTAAGCTAAATATTTACCAGCTCCCACACGCTTGTACGGTTACCACTTTACTTTAAGCCCCGTTGTTATCTCAAGGACAAGCGACAACTTTAACAGTTGTAAAAAAAACAGTAAAAAATGTTGCAAGATCACGTCATAGTTTTAACAGGAGTAGCAGCATCATTACTTGCAAGCTGCAGCATAAAATTATTCAAAAAAATGTTTCCCCTTGAGAAATAGATTTTGATTAAAATCCCATATTGTGCTACTAATTAAACTGTCCCATTCGTACGAATTTAATGACGTGACCGTAGTTGTTTCAAAAGGATTTCATAATTATAAACTTTTAGCACATCAAGCACTTCCTCCAAATTATCAATTGTGTCTCAAATTATCAAATTGGGAAACTTTCAAATTAACACACTTTTGTTGGCATTATTACGAACAGCGTTACCTAACATTGCATGAAACCACATACCGTGCATTAATGTTTGCTCTACAGCTTATCAAGCTCTCATCAGATTGTAAGGCACCAATTAACCTTACACAAACACACGCAATCTGAGCAATAATGGCCGATTGTTTCGCAACCAATGCTTACATTGTGTCGTAATGCCATCTCGTTAAAATCGCTGTTGTAAGATTTGTGAGTTCAGCAGATGTTAGTGTCACGTTTGACGTAACCTTGTTTACTCTAGAATGGATTCAAGTGCATCTCTTAACAATACACTAAGTTTGCACAGATTTTTCCACAAAGGCAATGTAATAATTTAGGTGCCTTTCTTCAAAAACGCCACCGTATGACTAATGTTTGGGACTGAATACCTTGTGTGCAAAACGTGCTTTTTGGTTAAAACAGAATAGAATGACGCAGTTATAATCAGTTATAACAGGTGCTCATTCTACAAAAGTGCCTACAAAAATAGTTTGATAGCTGTAACATTTTATCCGCTTTGCAAGTATTTGTTTCAAGCACTGGAAAATAGAGGTCGAATTTCACGCACAGAATCTTTCAAAATCCATAAAAACGTAACTGTGACGTCATGTTTTTAGCCATCTGCGGCGGGTGAAACGGTTGACATCACAATAGACAACAAGAAGATAGCTTCGGTGAATGACGTATGCGATTCCATGCGTCAGCAGTTATTGGTTCTGGTTGAGTGGGCAAAATATATTCCCGCCTTTTCGGAGTTACCTCTGGACGATCAGGTTGGTTTCGAAACTTGCTGTTTTATATTTTTTTATGGCGTTGTTGCGCGGACCATGCGTTAATACGGCGGTTATTGACTTGTCCGTGAGTGCCATGATAAATTTATTGTGAAAGTTTTGATATAACTGTACAAAATTTGATGAAACTGTAATGAAATTAAATTAAAATCTTACGTAAAAATTGTCGTTCTGTAATTTGATTTATAGAAGATACTGTAAAAATAATAAAAATAATAATACAGTTCATAAGCGTGTTTGTAAAACTCTCAAAAAATATCCAAATTATATTTGTGGCATTGAAATCCGCATTTCCTTAGCTCCACTAAAAACCACTGTGCGTAGAACAAGAGTTCACATAACATAACTTGCTTAAATTTACTAATGGTGGGTTCCTAAGACTTGTGGAACTTGACTAGATTCCCTCCACGTATAATCAATGTATATTTTTTGTCTAGGTGGCGCTGTTGCGAGCTCATGCCGGAGAAAATCTACTGATGGGGGTCGCGAAAAGGTCACTGCCCTATCAGGATATTCTGTTGTTGGGAAATGATTTCATAATACCGAGGTTTGTTTCGTAATTAACACGTTTATGACGTAACAGTGGATTCATTAGTTATTTTATTTTCAGGCACTGTCCTGAGGTGGAAATAAATCGAGTAGCTGTTCGAGTACTGGATGAACTCGTTCGACCTCTAAACGAACTCGCGCTCGACGATACAGAGTTCGCTTGTCTAAAAGCGATTGTCTTTTTCCATCCAGGTATAGCAGGTGTGGGATGTATTAGAACCTTTAAAGGCGCGCACTGTCCTTCAGTATTGGGCCCTGCGCTGAGCTTCGCGTACAAAGTGCCGACAATGTACCCAAAGTGCTCGGGTTTCGGTCTTGATTTTATTCCCCGTTTAATTATGTTAACCACCTGCCTAAGCAAAATTAGCCTTTTTGACCACACCGGGGTTTGAACCCAGGATATCCAGGCCACGAACCCCGATCAGTTTTTCTGCTTGTTATATAGAGCGGGAGCTTGATTGATGTTACCAACCTGCATAAAATTATGTCCTTTTAAATTGCCCCTTTGCGGCCAACGTTTCGGGCCAGATAACTTCAGACGTTGGAAACACAAAATTATGGGAAAACAATTCTTCAGTTCGTTTGACCGTTTCAATTGCTTCTGGGGATTTCTGAGTACTTGGGATCAAAATCATCACCTTTACAAATGCCAATTTCACAACCCACCGCTTGTAACTCATGGCAACGTTTATGATACATTTACATGTGGTTAGCCAGCTGTGTTGGGTACAAAGGCTACTTCCTATACAGCAACCTTTGTTCGAGGGGTTTGTTAATTCGGTGCTTCAATGCAAACAGAGCCATAGTAAGAACCCGGCCAAAAAAGGAGAAAGATATTGTTTATGTGTTACAATCAACGAAAGAGTCAAACCAAGATATTGCAAACCAGAGATTCGTTTTATTGCTTTTTACCCAAACACCTGGTTAAGAACGTACGCTTAATTAAAACTGTGTATCTGGTACATTGGCACAGTCAGGAAGAAGCCAAATCGGCCAAAGTCTTTCCAAATATGTTGAAGATTCGTAAATTTTCAAATGCTTAAAATGTGGTTTAGTTTTCAAAAAAATAATTTGTTATTTTTAACACTGCCAAAGCTTCGCGTGGCGTTGTTTTAACCAAAGTTTTCGCTCTCCAATCCTCAAAACAGTTGCCCCCACCAAAATCTTTCGTTCTTGTTACATCACTGGCGTGCTGGCGTAGCCGTAGAGCAACAATCACTAGCATGTAGGCATTGTGTTTTTCTATCGTTACGTAACAACGAAAATCTTTTACAGACGCCCGAGGTTTGAGCAACCCCACAAAGATCAAAGCGATGCGATCTCAGGTCATGTGCAACCTTGAAGATTACATCAACGACCGCCAATACGACTCGAGGGGAAGGTAACAGAATGCTCTCTATTTTGGAAAAATTGTTTTTAATCTTAGTGTGTCCGTTAAAGTATGCACACACAGCGCTTAAACAGGTCCAGTCTGGTATCAATTAGGAAAATATATATTGCCCTTTAGACAATGTCAGTGCCAAACGTTTGTTCGCGACCCTATTTTGAAATTTCTTCCCATCATGATGGTAATGCAATAATAATTAATCGTCTCATTATTAGTCATTATAGTTGGTGTCAAAATTGACATGTTTGGGAACCCCCTGGTTAAGATCCACAGACTCAAACCTAAAAGTCATCAATGAACTGTGTACATTTTTTCTTCACTCATTTCTAAACTTTGAGACCTGCAGACAGGGTTTATTATGATGGCATTTTTTGCACATATTTTCTGACTTCTTTGCCGATTCCACAAATGTTAAAAACCTCCACGGTTGCAGATTCGGGGAGATTCTCCTCCTGCTTCCGACCTTACAGAGCATCACGTGGCAAATGATCGAACAAATTCAGTTCGTCCGACTTTTCGGTGTCGCTCACGTCGACAACCTCCTGCAGGAAATGTTGCTTGGAAGTAAGTATGTTTATTGCAACCGTGAAGAATTTGTTAAACTTGGAATCAGGGAATGTTAATCAAGCTGTTGCGTATTTTAATTAACAATCTGCTTTAATTATCGTAACTGAAAATGATTTCTTTTGAAAGCCCAAAAACTCGCAATAGCTAAATTACCAAAACAGAAAAAAGCTAACGCTTTATGCAAGCTCCAGTTTCTAATCATCAAACAAAATTACATTAGAAATCGGTTAATCCTGACCGTCGCCTAAACCGTACAAATTTGTCGGACAAACCGAGTACTGTATGTGTAGTTGTGAGTCTTTACATAAAATTTCAGTCACACTAACTGACTCTAAACTACACATAGGCGACAACCAGGCCAATATGATTTCCACAAGCCTTCCAATTACCACGCAAGGAATCCCTACGACCCCCACTCACTTGCACGTTAACGGGTTTGATGCAAGTCAGAGCCCGGTCATGTGTCTTAGCGGCCAACCGAGGGATGTGAAACCATGTATTGTGAGTCCCAATGCTTCACCGCCGATGGCACAGCCTGTCATGATGGTGAGGGAAAGTCACATGGGAATGGATATCGACGGTTCAGTCACTGCTATCCAGACCAAATCAGAGATTGCATGAACACTCAACGGCCGGGACAGAATTTTCCTAATCTCAGGCCAACCTTTGGGCGCGTTTTTTTTATCAGTTTCGCCAAAAACTGTGGTCCCTATCACCCGTTATTCAACCGTGGAATCCTTTCGAAACGGAAGTCTGTTTGGTTCTTCGCGGCGCCACACCAATCTCTGTGACGTCATCATGGAGCTGAGGTGGGGTTTCAGTTCTAAATAACCTTTCGTCGTTCCGTTGCTAGGCAACCGCAGACACGGTTGAATACGCGAGCAGTCACCAGTAGCAACCGACTTGTTATATTCGTCACATGTTGTGCATGACGTCACACACGTTTATAATGCCACGCCAAGATAATTTCTTCGCTCTTTTATTGAATTTACATTTCTCTTTGATTCGTTTTTTTTATGTTTTTTGTTCTTAGGTTGCAATTATTTTGTGCCTTAAACCGTCCGATGTTGTAAATATTGTTTCCCTGATTCGGGACTTTCCCGTTTGAGCGAGTGGTTTCAAGTGGAAAGCGCCGCGAATTTTACTTGCCAAAGTTTCCATCTTTTCGCGCTTGTTTTCGTCGGTATAATTTTTAAACCGTTTCGGACTTCATGATTTCTTCTAGCAAACGGCTTCCCCGTATTGTCGGGTTTTACTTTTTCCCACAATCACGTTACTGACATTTTGCCGCAATGGTTTAAGTCGGAAGCCACCTTGGTGAGATATTGTAGCTGGTCTCCACGATGCCAGATTAGGGAATTTGAATCAAGAACACCAGCGTTTGCCACATTCGTAAAAAACTTATAATACATCAAGCTTATCTGCGTTCGCAAAAACTTGTACCACGATTTAACAATACAAATAGTACCCGAAGTTTTTTTCGTTAGAACTGAGAAACGATTTTTGATTCTCTGTATCTGGACCTGAGCGATTTCAATGAAATACACGTTTTAGTTTGTAATGAGTTACGTCATGATTAAAATCTTCTTAGTATTACCAACCATGGTGCTACCTTCTTACGTTGACCTTTGTCAGTCGATGCATTTGCCGCATTCTTTCTTCGTTATGTTAATATCTTTTCCCTGCGTTATTGCGCCCTCCGGTCGCCATGTATCCTCTTAAACGCAACCGCACGATGGCGCAAGTAACCACACGTGTTTGTGATTTTTTTCTTCTCACAAATGTAAAGTTTTTGAGCAGAAAATGATTAAATTTGGGGGCTTGGAATCAATCACATGAATAGAATCGAAAAGAACTAATTTCAAAAATAATGTTATTTTAAATTCAAGTTCCTGCCGTTTTGTCTTAAATGATTTCCGCACCTCTAAAATAGCGGGGAATAATTATCGTGAGCGGAACCGAAAGATGCCATGTTTGTTAAAAGTATGACTGTCTTTTTATAACATCGAAATCCTTGTTCAGTTTTGTTATTCTCGCACTAACCTGATCTCTTGTGCCATATAACGCTTATCACAGCAGAGTTTCCGGAAACATTTTAACGTTAATAGTGTACGGATCTACAAAATGTTCTCTGAAACACTGTTAGTGGTAAGCGGTCGTCGATACGACGCACTATAAAAACGTTTCTTTTGTAAAAAAAGTGCACTGTTTATTACGCTCAGTCGCTATATCGGAAAAATTGATCATTCCTATCATTATTACGTCACAACTCCGTCCAAATGTTTCAATTTTTCGCGGGAACTCTTGCGATGACGTCATTGTTTTCACACCGCTTCATTTGCCTTTTTGTTTGTTTTTTTCATGCAATTACGTAATTGAACCGAAGACGTTCTGGTTTTAAGCTCATCCAGTGTTAGATCAAGGATAGAATTTGACGTAGAAATCTGTTTGAACTTCAATATTTTCTCGCTTCAGCATTTATTAAATAACTGTGGCTAGGTTTGAAGCACACGTTTGTCGTCCTAACTGTGAGGGCAACATAACTTGAAGATTATTCACACGTTTTTTTCATGTTAGTTTTATTTCCCTGAAGAAGCTTGGGTCGTTTCTGCACGATTCTACTTTTCCGGATGATCAAACGAAACGTCAGAAAAATACGCTTCATTTTTTGTATTTTAAACGGAGGAAATCGTATCGTGGTAAATGACATGTAGACTCCAAAAACCAAGAACAGAAACAGTTTTCAGCATATCGCGTCAAGAGTCGCCATGGGCTAACGGCCTTATGATCGTTGGCTCCTTTTGCTACAGGCTGAAATAATAAAGCAATCACGACGCCTCGCACCAAAATATCACAGCGTGCTTGGATAATTGGCCACTTTGTCGAAAACGAGTATTTTCCAGCCGTAGGCAACGAACTGTAAGTTGAGTTCAGATTCGTGAAGCTCAAGTTACTGTTTTTCAGGCTGCACGCTTGAAGAATTTCTGCATCGCAGCAGCTTCTCTAATTTGTGGTTTGGGACGGGGAGACGTTTTGATGCAACAGATGCTGTTTAAGTGAGTTCAGATTCAGCTGAGTTGATTTGCAGCTTTACTGATGCTCTTTAGTAGGCGAAATAAATATATCAGAAACAAACATGTGACTGACAAAAATTTAGGTGTTACACAAAAAAGTGGTTGTTGCTGTGTTTTAAAGCGAGAGAAACTGAAGCATTTTGACCTTTAGCATATGCAGCAGAGCCTGTAACCACGTGAAGTTACAGTGCTATTTACAAACACTGGCGCACCCACCCAAGTATCAGTCAGAATTTGATAGCTTGGGCTTTTGGAAATGTATACTTTTTTGTTCAATTATTATCAAAATGTTTCCTGTTAAACACGCTTAGTCGTTTTTTTGCTTTATGTTTCAAACCGTCAACTTTATCTTATAGAATGTTCGGCCGCAACCAAAATTTCAGGTTGGATATGCCGCTGATTTCGTTGCTCTGTGAAAGGAAAAAGTTTCAGTTACAAATCATTGCAGAAGAGATTGTGAAATGTTTGGGAAAACCGCTCTATGGTCTATGGTCTCCGAAATGAACGGGAAGCAATCTTAATGATAAGCGGCAACCAATACTTCCTATAGAAAAGCTCGAGCTGGCGCCAGCTTTTTGCTCACAGTACAAAGTATGTGAGGCCAGTCGTGACAATGCACATTCTGTAGCCTCTGGGAAAACGGATAATAATGATAGCTTTCCTTCGATCAATGGCTGTAATTTGCCTGTAGCGCTTGGTGACAAGTGGTTGAACCACTGTAGCTTAGTAAGTTCATTGATAGCAAAATAATACCTCCTCAGTCAGAAGTTAGTAGCAAAAGGCCGAGATACGAATTTGTTTCATTGTAACTGTTTTTAAGCCGCTTTTCAAACTTCTAAATGACTGTAACTGTAACTTTCTTCCTTAATTTCAGCAAAATTTGAATGTATTTAGCTCAACATGCAAAGCGTGAAAGGTTACTTTCTGGTACTTCTTTTCCTCACGAGCGTCGCGTTCTATCCAGTAACAGGTAAAACTGTGTTATGTAAACCATATGCTCGATGGTCTGATAGCGGCGTCGAAAGTATTGACAGGAAAATCGTTTCTAAATTGAGAGTTTAACAAATTGACGTCGTTACTGGTTAAAATCTGTGAACCTCAAAAGCTTTGCCGCTTTTAACAACAAGGAATTGATTCGTAGTTTTGACATTTTGAGTTAATTTTGTTTGAAGATTACGTAAAAGTTGTGTGTATGGAACAACATTATGTTTGATTGTTTACAACTGATTACTTGGCAAAGTTGGAAAAGCTCTGCTGTACCATTTTCATAATTCCCGCAGGTGTTTCTACAGCAATATATTTTACAATTATTTACCAGCATATGCTAATGGAGGTTCCAATATGGGACAAACAAAATGCTACCGTATTTAAATGTTGAGTATCCGCCTATTGTTTAATCATCCATGGTTTGTGGCAGGCCAACATAACTCTTTTGCCAGCCATACGTATATTGTGGTCACTTGGTTTGTCTGAGAAATTGAAAACTAAACAAAATCAATGTTAACCCCATTTAGGCAAGGAAGATGCCTTGAAGGTGTGCCGTCGTCAACGAGGTTTCAATGTAACGGATCAGCAATCTTGTTGCAACGTCACAGTTGAACACTTCCGCGAAAACTGGTCTAAAGAGGGGAACTACCTAACTGAATACCTTGCGGACTTACATGATTGGGGATGCCTCCAGTTTAAGAAGGAATGTTCAAAGCCTGCGTTCCGCTTCACTGAATTTACGAAGTTGGTCTACTCGCTTTACTGTAACGTCACTCAATTTGAGGAGAGCTGTAGTGACGTCATAAAAGAAATTGCGCCTCCCAGCGCCGGAAATGGTGCGCCTCGCTTGCGCTCGGTAAAGTTAAGAGATGAACTTTTGGCAACACCTTGTGTTCAGGTGATGAATTTTTTAATATTTTGTTTTATAGAGGGTTCTAATCCTTCGTTGCCAATGAATCAAATCTCCGGTGTATTTTTATGAATCGAATTAAACTATTTTTCAGGTCCAACTTTACAGAGAGGTGACGGCGGCAAAGGGAAGCCCCTACGGGTACTTTCACGAAATCAAGCGGGAGTTTGTTCCGTTTTGTGATTTTACTTGGTGCGGACTTGATTCACAAAACGTGGGGGAGAACCTCGTGAATGCCTGGCTGTGCATGAACTACCGGTACGCGATTTTGGTTGTAAAAAACTTTGCCTTGGAACATATAGCATTTTGCTGAAACTGGCTTTTGTGTTCTACCTTTAGACTTAATAATACAACCGGGATGTTTTTTGATGTAGTCACAAATCAAAATTAAACAATAATTCTAAACACGTTCTCCGTTTTTAAACACTTTATTATTCTTCTATTAAAACTATGCCATGATTAATTGGTGTATTTGGACAACAGATGCCGGACCAACATCATTGTGGTAATCGCCGTCTGTTCTCTTCTGGCCATCATGAGTTTCATCGTTAACTTGACCACTCTGGTAGTTCACATTCTCGAGAAGAAATTACGGAACAGTCAGGGAGTGTTCAAGCTCTCCTTGTCTATGGCAGATCTCATTTGCGCTGTCTTCATTTACCCCACGTTTGCAAACAGTCTCGCCAAGGTCACTATGAGTCGCGAGGTCATGGGTGGTCCCGCCAACTCGAGTTCCGTGCTGCCATCTGGCGGAAGGTACGATTCAGTCGCCCGACTGCCAGGTGGCGATGCGTGGAGTCATTTCGATCAGCCCTACTTGGACTTCACTGGTTTCTTCACCTCACTGTACCTCACTACAACCATTTACACACTCGGAATGGCGAGCGTGGAACGGATCAAGTTCTTTCGTGACTATTTAGCTTTTTCGAGAGACAAGGCGAAAATGTTTGCATTGAAAGCTACCCTGGTGTGCTGGATTGCCGGATTAGTTGTCGCGATTCCGTCGCTATTTGTGAATCGATACAGTCTTATAGCTTCCATATTGGTGCTTTCTTCAGGCGAAACTGCGGTTTATTTGTACATCATAGCGTATGGATTTCCCATCTTGGCCATGTGGGTAGCTTCTCTCGTGGCGTTGTGTCAGAGTTTGCGTCGATCCAAACCCTGGAGACACGCGTGCGTTGCTGTGACCAATGACATGCAGAAGACGTTGTCGGAGGAAAATCGCCAATCTCGAACCCTCAACATTATGGTGGGCGTCTTTTCTTCATTCTTAATCCTTGGCTGTGTGTCCATGATAACCGGGATCGTCACACAATCGGCAAATTCTGACGACCCGGACAAAATAGATCACCAAAAAGCTGCCACCGCTGCTTCGTTTGAATTTGTCGCCATTTTGCTTCTGGTAAGCAATAATCTCTGGAACTTTTTCATTTACTACGGACGTGAACCCAGCTTCAAACTGGCTGTTAACAACCTTTATTCCGGAGTTTGTTTTGGAAGAAGCGAATCGAACCAACGAGCCCAAAAGCACCACCGCATGGAGGAAGCAGCTCCACCTAGCGACTCACAGATAGCGAGTGATGAGGACGCGACTGTGGTGGTGAATTCCTCCACATCTGCAGCGGGAGGATCGCCAGTCAACACCTCGAAAATGTAGAGATTAAGGTCAATTTAGAATGCTGTGTTTTGCCAATAATCAAAAACTAGAATCCATTTGCAGAACTTCTCACATAATAACTCGGCTACTTACTGTTCACCTACCTGGGACCGTACGTCATACGACCGTAATGTTCTTGTGGTGTTTTGCGTGGAGTTTTGAATACAGGAACCCAATTTAGCTGCTTCTGTCTGAATAGTTTTATTTGAAGTTTATATTTTGCCTTTTCGTTTTAGTTGATTAGAATTTCACCACAGTCAGTATGGTTTTGTCGCACTCATCCGATGACGACATTCTTGTTCAGTTTTAGAAAATATAACACACGACTGCGTTTATACCGGGCGGTCATGGATAAACTGTAATGAAACTTGGCTGTACTCTATGAACCCTTGAGAAAACCAAATTTGACCGTAAAGGATATTTTTTCGAGAGTTTTTACCACAATAAACTTCGTCAATTGAACAAGATTTTTATCAACTGTAATGGTTTTTTCAATGCGAAAAACAACAATAAAAAAACAGTAAAGTTTGTGAAATATAAACGAGTTTTATAAATTGCTGCGTCATGTTTACAAATAAGCGTACGACAGAAAATAGATTCATTACCATTGTTGGATGCGTAAGGGTGTTAACATTATGAAACATAATTTATGCAGGACCGAGGATTAATAAATTGCACAAGTTCCAAATAAAAAAGCTCAACAGTTAGAAACCTTTAGGAGGTTTCTGAAGGTTTATTATCGAAAGAAATGTTGTTCAAGCTCAATATGTAAATAGAAATACGGCGGCTCAAACAGAAGGTACAAATATACACCCTGTCATATAAGAAATGATTTAGCAAGGTGGCTCGTTTCAAAATAACGATCAATCCACTATTTCAGATCGATTATTACTGAAAGTTATGTGGCATGTTCGCATAATATCAAAGCCATCATGCTGGTGTTGATCATTCCTTGGAAATGTTTTGTTTCACCTAACTCAAATAATACCAAAATCCGACCTTTTATTTGTCTTCGTGGTAAATTATGGGGTCTCCAATTGAGGTCAGGGCCCGATTTGGCCCAATGGGTCAATGTGCCTGGAACCAAACCCTGTTGCTGAAGGCAGTCACCATTCCCCTCCACTGATGATGGATACCATGGTCAATGGTGATGCTTGTTAAACAGCATTGTAGCTCGAGATTTGTGTTTCGAACGAAAGATTATATGAGTGAAGGCAACGCGTCAAAAGCATAACGGGTGAAATGAAGCAAACCCGCATAAGCGCAATGACAAGAAAGCAGAGCTTCGAATAACGCGAAAGCACAGTGTTCATATATATTTACTTCGTACAACGTTAACCACGAAGATTAGGACCCTTCGAGAATGATTGATTGGAAAGTAGTATCTTTTGCACACTTTCAGAAATTACATCTGGAATGAAGCATTTACATCTGACAGCTTTGTGCATTTTCGGATGTAAAACCTAATATTTCTCGGAATTAGTTCAATTTCTATTAAACAGTTTCAAATTTCCATTGGAAGCCCTGCAGTTTTGGTTCTTTGGTCCAGTAGGTGCGCAGCGCCTCCATGCGGTAGTAAAGCTTGCAGAAAACAAATCCCAAGGTGGCGATCACGCACGCCGAAAAAGCGATGACAAGAAGACTGTTAAAAGTGAAATTTTTGCGCAGGAATTGATAATATTCCTCCTTGTTCCATTCCTGGGTAAAATAGTTCAAAAAATTAATATATATCTATAGTGGTTATGAATAGAAAAAGTTAATTTACTATGATTTTGTGTCGTTTTGCAAAGAACACTTAAAATTAGAAACACATTTGGAAAACATTATCTACACTCTTAGTAACACCATTTCATATCCCTTTTTCGTGAAGAAATAGTGGCCATATTACAACAGAAAATGCCACATCAACAACAATGTATGGTTAGAAAAACTAATTCATAATTCATAAATTTATTTTAGTACAATTTATTTTAGTACATTTACGCGGTCAACGAAGTGCGTAACGAAAACCGAACAGCTTGAAATTGTATCGAATAGTTGGTTGCGATATTTGATGATTCATCCACTATGGTTCCTACCGTTTGGTCCAGGATGTTTCCTTGAGTGTAAATGTTTGGAGTTTGATCCTGGAGAGACATGGACGAACCAATCGTGTTGATGTCCATCCAAGTGGCTGAATTTCCAAATTTAGGCCTAATTTAACATGTGTTTATACAAACTTATAGCTGATATCTAAGCAAAACAGATGTAAAAACAAAATTAAACAAATTTTTGTTTTGTCATTCCAACGTAAGAAATTTGAAAATTTGGCTTTTAAAGTTTGTGTCGCATTGCAATCGTTTTAATCACAACCTAACTTTATATTGAAAAAAGAACATGGGTTTTGACCAGAGCGAAACACGATAAATTATAGATATTTGCATTTTTTCTGCTGAAAGAAAAACAACAGTTGGGCGAACCCGAAAACAAGGGCATATTTCGATGCTTTTTCACTTAAAAAACGAAAAGATTTGTAATTTCTATATAAAATGCCACAACAATATCTCAACAACTGAAATATATATGTTACAAGCAATAAGTAAAGAATGACCTAAAGTCAAAATAGTGGCCCTGTCTGCAGCTTACTTCCGTATGTTACACCAGGAAAGAAGTCAAACATCTTTCTACATCTATAAACGTAGCTCGTGGACGAACCATCCACTGGACAACAACAAATCTTTCAATGCTGTGAACGGCATTGGTCACGTCAGGCACAAGAATTGTATAAAGTTCCCCGCTCTGATTATCCAACAAAATCCTTGGTAGTTTTGCAAACCAACGCTACCCAACAAGAGAAAAGCGAAATGCTGAAAGTACAAACAAATATATCCTTAAAAACTGACGCAGGTCGATAGCTACTCTTGAGTTCCCTGGGTACTGATACGTAAAAGACTGATCCGCCGGTCAACATCTAACAGCACAGACTGATTTCTGCAGTATGACAAGTTCACTAATGTTTGATTTAACAATTTCCACGAAAGATGTGTTTTGCAAAAAGGCTCTTGCAAATGTCAACAAAACGAAACTAATTCAAGTTGCTGCATAGGACGCATTGCTAATGCTGCTTCTGTGCCAAGCAAATGCCGTGCCCACCCATGCTTATGCATTATATATGTGCGCTTTTATACTGCCACCTAATCTTCAAATGGCAACAAAAGGGGTTAAGCTGGTGGCCCGGGTCTCTCTGTTTCTGATTCGTAAACGTGTCGCTTTTGTAAAAATCCAGCTGTTTTTTTTTGACGAATTCACTCACAGTTCGTTGAAACTGCTCTTTTCTGGTATCTTGTCACCATGGAAGAATACCGATATGATAATTTCTTTTAAACACAAGATTCGCGAGGTCACAATTTGCGCCATGGAAACCACTTTATAATTTTACCACGTAAACCATATTTACACAGTGTTTAAACTGAACCCGAAGTCTGTGTGTGCTTCCTTCGTATTCCGGTTTTTAATTACGTATTTGTTGATGCGTAAAACAGCGGTAATTCCCGTTGAGCTAACTTAAATTGTGCTGTTTTGACACGTGGAAAGAGCAGCCGGGTTTTCTGCAGGATTATGTGGCGCAATACTAAATGACTGCTGAGTTTATATTGATTTCCATCGGTGATTAGCCGCTGAATCTATAAGGCCCGATATCTTCTAATGTACATTTTCACAATGTTTCCACAGAGCAGTGTTCCCCGGGCAAAAAAATAGCAACACTGCCACAGAACAAATATAGATCAATTTTCGAAATAATTTATATACCAAAATACTGCCAACCTCCAAAGTTGGTTTTCAAACCGTTTGAAATCTCAACGACTCGACATACGCCTAAATAGTCAAAGTGTTTAAACGCCTTCCGTTCATTAGAACGTATTCCATGGTTAAAATCGTATTTCGGCATTTCCATTAAGACTCGCGTGCCAAGTTGGAAAAGCAAGGTGTTTATCAATGGCACAAGTGATTTACGAGTTTATATTCAAACCTATGCCACACACAAAAATATTAAATTTCTTCAATACATCAGACATACAAAAATATTGGCATGCGAAGTTATCAACATTTTGACATACTTTGTAAACTGAAACTTCGCACACCATTGGTTGCCGGCTCTTGAACAACAAAATTCAAACACTTATTGTGACGTATTACATGCATCACGTGCCGCCGTATCAGTCTGTGGTTTCTTATCTGCTATTGTTTCCGGTGAACTGCTTTTGACAGACTGCTACGTCACAAGTGCTATGTGTGTGACGTAATATTACGCCAAGCCGTCGTGAAAATGTAACAAAAACTTGGAAATGTTTTTGCACCAAAATTTACCATTACCTCAAAATACGACTGTCGACGTTTTGCTAACACCAAGAAGATTTGTAAAGTTCAAACCTTACGACTGGCACTCAATACTCCCCAATGCAATAAGAAAACTAAATAAAAAGTTCTCATTGAATTTCCCCAGGCAACGTCGACTTTATAACGTGAGCCCTTCACGTCCCGTCTGTCGTTTAAATCTCTTTAAGAAAGTGGAGCAACGTTAACTGCCGACCAGGCGTTCCGTCTGGAGGGAATACACAACTGGGGCACAATTTAATGACGTAATAATGCGAGACAGCGATGTCTGCTTAAGACAACTGTCACCCACACACTGATATGACTCGAAAACTACGATGCTTTACAGTGAGTGGAGGATCGTTACCTGCTTTAACCAAAGCATTTAATATTTTTTTTAACAAAGTTTTTCAAGATATCATTCGAGTTTTTCAGTTACTCAAGTAAGATGTAGATCTTCGATTTTCAATGAATTTTACGCTTAATTTTATTAAAAGGATTAATTTATGGAAACTTCAATGGTAAAAAAAGTTGAATGTTAATTTGTTTATTTTATTGATTGTTGTCGTTTCCAGCTAATTCCGACTTCTACCATTTAGGTTTCGAGTCAACAAAAGCTAGAAATCCAATACAGCCAATGTGCGGTTTAATGTGAAAATCATAGAGGATCCCCAAAGGTGCTTCGCGATACACTGATGGTGCGGCGATTCAATGTTGTTGGAATGCCGCAAGCTTAGTACGGGACTTTGGAGAAATTTTGTTTCCACAGCAAACTGCATAACCTTCCGAATTATCGTAATGCGCAAGCAAATTCATCGTAAAAAACGGTCAACATTTTTAGGGTGTGCATTCATTCCATTTTGTTAGAGATGAGTGCGTCACCGGTGCGTGGAAGTTGGCAAAACTTATTGCTGTAAATCATTTCGTTTCAAAACATCTTAAAATAACCATTAATGACATTTTAAAACTGCTTTAAACCATTTATGCGCTCATCGACCCATTGACTTCACTTTTAACCTGTTAATGAAAAGGCATTTTTCATTTTGTGCACCGCAAAAACATAGCCCAGCTGTGCGCAAACCACATCCGTGGCAAAACATATTACCTCATATCAACATGCCTTCGTTACTTTTGTTTAAATACGCACTTAGCAATTTTAAGATTGCATGTTAATTATATCAATGGCAATATGTGGCTGGATTCAGTATTGGTAACTGAACAGTCTCCGAATTTAACAAATTCTCAATATTAGTTTTATAACATTGGGGATATTTTGCGCAAATTTGCTTTTTCTATAGGTTTCGTAATGTATTGAATCCGAAATGCATCTATACGCTTGCTATCTACGTTTCGCCCATGTACAACAACACCCGGTATCGTATACCTGGCGAAAGCGCGTGCAGAAAATTGAGAGCTAGGATTTCGCTAGAAAGCGCAATTACGAAGTTGAATCCAAAACAATTGCATCGTGAACTTTCGTCAACTTTCATCCAATTTCAAACAAAGGAAGTTGAGCGAAGGAAGGAATTTAGAAGGGCGGAGAGACGGTGTCGCCCTGGCATCAGTAATTACGGTGCCAGTTACCGACAATACGACGTCTGGCACCTCGAACGCCACGTAGCAAAAGGTTTGCGCCCCAGGCAACTGTGGCGTGCTCTTTTTAGGAGATTCTGCCTGCAGCAACACGTGTAACTGATGTAAGGCGATGGTGGGATGAGAATGAGTGGCTGTAGGTTTGTGACAGTGTTTGCTTTAAATTTACAAGGGAAACTATTCAATGTTGTGTTCCGCTTGTAGTATATTGGCAACGCAGGTGTCCTGGTTGAATCAGTTGAGTAAATTGCCATTTGACAGCCTCGCTTTTGAGTAGTTCAGGCAGTCTGTAATTGTGACTGTGTAGAAAATGTATTGGCGTTATGCTTGTAGTATATTGCGATACGTTCTTGTTGATATTAAAACGCATATGGAAGCAAACAACAACAAAATTATCATTTGGCCGCCTCGCTTTTTTGAGTAATGCAGCCAGTCTGTAATTGTGACAACAGATTAGATAAAAACGCACCGATGATTTGGAAACAAACGGTGCATTTAAATGAGGCTAATTTGATTGAATATTAAATTTTATTGCTCTTTAGCACGGCATATTCTTGCCTATAATTCAATTTATCTTCCATTGTGCAATGTGCACCGAATGTAAATAAGTACCAAATAGTAACGTTTGTCCAGGCAAACAACAATAGTACGATTAAACATATGATAGCACTGCATTTAGCAATAGTTACATCATTATCGCATACTAACCAGTGTTCTGGCCGCAACGACCAAAGGATTATTTGCAAACATAATTTCAACATTTTGCTCGTTCACAGAACACCAAAATATCAGGTGAAAAATATATTAGAATTCTGCTGTTGTGGATTAAGAATCATGAAATATTTGTTCGGTTTCGCCGCTTGGGCATTTCTCTACGTCATCAACAATGTCGTCGTCACGGCAACCAACCCGTCGCCTTACTTATTGGTGAGTTAAATGCAACGTTTACTAATTTCAGCATATTTGTCGTATATTTGTCCTAGCTACTGATGAATTACCTTTTTCATCCCGCCTGACAGAATAACACAATTTAATTCAAATTTAAAGATCATTTTTTTGTATCGAATTCTAACCGCCGTTGATATGCAAAGGGCAAGAAACAATCAGAAGTCTTGTGCGTAAACCTTGTTGCTAGCTTTTAAATAGTTTCGTGAAACACACAAAATTATCAAAAATCCCCAGCCCATTTCGACGACTACGTTGTCATTTTCAACTTTGCATTTTTCGTGTCTACCAGAACCGGGCTTACTGCGCGTGCAAATGTTGCGATGAGAAACCGGACTCTTGTAAAATGCACGATTCCATAAAGAACCTTGAATGCACCAAAGATCAATGCAGTGAGAATCTATGCAGATTATGGAGAGACGCCAAGTGCAAGACCAGCTGTTTCTGCCAGTAAGAATACTCAATACCCGCATACAGTTTAAGGCTTTGAGAATATTTCCTGTCTCAGAGCTGGAAAAGTTTGATTTTTACCTCAATTTTTGGAAAAAATTATCCTACAGTTCATAAATTTGCTCCCTATATTGAATAACAGATCTGCTAGCAACACTAAAAATTGCTTATGTTTAACAATTATATCACGCAATACAATTAATTAAATATAAACGCTTTCCACGAAGCAGAAACAAGGTCACGTATTATGTTGTAAACTAAACTGTGTTGCGTTTTACCCGCTATACCTGCATGGCAATGCAAAGGATTTTTACTTAAACTTTAGCAATTGCCCGAAAACGTTACTGGGATGTAAAAAAGGGATGCCTTATTTAACATTGGGTAAAGTATTTAAACTCTGTAAACTTTCCCACAGGAAATGTCAAGGAACATTGCTGAGCAAAGACCAATACAAGTGCGCCCTCTATAACGGCGTTCCGGATGGCTGCAGTTGCCCGGAACCGGAAACCATTAGTTGTGAAATCCCGGAGGAGCAATCGGGAAGACCTGAGGACAATCCGGAGGTGAAGGAAGTCATGCAGAAGTTTGAGAAGTACAAAGATGACGTGTATTGTGTCCTTCCCTGTTACTGCAAGTAAGTCGGGGGTTCGAATTCCATTAGGGTCGGACGTCCTTTTATTCCCGCTGATATTATCGTTTCAATTTATTAAAGTTTTGTTGGTGAATCAACACAAAATTTAACTTGCATGTAATCCGTTCTGTCAAATCTAAACGTTAATTTTGGTACAATATGCAGAGAGTTGTTTTTCAATAAATTAGCATGGAGTTAATGATGAATTTTGTGAGCTGCATACAGAAGGTCACTGTTTCACCCATAAGGTTTCATCAGTGCAGCTTGGCGTGACTATGGACGATCTTACGACCAAACGACTTCGACTTTTTTCAGTCGCTATATTTTTGCAGACAATGTAAAGACAGCATACCTGAAGGTTACGGATCGGAATGTTCAAAAGCAGGCGAACCAAGAAGTGAATGCGATTGCTCAAACACAACATGTCCCACCTCAGACGAAATCAACAAGTTTAAAAATGTAAAAGTCTATTAGTTACAAAACTGAACAACAATATCTATGCGCCCCCTGGGCTCTTGTGGGCCCCGATGTACCGCGCCGGCCGCACCCCCTCTTGTGGGGCCTGCTCTTAAATCAAAATAGTGTAACGTATCTGACACCCAAATAAACCATTGGCCATACTGGGAAAATCTGGACCCACAGGATGCTTAGGTGTATTTTGGGATGAAGAAAAGTAGCAAGTTCGATATATACCCTGGAATAGGATTCCTTCCACTCAAATCAAACCAGAGTAACATCGTACTAGGGCCCTATAGGAGAAAAAAAGGTGCCGGTATGAGGACCTTTTCTTTTTGGATATCACGTGAAATTATGGAACAACTCCACCTTTATGATAGAAATCCCCTAGTTTTGAGGCAGACACTGGTGTTCGTGGGTCCCTTTTGCTATACATGGGCTCCTAGATTGGCAAAGCCCTGGTGTACTGCACCGACTGCACACCCTCTCGTGGAACATGCTTTGTATAAGGCACATATCGGGGGGTTAAACCGAATTCTCTTACGTCACAGTTACTCAAGGAAACGGAAGACGTGGACGTGGAAGCAGTGAAACTTTCTCTGGAGGAAAACGCGAAGAAAACGCGACAAGAGACGGACGAATTGAACGAACGTCTGAAACCTTTGCTTGAAACGGGGAAAGCCCAACCCTTGACACCGACTGAATACAAGCAAGCCAAGTGTAGACTGCAGTGCTTATGCGAGTAAGTTGGTTATGTGAGGAAATACTTGTAATAGAACAAATACATTTACTACTGTGGCTACGATCAGATACGTAGCTCATACAGTTTTAAACCAGTGTGAAACGTTACTTTTCAATACCGATATTCAAATCTAAAATCCTCACCCCCGAAATTTAATTTGTAAATATTATGTTTATGTCAGAATGCGATGAGAAACTAAGCTCTTACATTAGATGAGCATTCTAAGACTTCAAAATCAATCCCCCCCCCCCCAACCTTGCAAACACAAAATTACCCCCTGGCTAAAACCCCCTGGGTTAAACGAAGCCTCAAAACGTGGTTTCGAATCGATGCCAAGAAAAGCAGGACTATTTTCAAGCATTTTGCACTGTGATAAAAATTTGAGAGAAAAAAATTTTGCGTTTCCGATTGATGTGTTTTTATGTTTCGATAAAAATTGTTAACAATGGTTTGTATGGCGAACTTATTTACGCACATAATAAGCACGAAAACACATTCTGGTACGAGTAAAACTATTGAAAAAATTGCTTGTTTCTCACTCTGTACACCTTCTATCTAGCAAATGTCGAGCCGGTTCACCATCTATGGACAAGAACTGTGATAAACTAGTTGCCACTAGGGAGGAATTCTGCCCTGAATGTCCGGAGGATTTATCCTGTCCTGAGTCGGACGAGGAGACGGGATGCAAGATGTTCTGCTTCTGCGAGTAAGATCCAGTTATAAGCAATTGATTATTTCGACTCCAGGCGTTTTGATTTTCGTTAGAACCAATACGCAAACCACCAACAAACCCTGAATAATTGTGTACTTTTCCTGAATTTAACTTTTTTCCCACGTCACTTGTGCGTGACGCAAGTTGAAAATTAACATCTAAAACAGCATCATAAGAGACCTCGTGTCTACAAGCACCGTTGATTTTAAGAAAACATGTTTCGCTGAAAACAGTATTATTATTTCTTATTCAAATACATTGTTAATTGGGAACTTTGCCACAGCAATACCGAGTCAGGAATTAAGATATCGTAAATTTCCTCCCAATCTTGATACATTATTTTTTTTCATCATATTAGTTGTGAACTAACGGTAATAGTAAAAACTTGACAGGTATAGAAAACTTGACATTTACATAACTTACCAAAAACTCTAGTCCTTTATTAACATTTTCACGTTTCGCGTTGCAGTGTTTGCAAATACGACGCCCGCATGCCACCAGTGTTGCTCAACAAATGCGAGGAGGTCGCTAACTCTGACCTTGACGTGGAAGCTTGCAAATGCTCGGAGAACATGGACTGTAATGTATTGGATCAAATAGGACAGGCTCAACGTGCTGTCATGGAGAAAGTAGACAAGGAAGCGAAAAAGGGAAAAGAAGAGAAAAAGGACAAGAAAGGCAAAATCAAGGAGAAGAGCAAGTTGTGGGACGAATTGTGAAGATCTTTTTTTTTCATAAAAATATTTGTAATCTTATTTAATTATTTTTTTACCTTGCCGACTTTTGGATGCGATTTTTTGACTAAAGAAACAGACCCGACATATTTTTGAAATTATAATGCAACTGTTTATATTTTACACCTTTTGTACGAGAATTCTGTATTTCTGTTGCATTTCATATTATGGTGATACAAAGTGACTTTTAAACGTGACTGAATTATGATTGTTTTCAATTTAACGCCTGACCTCCAGTTTCTGTTCTAAATTATGTTCTTTTCATACCAAGGTTGCAATCCATAAACTCAAATACAGACGCGTTTAAACTCGAAACAAAAATACGCATGTATTTTACAGCAACGATATACGGAAATGAAAGCGGAAAGAGTGTTTGTAGTTAGAGATGAATTTACCATGGAAGGTTTCAACAGTTCGTATAGGAATGCAAATTTACCACAGATGGGTAAAATTCCCTATGGCTTTTCTCTCGTATGTTGATATATTTTCCACCGCAATTGAACGATTTTGTGCCACCAAGAAAACCACATAGCGTTCATTAAATTATACATAAAGGCTAACTTTTATCTCGGGGAACTTGGTTCAGTGAAATACCACCAAGATCATCAAAGTATTAAAACATGGCTAACAAGATCCAGTAAGGTTTATGCATTTCTACACGCCAAGAAGCTACAAGTCGAAAACAGGGTCTTAGAATGAAGAAACTAAACTCCTCATCAAAACCAACTCTCAATAAAACAACGCAGAATAAAAATAAGACGGTCGTTTTGCATAAAAACACGTTCATATGCATTGAAGTCATTCCAGTCCCATACAGCCTTTGCACCAAGCAAACGTCGGCACTCGGTACCTTAATAGTACGACACCAGCTTAATGCACATAGATATCGTATAACGATCGACACGTGTACTTGCACTGTTGTACGTTTGGTCAACTTGCTTTGAAATGACTTTGTTCACAAATACAAGTGATCAATGGTGGCGTGAACGTGTATATGATATTTACAAAGCAAAAATTAAGGGTAGTATTGCTTCGAACATTGCTAAATAGTTTCAAAGGTAGTTAAAATGTGTTTACAATGTAACATTACTTTGTAAGTAATGTGTTATATGTCAAGCTAACATGTTTTAGTAGAAATGAGTTTCGTTGATCGCTTTGCGTCAGTCACCAAATGACAGGGGGTGAGGACTAAAACCATTACAAGTGGAGGATAATAACCAACCCCACAAATGATTTAAAAAAGCGTCTACGCAGGACACCAGCGCGGCGTGGGATGTTTGAGTATTGTTTTACCACAGGCGGGACTCGAACCCAGGACCTCTTCACTTGCAAGTCGGCTGTCGAAGGTCTTGGAAGTTACAAGATGGCGCACGAACATCCTGTGGTTGATTTCTTGTCGCTCTCCGGTTTCTCAACTTGTTTCGCTTTTTCTTTTTCGATCATTCGCATCAAATCGTAAAATACCTGAAAAAGTAAGGTTGTGGCGTCATAATAAACGTTGGCGATGACGTAGAAAGAGAGTTTTTGTTTACAGTGACGATTGTGTCGTAATAAACGATGTGCTATAGGATTTCATTGTGACGAAATAATGTAAACGCTGCGGTTTTGGCGATGACGCATTTCACGACAAATTCTACATATTTAATAGAAATAGCACAGAACGATTTTGCTGCACAGGTGAGAAAATTGAGACAGATTTTTAATTTACAAAGCGAGGCTGCTCAATGAACGACTATATACTGTTTACACACCAAATATTGGGTGTTAAAGAGGGAAAGCTATTTTTTAGCAGAAGTCCGAAAATCCTTTCATTACTTCCTGCATGGCAACGTCCGTGTGACGTAAAGATGGTGCCGAACTAATGCAAAACATTACGATCTACTCTGAGATAATAACCTGAATACTGTTTGCCATGTTTTACAGACTACCATGTCAAGCTAGACTTGTTAAAAGGAAAATACCAGAGGACTACCAAATATCGACATGCAAAGACCGACGGCAAAGTTGTGGTTTCATGTTCAAGTGGCCACTTGCATGTATTTGCAATGCGTCAACCACTCACATGAACTGAAAGCATTTCTTCATTAAAACCCGTCGAGAAACCGGATTTTTATTTCTAATAACTGTGATTTAGAGTCATGCTACATACAAAAGTAAGTTTAGCATACAAAAAAAAAATAGCGTTTCTAATGCTACAAATACTAATACTGCCACTGCCTACATAAAGCAGCGAAGGCATCGCCTAAAAAATACAGTCAATTTGGAATAAAGTGAAACGATGGTCTAGAGTAACTGTTGCTATGCTATTGGGATTGAGCGAGGTGGTCGAAAGACAACCATCAGCCATTCCTCGACTAACAGGTACTTCCTTATACGCCTTTATGACATCATCGAAGTGTCACAATGAGTGAGTTTGCACGGTAGTTGAAGTTGTTTGTCATAACTTCTGTATTGTTTGAACTAGCGACACAGATGATGGCTTTTGTGAGGAACATTTTATATATGTATACGATTCATTATGTGTCTTGTACTGTCTGTGAAAATATTCTGTTTCTGTAAGATTCAATCGTTTGGAAGCGAAGAGCCTTAAAGAAAACTGGGCTCCAAATGTGGAAACGTTTTTGTTTAAAATTTTGTATCCTAAATCAACTTGCTATTAAAAACTTAGTTTGCTTTTACAACTATCCTAAATACATCTATGGAAAACTAACGAAGCTGCAAGTACAAATGTTCTTTACTCAAATAGAATAAACCCTATGTTGTGAGCCACAATAATCTGGTTAAAATCAAATTTCTAATAGTTGCAGTTTAATATTAAATGCTTACAAACATCGCTGTTTTGCGAAAGGTCATCAACATTTTGTTAGAAGTGGAAAATATCACAAAAAGGTGTCACAAAAAAATTATGCTTGGCTTTACAATAATCGCAGCATGAGCAATAAAAAAAAAAGATAACGACACAAAATAAGCTTCACAAATAATTGGAAAAAGTAAAATAAAAGCAAAGTGAAATACATGCAAAGCAATGACTTCCATGAGATAATGCACGGACTGCCAGCTATATTTATGTGTGTACGTTGATATCCCAAGTTACATAGAATTTTTAAATATGATTTCCCATACACGAACTTGGTATATTTGTGACTTTTAATTTACACAATATTTTGTGTACACAAAAACCCCTATATATAGATTCAAATTGCTTCTGCGTTACTCATTTTGATGGTCATTTGCAACGATTTACCATGATATTAATCAATAAAACTAAATCATATTGCTATATCTCTAATATGCAGCTGACAATTTATTACAGGCCCACAATAAATTTCATTATTTACACTTTTTAGTACATTTATGTGGCAATAAATATGGAAGCTGTAAATTTAACCAAATTCATTCCTTATTTACTTATTTACACACGAACCCCAGCAGATGGCATTACTCAATCACTTTTACTAGGAATTTAAAAACAGGCAACTTGTTTACAAAATAGTGCAGCGTTTTTTGCATTGCGCCATACACCCCGTCTTCTCTGTACCGCCATCTGCTGGCCGCTGTTCGACTGTTTTATTCTTTTCCGCTTTGATAAGTTTGAGCAAATCAAAAAAGGCCTGGAAACAGAAAAATGAAAAGCAAAACAAAATGAATGAAAGATGAAGCATTCCAAAATAAAGTATATATACATGTGTATGTAAACACAAAATAGCCATGCTTGGACATAAAAAATAAATGAAAATAAAATAAATTTGCTATCATACAAAGCCAAGTCGATTTGATGTTTAAAAAACAAGGCTGCCATATTATAATTCAAGAACAGACTGCATTAAAATTATTGACTTAACTTTTTAATTAAATGAAAAAGCAGATTTTTGATACAAACATAACTGCTATATGCCACTAATAGCTAATACACTTGGATGCATATATATTTTACATATTTGCTCACCTTGTCAACGTTACTCCTTGTTTTGGCGGAGGTTTCAACATACTGAACACCCATTTTCTCAGCTAGCGCTTGAGCATCTTGTTGGCTTACCTGAAGAAACATTATCAAAAGTATTAAACAGTCTTGCAACAAAATTAAATCCAGCATTGGTCAGTTTCTAAACTGTTGCTGGATTAAAATACTGCTGTTTTGAGTACTTATCAATAATTAATTAGTTGACCCAAATGGAAACATTGATTTTTAGCTTATTGAGTAACTGCACATCTTTAATTTACATCCATAGATTTACAACAGAAACAGTATTTATACTTCTGGGAAACAGTAAAGCTTTATAGTTTTCTCAACCTGTCGATTTGATTCCAGATCTGACTTATTTCCAACAAGGAGAAATGGTATTGTGCTGGCAGTACTTGAATCAACTGCTTTGACACGAAGGATTTGGTCCCTGAAAAACACAAAATTTATATCAAGGAACTGATGAGTACAATTTGCAAAATATATTCATGCAACATACAAAGACCCAACAAACACATAAGTTGACCAAAAAATTTTAACTCCATATTACTTGTTATACAGTAGAATGTAGAACAACATGCCTTGCAGCAAGAACAACACAGTCAATTATCTGTAAACTTTAAACGGACAACCAACATACGCAAAACAATTAGCAAGGTTTATTCATAAAATATACCTGAACTCTTGTGTTTCGTCAAAGGATGAGCTGTCGGTAATAGAAAACACACATAGGAATCCTTCTCCGCTGCGAAAGTAATTGTCTCTTATAGCAGCATAGTCCTCCTGACCAGCGGTATCGAGAATGTCAATTTGTGCATCTTCCGCATCAAGAACAACTTTCTTTCTGTAACTGTCAGCTTTCGTTGGTTCGTAATCTTCGACAAACTGTAAGTAATATTATAACTGCGGTCAGAATCGTTATTAACTTACATTACAACTAATATTTTTTAATAATTATATATAGGCAGGTGCAAAGATGTTAATAGTGCCAAAATATAGTGGTTTCCACATCAACAATAAAAATCACTAAAACCGGATTGACCCCAAAAACAGTATAAAACAAAAATATTTAGACAAACCAAAAAACGACACATTTACATAAAACTGTATTGTGAACTGCAGTCTTTAAACTAATAGAAAATATAGGCAGGTGCAAGGGTAGAATGGTACATTTTATAAATGTTGCATGGAACGTTTTTATATTCATGAGTAAACCAAAAACCTGTGGTAAAAATCCACTAAAACCAGATTCTCCACACATACAGTTTTGAAACAAAATGATTTCAACAAACCTGAATACAGTGCATTTACATAAAATATTTATTTTTCAGTACTGTGAACATATAATGTGTACCCACCTCATCGTACATAAACTGCAGAGTGAGAGCCGACTTTCCAACGCCGCCACTTCCAACCATTATAACCTTGTGCAAACTCGTTTGGCCGGCATTTTGTTTCTTGTTAGCAGCCATTCTTGTGATTCACCTCTCACGGTCCACAATGTACACACTTTCAGATTATCCTTTGCTTACTCAGGTGAAAAGGTGAACGTCACAAACAGAATATGTATGTACAACTATCACTTTATCCACTCCTACAAAGCCTGCATACAAATTGAATTCATCAAGTGAAAAATTATGCACTGAAATAGAGAGACATAAGAAAGATATTTGAAATATTGTTGACGCAGAATGCTTTGAACCAAAAACATGAAAGTATGCAGTATGAGGGCATTAGAATGTCCATTATATTTCCAATTGCTAATTAAACCATAAATTAGAAAGACATTATCAGTGGAATAACAGCTGTAGATCATACAATAGATTTACAGAGATAACTAAATAGAAAATTAACCTAACAATGTAAGTCAACTTGTGTGGAACCACAATATGCTAAGTTTCAAATAGTTTATGCATCAAGAATGTTTTATCGCTGCAAAATATAGCAGACATGATTCTTATTGCTATGAATATATTCATTTAAAAGGTCATTATGATTGTAATTAATCCAAATGTAGAATGCCATGGAAAAGATCACAAAGCAACATATACAAAAAGAGTCATTAGAAAACCCCCAGCTTGGTTATATAAAGGATAATGGATTGTAGCTAAAGTCAACATTCTTAGCGTCCAGGAGCAGAAAGACTCTTCTCCATAAACTTCCTCTTCGAGAAGCACATCCACCATTTGCTCGGTTTTCCCGACTCATCGATCACACGATCTAGCAAGCGCTCTCCGGTTTCATGACGTAGCTGCTGGAGGTAAGCCTTCATCTGATCGGCCTCCTGTCGGCTTTTTGGTTTGGAATACATGTTGTTGAGTGGAAATCCAGGGTCTCCTGGGATGTCGAATGGGGAGACAGCCAGAGTGTAGAGTTCTTTTCTTCCTTGCTCCCTTGTGGCACATTTTGTCAGTTTCTTGAGACACTCCTGGATGTAAAGAGTGATGTAGATCAGAGTGCGATCGGCATCAGTCTTGATTTCGTAGTTACGAAAGAAGATGTTGGCCCGAAAAAATCCAATGGTTTCATCGACAATATCCTGGCTTTCTTTTGGTGGAAGCCTCGGAGCTGGACCCTTGAATTTGCTCAGGCACCGAAGAGGGACCAGAGCCAAATTGCCAACAGATGTATTGAAAGTGCTTGCAGCGTGATAAGCTGGCATGTTGTTGAATTTACAATGTTATCACTACGATCTAAATCCTACAGAAACAAATTGAAATAATGAACAAACTCAGACAAATGGATGATATGATAATTTATTTTTACAGCTACTAGGATAGAAATATTCTTTTTTTCAAATGTAACACAAAATATAACTTGCATTATTCAAATTTGACTGCACCTGATAAATATTACCATTTAAAGTACAATACAGTAGAACTTTACTGCTGCCAATTAATAACACACACTTTCTCTGTCATTTTCAACAGAACTCATCAAGCATCTCATTTATAACCAAGAATAAATAGACAAACCAACTTTTCGGGCGGGGCTTCCGTGACCAAAGGGAAAATTACCTCCCGAAGCTAAAGTGACGTAAAAGTAAAATCGCTACAGCGAACAGTTAAGTGTCCAGGTAGCGCTAAAGAGCACGTTGCTATGTACATATTTTAAGGGAAATCCCCGATCTTTACTTGAAGTTCAGTTTAAACTTAAACAATGTTTTTGTTAAATGTGGTTCCACCTCTTCTGCATTTTACTTGGGCACACATACAGAAATTAAATACCCCGCAGGTTGTTTCAATATCAGAATATTAATGAGTGGTAGAGACATGAAAAGTTTTGTGGTAAGTCACAGAACTCGGTATCAAGATTCTGAAGAACAGAAACATCTTGTTACAAGGGCCATGGGAGGGTTGGCAAGTGATAGATATCGGAGAGTAAGTTGCAAATTTGTTTGCAAAGAATATAATACAACAATAAAAGTGAAGCAATCTTGTAAAAGTATTTATCAGGAAACAATTTACCAAAAAAAACAAATAAAAAATATACGTTTGCTTGTTGTGACTTGTCTCTGCTATAATTGATTATTCTTTTGATATTTTATGGTGAAGTTTTTGATATATGGATGCATGCTAATTGCTCGTATCTGTTTGCAGTTGGATTATGAAACAGCCAAACAGAAAGCGGATCACTTCAAACAAAAAGCTAATGTTTCTAAGACAAAGGTACAAAGAATTATTTTTTTAACTGTACCTTTTTTTTAAATTTTCACTTTGTTTGAAACATTTTTTTAAAAATCAATTTTTTCACTAATTGTTGGTCAACAAATCGTTCCTTTGATAACACTGCCTCCAATGTTGTCAACACGGCCTCCAATATTTCTTAAACCAGGTTGAGGAGATAAAAGCAAGGGCAGGACAAACTCAAGAACAATCACTCATTAAACAACACAACATGGTAAGCACACCACTTGCGATATGTATGCTACTGTCCGTATCATGTTTGTATTATCCAAGATATGGCAAGACTCGTTCACCAGCATGTCCCAGCATGACCAAGCTGAAGTAGAGTTTGACAACACCCTGGAACAATTCTTTAAAACAGCAGAAATTCTTGATAAGGAGTTGGCAAAGGATTTCAAAAGGTTTATTTATTCATTAAAATCACAAAAACTATCATCATGTTCTTGTTACAAACAGTTTTTAGTTGATACTTGTTCTCCTGTTTTCTATGCATTTTTAATTTATTTTCTGGGCCCCTTTTTACCATTTGCATATAAAAACCTTGCCAACTAGTTAAACCTAAAATAAAAATATATTAATATTATCGGTTTGATGAACTAAGCCCACAAAAACATTCTTATCATATCATTGGTTTTCATAAATTAAGCTTTACAAAGCAGCAACCTCAAAGTCTGAACCCTAAATTAGTCCAACTTATTATTATAATTTTTTTTTTATCTAAATTTGATACAGTTGTGTGGAAAGTACTGAAGAAGAAATTGGAAAGTTTGAGGAAGCTGTGATAAGACCTTTGAACACCTTTAGAAGTGACCTTTTATTCAGGTTATTCTAGTTTTTTGAATGATTTGAAAACTCTAGTTTCACCATTTTTTACTTGCTGCACGTTTAACGAAAATCTTTTTGTAAGAGACCTTCCACCACAACTAATCCCATACCTGAGTATCGTGGTACTGGCTACTCTAAAAAGGAATTTTGGGTTCTCTTGTCAGTATCACTTGCGAAAAACTACACAAACCCCAAAAATGATTAGAATGCCTTTGCTGAACTGAACAACATCAAGATCTGATTTAAATTCCAATATTCAGAACACATCAACTTCTCAAAGGAGCGCCCCTGCAAGACGACGATGACGTCACTGCCATACGAGAACAGATATCTTCGGTTCAGAAGCAGAGTGAGGCAGTGTATGGATGGTTGAACCAACAAAGGATGATTTTGGCTGATTCAAATGAAAGGATGCCTGGTTTTAAGGTACAACAGGGTTCAATTTGTTGTAGTTTTAAAACAGACAGTATTTATTGCACTAAATAAACCAAATAATTCCACACCAGTTTTAATCTACCAACACGCAAGCACAATGTTACTTTTTACAGGAAAGAGACGTAGCGATGCCGCCGCTAGATCGCGCTATACCCGTCGATGTTTTTTTCACCGAATGCCCGATTGATGACGTCAGGAATTCTGTTTTGCAGCAGTTCGTCAACATGCAGTAAGAACGTAGTGTTTCCTTAATTGTCGATGTGTAATTTGACCCCCTTGGGTGTTCTTGGTTACGAGTCCTTGAGAGGGAAAGTATGCTGGTGTGGTACATTTTCGATGACTACATATTGTTGGGAACCAAGCATTTACGATATAAATCCCTTAGTTTCAAAACAAACAATGGTGCCACTTAGGCTGTAACCCCTTCTCGTGGGGTCTGTTGGTTGATCATGTAGTTGCAGGCATTTTGTTTTGTGCTAATCCTAATCGCTTAGATTAGATTGGACTTTGTTTGCCTTCGTACCAAAAGGTCTTGCACGAGCACATTTTTCTTTGTTACAGATAGTTTGCCTACGTAACAAAACGTAAATATCCGAACCGTTTTTATTCTGTAGTTGGGCGACCAAATTTCGGACAAAATTGGTACCTATTGTAAAACATCTCTTGAGAGTTTTTGTTGACGGTTTCCTTAACTTTACAGTGATCAATACACCCAAAAATTTAACCAAGAAAACGTGCGTTTGGATGAAATCGAGTCATTCCTGGATAACCTTCCTCGACCTTGGAATCCAGTTGATACGTGGACTTTCCACGCGGTCAGCGAGATTTATCATCGATTCGCGCCAGAACATTTAAAGCGAAAACTAACCGAGTTACTTCCCGATATTTTGAGAAGACTTCTTCCTGGTCGCAGCCGTTGGGATATTTTCGAGATGGACGCTGTTGTTATGAAGCTAAGGTGAGCTATGTGGTACACGTCAAAGTGTTTATATGTTATTATGTATCACTGCTGTCTGATATAATTTCCTAATATGGTAAACGCTTAAAAAAAATCATTTCTAGCTCGTGGTAATAAATGTCATCAAGCGAAACAAAGGGTAATGTCATGAAGACCACAGGGACCAACCTGTTCTACTTGGTAGTGCAAACGGATCTCTCTTTACTTGTCAGCTATTCAAAATTACTCACAAAGATAGGCGATCTTTTATTATGAAAGATACAGAAATATAAATTTCGCCATAATCGCGTCGCCAATTTCGGTTCTAATATAAATAAACGAAACAAATTGTTCCAGAACTGGAAACATTCCAATAAATTTTTCATATCATTTTCAGATTCGCGAAAGCCCGGCTTGCTTCCATTGTGGATTGTTACCAGCGCGATTACGATAATCTTCATTCGAAGGCGGTGGCGGTTTTTGCCGACGCTTCAAACTCATACAGGAAATCTATGGGAAAAGAAGCGGCCAAACACCACCAGAGACTTGTGTGCGAGAGACTCCATCGGGAACTTGCGGTAATTTGTTCTCTGCAATCTTCGGGTGTATTTGGTCGCGTTGCTGTCGTAATACTTACTTAATGCAGCTTCTGGGTGATTTATTTCACATTAGTTTCACCAAAGGAAAATAAAAAAAACTTTATTGGCGCTGGATAAGATGAAAAAACCCAGTGGACTTAACTAATTTAATTGGGCCATTAGTGTCGCAGTTTGGTTAGCAGCTATATTCCCTATAATGTCTTGGTACCATACGACAGAAAAGACTGATACAGCTTACCCGTATATTTCGCTTTTAAAGTTTTCGGTGTATTGGACATATAAGTGACAGTAGCACCACAACCATGCGAAGGAATGCATGGTTAATTGTTTTCTGTACATAAGGTGTCCGAGTTCAACATATAAGAAAATCATAGTCGATCCGTAAGGCCCCAATATTGGGGTTCCTTTACATCCAAAACATTTTGCACATAATTCTGAGAACATAGAGACTGTCCCATGCTGTTAAAAACATTGACATGTTTTCTATATTTTAAGCGGTATTATCAGCATTATGAGTAAATCCGTTAATAGTGCTCCTAATTTTGCCCAAAACACAGAAGCAAGAAACTAATCTGAAACATAGATCCACCGATATCTTGGTTCACTGATCCAGTAAAGTTTAAACTACTGATTTGCCAATGTTATAAATTTTCTTATCGATGCAGGAGATGCGCAACATCCAGTCTGAAATGATGAGGATTGAATTTTATCTTGCGGAGGAGCAGAGGTTGAAGGAGGAAGTGATAAAAGAAAGAGAGAGACAGAAGATGGAAGTCAAGCGGAAACAGGTGGATAATTGTGAATATGGTGGAAACTTTCTTTGTTGCAACGTCACCAAGTGTCACATGTGGTTTAGAAAATATTGTCTAAGTAATTTTGCTAAATACTGCATCGGAAAAATCTACATTCTTGTAGATTTTCTTTTTCGCTAAAAAAAACGTTTAAAACCATTCTGTTTAAAAGATAGAATTTTTTTTAAAGTAACTTTGCTAAACACCTCGTTGGAAAAATGCACTTTTCGCTAAAACTTTTACTTAATAACGTTCAAATATCCAACAAGTTATGATAATTCTATTTGAACATATTTTATTGAGTTGCCGAAATTTTTGCTCAGATCCACCAGAAAGTTGCGGAGTTTCAACAACGAAAGACGCGAGAAAACGATTTGAGAAGGAAAGAAAATGAAAGAAGACTGAATGAGTTGAAAACCGAGATGGAAAAACAAAGGAAACACGATCGAGTCAGGTCTGAAAATTAACACGCTTTTTTCTTTTGTGTGTGAAGTGATGTTTCACATTAAAAATCCCTTTTCGCGGTTCCCATCGTGTGTCTATGTGATAACAGAATGAAGAAATTGATCAATTTAAACCAAAAGCCCCCTGGCGTGCTTTCGATCGCGCACCGTATCGATATGAAAAAAAACATTTTTTGGGCAGTTGGAGAAACCGATGATGCATTTTTTGGCGAAATAAAATTTTTCAAAAAAAATCCACCATCTGGGTCTGCAGATCGCTTTGTTAATTTTAATATATAAACCTATCGTGTGTCATGTTTATTGTTGCAATTAAATTTTGTATATATAATATTTTTTAAATGCGTAACTTATCTCGTTTAGAGTAAAACACAGGGAAATGATCCACAAGGAAAGACTCGAGGAAGCTGCGAAGATGATCAAGATGAAAGATGAGGAGGAGAGGAAGCGACAAGAAAGACTTGAAGAGTTGAGGAGCAAAGTATGATCGATGTTTTACGATTTAGTATTTTAACCTATTGTGGAAACTCGAAAGTAAGTAACATACGATCAGCGCCAGTATATGGTCTTTTACTTGTTTAACAGAAATATTGCTTTCTTTCTGTAAAAAAAACTGACCCTGTTCCAGAAAAATAATATATTGACTCGCAAAGACAGATCCGCCGGTCACCGACCTGCACACACTGATTCCTGCAGTCATTTTTGACGTTTTCTCTAGGATACTTTGCACCTATTAATAATTTTTTCATATTATTTTATTGAATGTTTTGATGTATAGGTAGTTACATATGACGTTTTAAATGTCTTTTCTACGCATTATATCAGGTTTCAGTCCAGGCAGAGGCAGATCCGAGTCGCATGGTTCAAGATACGACGGCAAGTAAAGCCAGGTTCGGGGTTGGGACGAATCAGGACGTCGACATCCAGGCACCGTTGTTCCGACTACACGGTTACAACCAAACCCAGGTGATATGTTGTTGTTGATTGACTTCCTGGCTTTACAACTTTCTGTGGGATTTTTATGATGCGTAATTTTCAAGCTTTGTTATTTTCAAGTGTAACCGTATTTGGTAAAATGTTGACAGAATATCTTGGGTGTTTCTTTTGCAACAAAGTTTGGACAAGGAATTCGACGTCAAAAAATACGTTTAAACGCAAACGAAATTAAAGTGAAAAAAATGGATTTTTCGATAAATGTTTACCTTTTTTAAGGTATTTTTCCATAATAAATACCATTGCCCTTTTGCACGCAATTGTTAACACGCAAAATCTACTGACATTACGACATCAATATTCTTCTGTTTCATCACACAGACTTAATGTATTTCACACAATTGCCTTTATATGACGTCATACATATATCTGTACTGCTTTAGATTGGCCAGGACAAACGACTTCGTGCAGAGGAAGCTTTGCGGAAAGCTGGTTTATTGAACAGCGAATACGCCAGGCAAGTCCTCTCCACCATGGTCCCGCCCACTGTGCCACGCCCAGATGCTTTCTCCAACGCCATCCAATCAGCGTTCAAGAATGTCGACACGTGACCGTGCCACTGTGTTTTTATCACGCGATGCCTGCAATCAATTTTGTTTATGTTATTTATTATTATTTGTATTTTCTTGTATCCGCATTCTTACATTCTGCAAACGGCACGACTTCTTCTGCAAGTCTGAATTTGTATGCGATTTTAACAGGGGTGCGTCGTTATGCGTGCCATCATTTAAACAAGTCAGGCGTATAAATTCAAGTACTTTATTTTCACGACGTTTCCTCTGCCATACAGCAAGACATTATGGGGTTTACAAAAGCAAAATGCAAAGTAACTTTAACAACCCAATCCTTAAGGCATAATTGTTGTATACTGAGCCGCATGCCAGATATTAACATGACAGAAGCTGTGTGACCTCTCTTCAGTGGTTACTGTCTCTCTCGACAAGTCTGTCACTCAAAACATGTCGGAAATTATAGAAAGAGCTTGGTATAATTTTGCTGAGATTTAAACGCATTTAACAAAATAAAACCGTCAGTTAGTAAAACTTTCAACGCGGTTTACTCGGCCAACTTACGAGGTAGCGGCATGTTTTTTTTTAAAATGTTATAGTTGGTATATGCTAAAGAACCACCTGACAGCTAGGTCGGCATTTGTGATCGTCAATATCATTAGTGTGTGCAACATAGAAGTTTATTTTTCTTTCCGTTTCCTTGACGTATATTGCGTATTTCCTTGTCTTTTTCATTTTTTGCGAGTGTTTTTTTTTCATGTGTTTTATCTACTCTACGCCTTCGCATAAATAAACAATTTACTGCCGTAGGATCCGTTCTCGTTGAAGATCTAGGAGCGCTGCACCAACATCACAACGTGCGATTGACCATCAGCAAGATCTACGATGATTCAACAAGCGCAACCTTCAGTAGATGCCGACCATCTCCCCATATACACTACCACGATTGGACTGTCCTTGGCACGTTTCAAGTCTGTCGATATGAATCAAAGGAAACGTGTTGAGAACCGATCGTTTGCGTTTCGATGGGTTGTGCTTTGGCCAGCACGACCGGGTGACCATGACTTTGGCATAAAGTTTGTTATTGTAGTCACGACCAACAACGTGACGTAACAATATCAGAGATTATCTACGATTATACATATACATGTGTGCTTGTTGTGTAGAGACTGTATACACATGTGAAGAGACTGTATCTGTGTTATTGACAATCTATCACTTGTTTGTGTTGTAGTGCGGAGGGATTAAGTTACACGTGTAAATGCACAGGAAGCATAATTTCTTAAAAAAATTATATAACGCAAGTTGTCGAAGAGCAAACCTAAGTCACTTGTCTTCCTGTTGTTTTAGATATAGCCTATATATTTTGCCTATAATTCGGTATCGTCAGTATCACTAAAAACAACGCTTATTCAAATAGAATTCTTCGACACATTGATAATAAATCAGATGCCAAGTCCTTGTTACCATAAGACAGTCGGAAGATTCCCATGCATGTTTTTAAGTAGTTATGTAACGGAAATACGTACTCATCTTTATAAACATTTGGACAGACTATAACTGATGTGACTGACCTTCAGGGTGTGTCTGGCTATATGTCGTGTTGTTAAGTTCATGTGCAAACACAATCAAAAGTCGTTTACGAGCAAACACAATCCTGTTCAAGCATGTTAACAGGTTAGTGCTTCAAAACAAACAGTAAAGCACATGTAACTGCTACGAAATTCATTTTTCAAACGTTTCGATTGTAACTACACTCATTTTCAGGAATTTTTTAGCATTTACATGGGCTTTACTGTCTATTTCCAGGTTAACAAAACCGTGAGTAACCTAAGGTTAGTGCTGTTCAGAGGTTCAGACTGGTCAATTATTCTGTTTTATTTTGACCGTTGACCGCCATTATCACATACAAGTGATCAGCACAACAATTAAAATGACACCGCCAGCAAATGCAAGATGCATGTTACTTTGTTAATAGGCGAACCATGGGAATTAGCAAGTCACTTTTTCCACACTTGAACCTCAGAAATAGCCGACTGAAAGACACGATCTCGACATTGCAAAACGAACGCGATTTCTTTGGCTTCAATTAACTTCATGCTTTTCGACATGGCTTCGTTAATGGTTGTTGAACAATAGACTTCTTTGCCATGATCATCAACGTAACCACCAATCCAGTTTTCCTGGCGAGGTGAAAAAAAAAAAAACAATATTACGTTTGGGTTTGGATCAGGGCAAGAACAGTTAAAAGAGGAAGGCCAAAGCCGATATGGTTATCATAGTAAAGCAAATGGCGATTACCTCAGAGTACTGAAAATGAACGCAGTAGTGTTCGAAATGTTTGAGAGCTGCAATGTTCAGATAGAACGGTTGCGATACCACTCTAACCTTATTTGAAATAAGAAAATCACTGACCGACCTTTGGTGTGAAAGGTTCCAACGAGCAATGTGGGGAAGATATTACACAAATCCCACCATCATCGACAAGAGTAGGCAGGAGTTCAAGCATTGTGCGTGGATGGGTTAGTCGGTCCAGGACGTTGCTGATTACCACACATCCAAAAGTACCGAAACTTTTAGGCAGATCATGAGCATCTCCATGCATGAAAGTGCACCTGGTTCGATCCTGGAAGGCAAAATCATCAGTCAGTGTTAAAGTGTTAACTTCCATAAGGTTTAGTTAAATGTAACCGGCTTAAAAAGTCAAGGCATAGATAGACCCCAAGTATCTGCAACGTCGTGAAATTCAAGGAGTCGACGTATAAATTTATATGAATAGGCAAACATTTTAACCTTTTTTGAACTCAACGCCAATTTTTTTTCCATTGTATTGATATATTGGTGTCAAGATTATTGTGCTGTTTTGGGTCTTTTAAGGGGTTAAACGTATTGGGGACCTGATGGTTGACGGTAACTTCATAGTCACCACAAAGTGTGAAAGTATTGCTTGGCTATATTTAGTTCACAAGTTCGTTGTAATTCAAACCAAAGCTGCACCGATGAGACCAAATAGGTCGAAATATTACCCGTGTCAACAACACTTAAAACGTTATTGACTCTATTGATTTACATGTTTTTATATGGAGGGACAGATTTCGTGGAACTGTTTTACTGTGATATGCCACAAGTCAACTTACAGTTGAGTCTGGTATTTTCGCCATCAATTCTATCTCCAGTTCTCCTTCAGTGCAGGCATGTATTGGATGTTTTCCGTGTTTCTTCAATTCCTCGCATATTTCTATGAAACCTTTCGAACAATCAACGCCAACAACTTCATCAAACTTTTCCGCCAGTTGAAAGGTGATCCCCCCAACGCAACACCCGATATCCAGCGCACGCTTGTTAGTGCAAGTCTACATTGGAAAGGTCTTAAAATAACGGATGCATAGTGGCACATATATCTGATCTTATAAAAGTACTAGCGGAAGTTGGTTCCGCTCTTTCTACGCATAGAAACGTAGGCTAACATTTTGCTTAATTTTGACGTCAGTTTTTGCACTGACGGTAAAACTGACCGTCAGCGCCAACAAGTGTCTAAATGTCTATAGATTATAGGGTTACTATGGGTCAGGTGTTTATTGATTAAATTTGCTTCATGAAGAAATGGAAATTTTCTTAAATGTCAGAGATTTCACGTGATATTGCATGGGACGCCTGGGATTTCTAAAAAAATCATTAAAGAGAGGGAATAAATATTTCTTCCTGAAATTTGGTCTACAGGAAAAAAGTGTGTTAATTTATTAATTTTTTTCAGTACATATAACTTATATTGTGATTTTCTCAATTGAGGTATTGTCATTCTTCATTAAACCATAGCTGACCATCATGGATTGTGCTCAACCACACGTGGCAAACCTACTACAGATCTAATGCATTACTTGCTTTAACGGCAGTCCGTTGTGGCTCGATAAAGAATGGGAAAAACTTTATCGAGAAAATCACAACATATATAAACATACACGGAAATGTGCTAAATTTATATGAGATGATTATGGTTTTTGGGGCCACCATTAAATTGTTTGACTTTCGGGTTTGAACTGACCTTTATATGGACAAAAGCTTACCTCGTCAAAAGCATCGAAACACAATTTCGTCAGATTCTTCACGTAGTCGAAGTTTCCTGGTGGTACAAAGTTGGGGAAGTTGTTTCTTAGGTAAGGAGCGCCGTAATGCATTCCAGCGTATTGGTTTATCCAACCTGAATGCTTCTTGGCATAATAGGATTCCATTTTGTGCTACAATCTAGCAACAGCAATCGTTACGTAAATGGTGAAATTTATTGAGTTTCATCACATATAGATTTTTAGATGTTTGTAACAAACGTCACTGATGTAATTAAACAAATATATTTCCCATTTCAGAATGGGACTTACTACCGAGTTTAGCCTTCAAGTTATTGCAATTACGACCAACAACTTTACGTAACATCGATAAAAATAATCTTCACAACGTAATATGAGTAAAATGACAAATATATATCTTATTTTAAATCACCTCCTGATCCTGTGAACAGACTGTATCTATGTGACTGATCATCTACCAGTTGTGTTGCAGTGTTGAGTTTTAGTAACTCGTGTAAATGCACAGACAGCAAGCCTTGTCCAGAAAGTTATATAAGTTTCTGATATGCTTATCTTGCTTGAACAGACCTAAGCTGCCGCACAGATAGAAGACCATGTAGAGAGATTAACCGGGGCGATAAAGATGAGCAATATATCCGTTACTTAACTTTCTTGAGAAAGTACGCTTCCTGTGCATTTACACGTGTAACTTAATCCCCCCGCACTGCAACACAACTGGTAGATGGTCGATCGCACAGGTTGTCACACGTGTAAACATATTTCCCACAGAAAGTTTTGTAAAAAGTGAAAAAGGATGCTGATACGGAGTGTAAAGAGCAAACGAGACTGTTGTTTTATCGGTAAAGGGAAACACTTAACTAACAATCGAATTATCGCATATGGTTTTTGCAACAGATGTAGATTTGTTCTTGGTGATGCCGAAGCTCTTCCCTATGATATCGGTACATTCGGATGTGTCGTGATAAGCAACTTGATTGATCGACTCCATAATCCACGGGCAATGTTAGAACATTTACATGAACTTGTGGATGATGATCAAGTTTCACTTTGCAAACACATCGCTGTAACTCATAGCAACGTACGTGTTAAATTTTCCTGATGTTTGGACACGTACGACATAAGAGCAATTCCTTTCTGCTAGCCCGCGATTATAAAGTTAGTTAGTTTTTTTTTATTTGCAAACTAAAAAACAAACAATGTAAATAAATATAGCAATAAAAACTAAATGTTTTTGCGGGTAATGCAGACATGGAGGACAATAAAGTACTTTATTTCCAGCCAGCACCACTGTGGTGTACAACTAATTGTTTTAGCTGCTTTGTAGAGGCATGTTTTTTCATATGTTATAGTTGGTAAATGCTAAAGAACCAACTCACAGCTTGGTCGGCATTTGTGATCCTCAATATAAGTGTGTACATCATAGAAGTTCATTTTCCTGCGCAATGTTTAGCAGTTTTGCTTTAAACCAACAAAAAATAACTCGAAAAATATTCTGTAATAAGCTCCCGTGCCACTTTCCAACCTGTCAGAAGCCAAATTTGTTGTTCTGTGTTTTACACCACTGGGTTATATGTTAAAGTAACTTTTTTGAAAGTTGATGAAGTTTGCACGGAAAATCGTTAGGACGCCATGGCTTGACTGGAGGGCACTGCAACGATTTACAATTACCGAGCTGAAATATTCTACGTCAACACCATAAAGGCAATTCGCTGAGTTGCGCAATAAGTTCAATGTATGTGTGTTTAAGCAAATCCTGTTTCCCATGTAAACTGTTATGTACAAGCTGCAGACAGATGGCCACTGTTTCAACCTAAAAGGTCTCATCAGTGCAATATATATATGTTAAGGTGTTAGATTCTGATATGGCGTAAATTATTTCCTATGTTCTGGCTAATTCTACTTATGCAAGCTGCTTATGTAAAAAGGATAAAAGTTAACGTTGCCTGCCTCGGTACACATTAAGGACAGGGGTAAGGCATGATTTGAACAAGAATTGTTCAGTGGCAACGTTGTAGCATCTTTAGAAGAAGTTATATTGTGGGAAAGACCGTTGCAACTGTGGCGATATAACGCATTGTTCAACGATCAGACCATTTCAACGGTTCTACTCGATGCAATTCTGACTCTATTTTTACACAGAACGTTTAAACTGGATTTGCTGTTTGATGTCTGTTCAAGTTTTGCCGTATTTATGGAAAGATCTAAACGGAGTTTTCAGAATAAAGAACAAGCATTCTACATTATCTTGAAATGCTATTGGGGATGAGTAGATTAAGATAAAGTGGGAATATTGTCTTCGATTATAAATTACAGCGAAAACGTGGCAAGTCATTTTCAAAAATAAGTTGGATAGCCAACGTGTGTTTAATTGTACAGTAACCAGTACGAATAAACCCCACAATTAAATTGTATACTCAACTTTGATATTGTCTGATATATTTGTGGGTTTTTGTAGCACAGTCATCAATCACCAAAAATTAGTAACTTAGTTTAAAATGGAGTCAGTTTTAGCCAAGAACCATCGGGATTGGTTGAACCAGTATGCCTGCATGCATTACGGGGCTTCTTACCTCAGACACAGATACAGCAAATTTGTGCCTGCAGAAAACTTTGATTATATACAGAAGCTCTCGAAGTTGTGCATGGATTCCTACGACCAGGCAAGAAACTTTAGATCAAACTTTTTGTGAGCTGCAGACAGATGGCCACTGTTTCGACCTAAAAGGTCTCACCAGTGCAGCTTGGTGTGACTCTTAGACAACTTTGCCGATCAAACCGCACTGATGAAACCTTATAGGTCGAAACAGCCACACCTTCAATAAGCAGCTCACAGATTTAAGATCATTGACTCCATGCTCATTTATCAAAGTTTTATGTACATTTTTTTTCTTTATCAATAACTTTTAATCTCAGATATTTCCCTCATTGTATAGAGAGCAGGCTCAACAAGCTTTTAACAAACAGTATATGTACATTAGTGCTAAAAGCGTAGGTTTTTCCGTTGGTACATACATGTACCGTTATAACGATGTGTTATATAAAAATTATTTGCTTCTCTTAAAAATAATTGCTACTTCCGACCTTCATTTTAACAAACAGATCCAACACACCTAAGACACAGTTAGAATGCACCTTTTTACGCAGACTTGCACTAACAAGCGTGCGCTCGATCTCGGGTGTTGCGTTGGGGGGATCACCTTCCAACTGGCGGAAAAGTTTGATGAAGTTGTTGGCGTTGATTGTTCGAAAGGTTTCATAGAAATATGCGAGGAATTGAAGAAACACGGGAAATATCCAATACATGCCTGCACTGAAGGAGATCTGGAGATGGAATTGATGGCGAAAATACCACAAACATTAGTACGTCGGTAGTTTTGGATTAGGTTTCTATCGTACTTAACGATAAAGGCTAAAAATTTTAGGTTAAAATGCAAATCCATAGGATACGACAAATACATTTATGTATTTGAAATATGTATTTTCTTGATATACGTTTTAACAACACTGAAATCGCTATATAAGCACATCATAGCAACATTAGCAACTACATTGCCGTATATTGGTTCGACCAGAGCCCATACGTTTAACTAGAGGGGCCATGAATAGGAAAAAGGGGCCTACGAACAACCTATGTTTGCCTCAAGACTAAGGGAGTTCTGTCGTAAAGGTTGGGTAACGCCATAATTTCATTAGTTGTCATAAACAGAAGGACCTCGCATTGGCATATTCTTTTTCTTTCAAATTCCCTTGGTTTGAACAAAGACATACAATCGTATACGTATACATATTACCTGCATAGGATCGTAACAGATGTAGATTTGTTCTTGGTGATGCCGAAGCTCTTCCCGACGATATTGGGACGTTCGGATGTGTTGTGGTAAGCAACTTGATTGATCGACTCCATAATCCACGGGCAATGTTGGAACATTTACATGAACTTGTGGATGATGACGGGATTTGTGTGATCGCGTGTCCGTATTTCTTTTTGGAAACCTTCACACCAAAGGTAGAATATTGCTGGTGAAGTTGATCAGGAAATGCTTTATGTTTTTGGAAACAATGCCCCGAGCCATCCAGACTTTTTATCACATTATCAGCAATAAAAGTGTGATTTTATAACTAAGAGGTCAATTCTACAGGACTCCAATGTTTCTCTGTGGAAAACTTGTCTCTAACCGAATTGTTTCTCAAATTATGATAGGTTGCCACCGCAATTTAAGTCCGTTATAACCGTTATAACAATGTGTTACATAAAAATTATTTGCTTCTCATAAAAATAATTGCAACGGCCGACCTTCATTTTAACTAATAGATCCAACACAGTTAGAATGCACCTTTTTACGCAGACTTGCACCAACAAGAGTGCGCTCGATCTCGGGTGTTGCGTTGGGGGAATCACCTTCGAACTGGCGAAAAAGTTTGATGAAGTTGTTGGCGTCGATTGTGCAAAGGGTTACATAGAAATATGCGAGGAGTTAAAGATACACGGAAAACACCCAATACATGCTTTTGCTGAAGGAGAATTGGAGATAGAATTGATGGCAACTATTCCACAAACAATAGTACGTCGACAGTTTTAGATTAGGTTACTAGAGTACTTAACGATAAAGGCTAAAAATTTCCTCTGGCTATGACAAATTAATACATCTCGATAGTTCAAATACGCATTCTCTCGATATACGTTTTAACGTTGCTAAAATCGCCATGCCGGTTCATCATTGCAACTTTGGCAACTACATTGCTATATTGGTCCGACCAAGGCCCATAAGTTAATCTAGGAGCCCATGAATAGCAAAAAAGGGCCCACGAACGCCATTATTTGCTTTAAAACTAAGGGTGTTTTAAAGGTTGGGTTCCGCCATAATTTCATGAGATCTCAAAAACAAAAGGTCCTCGAACCGAGGACTTCTTATTCCTCTCAAAGGCCCTGGGTTTGACCAAAGATATACATTCACAACATACATAAAGTAGTTTTTTCACCTGCACAGAATCGTAACAGATGTAGATTTGTTCTTGGTGATGCCGAAGCTCTTCCCGACGATATTGGTACGTTCGGATGTGTCGTGATAAGCAACTTGATTGATCGACTCCATAATCCACGGGCAATGTTGGAACATTTACATGAACTTGTGGATGATGACGGGATTTGTGTGATCGCGTGTCCGTATTTCTTTTTGGAAACCTTCACACCAAAGGTAAAATATTGCTGGTGAAGTTGATCAGGAAATGCTTTATGTTTTTTGGAGACAATGCCCCGAGCCATCCAGACTTTTTATCACATTATCAGCAATAAAAGTGTAATTTTATAACTAAGAGGTCAATTCTACAGGACTCCAATGTTTCACTGTGGAAAACTTGTCTCTAACCAAATTGTTTCTCAAATTATGATAGGTTGCCACCGCAATTTAAGTCCAGAGCCAACGACAAATGCATTTTATCAAACAAAAAATGTGTTAATGTAATTAGACCTTGAATAGGCGGAGTCCTTCTCTCTGCAATGCCTTTCTCAAACAAAGCTAAATTATCCGATACATTTACCAGGAGAACTGGCTTGGTGGATATTTGAACGTGGATGGCAAAGTCGTCGATTGCTCAACCGTGGTTAAAAGTTTAATGTCAAAACGTATGACAATGGTGGAAACATTGGATATGGCATTCATCAACCAATATCGCAGCCGAAACTTTGAGACTGCAATATCAGATGTCCAAGTATGGAAGAAAATAACTCCATAAAGACAACTTCAAGTTTTGAATAAATGGATCAATAACGGTCCTGTCTATAGCAATTATTTTTTTGTGTCCAATCCTTTAAATATATCATTCGTTTTAAAACGTTGCCACTTAAAATGAAAACACAATTGCGCGTTTTAGTTGCTGGAATTATCTTGGTTACTTGCGAACTGAGAAATGTACATGACCAGCTCTGAGTAAGAACTTTGAAGTGTTTTCAAAAATGACATGACCTATATTACACATGTCAAGAAAGGATTTGAATGGTTCAGCATGTATCTGTCTTGACTAATGTTACTGCAAAGTTTTAATATAATATTATTTTGACTCTCAATCAGGAGCAGTCCATATGACCATCAGTATGAATTAAAACGATCTGCCATCTGTTTTTGAATTATTGTTCATTAAAAGTTATCCACTGTCATCCCACAATGTCCGTACCGCACCTAAATGCATTGGATTTTAGCAATTAATAATCGTAACATATAATGTCAAAATGCTGTACTCACTGCTTTCGGCTCTTTTTAATTGTTTTCGTTCAAGTTTTTCGTCACATTGATTGGTGCAAATCATGTTGTTTCTATTAATTGTTTTGTAACTTCAAAATAGTTTGATACAAAACAACTATAAAAAATTCGTTGCACACCACAGTGATGCTGGCTGAAAATAAAGGGCTTCATTGTCCTCCATGTCTGCGCCACTCGCAAAAACTTTTTTATTGCTATTTTCATTTACATTGTTTTTTTGTTTGCGGAATAAAAAAAAAACTTCAGGGGAGCCGTTTGTCATGACCACGAATACAGAACAGCTACGTCACAGTTATTAGCAAAGAGGAATTGCTCTCATATCGTATACGTGTTCAAACCTCAGAGGGTGCAGTGACGTCACGTACGTTGCTATGAGATACATCGATGTGTTTGCAAAGTCAAACTTGCAAAACCTTATGCGTTAATTCGATTGTTAGTTACAAGTGTCACCTTTTTACGTAAAAAACAAAACTCTTCGCATTCCAGCATCCTTTTTCACCCTTTACAAAACTTTCTACGGGAAATATGCAGTTTACACGTGTTATATGATCTGTGTAATTGACCATCAACCAGTTGTGTTGCAGTGTGGGGAGACTAAGTTACACGTGTAAATGCACAGAAAGCATACTTTCTCAGGAAAGTAATGTAACGGATATGCTCATCATTAGATCGCCCCTTGGACAGACTGCATCTGTGTGGCCTCCTATATCTGTGTGGCCGTTACATGGACTTTACTGTTTGTTTTGAAGCACTAACAAGTTAACTTGCTTGAACAGGAACATGTTTGCTCATAAATGTCCATTGTGTTTACACATGTACTTAACAGCACAGTGCGACGCCACAGATAGGAGACCACGCCCAGATGGTCAGTCACAGAAGCAGATACAGTCTGTCCAAAGATGGATAAAGATGAGCAAATATTCGTTACATAACATTCATGAGTAATTCTGCTGTCTGTGCCGTTACACGTGTGTCATGAACCCCCGCAACGCAACACAATTGTTAGATGGTCAGTTATACAGGTATCCGCAACTGTTGGTTAACTGCGTTGTTGTGTTGTTTTATTGCGATACTGATGATGCCTGCACAGACAGGCGAAATATATATGTCGTAAAAACTTTAAACAGACAGACGGCTCAGGATTATTTATCATACTTTCCGAAAAGGATTTTTTTAATTATGATAGTAACGTTTGTTACAACATCTAAAAATTTATATTTGATGAAACTCATTAAATTTCACCATTTACGTAAAGAGTGCTGTTGCTAGATTGTAGCACAAAATGGAATCCTATTACGCCAAGAAGCATTCAGGCTGGATAAACCAATACGCTGGAATGCATTACGGCGCTCTTTACCTCAGAAACAACTTCCCCGACTTTGTGCCACCAGGAAACTTCGACTACGTGAAGAATCTGACGAAATTGTGCTTCGATGCTTTTGAAGAGGTAAGCTTTTGTTCATAAAAACGTCAGTGCAAACTCGAAAGTCAAACATTTCAATGGGGGTCCCAAAAACCACAATCCTAAATTTAAAACATTTTCGTGTATATATACACATATATATTAAAGTCTCATTCTTTATCAAGCCACAACTGCCCACCTTTCAGGCAAGTAAGTATTAGATCTATAGCAGGTATGTATCATGTGGTTGAGATCAATTCAGTTGGCCAGCTTTGATTTAATAAAGAATGACCGAAACCCAGTTGAGAAAGTCATAATACACATGTATACTGAAAACGTTTAAAATTATTACCGCAAGATTCCTGCAGACCAACATTTAGGAAGAAAAATTTAGCGCTTTTTGGTGACGAACTTTTTAAAAATCCCAGCCGTCCCATGCAATAATACGTAAATTCTCTGACATTTAAGAAAAATTTCCATTTCTTCATGAAGCAAACACCTGACCCATAGTAACCCTATAATCTAAAGATATTCAGACACTATAGTTGGCGCTGACGGTCTGCTTTGTAGTTAGTGCAAAAACTGACGTCAAAATTAAGCAAAATGTTAGCCTACGTTTCTATGCATAGAAAAACCCGAACCAACTTCCGCTAGTACTTTTGTAAGATCAGATATATGTGCTACTATGCATCCGTTACGTAAAAACCTTTCCAATGTAGACTTGCACTAACAAGCGTGCGTTGGATCTCGGATGTTGCGTTGGGGGAATCACCTTCCAACTGGCGGAAAAGTTTGATGAAGTTGTTGGCGTTGATTGTTCGAAAGGTTTCATAGAAATATGCGAGGAATTGAAGAAACACGGAAAACATCCAATACATGCCTGCACTGAAGGAGAACTGGAGATGGAATTGATGGCGAAAATACCAGATTCAATTGTAAGTTGGCCATTTCTGAGGTACATGCTTTTCTTTATATTTTGAGGGACAGGTTTCAAGGAACTACTTCAGTCTAACAAGCCACAAGTCAACATATAGAAACAAATTTTGCGTTGAGTTAACAAAAACCGTTTCAAGTGTTCTCTATGCTTTACGCATGTCTCATTTTCAAAAACATACCTGATATTTTAAGCCGGTTACATTCAACTTAAACCTATAGAAGTTAACACTTTAACACTGACTGTGGATTTTCCAGGATCGAACCAGATGTACTTTTATACATGGAGATGCTCATGAACTGCCTAAAAGTTTCGGTACTTTTGGATGTGTGGTAATCAGCAACGTCCTGGACCGACTAACTCATCCACGTACAATGCTGGAACTCCTGCCTACTCTTGTGGATGATGGTGGGATTTGTGTAATATCTTCCCCACATTGCTCGTTGGAACCTTTCACACCAAAGGTCAGTGATTTTCTTATTTCAAATCAGGTTAGAGTGGTATCGCAACCGTTCTATGTAAACATTGCCACATAGCAGCTCTCAAGCATTTCGAACACTACTGCGTTCATTTTCAATACTCTAAGGTAATGGCCATTTTCTTTACAATGATAAGCATATCAGCTTTGGCCTTCATGCTTTGAATGTTCTGGCCCTGATCCAAACCTAAATGTAATTTTGTTTTTTCACCACGTCAGGAAAACTGGATTGGTGGTTACGTTGATAATCAAGGCAAAGAGGTATATTGTTCAACAACCATTAACGAAGTCATGTCGAAAAGCATGAAGTTAATTGAAACAAAAGACATCGCATTCGTTTTGCAATATCGTGGCCGTAACTTTGAGACGGCTATTTCTGAGGTTCAAGTGTGGAAAAAGTGACTTGCTAATTCCTATGGTTCGCCCATGCATTTGTTGACGGTGGTATTTTAATTGTAGTGTCGATCACGTCTATGTAGCCTAGTAATAACGTTTAATTTTCAAAATAAAACAGAATAATTGACCTGAGTCTCAACATCTGAACAGCACTATAGGTTATAACATCAGGAACATAACTCACGATTTTAAAATCTTCAAAACAAACTGTAAAGCCCATTGCATTTCACATGTGTATACATAAACTCGTATATAGTCTTGAAGATTGTTGTTGTCGTTGTTGTGACGTAAGGCCGTTGGTCGCAAATACAATAATTTAAAGGGCAAACTTTGTATTAGTTTGTTTCAATATCTGTAACGTTCTGTACCATATCAGAAAATGTATGACGTTATATAGGCCTACCCATATTAGGTTAATTTTTGGCGCCCGGTGAACGAGTCTTGAGCGAGTCAGTGAGCATCGGACCGTAACTGTTTCAGCGCAAGCATCCGGGTTACAAGCTTGTCATATAGGCTTAGCAAATTAACTGCACAAGATGAGAGCAATAGGAGTCCACCCTGTGCTACAGCAGCCCATTTACCTGAGCCCTTTGGAGTCAGACAATCATCGCAATCATGTCTTTTAACGCCCGCCAGAAAGATGATATACCTTGTTCGCTGAGATGTCGGTCGTATACGAATATTTGTACACTCATTGTTGTTACGTACGCTGATTGGTCGAATTAACGGCGAAATAAGTTGACATCAATGGTAATCTACCTAAACAACAGGATTTAAAATACCCTATGCTATACCAACCATTTCATCTGACCTTCCTAAAGTCTAACAATCATCGGCGGGGTTGTCTTTCAATGTCCAGTGTAGATGCTACACCTTTCACGCTGAAAAGTCGGTCGTAACTAGCCAGATAGGGAGGAAAGAGGCATAAAATCTTTCGTCCATAAAAATCATCAGTTTAAAATGAAGTAAAAGCTTCGTTGTTGTGAAGTAGCGGCACCAAACTAACGTCTGCGTGCCGGATTCGGCCTCAAACGTTCCTTGTAAAACAATGAACTGACAAAGTAATTAAGCTAGGGTAATATCGTAAATGCGCATAATCGTTGTTGGTGTAACATACGTCACAGAAACCAGTGTTTGTATTGCGTAATGTTTTGCGTGTGTAACATACGTCACAGAGGCCAGCGCTTGCATAATCCCACAATGTGACCCAAATGATTGAGCCATCGAATATTCTCGAGTAAAGTGATTCATTCAACATCCTGTTTACCACATAAAATGTCCTCCTATGCTTATGTCACATCACACCTATGTTCTTGTATTATATTACTTCAAGCGCCTCATGATGTCACGTGACATTAACGATATCCGAAAAAAAATCTTTCGCGCAAATATCAAACTTTCCAATCTGGCAAATGCGAGACGCACGAACAAGTTAATCATTAAAGCGTACCGGAAAACAAACGTGTATCGAAGACAGCAATGTTGAAGTTCCTAATTACATTAGCTACCTACAGGGCATGACACAGCCGTCAAGCCTTTGAGATGTATGGACCACTGGATATTCTGTCTTGGGAGACTTGGGCTCTGCTAATCACCGCTGTGTTGGCTTTGAGGTTAGTGGGTTATGCATAGTTAAAATAATATCTTCCACTAGGCTTAATGTGTATGTGTTCTTGTGGAAACATTGGCTTACAACCTTAGCAAAATATGTCTTTGCGTTTTGTTTTAGATATTATGTGTATCAAAATTTCCAGCTCTTAAGGAAATTGGGAATTCCCCATAATCCTCCAAGCATTCTTAAGCTTGGGAATCTCAATGAAATGAGAGAAGATCCTGACTCGGTAAAGTGCAAAAATGTGTCTGATTTCATTGCTAACTGTTTTCTTTTTAAAAATATTTTTTTAAACAGTTTTTTAAAAAGGACCTTGAGCGAAAAAAGAAATTTGGTTATGTTTATGGGTAAGTGTGCTCACAACAATTTTGTGTGTACATAATTCTCCTAAAACCAATCTGAAAAATCAATTATTTGAGTAGCATACACCCAGTAAGAATATCTAGTTAATATATTTTGCACACACATTTATTTTAAATTGTAAAACTTATAGATTATACATTGGTTTGACACCAAGAATTGTTGTCAGTGATCCAGAACTTTTGAAGCAAATTCAAATCAAAGAAAGTCAGGCTTTTCGGGATCGCCAGGTGATTTTTTAGGTTTGACTTTACTTAAACCAGGGGTCTGGACTGTGGGGGACAGTAAGCATTGTCAGGGGGTCTGTGACAAATTTTAAATGTTCATGTTACGTGATTAATAAAGTGCTATTTTCTATTTTGAACATTTTTACAATTTGCCTGGAAAATTGCAAAATCGCTGAAAGCGCATCACAGCCTTGTTATTGTCAAACAAAAACACATTGGTGTGTCCACCAAAAAATCAGTAGGAGCAGATTATTGTAAATCCCAAGGGGGTCCGCCAGGATTAAAAAGTTAAGAACCACTGTGTTAACGTATGTTGTATTTTTGAAAAATTTGCACTTTGATTTCTTTATGATTTTAGATTGAATAAATTTTTTTTGTCAAGATTCTGAATAAACAAATATTGTAACAGCTAAGAGTATCAATTGTATAATTCCAGAGAACTTTCAGCCGAATGGGAGGGAAAGAGATGAACACGTCATTGACATCAGCACAAGGAGACCACTGGAAGCGTTTAAGGTAATTCTGTCTCATTAATTCTTGCATTTCATTCAAAATGCTTTGAAGGAAATACAATTTTTTTTGTCTCTGTGACTGTAGATATTTGGATACGTGTGCTTTATGCCAAATACATACAAGTGATCAAATTTTATTCCCAGTTCAGGTGATTTTAATTACTTCAATTGTAAACTATTTCAGTATAAAATGTACAAGGCTTGAACTACTTTGTTTTATTGAGTTTTCTAATGTACAATTTCTTGCAGGAACACATTATCACCTGTGTTTTCTTCTGCCAATCTCAAGGAAATGATTGGAATTGTTGAGAGATGCACTGATAAAATGGTGAAGTATCTGGAAAAGTCTGTAACAGACACAGATGGAAAAGTTTTTCTGAAAGAGTAAGTCTTGTAACGGAGAAATGGAGAATGGTTTCAGCAACACTTTGTCACTTAGTTTGTAATATGTGCTTTAAATTGCGGTGTCATCATAGGCGTCGATTTTTTTTGTAACTGATAAAAAAAGCAGGGGGGGTGGGTAAAGTCGTTTTTCCAAGGGATTAGTGCCAGAAAAAAGTTATAATGCATTTACCACTGTAACAGCAATCCATGGGTGTAATACACACACTTGAATTTTTAGGCATGTCACGCATTTAGCAAATGAAGAAACCTGTCAGACAGTTAAACCATGATCTCTATTACATCATAATTACCCCGTAATGTACAGTGGAAAATATAGAGTACCTTTCGTCGGAAAGTTGATGTTATTTATTATTTCTAAAAAAACAGGGGGCATGCCCCCCGGGGAATTGACGCCTATGGCTGTTAGGCCCCAATGACATCATATTCACTATATAAGTGCTACTAATTTTATTGAGCGCCCTTGCCGATACAATACATTGTATCAGAAGTGGGATTTTAACCCACCCCTCTATTTGGAGAACAAAACAGGCTAATAAAGAACATAAATTCATATTTTTAGTTTTCTTGGAAAGTTGTCCATGGATGTCATTTGTTCGTCTGCCTTTAATGTTGACGTGCACACACAGGTGACAATGAAATTGTATCTGTATGTCAACCGTCACAGAGTATTAACAATTTTAATACAGTTTACAAAAAAGTTGCAATATCCAAAATATGTATAGCTACTTTTGTTAATTATAGGATGAGGAAGACTCCAAGGTGTTGAAAATGGGACGTAAACTATTTGACAACGAATTAGCTGGAAAACTTTTGATCCCCTTTATATGTGAGTGCTTGGGGATGATTTATCTCAAACACAAAGTTATTATTGTGACTCCACCAATGCATGTAAAAATATTTTCTATATTTGAAACAAGCTTGTTTTTTAAAAAAATTTGCAGCACTTCTTTGTTGTTTGCCAAATAATTTTTGGAAAAATTCAATGGTTATCTTAAAAAAAATATTTGAAACCTTAAATTATTTGGTTATTAGTATACTTTCTAATTTCTGTAGTTATTTTTCCCTCATTGGAAACAGTGGCACAGTACTTTGGAGTGTCAATATTTGAAAAAAGTTCGATTAAATACTTTTCTGGATTGTTGGATCATGTGATTAAAAATAAAGAGGAATATAAAACTGTAAGTAAAGTTCGAAATGTTTTTTTGTCAATTAAATAACCTCAGTTTCCACAATACCAGGTGGCCACAAGGTTGGGAACCACTGAGTATGCTGATAATTATTTATTTTATATATTGTCAAAAGTGTTTTTAACAATCTTTAAAAAATACATTTTGCAGAGGGCCGATCTGATGAGTTTTATGCTAAATGCTAAAATATCAGAAGAAGAAGCAAAGACAGTTGCTAAAGGTAACCTTTTTTCCCTAACCATGAATGGACAACAAGTTGCCCAATTTTTTCATGTGGGTTGCAAATTTACAATGTTTGTCTGCACATGTAAAATTTATTTAGCAGTGTGGTAATCAATCTTCTTATATTTGCAAGGTTTGACAAGGAATGAAATAGTGGGCAACAGCATTCTGATGATTCTCGCCGGTTTTGAGACGACCGGTAACACCATGATGTTTGTTGCTTATAATCTTGCCAGCTACAAAGATGAGCAGGACAAAGCAAGGGCAGAAATACAACAAGCTGTTGAAAATCATGTGAGCTTTGATCATTAAAGTTAATAGCAACACTGAAAAAAAACTATCTTTATGCTGTTTAACCAACTTTGTTTTGGGCACAAATACTGTCTTCTTTCAAACAACAGATGGTTATCATAATTATCATTATGCTGTAAGCAGGCAATATAGCATAACCTTCTAAGACTTACTTTTGCGTATATATATCAAGTTTGTCAAAAAGCTGCATATTTTGATTTGTCAGTAACTGAAAGTTGTTGTAATTAGGGTCATCTGACATATGAAGTCTTGTTCAATCTGAAGTTCTTGACACATTGTATCCACGAGACACTTAGAATCTACCCAGCTTTTGTGAGGTAAGCTACTTATTGAACATTTAAATTATTGCAACATATGTCTTTAGTTGATTTTAAAATAGTGTATTTGGCGAGTCACCACAAAGTAAAGGTTAACGTTTCTCAAACAACATTATCAACAATCACCAAAGCTGCACTAATGGAGCTTAAAACCATGGAAGTTTTTCATGAACATTCTTGTATAGGAATTCCCGTTACTGTGAGAAGGAGATTACCATCAATGGACTGACAATTCCTGCTGGCGTCCATGTTGATATTCCTAGTTATGGTATGGGAAGAGATGAAGAGTATTGGGATGAACCACTGGTTTTTAAACCAGACAGGTTGCTTGATTTCTGGTGTTTTGTGTTTAAATTTGATTTATACACAATATATCAACAAACCATGTTGAAAAGGATAAAGAAATTTTGTGTTAGCTAGACAAGATGGGTTTGTGGTGTTTCATGGTTTGCAGTGTTTTGTTTTAAACTCATTTCTGCTCTTATTGAAGAGAAATTATTTTAAACAGAATGAAGGATATGAACAAAATTGACCCAATGGTGTTCCAACCATTCGGAGCTGGTCCGAGGAACTGCATTGGAATGAGATTTGCGTTAATGGAAATGAAAATGGCCCTTGCAAAAATTCTGCTTGCATATGAACTTGATGTTTGTTCTGAAACACCGGTAGGTTGGTATTTTAGTTGAAGTTTGGCTTTATTAGGAAATTTTATTCAGAATATAGGAAGTAATATTTATATAGTTATGGGCATGGACTATGTTTATTTGAAAAATTCTTGTCCTTGATTTCATGCATATTTTTTCATCATCTTTCGTATCATTGGCACAACCAACTATCTAATATTTGCAAGTTTGGTTTATTTAACAAGGACAACTTGTGGCTGCATTTTTACAAAAAAAATTTGCCGTTACATATGCGCCATAGAGTTATGATATGTGGGGGCAATGTTTAAAACCCAAAACGTTTACTCAAGAAAGCCCGTAAAACATTTGCCTCCCACCAAATTTTCTGGCTGAGTACACCACTGTTTATCACCTGTGTAACTTATTTCTACATGTCAATATTTTTGTCAGAAACCTCCAGTGGACATCACATTCAAAGCAAGTGTCCAATCAAAGGTTCCCATTCCTCTCAAACTCACTCCTTTATTAAAAGATTAGACAAATACTTGTCAGAATTATCCATATTGACGTTTTGGCAAATTTACTCTAATGTTTTTTTTAATTGAAAGCTGCGTTACAAATATTTCTGAAGTTGATGTGTCAAACACAAAACACCACAAATTATGAAAGAATATCTCAACAGAAAAAAATCTATTTTTTGTGCGCTCGTTCTATCGCAATTTTATGCTTTGCAATAAAGTTCCCTATAAAGAAAAGCAGGTACCATTGTATCGGAGAGTTCAAAAACATTTGCACCACAATTCGGACGCATGGAAATCATCAATTTTACAGTCAACAAATTTACGGTAAATGTTTTTATAGCTCCATTACGCCAAAAACGTTTTTTGTTCTACTTGTCTATTCTTCTTAGGTAGTCAACAGAAAAGCGAGGTTAAAGTTATGACATCACACCCCAAAAGACGTCCTGTGATATCACTGAGCAAAGAAACGCACCATCCCCGTCTTATCGAAGTAATGTTGTTGCTGTTAAACCCTTTGGTCTTCCGATATTCAGGGACAAATAAGCCTTTGGTTTGTGACGTCACAGTGACATATTTTGTATAACTTGTCCTGACCTTTGAGGTAACGTAATTAATGGATTCTCCTATGTTTGAAACTATTCGATATCTGCAATATAAGGCGCCTTCTATCTAAACAATGCATTTTTTTTGACGCGAGCGCCTTGCGTGACGTCAAATTCGGTACAGCAAAAAGTTTTACGAACCGAAAAACTTTGGAAATATGTTTGTTGTAGATTTTCCTTTAATCTTACGCAAAAATGTCATGACCGTGTTATATGCACTTTAAACCCCCACGCACACTGCAACACAACTGGTAGATTGTCAATAACACAGATACAGTCTCTTCACATGTGATATACAACAAGCACACATATATATGTATAATCTCTGATATTGTTGCGTCACGTTGTTGGTCGTGATTACAATAACAAACTTTATGCCAAAGTCATGGTCACCCGGTCGTGCTGGCCAAAGCAAAACCCCATCGAAACGCAAACGCCATCTCGGTTCTCAAAACGTTTCCTTTAATCCCTTATCAACAGACTTGAAATGTCCCGAGGACAGTCCAAACGTGGTGGTTTCGGTTGGAGACGGTCGGGATCGTATGGAGGTTGCGCTTGTTGAATCATCGTATGTCTTGCTGATGGTCAATCGCACGCTGTGATGTCGGTGTGCAGCGCTCCTAGGTCTGAAACGACAACGGATCCTTCCGCAGTAAATTGTTTATTTAGGCGCAGAGTGCACACAGTGGTGTAGATAAAAACACTCGCAAAAGAATAAAAAGTACAAGGAAATGCGCGATATACGACAAGGAAACGGAAAGAATAGGACTTCTATGTTTTACACACATATATTGAGGATCACAAATGCCGGCCTAGCTGTTTAGCAACTATAACATGTGAAAAAATATGCCGCTACCTCGTAAGTTGGCTGAGTAACCCGCGTTCAAAGTTTGGTAACTGGCGATTTTGTTTTGTTAAATTCGCTTAATGCAAAGCAATTCGTTGCATACCGCAGTGGTGCTGGCTGAAAATAAAGTACTTCATCGTCCTCCATATCTGCATCACCCGCAAAAACATTTAGTTTTTGTTGCTATTTTTTCTTTTACATTGTTTTTTTGTTTGCGGAATAAAAACTAACTAACTGTATGGTCGCGGTTTGTGTTAATTTAAGAACGCCGTGTGTCATGTTCACGTCATTCCGTTCAAAACCAACACAGAACAGCTACGTCACAGTAATTAGAGGGATTGCTCTAAAGTCGTGCGTGTCCAAACATCAGGAAAGTTTAACGCTCGCCTACAATGACGTCACGTACGTTGCTATTAGTTACAGCGATGTGTTTGCAAAGTCAAACTTGCAAAACCTTGTGCGTTAATTCGATTGTTAGCTACAAGTGTCACCGTTTTCTGGTAAAACAAAACTCGCGTCGGCTCTGTACATTCCATATCAGCATTTATTTTCACCCTTTACATAACTTTCTATGGGAAATATGCTGCTTACACCTGTTACATGATCTGTGTGATTGGTCAACTGCCTGTTGTGTTGCAGTGCGGGGGTATTAACTTACACGTGTAAATGCACAGGAAGCATACTTTCTCAGAAAAGTTATGTAACGGATATGCTCATCATTAGATCGCCCCTTGGACTCCTATATCTGTGCAGCAGTTACATGGACTTTACTGTTTATTTTGCACTAACTGTTAACTTGCTTGGACAGGATAATTTTTGCTCCTAAAAGACCATTGTGTTTACACATGAACTTAACAGCACACTGCGATGATTGACCATCTATCAGTTGTGTTGCAGTGTGGGGAGACTAAGCTACGCGTGGTAATGCACAGGAAGCATACTTTCTCACGAAAGCAATGTAACAGTTACATATACTCATCATTCATTATCGCTCCTAGGACAGACTGCATCTGTGTGGCGATCTCTGTACATGGTCTCTTATCTGTGTAGCAGTTTTAGTCTGTCCAAGTAGCGACTTAAAGATAAGCATATATCCGTTACTTGTAAAACTTTCTGGACAAAGTTTGCTGCCTGTGCATTTACACGCGTTACTTAAACCTAACACTGCAAAACAACTGGTAGATGATCAGTCACGCAGTCTGTTCACAGGATCAGGTGGTGATTTAAAATGAGCATATCTATATATATATTCAAGTTCACTCATATATAGTTTTTGAGATTATTTTTATCTGTGTTAAAGTTGTTGGTCGTAATTAAAATTACTTTAAGCGAAAACTCGGCAGTAAGTCCCTTTCTAAAGAGGAAAAGATATTTGTTTAATTACATCAGTGACGTTTGTTACAAACATCTAACAGTTGATATGTGATGAAACCCAATAAATTTCACCATTTACGTATAGATTGCTGTTGCTAGATTGTAGCACAAAATGGAATCCTATTATGCCAAAAAGCATTCAGGTTGGATAAACCAATACGCTGGAATGCATTACGGCGCTCCTTACCTCAAAAACAACTTCTCCAACTTTGTGCCACCAGGAAACTTCGACTACGTGAAGAATCTGACGAAATTGTGTTTCGATGCTTTTGACGAGGTAAGCTTTTTTCCATAAAAACGTCAGTTCAAACTCGAAAGTCAAACATTTTCACGGGGGTCCCAAAAACCAGAATCCTAAAATAAATTAAAAACACATTTTTATATATACATACTGCTGATTTTCTCTAGAAAGTTTTTTTATTCTTTATCAAGCCGTAGCTGATTACCTTTAAAGCAAGTGATGCGTTAGATCTGTAGTATAGGTTTGTCACATTTGGTTGAGATCAATTCCTGATGGCCAGCTATGGTTTATCAAAGAACTGTGAAAATCACAATGTAAGTTATATATACTGAAAACGTTTAAATATAAATCCCAGGTTTCTCATGCAATATTACGTGAAACTTTTTTCTATTTCCAACTGAACCAAGAGAATGGCAACGTCATAATCTATTAACATGCAGACACTAGATGGCGCTGACGGTCCTTTAGCGTCAGTGCTAAAAAACTGACGTCATAATTGAGCAAACTGTTAGCCTACGTTTCTAAGCATAGAAAGAGCCGAACCAACTTCCGCTAGTACCTTTATATGACCAGATGCATGTGCTACTATGCATCCGTTATGTAAAAACCTTTCCAATGTAGACTTGCACTAACATGCGTGCGTTGGATCTCGGGTGTTGCGTTGGGGGGATCACCTTTCAACTGGCGGAAAAGTTTGATGAAGTTGTTGGCGTTGATTGTTCGAAAGGTTTCATAGAAATATGCGAGAAATTGAAAAAACACGGGGAACATCCAATACATGCATGCACAGAAGGAGATCTGGAGATAGAATTGATGGCGAAAATACCAGACTCAATTGTAAGTTGACTTGTGGCAGATCAAAGTGAAACAGTTCCACGAAACCTTTTTGAAGTTAACACTTTTAACACTGACTGTGGATTTCCAGGATCGAACCAGATGCACTTTCATGCATGGAGATGCTCATGATCTGCCTAAAAGTTTCGGTACTTTTGGATGTGTGGTAATCAGCAACGTCCTGGACCGACTAACCCATCCACGTACAATGCTGGAACTCCTGCCTACTCTTTTGGATGATGGTGGGATTTGTGTAATATCTTCCCCACATTGCTCGTTGGAACCTTTCACACCAAAGGTCGGTGATTTTCTTATTTCAAATCAGGTTAGAGTGCTGGTATCGCAACCGTTCTATCTAAACATTTCCACTTGTACGCTGTGGGGAACGCATAACAAAATAGCCGTTGAAAATGCTATCCTTTGTTGACTGTTTTGTTGCGAAAAACTTTTTATACAAAATAGGAGTTGATTAAACGAATAGGAAGGCCAAAGTTAATTTGCTAATCATAATGGCTCAAACGTTCCAAACACCACTGCATTTATTATCAATACTGTAAAGTAATCACCATTTGCTCTATATCAGCTTTGGCCTTCCTGCTTTGAATGTTCTAGCCCTAATCCAAACCCAAATGTAATATTGTTTTTTTCATCACGTCAGGAAAACTGGATTGGTGGTTACGTTGATAATCATGGCAAAGAGGTCTATTCTTCAGCAACCATTAACGAAGCCATGTCGAAAAGCATGAAGTTAATTGAGACAAAAGAAATTGCATTCGTTTTGCAATATCGAGATCGTGTCTTTGAGACGACCATTTCTGAGGTTCAAGTGTGGAAAAAGTGACTTGCTAATTCGCATAGTTCGCCTACTTACGAAGTAACAAGCCCAGTGCATTTGCTGATGATGTTATTGTAATTGATGTGCGATCACTTGTATGTTGTGGTTATGATGTTCAATGATCAAAATAAACCAGGAGATTGGAACTGAATCAGAACCTCTGAACAGCTCTCCTGTTAACTTGCTGGAACATGATCCTGTTTGCTACAAAGCGACCATTGTGTTTACACATATTACAATAACAAATATTGCCCACGGTTTCTCAATGGGAAATGTGCAGTATTTTAGTTGAACAACGTTTCAAAAACATCAAGTACAAATATAGTAAAATATATGACGTCATATACCAACATTAGTTCAATTCTTAGCGCCCTGTGGTCGAGTCTTGTGAGGTTCGAGGCCGCAATTGTTTCAACGCAAGCTTCCGGGTCATAAATCAAATCAAGTCATGTGCATTTTGCGCAAAACGAACAACTACGCAGATTGCAGCCCATAGGAGGTGATGGGTTGCGACAGGTTGCATGTGACTGAGAGTGGCCACCCGGCAATCGCCAACTCGGTTCTCGGAACGTTTCCTTTGATTCATATCGACAGACCTTAAACGTCCCGAGGACAGTCCAATCGTGCTGGTGAAGTAAGTCGGAGATGATGGGGATCACGTCAATCTCAAACACAACAAGCCACAATTTGTGTAAGAATATTTATTTGAAATAATTTTAATGTTTTTTGTACTTTTGTTTCATCGCAAATTTTATGCTTTTCAATAAAACTCACAACAAAGAAAAAGCAAGTACCATAGTGTGTGATTGTCCTACCGTAAACTAGAATCCTTTATGTAAGAAAAAAATCATGGTAACTGTTTATATAGTACCATTACGTCAGACAACTTATTTACTGTACTTATTTATTTGTTACGTAGTTGGTAAACTTTCAAGCTTCGCGCCAAACATTTGTTCACCCATGACGAATCACATGACCTTGTTTGTCTCGTTGGAAGTTTTGCAGCCACCGTGGAAGAAGTGACGAGTGTTTTGCTTTCCGTTCAGTAATTTCATGTTGTAGGAAGTCACGTTTCTCTTAGATCATGGTACTGGAGTTGGTTTGGTCACGTACACATTTCTAATGTTTTCTAATGAAGTTGTATCTTGTTATTTGCGCACAAAATCTATCGTATAGTGTCAGTGTCATAAACTGATTAACTTCTTATGATTTCACAATTCTTGTTGGTCAACAAATCAGCTTTAAGCCACCCGAAAGGTTGCGATGGCGTAATAGTGACGCAACGATTGCATCATCATTTCCAAGCAGTTGCATCAGCGTTGTTGCGTGATGTCACTGATGACGTACACTCGAAACCGTCTGGGCCATATACAGTTAGGATTCAAACCCGGCTACGCTCCCTGTGTATTTGTAAGGCTGTCCACATCATTTTCGCAATCCTGGAAGAGATACAGAATGTTGTTTTTCTCAAACTTGGCGATCACGTGCATTCGAAACCAAACCAAATCTATGTTTTGACCAGAACAAGATATTTTGCAAGTTTTTCTTATTTATGCATTATCAGCCCAAGTGTAGAGTCCTTTCCGTTGGTTTTGAATTACGTCTGGCAACATTTTACTGCACGAAACGTCCAGTTGGAATCGTTCATATCGCGTCACGTGACCATGTCCGTCACGAGATGTGACGTATGACGTAAACAAAAAAGTTACCGAGCCCGGAATGTTTGACCGTCCATAAAAGACCGCCGGTCCAATCAAGTCCTCAGACCTTATTGAAATTGCTTCTGAACCGAAGAAATGTATGGACCACTGGATATTCTGTCTTGGGAAACTTGGGCTTTGCTAATCACTGCTGTGTTGACTTTGAGGTTAGTGGTTTAAAAAGTAAAAAATATATATTTTACCATTTTGCCTATTGCATTGCATATGTACAATTACTCCAGAAAAGTAGTGGACACACTTTGCGACTTGCGGGTTGGAACTGTTAACAAATTTTTATTGGCCAATAGCCCATGTGATTATAAAGTGTACTAAGAAGTGTTTGCACTACAGTGTATGAGCTAACCTCTTTATAATGATTAACTTTTATAAGTTGCAACTCAGCAGTAAAATAACATGCACTAACATTACCTTAAAATTTAGTTAAATGGCACTTTCACCAGTGTTTAGTGCTTTGGGTACATAATTTTATATCTCCTGTTAGAGTTACATCATAGAAACCCTTTCTTTGCATCTTTTTATTATTAAGTATGCACAGAACAAATGAATAAAATGCTGTGTAGTATTTGTTGCATCTTGTGCAACTTTTTCAATTTTTCATCAATAATTTTTCAGATATTATGTGCACCAAAGATTTCAGTTGTTAAGGAAATTGGGAATTCCCCATAATCCACCAAGCATTCTTAAGCTTGGAAATCTCAATGAAATGAGAGAAGATCCTGACTCGGTAAAATACTGAAAACTTTGTTTATCTTCCATTGCTAACTTATTCCTTTGCGCCAACAGTTTTTCAAAAAGGACCTGGAACGTAAAGAAAAATTCGGCTATGTTTATGGGTAAGTGTTTAGTGTACACTGTTTAGATACCAGATTGGTATAAAAAAATATGGTCCATTGAGGATTTGTGAAAATTTATTAATGGTCCACACAGAAAGCTCTAAAATTAACATGCGAAAAACACTCTGACAATTCCAGCAATTAATGTTCCCTAAAAAAACCCTTACTGCAAATTACCAACTTTCCAATCTGGTATATACAATACTTCCATAAGTTGCATACTGATTTTCAGTCTAAAACTTGCAGATCCTATATTGGTTTAACTCCAAGAATTGCCATCAGTGACCCTGTAATTTTGAAGCAAATTCAAATCAAAGAGAGTCAGATTTTTCGGGATCGTCAGGTAAATTATGTGCAATGTATTGTATTATTTCTGCATACTTTGTCTTGTTATATAGAAGTATTTCTTTGTGCATTCTTGTCATTTTTATGCTTTCCTAGATGAAAATTAATCAAATTGAGTTACAAAATAGAGCATAGTGTTTTCGCTCCAGTATTTTTTGCCAACTTACGCTAAAATTAATCCACTTACCACAGGCAATAAAATCGCTCAACAGTAATCAGTTATGTTCCCATTATTTCTCTTATTCCAGAGATCTTTCAGTCGAATGGGAGGAAAAGAAATGAACACATCATTGACATCAGCACAAGGAGACCACTGGAAGCGTTTAAGGTAATTCTGTCTCATTAATTCTTGCATGTAATCAACCAGTAAAATTCACGTAAAAGTTCTGTATAAATGAAAAACTATTCTACAATTCCGCTAAAACATTTGCAGGAATACGTTGTCGCCGGTATTTTCAACCGCAAAACTCAAGGAAATGATCGGAATTGTGGAAAGATGCACTGACAAAATGGTTAAAAACCTTGAGAAAAATTCCAAGGAAAATGATGGGAAAGTTTTCCCGAAAGAGTAAAAAACTGTAGTTGTAACTCTAGAAATTTGACTTGAAAACATCTGATAACAACTGGGATGAAACCTAGTTGCCCACATCCAAACATCTCCTCTTGACCTGTTTAGCTTGGGTGTACAATAGAGTGTGTTTGACACGGGGTGTCTGGACTAAGTCTGAATATATAGTGAAGTCCATATGAGATACTGAAGTGGAGTTATGTTGAATGAGCAAACATATCAACAGTTGTTTGTTGTGGAATAAATTTCTTTTACAACCCATTTGACAATTTATGACAACAATAAATAATCAGTTTCTTCTGAATCCAAATCTTTTTTGTTTTGGGATATCCCCATGTTTTGCATCTGTTTATGTATTACCAAAATAAGCTAGCATGAACGTGCAACATAAAGTTACTTGTGTTTAGTTTTCTTGGAAAGTTGTCCCTGGATGTCATATGTTCGTCTGCCTTTAATGTTGACGTGCACACACAGGTGACATTGAAATTCTTTCTAGAAAAACTAACAATATAACTGAAATTGTGTTAATAGGATGAAAACAATGAAAACTCACAGATGTTAAAGATGGGACGCAAGCTTTTTGATGTTCGGTTCGCTGGAAAACTTTTGTTTTCTTTCGTTTGTAAGTTGAATTATTTTAGCTGTAGTAAGTGTGCAAATTTATTGGTTTCACTCAACATATACATAACACAGATTTTTTAAAACTTTATGTAATTTAAAGTGACCTGGAGACTGTGCTCACTGTTTCAATTCCTATCATGTTTCGATTTTGACGTTAAAATATGTAAAATCTGTCCTTTGTAACAAGTTGCACTGATTCCTCTTAACAGTGTGCACTGCCTGCAGCTAATGAGCTGACCAATGGATCATTATTGACTCATTTTACTTTTTGTGTCATTCCAGTATGTTTGCAACACATTAAAAGTAACATGAAACGTCATTTACAAGAAATTTTAGCTACCAAATTTTCAAGTATTGTCTTCCATTTTTTGTTGCAGAAAATAAAAGAGCAAATTTTAGTAAATTTAAATCTCTTTGCAGTCATGTTCCCATCACTGGAAAAATTGGCTGAATATTGTGGAGTAATGATATTTCCAAAAGACTCAGTTAAATATTTTGCTGGACTTGTAGATCAAGTAATAAAAAAGAAGGACGATGACAAAGCAGTAAGTATTGTGTTCGGTTTAAAACACTATGTTTGTGGACTGTTTTTAAGGAAGTGTATGGCCTGTTGATTTCATAGTAAATTTTGCATTCCTGCTGCAAACTGTTTACTAAATCAGATATTTTAATTTAAACTTTGTTACAGAGAGTTGATCTAATGCGTTTAATGTTAAATGCCAAAATTCCTGATGCTGAAGCAAAGAAAGCTGTTAAAGGTATTTGGTCTAAAAAATACATCTTTTTTATTATTATATGAAATACTTTAGTTTTTATTTGAAGTTTTATGATAAAAACCATTGTTTTAATTGATCAACATCTCAGTAATGTAATTTTCAAAACCATGCATTATTGCATTTTTTTAGGTTTGACAAGAAATGAAATAGTGGGCAACAGCATTCTGATGATTCTCGCCGGCTTTGAGACGACCGGTAACACCATGATGTTTGTTGCTTATAATCTTGCCAGCTACAAAGATGAGCAGGACAAAGCAAGGGCAGAAATACAACAAGCTGTTGAAAATCATGTAAGCTTTGATCTTTGACGTTAATAGCAACACTGAAAAACTCACTTCAACCTGTTTAACCAAATTATATTTAGGGTGGTTTGACATATGAAGCCCTATTGGAACTGAAGTTCTTGACTCAATGCATCCATGAAACTCTGAGAATCTACCCAGCTATTATCAGGTAGGCTAATTATCAGAACTTAAGATTATTTTACTTTCAGCCAAAACTTTGCCTGGAGCTAGCTTGAGTACATTTGTGACAATACAACTTAAGCTGTTTCTGAAATTGCCAAGCCAACATAATGTACTTTGACTTTAATTTGATGAAAAGTAGGTTTAGTTTAAGTAGTTCTTAACCTGAACTTGCACATCATTAGAGAAAAATTTATTTTTAACAGCCTGGTTATTTGGTAAAATTTAGGCTAAAATGTACTGAAATTAACATATAGTTAAAATTTCATTGGGCAAAATGATGCACTTTATACCAGAAGATTCCATTAATGTGAAAATGATATTTATTTTGTGTCGGTAATATATTTCACATAGACCCACATTTCGCAACACACTTTGTTGAAAAAACTTATTTAACAAAAATGTTGTTTTTGCTGACCTTGCATTTACAATTGTTTGTAAAGGAACTCCCGTTACTGTGAGAAGGAGATCACCATCAATGGAGTGACAATTCCTGCCGGCGTCCATGTTGATATTCCAAGTTATGGCATGGGAAGGGATGAAGAATATTGGGATGAACCACTGGTTTTTAAACCAGACAGGTTGGTTCATTAGTGATATTTTTGGTTTAAACTGTGTAAAATTGCCATATAAACCACATTAAAAATGGACTTTTTGAAACTAGTTTTTTTGTCTAGTCAGCTGCATTGGCTCTGGTGCTTATACAACTTTTTTGTATTTGCTTCAAATATTTTGTGATTTAACAGAATGGAAGATATGAATAAAATTGACCCAATGGTGTTCCAACCATTCGGAGCTGGTCCGAGGAACTGCATTGGAATGAGATTTGCGCTAATGGAAATGAAAATGGCACTTGCAAAGATTCTGCTTGCTTATGAACTTGATGTTTGTTCTGATACACCGGTAAATTTCTGTGAAAAATTTGAAACCATGATGTTATCCAACCAAAATTCAAGTAAAAACCCATCATGTCTTCAATTGCTTTCAAAAAATGAGCCTTTAGTTTAATATTTTTGTTATCTGTGTTATTTAACTGTGTTAATATTTTCATCCAGAAACCTCCAATTGATATAACATTCAAAGCAAGTGTTCAACCAAAAGTGCCGATTCCCCTCAGAATCACACCTCTACAACCTGAAGAGTAAAAACTACTGTGAAAGCTGGTTGCTTTTTTCTTGTGTATGGGTAAACATGAATTGTGGTACAGTAGCTGTATTTTCAATTTTGTAGGAAGTTTATAAAGCAGTTTTCTAAAATTGTATCTTAATTGTATTTTTAGTGTAAATTTTTTAATTGTTCGTGTGTTTGTTACTAATTAGTGTTCATCATGTTTTAAAATCTACCTGATTTTGTGATATTTTAACAGCAAGTTAAAGCTGCAGATAATTGGGATTTGACGTGATTTTTTTAATGTTCCATTCCATTGTTGTTCTCGCTTTTGTTTCAACGTTTCTGAATCGTTTGTTTCTGATGATAGAACTGCATAAAAATATTGTACGTTTCAGATCCTTTGTGAAATCTATGAAAGCAATAAGATTCAAAGTTACAATTGGTTATTTATATTCGTAAAAATTATTTAGTAATGAATATATTTTTTGTGAAGTCCTATAGGAAGTTTTTTTGCCTGAAAACTTTGTGTTGTGGGCTGCATTTTTTTGTGCCCGCTGTGTGGCGCAAGAGGTTTATCTTACGAGCCAATTGTTGCTTACGAGCACATGGTATTTGAATTTCTAACTTATTCTAGACTAAAATCCTGCCAATCATGCCATTGCATGAAATATTACTGCGCTATTCTAGACTATAACTTGTGAGGCAAAAATAAAAGTTAAATATTAAAAATATTACTTTTGTTTGTCCTACATACGATATAACGGCGGAGTTAATTTATTCTAACATAGAATGGCAATGTCTCGGTATACATTTCAATCACCTACTTACTTGACCCTGTGTAGTCACTACAAAGTGGAGGTCTTGCTTGGTTATTAAGCTAGCAAGATCGCTGTAAGCCACCAAAGCTTTTATCCAATGAACTTGCCCATAAGTTCGTGTTGTGTGTTGTTGCATCACAAAGGGGCAGTCATGTTCCCATCACTGGAAAAATTAGCTGAATATTGTGGAGTAATGATATTTCCAAAAGACTCAGTTAAATATTTTGCTGGACTTGTAGATCAAGTAATAAAAAAGGACGATGACAAAGCAGTAAGTATTGTATTCGGTTTAAAACATTATGTTTATCGACTTTAAAACAGATTTTTAAGAAAAGTGTATGTCCTGTTGATTTCATAGTAAATTTTACATTGCTGCTGCAAACTGTTCACTAAATCAGATATTTTAATTTAAACTTTGTTACAGAGAGTTGATCTAATGCGTTTGATGTTAAATGCCAAAATTCCTGATGCTGAAGCAAAGAAAGCTGTTAAAGGTATTTGGTCTAAAAAATACGTCTTTTTTATTATTATATGAAATACTTTAGTTTTTATTTGAAGTTTTATGATAAAAACCATTGTTTTAATTGATCAGCATCTCAGTAATGTACTTGTGAAGTTGGTTCAACATACATTTCAGGATATATGTAACAATTTTCAAAACCATGCATTATTTCATTTTTTTAGGTTTGACAAGAAATGAAATAGTGGGCAACAGCATTCTGATGATTCTCGCCGGCTTTGAGACGACCGGTAACACCATGATGTTTGTTGCTTATAATCTTGCCAGCTACAAAGATGAGCAGGACAAAGCAAGGGCAGAAATACAACAAGCTGTTGAAAATCATGTAAGCTTTGATCTTTGATGTTAAAAGCAACACTGAAAAACTCACTTCAACCTGTTTAACCAAATTATATTTAGGGTGGTTTGACTTATGAAGCCCTATTGGAACTGAAGTTCTTGACTCAATGCATCCATGAAACTCTTAGAATCTACCCAGCTATTGTCAGGTAGGCTAATTATCAGAACTTAAGATTATTTGACTTTCAGCCAAAACTTTGCCTGGGGCTAGCTTGAGTACATTTGTGACAATACAACTTAAGCTGTTTCTGAAATTGCCAAGCCAACATAATGTACTTTGACTTTAATTTGATGAAAAGTAGGTTTAGTTTAAGTGGTTCTTAACCTGAACTTGCACATCATTAGAGAAAAAAATATTTTTAACAGCCTGGTTATTTGGTAAAATTTAGGCTAAAATGTACTGAAATTAACATATAGTTAAAATTTTATTTGGCAAAATGATGCACTTTGTACCAGAAGATTCCATTAATGTGAAAATGATATTTATTTGGTGTCGGTAATATATTTCACATAGACCCACATTTCGCAACACACTTTGTTGAAAAAACTGATTTAACAAAAATGTTGTTTTTGCTGACCTTGCATTTACAATTGTTTGTGAAGGAACTCCCGTTACTGTGAGAAGGAGATTGCCATTAATGGAGTGACAATTCCTGCTGGCGTCCATGTTGATATTCCCAGTTATGGAATGACAAGAGATGAAGAATATTGGGATGAACCACTGGTTTTTAAACCAGACAGGTTGGTTCATTAGTGATATTTTTGGTTTAAACTGTGTAAAATTGCCATATAAACCACATTAAAAATGGACTTTTTGAAACAACATTTTTGTCTAGTCAGCTGCATTGGCTCTGGTGCTTATACAACTTTTTTGTATTTGCTTAAAATATTTTGTGATTTAACAGAATGGAAGATATGAATAAAATTGACCCAATGGTGTTCCAACCATTCGGAGCTGGTCCAAGGAACTGCATTGGAATGAGATTTGCGTTGATGGAAATGAAAATGGCACTTGGAAAAATACTGCTTGCTTATGAACTTGATGTTTGTTCTGATACACCGGTAAATTTGTGTGAAAAATTTGAAACCATGATTTTATCCAACCAAAATTGAAATAAAAAACCATCATGTCTTCAATTGCTTTTAAAAAATGAGACTCTAAGAGTCTTTAGTTTAACTTGTGTTGATATTTTTTGTGTTATTTAACTGTGTTAATATTTTTTTTCAGAAACCTCCAATTGATATTACATTCAAAGCAAGTGTTCAACCAAAAGTCGCGATTCCCCTCAGAATCACACCTCTAGAACCTGAAGAGTAAAATCTATTGTGAAAGCTGGTTGGTTTTTTCTTGTGTGTGGGTAAACATGAATTGTGGTACAGTAGCTGTATTTTTAATTTTGTGGGAGGTATATAAAGCAGTCTTTTTAAATTATAACTTGATTGTGTTTTTAGAGATTGAATTTTTTTAATTGTTTGTGTATTTGTTACTAATTAGTGTTCATCATATTTTAAAATCTACCTGATTTTGTGACATTTTTTGATAGCAGGTTATAGCTGCAGATAATTATGATTTGACGTGATTTTTTAATGTTCCATTCCATTCTTGTTTCAACGTTTGTGAATCGTTTGTTTCTGATAATAGAACTGCACACAAATTTTGTACGTTTCAGATCCTTTGTGAAATCTTTTGTAACAAGAAGATTTAAAGTTACGATTGGTTATTTATATTCGTAAAAATAATTTAGTGATGAATATTTTTTGTGAAGTCCTATAGGAAGTTTTTTTGCCTAAAAACTTTGTGTTGTTGGCTGAATTTTTTTGTGCCCGCTGTGTGGCGCAAGAGGTTTATCATGAAAAATGTTGTGCATTCTATTCATGATGGGTGGTTCCCCGCCTTTTTCTGAAGATTTTGTGCCAACCAATTCTTGCTTACGAGCACACGGTATTTGAATTTCTAACTTATTCTAGACTAGAACTCTTTTTCTCACAAGATTGAATTTCATTTGACAGATGGTACAAGTAGCACAGATATTTGCAAGGCAAAATAAAAGTTAAATAGCGCTTGCTAAACTCCCAATGCTCGTACAGTTTATTTCTAGAGTCAAATACGCGCGTCACTAAAAATAACGCGGTTTTCTGCAACACAATAATCCAACATGACTAACCAACAAAACTCACCGAACTGTGGCGTAAAGCAAGCCTTAACTTCTTTGATTTACAATTCAAATGAGCATTAACTATGTTAAATGCCACCTTATTCAAAATTCAATCTATAAAAGCAGAAGGTTAATCAGAGCACATGTAACACCACCAAACACAACAACTAACTAACGAAAAGAAAGCCCGCCTTCACATCAAGACAATGGTATTGTACTGACCAACAAACATTATTACGTAACTATAATGACTGTGCTCCCAGCACCCGTAAACAAAACAATGGCGGCGAGAATCTACACATATTATTTTGGCTCCACTTTGCTTATTATCATAAATATTGCTTCGCAATAGAAAAACGATTGGCGAAAATACGATATAACGGCGGAGTTAATTCATTCTTACCACAAGGTGGCACTGTCTCGGTATACATTTCAATCATCTACTTACTTGACCCTGTGTAGTCACTACAAAGTGGAGATCTTGCTTGGTTATTAAGCTAGCAAGATCGCTGTAAGCCACCAAAGCTTTTATCCAATGAACTTGCCCATAAGTTCGTGTTGTGTGTTGTTGCATCACAAAGGGGCCAATTACGTCGTACTAATAAACAGAAATAAGAAATTTCAACGCACATGACATAGCAAACTGTATCATCGGACTTTCATTTTTTACATTCTTTGCTAATGCAGATTCAAACACCTAAATCCGGATATTGTAGATCTTATAGTTATACCTGTGTATATGAACTTAGTTCAAAAAACCATGTTCCCTAAACATGATGCTTGATTAAAATCATCAGTAAGATATCAAAACCTTTACACTGTTAATATACACGGTGCGGCAGACGGACATAAATATGTTATAACTACCGTACAAGGCGTAACATGGGCTGGTTAATAATCAACTAGTCGACAGTGCTTAAAAAAACGGCTCCCATTAACATGCCTTCATTCTCAACCACAGGAAAGCAGCATGAAGGTACTTATTGCAATCGACGAAAGCAACTACGCCGAAAAGGCCTTTGACTGTAAGTTGTGCATTTCATTAAAATATTTTTGATTCAGTGTTTTATATATATATATGAGATTTGATTGGGGTGAAAATAGGTAGCAGAAGTATAGAGTGTTTTTGCCTTGCGGGATGTTAGACCTACTTTGCAAAAACAAAAACTATAGCGATGTTAAACCCTGAAGAAGTCTCGTTGTTTGGCAAAAGAAACGTCGCAAAGATAAACTACGTTAACGTATATGCCCGAAGATCAGTTCTATTGTAAATTGCAACATGCCTGGCACCAACAACAGCACAAAAAAAAACAAATCAGAAAGATGCTTTATTTAATGATCAAAAAAGTGCAGATGCCAAATCTCCGAGACTATCTTGAAAGTGTAATTTATTATTGTAACGTAAAGATAATTTGCCGAATAGTTGTTTAACAGCCTCTTTGATTTAGAATAACACCAATGAATTTAAAACGTGGATAACGAACCGCATGCAAACAGCAAAGTCCTGCATTTGACGTCAGCTATATTATGATCAAACAAACAAACGTACAATGTGAATTGTTTGCTCACGTAGCCGCATTGTTTGTTCAACAAACAATACCGCATCATCCAAAATCGTACTGTGCACAGATATTTACAACTTGTTTGTCCACTTAATCATATCCAGCGTTAACCCAATTACCAGCAGTGTACACGTAGTACACTGGACATTGGTCACGTAGCATATCCATATCACGAGCTTGCAAGCAAACGGATGGAAGTCCCATCAGTACAAAAGTCGAACACAAACAAGACATTGTGGGCAACCTTAATTTGAGTATAGAAATGTTTACATAAAGCATATATCTTCATCGTGATTACCAGGACTGACCCTAGATTATTGCACAAGCATCTAAAATACTGGTTTACAGAAAATATGTATTGTACCTATACGGCATCATCAGTATAGCCTACTCTTATCAAAATATTTTGAGTACTAATGCATTTTGTCTATAAAACCATATTTGTTTGCACACCTAGGGTACTTTGACAGTCTCCACAAAACTGGTAACCAGGTAATCTTGGCCCACATCGGGGATCACCCACAACTTCCATCATTTGTGTGTTACGGTGAGTGGTAATAGACGATCATAATTTTGATTGCGAATCGTTTCCTGTGCAAGCTGCTATATGATGCCGTGGTGCAAGATTAGTTTTCATAACTTTTTTAAACCCACGTGCTATTTGAAGCATTCCGACATGCCATGATTATTACTGATCGGTTTGCATGCAGTTACCTACAAGCGTATAAATAAATATTTTTTATGTTTTTAAGTCTAATCAAACACGTTAAGGTTTGGCACATGTTTGTGATGAAAAACTGCGAATTATGAACACTGTCCGATAGATCAAATGTGATTCAAAGTTTTGTCACACTTGCAGAGGAAGCTGTGTTTCCATACGAGGAATACCAAGCGAGATTCAAAGCGTGTCACAAGAAGGTGGGAGAACTCAGGGAGAGATATGAAAAGAAAGCAATGTTCAGACAGGTAAGCCCTACGAGAAGGAGTGCAGTCGGTGCAGACACCAGGATCCACACGAGTCTAGGGAACCCTTAAATGTCGCAAAGGGCCCATGAATACCGTCGTTTTTTCAAAAATTTGGGTATTTCTATTGTAAAAACGACGTTTCTGTTGCTATCCAATCGACCTTTATCAGGAAAGAGTTTTGAATTGAGTTATACATACACCTTTTATGAAGTTTGTACCTCCATAAACATCGAAATTGTACGTATGCTTACGGAGGTATACAACATGTGTATAGAGTTCTTGTCCGTACACAGACCTATGTCTGATAACAAGATGTTCAAAAGCACGCACTGGTTATTGTAAATGGTTTATTTTGGGTTCACATACAAATGTTAACGGCCTTGGTAATGTGGCCTACTTTTCGGCTATATTTCTGGCCTTTAATTCATGCATTTAAAAAAACCTTCAATCGTGACAAGTCCACTCATTATTCAAAACAGTAACCGTACTCGTTTAAAGTTTCCAAGGACGTCGCGTAACGATTTAAACAAAAAATGTTTTTTTTTGCAATGGAAACTGTAAATATTGGAACAAATCGTCCCGATCGATTTACAATTGGTCGCAAGTGCTGTAAATCTTTCAAAACGCGAAAAGGTTTGAAAACCACTGATTTATTTGGGCAAGTCAAGTGCAATGTTGGTGCATATACTCTTATCTTATGTAACGAACTCTTACGTAATATGAACCAACATTAAATTTTCTAGGCCTCGTGCGACTTCAAGTTTGAAGTAAGACAGGGGAACCCCGGCGAGGCACTGGTTGATATAATCAAAGAAGCTGACGTCAGCATGGTTGTCATAGGAACGCGTGGTCAAGGAGCTATCCGTCGAACAGTTTTGGGTTCTGTGAGCGATTATATCGTCCATCATTCTAAGGTTCCAGTTCTGGTGTGTCATAAGAAGTAGCTGACACCACATTATATGGACGTTGTGGAAGTGCTTCCTTAATTATTTGCCTGGCCATCTCTGCACAGTGTTAATTAAGTCCCGTGACCATTGTATCGTTTTATATTGTTATCCAAAAAACATGAACATTGGGTCAAAAAACAGTGATTCGCAAACTTTTTCTACGCGCGTATTATTTGGAGGTTTCAATAAATTATTATTTGAATGGAAATATCAATAAATTCTCACTCGAAAATACACAATGAAAGGAAAAAATATAGAAGCGAAGAAGCCGTAATATTCATTGAGGTTTTGGTTCGTCGCTGTTGTTTAATACCTATAGTAATACTCAACGAATCGTATCACCACCACTGTTGACAATTCCTTCAATTGCCGGCGTACCAGATGTACCTGATTTCCAGCGATGCAAATTTCTATAAGTTTGCGTGGCATTTTATTTCACCTTTCGGTAATCGGGTTACAATCAAGACAATTTTATCTCTATATTTCCTGGGCAGGTTCATGCAATCAAAGTCGCTCTAAAACAGGTTACACGAAGGTATAAGTTCTAATCAAAGGTAATTAACCGTTTATTAGCTGCGATATTTTGGGCACTACCACTTTACCTCATTAACGTGATGACCCCAAGCCTGCGTGGGTTGCTACGATGTTGTATTGGCTGCGTTTGCTCGTTGGTTAAGGTTATATTACGATATTACAGATGGATCCGTTGTCACGCTTTTCAAATACCGAGGCTTGGCTCTTGTATAATTCCATAGATAAGAACTTCAGATTGCTCTGTAAAAAGGTTTGTGAATTATTCACGTAGTCTGCAACTTGACTGCAACACTTCCTGTAGATCTGTGTTTAATCTACTTATCACAAGCCTCTGGAATTTTAATCTCCTCTCCGCAGTTGAACGTACAGCCGTGATAAATATGTGACCTGTTGATTGAAGTATGCAAAACAAATAGTATTTGCTCCATTGGTTATTTATAAACACATTAAATATCCAGTCACAAAATAAAAGAAGCTACTGGTATTGATTGCCAATTATCCCAGCAGAAAAACAATTCGAATTCCTGTAAGGCCGATGTTGGGATAATTCCGCAAACTTTTATGTCAAAATCAGTGAATTTAGGTGACGGACAGGCCAGGAAGTTGCCTTGACAACCTGCAAGCCGAATCACGCGTTAATTCCAAACCAGGGTTCGTATTCTCGTCAACGCGTTTTCAATTAACGGAATTCGAAATACATGGCAGGCGTTTGGTGGTTATGCTGGGCGCTTGTTATAAACGAACAGAATAACCACATTTCAAAACCGCAACGCATTTTGCAATTTGTAAACAAGGTTATCACTATATGGTTTCAACGCACGATCGATATCATCGCAGAGAGTAAACGAGGGTGGAGATCAGTCAAAATCATTTTTCACCTTTTACATTACATTTTGCAGAACAAGTAAAATGGAGCCAATAATATGAATTGTGTATAAGCTGCAGATAGATGGCCACTGTTTCGACCTAAAAGGTCTCATCAGTGCAGCTGGTGTGACTTTCAGAAGTCTTTGCTTTGTCGTTAGGTCAGCAAAGTCGTCTGAAAGTCACAACAGCTGCACTGATAAGACCTTTCAGGTCGAAACAGTGGCCATCTGTCTGCAGCTTGTGTTTTAACGGAGAAAGTTCTTTTTGTTGCTTCCGCTATCACGTTTGTCTTCCCAGCCAACCCCGCAGTTGAAACCACCAAAGTGACGTGGGTTGGCATATCAGTACACGGAGACAGGTTAAATGTGAGTTTACGTGGCGGTGAATTCGTTTTAAACACCCAGCCTGAAACAAAAATTATAAATAAAAAACAATAACCTTTCGTTATTCTTCCAAACCACGCATGTTGTTCGTGGCAAGGTTTTATAGCCAGGATCGTCTGAAGGCGATCACGGTGTCAACCGAAGAGTATTTGATTTAGGTTTGCATCGGAAATTGATACTGAAAGCTTCAATTATAGTTTTTGAATCTTTAATGTATTGAGACTGACCCACAGTTATACGGACAAACAGCTGTATCAACATACTTGTAAATACGCCAAACTAAACGCAGCTCTACCACTGTGGTCGCCGAACATAAAGTTGGTCCTTAACAACTTGTGGTCATGGTACATACATTTTTTTTCTTGGTTTATTTAAAGGTTAGTGAGGCTCTTACCTCGCAAAAGGCCAAATTTCGAAGAAATGATTATTATTGCCAGTCATAACCAGACTAGTTCGGGAAGGAAGTCATATTTCCTTTCAGGGATGCAGAATAAATAGTATTTCAGGCATATAGAATTTCTTTGAGATTGACGTACGGCTTTCAAAACGCATTTAAATGTGCGTCGTGGGAATGTTGAGTAGGAAGTAACGTTTATCTTGTGATCTTCGGTGCGATTGTGAAAATATTCAACTGTTTGTTTGCTTGATCTCGAAAGTCCCGAACTTCCAACGAAACACTTTTTTTATGAGTTTCTATACGTTAGGAAAACGTTGCTGGGTATGTCAGTTGTGACAGCTCCATATATGTGTGCTACTCTGTGGAAGTTCCTGTCAAATTCGTCCAGCCACGAGGCTTATTTCGTACAAACATTTGGTAACAAACGCTTTCCGCGTCAACTCATAGGAATGTTCGGCTCAGTAACATAGCACTTGTCGACCATATGCATTTTTAGGGAAGAGTAAGCTTGGTGCTTGTTCGAATGGAATTATGTCGCGATCGAAGGAAAAAAGCAGTTGTTTAGACAAGAAGTTTAAAGTTAAGATGAGATTGTTTGGGTTGAAGGTTGGTTTCAGGCTTTCCTCACGTGAAAGTCATGTCAGCATTGTTCCTTTGGTCGGTTTTTATTTACAACTTATAAAGTTTAATTAAATGCTAGAAAGTGCGTTTTTTGGATATGATTGACAGGAGCCAGCGTCAATTAGATGAAATAGACTTCGGTCTGGGGCGAATAGGTTTCAGAGGGCGCAGAGTTTTTTTGAAGTGCAACAAAACAATTAAACCTTGACTTGGGTGCAAAAGGGCCTCGCGCGTCGTTCACTACGATTGACATCAAGCGAGCGATTAACCCAAAAAACTGTTCGTTACCCAGTCGAGATTCTGAGTTTATGCGCAGAACTCCTGTGTGGATGTAAACCTTAAGCTCATATTGAAGACAACTTTAAAAGGTTTTTAAGTCAAATCAAATTTTGAAGTCTATATTACAGGTAAAACCACTCCTGTCTGGCTCAGCTAAAACCGGCTTTAAATAATTAATCAACATTTGCTTGTGGCTGCAAGCGAGCTGTCGAATCTATCCAAGATCCCGCCAACCGGTCACTTTTCTGTAATAAGAATTTTCGAAGAAGTTGAAGATGTGTAACATTACCTTGAGACACAGGTGAGTTAAACTGGCGTTTGTAATCGAGCTTTTTGCACTTGCATCGAATTGAAATTTGCAACTCAAAGAAAGTGTTTTAGAAACGCAAGAGTCGCATAGCAAAATGTAACACTTTTTGAAGCTTGATTATAGCCTTTGTCAAAAGAGATTTCAAGAATGGACAACTTACCGTGTCATTTCAACTGATGATGGCATAAGTTCTTGCCGAAACGTTTTTAATAAGTAAAACATGTCAATGTGTTCAACAGTATGAGCCAGTCTCTTTAATCTCTTTTGTATTCTTACAAGAATTATTATTACCTTACGATCTCATTTAACTTGTCCAATAGCTAAACCATCGGTTTAAGGGTTCTGCACTCTGTTTGTGGCAAATTACTGCCGATTTCCCAGCACTCCGCAGTCAGCGAATAACTTCCTTATTGTTTACATTGTCCAGGAGTTATGGAGCACCGGACAGCGTCACTTCCATGGTTATTGTGGCCTTTTTTCTCGGGTTACTTGCGATTATCGGGATAATCGGAAACGTCATCACTATTATCGTCATCACAAGATCAAGGAAACTCAAGTAATGGCGTCATCTTATGATTGCGTTTACGTCACCAATTCTTGCAGTGATTTCATTACAATTCATTTTTACCAAATCACCGGACTGTAAACGTTGTTTGAAACTTAACCGGGACGAAAGTGTAAAATGGTTTGAGAACTACAGCTGATGGGAACTTTTCACTCTGCCTATATATTTGCAGATCTGTTTTCAATACGATGATCATTAGTTTGTGTTGTTCCGATCTCATGTCGTCCATTATAAGCTTCGTACGTCTCTATTGTTTCACCTGGGATTCATGCGAAGACCCGTGGTTGGACGTCAAAGCAACGCACAAGGCCTGTAGTGTACGTTACAACCATTACTTTATATGTGGTATTATTCTCTAAAATACAAGTTCACTATAGTTGCAACCATTACTTTAGATATGGTATTATTGACACGGGGTCAATGGTCCATGCCAGTATAAAGTGGACAAAGAGTGTTTGCACCACAATTTATGAACAAATCTGTTTACAATAATTTACGTTTAAAGCTGAAACCGAACAACAAAAAAGCATGCACAATAATTAAATCAAACTTCTTCACCTAGTAAAACTTCCTTAAGGATTTCCGTTATTTGCGTACGTTGCCATATGTTTAACTTAAGTTCAAAGACAAACACTGTTACACTTTCATAATATGTTATTTATTATTTACTTCGTGAAAAGATTGGATGGAGAATAACAAATTGGATGACGTTCAACACAGCAGTCCACATTACTGGGTTCGCCGCGATGAGGTTCGTTTCTATCAAACGACCGAGCTTGTTTCCTAAATTTACCATCACTAGAACAAGGGTAAGTTAATAAGCAACCACCATTGTGATTAATTGTTGTCCTCAGGTGGTCTGTATGAAGGTTTCGTGGATGAGCAAAAGAAGAAGCTTTCTCGCTGAAACTTTACGTATATTTTACACATATTTTGAGTAGTGACCACACTTATATTTTTTAACATTCTGGGTGAAAGTCTGTCCGCGCTCCAATTTTTAACCAAGGTCATGACAAACGCATTTGCAGCCCGTGTAATGATCACACGAATAAGCAAAGAAACTTTCTTATTAAAACTTCGCGTATATTTTAATAGTAGGGGGTTCCGCGCACTTGCTGATTATAGAAAAGATTTCCGTGACAGCAAGATGGCCAGGAAACGTTTGGAATAAATCTGACTTGTGATTTTCCAGGTTTTTATCGTTTCGTCCTGGACCATCACATTCGTCTGTGGATTTGTCCTCGTGTTTTTCAGGTATAAGTTGTCCAACATTTGCGACTTTAAATACATATGAGTCTCCAGAACAAATATACAAATTATAACAGCATACTATTTGTTTTCACATGTGTTACATTATATGCGTTATATTTGCAACAATGTGTCTAAAGCAGTCTTACATGCAAGCGCCCGACATACGGCACAAGCTCATTTAATATTAATGCCTGAAATAGGCCTGGTACAAAATAAATCATTCTAAGACGTGCTTCACAGGAATCTTCGAAGCCACAGGATGTTGGTCTACAGCGTTATTTACATTTCCCTGTCCGTGCTCATGACTTTATTGAGCGTCGCTACTGCGATTCTCATCTACAAGCAAAGAAATCGTAGAAAGAGTTTTAGAGGTATGACCAATCACAGCAAGTCTTCATATTCATAAAATTCACTTGAAACTATTCAATTGTTGCCTGAAAACTTGGTCGTTAGAATAAGGAGACTTGTACCAAGGATCGTGGGTTCAAATCTCACCGATAGCGAGATACGTATCTCGATCTGTCCACACAACTGACGTGAAACTCATTGCAGCGAATGTTTCAGTCCTTTCCATGAAAATCCACAATGCACTAAAATATGCCGCCTGTGGACAAAACGGTAATAAACTGTGGAGTGATAAAATGAGGTCTGAGAATTTGAATATCGCGATATGGTTACGACTGCAATACCAACTTTATGAGTTATAAACGTAAAGTGGATTTAACATCATGAATAAAACGGCATGAGGTGGGGTGATAACCACGTGGTGTATTCTCTACGTCACCACTTCTGTGTTAATTCAGGCATGAGAAAGGAAATCAGCGATGCAGAACGGAGGAAAAGATGCCGGGAGACTCGTCACGTGATTCAACTTCTACTCATCGTCGGATCTTTCTTGATGGGTTACATTCCTAGGGCTGGTCAGTACAATATCGTATAGAACAGGATTTCTCAAACTGCCTGAAAAATTTTTGCGACGCCCTCTGGTACAGAATAATATTTCTATCGTCGCACGAATTGTCAACTGGATGAACTGAATGGTTTCTCAATGATTTTTACTAACAATGACGAACTTGAAAATTGATTTCACAAATATAATGTTTCTGTTGCTGCCAGGCATATTGCAATTTAGTAGTCTGTTTTTCTGGCAAAATAAAAACCGTAACTTTATTCACCGACGTTTCGCCTGTTATCCAACAAGGCTTCCTCAAGGTAATGGTTGTTGGATAACAGGCGAAACGTCGGTGAATAAACGTTACGTTTTAATGTGCCAGAAGAACAGACTATTAAATTACAACTGATTGCAACTGATGATGGCACAGGTTCTTGCCGAAACGTTTTAGTAAATTAAACATATCGATGTTTTTTTCACAAACAATATCAAACGTTTTTTTTACAGTTTTCATATTGCGGATCATAGAGAGACCGAAGGTAGTAAAAATCCAAATGGCAAACTGGGCTTTCGCTGTTATCCAGTACTTCTGCTTGAGAGTCAGTGAATGCTTGAACCCTGTGTTTTACAACATCGGGTGTAGGTACGTATTATCATCTTCCTTGTTGCCAAGGCCAAGTGCTTGTATTCCTTCTACCTCAACGTTGTTGTACAGCAACAAACTGTACAACCTGTAAACAATATACTGGGCCATATAACTTTGCGTTTATTTGGGTGCCTTATATGCCAACATTTCATTTCCAATATTTCTTAAACGTTTCAATAGTTGTTCATTTGCCGGTTAGGTTGTCATGCAAAATAACATGATTTAATTACATGCACCTTTCTTCCAACATCTAAGCTGTGTTTGAATCATAATAAGAGACATATCACTGTTTATTTGCAGAGATCTTTTCAAAGAAACCCGACGCACACTGCTCATATGTTGCTATACATGTGGATGCGCCGATCGGTTGCCCGTCGACCCAGATATTCAGATTTCATACAGCAGCCGTCGAGTTAACCAGTTAACACAAAACAATAAGCCGTTAACGGACCGCGAGACAATTGTCACCGGGATCCAACGAAACAATAAACTAATCAAATAATTTCTGTTTTATTGACTGTTATTGAGCTGGTTAGATTTAGGATACTGAATTATTGCGACTTATTTTTGTTACAAAAATCGATCAAATATATATGAAGTATTCACCGATTTGACGTTATTTATATTTGAATAAAATCAACTTTCATTTAATCTGTCGCTTTTTTACCGAAAAATATTTGGCCAAGTTAAAGGCGGGCATGTGAGTAAAATATCTACACTAAAATAATACAAAACATTTTGGTGACATAAACGTCTGTTCCTTCTTGATTTTGCGTAACAGGTAAATTTGTTCTGTCAACTACTAACATTGTGCATTGTGACAACCCCCTACCACAGTTTTCTACACCTGCAACATGTTTCTTCATCACCACTTTCTCTGTGGCAGTTCTAGATTCATAAACCAAAAATAACGATTAACGTCGGTTGTAATAAAATGGCTTTCGTCATTTTACGATTTCCGGTTACCAGTTATATTGTCTGGGTCAAAGCAACCTGTTTGGCCACGAAACCAGAAAATAATGCTCAAGACCAGTTTAACAACAAATACAGGTTTCAGTAAAATACTCTCCGCGAAAAAAAATGCAATTGTAAATTGTTCAACAAAATATATTAGTGTAACGCTGTATGTTGATGTCATGATTCAATGACTTGGACTGGTCTCAGAGTCAATGGAACCCATTGGGAGTGCTTTTCAGTCTGGGTTTAGACCAAGAATACAAGGTTGCTTCTCACGCCACATAATGTTGTCAGTACAATGTTGTATTAAACAGATGGAAAGATACAAACGTTCAAATAGACTCTGTGACGTTCAACGCGCAACAGAAAGTAGCACTTTGGGGACACCTTGTGGTCGTATATTAGACACGAAGTTCTTGGGCAAGAAGGAAGAATGCAAGCAGTGTGAGGATCCAATACCTGCCATCGTAACATAAAACAAAAGGATGGTTTTGTGGTCAAACGACTAGATCGCCGGAAAACTGTACTGATGGAATACCTGTCATTGTGTTGGGATGTTGATGTGTTGCACTGACCCGGAAGCGCGTTCCCAGACTTCGGGTTCACCGCTGTCTTTTCACCTTGATCTGAAAACAGAAATACAGGAGGTCGGGAGATTTCTGTCAATTATGACAGACGTGTGAGTGAAAATATTTGTTGTTCAGCTCAGTTATATGAACCAGATGACCAATGTTGCTATGACGTCTTATTATTTGACCATCTTGATATGACGTCACATTATTTGACCATACTGCTATTATGTCACTTTACCTGACCATCTTAATACGACGTGACAACATGTTTCAGTGACGTCACTTAAAACATGCGACAATACCAATCTTTATGGAGTAAATAACATACCAGTCATAACTGGGCGCCAACATTAACGGCGTGACGTCATCTATATATGTCATAGTCAACATTTTATGATTTTAGTGTGATGTAAAACTAGAGATAGAGATATTTGTACCTGGATCGATGATGTCCACTAACATCATCATCCCCTGGTCCTCGTGGCGGAGGAAGTGACAATGCACGACCACTATGTCAGTAAACTTGTGAACGATGAATTGGATCTATAACAAAATATATGTTGGTAATTAAAAAGCACCAGAGAAATGTCGTTGGTTTCTTCCTTTTGAGAAAATGCTTAAAGTCGACGCTATAATATCCAAGCATGTTTACAAATTTTAAGACAATAATTAATCTAATGTTCGAGCTTACCGTGATATTAGATAGCGGAGGTACCATAAGTGTATCCCTGTAGTCACCGTGTAGTGAATATCCGATTGTTCCTTCCAAATTCTTGTCCCACAACTCGTGGTGTCGGTAAGAAATTAATGTGTCGTTAGATGGCGCTACATTGCTGTGCTTCTTGTCTATGTCACAATACTCATAAAAATAAAAATAAATACTCATGTCAATTTGGGCGGGCGATATATTAATTAGACGCCCGACCCATATATAACGAAAAACACCTGATTGGGATTCGAGCCCAGGATATCCTGGGTTCAAACCCCGGTGTGGTCAAAGAAATAGTAATCCTGGAAACACAGATATTCCATTGGGATTCTTAAGCAGAAAGTGCTTGGTTCGAATTATTTAACGTTACCTCAAGAAAATTAAAGCTTTGGCCAGAATTATCACTTGTTGACATAAGGGGAATTTACCAAACGCTTGGTGTTGATGATGACAAACTCGGTTTTTCAGTGTCGTATTTTGAGAGAAAAGAAGCCATGGTTTCCGTCGTTGGTCGCTTTCAATAAGTTGACCGATCGGTCCAATGTACGGTTCGTATTTAACAACCTTAACAGCATGAACCACAGTGAAAACAAACTTTGTAATATAAGTTCTTGGTGTAATTTAGTTTGGTAACTAAAACGGAAAACAGTTCAGAATGCTCTACAGCTATTTATTAACATGAAAAAACTTTTACGCTTCTTAATAAAAGCGTTATCGGTTCTTATATAATTAGGGCCAATTGATCCAAGAAAAAATATTACAGCCAACTCTGCAGCATTGTGTTACTTTCAAATCATTTCTGTGGTTCCAGGGACGTTTCACAAACAACCCAGTATAAATAAAAACGAATTTAAAATATTTGTGTGATTGAAAAAACATCAACTGTCGACTATTAAATCAACCCAACCTTAAAGTGGTTAACGTGGATGTGGATTGGATGACCATCTTTCGCATCTGTGTTGAGGAAATTCCACTGTACGTGTTCGTTGACGTTTACGAGATGTCTGGAACATAATTATACAAAAAAATACAACTGTGTTCATTGCACTTAACTGCAAACCAATTAAAAGCGACCAACAATGGCCAGAAATAGAAAACTCTTTGGTGCGAAAACTTCAATACTTTCAATAGGAATGCCAAAGCTAACACACTGAATATTATCAAAATATCTAAGCATAAAAAACAATATGCAACAATCCCAACCTACCTGAAATAATGTTCTCCCGCAAAGTATTCCCTATTCAAGGTCATTTGAGGACCAATCTCGATACTGAAACTGGTTTCAAGGTCATTTCTCGTCTCGAAGTTGACATAATAAGGTCTGGTTGGCAAAGGAACATCGCCGATACTCCCATTCTGAGCCGATCCCTCAACGATAATCGTTAGTAAAGTAGCGTTAATCCTTCGAGTTTTGTTTCCAAGCGATCCCGTGTTTGCTTCTAGAGCTCTTGACCTTATCTGTGAGAAAGGAATTTAAAAAAATTTGCTGTTCAAACGACTTTGGGGTGAATTGCTACACGTGGACTCAAAGTCGAAAAGAGAATCAATATCGCTCCCGGTGAGGTTTGAACTAACGACCTTCGTGTTTCTCCATTTAAGCGACAGTGTACATCTATAAGCGTTATACCTTGGCCAGAAATGTTTGTTGGTATATGAGTTGTTTACAATGGCGAAAAATTCATTAACAGGCTGACATAAGGGAAATGAATTGCAACAAATGTGCGCCTTGGTTACATCTCCAACGTATTACTCATAACAGGTTTAGAGACAAACAACCACACTCAGTGATAAAAACTAACCTCATGCGTCCCAGGGACTTTACATTGAACCAACCAATCAGTCCTTCCGCCTGGCACTATGAGGGTTTTCCCCTGTCTTGGAACCCGTGGTTGGTCGAGATAGACTCCATCCAAAGCAATTTCCAGGCACTCACAGTCGGTCTCTCCTGTGGCGCTGTTGACCATTTCCAATTCCAGAACCGCGCTGCCTCCAGCGTTCACCATCCTACGGAACGAAGATCTGTTACTTTGTGGGTTGAAAACACAGAGTTTTGGTTACGATTGAAAAATGGAAGTTTTTCAATGGCAACCACTTCAATTAGGGTTCTGGGCATTACAATGGTTTTAACTTTTTCTGAACAACCTTAATCTCTTGGTCTGTCCCGCTGAAATCGTGAGAAGAGGGTTGAGTTGGCCGTTGGTGGTAAAGTGGTTTAACCCACTTCTGGCTTCCAACCAATCTTCGAAACTCTGATGTGGTTTGAGATCCGGACAATCCGGTCGCCTGGATCTAACTCTAAAAACGTGGGTCTTGAAAATAAAATGACTCATTCCTAAGAAACGACACACACAACATATTTTGACTTTTTTCAGAGTTATTTAAAGGAATGTTTTTAGAGACGAATTGGCTAGCGTAATACGATAATTTGTTTTTTGTTTTGTTAGTGCAATAGCTGAAAATTCATGCAGTTTGTTGTGAAAACAAAAGCCCTAAAAACGACTCGCAATTTAGGAACGCCTGCTCTCACAAAAACATCCAAACATGAGATTCGCCTTGTCCAACAGCGAGAACAAGGTATGTGTGTGTTCTTACGTTACAACCTAACATTTTGGAACGCTAAAATTGTCCAACACTGTTAACATATTAATGAATTAATCCTACAACAGCAAAACCACCTTACCCGCGGACTGTGTCGTTGTAGAGATTTTGTATCTTCACAAAAGGATCGTTCAAGTTCTGGTAAAGTAATGTTGGCTGGAAAATCAACTGGACGTCGTGCTCGCAGTTAAAAGGACACGTAACAGATTTCAATTGGTCGCTTGTGTTCTCTTCACTGTCTTGCACTATCAGCATACCGGCCATACCACTGTTAGCCTGAAAAGAATATGTTAAGTTAACGATAATATCGAATACGTATAACACCGAAGTTTATGAAACTTTTTACAAATAGACAAAAACGGTTGCCTGGACTTAAGCAAAACGATTAAAATTTTGATTCTGTTTTTTCTAGTTTCTGTGTATCTGTTTGCTAATAATGTATTACCGTTGAAAAGTTAGTGCAATACCGGTACCTGTATAATGGTTGAACCATGCAGATGTGGATGGTACCAGTAAGTCCCTACAGGCTGGTCGTCTTCAATCTTATATGAGTACAAGTAGCTATGACCGGGTTTGATGCGTATTAAGACGTTATCACCGGGAACCTTTGAATTAATAAACAAGCTTGAACGTGAAACTGCCGTCATAAAATACGGGTTCTACTCCGGTTTTCTACCCAAGTAATGAAGAAAGATACAAATACTCTGCCCCACCTTCGAGTCAATGTGCATTCCGTGCAAATGTAGGTTGGTACTGTCCGGAAATCTGTGTTCGTTCATCTTCCCACCTTTGTCAGCGTCGTCCAAGTGGTTTTCCTGTAATATTAAAGCAGGGATTTACAAAACAGTCTCTGGATACAACTTGTGATAAAACAGTGCAACTTTGGTTTGCATGCTGTGGTTATGCAGTGAATTTGTGGTTAACTCAACATGTCAAATATTTACAGCGCCAGTCTGAACGTAGCTACTGTAGTAGCCGATTAAATCAAGCCTTCCTCTTCCAGTTTAACTTATGCTTATGAAATTATGTTGCGCCCCTTCCACAATTTATGAGGTTGCCGTAACCTTGTCACACCAACCAGTAAAATTTCGAGACGGTCTCCTTGTTTCACCCAAATAGTTGGGGCAGGGATTAATTTGTTGAAAGTTCGTCGTTCCACCGACAACCAATCGACCGTGAGTTCACCTCTCACAGCTTGAAGCGTCACGCGCCATTTGTTACTCGAAGACTGCATCGAGCTCGGCTGTCGGAGTAGTTGCCCTCCTATGCATGCACATTTGGTCAAGTATCAATTTAAGAATAAAGCTGAACTCATTCTGCGAATGCCGATACGATTACAATAGAAAACCAAAACAATTAAGTTGAATACGACCTAGCAGTGTAGTTACATGGAAGCGAAAAAATGTTTATTTTTTATTGAAACGCCCAAGCAAAGCTACTTTTTGTACAGTTTACGGCTTTCTTGTTATTCTGTAACGTTTACTTATGCTTAATTTCTGCAATGCAATGTTTAAAATAAATTGTTTCATGGAACATCCTATCAGAACTGTGAACTGTAGTCCGAAGTAATAATTGCACTTCACAGTTTCTCGGCTCAGGTTGGTCTAAAATATGGCCCCAATGCGTAGTTTCAACTTTGACTCACCCGTAAAGCAACAAACAGTTGTTGCGGAAATCTTGACGAAAAGCTGCAAACTCAGAGCGACAAGAAACAAATTCGCAAATTCGAAAGCAATCTTTGTCATTTTCAACATTATGTTCAAAATATCTGTTTGTTGAACAAAAATACTCTGTGCCCTGTTAATTACACTGGCAAAGCCCAGGCCCCCCAAAAAATGTCTGAATCGTGGTTTCGGTCACGTTTACTAATTTAGGTTTGTGGAAAAAAATTCCCGAAAACGAAAATACGCTTGGTTTGCAACCAGGAATCTCGACGATCTGTCCGACGTTTTGGATACGCATGGATGCACAGGGACGTTTTTCTGATGGTTCGGAGATGAAAAATCCTTGATCAAAATAAAATATTTTCATACCGTTGTAAAATATTCTTTGCAGGACGAGTTTTTTGCAACTTTGTCAAGAGGAAATATTAATAAATACTTATAGGCAGGGTTAGAATCAAAATTAACTAAAAAATAAGCAGGCAGCCTTTTTTACGCCAAAAATAACTGTTTCTGCGTTAAAATATTTGCCTATCTGACCGTATTGGATTAAATTACATGTTGCTGTAAAAAAATGTGGAAAACATAAACGACTTTAATCATTTACAAAACAGGGGAATCACCGTATTAACAACCTATCTTATTACTTTTATGACGTCATTGTATTTCCACAGCAAGTAATTATAACTTTTTAGGCGTAAAACTTTACTTTATGTTATTGCGGGAGTGACGTGCGGTGTCGTGTTTTTATCAATTTCATATTGTTGAACGCTCAACGCAGATCAAACATTACATTACGTACTATTGCCCTTGAGTAAACACAAACGTTGCTAACTGCCATATATGGATTTCAGCCTTCATCGTACTTCTATGCGGTAACCTGTTACACTCCAATAAAACGTAAGGTTGGCAAATATTTGAAGCTACTAACCTGCTTGTAACAGCGCATAATATCTTGCTTGGCGGGTTTTGATTACGTTGTTGTGACTCGTGACCGGCGGCCATCTTGCTTAGATTAGCCATCCTGACTTAAAACCTAGATGCAGTTTGTGTTGAAGATGTTGCAACTTACCTTCAATAAGGAAGGTGCCTGTATCTGTGTGCATACAAATTATGCTAAAAGAAATCACAAGGCAGGGTTACTCAGATCGTGAACCCAAGAACATTAAAAATTAAATTATTATTATTATTGACTCCCAATATTACCTATGTATTAATAATATTGTTTGGGAAATTCCTGTTAAACCCATGGGGTTTTATGAATCTTTCAGTTGAATATTCCTGAGCAGGAGCCAAAAAACAGCAGATTGGCAAATTACAACAGTAATAAGAAAACTGTCATCGAGCAGCTGTTTTGTATCAACGGTTTGTTGGCTTTGTTGCAGGCTGTGTGCAAAGCTTGGTTATGGGTACCTTTATGTGAAAAATATTCACTACTTGCCTTGTACATTTCCCTAGAACTAGTTTAAAACATTGTATTACTTACCAAGATGTATACACCCCTTGACATTTTGTCTTTGGAAACTTGGATTCTAATTGGAACCTTGTTAGTGTTGGCAAGGTGAATGGGCTGAAAAGTTCTGTTTTGAAAATATGTGGTTGCTTTACAACAATCTGATTTTAAAATTCCAAAGGGTTCACAGCATCACTATTTAATTACTACACCATTGTTGAACCTTAAAGGAATACAATCTATTTATGCTTTCCAGGTATTATCTGCACAGAAAATGGCAGTTTCTTGCCAAGTACAACATTCCTCATCATCCCCCAGGAGTTTTGAAGTTTGGAACTCTGATGTACACATTTGGAAAAAATCCCAAAAGTGTATGATGAACTGTGAAATACAATTTTTTTCAATATTGTATTAAACCATTTGAAAATTGTACTTTTCAGTTTTTTACTACAGATCTGGAAGTAAAAGCAAAGTTTGGAAAGGTTTATGGGTAAGCACCAACACAGCTTTATGGTGTTTTTTCACAAAACCTTTGGCTAAAAATAAATTATTATTAACACAACCAAAAGAAAATGCTTCATGTTATGTATTTCTGTTTTCTTTGCAAAAACTAGGCATAATACAGTTGTGTCCATAAGATTACTCTTTATTATTTCTATGCAAAAACTAGGCATAATACAGTTGTGTCCATAAGATTACTCTTTATTATTTCTATGCAAAAACTAGGCATAATACAGTTGTGTCCATAAGATTACTCTTTATTATTTCTATGCAAACACTAGGCATAATACAGTTGTGTCCATAAGTTAGCTGTTTATTTTTTAGTAAAGTAGCACAGGTTAACTCATTAAATATCAAGATACAAATTTTTATTTCAACAAAATAAAGAGCTTATTCCGGGACTTCTCCAATCGTTGTGATCAGTGACCCAGATATCTTGAAGCAAATCATGATCAAGGAGTTCAATACTTTTTGTGATCGACAGGTACAATATATTACATAGTGCTATTCTTGCTGCCAGATTTAAAACATTGGTAACGAAACGGTGGTTACAATAAACACTTCGTAAAGTGCCAGAAGAACAATTGTTATAGCTGCCAGGTACATGGTTAGTACTAACCTTTTCAAACACAAGCCCACCAAAACACAATCTTTTTAGTGTGCTTAATATATGTTGTTGTTCCTTTATTAGCAGAATCCTGAAAATACACTTATCTGTTAATGTGGTGTATGAAAAATCATGTTTCTTTTTTGGAATAAACAATACACTCTGTATAGCTGATAAAAAAAATTCATTTGCAAATGATTCGATCGATATGTATTGAGAATAATTGTAGATATGATCACAATGTTTTCTAAGACTAACAAGACCATGATTTTAATTTTTCAAATCTTTTAAAAAGTATGATATAAAGTGGAGACTACATGCCCAAGATTTGCCTTGGTGTAACAACAGCTATTGTTTTTAATACTTGTTTTTTTTGCAAACAGAAAGTTTTTACAAAAATGAGTGGAAAAGCTTTGAACAATGGACTGTTAAATATCAGTGGGGATAGATGGAAACGTGTCAGGTAAAATGAAGAAATCTGTGAAAAAAGTTTTGTGAAACATGAAAGAAAGAAAAGTTTACCCACAATAAAATTTCAAATGTGTTAATTATGCCATGATGCAAAAACTCCCTTTGATCAGTTACAGATAAAGCATAGAAATCCCACTTTAAACAAATATACATCTTATTCAGGCACACAATTTCCCCTGTGTTTTCCACCACAAGACTCAAAGGAATGTTTACAGTAACGGAAAAATGTGCTGATACTATGGTTGAAAATATGAAAGTTATAGCAGAAGAAAATGATGGAAAGTTTGACTCAAAAAGGTGATATATATCTATATATATTTATGCATATGTGTAGCTCTACTCACTCAGTGTCTCTTTGCTTCAGTATTTTGTCCAAGTTCACTTTGGATGCTTTGTGTTCAGCTGGTTTTGGAGTAAAGGTCGATGCCCAGGCAAGTAGTCAATATTCACTGAACTTTCAACAAACTTAATTATAGTTTGTTGCTGATGCTGCCAGGCATATTACTTAGTATTTAAAAGCTCTTGGGCAAAAAGAAAAATTTGTTTGTACGACGTTTCGGTTCAACAGACCTTTATCAGGATAATCGAAGTAAAATGCCAACACGGTGATAAATAGTCATGCACGCAAAAAGGGGCAAAAAAAGGCCAAAGAAGCACAACATGTTTAATTTTAATCAAAAGCTTCCCGGGAAAGAAAAAACTTTTAAATTATTGTTATGCCATCAACAAACTGTTGAAATAGAATAAAAATTACTGTTTACCTTGCCTGTGATTTGCTTTCAATAAGACCAGAATATATGACTGATCAATTTGATCTACCTGAATATTATTAAGGTTCATAATGAGTATTTTTTAAGTGTCTTCTTTTATAGAAAATCTTCTAATTGCAAAAAAATCTCTGTTTCAGTCTAAAGAAGATTCGAAACCAGTTCAGATGGCTAAAAAACTTTTTTCTGCAAGTCCATTTTCAAATCCACTTGTCTTTGGCTTGTGTAAGTAACTTGTCAGGATGCATTCACATCAAAAACTTTCGTTCTGTTGATTTCATTGCCTACGGAATTTTTTTATGCAGTTATATTCCCACAATTGGAAAAGGTTTTTGAAAAAATCAACTATTCCTATTATCCCAAAGATGCCTTGAAATATTTTTCAAACCTTACAGAAGCCATAATAAAGAACAGACAAAGCAAAACATCTAAACAGGTAAATGATTTTATTAAATTTCTTGTTGAAATAATAATGGATTCGTTGAATGAGAATGTTTCAAAAATGAAAATCTAAACAGGAAAAGTTAAACATCGAAATCAGTGTTTCTCAAACTTTTTTCTGTACCGTCCCCCAAACACCTTAGTCATTTAACAACGCCCAACAGAACAGACAAAAAACACAACAAATTTATTTGTTGCTTGTCAATTAACGCGATGGGTGAGGTTGGTGCAATGACAACAATTTCTCAATATTAGGTTTCATGTCGGTCAAAAACCATCGTCTCCTCAATTGTCGATATCAAGACGATTTATTTTTCCTTCTGAAAGAGTGGTGAATGCGCTGAACCTACATTCCACCATGTAGGATCTAAGATAATTACGGAAAGGTGCTCGCATACCACCTGAAATGCGGTCGCGTACCACTAGTGGTAAACGTATACCACCGGTTGGGAAACACTGACTTAGGCTATAAGAGAAAATTTGCCCTGTTACCAAGCACCCTCAATCAGTCATGTATTTCCTAGCTCCCCACAATCACCAAATTGATCTCCTGTATGACTGGGTGCTGGCTCTCACTTGTAACAATTGCTGTGCTTTAGTGCAACTTAAAGTGTGCAATTTTGACTAACGCCAAAGCTAAGATGTGTATTATTGATATACTATTACTATTAGCATATGTTTCAAACAAATCTGTGTTCATCATCAGTGCTACTGTGTTTGAAACATCTGCTCAATATGTCGATGAACAGCATTTTAGCTTTGAAAATAAAATGTCTGTGCTTTTGTTATCATTTTGCCGCTTTATAGGACAACAACATGTTGGATATCATGGCTGAGTCCCTGATCACTGACGATGAAGCAAAAGTCAAACAGAAAGGTAAAAAAAATAACTTGTTGTTTAATTCATGTAAGAGTCCAATCTAAGTAGTTTATAATTATAGGTTAATGTATTGGGTTGTCCCTTGCAAAATCTGAGTAAGTCTAAGTAAAGCTAAAGTTTTCTGAATGTAAATAAAACCTTCATTTGCTTGGTTTTCAGGTTTGACAAAATGGGAGATCACAGGTAACAGTATGTTGATGTTGTTGGCTGGATATGACACAACATCAAGTGCAATCAATATTCTTGCATACAACCTTGCTTGGCATAAAGATGTCCAGCAAAAACTCAGAGAGGAAATACAAGATATGTTTGAGAGTGATGTAAGTCTATTAAATTTAGTAAATTATATTCTGTGAAGTGAATATAAATATATTAAAGAATACAATATTTAGTTGGTGCTTTCAAATATTTTAATCATATCAAGTAACAGATAAGTTTTTTCAACGGCTATTGATTAATTTTTGGAGTTAAATAAATTCAAATTTTATTTTTTGTGTTCAACTGAAAAACATTTTCTCGATTTATGTTGCAAATTTTGTTGTATTGCAGAAGCCCCTTACTTATGAGAAAGTCAATGAGATGAAATACATCACCCAGTGCATTAATGAGTCACTGAGGCTTTATCCACCTTCACCAAGGTAGTTATACTTAAAAATTTGTATTTAGTATATTTCTGCTTTCCCTATTGTATGGAATGTTTTAAAGAATCTACACAAGGGTTCCTTGGGTCCATGGCTGACATATCAAGGGTGTTGATTTTCTTAACAATAATCCTTCCTAGTTAGTTGAGTTTACAATTGGCCCAACTGATTTAAGAAATTCTGACATATCTCAAATACATGATATGTTATCTGCTCTGCAGAAATATGAGATATTGTGAGGAAGAGATCACCATTAATGGATTGACTATTCCTAAAGGGGTTCTTGTGTCAATACCAGTATATGGGATGACAAGAGACCCAGAATATTGGGATGAACCTTCTGAATTTAAACCAGAAAGGTAGGGCACCAAATAAAAACAGATGTGCAAAAGTTAAGTTATGAATATTGTAAACATATGATTTCTATAGAGATTTTCGCCGTTCAAATTTTTGTTTTGTTAAACCTGCATTAATATCCTACTTTGAATTTAATTATGTGAAATTCGAGTATAAACTTTATTTATGCGGCTTAAATAGTAGCTTGTATGTTTAATTATAGAATGGAGGACATGAGTAAAATTGACCCCATCATCTTCCAACCATTTGGAGCTGGACCAAGAAACTGCATTGGGATTAGATTTGCATATTTAGAAATAAAGATAGCAATATGCAAATTATTGCTTAACTTTGAAATTGATGTTTGTCCTGAGACACCGGTAAGTGTATGGTTTTCTAGTACAAACAATTGTTATTGTCAAATTTTGAAAATATTTTTCACTTTTACAGAAACCACCTTTGGAACTAGTTATGAAAGCAACTGTTCGTCCAAAAGAAGACGTTTATCTCAAAGTAACGCCATTGAAAAATTAAATATACACATGTCTGTGGGGTTGACGTACTGTAACTTGTAAAGCAATTGTAAATAACTCTAAATAGTCTCAGATATATTGAACGGTGCCTTTGTAGCGTGAGCGCGGAATGAGTCTCTTGGGTTGTAATTACTCCTTCTACCTCGTTCTGCAAAGTAATCAGATCTCGGATAATTTCCCTAGTAATTATTGTGTTGTAATTCGTTAAATGCTTCATCAAAACGATACATTACAGCCTTTGCAATACGAACGTTGATTCTACCAGGTTTAAGAGAATAGCAGGATGATAGAATTATAGTGGAATAAGTAGAGTGAATATTGAGGTACACACTTGGCTTTCTAAGCTATCCCTACTGAGAGCTGATTGGTCAATAATTTCATGTGATATTATGAACAGCTTGAAACAATATAATACAGAAACATAAATACGGAAGATAATTTTACACCGGGTCACAAAGTTTTTTTTAAAACTTGGTCCACATATAAGCCTATGTAATATAGAAATGTGTGCGAATATTAACGCTACTATTTCGTGTAGTATTTCAAGTTAATAAACAAAAATAACTGGTGGTGGCCCTGTTTACACACATTTTGGGTGAGCACTGACGGAAGGCGATCGGCCAAGTGTTATCTGCGACGCATTCAAACAATTAGTATAATACAAGAGTAAAGATGTTGTGGTAAACAGGATGTGAAATGAATCGCTTTACTCGATCGAAGGTTATGTTTACACTTGGGTCGGAAGTTGCAAAATATCCAATGAATGCTTGTGCAATGCTGCTTGTGCAATGCTGTAAAGAGATGAATTATGCAATGCTGCACACAAAACATTACACATAATTGCTCGTTTTACTGGGTATGTTACACAATCAACAAGACGCTACCAATTGTAACTACCAGTACGATTGGGCTTCAAAAATCCTTGATGTTACTTCTGTTTTAGTGTGTTGTCGTAGTTGCAAATATTTTGTATTGACCGTAATTTTCAAACATTTTGCGATTCACTGCTCAAAATATATTGTTTCTTAGAACATTCCATCAGAACTGTGAACTGTGATCCAAAGTAATAATTGCTCGAATTGACTATTTCTGGCCTCGGGCTGGTCTAAAATATGGCCCCCAATGCGTAGTTTCAACTTTGACTCAACCGTAAAGCTACAAACAGTTGTGGCGGAAATCTTGACGAAAAGCTGCAAACTCAGAGCGACAACAAACAAATTTGCGAAGTCGAAAGCAATCCTTGTCATTTTCAACATTATGTTCAAAATATCTGTTTGTTGAAGATGGGTATTAAATTGGAAAAATCCTGTTTTCAAGGCCCTCTGCTGTAATGCATCTAGCGACTGTTTCGCTGTTTCCCAATGACTTGTGACTTACATAGGGACCTAGTATTCTTCAAAGTTAGAAAAAAAATTGCACTAGGATGAGACTGTACAGAGGAAGGACTTGTTGAGCCTCCCGGAAGATCTTATGACCAACAGGGGGTATAAACAGCGGGGGTGCTTTGGCGCTTTTACAGCAACTAAATTTGATGCCATTGCATAGAGAAGAATCCAGGGGGGCAAATGCCCCTAGGGGGTGGCTATACCATTTTTCTAGTGACTAGTTTTGTTTTCAGCAGCACCCACCAGCAAGTAACAACCTGATTGAAATAGCCCAAAACCCCACTAAAACTGCCCCAAACACCCTAAAATTCGCCATGACAACAACACACGCATGTGTGCTCATTCAACCGTAAAATTGACTTATATGCATCACTGGTTTGCTTTGTGACGTAAAATTTCTATTGTCACAAAGGTCTACACGGTGGCATTTCCCAGCACAGCAGAAATACCAATATGCGCCCAGAACAAAAATCCTTAGAAAATTTGTGTTTAAACTTCTGCTTCAAAAACTTATGTTTGTATGCCCTGGTAATAACCACACTGGCAAAGCTCAGGGCCCCGGAAAACTGTCTCGTGGTTTCGGTCGCTTATCAATAATTTAAGTTTGTGGAAAAAATTTCTCTCAAACGAAAATACGCTTGGTTTGCAACTAGGAATCTCGACGATCTGTCTGACGTTTTTGGATACGCATGGATGCACACGGACGTTTTTCCGGTGGTTTCGAGTTAAAAAATACTTGATCAATATAAAAAAATTTCATACCGTTGTTAAACATTTTTTTCATGACGGGCTTTTTGCAACTTCATCAAGGGAAAATATTAATAAATACTTATAGGCAGGGTTAGAATCAAAATGAACTTAAAAAGGCAGGCTGACTTTTTGACGCCAAAATATCGGATTCGTGTCAGAACTTCGTCCGATTTTAATATATTACGAATTATTAGGATGGTTTACTAACTCTTCGAAATGAACGATGCTTGTTCGTGTACACACTTGCATGTTCGTTCAACCATCAAGCATAATTGCGCATTTAAAAATGTTTTCTTTAAAACAGTAAAAGGGGTTTGATTGTAGTGGCTTTTTTAAAATAGCTGTTTCTGCGTTACAATATTTGCATATCCGACCGCATTGGATCAAATTACATATTGCTTTCAAAAAATGTGGAAAACATAAACAACTTACTTAATTTATTCATTGGCAAAACAGGGAAATCACCGTATTAACAACCTATCTTATTACTTTTATGTAGACTGACGTCATTTTTTTTCCACACCAAGTAATTATAACCTTTTTAGGCGTAAAGCTTCAACTTTATGTAATTGCGCCACGCATTGAAACAGGAAGTGAAGTGCGGGGTCGTGTTGTTATCAATCTCCAATCCTTGTTTGGAAACTTTGCGCCGATCAAACATCACATCACGTATTGCCCTTGAGTAAACACAAACGTACGTCCCTAACTGCCATATATGGATTTGAGTCGCAGTCATATTTCCACGGCGGTTACCGGCTGCACTGCAATTGAACGTAAAGTTAGCAAATATTTGAATCCACTAACCTGTTTGTAACAGCCCATAATATCTTGCTTGACGCCAAATATGGTTTTGATTGCGTTTAACTTTTGCACAAGCTATGTAACATTGTCGTGACTCGTGACCGTCGGCCATCTTGCTTATATTAGCCATCGTGACCTTAGAGTTGGATGCAGTTTGTGTTGAGGATGTTGCAACTAACTTTCATTAAGGAAGGTGTCTGTATCTATGTGCATACAAATTACCTAAAACAAATCACAAGGCAGGGTTACTATAATACTGTTTGGGAAGTTCCTGTTAAACCCACAGGGGTTTATGAATCTTTCAGTTGAATATCCCTTAGCCGGATCTAAAAAAACAGCAGGTTGGCAAACAACAACAGAAATAAGCAATATTTACAGGAAGTTGATTGAAAGTCAACGCTTTGTTGCAAGCTGTGTGCAAGCTTGGTTATGGGTACCTTTATGTGAAAAATATTCACTACTTGCCTTGTACATTTCCCTAGAACTAGTCAAAAGATTGCATTACTTACCAAGATGTATACACCCCTGGACATTTTGTCTTTGGAAACTTGGATTCTAATTGGAACCTTGTTGGTGTTGGCAAGGTGAATGGGCTGAAAAGTTCAGTTTTGAATATATGTGGTTGCGTTACAATCTGACGATAAAATTCTAAATAGTTTACAGCATCACTATTTAATTAATACACCAATAATGAACCTTAAAGATATGCATTGCAAGTAACAGTCTAATGAAAAGAACTTGTCAATGATTTGAAAAAAAGTTATTTCTTGGATGTGTTAAGCATATTTAATTGTTCACAAAATGATTCATGACAATCTATTTATGCTTTCCAGGTATTATCTACACAGAAAATGGCAGTTTCTTGCCAAGTACAACATTCCTCATCACCCCCCAGGAGTTTTGAAGCTTGGAACTCTGATGTACACACTTGGAAAAAATCCCAAAAGCGTATGAAATATCAATTTTTTGCAATATTGGATTAAACTTTTTTTGAAAATTGTATTTTTTAGTTTTTTACTAAAGATCTGGAAATGAAAGAGAAGTTTGGAATGGTTTATGGGTAAGCACCAACACAGCTTTAGGGTATTTTCACAAAACCTTTGGTTAAAAATATATCATAATTAACACAACCGAAAAAAAATGCTTGAAGTTATGTATTTCTATTTTCTCAGTATAAACAAGACATACCTGAAATACAGACAATTATTTCACTGGTGTCCATAAGTTTGCTGTTTATTTTCTTGGTAAAGTAGCACAGGTCAACTCATTAAATATCAAGTTACAAATTTATACTTTTATAAAACAAAGAACTTATACTGGGACTGCTCCATCCATTGTGATCAGTGACCCAGATATCTTGAAGCAGGTCATGATCAAGGAGTTCAATACTTTTTATGACAGACAGGTACAATATATTACATAGTGCTATTCTTGCTGCCAGATTTGGAACATTGGTAACGAAACGGTGGTTACAATAAACACGTTTATAAAGTGCCAGAAGAACAATTCTTATTGATAACAATATACTATGGCTGCCAGGTACATGGTTAGTACTAACCTTTTCAAACACATGCCCACCAAAACACAATATTTTTAATGTGCCTATTATATGTTGTTGCTTCTTGATTAGCAGAATCCTGAATAGATGTGATTTTAATTTTTCAAATACTTCCAAAAGCGTAACACATACAGTGGAGACTATTTGCCCAAGACTTGCCATGGTTTAACAATAGCTATTTGTTTTATATACTTGTTGTTTTGCAAACAGAAAATGTTTACAAAAATGAGTGGAAAAGCTATGAACAATGGACTGTTAAATATCAGTGGGGATAGATGGAAACGTGTCAGGTAAACATCGAAAAATTCGTGATAAAAGTTTTGTGAAACACAAGGGAAAGAAGTTTACCCACAATAAAATTTCAAATGTGTTAATTATGCCATGATGCAAAAACTCCCTTTGATCAGTTACAGATAAAGCATAGAAATCCAACTTTACACAAATATACATCTTATTCAGGCACACAATTTCCCCTGTGTTTTCCACCACAAGACTCAAAGGAATGTTTACAGTGACAGAAAAATGTGCTGATACTATGGTGGAAAATATGAAAGTTATAGCAGAAGAAAATGATGGAAAGTTTGACTCAAAAAGGTGATATATATATATATGCATATGTGTAGCTCTACTCACCCAGTGTCTCTTTGCTTTAGTATTTTGTCCAAGTTCACTTTGGATGCTTTGTGTTCAGCTGGTTTTGGAGTGAACGTCGATGCCCAGGCAAGTACTCAATATTCACTGAACTTTTAACAAACTTAATTATGTTCAATTTTACTCAAAAATAATTAATGTTTACCTTGCCTGTGATTTGCTTTTATTAAGACCAGAATATATGACCAATCAACTTGATCTACCTGAATATGATTTAGGTTCATAATGAGTATTTCTTAAGTGTCATCTTTTATAGAAAATCTTTTAATTGCAAAAAAAATCTACGTTTCAGTCTAAAGAAGATTCGAAACCAGTTCAGATGGCTAAAAAACTTTTTTCTGCAAGTCCATTTTCAAATCCACTTGTCTTTGGCGTGAGTAAGTAACATGTCAGGATGCATTCACATTAAAACCTTTCTTTCTGTTAATTTCACTGCCTACGGTATATTTTCATGCAGTGGTATTCCCACAATTGGAAAATGTTCTGGAGAAAATCAACTATTCCTTTTTTCCCAAAGATGCCATGAAATATTTTTCGAACCTTACAGAAGCCATAATAAAGAACAGACAAACCAAAACTTCTAAACAGGTAAATGATTTTATTAAATTTCTTGTTGAAATAATAATAGATTGGTCGAATGAAAATTTTTGAAAAATGAAAATCTAAACAGGAAAAGTTAAACATCTAAATGATACAAAAAATCAGACTTGTAACACACAAGTTTTGTGCTACTTAATTATTAACAATTTGTGGTGACAAGTGCAACTTACTTAAGTTGTACAATTTTGACTAGAAGCCAAAGCTGAGATGTGTATTAATGATATACTATCATTATAAGCATATGTTTCAAACAATCTGTGTTCATCATCAGTGCTATTATCCATCAGTGCTACTGTGTTTGAAACGTCTGCTCAATATGTCAATGAACAGCATTTTAGCTTTGAAAATAAAATGTCTGTGCTTTCGTTATCATTTTGCCGCTTTTATAGGACAACAACATGTTGGATATCATGGCTGAGTCTCTGATCACTGAGGATGAAGCAAAAGTCAAACAGAAAGGTAAAAAATAACTTGTTGTTTAATTCATGTAGGAGTCCAATCTGAGTAGTTTATAATAATAGGTTAATGTATTGGGTTGTCCCTTGCAAAATCTGAGTAAATCTAAGTAAAGCTAAAGTTTTCTAAATGCAAATAAAACCTATGTTGAATTATTTGCTTGGTTTTCAGGTTTGACAAAATGGGAGATCACAGGTAACAGTATGTTGATGTTGTTGGCTGGATATGACACAACATCAAGTGCAATAAATATTCTTGCTTACAACCTTGCTTGGCATAAAGATGTCCAGCAAAAACTCAGAGAGGAAATACAGGATATGTTTGAGAGTGATGTAAGTCTATTAAATTTAGTAAATTATATTCTGTGAAGTGAATATACTGAAGAATACCATATTTAGTTGGTGCTTTCAAAAGATTTTAATCATATCAAGTAACAGCTAAGTTTTTTCAAAGGGTATTGGTTCATTTTGGAGTTAAATAAATTCAAATTTTATTTTTTGTATTCAACTGAAATACATTTCTCGATTTATGTTGCAAATTTTGTTGCATTGCAGAAATCACTTACTTATGAGAAAGTCAATGAGATGAAATACATCACCCAGTGCATTAATGAGTCACTGAGGCTTTACCCACCTGCACCAAGGTAAAAAAATTGTATGAAGTATGTTTCTGCTTTACCTATTGTAAGGCCTTTTTTAAAGAATCTACACCAGGGTTCCTTGGGTCCATGGCTGACATAGCAAGGGTGTTCACTTGATTTTTCAAACAATAATAATTCATAGTCATTTGAGTTTCACAATTGTCCCAACTGATTTAAGAAATTCTGACACACATTAAATACATGATATGTTATCTGCTCTGCAGAAATATGAGATATTGTGAGGAAGAAATCACCATCAATGGATTGACTATTCCTAAAGGAGTTCTTGTGGCGATTCCAGCATATGGAATGGCAAGAGACCCAGAATATTGGGATGAACCTTCTGAATTTAAACCAGAAAGGTAGGACACCAAATAAAAACAGTTGTGCAAAAGTTAAGTTATAAAGATTGCAAACATATGATTTTTATGTAGTTTTTCGCCGTTCAAATTTTTGTTTTGTTAAATCTGCATTAATAGCCTACTTCTAATTTAATTACGTGGAATTTAATTATAAACTTAATTTATGCGGCTTAAATAGTAGTTTGTATGTTTAATTACAGAATGGAAGACATGAGCAAAATTGATCCAATCATCTTCCAACCATTTGGAGCTGGACCGAGAAACTGCATTGGGATTAGATTTGCATATTTAGAAGTAAAGATAGCAATATGCAAATTATTGCTTAACTTTGAAATTGATGTTTGTCCCGAAACACCGGTAAGTATATGGTTGTCTAGGATAAACAATTGTAAATGTCAAATTTTGAAAATATTTTTCACTTTTACAGAAACCACCTTTGGAACTAGTTATGGAAGCGGCTGTTCGTCCAAAAGAGGACGTTTATCTCAAAGTAACGCCATTGAAAAAATAAAGATACCCATGTCTTTGGCGTACTGTAAAGTGTAAACAATCAACAAGATGCTACTAATTGTAACTATTAGTACTAGTGGGCTTCAAAAATCCTTGATGTTACTTCTGGTTTTGTGTGTTTTCGTAGTTGCAAATATTCTGTATTGACTGTAATTTCATACATTTACTGTGTGTTGCATTACTGTATTGGAGATATTGTGTATCAGTATGTGATAAGTTATATGTGACATTGTGACAATGACAGAAACATGCATTTTGCTCCAAACTGGATTTTCTGTACCAGTGGGAGCCAAGCAACGTGATTTGTGGCTAACGCCGTGCACTCACTTGCATGTTTGTGCAAACAGCGGATTCTTGGCTCCCACTGGTACAGTAGTTTTGAATTATTTTTCCGCCCAAAATTCAGAAATAAAACAGCTTTAGCAAATTACAGAATTACAATATAAAGATTTTAATGTGTTCACTGTGGGTAACTTCATCTGTGTTGCGTCATATAAACCAATAGGTCGGAAAAAAATTACATAGCAGTGCAAATAGAGGAATAGCCGAGTATAAGCACATCTTACTACTTTAAGTCATCAGGGCCTTTGATTTCGTTCAAGTACGATTTCCAATCGAAACTTATTTTGCAGCAAAAGTCATTGCCCAGCCGAACATATATAGCCTACCATCATAACAACCCGGAATCTTTGGATTTTGCGGACAAATAATCTGCAAAATCTTGTTCATATCAGACTTTACCAACAATGTCGTTATTGCGATGTTTGAATGGCCATCGCGTCAACGCCATCGATAATGATCAGAAAATACTAAAATCACATTTAAATTGAGCACCCGACAATAGTGAAGAGCCATCGCAATATGTCAGACCAACGTGATGATGTGTGACATATTTCCCACAAATACAAATGTGAGTGTTTGAGCTTGCTACAAAGTTCTGGTTTGCCCTACACATCAAAGACCATCAGATAAAACTAACCGCATTATTATACAAAAGTATGAAAAGCATAAACAACTTACTTGTTTACTGCTATTTTTGTTGCCAGGCATACTAATTAATCAGAATTGCTCTTCTGGCACTTCGTTTCTAACGTGTTTATTGGAAACCAACGTTTCGTCTGCCATCCGGCGAGACTTCTTCAGGGTTATGTCAACAGTAAAGCATCACGCACATAAAACACTAAAAACATAGGAAAAACGCAGGAAAAACACAAGGAAAAAGGAATAGATAACACTGGCACCGCTTGCATCGTCACGTGAACCAGGTGTGTAGCGGGGCGTAACATTTACAACAAGTTGTTGTATACAGCAGGAAAATATACGCATTGCTCCTTATCGTTTATGCAATTGCATTCCTGCTGTATACAACAACTTGTTGTAAATGTTACGCCCCGCTACACACCTGGTTCACGTGACGATGCAAGCGGTGCCAGTGTTATCTATTCCTTTTTCCTTGTGTTTTTCCTGCGTTTTTCCTACGTTTTTAGTGTTTTATGTGCGTGATGCTTTACTGTTGACATAACCCTGAAGAAGTCTCGCCGGATGGCAGACGAAACGTTGGTTTCCAATAAACACGTTAGAAACTAAGTGCCAGAAGAGCAATTCTGATTAACTTACTTGTTTTATCGTTTTGCACAACAGGGGAACTACCGTTTGATAAACCTTTAACGTTCCTTCAATGGGACGTGACGTCGTTGTTTTCCGATTTCACCTTTTTAGAAATTCGTTTTAGTTTGTGTTATTGCGCCACACACTGGGTGCAAGGTCACTTTTTCTCATCAATCTCCCATCCTTGTTCGGGAACTTTGCGCAGATCAAACATCACATTACGAATTGCCACAGCCTGCTGCCATATATGGAGTTCTACCCACCGGTGTCTCGTCGGTTACGAGGTACACAAAGGCAACTGTTTGCACTACTGCTTAGTGCGAGGTCTGCAGAGAATCAGAGCATTACAGCCTTTGAAACGCGAGGTAATAGGTTGCTTGATGCCAAATATGGTTGTGAATAAGTTAGCATTGTGCACATGACAAAATGTGTGGTAACGACCTTCCTGCTTACGTCAGCCATCATGACTTATAAATGTTCTGTGATTTTTCCTGACGCAAAGATAATATATAAAAGGAAATCCCAAAGAGATTCATTCAAAGTTAAGTTGGACAAATGCAAAGTCAAGTCTAATCTAACATTTGTTATTAAGTCAATCCTTATCAGTAGTACTGCAGAATCTGTGTACATGACAAGCAAGCCAGAACCTTCGGACAAAAAATCAAAATAAGCTTTGTTTTTAGACTTTTTGTTGTGAAAATTGTTGGCTCCTTGTAATTAAAACATTGCATATTGCCAGAGAGTTGGTCACAAGGTTATAATATTTACAAGATGTTTACACCCCTTGACATTTTGTCTCTGGAAACTTGGATTCTAATTGGAACACTGTTGGTGTTAGCAAGGTGAATAATTCGAAAAGTTCCATCAATGTGAAATTAGAAGCAGCAGTTTAGAGAGCCACTATTCAGTTATTTTATCATTATTAAACCTCAAAGAACTGTTGTGCAAATAATACTTGAGACATAATATGATTTTCCTGAACAATGTTGACACTTGATATACATAACATTTTAGTTGGATATTAAATTAAACTGATTGTCCATGACAACGCATTTATTCTTTTCAGATATTATCTGCATAGAAAATGGCAATTTCTTGCCAAGTACAACATTCCCCACCACCCTCCTGGTATCATGAAGTTCGGCACTTTCACAGATGTATTTGGAAATAATCCCAAAGCAGTTCGTTATATGTTTTACTTAATGTTCAAACAATGTGTTTAAAACCAATTGATGTTTTGCTTTTCAGTTTTTTACAAAGGACCTTGAGTTGAAAGAAAAGTTTGGAATGGTTTATGGGTAATTCCCTGCTATTTAGTTGACTGTTTTAATGACCTATTTTTGCCAAAATTAAACTGTCTACATAGCAAAACAACGACATACCTTATTAGATAAAACGTAATCACTACAAAATCTACTGTTTTGTATTTGAAAATTAAAGCAGATAAATTTATTAAATATCAAAGAACAAAAAACCTGTTTCTAAATCACAGAAGTTACATGGGGACAGCTCCATCCATTGTGATCAGTGACCCAGATATCTTGAAGCAAGTCATGATCAAGGAGTTCAACAAATTTTATGACAGACAGGTACAATATACACTAAGATACTATAGGGGCAGTAATAATCTTTCAAACATGCATTGCATGTTTATTTGGATAAGAGTTTGTAATGTTTTGTTGTTCCTTGGTTTAACAGTGTAACATTTCAAATCAAAAAGCTATTTGGTTTTCTATTGTGCGTACTTAATACCAGAAGGTATTTCAGGCTTTACATTTGTATGTTTTGAAAACAGAAAACCTTCACAAAGCTGAACGGAAAAGCTCTTAACAACAGTCTGCTACATATCAGTGGTGACTGATGGAAACGTGTCAGGTAAACATGATGAAATTTAATGAAAGTATTTTTTATAACACAGTAGTATTTCATTCAAAAGTCAGGAAAAAGGGGATCCAGCTTGGCTGCAATGCCTGGACTGTGATGCCTGTAAACCTAATTGTTGTGAAATTAAGACAAGACTTGTCTTAATAGGCATGTGCCAGTGGCGGTGCGCGGGTTGCCCTGGGCTTTGCGCGCTCTACGCTTGCTTGGGTGGTTGGCTGTGTGCTGTCGCGCACGTGTTCTGTTGGTGTAGTTTTTAGTTCTCGTCCAGGTGTGTGTGCTGTTTTCTTTCGACCAATGTGTTTTTCAGTTGTTCCTTAGTTACAGTGACTTAAAGCCTCATTTAGGAAATAAACAATTTAACATCATAACACTAATGATCTGTTTTATAACTTTGTTTTTCGTAGTCACACTATCAGGTGCTCTGTGCGTGTATTTTCTTATTGTTTCAACTATTGTGTACCTACAAAGCCTTGTCTAGTGAAATCCTCTAAAACAATAATAATGAAATACATTGAAAAGAATACTTTTTAACTAAGTGCTACTGATGGATTAACCACAAATTAATAAGCAAGGACTGTACAAGTTATACCATTGATATTTTATCAGACATGCCGTTTCCCCTGTATTTTCCACATCCAAGCTCAAAGGAATGTTCGTTGTGACAGAGAAGTGTGCAGATACTTTAGTGGAGAATATTCGAATTGCTGCAGAAGAATCTGATGGAAAGTTGGACATAAAAAGGTGATAACTTTACATGAAACTGTGTGACGATTTAAATGTTTGATATTCTTGCTTTACAGTACATTGTCCAAATTTACCTTGGATGCCCTGTGTTCATCTGGCTTTGGAGTTAAGGTTGAAACGCAGGTTTGTGGTTAACTTCATCAAGTTTGTTCGGTTAAAAACTTACTTTACCAAAATATATGATATATCCGAGAATCACAAGACATTTACAAGCACTACTTTGATTAGTATCGTCCAACTACATCATTGATGTTTTAAACTTTTCATTTCAGACAAAAGAAGACGCAAAACCTATTCAGATGGCTAAAAAACTTTTTGCCATAGACCCTATGTCAAATCCACTGGTTTTTATTGTCAGTAAGTAACAAGTCAACATTCACGTTCCTCCAAATTTTTTTTATGTTTAAATTTTTTTCATGCAGTGTTATTCCCACAAATGGAAAAGCTTCTTGAAAAAATCGACTATTCCTTTTTTCCCAGAGATGCCATGGATTATTTTACAAACCTTGCAGAAGCCATAATAAAGAACAGACAAAGCAAAACCTCCAAACAGGTTAGGATTGTTTTCCATACAAAAATTACAATGCAACTAAATCTCATTAGTGACTTAAGGAGAATGCTTGGGAATAAAAAAATTATACTCTACCAACAGTACAATAAATTATGAAATATTTATATACTGTTATGAGTTTATCCTGGCTGAATTACAGGAAAACAACATGTTGGATATTATGGCAGAGTCCCTTATCACCGATGAGGAAGCAATAGCCCACAAAAAAGGTAGAAACAGTTGCAAATGTAATTAGTTTTTTTAGCAGGACAATCGAAGCAGTTCACCATAATATCTTGGCATTACTGTAAAAAATACACAATTATTGACAATGTTTATTTTTTTATTTCAACAAAATATTATTAGATATCAGATTCCTGTAACTTATAGAAATTCTGTTTCAACAGTTAAAACTTTTTTTGAATATGTGACTTGCTCCTCTTTCAGGTTTGACAAAGTTGGAGATCACTGGAAACAGCGTTGTGATGTTGTTGGCTGGATATGATACATCTTCAAGTGCATTAAACTTCCTTCTATACAACCTTGCTTGGCATAAAGATGTCCAGCAAAAACTCAGGGAAGAAATACAGGAGGTTTTTGAGAGTGATGTAAGTTTCTTAAATGTAATTTCCCTGTGAAGTAAACATATTTTTAAAAAATATGGAATACTGTGACTTTGGATTTTTGATGTTTTTGAATTTTAATGTTTATAATAATACAGATTGGTTGCTATAATTACACGCAAAAATGAGGTTTTTGTAAATTGCAGTTTCCTATGCTCAAAAATGCAATAAAATTTTTCTTTGCTAAATTATTGCTCAAAATCTTGTCGTAATATCATTTGTGGACTTATAGTTTTGCCTAAAAAAGATAAAAAACATTTTCAAACAAATCCTTAATTTTCAATGTTCGTCAGAAACCGCTTACATATGAGAAGATCAATGAATTGAAATTCGCCACCCAATGTATTAACGAGTCACTGAGACTTTATCCCCCGGCTCCGAGGTAAGTGTCTATAAGAGTTGTTGCATGTGAGTTGTTTTTATCACATTTCTGCTGCAATTTTTGTCAGTTGGTAAATTTCAAAGCAATTCAATATATTTACAAAAAAGCCATAATAATTGAGAGCTGCAGACAGGACGTACACACTGTTTCTACCTGTAAGGTTTCATCATTGCAGCCGTTGACTGTGGCAAAGTGCTAGCTTTTACACTAGTGGGTTCCCAACTTTCCGAAATGGTAATCTAAACCAATAGTTCCCAACTTACCTAAAATGGCAACACTTCTTCCAAACAAAATGTTAACACTGCTTGCTGGCATAAATTTTCCCTTCTTAGAGATGAATACCGGTATGTCGAAAGGTCATGTGATTCACTATGGTTACAAAATTCGTCCAAAGCCCTCAAGTACAATAAAACGACCTGAGAGCCTGTTCTAATGAATATGTGCTGTTATATATGCATATAATACACAGCATTCTTGATCAGTGTAATTCTGCAGAAATATGAGATATTGTGAGGAAGAAATCACCATCAATGGATTGACAATTCCTAAAGGAGCAGAGGTGGCAATACCTGTATATGGGATGACAAGAGACCCGGAATATTGGGATGAACCTTTGGAATTTAAACCAGGAAGGTTACAAATAGTTGTAAAGCATTCATGTTTTCAAAAAATGTATCTGCTGTATGTTTAATTACAGAATGGAAGACATGAGTAAAATTGATCCCATCATCTTCCAACCATTTGGAGCTGGACCGAGAAACTGCATTGGAATTAGATTTGCATATTTACAAATAAAGATAGCAATATGCAAATTATTGCTTAACTTTGAAATTGATGTTTGTCCCGAGACACCGGTAAGTATATGGTTTTCTAGTATAAACAATTGTTATTGTCAAATTTTGAAAATATTTTTCACTTTTTCAGAAACCGCCTTTGGAACTAGTTATGGAAGCGGTCGTTCGTCCAAAAGAAGACATTTATCTCAAAGTAATGCCATTGAAAAAATAAATATACCCATGTCTTTGGCGTACTGTAAAGTGTAAGCAATCAACAAGGCGCTACCAATTGTAACTACCAGTACTAGTGGGCTTCAAAAATCCTTGATGTTACTTCTGCTTTTGTGTGTTTTCGTAGTTGCGAATATTCTGTATTGACTGTAATTTCGTTCATTTACTGTGTGTTGCATCATTGTATTGGAGATATTGTGTATCAGTCTGTGACAAGTATGTGACATTGTGAAAATGACAGAAACATGCACTTTGCTCCAAACTGGATTTTCTGTGCCAGTCATTGTTTTCGATTTCACCTTTTTTGTCGTGTCGTTGTAGTTGGTGTTATTGCGCCACACACTGGGTTCAGGGTCACGTTTTCTCACCAATCTTCCATCCTTGTTTGGGAACTTTGCGCAGATCAAACATCACATTACGAATTGCCCTTGTGTAAACACGCCGCACCGGTAGCTGCCATGTATGGAGTCCTACCCACCGGTGTCTCGTCGGTTACGAGGTACACAAAGTCCACTGGTTGCACTGCTGCTTAGTGCGAGGTCTGCAGAGTATCAGAGCATTACAGCCTTTAAAACGCGACGTAATAGGTTGCTTGATGCCAAAAATAGTTGTCAATAAGTTAGCATTGTGCACATGACAAAAGTTGTGGTAACGACCTTCCTGCTTACGTCAGCCAACATGACTCATAATTGTTCTGTGATTTTGCTGATGCAAAGACAATATAAAAGGAAATCCCAAAGAGATTCATTCAAATTTAAGTTGGACAAATGCAAAATCAAGTCTAATCTATCATATGTTTTTAAGTCAATCCTTATCAGTAGTACTGCAGAATCTGTGTACATGACAAGCCAGCAAGAACCTTCGGACAAAAAAAATCAAAATAAGCTTTGTTTTTAGACTTTTTGTTGTGGAAATTGTTGACTCCTTGTAATTAAAACATCGCATATTGCCAGAGAGTTGGTCACAAGGTTATATTATTTACAAGATGTATACACCCCTGGACATTTTGTCTCTGGAAACTTGGATTCTAATTGGAACACTGTTGGTGTTAGTGAGGTGAATAATTTGAAAAGTTCCATTAATGTGAATTAGGAAGCAGCAGTTTAGAGAGCCACTATTCAATTATTTTATCATTATTAAACCTCAAAGAACTGTTGTGCAAATAATACTTGAGACATAATATGATTTTCCTGAACAATGTTGACATTTGTTATACATAACATTATAGTTGGATATTAAATCAAACTGATTGTCCATAATAACGCATTTATTCTTTTCAGATATTATCTGCATAGAAAATGGCAATTTCTTGCCAAGTACAACATCCCCCATCACACTCCAGGTATCATGAAGTTCGGCACTTTTACGGATGTTTTTGGAAATAATCCCAAAGCGGTTCGTTATATGTTTTACTTAATGTTCAAACAATGTGTTTAGAACCATTTGATGTTTTGCTTTTCAGTTTTTTACAAAGCACCTTGAGTTGAAAGAAAAGTTTGGAATGGTTTATGGGTAATTCCCTGGTATTTAGTTGACTGTTTTAATGACCTATTTTTTGCAAAAAATAATCTGTCTACAAAGCAAAACAACGACATATCTTTTTTGAAAAAACATAATCACCACAAAATCTACTGTTTGTGTCTTTAAAAATTACAGCAGATTAATTTATTAAATACCAAAGAACAAAAACTCTGTTGATAAATTACAGAAGTTACATGGGGACAGCTCCATCCATTGTGATTAGTGACCCAGATATCTTGAAGCAAGTCATGATCAAGGAGTTCAATAAATTTTATGATAGACAGGTACAACATACACTTAGCTACTATAGAGGCAGTAATAATCTTGGAAACATGCATTGCATGTTTATTTGGATAAGAGTTTTTAATGTTTTGTTGTTCCTTGGTTTAACAGTGTAACATTTAAAATCAAAAAACTATATTGGTTTTCAATTGTGCGTACTTAATACCAGAAATTATTTCAGGTTTTGCATTTGTTTGTTTTGAAAACAGAAAACCTTCACAAAGCTGAACGGAAAAGCTTTGAACAACAATCTGGTTAATATCAGTGGTGACCGATGGAAACGAGTCAGGTAATCATGATGAAATTTAATGAAAAGTATTTTTTATAACACAGTAATATTTCATGCAAAACTCAGAAAAAAGGGACTGATCCAGCTTGGCTGCAACGCCTGGACTGTGATGCCTGTAAACCTAATGATCTTTTTTATAATTTTGTTTTTCACAGTCACACAATCAGGTGCTCTGTGCATGTATCTGTTATTGTTTCAACTATTGTGTACCTACAAAGCCTTGTCTAGTGAAATCCTCTAAAACATTAGTAATGATATACATTGAAAAGAATACTTTTTAAACTAAGTGCTACTGATGAATTTAATTTTAAGTAATAAGCAAGAACTGTACAAGTTATGCCATTCATATTTTATCAGACATGCTGTTACCCCTGTATTTTCCACATCAAAGCTCAAAGGAATGTTCATTGTGACAGAAAAGTGTGCAGATACTTTAGTGGAGAATATTCGAATTGCTGCAGAAGAATCTGATGGAAAGTTGGACATAAAAAGGTGATAACTTTACATGAAACTGAGTGACGATTTAAATGTTTGATATTCTTGCTTTACAGTACATTGTCCAAATTTACCTTGGATGCTTTGTGTTCATCTGGCTTTGGAGTTAAGGTTGAAACGCAGGTTTGTGGTTAACTTCATCAAGTTTGTTCAGTCAAAAACATACTTTACCAAAATATATGATCTATCTGAGAACCACAAGACATTTATAAGCACTACTTTGATTAGTATCGTCCAACTACATCATTGATGTTTTGAACATTACATTTCAGACAAAAGAAGATGCAAAACCTATTCAGATGGCTAAAAAACTTTTTGCCATAGACCCCATGTCAAATCCACTGGTTTTTATTGTCAGTAAGTAATAAGTCAACACTCACGTTCCTCCAATTTTTTTTTTCATTTTTCTAATGCAGTGTTATTCCCACAAATGGAAAAGCTTCTTGAAAAAATCGACTATTCCTTTTTTCCCAGAGATGCCATGGACTATTTTACAAAGCTTGCAGAAGCCATAATAAAGAACAGACAAAGCAAAACCTCCAAACAGGTTAGGATTGTTTTTCATGCAGAAATTACAATGCAACTAAGTCTCATTAGTGATTAAAGGAGAATGCTTAGAAATAAAAAAATTATACTCTACCAACAGTACAATAAATTATGAAATATTTATATACTGTTATGAGTTTATCCTGGATGAATTACAGGACAACAACATGTTGGATATTATGGCAGAGTCCCTTATCACCGATGAGGAAGCAAAAGCCCACAAGAAAGGTAGTAACAGTTGCAAATGTAATTAGTTTTTATAGCAGGACAATCGAAGCAGTTCACCATAATATCTTGGCATTAATTTAAAATAGTAAAATACACAATTATTGGCAATGTTTTTTTTATTTCAAAGAAATATTATTAGATAACCTGTTCCTGTAACTTATAGAAATTCTGTTTCAACAGTTAAATTTGTTTGAATATGTGACTTGCTTGTTGCTCCCCTTTCAGGTTTGACAAAGTTGGAGATTACTGGAAACAGCGTTGTGATGTTGTTGGCTGGATATGATACATCTTCAAGTGCATTAAACTTCCTTCTATACAACCTTGCTTGGCATAAAGATGTCCAGCAAAAACTTAGGAAGGAAATACAGGAGGTTTTTGAGAGTGATGTAAGTTTCCCAAATCTAATGTCTCTGTGAAGTAAACATATGTTTAAAAAATATGGAATATTGTGTTTTTTATTCTTTTCAAATTTTAATGCTTATAATAATACAGATTGGTTGCTATTATTACACGCAAAAATAAGGTTTTTGTAAATTGCAGTTTCCTTTGCTCAAAAATGCAATTAAAATTTTCTTTACAAAATTATTGCTCAAAATCTTGTCGTAATATCATTTGTTGACTTTTAGTTTTTGCCTGAAAAATACAAAATATTTTTCAAACAAATCCTTAATTTTTAATGTTCGTCAGAAACCGCTTACATATGAGAAGATCAATGAGTTGAAATTCGCCACCCAATGTTTTAACGAGTCACTGAGACTTTATCCCCCGGTTCCGAGGTAAGTGTCTATAAGAGTTGTTGCATATGAGTTCTATTTATCACATTTCTGCTGCAATTTTTTTCAGTTGGATTATTTTAAAGCAATAGTTCCCAACATAAATTTTCCCTTCTTAGAGATGTTGAAGTTGAAAAGTCATGTGATTTGCTATGTTTATGAAATTTGTCCTAGGTCGTTTTAATGTACTTGACGACTTTGGACAAATTTCAAGTACATTAAAACGATCTGGGAGTGTACTCATGAATATGTGCTGTTATATATGCATATAATAGACAATATTCATGATCAGTGTAATTCTGCAGAAATATGAGATATTGTGAGGAAGAGATCACCATCAATGGATTGACAATTCCTAAAGGAGCAGAGGTGTCAATACCAGTATATGGGATGGCAAGAGACCCGGAATATTGGGATGAACCTTTGGAATTTAAACCAGAAAGGTTGCAAATACTTGTAAAGCATTCATGTTTTCAAAATGCATCTGCTGCATGTTTGGTTACAGAATGGAAGACATGGGTAAAATTGATCCAATCATCTTCCAACCATTTGGAGCTGGACCGAGAAACTGCATTGGGATTAGATTTGCATATTTACAAATGAAAATAGCAATATGCAAATTACTGCTTAACTTTGAAATTGATGTTTGTCCCGAGACACCGGTAAATATATGGTTTTGTAGTATAAACAATTGTAAATGTCAAATTTTGAAAATATTTTTCACTTTTTCAGAAACCACCTTTGGAACTAATTATGGAAGCGGCTGTTCGTCCAAAAGAAGACGTTTATCTCAAAGTTACTCCATTAAAAAAATAAATATACCCATGTCTTTGGCGTACTGTAAAGTGTAAGCAATCAACAAGGCGCTACCAATTGTAACTACCAGTACTAGTGGGCTTCAAAAATCCTCGATGTTACTTCTGATTTTGTCTGTTTTCGTAGTTGCAAATATTCTGTATTGACTGTAATTTCGTACATTTACTGTGTGTTGCATTGCTGTATTGAAGATATTGTGTATCAGTCTGTGACAAGTATGTGACATTGTGACAATGACAAAAACATGCATTTTGCTCCAAACTGGATTTTCTGTACCAGTGGGAACCAAGCAAATACCCACGCAACGTGATTTGTGCACTCACTTGTATGTTTGTGCAAACAGCGGATTCTTGTAGTTTTTAATTATTTTTCCACCACAATTCAGAAATAAAAGAGGTTTGGCAAAATTCAGAATTACAATTTAAAGATTTTGATGTGTTTACTGTGGGTAACTGCGTCTGTGTCGCGTTATATACACGTACGAAAACGTTAGAAAAAAATTACGTTGCAGTGCAATTAGAGGAATAGCCGAATATAAGTACATCCAACTACTTTAAACCAGGGCTTTTAAGTTCGTCCAAGTCCGATTTCCAATCGAAACTTATTTTGCAGCAAGAGTCATTGCCCAACAGATCATAGCCTACCATAATAACAACCCGGAATCTTCTGATTTTGCGGACAAGTACTCTGCAAAATCTTGTTCATATCAGACTTTACCAACAATGTCGTTATTGCGATATTTGAATGGCCATAGCGCCAACGCCACCGATAATGATCAGAAAATACTAAAATCACATTTAATTGAGCACCCGACAATAGTAAAGAGCCATCGCAAAATGTCAGACGAACGTGATAATGTGTGACATATTTCACACATTTCAAAATGTGAAGAGTATGAGCTTGCTACCAAGTTATGATTTGCCCTGCACACACATCAAACACTATTATAAAAAAACTAACCGCATTATTATACAAAAGTGTGAAAAGCATAAACAACTTACTTGTTTTATCGTTTTGCAAAACAGAGGAACCACCGTTTGATAAACCTTTCACGTTCCTTCAACGGGACGTGACGTTATTGGTTTCGATATCACCTTTTTAGGAAATTCGTTGTAGTTGGTGTTATTGCGCCACACACTGGGTTCAGGGTCACGTTTTCTCACCAATCTCCCATCCTTGTTTGGAAACTTTGCGCATATCAAACATCACATTACGAATTGCCCTTGTGTAAACACGCCGCACCGGCAGCTGCCATGTATGGAGTCCTCCCCACCGGTGTCTCGTCGGTTACGAGGTACACAAAGTCTACTGGTTGCACTGCTGCTTAGTGCGAGGTCTGCAGAGAATCAGAGCATTACAGCCTTTAAAACGCGACGTAATAGGTTGCTTGATGCCAAAAATAGTTGTAAATAAGTTAGCATTGAGCACATGACAAAAGTTGTGGTAACGACCTTCCTGCTTACGTCAGCCATCATGACTCATAATTGTTCTGTGATTTTGCTGATGCAAAGACAATAAAAAAGGAAATCCCAAAGAGATTCATTTAAAGTTAAGTTGGACAAATGCAAAGTCAAGTCTAATCTATCATATGTTATCAAGTCAATCCTTATCAGTAGTACTGCAGAATATGTGTACATGACAAGCCAGCTAGAACCTTCGGACAAAAAAATCAAAATAAGCTTTGTTTTTAGACTTTTTGTTGTGAAAATTGTTGACTCCTTGTAATTAAAACATTGCATATTGCCAGAGAGTTGGTCACAAGGTTATATTATTACAAGATGTATATACCCCTTGACATTTTGTCTCTGGAAACTTGGATTCTAATTGGAACACTGTTGGTGTTAGTGAGGTGAATAATTTGAAAAGTTCCATTAATGTAATTTCAAAAGCAGCAGTTTAGAGAGCCACTAATCAGTTATTTTATCATTAGTAAACCTTACAGAACTGCTGTGCAAATGATACTTGAGACATAATATGATTTTCCTGAATAATGTTGACACTTGATATACATAACATTTTAGTTGGATATTAAATTAAACTGATTGTCCATGACACAGCATTTATTCTTTTCAGATATTATCTGCATAGAAAACGGCAATTTCTTGCCAAGTACAACATCCCCCATCACACTCCAGGTATCATGAAGTTTGGCACTTTTACGGATGTTTTTGGAAATAATCCCAAAGCGGTTCGTTATATGTTTCACTTAATGTTCAAACAATGTGTTTAAAACCATTTGATGTTTTGCTTTTCAGTTTTTTACAAAGGACCTTGAGTTGAAAGAAAAGTTTGGAATGGTTTATGGGTAATTCCCTGTTATTTAGTTGACTGTTTTTATGACCTATTTTTCCCCAAATTAAACTGTCTACAAAGAAAAACAAAGACATACCTTTTTAGATAAAACATTATCACTACAAAATCTACTGTTTTGTATTTGAAAATTTTCAACAGATAAATTTATTAAATATCAAAGAACAAAAAACCTGTTTCTAAATCACAGAAGCTACATAGGGACAGCTCCATCCATTGTGATCAGTGACCCAGATATCTTGAAGCAAGTCATGATAAAGGAGTTCAATAAATTTTATGACAGACAGGTACAATATACACTAAGCTACTATAAGGGCAGTAATAATCTTGGAAACATGCATTGCATGTTTATTTGGATAAGAGTTTTTAATGTTTTGTTGTTCCTTGGTTTAACAGTGTAGCATTTCAAATCAAAAAGCTATTTGATTTTCTATTGTGCGTACTTAATACCAGAAATTATTTCAGGCTTTACATTTGTATTTTTTGAAAACAGAAAACCTTCACAAAGCTGACTGGAAAAGCTTTGAGCAACAGTCTGCTAAATATCAGTGGTGACCGGTGGAAACGAGTCAGGTAATCATAACAAAATTTACTGAAAAGTATTTTTATAACACAGTAGTATTTCATTCAAAAGTCAGGAAAAAGGGACTGATCCAGCTTGGCTGCAACGCCTGGAATGTAAAGCATGTAAACCTAATGATCTTTTTTATAACTTTGTTTTTCACAGTCACACAATCAGGTGCTCTGTGCGTGTATTTACTTATTGTTTCAACTATTGCGTACAAATCATTGTCTAGTGAAATCCTCTAAAACATTAATAATGAAATACTTTGAAAAGAATACTTTTTAAACTAAGTGTTACTGATGAATTTAATATAAATTAATAAGCAAGGCAAGGACTGTACAAGTTATACCATTGATATTTTATCAGACATGCTGTTTCCCCTGTATTTTCCACATCAAAGCTCAAAGGAATGTTCATTGTGACAGAGAAGTGTGCAGATACTTTAGTGGAGAATATTCGAATTGCTGCAGAAGAATCTGATGGAAAGTTGGACATAAAAAGGTGGTAACTTTACATGAAAATATGTCATGATTTAAATGTTTGATATTCTTGCTTTACAGTACATTGTCCAAATTTACCTTGGATGCTCTGTGTTCATCTGGTTTTGGAGTTAAGGTTGAAACGCAGGTTTGTGGTTAACTTCATCAAGTTTGTTCAGTAAAAAACATACTTTACCAAAATATATGATCTATCCGAGAACCACAAGACATTTATTAGCACTACTTTGATTATTATCAACCAGCTACATTATGCTACATCATTGATGTTTTATACATTACATTTCAGACAAAAGAAGACGCAAAACCTATTCAGATGGCTAAAAAACTTTGTGCCATAGACCCCATGTCTAATCCACTGTTTTTTATTGTCAGTAAGCAACTAGTCAACACTCACGTTTCTCCAATTTGTTTTTTAACTTTTAAACTTAAACTTTTTTCATGCAGTGGTATTCCCACAAATGGAAAAGCTTCTTGAAAAAATCGACTATTCCTTTTTTCCCAGAGATGCTATGGACTATTTTACAAAGCTTGCAGAAGCCATAATAAAGAACAGACAAAGCAAAACCTTCAAACAGGTTCGGATCGCTTTCCATACAAAATATACAATGCAACTGAATCTCATTAGTGATTGAAGGAGAATGCATAAGTAATGCCATGCCTTCGCATAGCAAGGCAGGATCGCCCCACTGCGCAGGCCTTTTATATTTGGCGATCACAGCTCTAATATTCTGATCATAAGGTTTCTGATCACAGGCTTCGCAGCCAATGCATTGCAGCCAAGCTGGATCGGCCACTCTTCCCGACAAGTCGGAGCGAGATCTGAAAAATCAAGCTCCCGGTGAGGTTTGAACTCACGACCCTGGGCTAACCAGGCCCAACGCTCTACCAACTGAGCTACAGGCCAAGGTACACTGGTGCGCAAGTACACAACTTGTCAGGTGACCTTTACATGCGAAGAGCGGTCGTGAGTTCAAACCTCACCGGAAGCTTGATTTTTCAGATCTTACTCCGACTTGTCGGGAAAAGTGGCTGATCCAGCTAGGCTGCAATGCCTGGGCTGCCAAGCCTGTGAACCTCATTGAAGGAGAACGTTTGGAAATAAAAAAAATTAAACTCTACCAATTGTACATTAAATGAAATATTTATATACTGTTATGAGTTTATCCTGGCTGAATTACAGGAAAACAACATGTTGGATATTATGGCAGAGTCCCTTATCACCGATGAGGAAGCAAAAGCCCACAAGAAAGGTAGAAACAGGTTACAAATGTAATTAGTTTTTATAGCAGGACAGTCGAAGCAGTTCAACATAATATCTTGGCATTACTCTAACATTTTAAAAGACACAATTATTGACAATGTTTAAATTTTTTTATTTCAAAGAAATATTATTAGATAACCGGTTCCTGCAACTTATACAATTTCTGTTTCAACAGTTAAATTTTTTTGAATATGTGACTTGCTTGTTGCTCCCCTTTCAGGTTTGACAAAGTTGGAGATCACTGGAAACAGCGTTGTGATGTTGTTGGCTGGATATGACACATCTTCAAGTGCATTAAACTTCCTTCTATACAACCTTGCTTGGCATAAAGATGTCCAGCAAAAACTTAGGGAAGAAATACAGGAGGTTTTTGAGAGTGATGTAAGTTTCCTAAATTTAAATTCTCTGTAAAGTAAACATAAGTTTAAAAAATATGGAATATTGTGACTTTGGATTTTTAATGTTTACAAATTTTAATGCTTATAATATTGCAGATTGGTTGCTATTATTACACGCAAAAATGAGGCTTTTGTAAATTGCAGTTTCCTATGCTTAAAAATGCAATTAAATTTTTCTACATAAAATAATTGCTCAAAATCTTGTCGTAATATCATTTGTGGACTTTTAGTTTTGCCTAAAAAATACAAAATATTTTTCAAACCAATCCTTAATTTTCAATGTTCGTCAGAAACCGCTTACATATGAGAAGATCAATGAATTGAAATTCGCCACCCAATGTATTAACGAGTCACTGAGACTTTATCCCCCGGCTCCGAGGTAAGTGTCTATAAGAGTTGATGCATGTGAGTTGTTTTTATCACATTTCTGCTGCAATTTTTGTCAGTTGGTAAATTCTAAAGCAATTCAATATATGTGCGAAAAAGCCATAATAATTGAGAGCTGCAGACAGGACGTACACACTGTTTCTACCTGTAAGGTCTCATCAGTGCAGCTGTTGACTGTGGCACTGTGGTACAGTGCTAGCTTTTACACTAGCGGGTTCCCAACTTACCTAAAATGGCAACACTCCTTCGTAACAAAATGTTAACACTGCTTACTGGCATAAATATTCCCTTCTTAGAGATGAATATGTTGAAGTTAAAAGTCATGTGATTTGCCATGGTTACAAAACTCGTCCAAAGCCCGCAAGTACATTAAAACGACCTGGAAGCTTGTTATAATTAATATGTGCCCTTATATATGCATATAATACACTCTATTTATGATCAGTGTAATTCTGCAGAAATACAAGATATTGTGAGGAAGAAATCACCATCAATGGATTGACAATTCCTAAAGGAGTAGAGGTGGCAATACCATCTTATGGGATGGCAAGAGACCCGGAATATTGGGATGAACCTTTGGAATTTAAACCAGAAAGGTAACATTGCATAGGGGTGAAATATAAGTGCCAAGTCTTGTGCTTACAAATAGTTAAAAGCATTAATGTTTTTAAAAAAATGTATCTGCTATATGTTTGATTACAGAATGGAAGATATGAGTAAAATTGGCCCCATCATTTTCCAACCATTTGGAGCTTGACCGAGAAACTGCATTGGGATTAGATTTGCATATTTACAAATGAAGATAGCAATATGCAAATTACTGCTTAACTTTGAATTTGATGTTTGTCCTGATACACCGGTTGGTATATGGTTTTTGTTGAAGACAAAAGTGCCTCTTTCTTGATTGTAAAATGCCATATTTTATGAATACACTGGTCTATCAGGATAAACTGATACAACGTCCAGTTTTTGTTTAGTATAAAATATGAAACAATTAATTTTATGATCGAATGTGACATAAACAAAAATCTTCTACTCTTTTACAGAAACCCCCTTTGGAGATAGTTCTGGAATCTGTCATGCGCCCAAAAGATGACGTTTACTTCAAAGTGACCCCATTAACAAAATAAATCTTCTAATTCTGTGAAGTCAGTCACTGAGAAGGACGGCGCAGTGTTGAGTGTAGAAATTATAGATGCTCCCCACTAGATCACCAAAGAATGCTTCAAATTTTGTTGGTTGTTATAAAATATACCTGCTTTTTTGCCTGTTTTGAAATTTCAAATAATAGTTTGTAGTCGCATATGTCATAGCTTCACTCACTGCAGTTGAATGATTTATTTTAAAGTGTTTCAATCAAATGTGTTTTCAGTACTTGTTGTGATTAAAACATGCACGAACAAAAAGTTACATTTTTTTAAGGGATTAGTTGATGACCACTGCTCCAAACTATACTATGTCAGGTGCTCGCAAATGTAAATAAAAATTCTGCAGGGTTATGTATAAAAGATCGAATGAGGGTAAATGAAAGCATTGCAATGCTTGCGCGACGTGTGGTTGTAAGGATTCAAACATTAAACGTCCGGACATGTTTGCCATATATGATTTTAGCCCCAGTGACTAAGTTAAATATATCTCGAAGGTGCCTTGCAAAAAGCTAAATTTACGTACATGTAGGGCGTTATTTAAAACGTCCACACAAAATATTAACACTGCCGTATATCTGACTCCTGATAAAAAGGCTACTCTCTAACCCAAAGTCAATCTGTTTAATGCATAAATAACAGTCGCACGAGTATTACAACAAAAAGTTACAAACCACGCGTACGAACTATGGACTGTTAGAAAACCAGACTCGAATGCGTGAAGGAATGACTTAATCTCTGAATGACTGTTTTTAACCAAAGATATGTGTCTTATATATAAAAAATGCATACAGGGTCGTTTGAGTTCAGACCAATCCGTGACTCATTTGAAAAGACAAGTGACCGTGGTTTAAAGAAAAGAACTTTGGCTGAATTTTGGATTTCAGTCGCCAAAGAATATCCGCAGTTATCAGCGGCTGCAATGAATGTTCTTTTGCCGCTTGGAACTACATATACTTATGTGAAAGGACGTTTCCTTCACTATCTTATATTGAAAGCAAATACAGATCAAGACTAGAAGTAGAGGACGATCTTCGACTTGCCGTCTCTCCAAGTAAACCTCGAATTGATTTGTTGTGTTCTCAACACAAAGCCCACAGAATAAATACGTTCGTTTATATACAGTTTTATGTGCTGAGTGTAGCACTATTTTGTGCAAGAAAACAGCAACTAAAAATAGCATACTAGCAGTTTTAATACTGATATTTAGTTGCTTAGTATTTTCCACAAACTTGTATGCTAACAAAATGCTTGGGTCGCGAGAATTTAGAGCAATTTTTTTAGGGTCGCGCCAAAAAGTATTTGCGGACCCCTGCACTAAGGAACTCTACGCTTACCTAAAACGTTACCTATTGCGACATACGTTGCATAACCCTTCATTTTGCCACGTTGTGAAATTCAAGTGGGTCAGTTTGCGCTAACGTAACACAATGTTTGCGAACATTGTCTCCGGCCGCCAAGGAAGTTTTTGAATAAACATCTCGAACGTTTGCTCCTTTCGTAACCTTTCGTAAGAGCGGCACACAGTACGCTATTTTTGACCCACGCGCAGTATTTCAAGCGTAGAAATTTCAGTCACACAATAGAGATTGTAAGATGCATTTAGCGAAGTTTCAAGATATTCTTTGGTGTTGTTTTGCGTTGGTTGTCGTATTGCCAACGATTGTTTAGTTTCTGTAAAGTATTAGATTCTAGTTTAAACAGATAATGACAGATTACTTTTTAGGCATACCATATCTATAGGCTATAAAAAGTATATATAAAACATATAAAAAGCACCACTCGAGGTTCCCAAACTGTGTTCACTATCACGATAGAACAGCATGATTTTTTATAACGCCAATGGGACTAAGCACGCATGCTGCTTCACGAAGGCACTGTAGGTTACCGATCTATAAAACATCACATTGGCGCCAATAGTGTTCGATTCAATAGTCTGAGAGTGAAGAGTAGTGGCGCTAATGACGCTATTGTCGCTATTGAAAATGTATACTATTGGCGCTATTGACGGCAATGAAAAGAGCTTAAACATATATTTGGAAATTCATCAATAGAAAAGGCAGTAAAAGAAAAAATGATCAAATTTGCGGTCTTTCATTACGCCATTAGCCACCATCAACATTAGCGCTAATAGCGGCATTTGGTCCTTTAGCTGTTAGTTCTTCGTAGGGAATTGCCCCTCTCTCGAAAATTGCCAGAATAAATTTCAAAAATGAATTTTCATCATTTACATGCAATTAAACATTTTGTCGAAAATTAGTATATTGCATGGCTTTCATGTGTGATCGAAAGTTTTTAATTGTACATTCTGAACAGTACTTGTAGTAAGTAAGATGATTACACCACTAGATGTTTTGTCCCTGGAAACTTGGATTCTAATAGGAACCATACTACTGCTAGCAAGGTGAACAGTTTACTTATTTGCTCACATGTTTTTGAATAAAAAAATATCCAAATTTTGTTGGGCCAGTGTCACAGATTAAGCAAGTGTTGTAGGGGTATATTTTTAGCTATGCAATATTACCAAAAATCAATAGTTTTCATAGCAATCATGTATTAATATTGGACTTCCTTTCATGAAAAAGGTTGGGTGACAACTTTTAACCTTGATATCTCACTGCTACTTACAACTGAACGCCCTGAACTGCTTTTTGATACTTTCATTGTTGATGACAATAATTGCTGTGATGTTTCAATGACAATGCCTGTGCACAATGTTAGTGGCACAGGCATTACTAGCGATAGTAGGCCCAACTAGTTGTTTGTAGCCTATGTGTTGTAACAAGTTATGAAAACATCACATATCTGTCGCGACCCACAGATAGCCTTCCCGCGACCCCCTTAGGGGTCGCGACCCCCAGGTTGGGAACCACTGGTTTAATGCATAAATAACAGTCGCACGAGTATTACAACAAAAAGTTACAAACCACGCGTACGAACTATGGACTGTTAGAAAACCAGACTCGAATGCGTGAAGGAATGACTTAATCTCTGAATGACTGTTTTTAACCAAAGATATGTGTCTTATATATAAAAAATGCATACAGGGTCGTTTGAGTTCAGACCAATCCGTGACTCATTTGAAAAGACAAGTGACCGTGGTTTAAAGAAAAGAACTTTGGCTGAATTTTGGATTTCAGTCGCCAAAGAATATCCGCAGTTATCAGCGGCTGCAATGAATGTTCTTTTGCCGCTTGGAACTACATATACTTATGTGAAAGGACGTTTTCTTCATTATCTTATATTGAAAGCAAATACAGATCAAGACTAGAAGTAGAGGACGATCTTCGGCTTGCCGTCTCTCCAAGTAAACCTCGAATTGATTTGTTGTGTTCTCAACACAGAGCCCACAGAATAAATACGTTCGTTTACAAGAAAACAGCAACTAACAATAGCATAATAGCAGTCTTAATACTGATATTTAGTTGCTTAGTATTTTTTAAAAACTTGCATGCTAACAAAATGCTTGGGTCGCGAGAATTTAGAGCAATTTTTTTAGGGTCGCGCCAAAAAGTATTTGCGGACCCCTGCACTAAGGAACTCTACGCTTACCTAAAACGTTACCTATTGCGACATACGTTGCATAACCCTTCATTTTGCCACGTTGTGAAATTCAAGTGGGTCAGTTTGCGCTAACGTAACACAATGTTTGCGAACATTGTCTCCGGCCGCCAAGGAAGTTTTTGAATAAACATCTCGAACGTTTGCTCCTTTCGTAACCTTTCGTAAGAGCGGCACACAGTACGCTATTTTTGACCCACGCGCAGTATTTCAAGCGTAGAAATTTCAGTCACACAATAGAGATTGTAAGATGCATTTAGCGAAGTTTCAAGATATTCTTTGGTGTTGTTTTGCGTTGGTTGTCGTATTGCCAACGATTGTTTAGTTTCTGTAAAGTATTAGATTCTAGTTTAAACAGATAATGACAGATTACTTTTTAGGCATACCATATCTATAGGCTATAAAAAGTATATATAAAACATATAAAAAGCACCACTCGAGGTTCCCAAACTGTGTTCACTATCACGATAGAACAGCATGATTTTTTATAACGCCAATGGGACTAAGCACGCATGCTGCTTCACGAAGGCACTGTAGGTTACCGATCTATAAAACATCACATTGGCGCCAATAGTGTTCGATTCAATAGTCTGAGAGTGAAGAGTAATGGCGCTAATGACGCTATTGTCGCTATTGAAAATGTATACTATTGGCGCTATTGACGGCAATGAAAAGAGCTTAAACATATATTTGGAAATTCATCAATAGAAAAGGCAGTAAAAGAAAAAATGATCAAATTTGCGGTCTTTCATTACGCCATTAGCCACCATCAACATTAGCGCTAATAGCGGCATTTGGTCCTTTAGCTGTTAGTTCTTCGTAGGGAATTGCCCCTCTCTCGAAAATTGCCAGAATAAATTTCAAAAATGAATTTTCATCATTTACATGCAATTAAACATTTTGTCGAAAATTAGTATATTGCATGGCTTTCATGTGTGATCGAAAGTTTTTAATTGTACATTCTGAACAGTACTTGTAGTAAGTAAGATGATTACACCACTAGATGTTTTGTCCCTGGAAACTTGGATTCTAATAGGAACCATACTACTGCTAGCAAGGTGAACAGTTTACTTATTTGCTCACATGTTTTTGAATAAAAAAATATCCAAATTTTGTTGGGCCAGTGTCACAGATTAAGCAAGTGTTGTAGGGGTATATTTTTAGCTATGCAATATTACCAAAAATCAATAGTTTTCATAGCAATCATGTATTAATATTGGACTTCCTTTCATGAAAAAGGTTGGGTGACAACTTTTAACCTTGATATCTCACTGCTACTTACAACTGAACGCCCTGAACTGCTTTTTGATACTTTCATTGTTGATGACAATAATTGCTGTGATGTTTCAATGACAATGCCTGTGCACAATGTTAGTGGCACAGGCATTACTAGCGATAGTAGGCCCAACTAGTTGTTTGTAGCCTATGTGTTGTAACAAGTTATGAAAACATCACATATCTGTCGCGACCCACAGATAGCCTTCCCGCGACCCCCTTAGGGGTCGCGACCCCCAGGTTGGGAACCACTGGTTTAATGCATAAATAACAGTCGCACGAGTATTACAACAAAAAGTTACAAACCACGCGTACGAACTATGGACTGTTAGAAAACCAGACTCGAATGCGTGAAGGAATGACTTAATCTCTGAATGACTGTTTTTAACCAAAGATATGTGTCTTATATAAAAAATGCATACAGGGTCGTTTGAGTTCAGACCAATCCGTGACTCATTTGAAAAGACAAGTGACCGTGGTTTAAAGATTGCCTTTAATACTAAAAGAACTTTGGCTGAATTTTGGATTTCAGTCGCCAAAGAATATCCGCAGTTATCAGCGGCTGCAATGAATGTTCTTTTGCCGCTTGGAACTACATATACTTATGTGAAAGGACGTTTTCTTCATTATCTTATATTGAAAGCAAATATAGATCAAGACTAGAAGTAGAGGACGATCTTCGGCTTGCCGTCTCTCCAAGTAAACCTCGAATTGATTTGTTGTGTTCTCAACACAAAGCCCACAGAATAAATACGTTCGTTTACATACAGTTTTATGTGCTGAGTGTAGCACTATTTTGTGCAAGAAAACAGCAACTAACAATAGCATAATAGCAGTCTTAATACTGATATTTAGTTGCTTAGTATTTTCCAAAAAACTTGCATGCTAACAAAATGCTTGGGCCGCGAGAATTTAGAGCAATTTTTTTAGGGTCGCGCCAAAAAGTATTTGCGGACCCCTGCACTAAGGAACTCTACGCTTACCTAAAACGTTACCTATTGCGACATACGTTGCATAACCCTTCATTTTGCCACGTTGTGAAATTCAAGTGGGTCAGTTTGCGCTAACGTAACACAATGTTTGCGAACATTGTCTCCGGCCGCCAAGGAAGTTTTTGAATAAACATCTCGAACGTTTGCTCCTTTCGTAACCTTTCGTAAGAGCGGCACACAGTACGCTATTTTTGACCCACGCGCAGTATTTCAAGCGTAGAAATTTCAGTCACACAATAGAGATTGTAAGATGCATTTAGCGAAGTTTCAAGATATTCTTTGGTGTTGTTTTGCGTTGGTTGTCGTATTGCCAACGATTGTTTAGTTTCTGTAAAGTATTAGATTCTAGTTTAAACAGATAATGACAGATTACTTTTTAGGCATACCATATCTATAGGCTATAAAAAGTATATATAAAACATATAAAAAGCACCACTCGAGGTTCCCAAACTGTGTTCACTATCACGATAGAACAGCATGATTTTTTATAACGCCAATGGGACTAAGCACGCATGCTGCTTCACGAAGGCACTGTAGGTTACCGATCTATAAAACATCACATTGGCGCCAATAGTGTTCGATTCAATAGTCTGAGAGTGAAGAGTAATGGCGCTAATGACGCTATTGTCGCTATTGAAAATGTATACTATTGGCGCTATTGACGGCAATGAAAAGAGCTTAAACATATATTTGGAAATTCATCAATAGAAAAGGCAGTAAAAGAAAAAATGATCAAATTTGCGGTCTTTCATTACGCCATTAGCCACCATCAACATTAGCGCTAATAGCGGCATTTGGTCCTTTAGCTGTTAGTTCTTCGTAGGGAATTGCCCCTCTCTCGAAAATTGCCAGAATAAATTTCAAAAATGAATTTTCATCATTTACATGCAATTAAACATTTTGTCGAAAATTAGTATATTGCATGGCTTTCATGTGTGATCGAAAGTTTTTAATTGTACATTCTGAACAGTACTTGTAGTAAGTAAGATGATTACACCACTAGATGTTTTGTCCCTGGAAACTTGGATTCTAATAGGAACCATACTACTGCTAGCAAGGTGAACAGTTTACTTATTTGCTCACATGTTTTTGAATAAAAAAATATCCAAATTTTGTTGGGCCAGTGTCACAGATTAAGCAAGTGTTGTAGGGGTATATTTTTAGCTATGCAATATTACCAAAAATCAATAGTTTTCATAGCAATCATGTATTAATATTGGACTTCCTTTCATGAAAAAGGTTGGGTGACAACTTTTAACCTTGATATCTCACTGCTACTTACAACTGAACGCCCTGAACTGCTTTTTGATACTTTCATTGTTGATGACAATAATTGCTGTGATGTTTCAATGACAATGCCTGTGCACAATGTTAGTGGCACAGGCATTACTAGCGATAGTAGGCCCAACTAGTTGTTTGTAGCCTATGTGTTGTAACAAGTTATGAAAACATCACATATCTGTCGCGAGCCACAGATAGCCTTCCCGCGACCCCCTTAGGGGTCGCGACCCCCAGGTTGGGAACCACTGGTTTAATGCATAAATAACAGTCGCACGAGTATTACAACAAAAAGTTACAAACCACGCGTACGAACTATGGACTGTTAGAAAACCAGACTCGAATGCGTGAAGGAATGACTTAATCTCTGAATGACTGTTTTTAACCAAAGATATGTGTCTTATATAAAAAATGCATACAGGGTCGTTTGAGTTCAGACCAATCCGTGACTCATTTGAAAAGACAAGTGACCGTGGTTTAAAGATTGCCTTTAATACTAAAAGAACTTTGGCTGAATTTTGGATTTCAGTCGCCAAAGAATATCCGCAGTTATCAGCGGCTGCAATGAATGTTCTTTTGCCGCTTGGAACTACATATACTTATGTGAAAGGACGTTTTCTTCATTATCTTATATTGAAAGCAAATATAGATCAAGACTAGAAGTAGAGGACGATCTTCGGCTTGCCGTCTCTCCAAGTAAACCTCGAATTGATTTGTTGTGTTCTCAACACAAAGCCCACAGAATAAATACGTTCGTTTACATACAGTTTTATGTGCTGAGTGTAGCACTATTTTGTGCAAGAAAACAGCAACTAACAATAGCATAATAGCAGTCTTAATACTGATATTTAGTTGCTTAGTATTTTCCAAAAAACTTGCATGCTAACAAAATGCTTGGGCCGCGAGAATTTAGAGCAATTTTTTTAGGGTCGCGCCAAAAAGTATTTGCGGACCCCTGCACTAAGGAACTCTACGCTTACCTAAAACGTTACCTATTGCGACATACGTTGCATAACCCTTCATTTTGCCACGTTGTGAAATTCAAGTGGGTCAGTTTGCGCTAACGTAACACAATGTTTGCGAACATTGTCTCCGGCCGCCAAGGAAGTTTTTGAATAAACATCTCGAACGTTTGCTCCTTTCGTAACCTTTCGTAAGAGCGGCACACAGTACGCTATTTTTGACCCACGCGCAGTATTTCAAGCGTAGAAATTTCAGTCACACAATAGAGATTGTAAGATGCATTTAGCGAAGTTTCAAGATATTCTTTGGTGTTGTTTTGCGTTGGTTGTCGTATTGCCAACGATTGTTTAGTTTCTGTAAAGTATTAGATTCTAGTTTAAACAGATAATGACAGATTACTTTTTAGGCATACCATATCTATAGGCTATAAAAAGTATATATAAAACATATAAAAAGCACCACTCGAGGTTCCCAAACTGTGTTCACTATCACGATAGAACAGCATGATTTTTTATAACGCCAATGGGACTAAGCACGCATGCTGCTTCACGAAGGCACTGTAGGTTACCGATCTATAAAACATCACATTGGCGCCAATAGTGTTCGATTCAATAGTCTGAGAGTGAAGAGTAGTGGCGCTAATGACGCTATTGTCGCTATTGAAAATGTATACTATTGGCGCTATTGACGGCAATGAAAAGAGCTTAAACATATATTTGGAAATTCATCAATAGAAAAGGCAGTAAAAGAAAAAATGATCAAATTTGCGGTCTTTCATTACGCCATTAGCCACCATCAACATTAGCGCTAATAGCGGCATTTGGTCCTTTAGCTGTTAGTTCTTCGTAGGGAATTGCCCCTCTCTCGAAAATTGCCAGAATAAATTTCAAAAATGAATTTTCATCATTTACATGCAATTAAACATTTTGTCGAAAATTAGTATATTGCATGGCTTTCATGTGTGATCGAAAGTTTTTAATTGTACATTCTGAACAGTACTTGTAGTAAGTAAGATGATTACACCACTAGATGTTTTGTCCCTGGAAACTTGGATTCTAATAGGAACCATACTACTGCTAGCAAGGTGAACAGTTTACTTATTTGCTCACATGTTTTTGAATAAAAAAATATCCAAATTTTGTTGGGCCAGTGTCACAGATTAAGCAAGTGTTGTAGGGGTATATTTTTAGCTATGCAATATTACCAAAAATCAATAGTTTTCATAGCAATCATGTATTAATATTGGACTTCCTTTCATGAAAAAGGTTGGGTGACAACTTTTAACCTTGATATCTCACTGCTACTTACAACTGAACGCCCTGAACTGCTTTTTGATACTTTCATTGTTGATGACAATAATTGCTGTGATGTTTCAATGACAATGCCTGTGCACAATGTTAGTGGCACAGGCATTACTAGCGATAGTAGGCCCAACTAGTTGTTTGTAGCCTATGTGTTGTAACAAGTTATGAAAACATCACATATCTGTCGCGACCCACAGATAGCCTTCCCGCGACCCCCTTAGGGGTCGCGACCCCCAGGTTGGGAACCACTGGTTTAATGCATAAATAACAGTCGCACGAGTATTACAACAAAAAGTTACAAACCACGCGTACGAACTATGGACTGTTAGAAAACCAGACTCGAATGCGTGAAGGAATGACTTAATCTCTGAATGACTGTTTTTAACCAAAGATATGTGTCTTATATAAAAAATGCATACAGGGTCGTTTGAGTTCAGACCAATCCGTGACTCATTTGAAAAGACAAGTGACCGTGGTTTAAAGATTGCCTTTAATACTAAAAGAACTTTGGCTGAATTTTGGATTTCAGTCGCCAAAGAATATCCGCAGTTATCAGCGGCTGCAATGAATGTTCTTTTGCCGCTTGGAACTACATATACTTATGTGAAAGGACGTTTTCTTCATTATCTTATATTGAAAGCAAATACAGATCAAGACTAGAAGTAGAGGACGATCTTCGGCTTGCCGTCTCTCCAAGTAAACCTCGAATTGATTTGTTGTGTTCTCAACACAGAGCCCACAGAATAAATACGTTCGTTTACAAGAAAACAGCAACTAACAATAGCATAATAGCAGTCTTAATACTGATATTTAGTTGCGTAGTATTTTTTAAAAACTTGCATGCTAACAAAATGCTTGGGTCGCGAGAATTTAGAGCAATTTTTTTAGGGTCGCGCCAAAAAGTATTTGCGGACCCCTGCACTAAGGAACTCTACGCTTACCTAAAACGTTACCTATTGCGACATACGTTGCATAACCCTTCATTTTGCCACGTTGTGAAATTCAAGTGGGTCAGTTTGCGCTCACGTAACACAATGTTTGCGAACATTGTCTCCGGCCGCCAAGGAAGTTTTTGAATAAACATCTCGAACGTTTGCTCCTTTCGTAACCTTTCGTAAGAGCGGCACACAGTACGCTATTTTTGACCCACGCGCAGTATTTCAAGCGCAGAAATTTCAGTCACACAATAGAGATTGTAAGATGCATTTAGCGAAGTTTCAAGATATTCTTTGGTGTTGTTTTGCGTTGGTTGTCGTATTGCCAACGATTGGTTAGTTTCTGTAAAGTATTATAGATTCTAGTTTAAACAGATAATGAAAGATTACTTTTTAGGCATACCATATCTATAGGCTATAAAATGTATATATAAAACATATAAAAAGCACCACTCGAGGTTCCCAAACTGTGTTCACTATCACGATAGAACAGCATGATTTTTTGTAACGCCAATGGGACTAAGCACGCATGCTGCTTCACGAAGGCACTGTAGGTTACCGATCTATAAAACATCACATTGGCGCCAATAGTGTTCGATTCAATAGTCTGAGAGTGAAGAGTAATGGCGCTAATGACGCTATTGTCGCTATTGAAAATGTATACTATTGGCGCTATTGACGGCAATGAAAAGAGCCTAAACATAAGGCAGTAAAAGAAAAAATGATCAAATTTGCGGTCTTTCATTACGCCATTAGCCACCATCAACATTAGCGCTAATAGCGGCATTTGGTCCTTTAGCTGTTAGTTCTTCGTAGGGAATTGCCCCTCTCTCGAAAATTGCCAGAATAAATTGCAAAAATGAATTTTCATCATTTACATGCAATTAAACATTTTGTCGAAAATTAGTATATTGCATGGCTTTCATGTGTGATCGAAAGTTTTTAATTGTACATTGTGAACAGTACTTGTAGTAAGTAAGATGATTACACCACTAGATGTTTTGTCCCTGGAAACTTGGATTCTAATAGGAACCATACTACTGCTAGCAAGGTGAACAGTTTGTCTTGTTTGCTCACATGTTTTTTTATAAAAAAAATATCCAAATATTGTTGGGCCAGTCACAGATTTAGCAAGTGTTATAGGGGTATATTTTTAGCTATGCAATATTACCAAAAATCAATAGTTATCATAGCAATCATGTATTAATATTGGACTTCCTTTCATGAAAAAGGTTGGGTGACAACTTTTAAAGTTACTTATTATAAATTGTTCAGAAACTTGCTTGCTTTAAGGACCTATATGGGTACTAATTTGGAGAAATCCTAATTTCAAGGCCCTCTGCAATAATGCACCTGACGACTGTTCCGCTTGTTTCCCAATGACCGTTTATGGGTCTTGTGACTTACATAGCGGCCTAATATTCTTTAAAAAAGTGAAAAAAAATTTGCTCTTGGATGAGGCTGTACAGAGCAAGGACTTGTTGAGCCTCAGACCTACAGGGGGTATAAACAGCCCTGGGGGGTTGCTTAGGCTCTTTTCCAGCAACTAACTTTGATGCCATTGCATAAAGAAGGGCACAAAAATGCAAATGATTGGGCAGTTAAACAATTTATTTTTCTGCAAAATCCAACCAGGGGGGTGGCTAAACAATTTTTCTAGAGACTAATCAAAATTTGTAGATATGGATCTTTCAAAAATGACGAATAAATGGACACTTGAATGATTCATTTTTCCACAAACACTGCCTGAAATGCATTTTGTGCTCGATTTTCACCATACCTTTCAGCAGCACCCACCACCAAGTAACTAAAACAGCCCAAAACCCCCCAAAACTGCCAAACACCCTAAAATTTGCCATAACAACAGCACATGTAGGTGCGCTCATTCATTGAGCCCTATGCATCACTGGTTTGCTCTATGATGTGCCCTTTCCATTGTGACAGAACTCTACACAGTGGGCATTTCCCATCACCAAAACTTATTTTCATGGAAATACCAATATGTGTCCTTCAGTCATTTGCTTTAAGCATCCTTAATGATACATTTAAGAAAAACTGATGTTTGTAAGTTCTTTGTATTTAATTTCCAGGTTTTATCTGCATAGGAAATGGCAGTTTCTTGCCAAGTACAACATTCCTCATTACCCACCGAGTATTATGAAGTTTGGAACCTTTAAGTACACTTTTGGAGATAACCCAAGGAAAGTACGTTTTTGAAAACAAAAATTTTTTACAAAAAAAATATGATTTTTGACTACTCTGAACATGTTCTTAGTTTTTTACCAAAGACTTGGAGTTGAAAGAGAAGTTTGGAATGGTCTATGGGCAAGCAATAGTTTAACTTCAAACAAATATTTTGATGATTGCAGTTGTAACCAATTGCTCAATTTAAAATGGCTAAAAGATGTAACTTTTTTTTCTGGGTACAAAAATTTTGTGTACCTATGTTCATAGTGTGGTATTGGCTACTTGCCCAATTAACTTGGGTTAATTTTTGTAATGTAAAGCATAGAATAATTTAATCTTTCTACCTACAGAACTTATATCGGAACCACTCCCCGCATCATCATTAGTGATCCAGACATTCTTAAGCAAATCATGATCAAGAATTTTAATAATTTTTATGACAGACAGGTATATCGTATTGCACAAATGAGAATATGCAATAATATGCCTAAAGTAGTGAAAATAACTTTTTTTAAACAATATTACATACTTATTTTTAAATAAATTGTAGAGTACCACACAATGCATGCTTCTATTTTCTTAAATTTCTTAACTATTTTAGAGTCTAGGGACTTGTTAATGGCTTTAAAACTAAAATGCTGCTTTTGAATATAAATGCCTGCTATTGTTCCTGCTTTTATCCATAGTGTTTAAGTTTGCTGACAATGGATACTGTAGCACAATTGTAGTAACTTTTAAGAGCATATTCCCCTAATGGATTTTATGCATAATATGTGAAATTTATTTCTAACAGAAATCATTTCTCAAAGTAAGTGGAAAAGCTATGAACAACGGACTTTCAAATATTGGTGGAGAAACCTGGAGACGTGTCAGGTGAAGACATGGGTTTCTTGTGTCATTTGTCCGTCACTGCCCCATGTTTTTTGAGAAATGTCAGTAAAATTTCATTTCGCAAATCCCAGCAAGCATAAAATGTGTCCTGTAGTGTGTTGTGCAAGTTTGCCTTGTAATGCTTTGGACATCATTATCGCAATTCATGGTGCTTTGTTTTTGAGGTCTTGGTAGCTTTTCAGGTTTTTCTATTTTTAAAACAACTACAGTCTTTTATGGTTGGCAAGATTGTTGTAAGTTACCAAAACTGGTGAGACATGGTGTGCCTGATGAGACCTATTAGGTCATTATTGCCTTAATTCCATATGCAGCTACAGGAACATTTTGTGATTTTTTTTGTTCTTTTACTTTTTACACATTACCATTAGATCTGACCTAGTTCAGTCTCCATATCCAGTCAGCTACTCGATAACCATTTTTGGTTCTTAGGTGCACCCTTTCATCTCACATAGGCACATATTACTGTTAGAAAATGTGTGCAATTTATGACAACAAAATATAAACGAATGTTAAATCTTGAATCTTCATTGAAACGTTTTTACTGAAAGCTAAATGGAATTTTTATGCACAGGCACACAATGTCTCCAATATTTTCGACAGCTAAACTCAGGGGAATGTTTTCAGTCACAGAAAAGTGTGCTGATATCATGGTTGAAAATCTCAAAAATATTGCAATTGAAAATGATGGAAAGTTGGATACAAAAAGGTGACTGTATTTAATTTGGTGATTTTGGAAAAATTCAGTGGCATCAAAGTCACCACCAAGGACGGATCCAGGAATTTTGTGTAGGGAGGGGCTATCCCAAGCTCATTGTGATGCATAAAAATGGCTTTTTTATGAAAAATTTTACGAGAAATTGTGTATTGATAACAGTGCTTGATAGCTATATATGCAATTTATTATTTCCTGAATTTTGGCAGTGTGTTTTCCAAGTACACTTTGGATGCTTTGTGTTCAGCTGGTTATGGAGTAAAGGTCGATACACAGGCAAGTAAACAATATTTAGCAAGTTTGTTCAATAATTTGATGCTTTCTATGTTCTAAATACTTCTCAAAATCATGTGAAATTTCAATCTAAAAGCACTTGTCACGTTGTAGCACCTCGAAAAGTTTTGATAACCAAAGGATTTTTCAGACTAAAGAGGATGCAAAGCCCATTAAAATGGCAAGGAAACTGTTTTCTAAAGGCAATATTCCAATTTCACTATTATTTTTTCTTGTCCGTAAGTAACTACATTGATTTTCATGTTCCCTAATCAACAGTAATTTCCTAATAAAATGTTTGCCATTTTAAATACCAAACTTTTTAAATTAAACACCCCTTTTTTACATATTTTTATCTGCATTGAAACGTTTTCTTCCATAGAAATTGCAGTTTTTTTCATAGAAATGTTTCCACCCGTGGAAAATCTTCTGGAGCGATTTGACATTTCAATTTTCCCAAGACAACCATTGAATTACTTCACTAGACTGACTGAAGCCATATTAAAAAGCAGAACCAGCAAGGCTTCCAAACAGGTAGTGGAATGTCCAATGTAGAATAAACTGTCATTAAAAGTAAGCATGCTAGTTATCAATGGCAAATGTGGATTCCATTTTTTAAAAAATTGGCAGCATAATTTTTATTGTAGAGATACATGATTTTATATCAACATAGCTATCACAAGTTAGAAATAATATTTAAACTCTAGTGCAACAAATGTGCATTCTTACATGTACAAATGTTCCTTTGGCAGGACCAAAACATGTTGGACATTATGGCCGAGTCCCTTATAACTGATGAAGAGGTCAAGTTACAGCAAAAAGGTAAAAAAATATGGAAAAAAAAATTATACTCATAGTGGTCTGTAATTTACGTATATGTGGATAAAATGTTTACTTACTTTAATACCTTACAAATAATCACATGCAGCTAAAAGTAGATTACAGTACATAAAGGTAACTTGGCCACAACAATATTGCATTTTCATAAAGGCAACTCTTTGCTACTGAAAGATATAAGTAGTAAATATATGTAAGGAAAAAAATATCAACATTTTGAGCTTGAATTCAGGTATGACTAAAAAGGAGATCACAGGTAACAGCATGCTGTTATTGTTGGCTGGTTACGACACAACATCAAGTGCATTAACTTTCCTTCTATACAACCTTGCTTGGCATAAAGACGTCCAGCAGAAACTCAGAGAGGAAGTTCAAGGAATGTTTGAGAGTGATGTACATGTCTTAGATTAGTAAACTAGTAATTCTTTGCTCTAATAACTAGTCAAAACCATGAGGTTTAAAGGCTGCAATGTCTGGGCTGTAAAGCCTAAACCTCATGATCTTGAAAAGCTGTGAGTCCAAGTAGGGACCAGCGCAGTGGGGCGATCCTGCCAATCATGTTTGCTTGAAACATTACTGCTTTAGTCAAAAGCTTGTAATGGTGAAAGCTTGGGTTCATTTAATGTAAAAAACAACAAAATGTTTTCATCTTGTATTGCAGAAGCCACTTACTTATGAGAAGATCAATGAGATGAAATACATCACCCAGTGCGTTAATGAGTCACTGAGGCTTTATTCACCATTTCCCAGGTAATATTATCCAAAATTGGATGAAATCAAATGAATTGTCTTGCATGTGTTGTGACCTAATAGAGTTTTACATATCACTTTATGCTGTGCCAAGTTGAAATAAATGGCATTTTTTCACTTCTTTAAATCAATAAACATTCAATTATCTGTGCAGAAATGCAAGATTTTGTGAGGAGGAGATTACGATCAATGGCCTCACTATTCCTAAAGGAATAAATGTGATTATTCCCTCTTATGGGATGGCAAGAGACCCTGAATACTGGGATCAACCTTTGGAGTTTAAACCAGAAAGGTGAAACCAAAAATTAAAGGGAATGAACATTTGAAGGTCATAATGCATTTTAAGATGCATTGGATCCATTTTTTTATTCTGACACAAATAGAAATAAACTTCTATTCTGACACAAATAGAAATAATAAAAAGATCAGTGTGAACAGTTCTTGATGTTGTATTGTGTATTAATGTTTTGATACGTTTTGTGGATTTGAATTTTAGTTGCAGTATACACATCTCTGAATAAAATATGTGACAAAAATGCCAAATTTTGGAAAATAGTTAAACCTATGTTTCTCCACCTATTTTCGTGTACCACCGAAAGTGGAACTTGGTGATTCAAAAGTGCTCCCTAATTGGGGAAGAATTATGGCAAATTTATTATACATCTTTATAAAGTCAGTGTCAATGGGATGTACAAGTCAAAGCAACCATATCTGTTTCCAAAACCTAAATTATAACCTAAGTTTAACATGATGTTATTGGTCACATGACAGTTGTCAACTCTAAAAATGCGGACAACCCTCAATCATCCATTTATTCTCCAGTGCACCTTAATAAATACAAAGGCTCCTTGATGATAACATTTTACAAATATTGTGAGCATGTTGAATGGGAATCAGAGTTTAGATTCAATTACAGAATGGAAGATATGAGCAAAATTGATCCAATCATCTTCCAACCATTTGGAGCCGGACCAAGAAGCTGCATTGGGATTAAATTTGCATATTTACAAATGAAGATAGCAATATGCAAATTACTGCTTATCTTTGAATTTGATGTTTCTCCTGAGACACCGGTCAGTTTGTAGTTTTGATTATTATAATAACGTGTATTTCTGCCTAATTGTTTAGCTTTTTTTTTCTTTTTTCAGAAGCCACCACTGGAAACAATAGTTAAAACTACAGTGCGTCCTAAAGTTGACATCCTTTACTTAAAAGCCACACTAATGAAACAATAAGACATATATTTTAAGCATTGGGTTTAAATTGTTGTGGTGATAAAACAGAATGTTTTGTCTTGGTTGGTGCTGGTTAGAGTATGACGCAATTGTAGGTGGTAATGCCCTTAATTTTCTTTATTGCATTGATTACCATTTTGTGTGCTTTGCACACATATTGTTAACTCCAATCACATATCTTTTTTATGCCTGCAAGAGTTAACACGCCAATTAGGAAAAAAACTAGTATTGTGGAATTTGTGTGTCTGTTGAATCATTGGTACTGATTAGCATTTCATAGCAGGATGATTGTGCACTTTAACCTACAAATACCAGTGGTGCTTATTGAGTGTTTTATGTGTTTGCTAGAAAAACAAAACAGTGCAATTTGGATTTGGTGATGGGTCATAAAATAAACTGAATTCAAGTTTAGCGTTGAAACCTGAATTACTTTGTAAACATACCATGACCTTGTGTAAATTATGAGTTGTAAAACTTGTACTCTGAAGTGTTTAAAAGTCATTTATTACCCAGAAGAGTGGAAGGCAATGTGTTGTGCAGCAAATTTTTTTGGGAAAGGATCCTGTCGTTTCGTAGTAATCAGAGACTTAGTTTTCATTTTATGCTGTTTCATAAAAAGGAAGTTTATTTATACAAAGGTCCAGGAGTGTATGCATTAAGCACTTGTGGTTTATTGTAACATGATTACTCCACTCAATATTTTGTCTCTGGAAACATGGATTCTTATTGTTACTCTGCTGTTGTTAGCAAGGTGAAAAGCTATCAAGTTTTAACACAATACAGGAAAATAAAAAAACAGAGTGAAAATGAATGTTAAAGACTGTTTATATATATCATGTTAAGTCAACTTCCCATTATTTCACAACACTATAAGTTTAACAGAAAATCTTAAAAAATTTAAGTTTGTAAGGGCATTACTTTAACATCAGCAACTTTATGTATATATGCTCCAAGCTTTGGCAATATTTCTATACTTCCCAGGTTTTATCTGCATAGAAAATGGCAGTTTCTTGCGAGGTACAACATTCCTCATTACCCACCGAGTATTATGAAGTTTGGAACATTGAAGCACATGGTTGGGGATAAACCCAGGGAGGTGAATTTCAACATAGGTTATTTCTGTTCAAACAAAATGTAAACTATTTTAATCGTCTGGACTAGTTTTTCACAAGGGATCTGAAGTTGAAACAGAAGTTTGGAAAGGTCTATGGGTGAGAGACAGTTCAAAGTACATTTCAATTTGTGACCAAGTAAAGTGCTGCTAGTAAAGGGTTTCCATGTGGGTTGCCCATTGTGTTTCCAGATCAATGCTCAATTAAAATTTAAGGAATTATTTGCTGTTGCACGATGCACATGAACTTTTGAAAGAACACAGCAGCTAAAAATGCATTTAACCAAAATTTATTACCTAATAATATTGCCTATTAAACAATTATTGTGTTAAGTTTGAAATTTTATTCAAAGAAAATTAGATCAATTCCCATTCAAAATCCCAGAAAGTTTTTTGCTGTTGAGCGATGCAAACACAATTTAAAATAAGATAGCAGCTAAAAATTGTATTTTTTTGCTGATGTATATAAATATTTTGCAAAAGCCTATTAAACAACAATTTTGGTAAGATTGTGATTTTAATAAAAGAATGTGTTTGCAAAACAGGAATTATGTTGGAACCACTCCACGCATCATGATCAGCGATCCAGACATTCTCAAGCAAATCATGATCAAAGAATTTAATAATTTTCCCATAAGAAAAGTAGAAAAGAATATTGTCTCAATAAAATTCACACAATTTAAAAAATATGTATTCCTATGACTAAAAATGAATGTAATAAATGCAACAATAATCATGCTATTTGATTTAGTATTTAAAAATAATTACACACCACTTTAAACAAGTAATTAATACAGGATAATCTGCCTAATAAAATGTAACATCTAACATGCACAATTTATGCAAACAGAAATTGTTTCTCAAGTTAAATGGAACAGCTTTGCAATATGGCTTGATAGAAATCAGTGGTGCTACATGGAAAAGAGTAAGGTTGGAATAATATTCATGATTTTCATTCTAAAGTGTCAAAATCAGTGAGCCTTTGTTCTTTGAGACAGCATTGTTTATATGACTTTTTGAGCAGGTCAATTAAAATGCAGTGCTACAGATTTTTACTACATTTCATATGAGACATTAAAAGTATATACGTTTAATAAACGTTACTAGCAAAATATATCTTGTTCTCAGGCACACAATGTCTCCAATATTTTCGACAGCAAAACTTAGAGGAATGTTTTCAGTCACAGAAAAGTGTGCTGATGTCATGGTTGAAAATCTCAGAAAAATTGAAAATGATGGAAAGTTTGATACAAAAAGGTGAATTTTTGGTTTAGTTTTTTTTATTTATTATATTCTAGTATAAATAATTATGACTGTACCTAATTTTAAAGCAAAGCTTTGGACTTTGGGTTAGATCGCAATTTTTTAATTTTTTAAGTCATTTATATTAATGTTGATTTTTTTAGTTTGCTTTCAAAGTATACACTTGATGCATTGTGTTCTGCTGGTTTGGGAGTTGAAGTTGGGGTACAAGTAAGCAATAAATTTTCATTTTTTCATGAATATCTGGTACATGTGGGTTCCAATATTTTTTTCAGACAAATGAGAATTCCAAAACAATCAAAATGGCAAAGAAAATTACTTCCACATCATTTTTTTCAAATCCTTTTGCCTTACTTGTCTGTAAGTACCAAGAATTTTACCAGGCTGATCCTGCCTGTAGCAAGTGCTTCTTGTGTTAATGCTAAAAGGACAATGATTGCCAGGTTATCATTTCGATGCATAGATCCACCACACATACAATAGCTGGCATATACATTTAAATATATATCCCTGCATTTCAACAGCCTTGATGTTGTTAATAGCAAGTGCTTTTTGTGTGTACTAATAATACTGAAAGCAGAGTGATCACCAGGATGAAATTTGCAGTTGTGGTTTAAATCAACACTCATGCAATACAAGATATATTTTTTAACCTGATTTGTGTTCATATGCTTAAATTTATTTTAGGCTTAGACAACTCATACCTTAAAAAGTTTCTTTGTCATTTTGTTTCATAGTATTGTTTCCACCCCTGGAAAAAGTTATGAATCTCCTCAACATATCATTTCTTCCCAAAGATGCTATAAATCATATTTCAGATCTTGCAGAGACCATGATGAACAAACGAAAAAGCAAGACTTCTGAACAGGTCCGGCATTTAAATTTTCCAATTTAAGAATGAAGTTACTATGCTGGAAACCTTTACAAAATATTGCACTAAATCATAGATTGACTAAACCATTAACTATCATGTCATTGTAAACAAAGTAATTTCACATTCACATAATTGCACACATTATGTTCCAAACAAATCTCAAGTTTATCTACAATATTTATTTTAGTTGTTTGCCATTCTGTGTGCTTTGACAATAATAATTTGTCTTTGATGGCAGGTCAACAGTATATTAGACATTATGAATGATTCGCTTATTACTGAAGAAGAAGCAAAAGTCCAGCAAAAAGGTGAAAACAAAAAGTTTAAATAAAAAGTTGTTTATGCAAAAAAACAAAGTAATACAAAAAAAAATTGACAAAATATACATTAGAACAAAACATATTGGCTGATTTAATTGTGTAGTTTTTGCAAGGACTTGCTATTTGCCATTCTAACTATGTGCAAAAAAGCCATAATGTAATGTCACTGGTACAGTTATGTTTATGCCAATATTAGCAATCCCAACAGGTTGTCAAAAAATTTTATTGATACTCAATGGTCTCATATTAATTTGTTGATTTTTTTCAGGTATGACTAAAATGGAGATCACAGGTAACAGCATGGTGTTATTATTGGCTGGTTATGACACAACATCAAGTGCATTAACTTTCCTTGTCTACAACCTTGCTTGGCATAAAGATGTTCAGCAAAAACTCAGAGAGGAAATACAAGAAACGTTTCAGAGTGATGTAAGTGTATTAGTTCAAAGTTTGAATCACAGAAATATTACAACATTGCATTTTATTGCAGCTCTTTGATTTGAATCATTCAAACTTATTCTGTAATACATAGGCTTTAGGACAAGTTTACAATTTTGCTAAATTAAATTTATTTTCCTCAACAAATAAATACTTTCTTTTCCTAGCAAAAGCTTCTTATTTATGAGAAAATTAATAAAATGAAATACATGACCCAATGCATTAATGAGTCACTGAGGCTTTATACACCATCAGTAAGGTATATTGGATGATATGATGTGTTTATTAACTACAAACAAAAACTTAATATAGGTTTTGTAATTGCTGTATTTATAACTATTGATTTTCATTAAATGTAGCATATTTAGGATATATTATTTTGTCACCTAAGTACTCATGCATCTCAAAAAAAGATTTCTGAAACAAAGTGACTTGCACAGAAATTCAAGATTTTGTGTCAAGGAAACAACAATTAATGGTCTCACTATCCCAAAAGGTGTAAATGTGGATATTCCTGCCTTTGCAATGGCAAGAGACCCAGAGTATTGGGATGATCCTTTGGAATTCAAGCCAGAAAGGTGTGCTATAGATTTCAAAACAATGATGTTTCAAGGAGAATAAAAATAGTTTGTACAAACAGACGCACAAAAATGTTTTGGTCTTAATATTTCTGTCATTTCATTTACCCAGACTAATTGAAAAAGTTGTTTGCGAGGGTTTGTATTTTCATTACAGAATGGAAGACATGAGTAAAATTGATCCGATCATCTTCCAACCATTTAGTGCTGGACCGAGAAACTGCATTGGAATGAGATTTGCTCTTTTGAAAATAAAAATAGCAATATGCAAATTGTTGCTTAACTTTGAACTTGATGTTTGTCCTGATACACCTGTCAGTTTGTGGCTATTGATGTTGAATTAAAACAGTTATACATGAATTTCATTGTATGGTGTTAATTTCTTTTTCAGAAACCACCTGTGGAAGTAATGTTAGGAATTGGAATTCGACCCAAAGTTGAAACTCTTCATCTAAAAGCTTCACCATTGGACAATAAATAATCATTAATTCCTTGCAAGGATTTTGACTAACATAATCAAATAAAAGGCGATCTCAATTAAATTTAAACCTAATGAAGATTTTATCATACAAGCGATCCCAATTTTAAACTTTTTTTTTGTTCATTTCATTTCTGATCCAAATTTTTGTTTTTTCATTTCATTTCTAATAGTTATTGCTTATATAATGATTGCCGTCACATTGTGCAAATTGATATGAGAGAGGAACAGAATTCAGTGAAATCTTTGACTTTTTGTTTCAAAACAGGGGAAGTACTATCCACCATTTGTACAAACTTTGTTTTAAATATAACAGTTTTTCAATTAAAGTTCGAGTCAAGAAATACATAACAACGCAATCTGAGAACAATGATTTTGGACGTAATATTGTTGTTGATATCTTTGAACTTAAATCCTTGATACTCTTGAATAAATCCTTGATACTCTTGTACCGTTACGCATGAGTAATTTGTAAACAGCAAGTGTGATGAAATGTGTTGCAAATCACGGAATATTGTGACTCCATTTCGTCAGCGTGTAGTGACGTACTGATTTGTATAAATGTCATGTGTTAACTTCGTAAAATGCGAATAATAACGAGTGAGCTATGAGTGCCAGTGTTTGCAGCTTTTGTATATCCAGAATCGGGATCGAACATTGATAACGATGTCAACAATGTTTTTTTTAGAGAGCTGCTAACAGGGCAACTGTTTCGACCTAATTCGTTTATCAGCGCAGCCATGGCGTGACTTACAACGATCAGCTAAATGATTTAACATTTAGTATTCGAAATTCAACCACATTGAAAATACTAAAACGCTATCTAAATGCTAAACTACAGTTTGCTATAGTTTTTGTTTTCAAAACACATTAAACATGATCACACCACTGGATATATTGTCATTGGAAACATGGACACTCATAATAATCATATTTTTTTTGATCAGGTTGGTGCAGCAAACTCTTTATACTGTGACAATATTTGTTGCAATGGGTAAAAAAACTTAATTGATTGTTTTCCAGGTATTACATCAACAGCAAATGGCAGGTAATGAGAAACTTGGGAATTCCGCACGACCCTCCATCCATATTGAACATGGGAAACCTGGGAAAACATTTTGAAAAACCAGAAATTGTAAGTGTTGAGCATTAGTTTATATATATGTCATCTACAAACACACTGATACTTTATTGCTTTGCAGTTCTTCATGAAAGACTGGGAGTTAATGAAAAAATATGGCCGTGTATATGGGTAAGTTGTTTGGATTCATAAACATGACCTATATGTGGAAGTTATATGTATGTTTATTAAACAAAAAAATACTCAACAATAGCATACAAGTACACATGGGAAAATACTAATACAACGGGCCACAGAGTTTTGCCAAACTTGATCCACATATAGTCCTATGTAACTTTGAAATATGTGCCAATATTAATGCTATAATTTAGTGTAGTATTTTAATTCAATTATACAACCAAAATAACAGGTTATTGTGTTGTTCACTACTCACTGTTAACATTCACACAGATTTCCATGTTACACAGACTTATATGTGGATGAAAGCTGCAGACAGGAGTACACACTGTTTCGACCTGTAAGGTCTCATCAGTGCAGCTGGTGACCGTGACATATGCTAGCTGTTAGACTAGCAGACACACACAGTATGTACACCTGTCTGCAGCTCTCATTGACTATTATGGCTCTTTTGCGCATGTCATATGTGGAGTTTGGCGAAAACTCTGTGTCCCAGTGTATTTGCATTTTCTGTATTCATGACCTTAATGTCATGCAGTGTTTACAATGGGCTGAACCCACGAATTGGAATCAGTGACCCTGAAGTTCTCAAAAAAATTATGATCAGAGAATCCCACAATTTCTCAGATCGAGAAGTATAAGTGGTTTTATGCATGCATATGTGTTTCATAATTATAACTGAATTATATGAAAACAAACTGCAATATTTAATTTTTTATTTTAGAGTACCTGTCTTTCTGTCATTAAAACTAACATCACTTTTGTTGAGAAAAAAATTTAACTGCCTAGAACATGTAAAATAAACATTGGCATAAAATTAACAGATCAAATCTTCTGAAATTCCTTATGCAACAACACCAGCAAAAATTTTTGTGGAAAGTGTTTTAAATAAATTTGCTTTAACTATTGGGAATTATTTTTACAGCGAAGCTTTCAAAATGTTAGTGGCAAAGTGATGGGCTCTGCTTTGGCAACAGTATCAGGGGAAAAATGGAAAAGAATAAGGTAACCATTTACCTTTCATGATAATGTTCAACTAGTGTGGCCTTGGTATAGACTTTCCACTTTTATTCTAAGCTGGTTTCATAAACACCATCGCAACTCACTTCTTAGTATGTCGCTAAGTGTTGTCAAAAAGGTGAAGATTTCAACAAACAAACACGTGCTTAGAAAAGTGTGTTGTGCAAATCTTTTGTTGTTTAAGTCTGGTTGACTGCCAAGTTGCTTATTTGCACATGAGTTTGTCCAAGTTTTCATTGGTATATTGCCTGTGGTCAGTAAACGGTAGCAAAACATGTTGGGTCATTCCTTTTCAACTAAGTTCCCTCGAATTCTAGTAACTTTAATTTGTTCACATGTAAAGTTTATGAACAACAGACACACACTTTCACCAACATTTTCATCTTCAAAACTGAAAGAAATGTTTGTTATCGTTGATCAGTGTACGGATTTATTGGTTGAAAACCTAAAACGAACAGCTGCAGAACACAATGGTGAATTTGACACCAAAGAGTGAGCATATTATTTGCCAGAAAGTATTATTTTTAAAAAAATATTTTGCGACACTTACAGTATATTTGGAAAACTTTCTCTGGATTCTATTTGTTCTGCAGCATTTGGGGTAAATGTACACAGCCAGGTATGGAGTTTAAAATTACTTTTTGTTTGCATCTGGGGGCTTATCGTAATTTATATACGGGTCAGGTTAATGTCAAATCAAACCCCAATTAATTTTGTCGTGCTCTTTAAATTTTAACTTTTATTTTGTATTGTTGACTTTGATTGAGAAATAAGAATTCTATTCACAATTCAAATTTATTATGTTCAATACGCCTTGTTTATTTTATGCAACTCATTTTTCATTCAGGATCATAATGAAAAAGAATCTAAAGTTGTGATAATGGCAAGGAAAGCATTTGACCGAAGTCTTGTAAAAAACATGTTTTTTCTCTTTTTTGGTAAGTTTATTATTCTATATTCAAATACGACGTTCACAAGCGTTTTTGTGTGTAGTGATATTTCCAGTCACTGAGAAAATTGCTGGATTTTTTGGCTACTCAATATTTGATCACGAAGTGACAGATTATTTTGCCTCGCTTACGGATCATGTAGTTCAGAAACAGAAAGAATCAGAACATCAGGTATCTAAGTGGTCAACAGAATAGAGCAACGCATAAGTAATACCATGCTTTCACATAGCAAGGGAGGATCACCCCACTGCGCAGGCCCTTTATATTTGGCGATCACAGAATAGAGCAACCAATCTTTTATTGAAATAAAGACACCCCTGTGAAATTTAAATAGATTTTGTGGCACCCAATGGCGACAAACCAATGATTTTGCACTTGAATTCTATGCAATTATCCCACCTTGCTGCTCAGTCATGCATAACCTAGCTTTTTTTCACTGAACAAACTATATACACTACAAAACTTGAAAATCTTATCCTTTATACTCAGAATTATCCTTTCAATTTGTGACTTAATCACATCTTATTTAATGCCAATTGCTTCTTGCAAAAAGAAGAGTCAATAACATTGTGTTGCTTTGCCAAAACCTCTTTATTTATATGTTGCACTTGCTAGGGAAAGATGGACATTATGCGCTCAATGTTGCAGTCAGAAGTAAGCGAAGACGAAGCAAAACATGCAACTAAAGGTATAACTATTTACATTTATGAAACATCCATACTACGAACACAAAATACATAGTAATATTTCATGCAATGGCATGATTAGGAGGATCGCCTCACTGCACAGGTCCTTGTTTGGTGATCACAGCTATCGTATTGAGATCATAAGGTTTACAGGCTTCGCAGCCCAAACCTAATGATCGTGATACGATAAGTGATTGCCAAGCAAGGACTTGTTGGAAAAACTGGCTGTTTCAGCTAGGCTGCAATGCCTGGGCTGCCAAGCCTGCAAGCCACAAAACACATGTAAATAATTTGAATCGGAATAAATATAAGGCATATTGTGTATTTTTTGGAAGGTTTGACCAGGCATGAAATTACGGGAAATAGTGTATTCATGATGATGGCTGGATATGAGACAACTTCCAGTGCCATGATCTTCCTGGCTTACAACTTGGCTTGCCACAAACAAAACCAAGAACTTGCCAGAGAAGAAATCAAAACAGTCTTGGAAGAGCATGTTAGTTAGACCTGGATCAACTTTTTGCTGGTGTCCAGCTTATGTTATTTTAAATTTGCTGATGTAAATCAGAGGCTTGTTACTTCACCATATACAAGTTTTTTTTTTATATTTGTTCTGTCTTATTATTATCTAGTTTATATTTTATTTATTCTATTGTCTTAAACTTACTCTGTGAAATTAATTTAGGAAACTTTATAGCAATATCAACCCAAAATTTTAATATTATTTCTATAATTCTCAGGGTGGATTGACATATGAAGCAATCAACCAGATGAAGTATCTGATGCAATGTTTGAATGAATCAATGCGCCTTTACCCTCCAGCAGTGAGGTGGGTAATTTACAGACTTTAAAATTTACTTATTCAATTAAGTTAAACCTACCTGATACACTTCTTGCAACCACTTATACCAACCAACCTTTGCAGTAGAAACAGTTTTGTGGTTTGGTAAAACCTGGATATCAGTTTTTTTCAAGGGTGGGCTAACTTTTTCAAAAATTGTTGATTATTAAAAAGGCCGACCAATTGGCCAGATTTGGTGGGGTTCAGCCTTTTTGGTATTTTATAGATGCCAGCGAACCTGTTGTTTTGTTTGTTAACAAGCAGATGTGTAGGCCTGTGTTTTACTTAGACCACTGTATTTCCACTGCCACTATGTTCTGCTACTACTGGATATTACAATGTTTGAATCCTACCACTGCCTACGGGCTAGTGTTGCTGATGTCTGTGTTTGATGGATTCAATAAAAGTTAAAACAGTTGTTTTCTAGAAACTCCCGGCAGTGTTCAGAAACTATAACTATCGACGGGATAACAATACTGGAAGGAATGGTTGTTGATATTCCGACTTACGGAATGGCGAGGGATGAAAAGTTTTGGGATGAACCACTTGAGTTTAAGCCAGAAAGGTGAATTGTGACTATTGATGATCTTGCAGGCCAAGTGGGAGGGCAAAGACTTCCTCTTCTTGTGACTCCATCATCTGCTGGGCACTGAACTAAGTGCTTATTTAAATGTTACAAATCTGGCACAGTTTCACAAAATTCAGCTTTTGGGGTGCATGTGTTTTGCATGAATTACTAATTAACCCCATATAAAATACCTCATAGGACTTATTTGCTTTAATTGCTAAAACTTTACTTTGGTATTTTTGCTCAAGTCTTGACATTTCACAGAATGGAAGACATGAGCAAAATTGACCCAATGGTGTTCCAACCTTTCGGAGCTGGTCCGAGGAACTGCATTGGAATGAGATTTGCACTCATGGAAATCAAACTTGCTTTCTGTAAACTATTACTTAATTTTGAACTGGATGCCTGTTCACATACACCAGTAAGTTGGTGATTTTGGCTTATTGTTATGTTTAATATACACTAAGTAGGAAAGCCAAAGCTAATATGCTGATCATTGTAAGCAAAAGTTTCAAACACTGCTGTGCCCATTATCAGTGCTGATGACAATATAATACATTTATACTATTATGTGTTTGTTTCTTGCTAATATTGTGAACTTTCAATTGTTGTAGTTTTACCCAATAGCAAAGCAAAAGTGTGGTCCGAATGAACATGACATGGGCAACTGGGCCAAAAGCCATTAAACGTGTGACAATTTGTGTTAACTTCCCATCACACAAACAAATGTTTGCTTTTCACAACAGTATAAACTCCATTTCAAATGTATTTTTTGTAAATATATTATGATTATGTAAATTTTTTTAAATATAAGTTTTGCAAAAACAATCATCTTTCAGTGACTTTAATAAGGTTTTCAAAATTATAAAGTCAACTTTAAAGTTTTTGATCCATGACGTGCAAAAAGTGGCATCAAAAAAGGTTAATTTAATGATAGAAAAATGTTACTTTTTTGGCATCTATGTGTTATTTATTTTTTATCCAGAAACCTCCTGCTGAAATTATTTTCAAATTGAGCATGAAACCAAAAGAAGAAATATATCTGAAGGCCATTCCTCTGAAGGAATAGATTCTGTTTGTGGTTTCCACTTCATCATTTCTACCTGAATCTGTACAATTTCAAATATTACTTTTGCAACTTTGTGTCAATGCTTCTAGTTTCAGAAAACATGTTTCGCTATATTAAGCAAATGTTTGAAATTGACATTTTAGTTTTCACTTTTGTCACGCCAAAGAAATGTTGCTGGTTAGGTTGATTTCTTGAAGTTGAAACATTTTAATTGCAAATCTGTACTAGGAATGATGCACTGTATTAGTTGCCAATTTTGTGTTGTTGAAATTTATGATCAATATTGTGTATTGAGATTCTTGAAAGAACTTGATTCATTTGTGTATAATTTAGTTATTTTTAATACAGATTTTATTGGAAGGGTATTGCAGCAGTGTTAAGTGTTGTACGTTATTATCTCATGTATTCTTAGTTAAAAACTCTTGGAGCCGTCTAATGAAAAAGCAACCTCTCATGGGATTGAAGGCCTGCTCACTCCAATGTGTGACAACAACAAGAACAATTATTTCCTGTGTGATGTCACGGAATGTTACTATTTGTTTACCCACGATATTCATGCACTGTTGATTGTATCACATCGTGAGTGTTTGTTTATCGCGCGTAACAAAACCTCCTGTTGACATCACCAGTTTTAAATCACGTGATCATTTTTAGCCAATCACGTTTTACTGGCAAAACTCCGGTAGCGACAGTTTTCAATTCTGATGTCGTATTTTACTGCTTACTGAAACGAAGTGTATTATTTTACTAACCAGTAGCATTAATCATGAGACAATTGTCAGTCTTGTTGATTAAATTACTCGAGGGTTAAACTGTTGCACACGTTATTATCAGAAGCAAAACAAGGCTCTGAGAGTTCTCAAAGAACAAGCAGCCAACCGACATGAACGTTTGCAACATCATCCAATTACCAGGACACGGGTGCCATGTGTCATCACACTGGCTACAAGAACTTGCAATGGTGTGTCGCTTGTTATTAAAGGGCTATTTATACGCAGACTTCGACACATCAATAAAATCACCGTTTAATTTTTTTAACAGAGGTTCATTTCTTTTTATTTATTTTTTATTGACCTTAAAAATCACCTTCACATGGGAACCGGGCTCGATAACCTCATTGGTTTTATCCACGGCTCGCATCCTGGCATAAAAGCAAGAAAAATGTTAATATTTTTCCAAAAAGGTTAGAATGACAGCCAATGCGGGGCAATTATAAAACATAATAAAAGGGCCAAACGCAAAAACCGTGGAAACAGCGGAACCGAATCGCCTAAAAGTGAGTATGTCGGACCACATCACTGTGTACCAAAACGACTAACACTGGCGTGAAGAAATGCGGTTAGCTTTTTAAGTTGTCACCAAGTTTTTTTCATACCTCATTCGTAATGTAGACTTGTTTATCAGGCGTTTAACCGTTTTGTGACTACGTCGGTATTCGACTAAAATGCCTGAGTCAACGGATTTGGTCGGGATTCGAACCCGCGCTCTCTTACGTATAGCCTACCTCATGATTTTACTTTAAATATGTAGGCTATTGTTTGACCACACCTGGATTTGAACCTGAGATTTCTGGGGTCAAACAACCCAATCAAAGTTACCGATTCCCCGTCACAATGGTAAAATCTTGTCTTCTTATTCAGTGGTTTTCCAACTGGGCGTTGCGATTCCCTGGTGCCCTCTTTTGAGTTTCTAAGGTCGTGGCTTGAAACAAAACCGTTTTAGCTGCTAAGAAAAAATGGAGGCAAAAAACAAAAAGTTCTAAAATTGTAAAGTTAGTGTGGTCCTGGTTTGATACTTACATTAGATGCGTCGCAAATGCAGTGAAGCTTTCAAAATGCAAAAAAGTTATAACGCAGCAGTTTTCTAAATGTCGAACTTTATAGTTTAGCCCCCCCTTATTGTTTATGTGCAAAGGAGATTGTAACATAAGAAATATTCCATTTTTATTGAGAAACTCTGGTTTTACCTTTAAAGATTGGAGTGTTGAGCAAAAATTAAAAAATGGCATTTGCTTTATAACCACCGTCCTAACAAGAATTCCCAGAGGAACGAAAAATCGATGACTTGATGAATGACCCGGTAATTATTTTCCGTCGTGCTCCAACACCGTGTATTGGTATCGACGGCGTCATGTTGATCCCAATGCATTTACCTTGGAACCAACACGTGATCTTTCTTCAATAGATTTCCTGTCGGGATTGTCGCCTTTGATTATTCCGGTTCATGGTAACACTTTAAAACGACACACAGGGGCGTTGATCATAATCAAACCTCATTTCTCTTCAGGCAACTTTTTGTCGACCTCCAACAAGTTTTAGGTGACATTAATATAAAAATATTGGCCCTATGTTCTGAATCTGACATCGTGTGCAGAGCAACTGTGTCAAACAAACTTTGCCTGTTTGCAAATGTTCGCTGCAATTTTTCGTGCATGTAGTTTACAATGTGCATCGACGAAACATGTTGCAACACTCTGACTAAATACGCCTTGTTTAAAATCAGATCGATCATAATATATGTTTGTAGGAGAATAGTATAATAGGAATCCGCCAACGATTTTCTATAAATGGCTCCTGCAAAGGTCTTTGTGCGCGTAAATCATATCGACCTGGTGAGGGATCACAAAATGTAACAACTCATTGTTTAGGCAGTGGTGATGGGCCTAGGTATGAAATTGAATGACCTTTTATCATTTACAAGGTCGAGGTATAATGCGTTTTCGCTGTAGGCTTAATTAAGCGATAACGTCGGTAATTGACCTACGGGTCATTAATAAAATCTTACCCCTGCTTAAACGATCAACGAATCCAGGGCTTATCAAAAAGAACGGCAGCTTTTCACTATTTAATGCTTTGCCAAATGGCTTGTTTAAATTATGCATTACGAGTTGGCTTGGTTATCAACCTCTCTCCCTATCGAAAGTTGGCAGCCAAGCCGCTGGTTGCCATGTCGGTGGTGGTCTTTCTACATGAATATTTAATAGTCGAGGTTCGCTGACGGCCTTTGCCGCATTTTGTATCAAATTTACCGACATGTATAGGCCTATGTATTCCATTTGGGCCTTAATTGGTAGATATTTTGGCCGCTTGAGGTCGCTCATCACCCTTTGCTAAATTGAATTGCCGAACACACGGTAGTTGACAGCATTGGTCAAGCGCCCGACGTCAAAAAACACACAAAACAATTAAAAATAATGAAAAAACCAAAGTATTTGTAACTCGCATGCTAAAAATCAGATTTTCTCAGAAATGTGTAAAAATTTCAAAATTTTAAACCCACAATAAAAATAATCCAAAGTTGAACACTGTGCCAACGTTTCAAATTTCCAATTTGGTGTTGCAAATCCCCAGATCCAAATCGGGCCCCGCGCCCATCTGTTCAAGCTTAAGACGCATTGACTTTGCGCAGGTATGGATTATATGGTCTTTTCCCCAGGGGAGATAACAGTCTCACAAACCCTTTACCAGAAAGTTCCCACACTCAAGAAGGTAGAGTTTTTGAGTAAGAATTTTAGGGTACACCCCAATGTCAACTTTCTCTCAGAAAGTCGATGTTTCAGTTAAAAGACATAAATCCGACATATTGGCCAAATCTGGCCCGCTATTTTTTGTATAAAATACTGTCGCCAATGTCCTGTTTGTTCATATTGTAGTTCAACACACGTTTTTTGTCCGTTTTGGTTGCGCCTCTTGTACTGTAAACACTATTTCTCGAGGACAATTTGTCCCCCAGTTATTATAATTTGTGACCCTGATGAGTTGAAAGTTGGACCGAAGGTTTACTGAAAAGAAAATTTTCATTACAACTACCGAGTAAATCTTTTTTTGAACTGAGTCGGTAGCGTAAAGAGGCAAAAAAGCTTCACTTTTCACCTTTTGCTTTATTGGAGCACATAGGTTTGTCCCTATATATATACAGTTTGTTGCCGTAGGTTTGGCGTTATGGAGAAAATGAAACAACTTGGAAAAATGTACACGATACTTCCGAATACGAGAAACGACAAAGCAAAAACAAAACAAATTCATTTTTTGTGACCAATCAACTTCTTTCCCAACTCAACCCAGACATCATTTAAATTGCAAATCCCTCAGTTGAAACGAAAAGAGAAAATGATGAGCAAGAGCTTCAAAATGGATCATCGACGCCCGGGGACCGATTACGAACGGCGGCAAACCGTTAAAGTGGGACAGGTCAATAATGATTAGTGGAACTGTGGAACATATATACTGCTTTGAAACTGTTTCATTGCCCGCTTACAAGGTCGACATTATCACAGTAGTTCCGCCAAGATCAGTTTTGTTGTCTGCTCCCTCATCTTTCAGGAGAAGTTCGTTTTCTTTGGGGTCGCTTACATCCTTTGCTCCACTTTCCGCCGCTTCCAATTTCTCCAATTCCTCGTCTATGGGATGAAAAAGCTCTTTCCCGTCGTTTCTCTGTTGCAGACTCGGCGTGAGCATCATGATGGATGTGGAAGGCTCCTGGAAGCGTTTAAAGTCCTCTCCTCCGCTTCCGGAACTTCCTCGGTATCTGGATGAGGAGATAGTGGGAGGACGAGGTTTGAGGACTTCCGGTGGTGCGTCATCGTGTCTGTTACTGCTGTTGTTTCGTGATCGAAGATGAACGCTCAAGGATCGAACGACCTGACGTGAATAAGCCTTCATGTTAACCATGGCCTCGGAGAGATACTGGCAAGTGAAAGCTCGTCGAAAATCGCTTCGGAATCGGTTTGAGACGAACGCGTACACCAGTGGGTTGACACATGAGTTGGCGTAGGAGAGACAGTGGGCCGATACTTTCAACACGAACGTTTCCGAAGTGAAGGGAAAATTTCCGAAATTGATCCAGAGGGAGATGAAATGATGGGGAAACCAATCTATGGCGAAAACGACAACCTGAAAAACAAATTTCTTTCTCTGAGAAAATCTTAAACCGAAAGCAACCTTTAGATGTAATGTCAACAACAACAACAATACACTGAATATTAAAGCTATAATATGCACTAATGATGAGCACAGGCGTGTTTGAAAAGTCTGCCTGAAAATGTCCAGCACATTAACTTAGACTTTTCTATTCAAAGTTATCAGCTCATTTTGCGCCATGCCATGATTGGTTTTATTAGATTTCATGTTAATTGCAGCAGCAACTTAGAGTTCATGTTTGGGTTTTTTTTTTCTCGTACAGTGTTTACACTCCAAAAATTCGACGGTGTAAAATAAACCAAGATTACCACAAGGACTCACCACCATCACCACAATCCTCGTAACTCGTTTGCGCGAATTGTCGGCCTTCTTGTTCCTCACGAGGGCGCTGTTATTGCGGGAGTTCTTGCACATGGCGTGGAGGACTCCAACGTAACAACTGAGGATGATGAGAAGAGGAAGAACGTATCCCAGGATGAAGATCGAGAGTTGATACCACTTGTCCAAATCCCTCATATGCCAGTTGAGGACGCACAACTGCAACCCCTCGTACTCCAACTGTTTCGTCATAAATGAATAACAGCCGAAAGTAGCTAATGAATGGATGAGGCAAAATACAAGGAAAAATTCCAAAATTAAAACAAGCGTTGGTGGTAAGTGCAGCTATGGTTGTTTGCTTTTTACTAGACGGTCATTGGGCGAAAGTTTGTATAGTGCCGTAAACGTGACTCGTAGCTGCTGACGTCACCGTTATCCTTTTGACAGGTTTTCTAAGTTGTTGTGTTGTGGTTTATGTACAGGATTAACCCCTTAGGAATCCTGTGGGTGGAATATTGTGCGAGCAAACGTTGTAGCAAGCCGCGCCCTAGTTTGTACAGACCTTGTAAGAGATAACAAAGTATGTTTAGTACATTGATAAACTCTTTGAAGCAAGGGCTGTTGCTACTGGGGGTTGGTTATATGTCGTTTCGCATGAATCACATTCTAGGGCTGAAGACAAGTTGTATTATTCCATTTATGTGACACATTCATTTAGCTATAGGCTACTGTGAACTTTGAAAATACAGTGGCCATTTCATCATGCGCACATTTCCCACATAATGAGATACAAATGCGGTTTATGATATGGTCACTTATCCCCGATCAACTAATTCGTGCGTTTCTTTGCTTTCCCAGCAATCTAATAACATTTAATGAATTGTTTTATTTAACATGATAGTTTTGCGTAGCATTTATGTGATACGTTCCTTTGACTGGATTGCTGTATTCCTTATAATTGGGCAGCCGTGGTTGTGCCCAGGCAAATACTTAAAATGAAGTTTGTGGTAAGTCAGCCCCAATAAACCAATTCGTGCCTTTGTTTGGTTTCCCAGCAATCCAATCGCGTGAGGTATTTCAAAGGCAAGTCAAGTGTTTTTGCAAAATAAGTGCGTGCGGTCATTGCAAAGGTTGCAGCAACATAATCGTGATGAAAAACTTGACGAATAACTCTCAGGTGATTAATCGCCTTTGCGATCAAGTACCACCGCAAATACCACTTTTCGGGAGAAGATTGTGACGCTCGAATCAATCATGTTTGTTATCAGGTTGGATGGTTGATGTGCTAAAGGATCAATGACCAACTTAATCGCAGGCCAAGTATCTCTTGTGGTTAAGGATGATTACGTTTCAGGTACGTAAGAGTCGATTTATCATATTTATTTACTGGATTTGAGGAAACTGCTTGATGGTATTTGAGCCATTCATCAATTTACCTCACGCAGCAATATACCTGAACTCTGGTCAAAGCAGAAGGAATTCCAATTCCGATCGAAGCCACCCAGATGAAAATTAAACCCATGGTCGCGTTTTTCCTTGTCCGAAGCTGTTTAGCGGAAGTTGCGTAGACAACAGCGAAGAACCTGCCACAAAAATGAAGCAGTTTAAAGTAAAGCGTCATAAATTCCGCGGAGAATTCATTCCCAGGTCTTGGGGTGCTTATATTGATTTTCTTGAGGCGTCCGCGCTTTTTGACTTTCCCATGCTCGGAACCCAACGCGTGAAATCAATTATCTCATGACCTGAAGGCCGACTTTAAGCTTTTCAAATTAGCTACAGTCTGCTGATGGAAATGATTACGTGAAAGGTTCATTCGTGCCGTGGCTATTATGGATAAGTCTAAAAACTAATGGGATCAAACACAATTAAAACATATTTTCCTGCGATAACATCCATTTCCGACAGTGGTCTGGGTTACGTTTCTGAGTGTTGAAATCAAGTAAATGCTGAATCTAAGCGAGAATTTGTGGCTTGTTTTATCGGCAACACATAATAAATATTAAATTCAGCAATTGAACCATTCAAGCACTGCTTTGAAACAGTTTTAATAATTAATTATTTAAATAATTAGTAATATTACTGTGCAATCAAAAATACACGATAACAGTGACAGATAAACAGCATCAGTGCGATCTTTAAAAACTGGAAGATCTACGAACACTGATCGTCTGCATTTGTTGGACACCTGACATACAAGGATAGATCTGTCCACCAAACAGAACAAGATGGTTCCAATAGTTGTTTTTGTTGTGACATTCTCTTTTAATGCTGTCATGCATTTGGTTTTACTCAACGTGTATTAAGAATCATTAAACGAAGAATCATTAAGAATCATGGAAGACGTTGTATTTTTGAAAGACAAAAAACATTCACTGCCTGTACTTCAGACAGTCCAATCTGTTGTTTATTATCGAATCGTGACTTCCGATATTAGAGGTGACGATTCGATCAGTTCCAGAGATTCAAATCTATATTTCCATTAAAGTTTACTGCACAGACCATCTTTCAATTACTCTCCTATCAATTATGCACCAGGTGGTTTTCAAAGTTAATGCATTTTCTGTCGGATTGCCAGTTCGGGTTCAAAAGTCGATTAATTCGGCGATAAAAACACGACAATGTTTTCCACTCGTTACGTGATCGGATATCAGGCTTTGTTCCGAAAAAAAGTCAACAAGTTGGGCGAAAAAATAATTAAGTTTCAACACCTGACTTCCACACAGCTTTGAACCCATGTAACGCGTAACACGAACATTCACCATTGTACTGATGTTTAGCAAACGCGACCAAAATCTGTGTAAACTCCAAAGGTTACAAGTGTTAACCTGCGGATTTCAAAGACTTTATTGGAAATTTAGCAGCAGTCTCGCAAGCTTAACGTGGCACCTGGCTCACCTCGAGACATGATGCCAAACAAGGTAAAGCGGGGCGGACGGAATGTTGTAAACACAATGCTGGTACGTGAAGTTTAGTAAACGCGCAGAGGGTGTCCCATTCCACCCGGCCGAGTGGAAGGCAACCTGCGAACTCTTACACAGGTTGCAAATCCTTGAGATTTAACGGTTGCCTCACCAACCACTCAACCACAATGTCTTTAAAAAAATTGTAAATTACCCAAACAATATACTGACCAATAAGACACAACGCACGTTGGTAATTGCAATCTACGTCAGTATTTTGTACGTTAATCAAACAGGTCAGGAAGGATCACAATTGCAATGGAAACGATTGGTACTATTGATGAGTTATTGGGCCGAAGGTTGAAGGTAAGAAATTCTCGGTTCAGTGGACTTCAATGTCACCGATGGTCATTCATGAATTATGCAACCGACAGTTAGAGAAGGTCGCTTAATATCAAATAATTGATTGAAGGCTGGTTATTTGCTACAACGAAATACTTTCACTTAGTGCTAATTGTGAGCCGGAACGACGTACCAGTAAGAATTAAACGGTTGGTGTCCCCTAGATAGTTGTGAGAAATTTAGTAATTTTTTTTCACTTATTTAAGAAATCTAACCCAGCATACGAATACACATTGGTTACTTTTTTCCTGTAAATTTAATCTTTTCGGTATCAATGTTTTTCCTTTAACCCTGCTTATGCACATAACACGAATGCAGAAGCTTTCCACCAGCTTTCACTTTAAATCGTGTGTTACTTGTTCGCAAATCCGAAGCTTAAAAACCAGGAACTTTCTTTATTCTAAAGACCGTGGTCATTGGAGCGTGGCGGCGACGAGTCTTGTTTACTGTCGGGCTCGAATGAGTGATTATTACAAAACAAACACCCGGAAATGACAAATGTTGTCAGTTTGCGAATCACCGACCTCGCGACCGCGGAGATGGTTTCGGTACAAAATTGCTTGGGAGGAGATTTGGCATCGGTCGATGTTGGACAATAAATTGCTTGCGTGGCTTGAACCTGCTTACGTCTTGTCATTAAAACTTGACGTAGCAGGACAATGCTTAATTGTGGACAGACAGCAACTGGGTTTACATTAAGTTTCATAATATGGATTTTTCTGTTCATCCACCATATGTTTGTGCGACGCAATATCGCAAACCGACCGAGCGTAAAATTTTAATGACCACAGCCTTATTGTGACCTCTGTAAGATTAAAGATTTCACCTTTGTCCATTTTTATTGTTCAAAACCTTTTTTCTCCACATCTACGTCAAAAGCTACGGATGCGGTTCAAAATCAATGGATTTTCATTACTTTGTTTTCTATGCAAAGCTTTTTAAAGTTTAATCCACGTTTTTGAATGTGAAATATGACAACAAACAAACTACCCAAATATTGAACTACGGAGAATTATTTGTTCGTCACGAATGTTGAGAAACGATTCCTCTATTCGAAACGAAACGATTAGTAGAGCCTGCAGTACACCAAGGTCTTTAGATCGTTAATAAATTAAACATGTCACGGTTTTGCACAAATACGAATGCAAAAACGATAACTTGACCCACTGGTGGGCCGCAAAACATGATACCATAAGGGTAAATTATTTGTAAATTTTCACACTTTGTAGAATGTGATTGTTAACCGTAGGTCCCAGGGGTAGGCGAAAAGCGTAAGAGCCACCTGTTTAAAATCTGATCTCGTGGTGGTAAAAGATTGCCACGTATTTATTGATATGGAAAGCAAATATTGTTGATTTATCGATCGGGTCATTGCGATTTTGCACAAACATGAATACGAACCACGATATATTTCAATAAACTCCACATTAAAACAAAATGCTGACCAATAAGACACAATGTCTCGCCGCACGAAACGTTACTATAAGTTAAGTCATTGACAAAGTCCACACTTCGTATTAACGCACCTTGTAAAGGGTGATTGTTAACGCTATGTCCCAGGAGTAGGCGAAAAGCGCAAGAGCCGCCTGTTCAAAATCTAATCTCATAGTGGTAAAAAATTGTCACCTATTTATCAAAATGGTCAGGAGAAAATATGGCCATAAAAGTTGGAGCTGGTAAAGGTTGGAAAAAACTGCTTTAGATTAAAGTCAACAAAAAGCTCACCTGTCGAAGGAAAGCGCCACCAAGGTGTAGATGCTGGCGAGCATGGCGACCTTCTGACAAACCTCACAGAAAACACACATGAAGGCCCCAAACGGCCAACCGTCCATGCTGTAGATTGTGGCTTGGAATGGAACACAGAACACCAGGAATAAGAGGTCGGCGATGGCGAGATTGAGAATGAATCGGTTGGTGTTGTTGAGTCCTTGAGGTTGATAGCGATATATCTTCAACATTACCGTTATTACCAAGGAATTTCCGACGATTCCGACGCAAAAGATGATACCAAAGAAGATTGGGACGAGGATGGCAGTGAGGATTTGCTCCTGTGAGAGTTTCGCCTCCTTGTGCAAGTCCTTCAAACTCCCAGTAGTGCTTCCGTTTACATCCTGGATGATGGATGTGTTCGTTGTGAAGGAATAAACATCAGATAGAGGAAGTCCTGTGGTCACAGAGGGAGGAGCAGTGGTGCTCATGGTCTCTGTTCAAACTTTATTTGTATTAAAGTGAAAAATTATTCTGTAATCAACGACATCTGTAATATACACAATCAGTGGTCATTTTTCGGAAAAAATCTGAACATCTCGTCATTCAAAATCACAGTGGAATATCAGAATTCATGTGCATTTGCAATAAACTTTAAATACAAAGTGCAGGTGGTGCATCTGACGATGTACAAATATCTATATGATTTGAAGTTATTGTCGTTCCCACACTCTGTGTTGTTATATATGTTTACATTATTTATGAATTTACCAGCATCGCGGCTTTTGGCCGCCATGATAAACTCGCTTGATAATCTATAGCTCGTCTCGATACATTGTGGTTTCCTGAATGCTAATTAAGTCATTCTGTCGGACTGCTGTTTGTTGCCATGTAATTCTTAACATAACAAAAAAAAGACGAAGATTTTCCTTCACCCAACATTTCGTCCAACAAACGGCGAAACTTCATCAGAGTCTTGGCGGAGCAATTGAAATATGAACCCAACGGTACACACAAATACGGTGCAGAAAAATGCTAACATCTCTTTGCACCGTCACTCTACCGCTGCCATATTTCTCATCTATATTTAATTTATTACCTGCTTGCCTACTTCATACATTGCAAACTACACATTCTACTTATAAAATCGTTCCTCAGGTATTCTTGGATTTCAAACCAACGTCTTTAATTCTACAATAGCTACAACAAATCCTGTTCACGCCTTTCTTCGGACCCGAGGTTTGTAAATTTAACTTATTTGAATTGTATGTTGTGTCTATGGAGGGTACGGCATCTTACCAGAGCATTACAACGCACAAATGTCAGACGCAAAGCACGCAGCACGCTAAAGCAGAATGAAAATCTGTCTTTGCATCGGGCGACGGTGATGCAAGGCTTAAATACACGCGTGAAAAAGGTGGCCGTATTTTGAAGGTCGCCTTTTTTCCCTCCAGCACTTTCCACGTTGGTCACGATTTCAATCCATTTAATCAATAGGATTTTGTAAGAGCGAATTTTTTATTCGTTCCGATCATTCCTGCAATATGAACCCAGCAAGGTCGGGTGCAGTCTTATAACCTTAGCGGAATAAACATAAATATACATATGCACCGCCAAATTTAACAGCATCACACACCCTTCCATGCCATATTGAAACAAACCGCATCGTAAGGAGATTAACGTGGAAAATGCAAAACCATGTAGAACACGGCTTATCTTTACCACGCCTGTCCAACGTGCCTGAGGTCATGTGGAAAACATTACACGGTTGTAAAAAGGTTTTGGTTGATCCCATGGTGGTGAACTGGCAGGTGATGACGAATTTTAAGCAGAGTGGGAAACATGTATTTGCGGGGTAAATAAGGATAAAGAATGGCTAAATCGACAAAGCAATGCCAAAGTGGAAAAGCTAACACTACTCCCATCATGTTTCGTAGCTGTCTTTGTAACTTCCTTCACTTGGTAGTTAAAGTTGCATTTAGAATTCTGAATCTAATCAACAAATTTCAACAATCTAAAGAATTAATTCTCTTTCAAATATTTTGTTTACGTTAGCTTCTGTGTTATAGAAAGACTGGAGTTGTTTCAAGAAGAATCAGAAAAACATTGCAATGTAGTTCTTAATTATGAGTGCAGCTACTGATTGACGTGCGTAATACATAATAATCTGAATCAAAATAATTTATTAAACTGGTTTCTAAATTCCTGTAGGATGCTGCTAAGTGCTCAACTTGTATAACACAATCAAGATGATGTAAAATTAAAAGGCACTCATGCAAAATTTATTAAAAATTTTCCGCCTAATCGAAATACTAGGTTAGTATTACGTCAGTGAAAACCTTACTTCCTATGTGCGGTTATGAACAATCATTTTAAGATCTCGGAAAAATATTGGGGCCTAAAACAGATATTTCCTTCCGAAACCCCGAAATATATTGGACATTTGAATAAGATTAAAATGCATCGGGAATACGTGCCATAGCCTACGCTCCGTTTTATGCGGGACAGTCCCTGTTACACTTCTTGTCCTGGTCGATATACTGAAGTGTCACATTTAACGGCAGTCAGACAGCTTGCTGTGTTGTTTATACCATCTAACAGATATACTACACTATCGTCAGTTTCTTAACCTTTATACAGACACCCTCTACGCAATAAGTTTTCTATGTTATTCTATTATGGTTATCCAAAATAGAATGTTTCTAGGTATTTCAACTATTTTTGAATTAATCCAACCAATTCAGAAAAGATATTTTTTGAAGTAAAAAGTATTGCATGGGTAAAAATATGTAATATAACACATTACTTTATTTTAAACGTACATTGGGTAAACATGCTTGGTTAGTTTGTGGATTAAGATCCAACAATTACTTACGAAAGCTCCCAAAAAATGTTAGACATCGTTGTTTCGAAAAAAATTAATTTCAACTCTCAACTTTTATCTATTTCGCTACAGCGAGTTGTTGAGTACCATCGCAACAGACGAAGCTGGTCCTGAAGTTGAAAAAAGGATTTTGCATTTTGTGTGCAGAATATATTTTGTTGCCGCTGCGTTGAACCAGGGTGAGTTAAAGCCTAAAATAATACCTGAATAGTGCCTTAAACGACAATGACAAGAGCATATGTATCTTTTATGGCAATTGCAAAACTTATGAATTTGATTTTAAACAACTCAGAAAGTTTTTTAGTGCTTGTTTATTTGATTAAGTTTGACAATTTAAGCTTCAGCATGAAACTGTATGAAATTTTATTATTTAGAAACAGAACGCCTGCAAACATGGCAATGGAAAAACAATTCATGATCAGGGATACCCACACAAGAGCTATTACTGCCATTGGATTCCATCCGATGAGAAGAGAAATTGTAGTTGGTTTCGAAGGTCATACTATTTTATGTTTATAAAGTTTTGTTTTTGCAAATAAAATGTTATTTTCAGACAGCATATAGATCCCAAAGTTAATGTCAATTGCTTAAATCATATAAACTGAGTAGGCTACAGGGACCGTTTAGTGAGGAAATTACTTTAAAACTCTTTTTTTTTTAAGGCCATTTTTGAAAGACATGCAAGAAAAAATTTGCCCTACACCCAAAAAAAATAATTTCAAGCAAAAATGTTTACATGCAACATATACAGTGATTACCAACAGACATTGTCAACTAAAGCCCTTTTGCTTTTTTAAGTTCCAGTCGAGATGTATGACAAATTATGTGACAGGGTAAAGAGTTAACTAATATAAAAACAATGAAAAAACAAACAATATATTGTCTGGCTCGTAAACAATCAAGTTGTGATTTATTGTGCAGATGGTCTCATGAAATGGTGGGAGCAAGACACTGGAAAGCTAATGTTGACAAACAATGAGCACAGCGGATGGCTTACGGATATCCGATTTTGGTGGGAGCAGAAAATTCTGTTCTCTTGCGCCAACGACGGACTTATTATTGCTTGGGGAAGTGGGGGAAACGTTGTTGATAAGATAAGGGTAAGAGAAATCAGACAAACTAGCATTTACATGTTCATTTCCTGGGTTCTAATGGTCAAATTTAATCGATAAATTTCATTTTGTTTAAAAAAGGGTTGGGACAAATAAAACTTTTTGTAAATAATTTGTATATTTATAAGTAAAATTCTTTCAAAGAAAGTATGCAACTAATGTATTATCTGTTAAACAACAATTCACCACTGTCGCTTATTAAGAGTTTTTCCGATTTTATTTATGTGTGAGGCTAAAGTCAACAATTCTTTTCATTTTGTCACAGAACCTGCTTTGTAATGATGCATTATATTTTCTTTGTAAACAAAGCTAGTGTATATATACAAGCTTTTTGGATTGAAAACACACAATGATGCAAAGCAATGTATTTCTTTCTTTATTGGCACACAAATAGTTTTGTTGTTATTAGATCGGCTACCCCATGTACACAATGTGCTTCAACCTAAGGAGGCAGCAAATTATCTGTGGCTTTAACGGCTCAGTTCAATTGTTCATGCTCGACCCCACTAGAAACTGTGGCAGTTTGATCGATCGCCGCAAACCGTATATCACAACTGAGCACAGCGATATTGTCCCTTGCGTCATATGTCATGAATCCAGGGTCTATACCGCAGGGTAGGTGGCTAAATTCTACTTTAAAAATATGTCATGGACTTACACTATAAACTTACCTTGATCATCTTTCACTTTACATAACTCCATGAGACGATTGTTGTTTGTTAAGTCTTGACTCAATTACCACAATAGTTCGAAACTTTTTCGACATTTCAAATTTTTCTGTGGAATTTAATCACTTAAATGATTATTTTTCAACTCATATCACATTTTTTAAATGTTTTCAAATATGAAATATTTGTCTGCAGATTTGATGGTAGGTTCTGTATATACGACACCACTCTCTACCCTGGTACAAAGGGGTTGAATTTAATCCACTGCAACAGGAAAGCTCATGAAGCTGGGATTAATTGCATGATTTTGGTGAAGGACAATGAAAATAATACATGGTAAAAATATGGCTGGAACTTTTTGCTTCAATAGAAATTCTGACCTTTTAATTAAGGTCATACTAGTGGTAACATTACATGTCTGTCCTAACATTAGTTCCATAACTGGCTGTTATGTGTATATCTACAATAAAAAGGCCCAAATTTTTATGGTGTCTGTATGATGCCAATAGAATTAAAATGACCTACATCGGTTGTAACGTCTAAAATCTAACATTTTTACCTTTTTGGTCTGAACTCTTCCCATGAATATTCAATTCCTTTGTCATTTCTGTCTAAAAAATATTTTATTTCAAACAAAATTGATTGATATTCAGGTTGATCACCGGCTCGTTCGATCGAACGGTGAAGATTTGGTCGCAGGATGGCAAGTTACGTCACAGACTTGAAACTATTTTCCTCAACACGATAACGAGTCTTTGTTACATTCCTCGCGCTAAAGTCGTGTGGATTGCTTCAGGGTCACAGTACGCTACTTTGTTTGACCCTAAAGCGGGGGAAAATGTGAGTTTTCTTGTAATTTTGATTCGCGTTTTATGTACGGGACCGGTAGTGTATCATGTACGAATAAGGAAAGCCTCAGTTTCGTACATGTGTGCAACATTTACCATTAAAACTACATTCTACAAACATCTTCAATTCACGGTTTTATTTTCAAAAGTACATAGTGATAAAAATACTCCAAAGAGTGGTTGGTAGTTAGCGCCAGTGCGATATTTTATGTTATATTATTAGAAAAGTTCACAAGGTACGGAACTATTGGTCAATACCAGCACCACAGGCTGATTTTCGCAGTTTTTGCAACATTTTTTGTGTTAAAATGATTAATAAATCATGCATGACGAGAAAATCTAATAGGGGAATTACCAAACATGGAATAACCCCCCTCCCGCAAACAGGTTTCAGAATTTTTGCCGACATTCCAGTCAGAATCGGACGATGAGGTTCGACACAAACTACTTAAACTCCGTTACAGCCCAGAATCCGGACAAATTGTTGGTAAAAACATTTTATTGAAAGGCCAAAACCTAAGCGCTACTTGATGATTGTTTTGGAAATTTATTAGTTTTAATTGCATCACAGCCAAATACATGTGATTACGATACACGCGTTTAGATGAAAATACTAAGCATGAATCATAGAAATCAGACCAAATCTCAAAAAAAATTGATTCCAAATTTATTTTGTTATTGATTTTATTTAAATAGCATCAACGAATCGACGTCATTTAATTGTATGGAAATACAACAGCGCAGGTTGCCTCACAGCTTTGAAGTGCAAGCATCCAATTGAAAGCGTTTCCTACAGTAAGTATTGTTAATTAATACGGCTAGGTAAAAAACGTTAATTTTGAATATTTAGGCCCCCTATAAAACCTGACCTACTTTTAATTTGTAACTGGTTTACGAGCCGTTAAAGTAGGCGTGCGACCCCCACCCCTGCCTTATAGTATTTACATCCACTTGCAGCCCGGAAAGTTCCGATGCTTTTGTTCAGCGGGGGTAGCAGAGGAAACGTATACAAGTGGGAGCGACTTCAATCAAGTCACTTCATGTACAGGTATAATTGGGCGTTAATTTTCAGTCGACCGGGGTCAAGTTCAAAAAATGTTTTTGAGTAAATAAAATTGTGTGTCATGTAATCACTGTTGTCACGTCACAACTAGTTGAAACAATTGAATTAGCCTCTTTCTTTAGCATGGAACAGCTAACCCGAAAGGAATGCTTGGACAAACTGGAAAGTATTAAAAAAGAGCGTGGGATTGGAGTGAAACCCGCACAGGTCGTAAGTCCACGTGGAACACGCCCACTGGCGGCTACTCACTACGCATTTAACACCTCCTTGGTGGCGCCATCTTCCCTGTACAAGAGGTACCAGACTCCAGACTATTTTACTACCTTGCATATGATATTACTATAGTATTACTACACTTACATTACTCAATTTTATTTTGCACAAAAAGAACTCTGAAAACAGTAAATATGCGACTCAAGGACAGATCACACCATGAGGGTTATGGGTCAGGCAAAATTACAGGCAAATTGCAAGTTTTGGTTAGACCTGGTATTCGTTTGGGCACATCAAGTACAACAAATTGATTTTACCAGCTTAGCAAACTTAAAAGATAGATGCAAGTCTGAGATATTACAATTAAAACAATAACCAAGTGTATCCGACGAAAAGAGCAATTGCGTTTCAGGAACCTTCTAGAAGGGCGGGTGTAAGCAGTCATGCTCGCCAGCCCGTTCCAATGAATGTTCCAAAGTAACAATGCTACACATTTTGATACAAGGGGTTGGTTCTCTATAGCTTGACCCTAAATAACCTATTGACCTGTGGTAACCTCGGTTGCATGGTCACACCAAGTTTTGGCGCCCCCTACGACAGGCTGTGTTGTGAAATACAAGCCTGTTCCTAGGGAAGTTCCTGCACTTAGTGAGAATGTTAGGTTGGTATCCTGGGACGACGTAGGTAACAAAATGGCGGAAGCTTTAGGAGTAGAAGAAAATGGCGTCGTTAGCACGTGAACTTGGCCAGAAGGCGGGGTTGCGTTGAAAACCGGCCTGTTCCAGCGAAGTTTCAGGCTAAGATCTGGCGCCGGGGAGTGTGTAAAACTTATGGGAACGACTGTTTGCCCTTCGCACGACGTTGACTTACCAAGGACAGGTTTTATCGCCAAAACGAAACCTATTCCTTAGAAAGTTCAAAACCAGGCGAGGGAGGGAGGTAGAGAGCCGCGGCGAAATTATGATTTTTGTGGTCAAGGTGAACATTTTTTTCACATGGTTGTAAAAATGGTTGTCTTTGCTCAAAGGACAACAGGAACTCCGCAAAATGGCCTGTTTTAAACTGTGAATAAAACACAGACCTTTTCGTGGTAAAGTTCACGTTGCCTTCGGCTGATGAGTCACGCACTTGGCAGAGAGCGAATGAGCTTTCAAGGCCGAATACGTCATAATGATGATCATGTCTTTGAAATACGAGATTTGCTCGGTTGCGTGTCTTGTTTCACGTAGGGGGACATTCAAAGAAGGACTGACTAAGACAGCAGCCCGTTCCAAAAATGTTCCAACACGTGGCCAAGAAAAAGCCGGTCGCCATGCAATGAATAGCTACCGGTATAGAGCTGGTTTTACACTTGACCTTCAGCTGCTTGCGCCAACCGCACAGAAGGAACTTTCACTGGACAAGTCTCCAAAGCAGACTTATTCCTGGGAAAGTTCATTCCGTCGACCGCTGCCGTGCAATTTAGAAGTCGTGCCTTTACTGCCCGAGGCTGCTGAACTGATGCTGGTAACGTGCCTACGAGCTGCCGGGAATTCCCCAAAACAGGCTGCTGACTTAAGGGAACAGCCTGTTCCTGGGAAAGTTCCTGTAACTCGGACACTTCATGTTTTTATGAATGGGCGTTTTCTTGAACGGTGTCATATTTGACCAGAACTTAACCCAATTACTACACCGATCAATACTGCAAAAATATGATGTTTACTTACCGTAAAACACTCGTGGTTGTGTAATCACGTTGTACAAAACCCTGGAAACAGGTCGGGTTAAAGTACCGACCGGCCTGTTCCGCAGAAGTTTCATTCAAAGTGTTACTCACAATAAAGACAGAATACATCGTACTTATAACTAAAAGCCTTCCAACTTTCAGTGTCTGTCATCTAAAACTGATTAATTGGCTTACAGTCAGTCGGCTGGTCTCGCTTTCTTGTGACCCAGTCACCATACACAATTATAAATCTGCGGTCTTTCTAATCCGCTCGGCATGACCCAATTCCCCGCCCTTGAAACAAACTCACTCACAGCGTGACATTAGTTCGAATCTGGGTCGAGCGACAAATCGCGTTTTCCGGACAACCTCAAATCCCACTGAGTCGATCTTGATATTGCTGCGAGAATCTGCGAGAATGCAAAACACCAGCGAGATTACTGAAGCGATCCCACAGCTAACGTCCGCATATCAAAAAATGGCGTCCAGTCCATAATAAAACCGCGCATGACTAACACCAGTTCGCATCGGCGTGCAGCCACTTTATATACGCTCACATCCTGTTGTCTTCGACGAAGTGGCGGCCATACCAAACGAACAATAAGCCACGAAAAAAGCGCCCGACCATTGTGACGTGTCCGCGAGGATGACGTCATCGTGTCCACTCTGGGCAAAACAAGCGAGTCGCTTACGGACATACGAGTAGCGAAAAGGTAAACAAGGCATTCCATTAAAAATGGCCGCCATACTTCGGTTCGCTTAGTTTCTCGCCGGGTTCAGCTTTCCCCTGGGTGTTAAATACCTTGCTTGCCAAACTAAAGAAACTCACGCCTCGCAGCCACTGGTTGCATTTCCATGACCTCGGTATGGCGCTTAAAACGATGACAGGCTGCAGTAGGTTACTGTGCACACAGAGCCTGTTCATTTTAAGTTCCTAACCGTACAGTCTGGTACAGTGTTGGCTTGTTACAGTTTGTGAAGTTTTGAAATCTGCCGGAAACACGCAGTGTCGATCACACAACAAATTGACTTCGTGTGTAAACATTGCGCTCAGCCGGGCTCCACGAATAGGAAGACGTAAACATAATAGCATCCTGTGCAGTATTACGCGATCCTATGCAAAAATGGCGATATTGAGTTTATGGAAAACGTTCAGATTTCTTCGCAATTAATTCTTCGCGTTGTTTTGCTTCAACTATTCGCAAAGTTATAAAATTTATCACGTTTGTATGAAAAACCTACCAATTTTCGCCAAGTTATAAAAGAATATTACCCGAAAAATACGAATATTACTGTATCTAGAATACCTTTACCGACAGATCGCCAACTAAACCGACTGAAACCTCAACCTTTGCCAACTTACCATAGAGGTGACTGAGCTCCTCACTTGACCACTGCTGGTCGAAACAACATACCAAGTGACCAGCGCACGTCGCTTATAAAGTCCCCTCCTGTCGCCTTTGTCGTTTAAGCTCACCGCCAAAGCTCGAGACTTATCAAACCTTTTCCTCGAAAATCACCACAACGGCTTGCAGGCATTGTTTGGTTTGGCGCTTTCGTGACTAAGAAGGGTCCAGACTTTACTGAGATTAATTATCACCTTACACCTACCCGTAATTTTCTTATCTCCTGCGCGCCATTGTTCTTGCACCTCTGACTGCAGCGCGATTTTGACGCTGTTGTTATCAAATAATCGAATTCCGTTCGCGATAATCTAACGTAGTCTTGTGGAGAATAAGTTTGATTTGTGGGAATATGTTTTGCACCAGTGACTGATCATTGATATCCGCTATGCTTTCTTTGAAAACATTGAAACATTTTTTATCTTTGAAAACACGAACAACGTAAAATAAAACATAGTGAAATTAGTCACGTAATATTTCCTTCAATTCCAAACGTACAAAATGAAAAACAAACCCATGTTAAAAAATGTACTTTCATGGCACTGCTTTTGCTGCTAGGCATTAAAATTAAAAAAGAATTTGGCATAAAAGTTACATAGATTTTATTCAAACCGACATTTTGCCTTCCATCAACGCAAAAAATATGTTTATTTTTTCGTGTTTATTTAACAAGAAATAAATATAACAAATCTTAAGATACTAGCACTATCATTGAGGTGTTTTTATCAACAATTTCGTGATATGTTGGGGTTCTTTGTCTTTTTTTTCTTAGATTTGATAAATTGAAATTTTAAGTGTTTTTGTTTTTAAATTTTTTGTTTTAATTTTTTGTTTCAGATAAATTTGCTGCACTTGCCATGATTTAAATCAAACGTTTTAACAATTTAATCCCAGAATGTCACAAAAATGCGTAAAAAAACACTAAAAATGGATTGTTACAAATATCAACAAGAACGTTCATCTTGTAACAGTCTCAGCTAAAATCCATCGCCCGATGATTTCGCCTCTGCTGCTGTTAACGAAAGTAGGTCACGCATGACTCGGTCCGCTTCCAAAGTCACGTGACAAGGGACGCGAGTTTTGGCGCCAAAATAACTTTTGCCAGCAAACAGATGCCGGCTCGTGAGTGACAGATGGCCTTGCATGGCTGACCGTCAACCAAGCGTGGAATTAACGACCAATGATTAAGTCGTTTGTAATGAAACGTGGACGGTTTGTTCTTTATGTTTTTTAAAATCTTCTTGTGTTTAAAATTCGCTGTATTTGTAATCCCCATGTTTATGTGATTCCGGACGTTATGTAATGCACACGTTGGCACTTCATGCTTCTCTCGCCTTGTAAAGAACGTGAATATCCACACACTTAATTGAATACAAAATCCCAATCACGCCCAGGCGACGGCAAAATACGGCGAATATCAAAGATGACGTGTCACAAAACTACCGGTAGTCGACGATGACGAATTCATTTCCGTTCGCTAACCAACAACAATAACACAACCGACAGCGGAGCGGGCCAACATGTCAGGCGCTTCGCATATGTTGAATAGCAGGCCTGCAAGCGACCGGAACGCTTTTCCGCTGTCCCGCTTTCGCGCTGCATGACATCACGGGTATTGTGACATCACACAGGAAGGGACCGCGGCGTCCTGCACAGGCGGCGTCGATGCAACGCAAACAAAATGGCGCAGGGTCGGGGCGGGATTTTTCGAGCCCAGATTTGTTTGCTCTTTGCAGCCTTGGCCGCGTGAGTTTGGGATTATCGGCGGATTTTAGGGCAACGCGGAGCCGCTAATTGACCCAGTTTGGCCCGGACGTGTGGTGTGAGAACGCAGAGCATTACCTGATGACGTCAGCTGCGCTGTGTTGTGTTCTTTTTGTCTCGTGTGTTCTGGTGTTTTAGTTTCGAGACTGCTCCAGGATTTGCGATTATTTACAAACAAAGATTTTAGTTTTTTTTATTTAATTTGAAAAAAAAAACTGCGCAGATGAACAATACACAGCGGAAATAAGATGGCATAGGCTTCGATAAAACCATAAAGGTGATAAAGCTCCCCTACCTAACACAATAAGTTTCTGTCGTCTTAATAATTTACACACAACAATATTATTGGTGTGTTGCGTTGTAAGATTCCACGCGTCCAACGTTTGTTCTTGAACCACATTTCTTGAATAAATCTAACTTACACCCAGCACAATATTATCACTGGTTACGTCATCAGGGTGTGTTACGCAAACTTTAAAACCATGAAACCAGCGATTAAAATCTTCTTGCAACGTCCTTAGAAAGGTAGAGTTGCTCATTGTTTCGTCACAAAGGGATCGATTGTTGCGCAATAAAACCTCACGAATCGAGACGTTCTAAAGCCGATTCGTGGGAATTAACGAAGTTGCTTGGGGCGTCCGCCATTTTGAAATAGGACAGCTGTAATTACTGTGTTCTTTGTTTCATTGTCGGCCACTATTTGGTGATGTTGGCTTTTTGAAAGAAGAACTGAAACATCAAAATTTTGCGTAATTCAACGTTGGTTGGTTTCGTATAATATCGACATTTGATATTTACAAGCGAGTTATTGAAACAACAAATGTATTTTGGGCTTTTTTTAATGTTGGTCACATTTCCTGTTGTTATTTCAGCTACCACAGCTCCCATTGTGAATTCCTTCTTAAACATTACCATTGAATAATACAGGCATTAGTTTTTCCGTGAATTGTACAAAAATACTTAGTATAACTTAAAATAACTAAGTTACTGGAAACACGTTTGCTTGTATTGCTTGCAAATTGTACTGATTTTAGTTTTAAGTGGAATATCCATTCATTCGCATGTAGTATGTTTGGTCTTGTCACAGCCGTTGATAAAAGCTAGCGTGATGAAACTCAAGTCATAGCAATTACCATTACTCATCATTTCAGCACCAACATCTCGTTGTTGAGATGCATATACGTTGAACACCTTGACCTTCTGGTTCTTGCGTCTGAGGATGGAAACGTCTATTTGTGGGGTTTCGACTACGCGGCTGTTAGCGCCCTCACGCGGCTGACTCCAGACAAGGAAGAAGACGAGGAAGCGAGCGAGTGAGTTCGTTAGAATATCGGGATATTAATACACGAATGTGGTGTTTTGTGAAACATTCGTTGCATAAAATGGATTAGGAAATATATACTTTCATCTTACTTGTTACTAAACATAAAATCACAGCAACCATTTAAGCTAGCTGAAGAAAGTGTGCACTGTTTGGACTTATAATGTCTCATGCAGCTGATCATTTTGGCACATTTGCTTCTACAGACTTTTAAGTTAGTTCAACAATTCAGTAAAAAAGCTGCGTTTTGGCTTTTGTAAATTTGCCGTTTCTCTGACGCAATTTGACCCAAGTTTGAGTCTCACATCCGATTATCAGCAAATACAACATTCTCTTGGAGACGAATCGAGCGGTCCCCACTCCAAGAACAACCGACCCTGGTTTAACGCGAGAAGCCGAAGAAACAATGAGTGATCGAATCAATAATAACGTCACAATCAACGACGAAGATGAGGACAAACGACAAAATATCAACGAAATTGAGGAAGAAGCCAAAGACCCAGCTGACGTAATAATGGCCTTTATGTGTAAACAAATGTGATTGTGATTTCAATTTGTTTATGACGTAACCCTCGGTAAATCGTCTTGGTTTTTGTAAATTTCAGTGGAACATAGTTTTTTTACGTGTTTTAAGCAATCTCGTTAATTATGTACAATTTGAGAGCAAATATTTTCTTACGCTTATCTCCGCTAATATGGATTGTATTTTGCGACAGAGATGACGTAACCGCATTGTTTCGTAACAGAACCCGGTTACACCCCCTGCGGACGCAATGACGCGTGACTCGGTGACCAATCGGGTAGCAGGATTCATCTGCAGGAGTGTTTTGCTCGGTCATTCAAGCTGTGTTACTGCGTTGGCGATCGTCCACAACGAGTCTCTCTATACATCAACATATCTGGTATGATTATGCGCCATCTTGTGGTCTTCGAAACGCGTGAAAAAGATAATGAAGTTTTGTGCTTTAATGGACTCGATTACAATCGTGACTGATACGTTTGTATTTGATTGAACAATTTAAATCGAAAATGCGAAGTTGGCGATGTAACTTTTAGTGAAGTAAGAACCCAATTTCGAGCGTAAATTATCATCAGCAAAGGTCCCGATGGCGACACCAAACTACGTATCCGTATGTTATCGTTATATGCGTAATTGTCACCTTGGAATCTTCACAAACCCTTTTTAATCCCTATAAGTTGGGAGGAACATTCCCTCCATCTGCATAAAGTGCTTCACACTTAACTCATCATTATTAAGCCTGGAAGAAGACGTCACAGTTTTTACGACTTCAATAAATCAACCACCCCGGGGCAATCAAACTTACCACTCGCGTCACCAACGACGCTGTGACGTCACACACATGTTATTTATGACGTCATATTACATTCCAGATCTCGGGCGGTTGGGACAGGCGCATACTGATATGGTGCCTCGAAACCGGGAAACTGGAAGACTGTTTCCGAAACACGGCGTCACGTGACAACAATACCGTCGAGGAAAGTGACCCGGATGTTGAGGTGGTTGAGGAGTTGGCTTGTGACGGAGTTATCATTGATATGGAATACTGCCCTAAAAGGTTTGCACTTTTCTCAACTACTCATATTTTAGTGTCTCACGTTAATTTTGATTATTTAAATAAAACCCGTGTGTTACATCACAATTAGTATATAGTTACTATTGTTTGCTCATCTCAATGCTCTGTTGATCTTTGTTGTGTTATGCGACGCGCGGCGTTGCTTAATCGCCATTACCACGGTGCTACATTATCAGGATATAGTTACTATTGTTTGCTCATCTCAATGCTCTGTTGATCTTTGTTGTGTTATGCGACGCGCGGCGTTGCTTAATCGCCATTACCACGGTGCTACATTATCAGGACAACTCGTAAACTCTATGAAACTCGTTTTTAATTCGCTAGGAACGAGTTTGCGTATTCGAGTAGTGACGGGATGGTCTACATCCGGGAGTTCAGCCCGGTGGGGAGCGAAATGCGCATGCGTAACACACTTCAAGGTCATGAACTTGAGATAACGGCGGTGAAATGGAACGGTGTTTATGACAAGTGGATCACTGGGTCAGAAGATGGGACCATCAAGATATGGGTAAGATTTACTGTGAGTTTTCATATGGGAATATCTCATTACATGTAGGTGGATAGGCCTATGTGCCGTTTAACTAAAAATAACTTTCTAGTTGAATCAATGCTGGTGTCTCAGAATACTTATCTTAAAGTTACTCGAGTTTCTTGTCATTAGTATCTAAATTTTGTCTCCGTATATGGTTTCCATTGTTAATTTTCAGTCTGAAGACGGGATGGCTTGTGAGCACACTCTCACCACTCAAGGCGCTGTTAGCTCGCTCTGCATTGATAAAGTGAACGGATGCATTGTGGCTGCCGTGGAAAACGTCATAAAGTAAGTTGTATGACGTTATAAATTTATTTTTACCGCCTGGGAAGGATGAACACCCGATCGAACTTTACCACAATTGCAATTTAACGTTTTGTTGAAAATTATTGCCTAAATTAAACTAAAATAAGCTATTGTGGCTTCCGGGACTCCCCCCTTGTGACTTTGTAACGTTTGGGGGAATTACCTTTTCGAAAGATTAACTCCCATGTTTTCGTAGGGTTTACGACATGGAAACTTGCAACTTGGTGCAAACGAATATCGGACATAGTGAGAACATCAGAAGCATCGTACACGTGGTGGAGAGATCGCAGGTGATTAAGAGCAGTTGTATATGATGTGGCCACTTGCATATATGTCTTGTGTATTGTATGTGTGGAATGAAACGTTAACCTGGCGATCACTGTCGTTTCAATATATAATTGCACACAAGTATTGACACAAGAAGGACTCGCTTTTAAGGATCAGCCAGGTAAAATATATGGATATATTTTTTGCGCTATGGACGTCCTTATTCATAAAGAACGTTTTGATTCTATGTGAACAATGAGCTCATGGCGCCTATGGAGAGAAATATATGTTTTTGGCGACTGTTTGAGTATTATGTGTGTGTGGAGCATACTAAATATATTCAACTGTATGCGGATTTATCTAAACAAACTGCTCGTGGAATACCCTACAATTGCGTTTATTATTTAACTTATTTTGAAAATTCGCAACATTAACCAAATACAAAATACAAGAGACAACTTTATTCACTTGTAAATACCAGCAACAATTACGTATGATTTACCGCAGTATGTCTCTGGTTCATGGGATAAAACCATACGGATTTGGAACGCTTACCGCCGTCCAGTGAGACGAAGGCAACCGAATAAGAACGAGCACGATTTGATGAACCCTCGAAGATCATCTCTCAGATAAGCATCACCTTTTTCAACATGTTCTATGCGAGTTATCAACGGTTTTGTTGCGTTTTTTACCTATATATGTGACTGCAGTCCCGTCCAACTCCTAATATTCTGTTCCACGGCCATTTGTTTTACATAGTCGGTTTTGGAAAGATTTTCTTTTGCTTGTACGAAGTAAGTTTACCGGCAGTTTCGATAAAGTTTTTGTTAGAACTAAACGCGCACACGTTATTTTGGAAAGCCTTTTAATGTGACAAACATTCCAAGCAAGCTTGAAGCATGCAGCTCATGCGAGCTAATCCAACATATTGTACCACAGTTAATATGAAAAAAGAACTTTTATTTTCTCAAAAATAACCAACCACTTACTAGCAATAACGTACATACGCAGCCCGGTAAACAGCACACAGCAAACCACGAGTGTCTGTAATTGATTAAGCCGGGCTTGGATGTAAGCACTTTGCCCTCGTTTAACCTCTCTGTGATGAATCATCGGACACGTCACGTAGGATACCAATGTTCCTGAACACAACACCGGGGATTTTCAAACTGTGTTGTGTTGCTTGCTACAGTTCGAGGCTTTTTTATAACTTCGAGTTTTTTTGATATTATGTACTGTTTTTAGAAGTATATCAATTCGAGATTGGTCTAAATTTCCAATTCCAGCCATTGCTATCGTAAGTACCAACATTCCAGTGTTTACTAAATAGCTTATGAATGTTATACCTAAACACTAGGCAAGCACTGTGCCACCCTATGTACAGCAATATTGAAATCACTTCATACAATATGCATCCTGTCCCAATATTACCTCTGATACCATTCCACTGTTTCTGAATTGAATTTTTTGTAACAAATAACCGCAGTGTTGTTATTAAAAGTGTTGTTTTACCTTCCATGTAAAGCAGGTCGACAAATCTGCGCGCATTTGGAAAGTAGGGGAGTTTTTCAGGAACTAATTATCAGGGTTCGAATTAAGTTATTGTTGCTCTGGAGTTAGTTAAACTCTGTGTAACGTGTGAATCAAAGTTTGCGGTCAACATATCTCATAAACTTGCATGGTGTACGTACGTCATATGCCCTTTAACACTTTCCGAGTATGTACGTATTAGTACTTTGCGCAGTACAAACTCAAATTCAGGGTTTATTTTAGTCTTTTATGCGACCAAAATGTGATCACAACGATTTAATTTTAAACTGGATATTTAAATCGGTCGTTAATTGCCTTCACCTTTGCGTCGTGCAAAAATGACACTATGACCTCTGACGTCAAAAATTCTGTGCAGGAAATATTATTCACTGTTTTTTATTCTTATTATTTATCTGACCCCGTTTTTTATTTGTTTGTATTTCTTTCGTTTTCTCTTAAGTTTTATTTGTAATAAACAGTTATATTTTGACATTTTTAAGTTTTGTTCCTCACATACGAATACGTTGATTTTGAACAAGATTCAATTACAACCGACCACACTTAAACATTTTTGAAACTGTTTTTGCAAAGATTTTACGTGATTGAATTCCTGACGTCTTCGCCAAACTAATTTGATATTCACCTCAAATTAAAACTAAATACATCTCTAATTATTAATTCACTAAGTCTTGAGTCTTAGTGTTGCAACATTTTTTATTATACTTTTTGCAACACATTTCACGTAAAAATCCAGTTTATTCCAGATAGGCTTTCGTTTTCAAGCTTATTTACAAAGAAATATGAACAAAATATTTCACACAATATGGCAGGATAAACACTTTACAATACTTACAATTGTACAAATATCAACACAGAGTTGAGCTTCGAGCAAAACGATTGTCCACTGGATGGCGTTGTTTCTTTTCAACTCGAATCAAACCGATTTTTTGTTATTTCGTCAAATAATAAAATAATTAAAGTAGTCTTTTACGATCCATAATAGAAGTAGAAACTGTTATGCTGATACGAATACATTTTATCAATTACAAACTATCGCTTTCACCAATGGATCGTAAAGGACATCACCAATATGTGGTAATTGCAGTAATTTTTTTTAGCTCTAAATGAAATGTTTCAATACTTTCTGTTGCTCAGTTCGTTCATTCTTCTTTCTATCTCGATCGCGTTCCTATTCGATAACTCCGAATACGCGTCCTCGTTAAATCGTTGGCGCACTCCAGCGATCGACCTTTCGCTGGGCGTGTAGCCGTTAGAGGTCGCTAACGATTCACGAGAAGCTTCCGATTGAAACCGATAACTTCGCTTTGCTTTCAACTCTGGCCTCTTTCCTGGATCGGAAGTTCCGTTGCTTTGTCGCGACTGTGGTGGTACGGATATAGCTTGTCTCGTTTTCGGCTCTGTGCTGTTTCGACTCTCAGTCGATCTCCTCTCTCGTCTTCTTCTCTCCATGAATCTTTCCTTCAGAGCTGATGGAGTGTTGGTCACTCTCAGGGCGTTGATGCGTTGCTGTAAGGAAGGAAAAGGGGTTGACTGTTGATTTCATTGCAAACTAAGTAAGAAATCAGTGAATTCGTAATATTTTAATATGTTTCTTTGAAGTGTTCTTAACCAAACAATTTATTTGCAAACTTTGCTTAAAACTTTGATCTACACAAAAAAGAAAAATACTGGCGCACATGGATCAGTGTTATCACAGAGCAGTCGCACAGCCAAATACAAATAGCGGTCTAAATATGTAGAACTATTCTGTAACATATTCAAATATACAGAAGGTTGCCCAAAAAATCACTCACTCGTTTCCCGCGTTCCAGTTTACAGAACTGTTCTTTCATCTCTTGTCTAGTTTCCTCCACCCACTGAGCTCTGAAATCGTCGCAGAAAGTTGCTATGGATTGGAGCATGATTGCAAACGGTTCCTGGAACAAAAATATGCATCAATTTCTCAGAAAAACTTCGGAAATTCCTCCCGAATAACAGGATTTTCACCAACACGTCTGAGCAAACTTTCTAAATGGTCAAAATTGCAAATCGCACGTTAATTATGTACCCTTGCTTCCGCCCTGTCAGCGGGTATGAAGTAATTCTGGAATTCTTCCGCCACAGCCAACGTGTCCTGGTATATTTGCGCCATTTCTCGCATTTTGGCGGTTGCTGAAACGTAAAAATGTTTAATTTTTTTTCAGTGATGAATTCTGGGCAGTAAAACTGATAAATCCGGTAGCTGTAGATTCGGACTGGTTCGTTACATTGCAAAGAAGCACGTTTCATTTAACAGAAGCCTTGTTTTTTCAAGTACTACTGTTCGACAAAATCATTTAATCAAAGCTGAAAGAAGCAATTTTTTTCTATAAATTGTACTAACCACCTGATCACTTTAACGATAAAACGATTCATTAAAAGACAATCTCCTGTACTGAGCTCACAGTACATGTGCGAAGTAGACGCTTACCATATGAGACCAGCGCCGAGCGCATGAGGCCCTCGACATAGGCCTATTATACTCAAAAGTAGTTTCAATTTCATCCGTTAAGTTACTGCACTTACCTTGGCCCAGAAAAGACTCCAATTTCTCCTCTGCAACTTCCGACTCCGCGGGGATCGTGCTTCCATGGATGATACTGGGGAGGAGTCGCAACTTGCAATCCTCCAACTCCAGCGCCGTCACTTCAAGGTCATCGCCAAGGTTATGCAATGGCGCCGAAGCAGCTTTCAGTATGACATCTTGTTCAGGAAGGGCCGTGTTGTCGTCCATTCTAGGACTGGTGAGTTCCTGGTGATTAATAAAGGTTTTAGTTTGTGATAAAATAGAACCAGACCTCTTAACACCTGGAAACCTCCTATTTCCGGCACAAAATTTATGGAAACATTTTTCGGCAGTTTGTATCTGTATGTTTCTACTGCACAAAAAGTGATATGTTTTGATATTGTAGGTTTTGGGTTGTTTTAATTGTGGCGATTTCGAAACAAAATAGGTAATGAAATATTATCAGCAAAAGATACATTACAACCGATTATCGAAACAAATAGTTCATAATCAGGTTTCATTACACATGTCTCAAAACGTTAATGATTTCTTCGTCACCTCAGTGGACAATTTTCCTTCAGCTTTCATCTGATCGCGAACCGTCTTCACAGTAAACTGCAGGAGGTTGAATTCCCCGCCCTTAAAAATAAGAGTTGAAAGTTTATTTCAATTCAACAAATTTACTAACCTGTGGATTGAATTTTGCCATTGTAACTACATAGACATAATTATACTAGAAACAGTTCAATTCCATAAGAGCATGCGCGAAGTAACTCCTTTAGACGTATATGTCGTTTATCTTATTTACCGCAAGGTGTCGCCCCGGTTACATTACCATCAAAGTACTAATAGGCCGTCAAATAAGCCTTAATTATGTCTGTAAGTTGCCGCGTGTTAACGCACTACATAAGACATAATGTCTACGATTTGCTATTAGAATCAGGCGTCATTTTATTGCCTAGCTTTGAAGTCAGTTAGATCATATTCTCGACATCGAAAATCACATACTTTTGACTTGACGTCTTTGAGTTTGGGCAGAATGTCCAGATGGTAGCCGTAAGCATCGCCACGCTGCGTACCTTTGTTCAAGTGGTTACCTAGCAACAGCACGGTCTCCAGGACACGTTTCAACGTCACGCTGTAACAAAAGCTCCCGGATGTCACAAGGTCAAGGTCGTTTAAAAAGTGAGACTTGTTTTAGTGAATGAACCGCGGAAAGCAAGGTAGCGTGGTTTTGTGTTTGGTTCTATTTGTTCAACTTACTTGTTAACTATGAACTGGCAAGCTTCAGTGACCGCTGCCAATTGTTCTTGTATTTCCACCATTCTGTCCGGGAATTTTTTGGCGAATATCCAACACTTCATGAAATATAAAGTTCATTTCAAAACACAACATCTATCTTCCAATATTATTTTATTCGAAATCTATATTTTGTCAATCTAACAGTGGTGGAATACAAAGAGTTTAGAACCATACTTTAAAACGGACAAAGAAACCAAAAATACTTAAGAGTAGCTGACAAATAGTGTGAAATTATATGTAAATGACAAGGATCACATCGATAGAAAAACGTGACGCCTGACCTCTAATCTTTCGTCAAGGTTAGGGATCATGGCAAGCATCAGAACAAACTGCTCGGGTTTATCCAAAATTCCCTTCGGATGAGCTTTAAGTGCGTCAGCGATTTCATCCAGCTCCTCTGGACTCGGTCGAATGTCGTAGAGAGCTTGTAATCTTCAACGTTCGTAAGATAGCGGTAAATTTTAAAGAATAGTTACGTAAATCAAAAAGCAACAAAAATTTCAATGGCAAACCACAAACTATGAATGTATGTTTTTTGGTGCATTATTTCGTAAATTTCAGTAAAGGAAGTCACAAGAGTAAGAAAAAAAATGGCATGGCTTTAAAACGACGGTGACACGACAACCGTGACGTATTAGTTATGATGTGTTGTTAAGTTCTGATCGGGGCTTTTGAGAGAAAAATCCGGTACGAGACCTTTTAAGGGGGCGCCAAGTCTCGGACGTAAGAAATCCCTAATTTTAATGAAAACAATAATATTGATGGACCCCCCTTTTGGTAGTCAAGGTTCACCTAGATTTGTGTGGAACCTAGTGTGCCGCTGTATACCACCGTCCTTTCGTAGGGCCCATTTCCAATAAAAACAGCTTAGAAACTGACCCGTCAACATCAAGTTTATCATCATCCATGTTAATGATGGTATCGTGTATTTCCTCCACTGGGAGGCGCACTGAACCCGCTCGGATTCCGACCAACCTCGATCTTTCCATGCCAAGTACCTTGAGGGTTTTCCCTGGTTCGCGGCTCCGGGACTGTCCCTTTCCCCGCGGGCTCGGAAGCGCTGCTGGTGGTCGGCTGAATAATCTTCAGTACAAAACATGGTTTGCATAAAAAATACAACTCGTGACTTTTTAAATGGCATAATTGCACAAGATGTTTTTTCTTTCAATGGAGAATTTTGAACTGACAAGTCAGATTATTTGCGAGACAGGAAAACCTCGCTGAAGAATAACTTATACAGCCCGACAACCTACAAACAAATTCCTCAGCTGCTCGCCGACTAGTTTAAGTATTTTACTTATTTCACAAAGCCAAGTTTCCGAAAAAAACATCTGCTGCCCACAAATAACCACAAAAGCCCGAACTTTTCCTACTTTTCAAATTGATCTTGGTCGAAAACAATCGAATCCTCGCATTCTTCCCAGAACACCCGGTTTTCATCGGTTGAAATTCGACGAAGTTGCCTCGAAATTTTGTTCCAGAAGAGCGACTTCAGTTGAGGGGTATTTCCCTCTTGTGGAACAGGCGAGCTTGCTAGCGCCACCGGTGACGGGGGTGGAGGACTGATCTGCGAAATTATGCGTTGATGATGTTGCTTTGTAAATAATGGCGTGAACGGTAGAACTGTAAATTGTGGAGTTACAGGACCACAATTCATCAAGTTGAAAAGGATAATATAAACTATAGTGGATCTACACATGAACAAGCAAGCTACACTGGCAGACTGTTGGCAGACAATCGCATCGGGTGTGTTTGTGTTATGCTGAAAATATCGATCTAACAAACAACTCGGCAAGTTGGATGTTTTATATCAGAAAAGTATCTTTCGCCGTTATATGAAGGCATCATCAGCTTCTGCACTTGCTTGTTCAATTAGAGTCAATGCGTCGCTTACATTTACTACTTTAAAGACAAATATAAGCAACGTTTTCTATTCGCACTTTCATACAAAATCTTAAGATTAGGGTGAGACAAGTTCAGACTAATGGCAAAGTAAAAATGATTCTTTCAATGTGATTACTGGTATAGACATGTGGTCGAATCCATCCGCTCCGTTTTCCCCTTCAACAAAACCGGATGAGTGCAAGGACATCCCTGTACTCTCCTTAGTCAGTTCCGAACCGTTTCGTTGAACCGGATCGTTTGCAACTAAAACAATGCAGATATTTTGTTGAGAACATTCACTTTTGAGAGAATCCGTCTATACTTAACATGTGAAGATCGTTACGTTTGAAAAGGCTTAGTCGCACGCCACTGTTATCTTCATACGTATGTTATAAAATAAGCCACTAACATTAATTAGGAAAATACTTATTTTAGATTCAGACTTTTTCAATATGTTTTAAATCACGGTGATCGCATTTAACTTTAGAAGATCTAAAATAGCGCATTCCCTGTCATCGCCATTCGAGGCAAATCCCTTCTTTAGAAAATCTTTTAATCAAAATATTTTTAGGAAGACATACCTTCTGTGTCCTCATCGTCCGCGAACCTCGTCTTCTTCTTGTTCTCGTTAATTCTCTGCAACTCTCGCGTCTTAGTTTGTTGTGTGACGTCATTCTTTGACGTCACGGGGTTTTGGTTTCCTCCGGAGGATGGTTGTGACTTAAGTAACGATGAGGTAGTTTGTGTTGTGACCCTGGCGACGGACAATGAGTTAAACTGTTTGTTAAAATTGAAGGATGACGTCAAATTGTCACCAAAACTTTAGTGCTGCGTGGAAAACTATAAATTGCACCTTTTAGATGCAAATGTACATCATACAATAACTGCCAAACGTACGTTTTATCGTCACGCAAGAGATTTGTTTACCGATGGACCGTTTTAAATAAACATTGTGGCATTCACGGCTTCACTAAATACGCCCAGGTCCAAGTTAAGTCGGTTTATGAGGTTTTTTTCTCACCCAGGTGGGTGTTTGTTGGGGTCGTACAGCTTCGATGTTCGCAAGATACTTTTTTCCGAGGTTTGAGTGCTCGCTACAAACGTCGGTTGACACCCATCACTCGTACCGCGAATCCCATTGTCTTCTCCATTCTTCACCTCATTGTTTTCAAACGAATTCTCGCCATTGTCTCCTCGTTTGTTTTCGGAACTTGAGTTTTCTTGATTGGATGTTTTCGGGAACGACTGTGTGGCGGTTTTCATATCTTCAGTTGCACCTTGAGGGCTTTTCAAGTCGTGAGAATGATGGACGTTCCTGGGTTTGAAGTCTCTCGTGTCCTCCGCGTCCACTTTTGGTGCACCTGGACCAGGTGCTGTTTTACGCTCAACCAGTGCTGGCTCTGTGGCACTTTTAAACGCCAAAGGACGCGATGCCGTCTCAGTTGCTCTGTTGGGATCCTGGCGCGGGCTTTTAGTGTCGCTTTTCGGCTTCGAATTCCCGAATAAAGTCTTGCGTGGTGCTGCTTTCGGTTCCGGGGAATCCCGCTTTCTTGCCTCATTTGCCAAAGGAGAAATATGTTTTTTATTCTCAGCGTGCTTCGGGGTTTCGAACACGTTTTCTTCGTGTTTCTTGGCCTTAGGGGTTTCACCGTTTGTAGTTGGGGTCTTCTTTCGGGCCGGGGGCGTGGGGGGCTTTTGCTTGGGACTGGGTGATAACTCAGTAATGATTGGGGTTGTGATCGTTTCTCTGTCTCACAAATACAAATGTTTAATGGTAGAAAAGGTAAGGTTTTTTTGTATATAAGTTACATAAAGCAACGTTTCCTGATCCTAGGTTCCATAAATAAATAGAAACGGGTGCATGTTCAGGCTCTGGTTCAGGCAAAAACGTGTTAACTTTATTCTTGCAGGGGCTGTGCGTTATCAGTATAGTATAAGACTATGCTAACGTACCGACTGAGTTCATCAGTTGTTGGTTCTGTGACGTAGCTCAAGGCTTTAGTGACACCCGCGCCGAAAAACGAGTCCTCGTTTACCGCGGCCATGACCGTTTTGGTGTCGAAAGGTGCAGATGCTCGGTTGGCGCCAAGACGTGGATGGGCTCGAATTCTTGCCTACAAAAAAAACATTTTGCTGCCTACATATAAACTTTTGAGCCTTTGGACTTGTATTAGTGATGGCAGTAAAACCAAGTGGCAAGCAAATTAGTTGCTGTATTTGGGATATAACATTCGGAAAATATTTTTCTTTTCAATATCGAAGTTAAACGTGTCATGTAAAAGAGTGCCGCCGGAAACGACGGAATTGTTAAAGAGAAACCTAAAATTTAATTGGAAAAATAACAGAGTTGGACGCCATGTTGCACCTGTATATCCGCTCCATCACAATTGTCAGTCTCGATCGAGATTTTGAGAATCGCCTTCGGTGTGACGTCACTACTTTTCGAGGGGGGTGATTTTTTAGGCGGTTTCTTTCCTGGTTCCATAGTGGGGGTTTTCCCGCCTTCGACAGCTCCCTTGTTCTTGTTTATGACTTGAGCGACGTCGGTCCAACGATAAACGTGCGCTGAATCTTCGAACTTTTCGCTGTGTGTGAGACTCTCAATGTGGCCGAGGTCCAGGAGCTTCTGAGCGTATTTCACCGCTTTCCCGCGGGAACCTTCGAACTTTGTGTAGTAAACCAACAGTCGGTTGACCAGAACCTCACCACGGAAGACATCTTTGGAGGATGGCATTATGGATGAGGCTGAGGAGGTTTCTTTTGAACAAAGTCCTCTTTTTTCCTTCTCTTCCTTGGGAAAATGCGGACTTCCGTTGTTTGAAAACAACTTTTTACCGACAGTTGCCATCACTGGGGTTGTTGTGGATCGAGGACCAAGAAATATTCAATTTTCCTGCGTATTTATTTCTATCTCGCTCTCTCAATGCATTTACCTATGCCTACAAAATCAACATTTAACAAAATTCCCAGTACCTGAACGGTATTAACATTTATTACAAAGACTTTCCTAAGAACATTTCAAGTAAATTATCTAAAACCAGGAATATTTTCGCTGGTATATAGGCTATGATGAGTAACACGCGTTATTATATAACGTCTAAGGTTACTGATGCATTTTTTTAAAAGACTGACCACTTGAAAACTTTATTGGCGCGAGTTTCGCGAGCTAAATTGTGCACCAGTACCGTAGCTACAAAAGTTATAGACCCTATAGACTGACGTATTGCAGAAACGGTATCAAATAATGATGCTAAAGCGCATCACGATCATTCGTATATAACTTGCAATGCCTATTCATGGCAGCAACTTGTCTGTGTGCACAATCTAAGTCGCATTCGGACACTCTTGTGGTTTACAGGATCCCTTTTGGCAAAAACTACTCTCAAGAATTCGTGTCGCACTTATATTAGATCGCTTGAGAAGTTGCAAATATCCACTTCGAGTTATGAGTGGGTTCGACCTCTTATCTTCAAGGCACTCAAAAATGCTTTCAACCGTTCCGCTTCGTTAGGTCGGCTTAACAATTTCGTACAAACAACAGAACTTCACTGACGTCTGATACAAAGAAAATTGAAAGAAATTCCAAGCTGCACAGTTGTTTTTATCGCTAACCGTATTGAGAATCTTTGGTTTCGACTTTATCGTTGTTCAAATTGTTTATAATACGAAAAATAATCAATTCACCGACTCTTTTATACTCTGTTATTTAACAGTGAATAAGCACAGAACCTGACAATGCTGTTTGGGCGAAATTAGCGTTGCTCTACATTTTACTATAAAATACCGCACTGGCGCTGCTGGTCTGCTATTCTTTGTGAGTAATTTTGGATATCTGACAAGTAAAGACAGATGTCTTTGTGACATTTTCTCTATTATTTAACTTTCCTGTTCCTATGTTTGTCTAAAGAATCAACCAGTAGGTTGGTTATATTGCTTGAAACCTTCGTAATCACCTTAGAGCCGACAGCTTCAAAGCGTCCGTTGTTTCTCAAACAACCTAGCGATCCTACGATGGCGTTGATTACTGCGGGCGCATTCCAGGGCGAGGACGAACAACTAAGTTTGATTGTCTGTCGATCGTTCAATGCGCGCTGTTTATGTTCGCTAACAATTAGTGAGTAACTGATATAAGGACGGGGGCTCGAGTCGTTATGGTAACGGCAAGAGGCGTCGTTACCGGCGCGGTTTACGAACTGATAATAGCAAAATCGTTTTGATACATCTGTGTGTGCTTGTTGGAACTACTTCCATACAAACTTGTTGGAAGTTGCATTGATAACCTTTTCACAAATCAGATCAACAAGCGTGCTTTTGTCCTGCAACGATAAAGATTGTAGTTCTATTAAGATATAAATAAACTATAAGTATCATTTTCTTCACAAAAACGTATATTTTCAACGGCATGACAGCTGTGTGCATTCTGTACGTTAACACGTTACTATAAGTGACTCCTTTGCCATGTTATGGCACCAAACTACCCCATAAAACATCAGTCATTGGCTCCGTAAATGAGGTATTATTTTGTCCTCGAAGCTAAAGTTGCACCTTTTCCTGTGGGCTAATTATACCGTTTGTCAATATAATTACATGATGTTGATGCCCCAAATAAAGGCACAATGATAATATTGCATGACAATTTATGTAACACTGAAATCTTACTCAAAAATACAAATATTTAAAAAAGCAGGGGAATTCCCGATTTGTTGGCGCTGTTTTTAGATTTAAATCCGATGAGCGTTTCGTTGATGGTGAGAAGTTGTTGTTGATCTTCGACTCACGTTGTTGTTGATTCGTCAGCACTGAGTGCATCAAATTAATTTGACAATAACATGTCTTCTCTCGTTGCGGAAGCCCTTGCAAGCGCTGGAAAGTTGGCCAAGGATGATTGGAGCACAAAAATCAACAAATTAAACAGCCGATCCTACGAAATAAAAGTAAGCACAAAATTGGAAGAATACAATTACTACATTCGCGGATTTGTGTACAATTTTAAAAAAATGGTTCACCCTGAATGCAAACAATATTGACATGACATGTTTACCTTTCAACAGAAACTTATTCAATAAAATTCTGTGTTTTTCATGGTGTGTTTTGAGTAAAGGCATTTTATGAGAGTTTTCCATCAGCTTTATCAATGACCTAGTTGTTTTAACTTGAATGTTTAAGGCTGTCATGAAGCTTTTATTGTTTCAGGGTCTTGTTGGTTACTATATCTTAATTCTTTCTTTTAATGAAGCGTGAACTGTGCGATGTAATTGAAGAGACTTATGGAGAATCTTTGTCATTGGAAAATGAAGCGAATGAAATTAGTGAAAAATTAAGAAAAGTAAAAGAAGATGCAGAAAATCTTCATGACTCGTTTGAAACTATGGTAGGAAGGTTGTATTTTGCAAATCTTGCTGCATTAATTTTCTTATCTAATCCATATAAATATGTTAATCCTTAGTTGAGCATTGCAGTATTACATTGTGCATTGTTTCTCTTGTATGTACATATGCGTAGATAAATTGCAAAGACATTCACACACCCATATCTTACATAACTACATGGAAATGTTTCATGCTATCACATGACAAGGCAGGGTCGCCATTTAGGAAATAAATCACTGATCCAGCGTGGCTGCAATGCCAATAAACCATACTGATCTTGCATGATTATTGTTGATGTTATTTTAAACTTTCTAGGTTTCTAAACAGCTACAAGATGCCAACAGTGAATTCGAACAACTGACTTTGCAGCACACTAAAACTTCAGCATTGGTTGCAGCATTGGAGAATCTGTACAAAGTCCACAGTTCCCTTAAAACTTATGACAACAGTCTACAGAAGAAGAATTTTTCTGACACTTTAGCTGCAATTAAAGAGGTTATTTTTGCAGTTTTTGGATTTTGGTCATTTGATAATTGAACAGTAATGTTAGCCAAACCAAGTAATCACAAATTTTTATTTAACAGGCACTTAATTATCACAAAAATTTGGCATATAATACACTTTTTTTTAAATTTGTTGTAGATTTTTTTCCGGATTTAATTGATAAAAAAATGCAAATTTATCCATGTCCCAATTATATGACAGGTTCCTTTATTATATATATAGATGACATATTGTAAAAAATCTGAAAATCTTTATTGATTTTGGTTTTAGATTGGGACTGTGTTGGATTCAGTAAAGAATACATCTTTTCACGAGACAGAAATTTACAAAACTCTTCGAGTTGAAGTTACGGTCAGAAGGGAAAATCTTAATTACGTTCTCAACCAAATTTGGAAAGACTCTGTTGCATGGAATTATTCTGGTGTGTGATGTTGTTTTTCATTAGTTGTAAATCCTGATTTTATACCTTTGCAATATGAGTAGTTTTTATTCACTAAAAGGCAATTTTTGTGTTGTGTTTTTTTACTAAAACTTACATCATATCTGAAAAATATTATCAGCTTTTTCCAGCATGTTCAGATGAAAAAGAATCAAAATGATCAGACCCAATGCAACCAAAGTATGAATATAGTTTTATTTTGTCGGCAGATGGTTCCAGTGATTGTACGGAATTGCGCATTAACCTTACTTCTAAGGATGGTCTGCTCTCATCACAAGACTTGATTTATGCGATGTACGATTCAAATCTACTTTCTTTCAAAGTTCAACAGTTAGGTAATAAGTTGTGATACTCTATAAAGGCATCAAATTGAGTGCAAATGTGTTATGAGGACTGATTTATGTAATATATGTTGGTCACTACTAACTGTGGTTATGAATAAATTGTTGCCTTTTAGCAGGAAATTTAGAAGAATTAGAAGTTTTTAGCATTTTGATGTGTTGGTGTTTTTATTCAAGTGTTTGGTGAAAATATTACGTGAAACACTTCTGTTTGTCATTTTCAGCTAAAACTGTCATGGAGAAGATTTTTACTCCATTGATTCAAGATCCATCTGTTCACCATGTTATTACAGTTACCTCTGCAGGAAAAATACTTAAAATTGGAAACAAGCACAACTCTATTAATAATTCATCTACCATGGTGGGGCCATATATATATATATGTATATATACTGGTTAAAATTTGTTGATGAAAATTGTCCTATTTATTTTGAGCAATCCACATTTTTTGGTTTTAACAAAATTGAGAAACTTAACTTGGTCTAGATTAGTTTGTTTTTAATAGGATTTTGCTCCAATCTTGCAGGAAACAGATTCCAACTTTACACCTTCCACCGTATTCAGCAAAGTTTGGGATGTTTTGAAGTTCCTGGATGAATCATTGATGAATTTGAAACTTCACAAAAACGAAGGTTATTTTTCTGTTGTAATCAGTATCTGTTTGCATGTGGAGTTTTTGGTGACACATAGTTGTGTTCTGAAGCATTATAAATGGATTTACTTTTAACTCTTGAAACCACAAAGGCTGGCCCATATTGCAGAAACAAACAATGCATTAAATAGTTTTTTGATGCAGGTCAGACTGTTATGACCTTATTTGGAAATCACATATGTGAAAAAGTAATGACTCTTTTGATTGACGAATGTTTGGAAAAATCTGTGCCCAATTCCAGAGAGCAACTACAGGATTATGATCAGGCAAGATTAATTTTACAAAACATATTTTAAACATAAAATTAAACCAACTTAAAAGCCCCTTGTTTTTTTCACCGAAGAGCATTTTGAGTTCAGTGAACATTATGTCCGACAGCTTTAACAACAAACTTAATATAACTCAGGTTGTGATTTTTATGTGGCCACTTGATTTCAGATTGCGGATTCAGTCAAAAAGTTTGAAGCTTCCTTGAAGGAAATCCAATTTCTGCCACCTGAGGAAGAGTCAGGTTTGTTACAAAAATTTTTACTTTTTTTTGCTCAGTATTACATCTGTGTACATGTACATACACTACACCAGTCATTTTCGACTTTTCTGTTCTTAAAACTTTAAAGCACTTTTTACAACATGATGATTTTACTTTAAAATCTAAACTGTAATGTATTTCCCTAAAAAAATTGGGTTACTGAACAGATCTGCTCTAAATCATGCAGATCCTTGTTTAAATTAAATTGCTTGTAGCCTTTCTGTTCATGAATAAATCTTATCCATACCAGCATTTTTATGCGAGACATTTTTATAAATTTCTAAATCGACAGGTGATCTCATCGCGTATGTATCAGACATCCACGTACATTTTGCAAACAGGAGGAGTACTTCAATAGTTGCACGTGCACGCACTATAATGGAGGAAGACATCCACGAAACCATAGAGGTAAGTTGGTTTATTGTCTTGTTTGTTCGTTCCCGTCACACCAATAATTTATTGGAATCAATGAATTTAGCAATGTCAGAAGCCTATTAATACGTCACATACTCCACAAACCACATGCATTGTTAAAAACAATTATTGGCACCTTAAACATTGCTATTGTTAATCAATTGAACTGGTATTAAGTTGAAATGAATTGTTTTGAAAAAGTTAAAAATTTTGGTCTAGTCCAAATTTTGTTTGGTATATCTTATTGTTGTGCTGCTGTTGTTGCCAGGCATGTTGCAATTGATCTACTGGAAAAAAAAACAGGGTAGTTTATTTCTCCTAAGTTTTGCCGGCCATACAGCAAAACCTTACCAGGGTTTAACACAGTAGTATCTTGTTTTTACCCAAATTAAAATGATATTTCTTGTTTAGATAACAGATGGAGGGAAGGACAAAGTGGAGGAATTCTTATCCCAGCTTCAGGAATCCACTTCCCAGAAGTCGAGTGAGGACCAAACCCTGCAAGTTATCATACCAGGGAGGGAATCACAATCAGGAACGGACACAAAAGCTAAAGATATTCTTGTCTTTCCAAGGTATATTGAGTACTTGACAATTAATATATTCCAGGCAAACTAACTACTCAATGGCCAAACATTTTTTTAAAATTCGCAGGTGTGCCGATGGTCAATAGTTAAGTGTGGTCAACTGTAGTATTTATGTAGTGTTTATACTATAGTAGGAATTAACCTATTTCCTATAATATATGTTTAAGAAACCATGGCATATACTTATACAGAATATGTTCGTTATTTTTTTCCTTTTTGTGTTATCCTATACTTCAATAAGTTTGCTATTGTATTTTTACTAATTGTGTATTTTTACAGAACGAAATTGTGACCGCAAACAAATTTATTAAAGTTCCTAATGTTAATATTGTTCACAGTTATGATAAAGTTCTGTATTAGGTGTCGTATAAGTAGCTGCACTCAAACCCTCATGGACCTGGTGTATGAGACACTCCATGAAGCTTTGACATCAAGCCCAGAATGGTAAGAATTATTATTTACGTCGAAAACTTAAAGAAAGGTATTTTCTTCGGTTGGATTACACAATCTAATTATAAAAGCGATAATTTCATAAATGTGATTTGAAACACATTTATGGTCCCCCTAAAAAATTATGAAATTTATTATGATGTAATGCAAATCATTTACACTTAAAACAATATTTATTGTAGCAGTGCAAGGTTGATGGATACAGTGGATGATGTATTCAGACTCTACCAATGCCACATTCCCAATCTACATAAGTAAGAACTTGTGTTTGTGGTTGTGAAAATTTGAATAAAGTGTTGTCCATGCTATGTCCATTTGCTTCAGTATTTTAACATAATTTCTTTAAAAATCGGATCCCATGCAGTCGTTTGGCCATTATGCGCTTCACGGTGGTTCGTCTCTGTTGTTTGGTATTTAGTAAAAAGTACCCAACGGATCGACGTTGACCGAAAGGTACCACAAAGTGGAATTTTCTGTGCCTGCTAATGTAAAAGCAAGCTTAGTGCCACAGTCAAAAGCTGCACTCGTGAGACCCTGTCTGCAGTTCTTTAAAACGTTATGAACATTTACTAAAAATTTAAAGCAAACCCAAATGCAATTTATTTTTAATTCCATTCCCAACCTGTTTTCCCGTGCAACCTGGATTGCACACTGTCCTGATTTTTTTGTATTTGATTTTTAATTTATTAATAAAAATGCTTAAACAGAGACGCACTTGAGATGTTGCCACAAGTGTCCGCTATTCACCACAACAACTGTTACTTCGTCGCCCACCACCTTCTTACCATCGGACAACAAATCATGTCGCGATTCCCTAACTTAGTGAAAGGATTAGAACTAAGGTTCGCGCACCATGTTCCCGCTCTCAGAAAGATCGGTAAGCAAGTTATGACGTCATGTAGTCCAGGAGCACCGCGCTTGTGTTTAGATGTTTGTCTATTTTAACACGTTTTCGTGACAATAATAATGACCAAAATGGGCATGTAAACACAACACATAACAAAGAAAAATCGGTAAACCAGGTACTGAATGAATTAAATCGACGATATGGTATTACCATAATGGTAAGCACTGTAGCACAAATTCATACAAGTGTCGAATAACTTATGAAATTCCAGTAATACCGATATGTGCAGAATATCTGTGCTACAACGGGATTGTGTAGACAACTATCTTATGCTACCTAAAATACGTCTGCTACATTGCCTAACCTTGTCAGGCTGTTATAAGGTCATATGAGGTCATTGCCAAAAATTGAACCAAGAACTGTCAAACTGATAAAACACGAGTTATCTTACCACAGGTGAAGAATGCTTTATGTCGCAAATGAGGCGACAGCGATCACAACTGATGGAATGCCTTCAACCACTGAAGGACTTTGCTGCCGAGACAAGCTCTGATAAGTTCCAGATGGCCGAAAAACCGATTAAACAGGTTTGAAATAAAATAACCTATAGTGATCACACACTAAGCATTGGCTCTAATACAGAATCTGCTTGGTATAAATTAGGAAAATATACTTACCCATGTCGGCATTGTCAGTCCCTTAGTCCCAAATGATGCCGACTAATCTTGTTTTCAAACTAGTGCGTGGTGTGTGTGTGTTGTTGCGGAATAAACATTGACCGCCTGTTTGTCATCTACAGGCTGTGGTTAATATCCTCATTTTCCATACTAAAAACCTATTGTAGTAGTATTTTGGAAAATTTGTTATATTTACTAAAGCTCACCTGTTAGTACTGTGCGACGGTATATACGGCAGTATCTGTGCAGGTGAAGCACATCAACTATTTCATTGAATATTTTCGTGTAAGAAGTAAACATTTTATTTGCGCGTGCTTTTTCCGTTAAACAGTATTTGAACCTAATAAAGCTTAAAACTGTGTAAAACTATCACTTCAGGTGATGTACCAACTTCATCATCTGAGGAAAGTATGGAGAGGAGTCCTTCCTCTTCCTATGTTCCTCCGGAGCATTTCTGCTCTCATTGATTCCTCCATAGCGGAGGTGGTTGCATCGGTTTGTGCCATGGAGGATATTTCATCCGACGACTCGATCCAACTTAAAACGGTCAGATGTGTGGCATTGTTATAAGGCAGGGTTTCGCAACAGTGGTGTTCGGCCCGCTTGGGGCCACCAAGCATTTCAAGGCAACCAGTGTCCACACTATATTAAAAATCCGTGTTTATAGATGAGCAGGACGCGCTGGGCTTGTGCGTTACTGTTATAGAACCATTGTTATTACGTTTGTGTTTTACCTGATTCGATGTGGCTTTAACTTATACTCAAGGTCGCCATACCGTGCTTATTTCTAACACATGTGGTTATTTTTCATTTAAACACGATTATTTTTCATGAAATATAGGTTTTCGAAAGGACCTCTGTGGCCACAAAAAAATTGTTCAAATTACCGTTGTTCGCATCCAAAAAACGACGTAATTATTCCTACATTTCAATTCAGTAAAGTTTTTTTGCAATAAATTCAGTATCGGCATCAAACAGCAACGTGGTTATGTTTAGGTCTGGGCTGATAGCAAACCTGCGTATATGTAATATGAATGTGTTTGCATGCATGTCTGTTTTCTTCAATGCAATTGATCCGTGATTCGGCACTCGTTTGCTCAATATAAATACGTATTGAATATTGTTATACGAACTTATTTGCTTTTTCTTATTCCAGGTCTGTTGCAACCTCCAAGACCAACTTCCTTCCCTCTTTGAGAAACCTGATGACGAAGAAGACACTCCGGGAATCCCCACAAATTTCCCCTTTCAGCGTTCATTGAAGAAATGGCCTCGTTTACTCGAAATTATTTTCGTCCTCGACGCCAGCATGAGAGATATCGTGGACAGGTGGCGCTCACAAGCTTTTGTTACGCCTTGTTTCAATCAGTTTAGTTGGTGGAACCCCAATTATTGTTCGGTGTGAATAATAATGAAACTATTTACGAATGTTTTTTTAACTGTGCTCTACTTTGTGCCTGATACACCATCTATAGATGCAAATATGCCAATAGGCGACCGACCATAAAAAATGGTTTAATAGGTGAAACATCATTGATTAAAGTTTACTTACATATATATATTTCTTCTATAAATAGGCAGCATGCATGTTAAAAATAAATGTGTTTTTGCTTTCTGCCAATTAGGATTTGTCGAGATGTGCAGATATTTTATTCGACAATGTTTGTATTCTTTAGATGGGCTGACGGTAAAGGTCCTCTCGCTTCCGCATTTTCTGTGGTGGAAACAAAAGGTCTCATTCGGGCATTGTTCCAGAACACCGAACGTCGAGCTGCCGCGATTTCCAGAATCCGATACTGACTTTAGCGCCACCTTGCGGTTTCATGTGGGCACTTCGGGGCGTTAAATGGCCAATTGCCTGTCGGGTGTAAACATTAGTGCGCGAACTTCTGAATTTATTTTTGTTTGGTTTCTGGCGAAATGAAATAAATGTTTGGGTGAGTTACGATGTATCGTGTGGGATGATGTCATCAACATACCGAACCTTGTCCGGTTTGTCACGGTCCAACCATCACTGTTATATATTCATTACGATCGTTAGTTTGACGTTGCTTTTTGTCAGTATGCGTGAACGTCAATAACAACCATAGTTTAGAATTGGTCCAACTATATGTTATTTATACAAACAGCCCGGCGGGGCCCCATAAACAGTTATGAGACATCTAATTCTGAATGCATTCTGCAGAGGAGGGTTAGTGACTTAACTTTGTTGCAAATGGAGGGTACTTTCTGTGATTCATTTTTTCACAAAACAACCCTACACTTTTTTTAGCCAAAATAGTGTCCAACAGGGGTCAAAATGCCCCTGGGGGAGCAATTAAAGTAGTTATCTCGAATATAATTTTGACCAGAATTCTTAGACAAGGGTCGGGACTAACAGAAAATCACAAATTGACCATACTTTCTGTGATTCATTTTTCCACAAAATCCACCTCAACATTTTGGTAGTTTTTCAGCTACATGTTCAACAGCACCCACTACCAATTTACTGCCTGATCAATAACCTGCCCCAAAATCGCTCTGGCAACAGCCTGTTCATCTGCGCTCATTCATCCAAAACACTGGCGCCCATGCATGACCCATTGCATTGTTACATACAACTAACTCTGTTACGTAGGAGTTCGAGAAGGGCATTTCCCAACCAAGAAACTCTTTTGCTTAGAAATACAGAGATACGGCCTGAAGTGTACAGCGTTAACCAAGTTGACCTATTAAGTTGTATGTTGGTATAGGGGCAGTGGTTTTTGTCAATCTAACGCCCAACATTTTAACAGCATTATAAGCAATTGCCAGCAGGCCTACAGTACCAACGTGATAAGGATTTCATAATTACCAACATAAATTAGGGCAAAAAGTTTATAGTGATACATCATCAACACTACAGCAACAGCCTATAGTTGTATAAAAAGTTCAATGCATATGTGCACCAAGAAAATCCTTTTTCCCATGCGAACAGTTAAGTTGCAGTGTAAATTGTTTCCTCTGCTTTGCGTTGTTTGTATTCGCAAATTGTTGTTTCGTTCTGCTGTACCACGAGACTCAACACGATTTTAAATCTGTACGCACAACTAATAGTATTTCCAAAGTTTAAAGAAATGTTTAAATCGGAGGGAACGACTTAGGATATTATATTACTGAGGAAGATAACAGAAAGATTATCTACCCCAAAGTGCTGTTTACGGACGAACTCGACAGCTAACAATTACAACTTAATTGAAAGTGAAGCGTTAATCTCTGCGCCTGTGTCGATTCGTAATAAGAAGCACCTATTTAGCATTAAAATTAGCCTAGTATTTTGTTCAAATTAAAAAAACGTGAACGTAACAAAAAATATAAAGGTAGCATAGAAAACGTATCAAAAAACGTTTGCATAACTGTTGGGGGTTTTCCTGGGGTGACGGTGCATCTCTACATGACTAAGCGTTTTAACCACTAGGCTCCAGGTTGTTCACTGCTGTTGTTGCTTGGTTCGAAAAGTTTGTGCTGTAGTATAGAAATAGAAGCATCATGTTCAAATTCGTGCAAGCTAAGTTCGAAAAAGTGAATGTAGATAGAGATCTTATAGAAGACGCTGTGGATTGCGCCATTTCTAATGGAATTCTGATGAAATTACATAACGGAAACAGGGAAGTTATAGTAAGTGCTTTTCCGGATTGGAAAGCCTGCAATTTTCGAGCGACCAATAGAGAATGTTTTTCGTATGCTAATGCATCAGCTAATCATTTTGGAGTGGATTACCGATAAATTCGTAAATTTTAAAACATTACTTTTCCTTTTGGGTAATGCGATTCATAAGGGAGATATTAACAAAGTCCCAAAGTACTTTGAATTCGATTTTAAAGTCATTTTTAAAAAGCCTTTTTTGCAGGGAGTAAATCATGTACCGTTTGCATTGTTTCCATCTCCGGTCAACAAAGACTTCATTAAATTTCTTACATCGCTCCAGGCTGATGTCAATAAATTGATGCAACTTGTAGTGGAGGAAAAACAGTTTATGTTGCACAGTTTGCAGGGGTTAGGAAGGTTTGGTTTGCAATTCTAATTGGATATACTTATGTTTTGTATATCTTATAGGGTAAATGATGACTTCACTCAAAGATTGATTGACATTTTTAAATGTGCAACAGCTAATGGAAGACAAATGGTAAATTTTTACATTGATTTTAAACATTTTAAACATATTCCATATTAAACAGTCATTGACTCATAAAAATCTGTGTGGTTTTTTTCAACCAAAACTTTATTGTTTGAGCCTAACAATGTATACAAAATTGAATTTGAAGGTTATATATAGTTTGTCTGTTCCTTGAATTATCACTCTTAACCTCTAGTATGTAGGTGCACATAAACTGTGTCCATGTAATGTGTTTGTTTGTGGATACCATTGTAACTACCTTGCGATTAAACTCCTCTTCTCGTATTTAAAGGCTCCTGAATTTGCTGTTGTTCGTACTGACTACATGTTTGACTATGATTCAACATCCAAGATGGCCAGTCCAAAACATATTGAAACGAACACAATGGCTGCCAGTTTTATTGGAATTGGAACAGAGAAAATGAGAAGGCTTTACCAAACAATCGTATCCAAATCTCATCTGCATGAACTGACTGAACAGTTGCCAGAAAACAAAGCTGCAGAAGTAGTGGCAAAAGCAATGCTAAATGCTTTTCAGTTGTATAAAAATCCAGATGCAGATATTGTGTTTTTGGTGAGAAAAGGGGAGAATAACGTGTACGACCAAAGACAATTGGAATATGAACTAAATTGTTTGGATGCCAACATCAAAATCAGAAGGGTTGAGTTTTGTGCTTTGCCAGGACGAACACAGTTGAAAGAAGATGGAACTTTGCTAATGTATTGTCACTCAGTAAACACTTGTTTTACATTTTTTTTGTGATAAATATATATTGCCTTTCAGTGACAACAGAGAAGTTGGGTTGCTGTACTTCCGAGATGGTTACCAACCTGAGCAATACACAACTGAAGAGGTAGCTTAATATTATTTGCTATTGGATGCACTGCTTGCAATCACAAAATGTGTGAAAAAATAATTTTTCGCCACTGTTTACAAATAGCATTTTTACCTGATTAAATTTAATAGATTAGGGGAACTGAAGTGGTTGTATAAACACATATGTCACATACATAATACATAATTGTTTGCAAATAATTGAGCCCCAGATTTTGTTGATGTTAAACTAATGATATAGTAGCAGATTAACATTGAACATGTCTGTTTACCAGGTGTGGAATGTACGCAGAGATATGGAACTAAGCAGGGCAATAAAATCTCCATCAGTCGGTCAACAGTTGTTTGGATGCAAAAAGATGCAGGAAGTCTTTGCTAGACCGGGAATGCTGGAAAAGTTTCTTGACGAAGAATCTGCAAATAAAATGAGGCAAACATTCTGTGGTTTACATTCTCTTGACATGGTTGGTACTGGTTTTGTTGCAACCAATCTATATTAAGTGTAAAATAAAATGCAGACAGTGTGCATAGTTTCAAGTTATTAAGTTTCATCAGAGCAACTGTTGACTGACAAGCTATGGTGATGAAACCTGATATGTCAAAACAGTGTGTGCTGTCTGCAACACTAGGTACTTTGCTTCTACAGAAAGCTGTTTTTTTATAAAGGACGATGAAGGAGATAGAGTGGTTCAGATGGCAATTAAAGATCCACATAGATTTGTGTTAAAACCACAGCGTGAAGGAGGAGGTAAATTTGTTCAACCTGCATTCACTTGCACTTTTTTTCATGATAGTTAAAGTTAGCCGAGGGTTCACCCAAGGTCATAGTTACTATTTCAAAGTTAAAAACATATACAATTCAAACTACATTTATACTTAAAGGACAATTTTTGAATTAATTGATATCATTGCCTATTGTCCAGCATTGCATTAAAGTGATAAGTTAGTCCTATCATTATGTAAATACTGTCAACTTTTATTCAAAAGTGTTTTTACCTTCTCACAGGAAACAACATATATGGTAATGACATTGCTGAGCTATTGAAGGAAATAGGATCAGATAGCAGAAGAAGTGGTTATATTTTAATGGACTTAATAAGGCCCAATCCTACCTCAAACTATTTAATATCAAACAGACTGGCTACAAAGACTGATGTTGTATCAGAGCTTGGAATATATGGCACCTATATTTCGTGAGTTTTCTTGAATGTTTTGTTATTTAATGAATCATAACCAATTTTACATGTTCAGGTCAAATGGTAAAATGATAGAGAACAGGATTGCTGGGCATTTGTACCGCTCTAAACCCAAGGACCAAGCAGATGGAGGTGTAGCATCCGGAGTGGCTGTGCTTGACTCTATACTACTTATATAATAGTTGCTCTGGGCTGTGTTTGGTTGTTCATTTTGAGCAAATTACATCATGCTTGTTTTTGAGTAACTGTGTAATCTATTCTGAATTCTGAAGAAATATTCCAATTTTTGAAACAGTGCAATCCATTTTATTGAAAGAATGTCACATTTCGTAGCAATGCACTTTTATCATAAAGACGGATTATTAAATTGAATGTTTTGACAAGTGTCACTATTCACAGTATTATCTTTTCTATATAGCTAAGTCTTACCTCAAAGATTGAATTTCACTGAAAATAAACCAAATAACTTTCGAATTCAGGGAAGCAAGTAAATAAATATATTAAAAATTCATTTTTCTGAAACTATTTGTGATGTAACAGTGTTTGGATTGTTATTAGAATGTGGTACGGGTGGGATTTTCCTTTACCGAGACTTTTACCCCCGCATATATTCCACAATTAACCATCAATGTGTGTTGGAATTATTCGTTTCTTTTGACTTTTATTGTGATACTACAGTAGCGAAACAAGACGTGTATAAAGTGTATGTAGCTTAAATGCCTCCTGTTGTTTGTGTTTTCCGACACTAAAAGCGCTGTGACAATCTCGAATTGTCACTGTAACCTATAATTGCAGATGTGGACGAAAATCGAACCAAACAAATAATAAAAAAAACGCCTGTTGCCAAAACTTTGAACGTGGATAACTCGGCCGTCTTCGGCATGGTTTTTACACACAGAATTGATCATCGAACAAACTTTGAGAACGACACCAAATTGATTTAAATTCGAATATGAATGTGATGCGAATACTTACTCATAACTCTTTTGAAAATCATTTTGCGAACGAAATTCATTGTGGCAAACACTCTTATGCACCTTTGCTCTGCTATCGACAAAAAATCAAACTCAACCAAATTTGGTGCAGAAACAAAATTAAGGCACCACGTCGAATGTTACCTGTAGGCCTATGCCCCTCAAACCACCTTGGGTTTGGCGTTATATATCTGTGTGCTACACGCGCTTTGAACGCATTTCGGTTGCAAACCTTGCACAAATGTTTGCGAATTCTTTCTTCAAAATAAGTTTCAAAAAATGCATGATAGGCATCCTCTTTCAGTTAAAAAATAACATTCGCAAGGACCTTACGTAGAATCCAAATCAAAATTTTGTAAGATTGTAAAAAAAATTAATTCTCTCTTGCGGTGTTGGTTTGTTATCACGTGGTCACGGTCACGTGAATAAATTGCCTGCGAGCTGCGATGCGAATGAAAACAAAGAGTGCGAACAGCTGGTTTAAGACGGTCTGAGTCTGTTGTTTGTGGGAAGTTATCTCATCCGGCAGCGTTTTTCTTATCGTGCTTACAGTTAATACTTTTTATTTGTTATAGTTTCGAGGTTTTTACGCTTGCTTTTTCGTGTTGTGTGTGTGTATATAGTGCTATGCTGCCGCTGCAACAGTAATGGCAACAATCAACGAAAACAGCAAGTTATTGATTGCCAATGGCAACGATTGCGAAATCAGCTATGATTATGAGGTAAACAACCCTTTAAAGCCTAAGGAGGGTGACGAAGAAGGACAAGTAGGAAAAACTGGAACCTTTAGTGCTGTTTTCATTGTAGTAAATGCTGCAATGGGAGCAGGACTTCTAAACATCCCACAAGCTTTCAAAAATGCAGGGGGAATTCTTCCTGGAATAACATTGGAAATGGTATAGATGTATTTTATGTAGTAAACATGTATGTACATTGTGTATCTTTGCCATGCTTTATGTGTGGTTACTTTAAAATCAAGGTGATCCTTGTGTCAAATTTGCTGTGGAATTTGTTCTGTACAAATTTTATTCATGCCAATGTATATTTCCAGTGTTTCCTTGTGTTCATTATTGGAAGTCTGATGATCCTGGGATACTGCACACATATTTACAAGCAACAAACATATCAACAAGTCATTGAAACACTTTGTGGAAAAGGTGTTGGTTTTATCACAGAAAGTTTCATTATTTTGTACATGTTTGGCACTAGTATTGCGATGATAATGATTGTTGGGGATCAATTTGATAAGGGTAAGTGTCCACCTACAATATACCTAGGTTTGTGTTATGCATTTATTTTTGTCATGCTGTTCTTCACATAATGGAATGGTAAATGTTGCTGATGTGTTCACAAAGAATGAAATAGGATTTTGTTAGATGTTACTCTATCATATTTAACTGAGATTTTGGAAGGTATAAAACCAATCGAAAACTGTATCTGCTATTTACACATTTCAGTTATGGAAGCTGCAAAAGGAATTGGTTTTTGTCACATTTGGTACATGAACAGAAAGTTTACAATGTCCATTTTTACCACAGCTGTTATCTTGCCGCTATGCATTCCCAAAGACATAAGCTTTCTACGTCATGCAAGGTAAAACTTTGTGGTTTAAATTAGGGATGCACCAAAAGTTCGGTTTGCCGTATTTATTTGGCCGAAACTAAGGTTTTTATAATTATTCGGTTTCGGCCAAATATTTTGCAAAATTCGGCCGAAACCGAAACTTTTTAATGCATCCAACTCTAATACGCAAAGTTTAGAATCATTGTTTAAACTGCACGAATGTGTTCATTTTATTTGTTTATTGTCTCCGAAATGATTAAAATCAACTTTAAGCATTTGGTACAGCAGTCGAGGTTATTCTTTCAGTGCCAATAAAAGGCTGTATGATAGGATTAGATGCAATCCAGCACATGATTTGTTTAAATTTATTCCAATTTAAAGAGATTGATACCAAAGTTAGTTTCCGTTTATTCGGCAACTTTTGCCGAATATTCAGTTTCGGCCGAATAAAAAAAATGCTGTTTCGGTGCATCACTAGTTTAAATACGTAACCTTAAACATAAATGTAATGAAGTGATAAAACAATTGTGTCTTACTGAATGCACAAAACTATCGCAACAATTAACTACTGTTACTTTCAGTGTTGTTGGAGTTTTTGCAACAATTGTAGTTATGTTGACGGTTGTAGTGAAGTTTGCTACAAGCACATACATACCAGGCCCAATCCGCCATTCACCTCAGAGTGTTTCAGAAATTCTTTCAGCTGTGCCGGCAATTTTCTTTGCTTACCAGGTAAACTTTAATACATACAGATTTATTTTGATAGACCCTTAGTTTAACGTTTAATACCAAAAAACTACTCAGATTTTTGCCATTTGTTTAAATTTGGTGCTAAAAATGAACAAATCTTGCTTCTCACAAGGACACAGGAATTATAAAAATAATGACTATTTACATTTGTTATTATATAGTTAACACTAAACTGCTAACTTTATGTGTGGATGATTTAGATTGGGTGCTACACTTAATGTGAATGAGACATTTTTGTTCCCTTGCAAAATGCCTTACATTGCAGTATTACTTCATAGTGTCATGTGAGCAGTGTTCCAGTTTATGCTTCGCTTAAAAAGAAAACTGCTGCCAACTGGGTTGTGGTCATTGCATCATCCATATTTTTATGTTCTCTCTCCTACACTTTAACAGGTGGGAAACAATGTTGCTTAAAATTTTTAGTATTGAACTTTTTTGACCAGTGTAGTGTTGAGATAAGAAAAGAATGAATTTTCCATTGTGAATACTGTGTATTAATGTAGCAATCTATACATTGGCTTGGCTTCCACTTTTAAGCACAAAAAATGTTTAGGAATTTGTGGTTACCTCACATTCGGTGATGATGTGCAAAGTGATATTCTTCAATCTTACAATGCCAAAGATATGTGGGTGATTGCTGCCAGAATATCAATCGTCATTGCCATGCTTACTTCATACCCTATTCTGCAGTTCTGTGGCAGGTATGTCCACATTACCTGTGAGTAATAGATTTGTTGTTACCCCATATTGTGGAGGATTGTATGCAGAAGTTAGCATGTATTCAAAATACTTACAAAAATGAAGTATGCTATTTTAAGTACTTATTATTCTGCAACTGGTAAATGTTTTATTTAAACGTAACATTTTTGGTGTATAGCCTAATACATTTTCATTGCATTTTCCAGGGCTGCATTTATTACCTTATGCATCAAACTAAAGTTGTTTGCAATTGAACCGATCCATAAAGTGGAACGAACTCGTCGTTACATCATTACTTTTACCTGGTTTTTCCTATCATTGGCCCTTGCTTTGTTCATTCCAAACATTGGTGAAGCCATTGCCCTGGTTGGTGGTTTTGCAGGATGTTTCATTTTGGTTTTTCCAGGTTAGTGGACAATTCATTACTATCTTAATATTCTCATTTTATCGTTGGTTTTGATTTTTTTAAACAAGTATTCAGGTGTTAGTGTTTGATTGTGGCAGTTGCTCAGAAACTACTGTGCTCAGAAACAAGTGTACTTTTTTACTTAAAATTAAAAGGTTTTGTGTATGTGACAAGCAAGCATTAGTAAATCAAATTTCACTGTGGTTGTGTAAGTTTGCAAGAAAATTGTGCAACTTCTGAGTTGCACAAGACATTTCATGCAACAGGATTAAGTTGTTATAGAAACAACAGCTAGACCTGATGAACGAGACTTTCTTTTCATCAGCACGATATGCATGTCAGATGTTTTTTAATATGCAAGTTGGTCAAATTATTCTTTACAAAGTTGCAACCACCACTGACAGTTGCCTGAACAAAAGAGTCAGCAGAATTATTCAAGTTTGAGGAAGAGAAATGGTTGGATGGGTCAGCTGTTTAACCTGTATGACAGAAAAAGTTTTATGTTTGTACACTGGTCAACAATAATAATCTTTATCAGTTATCAAGAAGATTGATAAAACAGAAAGGAAGCCAGGCTTGATGCTAAGAGAGTTTGTCAACACAGATGAAAAGAAAAATAGTAGGTTGACTTTCTATTCAGATTATATGTCACAATTTTTTTCAAAACCTGATTCAGTTGAAACTTTCATTACAATGTGTATTCATTCGCAGGTCTGTGTCTTACAATGATTGCCTACAAACTAGAAGACCTTCCAAAATGGAAAATATATTCAATGACCGCAATTGGTATTTTTTATGTAGCTGTTGGAACGTTTCTCTTTGGTGAAATAACAACTGAGGCTATAATGAATGATGTTCATGCCACTGATTCTGAATTGTCCAGTCAGTGTTATGCAAAATAGTCGGTCTGCGATATTTCCATTCTTTTCTTTTACTCTTTCAACTTCACTCGTTTGTTGTCGTTTTAAACTTATTTTTTGCGTTCATGCACTTGACGATGTTGCAATTGTTTCGTTTTGCTTGTATTGTAAGTTGTGATCATTATGTTCTTCCGTTTTTTCATAACACCACCATCAGCAATGTATTGTCACTTACATTCACGAAACGACACGGACTTCAGGAATGAAAACAGGTTTGCTTCTTCAAGCTCATTTTGTTAGGGGTTGATCTTAATTGACAGATGTTTTGTTTATCATCTATGATTGTTGAAGTGATGTAGGTTGTTAAACGGCAAAGGTTGAACAAAAGACGTTGTGTTGCTTCTTTCCCGTTCCAGTATAGCAATTGGTCGTCTGTGCCTCAAACCAGTTCGATGCATGGTTTTGCCTCGGGGTGATTTAAACGTCCGTTTACTGCTGAACTTGCAATTATTTTCATCCCAGCCAAAGGCACTTTATTGCTTTTACGATCCTGTGCCGCCTGACACGGTTGGAACCACGCGACAACAACAATGAGCCTGTGGTAAAATCTTTGTTAGTCGCCTAGTACTTTAGTTTGTTCGTTCGGCATAAAATAATCGTTTCGTTGAAATCCAACACTTTTTATATTCAAAAGTACTTGAAATGCTGTACAAACTAAATCCTCTTCAGTAGGCACTCTTTTGTAATATGAAATCGCCATCCGTTACATCAAGCAACCTAGTTGCAAAAATACTTTGAGCGTATGATGCCAAACTGAAAAGCAAAGCTACGTCCGATGGTAACATGCTTACCTGCAATCGACTTTGGCTTTTATATTTCATGTTCTGTCAAACAATTTGACAAAAAATATTTTCAATTCGGGTTAGCATACAAAAAGCCATTCTGCAAAGGCTTACCGCCAAACTGCCAGTCCTAGTGGGTGTACAAACAGGCCCCCATAAACAGTCAAGAGACATCTAATTCTAAATGCATTGTGCAGAGGAGGGTTAATGACTTTTCTTAACTTGTTTGGCATACGAAAAGCCATATCTGTTGGTCGCTTCTTTTTTAATTCTTGCATTCCACGTGTCATTGCTATCTTAAATCAATTTCTGTTTATTTTACGCAAAAGACTGCAACGTAAATTGCGAATACACATGCAATAGTTAAAATCCAATACCATAAAACACATCCTTATCACCCATGTCAAATTAATTTAAAGAACGTCATTATATATTTGTTGCTCCTTACGTTGTTTGTCCGCGTTCACGGCTGGTGGCACCAGCTAGACATGCACCGCCCACAATACGTAGCATAAGCAAAACCAGACGTGCAACAGATATTTCTACGATCACTCTAATATTGTAAATGAAAGTAGGCAAGACTTAATAAGATGGTGGAGTATTGTAACTCTTTCTGTCTATCAAGCGACAAAAGCAAGTTGTCCTATTTCTCTCCCCTATGTCCACAAACGTAAAAGAGAGTACATGCAACAGAAACAACATCACAAGAATCTTGAACATAAAACTCTCATTGTTTTCTTGGCATAAGATTTGGAGTCAATGTTTGTTAAGATGAACTGCAACATTTAACCTGAAAAAATGACTTGGATCCCGTCTGGTTTTCCATAAACTACGTCATACCATACTAAACTACGTCATACCATACTAAATTACGTCATACCATATTAAATTACGTCATACCATTCTCTGCAATTTATCTGAAGTCCCTGTAGTTTTTTAGTTGTAATTTTATGTTGTGTGTTTTTTTTTAACAAAACTGTTGGTGTCTGAAAGGTGTCATCTGACACAAATACCTCTGAAATGAGTGAAAAAGTTTACCAATAGATGGAATTTGTACAATAGTATCAACATAACATGACCAGGTATTACTGAGTATGAATGACGTACATAATCAGTCATCCAAGTATATCAAAAACGTCAGACTTAATTGATAGAAAAGTACACAGGATTGTTTGGTAGCCTAAAATATTATGCACACGAAATGCTTATAATGCCATTGAAACAAACTGTCGCCGTAACTCAAAAAAAAATTCATATGCTTCCTGCACAACATATACAATTACAGAATTTAAATTGTTTGTATTCAATACTTTCATGATACTGTAAGGATTTCCCATTCTTTACCAGCAAACGGTTGAATGCGAATAAACAGACTCAGGCTGTGGGAAGAAATCCCAAGGCGACGAATAGTCTCAGTAATAATATCAGCGTCGGAATAATATAGAGGATCAAAGATAGAACGATGATTCCCAATAGAGCAGTGTTTCTTAACCTTCTTTGGATCGCGAACCCCTAAAACATTCTTTGAAAAGCTATGGACCCCTTTGCAAGAAACACATTGCAAATGTCGAAAAATTAAAATTCGTGGACAGCGAAACCTTATGGACAAAGGAAAATACGTAGATTTTCGGAATAATTTTATTTCGTTTCATGGACCCCTTAATGTATCTTCTCGGACCCCTTGGGGGTTCATGGACCCCAGGTTAAGAACCCCTGCAATAGAGTAAGTCAAGCCGAATGCAAAGAGCCAATTAACAGGCGCACATGACTATCTATGCTTGGAATATCGGAAGCTTATTGGTTGGTTTAGTCACGTGCCGTTGTAAATCACTTGGGTTGGTATAATACAAGGACAAAGGTGTGGTTTGACATAAGCATAGGAGAACATTTTATGTGGTAAACAGGATGTTGAATGAATCACTTTACTCGAGAACATTTGATGGATAAATCACTTGGATCACATTAAGGGGTTTTTACAGTTAAGCCGGTTATTGCGAAATATTCTATTCTTTATTTAACGGGGCTTGCAAATGCTTGTGCAATGCTGCAAACGAAATGAATTATACAACACTTGTGCAATGCTGCCCACAAAACATTACGCAATACAAGTGCTGGTTTCCGTGATGTAGGATATGTTGCAATACCCACGGGGTACAATTATCACTTTGAAATGTGCTTCGCTGAAGACTTTTACATTTCTGTTCATGCACGTGTTTATTTTGGTCATGTATTTCATTCTGTGTCCACCATGACTGCCCACTCCCCAGGTCGCCTTCGCCCGCAGCATCCCACCGCATCCGCACAAAAGCAGAACACACAACCCGAAATGCACAGGGCTGTCAACACCATAAGTCCAATAGTTATACCAACGATAGCTCCAACCCTGCAAGTAAAAACAATAAATCTATTATTCACATGCAGTGGTCATCAAGGTTTTTCGAAAAGTGTTTGTGCAACTCATCCTTATTCTATACAGTTGGACGTGTTTTATGCAACTGTCAAAATGTTAAAACAGTTTTTGTAACTGTAATATACCGTAAAGGCAAAAGTTGTACTTTATTTAATTATTTCGGTCGCCCAAATTACGTTCTTACCCCAATGTCGTAGCGTGGTGAAGGTTGGTGAACATCTGTACTGGTTCCTTAAGGCTACTGTCCAACTTTGGTAGGTGAATCTTAGCATGAAAGCCTGGTAGATGCATGTTGGTTTCAATGCCTGGTTGGTGCCGGTTGGTCTTATTGTTTGGTTGGTGACTGTTGCTGTCCGAGTTTGGTTGGAGAAGGCTGGTATCCAAGTTTGGAAGGTTAAGGTTGGCGTCCGAGTTTGGTAAGTTAAGGTTGGTGTCCGCGTTTGGTTGATTAAGATTGGTGTCCAAGTTTGGTTGGTTAAAGTTGGTATCCAGGTTTGGCAGATTAAGGTTGGTGCCCAAGTATGGAAAATGAACATCAATACCAGATGCTTTGACACAAGTAAATGTGGGTATTCGTGACATGGAGCACATTTTCAAGTTGATACTCTTTTCGGTGCAACAATACTCATAAACAGCACACGGCTATATTCACGTCATTTGTTTGAGGTGCTTCCTCTTTGATATGTTGGAATTTTTTATTATTAATTTATTTTCAGAAGGGCAGTTTTTTTGAGATTGTAATGCTTGACAGCAACTGCAGCACGATAACACCATAAGAATAAAGTTTGGATCATAATAGTAGAACACCCCGTACACCACCAGGGATGCCATATAAACCTCCGTCAAGTAGCGTAGGTCTTTGCGATACTCTCCTGATCCAAACCTACTCTATGTAAGTTTGTGATCCAACCTTCTTCTTTAAATATTTCATTTTATTATTTAAATACCCCCAGTAGCGTCATATCTTGTGTTTTACAGCTTATTCCCACTGCCTTTCCTATGCTTGTAAACATGGGTGTATCTTTGTGAAATATTTTGTATGTTTTTACAGCTAAACCAACGCAACTATAATTTTTTGTCAAAATCCCTGTGAAAACCAAAAAGTTTCTTAACGTAGAACTAAAAACCGCATCGCGCTTGCACTAGACATTGTTTCCAAACAGGGAGCATTATTACGTAACACTGGGCATTGTTATGCAATATGTATCATTTTTCGTCAAGGGCGAAATGTATTTTTTTTAGTGGCGACCATGTTGCAATGGCAAGCGGTTTCCTTCTGTGGAAAGTCAATTAGTTTAGTTGTTGAACACCTTGCCGATGTTGTGCATGTTGACAAAAACTGTTAGCGCGAGCAAATGTGCAAAGAGGAATACAAGACCACCGCATGGAAAATAGTTTTTATTTCTTTGTTTCTTGATAACTTAAGTCCACATTTAATCGCTTTTAGGCAAGAAATATATTCAAGTCTTTCTTTCAAAGTCGTGGTAATAAAACTACGGGACAAGCACTACCGCTAAAACTCGCATCGAGTGTTTTATAGCGTAACGCAATTGTTACAAGCCTGGAAGCCACCGTTTATGTGACGATTTGCGCCAACACTGGCGTTCGTGTTTTGTAATGCTCGACCACAATTAACCTTAATTCACAGCGGAAAATCGGGGAATACCCAAAGAGATTTTGACCTCCCCCTTTAAAACTACTTGGATACGCCTGTGCTTGTAAACCCAGTTGACTGATATTTTCGCGGTTGGCCGCTGTCATGGCGCTCATTGTCACATGCTTCTCCCATCTCACGGCAGTCATTTCCTGATACAACGCGTTATGTGTTCCACGCCGAGCTTTGGGTAAGCTTCAATAACGATAGTGGCGTTAAAAATTGTTCGAAAAAAGGTTTGACTTTCTGCCTTTATTCACACCGGTTGGGACACAAAGAATATCATTTGCAGATAAACCAAAGCGCGGTTCATAGCTTGCTGGAGAGCAGAAATGTGTAAAAGACATACTGCGTTAAAAACAAAGAAAACAATTTCCACGCACAATTTGTAGGGGAAAACAATGGCATCAGTATAACATTACAAAGTAATACTAAAGATGGAAAAGTACAATATGTATATAAAAAACATCGTCACGAAGACTATCTGTAAGTGTGTGCGAGTCACAGTAAATAAATTCAAATCTTCTTTTACACAACACACAATTATCGAGAATTTTTTGTCGTGTACATCGGAGTGCTTATTAAGTGTCACTTAAAAATGTTTTATGTACCGGTAAAGGTTTTAACGTTTGTTCCCATGCACATTTATTTGTTTTATTACTGGGTGTTTCTTCGTGTTGGTGGTTATATCAGTGTTCCCGCGTCCACCATGCCTGACCAACGTCTAGTGAAAATTGGCCCTCGTCCGTACGATCCAATCGCATCTGCACAAACGCAGAACACACATCCCGAAATACACAGAGCTGTCAACACCAAAAGTCCAATAACTATACCAACGATAGCTCCAACCCTGCAAGTAAAAACATTAAATGTGTTATTCACATCTGGCGGTACTCGTATATTATTTTGTTTTGTCATTGTTTATTCCCCACAGTTACGTGTAATTTATGAATCTATTTTAATATTAACACCGTTTTTTGACATCAATAGCCTATAAAGCTTGAACTATAGATTTTTTTGTTAATTTCGAAATCCACATCTTACCCCAATGTCATAGAGCGGTGAATGTTGGTGAACACCTGTGCCGGTTCATTAAGGTCGGTGTCGATGTTATGTTGGTGGATCTGTTTGGAATTCACGTTTGTGGAAGCAGTTACTTTGACGCATTTCGACAAGTGCGGTTTAAGCGGCCAGCACGATTTCCTCTTAAACATCGTACTGGTGCAGCAATAATCATCAATATCACACGTCTCCTCCCCGCACTGAAAACCTGTACACACGGTAATGAATTAAAAGTCACAACAGAAATATGGATTGAAAAACATCTCGTTATGTAGCAACATGGTTACACTGATGCATTGTAATCGTTATTTGTGCTGTGCTTGGAGTTTGTACCTTGCGTGCTAGCAAACGTGGAGGGGACAACTTCCTGTTAAGCTCACGTTATTCTCGCCAAACCTCATGGTGCATGAACATGTGCGATCGATCATCAACAAGTTCTACTATGACGCAACAAACGCAGCTTGTGTAGCTTCCTACCAAATCACATTGGCTCAAAGGAAACGTTTTTTGAACTTGGTTGGCGTTGTCACGTCAATGGATTTTGCGTTGACAAGCATGGCATGATGGGAATCTAATCCCTGAAGCGTCCTATTGCAACCCGTCCTACGCCTGCTCACTAAATTATTACTAGGAAAACAAAACTGTTTTTGATAGTTATGAATAAACCGGCTAGATTGGGTTGGGCCACCGCTCATTTGGCCCATCCCTGGCCTTACTAATGCGACAGACTATGGTTGTCCTAAAAAAATAAATAACCACATGAGAGCCTGGCTCGATAACCCTTTTGTTGTTACCTCATGTCGTTTTCATTTTATTCGCACAATTTTTATTTTTGTAAATTCATTTGTTTGTTTCTGGCTCCACACGTACAAAAAAGTGCAGAAAATTTCATCAAGTGATGGTAAAGGAATGAGGCATAGGACATTAAAATATCTAAAGTCTTCAGTATTGAATTTAAGTATTGTTGTTAAACAATAAACCAATGTTTTACAAATTGTAAATTACATTGTTTATTTAGTTTATATTTGTGCTCACCTTGAACTTGTAAAATCACCGCACACGCAACCAAAAGTGTAGCGCAAAACTTCATCATCGTATATAGTTGTTATTCCAAAAAAAGACTTTCTTTTACTTTATATATATAGGTGTGTTTACTTCTATTTCTAGCAAAATCTCCTGCAAAACAAAAAGCGTCTGCAAAACCAATATAATAATGGATGTAACATTGTGTTAAATCCCTTCTAGCTCGAATTTAAAGCGTAGTTATTAAACTTTTCGTTTCGAAACTGAGGAGAAACACTTTTCGCTGTCGCTTATAACGCTCGTATTCGCGTGATTGCTATTTCCTTCGTCTGAGGTCCATCGTGTTCGTACCACGGGATGTGACGTGAATTCCAGTCAGGTGAACTACTGCAAAATTCTTCGTAAGCTGCCAATCGGAGCGGTGATGTATTGTTAAGTGACGAGAAACAATTATATGGTCTCCAATAAAACGTTGTGAGGTTATCGGGTCTGTTGCCCATCTGTGAAGGTAATTTCCTCACGTCACATCACGCTTTGCCGTAGAACTACAGCTAAACGCACTGCGAGACGGCATGATAAATCAACCGTATCGGCAATTGTTTGCCGCCAGGCTGACCAGAGCAAAATTTATCAAAACCCAAGAAACATGTAATTTAACAGACAGTTCATAATACAAAGTGATTGATTGAATAATGCCAAAATAACAAGTATAATTACCCTTAACAAGCAAAATATATTCGCCTGATGGGAAGGACCCCAGTATGTCAACTACTTAACGACCGTTTTGGCGTACACCCAAGGCCGATAGTAGCAGAGGCTTATAAAGTAGGCTCATAAACATTTTTAATGTGAACGTTTTAGCGGCTTTTACAGCCACACGGGTGTTGGCCTGTACATATTTCATTGACTTCGCTATAACCCAACTTCCATCGAACCAAAAAACAACATCAGACGTTTTCAATGTACAAGTTTATTCGCCTGTTTAACGATTTTAAACGACAGGTTGGACGACAATACATACACTTGCGAACCAAACATTTGACTTTACATTGTAGGGAGGCTTATATTAAGTTTGTGACATCATCGCAGTTGGATTGCAAACGAGGGAGTGGCTCATAATCGAGTAACTACTGCACATAAAAGTCAAAACGCGTATATATTATGTAAAAAAGAAATGCTTGGCACGCAACAAACTTGTACACTACTAAAATGAATTTTGAAAAATTTAACAAAACAAAAAATTGCGTAGTGTTATCAATATTGTACCACAATAAATTGTCTTGGGAAACCGCACAAAAGTCTGCAAGAATATTTAGCTAACCCAATATTAACAATATTTGTGAAAAATTGTCACACATAATTTACAGCGAGGCAAACAATGCACAATAACCAAATAACTACAAGTATACACCGTGCGTATAGCGCCACCATAATAACAAAATGTAAGTGCGTAGGTGCCACAAATATACACTGCAAATAAAATTCACCTATACTTCAAATTCAAAATTTATCAGTCATTTGTGAGATGCCTAAATATGTAATCACCCCACTAAAACATTCCTGATATATGAATGAGGGTTTTTGTACATTTAATGTTTCAAGTAAGATTAATTTGTTTTAAACTGGCTGCTTCTCCGTATTTGTAGTCATGGCAACTCCGGGTCCCCCACTGCCAACCACCACTGTCCCAGTTGTATTTTGGTTTCTTCCACAGCACGCCACGGCCCCGGCACAACAGCAGAACACACAACCCGTAATGCACAGGGCTATCAACACCAAAACCCCAATACTTATGCCAACAATTGCTCCGACTCTGCAACAATGATGATTTAAATAAAGCAAACAATTATAGGCGTTTTGCTTTATAAATAGCTTAACTTTGCCTCTCCACAGTTTTACTTAAGTTGTGCATTTATGAGCGATAAACTGTTTTTGTCAGTTTCCTAAACCAAAGGATTTAAAAATGATTTTTACAAAATTTCGGAAACCTAAGCCACACCTTCTTACCCCAAAGCCAAAGCGTTGTGAAAGTTTTTGACAAAGTTTTCGTCCAATGTATTGTTAGTGAACCCGAAGACGTCGACGCATGTATGAGTAGCCGACGACCGTTGGAGTAGAGTGCACGTTTTAGTGTTCAAAAATGTATCGGTGCAACAATACTCGTTAAATGCACACGTACGTGCTCCACACTGGAAACCTGAATAGCACGTTAATGAATTTAAAGTCACAATCAAAACCACAATAAAATTAACTTCTTTCAGTTTTAAACAATTTGGAACTTTTTGAAGAAATAATGTTAACTGAGATTTCCAAATCAATTTCCCGTGTTTTGTGGCAGTCATACAACCGTATGATACTGCCTTGCAAACCTTAGTCGTATTTTGCTTCGAGATTGTATTCGGCCTGGTTGTGCGCATGTCGGTATCCATAAATTATATGTAGTGAGGACAGTATATCGATTTAAACTCTTTGTTACGCTTTAATAGCGATTTTGGGCGCCAGTCGAGGAGATAGCACAAAGACACGATTGCGTGATAAACGAAAATAAATTCAAAGCTATCGTTTTCTTCCATTGCAGCGTTTTTAGTGCCGCTATACCCTCCCATGGCAAGAATATTGCTTATCTGTTGTAGCTGTGTGTGGTGATTTGCAACTTCCTCTGTGCTCACTTCAATTACGTAATTCTTACTAAACATCCTCTAGATGCGAAAAATTGATCGTTGCTTCTTCCTCCCGTGACAGGTTATTAATTAGGCCATTCTAAAGCCTGTGTGTATCGGTGCTTAGTTGTACTTTAGCTTAAAAGGTTGGGAATTCTTTTCATAAATTCATTTGTTCACTTTTTACCTCCACTTCCAAAATAATTTGGAAAGTTTGGTAAACGGGCAAAAACAATGGCGACTTTATAACTCCGGTCAATCTTCAAAACGTATAGTGGCCTTAAATATTACAATCTAAGTAAGTAATGAAGGCGTCTCACGACCTTTATTGGTGGTCGAAACTATGGAACAATGCGTTAATTTATCGGCTTTCTGGTGCATGTTTAAAATTCCGTTTTCATTTAATTGGAAAATTTTTGTTTTCGTAAATTCATTTGTTTGTTTCTGGCTTCCCTCGTACAAAGAAAGTGCAGAAAATTTCGTCAAGTGGTGGTAAAGGGTTGAGGCGTAGAACATTTCAAATATCTAAAGTCTTCAGTATAGAATTAGGTATTGTTTTTAAAAAATAAAAGAATGTTTTGAAAATTGTAAATTACATTGTTTGTTTGTTTATATTTGTGCTCACCTTGAACTTGTAGAATCGCCGCACATGCAACTAAAAGTGTAGCGCAAAACTTCATCATCGTCTATATTCGTTATTCCAAAAAAGACTTTTTTCTACTGAAGATATAGGTCTTTTTTTTTACTTCTTGTATCTCTAACAGAGTCTCCTGCAAAACAAAACAACATTTGCAATGCCAGTATATTATTGGATGTATAACACTTGAAATGTGGTAAATCCCTTATAGCCCGAATCTAAATCGTAGTCATTGAACATTTCGGTTCGAAACTGAGGAGAAATACTTTTTGCTGTCGCTTATAACGCGCTTGTTCGCGTGTTTGCCATTTCCTTTGTCTGACGGTACATCGTGTTCGTACCACGGGATGTGACGTGAATTGCAGTCCGGCGGACCAATGCAAAATTCTTCGTACCCTGCGAATCGGAGCGGTGATCTGTTGTGTGTAAATTTAGTGTAGGGTTTCGAGGTTTAACTTTCCAATACCAGTTATATTGAACTAGGTTCCAAAATGGCAACATGTAAAGTTGTTTACTACTTTCTGTTGTGGCGTGATACTTTAAACCTTCGCATTAGCACTGCTGCAAATACAGAAACTTACGATATCGAAAAATTATGCGTTTTGGATCTATTGATTTCCTTACCTACAGAGTAGCCAATGGATACCTGGCAAAATAAAGCACTGTATAAACTTTCTAAGACACAAATGAAAAATTTTTAGCGCGTATGTCATTGCAACACACATAGAAAATAAGTGACGAGAATTATACGGGCTCCATAAAAACGTTGAGGTTATATGGGGTCTGTTACCCATCTGTCAAGGTAATTTCCTCACGTCACATCACGCTTTGCCGTAGAACTGCAGCTAAACGCACTGCGAGGCTGCATGATAAATCAACCGTATCCGGCAGTTGGTTGCCGCTAGGCTGACCAGAGCAAAATTTATCAAAACCCAAGAAACATGACAGTTCATAATACAAAGTGATTGATTGAATAATGCCAAAATAACAAGTATAATTACCCTTAACAACCGAAATATATTCGCTTGATGGAAAGGACCCCAGTATGTCAGCTGCTAAACGACCTTTTGGCGTACTTACGTTTTGCACTATGGACTGGTGTTATTTTACCGGTCCAGCCATATATTAATCGTTTTTTTTTAAGAAACAGTAGTAATTGCAAGTATACGTTACAAGTTTCTACTACTCTGCTCCTCCAGAACAAGAAACTATGTTAGCCGCCTGATGAGTACCCCAGGCCGATAATAGCAGCGGCTTATAAACATTTTCAATTTTAACGTTTTAGCGACTGTTACAGCCACACGGATGTTAGTCCTGTGCATATTTCATTGACTTTCGCTATAACCCCACTTCCGTCGAACCAAAAACAACATCAGAGGTTTTCAATGTACAAGTTTATTCGTCTGTTTAACGATTTTTAGCGACAGGTTTGACGACAATACATACACTTGCGAACCAAACAATTGCATGTTTTGCCCCGTGACCTAACATTCTAGTCAGGCTTATTTTAAGTTTGTGACATCATCGCAGTTGCATTGCGAACGCGGGAGTGGCTCATAATCGAGTAACAACTGCACATAAAAGTCAAAAAACGCATCTATCATGTAAAAAAGAAATGCTTGGCACGCAACAAATTTGTACACTATTGGACTGAATTTTAAAATAGTTTAACAAAACAAAAAATTGCGTAGTGTTATCAATATTGTACCACAGAAATGTCTTGGGAAACCACACAAAAGTCTGCAAGAATATTTAGCTATCCCAATATTAACAATATTTGCTTAAAATTATCACACATAATTTACAGCGAGGCAAACAATGCACAATAACCACGTAACTACAAGCACACACTGTACTTTTAGTGCCACCATAATGAGAAAACGTAAGTGCGTAGGTGCCACAAATATACAGTGCAAATAAAATTCACCTATACACCAAATTCAAAATTTATCAGTCATTTGTGAGATGCTTAAAAATGTAATTACCCCACTAAAACATTCCTGATATATGATTGCGGGTTTTTGTACATTTATTGTTTCAAGTAAGATTAATTTGTTTCAAACTGGCTGCTTATGTGTAGTCATGGCAACTCCGGGTCCCCCACTGCCAACCACTGTTCCAGTTGTATTTTGGTTTCTTCCACAGCACGCCACGGTCCCGGCACAACAGCAGAACACACAACCCGTAATGCACAGGGCTATCAACACCAAAACCCCAATACTTATGCCAACAATTGCTCCGACTCTGCAACAATGATGATTTAAATTAAGCTAACAATCACAGGCGTTTTGCTTTATAAATAGCTTAACTTTGCGTCTTCTTCACAGTTTTACTTAAGTTGTGCATTTATGAGCGATAAAATGTTTTTTGTCAGTTTCTTCAAATTCGTAAACCAAGGATTTAAAAATGATTTTTACAAAATTTCGGAAACCTAAGCCACACCTTCTTACCCCAAAGCCAAAGCGTTGTGAATGTTTTTGACAAAGTTTTCGTCCAATGTATTGTTAGTGAACCCGAAGACGTTGAAGCATGTATGGGCGGACGAGGACTTTATACACGATTTAGTGTTCATCAATTTATTGTCGCAACAAAACTCGTCCAAAGCACACGTACTTGTTCCACACTGGAAACCTGAATAGCACGTTAATAAATTTAAAGTCACAATCAAAACCACAATAATATTAACTTATTTTAGTTTCAAACAATTTGGAACTTTTTGAAGAAATTTGTTGAATGATGTTAACTAAGATTTCCAAATCAATTTCCCGTGTTTTGTGGCAGGCACACAACCGTATGATACTGCCTTGCAAACCTTAGTCGTATTTTGCTTCGACATTGTATTCGGCCTGGTTGTGCGCATGTCGGTATCCACAAATTATATGTAGCGAGGACAGTATATCGATCTAAAACTCTTGTTGCGATTTTGGGCGCCAGCCGAGGAGATGGCACAAAGACACGATTGCGTGATGAACGAAAATAAATTCAAAGCTATTCCTTCCTTTTCAGCGTTTTGGTGCCCTGTATCCGCCCATGCGATAATTATTGCTTATTTGTTGTAGTTGATGTAGTGGGGATTTACGAATTCCTTTGTGCTTACATCACTTGCGTTATTCTTACTGAACATCCGCTAGATGCGAAAAATCAATCATTGCTTCTTCCTCTCGTGACAGGTTATTAATTAGACAATGTTAAAGCCTGTTTGTATCTGTGCTTAGTTGTATTTGGTGAGGGATTCTCTTCATAAATTCATTTGTTCACTTTTTACCTCCACTTACAAAATAATTTGGAAAGTAGTGGTAAACGGGCAAAAAAAATGGCGACTTTTACAAATCCGATCAACCTTAAAACGTATGTAAGGCACCGAATATAACAATCTAAGTAATGTAGGCGTCTCACGACCTTTATGGGGGGTCGAAACTATGGAAATATTGCGTTAATTTATCGGCTTTCAAAGGATATTAAAGTTTCGAACACTTTGAACACTATACAGTCATGCCATAGAAACCCAGAATTACCTCCATCCAAAGTACTCGAGTAGATAGAAAAGAATGTTTTGAAGGGTTATTATGCACGGTTTGCTTTTGTAGGCATTTTTCTTTTCTTTTAACTTACCTTGAACTTGTACTGCAGCACAAACAACCAGTAATATAACGCCGAACTTAAGCATAGTCTTCAGTTGTTATTTCGTTTGTTGAATAAAAAAAATCTTTTCTTTTGTAGTTTTGATACAAATATTGTTGATTATGATCTTAACTTCACTTGCTATTGTAAATATCTCCTGCAAAACAACAATCGTTCCCAACATGTTATGCAAAAAATGTAACAAAGCCAGTTTACAGTTCGTTGCACCGATTCGAATATGATATATGCCATATGGTTCCCCGAATCTAAACCGCATTCACTTTTAATATCTCCTTAATCGTGACAAAACTCCTTGATGAAAAACACCCTTGCGTGATGTGTGTCGGGAAATAATCTACGTTATATCCGGGACGTGGTGTGATGCAAACTTTCAGGTTAACAAAAAACAAATACAAAACTCTTCATAAGCCACATATGGCCACGATGACGTGTTGATTATGTCGACATAATGTAAACTTTTTCGTGCTGTTGCGAAGGTCTATGACCCTTTGAGGCAGTTTCGGAGCCTCCTTAATAAATCGACTCCCACGTTTTTGAAATAGGGAAAAGGCGATGTTTAAACCGCTTTAACGTTCAAGCCAAGTTTCGGTCTCGTGTCGATTGCATGCCCAAAATCCCCACTTTATCAGCATAAAAAACACCACTACTGAGTAAATAGTGATTCATTAGTTTCCCCCTAAAAAAAGATGTCGTAGGTTTCCATGGTCCTTTTATTTGAGTTTCTACATTATACACATTGATTGTTGCAGTGTAATACACAAATCATTTTTTTGTGTGACACCAATGACAACAGCATGAGCAGGAAATAACACGCACACAGTTGCGTAATGCCGCAAAATTGGTTTTGCAGATTGACAATAAAAACTCATTGTTTGTGCATATTTACGCAATTAAGATTCGTACTCCCAAAAATCAACACTAAACGCAGATTAAAAAAAGGGGTAGCTACACGTCTACTACCTACAAGTTACGCGCATAATATAAATGCTCAAATAACACAACTATTATCACTCTAAAAAGGATTCCTTCAGACCACTCCCAGCATGTGATCCGGGTTCATTTTGTATAGCTCTCTGGTAATGGATACTTTGATTGCTCAGGCTTGTCTGGGTACTGGTCTGTATTATCCGCTGTAGTTGGTTGTTTATTCATGTTGTTTGGGTTTGTTTGTTGCTGGGCCATGTTGTTCACTACTGTGGTTTGTTGGGCCATGTTGTTTTGGTACCCGTATTGCTGGCCAATGGTGTTTGGGTATGTCGGTTGCTGGGTCACGTATGTTGTGGTTGTAGCTGGTCCTACAACCGCGCCAGTGTTACCAGAGCAAAAGCAAGACACACAGGCGGCAATGCACAAACCGATGAACACCACGCCGCCGATAGATATTCCAATAATCGCTCCGGTGCTGTAAAAGCCAACAGAAAGTGATTTTTCTACCACTAACGTAATAAGAATACGGAAAGCAGAAAAGCATACAGGGGTTTTATAAAAATATTATGGGCCTTATTCCTGGATAAATTCCTTATTTGGTCGACATATTCGTGACATTGTGGCAAACCATAGAATAATTAAAAAAAATTTAACAACGCAAAAGTGTTTCGTGATGTCGCGTAACAAGGCGGGATCGACCCACTACAAAAGCCGTTCCTTGGCAGCTATGGTATTGAGATCATTAGGTTTGCCAGCGAACCTCAGGACAATTTAACTTGAGAAACTGGTATTGTCTTGTGCGTCCATTTGACGAGACACAGGCAAAAAGATCGCACGATTTCGATGTACAACATTCTCGCTCGTAAGTCTTACCTGAGATTGTAAACATCATCGGACAGCACACTGATGCCGGATACGTAATCACAGGAATAAAAGCTTGAGGGCAGTTGGAACGAGGAACAGTATTTGACTCCTGCTAACGTTGGTGTGCAACAATATTCCCCAGCTGAACAAGTGGAGAACCCGCATTCGTAACCTAAATACGAAAAAAATAATGAAGTTTTGTTGTCTTTTAACCTGTAGGGTTGGCCGTCTAGATTTTGTTCCGATCAATTTTTTTGTAACAGCATTTGTTACTAGAGTTGTTTTTGAGATATAGTTGAAAAGCAATGTTGTACGCTGGTGACGTGTTAGGTAATTGTTACAACCCAATTTTTACAGATAGGCCTACAGATGATACTTTCACCTCCTAATTTTGTTGTAAATTTATCTAGAAATACTAAATCTTGTGCCACAGAATACGGAACTATCATATAATGTACTAAGGTGTGTTTAGAATACAGGCACCACGCTGCTGTGAGGTTTTCACAAAATCTAATGTAACCTTCAGGCGAACCCTTTGAAAGTCACGTCTGAATTTGCGACAACAAAGCTCACGTTTTAAATCCACGTTCACAAAAGACAAACAATAAAATCGTGCGCGTTGGGTAAATAAGGCAGATACCAGTTTCTCGCTTTCAGCTGTTTTGTGGACGACGACATTTCTTTAATGTTTACGTTGCTGATTTAAGTGCGCAACAACTTTTAATTTAAGGACACTTTTTGCTTCAATTATTGTGTGTTCTCTAACTGTCCCAAATGACCTTGAAAACCCATATACTGAATAGAAAATCTGATCGGGATTCGTGGAAAATAATAACCTGTTTTTGACACGTTATTAAGAATATACAAACTTTCGTTTCGCAATTATCCAAAACAAGTCCTGATAAAATTTAGGTTTATTTTAGAGGTCACGCTTGACACAAAACTTATGGTGCAGAGGATAAAAGAATAAGGTCATTCGAAGTTGTAGGTTTAACAAAATTACACTTAGAAAATATTATATTTTGTATAATTTGCAGTTAATATCAACGTAACGTTTGCTCAACTATTAGGGGAATAATGTTGTCAATTGGATTGCTTTTTGAAAACAACTTCTAAAAATGCATGATTCGTGCTACTTGCCTTCGACTCCCAGTGCAGTGACCACAACAAATGCGAGTACAGCAACAAACTTCATATTTTGTGTCAGCTCCACTAAATGCTCACTGAAAAACTATGAATTTTACGTTGTACAGCTCGCGTGTATGTCGCGTGCGGCTTCTTGCAGCGAAACTTCGTACGGTGGGCGCTATAGTTTGCGGCTTGGAGTATGCGTTTGTATAGCGGAATGCGCGTTGCCTCTTTTGTATTTCGAGAAAGAAGGTTCCGTTGTATAAATATTCTTAGCGCAACGCCAGGTTGTGATTAAAATCGAACAAAGATTGACAACACCTCCAAAAAACATTCGTGATGTATAGTGCGTCCCACCTATTTAATATCTACTTGTGCATTGTGCCTGAACATTCCCTTTCACTGAGTCAATATAGATTAATTCGAGCGCCAGGACGTGGTTACTGTTTTCATGAAAGGTCGTCCTGAACAAATTTATTGTGACAACAAACCTTCCATAAATTTGCGCTTTGAGAGCACAAGTTTTAAGAATGTGGACGGATGTAAATCGATATTCGCACCCTGTGTGTCCTGGATGAATTTATATGTTACAATATATATTCTTAAATCCTGTACGATTGATTGTGGTCTTATTAAACACAAACATGTTAACTGAAAACTGTACCAAAAACAAATAGGTCCAAGCCCACGTTTCCAAATTTTACTGCCCAAATCTACACGGAGACATGGTATGCTCTTTTCCAAAATCACACATATGATTCAGACATCCGACAGGCAACATTTGTCAAGCGCCTTCACATATACCAACAAGAAAACCTATCCGGGATCCCAAGCCTAGATACCCTAGGTTCGAATCCCGGTGTGGTAAAGACAAGTAACAATACGAAGCACAATGATATAAGCACACTTTGTGCACGGTTGTAAAACATGGTTTACTTAAAAGTAATTCACTACACTGTTCAAAATGTCAACTTGGGTGTTGCGTTAATAGATAGGCCTTAAGAAAAGTGCAATTTTCCGAAATTCAGAAACCCTTGGAACACATTGCATGAATACTTCAGCCAATTACAAGCAAATATTAATAATTAACAAGATATGTACAACAAAAGTAAACGTAACTGTTTATGTAATTACATAACGGTGTTACGCTTTAACCGTAGCCTACAAAAGATACACCAAGCTAAACATTTATGTGTCGAAACAGATGTCATCTGTCTCGCAGAACTGCATTTTATGTTTAATTTTATTGAAACTAGTTTGTTTATATTAAACTGGCGTCGGTGGGTGTTGTTGTTGTGTCGTTATGTATGCGGTTGTAGTAGCTGGCCCAACGACTCCCCCGGTATTGTTTCTTGTCCCACAGCATCCGGCACAGCAACAGAAAACACAGCCAGCTATACACAGACCGACCAACACTAAGCATCCAAGTAGTATTCCAATGGAAGCTCCAAGGCTGAGGATTAAATACACATTTACAAAATTCTTTAGAAGCAACAGAGCCTATAATGTTTTTTTAGTGAGCTGCATACATGGCCACTGTTTCAACCTAATAGTTCTCACCAATGCAGCTTTGGTGTGACTTACAACGATTTTGCCAGCTAAAGTTTGGTACCCAATGGTTGGCGGCGACTGTGTAGTAACCACAAATTAGAATTCTTGCTTGACTATTTTGCTGGCAAGGCCTTTGTAAGTCAAACCTTAGCTGCTCTGATGCAAAATATTAGGTGAAATCATTGGGCTCGCTAATTAATTAAAAAATTATTGTCTAAATTCAGTTGTTCCGTAGCACAGTAGTTCGCACACATATTACTGCCTAAGCCCACTTAGGGCGCAATTGTTGGTCTGGCGTAATGGCTGCTCGAGTATCTGGAAAATTTAAAAAACACGTTAACATAACGCTATACAGTTTTTTTTCCTGTGCAGTGCTTATTGTAGCGCGATAAACAACAGTTTATCTGTAGGCAATCGAGACGCAATTCCTTGTTATCTTATCATACCATAGGAAATCCTATATGTGGATGTCAATGTTTTCCCTATTTTGCTTTCTGGCAAGAAACCTTACCCAAGTGAGACAGACTGATAGTTAGAAGAGTAACGTGTGACTGAACTGCTGCGTTTGGATCTGTGATTGCATGTATATTGTGATTCCTTCCGAATGAAAGAACAACTTTTAAATCCAGTTGTCGTGTGAGTGCAGCAGTATTCAGAGCTCAAACAAGTATCCAACCCGCAGTTGTAACCTGTACATACCGAAAAAAATTCAGTTTAAAACAACTCCACTTGTATTCAACAGGGAGTGACGTGTAAAAAAATAGACACCCTAAATCAAAATCTAACTTGGGAAGCTAAAAAAATACAAAGACACACTTGTACAATGACATTAGCCTGGTAATTTCTTGCACCGCTAAATATTCACCTTTTACTTCATACGCAGCCACAATCATAACCAGCAGGAAAGATACGAGTTTCAACATTGCGGATTGTTTGCGTTGTTTCCTCAATGCTTCTACTTTTGGACAGGGATTAAATTCACAGTTACGCTGCGGAAAAATCAACTGAATACATTTTACGGAACTTATATTCTTTATTTTTATTCGCAATCCAACAACGTTGTAGTGAATTACAAAATGAACGCTTGCTAAGACTGGTTCCTTAATATTGCCAGAATCTATACCTCTACTGGGCATTTTCTACCAGTGACAATTTCCTAAGATGGAAGTTGGAAATCAGATCTGTTTCAAATGAATGATTGCATGCTATTTTGAAATACTGTTAGAAGTGCCACATTTCAATTATCATAAAGTGTTGACCCTTTCAGGCTGAACAAATGATGGGATTTTACACGCTAGCTTAAGCTTCTGTTTCTCCACCCTATCCTTCGTTGGTTCAGTGGGACGTCCTATCTACTTTGAATATCGTTTAACCATTTCCAAGACTACCAATATCTTAATGCGGTATGGTTGTGGCCACGCGGTGTTTTCATAATCTTTGTGCTGGGCCAATTTAAATGCGTGGGTAAGGACTTTAAAGCACGAACTTTAATGATGCGGTCCCATAGTCACCTTGTACGCCTACTGCACAAATATAATCAAGTACCTCTGTTAGTTTCGGTGGCTATAGGCGATTTTGTTTGCGGAATTGAAAATAATGTTATTTGTGGGTTAGGATAATTTACATTTGTAAAGTCCAGTGGGCAACGTATGGGCCAGTTGGTTAAATAATGCAGCACGCATTGTTAGACTACATGGTTTTTAAAGCACAATATTGTTTTAATCTCCGTGTGTTGTTTCATACTTCTAAATAATCCGTTGCGACTGCCCCCACAAGGCATGAGTATCTGCTCTTTGAATCTTTGAAACTTGCGTGTATGGAGGATCGACATGACATATTATTAAGAAATTCAAAGTTTTATTCATAGTCAGTTTGAACAAATAAGATAGCACTTTTCCCGGGTCCACCAGTTAGTCGGCCCCAAATGTAACCCTAAGCACAGAATAAGTTAAATTACCAGAGGTTGTACTTTCGTAATTTCTTAAACCTTTGTTATGGAATAGAAACACTTGTGCCAAGCACTATTAAGTGTTCGCGTCAACACAATGCTGCCAAGCAATGGAACCACTGATGGCCTACGTACTTCTCCCAACGCATACGTTTGTTTCTAAACACCGACATGCGGAAACGTTTCCTGATTACGTGGTTTATAATTAGTCACTGCGTTGTTATGAATACTGTGTCTTACGTGGTTGTTACAGTTCGCTTATAGATGGGGGTTGTTTTGAGTTGGTGACGCGTTTGTGTTGATTATAACTCCATTTCCTCAGCTTTTTTGAGCTGTTATGTTTCGCGTTATTGCTTGAATTAAATTATTGACCCAAGGTTTCCAAAATTTGCTGCAACCCTGTTGGTAATATTCCGCGGCAAACAATTTATTTGAATATTGTATGTTGTACACATGAAAGTCGAAGTAAAGAGGAAATTGTGAACGAAATAGAATATCAACAAAATAAATTGAAATATGTTCACATCTTACGTAATTTTATCAAAATTAACAAACAAGCAAAAACAACTAGGCTTCATTCTACATTAACGTCAAAGCCAGGACGTAGTTTTTCCTGCAACTACGCCCTAAAGGAACAATATACAATGCGAAAACTTGTTTGTATTTAATACATTATTATAAAGAAATGTGCGGTGATATCGTCTCCAGCCACTCCGTTGTTTGTAAGCACGACATTGCGTTAAGCTCCAACTACACCTCCAGCGGCACCTCGTGCGCAGCATCCGATTGTCCCAGCACAGCAACATACACACCCCACAATGCACAGGATCAACAGCACCAGGCATCCGACGGCTATTCCTACGATCGCTCCGATGCTAAAAACACAGGAAACCGTAGTTGTGCGTTTCCAAATACCATTACGATTGGACGTATGTTGAGCCTTTTTTCATTATTCATATATTTTAGTAGCTTTGATGGCCTACATAAGCATGAAACTGTAATTGATGAATTAAAACCAATGAATGAATATATTAAAATACAATATAACCTCATTTTGAATACACTCTGAACGTTTGAGAAAACATTCCCGGCGCTTGATCCACTGCCGCCGCTTGTTGTTCCATTTCCTCCGGCATTATCACAAGAACTGTACGTTAGTCCTACTGTATTAGATGAGGAGCAGATTTTGATGTACGACCAACGACTGGTACAACAGTATTCACTGGATGTGCACGTAAACAAACCGCACGAGTAACCTTTGGATAGAAGAAATGTTTATTCGTTCGTTAATAAATCACGCCAAAGTTATTTCTAAACACTAATGGAGGGTTTGCATAAATTCTGGTCACTGTAGAAAAACAGAACAACCTCTCAAAACATAACAGACGTATTTTTAGGCCAAACATGAGTCACTCGCATGCTCAAAAGCTTTTTACCTTCGGTTTCCAGCACAGCAACAAGAATTACCACAAGTCCGATCGCAAGTTTCACCATCTTTGTTTGTTTTATGGAAGACTTTCCCCAAAGTTTTCGTTAAAAAATTTTAAATCTTTGTGTAAACACTCTCTATACCACAATCAAACTAGGAGGGTTGCGAAAATATAAAGCAGAAAACGATTATGCAAAGCAAAAGAGCTAATTATATTTGTCAATTTACGTTAATTGTCTTGTCCTAAAAAAACATATCTGTTAACTTTTTCACCATCTACTCTACACCCTATTGAGCACCTTGTTCTGTCTGGCCAGACGACATTGTGTTGTTGTTTTGCAAAACATTCTTTCCATCCTCTTATACGTTTCCTAATGACTCATTCCTTCTCAGTTAACTCATGACTCTACGGGAAGCTTCATCATTCCAATCTTATTCAAACGTTGTTGTTACTTTATCATCTCTACTGATCATCTCTACTTAACTACTTGATTTCACCAGTTACGTCACCGAAAAACAACTTCATCCCTGCAGCTGTAAATAGTTCCAAAATGACGATATGTACGCGTGATAACTGTGGGATTCGTCAGTTTCGTCCTACTTTTGGGACCTTTCGCTTTGTTACCCTGCGCCTGCACTGAAAATTTTCGATACCTCCGCACTCTTATGTAAATGTAGCCTATGGTTTTCTCACGCATGTTCAATGTTCGTGATGCTGTAATAAACATAGCATTATAATTTTTGGACGTGACAGAAATTCTGCGACGTTTTGTTCCAGCCAAACATAATAACGATTAGTTGTTTTCCAAGTCGTTATTCTTTAGAAATGAGGTAAACAGCCCATTTGGTTGGTAAAGAACAGCGATTTGGGTGGCAGAAAGTGGTTCAATGGTGACAGAAAAACTGAAAATTCCTCCGGTCCTGCACAAGGACATGTAGGAACCTTTTCTTTTGTGAATTGGCAAACCAGTTGTTAAAACCCTCCTGCTACGAACTGTTCCCAGCAAAGAAACGGTTGTGGCGTTCGTGTTTCTCTTGATTCGCAATACATGGTTGCGCAATCTATGTTTATTTACCGCTTTGTTATGAAACCTAAGTTAAGCATTCACGTCACGTGGTGACAGTAGTTGAGTGTTTGTGTTTATGGTTAGTGGTGGACCAATGCCCATGTTTATATTAAAGAAAAGTGTAACGCAGTTACGACAACGTATTTGTGACCGAAAAAACTTTTTGTCAGAAAAATCAAGAGGCTTTTGAAATGTCCAAATAGTTTTCTATTAAATGCAAACACAATTTAAAAGTTATGCGGGATCAAATGATGTAAAAACAACTTCACTCAATATAAACAACGTATATTGTGACACACAAAAAATATTTGACAACGAGAAAAGGATAAAATATTGTAAAGAAACATCAACTGATGTCGATCGTCTCCATATCCGCTCCGTTGTTATCATGTCAACAACTTTAAACCGGACCTCAAATTACTCCCCCGAACGCTCCGATAGCCATTCCCAACAACGTTCCAATGCCAATAAATACAAAAAAAAATTAAGGCTAATTTTAACCAGAAATTTACTTTTTCTACATTAATCGATTCCTAATAAACTTTTTGTCGAATAAACTCGTTGCTATGATCTGATCAGATTGATGCTTGTAACAAAACATCTAAAACCGAAATGTTACTGGATACTACAACAACCTTCATATTACCTCAACAACCTTCATACCTTATTGTTAATGCCCTGCGAATATTTGACACATAATTGCTGCTTGATCCACTTGCACAAGCAAATGAAGAAGAACAGAACTTTTCTTTTGTTAAAATAAGAGTGCAGCAGAATTGACTGAATGAGCATGTGAGATGTCCGCACCTGTAACCTAGACATTCGACAAGGGAAATGTTAAGGCGCAACTACAATATTGTTTTTACAATAAAAAGTATTTCTTACCAGTGGATGCACTGTCAACGGTGGCAACACTCCCTCCAGTCGATCCACTGCCCAAAGTTAATACTTCGCTTCCTGTGGATACACCTCTTCTAGTGGATGAACTGCCAGGGGTGGAAACACTGCCTACAGTGGATACACCTCCTGCAGTGGATACACTGCCCCTTGTGGATGCCCTAAACCCAGTGGATACACTGCCCCTAGTGGATACCCTGAACGCAGTGGATACACTGCCCCCAGTGGATACACTGCCCCCAGTGGATACACTGCCCCCAGTGATCGCATCCCCGCCAGTAGATACACTGCCAGCAGTGGTCACACTGCCTACAGTGGATACACTGTCAACGGTGGCCTCACTCTCTGCTGTGGATACCATGCCTTCAGTGGAAACACTGCCTCCAGTGGTTACACTGCCAATGGTGGACCCACTACTACCGCTGGATCCACTGCTACCGCTAGATCCACTACCACTGCTTGATACTCGTTTGCAAGAGTATAATGGTATCTGCCAATTAGCGCAGGTTTTGATGGTTGTGAAACTAGCAGAGCAACAGTATTGGTAGGATGCGCAAGTGAAGAACCCGCATCTGTACCCTAAAGATTTAATAATAGAAATGTTACGTCAAACTTCACAATTTTTTATAATTTCAAAATAATTTTTTTTCCAAACTGGGTTTAACAATAGTTCTTCCACGTCCTGTGCGATTTTGTTACCTTGCGTTTCCTGCATTGCAACCAGTATTACTAAAATCCCGACTGCATGTTTCATCATCTTGTTTGATTTCTTTTGGCTTTCTTTCTTTAGAAGTTTGATTCTGAAGTTGTCGCCTAACAAACAAGAAAAAAGTTTATTTTTTACACAAACCTATTGGTTGAATATTATAGAGTTTCAAATTGCCTGACTAAGAATCCAAAACTTGCAAATGGCGAAACGGGTGTTTTGAGTGACGTAATTTACAACAAATAAACTTATTATCTCTGCTCTGAGATGAAACTTGTCGGAAATGTAACAGTTGCTATGACAGAACCACTACTTATAAAAGATCGAAAGCTATTTTTTTATTATTATGACTAAACAACCCCTGTTGTTGTTGGTTCTTAGCGACTCTTATTAATTCCTATTGACTCATTATGCACCCTCAGTTAACAAATATGATCCACACGCAAAGCATCATCATTTCAATATTATACAAACAGTTTTGTTCTGTGATAAACCATATTTGCTCCTGATCTCACTAGCTACGTCATCGTAACAAACATCATTTGTTTTGGAAGTATGGTGCGTGACGTCAACCGCTTCGTTAAGTCTCATCAGTTGTGCTTTGTGACGTACTTGTCTATGTTCTTTGTGAGGAAATGCCAACATTGCTAGCTGAGGTTTTGTACTTATTCAGTCATTATTACTACTCCTTCTTTCTTCTATGCGCAAGCTTTATCAATGAAATCGTAAAGTTAAACAAAAAATTTATCATTCTTTGCACTGCGATGTACGGTCGATTCTGTGTGGGGAAATCCCCTTCTACATTGGCTCCTAAATTCACTACCTCCAGGCCTGAGGTTTTAAACCCGCAAAGCGTTTTATGTGAGTTAACCTCTGCATATTCTATAGCAAAACATACAGGTCAACAGCAATAAATTTCAATGTTTTACATGGGATCATTCTATTTCAATTGTTGTTTATCTTGTTCACGCACGTATTCATTCGCGCGGCAACAAGGGGAAATACAATGGAACAGAACACATGAACCACGTAACTCTGTGAATAGTGATAACAGCAGTCCAAACTGTCTGTAAAAATGTGTATAGAATATTTCCTGACTTTCCTTTTGTTGTATTTCTGTGGTAGTATTTACAATCAACGCATGTTGTTCGGCATAACAAACAACAACTAAAAATGACAACTAAAAAGGTAAAATGTGTCCAGAAATCAATTTGCAACAAATTTACTGCCATCGTTTTTGCACAATATTCTTCTAAATGAACACGGGGTAAAAACTGAATAAAAAATTTTGCAAAAAACACCTACAAAGAAAGGTTATTATAGTGGTGGGCAAGGCGGTTGCATGCCAGCAGTGTCGTTATGTGCATCATATTACGTCCAATAGTTTTTAGATTGACGCTAGTCCTATGTCGCCGAGCTCAGAAAAAGCAGGAAGTTGTTCAGCGAAAAAGTCGGTACTTGGAAGGGAGTGCTCGATTAATGGAGGAGCGGAAGGTTCAGAAAACAATCCTTGTATGTTTACATTGGGACTGAGCGGTTGACTGAAGCTCTGGGCAACTTCATAGGCTCTGGACAAATTCTGGTGTTGTAAAGGGCTAGTTGTGGATACCGTTGGCTGTTGATAAGTTACAGACAGTGGTTGTTGCTGAGCGATCGTTCCTTGTACCTGGGTGTTATAAGGTGTGAGACCCATATGTTGTGAGATATAACCGTTGTTGGTGCTTCCAGTTTCTGTAAAAGCGACCCTTTTGTTTCACTTGTTGTTTAGCTTTTTTCGCGTTAGAATGTAGCTCTTGATCAGTCGTAATACCACCGACACCAATATATATTGAAATATGAATTACATTGTTTGAAACAAGATATTTCGGATTAGATTCCGCTAATTTGTGGCAAACAATACAAAAACCGATTTCGCCGACAAGGCCATCATCAGTTTCTTATTATTCCACTAAACAAAGAAGGGGCACAGGTTTGTACAAACCGAGTTTAGTAGACATTGTCACCCACAAGTCGATCGTTTACAGACAAGCAACAGTCTTGTGCAATAAGGTTGTAGTGGTTGGTTGCAATAGTTGCAAATGCTCTCTGCTAAAAAGATAAAAGTTACAGAAAATTGGTCAAACTTCACTTACGTTGTTGCGGTGCATTCTGGGTGGTTGTCGTGGTAACCACAGACCGAGTTCCAGATGCTCCGGCGTTAATTGAAGCTTTCTTTCGACAAAAGCAAAACACAATACCGACCACGATAACCACAATTGCCAAAATCACTCCAATCGCGATTCCAACGGTCTCCCCGATACTGCAACAACAAAAAACAGTCTCCTAATGAAGTTTTGTTCTATTTTTCCATAAATGTTTTGTGAATTATTCCATTTATATTGTAGACCGTAATTTTGTGACAGCTAAGTAAAGGGTGATTGTTATTTTCTAAGATGTCCCTGTAGTTATCAAATGCTATATCTGATGTTTCAATTTCTAAAAATAACTTGGTTGCATTAATCATGCAACCTTACACGATCATGAAGTTGTTTTCCACCATGAAACGGTCAATTTATGCAGGGTATGGTTCAACCAACATTACCCACTTTTTCTTTGTGGTAACAACAGACATCTTGATGTAGGACTGACCTTGATTGAGTAGAACTAGCCAATGTGCAATTAAAAAGCGACGTATGTGTCCAAAAGCAGTGTTTAGTTCCCGAGTAAATTCCGGTACAACAATACTGCCCAGATACGCACGTCTCAGTCCCACAGTGAGAAAGAGGGGCTTCTAGCACGCCAACAAAACACGAATATCCCTGCGTAGACATATCTGTATCGGAGCATGTTTTGTCTAATGTTCTACCAGTACAACAATACTCTCCTTGGTTGCAGAATGAATTTCCACAGGAGCCGAAGGAATACTTGTAGGAACAAGTATAGTAATTGCTTGAGGGTCTGTCGTGCTGGCAGCTGTTGAGCTCTTTTGTACAGCAGTAACTTCCAGGCGAGCATGTATTTGAGCCACAACTAAAACCTACACAGAAATGTTAACACAGTTTGAAATTTTACCGTTTTTATCATTGAAACAGATCATTATGGCCCGTATAAAAGTTGAATATTGTAAGGTTTTAACCTGTTTCCTTGATTGCAATAAAAGTAAAAACTTAATTCATTGTCCCGAAAACGATTACATTGGTTAAATTGTTTTAAACGCCTTATTTGACAGCACACTTCACAAAACTGGAACCTAGAAATTTAAAATTTAAGCTCAAATGACTCTTTTGTGTGACTGATACAAAAGTATGTCTTGCAAGAAAAATATTTTCATTTTTGTCTTAAATCTAAGCCGTACAGCCCCCGGCTATTTCTTTGCAACCTCAAACGAGTGACGAAACAGTATTCATGATTTAAAATCTTACACATTTCAAAGCAGCCACTTGTCTCTAAATTTTCTATTATGTCGCGTATTTTCTGTTCGTTGTTTGCAGAATTGTAGCTTCACCAGATTATATACAGACAAAATATTCGTGACCCCCTTCATGATAACAATGGACCCTGGAACACAGCACCGTCTCCGTCGTCGTCTTTCAATATTGCGCAGACTTGGTGATTAGTTACAACTATTTCAATTAAGCGTTCACTTTGTATCACAAGACTTTCACGTATGGTCACTTTTCCAGCATTGCTACAACCGAAAGTGGAACTGGCGCAGGAAACTTTGTCGCTTTGCTGTTCTCAACTGCCAATTAGTTATTCCAAGGGCCTGAATGAGTGGAGATCAAGAATCATTGTCGTAAAAACGTTTGCTTTGTCGACGTTGTTTCCCCGCAGATGTTCAAATGGCATTAGAAATTATGTACGCGCAGCACAGGTATACATGCTCGCTTTTGCTGTAGCAAAGTAGGCTATTGCTTGTATCACAATATAAGTATTGTGAAAGTAAATGTTGGCAAAACGTGTGGTGAGTGCAAACCAACAGTTAGATTTTTTGCAAGTACAATAATGCAATTTGTTAACTCACCTTTCGCAGTTGACAAAGCTGACAAAATTGCCACGATCACCAACATTCTGTGTTTTTGATTATAAAGCACGACTGAATCCAACTTGGAAATCTTGTCCTTGTAAAACAAACTTTGGGAACTTCAATCCACAAAATTCTGCGCAACTTGTCTCGTGACAATTCTTGAACAGCAATTTTGTCTCAGGCATTCATAGCCTAAGTCTGAGAGATTCTTGCCTCAGGGTATTGCCACATTCTACAACGACAAACGAGCATACACAAAACCTAGCCTTTAACCCAAATAAAATGAGGTGCGCGAGGACTGTTAACAATTGAGCCAAGGCGCGTGTTTTTTGCCTGCACCGGGATTTGAACCCTGGATATCCTGACGGGTGATTGGCAGCATTTGTCAAGCGCCCGATCAACATACCAAGAAGAAAACCTGATCGGGATTCGTGGCCAGGAGTCGAGACGCGTGTTGCTGGTAGTTTAAAGAGACGCCACAATGCCCCCCACCAGTGTTTAAGTCATACACGATTACGTACATTAATAACAAGACAGGAAGCAACCACTGTAGGACGATAAGGTGTGTTCGGCTGAAAAACAGTGTAAACACGATTGTCATATTCTTTCGACGGAAAACTGTTTACAACTGGCCGGTTTATTGTGGTCAAGTGGCACGGTGTCTTGTCTGCCATTAATTTTAAAAAATAAGTGTTTAGTGGTGCTTGCGAGTTGACACGGTGTCCCATCGCTGGTTTGTTTACTTTATGTCGGAAATTGCCGCTCTAATGGATCTGTTCAACCTTACTTTGTTGTAGGAGACAATTGTTTCCCCCATCTGCCATAAAACTGGATTGGTGACGAAAAACATCATTACACATATATTAAATTGTACACTATCGAACAAAACAGATAAACACGTCACTATGAAAAGGTTTATCAAAGTTTAGGATTGCCACCTCTTTGCAGCGGAAAAATCGCAAACCATTTGTGTTTTTGCCCCAAAAATGTGAAACGAGTGTTCTTTCTTTTTTTAAATTTAACTCTAAATTCATAGGAATGCACGGAAAACCTCGGAAATTAGTAAAGGAAATAATATTTAAACTAAGAAAAAACACCCAAAACCAGAATCTCTTCAAAAACAGTCTGTATAATCGACACTTTATTGTGGAGGCGGGTTGTTAGCATGGTTCGGGTAAAGTGTTGCTTTTGAGTTATACACTGGGTTTTGTGGCTGGAAAATTGACTGCTGTGCTTCTTCTGGGTACTCTGGTGGGTTATATGCTGGGTTCTGTGGAGGTGGAATTGACTGCTGCGTTTCTTCGATGTACTCTGGTGGGTTATATGCTGGGTTCTGTGGAGGTGGAATTGACTGCTGCGTTTCTTCGATGTACTCCGGTGGGTTATATGCTGGGTTCTGTGGAGGTGGAATTGACTGCTGCGTTTCTTCGATGTACTCTGGTGGGTTATATGCTGGGTTCTGTGGAGGTGGAATTGACTGCTGCGTTTCTTCGATGTACTCCGGTGGGTTATATGCTGGGTTCTGTGGAGGTGGAATTGACTGCTGCGTTTCTTCGATGTACTCCGGTGGGTAATGTCCTGGGTATTGTGGCGGGGGGATTGACTGCTGCACTCCTTGAGCTGTTGTAGTTGGTCGAGCAGGTGGCTGGGTGTAAGCGTAGTTGGTCTCACCACCTGGGGCTGTGAAAGATTCTTATTCAAATATCATATTTAACAGGTGGGCAATAAAATGTATTTGTAAATATCTTTCATAAAGAACTGTGTGATTAAAATTTGTGCAACTCAGTGGTTCTCAAACTGATGCCTTGGTAAGCTGTTTTAACTTCCACGGGCGTCCAATAACAACTTTACCAAACAACAGTATTTTTGGATGAATGGAGTCCATCAACAAGTACAGTCAGCTATATGATTAATATCACCCTGATATAAAACATTAAAAAAGAGAAATAATCGTCAAGCTTCACTTACGTTGTTGCGATGCATTCTGGGTGGTTGTCGTGGTAACAACGGACGTAGTTCCAGTTTCTTCGGCCTTAATTGAAGCTTTCCGCCGACGATACCAAAACACATAACCGACCACGATAGCCACAATTGCCACAATCACCCCAATCGCGATTCCAACTATCGCCCCGATACTGCAACAAACAAAAAACATTCTCTTGATGAAAAAACAGTCTCCAGAACTTCTGCGTTGTCTCCTAATGAAGTTTTGTTCTATTTTTCCTTGAATGTTTTGTGAATTATTGCATTTATATACTAGACCGTTATATTTGTGACATCTAGGTAAAGGGTTGGTTGTTATTATGTATGATGTCTTTTCAGGTGTAAAATGCTATATCAGGTGTTTCAATTTCAAAAATGCAACGTTACACGATCATGAAGTTGTTTACCACCAAGAAACGGTCAATTTGTGCAGGGTATTGTTCAACCAACACTAACCAACTTTTTCTTTGTGTTAACAACAGACATCTTGATGTGGGACTGACCTTGGTTGAGTAGAACCAGCCAATGTGCAATCAAAAAGCGACGACTGTTTCCAAAAGCAGTGTTTAGTTCCCGAGTAAATACCTGTACAACAATACTGCCCAGATACGCACGTCTTAGTGCCGCAGTAATGAAGAGGAACTTCTAGCACGCCAATAAAACACGAATATCCCTGCGTAGACAGATCTGTAGTGGAGCATGTTTTATCCGTTGTGCTACCAGTACAACAATACTCTCCTTGTGTGCAGAATGAATTTCCACATGAGCCGAAGGAATACTTGTAGGAACAAGTATAGTAATTGCTTGAGAGTTTGTTGTAGTGGCAGCTCTTGTGCTCTTTTGTACAGCAGTAACTTCCAGGCGAGCACGTATTTGAGTCACAACTAAAACCTACACGGAAATGTTAACACAGTTTGAAATTTTAACATTTTTATTGTTGAAACAGATCATTATGGCCCGTATAAAAGTTGAATACTGTAAGGTTTTAACCTCAATGTTTGTTTGATTGCAATAAAAGTAGAAACCAAATTCATCATCCCGGAAACGATTACGATGGTTAAATTGTTTTAAACGCCCTATTTGACACACTTGACAAAACTGAAACCTAGAAATTAAAAATTTGAGCTCAAATGACTCTTTTGTGTGACTGATACAAAAGTATGTGTTGCAAGAAAAATATTTTCATTTTTGTCTTAAATCTAAGCCGTACAGCCCCCCGGCTATTTCTTTGCAACTTTAAACGAGTGACGAAACGGTATTCATGATTTAAAATCTTTACTTACACTTTTCAAAGCAGCCGCTAAATTTTCTAATGTCGCGTATTTTGTGTTCGTTGTTTGCAAAATTGTAGCTTTTTCACCAGATTAAATGCAAACAAGATATTCGTGGGCCACCTCATGATAACAATGGGCCCAGGAACGCAGCGTCTACTACATCGTTTCTTGTGGCCTGTCTTTCAATATTGTGCAGATTTGGTGATTAGTTACAACTATTTCCATTAAGCTTTGATTTTGTATCACAAGACTTTCATGTATGGACACATTTCCAGCGTTGCTACAACCCAAAGCGGAAGTGGCGCAGAAAACATTAGCGCTTTGCTGTCCTCAACTACCAATGGGCCTAATTGAGTCGAGATCGAGAATCATTGTCGTAAAAACTTTTGCTTTGTCGACATTGTTTTCCCGCAGATGTTCAAATGGCAATAGAAATTATGTACGCGCAGCACAGATATACATGTTCGCTTTTGCTGTAGCGAAGTAGGCTATTGCTTGTATCACAATATAAGTATGGTGGTAGTAGCAAGTGCTGGCAAAACGTGTGGTGAGTGCAAACCAACAGTTAGATTTGTGCAAGTACAATAATTTGTTAACTCACCTTTCACAGTTGACAAAGCTGACAAAATCGCCACAATCACCAACATTATGTGTTTTTGATTATAAAGCACGACTGAATCCAACTTGGAAATCTCGTCCATGTAAAACAAACTTTTGGATTTGAACTTCAATCCACAAAATTCTGCTCAACCTGTCTCATGACAATTCTTGAACAGCAAGTTTCTCTCAGGCATTCATAGCCTAAGTCTGAGAGATTCTGGCCTGAGGCTATTGTCACATTCTTCAACGACAAACGCGCATACACAAAACCTTAGCCTTTAACGTTTGCACTGCAGGTGAACAGTTTTGCGTCATTTCATTCCAAATAGAATGAGGTGCGCGAGGACTGTTGACAATTGAGCCAAGGCGCGTGTTTTTTTGCCTGCACCGGGATTTGAACCCTGGATATCCTGACGGGTGATTGGCAGCATTTGTCAAGCGCCCGATCAACATACCAAGCAGAAAACCCGATCGGGATTCGTGGCCAGGAGTCGAGACGCGTGTTGCTGGTAGTTTAAAGAGACGCCACAATGCCACCCCCCACAAAACTGTTTACAACTGGCCGGTTTATTGTGGTCAAGTAGCACGGTGTTTTGTCTGCCATTAATTTTAAAAAATAAGTATTTTGCGGTGCTTGCGAATTGACACGGGTGTCCCATCGCTGATTTGTTTGCTTTATGTCTGAAATTACCGCTAGAATGGATCTGTTTAGCCTTACTTTATTGTAGGAGACAATTGTTTCCCCCATCTGCTATAAAACTGGATTGGTGACGAAAAATATTATTACACATATATTGAATTGTACACTATCGAACAAAACAGATAAACACGTAAAATGAAAAGGTTTAAAAGAAAATTGACAGTTGTGTTTATTTAGGGTACTCTGGTGGGTTATATGCTGGGTTCAGTGGCGATGGAATTGACTGCTGACTTTCTTCGGGCTAAGCTGTTGGGTTATGTGCTGGGTTTTGTGGCGATGGAATTGACCGCTGCGTTTCTTCAACCTACTCCGATGGGTTATATGCTGGGTTCTATGGAGGTGGAATTGACCGCTGCGTTTCTTCGACGTACACTGGTGGGTTATATGCTGGGTTCTGTGGCGATGGAATTGACCGCTGCGTTTCTTCAACCTACTCCGATGGGTTATATGCTGGGTTCTGTGGAGGTGGAATTGACGGCTGCGTTTCTTCGACGTACACTGGTGGGTTATATGCTGGGTTCTGTGGCGATGGAATTGACCGTTGCGTTTCTTCAACATACTCCGGTGGGTTATATGCTGGGTTCTGTGGAGTAGGAATTGACTGCTGCGTTTCTTCGATGTACTCTGGTGGGTTATATGCTGGGTTCTGTGGAGATGGAATTGACCGCTGCGTTTCTTCAACGTACTCCGGTGGGTTATATGCTGGGTTCTGTAGAGGTGGAATTGACTGCTGCGTTTCTTCGACGTACTCTGGTGGGTTATATGCTGGGTTCTGTGGAGGTGGAATTGACTGCTGCGTTTCTTCGACGTACTCTGGTGGGTTATGTGCTGGGTTGTGTGGCGATGAAATTGACTGCTGCGTTTCTTCGACGTACTCCGATGGGTAATGTCCTGGGTATTGTGGAGGTGGAATTGACTGCTGCGTTTCTTCGACGTACTCCGGTGGGTTATATGCTGGGTTCTGTGGCGATGAAATTGACTGCTGCGTTTCTTCGACGTACTCCGATGGGTAATGTCCTGGGTATTGTGGAGGGGGAATTGACTGCTGCACTCCTTGAGCTATAGTAGTTGGTTGAGCAGGTGGCTGGCTGTAAGCGTAGTTGGTCGCACCACCTGAGACTGTGAAAGATACTTGTTCAGGTATTACATTTAACAGATGGGCAATAAAATGTAAATGTATAAATCTTTTATAGAGAACAGTTTGATTAAACTTTGTGCAACTCAGCGTCTCGGTGCCCTGGTAAGCGTTTTTAATTTCCACACGCGTCCAGTAACAACTTTACCAAACAAAAGTCTTTTTGGATGAATGTAGTCCATCAACAAGTACAGTCAGCTATATGGTTAATATCGCCCTGATATAAAACATTAAAAAAGAGAAAAATTTCTCAAGCTTCACTTACGTTCTTGTGGTGCATTCTGAGTGGTTGTCGTGTTAACCAAAGACCTAGTTCCAGCTTCTCTGGTCTTAATTGAAGCTTTCCTGCGACGAAACCAAAACACAATACCGACCACGATGGCCACAATTGCCACAATCACTCCAATCGCAATTCCAACTATCACCCCGATACTGCAACAACTAAAAAAAACAGTCTCTTAATGAAGTTCCGTTCTATTTTTCCTTCTTAAATGTTTTGTGAATTATTGCATTTATATTGTAGACCGTAATGTTTGTGACAGCTAATTAAAGGGTGATTGTTATTTTGTACGATGTCCATTTAGTTATTTAGTTATCAAATGCTATATCTGGTGTTTTAATTTCTAAAAATAACTTGGTTGCATCAGTCATGCAACCTTACACGATCATGAAGTTGTTTACCAGCACCATGAAACGGTCAATTTATGCAGGCTATGGTTCGACCGACACTAACCAACGTTTTCTTTGTGGTAACAACAGACACTTTGATGTAGGGCTGACCTTGATTGAGTAGAACCAGCCAATGTGCAATCAAAGAGCGACGTCGGTTTTGAATAGCAGTGTTTAGTTCCCGAGTAAATTCCGGTACAACAATACTGCCCAGATACGCACGTCTCAGTGCCGCAGTAATGAAGAGGAACTTCTAGCACGCCAACAAAACACGAATATCCCTGCGTAGACATATCTGTAGTGGAGCATGTTTTGTCTGTTATGCTAGCAGTACAACAATATTCTCCTAGGTTGCAGAAGGAATTTCCACAGGAGCCGAAGGAAGCGTGGGAACAAGTATGGTAATTGCTTCAGAGTTTGTTGTTATGGCAGAAATTGAACTTTGGTGTGAAGCAGTAGCTTCCAGACCGGCATGTTCTTGAACCACAGATGAAACCTGCACAGAAGTATGAACACAGTTGAGGTTTTACCAGTTGTATATTTGTTTCATTATTCCGTTTTGCAGCAGTTGAATGTAGCCTTGCATTTACTAACTGGTAAACTACAGTGGAAAAATCTATAGATAAAAGCCCTAAAGTATTTTATGGATTGCAATATAAGTAAAAACATAATTGATAATTTCGTTGAAAGATGGCTGTCTAGCAAGGGTTTTCAATGGTTTATATACCACCAAAGAGAATTGAATTGTATATTTTTTTCATTGAAGTTAAAAACCCTTCCCATTTGCAAGAGCTTATATTTACTTTCTTGTACTGATATAAACATAACATTTACAATATAAATGTCGGGTATGTGGATTTAACTTTGAATTTAGATGAAAGAGTGCATGGAGTAGAAAGGGCTGCATACCCAGTGGTTTATCTGTTTCAGCCGCTCCACACGACAACACAGACCACCGAAGACTTAGCCATTTAAGTTTTAAGCCAAAAGCATTCCTAATTTTATTATACGGAGTATTTGCACAGTTAGTGCAGAAAAACAAAAAAAACTCCCAAGTTTTTTGTATGTGCTGTAAGGTAGACAAAAAAAAGTTGAACAGTTTGCCATGTCAACTGTTAAGTGCTAGGGGCCATGATATAGCTTAAATTGTTATCTCTGCGCTTCGTTGCACTGGTAATATTATATTACTGCAAAAGTAATATAAATATAAAACTGGATGATATTTTTGAAGTACCAGGAAGTCGGGTCTATTGCCCAGAGGCATATTGGCTTAAAACAGACAATAAACAAAAGTTAGGTACATTTAGGAATTTACGCTCAAAAATAAGTTACAATTGTAATGAAAGTGGCCCAGTAGTAGTGATCAGTTTTTTACACTGATTTTGCCGCAAAAGGGAAACTTTAGGGGGCGTACTATACCCTATGTTCAATTGGGCTATTTTTGCACAGACAAACTGTGGCTTGTTATTTAACAAGTTTCATTAAAAACTATGGAGGAGAGTTATATGGCATGGTTTGACATGGGATATCCCACTTGAACTGAATGTATCACGAATCAAAACGTATTGAAATCATGTTGTTTTGTTTAACAAACTACTCACCTTCCACAGTTGACAAAACTGACAAAATCGCCACTGTCATGAACATAGTTACGATTATAAAACACAACTGAATCCAATTTGGAAATCTTGTGCAGTTAAAACATTCTTCGAAAGATAAACTTCAATCTACAAAAGCCTGTACCTTGTCTCGTGACCATTCTTGAACAGCAAGTCTTTCCCGTGTAAGCATGGCTTTAGTCTGAGGTATGCTGGCCTCCGGCTATTCCCATTTTTTGCAATGCTTGGTGTAAGAACGTAGCGGCATCATTAACCAAAAATAACCTTCATTTTCCTTATACGCATGCAAACAAACAATTGTCTTCAAAATCTTAATAGCGCGTAATTGTGTTTGTATCTAGTAGGAAATCCTTCCTATTTGGTGTGGCTTCTATCATAAGCTTGCGTCACTATAGTTTTCTAAAACGATCCACTTGCACCACCAGGCCACTACATCAGTTAGTACGTCTTGATATTAAGCTCGAGGGCTGAACCAACTTGTGGGGCTTTCACTAACAAAATGTTCGTCACAGGGTTGTAAGTGGCAATACTTTATGTATATGGAAAAAGTTACACTCTGTTTTATAACACTAGGAAGAAAAATTAGGATATTTTGCTGTCATATCGATCCGTTAGTCAGTTATATCCAGGGTATTGTGGCGGTGGAATTAACAGTTGACTGTCTTCGGGGTAAGCTGGTTGGTTATATGCTGGGTTCTGTGGAGATGCAATTGACTGCTGAACTTGCCTTCTGAACAAGAAGCAATTAAAAGTCAGTTGTGGCTAAGTCTAAGTCTTACTATGCCCTCAGGCTATTTCCATAGCTTACAGCGCCAAACGTACACACAGAAAGGCGTCAAATCTTTTATTTTTCTTGCATTTTCATGTACAAACTAAAATTCCCCAAAATACCTTAAAAACTTTTAAAGATTTGCAAATAGAATTTTTCACACCTATGAGTGAGAGTTTATATAAATGCACAAAGAAAAACGTAAGAAATAAAGCGGCAAAGGTAGTTTCGTCAGCAGAAATAATGTCCACACCAAGAAAATCAATCCTACTTAACCTTATGTCGAAACACTGGTCACCAAGCAATCATTTTTAGGTATTATGTCGAATTTTAAGTATCTTAGCAATTAAAAGCTAAAAAAAATTAAAAGCTCTTAAAAAAGCAATCCGTCCAAGCGACAATTTATTGTGGAGGTGGGTTGTAAGCATGGTTAGGGTAAAGTGGTGCTTTTGAGTTAAACAATGGGTTTTGTGGCTGGAGGAATTGCCTCCCTTGTTGCTGGAGGAATTGCCTCCCTTTGTTGCTTGTGTTTATTCAGGGTACTCTGGTGGATTATACGCTGGGTTTTGTGGAGGTGGAATTGCCTCCCTTGTTGCTTGAAGGTATTCTGGTGGGTTATATGCTGGGTTTTGTGGAGGTGGTATTGACTGCTGCGTTGCTTGAAGGTATTCTGGTGGGTTATATGCTGGGTTTTGTGGAGGTGGAATTGACTGCTGCGTTGCTTGAAGGTATTCTGGTGGGTTATATGCTGGGTTTTGTGGAAGTGGAATTGACGGTTTGGTTGCTTCAGGATAAACTGGTTGATGATACCCTGGGTATTGTTGTGGGGGATCCATCTGCTGCACTACTGGAGCTGTTGTAGTTGGATAATCGGGCGGTTGGTTGTAAGCGCAGTTAGTCACACCAAGGGGTACTGTGGAAAAAATATTGTGTTCAATTACAGCAGTTAAAACCACAGCAACAAAATATTTTGGGTAGCGAAAAAAATCTTTTTGCTTATAGGCCTATTATTAGCATAGATAATGGTGTAAACGCACTGTCACATGCAACCTGTCGCAATTCATCACCTCCCAGTGCGACTGGTTGCGATCCAACGGCAGATGGTGATTCTCTGTGAGGAAATCACCTTTACATGGGCGCCTGACTTGATAACCTTCATGGTTTTATCGGTGCCCATGCCATTTTATTTCTTTGTATATTGTTCATACGCGGAATTGCTTTTATTGCAAAGTAAACATGATTTGATTTAATTTTGACTAGAACTGTGGTAAGTTGCACGATCTACCGAATTGTAAAATGTTACATGACAACATCGTCATTCGCACCATACAAGATTTGATTTAGGATGGCTTAACTAAAGCAGTAAATCAGCTTGATTCCCATGTTAGGAGAATTGCGAACCACTGCAAACTGAACAAAAAGTAGAGCAAAGTTTCTGCCAACCGCATTTAGTTTGCATTGTGCCTTGCCACATATAAATACATCTTTTAGATCAAGGGTGCTTAAACTGTTCTTTGACGTCCCCAAATAGGTTTGCGACATACAGTTTAAGAAGTCGTTGTTTTAATTAGCAGAAAATGTATTGTAAAATGAGTCAAATAACAGATATTGGTTGCAAACCAACTTACAAATGTATGTGATCAAAGTAAAACGGTGCAATAAAGAGTGAAATCCAAAACATCTTTACCACGATGTGGGAGAAAACCTCTCAAAAATTCAGAAAAATAGTCATGCTTCACTTACGTTGTTGCGGTGCATTCTGAGTGGTTGTCGTGGTAACCACAGACCGAGTTCCCGCCGTTCCGGCGTTATTTGAAGCGTTCTTGCGACAGAAGCAAAACACACAACCCACTACGATAGCCACAATTGCTGCAATCACTCCAATTGCAATTCCAATTATCACCCCGGCTCTGAAATAAATAAAAAACACATTGTATGTATCCATATTAAAAAGTTCTTGTCTATTTTTTCTGTAGTAAAGTGTTGGAATCCATCTTAATATAGAATATTTTCTATTATATGGGTAAAGCATTGAGTATTTTGTTTCTCGGTGTGTACGTGGGTACAAATGCAGGCAAATCCTATCTGAGCAAGTCTTACGCAAAAATGAGCGGCGAAATATTGTAACGAACGTAGTTAAAGCAACCAACACCATGATGCACTCACCTTAAGCCGTCGTTCCGATAAGTAATTGTTGGTGTAGTTTGGGGCATTTCAGTGGACCCAATAAGCGTGCAATCGTAGTTTGAATATGAATTATAAAAGCAGTTGTTTATGTATGAACTTGTACAACAATACTGCCCTGACGTGCAGGTCTTGGTGCCGCAGTTTTGTGACAAGTGGGTGTAACATTCGTACCCCAGCATAGACATATCTTTACTGAAGCATGATTTGGTTTTTGTCGTTCCGGTGCAGCAATATTGTCCAAAAGGGCAGTAGATATTTCCGCAGTATTGGAAAAAATTCCAAACGTACGAACAACTGAAATCACTTGACTGGGTGGTCAGACTGGTTGACCGACAGCTCTTCTCCTTTGGTGTACAGCAGTAACTGTCAGGCGAGCACGTGGTTGAACCACAATTGAAACCTACATAGAAATATTACACTGTTCTACGATTTTTGTGTTTGCTTTATTATTTCGGTTTCATTTGTTGTGGTGTTCGTCCAAAGGAACAAAATCCAATGTTGATTGTACGATACGCGTACAACGCGTACGATTCAGCTACAAACTATTAAAAATTTTCTTTACTTTATATTTCTATTAAACTAACAATGTCAGCTGGTTTCGTTTGGAATACTCGAAGAAGTTTACATTTTGCCAACGTAAATTCATTTAATACTAGTCCAAATCCATATAGAAAAGTAATAATAATACCCTTCGCTGGTATTAACAACATGCCTAAAATTACTAATTTTGCTGGAAAAGAACTGATAGACTTTACAGAAGTTATACGTTTACAAGGAGGCTATATTACCAATTACACATACAAAATGCATAAAACATGGCTGTATATTTGACGTTTAATACAATTTTGCCAATGAACTGCTTTCAACTCACCTTCCACAGTTGACAGAACTGAAAAAACAACCGCAATAACCAACATGCTTGTTACGTAGTCTGCACAACTTGCCCTAAAAGTATTCTGGACAAAAATGCCGTTTAAAACCTGTCGTGGCTAAATCTGAGCCTTTCTATGCCCTCTGGCTATTTCCGTGGTTTACAACACCAAACGTACACTCACGACGGCATTAAAGTTTAAAGTTTTTTTTATTTTCGTGCAGTTTCATATACAAACGAAAACATCTCAAAATTATTTAATGTCGTGTAATTATTTGAATTATAGCTGCCTATATATTCCAGATATGCTGCATCACAATATTCAACGCCATTTACTGAAACTTTGTTAATCCTAGCCTCCTCAGACTACTTGGTATTGGACATGGTGCATCCCCTTCTCGTAGGGCCTGTCATAGTTGACCACTCTCAAGCAAAACGTTTGTCACTAAATGTTGCAATTGGCAATGCTTTATTATTAAGAAAAAAGTTACAATATCTTTCAAAAACTAACAATAGCAAAAATGTTAGTGTGAAGAAAATATTTGGGGTACAAACCCGTAAATGTTTGGTGTTTCACACCTAAAAATGAAAAAAAACTAACGAAATACACGAAAAGAAGACCATGAAACAGTTCATCACGAAAATAAATGATTACACTTAGAAAACATTTACGTTCATTAAAGGAGATTTTAACAAGAATTCAATAAAACAGAACAATCGGAACATTACTATGGAGGCGAGTAAATAGCTTGGGCTGGATATGGTGGAGCTCTTTAACTATAAGCTGGGGTTTCTTTCTCAAACACCGGTGGGTTATATGCTGGGTTTAATGGAGGTGGAATTGACTTTTGTGTTGCTTCATGGTAAACTGGTGGGTGATATCCTGGGTATTGCGCCGGGGGAATTGACTGCTGCACTCCTGGAGCTGTTGCAGTTGGATAAGCAGGCGGTTGGGTGTAAGCGTAGTTAGTCACACCAAGGGGTACTGTGGACAAAATATTGTGCTTAGTTGCGGTTGAAAAGCTCAGCAACAAAATGTTTTTGTGCCAGAAATTTTGACGAAACCTTTTTACTTATATTTTTTAGCTTAGGGTAATTGTGTAAACGTATTGTAACTGTGGTAAGTTGTATTATCTACCAAATTATAAAAACTCTGACATCGAGATTTGAGCTATATGATATTTGATTTACGATGGCCTAAAAAAAAAACGGAAAATAAATATTCTTGATTCCCATGTTTGGGCAATTGCGAACTACCGCAAGCAGAACATAAAGAGTAGCAAAGTTTGTGCCAACGCATGTCACACATAAATACATGTTTTAGATCTGGGGTTCTCAAACTGTTCTTTGACGTCCGCAAATAGGTTCGCGACATACAGTCCAAGAAGCCTTGGTTTTGATTAGCAGAAAATGAATTGAGTAAAATAACAGACAATAGTTGCAAACAAGTTTACAGATGTAACAATGTGAAGGAATTATTCGAAATGGCGAAACCCAAACATTTTTCCAGCGCTTTGGTAGAAAAACTCCTAAAAATTCGTCAAGCTTCGCTTACGTTGTTGCGGTGCATTCTGGGTGGTTGTCGTGGTAACCACAGACCGAGTTCCAGCCGATCCGGCGTTAATTGAAGCGTTCTTTCGACAAAAGCAAAACACAATACCGACCACGATAACCACAATTGCCACAATCACTCCAATCGCGATTCCAACTATCGCCCCGATACTAAAATCAAAAATTATTCTGTTAAAAAGTTTTGTCAATCTTTTCTCCATTCAAAATCATGATAAAGTAGTATGGATGACGTAATGTTGTACAGAATTTACCAAATCTTCTCACCATGATGTACTCACCTTAAACCTTTGTTCCGATAAGTGGTTGCTGGTATAGTTTGAGGCATTCCAGTGGACTCAATGAATGTGCAATCGTAGAAGTTTGAATAAAAATTTGAAAAGCATTGATTGCTGTTTGTGAAATGATGTGTACAACAATACTGCCCTGCTTGGCATGACGAAGTACCGCAGTTTTTTACCGAATAGGTGTCGCATGTGTATCCCAACGAAGAAATATTTGTAGTGTAGCATGACTTGGTTTTGGTTATTCCGGTGCAGCAATATTTCCCATAACCGCAGTAGTTACTTCCGCAGACATGGTTCCAATGCCGAACGTACGAACAACTGAAATCACTTCGCAGACTTGACAGTGTGGTCAGACTGGTTGACCGACAGCTCTTCTCCTTTGGTACACAGCAGTAACTGTCCCGCGAGCACGTGGTTGAACCACACTTGAAACCTACATAGAAATCACTTACTATCAAAATTGAAATTTTGCAATTTTTATGCTATATTATTTCCGCTTTATTTTATATGGTGTTTACTAAAAAGGATTTATTTTTAAAGCACGTAGTGTTAATTGTGCTCTACACGATCATTCGCCGATAAATTATTTAATTCTTTTAGTTAACAACGTAGTAATGTTTCATGCAATCGCATGATTGGCAGGATCGCCCCACTGCGCAGGTCCCAAAATGGCTGATTCAGCTAGGCTGCAATGCCTGGGCTGCGAAGCCTGAAAACCTATCGTTCTTTTAGTTAGTTTATTATTTACATTTCTACAAGACAACAGGCTTTGGATCAATTTCAGCTGGTTGATTTGAAATTCCCGAAAACTTACTTAGAATCATCACCAGTTTTTATTACTAATCCAAAGCATATTGCTTCATTGGAAAAGCAATATTAGCTTTCAATTATATCAACATCGTGCCTAACGAGGCAAATTTTACTGGAAGTTAAGAACTGGTGTTGTTATATTTGCAGGGTAATAGTAATACCAGTGTACACAATATGTACAGTATAGGGTATGGATATCAGTCGTTCCTCACAACAAAACGTAATTTTTCATGTACGACAAACGTCAGACGGATGATGGCATAAGTTCTTAGCGAACGTTTTTCGCACATGAAACATGACAATGTTAACAACAGTATGGGCCAGTCTTTTTATTCCCAAAACGTAATTTTGTTTATGAACAAACTGTTTGCAACTTACCTTCCACGGTTGACAAAGCTGACAAAATTACAATCACCACAATCACCAACATACTTTAGATAACAAAAACTAGATTCAATCTAATTGGAAAGTTAAAACACACTACGGAAAATTAACTGCTATACATGCTATAAGTCTTACACAACATGTCTTGAAAAGAGTTCTGAACAACCAACATCCATTCGAGGGCAATAATGGCTAAGTCTGAGCCTTAATGCCCTCAGGCTATATCCATAGTTTATACAACGCCAAACGTGCACATACAGTGACATGAATAATTTAAAACCTTTTCATTTTCTCACACTTACATATACAAACAAAATATTTTTATTTTCGCACTGTTGTATGAATTGCAGCTGATATCTTTTAGATATGTTTCAGTCTACACATATAGCCTACCATATCAAAAGCCATTTCCTGAAACTTTCCGTCTGTATCACGAGACTTTTACGTCAGTTGAAACGTCACGATTTTAAAGCACGAAGCAACATTCAAAGCATAATTTTAGCCCCAACAGCACCAGTAGGACCGAAGGTTATTTGGTGGTTTTGACTTAAACATTATTTGGTAAATTTGCACATTTTATGAATTTTGCAATCTGAAAGACATGTGTGAAAATCATCCACAATCAAAATATATTTGTCACTAATTTTGGCAAATGTGAAATTTGCATTTCAGGCAAAGCAATCACACTTCAGTTGATACTTATTCTATGACGAAGTAAAAAGAGAAAACAGAAACAGCCATGCTGATTTATTGACAGGAAAACCTTCAAAACGGTCGCACTATGGCTAAGCGAAAATAGGAACGGCTTGTTTCAAGGAAATGTGAACTCAAGTGTTGAGAAGATTACAAAACATCTGTGATTTTTTCCCACAAAAATTTCGTGCAAGTATATATGAATTATAGCTGCTTGTTATATTCCAGATATGCTGCAGTCACAATATTCAACGTCATTTACTGAAACTTTAGTTATTCCTAGCCTCCTTCGACTGCGTGGTGTGGGACATGGTACATCACACTAACTGCATTTCCTTCTCGTTTGGCTGCCACAAGTAACCACAAACAAAATGATTGTCACAAGATGTTGCAATTGGCAGTACTTTAGTAACAAGAAAAAGGCTTCAATATCATTTAAACTAACAATGGGAAAAAAGTTAGTGTAAAGAAAAGAATAAGGATTTGGGGATACAAACCCGTAAATGTTTAATGTTCCACACCAAAAAAGTGTAAAAATTTACGGAAACACGAAAAGAAACAAAGAGCTTTAAAAGTTCATCACGAAAATAAATGTTTACACTAAGAAAACATTTGCGTTCATTTAAGAAGATTTTAACAAAAAAACAATTCAATATAAAAACGAATTCTCACATATATACGGAACATTACTGTAGAGGCGGGTAAATGGATTGGGTTGGATAAGGTGGTGGTTTTTCACTATAAGTTTGGGTCTGTGTATTAAACGCTGGTGGGTTATATGCTGGGTATTGTGGCGGGCAAATTGACTGCTGCGTTCCTGGAGCTGTTGTAGTTGGATAAGCAGGCGGCTGGCTGTGAGCGTGGTTAGTCATACCAAGAAGTACTGTGGAAAAATATTATTGATGACACCCCAAAATTTCGAAAAATATGTCAAGCTTCACTTACGTTGTTGCGGTGCATTCTGGGTGGTTGTCGTGGTAACCACAGACCGAGTTCCAGCTGCTCCGGCGTTAATTGAAGAGTTCTTTCGACAAAAGCAATACACAATACCGACCGCGATAGCCACAAGTAACACAATCACTGTTATGACGATTCGAATTAAGGTGGTAATACTGAAATAAATAATTATTCCATTAAAACTTTTTGTCAATTTTTTCTCCATTAAAACTTCGCAATAAAATATAATTTATCACACAAATATCTTATCTGGAGTGGTTATCAGTTGCGAACATTTTTTACGTAGCTTCACACGACCAAAACGTTGTTTATAATCAAGATAGAGTAGTATGTGTAGTGTAATGTTGTACAGAATACACCAACGCTTGTGGTGTACTCACCTTAAGCCTTTGTTATGATAAGTAGTTGCTGGTGTAGTTTGGGGTATTCCAGTGGGCTCAATGAATGTGCAATAGAAGTTTGAAGATGAATTATAAAAGCAGTACTTGTTGTTTGTGAAATGACCTATACAACAATACTTCCCTGGTCGGCACGATAAAGTACCGCAGTTTTTTGTCGAATAGGCGTCACATGTGTATCCCAGCTTAGAAATATCTGTGGTGTAGCATGACTTGGTTTTGGTTATTCCAGTGCAGCAAGATTCATTATAACTGCAGTAGTTGGTACCGCAGTATTGGTACAAATTCCTAACGTACAAACAACTGAAATCACTTGACTGGGTGGTCAGACTAGTTGACCGACAGCTCTTCTCCTTTGGTGCACAGCAGTAACTGTCACGCGAGCACGTGGTTGAACCACACTTGAAACCTACATAGAAATCACCAACAAAATTAAATTTTGCAAATTTTATGCTTTATTATATTAGTTTCATTTTCTACAGTGTTGCCTTAAAAGGAACAAATTAAAGCACGTAGTGTTAATTAGTCGTTCGTCACCACAAAACATAATTTGGTTTATGAACAAACTGCTTGCAACTTACCTTCCGCAGTTGACAAAGCTGACAAAATCAAAACCACCAACATACTTTAGATTACATCAACACGACTCAATCTAATTGGAAAGTTAAAACACACTGCGAAACTTAAACTGCTGCTTGCTATAAGTCTCTATAACATGTCTTGAAAGAGTTCTGAACAACCAGCATCCATGTGAAGGCAATTATGGCTAAGTCTGAGCCTTACTATGCCCTCAGGCTATATCCATAGTTTGCAACGCTAAACGTACACATACCATGACATGAATAATTTAAAACCTTTTTCATTTTCTCACACTTACATATACAAACAAAATGTTTTTATTTTCGCACTGTTGAATTGCAGCTGATATCTTTAGATATTCTTCGGTTTACACTATAGCGTACCATATTAAAAGCCGTTTCCTAAAACTTTCCTGTCTATATCACGATTCTCTTACGTCAGTTAAAACGTCACGATTTTAAAGCACGAGTTTACATTCAAAACATAATTTTAGCCTCAACAGCGCTAGTAGGGCCGAATATTGTTTGGTGGTTTTGATTTAAACATGTGAAACCTTCCACAATCAAAATATATTTGTCACTAATTTTGGCAATTGTCAAATTTGCATGTCAGGCAAAGCAATCACACTTCAAGTTGATACTTATTCTATGACTAAGTAAAAAAGAAGAGCATAGAAACAGCCATGCTGAATTATTGGCAGGAACACATACAAAACGGTCGCACTATGGCAAATCGAAAATAGGAACACCTCGTTTAAAGGAAATAGTGAACTTAGTGTTGAGGAAACTACGAAACATCTGTGTTTGTTTGCTGCAAAAATGTCGTACAATTCTATAAATTATAGCTGCTTTTATATTCCAGATATATGCTGCAGACACAGTATTCAACGCCATTTACTGAAGCTTTAGTTCTTCCTAGCCTCCTTAGAAGTATTCCTAGCCTCCTCAGACTACGTGGTTTTGGACATGGTGCATCCCCTTCTCGTAGGGCCTGTCACAGTTGACCACTTTGAAACAAAACGTTTGTCACTAGATGTTGCAATTGGCTATACTTTATTAAAAAGGAAAAAGCTGCAATATCGTTTGAACTAACAGTGAAAAAAAAGTTAGTGTAAAGAAAAGAATAAGGATTCGGGAAAAAAAACCCGTAAATGTTTAATGTTTCACGCATAAAAAGCGAAAAAAATTAACGAAATACAACAAAAGAAACAAAGAGCTTGAAAAGTTCACCACGAAAATAAATGTTTACACTAAGAAAACATTTACGTTCATTTAAGAAGATTTTAACAAAAAAGAACTTCAATGTAAAAGAAAACATTACTATGGAGGCGAGTAAATAGCTTGGGCTGGATAAGGTGGAGCGCTTTCACCATATTCTGGGGTTTGTAAATCAAACACCGGTGGGTTATATGCTGGGTTTAGAGGAGGTGGAATTGACTGCTGTGCTTCTTCGATGTACTCTGGTGGGTTATATGCTGGGTTCTGTGGAGGTGGAATTGACTGTTGTGTTGCTTCAAGGTATTCTGGTGGATTATATGCTGGGTTCTGTGAAGGTGGAATTGACCGTTTGGTTTCTTCAGGATGGACTGGTTTGTTACACCCTGGGTATTGTGGTGGGGGATCCATCTGCTGCTCTCCAGGAGCTGTTGTAGTTGGATAATCAGGCGGTTGGTTGTAAGTGTAGTTGGTCACACCAAGGGGTACTGTGGAAAAAACATTGCGTTCAATTACGGCAGTTGAAACCTCAGCAACAAACTATTTTACGGAAGAAATTTCGACGAAACATCCCAACTTACATTGTTTTAGCATAGGGTAATGATGTAAACGTATTGTAACTGTGGTAAGTTGTATTATCTACCGAAGTTTTAAAAACTCTGACATCGACATTTGAGCCGTATGATATTTGATTTCGGATGGCCTAAACAAAACCGAAGTAAAATATTCTTGATTCCCATGTTTGGGCAATTGCGAACTACCGCAAGCAGAACATAAAGAGTAGCAAAGTTTGTGCCAGCCCATGTCACACATAAATACATCTTTTAGATCTGGGGTTCTCAAACTGTTCTTTGACGTCCCCGAATAGGTTTGCGACATACAGTTCAAGAAGCCATGGTTTTGATTAGCAAAAAATTAATTGAGTAAAATAACAGACAATAGTTGCAAACATATTTACAGATGTAACAATTTGATGTAGTAAGGAATTATTCAGAGTGGCAAAACCCAAAACAGTTTTGCAGCGATTTGGTAGAAAAGCTCCTAAAAATTCGTCAAGCCTGCTTACTTTGTTGCGGTGCATTTTGATTGGTTGCCGTGGTAACCACAGACGGAGTTCCAGCCGATCCGGCGTTATTTGAAGCTTTCTTTTTACAAAACATAGGCATAACGAAGATCATACACCCACATGCCCCAAACACTCCAACAATGATTCCAATTGTCGCCCCGATACTAAAATAAAAAAATATTCTGTCAAGAAGTTTTGTCAAATTTTTCCAACGCTTCACTTCATGATGTACTCACCTTACGTCTTTGTTCCAATCAGTAGTTGCTGGTGTAGTTCGGTTTGTTTCAGTGGACTCAATGAATGTGCAATTGTAGTTTGAAGATGAATTTGAAAAGCAGAACTCGTTGTTTGTGAAATGACCTATACAACAATACTGCCCTGCTTGGCATGACGAATTACCACAGTTTTTTGCTGAATAGGCGTCGCATGTGTATCCCAACTTAGAAATATTTGTAGTGTAGCATGACTTGGTTTTGGTCCTTCCGGTGCAGCAATATTGCCAATAACTGCAGGAGTCACTTCCGCAGATATGGTTCCATTTCCTAATGTACGAACATCTGAAATCACTTGACTGTGTGGTCAGACTGGTTGACCGACAGCTCTTCTCCTTTGGTACACAGCAGTAACTGTCACGCGAGCAAGCAGTTGAACCACACTTGAAACCTGCATAGAAATCACTTACTATCAAAATTGAAATTTCCTCTACTGCGCAGGTCCTAAAATGGCTGATCCAGCAAGGCTGTAATGCCTGGGCTGCATAGCCTGTAAACCTATCGTTCTTTTAGTTGGTTCATTATTTACATTTCTACAAAACAACAGGTTTTGGATGGTTGATTTAAAATTCCCAAAAACTTTCTCCAACTTAGAATCATCAGCAGCTTTTATTACTAATCCAAAGCATACATAGGAAAAACAATAATAACTTTCAATGATATTAACATCGTGCTTAACGAGGTCAATTTTACTGGAAGTTATGAACTGGTGTTGCATTTGCAAGGTAATAGTAATACCAGTGTACACAATATGTACAGTAAATGGTATGGATATCAGTCGTTCCTCACAACAAAGCTTAATGTTTCATGTACGAAAAGCGTTTCGGCAAGAACTTATGCCATCATCAGTCTGATGATGACAATGTTAACAATAGTATGGGCCAGGCTTTTTATTCTCGAATCCTAATTTTGTTTCTGAACAAACTGTTTGCAACTTACCTTCCACGGTTGATAAAGTTGACAGAATCACAATCACCAAAATCACCAACATAGATTACATTCACTCAACTCAATCTAATTGGAAAGGTAAAACACACTATGAAAGTTGAACTGCTACATGCTATAAGTTTTGCATCCATTCGAAGGCAATCATGGCTAAGCCTGAGCCTTGCTATGCCCTCAGGCTATATCCATAGTTTACAACGCTAAACGTACTCATACCATGACATGAATAATTTAAAACCTTTTTCATTTTCTCAGCCTTACATATACAACCAAAATATTTTTATTTCACACTGTTGTATGAATTGCAGCTGATATCTTTAGATATGCTTGTTTACACTATAGCGTACCATATCAAAAGCCGTTTCCTCAAATGTTCCGTTTGAATCACGATTATCTTACGTCAGTTAAAACGTCACGATTTTAAAGCACGAGTTTACATTTAGGGTATTACCAACAGCACCAGTAGCGCCGAAGGCTATTTGGTGGTTTTGATTTAAACATTAATTGGTAAATTTATACATTTTAGGATTGTTATTTTGTAATCTTATAAACACAAGCAAAATATCCCCTGCAAGAGAAATATATTTGTCACTAATTTTGACAATTGTCAAAATTGCATTTCAGGCAAAGCAGCCACACTTCAAATTGATACTTATTCTATGACTAAGTAAAAAAGAACAAAAAAACAACCTTGCTGATTTATTGGCCGGAACACATACAAAGCAGTCGCACTTAATGGGTAGGCGTAATATAGAAAAACTTGTGTAAAGAAAACAGCAAACTCAAGTGCGGAGAGAAATACAAAACATTTGTGTAGTTTGACACAAAAATAAGCATGTGTGTTGTTATGCGTTATTCTGAGTTTAAATTCATTGAAAAAATAAAATAAAACATGAACAAGTCTCACAACTTTCATGGTGAAAGGTTATATGTCGTCACGGAAAATAATATCCAATCTATGAAAACCTTGACCACGTCACCTTTGGCAAAGCTTAGGTTTAACGGTCAAAAAAACTTAATTTTTTTGTTTGTACATTATTTTTTCAACGAGAGAGAAATTGGTTTAAAAAACTAAATCCGTACAGTTTTTACTGTGGTGGCGGGTTATAAGCTTGGGTTGGATAAGGTGGTGCTTTTTCACCATAAGCTGGGGTTTGTGTATCATACACTGGTGGTTTATGCTCTGCAGGGTTTTGTTGCGGGGGAACCGATTGCTCTACTCCTTGGGCTGTTGTGACTGGATAAGCAGGCTGCTGGCTGTAAGCGTAGTTGGTCGCACCGCCTGGAGCTGTGAAAGATACTTGTTTAAATATGGCTTCTTACACATCAGGAATAAAACGGTTGGTTGAAACGTATGGTCTGCAGACTTGTACAAGTGTGTGTTTTATTTTTGAAAACCTTTTATGTGGTATTATCTTGGACCGAGCTCAAGTTTTTCATCACTGGTAATGATGGGACTACGATCAGGTACTGTATATAGGATATCCCCAAAACTAACAGAAATATATATTACAATATTGTAAATTGCGCCATTGACTTTCATTCGGGGGTTGTTTAAACGTGGTCTGACAATAAAAACTCTCGACATGCAATCTTCGGGACAGTTAAAAACAACCAGAAGCTGAAAAAGACTTACGTTGCGTCATCTGCGTGGTTGTCGTGGTAACCATCGGTCCCTGTCCAATTACCCTTCCCTGGTTTCTTGTGTTGTTTCGACAACAGCAGAACACGCAAGCCACAATGCCTCCACCGATGCAGAAAAGTCCACTGATCACGATCCCGACTATGGCTCCAATACTGGAATAAAAGTATTGAACACGTGATCTTTATTGTTGGTTCAAAGGTTCTCGCTTTGTAAACTTTTTGTTTTTGGCCAGGGAAACGACTGGCAACGTCGTTTTCCTAATTTTTTTTTAATTTTGCAAAGGGGTTATGAGTAACGCTTGTTCTTTATTCTTTATTGATTTTGTTGGATTTAAAACAAAACAGTTTGGGTAAATTTAAGAAACCTTACCCTTAATCTTGATATTAACAGGGCAAAAACATCGTACGCCTTATTTAATTCCCCGCCTTTTTCTATAACTTCGCAACTTCACCGTACCATTTTGCCGGTTCGCCTTTATTTGCATTGATAATGATTGAAGAACACAATCGAAACGTTTGCAGGAAGTTTTCCAGCATTGTATTGGCTATCTTGTTCATATTAAAGTCGTACAAAACCGTGAGTTATGTTCCTAACATCGTGCGATTTTTCTGAAATTAATGGTTAGAAGTTGTTGTGAGGAATAAAATACAACGACACAAAGAAGTGGCTGAGTATCGCCAGTCTGAGTCACAACAATGGGTCCCCGACCACTGGGCCACGTACTTGTACCGCGTTAAGTGTGAGAATCAAATTAACTGGTCATAATTTTTGAGTGCTGCATGTGCACAAAGCAATGAATAAAACTTGAAAACCGTCAATTCAGTAGTAGCAATAATTTTGCCTTTGCAGGGTTCTCACTTACACGGCGTCAAAAAGAGCTGAAATTATATTCGTTATATATTTGTGTGTGTTGTTTTAAGTTGACAAACCCTAAAAATGGCCGGACCTTAAAAATGCCACTTGCTTCAAACCTCTTAGCAGTGCTAACAAGTTTGGGGATTCCCCGAGTTATTACCTGAGCGGAAAGTAGTTGTAGGTGAAGCTGGAGCTCAAGATATAACTGCACTTGTAAGAGCTGGAAGACGGTTGGCTCCAGTAGCAGTTGGTGTAGGAACTTAAAGTACTTCTACAGCAATAACTTCCTTGCTGACACGTATTTAACCCGCAGTTGCCTGATGAATAAAACGTATCAAATTGTTACATATTTGTCGGCCATGCTGAAAGGTAGGGAAGCAACAGTATTAACATAATCAATTAATAAAAGAAAACTTGTCACAGTAACGATACAAAAAAAAGGATGCGTACCTTGGACAACTGTAAAGGCCACAGATAAGGCAAGCACTAGCGTAGCCCACTTTAACATATCGCTAAGTCTAATAAATGCGGTAACCTATGGAAAACGTCCGCTGCAAAACAGGTAAGAACATGTTAGACACTCTTTGTAATACTCACATGCCGGAACGTGAATACAAAACATAATATTTTTTCCAACTACTTTTGTATATTTCGGTGCCAACCAATTATCCACCCACAACCCTACAGTTTCCCACTGGTGCGAAAATTCCCACCAGTGGAGAACCATTGTTTTACCACTAGTTTCAACAGACCATTTTTTTTCAAACTGCAACAAAACGTCATTTGCTAGTCACTGTTGTTTGTGAGTTGCTGTCGCAGTGCTGTTTGCTGGTCTACCCCTCGCCACAACATCCATACATAATTAATGTACGACGCTCACGACTTAAACCAATCACGATTTTCTATATTTTGTCATCCTGTGGCTAAAGTCATGTGACAGAAGAGAGTTATATTCTTGGCTGTGACGTGCGATGATGCGTAACGTCAAGTGGTGTTGACTGTAAAGGTTATGATACACACACACATAAGTACAAGCTTTACGACGGCGAATTCATTGTCTGTTTCAGATTCTGCACTGACTGAAACCGGCCTAACACTTCTTAGTGAATAATTTGTTTTTGTATTTGTGTCCTAACTTAAGCAGTAACTGTAACTTTTCAGGTTGTAAATTTTACCCAAACAAGTCAGTTTCGGTGCTAAATGTGCCGGCGTCTTTCTGTTACCAAAGCAAAATTCAAAAACTTTCTTGGATGGAACGAATGGTGCGAACCAAGTTGATATTAAACTTACTGAGAGAATATCGGATGGTTGGTCTGCAGTGAAAGACAAAAAGGGCGATTTTACGCGCATCTGAAATTAACAGTTGTGCACTCGACACTCATATAACTTTAAGCTGTAACTTTCCACTATCTCAAAGCCTATTTTTCGAAACCCTTTTTTAAATCAATTTTCCTTTCTTCGCAGCCTTGCCTTGGCCTGCTACATCGCGCTGTACATTACATAAGCTTTAAGCGATCCAAGTTTAATGCCTGCTGTGTTGAGGTGTGCCTGAGGGCATTTATTCAGTTAAATGTGGAGCACTATACACACGTTGACTGTGGTTAAAGAAGAAAATCTCTAAACCACTTTTAAGCACTATCTGTTTCGACTTAAAGTAGCGATTTTGTTCAAAGTCTGTTTTCAAACTGTATTGACTCTGTTTTACGTAAAAGTCCTGTCTTTGTATTTAGTTTTAGTTCGCCCCTCATCTTGTCAAGCAAAGGCAAAAAGTTTGGCAGAGTTAATATGTCAAGTTATTATAAACCCTGTAGTTTCCACATATAACGTCAAGAAACCCCAGATGACTTCTCTGCTCATACATCATGACCCGCATTGACGTCACGATGTCACGAGTTCTTGAAGTCATGGAGTTCTCTTACAAAAGCGGAAAAAACCATTGTTGTTCCACCGCAAAAAAATGTGTTTGTTTTCCTGAAGCTTTGAAACAATTGTTTTTAACCTCAACCTTTAATCAGTCAGTTGAAAGCTCTTCTGGCAAAAGAAACTATTTATATGATCGATGTCTCGGTCGTCATACGATCGACCCTCTTATAGGGAAGCGGTTTCTAAACCGGTGGTACGCAACGGCATTCCAGGTGGTACGCGAGCACCTTCCCGCAATATCCGGATATAGTTCGAATTTTAAAAATCGTAAGTGATCTCAATATGTTTGTTACTTCATCCCTTAGGTTACTTTGTAACACTCAGCTATGTGGTACGCGTCGAAATTGTTTTACTTCCAAGTGGTACGCAACCACAAAAAGGCTAGGAATTGCTGGATTAATACATAGTTTCTTTGCCTTCGTCACAACAAGTTACCCAGCTTTTTTAGTCTCAACAAGTCATGTCGTTTTACTTCGTAGAAAGAAATGTCGGAAAGCAATAAAGGAATTAATGAATGATAGCAATTTCTTTATTACAAAACTCACTGACCCCAAGTGCGCCAAAGTGAAAGGCAAGTAATGCACGTACGATTAACAACAATAAACAAGCTCAACAAACGTAGAGAAGGTAGAGGTTTATGTTGCACAGTACCTGCATTGATGTCACATAATAAGAAATTACAAAACGCAAAAATGTTTCATGCAATGGCATCCCAATTGCTCAGGTTCTTATACTTGGCAATCACGGCTATGAAGTAATAAAAACACAATTGAGAAAAAATTATAAATATATTGTATCTTGTATACAAGACCAATTCGGTCAATATCTGCTGAAATCAAGTTCGAATGTGAATGCTTACTATACAAAAACCTATTCGTTCCCACAAAAATCAAAACCCGTACAATCTTTATTGTGGAGGCGGATTGTAAGCTTGGGTTGGATAGGATGGTGGTTTTTCATCATATGCTGGGGTTTGTGAAGGGTAAACCCCCAGGTTGTGATCTTGGTTCGGTGGGGGAACTCCCTTTTGCGTTCCTTCCACTGTTGTAACTGGGTATTTGTTTTGTTTGTAAGCGCCGTCCGCTTCTGTGTTCACACAGTTAATCGGATTTTAGTTTGACATGCAAAAACCACGGGCGTACCTTAAACTAAAAGACACGCTTCACTTACGCTGCGGCGTCATCTCCATGGTTGTCGTAGCAACCATTCCCTTCTGTCCTATAACTCTTCCTTGGTTTCTGTTCTTGCGACAACAGCAGTACACGCACCCCGTAATGGCAGCACCGATGAGAAAGAGCCCGGAAACTACGATTCCAGCGATCCGGCCGATACTTAAAGAATAACACATTAACTTTGTGTTGGAAAACCTATAAAAAAAACCTCGGTGTCTGCATTAATCTACCTTGAACAGGAAAACCAAATCTGAGCATACATTTCAAAGACAACTGTGTTTATTATCAGTGCTAATATATTGTTAAAAGACTAAAACCGAGTGCTGTCTGCGCATAATAGCTTAAAACAGCGTTTTAGCGTTGGACACTTCTATTCAAATGTAGACAAGCTCCAAGTTCGTTGCAATAACAATTTATTATCATACTAAGATTTTAGTATGCCAGGGCAGAGACAAACTTCACCTACCCCAACGACCATGAGTAAGTGTTTCCGCTGTAGTTTGATATAAATGTGCATCTGAACGATGATGACGATTTGCTGGATGTGTAACATCTCTTATCAATTGAATACTTCCGTGAACAGCAGTAATTCCCTGCATAACAACTTCTCGATCCGCAGTTCTGCCCTGTTATGAATTATGATACAGTGGTAAGAGTCTACATCAGAGCTTACCCAAACTTTTTAGTTTGCGACTATTTTCAAATATAACCTTTGTTGACCCTTTGTGTTATAATACAGGTACAAGTTGTATTGTTGTAACCCGCAGGTTAGAAAACCCCAGTTTGAAATTCCCTGTAGTATTTCTTGTTTAATTATTAATATTATTGTAACTTCAGACAAAGTACACGTACTTGTTTACTTTCACAGAATTTAATTTCGGGTGTTTTTGTTGACTATTAATCAAGTATGTCGCGTATGATTCTCATAACCCAACCTTCATGAAAACGACCAACAACTAATTTGTTTTGTAGCAATAAGAAGTATCGTCACAGCCACAAGTAATTCACAACACGATAACATTACCTTCAGTCATCACAATGATAGCAGCCAAAAAAAGGAAAATCGGTGCCAACTTCGACATTTTTTTTTAAGTTCAGTTAAAATACACGAAAATCACCTAAAAATAAACCTTCATGCCGTTAACAAGTACGTACGAGGAAACACACAGGTACTTATTCCCCTATGTTGTCTTACTGTATTCGTTTTACATCCCCCAGGCCAGAATTCAGGTTAAAATTGATTAGTTTGTAAACCCGAGTAGTATTTGCCACAAACTTTAACTTTGCATCATTATAAGTTTAGCTCGCCCAGTTATAACGCTACGCACTGAAATACCAAGAGGAATGTAACAGCGCACAAGCAATGTCTAACATTTATAAGAGGAAATCAATCACGCATTTCCGTTCGTGTGTTTCCAGCTAGATCACGTGAATGAACAAAAGTCATTCTCGCCAACGCCCCGTCACGCACAAATGAAGGTTACATATGACGAAATGGAAATTCCCCAACAAGCAAAAAAATTACAGGAGAAATACTTTCCCTGGACCTAAAATTACGTCACGTACGCTAAAGTTTCGCAACTTGTTTTGCATTCCACGGGTGTTGGGGAGGGTTTACCATGAAGATTCCCGACAATTTTTTGCTTATGTTAATTGCCATTTTTTGTTAAAATGCTGGATCCCTTATTTCCTACGAACGACCCGAGATTACTACGGACATAGTCTAACCAAGAAACATGGTACATCAAATGTCATGGACGCCGATCAAACCATCAGGGTTATCCAGTCAGGCGTCCCAGATCCTAAGACTATGTCGACCACTAGAGATTACGCCATTTTACATTTTAATCATTCTTTATTAGTTTTACAATAAATTAAATTTTTATATAAATTAAAAAATGCGTTTTGGGACCCGAAAATTAATTAAAAATCACACAGTAGTTTACCTGTTGCTCACTATTTATAATAACATATCAAACGCCAGTCATCGACATTTAACTGGCGCCTCTAGCGCGGTATTACCGCGACTGACAAACCTCGTGACCGTCTTCCACGACTTTCGGTTGCTTTGACACAAACGCACGTTTAATAACACGGGAAATGCAAGAATGAAATTTAAAATTTTCCATGACCCTGCTCGGGCAAATCATTTGTCTCGACTATTTGTTGGACGGGGGGAAGTCCCTAATCCGTGATAGTGAAACGTAATGAAGTTGTCGATAATGTGGAATCGAACCATCTGCAACACTTGACAATGAGAATATCGCAATTTATTTACGAAACAAATCTTGCAATATGTTATGACATTTGTCGTTTATTTTGCCGTAAATGCGGATTTAAGAGACTGTAACTCGGTTACAACTGTAAAACAAAACGTTCAAAAGAAAGCCTGACATCACGTATCGACAAGAGTGTAACACTGAAACAGAACACGAGCGCGGTAAGGGTTAACAGAAAGGCGCGTACGGCTCAGGGCAAAGCTTACTGCGTGCTGCCGTCGGCACACGCCTATAAACACAGTCTTGTCTTAATTTTCACAACACAATATCTTTTGAAATGATTCCCGACCGCATATTCAAATGCAGATAGATGTATTACAATCATTAAACTTTGTTTATGAAACATCCATATTGATACAAACTTCAACCTAGTTGTCTTTTAAATCCATTAAATTTGCAATCTTAAAAAGGTAGTTTTCGTGGAAGCGTAAATTGTGCAGTGAGTTAGGCTACATAGGTCACTTAAAAAGCATCGTAAACATTTATCAGACGTTGGCTGTAAGAAGTACAGAGCGAGAAATATAGTGAAATTCAGTGACAGTTTGAAAGAAAAATGGCATCAACTCCATTGGAATCAGTCTGTTCTGCTTGCTTGTGCCCGACAGATTTGTCGTTTCTTGTCAGCTATCCAAAATTACGCACAGACAGTGGTAACGATCAACGCGACGTCGATTATTTATTTCAGTGTACTTCATAGTAAAACATCGCACCCACGCTGGCCGTTGTTATTTTAGATTCAGTTTTTAATTTGGATTAATAATGTGGTGATAAATGTTTTGGCGGATGCAGGACGGGGTCATTGAAAACGTACCCATATATACATATGTATGGAGGTTTGACATGGTATACTAAAGCCATATCATGTTTTATACAAGTAGACGGGTACACAAAGGCAAAAATCCATTTCACATCCACTACACTGGGACTAAGTAGGGCGGGGGATCTTTGACATAAGCCGGAGGGTTGGATGTTTGCTTTTGCATTGGGGGTTGTGGCTGATCTCCAGGAGCTCCATCTTCAACCAGCGGGTTGTACCCGGAATTGGTTTCACCGCTCGGCTCTGTGTACATAAAATTAATATGTATAAGTTCTTGCTTGGTCTGGGTGCTGGACACCAGTGTGTAAGAGGTGCGTAAAGCTGGTGTCAGGTTAGGATGGACAATAAGCTGCATTACACATATGTCAGAATGTGATAGAAAACTGGTTGGCAACCCACTGTCTCTGTTTAAGTCTTCATCGTCCCAAAAAATACTGATATCGATGTTCTTAGTTTTGGCTCATTTATCTCCAACATGACTTTATCCATTTTTCGTGCGTCATAGCCAACATATTTCATTTAATGCAACAAAATCGTCACGGTTCACTTACCCCGTTGTGTCACCCTTGCAATTATCGTGGTAACAGTTGCTCCCCGTAGTACAAATCTTCTTTGGTTTCTGATGTTTATACGATTACGCCAAGCAACAAGGGCACATATGAAGATCATCGAAGTTACGCCAACCGCGATTCCAGAAGCCACAGTGGAACTAAAGAAATAACACAAGTTGCACGGAGCTGAAAATTTATGAAGCTTTGACAATTTTAAACGTTTAACCTATCAGACAAGATACGACTTCAGTGTCTTGATTATTTCCGTTTAGTTCAATATAGACGACTTTTTTATTGCTAGTGCGTCTGCTTTCTATTCAGTATTTTACCCATAGTTTTTGTTACATACGTGATATAACAGGAAACATGAAACATCAGTGAAATATAACAGGTGTGAGTTACCTGGAAGGATAGTTTTCGTTGTCTGTGTCGAAATCGTCATCGTTGTTGTAATTGTCAAAATCGTCATCGTTGTTGTAATTGTCAAGATCGTCGTCGTTGTAGTAGTTGTTGTCGGTCGTTGTTGTCGTCATTGTGACGACGATGTTATTGTTGTCGTTATTATTGTCGTTGTTGTCGATGCCGTTGTAGTTGTTAGAACTCAAACACGTGGTATACGTATTAGGCCCAGTAGGAGAAGTGCAGTATTTAAAGAGACCATTTGTGCAACAATACTGCCATGACAAGCACGTGGTACCACCACAGGTTTGACCTGAGAAAATCCACATTTACATATAGGTTCATTTCAAACCATCGTTTTTTACGTACACTGCACAGCACATTCTACTGATTAACAATGTTTTTGAGGTTAGTTAATGTAAAGAATGAGGATAAGAATATTATATAACACAACACATCTCTCAATCTCAACTGTCAATTATTCTGTTACTTCAAGTTGATTTTCAGTTAATTTTTTACTGCACGTCGTGGAACAAAGAGAGTCTACGTCCTATACACGAAAAAAAATCAGAACCCATAAAAGTTGTTTAAAACACATAAAAAAGTTAAAAGTGAACACGCTGAAATACCTTGAGTCATCCAAACGGTAGTCGCTAGAACAAGGAACATCGGTACCAACTTCGACATTTTGTCCTGTATTAAAGATACACGAAAACTTAAAAATAAACATTCATGATGTTAGAGAAATGTGTGGTAATAAATCACTTGTTTTCTTCGTAACGTTTTGCCTGCGATCCCGCTTAAATAGAATATCTGTGAACAACTAATTGCGCAGTAGTCTTCGTAGTTTAAACTCAAAGCTTTAACTTAGCTTCATTAACGTGACTCACGCGACATGTACTGAGATCATTAACGTTCAGCTTTCACAAGAAAAAATCAAAAACGCATTTCCTCAGTTCGTGCGCCTCCAGACAAATTCTCTCCAATTTCGCGTCACGCGCTGTTGGTTGCCATAATCTTTTTGGTGTTTTTGATAATTTCTGTAACTTTTTGACGCAATCCAGTGAAAGTATCTTGCAGGATAGCACCGAAACTGAAACTGCGACACAGATATGCCAAAGTTTCACGTAAAGTTACGAATGTTCGCATCACCTTATCCTGTCACTACACTTGAGCGTTGATGCTTTATTTGATCATACTTTGCATATCAGCAAGTTATCGAAAAGCAAACCTGAGTCAAATGACTTTCAGTTGTTGTGGATATGTATATTTCACTATAATTCGGCATCGTCAGTATCACTGTATCACTAAAATAAGCAAAACAATACAAAGAGACTGACATGAAGTTCTAAGATCTGTGCACTGGTATATACATTCTGTCAGTTGTTGCAGACCGGTGAAACGTGTGAGTTCTGTGTTGCATATCATAAGAATTTGCCATAGAGCATATACACTTGCACATTATAGCGAGGAACCGACTCCTGTTCGGATGGAAACATGTCTTGTTGACTAACAAAGAGTTCACCGTAGCCATATGCGATGTTTGAATTGAGAATGATTATAGATACGATCAAAACGTTTGCAGAAGAATTTCAAACCTGTTATATGGGGCCATATATCAGCTTTATATAGATAAAATGATACGCTTGGTTACATTATGCGACAACAAGTAAAAGACAAAACTTTTTCGCAAGACAACAAAAATCGAACAACGAGAATTCTGAAGGATGTCTTTTAAAGACAGATAGCTGATTAAATCAACACGACACATAGGAAACGTTACAGACGTATGCAGTGTAACAATAATACAGAGGCATTAAGTGATATACATTTGAAGTGTTTGTGACTCTTTAGCCATTCGACGTACGGATCTCGCTTTAAACAAGATTGAAGAAAGTGCAGCAGTGCTGTAGAAATTGCTAGAAATGTGCGTTAAATTATGACATTCAACACAGACAAGACGTTTTACATGCTCTTACATAAAGCATACGTTTTTACAAAAGCTGAAATCCACACAACTTCCACTTTATTGTGGGGGAGGTTAGTACGCTTGACTTGGGTAAGCCGGGGGTTTTTCCCCATAAGCTGGGCTCTGTGAAGGGTAGGCTGGTGGGTTTTGTGGGGGAGCATGTTGCATTCCCCCATCAACAGTTGGTGGGTAAGCGGGTTGCTGGTTGTAACCATAGTTGGTAATGCCTACCGGTTCTGTGTAATTAAAATAAACATGTTTAACGTGAACAGCACTGAAATTCAAAACAGGAAAATTCAAAGCCTTGACACAATTTGCTCAACGCCGATTTTAGACCACAATCTACGTATTATTCAAAGTTAACAAAAAATACACGCTTCACTTACGCTGTTGCGGCATCTGTGTCGTTGTCGTGGTAACCATTGCCCCCTGGCCCATAACTCTGCCTTGATTTCTGGTATTGGAGCGACAACAGCAGTACACGCAGGCCACAATACATCCACCGACGCAGAAGAGTCCACTGACAACGATTCCGACTATGGCTCCAATGCTTCAGAAAAAATATTAAAGGATGTTTGAACTTGGTGTTTCATTGAGTTTGCAAGCTGAAGAAATATGTTTAAAACCATGACTAAAATGAAAAATTAATGAGGTAGTAGCGTTAAATTCAAAACTTGTCAGTTTTTGTTCCGTGAACTCAGAAAAGAGGTTTGCATAATAAAACAATTATTGACAGACGTTTTCAGCAAAAATGTTCTTACATGACGAATAAGTTTTAACCCAGAACAATGTTTTTGTCAATATGTAAAATTTGCATTTTCTTTTGTTAGTCTGGATATACACAAACACATGTCTTATGAAAAGCAACATTTTACATACAAACAAAAACATGTCCTATGTGCATGTCTTATGTTTATGCTTCATTAAGGTTGAATAATGTATTTTAACTGCGTTTTTTTTTGCGTAGGTACCATTTCCTTACCTTAGCGTAAAGTAGCTGTAGGTGCTGTACACATAACTACAAGTGTACGTGAAGGAAGATTTGCTGTATGAAGAACAGCTTTTGTAGAATGTGATGTCATTGGTACAGCAATATTCTCCCGCAGAACAACTCCACGATCCACAATTTTGTCCTGAAAGAAAAATTCAAGGCAAGAGTAGTCCATGAACATTATAATATTCTGAAAGTATTATTTTATTTATAAAATCCCAAATTTCTTTGCCTGGAAAGGCAGTTTTGGGCTGCAATTGTTAAGTGCAAAGTGGGTAAAATAAAAAGATTGATAGGAGTATATTGTCTTGTACACATGGAAAAGGTATGTAAAAACCATTAAAATTACCTTTAGTGAAAGCAAATGTAGCCGCCAAAACAAGCAACATCGGTGCCAAGTAAGACATATTGTGCAATCCCTGTTTAACTGATTAGATTTTGTCTGAAACTAAAAGGAAGACTTGTAAACCAGTCCGGACAAACATTTAAATTTGTTAATTGAAACATTTGCTGCACGCAACACCAGGCAGCTTCGGGCCCAACCCCAAAAACACTATTATGCTGACTTCCGTAGCATATCTTAATGACTGACTGCTGGCATACAGCAAACCTCGCTTAACGTTGAATGTTTGAATAACTACATATATGTCTGGCAGCATCAGCAACAAACTGACTGAATGGTGAGCGAGGCTTGCCATAAAACGTTGGAATATAATGAACGTAACCACAACAATAGACTCAACCTCAAGTCAAGCTGTGCATAAACACAGAATGTTTAAGGCTGTAAATTCAACCTACACATTGTTCAGCCTACAGAACTGATAATGGTAAAACCGTGGTAGCGATTCGTGAAATGCGTCAGGACACGCATACAAACCGGGAAGTACTCGCTTGGCTTCTCAATGCGTATTGTCAGTGACGTCTGTGAGACAGGCGTTGAACAAAAATACCAGCTTTTTTGTTTCGAAAAGTCTGTATATTTCATCACAATAACTTCACCGTATCAGATATTTTCTGATCTGGAAAAATATTACAATAATTAAGGTTTTATAAACATACAAATTTAGCGAATATTTTGCTTTATGATTACTGTGCAGTCAGTACAATATATCTCACAAAACTTCTGTAAATATTTACCTTTGAGTATAAAGAGACTGGCCCATATTGCTATTAACACTGTCATGTTGAACCGTTTGCGTTTTGCGTCGCTTACTGCGCATTTTCCGGCCGATAGCAAAATGACGTCACCACCCGCGCGAGCCGTATCTAAGACGTCGGTCTGGTCAGTTCCTTATGATGATGGAGCTACACCAATCGCGTCATTTAAATTGATGATGGAATAAGTTTTTGCCGAAACGTCTTCTTTTAAACATGACAGTGTTAATAACAATACGGGCCAGTCTCTTTATACTCAGAATTTTGAGAAAACCCGTGAGTTGTGTTCCTATATTTACCTTTCGTTTGGGCACGGTGCTGAAGCTTACTTAGCTCTGCCAACAGCTTGTCCTGTTCCACATTGGTTACATTGTTGCAACGATTTCAAGCAACCCTACCGCTCCGGAATAATTAGGGCTGCAAACCCACCATCAGTATATATTTGTTCCAACCATTGTTATTATTAAACACCTACTGGTAATTCTTTAATTTGGACTTCAAGTTTTCCAACTGCTTAAACATCCGCCTAAAATCTCCTTGGGCGTGACAAGCTTGCGTTCACGTTCTCTTTTGATTTATTTCAAGGGAATTTTAGCAATAATAAGAGTCTGTAAGATCTGGTCCAAAAGCCGTCAATTTCCTAACTGCAACTTTCCGGCCTCTGTTTATCGTTATTTGCTGTTTCTTGTTTGTTGCCACGACCAAAGTTAATGCGTGTAACCAGAAGCTTTGAAAATGTTGATTTAAATGTGTCCTAGTTTTCTCGTGCATCACAAGACCGATACAGGGTAAATCATCCCGAAACAGGAAAACCTCTGTGATGTCTGAAACCAATGAAACGTGAGCTACACGGGACTTGTTGATAGTTGACCTGACGATCTCGATACGATATAATCGCCAGGTAAGGACCTGCGCAGTGGGGCGATCCTTCTAATCATGCGATTTCGTGAAACATTCCTGCGTTTGTTGACAGATATTGAAACTTGTTTACGTGCAAGTGCTTCGATTTAGTTATAATCCGCGCTAATCTATATACAACACAAAGCAACAGCAACGAAACTACTTTAATGTTAAAAACTTTGAAGTCATTTATGTGTAACAAGGATAAAAATACAGTTACAATATGAGAAATATAATGCAAATTAAGGAAAATTTGTGACTTTTTGAGTCATTTGACACTCGCATTTCCTTGAATGACAACCGGAAAAAAATACAAAGGAACTTCTGTGTTGGAACCGTTAGAAAAGAATATTCAGTTACAACATTTTATGCTGGGTAGAAATGTCTGTAGTTTTGTAACTGTTGTACAAAACAGTTGGATGAAGATAAGATTGAAACCACACAATCGCCATGCTTTTATTATGGAAACGAAGTGTATCCTTGGCTTGGATAAGCCGGTTTTTTTTCGCCATTAGCAGGGGAATGTAGAGGGTAAGCTGGTGGGTTATATCCAAGGTTTTGTGAAGGGCCTGACCGTTGCTGTACCCCTGCATCTACTGTGGCTGTTGGTTGCTGGTTGTAAACGTAGTTGGTAGTAGTGCCTCCTGCTGGTTCTGCATGGGTATAAATTGTGCTTTAGTCATATAGGATATGATATTACAACCCCTAAGGTGTGGTTTGTAATGCTATAACCAGCTTTCCGCGGAAGTCTGCGTCGTTATTTAAGTTAATGAGGTTACCCCGAAAGGTTTTCCACCAAATTTCTGTTATCAGTTTTTCTTTTCAGTTTTGTTGTCATGCATTTTCCCCCAAAACCTCAACAGGCATAATCAACAGGTTTATGCCTAAAACCAAATAAAGGAACCCTTTATTTAGCGTTACGAAAACCACTTTTGAAACTCTGTTGTGTATAATATCGAAAGGACTTCAAAATCACAACAAAATCATGATGCACTGCACAATGCCAATGGAAAAATTAACTAAATATTCTTCAAACTTTAATTTAGTAAGAAACGCCAATTGCAATTAAACCAAAAAAAGACACGCTTCACTTACGCTGTTGCGGCATATGTGTGGTTGTCGTGGTAACCATAGGTTGCGGTACTATAACTGTTCTAGTGTTGGAGCGACAACAGCAATACACACAAGCGAAAATGCCGCAGATGATGAGGAATATGCCGACCGCCATTCCAGCAATTGCGCCAGTACTGAAAAAAAACTTGCATCTGATCTTGATATTTTACAACGTTTGTATTTAACGTAGATAAATGAAGCCAACTGTGCTATTTCGTGTTAATTATAGTTTTGCCTAATATATGCCTGGATATACACACAAACACGTGCTTTGCAGGATACTGTAATAATCTGTGATGTAGATCAAATTGGTTTCCAAAACACAAAAGTCTTCCATTAGCTGGTGTTTTTATAAAACCCCCCAAAAAGGTATTACCACAAATTTGGTGAAAAACATTTAGGTTAAGTTGAGGGTTTCTGATCAATTAACTTTTCAATTAAGTCAATTAAATTAAATAACCTTTCGCAGATAAAAATGTTTGGGAAACACTGTTGTGGATCAACTTTCTCCCTTTACCTTAGTTGTGAAGGGTTGAACCATATATAGGTACAAGTGAATAACACGTCAGATTGTTCGTCATCAAAACAACTCTCGATTGATACGAATCTAGTGCTGCAGCAATATTGGCCCGAGTCACAATCAAACGTTCCACAATTGTTTCCTGTTAAAAAGAATATAGTGCAGTAGTTAACTGTGAATATTTGAAAAAAAATGACATTCAATCACAGTACGGCGCATATTCGCCAGAATTTTCGTTATGTCAGTGCAATAGTATTTCTTATCTGGATAAAGGCCAAATCTTTCGTTAAACAAAATCGTAATCAATGAAAACGTAATATTATTGACTTTGATATCTGTGGTAAGAAGTGTATTCTCAGGAAAAGGAAACTTATTATTACCTTGAGTCAGTGCAACGGTGGTCGCCAAAATCAGAAACAACGGTGCCAACTTCGACATTTTATTCAGTCTGATAATCACAATATGACGTATCATATATTATCTGCTGAAACAAATAATCTTTTTAACGAGTCGGAAAATACTAAAGGTTTTTGCACTTTTTAAAAGAAGAATTTAAAATTTGACAAGATGTTCGACAGTTCAGCTTCGTGGTTCGTTGCCACAAGCACGATAACGCAAACGCTTCTCATTAAAAAGACCGGTTGACCTTTGAAATTGAGTCCCTACTTCCTCAATAGACTGCTGAGATAAAATCAACAATAGAATAGAATGGTGAAAGAATTATTGACTGTAGATAATAAGGCGACTGCTTGAAGGATATTGGTTAAAATAGTCACGTGGTGCATAGTTTCATTGAATTCTTAATACTAAATAGGAGATTGGTGTCGCTGATTAGTATACAATGCCAACCAGAGGGCTAGATTCGGAAAAAACTAAGGGAACAATGGTGCATAGAATGGTGATTTTAGAACAAGGAAGTAGTTTTAACAGCATAAAATGAGGTAGACAACAAACGGAATATTTGCTTAATCTGCTGCAATAGCTTTGAATGTCTATGCGTTTCAAACTGGGGACACCAAACAACGGTCAAAACAGCGAACGTCTCTCGTGCTTTTTAACGTTTAAAGAGAGGCTTGGAAGAAAAAGTAAAAAAAATAACCTCAAAGTCAACAAAAATCTCCTGTTTACAATCCGTGCATCCAAAAACAATATAATCGTGAAATAGAATATAGCAGTGGTTGGATCTTATTCAAAGAGAAGTCACATCGCAAGAGTAAGTGAAATAGGAAATCCAGAACCCAAGAAAAACGAATCTCTATTGGTATAGAAACTCCAGTGTAAACAAAATTCTCTATCTCAATAGAGAATCAACGCAGTCCGTCCAATCTTTGCCGACTTTAAAAAGCATCAGGTGATCTTTCAAACCATCAGACAGTCAGTTGTATCTGCTAATGAGCGGTTTCTCAAACTACGCATGAAAGACATAAAATTCATTTCATTTTAGTCGTAATTTCCACTTCAAGAAGGGAAGCGATTCAACCTCAAACCACTCAGCTTCGCGACTCCAGACTGTCCGGTACACCGTGATTTTGCCCAACCTGTACATACAGACTTGACTCCACATCCATAAAATATCTCTAACTTGATACAAACTGTCCCTGGGGCTTGGCTTAAGTTAAAAATTCTCTTTTTGATGGCAAGCATGATAAAAAAGAAAAGCTTCCTCGTTGGATTTGACACATTTAGGCACAAAGCTTTATTTCCACAAAAGCTTATTCACGACCAGCTTTAAACCAGTAACGCAAAATACCTATATTTTAAGAAGTACCTGGAACTAAAGGTTAGTCGTGTCCGTTTGCTACAAGCACTCAAACACTTTGGCAACACAGCCACCAGAGGCGTACATAAGCACCAATGACGTAGAACGTGTAAAAGTGTCGGGACGTTTTTGGACCGAGAATCACTGTAGAGCCCGAATCACTGTACATGAAATTGTTTGCGAGAGTGGTTTCGCTGTTGAACCATGAAAAACCAACGGACCATAACGAGCGAGAATTTGCAAGACCCGATAGAAATGGGTACTGAAGCGAAACGTCTGCTGTTAAATGGCTGTTTACAGTTCCTCTATTGCTGGATATGTTTCAGTTAACTAATAAAACACATTGCAAAAAACTGTGTTAGGTCTTATTGTTGCAGTCAAAACATTTGTATGAGTGCTAGACGTAAGAACTTGTGAGACACAAAGCACAGCAACATTGTACAAAAGAACATTGCATGAATTGATGAATACAAACAACAACTATACGTACCAACACCTCATTGAAAATAATAACTTTACCATAAACTTTTGCAGTCATGTTTGATCTGGTGATTAATTCCAAATCGGAGCACTTTTTTCACATTTTTTCATTATTTTTGAAACTTATAACTTAGTAAAAACTGCATTAAATATCCTTGTACATGACAAACATACGATGCAAATCTAACCAAACCTGACTTTACCACCAAATTTTTCGATCTGCTGATTCGCGAAAAGAAGCTACAGATCGATCAACTTGCTTTCGATTATTGAGTTAAGTTCCCGGAAACCGCTCCTGAAATACCGTGGGCTGTAATGCGTAACGTTTTTTCCGATAATAGCGAAAAACGTCCACGTAAACAGGAAAATTTTTACGCCATTATCAGAAAAGCGTTAGGCGCCACATCCCAAGCGAGTAGATTGTAGATTTCGGCACATCGGATTTTAGAGCTACGTACGCTGATTTCTATGACCAAAATTATATATAGCAATAATTTGTGGGAGCCTCTAAGGAATTAGATGTCACTAAATGCACGTTTCTTGTTTCAAAGATCTCCATGCGTTACAACATTTCGAAACTGAACAAAACCTTTTAATAACGAATACCAAAAGATACGTTTTACATGCAGAAGAAGGTAAGCAGTCAATGGAGCACATTCGAGTATTTAAGACTTAGTCTCATTGCATAAGTTGTTGTGTGGTTGAAGACATCTACAAATGAACCTAAAAACTGCGATTGAAAACGAAAGCAGGAATGTGATAAGGTGGATGGAACATTTCACACAAAAAAAATGAATGGTTCGGTTACAAAATCTCTATTTAATACAAAGAAACTTGTTTGAAAATTATATTAAATTATAGCAAAAACAAGGCTGCTGCAATGTTGAAAAACGTCTATGGAAGACAAATAAATGAAGAAGGAATTAAATACGATTCGCATGAAAACATCAGCAGCATTTTACGGACGCTGGCAATATATTGCAAGGAATGATGCAATGCACTGGGACAAATTGCAGATTATTGAAGTTTTTGTGACAGATTTCGAATGACAAAATGGTGAAATAGATTGACGAAACTCTGCTGGAGTAACCGCTAAACAATGTACGTTTAATTATTTTCTTTTATATGCATGCTAGGCATTTTACAATCGGATGCTTTTACACAGAAAAAAAAAGTTTTACAAAAGCTGAAATCCACACAACTTCCACTTTATTGTGGGGGAGGTTGGTACGCTTGACTTGGGTAAGCCGGAGGTTTTTCCCCGTAAGCTGGGCTCTGTGAAGGGTAGGCTGGTGGGTTTTGTGGGGGAGCATTTTGCATTCCTCCATCTACAGTAGGTGGGTAAGCGGGTTGGTGGTTGTAGCCGTAGTTAACAACACCTACCGGTTCTGTGTACATAAAATAAGCATGTTTAATGTGAACAGCAAAGCCCATATCAATATAAGCTGAGTTCATTCATTTGCAATGGTTGACCCAACCCAAATGTAATGCTAAGAAAGAACTAGTAGCTTGATTAAAATGGGTTCTGTTTCCGTCATTTATGAATTATCAACGAAACACAAACCGTTAGTCACACGTTCGTAAATAGGTTTTGGATATCACTACAACTGAATAATCGCACAAGAAATACGATAGTTTGTACTAATGCCATGAAAAAGTTACTTTTAACTTAGATAATGTTTCTGTGTACGTCAAACGTCCATTGTTATTATCTTCGATTCTATCGTGCTATAAAAAGTTAAAATAATGACACGCTTCACTTACGCTGTTGCGTCATCTGTGTGGTTGTCGTAGTAACCACTGCTCCCTGTCCTATAACTCTGCCTTGATTTGTGGCATTGGAGCGACAACAGCAATACACACAACCACCAATACATCCACCGATACAGACAATTCCACCGATCGCTATTCCGACAATGGCTCCAACACTGGAATAAATTCACATTTATATACAAGCGACCTTGATGCTTTTTTAGGCTTGCAACAAAAATTTTCGTCCCAATTAGGTTTTATGTTCCTTATGTCTATGCTTTCTTCATCCCGTACCTTAAAGTCCAATAGCTGTAAGTGCCGCTGCTGCTACTGCTGATATAATAGTTGTCACTGGCGACAAAGTTTGAAATTCTGCTATTGCTGTACGATATATAGGTACAGCTATGGGCTGAAGTCTGTCGGGAATAATAACAGTCCTTTGAGGACGACCAGGAACAGCAATATTGCCCGGATGAACAGTCTGTTGTCCCACAATTTTGTCCTTTGAAGATGTGAGAGTGATTAATGGGCATTTAGTTAACAATTTACTAAAACTGAAATAACATATCAGAAATAACAAAAAAAAACAGATTTAATTAGAATTTCCATTATATTAGTTTTTCTGTACCTGTTATTGGAAAATGCTGGGAAAAATCATAAAAGAAAACTCATTATTACCTTGAGTCAGTGCAACGATGGTCGCCGAAACTAGAAAAATAGGTGCCAACTTTGACATATTAATCAGTCTGATAATCAGTCTGATAATCACTTTTACTTGTTAAATTATATTTGCTAAAACTGATAAAAAAATTAACAAGATTAATATTACACTGTTTCAATGATGTTATTGAATTTGCTAATGAAGTTGTACAGTTTCCGATGCACCCTGCTAACACGAAGTTGCACGCCACGAACAACTGCTATATAACATAAACCCTAAGCTTAACTATGGACATCGGCTCGGTACAAAAGGTTTAAATATTTACTTCTTTGCAACGAAAGCTTGTGAGACTGTCAATCAGACTGGTTCAGATCATAATGTTGAATAACGCCCGTACACTGGCTAGAGATTCGAGCTAAAGTCACGCTGCGACTGTAAACGTGCGATGTTTAACGCTGTGCATTCAACCGTTACATTGTTCAGTATTCTCAACTATATAAAAGCACCACGAGAAACGTTTATTTCCTAAACTGTAAAAGTTTTCCGTGTTTGTGGTACGGAGTGTAAAAGGTAAAAATCGTCACCGCGATTCTAACAGAATGTGGAATGATTCCCAAAATCAATTAAACAAGGCTGTAAAAAAGAATACGACGGATTTTTATGAAACCAAACTGCCCCTACCGTGAAGTCACGAAGTAGCTTATGACGTCATACAAATTTTGAGATGTTAAGGCCACATATCAGTACTTCTATTAAAAAAGTTTTGCCCGCGGGGAGTGCCCGTCTTGTTCCTCTGTCATAGAGAAACTCATTGATAATAATACAACCGGTGATGCATTGGGGTCAATTTTCGGGTTGAATGAGCAGGGAGTAATTTAATCTTGGCACCAACCCTTTTCTACGCAACGGCAAAAAAAATTGGCACAGAAAAGTTGCTTTGTTTGCCCCCTGGGACTGTTTTTGCTATCCTATAGGACGTAAGATCCTCCTGGAGGCTCCTCAGATCCTTGCTGTGTCTTGTCCAATGCAGCTGCGATCATTTTTTTTACCTTTTAGTAGTACCAGTAGATCTTCATGGGTCACCGACCACAGGAATTGTTGTGGACAAACAAGCAAATCACTGAGTGTGATTGTTAATGCTAATAGCCTTCAAAACATGATTTTGGGGACTTAATACTGATGGGGCCAAGCAAGGTTAATGGTTTCGAAACCAAAGCCGGAAAGCGTCAATGTTCGTTCATTAACTAGTGGCTTGTCACTTTGTAACTTGAATGATTATCAACAGTTTAGGATGAGCGCTGTACAAGAATACTGATCTTTTCATTGTTGTGATTGTGACATCACAAAACGCTATATAACATACAAGAGCTCCATAATATTTCCTACATTCTCTAACTAACCTGGCTCTGTATCGACTGTTTCGTATGAACCTAAAGTCCTTCACTTGTACGTAACGGTTGCTTTGCTACCGAGGTAATGTTCACACCCCAGCTGTAACTTTTTATAGAATTGATCAGCGACACTTGCTTAACGACACGATGGCAACGCGCAGGTTAATTGAACGTTCAACCGCTTCACGTTAATCAAATCACGTGCTTCTTCTTCCGCCGATCATGGTAATGAACAAAACTATACTCTCGCTATGACGAGCGATGATGCGTGACGTTGCGTTACAGCGATTTGTCGGGTTCAATTCAGTGGCATCCACCGAAAACTACTAAACTATATGGACAAAAAAGTTTGTTCGAGATCTTTTCGGTCGAAATCGCGTTTTTGAGCGATGGGTTATAGAGTCACAAAAAAGTGTGCGAAGAATGATGTCAGCATCCCTGACCAAGTTTTGAAGTGAGAACACATTAATAACGATCAAAAATATAAAAAGACCTTGTCGACATGGTGAAAAAAATCTTGTTTAATTCCTTCGCCCCATGAAATTACATTTCAACGTTAATATTCCGTCCATATCTGAAAAAACACCGACGCACGTCAACGGTTATAATGAGTAATTAATACTTTCCTTGGAACCGCAGAAGCAATAACGACTAACACGAAAGTTTCTATCAACAATGTTCGTCAGAAGGCGTTACCGTACACGTCACCAACTAGTCGCAATTACAATGCTTCAACGCAACCCAACCCACTGCATGGGTTTGGTTTTTCTGGTACTTCCGATAATAACACGTCAACGAAGCCTCGGTAACTTACAAAAGAAGCACCTTAGGTTTCCACTTTAAATTGTCCGATCCACATATGCTGAATGGAAAGTGAAAGCACAATAGCAGCTTTTTGGTAGCCGTTTTTTTTTCGCCATACGCTGGGGAATGTAGAGGATACGATGGTGGTTTATATCGAGGGGTTTGTGAAGGACCTGACCGTAGCTGTACTCCTTCATCTACGGTGGCTGTTGGTTGTTGTCGTGGTAACCATATAACTCTTCCAGCACTGCGTGCATTGGAGTGGCAACAGAAATACATACAAGCTGCGATGCCACAGATGATGAGAAGTGCCCCGCACGCCATTCCAATAATTCCGTCTTTACTGAAAAATACTTGCATCGGTTGTTGATTTTCACAAAGTTTGTATTTAACGTAGATCAATGTAGCCAACTGACACATCGCCACATTAGGATTTGTGAGTGGTTCGTCATCAAAACAACTCTTGATTAATACGTATCTAGTGCTGCAGCAATATTGGCCCGTGTCACAATCAAACGTTCCACAATTGTTTCCTGTTAAAAAAATATAATGCCGAAGTTCGAAACCGGCAGTTGTCTTTCACAGCAACTACTGATGGTGCAACTTATGTAACTGTTGTTTCCACAAAGCTCGTTCACGACCTGCTCTAAACCAATAACGCCTTTATTTAAAGAAATACCTGGAATAAAAGGTTAGTCGTGTCCGTTCGCTGCCCGCACTCAAACACTTTGGCAATACAGCCACCAGAGACGCATGTCAGCACCGATGACATAGAACGTGCAAAACTGTGGGCAGGTTTTTAGACTGAGAATCACTTTAGAGGCCTTTTCACACGAAATTGTTTGCGAGCAAGGTTTCCGCTGTTGAACTATGAAAAACTAACGAACCATAACGAGAGAGAATTTGCAAGACCCGATATATAGAAATGGGTACTGAAGCGAAACGTCTGCTCTAAGTGAATGTTGTGCTTTGCTGCAATTTCTCTCTGCGATTTTGACATATGATAAAGTTAGCAAAAAAGACACAAAAGCACAGCAACAATTACAAAAGAACATTACATGAATTGATGAATACAAACAGAAATATATGTAATAGCACCTTATTAAAAACAAATACTTTTATCATAAACATATATAGTCATTTTTGTTCGGGTGATTCATTCCAAATCGCAGAAATTTTTCACATTTTTTTCAATATTTTTGAAACTTATAACTTAGTAAAAAACTGCATTAAATATCCTTGTACATAAAAAACATACGATGCAAATCTAACCAAACTTTTTTACCACCATGTTTTTTTTTGATCTGCTGATTCGTGAAAAGATGCTAGTTCACTCAACTTGCTTCTGATCCTACTACTATCAACCTTTCGCCGAAACCGCTCTTGAAATACCGTGGGCTGTGATGCGTAACTCTTTTTCCGATAATGGCGGAAAGCGTCCACGTAAACCGGAATTGTGAGATTTCAGCAACTCTGATACCACATCACAACTAAGTTTCCCGCCATTATCGGAAAAAGCGTTACGCATCACATCCTAAGCTAGTAGACTGTAGATTTCGGCACCAACTACACGCTCGCTTTTTGGTCTAGAACTACATTGATTTCTATGACCAGAATATTTATGGCAAAAATTTGCGGGGGCAGTAAGAAACTAAATTTCACTAAATACACGTTTCTTGTTCAGAGATTTCGAAAGTGAGCAAAGCCTTTTAATAACGGATAACAAAGGTGGAATTTACATGCAGAAAAAAAGTAAGCAGTCCGTTGAGCACATTCGAATATTAAAAACTTAGTTTCATTGCATAAGTTGTTGTGTGGTTGAAGACATCTACAAATGAACTGAAAAACTGTGATAGAAAACGAAAGCAGAAATGTGATAAGGTGGATGGAACAGTTCACACACACAAAAAATCGTTCGGTTACAAAATCTCTATTTAATACAAAGAAACATGTTTAAAAATTATAGCAAAAGCTGCTGCAATGTTGAAAAACGTCTTTAGAAGACAAATTAATGTAGCAGGAAATAAACTCGAGTCGCATGAAGACATCAGTAGAATTTTACAGGCGCTGACAATATAATACACGGAACGATGCAATTTACAGGGACAAAATGGTAAATATTTAAGTTTTTGTGACATTTAAGAAGTCATTTAAATTACAGATTTCCAATAACAAAATGGTGAAAAAAAGATTGACGAAACTCTACTGGAGAAACCGCTAAACAATGTACGTTTAATTATTTTCCTTTATATGCATGCTAGGCATTTTACAGTTGGATGCTTTTACACAAAACAAAAGACACAAAAGCTGAATTGCACACATTTATATTTATTGTGGAGGAGGGTAGTAAGCTTGACTTGGGTAAGCCGGGGGTTTTTCCCCGTAAGCTGGGCTCTGTGAAGGGTAAACTGGGGGGTTTTGTGGGGGAGCATGTTGCATTCCTCCATCTACAGTAGGTGGGTAAGCGGGTTGCTGGTTGTAACCGTAGTTGGCAAAACCTGCCGGTTCTGTGTGCATGAAAAGCATGTTTAACGTGAACAGCAAAGCCCATATGAATATAAGCTGAGTTTGTTCATTTGCAATGGTTGAATTCACAATGGTTGACGATCAAACCAAAACGATATGCTAAGAATGAATTGATAACTTGATTAATATGGGTTCTGTTGGCTTCATTTATTGATATGGATTATCAACAAAACACAACCGTAAGTCACACGTCTCTAAATGAGTTTTGGATATCAATACAACTGCAGAAAATATGGTAATTTGTACTAATGCCATGGAAAAGTTACTTGCACTTTTTTAACTTTTATAAATTTGCTGCGTCAATTGTTATTATCTACGATTCTACGTGATATAAAAAGGTAAAATAATGACACGCTTCACTTACGCTGTTGCGTCATCTGTGTGGTTGTCGTGGTAACCACTGCTCCCTGTCCTATATCTCTGCCTTGGTTTGTGGCATTGGAGCGACAACAGCAATACACACAACCACCAATACATCCACAGATACAGACAATTCCGCCGATCGCTATTCCGACAATGGCTCCAACACTGAAATAAATGCACGTTTATATACAAACGATCTTGGTGCTTTATTAGGTTTGCAACAAAACTGTGAAAACGTAGTAATGACCACAGTATATACCCTACACGACTTAATACTTTCTAAAAGTAAGCGCTAAAATACAACACTCGCAAAAGTTTTATGACTCAGTAATGATTGATTTTTCGGCCCAATTAGGTTGCTTTATGTTCCTTATGTCTATGCATTCTTCATCCCGTACCTTAGAGTCCAATAGCTGTAAGTGCTGCTACTGCTGCTACTGCTGCTACTGCTGTATACATAAGAACAGCTATAGGATGACGAAGATGGTCGGGAAGAGTAACAACTCTCAAAGGATGAAAACGACCAAGAATAACAGCAATATTCTCCGGCCAAACAGTAACTTGTTCCACAATTTTGTCCTTTGAAGATGTAAGAGTGATTAATGGGCATTTATTAAACACATACTAAAACTGTAAATAACACATCAGAAATGTTTTATTATAATTTCCATTATATTAGTTTTACTGTACCTGTTATTATTAAATGCTAACTGAAGGAAGAAATCATATAAAAAACTTATTATTACCTTGAGTCAGTGCAACGGCGGTCGCCAAAACCAGAAACATCGGTGCCAACTTTGACATATTAATCAGTCTGATAATCACTCTTACTTGTTAAATTATATTTGCTAATAAAGATAAAAAATTAAAAAGATAATCAACGTTACACTGTTTCAATGATGTTTTAAATTTGCTAATAAAGTTGTACAGTTTCCGATGCATCTTGTTGACACTAAGAAGTTGCACGCCACGAACACCTGCTTATAACAAAAACCTTAAGCTTATAACTCTGGGCATCGGCTCGGTACAAAAGGTTTAAATATTTGCTTCTTTGCAACGAAAACTTGTGAGACAGTCAATCAGACTGGCAGCTTTTGGATTTTTTTGATGTTTATCAATCCAAGTATAAAATGTTATTCGTACACTGGCTAGTAGAAAAAGCCTCTCTGATCTTGAACGTCTGAGGGAGGCTTATCGACAGTCTTTGATAAAAAAAAAAGATAAAAAAAGAAAAGCCTCCTCGTTTGCATTGACACATTTAGGCACAAAGCTTTATTTCCTCAAAAGCTTATTCACGGCCTGCTTTAAGCCAGTAATGCAAATACATTTATTTAAAGAAATAACTGGAATTAAAGGGTTAGTCGTGTCCGTTCGCTACAGGCACTTAAACTCTCTGGCAACACAGCCACTAGAGGCGCACACGAGCACCAATGACGTAGAACGTGTCGGGAGGTTTTGGACCGAGAATCACTGTAGAGCCCTGTTTACATGAAATTGTTTGCGGGCGAGTTTCCGCTGTTGAACCATGAAAAACCAACGGGCAACGAGCGAGAATTTGCAAGACCCGATAGAAATGGGTACTGAAGCGAAACGTCTGCTGTTAAATGGCTGTTTTGCAATTCCTTTATTGCTGGATATGGTTCAGTTAATTAAAAAAGAACTGTAATTGGTCTTATTGTTGCAGTAAAAACATTTGTATGAGTGCTAGACGTAAGAACTTGTGAGACACAAAATCATGACAACAATGTATAAAAGAACATTACATGTATTGATGAATACAAACAAAACTATACGTACCAACAACTCATTGAAAATAATAATTTTATCATAAACTTATGCAGTCAATTTTGATCTGGTGATTCATTCCAAATCACAGCACTTTTTCACATTCTTTTTAATATTTTTGAAACTTGTTTTGTCTTTAAATTTAAAAGTTAGTGAAAAACTGCATTAAATATCCTTGTACATCACAAACATACGATGCAAATCTAACCAAACCTGACTTTACCACCAATTTTGTCGATCTGCTGATTCGCGAAAAGAAGCTAGTTCGTTCAACTTGCTTTCGAACCTACTCTCATTGAATTAGTTCGCCGAAACCACTCCTGAAATACCTTGGGCTGTGATGCGCAACGCTTTTTCCGATAATGGGGAAAAGCGTCCACGTAAACAGGAAAATTTAGACATCCATGTAAACGGCAATACTAAAATTTCGGCAACTCCGATACTACATTACAGCTAATTTTCCCGCCATTATCGGAAAAAGCGTTACGCATCACATCCTAAGCTAGTAGACTGTAGATTTCGGCACCAACTACACGCTCGCTTTTTGGTCTAGAGCTACGCTGATTTCTATGACCAGAATATTTATGGCAAAAATTTGCGGGGGCAGTAAGAAACTAAATTTCACTAAATACACGTTTCTTGTTTCAGAGATCGCCATGCGTTACAACATTTCGAAACTGAACAAAACCTTTTAATAACGGATACCAAAGGAGAAGTTTTACATGCAGAAGAAGGTAAGCAGTCCGTTGAGCGCATTCGAATATTAAAAACTTAGTCTCATTGCATAAGTTGTTGTGTGGTTGAAGACATCTACAAATGAACTTAAAAACTGTGATAGAAAACGAAAGCAGGAATGTGATAAGGTGGATGGAACATTTCACACAAAAAAAATGAATCGTTCGGTTACAAAATCTCTATTTAATACAAAGAAAAATGTTTAAAAATTATAGCAAAAGCTGCTGCAATGTTGAAAAACGTCTTTAGAAGACAAATAAATGTAACAGGAATTAAAACTCGAATCGCATGGAAAACGTTAGCAGCATTTTTTAGACGCTGGCAATATAATGCACGGAACGATGAGACAAATTGAAGATTATTGAAGTTTTTGTGACATTTAAGTCATTTGAATTACAGATTTCGAATAACAAAATGGTGAAAAGGATTGACGAAACCGGATCAGTGCTGGAGAAACCGCTAAACAATGTACGTTTAATTATTTTCTTTTATATGCATGCTAGGCATTTTACAGTCGGATGCTTTTACACAAAAAATGTTTAACAGAAGCTGAATTCCACACATATATATTTATTGTGGATGAGGTTCGTACGCCTGACTAGGGTAAGCCGGGGGTTTTTCCTCGTAAGCTGGGCTCTGTGAAGGGTAGGCTGGTGGGTTTTGCAGGAGAGCATGTTGCATTCCTCCATCTACAGTAGGTGGGTAAGCGGGTTGCTGGTTGTAACCGTAGTTGGCAACACCTGTCGGTTCTGTGTACATAGAATAAACATTTAAAAATGTACTGCTCTTCTGGCATAAACGTACTGTATTTTACGACGTTTCGTCTGCCATGCGGCGAGACTTCATCAAAAATTGAATCACACTGAAACACGCAGGGGCACAAAAGAAACGTCTGCCCCTGCGTGTTTCAGTGTGATTTTATTGTTGCGTTATACCTGATGAAGTCTCGCCGCATGGCAGACGAAATGTCGTAAAATACAGTACGTTTATGCCAGAAGAGCTGTACATTTTTAATTGCAATATGCCTGGCAGCATCAGGAATTTCATAAAATAAGCATGTTTAACGTGAACAGCAAAGCCCATATGAATATAAGCTGAGTTTATTCATTTGCAATGGTTGAATTGACAATGGTTGACGATCTAACCAAAACGTAATGCTAAGAAAGAATTATTAAATTAATTAATATGGAAACTGTTGTCGTCATTTATAAATTATCAACCAAACACAAACCGTAAATCACATGTTCCTAAATACGTTTTCACTACAACAGTACAATCGCACAAGAAATATAAAAGTTTGTACTTATGTCATGAAAAAGTTATTTGTAACTTTGATAATGCTGTGTACGTGTAACGTCAATTGTTATTATCTACGATTCTACATGCTATAAAAAATTAAAATAATGACACGCTTCACTTACGCGGTTGCGTCATCTGTGTGGTTGCCGTGGTAACCACTGCTCCCTGTCCTATAACTCTGCCTTGATTTGTGGCATTGGAGGGACAACAGTAGTAAACGCAACTCGCAATACATCCACAGGAACCGAAAATTCCGCCGATCGCTATTCCCACAATGGAACCAATACTGAAATAAATTCACGTTCACATGCAAGCGATCTTGATGCTTTATTAGGTTTGCAACAAAACTGTGAAAACGTGGTAATGACCACAGTATATACCCTACACGACTTAATACTTTCTAAACGTAAGCGCCAAAATACAACACAAAAGTTTTATGATTCAGTTGGTGATTAAATGTTTTTTTTGTAGTACTGAAAGATTTAGTATTTTTCGTCCCAATTAAGTTTTATGTTCCTTATGCTTCTCTTGTGCCTTCCTCGTTCCTTACCTCGGAGTCCAATATTTGTACCTGCTGTAAGTATAACCACTGCTGCCTATATATGAACAGCTATAGGCTGTAGACTGTCGGGAATAATAACAGTCCTTTGAGGACGACCAGGAACAGCAATATTGCCCGGATGAACAATCTCTTGTCCCACAATTTTGTCCTTTGAAAATGTAAGAGTGAATAACGGGCATTTTGTAAACGATTTACTAAAACTGTAAATAACGTATCAGAAATGTTTTATCAGAATATACATCGCTTTAATTTTGAAGGGCGAAATCATATAAAAAACTTATTAATACCTTGAGTCAGTGCACCAGTGGTCGCCAAAACCAGAAAAATAGGTACCAACTTTGACATATTAATTAGTCTGATAATCACTCTTACTTGGTAATATTTGCTAAAAAAACATAAAAAAAATAAGCAAGATAATCAATTCTGTGAGTTAGGTACAGATTGCCACTGTTTCAACCTACAAGGTCTCATCTGTGCAGCTTGGTGTGACTATTCTAGACGACTTTGGAATCATACGGTCAGGCAAAGACCTCCACTATACGGTTATGTTAATCATTGTCCATCTAATTTACACTGTTTCAATGAAGTTATTAAAATTTTCTCATGAACTTGTACAGTCTACGTTGCATCCTGTTGACACAAAGAAGTTACACAAACATCTACAATATAAGAAAAACCTTATGTAAGCTTAACTCTTGGCATCGGCTCGGAAAAAAAGGTTTAAATATTTTTGTCCAAACAACGAAAACGTCAATCACACTGGCTCGGGTCGTAATGTTCAATTACGCGACAAGACCATCGACAGCTTTTGGGTGTTTTGAATGTGCGTCAACCCCTATGTAAAGTAAAAAAACCTTGTTTAGGTCCTTCTCCCCATGAAAGTTTTATATTACTTAAATTATATTTCAACGTTAATATTCCAGCCATATCCGGGAAACCCCGACGTACGTCTACCGTATAATGAGTGATTGATACCCCCCACGAAAGTTTCCATCAACAAAGACCGTCAGAAGGCGTTACTGTACACGTCACCAAATTGTCGCAATCACAACGCTTTAACACAACCCACTGCATGGGTTTGGTTATTCCACCACTTCCGCTAATAACACGTTAACGAAGCCTCAGTAACTCACAAAAGCATCACCTTAGGTTTCCACTTTAACTTGGCCGATACACGTACGCTAGATAGAAAGTGAAAACACAAGAGCAGCATTATTTGCCAACGACAAATTTAATCCATTCTGCGCCCACTGCTATAGGAACGCTCCGCTAATACACTAACTCAGTGTTTCTCAAACTTTTCTTCTGCACCGCCCCCCAAACCCCTTAGCCATTTAACAACGCCCAACAGAACAGACAAAAAACACAACGAATTTATTTGTTGCTTGTCAATTAACGCGATGGGTGAGGTTGGTGCAATGACGCCAATTTCTTAATATTAAGTTTCATGTCGGACAAAAACTATCGTAAGTCTCCTCAATTGTTTTTCCATGTAGAAGTGTGGTGAATGCGCTGAACGCACGTTCCACCAAGTATAAGCTAAGAAAATTACGGAAGGGTACACGCGTACTACCTGGAATGCGGTCGCATATCACTAGTGGTAAACGTACCACCGGCTGGGAAACACTTACTTACGCTATATGAGAAAATTTGCCATGTTACCAAGCGCCCCCCAATCGCCCATTCAGTCTCCAGCGCCCCCCGTAGGATTGCAAACGCCCCTAGGGGGGCACTGGCGCCCACTTTGGAAACCACTGCACTAACAGAACAATTAAATTTTTACGTTGCCTAAGGATCGAAGAATGGTCAGAAATCCCTAAAAATTCAGAAATTCTTCGGGCAAACAACTATCCGCAGTGCCTATTGTTACGTCACAAACTACCATCGGGTCTCCACAAATGTTAGAAAGACTGTACAAGAAAATGCTAATTTTCTAAGCTTTTGCTATGATCAAGCAACCATTGACTATCGTTTACAAGATGTACATTATCGTTAAACCTGTCTTAAACTTAATACGACTCGTTTATGAGGTGGAGGCACACAAGTTAATGGCAAGTAGCCACCATTCACAGTGAAACAGTCTTCAATCCAACAAGAACTGTTATTTATTAATCATGTCGAACAGCATTCCCAGCGTTATCCTGCAGGCCCGTCAAGCTTTAGTCGCTGCTATCTTACCATACTGCGCAAGATAACAAAGAACCTATACTTCCGTATTTCACAAATGCTCTGCTGGTGACAAGTGTGACGTCATAATATGATGCAAAGAGATATCTTTGCCCACGCAGGTGAGATTAAAATGCTCGGGAATTACGTAAATATCAGTTGGAAGTTGGATTGGTTTCAAATGAACGCTTATATCGACCTGTGCTGCTTGGTTGCGCCGACCGATCAGCTTTTCAAGACAATAATATTATTTCTGCTATCAAATGAAAACAACGCTCCAAGGCTGGTCGTCGGCCACTCTTTTGTGTGATTCTATTTTATCTGCCATCCTTTTTACTTGTTAATATGAAATCGAACAATCATCTTAGAGCAGAACCATCTTAGCAAAATGCAAGATACGTTATACGCCATACAGCCTTAGCTAGTGGACTGTAGATTTCGCCACCAATACAGCAGTCCGTTGAGCACATTTGAATATTTAAAACTTAGTTTCATTGCATAAGTTGTTACGTGAATGAAGACATCTACAAATGAACTTAAAAACTGTGATAAAAAACGAAAGCAGGAATGTGATAAGGTGGATGGAACATTTCACACAAAAAATAAATCGTTCGGTTACAAAATCTCTATTTAGTACAAAGAAACATGTTTAAAAATTATAGCAAAAGCTGCTGCAATGTTGAAAAACGTCTTTAGAAGACAAATAAATGTAACAGGAATTAAAACTCGAATCGCATGGAAAACATCAGCAGCATTTTACAGACGCTGACAATATAATGCACGGAACGATCTGACAAAATGAAGAATATTTTTTGTGACATTTAAGTCATTTGAATTACAGATTTCGAATAACAAAATGGTGAAAAAAGATTGACGAAACTCTGCTGGAGAAACCGCTAAACAATGTACGTTTAATTATTTTCTTTTATATGCATGCTAGGCATTTTACAGTCGGATGCTTTTACACAAAACAAAAGACACAAAAGCTGAAATCCACACAACTTCCACTTTATTGTGGGGGGTTAGTAAGCTTGACTTGGGTAAGCCGGGGCTATTTCCTCGTAAGCTGGGCTCTGTGAAGGGTAGGCTGGTGGTTTTTGTGGGGGAGCATGTTGCATTCCTCCATCTACAGTAGGTGGGTAAGCGGGTTGCTGGTTGTAACCGTAGTTGGCAACACCTACCGGTTCTGTGTACATAAAATAAATACGTTAAGCAAAGTGGAGCCAACAATATGAATTGTGTAAACTGCAGACAGATGCTGCACTAATGAGATCTTTAAGGTCGAAACAGTGGCCACCTGTCTGAAGCTTACACAGTAAATAAATACGTTTAATATAACCTGAGTTTATTCATTTGCAATGGTTGAATTCACAATGGTTGACGATCTAACCAAAATGTCATGCTAAGAATGAATTGATGACTTAATTCATATAGATATTGTTGCCACCATTTATTCATATGGATTAACAACAAAACACAACCGTAAGTCACACGTCTCTAAATGAGTTTTGGATATCAATACAATCCAAAATACAATTTTTAACTTTTATAAATTTGCTGCGTCAATTGTTATTATCTACGATTCTACGTGCTGTAAAAAGTTAAAATAATGACACGCCTCACTTACGCGGTTGCGTCATCTGTGTGGTTGTCGTGGTAACCACTGCTCCCTGTCCTATAACTCTGCCTTGATTTGTGGCATTGGAGCGACAACAGCAATACACACAACCCACAATACATCCACCGATACAGACAATTCCGCCGATCGCTATTCCGACAATGGATCCAACACTGAAATAAATGCACGTTCATATACAAGCGATCTTGGTGCTTTATTAGGTTTGCAACAAAACTGTGAAAACGTAGTAATGACCACAGTATATACCCTACACGACTTAATACTTTCTAAAAGTAAGCGCTAAAATACAACACTCGCAAAAGTTTTATGACTCAGTAATGATTGATTTTTCGGCCCAATTAGGTTGCTTTATGTTCCTTATGTCTATGCCTTCTTCATCCCGTACCTTAGAGTCCAATAGCTGCTACTGCTGCTACTGCTGTATACATAAGAACAGCTATAGGATGACGAAGATGGTTGGGAATAGTAACAGCTCTCAAAGGATGAAAACGACCAAGAATAACAGCAATATTCTCCGGCCAAACAGTAACTTGTTCCACAATTTTGTCCTTTGAAGATGTAAGAGTGATTAATGGGCATTTATTAAACACATACTAAAACTGTAAATAACACATCAGAAATGTTTTATTATAATTTCCATTATATTAGTTTTACTGTACCTGTTATTATTAAATGCTAACTGAAGGAAGAAATCATATAAAAAACTTATTATTACCTTGAGTCAGTGCAACGGCGGTCGCCAAAACCAGAAACATCGGTGCCAACTTTGACATATTAATCAGTCTGATAATCACTCTTACTTGTTAAATTATATTTGCTAATAAAGATAAAAAATTAAAAAGATAATCAACGTGACACTGTTTCAATGATGTTTTAAATTTGCTAATAAAGTTGTACAGTTTCCGATGCATCTTGTTGACACTAAGAAGTTGCACGCCACGAACATCTGCTTATAACAAAAACCTTAAGCTTAACTCTGGACATTGCCTCGGTATAAAAGGTTTAAATATTTACTTCTTTGCAACGAAAACTTGGGAGACAGTCAATCAGACTGGCAGCTTTTGGATTTTTTTGATGTTTATCAATCCAAGTATAAAATGTTATACGTACACTGGCTAGTAGAAAAAGCCTCTCTGACCTTGAACGTCTGAGGGAGGCTTATCGACAGTCTTTGATAAAAAAAAAGATAAAAAAGAAAAGCCTCCTCGTTGGATTTGACACATTCAAGCACAAAGCTTTATTTCCTCAAAAGCTTAATCACGACCAGCTTTAAGCCAGTAATGCAAATACCTTTATTTAAAGAAATACCTGGAATTAAAGAGTTAGTCGTGTCCGTTCGCTACACGCACTCAAACACTCTGGCAACACAGCCACCAGAGGCGCACACGAGCACCAATGACGTAGAACGTGTAAAAGTGTCGGGAGGTTTTGGACCGAGAATCGCTGTAGAGCCCGGTTTACATGAAATTGTTTGCGAGCGAGTTTCCGCTGTTGAACCATGAAAAACCAACGGACCATAACGAGCGAGAATTTGCAAGACCCGATAGAAATGGGTACTGAAGCGAAACGTCTGCTGTTAAATGGCTGTTTTGCAATTCCTTTATTGCTGGATATGTTTCAGTTAACAAATAAAAACATTTAAAAAGAACTGTAATTGGTCTTTGCATGAATTGATGAATACAAACAACAACTATACGTACCAACACCTCATTGAAAATAATAATTTTATCATAAACTTATGCAGTCAATTTTGTTCTGGTGATTCATTCCAAATCACAGCACTTTTTCACGTTCTTTTTAATATTTTTGAAACTTGTTTTGTCTTTAAATTCAAAAGTTAGTGAAAAACTGCATTAAATATCCTTGTACATCACAAACATACGATGCAAATCTAACCAAACCTGACTTTACCACCAATTTTGTCGATCTGCTGATTCGCGAAAAGAAGCTAGTTCGTTCAACTTGCTTTCGAACCTACTCTCATTGAATTAGTTCGCCGAAACCACTCCTGAAATACCTTGGGCTGTGATGCGCAACGCTTTTTCCGATAATGGGGAAAAGCGTCCACGTAAACAGAAAAATTTAGACATCATGTAAACGGCAATACTAAAATTTCGGCAACTCCGATACTACATTACAGCTAATTTTCCCGCCATTATCGAAAAAAGCGTTACGCATCACATCCTAAGCTAGTAGACTGTAGATTTCGGCACCAACTACACGCTCGATTTTGGTCTAGAGCTACATTGATTTCTATGACCAGAATATTTATGGCAAAAATTTGCGGGGGCAGTAAGAAACTAAATTTCACTGAATACACGTTTCTTGTTTCAGAGATCGCCATGCGTTACAACATTTCGAAACTGAACAAAACCGTTTAATAACGGATACCAAAGGAGAAGTTTTACATGCAGAAGAAAGTAAGCAGTCCGTTGAGCACATTCGAATATTAAAAACTTAGTTTCATTGCATAAGTTGTTGTGTGGTTGAAGACATCTACAAATGAACTGAAAAACTGTGATAGAAAACGAAAGCAGGAATGTGATAAGGTGGATGGAACATTTCACACAAAAAAAATGAATCGCTCGGTTACAAAATCTCTATTTAATACAAAGAAAAATGTTTAAAAATTATAGCAAAAGCTGCTGCAATGTTGAAAAACGTCTTTAGAAGACAAATAAATGTAACAGGAATTAAAACTCGAATCGCATGGAAAACATCAGCAGCATTTTACAGACGCTGACAATATAATGCACGGAATGATGCAATGTACAGGGACAAAATGAAGATTATTGAAGTTTTTGTGACATTTAAGAAGTCATTTGAATTACAGATTTCGAATAACAAAATGGTGAAAAAAATATTGACGAAACTCTGCTGGAGAAACCGCTAAACAATGTACGTTTAATTATTTTCTTTTATATGCATGCTAGGCATTTTACAGTCGGATGCTTTTACACAAAACAAAAGACACAAAAGCTGAATTCCACACAACTTCCACTTTATTGTGGGGGGTTAGTAAGCTTGACTTGGGTAAGCCGGGGGTTTTTCCCCGTAAGCTGGGCTCTGTGAAGGGTAGGCTGGTGGGTTTTGCGGGGGAGCATGTTGCATTCCTCCATCTACAGTAGGTGGGTAAGCGGGTTGCTGGTTGTAACCGTAGTTGGCAACACCTGTCGGTTCTGTGTACATAAAATAAATACGTTAAGCAAAGTGGAGCCAACAATATGAATTGTGTAAACTGCAGACAGATGCTGCACTAATGAGACCTTTAAGGTCGAAACAGTGGCCATCTGTCTGCAGCTTACACAGTAAATAAATACGTTTAACGTGAACAGCAAAGCCCATATGAATTAACCTGAGTTTATTCATTTGCAATGGTTAAATTGACAATGGTTGACGATCTAACCAATACGTCATGCTAAGAATGAATTGATGACTTGATTAATATAAATATTGTTGCCACCATTTATTCATATGGATTAACAACAAAACACAACCGTAAGTCACACGTCTCTAAATGAGTTTTGGATATCAATACAATCCAAAATACAATTTTTAACTTTTATAAATTTGCTGCGTCAATTGTTATTATCTACGATTCTACGTGACATAAAAAGCTAAAATAATGACACGCTTCACTTACGCGGTTGCGTCATCTGTGTGGTTGTCGTGGCAACCACTGCTCCCTGTCCTATAACTCTGCCTTGGTTTGTGGCATTGGAGCGACAACAGCAATACACAAAACCAACAACACATCCACCGATACTGAAAATTCCACCGATCGCTATTCCGACAATGGATTCAACACTGGAATAAATTCACGTTTATATACAAGCGATCTTGGTGCTTTATTAGGTTTGCAACAAAACTGTGAAAACGTAGTAATGACCACAGTATATTCCCTACACGACTTAATACTTTCTAAACGCTAAAATACAACACTCGCAAAAGTTTTATGACTCAGTAATGATTGATTTTTCGGCCCAATTTGGTTTTATGTTCCTTATGTCTGTGCCTTCTTCATCCCGTACCTTAGAGTCCAATAGCTGTAAGTGCTGCTACTGCTGTAAGTATAGCCACTGCTGTATATATATGTACAGCTATAGGATGACGAAGATGGTCGGGAATAGTAACAGCTCTTTGAGGATGAAAACGACGACCAGTAACAGCAATAATATCCGGATGAACAGTAACTTGTCCCACAATTTTGTCCTTTTAAGATGTGAGAGTGATTAATGGGCATTTAGTTAACAATTTACTAAAACTGAAATAACACATCAGAAATAACAAAAAAACCATTACTTTAATTTTACTGTACCTGTTATTAAATGCCAACTGAAGGGGGAAATCATATAAAAAACGTATTATTACCTTGAGTCAGTACAACGGTGGCCGCCAAAACCAGAAACATCGGTGCCAACTTAGACATATTAATCAGTCTGATAATCACTCTTACTTGTTAAATGATATTTGCTAATAAAGATAAAAAATTAACAAGATAATCAACGTTACACTGTTTCAATGATGTTTTAATTTTGCTAATGAGGTTGTACAGTTTCCGATGCACCCTGTTGCCACTAAGAACTTGCACGCCAGACTGTCGATCAGACCGGCAGCTTTTAAATAAATTGTTACTGATGCTGCCAGACATTATATTGCTGAATAATAATGCCCTTCTTGCAAACTTTATTTTATTTACGTTTCTCAACGTTTCGGCTGTTATGCAACAGCCTTCATCAGGAGGTAAGACTGGCAGCTTTTGAAAGTTTTTAATGTTTATCAATCCAAAGTATAAAATGTTATTCGTACACTGGCCAGCAGAGAAATACCTCGCGTGGCCTTGATCGTCTGAGGGAGGCTTGTCGAGTCTTTGGATATCCCCAGAACCACAACAATAGATTCGAGCTAAAGTCACGCTGCGACCGGTCCTTCTATAATGTGCTCGTGCAACTATACGGAGCTATATGCAATATGTGCAACTACAACATAGTTGCACATAGCTCCGCATAGTTGCACGAGCACATTTTAGAAACACCCCTCTGCGACTGTGAACGCGCGATGTTTAACACTGTGCATTCAACCGTTACATTGTTCAGTATTCTAAACAATGCAAAAGCACGACGAGAAACGTTTCTTTCCTAAACTGTATAAAGTTTTCCGTGTTTGTGATATAAAGTATAAAAGGTTAAAATCATCACCGCGATTCTAACAGAATGTGGAATGATTCCCAGAATCAATTAAAAAAGGCTGTAAAAAAGAATACGACGGATTTTTATGAAACCAACCTGCCCCTGTCGTGACGTCACAATATAGCTTATGACGTCAAAAATATTTGAGATGTTTACCAAGCAAGGTTAAGGCTTTGGTTTTGGAACCATTAAAGCGATACTCGGAAAGCATTAATGTTCGTTCATGAACTATCTTGTTACTTTGTAACTTGAACGATTATCAACAGTTTAAGACGAGCGCTGTACAAAATACACTGATCTTTTCGTTGTTGTGATAGTGACATCACAAATCGCTTTATAACATACAAGAGTTTCATGATATCTCCCACATTCTCTAACTAACCTGGCTCTGTATCGACTGTTTCGTATGAACCTAAAGTCCTTCACTTGTACGTAACGGTTGCTTGGCTACCGACATAATGTTCACACCCCACTTGTAACTTTTTATAGAAGTGATCAGCGACACTTGCTTAACGACACGGTGGCAACGCGGCGCAGGTTAATTGAACGTGCAACCGCTTCACGTTAACCAAATCACGTGCTTCTTCTTCCGCCGATCATGGTAATAAACAAAACTATACTCTCACTCATGACGAGCGATGGTGCGTGACGTTGCGTCACAGCCATATCTGTCGGGTTCGATTCAGTAAGATCCACCGAAAACTACTAAACTATACGGACGAAACAGTTTGTTCGAGATCTTTTCGGTCGAAATCGCGTCTCTAAGCGCTGGGTTAGATTTAGGAAAAATGTGCTAAGAATGATGTCAGCATCCTGACCAAGTTTTGAAGTTCCAACACATTACTAATGATCAAAAATATAAAAAAAAAACTTGTCGGCAAAGTGTAAAAAAAATTGTTTAAGTTCTTCGCCCCATGAAAGTTTTACTTGAACTATATTTCAACGTTAATATTCAAGCCGTATCCGGAAAACCCCAAAGTACACGTCAACCGTATAACGAGTAATCGGAATTGCTCTTCTGGCACTACCATCAGGCCTCCACAAATGATAGATAGACTGTAGAGAAAAATACTAATTTTCTAAGCTTTTACTATAATCAAGCAACAATTGACTATCTTTTACAAGATGCACATTATCGTTAAACCTGTCTTGAACTTAAAACAACTCGTTTCTGAGGTAGTCGCACGCAAGTTAAATGCAAGTAGGCACCATTCACAGTGAAACAATCTTCAATCTAACAAGAACTGTATTTATTAATGATGGCGAACAGCATTCCCAGCGCTATCTCATACAGAACCAACTCCTTTAGTCGCTGCTATCTTACCATACTGCGCAATATAACAAAGATCCTTCACTTCCGTATGTGACAAATGCTCTGCTGGTGACGAATGTGACGTCATAATATGATGCGAATAGATATCTTTACTCACGCAGGTGAGTTTGTTTCACGTGACGTCATGTGATGATTAAAATGTTCGGGAATTACGCAAATATCAGTTGGAAGTTGGATTGGTTTCAAATGAACGCTTATATCGGCCTGTGCTGCTTGGTTGCGCCGACCGATCAGCTTTTCAAGACAATAATATTATTTCTGCAATCAAATGAAAACAACGCTCTAACGCTTATCGTCTGCCACTCTTTTGTGTGATTCTATTTTATCTGCCATCCTTTTTGCTTGTTAATATGAAATCGAACAATCATCTTAGAGCAGAACCATCTTAGCAAAATGCACGATACGTTATACGCCATACAGCCTTAGCTAGTGGACTGTAGATTTCGGCACCAACTACACGCTCGATTTTGGTCTAGAGCTACGCTGATTTCTATGACCAAAATATTTATGGCAAAATTTGCGGGGGTCTCTTATAAGAAACCTGATTCCACTAAATACACGTTTCTTGTTTCAAAGATCGCCATGCGTTACAACATTTCGAAACCGAACAAAGCCTTTTATTAACGGATGCCAAAGGAGAAGTTTTACATGAAGAAGAAAGTAAGCAGTCCGTTGAGCACATTTGAATATTTAAAACTTAGTTTCATTGCATAAATTGTTGTGTGGTTGAAGACATCTACAAATGAACCTAAAACTGTGATAAAAAACGAAAGCAGGAATGTGATAAGGTGGATGGAACATTTCACACAAAAAAATGAATCGCTCGGTTACAAAATCTCTATTTAGTACAAAGAAACTTGTTTAAAAATCATAGCAAAAACAAGGCTGCTGCAATGTTGAAAAACGTCTTTAGAAGACAAACAAATGTAACAGGAATTAAAACTCGAATCGCATGGAAAACATCAGCAGCGTTTTACAGACGCAGACAATATAATACATGGAACGATGCAATTTACAGGGACAAAATGGTAAATATTGAAGTTTTTGTGACATTTAAGTCATTTGAATTACAGATTTCGAATAACAAAATGGCGAAAAAAAGATTGACGAAACTCTGCTGGAGAAACGGCCAAACAATGTACGTTTAATTATTTTCTTTTATATGCATGCTAGGCATTTTACAGTCGGATGCTTTTACACAAAACAAAAGACACTAAAGCTGAATTCCACACAACTCCCACTTTATTGTGGGGGGGGTTAGTAAGCTTGACTTGGGTAAGCCGGGGCTATTTCCTCGTAAGCTGGGCTCTGTGAAGGGTAGGCTGGCGGTTTTTGTGGGGAAGCATGTTGCATTCCTCCATCTACAGTAGGTGGGTAAGCGGGTTGCTGGTTGTAACCGTAGTTGGCAACACCTGTCGGTTCTGTGTACATAAAATAAATACGTTAAGCAAAGTGGAGCCAACAATATGAATTGTGTAAACTGCAGACAGATGCTGCACTAATGAGATGTTTAAGGTCGAAACAGTGGCCACCTGTCTGCAGCTTACACAGTAAATAAATACGTTTAACGTGAACAGCAAAGCCCATATGAATATAACCTGAGTTTATTCATTTGCAATGGTTAAATTGACAATGGTTGACGATCTAACCAAAATGTCATGCTAAGAATGAATTGATGACTTGATTCATATAAATATTGTTGCCACCATTTATTCATATGGATTAACAACAAAACACAACCGTAAGTCACACGTCTCTAAATGAGTTTTGGATATCAATACAACTGCAAGAAATATGGTAATTTGTACCAATGCCATGGAGAAGTTATTTGCACTTTTTAAACTTTTATAAATTTGCTGCGTCAATTGTTATTATCTACGATTCTACATGCTATAAAAAGTTAAAATTAGGACACGCTTCACTTACGCGGTTGCGTCATCTGTGTGGTTGTCGTGGTAACCACTGCTCCCTGTCCTATAACTCTGCCTTGATTTGTGGCATTGGAGCGACAACAGCAATACACACAACCCACAATACATCCACCGATACAGAAGATTCCGCCGATCGCTATTCCGACAATGGCTCCAACACTGAAATAAATTCACGTTCATATACAAACGATCTTGGTGCTTTATTAGGTTTGCAACAAAACTGTGAAAACGTAGTAATGACCACAGTATATACCCTACACGACTTAATACTTTCTAAGCGCTAAAACACAACACTCGCAAAAGTTTTATGATTTAGTTGGTGATTAAATGATTGATTTTTCGGCCCAATTTGGTTTTATGTTCCTTATGTCTATGCTTTCTTCATCCCGTACCTTAGAGTCCAATAGCTGTAAGTGCTGCCGCTGCTGTAAGTATAGCCACTGTACGATATATATGTACAGCTATAGGATGACGAAGATGGTTCGAAATAATAACAGCTCTTTGAGGAAGACGACCACAGGGAACAGCAATAATATCCGGATGAACAATCTCTTGTCCCACAATTTAGTCCTTTTAAGATGTAAGAGTGATTAATGGGCATTTAGTTAACAATTTACTAAATTTAAAATAACACATCAAAAATAACAAAAAAAAAAATTTTTATCAGAATATCCATTACTTTAATTTTACTGTACCTGTTATTAAATGCCAACTGAAGGGGGAAATCATATAAAAAACGTATTATTACCTTGAGTCAGTACAACGGTGACCGCCAAAACCAGAAACATCGGTGCCAACTTAGACATATTAATCAGTCTGATAATCACTCTTACTTGTAAAATGATATTTGCTAAAAAAGATAAAAAATTAACAAGATAATCAACGTTACACTGTTTCACTGATGTTTTAAATTTGCTAATAAAGTTGTACAGTTACCGATGCATCTTGTTGACACTAAGAAGTTGTGCGCCACGAACACCTGCTGAAAACAAAAACCCTAAGCTTAACTCTGGACATCGTCTCGGTATAAAAGGTTTAAATTTCACGTCTTTGCAACGAAAACTTGTGAGACTGTCGATCAGACTGGCAGCTTTTGGGTGTTTTTAATGTTTATCAATCCAAGTAATAATATTATTCGTACACTGGCCAGTAGAAAAAACCTCGCGTGGCCTTCATCGTGTGAGGGAGGCTTGTCGAGTCTTTGGATATCCCCCGAACCACAACAATAGATTCGAGCTAAAGTCACGCTGCGACAGGTCCTTCCATAGTGTGCTCGTGTAGTTGTAGCTACAACATAGCTGCACATAGCTCCGCATAGTTGCACGAGCACATTTTAGAAGCACCCCGCTGCGACTGTGAACGCGCGATGTCCAATGCTGTACATTCAACCCTTACATTGTTCAGTATTCTAAACTATGCAAAAGCACGACGAGAAACGTTTCTTTCCTAAACTGTATAAAGTTTTCCGTGTTTGAGATACTCTAACTAACCTGGCTCTATATTGACTGTTTCGTATGAACCTAAAAGTCCTTCACTTGTACGTAACGGTTGCTTTGCTACCGAGGTAATGTTCACACCCCAGCTGTAACTTTTTATAGAATTGATCAGCGACACTTGCTTAACGACACGGTGGCAACGCGCAGGTTAATTGACCGTGCAACCGCCTCTCGTTAACCAAACCAGTATCACGTGCTTCTTCTTCCGCCGATCATGGTAATGAACCAAACTCTACTCTCGCCTGTGACGAGCCATAATGCGTGACGTTGCGTCAAAGCCATATCTGTCCAGTTCGATTCAGTGGCATTCACCGAAAACTATAAACTATTCGGACGGAAAAGTTTGTTCGAGATCGAAATCGCGTCTCTAAGCGCTTGGTTAGAGTCGGAAAAAAATTTGAAAAGAATGACGTCAGCATCCTGGCCCAGTTTTGAATTTCGGAAACATTACTAATGATGAAAAATAAAAGAAAAACCTTGTCGACTTTTGTTTGGATCCTTCGCCCGGTTTTTGAATTATTTAAGTTATATTTCAACGTTAATATCCCCTCCATATCCGGAAAACCCCGACGTATACGTCACCCGTATAATGAGTAATTGGTACCCCCCTTGGAGCCACAGAAGCAATAACGACTAACACGAAAGTTTCGATCAACAAACTTCGTCAGAAGGCGTTACCGTTATACGTCACCAAATTGTCGCAATCACAACGCTTCAACGCAACCCACTGCATGGGTTTGGTTATTCTGGTACTTCCGATAATAACACGTTAACGAAGCCTCGGTAACTTACAAAAGCATCACCTTAGGTTTCCACTTTAACTTGGCCGATCCACATATGCTAAATAGAAAGTGAAAACACAATAGCACCATTATTTGCCAACGACAAACTTAATCCATTCTGCGCCCACTGCTATAGGAACGCTCCGCTAATACACTGACTGAACAATTAATTTTTTACGTTTGCCTAAGGATCAAAGAATGAAAGGAAATCCAAAATTGAGAAATTCCTTGGGCAAATTTTTTTGCTATAATCAAGCAACAATTGACTATCTTTTACAAGATGCATATTATTGTTAAACCTGTCTTGAACAACTCGTTTATGATGTAGACGCACACAAGTTAAATGCAAGTAGGCACCGTTCGCAGTGAAACAGTCTTTAATCCAACAAACAGTGTTAATTATTAACGATGACGAATAGCATTCCCAGCGTTATATTATACAGACCCGACCAGACTCCTTCAGTCGCTGCTATCTTACCATACTGCGCAAGATAACAAAGATCCTTCACTTCCGTATGTGACAAATGCTCTGCTGGTGACGAGTGTGACGTCATAATGTGATGCGAATAGATATCTTTACTCACGCAGGTGAGTTTGTTTCACGTGACGTCATGTGATGATTAAAATGCTCGGGAATTACGTAGATATCATTAGAAAGTTAGATTGGTATCGAATGAACGCTTATATCTGCCTGCGCTGCTTGGGTGTGCCGACTGATCAGCTTTTCAAAAATATTATTTCCGTAATATAATAATATTATTTCTGCAATCAAATGAAAACAACGCTCCAAGGGTGGTCGTCTGCCACTCTTTTGTGTGTTTCTTTTTTATCTGCCATCCTTTTTCTTGTTAATGTAAAATCGAACGATCATCTTAGAGCAGAATCATCTTTGAAAGATGCACGATATATTAAGGAAGTAATCCGTTACGTAATTAATAAATTTACCGGGACTCAACAAAATCATCAAAGGGGTGAAATGCATGTAATAAACCGCTCCTACAAGTTATGTGTCGGTTAGCTGGGTGAGCGACGAGGTCCGACTGTAATACATTTATATGACGTATACACAAGACTACAAATAGGTACAGGAAGGCGTGCTAATATGATATCAAACAAACGTTTCAAACACTGATGTGCTTATCACCAGTGCTGTGAACTAACTGACTGTGTTGCTTTATAAAAACTCTGCATTCGCATGCAGTGATAATATCATACAAAAACTGCATCTTTAAGATTTACGAGACCCTTTTTCCGGATGTTTTGCATCGGATAGCGAGGTTTCCTGATATTCGGGATTCGGTTTAACAGGGTCTGACGTCATTAAATTCAAATAACTTGTCTTGGTGTTGGTTGCCTGTTTCTTCTTCGCATTGTGAACACGCAACTAACGATGATTCCGATCAACAATATTGTGACGCCAACCACGATTCCAGCAATGCTTCCTGCACTGCAACGTATAATAATAGGAATATTAGAAAAGAGCAAAAACATTCGTATACTAAATCATTGGGAGAAAGTTGTCATTCAGACAACAGGAATCAGCTTGTTTGCTCGGCGGTACCGATGGATCTTTTTGTCAGGTATCAAAAATAACCACAAAGAGTGGTTGACGATCAGCGTCAGTCGTTACGGCGAAACTAAAATTTCTGTGAATTTTTTTAACAAAATATCTCACTGACGCTCAATGTCAACCATTCTTTGTAAGTTATTTTGGATATACTAAATCTACGTTGCCAGGTATGTCCATACTAAAGGGTGTGCCAACTTAAGGCGCAAAACCTAATTTTTCTATTTTAAAAGATCCTGTATTTAGAGATGTTTAATGCAAGTATAGCCCATGAGTCGTAAAAGTGATTTTTAGGCATTTTTGATCCAGGTCTAACTTTTTCTTTTAAAAATATATCGGTCCCCACCAGAATTCCTTGCTTTTTTTTACATTAGAATTTTATAGTTCCTGTCAGTTTGAAGCGAATGCACTGATAATTATAGCCAGGCCAAGAGTATGTTCATTCTATGCCCTCGATCCCCGTGCCCCATAAAGTCTGTATGAAAACCAGAGGGTTCTCAAACGTTGGTGCGTTTCCAAGGGCTTCGCACAACAATTTTAAACACAAAATATTTTTTTGGCGGAAACTGAAGGCAAATAACGTCAAGTCAGGCTTGTGCGACTAAATATTGTAAACATGGCAGAAATCGTCGTGATTTGTAGCTAGTGAGTTGATTTACAATTGGAATCTTCCCAACTGCATCCCACCGTAAAAAATATGTTAGAGCCACCGTTTTAAATTCTCCATAATACAAACCCAGCACCTCGTAATGGGTGCAGACGCAGTTGTTAATTCCTCGGCAAGTCGGCAGTCGTATTTGAATATAGAAGGTTGCTTATTATAACATCCTCTCTGTCGTGTTTCGATGTTCGTACAGCACCAGTCGTCGACGCTGCACGGGAAAGCCCCGCACTTGACACCTGTGCCATAGAAATCGTTTTTGTAAGTCTCGCAGTTAAATATTTATTAATCAATGAACCACGCTGGATATTACGGCGGAAAAGGGAAAGCTTTATAAAAACTTTAAACAGATCATACTAAATAGGAAATAAACCGTAAAATACGTGTTCCTGTTGAATTCGGATATGGATATTGACAACTTATTAGCCTACGTATATGAAACGTTATCACGCAATAAATGCAAGTGAGTATTTTTACCACCCGAGTCGCTTGGCTTGTTTTCAAAACATTTTTATACATTTTTTAACCTGATATAATGTCTTCTTACTTACTTACCTGGGCCTTTGAATCCTTCCGCGTTGATCAACAGCGACAAAATCAGGCTAAATCCGATAGCTAAGCCTAACTTCGCATGCGACATGATTGTTACGTCACAAATCTATCTATATATATATCATAAATGCAAGAAGAATTAAGACTACAAGCAAATTTTTGGGTAAAAACTTGTTCTGGTTGAGTCCTTGCTTTCAACTGTCGTAATTTCTAATGCGCTTCTCGTAACAGGTCGCTTTTTTAAAAAAAAACTTTTAGTAACACGAACTTTAGCTTCCTCAGGTGCAAAAAATCAAGGTTGCTTTCAGTAAATTTACTGCGTTGCCTAATGTGATAGTTAAAGGAAGCATTTAATTGTAGGCTTTTGTCACCAGCCGTGTTGAAGTGGCGCCCGAGGCAGAAATGCGACGAAGTTTGTCAATCTCAAACAGATTACTTTGTGTTTTGTGTTGATTTGATTTAACAATGAAGTCGAAACAGTGGCCATGTCTGCTACTTAGTTAACATTGTTGGTTCCATCTCTAAAACATGAACAACAAAATGTTTAGAAGAAAATCGTTTATCTTTTATAAAAATAAAGTCAACTGTTACATTTAAACATAAACAAAAAGACATCGAGAGCAGGAGCTTTATTGGATAATAATGTTGTAAAACACTGGCGTATTTGCATCGACTGAATTACGAAAGAAAACCAAAAAAGTTCGTCCTCGTCAAATTTTAAATAATTGAAACCGATTTTTAACACATTTTTTTCGATTGGTTTTGTGAGGAGTAATTTTTAAAAACTTTTGAAAGCATTTAGCTTGGGAAAAGCACCGAATGGTGATTTCCCTCGGGTGATACGCTTGAAAACCTGTGTTTTACAACTACTCCACGTACAACCATACACGGAAAAAAACTTGATGTGTTTCCACCATTCAATGAACTGTTCAACGTGCATCAAAACGATGAGCCCTGGAACATTTCACCTATGCTGGGAAAGGCAAATACCGGTTTGAGTTTCTCCTCTTAGCGATACAGACGCATATCGAAGCCCCAACTGCCAGGAATCCAATAACACCAACTGTTATCGCGGCCACCCCTCCTGTACTGCAATGTAAGAGAACGCGTTACTTTAAAATGTGGTGGAAGAATTTGACCGAGGTTATTTCCGACATCAAAGCCTCGGCATAGTTGACCGTGTCTGGTCTTGATAAATTAAATAAAGTCAATTTTATTCTGCACGCAAAGTTACTACGGACAAAAACAATAAACATGGAACAAAAATGTCATCGACACCGTTAAAACCACAAGGTTTATTACATGTTGTTTTAATGGAGAAGTGAAATTAGGTTGTTTTTTTATAAAAAATCGTTTGAAATATATGTGAAAAAAGCTATAATAATCAAAGGGAGCGATACTGTGCATGATAGTCTATTAGCCAGCCCAGTACCACATACCAGCTGCACTGATGAGATCTTACAGATCGAAACATCTGTCTGCAGCTCTCGTTTGAAATGTTTTTGTACTTTGCATGCGGCCCTAACGTTTTAAAATATAACTTATAAAAACTTATAAACATAAGAAAGTCGCTACTTAAAACCGTTAACGTTCGTAGGTCTGGTCGAAGTGAACTTGACAACTGTCAGTGTCACAAACGTATATTTACCTGGAAAAAGTCGTCTTCAGGATAGTCGAGTTTCGGCGATAGATCGACTGGCAATGATACCCGAATGCGTCAGGACTTAACAGACAAACTTGACCGCCGTTGACAATATTCTTACAGCAGTATTCGCTCTCCAGGCAACTAATGGTTCCGCATAACATATCTGGATGACAGACAAGCTTTAGTTATATTTAAATTAGTTGCTATTGCTTTGAACCCAAGTCTGTTGAGTTAAATATGATTAGCCATGGCCATTGAGCTTGGGGTCTCATTTTGTTGAACAAGAACCCGCCGTGTCTAGGGTCGCGGGTTCCAATCTTACCGTAGGCGAGGTTTTGCGTATCTTATGTTCAGTATGTTGGACTGTTTGGTTTTGTTCCAGATTTATCTAAATACCAATCTGGTAACATTGTACAAGCTAAATGACCAGTGGAATGCAGAGACTCCAAATGCTATGACCTATATCAGGTATAATAAGTGCAGCAGATTGCTTACATAGGCTTACATGTAACATTGTACAAATTGCTTTATTATTCTCACCTGCCACAGTTTCCCTCAATACGAATGTCAAAGTCAAAAGTAAAAGTTGCATCTTCCTGTGCTGGTGCATTGTCGTCTATAAACAAAATGCACTCGTTATCAATACGTATTATACAGCCGGGAACTCGCACAACCGCATATCACATCGATTCTAGTTACCCAATCTTTCAATCCTCGAGGCAAAAACTGTCGATGGCGAATTTAGTTTTCATTGAAAAATGAGCATTAGTTTATACATTTCAGAATGTTGTTGTTTTTCAGACATTTTTAAAATCATTTCATTGTGTTTACTGCAAGGAACTGAAGATGCCCAAAGGGCGAAATATATATTCCTGATAAAAAGTCAGGCTGATCCTGTAGTCAAAAGCTATGGCTTTTTTAGTGTTATTACAAAAGTATACAGTGATCGCTAGGCCTGCATCTGCAGTTTTGGTTAGATCCCAATTTTTCAGTTTTTTAAGTTACGTTATACATATTACCGTGGTAACTAACTTACTTTTTACCCGACAGGAGGTTAACCAGACCAGTGGTCACCCTGCTACACTTGCCCAGTTCAGTTCTTAAAGTTGTGTGCTTCGGTAAATTTACAACATACCTTTATTGTGTGATCCTGTTGTTTTGATTGACCTATATCCGCACAAACCCTTTAATCTCTGACCGTTTTCGGAATTTCCCCTGTTTCCAAGTTAATGTGTTGAGACAATACAACAAACAAAATGTAAGTAGATTATATGCTTACAGACACAGCTATGTTGTTGATTTATGCCTTTGCTACCAATCGTATATGCAGTGTCTATCTGTTAACGCCGCCAATACAAATGTACCACCCAGAGCATGTCTGCGTATCGTGACCTACGCTTGCCAAATACAATGAATCACCAGACAAGACAGTGACAACTGGAGCAGACGCTTTCCGGAGCCAAAGTTTGTGACGTCATGCGTTTTTCGGAAACGATTCCCGTGGTTTTGACAGCTAGCCAGATACGTACATACATGACAAAGTTTGTATTTGATTGCGTAATCTCTCATAGCTGCCAAAGAAAGGAAGATATATGGGGATGAAAAGCTGAATGATTCAATCAATTTTAAAGCTCCTCTGGCAAAAGAAACTATTTATAAGACCGATGTTTCGGTCGTCAAACAATCCAACTTCATCAGGACTTAGCTTTAAAACTGAATAAATATTATAACATGTAGCGTCAGAAACCGAATGATCCAATTTTATTTTGCACAAAAGAACTTGAACACACATGAACAATAAACATGATGAATGAAGATGGCATTGGCATCGATAAAACCGACTCAGGTGCCCATAATTTCTGTCTCTGTCTCAAAAGAAGCGAACTTTTTATTTTAATGAATACAAATGCATTATAAAAAAATGACTGAGGAATCAGGTTTGGTGAACTTTATTTGAACTCATTTACACTCCCAGGGCTTGTGTTCAAATCATTGTTTGGTATGCTGCATTCCTCTTTCTCATAAAATACACGCATCCTCCAACTCCGAGACCCAGAATAACGACAATTCCAATTATGACCCCAATTAATCCGGCAGCGCTAAAAAAGAAAACAACTGCTTTGGAATTTAGTGCAGGCAAATAAAATTTATGAATGAAAAATCTAATCATGATTCCAAACCAAAATGACGTGGGTTCAAATCCCGGAAAAGTAGGCCTAATGGGAAAATGTGATTTCTTGGAATACAAGCTTAATTCATGCCACAAGGGGGAGACAGAGTGTCAATGTGAGGCTTTAAATCAAACCCCGGTGTGGTAAAAAAAGGTAAAAAAATAACAAAATGTCAATATTTTGTGGCCACGCGAACCTGATGTAGATTGTAGTTGAACTTGTGGAGGTCACAATCCACGAAGATTTACAGGAGTATCCGAACGGGTAGGCAAAACTCGAACAAACCTTTTTACCCGTATTAACGTTCGTACAGCAGTAATCTTCACCATGACACGTAACCGATCCACATGGTGTATCTAAAACAAATAATTTTTTGATTCCAACTGAATTTATTTGCTTCAAACAGAGTCACTCAGGCCCACAGTATTTAAGAACAATTATTTCGCCACAGTGGTTTATAAACTGTATGTCGCTATGCCATGGGGCGTCGTTTAGAGTTTCCAAGCTTGTCCCGTAACAATTTATCCAAAAAATTATCAGATAAGCAAAGTGGAGCCATTAATATGAATTGTGTAAGCTGCAGACAGATGGCCACTGTTTCGACCTAAAAGGTCTCATCAGTGCAGCTGGTGTGACTTTCAGACGACCTTGCTGACCAAACGGCCAAGCAAAGACTTCCACTTTGTGATGACTGTACAATCACCGTCATCCGTAGGGAACCAGGTGCACCGATGAGACCTTTCAGGTCGAAACAGTGACCATCTGTCTGCGGCTTACACAAAAAAATTATTTGTTGGAAAAAATGGAGGCAATTAATAAGTTAGTAGTGACAAAATACCCGTATAACCCACCTGCGATAGATCCCAGAATAAATGTTGTCAATGCAAGCAAGATTAGATAAAGTGCTTTTTCTGTGAACATCTTATATAGTTTTTATCCTGTATCAGCGAAAAATAATAAAAAAACTAAGTTGCAGAAAATCTCGTCTCTTTGCCTTTGACCAACGTGTCATTAAACCAGGGACCACAAAACGATTTTTTACTAACACTTATATATGTTATTTCGTGAGAAATATTCAATCACCGCTGGCTGCGACACAACCAGCAAAGATCGCATGAAACTGAGACTCGTGGCATAATTTTTAATGCGTGTTTCCGGGGACGTTTTTCAACGTTGTCATTATGACGTCATAGTCGGTTGAAAATATTAGGCGAGAACCATATGTTGTTGCATTGTACTTACAACTTACAGTTGTAGAAACAGAAAGTTTACAGTGGATATTTGTTAAACCATTCAGTGAAATTTATGTTATCTTACAGATAAATTTTCGTACTCCAGCACCAGGCGTTTACGTTGCATATCTAACCACTTGTAGCTCTGTAAGCTTAACCATGCACCCAAAGCATACCCTTCTATCCTTTATAACGTTTCTCAACAAAATACCTTTATCATAATCAGCAGCTACCTATACCAACTGAGCTAACAATTTCAATGCGAAACTTTCACATATGTCTCGTGATGCAAACTTTGGCTGAGTTCCTCTGTGTGGTCAGCGCCTTTTTTCAACACGAATGATGACAAAATGTGTTGGCATGCCCGGAAACTATCTGAACCAGTGTTTCCTGGAACTTTTTTTAGCCGAGAAACCTCGCAAGAATATTTTATTGCTTCGTGGGGAATACCCGCATATATTACACGAAACACATCAGTCTAGAGGGGGGACCATAAACACCATTATACAGAGTGTTTCGTTACAGAGGCTTGGCGCCTTTACTATCGCATGGAATATACTAAATAAAGGTAGTTATGGAAGTGAGACGTTTTTCGCCGCCTAAACGTTATTCTTCGTTATTGGTGCTTGGTCATTATATTCTGCGACAATTTATGATTTGCCTCAACGTAAAATTTTCCCAGCAAACGGATTTACCGCTGCGCTACACGCGTTTTATTGAAGAAATTGTATCTAAATCAGTGCATTTTCGGCCAATATTTACAGCATTGTGACGTCTCTTTGTTGTTGTCATGTTGCTTCTGTTTCGTAACAATAGAAAGGTATACACCGAACAAGTATTTTCACACATTTTGCTGCCATGCAATCTACTGGTCGAAGCAACAAGATAAAGCAGCACATTTGTATTACTAAAACTTGGAGATAATCATGTGCGAAATCAAATAGCGATGGCGACGCTGAATCCTAAAGAGAATTATCTCCAACCGGGCTTTTGTTAACCCGCCAGGAAGGCTACAAGAAAAAGGCAGCTTGTCAGGCTGAAACGTCGACACGCGAAAAACACAAGTCTCGGCGCATGCGCAGTTGGTTCTTTTTCACACTCCGCTTTCTTTGTGACAACTGTCCGCCATTTGGATCCGTTGGCTTGAAGAAGTTTTGGCTTTTCGTTTTGAATCGCTATTCTGCAAGCCGACGTCCACTGACAGCTGCACAAATTTCGGTAAGTGTATGCGTTTTTATTTTGTTTCAAATGTTCTAGTGTTGAATTGAAAGTCATTTACACTAAGTAAAAGTTTGAAAAAGAGTCTATATTGGCATTTTTGGCCGTCTAGACGTATTCGTTTTAACATAACACGTGTTCACCTGACATATCTGCTTGTACCTACTTGCTTTTCTTTACTGTAAGCTTGCTTGGAATGAGTTTATATGTATATATGTGTCAATTATGATGTGTAGAATGTTCAATTTTATTGTATGTGTTTTTCTCTTTAGGATATTGACCTTGCAATGGAAGAAATTTCTTCCCAAAATGGAATAACTTCACCAGCACGGAGAGAACAGCTCAAGGTAATGCCTTTATGTTTGTTTTAAGCCAAGAATAGTCTTTAAATTTTATACAATTTTGTCTAGTAAATTGGTTCTTCATATACCTATGCATAATTGGCTGTGGCACATGTATTTGTAAGTTATCTATTCAAAATATCATTGGCTTGTTGAATTTTTACTGATTCTGCCAAACCTTGCTGATATTTTCCTTGGGTAGTTGGTGGGATTTGGGAGAAAAATTATGCAACAAATTTATTTTACTGCAACTTTTGTGTGTACTCAACTGTGTGACTTTTTGCAGAAAGAGCACTTAAAGAAAAAGTATGTACTCGGTCCTGATGGAAAACCCTTGCGAGGGCCGGACGGTCACCGGATCCGGGTGAAGCAGGAACCACAAATAAGTTCCGGAGAGTAAGTTCCACCAAAATATATGAAACAGCATGTATTCATCTCCCTTCACTAAACCATTCCTTGTGTATTTAGTGCTGGACATATCAAGCAAGAGAGACCTGAATTGAAGCCTGTAAGTTTGGTGTTGTTTTAAATTCACTAAAGTTGTTGTACTTTTAAGCACCAGCTCTTTTGCTTTAGGTAAAGGCTGAGAAAAGGCACTCAGAGATAGATGGATCCCATAGGTGAGCTTATCTGTGAATATCCGTGGGAAAACCAAAATGTATTCTGTGTGTTATTATAATATTTTCATTAAAAGTATCATAAGGTTCACAGGCTTCGCAGCCAAGGCATTGCAGCCAAGCTGGATCAGCCACTTTTCCCGACAAGTCGGAGCGAGATCTGAAAAATCAAGCTCCCGGTGAGGTTTGAACTCACGACCCTGGGCTAACCAGGCCCAACGCTCTACCAACTGAGCTACAGGAGCTCAGTGGCTTCACGGGGTATATTGTGGCCAAGGTACACTGGTGCGCAAGCGCACAACTTGTCAGGCGACCTTCACATGCGTAGAGGATCTCCACAGCAAGCTATGCGTAAGCATGGCATTACTTCTGCGTTGTCTGATTACGGTGGTGGAGATCCTCTACGCATGTGAAGGTCGCCTGACAAGTTGTGCGCTTGCGCACCAGTGTACCTTGGCCACAATATACCCCGTGAAGCCACTGAGCTCCTGTAGCTCAGTTGGTAGAGCGTTGGGCCTGGTTAGCCCAGGGTCGTGAGTTCAAACCTCACCGGGAGCTTGATTTTTCAGATCTCGCTCCGACTTGTCGGGAAAAGTGGCTGATCCAGCTTGGCTGCAATGCCTTGGCTGCGAAGCCTGTGAACCTTATGATCAGAATATTAGAGCTGTGATCGCCAAATATAAAGGGCCTGCGCAGTGGGGCGATCCCGCCTTGCTATGCGTAAGCATGGCATTACTTTTGCGTTGTCTGATTACGGTGGTGGAGATCCTCTACGCATGTGAAGGTCGCCTGACAAGTTGTGCGCTTGCGCACCAGTGTACCTTGGCCACAATATACCCCGTGAAGCCACTGAGCTCCTGTAGCTCAGTTGGTAGAGCGTTGGGCCTGGTTAGCCCAGGGTCGTGAGTTCAAACCTCACCGGGAGCTTGATTTTTCAGATCTCGCTCCGACTTGTCGGGAAAAGTGGCTGATCCAGCTTGGCTGCAATGCCTTGGCTGCGAAGCCTGTGAACCTTATGATCAGAATATTAGAGCTGTGATCGCCAAATATAAAGGGCCTGCGCAGTGGGGCGATCCCGCCTTGCTATGCGTAAGCATGGCATTACTTCTTCATTAAAAGTAGTATTGAATTCGTCACACCCAATAACTTATACAAGATGTACAACTTTTTTTTGTTGTACTGCTTTTCACAAACAAAATTTGTAAATATGTTTGCTTTGTATTATCCCTAATGTATTTAAATTGGTGCCAAATAAAATTTAATTGTTGTCACAGGGACAAGAAAATGATGAAAAAGGAGAAACATGCTGAAAAGCGGAAACACAGTGAATCTGAAAATGGGGTGAAGCAGAAAAAGGTTTGTTTCTGTACAAAGTTATAACCTTACTGTGAATTTGATATTGACTGATTGCAACATTGTTTATACAGAAAAAGGTTGAAAAGGGTGATGGAAGCCCAACAAAGGTATGTGGCATTCTATTTCCGTTGTTATTTATTGTACGCTTCCCTGAGCTCTTACGTTTGGATGGTGCAACAATTGTTTTGCTTTTGTGTTCATAATACCTGTGTCTTTTGTAAAGTATTGTTTTGTGTAATGTATGAATGTGAAAGTAACATGGAAAATGTAATTAAACATAGAAATCAGCCTATTCTGGTAGGTGGGGACTGACAGATCATCACCAGTCCCATATCAAAAAATTCACTTACTAAGATTGGTTGACAATCAGTGTCATCATGTATTAAGATTGCACTGACCCTGTTCATTTTCCATTCCGTTTGAGTATTTTTGGATACCGGATAATAACATTCATGATTTGGAAGATAAACGTCAACGTCCAAGTGCTTCAGACGCTGCTTTTATCATTATCATTAATTTGATATCTTGCAAAATATTCGCTCAAGTTTAATTTTTGTACCTGACGTTATTCTACTTGTTATGAAAACACAGAAAGTTAAGAAAGATGAACCCCAGGAAAAATGGAAATGGTGGGAAGAGACAAGCCAAGATAAAGATAACACAGTTAAATGGAAGTTTCTTGAACATAAAGGACCTGTCTTTGCACCAGATTATGAACCCCTACCTGATCATATCCAGTTCAAATATGCTGGTAAGATTTTTTTGTTGTAATGATAAGTCACTGTATTTTTGATTCCCTGGTAGCTATGCTAGCTAGTATATTTTCTCTCATTGCAACAACTCCTAGGTTGTTTGAATAAGAGGTCCCAAAATGACCAGTTTTGCATTATAGACCATTTTAACACATAGTATTTTTACAGGCCTGTCTTTAAGGTGTGGTAGATACAGTGTAATTATTAAGGCACAGAACAAATATGTCACAACTCTCCACAAAACTGTGCAGCATGGTTAATTGTTGCTGGATTAAGTATACAAAATGTGTAAACTACTGTGCTCATAAAGCAAATTTTGAAATTATTTGCAATAATTTCATCTTTAAATTTAGACAAGTTATCAAAACCTCATAGGCCCTTGGCTTCAATCACTAAAAAACTATTTTGTTAGTTTAAAGTCTAAAGATGTGAAGTTTTCAACATGTCACTTACTGTGTTCTGTACTTGTAGGTAAAGTAATGAAGTTGTCACCGGAGACAGAGGAAGTCATGACATTTTACGCAAAGATGCTCGACCACGAGTACACGACTAAAGAAGATTTCAACCGAAACTTCTTCGGTGATTGGAGAAAGGTAAGATGGCGATCCTATTAGTTTTCTGTGTGGTTTGGTTGAAGTTTAATTTGAACCTCAAAACTGATAATTTTATATAAATAAGCATGGAGTCAATAATATGAATTATGTGGACTGCTTACAGAAGTTCTAGCTGTTTGGCTTGCAAGGACATCCATACTGCACTGATAAAACCCTATAGGTTAAAACAGTGGTCATCTGTATGCAGATCACAGAATAATTTTATGCATTGTCTTGTTATTTTTTAGGTGATGACTTCTGAAGAAAAGGGAATCATAAAGGACTTGGGCAAGTGTGACTTCGTGGCAGTTTGCAATTATTTCAAACTAAAATCTGAGGAAAGGAAAGCAAGATCAAAGGAAGAAAAACTGGTGATTATTCCCAAACACTTTTATTCAATTAGTGAAATAAATGTATATACTTTTTTTTTGCTTTACAATGGGTGGAAAGTATGGCAGCATAGCCTTTTGGATCCAAACCAATCTCTGCTTGCATTTATCCTTTTTCAATCATTGATAAAGTGTTGTGTATTATTTTTTTCTAATCATATTTGCAAAATCCCAATAAAAATGTTAAAGCGACATTTTTTCAAACTTTTATCAATTGTGTGATCATTTCAACCGTACTCAGATGGAGAAGAAAAAGAACGAAGAACTTATGGAAGAATATGGATTCTGTGACTGGGATCACCACAAGGAGAAGATTGGAAACTTCAAACTCGAACCTCCAGGTTTGTTCAGAGGACGAGGAAATCATCCCAAGATGGGGAAGCTGAAGAAGAGAATTTCTCCTGAAAGCATCATCATCAACTGCAGCAAGTAAGTTGTTAGTCTTTATAACCTTGTCATAATTGCAAAATGATTAGTTATTTTCTTGGTTTGTATTCATTAGTGAAGAATTACATATCTTCGTTCAATAAGCTTTATTCATTTCGAACAATTAATTATTTTCTTTCCAAACAGAAATTCAAAAATCCCAAAACCTCCACCTGGCCATAAGTGGAAGGAGGTTCGTCATGACAACACGGTCACATGGCTCGTATCATGGACAGAAAATGTTCAAGGGCAGAACAAGTACATCATGCTCAACCCAAATTCCAGGGTGAAGGTGGGTGTTTTTCCAAATCTATACAGGGTTTCTCAAACTGGCTCTACCGATTTCTGGGGTCTGTAACCATAAAATGACAAACATGTTCTACTTGATTTCAATCAACCTCTGCCACCATAAATCCAGATAGTTGTTTTTATTTATTCATAGTTTTCTATCTGTCACCCTCATTGCCCAGGAAAATTAGTGTGACGTAAGACTCAAGGTCTGAGAAAAAACAGATTTCCTAATAGTAGCCATGGACCACAAACATTTTACGTAGTAATTTCAGGTTGGAGACCACGACTTTTCCCAGCAACTCTCTGTGTGACACAGATAGAAATTTTACAATCAATTTTAAAATATTATGTTTCTGAACCGAGGATGCTTATTAAAGCAAAACATGTATCCAAAAAATAAAAAGTTTTTTGCCTTAAGGTTATTTGATATTTTAAAATCAACTTATTGTATGAACAGGGTGAGAAAGATTGGCAGAAATACGAGACTGCTCGCAACCTGAAGTCGAGAGTCGACAAGATTCGTGAGAATTACATGCGAGATTTGAAAAGCACCGAGATGATGGTCCGACAAAGAGCTGTTGCACTTTATTTCATTGACAAGGTTTGTACGCTTTGTTCAAGACGTGTTTGTAGATTGTTTATAAAATATACTGTGTGTGTTTATGGAAAATTTGAGCCAAATATTTTTGTTTTTTTGTAGTTGGCATTGAGAGCTGGCAACGAAAAGGAAGACGGAGAGTCTGCGGACACGGTTGGTTGCTGCTCACTCAGGTGTGAACATATAAAGTTGCACAAACACATGGATGACAAGGATTACGTTGTCGAGTTCGACTTCCTCGGAAAAGATAGCATACGTTATTACAACAAAGTTCCAGTCCTCAAACAGGTATATAACTGTATTTTTTATCTGTTAAAATAGAATAAATATTGGTTGGTCACCAAATATAATACAAACTTGCTTGCAATCTAATAAATATACAGTAAACTTTCCAGAGAATCTTGCTTGTAATTTTACTGAAACTACACAAAAATACTTTTCAAGGGTAAGTGAGAATTTTGTAAAATGTTTTTGTGACTTTTGTAGGTTTTCAAAAACCTTTCCCTTTTCATGGAGGACAAAGAAGGAGGCGACGACCTGTTCGATCGACTTAACGTAAGTTTGTTGTCTAAATACTGTTAGTGCCAAAATATTGACTGCATTAGTAAAAGTTACTTCTCCATTCTGTGACCATTATGGAAAGCTTGTTAAAAGCTCAATTAAATGATGTTGAAATAAATTTAATCATGGCAATGTCAACAGCAAGCAAAAGGTTGCTGTGGAAGCTTCAGTTAAACATTGTGTCCGTTTTGATCACAAATAAACTATGTTTTGTTGTGTTATTGGTAAAATATCAGAAAAAGTATCAGAATTACCAAACAGCGTTATTGGCAACAAAGACTGATTTTTTTCGACAAGTTATATAAGAAAAACCAACCACAAAGTCATTTGTCATAATAGTCATGTTATATAACTTGTTTTGTATTATTTTATCAGACTTCAACCCTCAACAAGTACTTGAACAGTTTGATGGACGGACTCACTGCAAAGGTTTTCAGGACGTACAACGCTTCAATCACGCTGCAGAACCAACTCTTGGAACTGACTGACCGTAAGTTGTTTTTCACTTCAAGTTGACTTTTCATTATATTTTCTTGCATTGTGTGATTTTCCCTGTAACTTTGATTCCCCTAGAACTTTGAATTAACTTGTTTTATTTGTGTCATCGGTAGTCAACTAAACAATATTCTTATTGGGTGCAACTTTTTTTCTGATGCTTTAAACTTTTACTTAGATTGCATTGTGTTCTGGTTTGGTGTAAAACAAATCCCAGTAGTGTGAAAGATATGATTTCTATGTTCAGCTGAGGATGAGAATACCGCCTCCCGGATTCTGTCATACAACCGAGCGAACAGAGCAGTGGCAATCCTGTGTAACCATCAACGTGCTGCTCCTAAAAACTTCAATGAACAGATGGGAAGAATGAATGAAAAGGTAGGGATTTTGTTCAGTAATTGGTGCAAGTTTGATGGAATCCAGAGCAGTCGGAAAGCTGTTCAGGCAAGGATTCAATGGCTGTTGTGTCCCAAATAATTTAGTAAATTTATTCACTTTTTTAAGAAATCTTACCTAGCATAGAAAAACACAATGTTTTTTTTCCTTGTTCAGGTAAGAATTTTTTTTTACTTTCCACTCTGCTTACAAAGGCAATACCAAGATATTGTAAATGCAATACTATGTTGCCTTACACAGCTTGACACACAACTGAGTGATTAAAATGATTTGTCAGTCCCCAACAAAATTAAACATTTCTATACAAGTATTTGGATGAATATCTATCTGAGTCTGTTTACACTGGGCATATTAGTATGACCATTAAGTCCAGCATAAAATGTGAGCCAAAACAATGCAGGTATATATACTTTAAAATTTACATGAAGTACCCAAGGGTGCTTGATATGACGTCAATGTCACACCCTTTGTAACAAGTAAATAGCTCCAGTGGTTTATTGTCTGTAATGAAATTGCAGATAAAGAAGAAACAAGATGAAATTCAGGATGCCAAGCAACAAGTGAAAAGTGCGAAGTCCGATTACAAACACAACAAGTCTGAAGCCAAAAGGAAATTGTACGAAAACAAGAAGAAAAGAGTTGGAAGACTCCAGGAGCAACTCATCAAGCTGGAAGTGCAAGCTACAGATAAGGTTTAATAATCTTGTTTCAAATTTCTCTTAACTAACTTTCAGCACAATTTTTACTTGGAGTGGACAGATGGATATCATAGGCAGGAATGATTGTTTGTTTTGATTTAACATTGATTTTTTAACATTATCATACAAACACTGAATTTAAGTAACCCAAGATATTCAGCCATGTAAAAACTGATGCTGCATACCTGTGTCATTATATGTTTTTGTATTGTACAATAAACATCTATAGAGAAGAACATAATATACTGGGCTATCTAAGGAATAATATCATTGTTCTATGAATCAATGCTTCTCAAACTTTTTGATGCTAACCACCAGGTGCTCTTTTGTCAGTGTAACTGTACCTGCAGTTTCTTTCAGAATAAGTTGATGAAATAATGTAGTTTGGACACAGAGAAAACTAACAAAAAACATTCAACTTAACGTGTGCCTGCAGTCGATTGCTTGCAGACCAGTACATACTGATACATGTATAACAGTTTGAGTAGCACTGCTGTCTAGTGCAAGAATATCAGATTGCTTTCTCTTCTTGATGCGTAATCGTTGTGACATAACCCTGAGGAAATCTCGCAGGATGGTCATTAATTAGTTTTGTGAAATTCATTGTAGGAAGAAAATAAGGAGATAGCCTTGGGAACTTCTAAACTGAACTACCTCGACCCACGAATTACTGTTGCATGGTAAGTAATGTTAACATATCATAAATGGTAAAGAGTGCCATAAACCAAATGTTCGGAAGTCATAAACATTTGAGATATATTTAAACCTTAGTTGTTTGGCAAAACATTCTGATTGATTCCCGCTTCGATTTTGTAGGATGTTTATTTTTATTAGTTTTAGGTCAACCTAAACCGCTTGTTGAGTTTAAAAAACCATTAATTGACCCTTAGAATTACCCAATTATTAAACTCGGGACAAGATTTTGTGGAATTGCATAATAAGATGTCACAATATATTTGAGTAAGACAGAAACTGGGGATGCCAATAGGCGAAGATCAAACAGTGGCGCTGATCGTCTTTTACCTTTTTTTGGAGCTCTGGGAATATTAAAATGTCACAATACATTCTTTAATTGATATTTACAGCTTTTATTTGTTAAAAACACCATACTTTCTATAAATGCAACATACTTGAAAAGATTTAAAATGATTATTCTTTCCAGGTGCAAGAAATATGAGGTTCCTGTGGAGAAAGTGTACAATAAAACCCAGAGGGATAAATTCGCCTGGGCCATCGCCATGGTGGACGAAACGTATGAATTCTAACCCATCCCGAGACCGCAAGACTGCCAACCCCTCTTACACAAAACCAACAACAATATCAGTTCTTACTTTTATGCCCTCGATTATTTCTTAAAGTTCGATGCATTTTTCTCAATGTGTTGGAATTAAACTTGTGAGAAAAGTAACTCCATTTTACCAACGACCCTCACGTGATGACTTCGTTGCCATGGTTATATCAAATATTCCATGCGTATTCGTGAAGATGTAAAACCACGTGGTCACCTGTGAAAATTTTGTTTATAAATCTGTAGGTATGTCGAAATACTGTCATCTCATCCACATAACCAGGTTGAAATAGGTTGCGTTTATAATAGGTTTGCGCCAAGCACCTATAATATCGTCCGTTGTCGCTAAAACGCGTATCCAGAGGTACGGAAAACTTGAAACCGTCCATTTTTGTGCTTATTCGGCACAAATTTTGTTGCAAAACATAGTTATGAAACGCCCAATGCATTTCGTGGGGCAAAAAAGTGCCCATTTCCTCTTTTGCGCCACCACGCGACGGGTTCGTACGTTTTTTTCTTTCGCATCGAACTTGGCTGCAGCATTTATTTGTCTCTTTGTACAAATCATTGAGTCCCGTTCAAAGAATAAGTATTGTTAAAAAAATTCCCTCTTGTATATTTCCTGTATATAACGCGCCAAACGGCACAATGTTAGAAAATTTGTTGCTGCTTTTATGACGTCATAAGGCCTGATGTCTAGTTTGCGAATTAGTCAATTGTGTTTCTCTTGTGTGTTTTCGGAGGAGATCGCAGCGTTTTCACTCCCTTCTATCGAGAGAAGGGTTTTTAGTCTCCTACTGACCTTTTTAAAGCCCACGCCGACCGCATTAAAGGGTGTGTACATTTAAATAAATTGATCAGACGAATTACGCGTGCCCTGCTTGTGCATCCGTTGCCATTCAGTTCTCTTTATACCAGTATACCACTTGCACCATGCTTAAAGCAAGCTTTTGTAAACTAAACAAGTTTAGTCTTTAGTGTATTACATGCGGAAAGAGCAGTGACGTAGCCAACCCATATTTTTGGGTGGTTTCCCACACATTGTTGGTTTAGGCGAGTGAAACTTTTTGGTTTAAAACATTGTGTCGTGAAGTTAAAAAAATGAGCCTAATAGCAAACTGTTTTAGTGAAAATTAACCGCAAAACTGACCTTTGGGAAAACGTCAAGTTCTCACTACGAAATTTGAGGTAATTTTTGCGGTCAACTCGTTCCAACTAAACCCAGCAAATGTAAATATGTGTTTATTTAATTAAATCAGGGTGAATGTTAAGAAATGTGCCCTTGTTCTGTCACACAACACCAGGGCCGACGAATTTGTATTTTTTGTACCAGCGATTACCCATAAAGGCTATATATTTAAATAAGTTATTTCAAATTATGGGGTAAGTCATATCACTATTCTCAAACAAGAATGTCAAAAAGGCAATATGTGCTTATGTATGATTGAATATAAAGATTTTTACACACGCCCTTATAATCGTGTTCAGTAATTACAGAACGATTGAAAAATTTAGTTTCGCGTTTCAAACAAGTGAGTACGCCCTCATATTACAATAAACGCCCGTGGAAATTTTATGAACACAAGCAGCACAATACATTACTGATGCTGCCAGGCCTTCTAATATCAATATGAGATGGCTCTTTTGGCTACAATATTCATAAATATCAATGTTTCAGTTTGCTGTGCAGCAGTCTTTATCCAATATACTCGTACAAATGTGAAAAACATGGCTCTCAAATGACAAGAACTACAAACGGCACAGGTGGTATTGTGGGTTGTCAGCATCCCTAATTACAAGTTGTGTCGTTGACTTAGACTCGGAATTCCTCTTGGACAACCCCGGGCTGGATTCCGGGAAAGCAAATAGCTGCAATACGCGCGCGTTCGTCTCCGCGTTGGGCGATCGCTTCGGGAGGGTTTATAATTAACCAGCCGTGCTCTCGACGACTTGGAGCGCTACGATAACAAAGAGAATAGAATACCAGTCGCGGCGAAACTGGGCGTCGGTAGCAACCGAGATATAGGGTTTCTCAGTTCGGCCTTGCCAGGGACGGCGATTCGAGGCGCTTGATACGGAATGTCGGCAGCTTGGTTTGTCGGCACATTCGCGCCAGAAGAAGCGTGCGGCGCAGGTTTTTCGGTCGGCGGCCCCGATAAGTCATTGTTTCTCGTGTTTTGGTAGCAGTTTTTTGTTACTTACGAAGCTTGATAGATGTTTGCTATGATGTCCCGATAATCGTTTCGTTTTTTGTCTCTTGTGTGCTGGTTAAGGTGGCTTAGGGCCGACGGCTTTGAGGAATGCATTGCAATTAGTCAGGCCGCCGTGTTGTTGCGTCGTTTACGCCTTGACTACCAGAAAATGTTTTGTGGTGGATTTGTGTCCATTTACCGCATACTTTGTCTGTTAAAAAACCGTTGTTGATGTGATCTGGCAGCAGTTTTGCAAATACATTAGGGCTTGGTTTGGACAGAAATTAGCAAAGCTTTTACAACATATTTTTTTTTCTGTAATGCTTTATAATAGCAAAGCATGGCTTGCAACAGTAGTTTGTTGGTAACGTTTTTCGGCATTGGTTATACGAAGTTGCAGCCACTTATTTAATTTTGCAATAAGGAAGGCGAATAATTGGTGAAAAATGGATGAAAAAGCGACTACGCACGCCTCCAAATCCACAGGCGCAACCGCATTATCGATTACAAAGGACTCAGTTGACAACGCAAATGTAGCGGTCTGCTCTTCTTCCACAAGTGAAAGCGGTTGTCCAATATCAAATATGCAAGACAGACGGCCCGAGAGCAAACAATGGTAAAGGTGCACATCCCTGTGCAAACACGACGGTTCAATAAGAGTAATCAAATGTCGTATTACCGTGGATCCGGTGTGTTTTGTGTGTGACGTCGTGAAGCCTTGACGACAAGCCTCGAAAGGGTTCCTTGTAAATTATTTATGACGATTTCGTCGCAAGCGGAAGCGAATTTCTCCCAGTGTGGAAAATTTCCTTGTTGTCGTTAAAATTAGGTTTTGGGAAGAGGTTGTTCAAATTCTCAACCTATTTTTTCGTTGTTTTGCCTCAACAACTTGTCCTCTCCACGTTTAAACTAAGCGTTGAGTCATGCAGTTCAACCTTTTTTAGTCGGAACAGCAGTGAGGAAAGTAAGGCGAAACGGTCTGGTTTCGGTATGAGAATTCTTGGCAGGTTCGGTGTTCCGGTAAGAATCCAAAGACTGGAGTGTCTCGAACAATTGTGCAAGCTTTGTCATGTGTTTAGGAAATCAGTATTTGCAAAATAATTCTTGTGGGTTTCAGCCAGCGGTAAAAGTAGAACAAGTATTTGCAAAATTTTGGGCATATTTTTTTTGTCTAAACGCAGTCTTTGGTAATGGATGTTTTCCACTTTTACCGCTGGTTGAAACCCACATAAATTATTTGCCTTGCAACTTCAAAATGTAACAAGGCGTATTCAGAAATCAGTAGATCGAATACAGCATTGCCCAGGGTAGATTGTTGTGGTGAACAGGATAGATTATTAAGGTCAAACAACGTGCGCATTGTGTCGTCGTATACCTGGTTAGTTCAAAAATGCAAAGAAGCAGATTCAAATGCTGTGATTAATTTGTGTTTAAACTATGCCGCTGCGCCCTATCACTAAGCACAGGACAACCTGGGTTCGAATCCTGGTGTGGCTCGAAAACACGTTGCATTCGTAATTACTAATTCCATCCTCTCGTACCTCCCCTAGAAGTAGGAGAAAACGTAACAAAACCATCAGTAACCATGGAGATGGCCGGCTCAACCCTCACTGCCACTTACACCAGACCTAAGTCGGTCGGTCATAACTTCTTACCGTCCATAAGCACGATGACTGCGAGTTACAAGAGCCACGCACCCCCACACGCCCTTTCCCATTCCCTCAGCCTTCCATGGAGGCCGGGAACTTACTACAAAGTCGCACAAGTCAACCCCAGTCTCGGCCGCTTCGCTCGAAGTTACCCCTCCAGTTTAGAGAAGATTCCACCTCTGTCGGCCAGCAACCGCACGGCTTTGTTCACCCGGTACACCCCAGATGATTGGTTCAAGTCCAACGTCACCAACTACAAGACGTCGGAATCGTGGAGGAATAGCGCCGAGAGGTTGCGCGCAGACACAGCTCGTCTCGTCATGGACAAAGATCAGCTGACCTTCCGCACCCAGCAGGAAAGCAGCAAGAACCTGGGTGAGAGGGTGAGTGACATCACCTTCTGGAAGTCTGAAATCCAACACGAGATCGAGAATCAGATCGCGGAGACAAACGCCCTGATTGACGTCAAGAAGAGATTGGAACGCGCCTTGGCTGAGACCGAAGGACCTTTGCAGGTGACGCATCGTTTTCAACCATTTTTACGACCCCGTGCTGCTCCAGTTATGTAAAATCTCCTGGTTAATTCTGGCTTGGCTTGTTTTACGAATCGAGATGTGGGACCAGAAAAGTGCAGAAATCGAATCGTTTGAAAACATATCCCACTTATTTTCATGTTTAAAGTCCTTGTTATCAAAGAAACGCCTCAATGGCTGTAAAGTGATTGTTAAACATTCGACAATCCGGGAGCTATTTGCCGTTGTCGCGTGTTTAAACCCACAAGCTGATAACGACCAACCTTTGCACTTGACATATATATTGACGTACTCCACTAACTGCTGGTTAATAAATATTTGCTGCCCTCAGGTGGCCCAGGAGTGCCTCTACCACCGGGAAAGACGTCAAGGCATCGATCTCGTACATGATGACGTGGAAAGGAACTTGCTAAGGGTATGAGGGAAGCGTTATATCTACGGACACTGAATTTTTAGAACGGGGATCTTTTGACGAAACGCGTTTAAACACCACCAGTTCCATGCTAGCAGTGCCTGGTTTAATGTTAAGTTTAATGTCTAATGTTAAATATTCTGTCTAAAAAAAACTTTTTAATTAATTTGGACTTTGGTCTCTCGCATATACGCGGCAACAAAACAAGCAACATTGTAAGGCTGTTTTTAACCTCCCAAATGACGTAGTTTAATGGACTTGAAATCTGCTTCACAATAGTGGAGACGAAGATTACGGTTGTGTATTGTGCGTACGAGGCTGTAAGCAATCAAGCGCAACGAACGTGGCTTTCACGATGTCGGTGAATGGAAACCGCTTCCAATTTACGTTCATGAATCATTCTTCCCATAGGCGGGTGGTTGCCCCTGGTTTGGACGTTCTTGCATCGTTGTTTTTCTTGTTGGTCAGACTCAGTAAGAAATATGTAACGGAATATTTGTTGGCTAAATGCGCAAAAAATTTTTTGTTATCCCCTTGTAATATTGGAATAGGAACACTTTGTCTATTAGTATACCCCATACTTCAGTTTTTTAATGAAGGTTAAATGGTTTTTAACACTTTTGGTAAATCTTCCTGGTTGTTTGTGAAATACGAACCCGATTTAAAACGATTGGCTTTAAAAAGAGGCCTAAAATTTAATAAAACCATAAATTTTGAACTCATATCCCAGACGGAATTCCGCTAAACCTGAATTAAGACCACATTAGAAGGCCGGTAAATATGTTTTCCGACAATATTAACCTCGGTGAGGAGTCTGGACACGCCTTCTAAAAAAACAAGTCCAGACCAAACAACGCACTCTCATGTACAGCAGCGGGTAGGGGGGCTCGTTAAATTGAGATGTATCAAGTACCTCAGGTCTGAAGTTCACTGACATGAGGCTTAAGGCCACTTGATCACGGATGATTAGCTTAGACAAGCTTCAACGTCGCCCGCTTAGATTTAAGCTCCACAGGTCTGTGGCCACTTAATTCCACTTTTACTTGTTTGACAACGCCCTGGTTGGCGTCTCTGATGCTTTCCGTTGTTATTGAAGGCTTGTTAGCTGCGACCGCCTTTGGTTGTTTGATGTCACTGGTGGAGGGCTTGCCCTGTTTCATACGAGCCAATAAACCAATACTAATGTTACCATAACAACCATGACGTTCTTACTTGTTGCGTGAAATTTCCAGTAATTCAAATTCTGATCGAAACTTTAATAGCAACTGGCAAAGATTAAAATGTTTTTGTTGGAACTAGATTTGCTGGAATGCAATTTTAAACCTCTTTAATTTTTTAATCGAAAGCTGCTTGTTGCCGCTAAACCAGATGACGTTCGTTTGTAAATTAATGTTATTTATGTGACTCATACGTGGTAGGTTAAAGTGTTTCCATCATATGTTGTTTGTGTTTGGCCAACAAACTAATGGACAAAATCAATTTGAGTTTCCCCTCGTGTGTAAAGCCCCAACCAACAGTATTTCGTACACAGCCTTGTTTACAAACGAAGTGTTTTCTTCTGTTCTGCGAAGCAAACTTTGTAATAACCTGAATTCTTGGTCGTTATATTAAAAGCAGTCGACGTGTTTATTGCCAAATTGAACGCTTTGTTCCGTCGCTTGAAATTGACGATATTTGTGTCAACGCTTTTAAGTGTATCGTAAGGGAGTATGCACAGCATGCAGCGTTGGCATGGGACACGTGGTGTTGTGTAGCGTTAGAGCTCTTGTGTTATTTAAAATCATATATTGACCAATATATATTTCTTTATGTATAATCATGCGGTCGGCACCCACAATAGAAAAATGCAGAGGTCAATTCACCAACAGGCTCCAGGCATACCCCAAAAGAAGTTGTTGCTTGCTGGCCTAATAAACTTGAATTGTTCGGTAACATTGAAAAGGAAATGTTTTTTATTGTTACAGGAAGTTGACGTCATCAAATCGTGCCAGGAGCGGATGCGACGTCACATCGAGAAAGCTGCCCAACAATTATCGTAAGTTCGACATGCTTATTCATAAAATACTTTCTGTCGAAACCCTGCTTCCATTTAAATCCGACCAGAGGCGAAAAACAAGCGTTTTTTCTTTGAAGAACGTTGATAACAATTACGCTATATGTGTTGTTTTTCGTCTGTGTTTTAGAACAAGTTTTTCCGGCTGTTTCTCGGCCATGTAGGATGTAATTATTCCCAATCGTAAATGAATTCATTTCGTTAAATGTCATAAAGCGTGGAGCATATCCCCACGTCACGCTCGATTGCCCACAATCTCAAACTGACCTCGAGCAAATATTTGAGGACACGGCTGCTCTGGGGCTAGCGGCGCGGTCGTCATAGCGACCAAAGCCTCCCGCGGCCACATAGATCGCTCCCTCCCACTCTGGAGGCGCGAGAAGAACATGCGGGCCATCCTCCCCCCAAACAATCGACATGGGTGTCTCGTGTCGCTTTGTAATGGAACCGACTGTATAGATCACCTGCCATTGTTCGCGGGTGGCATTTAAGAGACGGCTCTGGCGCTTATGACCCTCATCCTATTGACACGTATTGTTAGTCCACTGTGCCGCAACCTATATTTCATATTCCTATTCATACGAACTCCCCTCTGTCAATACAAGCAAAGGGCGGTCGTCGGGGCCGCTAATGGTTATGTCGATTCTCTGTTGCAAGGACAAATAGATTGTAAGGCGAGTCATTACGGGGTTCGGTTGCTCCTTCCAACACCATCGTTGCCAGGTGTCTGTCCTACTACCGGTGTCGACTTTCGAGAAATCTGTCATACCGCATTGGATTGTGGGTAAATTTTTGACCTTTGACTCTTTCGGCCGAAGGTCAAAGGTTCGCATTACTGTCATACCGATAAAAAAAGCTTGAGTTTTTTTTGTTCCTGTCGAGTGATGAAGTATGCAAAGAGGTGGTTGGACATAGCAATTGCACTTCGCAGTAATATCTTCACTGACGCTTTTAATCCATTATAGCTCCTGATAAGGCAATTATAACCTTTTGGTTCGAAGTGTGAATCGTTCAATCATAAGTTAGACGTAGTTGTAGTGTATAAGTTACCTTCTGTGACGATGGAATTTTCCTCTATTGCGGTACTATTTTATTTCGCCTTAATCTGTACCGCTGTAGGACCCGACTTTTGGGGTAATTGTTAGATTGCATTTTTAACCATTTCCTACGCGTTGCCAGGAACAACCGTGCGGCTCAACACGAGTTGGAACGAGATCACAGTGACAAGTTCAACGCGCTCAGGATCGACGGGAAATGCCACGGTCTGAGAAACACGTCGGATGGAATCTCTTACCATAGGGGAGTGGAAAATGTTGACGCCACGTGAGTGTTTTTTTGCATTGGGAATGTCTATTAAAATGTATGTTCTTAAAACCATTACTAGGTAAGTTGTAGTTATTGGGCCGTGGTGCATTATACGCTGCAAAAGTCTGATTGCCGAAAAAAATGTACGCATGCCTTCCAAGTTTGACGCCTGTATCTTGGTTAAGCCAGAACCTTACTCCTTCATGCTTTAAGATACTGCAGCTGTTGTTTTTTCCCAATACCATTCCTAGATAGGTATTATATTTATCAGAATGTGATGACTGTAGTTAAGTGGAGGACATAGCCTTAATCTTGGGTGTTCCAATCTAATAGTGTACTGTATGTTGCCAATATGATTTCCAACAACAATTCCTGTAATTGAATCAAAAGTTCACATTACAAACAAATTACTCGAACCTGCGTGGGTCGCTGTATTGCTTGACACGAGCTTTTGAATTCTCGAACACTTTCCATTGTTATTAGCGTGTCGGTTCCGGAGACTTGGGCCAAATTCACGGACGACAACTTACTTCGATCCCAAAGCGAAAGAGCTGCATCTGCCAAGTTGCGCGACGATATTGAAAACTTGCTGAACATCACCAGGTAGCGATTTGTTTTTTATTGTGTCACCATCGCAAGATGGCACTGAGGAGTTATAACACAGTCAGCTCATTCGTGGCTTTAATATATTTTTCACAACCTTGTTTATGGGGAATTAACAGCTTTTCGATGTTGTTGTTAAAAATGCACCATAAACTTTCATGGAGTTTTCTTTTCACTCGGTTTATTTACTGTTTTTCTCTTATAGCAATGAGATGTGGAGTCAGTTCAACAACGTCAACGTCTCGTTCACAAACCGTGTCGCTGAGACGGTCGATGCAAAGAACAAACTTCAAATGCATCTCGCCAAGGTTCGCTATCAAGTTGTATTTTGTGAATCTGACGTTGCTACAAACTTCTGTAGAAACTTGTACATTTTGGAGCTGGTGTGCAGTGAAATTTCCAAATCTTAAATCATAAACGGTTTTGTTCCTTAGAAAAATGACACAAATGCCAGAGGTGGCTTTTTATGTTTTTTGACCACACCGGGATTTGAACCCAGGACATTCTGGGTACGAATCCCGGTCAGGTTTTTTCTTTGTATATGGGTCGGGCGCTTGACCAATGCTGCCAATCACCCGCCTGGCTTTTTCGTCTTGCCCTCATGGCCATCGTCCGTCTAACGCTGGTGCGTCATCCTATGTTTACCGTTTAACAGACTCTCCAGGAGATGTTTTCGACGGAACAAACGATATCTCATATTCGACGAGCGATCGCTGAGAAGGATTCTCCACTCAGGGTGGCCCACAGTCGGTTGGATGAGAGAACAAGGAGACCCAACGTTGAACTCTGCAGAGATCCGTCCCAACTCAGGTGAGCTTTCCCATATATCCGCACACTGAGAACTTACATAAGGGCAGTAAAGATCAATGGGGTAAACGAAAAAAAAACATGCCAACGTATTGAAAACAATGATGCAGCGGAATGTGAAGCGGTTACCTTTAAATAGACTTTTGTTTGGTTAATTAATAGCCTGCTTTTGTCTGGCGCGAGAATGCCTATCTCCTCATGTACCTGCCAAAATCGCAACTATTGCGTCACAATGATTTCTAATTAGTAACCGCTCCCCCAGCAGACAACTTCTGGAGGCGCCCGTTGAATATGAAACTAATTTATTTGACACGCCACCTGTACCTAACACGTTTAGGCAACCCGTGTGAAAATGTTTCTATTTTTAGACTTGTGGACGAGGTGATTACAATCGACAACACGATTGTGACGCTCAAGAATCGTCTTCGCGAGGCTGAAGACACATTGCAAGGCCTCGTCCACACTAAGGCCTCATTGGAGCACGATCTGTCGGTCAAGGCCAACAGCTTGTTTATCGACCAAGAAAAATGTATGGGAATGCGCAAGACCTTCCCAAGCACACCTCGCCTTGTCGGATACGTTTAAGTTAATTTCTACGCGCCCCGGATAGACAAGTTTCTGCTCATCGGATTACTAATTTCTTTTTAAAAAACAATTAAAATACTGCTGATCACTTCTATTTTCTTTTAATTTCACCATTCATTTTATTACTAATCGACACAAAATTTCTGGTTAAAATTGCTCTATTTTTCGCGAATTCGTTTCGTGGCAACAACTACGTTGCATAGATCATTCGATTTTAAGTCACCGTGGATTTACTTACAGTGATGTATAGGTGGCCGCCTTGTGTTGCCTAAAACACTTGGGAATGGTTGGCCCATCAACCCAGTTGTTATTACCATTTTAGTAATAATGCGTTTATAAATTGGTGATAATGCTTTTGCTTGCTTTGCTAAAAAAAATCCTTGTTTTTGAGAAATCTGTGTGAGGATTTTTCTTTTTGCGTTTTTGCAATCACCCCGAGTTTTATTTCACCACAGATTGCGTCCGAGAGATTAATTATCAGTAGTAAATGTGGTTGCGTGTTTCTCTTTTATTTAAGTTCTCACCTCGTTAAAACTTTGTTGCGATGCATCTATGTTAAGCATTCCAAAAAGGCATCTCCTTAAATTGCTCGAAAAATATATGCTTTAAGCGGATTGCACTGGCTATCTTTTCGTTCATCGCCTTTTGGCCATCTGCTGTAGTAAAATTTTCACGTTCCATCAAGTTACAGTTAACTTATAGCCATATACATGTACTGTGCTTCTTGTTTTTCGTTCTCTGTACATAGAATTCTTTGTCACTTTTTACGTGCCCGTAGTGTACATATTTATTGCGTCACTTCACCCGCGTTATAGCCATAATTCATTGCGTGTCGTTTCTATCATTACAGCTAAGCATCACCTTGCACTTAAACAGTAGATAGATACGTTTTGTGTGAAATTTTGTAACATAAAAAACCTTTAGAGAAAAAAAGACACTTTTTTGTGGTGCGCCGAATTTTCCATTCTTGTCTAGGGCGTTGCCAGTGGCGTTTTTAAACGCTTGTCCCTGATAGATCGCTTATCTTGTTCACTGTAAACGGAACAGCCTGTGACATAAGGTCAGACTGCCTCATTAGTAGAAAGCTTTCTTTTTTTCATCCTTTGTAAATAGATTATAGCTTCCGCATCACTCTCGTTCGCTTCTCACCTTTGCTCCGTGTGGCGTGACAAATAAAATATTCTCAAATATTTGTGTCTGTGAGGTCATAGAGGGGGTACAGACTGGGTAATGTGCTTTTAGCATTTTGTAGGATCCTATTGGCGACAAGTTTGAATAAAAAACGAAAAATTAACATATTGGTCGTCGATATGGATCAAAGTTCTTAGTTGCACAAAACACAACAGGTCAACATAAATAAAAATGGTATGTGAGTCGGGTTCATTGACTTCCACGAATTGCCCTAAGTTTTAACCAATATGTGCTGGTCTGCGACTGCCACCTCATGGTCGTGATTTTGGCAGAATGCTACAGGTACAACAATGGCAATTAAGAATGCTAAAAGCACAACACATTAATGATCAAACAAAAAAAATATTTTGAAAATACGTTCTAAAAAGAAACTTTACCATAAAAATATGCTGACTTGTACCATAGTATAAGAGTATACTATGCTTGTACCAAACCAAATTACCCCAAATAAAAAAAATAATTATGGTTGTACGCTTGAGTGTTTTTTGTATCCAGCGGCAACATGGAAAAAATACTTACGTAGACAAGTCAGGTAAGACTCGCCTTTTTCTCGTCTCTCTCTCTCAGACTAGTAGAGAAGTCGGGTATTAGACTAGTCAGGTAAGACTCGCCTTTTTCTTGTCTCTCTCTCCTAGACTTACGTAGACAAGTCGGGTATGGTTTGGTGGGAACGTATTTGGCGTAGGACACCAAAAAGTTTCTTGTTGCAAAAATAAACTATGACGTGCAAACTACTAAACATTTGTTTGTGTTGGTTTACTTTCAAGAAAATGAGTTAAACACATGTAAGTTTCCGCCAAACATGTTAGAGAGAGAAAGACGAGAAAAAGGCAAGTCTTACCTGACTTGTCTACGTGAGAGAAAGAGAGAGACGAGAAAAAGGCGAGTCTTACCTGACTTGTCTACGTAAGTATTTTTTCCCGGCAACATGGGGAAATTGAGATCAGCTGTTTTAAGTTTAGAGTTGGTTGAAATATTGCTTGTGTCAGAGAACAAGTAATAGCAGTATGTGTGCCGCAACAGCAAGCATGCCACCTAAAGTAAATGAACCAGAGTTTCCAGTTACTGCGCAAGACGCACTGGCAAAAGGAAAGACAACACCCAGCCCGAATAGTGGAAACCCTGTATTTACCTGCTTGTCGAAAGTACAAGTCGTCCAAGATGAAATGGGCCGTTCAAAGTGTTACGAGCCAAACCACCCACTTTACCAGACTTCCTCCGGATCTTACGGCGAACTGCCTGCTTCTCCCCAGACTGCCCCATCAACTTTTCACGGCAAGTCGCAGAGATTTTCACAGCACCTAGGACTCTGTGGCATGTATAGAAATCACTCACTAAATACATCACAAGACAAAAGCAAAGTTTACGATCATCCTCAAATGTGAACAAACAAGACAAAAACATTGTTTTTTAAAGGCATCAACTTTCATATATCTAAGGACCCCTATAATATTTTCTTATGATTTCCATGTATTCTTTGGACCTTGCACATGGTGTCTGTTTTAAAAGTGATTTAATACAAGTGTGGCCAACATAAACTTTCCTGCTCCAATGTAATGTGAAACAGTTGGTTTTGAACTCGCCACGATGTCTATTATTTTGTTTATTTGTCTTAATACATATTGTAAGCCTATACTGTATGTGTATTTGTGTGTTGTGTAATTTCATGCTTTAAAGAATATATTTTGTATCTCAAATTGATTTATCATCTTTTTTATGTTAGTTTAACTATTCAAGTAAAATGTTTGTTTCAACTTTGACAAACAACGAGAGTTACAACTTTGCGGACAGCACACTTATAGTGGTAAGTTTGTTAATTATGCACCTGATTACAAACATTGTTAATTGTGCAGTGGATGTTTTGGCAGCCATTGATTACAAAACTAGCATGTAGACTAAAAACATTTTCAATTTTTTAATATTATTTTTTATGTGGATTAGCGTTAAATTTTGTACAATGGCTGTACCCTTGGAAAAACATAAATATGTGCATAAATTTTATTTTTTACAAGTAATTAATGGTAAAAAAGTCTATTTAACCTTTTTCCTTGCAGCCAGCAATATCTGTCGGAAATGTTGGACAACTTTCCTGTGACCTTCTCATCAGCAATTTACAACTGAGAAAAGTTGGTTATTTTTGTGTTGAATTCTTTCTCCCTCTAGTGGCTAATAATCCTTTCTTCACAAATGATGACGACTTGAATTCTTTAAGCCTCAATACAGAAGGTAAGGTCGGTTTTGTAGTTCCTATTTGTGTGAGAAATCTGACATAGTGGACGCAAACACAATGGTTTATTTTTTCCTGTAAATTCAATCGTTCCCGAAAAACGTTATATGTGTAGATATAAATTGTACAAACATAACGGCCCCTGTATTTAGTTATGACATTACAATTTAGAGCCATGTTGGAAAAGATTGGCTGGCTAATTAGAAAAAAACTTACAAATCATTTTTATCTATGTAGTATACCACTGCAAAGAGTTACATGTTACAATACTGCAGCTCAGATCGCCATTAGTCAAGGTAGGTGAAGTTGTGTCGCTATCAACATATGTGGTAAAAGATTTTCTTGTTGTATTCAGAGAACTCAAAAATGGGTAATCAACGCTGGTGTAATATAAATTTAAATAAGCCAAGAAGCGAAAATTATATTTCTGTCATAATAAAAGGTCACTGATGCCGATTGTCTGCTACTGTACTGCACAATATGTACAAAGTCAGATTTGTCAGTCAACACATGGTGATTCCTGTAGAAGTTTAAAAACATATTATGTTGTTGTAAACAGGGAAGGAAAAGGGATTTTTGTGATGCCCTGACGAAGTGGTTTGAAGATGAAAGTTTCAAGGAGTTGATCATCTTGTCAAGTCTTCATGCATTTGAAAGAACAGATGAACAACTGCTTGGGTACGAACCATGTTGTAATGCTGAATAGAAATACATATTGTATATAGATTCCACTTCAATCCACCTTTTTGATTAAATATAAATATTTTCATTTGCTTGACATTGGTCTTAAAGTCAACAGTATGCTTGGTAACACACTGAAAATAGGTACATATTTTTACCAGGACACCCTTCAGATACTTGAAAAGCACCAGTTTCAATTCCAAAATATTCAATGATTTGAAATGGAAAGAACTGGAAAAAAGAAATGTTGGCCATGGTGATAAAACGTTGTTTCTTCCAGGGGCTGGCTTTACGAAACAACTCTACAAAATGTGGTACAAGCTTTGCGTTGTGATTTATTTTGTCAGAACTTTTTCTTTATTTCAATATTTAAATTTAGTCTTGAAATACTGCTGTGAAACGTTACACCAGTGTAGTATCATTGACTCAATTAAACCTATATAGTTTATTAGTAATGGTTGATCCAGCTTGGCTGCAATGCCTTGGCTGCGAAGCCTGTGAACCTTATGATCAAAATATTAGAGGTGTGATCGCCAAATAGAAAGGGCCTGCGCAGTGGGGCAATCCCGCCTTGCTATGCGTAAGCATGGCATTACTTCTAGTTTATTAGTGTCTATGCTTTGTTATCTATTAGTGTGAATTGTTCATCCATGAAATAGGTCTGACAAAGTTTGATTTTTGTGCAATTTATTTATGTTGGAAATAGGTACAGGTTTTCAACCTTTTAACTTTAGCATCTTCACTATCAGTCATTATTCAAATTTGTACTTGTTTTTCTACAGTTGTGACACTGGCATTTCAGCAGTTGTTCTGTTGATCTTCTGTTCTGAAGGAGACAACATTCCAGAGGCAGATGCCATAGTTTCAAAGTTAAACCAGTGGAAACAGTATCAAAAGCCAGAGGTAAAAGTCGATTAAAACCAAGTTGAAAATCTGAAATGTGTAAAACTTTGTAATTTTTCAGACTGAATGGACTTACCCCAAAAGCTGGTCACACTTATTCGGCAATGCACCTCCAAGTGAAATATTTTAAACAGCCTATTTTATGGGTACTAAAGGTTATTGACAGAAGCAAGTTTATATCATCTTAAAGGAAAAATCACTGCCAAAATCAACAATCATTGACTTGCAATACTGATTATCCTTCATTTATTCGTCTTTTGAACAACCTTTTTTACCAAAAGCTACTGTGTTGTAACAATGCAACTGCTAATGTATGTTCAAACTTTTGCCATTTTAAACTTTTACCATTGCTGCCAATTGAAGTCCTTTGATTGTAGCCGACACTACTCGTCTTTGCAATGCCATGTTCCAATAAAATATTGCAAATTTAAATTTGGTGCTGGAAATTTTTTTTGCATTGATAAAGTTGATTGGTATATTTAAATTTATGGACAGTGTTTAACAGGGATTTAAATTAATTTAAAAGGAGTCCTAAACTTCAAGTACGTTTTTGAGGTGGATATTTGAGGTTTTTCTCTTGGCTACGTTAATTACAAACCAAAGCGACTCGAAATGATCCGTTAAATTGTTACCACCGAACTCGCGGGAATAGTTTGGAAGAAATAAACAAAATTGTTTTTTTGCTAAGCGAGCAAAAGTAAATTAGTTCATAACAAAAAAGCCGCCTTAAATTATGCCTAAACATGCGTAGATCACAATGATAAGCATTTGTAACTTATATTGTAATTATTCTAAATACCATACTTAAGTTCCTGTACATGCAGTTTTGTTTGTTTTTGTTGTTGCAAATGTCAAAGTTGAACGACATTTTAAGTGAAATATTAATATGTTTAGGTCCAAATATAAGCGTGTTTTGCAAACTGTTCCAATGTAATTTCCAAGACAGTTTAGATATGTTTTATCTGACTCACCACTTCTGCCATGGAAGTATAGAATCGGAAAAGGAATGCTATTCTGTTTAGAAGCAACTGACTTTTTCATGAAGTTATGTTGGGGCCAGAATCACCTGATGATGCAGGTGCTGATGATTCTGATTCTGATGATTTCATATTTCCGTCAACCGCACCTCAGACAACTGAAACAGTGCCTTTGGGACGCAGGATTGAATATGTTCTCAATCAATCTTCTGACGAAGATGTGCCAACCTTTCAAATAAATTATAATAATGCGGATGAACCATTTTTTTTTCAACGAAATCGCAGTGGCCTTCAGAACATTACTGTCAACCCTGTTAATGACTCATCCACTGACGGCTCATCGGATGCAACTCTTCTGGATGTTGCTGAAGCTGAGAATCAGTTTCCTATAACTAATAGGGAAAATTCTATTGAACTTTCCCATAATAGACAATATCCCATTGTAAGTGTTCATGGATCTTCCAGCAATAGTAATACATCGTCAAATGCTTCAAGTCGCGCTGCATCACCAATTTTGGGTGAATCGTCGCATAACTCTGCTCAATCTAGTGTACTGCTACATAACAATGCTTCAGTGCAACCCCCAGCTCAAGTGTTAATTTCTCCTATGAATGAAACTCAAGGAGATTTTCAGGTAGTTGTTTCGAAAACAAAATCTTCCTCCAAAGCAAAGAGGAAACTTTCAACTTCCCCTCCTCAAAGCAGTGCAAAAAAAAGTGCCAAAGATGATGAAAATGAAGAAGACGAAGGAATGACTTGTCCGATTTGTTTTGAATCTTGGACAACCAGTGGAAAACACCGACTGGTCTCATTAAAGTAAGATATTGAAAAGAAAATCGAAAAATGCTTTTTAAAAAAACTAATATGCTGTGTTTGTCATTAGAGTTGCGTAATTTCTGTTTTGCTAAATAGATATATATATAATGCTCCCCATTTTTCTGCTTGTAAAACCTGTTTTTATAGCTGCTATGCTTACAAGTGTGTCAATTTGATGTTTTCTGTATGTTCAGATGCGGTCACTTGTTTGGCCAAAGATGTGTTGAACGGTGGCTGAAGGATTGTCAGCAAAAATGCCCACAGTGCAATGCAAAGGCCAAGAAAGCAGATGTCCGTGTTATCTATGCAAAAAAACTACAAGCCATTGATACAAGTGATTTAGAGGAGGCACTAAGGTATACTCAATTAAAGTCATATTTTTGCATTAAATTGCTAATGGTTAAGTTGCAACATGCTTTATACAACAGGACAAGTTATTTTTGCCACATGTTTTGTGACAATTGTTCAATTAGCTCTAAGATGTGTAATTGTTTGTCTCACATAGAGTTGCAGACAAGGCTAAAACTGAACGTCGTGATAGAGAACTTGAACTTGCAAAAGTTCGTCTACAATACACGATGGCAATGGAAGAATGCAACCGTTTAAAAGCTCAAATGAAGGTGAGCGCAATATTTTAAAATAAACAAATGTTTTAACCAAAATATGTGAATACCTAATGTTTAACTGTTTGTATTGACACACAAAAACTGTTTGTGCGTCAAGAATACAACAGTGTTAATCACAAGTATGTAACTTGTGTCCGGGCAAACTATTACCTATATACCTGTACAAAAACCAAAATGTTAATCTTTAAATGTGTAATGAGTGCCTATTATTGCTTTGCAGGACATGACAACTATCCCCAATGACAAGCTTGAAGAGAGCAGGGTGGATAGTATTGGTGGTGAAAATTCTGCTTCTTTAAATAAACTTTACAGTTGTGTGAAAAGTATTAACATTCACTCTGGTGGTGGCTGTCGAATTATGGATTTCGATTGCCACGGAATGAACTTTGCAATATCTCAACCGAGTCCTCATGCAAATTTCATGTCAGGCAAGTGACTGCATTTGGATTGTTATAAATTGATATTTGTTAGTATAGTAAGTATAGCAAAAAAGAAACAATACAATAATATTTGTTATTATTTCCATCTTTGACTTAATGCATTGTGTCTTACTGGACAATAAGATCAATGATTTTTCTAACAAGTCAGTGACCAGCCTGGATTGTTTCTTAATAGTGTTCTTGTTCTTATACGTTGTTAAAATAAATATATATATGCAAAAATTCATAGGCTTTGGTGTGAAAAAGCTGAGTGCGATGGATTTGAAAAGTGGATACTTCACCCTTCTTCATCAGAAAGCCATCAAAGACCTCAAGTTCAGCCCACATAGTGGAAATCTCCTTCTTTCAGCTGCTTTGGACGGATCACTCCGAATCACTGAGTAAGAAAAGCTGTTTTGTTGTATATTGCATGATGCAACGCACTAATAATCTTGTCAGTTTCATAGTCAATAGTTTTTGCGCATTTTTAGGTATTTTGCACCTAATTACTAATAATTCCTCTAAGGCTTATTAGATGTTTTGTGGTACTTTTTCTACTGCATCTTAACTGCAATAGAGTAGTGCAACATATTTAACCAAATTACATCATGTTTAGATCAGGGAATCATACTTTGGTCTTTACTTAAAATGCAGCATTCACATAATGCCCAGCAAACACACTTTGTATTATGTTCGAAGATACTTGTTTAAACTTTGACAACAATAATTCATATGTGTTTATGTTTAGTCTTGCTGGAAACACCAAAGTTCATGAATACAAGGTCGGTAGACCAACATGGACTTGTTGCTGGGACTCTAACGACCGCAACATTGTTTACACCGGATTAAGTACAGGAGGTTACGTGCAATATGACTTGCGGAATACTTCTGAAGCACTTTCAACTCTGGAAAATTCTACTTCCAGGTTTGTTTGCACAAACCAATGATAGATTTAATAAGATCTTTACATGGTGGTATTGAACCTAGTAGGGTGACCAATTAAAACAAATTCCAATAACCTATGGTATATTCTTTGAAATGACATCTAATGATAATTATACATGGGTTTACTATGCCCTGTTATCGATGCAATTATTTGTAAGTTGTTAAAGTGTGCAGCTACTTAAAACTTTCTGTAAATAGAAATGTGCAGTTCAGGAAAATTTTGCTTCCAAACCATAATCTATCATCAATTTTAGTTTATGCAACTTTTGTCATTTACAAATGATGAAAATAGAAACAAAGTTTTACTCTCTGCTCTAAATAAGCAAAGTGTGAAAAATCCTGAAGCAAATATAAATCTTTTCGGTGTGAAAACCTGACTTATTTCCAGATGTCCAGTTGTATCTCTCTATCATATTCCTCCAACGGCCACCAACACGTTTCAGTGCAAAGGTGGACTGTTCAGCAGCACACTAGAGGGAGCCATGTTCTGGCAAGATACAGACAACACCACAGATATAGCAAATTTTAAGCCTACGTTACTTCCATTGGAACCAGGAAATTGTGCTGGTCTTCAGTATTGTCGGGATACTCACCACTGTCTTGTCACCTATCGACCAAGTATGTTTGTATTTTTTAGACTTTCAAAAGTGCCCCTTATAACCTGCATTAAATGTCCAGTTTGTGGCTTGGTTTTTATTTAAGTAATTACTTGAATTAATTTAATATTCAGCACGTTGTTTTTTGCTTTTTGAAGCGATGTTATCTATATTTCTGGCAGCTTTAATTGTCCTATATATAAACTAAAGCTTATTATAGTTCCTAGGTATGAAATGCAAATGACAGATTGGCAGCATTTGTAAAAGATTAATTAAAACCCAATTGCACCTTGTCTCGGACTGATAAAAATCAATCACCACACCAACTGTACGTTGTATAAAACAAAATAACTTTCAAACATATTTTCACAACAGGCCGCAGTCATCAAAAAACAACACATATACTTTGTGAGATGAACAGTCCTCGTCCTTCTGAAGTTTCCTGCAATATTGTGAACAACTTTACTGGAGGCACCAGACACAGCATGCTCACCCGCAACTCTCTGTTCTGTTTACCCAGAGAAGGAAGTGGAACAGACGACCCACAGTTGATTGCTTGTCTTGGGGATGAAGTTAAAAGGCAGTTACATGTAAGTTGACTTGCAGATGCTAACAAGGAATGCAATTGAATGCCATAGAACATTACATAATGCTGTGATGAAAGTATGTCGGGCGCGCTGTTCCGAAGGAATTCAAGGCCTGGTTGTCCAAATAATTATGAGAAACCTAAATTTAGTAAATTTATTCACTTACTTAAAAAGACTCACCTAATATAAAAAAACGCAATGGTTTATTTTTTCCTGCAAATTCAGCGTTCGGTAAAAATTTTTTTTCACTTTCATTCTGCATAGTGCTGACAAAATTCCAAAGTGGCAGATAAAAAGGGTTGTCTTAAGTTTGAATTTTTGCCATCCCTTTGAGCGTGATTTTGTGTGGCGCTTTGCTCTTTTCGTCTCGCGCGTGATATCGCTATTATTGCGTCACAATAAGTTTGGAACACCCGGGAAAAACGCTTAGCTCGGTTAATCGCATTACGAACGTTTAAAATCGTTTAAAGTGAAACAGTTTTCAAATATTGTCAGTAACCCATCGGAATGTGTTCTTGTATAAACAGGTTTACAACGCGAGCAAATGCACAAGAGTCCAATCATTATCAAGCGACGATGGTCCACCACTAGATGTCATGCCAGTCCACATGCCATCGCGATCACCAATGCTTGCGATGTTGTCAAAATCAACTCTTAAAATTTACTCCTTGCAGTAACATTACCGCCTTTTGCTTCTTTTTAAAATCGCGCTATTTTCGTTTTTTTCTCTTTTTTTGAATAAAAATGCAAAATAAAACCTACGTTGATTTCTTGTTGGTGTAGAGATGAGATGCAGAACCCTTGAGAGGAAAACAAATTGCCGCTGCAGGAACCATTGTTTTGCGGTGAAAATCCATCAGTTTGAAAGCAAACAATGGTGTTCGTGAATCCTCTAGACTCGTATGACCCCTGGTAAGCCGAACCGACAACACCACTCTTTCGTACGGACTGCAGAGGTGCTTATTTGCCGTTTTGTGTTACGCGACGTAACTGTTGCCTTTTTATTTAGTTCAGCTTTTGCAGATTTAAGCCATGTAAAGGCGTTTGGAATTTTCGACTTTAAAGCAAAAGAAATAGCAATTAATTGAATAAGGGACTCTCAGCAACTGTGAAAAACTGTTTTGAAATTCAAAATTTAACGAAATTGAGATAAAATTTAGTGAACACAAGACAAATCGCGTTGCATCTTTAAAACAAATAGGTCTTTTTATGATGCAATAATAAATCAGCTGTTTTCATGCATGAGTAAACACGTTTTGGTTTTGAAAACATGTGGCACTTTTCTGTGAAGTCGGCCCATGTTGGAATAACAAGCTTATCGATTGCCTTTTTCTTGCGATTTTGTGCCTTCTGGCTTATTTGTTGATTTGCTCCATCTGGGTGCTACATATGCAATGAGTGCTAGTTCTGGATTTTCCATAGTGTTGAAAGCAATAGACATGAATGTGGGATTTATTGGTGCTGGCAATTTAGCCTTGTACATGTCGCAAGGACTTGTGCGCTCAGGTAAAACATGTCATGTGTAATAAGCAAGTCTTTCACATATCAATTTTAAGAGTTAGTTTTTGTTTAATTTTATGCAAACACCACAAAGAAAAATCGAATTTAACAGCTGTTCATGCAAAAAGATAAAATTAAATGTTTTTGAAATAATAGAAATATGGTGCCAGTATATTTTTCCCCAAAAGTTTGTCTATGTATTTAAGGTGGAAATCTATTTGTTTTTTTCAGGAGCTATTCGAGCGAGCCAAATTTCGGCAAGCTCCCCAGAAACTAAAAAACCAACAGTGAAAGAATTGAAGGTAAGACTGTCACATTTAAAAATTGTTTTTTTCTTATAACAATACATTACTCCTTGCCCCCTTTCCTTTCACTATGTTCATTGTAAGACTGATGATTGTAGCCAAGTAGATGTTGCAAACAAGTGTGTAACTTTAAATATTTGTGCACAAAAAAATGTTTTCAAATAAATGGCTTTTTATAGATGATGACTTGTATTATGTTAATGTACCTGAATTTGCAGGAACTTGGTGTGCGATTTTCACCAGACAACAAGGCAACAATTGAAAGAAGTAAACTGCTCATTCTGGCCGTAAAGCCCAAAATAATGCCCTACGTACTTGATGAAATGAGCACTTTGATCAACAAGGACCACCTGCTCATGTCATTTGCAGCTGGTGTGAATATATCATCAATAGAAAAGGTTTGGCCAAAAACTGGTTGAGTAATCTACCATTCGTGTAGTGCAATATCTGCACCATAATTTATAAATAATTTTTCAAAAATGTTGTTTTTTCTAATCAATGTCATTTTCATAATTCAAATTTACAATTAGCTTAGTACCAGGGTTTGTCACTTGCTTGGATTAAATATACTGTTGACAGACTCCTGAAATTTGTGAGCACTAATTACAATGTGTATATGTGTAAATCGATATGCTTGATAGTAACTGGTTTAAACAGAACTGATAAAACAATTTGCCAAGTCATAACACCAACAACAAACCAAAACCAAGCACCATGGTTTATTTTCTCCTAATACTAAAGAAACAGTGTGGCCATTGTTTGATTTTGCTGTTTGATTGAAGTTATGCTCATAAACAAATTGGTTTCTTTTTCACATTATCTAACAAAGTTAAAGTAAATCATGTAGTAGCATTGATTATAAATTAGTTTGCTGTCATTTCTTTTGCATCGATGTTAGTGACAAAAGTTCATGCTTGTAGATGTTTTACTTACGTAGAACTGGAGCAGTATGTTATAGTTCTGTACTCAATCAAAATTAGCACTGTATTTCAATAGAAGTTGTTCATGCCCAGTATTATCATATAACATGTCAACACTGAACACAACAATATTTTTTCATTTAGTTTACCCAAAATCCTGGACTCCATGGTCCAGAACTCATAATTCTTCATTCACTTTTTCACTATTCAGTCCTATACCATGTAGATGCAACTAACCCCGAAAGAAACTAATTTGTTTTTGTCAGAAACTTCCACCAGATGCCAAAGTTATGCGTGCCATGACCAACACTTGTTGTGCTGTGAAGGAAGGGGCCACTGTGTATGCTGCAGGTATGGCTTTCTTTTGTTATTACAATCTGATAGTTATGCTGGCAGTTAAATAAATGACTCTGTGTCCCACCACTATATTAAAGACTGAACTAGGTCATTTGTTTACCTCATTGCTTGCACAAGGTCATGTCCATTTTATGGAATACAATCAACTGACTGACTGTATATACTCTTTTAATATATGTGTTTTTATGACAATAAATGATTTCATTATTCAGCACAACAAAAACGTTTAGTGGTTTTGGAAATATTATATTTTCATGTGTCTGTTAATGCACCTTTTTCGCAAGAGAAATTATGGTCTTTAACCAAAATATGATAAATATTTCAGGTAAAAATGCGACAGCAACTGACGGTGAAATAGTTGAGGAGATATTTGGAAGAGTTGGAACAGTGGAAGAAGTTGAGGAAGCCAATATTGATGCAGTCACTGGACTCAGTGGTTCAGGACCTGCTTATGTAAAAAAAAACTTACATATATCTTATTCTAACTTACAGGCCTAAATCACATATAGGTGATATGTTAAATGTCTATAACTTGTCAATGAATTGTCTCATTAGTGAACATGCTTTACACCCACAACACATTTAATGAATAAACTTGATACAAATAATCCAACTATATCACAAAGAAATATATTGTCATCATGTATTTGCAGGCGTTTGAAGCTATAGAAGCACTGTCAGATGGTGCAGTGAAAATGGGACTTCCAAGAGGGTTGGCGATGAGGCTTGGAGCCCAATCGTTAATTGTATGAACAACAGTTTTTTTTCTTGTTACGTAAACTTATCAAAACTACCTCAAGAACTAGTCAATGTAAAAAGTTTCTTTGATAAAATGAAAATATTTTGAGGGATATTCTCCGAGTCACATGCAAATCATCTATAGGCAATAGAGCCCATACAATTTTTACTGCAGGTGTACTTACATGCTATGATCTTGCCTGCTACATAGCCAATTAATTATTTTTGTTTTCTGGAGGGTTGCACAACTTAGTTTGGTACCCAATGGTTAATGGCGTCTGTATAGTCACCACAAAGTGGAACTCTTGCTTGGCTTTTGGGCTGGCAAGATCATTGTAACTCACCAACCTGCACTGTAAAGACTTACTAGATCGAAACAGTGGCTCTGTCTGTTGGTCACTGAAAACCATGAATTATTTGTTTACAATGCTTGAAGATTGTCTGTATTCTTTGTAAACCTACGTTTGTTTCGTTTTAATTACAGGGTGCTGGTCGCATGCTACTAGAGACAGGAAAGCACCCAGGGGAGCTCAAAGATGCCATTTGTTCACCAGAGGGCGCCACAATCTATGCGCTGCACCATTTGGAGAAAGGAGGGTTCAGAAGTTTGCTAATTGATGCTGTGGAAGCATCTTGCGTGAGAACAAGGTAAAGGTGTTGCCCTGATTCATCTCGGCCAATGTTTATTGCACAGAAACCTGGTTTGAAAGTTGTATTAATTACAAAGGCCCATTAAGCTCTGTCATTGTTAATATTTCTCACCAATATTTTCTTGAAAATGTAATTATATTTATTTTCTATAAATAACCTCTATTTTTTTGTGACCCTTTGCATTCTGGATATGGATAAATGTGAATGTCTAGTAGATCTATATATGCACTGCAGTTACACTATTTTTGACAGACCGCCCATACATAAAGCACAGATAAGCTTGTGAAATGTCAGGCCAATAAAGTTTTGAAGGAGTCAGTCTGTCCAAAATAGTGCACCAGTAACAAAAAAAAATTATTGACCTGTGACTAACACGGCATGTTGCAGAAATTGAACTATAAACTATGAACATGTAAACTTCTAATTTTTTTTCCATGACCACAATGATGTCAAACTCATATATTTTCTCTTGTCTGTACTTGCAGGGATTTGCAGCTTCAAGGATCAGAGGATGTAACAAATACAGAGGCAATAAAAAAAAGTATTAGGGACGGGTTGCACCTCGAAGATCTTCTTCAAAACAAAGTAGCTTTCAAAAAATAAGAAACATTAACATTCCTAGTAAATGTCCTGTGACACCCTTGACATGCCAAAATCTCTTGTTACGTGTTAGGTGCATTTTATCAATTTGTTAGTGGATAATGTAATGTGTGCTTGCTTGCTTCTATTGCACTGAAGTCTATTCATTTTTCACTGCTTTTATTTGCTGACAGTTTAAACAAAAGAGCATTATTCTGGAATCAAATATGCTCTTAGTGTTCTTAAACCAGACATATGTAATATTTCCATATTTTATTTGATGGTAGTGAAAGCACTAAATACCATTATAAACTATTTTGAACGATTTTAAGCTAACATAATGCGTACTGAGCTCCTTTTACTTTTTGTGATTCACGTTGCAGCACCTTGTCTATACAGTATAGGGTATTGAACAGCATATTTTTGTAGTTTAATGAAACTTCTGAGAGTGAGAGCGTTTTTTTTACACGTTAACTTTACCTTTGACCAATGATATCTTGTAAACTGCCTTAGCCTTTTTTGCCACTGTTTTTGCTCTAATCTCTGCACGTCAATCTTAGTTTGTTAATCTGTCTCTAAGTATGATATAAATTGTTTTGTGCTTTTGCAATACTGATTTTCTAATCCAATCTAGCCCTGCACCAATTAAAGCAAAAAGGTAAACTTTTTGTTAAAATCTTTTAATTGTGCAGGTGTGCTTTAGCATATTGCTTTTGTATCCAGACACTTTGTTGTGAGAAACCTACAATTTATTTTCATTTAGTTTGCAGTATTCTGGTGTTTGTCATCTTGCAATAAAATTAAACACAAGCAATTCTTTGTTCTAGTAATAATTTAACACAAAAATTAGGATAATTTTCTAAATATTTTCTTATCGAGTCCAAACCGGCGATAGATAAACACAATCTGACATTTCAATGTAAGTTTTGCTTTTATGCTAACAATATCAAACTATGTGTCAAGCTTGTTGCATTCCCAATGCTCATTCAACGAAGAGTTGGATGAAAAAACACCAATTTAAAGATCACTGAAAAGGACTTTCTTTCTTGTGTTTTGTCATCTAATTAAGGAGCCAGCAGATTCTCCAATGTTCTCAATGATTTTCGCACATTTTCTATCTTTTTGGTCCTGATAGCGAATACTTGCCATGTATTCCTGTATAACTTCTTCCACAACCTCATCCTTAGGTTTTTCTTCCTTTAATACCTGTGTTCATGAACCAATAAGTAGGTTGATAACTTATATGATACAATATGAAGCCTATATTTGTTTGCTTGCTCGAACAGTGGCTAAGATAATTAAATATGTGCTGATATATTCAGTATTTATGTTCAATTTCTAAAACTGCATGCATATGCAATAGAAATAGTGAAAAACTGTTGCTTTTGCATGATAACTTATATGGAAAATAACCTATTTTAATGTACTGTTATTTTTGTTGCCAGGCATACTAATTAATCGGAATTGCTCTTCTGGCACTTAGTTTCTAAGGTGTTTGTTGGAAACCAACGTTTCGTCTGCCATCCGGCGAGACTGGCTTTAGAAACTAAGTGCCAGAAGAGCAATTCCGATTAACCTATTTTAATGCTAAGTTACAAATTGTACTGACAAATATACTTCAAAAAAAAAAAAATTTTCCTACCCTCATTGAGACATAATAATCCATTACGATTATAAGGATCATAAAAACAATTATTGACAACACGGATGAAACAAACGGGCGACGATAAACTGGTATTGGAGGGGCTGTTTCAACTCCAAGCGGTTCAATGGTTGCCGAATAAGTTGTGGAAGGGTGTTTTTCATCTGCGAATGAACAGTGCAATTGTAAAAACCTAGGAGTAAATTGTATTTTCTACTTCATCGTGATTATCTTAGTACCTGCAGTAAAAAAAATTACAATATTTTAATCTTATCAGCATTGTATAATAAATTCAGCTGCTAGTGGTACCCAACTAGGGGTTCGCATGTCCCCAAGTGACTGTGGAATGGTTTCCCAGTGAAAATCAACAAGAGTAGCTCTTTTTATTATTTGTTTGTTTTATTCAAATATATTTTGGGTTGTAATCTTACATGTTATTTGTGACACACCGTTTTATTTAATTAATAAATGCTTTTTGTAAAGGTTTTCCGGCAACACAGCCAAGGCATAAGTTTAATAGTTGACATTGGCAAGAAGGCCAATCCAGCCTGGGCATACTAAAGCTTTACACATTTCTACATGTTTACACATGATATAAACTTGGACAAACCTTCATCGTTAGGATCCAAGTCCTTGACGTGTCTCATTATTTCCCTGTAACTATTTTGAACCCTGAGGAACATTTCTGCTGCATTCTCGTCGCCTGGATTAATATCCGGGTGATAATGTTTGGAAAGTCTGATGTAGGCGTTTTTGATGGTTGTTTCATTTGCATCTCTTCCGATTTTTAAAACTTTGTACGGATCGCTGGAGGTGCTTGTGCCTTGCCCGCGTTTCAAAAATATTTGCAATGCATTACGACGCAACGGTCTTTGTGCAACACAATCCTTCCAAAGCGATCGACATGTCATTGAACAATACCTAATCCGAAATGCCATGAGATGCTTTCTTAACTGATTAATGGAACATCTGTGTGTTACATTATAAGACTTTTTTGACACTAAATTGAAATTCGTATGTAAGTTCTTATTCGGAGTTTCAAAATGTACCGAAAGGGACTTTCATAACATCGAAATAAAAAACACAGTTTTATTTGTTCTTTGTCATCATAACATATCACAATAAATAATTAAAATAATACGTACAGCAATTGGGATATTAAATTTAAATTAATAACTAAAAAGTATGTGTCAGCCCAAAGTTTTTCAAAAAAGTGGACATAAGTTTTATTATTTTCACCATATTTGGTATTGTTTTGTCATGCTTTGCCGACTCCAGAAAAGTGCACGTGCTTTTGCAAGCGCGTTTACGGAGAAAGGTTGTTTCAAAGTAAAAGAAAACTTTAACTGCTTCGACTACCAGTATTTGTATTTGAAGTATTTATACTGGGAAAATCCTATCCTATACCATCTGTTTTTCGTTTTATGTTAACATTAGCTGTTGTGGTAAATTCAATAGTTGCCGGAGTGCTACAGCATAAAACAAACAAATTGCAAGAAATAAATATTGCATGTCGTACTAATAACTTACTTGTAGCAGTCCAACAGCACCACACCCCTAATCGATATGTTTAAAAAGTATAACGATAGTATAACACTCATAACGATCTCTTTATTAGCAAACCAGGATAAGGCTAAGAATTGTAACGTTTCGAAATGAATGGCATATTGATGTCCCCTAGGAAGAGAAAGAGACCTGAATTTTTCAACTCCCCTAAAAAAGAAGGGTGAGGGAACTTGTTTTATTGTTTTTTTATTATTATTTTTTTAAATGTCTCCCTCAAAAAACATCTTGGCCAATTTCTTGTTTAGTTGCATTTTCTGTAAATGTTTTTGGTGTATTTTTGTTTATGACAATAAAAACATTTTTTGTTTACAGTTCCCAAAAGGAATCCAAGAAACGGAAGTTGAACAAAGCAACTAAAAACAATGATCAAATAAAACCTGTTGTTCAACCAACAAGAAGAATTATTCCCAGAGAAGATCTGGTATTTGTTTTTTATTTTTAGTTCAAACATTTTTTGTTTAAAGGCTTTATTCTGTATAAAAAAATTATTTGTGTTTGTTGAAAATCAGTATGCATTATTTCATATTACCACATTCTGTATGATGTGTTACACAGATGAATATTTTTTTAATAAAAATTTTCGCACTTTATATATCTATCAGAACTTATTGACTTTCAGTTGGTCTGGGGGAAATGCAAAGGATTTGGTTGGTGGCCTGGCAGAATCGCAAACCGAACAGAGCTGAGTGGTCCAATCGATCCCCCTGATGACCCAACTCGATGGATAAAGTGGTTTGGAGATGGAAAATTTACTGAAGTATGAAAAATTATAAAATTACTTTCCATCGGCTGCAGATAATTGTGCATACTGTTTTGACTGGTCTGTTTAATTCAGCTGCTGACCAAGTATATATGGTTAGCTAACCACCTTGTGGTACTTTGCAGTAAATGCCAATCCATTTTATACCCATGCTAGGTACAAACCACTATGAAGAAAACCATAGCCAAACAACTGCTTGAAAACCAATAAAACATATGCTTCTCAGACTGATATTTCTAGTGTACGGTTGTACCTGAATATAAACTTGCTTTTTCTCTAACATTTAAAGTAGTTTCAAGTTAAATTTAAAAATCAAAGAGTAGAAAATATACTAAATTCAAAAACATTTTTTTTCCTCAGACGAAAGTGGACAAGATGGCATATTTTCATGACTTCTTAAAGTTCTTTAAAGAAGGAAATTATTGGAGAAGTCATGGCTACCGGCAAGCAGTTGATGAAGGGATAGCGGAAGCTTGCAAAAGAGCAGGTATTGTAAATGTATCATACTTACTTCTCTTGCGAAATTTTTTAGTTTGTAAAAGGTCTTTACACATTAATTACAACAAAGGCATTATCCATACTAGCTTGCAAGCTCAGTGTTTGAGTGGTTGTTGCTTTGATATGGGTACTTGCATTAAAGCCTTAAAACTAGTTCTATATTAAAAGTCTTTCATGCCACCATATAGAAGTGTGTTGTGTTCTGTAATGCCAAGTACAAATAATGAATTGTATGTACAGCAGTGTTTTTTTCTAAACAACTGATCAAATATACCCTAAAAACTAGCAGAAAGTGTATTTTTTAATTCAAATGCCATCATGTCAAGCATAATTTACCCATGCAGAAAAATCAGATACCACACCTGAAGATAGTTTGAAATGGGCAAAAGATCAGTTCTACCCTGAAGGTTACACAAAATTACTCCCTAAATTCATGAGTCCAGGTATGTTTCGGTTTCTTTCATACTGAACTTTATGATTTATTACTCACTGTACATTTTCAATGAAATAATAATCAATGACATGTTGCAATTTTCAGGAACGAACATGATTTCTATTTCTTAAATTGAATTGCTAGTGGGTCATTGTATGAAAAAGATTGAAAGTTCCTGTGTTTAGATTATCTTTATAAGTTTTGTGTACTGAAATAATTTAGCATTTTTTTTGCAGATGAGATGCTCCGTGCTCCATTACTAGATGGTGGTGTTGATGGTCTCAAAAATTCTGTAAAAAAGCAGAAAATGATTTTGCATCAAAAAGAAAATCAAACAAATGACTTGGATTTTTCAGACCAGCTTAAGTCTGCCCTTGAAAAGGTCCGGCAACAATGCTACTTTTTTGTTGAGTTCAATACTTACCATGTTTTCCACAGCATTTTTAAATACATAAATGTTGCCTGAATGCCAGTAATGGGTTTTTAACTTAAATTTCGTGCTATTTGTTTAAGGTGAGAGAGGATGTTGTGAAGTTGGAGAAGATATGTCTTGGATGTGGGAGTTTGGAGGTCACATGTGATCACCCCTTGTTCATTGGTGGCTTGTGTGGAGTCTGTGAGGTTTGTTGCGTTATTTATTACAATTAAAAAAAATGTATTTTCGAAAAACAATCAGAAGATTGATGGTGTTGTGATTAAAAGTTGCCACTAAACCAGTGACAAGATGCCAAACTGGCAAACAACTAATGATTTTCATGTGGTTGATATTTTAGGTCGATTACAGAGAAAGCATCTACTTGCTGGATGAGGGTGGTGCATCATGTTATTGTTGCATTTGTAGCGGTGGAAAGGAGATTCTTCTCTGTGATAACACAAATTGCTGCAGGCACAGTTTATTTTGTTTAGAAGAAAAAAAACTTTTTTCCATCAAACAAAAAAATTCAGTTTTTATTAATATGTATTGATATAGAAGAAATTCAGGGTTTTTTTCTATAGTGTAACGTTTTATTATTTCGTCTGTTAAATTAAAATGTGTTGACCATATTTTTTTTCTTTGTCTAAATTTAAATTTCACTATTTTGGTTCTAGTTACTTAAACCTTATTGATATTATGGAAATTATGTGTTGAAACCTTTCATATAAATTATTTCATGCAGATGTTTCTGTATCTCATGCCTGGAAATGTTCATGAGTAAGTCTGAAGCAAACAAGGTATTTATATTTGTTTTGCATCCAGCTGCAAAAAGTTAGTGGCGATTTAATCACAGGAAAAACAGAGAAATCCATGGATTTGTCTCCTTTGCGTGGAGAAAGAAACTCATGGTGTGTTGCAGAGACGGGAAAACTGTCATGAAAATTTACAAACTTTCATGAATGATGAAAAGTCTGCATTCTGTTTTGATGTAAGCCCAGTATCTCAATAACAGGGGTGGATAGTTTACAAATATCTTTTAGTTTGATTTATATTTGGGTAAATTCCAGTTAGTTGTATAATTTGGATGTAATTTAGTAATGGAGCTTAATATGTTGTCTTGTAGTTTTTTAATTAAATATCTTGTTTTAAAGATTTTGTCACTACCGGTGTTAGTCCATCCATCAAAACGAAAACCAATCCGAGTGCTGTCTTTGTTTGATGGAATTTCAACAGGTGAAAAAAAATGCATGAACAAATTCAAAGAATTTTTAGCAGTGCTTTTTGAAATAGAATATAGTGAATTTTTTTAATTAATTTACAAAATAAATATTGTTAAAATACGTTCAATGTAATTTCTATATTCTTCTAAATGTCTTGGGTAGATCCTCCTATAAGTTTTTATTGCAGGTTTGCTTGCATTGAATGAGATTGGGATTGAAGTTGGTTGTTATTATGCATCAGAAATCGATCATGAAGCAATTTGTGTTTCTGATATTCGGTTCCCAAATAAACTAAAACATGTTGGAAATGTGGTAGAAATCACAGACAAAATGGTGAGATAATTAATTGTAAACATTGCTTAGCAAGCTATTTAAATTCCCTTAATATGTGAAAAAGGGGATTTTTGGGGGTCCATGCATGAAATACAAGATTTTAATAATTTTTTTATAATGAGCAACTTGGTAGTGAAAAATTTTTAAAATTTTTTTGTTTATTATTGCATAGAAAATTGTGTGAGGCAATGCATATTAAAATATTTGCATCCACAATATATAGTAAAATAAATTTTTTGTCAATGAAAACCATTTGTGTTTGTTGTGATTTCTATTGTCATTATTTTTGCAGCTTTTCGATTGGGGGCCTTTTGATTTGGTGATTGGGGGAAGTCCCTGCAATGATTTGTCGATAGTTAATCCAGCAAGGAAAGGAATATGGTCAGGTAGTAGCGCAAATATGCAATTTTTGACATCAATGAATGAAAACATATTATTTACAAGGCTTTAAATTTAATTGAATTGTCATCGACTTTAGATGGATCTTTATAACTTTTTTCAGAAATAAATAATTTTAAAAACAGAATTTTGTTTATTTTTGTTAAATAAATGTTTATAAACTCTGTTAATAATATGTTTAATATTAGGTGTACAGGTTAAATAAAATTAAATATTTGAGTTTAAACTTGAACCATGTTTAAAGGCACTAAAAATTTATTACATCCGAACACATTGCTGCCATAATGTTCCAAGTGTGGCAAAAAACTTCTCTGGTAGAAAGTCCTGACTTGAATAATAGAATTTAAACAACAAAAGTTTTGGTTTTTACAGATAAAGGCTCTGGGAAACTGTTCTTTGAGTTTGTCCGGATTTTACGATCGTGTCAATTGGTCTCGGCAAATTGTGGCCGGCCTCTTTTCTGGATGTTTGAAAATGTTGTTTGCATGGATCATGTTTCAAGACTGACCATTGCACATTTCCTCCAGGTGAGACATTTTAAGGCATAAGAAATGCTACCTTATACATGTACAAAGCTTAATGCAAGCAAGGCAGTTTCACTGTTAATGATACTGGAAAATGTACAGGGCTATGTTATCTTAAATTACCAATAATTGGCTTTAAGGCCCTCTGATGCAATTTGATTACTTTTAGTTGTACATTCTGTTCTTTAAAAGTTATAGTGAGTCAAATTTTATTAAAGTTTACTTGAAAGATATAAAAATAATACACATTCTGTCTTATAAAATTTCAGTTAAATATCCTGAAAAAAGGGTAAAGTTTTTTTTCACAAATCTGTAATTATATCTGATAAACCGCATATTTTTGGCAAATTTACTGACTTTAATTAAAAACTCGTTTTTGTTGTTTTGCAGCGGAATCCAGTAGTTCTTGATGCCAAGCATGTGTCGGCAGCTCACAGACCAAGATGCTTCTGGGGAAATTTGCCTGGAATGAAAAGGCAAGAATATAGTTTTCCATTCATGTATCGCATTGTGCTTGGATTTGAGATTTTTTGACCTGTGTTTTAAACCAGTGCTCCACCACCTTATTTTAAAGATCTTAAACTTATAAAAACAAAATTGGAACACATCTAAACCCACTATGTGAGAGTTATGATGTCATAATATAAGTGGTCAAACAAATGCAGTCTAGGTGTAGAGTTTGGACTGGCCTGAACTAATTATCTTCCTGTGGTAATGTCCAAAGTTGCCTAAAATGAAAGGTTTTGGAAAGAAACGAAAAAAAAATTTAAACACAATTGTCCTCTTTTATTCATAAGTGACAAAAAGCTTTTTGAGGGCCAGCGTTGGCTAAGTTTGGTTGTTATGGGTAACGAGTTTGTTTGTGATTTTGCAGAACAATGGTTTCCACTGAACTACACAGACTTCATCTGCAGGATTGCCTCGAGCCAGGTCGAGCAGCAACTATTGATAAACTCCGGACTATTACAACCAATCTTAACTCGGTTAATAAACCGTGTGTGGCTAGCCAGGATGCTATGGATTACCGAGATCGAAAGGTTGGTAGAAAGAATTTGTTTAGGTTTTTAACAAAACTTTGTACACGGATAACTTAACCACCTTACGAGTTAGCGACTTGATTTTTTTATACGTAGTAGTTCGTATGTTGAACTTTCCAACGAAACAAAAATCGTAGAAAAAACACAAGGCCTGTGTGTGCAGGGTGTTCGGTTTTCCCGACCATTATACTGATGTTTGCAACATGTCCCGTGCAGCCAGACTTCGAGTTCTTGGCAAGGCTTGGAGCGTGCCAGTTATTAAACACCTCTTTGCCCCACTCAAGGACTTCTTCAGTTGTTCTGGATAAACTCTGACCCTATTTCATTTCCGTTTCTATTTTACTTCACTTCCGGGCAAATTCTTCGGCATTTCGCTCGAAACTTTTGAGTAATTCCTTTCCAATTTTGTGGTTGAACTTTTTGGTGCTGACATTTTATTTTTTAGGTTTTTAAGATGTTTTGTTTTATTTGTAAATCGGTGACCCGTATGAAATAATAACCCAGTATTTTTCACCTGTTTTGAAATCTTTTTTTACCCTTTTTTCAGCCTTTGCACTAAAAAGCGCTTGTAGCATTATTTTGTGTTCATTTACTGTCAAAATAAAGATCATTTTTATTCATACGTCACAACGCTTACGATGATGCAACAATGGAAGAGACTGGCCGTAAATTGTATAAGCACACCGCCAACATCCATTTCTCCTGTACAGACTCAACAAATCGGTCTTCGATGCGTTTTGAGATGCGATTACACGAAAGGAATTGTCGGTGCACAGACTTAACATGAAAAAACGTTTAAGGTAACATTCCCAGTCAAAGTTTGTCATCTTGTTAGGAATCTGTGCAAATAGATAGAGCAGAAAACCAGTTTGTTTATTGCATTTGCTATCCGGTAAAATTTCAAAACAACTATAACGGCCTAGCGATTTCAAAAATCTTAAACTATAATGTAAAAAACGGGTGAAACTTGATAAAAAAAAGAATATTTAGAAGGCAGAATTATGCATTCACATCAAAAGAAATCCATTTAATGCGAAAAGAACATGCATTGCGACTGTTAAACACTGTGGAATGGTGGAACCATGCAGCAATCGGTACTCAAATAGAATCCAAGACACTCTGAAACAATGGTGTAAGTTTCGTTTTTTTTCTTCGGACAAACGAAGATATTCGTAATTATATTTGTGTCATCTCTAAAAGTTGGGTTTATGCTTTGTATGTAATATTTACTGAGACAAGGTAAACAACGTTTGACACCCATCCTGTCAACCGAATGTTGGACACACTTTGACTTTGTCCCTCAATCCCGTCAACCGGTTTACAACCATGGGCGTCGGGGGTGTATTTGCACTCCCACATTATTTCGCCCCCCCCATCCACCCATATTTATCACATATGTTTGGTTCTCAAATCTTTTTTGCCCCAAGCCCACAATTATTTCCATGCCCGCCGACCTCTTCTCAATCAATTTTTGGCCCTTTTTAACCGAAGTGTGGTACAAAGTAAGCACAATATTAAGATATTAGTAGACGTTCTCCCACGTAATAAGGAGGGTATCGTCAGGCTTCGATCTTAGGTCATGGTTTGTTGTAACTGTCACATACGTCTCTTCCCCTCGTGTCAGTGCGCAGCTTGGATTAAACCCACAACGAAGTTAATAACACACATAATGCTTTTCAGGTGTTCCTATGTTTTGACTATGCTTTTGTAAAATGTATGCAATCATAGTTAACTGAAACAGCGCATCCTTAACCTTGTCAATTCTACTGCATGAGGCGTTACCGTCCTTGCCCCTAGCTGTGAAATGTGTAGGATGGTTTGATCAGCTCTGTTGATTTTATGCCCTGGAGTCGAATCTCTCACATTGCGTGGCGGTGGGTGTAGGGGTGTACGAAAATAAACCTTATTGTGACGCCTAAATAGCGATTGTTAGTGCCAGGTAGCCATGCACTGGACAAAAGACTAATGTGACCAACAAAAGTATATTCTAAAACTTTGTTTATTTGATAACATGTTTATGGGGAAGGTAACTCCCCCATCCTAAATCATGCCTGACCTTCCCCCAAAACAGAAGTAGAAATCGGCAACTTACCAACACAAATTACATTGTATATTGGACGCGAACCTGTGTCGGAGATTTGGTACAGCGCCGAAAAAGACGACTTAGACTGCATGGCATCGGTAACCATTGTTACGCCTCTTCGTCGGAAACAATCGTTTGTTAACGAACAATGAAGAGGAAATTTGTACGAGCTCGGTACGCGCGTAATGGTAGGTTGGCAGTTTGTCGAATCTCCATGTAAAAAAACTACACGTGGTTACTTTAATGTCGTGGCGTTTTCGTGCATTTCGAACAATCCCCTTGGTGGAAAATTTCCTTTTTTTGCTCATGCACCCTTTTTTTTAAGTTAAATTTTTCATTGCGTTTAAACTTGGTTACGTTTTAATTTAATTAACTTTCTTTAATCTGGACCGGAATTTGTAACGCACCGGTGGTACCATTTCAAAAGGCATGCAAAATGTTTCGGCGCAATTGTTCAGCTTCTGCATCAACACACTGGCTCGAAGAACAATGTGGAATATTATTTGCATGGAAGCTTCAATTCAATATGCTCGACCCGAGTCACGTGGCACGTAAATTCTCCAGCGTAAAACTAAAACCTGTGCTTCTTTTAAGAAGGGCCAAACAAAGCCACTGTTTCGACCTATTGGATAGAACATTTGTGACTCTTGTCGAAGTACCCCTGATAAAGATTTGTTCCATGACAATCGAACCGTTTTTAGCTGGAATTATCCACTCGTGTGGTTTTATGTTTGAATAACAATGACGAAGGACGATAACCCATGGCTTCGGAACCATTCTTTCACCATCTGAATGCACTAACTGCATACACACGACAAACTCATTCAGAAGAAATAATGTCAATATTCTTTTCGGCAATGCTCCTTGATTTTTATTTAGTGCATTTGAAGGGACCGAATAGCCTTGTATTTTGTAAATACCCTTGTTGGCTTAAAATAGCTTTTTGCGGCTTCTAGTGAGTTTTTGTTTATTGCTAAAAGGAGGTACTTCTTCTTGTATGCAAAAGGCTGCCGATACCTGTACAAAGACTGCTGCTGCATTGTCGAAGACCGGAAACCCGAGGGACAACGCGCGAGCACCTCGCCGTGTTTCGTGATGATTTCATATCTTATTGTGTCCCGCGCCCCTGCTTCCGTTCTCGGCGCACAGAGCAATCGTACCATTTATTTCAGGAAACCGCATGCTTTGATTATGATTAGTCCCGTTTCTCAAAGAAGGACGCAGCAATATACGGTCCTTCCTGAGTCGGTTATTCCGTGCATTAGAGACAAGACAGGGTGCTGTAAGTTTGAAATACGGCAAGGCTGCTTAATAATATGATCCCAACTGCGTTTGCTTGTTCAGGCGATTAATAATAACTTAAGGTTATAAGTTTGCTCTGTACGATCTTTCCTCTGTACGATCGATGCAAAATTTCGGTTTTTGTGTAAGAAAAAGCTGCGTAGAAAACGACATTGCAAAAAAAGTTTGGTTTAAATTCACCGCAGTAACGAACAACGTTGCATTTCCACACAAAATACTTGAATGTTGTTTTACTGGATAAATATATGGACTCGCCGGGCTGCGGAAGTCTATATGTTCCAACATAAATGTTTCAGAATAATTTGTTTGATTCGATTGTAGATAATTTGAATTTCCTACAAACGAATTCTTTGTCTTTCAGGTATTTTGTGCGATATTCAATCGTGGTAATTTCCCTTACTCGAGAAGAAACCGCCGATCGGCGCAATGGTTGTCACAAAGGGAATGTCCCTATTATTATTCCCCCTGTTATTTGCGTGGGTCAACGCAGGTAAGTGTTTTTTGGCGATTTTGAAAGGTTACCATGGAAATCAAGAGCGGGCGAACTTTTTACCTCACGCCCGAGAAATTTGATTTTTCAAATCTTAGTAAAAATGTGTCTGGGGTTTACACATGTCTAACCTCAATTCATTGTGACGCAATAATGACATATTTTGGCATAAGAAGCGGAGATAGCTGTGGTCACTGGGGTTTTGTTCTCAGTTTTATGATGTGTTTTTGGGGGAATTCGCCCCTCCTGGATCCACTTTCAAACTTAGTAGTGCTGAGTTTTCGCTGGCTTTTCACAAAAATGGATGACTAACACAACAACATCTGAAATCCCTACAGATAAGGTTTTCCGGAAAGTGCTTTAAAATATTTTTGCAAAAATACAACATTAACAAACTGAAAAAAAATGAACCATCCTCTCTGTTAAATTTTTTTTATTGCAAATACCAAAAATAAAACAGTTTTTGTCACATAAATGCAGCACAGAATAATCCCTTGAATAAAATTGTTTTTTTAGATTGTGAAATGGACACTGAAATAACAGTTGGACGTCAATTGGAGGTCTCATTACCACCTGAATGTCCTTACTTTACATTAACGGTAACTTCTGCTACTTCCACCAAGATGACAGTGGTTACCAAGAGTGGAACACTTGGGCCAAATGGAAGGTGCCAGGTAAAGAATTATGCCCCTAAAATTTGGAAGAAATGAGTGTTACTTTGAATAAGCTTTAAAGTGATGCATTATGTACAAAAGTTATAGACAACAATGCTAAACAAAAAAGAAAAGAATTTTGACCAAAATTTCCGTTCATTTTTTGTAGCAGTAAATTAAAAATAGATTTTCTTTATCACATTAACACATGACCTTCAAAAGAGACTTCAAAATCACTGTTTTTTATTTTGTATCAGGTTAATTATGTGGAGGCTGGTCCTCCCATACATATAGCAGATATGGTTGGTGATGGCCGCAATAATGGCATTATTTACCAACCTCCTAGCACATTTGATGCCAACCTGTTAATGAATTGTTTCTTGGATGGGAGTCCTGGGGTTACGTACAAATTTGAAACAGGTACTACATTGTGTAGATATGGCAGATTTGCTTACAGCACACCAGCTCAACAAATACTGATTTAAAAATATTTTATGGTTGTGGTTCTTAACCAAAACATCTCATAGCATATGTTAACTGTTCCCAACCTTAAAAGGCGACCATAACTTTTTTTAAATTCTATTATAGCGCAATGCTCAAGCATAAAAGTCATGCAGTGATTTTGATATTTTGACCTATTAGGTCGTATTAGTGCAGTTGTAACTGACAACATCGAAAGTCACCACTAGGTGGAATGGTTTCTTTTACACTAGTTACAAGCTGGACTGATAAAACCTAATAGGTGTATGTAGTCCCTGTCTGCAGCTAAATGACCTATTTATATTCCCCCCCATTATAGTTGTTTTTTTTTAGTTGATGATGTTGAATTTGTTGACCTCGGTTCAATTCTTGATGGCCCATCTGCAGCTGTGGCTAATTACCCCCCAAATAAGTTATATCATTGGATGGTATCTAATGTGGATGAAGATATTGGGGCCTTTGTGGACTTTTTGGAAAGCAATATTCCTGGTGACACAGTATTGGTAAGATTTCAAATCGTGTTTGAAATGGCATTAGAATTTTTAGGCTTGTTGTTGGTAACTTTGCTGAGATGTTTTTACATTAATATTTTCAAGCAAACAAGCATAAAATCCTGCACGAAAACAAAAGTTAACATTGGATTGTGATTAAGAACCTGAGTTTAAATTAACAACAAAAAGTTAAACTTGTGGAGTGGCCACAATATAACGAAAAGCCTCAAACACCCTCATGAGAAGAGGTGTTAACAATCCTATGATATGTTTAACCGTGTTAATGTGTTAACAGGCATTTACAGATTTGCTGTCTCAATTGCCAGTTGACGGGCCGGGGGCAATATCTTCAAATAGACTGCTTGGAATGGAGGTGCACATGCAATTTCTAACATCAGGATCACCTTCTTCCTCAAATGCTCTCAATTTCACAGTTTCAACAGGTTTTTACTGTTTCATATTCTAAGCCAGTGGCACCCAACCTTTTTGCACCAGCTGGACCAGTAAAATATCAAAACCTAAGAGAATCTAAACTAAAATGTAATAATAATGTTAATAAAAAAACATGTAAAAAGAGAGAAAAATTTTCTTTGAAAGAAATCCATTCTATGACAAAAAAATATATATTTTGGGTGGTGGTTGGTACAAAAATTAGCGCTGACCAGTGGTTGATAAACCCTTTTTTAAAGTAAATGAATTCTTTTAAGTATTCTTATTCGTTTAGTTTCTCTCTTAAGTTAAAAAATAAAATTTAAGTACTGGCTGGTTTTCCAAAATGGAAGCACTTCCTTAAACCATATCATTGGCTCAATACAGTGTCGACAGAATACCAAGAGCTGGTATTCTGTCTGAAAATCTTATTAATAATGGGAGACATAATTCAACTTGGTAGTAATGTGTATTGCCACAGCCCTGTTTTGAAGCATGAATAGCATCATTTATTGCTAAAAACTGCTACAAACATCCTATCATGAAATAACTTATGTATGCTGTTTCTTCTAGATCCAGACTGTCGGACTGACAGCCACTTTACCAGAGTTGTCTTTTCTTATGACGCCAATTGCCCGACAAGACAATTTTACTTCACTCACAGCCAGGATGTGTACTTTGTTTTGGGTCTTCTCCCTCCAGTACCATCTTTGGAGTGCGACGTAAACTAGTTTTTTTCTGTTAAAATATGTATTCAATTAACACGATATATTTTATCTTTGTTTGTCCAGTTTTATGTAGACGGTGTGTTGTCAAATTCTTTTGGTGGAACTGTCTTCTTTAATTCCTTTACTGGATCGTTTGGAAGAAAGGGTTTCTTTAACTGCCGAACTCCTACCAGTTTTTCCTCTGCAAAAATCTACGTTGCTGAGTGTAAGTAGTAAACCATTGAAACTATCAGCTTTATGTGGTTTCTTTCCACAGCTGCCAAAAATGCCCATTGTTTGGCAAAATCTTGTTTATCTTATTAAAATACTATTATAAAAATAGAACCAAATGAAATATTCATTATACAAGGTAAAATAATTTACCATCCCTTGACAAGTCTGCACCAAGCACCCCAAAACTGGAAAGTTTGATGTCAAAAAGTCAGGTTGTCCATCAACATAAATTAGTTTTCTTTTTGCAGATGATATAAATACAGCCTGCTTTGAAAATGTGCCACTGGAGCAGGATGAGGTCAGAACGATCACAACCCCATCTATTGGAGATACTGGAGATGTTTCTCCTCAACTGTTTTGTACCTGGCCAGTCACCTCACCATACTTGTATGGTGGGGCACGAATGCAGATTCCGTCACTTTCCACTCCTGGGATTGGTTTTCTGCAGGTAAAAAATATGCAGAAAGTTTAGTTTTTATTCAGTTTTTTTCACCTCTTAATTCTTATTATTTCTACCTGCAAGTTTACGCAAGAGCAATCTCGGCATATTGTGCCAAAGACAATGCCAATAGATGTATTAAATACACAACATGTTATGAACAATTTTAAATGGGTTTCTTTTTATACATTGATTAGATGTTAACAGTAAGCCTTTTATGTGTAATATTCAATAGCGTCTTTGTTGCATGTTTAAACACTGCTGTATATATTCCAACTATTTATTGATGCTAACCTTGCAGTAATGTAAATAAAACTGAATACTCAACCAGACGAAAACTAACACCATTATACTTTTTGGAGGTTTCAAATGGGATAAACCCAACCTTGTTTTTGACGGGAACTGATGAAGTATCTGTTCAATCTGTATTGGCATCCACAGGCCAGTCCATTGTGTTATTTTATCAGGATGATATACCAGGGTATCCTGCGTTCAATGTTACATTCACTGGTGCGTAACTTTATGTTGCAACATATGTGAAATATTTGTGTATAAGCTGCAGACAGATGGCCACTGTTTTGACCTAAAAGGTCTCATTAGTGCAGCTGGTGTGACTATCAGACGACTTTGCTGACCAAACGGCCAAGCAAAGACTTCCACTTTGTGGTGACTATACAGTCACCGTCATCCGTTGGGCACCAAACTAGGTGCAACCTTACGGAGCAAACAAGGTGGAAACACTACGGCCAAGCAAGCTCAACCAATAGTACCGTCAGGCCCCGTGTCACAATAATCATACAGCTGCAGACAGATGGCGCTTATACACAAATTCATATTATTGGCTCCACATTGCTTATCATATGATTATTGTGACACGGGGCCTGACGGCACTATTGGTTGAGCTTGCTTGGCCGTAGTGTTTCCACCTTGTTTGCTCCGTAAGGTTGCACCTAGTTTGGTGCCCAACGGATGACGGTGACTGTATAGTCACCACAAAGTGGAAGTCTTTGCTTGGCCGTTTGGTCAGCAAAGTCGTCTGATAATCACACCAGCTGCACTGATGAGACCTTTTAGGTCGAAACAGTGGCCATCTGTCTGCAGCTTATACACAAATTCATATTATTGGCTCCACATTGCTTATATGTGAAATACTTTGTAAAATTGAAGGCTATGTTGTAAAGTTTTACTATTCCTCAGCAGATGTTAAACTTTAAAGCAAGGGTCAATACTTTGCAAGGCATTATGTGCATATAGAATCATCACCCAATGCTTATTACTTTGCTTAATATCTACTGCTAAAACACATTATGTTGTAAACAGTTAACAATTGTTGGCCCAAAGGGGCAGGTTAAACTCAGTGCTGTGTGTTTTTGTAGCTACTTGCTACAAATATTGCTTGGACAGAATTGATTCCACGGACAGAAATATTATGCTTACTTGGACCGATCACACTCTTGTTGATGAAACCATTCTTCTCCTTGGCGGTGACACACTGTCCTACCACTACCCACATGGCAACCAGGCATGCTTTGCAAACCTCTCACCAAATACTTTGTATAATTTATCAATCATTGGGGAAAAGACAACAGAAATTGCAAACTTTCAAGAGCAGATAATCACTGGTCAGTTGCCATTTTAGTTGATGACAATGTTTCCTGATATATTTTGTCATTATTTCCAAACTACACCTCAGTGACGATAATTTTGTTTCAATCATCTCTTCATCAAACATTGAACTCTTGAAATAATATTAACAATGTAATACTATATTCAATTAATATACATCTTTTTATCTGACAATTGAAGTAACAATACAGATTTTATTACTTTGTTCTTAGCTCCAGGACAAATGACAGAACCTTGGGTTGCACCTGAATCGATTGATGCATCTTCAGCTACTGTGCATTGGGATGCTTATGCTGTGGGTGACAATATTGTTTCAATGTACCAATTAAAATGGTATGCTATCACCAGAAATGGTGTTGCTCTAACTATGAGGCATGCACCAGCACAAGGTTTGTCTGGAATGATAGACAGGCTGGAGCCAAACATGCTTCATACAGTAAGTGTACGGGCAGTTACAGATGCTGGATTCGGTCGTTTTTCACATGGTTTCTTATTCACAGCAGGTATGGCGTTTGTAAAACCAGTGCTCCGTTTTTTTTGTTTAACTTTATGTTAACTACCTTCAGGGCCTAGTGGCCACCCAAACCTGAGACAAACTGACTGTCTGTCAGTTACATCAATACAAGTTGATTTTGATGATGTGCCAAATGACGGCGAAGGAAGAACGCTTGTCAGGAGTGAAATATGTTGGTGCTATACCTTGGAGAATGTCTTCACAGACAACTTGGTACCAGACTATGTGATTGAAAACCTTCTTCCAAACCGACGTGTCATCGCATTTACCAAAGCATATTTCGATGATGGATTAGTGGCAGAAAGCCCTCACACTATTTTGCAACCAAGTAAGTGATTACATTGTTGTTGGATTTGTTTTATGAGGATATTTTTTCAATTTTTCACGAAATACTTTTTTGGATCACATGTAAGCTGGCTTCAACAAAACAATTGGTTCCCATAGAAATAATTGTGAAAGAGTAATGTCTTTAGCCCAATTTTATAACATCATCCTTGGGAAGTTTTTTGTGTAACTTGACAAAACTTTTTTTATTTTGACCAGCAGATACTCTCCAGCAAATCTTTTTAAGTAAATTTTTATTTGTTTTGCGTTTTCAGAACCACGGCCATTTATGAATTCTCCAACTCTCCTGCTTGTTGGAATGACAATGGCAAGAGTAACTTGGGAACCTTACCAGGAAGGTGGTGATATTGAGATTGTTATGTACATTCTTACTGTGGAACACGTCAACGGAACTCTGGTGCAGCAACATATGGTTGACTTAAGCCTGACATCATTCTTCTTAAATAACCTTGTTCCAAATACGGAGTACAATGTATTCATCCAAGCATCACACGAAGATTGCAACAGCGACATGTCTCCACCATTACTAGTTACCACAGGTATAAATGGGATTCTCTGTGTTAATGAATTTGCCCACTAATTGTAATCTGTTGCTGCGTAACATAAGCTTTATTTTTTGTTCAAAGAAACATATTGCTTAAATTGAAGAGTTTACTGTGTGTAGACCCCGGCCCAGCTCGGAATGTGCAGGTCATTGACCATGGTGCTGATACACTTACTATTCAGTGGGATGAACCAGAAAGTGGTGATGCAAGGGCTATAATGCAATACTCGCTCAACTGGAATTCTTCAGCTGGCAATGGGTCAGTGCTAACAGATCAACTCTCAGAAAGTGCAGTTGGGCTTACAGGCAATACTCCATATGTTGTTTATGTTGTGATACTCTATGATGATGGTGCAACTACTGAAAGTCCAAGAATCCATACTGGCACAGGTAACTGATTGATTAAGTACTTGTTCAAAGCATTTCATGTGGCTTGCAGGTGTGATTTTAATTTGTGTTTTAAATGCACTGGATTAGGCTTGCTTTTGCGTAAATTTAAAGATTTTGATTTTATATTTTTAGTGCCTAGTCCTCCAACCCTCTTAAGTATTTCTACTCAAGCTACATCACTACATGTAACTTATAATGTTGGCGGAATTTTACCCATTATCAGATATTTGGTTAATGACTCGGGAGAAATTCATACTACCAGTAACACTGAGTTAAACATCATGCAACTTGTACCAAACACAATGTATGTGTTAGAAGTATTTGCAGAAAATATGTTTGGCCAAAGTCTACCATCAACTGGCTCTGCAGTAACAAGTAAGTTTATTGCAAACATTTTTCATGTGATGGTTATTTTTAGAAAAAATTTTTAGGCAGGCTAACTATAAACATAAGTTTGTTTTACTTTCATGAATTCTGTGAAAAAGATTTGTAAAATTTAAAACACGTCCAACCCAATAAAGTAGAACCACATTTAGCGTTTCAAAAATCTTTTTGGGTAAATTTTTTTTGCCAAAATGTAAACTACCTTCAAGCAAAATGTTCCACTTTTATTCACATTGTTTATGTGTTTCAAGTATTTTCCCCATTCGCTCATGATGTTCCTGTTGTTTTAGAGGCTCCACAGCCAGATTTTACAATAACTCCTGGGATTTCGGAACTTTCACTAAGTTTCCGTTTACCTTCCCATGGTAATTTCTATTCGGTCACATGGGGAGTCGAACTGGAGAAACAAACAGGTTCTGAATCTGGACAGACTTTTTCACTTCCTGACGAGTCTCTTCTAATATCAGCTCTAACACCAAACTCCTACTATAACATTACACTAGAGGCAATGTTTAGTAGTGGGGAAACGAAAACAGTTTCTAAAGTGGCTCTTACTGGTAAGCAATAAATTTGCATTGTAATTCAAACAGTTTATACATTTATTTTATTTTTTTCAACCAGCACCATTCTATTCTAATGGAGTAGTCCTTGTTGATGCTGATGTTTCATCATTAACACTTACCTGGAATGCCTTTACTGGTCCTGGTGATGCAGATGTCACACTTGATTTGTTTTTTAACAATGAACTTCACACATCGAACATTCCATTTAGCCCTATCCATATAGTGGCCAATAATTTGGACTCTAATACTGAGTATCAAAATATCTTTATTCGGATAACAAATGATGCTGGTTTTACAAATGCAGTAACAAGTGCATATAAAACAGGTAAGTTTGTTTCCAATACATTCTTTTTTTCTATTTAAAATCATTGTTGACAACATTTTTATGAAGTCAATTTGTATCTATTTAATTTCAGCAATTTTACTGCAATTTTTTGTTCATGTATGAGAATTGTGTGTAGCATGGTTTCATGTAGAAAACTGTTAAAGTTATGAAATATTTTTTACTTTAACATTTGAACTAATAATGTAAGAATAATGTTACAATTCCCCAGAGTGAATTTATTTACTTTTTGGCACTAATCTTTATTTAGTTGTTTTATTTGTGCAGTCATTTGTACAATTTTTTTACCTCTAAGTTGTTTTTTTTTATTAGATCCCGATCCACCGGGAAACCTTCATGTAAATGTTGCGCTTCCCAATTCTGCGGAATTGGTTTGGGATGCTCCAAGTGGAAATGCTTACAGTGTTACTGAGTATGAGTATCAATGGCTTATGAACAGTGATACTACACCCGATGAAACAGCAAGTATAGCAAATCTTGACCCCGGCACCAACTATCCTGTCACTCTACTTGCCAAGTTTGGTGGTGAATTTACCACATCCGCAACAACCAATATATGCACAGGTAAGTAAAAATTTATTTAAGTTATTAAAACTAACTGGTACATCCACATCATAATAAGTGACTTATTTCGTGGCTAAAACTTTTGCCCAAAATTTTTGAAACATCTTGCTTATATGTTGTGCTGACCTAAAAGTAGTGCAAAAATTTTAGGGTAAATCTTTTTTACTTACATTCTCGCACCCAAAATTATGCGAGAATAAGTACATTAAGCCTAACGTTGTGTCTGCTAGCTTTTAATGCAAAAATATTGTAGTTTCTTTGCAAAAAGCCCCAGCATTTTTCTGTTTTCCTAACACAGCACCTCCAGAGCCAGGAAATCTGATGGGCAGTACAATGGGAGAGACAGTGACTCTTACATGGTCACAGCCCTCATCATGCAATCTAATTTCATTTTATCGTGTAAATGGAGAGATGGTGGTTGGAACATCAACAACGGTCCAACAGACCTTCAATACTATTTCTTTTCATGAAGTAGTGGCTGTTGATCAAGGTGGTGGAGAAGGGCTTGGAGCTTCAATTAGAATACTTACATGTAAGGTTATGTTTTTCATTTCACCAAGTCTTCTAAAAGACATTTTTATGGTCTGTCTTGTAATTTTATATTTAGCATGTTGCTAAAAATTTTGCCGCAAAAAAGTTACAAATGGGTAGACATTTTATTATGTGTTGCATCTAAATCTTTTAGCATTTTAAGAGCAACAATCCTTAACCTTTTTTACCTGTAGTTGGTGAACCCTTACTGTGGTTCCAAGATATATTCCAGAGTTATTGAAATAATGTTTGCCTAAGACTTTCTAATACAAAGATATCATTCGAAAAGAACTACTAACCAACGCTGATATCTGTAGATTTTCAAAGGGGGTATTTCAGAATAATCATCTTTTATAGGTTCGCATTACCAAAAATGCTTGAAACCATTACTTTAAAGTTAATCCAACAAAATGAATGTGCAATGCTTCCTTCTATATCTGCAGTGCCGGATAATCCATCTTTTGAAGTCGATGCATCCATAGATAGTGTTGAAGTCACAATAACATACCCTAGCAAGGATGGTGATGCCTACGATTTTATTAATTACCTTGTATCGGTTGATGGAGGTGCAGATGTAGTTAAAACCACAGAAGTTTTTACGATAAGTGGTTTGCAAGGTGCTACTGAATACAGCATTGTGGTGAAGGCTGTTTTTACTGACCTTTCCCAAACTTTTTCTGCCACAAAACAAGTAACAACAGGTAAGCCTTGTTTTTGTGCTTCAAAAACGCTTAGAATTCTTCAAATGGCAAAACTCACTTAATTTTTCTTACAATTTAGATCCAGATCTTGTGACAGTGGTTAATTTTGAAACTGGGACCCATTCTTTCAATATGACATGGGAACAGCCAGCTGGAGGAAATAGTATTGCCTCATATGATATTCTGAAAGACGTTGTGTTGGTCGGTAGTGTTGGCAGTTCACGTTTCTTTGGATTAAGTGAACTTCAGCCTAACACTGAACAGAATTTAAACATTCAGGCCATCAACACTGTTGGTGCAATTTCGGATGCAGTGTTTTTTGTTGCAACTGGTATGTTAGAAAAAAATGTTTCCAATTATTTTTCCACTAAAAATGTATGTAAAAAAGTATATATACTGTTTACAGTGATAAATTGTGGTGTGCTTTTGTGTTTACTACATAGCTTTTGTTTCGAATTTAAAAAAACAATAGAAAAAGACAATTGTTTTCTTGAAATGTTTATATCCAAACTTTGCTGAACAAGCTTTTGCTGTGTTTTTTTTTACATAGATCCACTGCCTATTACTACGTACACTGCTGTTACTTGTGAAAGTTCAACAGTTGATCTTATTTGGGACGTACCTGTTCAGGGGTCATACCGTGACAACATAACTGATATCACAATATGCACTTCAGTACAGTGCACAACAACCACAGATTTAATGTACAGTGCACCCGATGATACGCTAGTAAATATTACTGCACAATACTCATTGGGAAATTCGGAGGGAAGCCCCACAACAGTTACAAGCTCTATTATGATTTATGGGTGTAAGTTGGGGATTTTTTTCTTGATACATATTGGATCATACCTAAATAGTGAACCACTAGCTCGACATCTATTATAATAAATGAAACAAGAAAACGAAAAAAAAGGACCTACTTGCCAACCGTAAATGAGTTTGAAACTTTGTAACAGTGTAAAATGTACTATAGGGTTTTGCTTTTGGACATGAAAATATGTTTTCTTTGTGACAGCCTTGATTTTTTTGGTAACCTGTTACATTTTTAGCACCATCTCCACCAACTGGTTTTCAAGTTATTGGTCACTATTATGACAACATGGTTGTGTCATGGACTCCCCCATCAGGTGGACTTGGGGTGGACAAGTATGAAATTTTGTATGGTTATATGATGGATGTCAAAGAAACATGGACTGTTTTTGGAGGAACCAGTGATGAAGACTCTATACCTTTTGTGCGTTCCAACACCTTATATGAATTATCAATGAGGGGAGTAAATGCTTGCAATGGAACTTTCACTCCTGTGATTAGACATGCTACAGGTAATTTGCATTAGGTTATTTAAAAGAAATGCCCACTTTAGTGAAAACAATCATAACCTCATAGTTTAATATATTCAAATAATTTTACCCATCTGTTTGTAGCTTCCGTAAATAAGTTAAATTGGGATTTATTAATTTGTGTGTGCATGGCAAAAACATCTTAAATTTGTTTTGGTCTCGTTAATTTTTATTAATCCTAAATCCTAATTGATGAAAAAAAAAAACCTAAAATTTTGCAGCTCAAAAACCTGTGTCAGATGTATCACAAACATCAGCAACAACAGATACAATAACAATTGAAATTACTGAGCCAATGCAGGATGGCAGTGCACGTACCAGAAATGCGTTTGTGCTTTATATTAATGGTGTTGTTTATGCCACCATCGATGTTACCACCTACACCCTTGACAACTTGACTTCCAACACAGAGTATGACATAATAGTTGAGTCAGTGTTTGTGGATCCAAATGGTACATTGCCAGACACGAGTGTGCAATCAATGCCTTACAGCATTTGTACAGGTAAATATGCAGTAACAAAACTTTTTATTCAAATATATCAGTGCAGAGCAACCTTTACCATGCAAAGAACCAGCTTAATTCTATTTGCTTGAAACTAAAGTATAGAGGAAGCTACAAGGCCAAAGTTGGTTGTTATGCATTGATTCTTAAATCTCTCAAAGCAAAAAATCGAAACTATTCTGTAAAGTTGCAAAATGATCACCTTGTCTCCATGGAGACATAACAGAGGGTGAAAATGTCACATGCAGTTCCAAAGTCATGGGTTTCCTACCTCTAATCTTTGTGTGCCTTAGATCTCATTCCATCCTGGTTGACTTTCAAGTTTTTTTTACATATTTGGACCAAATGAAATATATATCTAATCAACAGTATTAATCATAATCTTTTTTCGTTTGCTTTTCAGTCCCTGCTGCTCCAACAGATCCCCTTATCCAAGCAAATGGAATTTTTCGTTGGAATCAACCTGTTGGTGGAGAACACATTGAAACTTATGAAGTAGAATGCAGTGACAACATCTATGCGACTAGCGATCCTTACACAGCCACTCACCCAGATACTGGTATTGATGTTTCATTCAGTTTTGGAACAGACAACAACGAATATACATGCAGAGTCAAAGCCACTAATCGTGAAGGAAGTAGTGAATTTACTGCAGATGCTTACTTTACAACAGGCAAGTTAAGTTGAAAAAATGGTTGCTGCATATCTGATAAATCTGATTATTTCTGTTAGATTCCAGTTAGTAGGCAAAATATACATATAAAATGAGGTGCTTGTCATAATAGGATTTTAGGATTTTATACAAGCCTTGTAGATCTGAATAGAATTGCCAGAGCTTGAAATTTTGTAAATGACATTGTGGTGCAATTGTATGCAATGCAGAGGAACTTTCAAATATCTCAATGCTATTCAACAATATGTAGCTCTGGAATTTGTGTACAGACCTATACCTCCAATTTTCTAAATTTATCAAATGAAGAAATCCAAAAATGAAGAAATTAATACTTAAATGATAAGGCAGTAATGTTTCATGCCATTTATTTTCATAATCTTGATATTTTAAAAGAAGAATTTTCTTACAAATAAATAACTTCATAATGAAACTCGGAAAATAAAATTTCTTAGATCTTAAAAGTGGGCTTGCACCGCCCCCAACATTAGAACAACTTGCTTGAACACCATTTGGAAACCGTCAAGAACAGTTGTTAAAAATTTTGTAGAGCCAGCCACTCCTCAAGTTGGATTTACATCTTCAACTCCCGACAGCATAACTATCTTCATTGATCATAATTCTGGTGGCGGTGTTCAGACTCCACAATCCTACCAGATTCAGGCCACAGATTCCTCACAAACATATACTGGTTCTGCATCGTCTACAGATGGCACTGTAACAGGGCTACCCAGTGCTACAGAATTTAGTGTTGTTGTTGAAGCTATCTATGCTTCATTTTCACTAATCAGTCAGCCAGTGGTAATGTACACAGGCAAGTATACTTAGTATAGTTTTTTAACCCAAAATGTTCTTAATTAAAAATGCCAATGTAAGCTTCTGTTTATATTGGAACCTTAATTTTGCTGCGTAGCTGCAAAGTTATTTTAAGTGTAGCTTTACAATTTTTCTGTACCAACAAGCCACATAAACCTAGCCAGTTTATCCAACAATTATTGAATAAGTGATAAAATGTTTCCAATGCAGAAAAAATTATATTCTAAAAATTTAGTTTCATAGATTGGTTGCAACTAAAAATGAGATTTTTTAACCCAAGTAAGAATGAATTACACTGTATACATTAAGAGTTACCTTCAGTTACTTGTATGTCGGTTTAAGGTTTCTGTTTTGTTAAATAAAAACCTTTTTATGTAAAACTCCCTTTTGTATTTCAGTGTCCAATGGTGTCGATGTTACCTCCCTAACATCAACACGAAATACAGTCACAATCTCTTGGGCCCTCCCAGTAAATGACGGAAGTGAAATTCTGGGTTACCGAGCAAGACTTTCTACAGACGTGCAAGGGGATTTAGAAACTATATCCTCTTCACCATCCACCGTAACTGGATTGTCTTCAAACAATGCTTACACAGTGTTTCTGTTTGCGGAGAATCAAGCCGGCCTGAGTCCTGAAGGAATAACAATGACTGTCATAACAGGTGGGATTGGCAACAGAAAAGGTTTAAGTTGTCAAAGTAAAATACCCTACACATCAAACATGGTTCTCAACCTTTTTTGCTTCATGTCCACACTTCAGTAGCCCCGACTCATCCAAAAAAATATGAATGCCTTTCAAACTCATCCCAACAAAAACCATCCCAAGCAAAAACCATCCCAACAAAAACCATCCCAACAAAAAACATCCCAACAAAAACCATCCCAACAAAAACCATCCCAAACAAAATCCACCCCCTCCCCCCCAAAAAAACATCCAAACAAAAACATTTGTAATGAATTTTAAATACAATTAGTACAGATGTGCTTATGGCCTGTAGCATGACCTTAGGCCATCATAAAGAAAGATTGTCTTGAAGGGTAAGTTTTATGAAACCTCCCCAGTAGAGGTTGTTGGGAATTACCCCAGTTTATGCATGGTATGTTTTACTAGTGTATTCACGAAGACCCACTAGTGGTAAAACATTTTGCTGGTATGTTGTAGCTGGAATATTGTGGTGTTTTAAAGGAATGTTGCATTTTGTTTGGGGGGGGGTGTTTAAAAGTTGTCGATATGTCGCACTTAAGAAAGCGTACATTAATGAACTGAAGTATGCAGTAGATGAAACAAACTTCGTTTGTGGAAGATTTTTTTGTATGTGTTTTTGAATATCTCCACAGAGTGCATTGCTACCTATTTTTGTTTACAAAGAATGATTTCAACAACAAGTATATACATCTCTGTAACTTTATCAACCTGACAAATGTACTGTTTAAATTTCTGCTGCTGGTAGTCAGTTATAATACACACAAACCACTTGCCTCCCAAAAGTGTTTAATATATATTATCAGACCCATTGCACCCCTTCTGGCCTTTTCCCTCTCTTTTTTTTATCTTTACTTTACCTCACCGTTTTGTTGTCTGCATTGTGCGTTGATAATGATAGTAGATACAATCAATACATTTGCAAATGGATTTCATCATGTTGCACAGGTGCTTGCCAAATCACATTCTTGTTAGTTAATTTTATGCATTACATTTTCAGAACCATCAGACCCAACGCTGACAGTGGTTTCGGTTCAAATTGACTCGTTCGATGTAGAGTATGATTGGAATGACAACGGTGGATATAACGGATATAGTGCAACAACTTACATAATTGTAGCGACAGACATGATTGGTAACACAATAGCAACAAGCAGTATTCCTGCAGCAACAACTACGGAAACAATTGCTGGTTTGACTGCAGCAACTTCATATGAACTGATGCAAAGTTTGGAGCTAAGCAGTTCGCTTGGTTCACGTTCGGTTCATAGTAACCTAGTTAATGTCGTTACGCGTAAGTATTTTATTCAAATTCTTGGTTTGTGTAATTTTGACAAGCAAACTACAATGAAAAGTTTATGTATTCTTGCAGTTCCTGATGTACCTGTGGGTTTGACATTAGTGGCTGTAACAGAATCATCCATCACTATTTCATGGGGAATGCCAAATGGGGGCACGGAAATAGATGATTATGAAATCGAAGCAACAGCTGTCACAAACGTTGTATTTGGGAACAACGCGGGAAGCATGGTGACAGTGGGTTTGAGTGTGACTGTCAGTGATTTGGCCCCAAATACAAGACTTCAAGTGCAAGTGAACGCAAGAAATTCTGGTGGAAGTGGACAAGCCGTTGCATTGGATGCAACCACGCGTAGGTTTTTATTAGTTGGCAGCCAGCAATATCTTTGCTCTTTAAGGATTTCATTGCCAATACATAAGCAATACATAATAGGGATTATTTTACTTTCCTGCTCCAATTGGGAAAATTGTTTTTTTTTTGTCTTAAACATTAATGCCAAGGCCAGCTAGTACCATAGTACTTTATAAAAGTTTTATATTGCAAACAACTTAAACATTTTAAATTAGTATGATGCTAATTAGCTGATTCCTAGCTTTGGCATTAATGGCAAAAACTCAAAATGTTTGTATCTGGGTTAATTTTCTTACATTTATGAAAAATAATAACACTCTTTCTAACAAACTAATATAAAACAATCCCGTCTAAATAAGTCAGACATAGTTTTTTTGTCAAATAGTGCCCATTGCTTCAACTCCACCAACAACCGACAGATCTACACCGGAAATGATAATATTTCAATGGGAACCAGTCGTGAATGAAGGCCGGACTCCAGATAACTACACATTATTTTTGTTGGATGCTTATGGTCTGATGTTGAACAGTATTGTCGTGGAGGCAAGCATGCAATTGCGAACATCTTTAAATTTTCTCAGTCCATCAACCCGTTACAATGCATTTGTGAGGAGTAGTTTTGGTGGAGGCCCCATACTAGATTCTGAAACCAGCCCACACTGGACCAGTAAGATTTAAAATATTTATTTTTTTACTGAGTAATAAAGCCTTTAAATAAAGCAGTTGAGGGTAAGAGTTTTAAAATGTTAGCACAATCCTGCATAGTACAAATAGAATATTCCGATGACTTATTTACCGATTATATATTTGGTAAAAAGTACATAAATTTATTTGTTTACGCTTTCACCAGATCCAGTGCAACCGTCACCAGTCCGTTTAGTCTCAAGTTCTACCGATGAAATAACAGTCACGTTCATGTCTGTATCGGGGGCCTTTCCCTGTTGTGGTATTGAAAGTTACACAATCACAATGGAGGGGCCTGAAAATGACATGGCAATTTTACCCGTGGAAAGGGAGCACACATTTTCAGTGTCTCCAAACTCCGTTTACACATTTACAGTGGAAGCCTTCAATGGTCACACCACAAGCCTGCCATCAGACGCCCAGCAAATATCATCCGGTAAGCCACCAACAGAAAAACAAATTATTGGCTGGGAGAGTTAAACCTCAGGCTGGAATTTGTTGATTGTTGTTTAACCCAAAGTATGTATGTACACAGCCATGTTCTTCATTGCAAAACAATGAAATAGGTTATTACTGTTGTATTGAACCATGTTCTTTTCAGCTCCACCGCCAGTGCAACCCCAACTAAGCTCAGTTACAGCTCAATCTATTTCATTTCACTGGGATCCTATACCTGCTGGAGACTCCCCTGTCGATAGGTACGAAGTCACTTTATCACCTTATCCGAGCACATCTACTGGACAATTTATTGCTGCCTCCCCTTTCATGACGTTTACTCAACTGGAAGCAAATAGGGAATACACAGTATCTGTTCGGCCTGTCCTTGAACCATTTGATTCTCCAGTTAAAGGTGAAGCCATGGTCACAAGGATTTTTACAGGTATGTGTAACTCACTACTTTGGTTTTAGCTAGAAATTTGTAAGTAGTACAGTTTGTAAGTTGCGCAGTAAATGCCAAAGATATGGCCATTATTTTTTTTGGATGCATTCATGCAGAAATTTAATTACCGCAACTATCAGCTGCAAATAAAACAAAAAAATTTAAAAAATAAAACCTACTAACTTAACATAACTTGTTGATGACGCTACCAGGCAAAATATTTAGTCAATTTTACAGCTCTTTTGGTAAAGGAAACGATTTATTTAATCAATGATACCATCGTTATACAATGGACCTTCATCAGGATAAATAGTTTCCTTTACCAGACAAGCTTTAAAATCGACTAATTACCAACTTCTTTAACAACCATGGAATGTCTCGAAACAACACTAAACGAAATCAACATTATGTTGAAGCACCTCTGGCACCAGCAGCACCAGTGCAGAGCCCTCGACACCCTCCTACTGCCACAGAAATATCAGTTGAATTTGCTTGCCCGATGCAACGAGGATGTGGTGCGATCACACACTATGATATCATGTGGAACAAAACAAGCGGAAATAGTTCTGACTTGGGTTCAGTCACAAGGAGAGGTTTGATGGAGGACTGTACTGGAAGATACACAGTGACCGGTTTGCAGATTAACACTGTGTATGCAATACAAGTTGCTGTGCACAATGTTCACGGAGTTTCAGAATTTTCTGATCCTGTAGAGATTTGTACAAGTGAGGAGAAGTTTTTCATGCTTTTTCGATTCTAAATTATGATTCTGTGATTTATAGTTTTTAGTGCAAAACAAAAAATGTATAGTATGAGTTTTGCTTCTATATCTTTTATTCAGTATAACTTCTTTTGATTGTTCTCCCTGATAACAAAATTTTGATTCTTCAGTTTTTTTAATTTTTGTTTGTTAATAGATGCATCTCATACAAGTGTAATTTCATTTCAAAAGTGAAGTTTCATAATTTTTTTTTTTTACTTGCAGACCCTCATATGCCTGACCCTCCCACTGTTGCGTTTGATCTGGAGCGCCAGGGAGTTGTAGTTGAGTGGCTTCCTCCACCAGAAGGGGGTGGTGCAGAAATTGTCGAGTATAATGTTGCTTGGTTTTCAACTCACGATAGAGGAGAAAGGCTTGTAAGGGTTATTGGAATGAACCACACCACTGTCATTCAGGGTTTACTGCCTATCACAAACTACCGAGTTACTGTTCAAGCAATAAATGCTCACGGTGCTGGTGCTCCATCACAACACAGCAATATAACAACTGGATCTGGAATAATTTGTTCCGAAACACCATCAATTCAGTGAGCCAATTTCTGAAGTTTAAACCTACTGCTTCAGTCTGTTTTTGCTTAATTTGGACCATGTTTTGTTTGGTTGGTTTGTTTGGAAGTGAGGCTGAGTTACAGCCCACTTTGTACAATAGTAGGAAGTTGGTAATGCCTATTGCTTTGTTTTAAACAAACTTTGGAGAAAAAATGCAGATTTGTGTAAAAATGCACTGTTAGTTTTTATGTGCATTTCTTAGGGGGCATTTCTTTAATTACTCGTTTTTATTGCAGCATTACTGCTGAGGACATTGCAACTATGATAAACCCAAGTGCTGGAGATCAATTGGTGATTTCATCTCGACGAGTCAGAGATCAACTTGCAGCTGAAGAGTTGTTGCCATCTTGCAGAAAATTTATCGAATCTAATGATATCGAATTCTATTTCAATCTGACTGATTGTGAACCACGTGTTGAATATGCGTCGGACAAATTTGATGGGGTATGTCTATATTGTATGCTTGGCTCTTTTAATCTTCAACTGGATTAAAAAAAAAAAAAATTTTCACTTGGGAGAAAAAAATGTTGCTTTTCTGAGATCACATTAGATCACACGATGAGGGGAGGCAAGTCTTTTCAGTGGAAATTTCTATGACTTGTCCCCAACACCGGCTGTACCTCCCCTTCATGGGACTTGTCCACCCTGGGACCAAATAAAAACCTGTAATGATTCTGTTAAGCCACACTTTAAGTGTCAACAAAACAATAAATAATGCGAATATAATTGGTAACTTTCTACATATTTTAGACTTTGACATATATAGTTTTGTATTATTTTTTGTGTTTTAGTACACAATATCAAAAATTAAATGACCACTTATCTATATTTAGGAGGACAATGATACATTACTCTACACGTTTATGGTCCAACTTGCAAGGCAGACAAACTTTGGGATGATAGTCCAACGTTTCGATGAGACAACGATCTTTAAGTTTAAGTGTGCTTTCCAGCGTTCTGCCCTTCTTACCAGTGTGGTCAATCCATTTATTAGGTATGTGTCAGGATGTTTTGTATGATTTTTCTGGGGCTATGGATCGAAAAAAACGATTGGGACTATCTGACACTCACAGAAATGTTAATTTCCTATGAGAGATTCACCACTTTCTTTAAGAGCAGGAATCTGTGGCATGATTTCTATATTAAGATGTGGGTGTTTTGTAGAAAAAACCTTTTTGCCATGGATCCTGAACATGCAACTTTTGACCTTGATTTTGACCTTTACACCTCCCTCTCGTATAACAACCGGTTGACGGGTTCTCCACCAAGAATTGAGGTTCTGACCAATATCTATGTTCAGCTGAGGATGAATGTAATGTCAAACAACTTTGTTGTCCAGGTATGGAATATAATAACCACCAACATCATTCACCAAACAAATAATATTAATGCAAATCTTTTATAGGATTCCTATTTGTCTGTAGCAAGACACATTAGTTTATAGAAACGTAACATTCAAAACCACCAAGTGCTCTTTTTGCAAGCTTGTGTTAAGTTGGATACAGATGTTTTACTTACAGATGTTTAAAGATTTAAAATATTTTGTAATATCTTTAAGAAGGAACATATATTGTTGATTTATGTCATGATATCTTTGGCAAATATTGTTTTCTGCCAAGGCATAATGTAATTTTAAAGGATGTGGCCTTCTGGCACGATTATAAATTCTTAAAAACATCAGTAAATAAAATTCAAAGTTTAGTTGCGCCATGAGGTCAAATCTTTCCAAATAAGACATCGTTTATTTGTGTTACAAAACATTAAATTTTAGTATTTCTGTGCACCATCAGTTAACATTGACATTTAAAACACAGTTGCATCACTGTTGGGCAACACCAAGCAGTTCTTCTGAAGATCCTCGATCTTATCCCATTATTGTACACAGGTAAAAAAAAACTTTTGTCAAATAAAAATAGGGTAAATGGAGTTTTTGAATATGTGACTGGAATGTGAAAAAAACAATAAGTGTTTGTAAAGTTTTTGTGTGTAAGACTTTCAAGTTTATGTATTGTAATTGTGCAATACATTAAGGTTGTAGGTTGTTAAATGAAAACAGTGTCGGCAGTTTAGTAAATTTTAAACCTTTTTAACGCACTATTTTATACAACATGAAGAAGCACAAAAAGTAGAAAGAAAAGATATTTTCTGTCATGCAAAATTCGAAATAACCTTTCAAAAAAATGCCCTTGCAAAAACAAGTATTTTGGAGTTTTATAATTTATTAACACATGTTTTATGTATTAAGCTGCCCGTCCAGAAATCCATATGATCCCATTGACGCAATACAGATGACACGCAACTACATGCCTGGCGTTGCACAATTCCATTTCCCGGCTTTTGTGTGGTCAAACATTCCAGACCAGAATCAAACAATGTACATCCATTGTGACATGGTGGTTTGTGACACAAACATGGACCTCACATGCATGGATTTGGTAAGTTTAATCTAATTCAGGGGTCTGAAACCCTTCAGGTACATGTGAAATGTGGCGCATGAGGTGATTTTTGATGGCACGCCAAATAATTTACAAGTTGATATTTCATTGCTCAGTATAAAAACCTGTATTACAAACAAAAATGTTGCCATGCGAAGTCGTTAAAATTAAAATATAACTTGTAAGTTGGTACTCTGTCTTAAAAAGGTTGTGAACTACTGATTTAAATAATATTTCTTTTTACATTTTCACAATTTTTTTTTTCACAATTACTAACAGAATGTTATTTTCACAGTAGTGTAAAAATTGTTACCCCTTTTAATTGGAACGACAATCGTTTATTTGTTTAATTGCATAAAAAACTAAAGACCACCGATAAAACATCATCAATTCTACATGAAGTTCTTATTGCATAAAACAGTAATTTACTAATGTTGCTTGTGTTTAAACAAGTTAATTTATTCTCAAACTAAAGTAGTAAAAGCACAAGGAAATCGCACAAGACATGATTCAGTTCATTCTAAACATGCATTTAGAACTGTGGAAACGACAGATTTCGAAGAAGTTTGGTTGGAAATGGAAAGCAAAGAATGAGCTATGGACCGATTATGCTGAGCAACAGGGAACACAGCCTTTGTTTTGAGGTAAACTTGTTTCATTTTTATTTCCTCTAAATTTATGCATAATTTAATTTATCCTAACCCTGTGCTGTCGGAAAATGCTACATGTTTACATTTTTTTACATGTTGCAAAAAAAAACTAGTAGCTGACCGAAAAGTTTTAGAATAAATGAAAGATACATACTTCAAAAAATCAACATCACACAATTAGGAGAAAATTATACTTTCCAACTTAAAATTTTTAGAAAACTAGACTTTTCAACATAAAAACATGTAGGAAAATATGTGATTGCCACAAAAATAATAAGATCCTAAAATAATCCTAAACACGAAAGGGAACACTTTAATCATGTCAACAAAAAACATGTGAGAAATAAAATATTTTGTCACAAAAATAACAACCAAAAAAATATGAAAAAGAAACACTTTGAAAAAACATAACATTAAATATGAATAACATGAGGAATATATTTGTTCAGGACAATGGGGGTTGTGAGGATGTTTGTTCGGAGAAGAACAAAGTGGTTCATTGTTCATGCAAAGATGGGAGGGAACTGAACGCAGATGGGAGAACTTGTTCTGCACAATGTAAGTATTTCAAAACAAATTTATTAAAAAGGATAGTTTAAAGAAAACATATTGTCTAAATATCCTATTTATTGGAAACAAACTGTCATGTTATTGATACAAATTAGGTGAAAAATATCTGAAAGAAACAAAAAAAACAGTCAATTTTTTGTGCATCAACTTAAAACTCAAAAACCCAAATTTTAATTTTATTTTATCTAATTTTTTGTGAAAAATTTTTGAATTGTTAGACTATTATTGGTGTTAGGAATCAAAAAGTCATTAGTCGGTAATTTTTTTGCAATAACAATGCATTTTTTCTGTGTGAAAAATCGTTTTTAAGACATTCCAATTATTAAAGACTGTTTTGTACTTTCACATTTAAAAACATGACACTCAACAAGTGTCATTGCCCTGTATTATACAAAAAAAAACTTAACCAACATACATTATTGTTTGTAGATCACACCGTGGTGATGGAAAGAGACATCTTCTCACAGCCTCTGCTTGTAATTGTGGTTGTTGCTCTTGTCGTTGCTGTTTTCTGGCTTTCCTGCTTTCAGAAACGTTCGAAATAACTTCGAAAAAATGATCAACCTATATATGCAGAGAACTATATAATGTGCAATAAATAATATCAAACATACGAGATTTGTGTGTTAGTTATAATGTTTTAGTCTCCTGTTCAGCCAATATAGGTTTAAAAGATTCCTAACTCCAGCTGTAACCAGTTGACAATCAGGATAAATCAAGGTTTGAAGCCGCAATATTCCGGCGGTTTTCGCTTCAAACATTATGTTTTTGTTTTGGCCTTGGTGTTTTTTCAAAAATCGACAAAAAAATTGATGTCTCCGATTCCGGTTTGAACCGGTTGGAGGTTCGAGAGGCTGCTGAAACCTCCAACCGGTTTTAATTTTTGGTTTGGCCCAAATCCGGAAAAACGGAAAGGGGTTAATCTTGGAAAATCGACAAGAAAATTGATGTCTCCGATTCCGGTTTAAACCGGTTTGGAGGTTCGAGAGGCTGCTGAAACCGCCCCCAAATGGTTTGAAACCTGAATATTTCGGTGATTTCCGCCTCAAACCGGTCATTTTTGTTTTGGCCCAAATCCGGAAAAACGGAAAGGGGTTAGCCTTGGTGTTTTTTCAAAAATCGACAAGAAAATTGATGTCTCCGATTCCGGTTTAAACCGGTTTGGAGGTTCGAGAGGCTGCTGAAACCGCCCCCAAATGGTTTGAAACCTGAATATTTCGGTGATTTCCGCCTCAAACCGGTCATTTTTGTTTTGGCCCAAATCCGGAAAAACGGAAAGGGGTTAGCCTTGGTGTTTTTTCAAAAATCGGCAAGAAAATTGATGTCTCCGATTCCGGTTTAAACTGGTTTGGAGGTTGGAGAGGCTGCTGAAACCGCCCCCAAATGGTTTCAAACCTAAATATTTCGGTGATTTCCGCCTTATACAAGAATATTTTCAAACTCGTGTTTTTTTCTTGAATTTTTCTTTAGATTCAATCGTCGTGACTCCACCAATAGTTCCCTTGAATAACCTGAAATCGATTTAAGGGTGCAAGAAAAACAGAAATCCGAGATATCGTAAATTTTTCTATTCGTTAAACAATGGAATCAGCCCCAGTTGGTTTGATCAGGATGTGGGCGACAATGCCTTCGTTCTAAAACAATATAACAGGAAGCGGGTTCCTCAACAATCGCCCAATCACAATTAACAACAGCTTGCGGATGCATTCTCAAACGCATTGAGTAGATATTGGACCCAATCACATGCGTTGCGTCGATGCATGTCCTTATTTAAGCCGCCCTTGTAGATCACATTATATTGCACAGAAAAAGAAAAAAAAAGAAAATGGTTAGGATCTATGGGCAGAATCTTTTGGCTTTATAAAGTAAGCTAGTCTTCTGCATGTTCATAAATTGCAAAACAATCAGCTTTCGTAAAGGTAACCTCCACTTTCCCAAATTAAAATGGTGATTTTAACAATCTGTTCACGAGGGTCCACAGAATCCTTGGTTCAATACCAGAACATAAATTATTCATTCTTGAACCAGTATAATGGTTATTTAAATTCCATTATACGACATAATGTTCTTTGTAACGATCATACCAAAAAAATAAGAAACCCAACAACAATTTATTCTATTGCCTTCGTTTGTTTCAATCGTCTTCCCACAACCTAAAATAAAACTGTACTGTTTTAAAAGGGTTTTCTCTTCTTTTTAATTGGACGAAAGCAATGACGTCAATACAAAAACTGTTCATGTGTAGCAAACGAGTTTTCCAAAGCGTAAACTTTATTTTCAAAAATTAAACATTTGATTACAAAAAAATGCCCATCACTGTTATTTATATTTCACACAATGGAATCGTGAGTTATTCGACCATCTACCGGATATGCTTTTGTAAATTGTTTCCACAGAAAGGCGCTAGAGTGTGCTGTTGATAAGTCTGGAAAATGATTTCTGTGGTTAAGTCATTTTTAATCATTGTTAGTCCTACTAAGGCAAAATTTCTGATTTGTTTTGCGAAAACAGATTTACAAATTTTGTTTTCAGGTTTTGGGATTACTTAATTTAGATTAGGGGAAAGTGTAAAAATAAATCATTTTCACGTTCAGTTTGTGTCTATACACTGGTGCTGCACAAGTTAACATAGGTATTTTTGCTTACCAATGCTAGCTTTGTAATTCACTATATTCGCTTGGCCTGTCGTTTGCGGCACACCAAACTGCAACGAATCTACATTAACCAACACAGAAGGTAAAAGCATGTGGCCATTGATTAGTTTCTTGGTGGAAAGCCTAAATTCAAGTACTATGCCTAAAATCGTATTCCACATCTATTCTATTTTACACCGTAAATGCTAAATTTATTTTAAGTTGTTGTCAATTAATGAAACTTCGCGGCACACCGTTTAAAAAACACTTGCAAGGGTCACAGCTTCTTTCCAACCAGTCAAGTTTAATATAGAGGGCATAAAATCATTTTATAGACAACTTAGTTTTAAAAAGTCCAAATTTTATATAAAGGGATCTTTTAGAGTCCAATCGTTAACTTATGACCCCAGTGGTGAAACACGTGCACAAAAGTTGGAATTCAATGTCGGCAGCAATTTCATAGCTACCACAATGGAAGGTTTGAAAATCAACAAAATGGACGGGAAAATCAAAGCTCGTTTCAAAGACCCAGAAGCAGACGAATTGCTAAATCTAAAGTTGTCTATTGATTCAAAGTCCGTCAATTCAAAATACAGCTTCCTGATCAAGTATCATCTAGCTTGGAACCGCCCATTGTACAACCACCAAGCCTTCGTGGAACCAAACGTTTGTTAAAAACAACGAGCATTGATTCGTCATAATGCTCGATTGAAGTATCCTGTTTGTGAGACAATAATGGCACTTTGTGGCGTGTGTTTTCTAGGCCTGATATTCTCAGGGAATGGAAAACGTAGATGTAGTTTAATGGTAAGATGCCCTGTTGCAAATGCGTCCTTGTGATGTATTTTAAACTGAACAGCTATTTCTCGGTCAGCGAAAAACAAAATATTTAATGAAATTATGTCACAAGTTGTTTTTTTTTCCTCATAACAATGAGTGAGTCCATGTAACATGTAAAGAAATTCATTTTTCAAACGTCTTAATTGTAAGTACAATCATTTTTTTCTTGAAGTTTGTGATAGGTACATCTATAAGCAGTTCTTGCTGGCGTCCAACAAAATTACGTAGTACAGAGGTTTCCAAACGGTGCGCGGTGTCAATGCTATTGGGCCAACACAAGCCTATACTTCAAGGTTTTGCGAACTTTATTTCTACAACAAACTGCGTGTCCTTTGAATTTTCACAGTGACAAAAATCTTGTGTAATACTAAAATAATTTGTGAATTTGTCTTTGAAGAATGGTCAACAATTCAAAATCGTGAAAATATTTTGCCAGGGTTAAGTGCGTTACTGGTTCATTAAAGACAGGGACTACTGTTGTAGTGTTTTTTTTTTACTATAACAATTATTTATTGATTTATTTCGACAAAAGCCACTTTCGCTAACTTTTTTAAAAGAAACGAACATTTTCCTATCTTTTCGGAAGACACGTCACTTATACCGACCAGTCAAAGCGTTACACGTCATCAAACATATGTATTTTTTTAGTGACGTAACATTGCTTCAGTCTTCCAACAACATAAAAACAGTTGCAGTGCAGATAGCTGCGAGTTGCCTCGCAAATTTTGATACACGCAATGGCACTTGTTGACTTGAATAAATGAAGTTCTAAACCATTGATAATGACGTCATAATTGCACTTTTTGTTACGAAACAGTGTTTTTTCCGAATAATTCAGCACCGATTGTTGAGGGAGAACAAAGGTTTTGTTTCGTCAGAGAAATTTAGCAAAAATGCGGACGGCTGTATTACAAAACACTTAAAAGATTTCCGAATAAACGATATTATTTACAAATATTAAAAAAAAGACATTTCATGGTGAAGGTCCGATGCAAGACGAGTAAAAACTATAAAATTCTGGGTAAAAATTTGGTAAAAATAATGTTTCTACCAAATTTGCAACATATAAATAGAATGTTGTTACAGTACCATGTTATTCCCGAACACAGTCCGATTGTTATGTTGTCCGCAGTGACGTAATAATTATAGAAACAATGAGAATTAGAACAAAACACACGCGAAAATATCCCGATCTTATACACTTTGCAACTCGTCAAAAATAACTCAGAACAACAACAAGGGGAACTTAAAATAACGAACAACAATCATTGCTCTTATGACGTCATTGGCAGTGATGTCATAATTAATTAAAAGGCAAGCTTTTTTGGTCACAATACTGATTGTTTTTTGGCAGTGGTTCTATTGCGGCTAGTGAGCGATATTACTCCATGGTGTTGTCTGGGATCTTCTTCCACTCCTCGCCGTTCGCGGATGCTGCTGAGGAAGTGGAGGTTGCTGTCTGCTGGATGTTCTTCTCCAGGGAGAGGACCATCTTGCTGAGCGAGAGGATGTAGCTGTGGGCAAGAGTGAGGGTCTCGATCTTGGACAGTTTACGATCGCTCTTTACATGGGGGCAGATGTCCCTGAGGGCTTGGAAGGCGTCGTTGAGTTGATGCATCCTCATCCGCTCCCGCTCGTTGCTCTGGAGTCTCTTCGAGTTTCTCGCGTCACAATCGTCACCGCTTCCGCAACCCCCGCGCGTGTTTATCGAACTGTGACTGTTCGCGCGGCGCTTTCGCGTTGCCGTGGTAACCACAGTGTGGGCGACGCTCTTCAGCGCAGGCGAGTGGTCGGTCGTCATGGCGGCGTTCATTTTTCTGCGCAAAAAATCGTGTTAGAAGTTCGCCGCAAGCAGACCACGTGACTAACACGTCACACTTACTCTCGCTGTTCCATTGTCCCGTCGGGGAGGCTCTGGGCCCGGATGAGGGGGAGTCGTTGGCCGAACATGCACGAAGGGGTTTGTGGGTCTTCGACATCACTTCCGCTTTCACTGCTCCGCGAGGTCGCGCACTCCGACTTTTTTCCGCTCAACATCGTGATGGGTGGAAGCAGCGATGACGTATTGGTAGTGACGTGGGTGGGCGATGAACAGTTTGACATTGGGGTAAAGATTTCGGGCTTAACTTCGGCTTTTACCATTGATGAGTCTTTGGGTGAGTAGGGGGCTGACCTTACCCCGAAACTTCCCCTAAACCCCATCTCGGCGTTGTGCAAGGAATCGTCGCACGACTCCTCCAACTTGCTCAAATAATCGGCATTGTTGTTGTTGTTTGAACTGGAATTACTCGGCATGCTGTGGCGAAACATTGGCGCGCCATCCATGTTCGAGCCTGGGTCGACTTGATCCACATTGCCGGAATTCGAGACGCAATTTGCGGCGTGAAGATATTTATCTGCCCCTAACCGCAAGTCCTGGTTCTGAAGGATGGCGTCAAGGATATCGATGTCCGCTTCGTTATCACCGTGGTAACCTGACGTCAGAGAAAAGTCGGTGGGGTACATCGAGCTTTCAGTGTCCATGCACATCGCTGTGTCGTCATAACTACAATTGTTTGTTACGTCATCTTTGTATGGTGCCGTGTTGTAATTGGCTTGGATCACTCCGTATTCGTGGCAGAATCGACGATATTGTGACCTCACAAAGTAACCTTCATTGTTAGCGGGAGAATTCACTTCGCTCGCCATCAACAAAGGAGGCGGCACGTGTTGTAGCTCTATGACGTCATCGCAATGCGCGACGTTGTTGGGTTGGTGACATTGCACGCCGTACATTGTGACGTTTTCTGCAAAAACACACAGCGTAAATTTCTGTTTGGTGGGTTTATTATTTTTACGCTTACCTTTGCAAATTGAGGCCGAAATTTTGGCACTTACTGCAGAAAAATATAATCCTAGTCTAAAGCACCAGGTTATTCCACTACAAACGACCTGAAAAGTTTAAGAAACTTAGGTAAAATAAACACAAACATTGCAGGGTACGAAACAAGCGCAACGCAGGGCGCGAAAAGGGTTGAAACAGCAACGGGACACGCTCTCCCGGAAATCCTATGAGGATGCTACAGACCCCCTGATTTCCAGGGTCATGCGGGTTGACCTCACACGCGACCAAATTTTCAGATTTGCAAAAAACGCTCTAATTCGAAAAGTTTGTCGTAAACGGTGCGTATTCTCTGCTGTGTTAGTTTGTAGATTCCACTGTGAAACCTCGGACTTTATGTATTTTTGTTTTAGGTCGCGATTATCAATTCCATTACTATTGTTCCTTTTCCCGAAAAAGTATTCGTAAGCGCACTGTTACTGCAACGAAATGTATTCTATGCCACAAGCAATCGCCAAAATCTAAATATTAATTCCAACTAATACACGACCCCACTGTTAACACATCTCAGCAGCGAGCCTTGTTATTCGAGATGTAATACAGTTTCGTTTAATCTCGAATACACGCCTTGCGAAACTGGCACAAGCCACAATTAATTGCTGTGCTACGCCTGCGACACTCCGCGAAGATTTTCTGCCCGTTCACTTGTCGCGTTGTCTCTTAACAGGAAAACGGTCATCCGTAATCTCAGAGGGAAAAAAGAGATCGAGGAAAAAGGAGAACTGCGCGACGCTTGTGCTACGGATTAACTGAATAGTTTCAGTGTCCGAAACATCAAGGTAAGGAAACGTGGTTTTACGCCCAACGTTTGAAACGCTTTCCAGCGTGATTTTAGACGAATAAGAACGTAACACGTGGCCTTGAAAGTGGCAAAACCATTTACAAATATATCCGTACTAATCACAGTCACATGAGTTTTTTTGTTCTAGCATCAATCTATCGCCTTTTCTGGCACTTCTTCAGCGTCCCGGTGGCTGAGCATAGGCAAGACGTCGACCCGTTGTTCGGTTCCCTTGCTTACGGTATTTAACCTGAATTTCTACACGTAAAAAAAACATAGTTATGGCTGACGACCCCACGAATTCCCGCGTAACGCACGACTGATCCGCCTACCTTCACCATTATTTCCCTCCAAGTATTTATAAACCACAACCAATCGTTATATGGAAGCAAGGAAACGCCCACATTCTGTCGTAACAATATTTTAGAACCGCTTGGTCGTGGTGCACCTTTGGCTGATGGCAAGTAGTGATCGTCCATGTTAAAGTTAGCCTTGCAACCAAACCCCATTGAGCTACAAAATGTTTTCAAATCAACTTACGTTGTTCTTGACTACAACACATCTACCTACCTACCTAGTACCGACGTACGGTAAAAGGGTATCTTAAAAGTCGATTTCAATGGGTTTAAAACATGACATAATAACTGTTAGGCTCTCACAACCTTGTTTTGTATACCAGCAATTCGTCACCGTTCATCAAACCCAACCAAGTTCTAATCACTTTTCACCAACCTCGGAATGGGTTTAACCTAGGAATGGGTTTAACTGTTCAACCTAGCGTTATCCTAAGCACGCGAAGAAGATCACGAAGCGCGCGTCGAGCGGAAATTGTCCGTTTTTTCCCGAGTGTCAACTATGCACTGTAGCAGCGTTTGCACCAACGGCGAAAACCGCTCTTTGGCCAAAGTTTCGAATCGTTTGTTTAAGCGCCTGTGATGTCACTGTTGCTGTTCGTCCGTCCAGCGGTTTACTGCAAAAGCAGAAGACAATTAATAACTAATTGCTGAATTAATTGCCATTGTGCAAAACCATTGGCCATCAACCCCTGGCGCTGTACTAAAAGAACTGGCTTTAAACTTTTTAACTTTGTCCTGGTGAAACCCTACACCTTGGCAGCCATTTGCTTAAAAGCAATTGTGGCGTATTAACCCACTGTTACATAAACAATTAACGGTGCCTATAAATCTGCATTACTTTTGCATATTGCGCATATTACAATGCTTTGGTTGACAATTGCTAAAGTCAAATCACTTCTGTGCCCTTATTATTCCCTTGTGACGAATCAATGCATGTGAATCGGAAGTACAATGGGCGTTTGTTGACGACATTCGATCCTGGGTTATCAGCAAAGCTATTGCTGGTACATCGATGTTAAGGTACCTTGGTAAATTTTTGCTTGTGGAAAGATTTGGTCGATCGTTTTCAACGAAAATCCTCACCTATTCGTCATTTTTTTGGAAGCAGTGCGGAAATGGATAAAGTGCGTCGCGGAAGAATACTAACCGCTTCGCGATTTTCATGGAAACCTTAGGACTCGGCGCTTAGTTTGAAGCGACCGCGCGAGCTTCCGTTACCACAAGTCAGGAACTTTGCTTTAACTCAAACAGGACACCAGGCTCGACGCTGTACAATTGAGTGATGAAACAAATGCTAACATGATAACAAGTCATTCATCCTGCAGTTAGACAATCGATTCGTTCCACGACAAACCGTGTTCGTTCCCAAAAACTGTCGTTTTTTTGGTCATGTGATCCGAGAGTCTGATTACTTTAGTTACTCATTCTATTTTTCGGACTGGATTGTTATAATTAGCCATATTGTACATGTAAATGCACAATTAAATAGTTAGTTTCGCGTTTAAATTTACTGCGACGAATCAGTTTCATTTTTACATGCCACGAAGCATTTTTGGTTCTAACTATTCCTGCCACTGACTCGACATCCAAAATACACGATCACAGAAATATATAAAAAACAAGTATGGAGACGAACGATTCTCGAAATTAGGCTATGTTCTGGTTCGTGAGATATTATTAGTGCCCCGTCTATTTAGGCACCGTGTCAAATTATATACCCCACGTTCGTTAATGTCGTGTATCACGTTCTTCCAAGAAATCTCGTAAGTTTTGCTCGTGCGCGTAAAGATTGGGCTGAAAAATAATGCGTTCCAGGATAGAACAACCAAGAAAATTTAAATATTGCAATAATCGCCATTTTGTTCAAACTCGATTAAGTTTGCATTCTTTTTCAGACCCTACTTTTTGAAACATTTCAAATACAACTTGTAGTTCAAAGGTAAAAAAAGTCCGTTAAGCTTTTATCTTGTGACGTCATAATGTGATTGCTGTTGCAACAAGAGACCTGAACACTTGAATTGTTTCGTAAAAAGGCAGCAACCAAATAAAAACATGATACAAACACGCACGTAACAAGCCTTTGTTATCGTTACAACGCACGTGTGTTGCGTCACAAAGCCTATTGCAAGACTTGGTGAGCGGCGTAGAAAAGAGATAGTAATAATGGGAAGTTAATCAGGAAAGTGGTTTGGGCTGATGGGGAAATTTCTCCCTAAGCAATAACAAGATGCGGATGAGTCGTGCCTTAAGCCTCGAGCAATGTATCCTATCCCTGCCGGATATATAAGACCTCTTAATAGGAAGGATGCCGAAGCAATTGCGAGTTAGCTGCCCAAGATGCCCTCAGGTTGCTTGTTTTGCAGCATATGCCTGTGCTAACATGATTTTGAACAAAAAGCAGCGGAAAATATTGCAGTCGTCACGCGTAGGTCGTGATTTTTCACATAAATCATCAATAAATGCCTGCTATTATTTTTAATTGCAGACAAATATATTTGTACCTGATGAACATAATTCTTTTATCAACACTTAAGTTTATTACGTCACAGTGGTGGAAAATACGCGTTTTTCACGCAAACTAAATATTTACAGATTTCTTGAAGACTTTGGTACTTGATCCAATACACGCAAAACTAAATACATTCCTGTGCAATTTAAAAACAATTCTTGTGCGATAAAAACTATGCAAAACAACAACAACTATTATGACGTCACGAATATTACGATTTTTATGTACATTAAACACCTGGTGGCGCACTCTACTCACACCCGCTAACGATCACTTCCGGAATTATGAACTTCGACAACTCGACGCCATTTCCGTTCTTGTCTGTGACGTCACCATCGGCAGACTGTTCGATTTCGTCAGCAGACAATCGTTCGTAGAACAATTCGGATTCTTGCAGAGATCGCAGAATTCTGTTGTTTACGTCAGGAAATACCTGTAACGTCATTCAAATCAAAACATCTATTTTGCGCGAAATGCCACTACGTATATATACATTACTTCTGATGCTGCAAGGCATGTTTTATTAAGAAAGGTAAAATGCCATAACATCCATAACACGTTTGGCGCCTATGGAATGGCTGCAGTAGAATTATTAGGAGATGCATTCATATTATAATGTTTATGTGACATTATAATTACTGGTACAATTGAAAGGTAATTAATTGAAATGCACGTTTACTTTAAGCACTTAAGAATCAGATCCCAAAGGGATATCTGAAAAGTAAAGACTGGGCCATCGGCCACACCAGACACAACAGAATGGATTCATGTTGTCTTCATGGCAGTTTCTTCTCATTGACAAACCTATGTTCGAGTTCTGTGTTATTTTCCGCCTAATAACCTTTCTTCTGTATAAGGGTTGGGCAACATAGTCGACTCACGGGCCAGAATTTATCAAAAGTTTGACAGGTGAGCCAATGGTCAATGCCAACACATTTTTTAACGTTTAATAACTGCATCGGAAAGGCAAAAAAAGAGCAATGAATCACCTTTAAACATACAGAATAAAAAATTTTCTATGGTGGCACTAATTTATATCAATATGACAGATTTGGCCTGCGGGCCGTAGTTCGCTAATGTCTACTTTATATATCTGCCGAGATATTTTAATCCAATCGCCCACTGGTGGCCATACGCACAAACAAAAAACGACCGCACGAGAGCGCTACATTACCTTTGAAAGACAGTCGAATAATGGCATGATGATCTTTCTTATAAATGAGAGTTGGTCATTTGCTTTCTTGACGTTGGTCTTTTGCATGTAAACTTCAACAGGTAAACCCTCGCGTCTCTCACGTTCGGCCTGTGATAAAATGAACATAAAATAGTGAAATATGCAAGTTTTATGCAAAAAAATGGCATTGGCACCGATAAAACAATAAGAGCTATCGCGTTGGGCGCCCAAAACAATTTAAGAGTGGCGTCGGTGAAAGCAGTCACAACCCCATGGCACCTCATTTTTGCATTCAGAGTTACAGGAGATTTGTAACCGGGCCCACCTTTTTCAACTCGGGCCTGAAGATATACCGTAAACCTGAATCAGAACCGAAAGTGAAAGTTCGACGCAAATGTGACAGACAGAAAATTCTATTCTGGCAGTTGTGACGTAACAAGGCACTGTTGTTGTATTACCTATAACTTTATTGACGTCACCACGCGCAAATTCAAATGTGTAATGTCTGTATTCGGCCCGCTTTTAACAGAAACTAAATTCCGAGAAAAAAGCAATGTGTTCACAAGCATTTGCATATCTGTGGCACAATGTGAATTCGTCCCCAAAACAGAAACTTACGCCCGACCCAAACTACAGCGCTAGGCCGGTTGGATATTAACAACAAAACCAGAAAATCTGTTTTCTGGTACATAATATAAAGATGTTTCAGTGCAAGATAATTTTAAATCACATCAACGCTGCACTGGCAAGTTTTGGGTCAAAGCGGTGGTCTTGCCTTCAGAACTTACCTGAGCAAAAAATTCGGCGAACAGTCGATCAACCCACACCTTTGACGTCTCCAGTGGGCGTACCTCGTTAGAAATGTCGCAACATTTTACCAGAATCTTCTGCAGAGCCAACAAATGCTCAGGTTTCTCGAAGGAGAATCCCTCGGTCAGGATTTGTCGGAAATCGTTCAGTATACGATCGTGGATTGACATATCAGTTGCCAAGATGAGTTGGATGACAATCTATACAACCATAATCTCCAGATGTAAGTGATTGTAAGTCTTACGTTTATCTTTCTCAAGGCTCGTAACACCTGCTTAAAACCAGTAAGGTATATATGCGTTTATTTAAAAACGTTAAAACCACCAACAATCAGTGTTTAAACAACGAGTCCTTCACGTTACTGCCACGCATGCATAGTCTCAGATCTCAACACCCAGAAGCGGTCATAGATATCATATTAGCGGACGCTAGAGGCAGTAGGGAGATGGCGATAATTAGATTAAATAAACTGAGGCATGCCGATCGTATTATTTATATAGCTAAGAGAATCCTTATGATTCGTTCGTGCATCTCGATTCATTAAAGCTCAGTCTATTTTTTTTTTTTTTAACAAGAATACTGTGAAATGTAAACGGTTACATCGGAATTAATGCAGCAAAGTTAGCATGAAATGAACCAGGTACACCCTGTTTTCTGCGAACCATAAAACATAGTCGAAGCTGCAAAACCTAAAGTGGCATAAATTTTATTTGGGCCTCAATTACACAAGAAATAAAATATGCACCATATAAACTTTTGCAAAACGCGCTGATAAGGGCACCAAAAGTGTTTAATGCTGTTCTGTTATTTACGTTATTGTATTGTTGTTCCCATGGAACCGTAACAGAAGGGTAAAAGAGTCACATGCGGCTTCAGTGTCCCGCGTTATCTACCTCTGTTTTATCACCATCTATTTTTGCCATTACAAACCGCAGAAGCTTCTCGTTCACTACTTTTTATGCTCTTCCGCAACACTCCCCTACTTGATTTACCACAACTTACCACTAACTGCCACTTACATGCGAGACTTCGTCGAATTGATCATCTTTCAGGTTGGCGAAAATGTTCAAATCGTTTGCTGATATTAGACGGAAAGCTACTGCGCAGTGATGATGCTCCAGTGGTGAGCGGTTATAATACAACACAGATAATTCTGTGTGAGCTTTTTGCTGATACCTGAAAGGAAAATTTAGGTGATGGAAATCCACATCAATTGGGTTCTGTTATATACCGTAGGCTAAGATATTTGAGTGTCTCTTATGATATTGATTGGGCCCTCGACTCGTATGGACCCTGGTGCGTTGTATTCATAAATGTCCGAATGGGGCAATTTTCCCCCCTAGCATATTCCATAATACTGAAAAAAGCTGTTGTGGCAGACTAAAGGGTCTTAGAAGATTGATTTTCGTCCATCATTGGCGTGCTTTGTCACTTCGCTCTACTCGCCCGTCGCTCAACACCGCGGTTAATACGTCACAAAGAGTCCCCCCCTAGAAAAAGGTACCGGGTCCGTCCATGGCACCGGTTGTACCCCCCCCCTCTTTTGGGGCCCGGTATGCCGTGATACAAAATTACGCCCCCAAAGAAAATTTTCATGACTTAAATTTCAGCAAAAAATTGTCCCAAAATCTTGGACATTCTATTTGATTTTTATTATCTGTCAAGTTATTCGTTAACTCACCGGTTATTGAGGCCAGGATGGTCAAGATCATGGCAAATACAGGCTACCAGCAGCATGGTGAGTTGCATGGTCGTCATGTACTTCATCAATTGCAGTTCATGGATCATAAAGTACATCATCTGAGTTACGCAAAACGCATGACGGAAGTTATGGAAGAAAACGTCATTGATGTAGTTTTGTTCCACAGCCACCTAGCGGAATAATGATGTGTTAAATATTTCCACTATCTGGCGGTATAACAATCAATTTGAGAAGCAACAAAATCGCTTTTGAACAGTGTAATTATGAACAGTGCGCCTTATTGTGGCCGAGGTATGAAGGCGTATGTCAACATTCGACCAACTGTGTTCGTTTTCGGGTTTGCAATACAATCGACAAGAAAGCAGAAAAAGAAGCGTCGTCGGGTATTGGATTTATATATGCCTCATGCATTATCTGAATAAACAATTTGTAATTCTTGTTCGGGGTGTAAAACAAAAGAAGAAACGCGAATTTGTAATGAAAGGAAACAATTTTTTTCCAACAATGCACATAAGGCATGAATAAATCCAATACCCGAATACTCTATCTGTCGTCATTTTAAGTCACTTACCAGCCACTTCTTGAGTGTTGTGTACGATATATTCAGGTCCTTGTTGATTCCTAAATCTCCAAACATCAACATTATGTAGGTGACCAACTCCTCTCGTTCACATTCCCAGACGTCAAAAGAAGGCGAACGAATCAGCTTCAGTTTCGCCTGGAATAAAAGTACGATATTTAAACTAGTTGCTTATTGAGTGAGGTTGGAGCTTTCTTCTGAGCAACTTTATGTAGGCCCTTCCTCCGGTTGGTTGGCGGAGATGTGACGACATTGCGACAAACATCCGGCTTAAAAATGCTGCAACTTGAAGAACAACCGTGAAACAAAAACGTTAGCTCGAAAAGCTACTACACGTTTGAAATGTTTCTTATTTGCTTACGACATAGTCGTTTTTAATGTGGTTGCCCCCCTATGGAGCCATAAGAGAAGGTGAAAGAGTCACATGTGGCTCCGGAACCACAGGTTGCCGACCTCTGGCCAAGCGATAAGAATAATGTACAACATTTCCACACAGAACCATTGTTCAAGTTTACCAACCTGTTCAAGTTTAGGGTCCCCAACCAGCTTTGTGACAAACGCATCCACGTCGTTTTCCAACTTTAGAAAATTGTCTGAAAAAGGTTTGTGACGTCACAACGATGTAGGTGATTTTTTATTTTTTTTTTAAGTTCTTGACTTAAAATTAAAAACAACACAATTACTTGCCACATACGGACAAAACAAGTATGGTACGCTTGAGCAGCGTTAGGTCCTTGTCACATTTGACCGGTTTGGTCAAATCAAGCACCCCCAATTACCTGAACAATTTTTTTATTTTGTTTATCATCAAACTCATGCCCAGCTATTTTTTTTCTTAATGGGCCCAACATTTCCTACAGTACAGGTCTTAAAATCCAACACTACAGGACATGAGAAAAGACATAAAAGCCAAAAAGTATAACCTAACATATGAAGACAGGCAAACTGGGATGCTGCAATATAACATACCTTCGCTAATTAGTTTGCACTGTGACAGACTGGCGTCGTTGTTCGATGTGTGATTTTGCTGCACAGAATAAAACGATGTTTAAAACAGTGTTTCTTAAACTTTTTGCCACAAACCGACCGATAAACTCGGCCCTTGAATAAATGAAATCCAACCCAAAATTTCCAGAAAAAGGCATTAAATAAACAACAGCAATTGCTTTCCAAGAAAGGCTATTACAGCTTTGGGGCTTGGATGAGCCGTGAAAGTGTTTGTTGTAATTTATAATTTTAAACTGCTTTACGACCTCGTGAGTGAGACATCTGATGTTAGTTGTGAACCACTGCATCAATGTAAAAAGAATCACCCCATATTGGGGGACAGGCAAAATGTAAACGCGAACCGACCGGTTGATAAACTTCGTTAGTAAATGAAAACGTATCCTGCTGGTTGTCACCAAAAAAACCTTCGTGCCCTCACGCTAATTTGCGTTTAATTTACCTTATCCTGCTGGTTGTCACCAAAAAAACCTTCGTGCCCTTACGCTAATTTGCGTTTAATTTAAACTTTAATTTACCTTATATCCTGCTGGTTGTCACCAAAAAAACCTTCGTGCCCTTACGCTAATTTGCGTTTAATTTAAACTTTAATTTACCTTTTTATTTGCGACCTCTTCGTCCGCATCCGTTTTCACACTTAACACCTGTTAAAACAAAAGGATCTAAGAACCGACAACTGCCTTCAAAATATCACAAACTTACCGATTTCTTGGCCTGCAAGTGTTTTTTCGGGTCGGGAAGCTTGTCTGTTGCTTTCCTTACCTTCACCACTGCAATTTTGCACCTTTTCTGAATGGACGATCCTGAACCCATGATGCCGATGATGTGTGCATCTGTATCTTATGCCACGCGTTATATACAGATGAATTTTCAGTCGTTTCCCGAAACTGGTATCGACATATCTTGCGTCAAGCAAGGTATTGCGTTTGTCATATGACGTCATTTGCCATCTGCTCGTGTCAGATGAAAGACAGATGCAGAAATGTGTTTTTTTTGTGCATGAATAAACCTCGCTTGTTTGTACTGGTTTAATTGTTTGGATAGACGGGCGTAAAACCAATGCAATAAAGTGTATGGAAAAAGGCACAGTACACAGTAAAGTCACCAAGACAAGCTTCAAAACTTGCTACATAGCACAAATACAACTTACAAAATGAGTAAAACTAAAACGATCTATTTTTAGAAAAAGTTTTCGTTGTAAACTGGTTTCAATTATTTGTGACTAAAAGTTTTTCAAAGTCAAGAGTTTAAAACAAAATTTAGGTCGTAATTAAAACATTGTCATTGACCCAAAAACATTAAAGACACAAATTCACCATTACTGAGGACCAGGAATATACACCAACTCTATAAACACGTAACACTTGAAGTAGGGGGGGTACAAAACAGCAAAACACTCATGAAGTCGGTTCTTCGTTAGCTGATTCACAAGGTGAAGTTGAAAGTGGTTGGGTTACTCTTACCTCCGTCAACAGTTCTTCATTACTTTCATCAACATTAACTGGTTTCTGTGAAGTCAAAACACAAAATTCTTGAAACATGCCACAGTACTTTTGCAGGCAGAAACAAGAAAGAAATATAGTATGTGGATATGTAAGCTGCATAGATAGCCACTGTTTGGCCCTATTAGGTCTTATCAGTACGGCTTTGGTATGACTAATTGACAGGAAAAAATTTCCACTTTGTGGTGACTATAAAAGAAACAAGAAATTATTTTTAATGGTATTTGACAGGTTTTTCAATACTGTTACTGTGCATAATAATGTTGGCAAAGACTGAAATTAAATCTTTTTGAATCCCAGGTCTGATATAACAGTATGAAATGGACAAAGACACTACCGTATATGAACTAATCAATATTTAATGTATAAATGTTGCAACCAAAGAGAAAGAAAGGGCACACAGAGACTGCATTAAACACAGATTTATGCCAGCTTTAGGTGGGCCAGATTGAAAGACCGTGGATGGTCTTTACCTACGTCTGGTTAAGTAACTACTTGCCAGAAACTAAAAATTCACCAAAAAAATTGTCTGTGGGCTGGAGTTTTGTTTGCATATAACTGCATGTGATGCTGACGAAAAGTAAGATGACTTACAATGCACAAAAAATGTAAGTTAATCAATTGGTTTGGAGGAAACGCCGCCATTATCGGTAAAATGACATTTTTGGCTCAGTGGCTAACAAGTAACGACTCACTCAGTATCCCCCAAGAAGTATGTCATCACTTCTTTGTGGCGTTGGTCACTTACTTTCACTGTGACTGGATTACTTATGCTAGCGCCATAAGACAGTCCATGCATAGTGTAATAATGCTACGCTGATTAAATGCCCCATTTTGACAATAATCAGCATGCGTTTTCAAATGTAATCTGTTATGTAGGCAATAAAAAGCAAGTTTTCATAAAATGTCAATAAAAGAAATAAAATAAATTTTTCTTTCAAATAAAAAAAATCTGATTAATATAAATGGTCCAGTAGTTTACTATCAAGAAACTTTTTCGTGTTTGGTATTATCAAAAAAATTCTATAAGCTTCTATTCTAATCACTTACTGTTGAATTTTGAAGTGCCGTGGCCAATTCTTTTCTTGCATGTCGTAATACAAATAACATGAGGCATATTCCAATCGCTATCTGTGACATAATTTGTGTATAACAAGGTTACAGAAGTTTACGTATGTAAGCACAAAGTAAAAACAGACTTAAACACTAACTACATCATACATTATTAAACTGAATAGTTAATAAACATATTTTCTTTCAAAGTGCCCAGATTTCCAAATACAAAATTAAGTTTAAGGCAGAAATATTCAATAACAGAAACAGCATTAAAAATTCAGTAAACACAACATAAAATGTCTTTTCTCAAAGAGTTTTCACACAAAATAAGAAATATTCAATGCTTATGATTAGATAAAAACAATATGTACTTCTTTAATGAACAAATAAAGCATATATATATGTGTAATTGCCGTCATACTTGAATCAGAAAGAAAAACATTCCCCCTGGATTTTCCTGGTCCAAAATTTCTTGCATGGACCGAAAAGTTGAACCAATGTAGCAGTTGAGTACTTGAGTTGGCAGAAGTCCCAGGTTTGAGGCAAACAAATAATGACGGAGACTCACATTTGATACCTGAAAATATACAATAAATGGTTAATACAGTGGTTCGTCTCTGTTATTTGGTACTCAGTATAGGGTCGACGGTTACCGAAAGGTACCACAAAGTGGAAATGAGTGTGCCCGCTAGTGTAAAAGCTAGCACAGTGCCATGTCAACAGCTGCACTGATGAGACCTTAATGGTCTAAACAGTGCATGTACACCCAGTCGGCAGCTTTCCAATTAATGGTTAATATGTACAAAACTTAAGGGTAACAAGGTTACCTAGTTTATGTTTTATGTTACAAAACCGTTGTATAATGATAAAACTTGGGATGACAACTTTATTTATGATATCATCATTTTCTGAGTGAATTTAAAACCTGTCAAACATAACAACACGATAAAACGCTTCAGACCGTTACTAAGGCATAATTATATTCAAAGACTGATTTTAGGCTTAGGAAAACATGGGGACCGTGATAAAATGGGCAATGATTCCCGCAATTGGTGAACAAAAATTTAAATGATTTGAAACAATACAGGACAAAATGTTCAAAAATAATACAAAGTATAATAAAAAGTTTAGGTTTGGACCAAGGATGACACATTTTTTTATTTATATTTTTCTGTGAAACTTCATACAAACACTATGACATTTCAGATCGTTAATAAGATGTAATTGGTACAAAAACAGTTGTACTTCAACAGAACTTACTGCGAAAAGACCGTTCTGGAATCCAAAAGGAATTGGCGTCAATCTCGTCAACGCAATCACTTTTAAACCAGATGAACCATCGATAACTTTAAGAATTGCTTCAATTTGGTCAAAGTTTGATCTCCTTTGAAGGATGGTGAGAACCCATAATGAAAAATACTTTTTGCACACCACATGCGAAAGTGCGACACCCACAGTAACAGACACAAACACCACAGGAACAGCTGGAAGAAACCCGTATAAATAACCAGCAGCGAGGTTTAAGGGCAAATAACCCCATGCCATTGGGAAAGAAACGATTGTGAAAAGTGAAACAAAACAAAAAAATAATGAAATTTCTCCAAGATCGTTTAAAAACAATAGAACGTTGATAAGAAACTCAGAATTTTGAGTGAGACTCCACAGGAGTAAACATATCACAGTGATAGCTAATGAAATCCAAATTAAACAACATGGCTGTGAACGACAGCAACTACAACATGTAGCTGAGGACTCCGTCTGACAAGCTGTGCCTCCATAGCAACAATGTAGGTTATTGGTGTGAATATATCCTGAATTTTGGCATGTTGCAGGTAACAATGCCACAGCACATGGGATAAATGGGTAGCACAATATATTTACAATGCAACCAATCGATGACTTTGTGCAATCCATCACAGAACAAGTGCAAGCCTTGCATGTCTGACATGGTCGTTGACATATGTGTGCTAGGCATGTTGTACCACTATATTCAGAGGTGTATAACGAACAAACTGATGAAGCTTGGTCATAAGTTTGTGATTCAACATCAGCATTTGAATAAGCTGGGTTTCTGGAAAATTTTTGTTGAACATTTCTCGAGACCGCAACAAGCAAATCACGTAAATATAGAATACGGCTTTCCAGGGAAGAAATTCCATCTTTTATTTTTGAGGTTACAAAACTCATGGCTTAAAACTACAAAATAACATTAATGAAATTATTTTATCGGAAACCAGGAAAAATAGAATAATTCATATAAAAATTACATTATTTAAACATCAATAGCCTCCCTAAAAAGTATAATCTCATCAGATAAACTTAACTATCAGCATGTTTGTAAACTAATATTACGCTACATCTAAAATTTATCATGTTTTAATGCAATCTTCGACACACTGCTTGTTATATGACCTGCATGCAAGATGTATCGCGTGTACGCCCTGAAGGAAGCTACCAATACATTAATCAAGTTATGACCTGTCACTTTTTACCGCGCAACGTTATTTATTTTTGCAATTCTTCTACAACATTTTTTCGATCAAATTTACGCAACCATAACTTTTTAAGAAAAAACATTACTCAGCATTTTTTTGCAAATATCAAAATATGATCTGTGTTGTCATCGTTGCCAACATGTCAATAGTGGAAGTTGCCGCATGGAAATCTTATGTCAACATGCAACTTGTTGACATAAGATTTCCAACCAAAACAAGTAATGCCTTTTCAAACGAAACTAAATTTCCCTCTCCACACCCTGCAAAACATTTTCGTCAACGTTTGTAAATGTATCACAAAGCAATTTTTATTTTTTATGCAACAAACTTATTTTAAAATTAAACATGCATCAAACCGCAGTACTTTATGATCAAAACTGGTCGACTGACATAATTTTCAACCTTTGAAATAGTTTATGGTTTTACATTTCTTAATTAACATAAGTTATTTTTTATATTTTTTTATATTTTTTTCGCAAATAGGGACGTTTTGCAAGGTTGGTTTTGGCGCGAATTTTCGATAACGAATTTTTGTATTGTGAAATTGTGCAGAAAGAAGCATCTTTAGTCTTGCAGTTGAAATTGACACTTTGTTAACGGAAAAGAAAATGGAGTCAATGGAAGGACATTTTTCTTCATTTGGTGCATCCGTTGAGTGTAAGCCATCGTGTTTTAACTGTTTATAAACCAAAGGTGTACAAAACACTGAAAACAGGGCATGCGTGTCAAATTTGGTTTAATTAAACGTTTTTGCAAACAGTTTTAAAATTTTACTCACAATAAAGGCCACAGAAATGTTTAACATGTAAAAGATAGTGTACAATAAAATTGACTTCCATTCCTGTTTAAGTTGTGTGACACTGATGTTGTTTGCCACACTTGTTGTGACTTTTCAGCGATAACAAAATCTTTGGAGGAAAAAGACTTGAACGAAGAAGTTATATCAAAAAAGATTTCTGCCGTCTCTGATGTTATAAGTTCAAATTGGATGCAGCAATTCGAGGGATATTTTTCAAAGCAACCCCAAGAAAACTTTAGGATGAGAATCTTTTCGAAGCAGGTCTAGTAAATGTATTTCGAAGTTAGTACAGTGTAAATAAAGCCATGGTTTTTATGAATTACAACTTAAATTGTTTCAATCTTATACATATATAGGCTATATATGCCTAAGTTATAAAAACATTTTTCTGGACTTTGTTCTAGCTGGAGGAGGTGTGTATAGGGTTATGGAACAAAGCTGTTGCAAGATACACTGCGAGAACCCTTGCAGAAAATCTAAACACTTCACTTCGCCAGTTGTGCTGTGATCTTATTGCTTGTCCACTGTGCAGACCATATGGCATATCAACAAGTGCAGCTGATAACAAAGCTTATTTGCATAGAAGGATAATGGTATGTGGATGCTTATGTTTCTAACCAATCCATTTTGTCAAACTTGTTCTTTAAACAAGCAAAAGTTCATTAGATTTTAAATTTTAGCATTAACAAACACATATACAGAAAGGAAAAGCAAAACAAGCTGATTGCATTAAGTCAAGACAGGTAAGTTTTTTTAATAGAGCCACCTCACTTTCAGATGGAGACAAAAACAGGCAAAAGTTGGTTAAATCAGTGCAACTTTGAGAAAGCGCTGCATGTTTTATTGAAAGGGAAGGAGGATGTCAAATCCTTACATGAAATCCTTACACAAGAAAAGCAACCAGGTTATTGAAAGTGATTGTATGTCTGAAGAAATAACCAAAGACAATATGTTTGCAGACTTGAACTTTATTTTGTTGGCTAATCTTAATTTTGTTTGCAGATGAAAATGTAGCTCCTCAAGATGAGTTCCTGCAAGTATATAAATACAAAATAAAGGTTCTTACACTGCTTTCTGAAACTGTAAGTGTTTTAATTCTTAGTTAACAGATACAAAACAACCATACATTAAACCATATTTGTTGTATTTATCATTAACAGGTTTGCCCAAAATATCTTAGTAGAATTATGATTAGAGTTGGCTGCCAACCTGGTGTATTTATTTGCAACACATAATTGATGCCGTTCAGCACTTGAAGTTTCATGCTAAACTTTGCAGTTTTTTGGTCAACAATCACTGGATGAGGCAATATCATGCTGCTGTGAAGCAACAGCTTTGCCGTATTTGTACGAAGAAAACTTTACTTCGGACTTGCACCAACTTGCTGTTCTTACTTATAACTTCGCTGTCAAATGTTTTCAAAAGCAACTGTTTGTTGGTGCCATCAAGTGGCTACAATCAAGTGTGGAATTATGGAAAAAAATGCCTAAACTCGACGAGAAGCAACTGGTAATTACATTTTTTAAACATTTTAAAGTATTTTTGTTGCTGTTTTACTTCTCTATAGTTATACATGAATTAATACAATGAACTACCAATGGCCTAGTTCTAAGGCTGAACTTAATTTACTATCCATTAAAATTTGTGTCACCGCATAATCATACCAACATTTTAAATTTCATCCCTCCACCAAATACCTCTTTTACAGTCACAAACTTTGAGGCTTTTAGCTCATGCATTTCATGAGACTGAATTGGAAGAAAATATTCCAAAAGCTCTCAAAGCAATTGATGAATCAAATCTCCATTCTCCACATCCTTCTGGTATATTGCTTAAGTAAGTAAATAGTTTATATGTGTATAAGCTGCAGACAGATGGCCACTGTTTCGACCTAAAAGGTCTCATATTATTGGCTCCACATTGCTTAAAATAGTTTATATACCTGTATATTGTTTTTGAAACCTGACTTGACCAACTGTTGTTAAATATTGCCCAATTTTCATGGCTAAGTCAGTTCTTCACAATTACTTATTATGTTAACTGTTGATGTATTTGCCTTTCGAAAAGTCATTTTTTTAATTTGTTTTTTTTCAGTATGAAGGTATTAAATTTAGGTCATGTATAACATTTAGTCACTTTTTGGCATTAAGTAATTGTAAACAAAGCCAATTATTTTCCATCAGTGGCTGTAATGTCACCAAAAGCACAGATTTGGTCGAAATATGTTCTATTAGTTAAAGGCAGGTTCACATATCATTACATACCATCATATAAAATTTTTAGTTTAAGATGATAAATGCTCAGCTACTTGATATTATCGTTAGGTTTTTACAAAGAAACGAAAACATTATAATCAGTAAGTCCCCATCACAATATTATCAGAATAGTGAAATTTTCAACTTTCTGTTTCAACTTTTGTTTGTGATGAAACTCGAACCCTTCATGTTACCGTTTGACGTCACAATGCCTTTGTTGAGGAATAGTTGACGCCAGTCGAAATATGACCCGTTTTAAAACCCACAAACCTAGCTTGCCTTTAGGTTTAAGTTATTTAGGAAACGGGATTTTATCCATTAAATTTTAATTGGATGCCAAATACTTTTTGCCTGTTTAAAGAATAAAATAAATACAGAAATGGAAAATAACACCCCCCCCCCACGTCCACAATGGAAAGGTCGAACGATTCACGTCTAGTTATGTTTCCAGTATAGTTCTGTCATGCATTTGCGGCATCAATCTGGCCGAAGCTACTATGGCACCCAATATATATTTTGTGTTTTTGACAACTGCAGATTTTGAGACAAGTTTTAAGAAAAACATGTAATCCACCAGAGTGTTTGTTTTAATAAATTTCACCCACGTGATTACCCACAATTCCGTATGACAGGTACGTCCGCGGAGTGTTTGGTTTCAACCGCTGACGCTTCATATCGCCCACATACTTTCGTTAAACAAACTTTCGTTGCGGAAATTCTAGAGTTGATTTAAACAAAGGCAACACCGCCCACCTGCGTTCTTGTGACGTAAGCCGCCATTGTTTCGTAACACTAACAAGCTTTTCATGCGTCAACAATCGAAATGCGATTCCGACTTACAATCGCCCGCCAGTCACAACAAGCTGTCACGTGACGCAAACTCGCGTGCTGATTGGCTTGAAATGTTGCCAAACAACCACACGTGGGTCACGTGACGTGGGTTATATCGGCGTGTGAAGGTCGGGAGTCGAGATCATTCCGTAAAATCTCAACGCAGAACGCCACGCGATTTTAATTGTTTCGTCATTATTATAACTGTAGCAAATGGTTCAGTCACTCGAGATGGAGGAAGTGGTTAAGTCAGAAACTCAACCTATCGATGTACCAGATGCTGTTAAGGTAAGAAATTACCGTGTTTGTTTGGTTTCAGGGTTTCCTAAATTGTTTGGTCCACGAACGCTGTTTGCGTGTTTGTTTATTCTGGGATCATCAATCTTACGTCGCATAATTTTTTCGACCAATCAGCGTGGAAAGAAATAGAAATCACGAAATAAATAACGCCACGACCTAAATTTGTGATCTCAAAAGCTTCTTACGAAATCAAGTTTGACAGTGGGTCATCACTGACCCAAATTTGGGAAATCCTGGCTTATCTTAGTGAAACCATGACGTCACACACACATGTGGTCCGTATTACAGTGAATAAAGTTTTAAGCACTGATGTCAACAATTTAAAAGATCGCCGTAATGTGTTTGCGGCCTCCTCGATCTCCTGAACAAATTCACAACGAAAATTTCTCTTTGCAGCTGCCCCAAACTATTCCCGTAAGCGGGGCTTCCCCTTCCAACAAAGCGAGCACAGTAAACGTGGGGAATCCCAAAGAAGAAGAAGATGAAGATTTCTCGATCCCGGAAGGTTCGCCGTCCTTCGTGGCCGTGATGAACGACTTCCATATTTCCAACTCCGATCCAGAAATTTCTCATCATCTTCCTCTTTCTCCTCTCGTCCTGGCTGATCTTCCTCCAGAACCGTTCGATTTCAGCCAGGAGGAACACATGACTGACGTCAAACCTTTGAAGCTGACGTCACCGGACTTCAGACGTAAACGAATCAGCAGCGCCTCCACCACGACATCTACCAGCAGTCGTGCGAGGTCTTTCTCGTGGAATCACCGCCACAAGATGGTGATGGAGCGCAGGACCGCGACCAAACTTAATGTTCCTGGTAATACCAGCGGACCAAGCAGCACCAACTCAAGTCCACTGCTGTTGAGGTAAGGTTTTTTGGGCTTCTGTTTAGTTTATTTCAGAACATTTTGTTACTGACGCTACCTACTGGGCATGATATTCAATAAATTCTAAGCTCTTATGGCGAAACTTAACAAGTTAGACCATTTATTTTTGAACGGGTAAAGAGCGTTCATTTTTGTTGCTATTTACGCCCTGGGAAACAATTGTAATGTCGTATTTGTTGGCAAATTGATTTCACTAAAATTACGTCTTTTGAGGGCTTCTCAATCTACGTAAAAAAGTTGGCCTAAATTAGAGCATTTTGTACGGTTTTTGGTGTTTTTTATAAATTCCTTAAATCATGACATTTTGCTCTATATGTTGACATTACACAGTATTGTATTATCTCTCATAATATTTCGTTGAATTCATATCGAAGTCAATTATTTTTAGAAAACCGAAAACGAAAAGTCAGCCTTCGACCCCGAAAGTTACGCGCATTATTCCCAAATACAAATTCCTCACTGAAACCGTTTCAGTTTCACACGAAGATATCGTGAAGGAACAGGAACACGAGCGCCGTCTAGCGGAGGGATTTGAACAGTCGAAGTCAATATTTGCGAACCCGCAACTGGACCGATTTGGAGAGAGCCCGGCGTGATTGTGATCGCATAATGGAACAATGGCGTGACGTCAGTCGAGTGGAGAGCTGTGTGGCGTAACTAAGCAACAGGTCGTTAAACAACAACATGGAATAGTTTTAAATTTGGTCCACTGGCGTAGCCATCCATTGTTCATTTTCACAATTATTTATGTTCATGTGTTTGAAATATTTATTTGCACAAATTAAACACAAATGATTTGCACAAATTTTGTGTGTACGTTCTCATGACATGTTTCCTCTGTCTTTGTTACGTACATTGTCTATAACTGTTTCGCAATAATCGCCCATTGAAATATTGTAAAGATGTATTTTTTTTACTTTCCGTTATTAAGTTGTTTTAACAAATGTTTTCGTGTGAATGTGGACCTAATATTCCCGTCAATGTTTAATAATGTCGTGTTTTTTTCGTGCGAATAAAAAATCCTATTGCAAGTTTCTGTGCATTAAACTCTAAAACAAAAGTGCATCAGTAGCAGAGAAAGAAAGTTTGACTTCTTCCCTTTAACTCCCAGTGCGACTGTCTGCTATTCTCCGTAGGAAAATCACCTTCACATGGGCGCCATGACTCGTTAACCCTTATGATTTTATCGGTGCCCATGTTTCATATTTATTGTTGATGTTCGTGGTAACTTTGCGTGCAAAGTAAAAGTGATTTGTTTTCTATGCCTACAATTTGTACTTTTACAGATTGAAGATTGTTGTCAAATTTAAAACGGGTGATGATGACGTCATAAAGGAATTGTTGAGTGAGTTGTTGCATCACAAAGAGCTGCAGGTCGACTTGGGATTGGACGCTTGTTCGTTTCTCAACAACAACAAAAGGTTCGATGCGTTTTGTTCTTTCACCACTCCCACTGAGGAACAGAAAATTTCATTTTATAGATATGATTTCTGTGAATTTGGACTCGGTAAACTGTTATCACGCTTCGCTGGTTCCCAGCACGTTGGCCGAGTTCACGCGCAGCGCCTTCAAGCGGCAATTGAGCGTTTGCCACCTGGTGACGCTGTTGATTACGTCGAGAAATATTTAGAAGGTGAATAGTTGGTAGTTGGTGTTTTTTAACCAGATAAACGGGGTTGCCATATTCATATTAGTAAGGGTGTCTCGTTAAAAATAAATTTCCTTCTTAAATTGGATTACCGTGCTTAGTTTTCTCTCTGAACGTGCCGATTGTATAAAACCTGCCTAAAGACAATGTTAGTTGCTTGTGTAGCTTCGTTGTCTGTCACCGTTTTACTTAACCTCGTGATACTTGTGTTTTTCTGACGTCAGATGAAAGCATTGTGAAAAGTTTTGATGAGAAGTCGCAGAAGCTCGTTCAACTGTTGCTATGGGAACAAGCTGCCAAGCGACAAGGCGAAGGTGGGTATGGAAAAACACGACCCAGGGATTATCAGATAATACAAGGGTCACCTCTCATACAACTGTAATACAAGGGTCACCTCTCATATTCAACTGTAAATCCTTAAAAAACGGGTAATTTGGGTAAAATATCCCCTTTTCATGGGACTCAAGGTGTTGGCAAATGCTAAATAACTGTGTTGGTTTCAGCATTTTCAAAAGTATTTATTACTGGGCACAATTTAAACGGAAAACAAAAGCAAATATTCACACCATGGTATATGTTTGTATTATGAACATTCTCGGGCCGGATTGTTATTGCTTGTAGAGTTGCGCACCTTTTATTGTTTGTTTATTTCAGGTGACCTTTTGACCTGTTTGTTGTGGTACAACATCTCCCTACAACTGTTTAACTCGGGCGGTGGTGGTAACTCAAAAGAACGGAGCGACAATATTTCCAAACTCTTCCGTAACAAAGCCGCTTGCCTCATCCGACTCAACAGACTGGATGAGGTAAGTGTTAATTACAATAACCACATTAAGATATAAGATTACGTTCGTTTGATTTTTCAAATCTCGCATCAACTTGTCAGGAAAAAGTCGCTAATCAAGCTAAGCTGCAATGCCTTGGCTGCGTAGCCTGTAAACCTAATGATCGCCAAGTAAAGGACCTGCGCAGTGGGTCGATCCTGTCCATCATGCCATTACATGTAATATTGCTATGTTGTGAGGTTACAATGTGAACGTACATTTGGTTTCAGGCAGAGGAAATGGCCAAGCTCGCTCTCGACTTGAATCCTGATTCGATTTATTCGTTGTTTACCGCATTCAAAGTCTTTGTGATGCAAGAAAGGGCTGAAAAAGGTGCGAAAGTTTGGGTTTTACATAAAATTTTTAAAGCAATTAAAGTTCAAATATCTTTTCAGCCATCGAAGCAGTGAACCGCATGACCGGTTCTTTATCGCCACCGAGCGGGGACATACACACCTTCACTTGCCTTGCGGCCCAGCTCGCCTTCGAGAGAAACCAACGCGAAGTTGCCATGGTAACCCTGGCCCATCTCGCCCGAAATGGAAAAGATGACTCAGCGAAACTGGTGGCACTGAGGTCGGATGACGTGGCATTAAAATATACGCGCGCGGATGTTTCCACACCCGATTGTTCGCAGATGTCTCGTTCGTTTGCATCTGACCATGACCGAAGAGGAGGAAACGGACGGTTTCCATGGCGACGATAACGTCACGATGACGGTGGCCGAACCGAAAGTTGACGTGGCAATGGACGTGGACGTTGGAGGGGGTCACGTCGACAAGGCCGTGTCTTACATCAGGGAGGCTTTCGGGGTGGGTTTGTGCAACGTTGAACGTTTTTCGGCCGTGTTATTGTGAATGCTGTTGTTATGTTTTTTTGTCACGAGTCGACGTCGGTCGAATTTCTCTGCAATTTTACTTGATGTGGAAAAACCTTAACCTTTTGAAGAGGGTGCGTGTTAATGTCTGGAAAATTTTACTTGATAATGAAGGGCCTTTGATAGCAAACTCGACTCACTTTTAAGCTTTTGAAGTGGGTGCGTGTTAATGTCTAGAAAATATTACTTGATGATGAAAGACCTTTGATAGCAAACTCGACTCACTTTTAAGCTTTTGAAGTGGGTTTGTGTTAATGTCTGTGGAATTTCACCGGGTCCCATGTTGGCTAAGAAGACTTTTGGTCAAAGACTCGACTTACATCCCACTACCGTACATTTATAAACGGAAAATATATCTTGCAGATTTTGGAAAACTTAAAATCGAACAATCTCGTCCAAAACAACTCGTCGCGGGACTCGATCGTGTTGCCAGGCAACGAAAGTCACCTGATTGGCGAAGAAAACTTCGACAAGGAAGTCACGTGGTTCATGAAAGTCGGTGAGGTTTCGTCTGTGTTTTGAGGTGGGAGTCGAACCCGTAACCCTTGTACTTCCAGCTTGGAACCTTGCGCTAAGGAATAAGGACAATTCAATTAACATGAGGAATATGTTCTCGTGTTGTAGCGACGTAAGTTGGCGATATTTTGACTTCTGGGGTATAGAGTTACCATATTTCCTTGGCGTATTCATGTCAGTCACATTCCTCCTAATGGTTTTATATGAGTAGGGCAAAAATCAACGAACAAATGAACGTCTTTTTCTAAACGTTGTTATTGAACTGTCATAATTTTTTTGCCACAATCAGTGTTTGCAATGTTAGTTGGACCCGTCCATCAGCTACGGCAACACTTTGCAAACTTATTTGACCGTAGTTTCTAACAACTGCCGCATGGTATTGACTTGGTTTCCACTGGTACGGCGTGATGTACATTTGTAACTTATGCACTTTATGTGTGTTGTTTATCTATTGCACGTTCGAAACGATGGACGCGTAACCGTTGCTTAGCTGTAGTTTATTTGAGGTCAAAACGTTAGTTTTATCCGAACCTATTTGCAGCTTCTAGCACTGTTGCCGCAAGAGGGCAGTGTTTTGTGTCGTCGCCAAACATGTCTGCTCATGAGCGCCGCCAGCGGTTTAGAAGTTGTCAGAAGTGGGGCAACCGACCGTATAGTAAGTGGTTCCCGAAAAAATGATGCCGGCTTCACAGTTGGTAAAAATGTCGCCATTCGATGTACGCACAAAGTTTGGTATTGAAAGCGTTCCAATGACGTCCTTAATATTGGGAACAACGTCATCAATGGTTTTTCAGTGGTTGGCTGATTGGTCAAGGCGCCTTACCCATACACCATGTAGGAAACCTGGCCTTGTTTCGTGGCTTTGGATAACCTGGGTTCGAATCCCAATGGGTTAAAAAGGGTTGTTTTTCAGATAGAACAATACCATGTCTGCAAATTCCCAATACAGCACGAATTAAATTCCTGAAAAACACACAACCAATTACAGCCACACGTCTAAATTGCTTTAGCGACAGAAAGTGTTGCCATAATAAGTAGAAAAGCACGATTTCTGTTTTCCAGAACACAGAACTCCAGAATGTTCTCAACATTATCGACCGATGTCAAATTATTTGTGAAAAACTTCGAACAAACGGGACAACCTCGATACAGAATGACAAAACCGTAATTTTAATGTCCCTTTACCGGTACGAGGCACTGTGCAAGCTGCTACCACCCAGTGGCGAAATCATTCCCGAAGCTTTAAAATTATTATTGGACAAAATTGCGGAAATGAAAGGAGTTGACGAAAAAACTTTTGAAAGTCTTGCAGGTAAAATTTGGTTTTCATTTCCAAATTATGTCACAAACAGCACGGAAACGTTTATTTCCGTAACCTAAAATCAGTCAGCTTTCTCTTTCAAGACAAATATATTTCGCTACAATAATCATCGTCGGTGTCTTGTTCAAAAACGTTGAGTAAAAAATGTATTTCAGTTTGTAAATATGTGCTTTTTTGCACTGTTTTGTATAATTTTCAAACACCGATTTGTTTTCAATCACGATAATTTATGTAATGTTGGTCACATGGGCGCCTGACTTGATACCCTTTATAGTATTATCGGTACCAATGCCATCTTATTTATTTTTGTATTGTCCATCTGCGTAGTTGTTTGCACAAAATACAAATTATTTGATTGTTTTAGCTTTGTCAGTTGAACCACCGGCAAAACACACCGGTCTGTACAAGATGGCGGTGGAACGAGCAATTGGTAAAATAGGGCAGAAACTTGAAAATGGAGGCAAAGAAATGGCTCAAAACTTGATCAACAAACGATGGTATAAGCGTTGAACTAAATTTGTTCGACCAAAAAGAGTTTAGATTTTACTAAAAATAGTTATATTTTGTTTCAACCCAGAGTGGTAACAAAAAGGCCGAATGCGGATATTTAGTGACGTCATAAATTTACATTTTCGTCGTGAAAGATCAGCGTCGGTTGTATTTTCGCTGTAGCGACTTAATGTCAATTCGCACAATTTCAGTTTCGTGCATGATTTTCAACGACAATATTTCATTGTATATACGCTTGCAAGAGTTTGTATATTTTCAGTGTTCTGTCCCGAATGTTGATAGAGAGGTTGCTGTCAGAAGCAAGTTTGTCTGAGGAAAAAGTAAAATGCTGGAATCTGTTCAACGAAATTCACGCGCAAAACGCCAAGCATAAGGTTGTGGTAACAACGTTTGAACACGTTTTTGTTGCTTCGTTTTGCTCCTTTGTAAAGGCAGTTGCTGGTCTGTCTAACCCAGTGTGTGCCACTTTTTTAAAAACGTTTTGGACAACCTTTCATTTTTGGCGACAATCGACATTACCGTAGTTGCTGAACTCTATACCAGTGGTTCCCAATCTTTCACGGCTCACGCCACCCCTGCGGAATTTATAAAAATATTGCGGCACCAGTGTTTCTGGCGGTAAACCAATGAGCGACCGCCACGACTGCAGCAATCACCCTTTCTATTTGATTCTTAATAGCTAATATCATCAAAACAATTATGCCCTCGATATAGCATTACACTAACGGTGAAAAATTACCCGAGTGAATGCAAAGAAAAGCTCGCGAAAGCCCTAAAGGTAATAACTTGCACCCCTGTTTGGAACCACTGCTCTACATCAAGTTTGTAAATGTGACTTCAGTAAAATTGGATTTTCGTTGGTCACTAATTTAAAAATTGAATTCTGCGCCATATTTGATAGGTTTACCTTCAGATTCTTAAATTTCTAGTCGGCCGAAATCTTAACTTTTCGTATCTGATTTTAGCTTCCGGAGACGGAGTTGTTATGGTTGATGGTTAAATCTTGGAATATTGGTGTCGGTTCATATGTTTCTGATAAACTAAACGAAGCGGAGAGATGGACTTGTCTTGCCATGAGATTCCTCACAACTATTCCAAATTACAAAGAGGCTTACGACACGCATGTACGTTCATTATTCACAATAAATGCCCACTTTGTGATAATTGTGAAAAATGGTATTTTTCATTTAAAAGAGCATAACATCCCGTTTTTTAGCGTGCGATTTACAATTAATTTGATAAACAGGCAATTTTTTTCAGATGAACGAGATATATCAGAAAATACTTGCATCGAAACGAAACGCTGAGGATATTATGATGTAAATATGGTTGAGCCATATTCAAAACGAAACCGATTCCATTTTGACGGACAGTTCTTTCTGTGAATTGTTTACATTATATCCCTTTTTCTTCGTGTTACATTTCTTGCAAAGTTTTTTTAAAACTATGTGTTGCATTGTTGCGAATAAAGTGTTGATGTCAATTGTTTTTTTTTGAGTCGTTTTTAATAAACAGAATACATGATAATTTATAAATGCTGGTTTGTAATGAAGAACTGCAGTGGTCCGGATCGTGTTTTTCTATAACAGGAAATTTTTTGACGGAAGAAAACGAAATGTTTTAAATAATGAAGAAATTGGTCGTTTTCGTATATTACAAACGTAGCTGGAGATTAAATGTATTTTTATGTCATTATAATATGAATGTTGCCAAATTTGTCTTAAAACATACGTTTTATTAGTCCTTGGAAAGTGCTACTTCTATAAATAGAACCTTGTTTCACTTTTAAACCCGGAATCTGGAAAATATCAGTTATTAAAGAGATTTATTGTAACATGAAAGCACTTCAGTAGAGATTGGTGTTTGGATGACATAAAGTGATATATGTAACTCTGGTAGTTATCAAGTTGCCAGTTTTTTAGTTTATTTCCTTTTTATATGTTATTTAGATGAGAAAACTTATATAACACCATAAAAAGCAGTTTTTTGGTTTGATTAAACTACAGCATTAGACGTTTAATCATTTTGGTGAATGTTTTTTAGGGTTTTGAAAGATTTAATAGGCTGACTTTGTAGAAGAAAAATAGGTAGCGTTAAAAGTTTTAAGTGTTAGTCTGACATGAGTTTCTCATTCTTTCAAAACCGACACAACAAAACATTTAAGCCTCGAAAAAGCATCCCTGAAGGCTCCCACCAACATGAGTTGATGCGACATGCAGCTGCTACGCTCGGCAGCGGGAACTTACAACTGGCTGTAGTGTTACCTGAGGGCGAAGATTTACATGAATGGATTGCTGTTAATACTGTTGATTTCTTCAACCAAATAAACATGCTTTATGGCACGATATCAGAGTACTGCACGCCCACAAAGTGTGAAGTTATGTCTGCTGGGCCCAAGTATGAGTACCATTGGGCTGATGGAGTTCAAATTAAAAAGCCAATCAAATGTTCAGCCCCAAGGTACATCGATTATCTGATGACGTGGGTGCAAAGTCAGTTGGATAACGAGGAGGTATTTCCTTCTGCTGTCGGCGTTCCTTTCTCAAAGAACTTTCTTTCAATTGCAAAGACCATCTTGAAACGCTTGTTTCGAGTATATGCTCATATCTACCACCAGCATTTTTCCGACGTCATGTCCTTGGGTGAAGAAGCCCATCTCAACACCTCATTCAAGCACTTTATCTACTTTGTACAGGAGTTCAACTTGATCGACCGAAGGGAGCTTGCACCTCTGCAGGAGCTAATAGACAAACTCATAAGCAGAGACAAGGAGAAGTACAAATAACATAGTTTTTGCATGAAAACAGATGGTGCATTAACTATCATCAAATTGCTATTATCTCTTGTTTTATGTCTGTTCCTAATCATGTAGACAAATTTTGTTGCCTTTTATGATATTTGTTAGTAATTTTATTGTTGTTGTATTGTGTAGTGTGTCTTGTGTTTATTTCTCACTAACTCTTTGAAGTATGAAAGGTTCTAAATGAACGTAAAACGCCCTTTACATCAAACTTTGACAAAACACAGTAGGTTTATTCTGTAGAAAATTTAGGTTTCGGACATCAGATTACTGTAGAATCTCGATACTGTTCAATGTTTCTTGTTTACTCACGCAACAGGAAGTGATGCGATCTCATGACAGCTGACTCAACGTGCATATATACACATGCCTACACCGGCCACTGTCAAATGTTTCTAACAAAATATTAATTTTTGACATGTTTCAAGTTTTGTTGTAAACCTGAGTAACATAGGAAATGTGTTGTTTTTTAATTTAAGAATAACTGGGTGATTAAAAATTAACTTTCTTTTTAAAATATTTAAAAAATTATTGAGCTGTTTTTTGTTTTATCAAGTGAACACTTAGTTACGTGCTGAAACCTGCTATTTTGGGCTATTCTGCGTTTACAATTAAGTATCATCATATCCTTGTAAACATCAATTAAAAGTGAACTCGTTAAATGGAAACAGGCAATCTTGGAATACCTTGTAGTTTGTTTTACTATGCTGGCGTATACTTTGCAAAGAAAAGTGCTTTGCCATGTTGTAAACTTTTGCATATTTTGTATGTGCGTTAATCCAACTTGTACCTGTTGATCTTATCTTGTCCTGCATCCATGTACATTGAAACTCTGTTCAATCTGGCTCTAATGGACGTTTGACCTCTTCATGTTTTTTTTCAATCTTGTATTGAAATAGGATCAGTTCCAATAGATAGATAGAATAGGGTGAATTTTTTTTGGACTGATTGTTTGATAAAAAAAATCAAACTGTTCAACGTATTTTATTAGTTGACAATAATTATTTTCGCGTGCCTTCCTATGTCGTTTTTGTCTTCCTCACATTTCCTCCCAACTTTGTGCTTGTATGTTTTTGTTATATTGCTTTTCAACCACAGATGATTGTCATAAATTTTGTGTAAACAGCACATTACAAGTATTATTTCAGTTCAATCACAGGAACTCTTTCCAAAAACATAAAAACAGGCCTTTGGTGATGAAAAGTAAAACAAAATTATTTTGTGATTTGACCTGCGTGTATTGTTGTATCGCTGCTAAATCGCAATCACTTTGACGTCCATTGTATTAGTAGTGAATTAAATAAAGTAGGATGGATAAAAAGTATTTGGATATCGCTCGTAATACCGAAGAACAGGTTCTCAAATTTGCTGCAAATTCGTCGTGGAAATCTCTAAAATCCACAGTAAGACTTTCTTTGTAAGAATATTTTTTAGTTCTATTGTTGAAATTTTTGTGAATAGGTAAAGATGAGTTTAATTTGACTGCTTATAATCGTTTAGAATGACGTTTGAACATGTTAATAATGTTAATTCATCTGATGCAATGCTACTTATTTGCTCTTAGTATTCTAGTTAGTGCTTCAATAATATTTGTTAAATATTGTCATTATTTGCCTTTTGTTTATACATTTTAAATATAATTGTGGATTTTGCAGGGAGCACATATTGAAACTTAGTTCACAAACTCAGTTCACAGAGTTTAATTGCCAAGCAAACATGTCTTATGGACTGATAATATTTACACTTCACAGAGTGGAGTTGACATCCACTTCATGAAATCCCCTCATTTCAATGGCAACATGTAAGTGTTAAGCTATTAGTGTTGTTTGAATGATGATTTGTCATGAATGCGGTGTTTGGGAATAACCTAATTAACTTCTTTGACAAGAAATTGTTTTTTACTTGTGAAAAGTGTTTCTCAATGCTTTTTTTGTCTTCTTCTCCATAAACTCCTGGTAATACCATTTCCTTCCTGTCAAAACAGCAGCATTGTTTTTGTCATTGTGACAATGTAATTTTTAATCATTTTAGAAATGTGTGCTTTCCATGTGTAGATATAAAAGCTCTGTTTAATTTGTAAAACACTTAAAGACGATTTTTTTATACCTTTTTTATTTCTTCTTTCCAATTCTATCCGTAAATTACATTTAAAAAACGTTTTTTTATTTCCCCTTTGATCCATTGGCCCCTAACTGTTTTAAACATCATTTCAATTGTCTTGAATGATATTTGTTGCTTAGGTACAAGTTCTCTTGTGTTATTGAAGCCCCACCTGCTGTTGTGTATGAAGTACTGAAGCCTCCAGCAAATGCAGCAGAAAGAATGGCATGGGACAAAAGTATATCCAACTATGAAAGAGTTGTGACATTTAATGAGGTGAGTTATTTTTACCCTTGCTAACAAGAATTGTGTTCAACAGCACTTCTTGACCTTTTTCAGTTATATTTACCCATTTTTAAGTTTGAACACTACATGCCCTCGATTTAGGATAAAAGTCACAGTCAGACACATCCAAATGGCACGACTTTGTTATCACTTAATGTCCATGATTGTTGATGTGAGTTGAACAAAAAACATGTATTATATAACCAGGCCAATAATGTTGTAAGTAAACCGCAAAACTTCACTGAAGAGACCTCACACATTGAAACAGGGTTCGCAGCTCACTAAAACATACATGTAGTGTTTGGCAAAGAGCAATAAATATTGTTTTATTTAAAATTGTTTGAGTTATTTATCCAGGTATGGCATAGTTAGGTGGAGAAGAGATTTGATTTCAAATTCCTATTTCTCCTGATGAATTTTCTACAGACATATTGCCGACATGCCTGGGTACACCTCAATACACTTGACTTATATTTCACAGAATCTTCTGTTGAACTTTAAAATTAGCGGTTATGTTAATACCTTTATAATATAGTGAGGGTGGGCTATTTCAAGCTGTGGTTTTGTGCTTTTCTCACTCCTTAAATAATTTTTTATAAGGTGTTGTTTACTTTGTTTTGGGGCTTTTCAAAGTTTTGAATAATTTTGACAGGAATTGTCGATTTCAGCTATAAGTTCACCTTCTGTTATGATGGGAATGGTTTCTGCAAGAGAATTTCTTGATCTATTTCAATACAAAACAATAACAGGTACTTTTGAAGCATCACTAATTTTTATTGATATAAATATATGCCGTCTAGTAATATTTGGCAAATCAATGACAATTTCCATATCTTCTTGTGACAGTTAGGTGCTATTATGATATGTTTGTACTCCGGTATCCGAGAATTTTTTTTTTTTTGTGAATTCAGTTTTGTGATAAAAATGAGCCCATTAGTGTTTGCTGGGCAATATTATTTACTCATAAATCGGGGTTGTTTATTTTGTTACAGGCATGGAAATAAAACACTGGGTGTTCGGTGAGTATTTCTACCAAAATGTAATGAGAGTCTTGCTTAAGCCGTCATTTTCATTGTTTTCTTTGCAGCTGAAAGCATTGATTATGACCAACATCCGCCAAAAACCGGAATAATTCGTGCTCACACTTACCCAAGTGGATACAGCGCTCAACCAGTGAATGGGTATCTACCAATTGTTGTGCTTGAATTTACAAAGAAATGTTTAGGTTGCGGTTGATTGTAGTTTGGGGGGGAACCGTCCTTCTGGCATTTTATTTTAACCCTTGTTTCGTCTGAGATTTTTTTAGGTTTAAATGGAAGAAGGAACTTCGGTTAAAATAAAATCCTACTTTAAATTTCAAACCTACTTTAAATTATGTTTTATTTTATTTCTAATTTTAGTGGGAAAGACAGTCGTGTAGAATTTTTCATCAACATTGACCCTTGCGGCATGATTCCAAGGTCATTGGTGGAAACAGCTCTGCCTTCACAGCAAGTCAAATACATTGACAATTTGAAAGCTGAGGTGGCAAGAAGAATGAACCAATCAACATAATCTTTTTGATTATTTTCTTAAAAATAATTCATATGTTTTTCTAAATAATCTGTAAAAAAACGGCATGGTTGGTTTATGTCGTTTTTCAGCAAAACAGTATGCAAAATTTTTAAAAATAACCCGCATTATATTTAAGCTTTTATCAAGTAATCCGTTATGCACTGTTGTTTCATGCATTATGACAAATAATATGCACTTTATTTTCATCACAATGTTTTTATCTGTGGCCATGCAACTCCTCGCAGGGGGGTTTTACCTCAAAATTACATTCAAAGATTTCTGTCGCACTTAATCACCTTGCGTGGTCGGTACAACAAGACTAATTGTGTCGTTATGACGCCATAATGTCATCTGTGACGCATGATTGTTGGAAGGCGTTGTTAAATTACTTCTGTGTCAGAGAAGATGATTTTTTTGCTTAAATGTGGAACATCATGTATTTGTCGAATTTGTCACCAATATTTTTAACAATACACTGCTCGTAATTTTGTTACGTTCAATAAAGTAACACAGAATGTGTAAAAAACGTATTCCGTTATTTCTGTGATATTGTTGTTACTTTGGAAATGAATTTAACACAGGATGGGTTCTTGCGCAGGTCACGTGATTTGAACGTGTTGTGACGTAAGACTTCACCCCTACCTTCGTGTGTTACGTCACAGGCGCAGACAATCGAAAAAAGAATAATTTCAACGTAGGACTGTTTTCTGGTCATGATACTTTTCCTAGCGGTCACGTGACCGTCTTTCAGCGCCAAACAAGTGTCACGTGACCTTGCACAGGCCGAAAGACTTCCCATTCGTCACTTCCGGCGTTTGATTATTGCATCACGGAGTGCGGGCTGTGTTGCGAGGCATGACGCGGACAGCGAAAGCGTTGAGGAAATGCAAGAATGTTAGGAGGCGTGCGTTGAGCTGGCGAGGGTTTTAATATGTGCAGCAGTTATGGAGAGCAGTCTGTTTAAGACTCTGAGTTTACAGCCTTATTGTTAACTGAGCGTAGAGTTTTTAGTGAAACCATCGTTGCCTGCGTTCGCCGAGCATTTTGTCAAGTTGGTTCAGTTAAAAGGACAGAGTATACTGCATAAGGTTTTCATATTATTGCGTATTGTGCGTTTTCCAAACCTACAAAAAAAACAGAATTGTTGCGACTGTTTTTACAATCTCGCACGTACATTTGTGTCAAGATTACAGCACGTCGTTGGTATCAATACCAGCCCTTGCTGCATGTTGTGGCCTCCCTGGTTGAAAAGGATGTGTATATGGGAAGTGGCGTTGCTAGCTGAATATTACCGGGAAAGCAGATAAATTTTGACTGGTTGCTATTGTGTTTCGTTTCACAAACGTTGTGCGGCCTGATTTGCCAGATGCAAAAATCTATTTAATATTAAATTTAAATGCCTGCGCAGAAAGACACGACAGCACGGCGCAGACATCAAGTCTAGATGTAATTGCAGGCAAATAACATGTGTTGTGCGTTACGTAGGGAAGCAGTAATGGCGGTTTTTGCCTAAAGTGGTTTGAAAGAAAAGGGTTCGACACTTTGCCACGCTTGAGTGAGCATTGAAGTGTGCAGTTTTCCTGTGATCTTTTTACATCGAACAGTTTGTAATCTGTGAAAAGGTGCAAAGCATCTATTTTTAGTCGATCGTTGAAATTGGCTACGAAGCGTCAGCGAAACTGATTGAGGCAGGTGGCGCAGCTTGAATTGACCAGCGGATTGACGTGTTGGAATTCTGCTGTTGTCATATAATCTGTCATGGGCATTTTGCGTTGTAAACCGTTTGCGATTGCTTTCAAATACGTATGCACACAGAGCGTATTGATGCAAAATAATGTAAAACCAAGTTGTTGCAAAAGGGTTCAATAAATGCGAGATATTGGATTTTTCACCGTTTTCTACATGGGTTAAGATGGTTTAACAAGTATATAAGTATGTTATTTGCGGTTTGTGAAGGAGCATAATATTGGTGTTAGTTTGTTTAGCGCTTGAATGTAGCGAGGCAGCCTGCACGTTTTAGGGCGTAAAGTAGTTCGCAAAATTTAGAAAGAACTTTTACATATTTCTGGGATCTTAAAGTTCTTTATGTTTTTTTGACTTCTAAAACAGTTCAAGGACATTTTCGCTGTCGGAAGAACTTCGCCCTGGGCGTTGGTTTATGATCTTAATGATAATGACAAAATCTGATAGGACGTCGTTATTTTGATTGCGACGAGAAAAGGTTGTTGAATCAAAAAATCAAGTTCAAAACAGGAATTGTTTGACAATTTAAGGCGACAATAGATTCTACGTTTGTTCTGTCACAATGATTACAATTATAGAAACAACCGCATTGTTTTGTAATAAAAATGACAAACTTATCTAAATTTTGCGCTTCATTTTAAAGGCAAGAATTTGGTGGTTGCAAAATTGATTTGGAATGTATTAAATAGGCCCTTTTAAAATCTGCAGGCAATTGTGTCCCAGTTTTTTTAAAGCTAAAACAACAAACAAGAGCTTGTCAACGCCACAATCAGACAACCGCGTGCCCTGTGTGACATCACAGATGAACACAAGCGGACTTTTGGAACCCACTTTTCACGATTGCTTCATGGGCTTTCTTGACCACTCTTTTTTCATATTGTCTTCATTCTTAAACTTGTTGTTCAGGGAGTTTGGACAAAAGACTTGTTTTGTTGTTTTTTTGGACAAAAGACTTGTTTTGTTGCAAGTTTTGTTGTTACTTGAACTGTACCGTTAATTATTTTTAGTTTTGGTTTGAACTGTGCATATTGCTCGATTTAAAATGTTACTTTGACAACTTTGTGTCAACGCTTCTAGTTTCAGAAAACATGTTTCGCTTTTTATTAAGCATCTTCAGTTCATGTACATAATGCTGCAAATTGCTGCAGAGACTTTTGCAATTAGACAGTATTGACTGGATTGCCGAGTCGCCTAATGAAATAGCTGGCGACACGCTTGTGAATAAAAGTATTTTTAATTGTGCCAGAAGATCAGATTAATCGAAACACAAAACGCCAGGCAGCAACAGCAATAGTTGACTGGATTGTTTCATTGACTTTGAATTATTTTGTGTGATCCACAGAGTATATAGAGTTGTATTTAGCGCTAATAGGCAAATTTGTACAAAATGTCAAGCGATAAACGACTAGAGGAGCTGCAGAAGTTGGTTCAACAACTCAGGTTGGAAAACAGTCTGGAAAGAATTCCCGTTTCAAAATCCGCCAAAGAACTTCTGGATTATTGCATCGACAACGAACAAAACGACAATTTAATTACAAAGGAAATGGCAAATCCTTTCAAGCCGGAAAAACCCTGTCCTGTCCTGTAGCTGGATTGTTGTACCCTCCACCGCCGCTGTAAATGTCTGTGCTTGGACTATCTGTATAACTGTGCTTTTGCGGCAATCCATAACAAAATTATACGACGAAAGATCGGCGCGCGCTGATTTTACACTGTGCTAAATCATCTGAAAGCTGTTCCCACGGATATTTGGGATGGGGGAATGGCTAAACGTACAGCTGTTATGCAAGGCCCATGTGGCAGGTTGCATCCACTCAGTTGTTAGTAAAAAGCACGTGTTTGGGATTTAATACAAATCATTGAGAACATTCAAAATGCATTGAGGACAAGGATCAACGCGCTATGTCCCCTGGAAAGCACTCTGCTATTATCTTTTACATTTTATTGTGGTTCTTGTGCATTTTGTGTCAATGGCTGTGCTGCTGGCGACTGATTGCTTCTTTAACATTTTTAAAACCTAATATTTTCTGCTTTAACAACAAACGTTGGCATATTTTTGTAAACCTCTCACGTAACTGAGTGAAACCTGCTTAAACCGTTGTACGATCTCTATGTTTGCTGTGTTCATTGTTCTAGAAAACCTCCAGCTTTGTAATGAATTTTACGTGTTGCAGTTGTTTATATTCCATTGTTCGCGTCGCTTAACTCTAGTAGAGATAACATAAATTACACAGATGTTTGTTATGTTGCAGAAACCAAAAATTAAGTTTCCGAATAGAAAATGTCTAACAACAAAAGACTGCAAGCGATGGAAAAGTTGGTTCAACAGCTTCGAATTGAGAACGACGTCGACCGCGTTCCTGTATCCAAATCCGCAAAAGATCTCGTCGATTTCTGCAACGGACAAAGAATGCACGATTATCTCGTTACAAAGCAAGGACCGAACCCATTCAAACCGGACAAACCTTGCCCTGTACTCTAGAACTCTAGATACCGCGTAATTCCGCTGTACTGCCACTGTAAATGTATATGTTTTTTTTTCATGAAGAAAGATTCCCGATTTTCTAAAGAAAAACGAAGTTTTTGAAACATTGAACTAAAGAAAAATGTACAAATTGCCAATTCACCGTCTTTCGTCGCAGTTTCATTCAGTACGACCCACTGTAACGTATGAGATAAGCAGATCATCACATGTAATACGCATTTACATGCACTTACAAAGGTGTTTACAGTTGCATTGTTTAAAGTGGAACCACTGAGTGTTGTTTGAAATGCCAAGGCATGATATTTTTATTTTTTCTACCCCCATAGACAGAGTCGCGACCCTAATACTTGAATGTTGCAATTTTTTGCCAAACTTGTTTCATATTTCGTAGCAATACGCGGGAATGTTGGTGTGTTTACATTATGCAGAAACTTGTTGCAAGAAATAATTGTGTGTACCAAACCTACATGTGTTCGTTGCGGTCCAGAATAACGTTTTCGTGGCAAAAACTGGTTTCAAGCTTTGGTACAAAAGTCCAGTGTCTTGGTCTGAAATATTGGTTTACGATTCCTTTCGTGTGGGAAATGGCAAATCCTTTCAAGCCGGAAAAACCCTGTCCTGTCCTGTAGCTGGATTGTTGTACCCTCCACCGCCGCTGTAAATGTCTGTGCTTGGACTATCTGTATAACTGTGCTTTTGCGGCAATCCATAACAAAATTATACGACGAAAGATCGGCGCGCGCTGATTTTACACTGTGCTAAATCATCTGAAAGCTGTTCCCACGGATATTTTGGATGGAGGAATGGTGAAACGTACAGCTGTTATGCAAGGCTCAGTTGTTAGTAAAACCACTCAGTTGTTAGTAAAAAGCACGTGTTTGGGATTTAATACAAATCATTGAGAACATTCAAAATGCATTGAGGTCAAGGATCAACGCGCTATGTCCCCTGGAAAGCACTCTGCTATTATCTTTTACATTTTATTGTGGTTCTTGTGCATTTTGTGTCAATGGCTGTGCTGCTGGCGACTGATTGCTTCTTTAACATTTTTAAAACCTAATATTTTCTGCTTTAACAACAAACGTTGGCATTTTTTGTAAACTTCTCACGTAACTGAGTGAAACCTGCTTTAATCCGTTGTACGATCTCTATGTTTGCTGTGTTCATTGTTCCAGAAAACCTCGAGCTTTGTAACGAATTTTACGTGTTGCAGTTGTTTATATTCCATTGTTCGCGTCGCTTGACTTTAGTAGCGAAACCATAAATTACACAGATGTTTGTTTTGTTGCAGAAACCAAAAATTAAGTTTCCGAATAGAAAATGTCTAACAACAAAAGACTGCAAGGGATGGAAAGGTTGGTTCAACAGCTTCGAATTGAGAACGACATCGACCGCGTTCCTGTATCCAAATCCGCAAAAGATCTCGTCGATTTCTGCAACGGACAAAGAATGCACGATTATCTCGTTACAAAGCAAGGACCGAACCCATTCAAACCGGACAAACCTTGCCCTGTACTCTAGAACTCTAGATACCGCGTAATTCCGCTGTACTGCCACTGTAAATGTATATGTTTTTTTTTCATGAAGAAAGATTCCCGATTTTCTAAAGAAAAACGAAGGTTTTGAAACATTGAACTAAAGAAAAATGTACAAATTGCCAATTCACCGTCTTTTGTCGAAGTTTCATTCAATACGACCCACTGTAACGTATGAGATAACCAGATCATCACATGTAATACGCATTTACGTGCACTTACAAAGGTGTTTACAGTTGCATTGTTTAAAGTGGAACCACTGAGTGTTTATTGAAATGCCAAGGCATGATATTTTTATTTTTTCTACCCCCATAGACAGAGTCGCGACCCTAATACTTGAATGTTGCAATTTTTTGCCAAACTTGTTTCATATTTCGTAGCAATACGCGGGAATGTTGGTGTGTTTACATTATGCAGAAACTTGTTGCAAGAAATAATTGTGTGTACCAAACCTACATGTGTTCGTTGCGGTCCAGAATAACGTTTTCGTGGCAAAAACTGGTTTCAAGCTTTGGTACAAAAGTCCAGTGTCTTGGTCTGAAATATTGGTTTACGATTCCTTCGTGTGGGCATAATTTCGAAAAAACTCCCTATTTTGTGGCTAGCTGCCCAACAATTTCTCTAAAAGCAGTCAAACAGTTAATTGTTATGATAAGAAATACTGAATAGCTTCATAATATGTGATTATTAAACAGAAAATAACAACATGAATTTGCCAAATCACTTCACGTCGCCGCTTGAAGTGCCAGGGTTTTTGGCCCCTATACCCTGGAATAGTTCTTATGCTCCCCGGTTAGCAATCAGTGTCAAAATTTGAGCTTGCAGAATTAAATAACCAAGTTTTAAGGACAACAACAGCGGTACCAAGAAATCATATCTCCAAATTTAGATTTTGTTACTTTGCTTACACAGAACAAACGAACGATTATTGCACGACAAAAGGTGATTATTACGAGGCAACAGAAGTACCTTTATTTTAAATGTATCGAAATAATGTCGACAAAATGCCTGGCCCCACTGAAGTAGATATAGCTAAATATTTTTTGCTTTGTGATATTTTCTTATAAAACCTGGAAAATTACAACCCAACGTCGACGCGCGGACCACAAAAATTCATCAGGAAAGTTGGAAAAGGAAATCCATGTAAATGTGGAACAAATCACCGATATTAGTGTTTAAAACCTCCCGTATGGGTGGATTTAAAAGATTGGAAATTTAGAAATCACCAAGGGGTAGTGAAATACTTATTAAGGTGGGAATGGTCGCCTTTTCGGTTTCACAGTGAAATTGCTATACTTTTATAGTACAAGTCACTGTACAAGACAACTTAACAAGAGGCTACCCTTGGCACCAATGAGATAACAACATTAACTCAAAAAAATAATTTTATGTGTACAGAATGTGCAGTAATTTAGAGATTCTCAAGACGCTTTGCGCCATTGACCCCTATGGTATGGATCTGTATTTTTGCGGACTACCAGATTTACGTCACATTAAATCTTCCCGCCCAATTACAACGGAAGAGAATAGAAAACAAGAAAAAGGCAACCTAGATTTACGATGGCAAAAGTTTAAGTTCAACCTTGGTTGTCAAATAGTCACGGAGTCGAGTTGGGGAAACCCCTAGAGTATAATTTAATGACGCAACGTGTTTTTGTTCATGAATATGTGAACTTTGAGGGATGCTTTATTGCACATACGTTTAAACTTAGTGTTTGCATTGCAGGTAAACAACCAAAAAATGCACGAAAAGTTAATCCACGTACCTTACGTCGGAGGTTATAACAAGTAAAATACACGGTACTGAGCAGGTAACGTTGGTGCGAGGCTTTTTAAGCGTGAGTGACTTTTTTTTATCACTCACAAAAGGTTTCCTAATGAACAACGCACATTTACAAAAGTCAACCGCGTAAAAAGGGAGGTTGCCATGGAAATAAAGGCTTTGGTCGCCAACGAAGGCTGTACTGCATTTTACTACACTGCGAACACTGCTGAGTTTCCGCCACATCGCGGCGCTGTTGCTTCATGACGTACTCGGTGACCATGGCAACAAAGGTCACGTGTGGTGGATCGCGGCCGACGCCTGGAGACGTTTATGTTTGCGGAAGGCGGCGTGTTGTCGCTGAACCGTGACGAAATGACCGAACAAGTCGTCGAAATTGACGTCATCGAGGCGGTTGCCAGAGCTGTGATGTCTGTGGAAAAATGATGGACTTGTTCACATACAAACAAAAAACAGGTGCTCTTACAATTTCATCCAAGCATTGGCTAATCTGGATCCAAAGTCATTTGCAACATTATACATAGCAGCATGGCAACGTTTATTTCTGTAGGCTAAAATAAGCTTTCCAACTAGAGACAAATATATTTCGCTAAAATAATCATCGTATGTGTCTTATTAAACACATAAAACTCTACAGACGTTTTGCTGAAGTGTTACAATTTTCACAGTGAGCTTACTCTGTTAGATCCGGAAGTACATTTGGATTAGGAACACAGTTAAGTCGGTGGCATAAAGTATCAAAGGATCTGCTCTGTGGAAGCAACATCAAAAGGGAATAGAGGGATTTGGTGAGAAAACGTCGACTTGGCGATTCCAGTAGTTGAAGTCTCAAAACTTTGAACATTTCGGAAATATGATTTAATTATTCAAGCCCATCCCTTCATACGTATGGTATGTAAATAAGTACCAAAATACACAATGTTGGGTTTTGAAGAATTACGACAAGCTTAAAGTGTTGCTTTCTTCATATATAGCCAACAAGTAAGTTAATTAATAGAAAACCTCAAATTTGTTCATCTTCTAGGCAGATAAATCAACAAGGATTTACACAACTTAAGCAGGAAAAGTTAATCTGAATATTTTTACAAACTTACAAGCAAATATCGGTGATTCGAGGAGTTGGACAAGTTTGTCAAGTTCAAGAAGGAATTCCACGGTCAGTTCAAAATCAGAACTAACATTTCGATGGTCAAGGACAAAATACATTAAATTACCAAAGAAAAAGTTGTTCAGTCCTTAATTTAGTAAATTACTATACCACAGCAGTCACGGACATAACGCAAGAAAATCCTGAAACAGTTCGGTGTGATTATTGTGGACGATCTTGTCTTGCCAGGCAAAGACTTCATGCTCATATACTTAGGATTGACTACATTTTGTTACCATTATTGCGAGCATGAACAAAGTATTAATACTTGAAAGGATACAATTTGTGAATAAGCTGACAACAATGCTGGTAGTTTTGTGTGAGAAGACAGAGCGCAATCGTCGCAACCGCATTATGGCACCAACTTCGGTACAAACAACAGAAAAAATCGCTTGTTTCCTAAAAGAAAAATATAAGTATTTCTATAACTCTAGAGCATTTCACTTATACTGGAGAGATTTAAAATAATTCTTCTTACACTTAAACATGATTTCTTTGCCGGGTGCTAAAAAAGTAACTAGAAGAAGTAGAATTTCTGGGTCTATTGAGATGACCTTTTTATTAATGTCTGGTGTTACGCAGTTCACGAAAAAATGTTATCCGAAAAAAAATCAAGTCGGGTTCGAGCTTTCAGACTGGAATAACATATTTGCTTGGAATCAAATTGTTTGCCACAGTCTGTAATTATTCAGTTTCGGGTCCGCAAATCTCTACCTGTCACCACTTTGTCAACACAATAACCCCCCCCCCCCCAAACTTACCGACCCCTCCCCGTTCTTTAGTTTATCGCGAAGTTCGCTCAGCTCGCTTGACGTCATCAGAATGTTGCTAATCTTTTTCACCGCATGAGCGCAAAACTTCGGGTTTTCATTTTCACCCAAGGTCATCTCTGTTTGATGGGTGAAGGTCAAAGCTTCGGCAATCGCTCGGAACACGTTTTCGGCGTTGAGGAGGGCGCAGAGTTGTCTGAAAGCAAGGAATTCTTAATGTTTTGCAACAGCACAAATGTAGTGTAAGTAAGATTCCACACAACTTGGCTTTGACGGTTTTCCTAATGTTTAGCAGCAGCACAAATGAAACCTAAGGAACTTTTACTTAAAAAAGTAACTTGTATACCTCTGGTGTTTGTATGGAAGCCGTGTTTAAACGTAGAAAAATACTGTAAGGGTCAGTTGTAGTTCAAATTAAAATGTTAACAACGAGTAGAAATATTAGCTATGATAAGTCGGCACGATCACATATGAAGGTGCAACCCAATATCAAAACGTTGGCATGAAAACCAAAATCTATTTTAAATTGGAACAATGTGAATAGGAAACATAGTAGTGAAGTGACGTAGGACGCCTATATCGTAAAAGTGGAATTTGCAATCGTTTCAATGCAGGTTGTTGAGGGCGCATACAACGTTCACGGAATTTGTTTCACCAAGAATTCAAACAAAACCTAAATTCCGCACAAGTTGATCAGCACTAACCTGATTATGAACGTACTCCGAACTTCCAACAAATTGTTATCGGTTTTAAACAATTCCAACAGCTGATGAATGAACTTGGTAAAATAGACGTTCAACACGAGTGGTGACGTCATCGATTGTGTTGATGCGTTCACTGTGACGTAACAATATGGTTTGTGATTAGGCACTGAAAGTGGAACATGACATTGTTGCTAAAATATACAGTATAAGGTGGGCGCTTTCGGTTGCAAGCCATTTTGTCACACAAGAAGCCGCCAACAACGTTAATTACCGTTTTTTCAAAACAACATTCAAATATTAAACATGTCATGGACATAGTTTGAAGTCAGCTGATTTATTTTTCTATGTTAATAATAAACCAGCTGAATTCAATCTGAAACGTTCTGTTTCAAGTCATTGACTTCCTATCGGAATAAATTGGTGTCACTAGTAGAAACACAATGCCCAGTAGAGGTACAGATTCTGGCAAGATTAGGGTACCAGTCACATCATGTACACTGATGCTATAATTACTAATATCATTTACAATGCATACGAATTACTACTTCCTTCAGGTTTCAACGGTTTGGTTTAGTTTAATTAATTCTCACAATTTTGTCGCGTTCCGATTGATAGTTTGCTGTCAATGGGAGTTCCAGCTGGTGATGAAGCGATTTCCGCCATGCATTCCAACGTCTTTAACACGACCTACATATATATATTATATAAAAGAATCAGGTGCTATGTTTTGTCATGATGTAGATTTAACCGTCATTTAAGTGTTAACATCATAAGTTATTATTATTTGTGATGAGGTAGATTAATTTGAAATGTGATTTAGTATCTACAAACGTTGAAACGAGGTTTTGTCGCTTTTAAACAAAGGTGTTGTGCAATATGGGCCAGTCTATTATACTCAGCATTATGAGAAAACCCGTGAGTTGTGTTCCTAAGTGTTGTGATCTTGTTATGTTAAAACTATTTTAAGGGGGTTTTAATGATTTTTGAAAAGAAACAAATTGAGGGAAACCTCATCTGCGTGGTCGGTCAACATCCTCACGACTTCTGGGAAAAGAACTTCAATGTGTTGGAAAATCTGGAAAAATTACGGACAGAGTGGAAACGTTTTGTTCTCAGTTTAATTAGGGGATTTTGTCAACTGTATGATTGCAGCAATGACCAGGATCTTTTAAACTTGAAGCAATCCAACTATACTGGAACCTTCTTTGCAAAAATCTAGTTTTGAATCTTAAAAGCTTATGCCGTGATTTACGTATTCTTAAAATTACATACACCGTATTTTTAAGAGAGAAAGTGTCAAAATGGCTACGGGAACCAGTCTTTGCAGGTCGGTGACCGGCGGATCTGTCTTTACAAATCAGTAGAGATTCTCAGGAATATATTACAAACGTATTTTCAATTGTATTTTTTCTACCAATAGAATACAGAAATTGAGCAACTCATTTTTAGCGAATGTAATTATATATTTACTAACATTTCATCACAAAACTCACAGTTGCACATTGATCCATGCAAGAAGCAAGGAAACACCAACATATAGTCTGTATATTCTTAACTTACACTGTATGGAATTTGTACCAGAAGATGTGAAATCCACCGAATCACCGCACATTTGGTCACCGTTGATTTGGAGTAGAGATAATTAGTTAAAACCTTCACCATTTCCTCCAAAGGTAAAGGAGAGCTTAAAAGTACAAAGGGTAGTTCGATATAACTTAAACTGTTGTGGAACTTTGTTGCAACTGCGCCAGGTTCCTATGTTTGCGACAAAAAAGCAAAGCTTGCCCGAAAAAATTGAACTTTGTGCAGACGTCAAATAACGTTAGAATTAGATTCAGGGCCGACCTTAGTTTTATCTGCAAATATTTATGCCCGGTTACCAGTCTTCGTTGTCTTTTTGATCGTAGTTCGTTCCGATCAGTTTCATCAGACTCTGGTTTGCCAACTTTGCAGTTTCTTTTACTCGTGATGAGATTAAACCCATTAAAGAATAATAATACATTGTAAATGTGGAGTGAACACAAATATTATCATAATCTTTAAACTTGCTTTTCCACTTTGACAAAAAAATTTACTAAGATAAAATGATTTTGACACATTTCTTTAAATTTATGCTGATTTACTGATTTGAGGAGAACAAACTGACTGACAATATGGAAAATTGATTTGAAAAAAAAGATATTTTTATGTTCTGGCTCTTCGCAAGCAAAAGTGGACAACATGGCACCCATAATCCCCGAAGAAAATGGCAATATTTGTGGCCCAGCATAGATGATGAACTTATGCAACCATTCCAAAGCTGTTCCCTTGATCAAGGTATCTAGAAATCATAAAAAATCCGGTCAGCCAGTGGCCATTGAATTTACAGCAGTTTAAGACCAAGTAAGCCATGGCCATTTCGGCAGCTAGTTTCAAAAACACATCACAACACTTTCCACATTTTTTTGTGCCATTTGACTGCCATTGGGATGTGCAAAGTTACTGGAAAACGATTTTGTTTCCATACTTTACTATATAGCATTTTAGCTGTTGTACAAATTAAAAATTTAATTACTTTAATATAATGTATGTACATACGACTCTGCAAAAAGGCAAAAAATACAAAAACTTATATATCTCTGAAAAAGGTCAAACCTTTGCCATGCGTTGCTATAAAATTTTGTTTGAGGTTATCAAATTACTGGTTCTGGACAGTTAGGAACCACTAAATTAAACGGATGTAAATATTGAATGAATAAGTATTACCAAACCTTGTGACTGACAGTGTCTGACCACAATATTAACCATCCCATTAAACTCAACATGGTCTGGGTTGCTTTCGATCTTTGCCAGGAATTCGCTCAGTGTTGTCTGACACCTGACATAGAAATAATAAACTTTGTAAATGTTTCCGAGCGAAGTCATGGAAATTTGATCCGTTTTCAGAGACATCCATTATGAAACCTATTACCATATAACATCACGTTTCCTGTGACAGGAGTTCTGTGTACAAGTTGTCACGAATACACTAACTTACCACAAATAAAACTGATTACTTTCAGTATTCCTCACAGCATGCATGGTGCATAACATCGCAGAGATATGCACGAGCAATCTAATGTCTAGCAGTCACCAAATCTTTTACTTTTCAGTGATTTTTTTCACATGCAATATACATATATGTATATACTTCTCAGGTTTATATGCTTACAATCTTGCAAAGATGCACTAACTTACATCGAACAATTTGCATGCATTTAGTAACATCGTTTGTATAAAAACCTTCACTTGGCACCAATTGATTAATTTGAAAACATGATACGTTTAAAGTCATTCTAAAAATAGGCAACAGCCATGGTCATGGTGTTCATAAAACAATGGACATGAAATATCAGTTATCTATTAGGTTATTGTACTAGAAGTGCAGCATATAGGATTGGTATAACAAAAAGTACTAAAGCCAATACTCAGAACATAACAATAAAATGCAAAAACTTCAAAGTTAGCAGTTAAAATGTTTGGTTTAAAACATCCCTGTTTTTAATAAAAAATCTTTGAACATGCTAAAGGATAACCCATGGCCAACCAATCACAACAATTGTTCATCTGAAAGCTTCACTGTTTACTATATGTTCCAAATTCTATGCACCTAAAATACTAAAATATATGACAGTGGTTCTTCCAACTAATGTGAAATTACAGGATTGTCTTTAAACCGAAAGTAGTAATGGGCAAAAAAGGTCAAGAACCACTCTTATATGACAATGGCCAGTAACGTTCTGTGTAAACACCATGAAAACCGTAAAACTACCAAGCTCACATAAGCACCATACACTGCGGTCCACCAGGAAATTATAATGTACAACTTTTGCTACTCCATAAACCAGCAACGTTAACTTGTTTGAACAACACACTTCCCACTTACATATTCCTTATCTCCTTGCTTGAGTCTCCAAGTATTTCAAACAAGGCATCAAGAAGCTCACGGAGAAAAGCCATTGTATCGATCTCGGGAATGGACATGATGCAGATGAGCCACTGGACGAGGAACCTTCTTGTGTGTGCTTTCTTTGTGTAAAATCTCTCTCGCAACAGAGACACGAACGCAGCAACATCAAATGTTGGAGTCTCGGTAATGATATCCTTCAAAACATAAAGCAAAAATTTCACTGTACACTAAAACAGTGCTTCCCAACCAGTGGGTCGCTAAGCATTTCTAAATGTTACAGTTTTCTATTAGATCACGAAAATTGCATATGTATACATTGTTTCTTTTCTCGTTAAATTGTTTTTTATTCGTTTGGTCATATCTCATTGTGTTTCGCAAAATAAAACTTGCATTAAAAGTGGTTTGCGAACTGAAAAAGGTTGGGAAGCATTACACTAAAACACAGTAAAGACTGGTGGTAAACACAGTTTTGCATTTGATGGCTTAAAACCAAGGGGCATAGATACCTACCCTTTGTGACTGAAGGGCTACATGCAGTTTGCACATGAATTTGCAGGTTATTTGACTGGGATTTATGTTCTTGTTTTCACCAAATGTTGGTGCATGTTGAAACAAAACCATCTAAAAATTATCACTTGCAGACATTTTGGGCTTTTTTTGTGATGTAACTTGTGTAATTAGGTGCTAACATTGAAGTTACGGTTGAAGCAATGGGATTTACACTACAAAAGCTATATAAGCAAAAGGATGTGTGTGACTTTCACTTTCTGTGCTTTCTAAACTGATGTAGATTATATGAGAAAGTTATTTGGTAAGCTGGATTACAATTATTATGCTGACAAGTCACATGTTTTCAACACAATAGGATTACCTTTAACAGACGATCCAATAATTCCGACCCATTCCTAACATTTGTATCCGGATCCGACGATAACTGCAATAAAACATTCAATTTACTGGAATTATGAATAATCAGATGAAAATAATTGAAAAAAATTAAGCTCCCTTTAATCAGTACCTCAAGTTGGCTTTGAAATCAACGTTTTGTTTGGCTTAAAATCTTGTATTTAACTTGGGTAAATTTGTTTAATAACGGCATGAATAGGTCTGCACACATTATTTTGTGTGTTCTTCAATACAGATGAGAACATATTTCACATGCTTGATTCTTAAAAAAGCACAAAAAATGATTCCTCCAATTTTTTATGGTTTTAATACCTTGCTCAAAACATCAAAAAGTTCATTGAAATACGGAAGTGTGTCGGAACGTGAAACTTTAACGATGTTGTAGAGAGATTCACATGCGAAATATCGCATTCTGCTGTCTTGGTCAGCAGAACAAATGAGAACTGGTTTCAGTAAGCTTTCAAGATGTGGTTGTATGTTCTGAAATTATAAAATATCATGCTTGTTGGGTCATTACTGCATTGAGTTAAAACCAGTCAAAAAATTAACAACCAAAATTGCGCGATGCAGAACTGCCACTATAAGAAGCAGATATGTTCTGTAATCAAAAAATTACATTTGGGATTCAACTTACAATAGTGGACAAAAAATAAAAAAAAAACTGTTTACAGAGCTTAATGAGTGAAGCAACACACCTAACTCTAGTAAAACATAGTGGTAATTCTAGTTCTAAAAGATTTCCATAATAAATGCTGGGACATAATCTACAGATTGCTGGTATTCTATGTGCACTATAATATGTTACAGATATAGATAAATATTATCACCAGGACACTGACCTGACTGCCCAGAGCAATAGCACAAGCAGCAAGTCCAATTAATCCCCCCTTCCGACTGTTTGGATTTTGAGAAAGCGTGAAATCTCGTGCAAGCAAGGTTACCGTGTCTTGGATATTGTGGCTACTGCCCTCATTAGCATAATTCCTCACCAATCTAATGAAACAATACTTTCCAGTTAAATTCTTTACGTGTTACGAGATAAACTCTACAGATACTTCTTGTAATAGTTGTCCACATTATTAAGACGAGAAAAAAAGGTCATGCATTGTTTTACCATAATCTGCACACATGATGGTGAATACACTATAAATATTGCTGACTACTGCTCTTGTGGCAAACTTTATTTTTATCGACGTTTCTTGACGTTTCGGCCGTTATGAGGCTTCATCAGGAGGTATGAAATGTAAATGAAGCAATGTGGACAATGTTGTGGCACATAAACAAAGAATGAAGGCTGCTGCATAACAGCTGAAACGTCGATAAAAATAAAATTTGCCAGAAGAGCAGTATTTAGTAAAAAGTATGCCTAGCAGCTTCAGTAACAATATACACTATTAATATATATACAAGCAAAATTACAGACTTTTCCATCTGGAGTTATCTTTGTTAATAAGGCAATAATTTGTTAGGGCAATAAAAAGCAGCAAGACAGAACAAATCAAAAATACACAACTTTATACAACAGTCAGTTGAAACAGTATGTCAAAAATATTACTTTTCAATTTCCAGTGCAGCAACTTTTCTTCTCTCGTACAACTTGTCATGTAACATTCGTATAATTGTCGGTGAAAGTGTTGCGGAATTCATGTCGAAGTTTTAACATCGAAACTTTGGCGGCAAATCACAGAACTTGACTAACAAACTTGAAAATAACTTAAAATAAGTAAAACCACAATATATTAAATAATATGAAAAACAAGTTAACCTAGCACACTAATTCCATTAAACTGTCATTGCTTCATAACACATTATCGTTTAGATATTGACTTGACTCACCTAGTGCCTTTAACGGTTGTTTAAAAGAATATGCCGGCGTTTTTATTTTCACAAGGGTTAAAACTATTTAGTGACAAAAGTACAATTTTTTCTATGATTTCTATGTTTAGGTAAATTTTTTGTTATATTTGTCATTTTTCTTTGATCTGGGAAATAATTATTTAAAAGTAGTTTTTTTTAATTAAAGATAAAGTATAAACCCTTTGTGTGTGAACCGCAGGCCAACGATATGTCCTTTTCATCAACGAAAACGGCATTTTTTTCCCGAACAAACCTCACACAAAGAGAGTCCATTTAAACAGTTTAAATGCCGACAGGAGGCCGAGGTATTGAAACTTGATATTACGCTTGTGGTAGCGAAGGCTGGACTTCCAGTATAACAATAGCTTCGGCGTGGGTATGTTGATACAGACCGCAAGTAGTCGCGCAAAAACCCAGAGTAACAAAGTTTGAAGGTAGTTGTTGATTTACTTGTCTGAGTTAAAGTGCAAAGCTAATTTACTCATTCACAGCCTAATGGAGTTGATATGGGAAACACTACGTTTTTAGTCGTTTTGGTTCAGTTGTCAGGTCGACACGAGGCTTATTTGTGATAAGTCTAACTTTTCTGAAAACAACTCAATCCAAATTTTTTTTTGTTTGGCTATTAAGCTAATTTGACAAACAATAATTTTACAAAATGAAAAAGCGTTAGCATTTTAGTTGCTAAGAGCTGGATATAAGTGTTGTAATGTGTTCATATAGTCGTATTTGTAACAGACCGTACATAATTACGTTTTATTGATATACTCTCGTTGTTTCAAAACCGCACGGCTTTTAGATATTTAGCAACACCAGAGAATAATTGGCGAGTACATCGGGATAATAACGTCTGTGTTTACCTGGAAGCAAGCCTGCTAATCTTTCAAGCGCTCTGTTTAGTTCATTGAATCTGAGACAATACACCCAGTTTGTGGGAAGGAAGGGTCGCAGATAAACAAGGACCTCGGCATGTTGGAGGCACGCTCAGTGAAAAGACACGACAGTTATTAAATACAAAGGAAATTGCCTGGTCCAATTGACTAATGTTGGTGTCAGGTAGAAATTTATCATTTAATCTGCTTGTTGTGTGAGATAAAGTCCTAATATAGAAGTAAAAAGACAGGTATTATTTTTGTCCAAACTTTTTGTTTTTTTACGGTTTTTACAGAGTATAAGCAGTAGAGTCAATAATGTTTTTTTTTGTGAGCTGCAGACAGGGCCACTGTTTAACCGAATAGATCTCTTCAGTGCAGCTGTGCCGTAATTTTTACTGTGAAATTAATAGCAAAAAAATTTTAACAATCGTCTAAAGCGCAAGTGTTTTCATCCAACCTTATACCGGAGAATTTGCGAAAGCGCTGGTTATAATGGCATAGAGTGCGTTGAGCCCTCAGAACGGCTTGTGGCAACCGTTACGCAAACAAGCAACTTGTTTGTAAGAACTTCAAGTGCCTCTTCACCGACTGGTTTCGTCTCAAAAGCTTTTGCGAAAGTTTTAGACCACAAATTCATACTTTTGTTTTGAAATATAAAGTACCCACCTCTCCATAAATATTTCGCAATGCTGTGTCAACTATAAACAACACATACACATTATGTGCTACAAGGTTGTAGAATATGTCGTTTTAATTGCCAAGAATGTACAGTTTCAGGAAAGCCAAAAATCTATCGGAGGGTTCGAAGAAATTATGGTTGGCCGATTCTTGGTTAAATTGCTGGATTTCGATCCAAACAAAACTGTTTCTGTCATAAATTATTAGAATCGTAATCAAAGTTAAATTCCTCCTTTCAATTACTTCCAACCTCACTAATTACAACCATCAAAATAGTAAATTTGTTTTTCTATGTTTCTAAGCAGAACAGACCAATAAAATCACCTTATTTAGTCACATGATGGCTGCCATGACAATGTCGCCCCAAACCAGCGCGGACTTTTCGCACCAAAGTGACGTCATAATGCAACTTGACGCGTCGAAAAACTTCGACTTCGGTTCGAAAACTAAATTCGAATCCCAGAAAGCGAGCGCCGCCCGACGAAGTCAACTTTACGAACCGACGGTGAATCCGTATGTTTACAACGTGTGGAAACTGCAACCGCCTAATTTCAACGCCCAGGTTAGCTTGTGTTAAGGCTAATATTAGCTTGAAAATGTTATTGATATCTTAAAACGTGTCGTTGTTCCAACATTATATTGATTTGGTTTTATATTAATAAACGGAAACGTATGTCTAATTATTACGTCACACAGGCTTTCGAACCGTCGCCGATCAAGCGGAACACGCGAGAAGCGATGCGTCCATGGCGATACGATGACGTCACGTCATTCAAAGGCACCGAATCGGTTCCCAGTGCGGCCGAAAGACGGCACAGCGACAAAAGAAAACAGGATTATTTCCGACAGCTAGAGGGCGACGGAGAGCGCCGAGCGAAGACCTGCGGAGATTTGGAGACGAGGAAAAAGTTCAGGTTGCGGTTCCACGTCACTGACCCCCACGAGGCACAGATCGAGTTTGTGAAATACGGGACTTACCCGAGCGGTACTTACCGGATGCCGCAACCCCACGACTTCAGACAGGTTTGCAAATGTTTTTGTTTTATTTCCAATGGGTTTTCATTGATCATAAAATCAGATGAATATTTGCAAGTGTTCGGATTTCATGGTTGCTGTACACCGAAATAATTCGGTTTCCATAGAGACACATGTCGCAACTATCGGTTGCCTGGCAATATGGAAACACCTGTTTTATTTTTACAACACGAGCTGCATATTTGCTATGCGGCTACTATAGCGAATGCATTTTTTCATTACGACAGAAAGAACAAATACTCTAATGGCGCTGAAAATCTTGCGTGGACTACTTTCAGTGAACCTAACATAAGCGAAGTTTTCAAATTAAATTTGTGAATGGACGTGTATTTTTAGTGTTAAGTTATGTGATGGACATTTGTGAATTGTCCGCTTTTCAGTACCCATCGATAAAGACGCTCGGCTTGGATGAATTCGCCACCGATTATCAACGCGACTGCATGGGGCTCCGGACGAAATCTGAAGGATTAAGAACCCGTGAGTTTACAAAGTTGCTTGGAGTAAAAACCTTACACTGAAGCTGGTTTTAGTTTTCCGGTTTGGGAAATTTTTCGAGTTAAAATTGACCCTGCGAGTGCGTATAGGTTGTAAATCCGCTCAGTAGCCGAACCTGAGTCATGTTGCAAAGCCAGTGAAACTTAAATTTTCACCGCTTTCCGTGTGTATGTTTAAACGTAAATACACTTGGGACGTGTTTAAAATTACATTTAGTTGTCAGGGGTCGCTGTCAGCTGCAAAACCAACACAAACATAAAGTGACTTGCTAGAAAGAATCTATCAGTATCTAATTATATAACACAACTACTGATGCTGCCAGGCATCTTTTACTGTTACAAGAACGCTGCAATAATATTTAATTACATCCTGTTCATATTTACACCTCGTACTAGTCAAAGTCAATATATTGACAACGATTGATAACAAACGTTGAAGCAATAAATATTACTTTATTTATGTTGTTCCAGTCATAGGACGGCCTGTGGACGTTTTACGGAAAGTTCCGTTCCGGAGTAAATCAGAATACGCGATTCCCCGGAACCCAAAGTGGGATAACGAATTAATTCTTCCCAAACTTCCGTTCCCGAACAAGATTGCTGCTTACACGGTAAGTTATTGGGGTTTAGTTGAACGTAAGGTTTTTAATCGGGGTTGAATGGGCAAACGTTTCCACTCACAGGCCAGAAATTGTCAAAATTTTTACAGCTGGGCCAATGATTCACGTGAATGTAAGTGGAAAAAGAGGTTTCTACACTTAAGTTTATGAACTAATCTGTTTATCATAATTAACATTTAAATACCATAAAAGTAAAAAAATGTGCAACAGAGTACACAATAAAAATATGCTTGTTAAAGTTGTCAAAAAACAGAAGCGTTTCACATTTGAAATGAAAACTTTGTAAAAACAAACAGCACCCTTAAACGACATTACTTTATTCCAATTTTCCGGTTGGCCGGATTGAAAGATCCAACCGATCGAAAAGTCACACTTGTATGGTGGCCACATATATAACCAAACACATTCTCCCCCGTATTTAAATATATCGCTCTTTAGCGCCATCGGCGGATGGACAGGTCGGCGAGAAGTGCTTACTTGGAGCGGGCGGAAGCGATGATGCAAAAACGGCAGGAAGAAATAAAGCAATTTCGGGAGAAGTTTTACGAACAAACCGAGTCCTAACAAATATATATCGTTTCTTTGCTGCAAGTTGTTATTCCGTATTTGCTTATGTGGTAAAACCGTTTATGCCTTTGTTATTGAACCCTGTTTTATTGGCGTGATGTACACACTGTCCACGTTAACTGTTCGTGATTTTACTGTGGTAAGCACAATTTATTCTACAAATCTCTTTATTTCAATGTCTGAATCTTTTCTATCGGCGAAATAAGCAAAAATCTCGTCATACATCCGAGAGGCGGCGATTGCCTTTTTTCCTATATTCGAAAACGAGGGAGTCGGATCGGCAAATTAGCTTCGAATCTGTCTTAAACCTATATGTAAACGGACTATTATATGCATGTAGATTAATGTTTATTACATCATAGGTTACTCGTCGTCGCCACAAAAGACGCTGTTTTAAATTAGCAAAGCACCAGAAACCAATGACAAGTCACCACACAAAGCACGCGACCAAACAAAGCGGAGAAGTTTGCGATTAAACACAAAAAAACTTGACACAACCAAGTGACCACAAAGTTTAAACAGAACCCGCTTGGTGGCGCTATTAATATAAAACCTTATCCAGCTGAACTATCGAAACAACGCCAAGGACAAGAAACTTTTTATTTTTAACACGACAAATTAGTGGTCAGTTGTGGTTTTACGTTTAATCTCGGACGACATCAAGAGTTTTTCATGGACGGCAATTATTACAACTCGCGGTATGGGTGCTTCCCCCGGGGAACAAGGAACACAAACTGTCGGGGACTGTTACGACGAAATAATATAAACAACTCCTGGTTCGATTCCTCATCCCACCGACGGAGGTATCGCATCCGTTGCAACCTCCCCAGTTGCTCCACGGGCCCCAGTAAGGGATGATTGGTTGTAGATTACCCTGGCACAACTCTCCACTGCAACTTTGCGATTGGTCGCTTTGCCCCCTGCAGATGGCGTTGGGGGGGATACACGTTCTTGCACGCTTGCGACTGCATTGTGACGTACAAACATCCCAATCCCCCCAGTTGCTCCATTCCCCCACCGGATCACACTGCAGGACGTCGCACAACCTTGTATCCACTCCGCTGCCCGTGCACTGCGACTTAGGAAGCTGTTGGTAAAAAATAGACCGACAAACCCGTCGCCGTGTCTGCTCTGTGGGCCCACGGGCACAACTTGGACACGGGGGACCCCATCGGCCCCAATTTCCCCAGTTGGCGCACGACTGAATCGGACAATTTCTGTTCTGTTCACCTGCCCCTCCAGGGCACTCAGACGCGGATAATATTTCGGTAAATCTTGGCGCGTAACAGGTTCGCGTGCGGGTCTGCATCGGAGATTGGCCGCAACGAGGACACGGCGGGTTCCAATTCTGCCATTGACCCCATATGTTTGGCTCGCACGGTCGAATATTACAACCTCGGTGTTCACTGACCGACCCGAAACATTCACTGTGCGAGAGTGTTCCCCCAAACTGGGATCTGCACACTCGTTCGCGTGACTGGAAAAATCCCTCTCCGCAAACAGGACACGAGGTCCAAGGGCTCCAATTTGACCACGCTGGGGGCAGGCAAGCTGGTATCTGGCATACTATTCTCTCTGAGTCAGAACCGCCACATTGAGAATTGTCAACTGGTCGTGTTGGGTCAACTCCAGACCTACAGGTTCGGGAACGAACTTGGGTGGTTCCAGAACCACAAACAGGGCAGGAATCGGGGGTGTATGGCGACCATTCGCTCCAGAACGGCCCTGTGTAATATACAGGGAGGCATAATTGAAAAGTTTAGCTACCACGATTTTTAGAAAAATGAAGTTTTTTTCGCAATATTGCTAATTAACTTAGTGATACCACAAATGAAATTCATAGAAATCGCAAAAAAGGCTGATCGATTTTCACGATATTAAATTGTGCTAATGCGAAATTACGTAGAAGTTATGCAAAATCAAATGACAGCTTTGCGAAATTTAGGTCAAACCGTAGCATGGCTCTTTGTTACCTCCCGTAAAACTAAATATTTCTTGGGAAAATTCACCAGTTAAACGTGGGTCCGTAACAATAACAGTTCAACCTCCGAGAACTGCTAATGAAGCCGAACCACTGAGTGATTAAAAAACAAATTCCAGCGAAGTAAAAACCGATGAAAGATTAACTTTGCTTGTGTCGGATTTAATGGGATAAGGTGGAAAGTTTGTTAACAAACTGTAACACCTCACGGAAGGTAGCGGCCGGAGGGCGGGTTTTGAGTATAAACAGGCAGCGCAACCACAAACCGCCAATTATGATCAAAGTTACGACGGCACATGATCGGTTACAAATGTTGTACGTGCAGCCAAACTAATCAGTAACAAATATTACTTCGGCAAAATCAGTTAAGCGATACCTTGTGACGTAGGAGACAAAACAGTGGGACTGTCAAATTTTCACATGTCACTAAAGTTGATTTAGTCAATACAACGCGTTTTTCTTGTTTTTGGCAACAGCAGAAGGTGTGTTGACGTATTTAGAAGTGATTTATTTGAAGCCACCAATAACAGCACGTGTAACGCAACACTTAAATCTCATCATGACAAACCTGACAAGGTCAGGCAAATGTTTCCGGCACAAAAACCAACTGATCCAGCTTTTTACCACCAGTTGCCAGTCACGAGGTTTGATAAAACCGGACTCACCCATCCGTGTATCAATAAACAAACAAGCACCAAACCTTACCTCCGGGAAAGAACACGTCGTTGCATTCTGATATGGCGTTTCTGATTGGTGCATCGTTCCTTGATAGAGCCAGGAACCTGTAAGGCCACTGGGGAGGCGCATTGGGGGGCAGAGTCGCCTGTTCCGCACACGCATCTCCACAAGCTTCACAACTGTCGAGGTTTCAAATGAAACAAGTCGTTCAATATTTATCGATACCAAAACTATAATATAAAGTTTAATATAGTCAGGGTTCCATACGGTCCTTGTTTCTGAGATTTGTCTTTATTTGTAAATGAGCGCCCAGCATATTTGCCAGCTGTTTTAGCCACAGACGTTCTTGTTTCTGAAAAGTCTTGGCTCGAACAACGCTAAGTACCGGTTTTTACGTTGTTAGTCAACACTTAAAATGTATCTACCACAATTCCATTTCAAATAAAAAGGTGATCGTTATTTGTAATATTCAGGATAATTTTAAGTAAATCTTATTCCTTTACAGCAGTCCTTATTTTTAAAATATTTTTGTCTTTTAACAACGTTAAGTCAATATCACTTCTCTACCATTCGCACTTCGCGATCAGAAAAAAATTCACGCTAAAATTTCTGTAAAGTGTCGCAACGTTTAAAGGTAATCCACAATCCTTTTCAATCGATTCTTAGTTTCGGTTTCACACCGTTGTCATGGCAGCCGTGCTTAGCGGGAAAAAACGAGCTTGAAAACCTCTCAAAAACGCACCCATGTTCAACACTTACCCGAACACCGTATAATCCCTGACAAACTGGCTTACAGACTCGTAATCCAACGGATCGGTTCCGGCGATTTGACCTCCGTTTGACCTTAAACACGACGTGTATCCTTGCTGGGGATTGGCCGATGACGTAGGTGGTTCGGGGGTGTTGGTTGGGAAGGGATAACTGAGTCCTCTTTTCTTCCTTGTTTGGGGAAAGTACCTGACTGTGTCAAAATAGTGGTAATTTTATTTATTTTTTAACGATTTTTTTTATTTTTTAACGATTTTTTTTATTTTCATTTTAATCTTAGCCGGTGTGCCGCCTGCATTCTGTGCGTCTTGCCTTACTCTACTGATAAAAGTTTGGATGTGAATAAGATGGCAGTAATTCTTTGTTTTAGGTTTTTACACACGTATGTCAGGGATGCAAGATTTGTTTAAAAATTGCCTATCTTGAAATACATATTTCTGCAAGAATATTTTTACAAACGAATTGTTTTGTCTGCGTTTGATAAACACAGCATTATAAGAGGTAAGGTGCCGAAAATCAAATAAACAATCAAATTACATGTAGGCGGATTGGACTGGGTGTCTTCAACGAATTCATCCACACAGGTTTGTGAGTAAGTTAACACAGCTGAACCGGTTCGGAGATACTGGGCAAGAAATCCCTTCCAACACTGAGCCGTGTCTTGTCCGGCTGCCGAACTGCAAGATGTGGAAGCAAATGAGACAATAATGAACGGTAGGGGAAACTTGATAGGTCGAAACAGTGTACATTGTCTGCTTGATTTAAATCAGTGGTTCTCAACCTTTTTTATCTCATTTCCCACTTCCAGTGTAAACGGAATCTTTATTTCCCACTGGTATTTACATTTTTTAACTAAGAATTTAATTATTGTATTTTCGCTATATCTGTTATACTTTTTTTTAACTTTTTCTACCGCATGGCATTACCAATTACCAATAAGTGTTCAACACACAGTGAATACAGATCATTATATTTCTTTTTAAAATAATTTTGCATATTTTGGTGCCGACTAATTATCCACCATATACAATCCTATATTTTTCCCACTGGCGGGAAAACTCCCAACGGTTAAGAACCAGTTTTTTAGGTAATGTGTGACATCGGCAAGTAAACCCACACAGAGAAAGCAGGAATTGAAAGCAAAGAAATCACGATTCCGAACCATTTAATCATATTCTACCTCAAAAATACATACACTGTATTTTTTTATTGATATACAAGCGACAATTTTGTAAAACAAGCGACTTTTGTAGAAAACAGCTTTGCGGGTGGGTATTAGTCGCAGTATGCAACAAAATCTTTAAAAAAATATATTCCTATCATTCCGAAATATTTCTATTAAACATATAAAAAAAAGATCCATATTGTGTTGATTTCTATGCCTTACCTGCAATGCCATTGGTCTACGTTGATATACCATACGGATTGCAGGATGGAGTAATCGACGTTGCTTTGCCAATTCTGCGTATTAGCAGTCGTTGCTAGACTCGGGTCTGCAGCGACCTGAACAAAACCGTGCTCAATTTCATTCATTCGAGCGTTGCTTTTTAAGTATAAGCAATAGAGTAATTTTTTTATAGTGAGCTGCAGACAGGGCCGCTGGAAGGAATGATTATTGATATTCCGACTTAGAAAATGGCGATGGATGAAACGTTTTGGAAAAATCCACTTGAGTTTAAGCTAGAAGGGTGAAGTTTTGAGTTTTCTTTTCATGCATATTTAAATCTAAATGAAGTAATTCTGTGAGCTGCAGACAGGGCACTGTTTCGATCTACTAGGTCTCATCAGTGCAGATATGGTGTGACTTACAACGATCTTGACGGCTAGACAGGTGGTTTTAAGTTTGTTTGTCTGTGTTTATAGCCTCCTAGGGATACAGGTGTCGAAATTCGATGTCCGACGGGTTTTATAACAAGCAGGACAGTAAGAAAAAATATCGTATATGTCATACTTTAAACGCACAGCAGTCGTACTTGCAAAAATTGCGTTTTGGTTGAGAACTTCTAAAGCGATAATTATGATAACTAGGTCAAGGCTATTCTTCCACAGCGCAAAAAGCAGCAAATAACTTTGAGTTATGCGACTGACAAACGACCTTATTATTCTGAAATGTCGCTTCTTGAGATTTCAAGCTTAGAGCTTACGTTTTAAATGTCTTGCCATAAAGGAAGCTTGCATAATAACATATTGTCAATTACGACCTTACGGCGGCGGTCGAGTCTCTTGTGGGTTGAGATCGCATTCCTTCGCGTGGTTTTATCATAATTACTTGCTTCATTTTGTGGTTTCAAAAGTGATTGCCGGCAATTATGTGCAGGGTGCGGTTTTGAATTGGTTAAATAAACGTGGAGTTTGTAAATTTTATTCGTGGTTTAATTGGTTAAATTGGACCTCAATACCAGGGCAACTTGTGGATGTAAATTGTGCAATTAGTAGCATTGGGGGGGAAGTTGAACATCAAACAACAAATACTAATTTCAGCATAATTCACACTCGTTTCGTTCGGGGAAATTATTTGACAGCATCCGAAACACGAAACATTCCAAGTGATTTGCGTTTTTACCCAAATTTATTTTGCCGCCTTTTTCGAGCAAGATATCGATATTTTTCTTATATCACTTGACAGAAATACCATCAGGTGGTCACGCATGAAGAACCAAGACCAGTAATTATTATTCAATATCATGATACATGAAATGATTTGTAGGTCCAGACAACACTACTCGTTTTTTTTGAAGTTTGTCAAAATGAAAGATTTTTTTCCATGGGACTAAAAAAGAGTACCCCATATTCTATGTCGTCATAGCAGTGCATAAACAATGCAGATAATGTTTTATAATATTTTGCAGATAATCTTCTGGCACAATTAAACGTAACTTTTATTGGCCGACGTAACCGGCTACTTATGAATGAGAAGTCCCAGCTGAATAGCGGATAAAAGGTCGGTCAATAAAAATTACGTTACGCAGATAATTTTGCAACATAATGCAGAAAATTTTTAAATAACAATGTCAAACCTTAGCCCCAAGACACAGAGCAAAGTAGGATCTCCAAATTTCAGTGAGTTGAGCTTCGGCGGCTGTCGATCGTTTCTTTCGGCCGAACCGAAACCAATGACATCCTGCGCGCATCAAAATTTATTAAATGAACAAGTCACTTATCTGGTCTTTCCACTTATAAGCATGAACATATCCCTGTTTATTGAAGGCTAGCGATAATAGTTTTGACATTTTTTGCGTGCAAGTGGATTCTAAAATAAATTAATTCTCGCCTTCGCTTCACCGAATTTGAATGGGAAAATATACATGCACCATTAAACGTAACATGAATTATGATAAAAAGCAAAACTGATACATGTGTTTAATTTTAATTTAGGGTTCCGCTTATTTTGAATTAAATTAAAAAAGAGACCTTTCGCTTTTTTGTCGGTTCCCCTTTTTTTGCACTTTTTAAAAAGCGGAAATTTAATTGGTGAAAGGCAAAAAATATTTTTTCACGTCGAAAAATCTTTGTTTTTGATCCGAACAACTGACTTTTACTCAAAAAACAACAGCGATGCTCAGATTCTTTTTTACCGATAAATTCTCACATTAAAACTCACCTGCCGCCAAACTCAGGACACAAAGCAACAAAAACAAGCACTCAAGCCTACGACGCATCTTGCAACACAAATTAAACGAGAATAAATACAAGAGCACAAAAACCTTAAGCTTAAGCCTATATATAATAGACGGCCTATCGCTGCATATATAGCGTTCGGTTTTTTAATTGGACAAAACCATACGAAAGGATCCTCGAAAAAGCCTCAAGGTGCTCCAGAATCTGTTTTTTAAAACTGATTTTGGTTGGGGCGTGCCAAGCTAGTCGTGTGGTTGGTAACTACAGGCACATTTTTTCGTTGCGGGTGAACCGTTGTGAGGTTAACCGGATAGCCTCGGGCACGGAGAAGATGAGTTGCGTCTTGACAACTTCGCGCGCTGCAGTGCTGCATTTCGCTTGTTTTTGCATCTCTATGTGACTCACAGCGTGCTCAAATTCCCGTGCCCACGGCGTGGAATGTTTAAAACGTTCAACCACTGAACGACAGCATTTTTTCCCGGGATCTTTCAAGTGCCTACGGGAGTTATGCACCGTGAAAATGGCTTGGGAATTTTTTTTCGTTGGCCACGGAAGAGAACTACATGTTTTGATGTTGGCTTGACTCGTATAAATTTCAGAATTTTTGTTTGTCGCAAAATAAACTGATTTTATAAAAAAATTATTTTCCTTTTTTGTGACGCCATTCGGTAAAGAATACAGGAATAGTCCGAAAAGCCATTTTTGTTGATCAATTCCAGCCAGTGCAGTGTTCAACATGTATGTCCCATATAATTATGAGATATTTAATGTCAATAACGACAAAGTCCAGCCCGTTATTCCAAAATTTGTTGGTTTACTTTTTTGTGTGAATTAAATCGTCAAAATAAAAACGGATATTTGCCTGCTGACGTATGTGCAAATTCCACTGTCCACATAGTCGTATCTTGACCTAAACCCGATATTACATGATACTTTCCACATGCAACAGTTTGTTCATGTTTTTTTGCAAGATAAGAGTCCCAACTTTCGCTGTTAAACGCGTTTAGAAACTGGAGCAATTCTATGTTCGCGAATTCCTAATGACCGAAAACAACAACGTTCGCCCAATATTTCCGATTAAAATTAGATGAGTTTGCATTCTTATGCACCTATCGGTTGATGATGGGACTATGAAAGGCCCTTCGTAGGTAATGGGATGCAAATAAACGTCGGTTTTAAACCGGGAACGTTCAGCCATTTTTACAACAGAATTACATTCAAAATTTCCACAATAAAAAGGCAAAGTTCAGACAAATATACTTTGCCCAAAATGTTCAAACTAAAAAACTTTACCTGTTATCTAGCAGTCTTTCATAGTGGGCCAAAACCATTTGTTCGCTAAATACCTTCACATCTTCTGGCATATAAAATATCAGTCCTAGGGGGAACAGTTACACTGGACTAAAAGCTGAAATAGACAATAAAAGTTTATTGGTCAAAATTACAAAGGTGTGAATGAAGCAGCAAAGAATATTTCAAAAAAAGGAATTTAAAAAATGTGAGCCCTTATAGAAATGCATCAGTTACATAGGCAGCAATTACAATAAAAATATTAGCAGATTTTCAAGCACAATTGCCTTGTGACAAAACCAACAGGCAAGAAATTAAAATAATCCCTGAAATTTAAAACAAGGTTTCCTTTCAAGTGAACACATTAACAATTTCTTTTTGGAACATGTGGCACTATGATTTATTATAAAAATGATCTATAACTTCTTAAAGAAACTTGTAATGGCTTGCTGTGGTGTTGGTGTTTTTTTGCGAAGTCCGCTGGCTTTTGCTGCACCAAAATATTTTGAAACTATGGAGCGTTTTTGTTTGGAAACATTTCTGCCAAGCCCGAGGGGTTTATTGGTCGTGACAGATTTTGCTTCAGACTCATAAGCATCAGGTTTTTCATCGTCTGATGAAATTGTTACAGTTGCCGAGTCATGCTGACCGTTCGGTTCCGGCAACGGAGACAAAGGAATTCTTTCATCCTTTACTTTGACAGGTTCTTCTTCTACATCCAAGTGAAGATCTGGTAAATTGTTTTTTGTCAAATCATTTACATTTTCAAGACTGGTTGAAGGCTTAAAGAGTTTTTTCTTTTTTCTTCTCCCTGGTGATTTAAGTGGGGCATCTTCACGACAAGATCTTTTCGAGAGAGAAGATTTAAGAAATGGATTTTTCCGTTTCGCTTGCTGTTGTTCCTCATCCAAATACTCACTTATAACATCACTTACTACAGCACTGAGCTTCTGATCATTAAAAATGTCATTTTCGCTATTATTGTCAGCTTGTATATCGACAAATGACTTGTTCGAGTTTGGTGACGAGGCTGCTGACCGAAAAAATCTGCTTTTAGTTATTTGATTTTTATTTGCAGTGTTTACCAAAGAAATCTCCACATCATTTTCTGTACCTTCTTGCTCGATGGCATCAAGAACATCCTGAGCATTTATAATATCGGGTTTTTCCTCTTTTTGTTGCGTTCTTCCTGTTTGTTGTTTTTCAACTTTATTTTCCACTTCCTGCTCCGGTTCCAAAAATGTTTCACTTTCTTTAATGTTGAACTTTGACACAAATAAAGAATTCTTTGCCCAGATACTTGGCCTTTGACTCACACTTTTTCGTGTCCGAACCCATTTGTCAACATCAAAGTTGGCAACAGTCTGCATGCTTCCGACATCAATGTTACCCAAAGCAATTTGAAGTGAGACTTTCTCAGAAAACACAGCTCCCGCATATTCCACGTCAGCTGCTTTTGTGCCTTCAGGATAATCGTTCAAGGGGAGCAGTTTGCGCTTGTATGGATCAAACACAAGTTGGTACAGAAACGTTTTGTCTGCTCTCTCAAAGTTGGGTCCATAAGTTGCATCTACGTGGGGGATACCTTTTATATATTGATGAAGTTTTCGTGCAACTTGATATGAATCTTTGCTTTTTGATAATTTAAGCGCTTTGCATGCCTTTGCCAATCCTACTCCCTTTACACTTGGCAGATAATCACATCCCGAAAGGATGCACATTTGTCGAAACAAGTCAGGTGTGAAACCAATGAGGTTTTTAACTCTACCAAGATTTTCTAAGGCAACCTCTTGACCTCTTCCACACAAATCAAGTTTAAAAACTACTTTCTTGCAACCGAAACACAGAAGATCAGAATCTTCAGTGATAATAGCTTCGACGTAATTATTTTTGGAGAAGAAAGCCAGCTGGGCATCTGCTTCATAAGGGGCTACAATACAATCTATTCCTCTATCTCTCATGGCATTCATGACCTCAAGTGCCATAGATGGGGTCACACTGATGCATTTTGTGAAGCAGTCTCTTGCACCATTGGTATTTCCCTCTCGGAGAAGTTGTCTTCCTTTTTCTAAATTTTCTTTTCGCCTCTTTCCTCTTTGTTCTTCGACCTGACTTTTTGATGGCAAATGACAGCCGTCAAACACAAGAATTGGTTTAATTTTGTAACTTTCGAGCATTGTAACATACTTCAGACAGTACTTGACGTACTGATCAGTTTTTTCCTTCTTAGCGAGTTTATCGGCACACGCGAAACAACCACGATGTATCCAACAGTACGTATCAACCGCTATCTGCTTTCCTGAGTATTTCCGTATGTGAATATCGTCAACTGCATCACGCACAAACCTATGTAGACCTTGAATTCCCATTGCAATTGTCCCGCTATATCAAAAACATTAAAGTAACCTACACTCTGTCGTCAAAAGTGATCTTTTTTTAAATCTAACCACTTGTAATATGTAAACAATAAGTTTAACTTGGTGAGCTTTGCAATGTGTTTTTCCCCGCCAAAATATTATGATTTCAATGTTACAATCAATACTTCAACGTAAAAATCAAAATGCATCTACAGTTAATTATTCAGATTTAATATTTTATTGCAACTCACATAAAAGCAAAAAAAAAACGAATTACAATCAACAAAGTATCCATATGTTGAATAATAAATCGAGTTAATTGAAGATCAGCTGTTTGAAATAAATCACCGTTTCGCTTGAATAAATCCCACTTTTTTATTTGTTGAAGTAATTCAACCAAAAAGGCGAGATCTAAGTAAAGAGTTCTACATCGCGCAGTTTGCAACGAACGTTAGCAGGCAAAATTATCTTTATATTTTGTCTCAACAGCTGGGTGAAAGGATTTTCTAAACATTTTAATGATGCAATATATGTATTACCAATTTTGTTTTGCGCCATTATCTGCTACAACATGTTTTAACTTTACTTGTATTTAATGCATATCTGTTTGGGTGTGATTCTATACCTGAATCGCTGTCATTTCCCTGCGTCACTGCTATTCGTGGCTTGTAAGGTAAAATGATAGCTGTTTTTATGTCAATATTTAACATTTGCCATACAAGCTAACGTTTATCATACAGCGCAGATAGACATGTAGGATCTTATCAATATTCACACCAAAGCGAGCTTTACATGTTATAATGGACATATCAGGCGATGTAGACAAGGAAGAAATGGACAAGCCAACACTTTGGCCTAACAAGAAAGTGCACATCAAAAGAAGATTTATTGTGGCTTGTATGGCTGTAGTTTTGGTCTTCAGTGGATTTAGTTCGACCTTGCTTTTGCAATCCAGCATCAACATTGTCGACGGGCTCGGTAAGTAAGCACATTGCTTCCTTCCGTGTTACAGTTAAGCATGCAGGTTATACTACTCTGTCAGACTTGCAGCCGCTTGCTGAGGCATTGCAAATCGTGCCGATACGCTAAGGTAAGGAGTCAGTCGTCCATGACACTTTTTGACAAGCTGAATTCAGGGCAACTATATTGGCATATGTTGGTTTAGTGAAATTGATGATGTCTACAAGCATAGGCAAAAGTTAATAATCAAAAACTTTGCAACACAAACGACCCTGAGTTTATTCGAGTATATTCCTGGGTGAATTTGTATTAATGTTGCTTGGTTGTAATTTGTGGTTGACGCTGCACAATATACGCGTTGTAAATAAACTCCAATGCAAACATATTAAAGGGAGGTTGGATGTTTAACCGTTCGACCAACGTTGGAATTCGGAGAAGTTTAAGTCCACTACAGCAAAGGCATGAGCGCCCTTTGCGCCCTGTGCGCCTTATACTAATTGTGTGCTTTCCCCAGAGGCAAATGATCAAAAACCGCAAAAGTTGGCGCACTTTACAAGTTTCAAGTACGCTTGTTTGAAAACCTGATCCAGTCGCAACAAAAATTTATTTTTTATTAAGGGTGCAAAAAACATCAACTTTTTTATATGATTTAAGGCGTCAGTTTGGTTTCATCACAAGTTGGTTCGACTGTTAATAAGCTACATTTTATAGTGTGACCTTAAATCAAATAACATACAAGCCGTTAGCTTAAGGCTTCGAACCCCGCCAGGGAAATATGTTCAAATACTTCTTATTTCAAATGATTTAATACTGATTCCAACCGCAGATAATGTCAGAGCAATGTTTTAGGGATCGCATTTGGTCATTTATTGCAAAACCTTACGTATATCAACATTAGCATACGTAACGCTGCATTGCCCGTCACCGGTTTTATCTATGTGTTGGTTGTATAGCATTGTGCCCTGATAAACGCTTTATTTCTGTAAAGTAAAAGCACCGAACAGACTGTTGTCAATGAAACGAATGGTTTCCACAGGAAGTGGAAATGTTGTCTAACGCTAAACACGCACTTTCTGTCGGTAGTTTGTGCGTGTGTCGGACGTATTTCGGTTTAAAACAAAACACCGCAGATAAAATTAAAAATGAAGCCAAGAATGCAAGAGGTTATTTCACAAAAAAGTAAATCGTTTGCCTGGTTGATTTACTTTGTTTAAACCACAATTTTATTGCCTCAAACAAAATCGTATTTCAAACCTCATGACTTTCCGAACAACAAGGTTTGTTTGAAAACACAAGGGAAAGTTCCAATACCCCCAAAACGTCATCCAATCTAGCAAAAAAACTGCTTTGCATTTAAACTGGTAAAAATGTGTCATACTTATACCTTTGAAATGCAGACAAAAGTGTACGCACTGTTTCCTATAAGGTCCCGTTGGTGCGACTGCTTCCTGTAGCGCAGAACTAGCTGGTTAAACTAGCAAGGCCGATAGTTTCCACTCTGTGGTACTCACAGAAGACCTTACAGAAACATTGTGTACTACTGTCTGCAGCGTAATGATCATGGGCTCTTTTGCTTCTACTCGTACCTTTGTATAACAAATTTTAACGTTCTCGTCGCAGGAACAAAAGCCACAGCGGTTGGTTACATCACTTCCATGTTGTTTTGCTTATTGGTGACCCCGTTTCTTCTGCGCTTGGTCGGGGTGAAGAAGGCTCTCTTGGCGAGTGAATTCGCTTACCTGATTTACGTCATTTGCAATCTATATCCGAGTGAGTCGAAGAATGTCAAAAAGTAACTTGATCAGCATATACTCATAAATCACCTCCGGTGAGGTTTGAACTAACAACCCTTGGTATTCCACGTTGGGGTTCCATCAACATAGCTGTAGGATTTGGGTTATACGGGGTCTTCAAATCAGATACCACTTGATAGGTGTAATCCCATAAGGTATTTGGAGTAAAAGCCTTATCAGAGTGTCTCAACTAGGGTCCAGGGCCTGCAGTAACTTATCAAGGGCGTTCACATTACTTTTCCAAACAAGCGTATTTTCCGTAATTAAGTACATTTTGTATGATGACGTCACCACAAAAAGGTCTTACAATTTTTTATCTGTGATTGGGGCCCACTGAGGTACAAAACGGACCGTGGGCCAACGACTTGAGAAACCGGCTTTGGATCATAGAGATCACAGACGAAAATTTATGATTATTTGTTATAATTATAATTATACATGAATATTAGTAGCTGAGTAAAGCCTTTTTAAATCAATCTGTTAGACAGCTCTTTGAAAGATGTTTAGAAGCTGATGATGCCCTTTTCAGGGCGAAATATATTTTTCTGATAAAAATAAAAACATATTTTAAAGAGCTGTCTAACAGATTAATTTAAAAAGGCTCTACTCAGCTTCTATAGATACGGCATCGCTCGACAGCCTACCATGGTGGCTTGGTTCACCGATGCGGTGTTGTTTATTGTTTTTTCATATGCATGAATATTTTACAGACCCGTACGTTCTTATTGTTGCCGGTCTTGTTGTCGGTTTTGCTGAGTCTCTCTTCTGGTTTCCTCTCAGCGCAATATTTAATTATTTTGGTAAAATCTACTCCCGACATTCCAATAAACCAGAGGAGGTGTGCGTTGGAGAGTTCAGTGGAATCATATTCGGTCTGCTGCCGTTTAACATGGTAAGGGTTTGGTTACATTTAACATCTGGAGACATCCTTATACTTTAACGCCTTTCACTATGTTTTTACGATATCAATAAACTTCAAATAGAAGCGTCCTAAAGTACAACGCAGAAATGTTTCATGCTATCTCATCACAGGGTCGTATAGCACTATTACAAAGATATTGTATTTTGTAAACAGAAAGGTAAATATAGTCCAACTAACCTGTAAGTACACCATGTGACAGGTAACTTGCATTTTTACAAGAAAAAGAACAATTAAATTTCTCAACCAAAAATTAGGATATTTTAATATATTTGTCAGGTGTTCGGTAACCTTTTTGTCTTCGGAATTTTGCGGTTCATGAACCCGGGGGAAATTCCCCCGTTAACAAACAACGTCACTCAGCCCTTAACAACACGCAACTACACAGGGACTTTCCCTCCCGATTATTCGGGACTCTCCCTATGTGGAGTGAACGATTGTCAGGACCCGAGTGTTACTATACTCAACATTGATCGTTACGTTCCGGTCAATCGAACTCCCATCTTCGTCTTGCTTGCCACTTTCATTGTCATCATGGTTACCGGTAGGTTGGGGGTTCGACTCCCGGCTGCAGAGTTTCTTCATTACAATGTTTTTGTTTGACAAATGTCACAAATGTGCAGTGTAATCCCTGTCATTTCTTAGAAACATTTAGATAAAATGCGACCTAAAATAGACTTCTTACGATTCTTACGACGTTTCGTCTGCCACACCCTGATAAAGGCTTCTGACCATGTATGTCCGACGAAACGTAGAAAAAATACAGTATGTTAATTTTATGCCAGAAGGTCAGTCTGTTTTAAATTGTAATGTGCCTGGCAGCAATATAGTAATACAAAGTGTGGCTTAATTTGGTTTAATTTCGAAACGTTTTTCAGGAATTCTCCTTCATTTTATCTTCCTGCCCGAAATGCCACTGGATTACGGGAAGGTTAATCGTACGGAAAGTTGGGCAAAAGAAGAGGTTAAACATCCGAACGAGGAAGATGACGTCATCCTTGAGGAAAGTACTGAAGAAGGAAATAGGATGGTTGTGGAATTCAGAAACAAATGCAACATGGTCAGTCGAAAGCATTTTTCCTTTTTCATGACTTGCAACAAATCGTTTTAACTAATTTATTCCTGATGCTGCTAAGGATATTTATTACAGTAAAACGGCACTCCTGGCAAAAATTAAATACCAGGACTGACCTAGATTATTGCAAAATCTTCCAAGGCACAACTTTAGAGAATGCTTATATTTCGTCTATACGGCATCGTCAGTATTTTGAAAACAGTAAACATAGAACAAAAGCAAACGTTGGGATTTAAATCAAACGCACACCTCTGGCAAAAATATTTGTGTATTAATTAGGAAATTAATAAAATTAATAAAATTTAGAAATTACTTTTATTTTTGCTGGAAGTGTGCATTTAATCCAAAATTATAACGACCTGGCAAGGATTCGAACCTGCACCCTTGGGATTGTGGAATTTGTCAAATGAACAATGTACATTTTTTTAGCCTCAAACGATAAGAACCGTTAGTTCGTCCTTGAAAGATACATTCCTTCAAATCGTTAAAGTTGATCAGCTACTCTTAATGCCCACTTCCATATATTTCGGACATCAAAATGGGTTCGTATTTTCCGATGCCACAAGAGCCTTTGCGTCTTGCACAATGGGCGTGAGTCAGGTAAGATGGAGGTTTGACACTTAAAGCAACTGTTTCGACCAATTGCGCCACAATATCACGTCAATACACCAACCGTTTTGCACTACTGCCATTAAACGTTTTAAACATTCCCTGTCAGGTTGGACTCTGCATTATAACATTTGCCATAGTCAGCGCACTCTCATCCTACCTCAGTGGAAAGCTGTTGACAAAATTCGGTTATCTGTCGTTGTTTGTCCTCGCCCTCATTGCTGACCTTGTGGGGTACACTACCGCCCTCGTGTGGCAGCCCAGCAGCGACACCACGTGGCTGGTATTCGTCATCTTTGCACTTCTTGGTCTCTCGTCTGGTTCGTGGCAGATTATAATAGCAAGTAAGTTGGAATGAACTCTTCCGACAGAAAAAAAATGAGCGCTTAATGCTTTCCGTGCAGATTTGTACACCCAGTTGTTCTATTCAAACCGCGAGGTTTCTTTCACAATCGCAAATCTTGGATATTCAATCGGGTTTTCAATCCAATACGCGTGGAGTACATCGTTGTGTGTTCGGGAAAAACTCTTTGTGCTCATCGGATTTTTGATATTCTGCCAAATTCTGCTCGGTAGGTGGCGCTACTTGTCAATTTTGTTTCAATTTGAGTCAATTTATTTGTGAATTTCTTGCAGTGATTCTATGCAGCAGACATAGGTGGTTTAAAATATCTTCGACGGCAAAATGATCCTGGATCGTTTGGCGCAAATCACTTCTCGGCAAATTTCATTTATTTTTGCTTGAATTTGCCGCTCAGTAAAATTGTCCCATGGACCTCAAACGAGCCGAAAATCCTAAAACGTGTGTTTGGAAAGTGGGGCATTTTTCAGGAAAAAGATTATCAGAATTAAATTAGATTTGGAGTTGATCTAAAGTGAGGCCATACCCTGTCTAACCTGTGAATCAAAATTTGTATTCAACATATCTCATATAAATAGGGTATATTTTAGCGGAAAAATTGTCAGGTTTAAGGTAAGGGTTAGTGTTAGTGTTGGTCTGCAGAAATTAGGTTGAACCTGCATATCAGTAACCAAATTTTTCGTCGCTTTAAACTTGTAAAATGCCAACAATACCTTATTTCTGACTTTATTTGACATATATTGATATTGCACTTTATTGTACAGTGGTGACACTTTATCAAATTTTTTAAATACAAAACAACGAAGTGATAATTTACATACAGAGTCGTTTACAAACTAAGGCAAAAAGCTTGTTATTCTCCGCCCGCACAGGCAAATATATTTGAACAGCATTCAAACATGCTACCACTGGCTTTAATTCCTTCATGGAGAAGTTCTTTGTTGCCTACAAGCATAGAAGTTTAGTGAAGGAAATGGTTCCACTGTAATAATAAGCATTACAACACATACCTAGGCCTTGTAAGTAAGCTAATCTACTAAAATGTACTAAAAATTGAATATTTCATGAGGACTTTTCATCAATATCATGTGTGGACATTGTTGTCGTTTGTTGCGGCAATGTGACATCACAATGCTACAATGCTATTTGTTTATTGTTCGCTATTACGTCACAGGTTGGAATCATTGTTGTGTTTCCAATAACCTCAGTTGGTTAGACGACAGCTTTTGTTTTGCTTTTATCATGTAACCAAACAGGGTTGGACCTCTGGTCAATAATCTCTGTTTTGAAGGGTATGCGAGAGGTAACAGTGACGTTGTTTCTAAATTTCAACCCCTATGTGTTGTTTTTTAGACGCTGGCATTGTTTATTTTAGCAAAAATATATTTGCCATGAGGAAGAAAGCTGACTGATTTATGGAAATAAAGGTTTCATGTTGTTTTTAAGTGAAGATTTAATTTTGTTGTTGTTTTCTTACTTGGTTGATCCCCGCCTGATTTCCCTCCTTTGGGTTGGTTGTTTATTACACTTTGCTTGCAATCCGGGCAGATTGCGATCAATTGATGGCAAGTATCACAAATATTGCATCCACCTTCTGCAATGTAACAAGTTGAATATTGCGTTTTGACCCAAATAAATCAAGTTCGTTGGTTACAGACTATTTTAAGGGAAATTCTGGGTATCCGATGGGGGGCAAGGGGGCATTTGCCCTCCTTAAAAATGAAATTTTTTTGTGGATATCCACGATCATATCCTATATGATTGGCCTGTGACTTTACTAACGTACAACATAAACCTGACCTTTAACTACTGACCGTTAACTACAGTTAAATGATGTTGAGTATTTTAAAAATCAGTATATGATGTAATTGAATTTTTCGTATAAATGTTAGCTTTTCAGCCACCGGGTTTGTTCGACATTCGATCAGTATATACACAAAATTACAAGTTTACAATATTGCAAACCTTTGCCTTTAGCTTCTACGGTCTTTCCAGAACTTTTTACAACCTTTTTCGGTTCTTCTTCATCTTCCGATTCAGTGTTTGAATGATTCTCGTCTTTGTTCACTTGCACTAGATGGCGCCAAAACATCCACATAAGTCAATTTACACAGAAAATATCGGACCATGATGTCGTGAGTTCGAATCCCCGTGTAGTAAAAAGAGCATCAATGCATTTTTGCAGTAAATGCCATGTTCGTACGGCCCGACTTTACCGGATAAATTTTACCTGGTGCGCTTTGAGTTAAAATCGGGTTAAACTTACATGCAAACTTTTTGGAATTGTAGGCTTTGCAATTTTTTAAATTAATAATCAAACAAACCACAGTTTGAACGTTTTTACCACTGCTTACCTGCGGCTTGTAACGTGTTCGCCAACCCAGCTTTACTCATATTTGTTCACGTTCTTGTAAAGAGTGAAAAGATGACAAATATTTGCTTTGTGACCACAATATGGCAACGTCCGCAAACCCCTAACTCTAAAAACGTGACTTAAAGTTAGAGAATTTCTTCATACTCTTCAAAAACCCCACTTGAAAACCTCTAACAATCTTATTAGAAATAATGCTTGCCTACAGTTTTGCATCAGACATTCTATTTAGTTGCCCGGTTTTAAAATAAACTAAATTTATATTTGAACAAACTATTGTGAGTCTGACTTGCTCATTAACTGCACAAGAATCAGACCCTTTGGTTACAGCAAATTACTGCATTTGCTATGTATTATTAAGCAACAGTCCTTTAATGTATCAGCAGACCCAACCTCGGTCCAAGCCCACGTTTCTGTTTTAAATTCTCGTTGCAAGGTTCTTCCTTGTGCAGAACTGCATATGGATGAGTTTGTTGTTCGTAGTGATTAATTTCTTAGAAATTCGATTAAATCACTTTAGTGTTTGATAAACAACAGCGGGACACGTAAATACAGAAATATGTGTTAGTCATCTGAATATATGTCCCAGAGTCAAACCACATACGTCAGTGTTTACATTTCTGTCTATACACGATCTGTACACTTTTGTATGCAAACTATTAACTGGCGCCGATTTTTTAAAAATTTTAGGCAACAAAATCGCCTAGAATAGCAATTAATTATCATCCATTAAAACCAAATGCTGATCCAGGCTAAGTTGCTGTAGTGCAGACAAACACGACTCAAACGAAACCGCTGCGTCCGAAACGGCGTTTTGAATATTCTAAAATATAACAATGAAGTTTGTTATATTTTAGAATATTCAAAACGCCGTTTCGGACGCAGCGGTTTCGTTTGAGTCGTGTTTGTTTTGACGGTTCGGCTATGGGGCGTCAACAACACAAAAGTTATGAACTTTAACGGTTCCGCTATAACTTTGTTACATAGGCTTCTCAAAGTTACCATGGCAACAATTCACCACTTTTGTGCTAACTTTTATGATGCTTTAACAAAAAGCTGTCACAAAAGTTGACGTAGAATGCACTGAACCAACGTCACGTCTGCCATCCGGCGAGATTCGGTCAGACACAATCCCGGTAACGTCTTGTCGTGTATGGCAGGCGTGCCGTTGGCTAAATGCAATCTACGTTGATTTTCGTGGCAGAACGATAGTTTTCTTATAAATTGCAATGCCTGCGGTAACAACAGCTGAACACAATCGCTTCTTAATGCTTCAAGTCAATGTCGTTGTACTGCCTTTTTATTCGATGCGATTTGTGCAAAAAGTCGAACAATATCTGGAACGGAATCTTCACAGGAATTACAGCAGAAAAATGCGCAACAGTGATATGTATATGTATAGGAAACAAACAAGTTTGTAGTAATTTGTGCACAGAAAAACGTAACAGTGATTTTGATCTATTCTGCTCCAGTCATCTCTTGGGCTTTTCCGAAGCAATCGAAGAGATTGTTGCAGCATCCAACCGCTTTGTCGGCAGATTCAATTCCTTTGTTCAACTTGTCAAAGGCATCTGTAAACAGAAACACTTTTAGTTTCTTGTATGTTAAAACGTTAACATCCGTTCACAAACGACAGCCTCTCTATCACCATCTAGCGGAGACATGTTAGTGTAAGAGCCCGCCAATCACTTTTTCACAAAAGCAACTTTTAATTTCAGTTTTTTTTACAATTTTTAATATTTTCAATGTCCAGTGAACATCCTTTTAATCGCGTCCTAACTTATATATGTTTTGCTTTTTCGTATAGTTTACCATGCATTCTACGTCATAATTTAGCGCTGTGAAGTCACAATGCTTACCCCCGGAAGGCTGTGAGTCAACAACTTTCTGGTGACAGGTCGGACAGATAACAATGGGTTGGTTGCAAGTGTTGCAAATCTTCGGCTCGGGTGCATCTTCTGTGGTGAGAATACAAGGAAAAGTGTTAAAGTTGCAAACGTCATTACTACGCTTTCAGGATCCTGGCACAAGTGTCAATAGGATTTTTATGTTCATCATACAACAGGTTTTGCACAATAACGAATGGTTGGTGTTCAAACGCGCAGTGGCATGAACCCCGCCAAGTGATAAAAAAACCCAAGACCAATTTACCATCTTACGAAAATGCTGGTTATGTAAAACCCAAGAGAGCCAATTTTCAACCTATTTGGTCTCATCTGTGCAGCTGTGGTGTGACTTACAACGATCTTGCTTTCCACATATAAAAAAACTCAATTTACCGGTTTGTGATCTCATAAAGCTAAAACTCTTTGTTGCGTCACTTTTAGGTGGATCCTATTATTACGTCACAGGCGCGCTTTGTCACGAGGCCGCCGGTGCTACTGCGAAGCAGTGCTAAGTCGTTTATTCGCAAACAATTACGACGCGGAGGTCTGTCAGGCGATAAGATTTGAAAAAGTGTTGACTTAATCAACGGTGGTGTTCTTTTATCGATAAATTTTCTTATTGCATCGCTGCTTAACCTTGTTAAAGGGGTAGAGGTTCAAATCCCATAGAAACCGCTTCAGTTAAACGCCGAGTTCCGTAAATTGTGTCACAATGTAAAACTTTTCTGATACATTGGGAGTTCCCAACCAACTTAAACAACTTCAGTGTTTACATTCTTAAACCCCAATGTGGTCAGACTGATATTGGATTAGAAACGGGTTTAGAAAAACTGCGTTAAGCGGTGTTGGATGTTGCGATCAATGAACCGCTGTTTTTAAAGCAATCCGGTTTCTAGGTAAATGTTTGCGGTTAAATGGTTGTCAGGGCGGAAACCGGGCGGTCATTGAAAGAAGGTGTTTACTTAATCATCTGCTCATCGTGGTTGGATTCCCTGTTTGCTCGCCATTGGTCCCGGTCTAACGTGGGCAAACAACACGTTCGCTGTTAGCGCGTGTGTGCGGAATCATCTTACAAGCTCTCTCACGCCAACCATACCAGCCTCTCTCTGCTGTTTTCGCTATAAAAATCGCTCCAACCTCAATGTAGAATACTCACCACAAAGTGGAACGCAATGTGCGAGTTTAGAGATTGTGAAAAATTTGAATAACTTCTTGTGCCGACCTATGTCTGCACCAAAATATGATCTGTTGACAGTCCCTATGCGTCGCGACCGGATCCGTATATGAATATGTTAATTTTTGTGGATAAATTCATACAATTCCTTGACGTTAGGCATTTTTAACCTTTCCTTCTGACGCAATACAATCCCGAAAGTAAGTATTGGAATATGAACTCGTAAATCAATAGGCGTGACAATCTTGTAGATCTCAGACACACAGCGGTTTTATTACCAAAGTTTTTGTGGATGGGTAATTCCAAGCCAAACGACATTGATTTCGAGTCGCTGTGTGGTAAACACGTCCCGTTTACAGTGCGCAGGGAAATTACAGGTCCCAAATTACATTCCACGTGTAAGGGTAGAAGTGAAAACAAGCGCAGTTGGGCGACCCTGTCGTGTACAACTTCTACGTCATTTCGTACAAGCGCGATATTTATTTTCTGGTTCTCTGGTCGAGGCGTTGATATGGAGGTACGCGCACGAAACGTGTTGGTCGCGAAACTAAAACTGTTGCTACTTTTTACAGTAGTAATCGCTTCAATTTTCAATGTAATACATTGGCACCTGACTCGATAACCTTATTGTTATAGTGTCCATGTTTCATGTTTACTATTGATGTGCGTAGTAACTTTGCGTGCAAAAAAAGTGATTTGATGTGTAATAACACTTTACCCCACGTTTTCTTAAACGTTTTTAAACAAATTCTTAAAGCTTTGAAACTATTTTGTCACCTTTCGCTCCGTTTGAAGTGTTCACCATTCCGGGAAGGTTTTTGGACAATTTGGAAGCGGCTCCCGTGACTTCGGACGCGTCGTTCAATCCATCTCGAAAGTCGTCCATGTTGTTAGTAGGATGTCTGTACAGCTTACAATTCAAACTAAAGCAGCTGTAACGGTTTGTTTGCATGTTAAAAGCAAGCGTTTCTTAGGTGCTCGGATCAAGATTGCATTTACTTTGCTTTAAGTTTATTTATTCGGAAAATCCCGGCTCATTTCTGCCAACATTTTGCTCATGCGCGCGTTTACACAAAACAAACCTTGCGCCAAGATACACATTTGACTGACATGCAGGTGCCATTAACTCATCTGCCAAGCGCGGTATCACGTGTCGATAAGGACAACAATACGACAAATTATACCCAACCGAAGGCCAGATTGTGCGTAGGATTAGGAGTAAATGTTGTAACAAAAGGACTCGCGTCCCAGTGAGTATCGACCAATCGCGTAAATCAAAAGATTGCTTTGTTCCTGTCTCTCAAGCTGTCTATCAGTACCTTTCAATAACCTCAAAAACGAAGAGCTTAAAAACATATTCTAAAACACAAGCCAAAACCCTTGATGGTGAAAGTAATTCTTCCTAACGAAAGATACGAACATGCTAAAATTGCGGCGATCATTTTGCCTGCCTGAACCGTACGAAAAATACGCGCGTGTCACAAACGAGTTACAGTCTGGAAGTCTGGAAGGTCCGCGGTCTTAAACTCTTTATGAATTGCCTCCCGACGTTGCAGCGTGGAATCATTCGCGATGCTGCGCCGGCTGCTCGCTCAAATAGTCAACCAGGCGCAGATGAAAAAATCCCGACCCCATGGAAACGCCACAAACACAGCAGATTTCTTCTACCCATAATGCATCGGTCGTCCTGCGTGCGTGGCAACGCAGCGGTTGCCAAGTGACTGTGGAGACTTGACCCGAAACTTTGCTTTTCATCTGGGATCGAATGAACTCCGCTCTCACCGCTGGTAGTTAATTGTCCCCGGTTTTGTTTTGTTTAAAATAGTTTGAGCGGGATGTGTTTGTGTCGGATGAGGGGGCGGTCTCTTTATTCAATGAATTGTTTTTAACAGATTCGTCCCATGGAAAAGTATCGAGTTTACCGTAAAGCCCCTCTGTCGCTACATCCGAAGTAAGAGAATCGTAAATAACGCCCATGTTAATCCAAGCACACTTGGTAGCAACACATTCCAACGTTATTTCCACAGTTAAACACGTCGGTGGAAGCAAACTGTCGAATTCTCGGTGATAAAACGACACGGGATTATTTCAGGGTGTGTAAAACATAGCTACAAGGCCGTCTTGTATAGAACACACGTATATCTCAGCTATCTCGGGTTGTTTGTATTCCACGGTTGTAAACTTTACGAGAAGTGATCAGTGGATTCTAGAAAGGCCTGTTGCACCATTTTATTGGTTCAGTGGAATTTAAGTGTCGCTTTTTGCTGCTGGTTTCGTTGTTAGAATGAAACAACGAGCACTGCGTTGTATTGTAGACCACAGTGTCGTTGTCATTCAGATACACCCAAGTCTGCTTTCCTGGGACATTTTTAGGAGGCTTTAAAATTCCGACTCGTTGTTGCAAAGCAAAGTAGAGCTAATAATAGGTTCTGTAATAGGTTCAATTCTGTGACATGAAAACAAGTGGGCACTGTTTCGATCTACAAGGTCTCATCAATGCAGCTTGGTGTGACTCTTGTGAACGATCTTGCCGAATAACCGTAATTGTTTTCACGAAACTAAACGAATAAACCTTTACAAAGAAGTTACAACCTAAACCGAACGGAAGGAAATTTTTATTCAAAAAATTGTACACCCACACCCCCCTTAGTTTCCACGTAAACGAAAATTTAATAAACCACAAAAAGAACGCAGGAATTTCACTTTAAGGTTTGCGGCATCAACTCATAACCGCGCAACTGTGAAGTTTACAACAAACAGAACAATCGGCGGTAATGAGAGGCGCAGGTTTTTTGTGTTTGTTCTTGTCGGGCATCCCAACACCGAACCCAAGCATAAATATTGATCCACCATTCGGAGCTTTTTAAAAAAGCCTGGAAATCGTTTTTAACGAGCCCGGACTCGCCTTCTGTCGTCCGCGGAAATTGCTCGCCTCTGTTCCCGTATAGTCGCCGCTTGAATGCGACGACAGGTCGCCACAAACATTAACCATCGAAGTGTTTTGTGGGCGGCTTCTGTAGTAAGGAGAAAGGCCTTTAGCGTAGGCGCGGCCTTAAATTTGTTTAGCTAGAGAGGAATTTTTTGTGGACCGACTTTGTAAAGCCACGGCTTCACGGGACGCTCTGGGCTTGTTTTGTCAGCTTTGTTTCTATGTTTGTGCGTGGGTGGTGTTGTGTTATTGTGTCTCTGCCGCTTTTTTTGAATGTTTCGCTTCATAATATGCGGGGTACGTGTTTGCAAAAGCGATTTTGCGTCGACGAAACAAAGATTGCTGCATCGTATGGACAAACTAATGGGAAATAAACGACAAAATCGCCTTAAAAATGACTGTTTGCAATTGTTGCAACTGCTTTTCACATTTTGGACTCATATTATTCGTTATCTTGGGGTTTTAAGTTTCCACCGTAGGTATTAATCGCCAATTCAAGCAAACATTGTTTTTTCTCTTGAGGGCCTGGTTTGACAAGCGCGTAAATGAAATTGCAATCACTGTAAAGATTTTAGAAGCTGTCTCAAACTTTATTGGTCAGTTAACGCGGTCCATGGTGATTGTTCTAATATTGGAGTTTTTGTATATTCAGTGGCATGGTGCAATATATAGTCGTAGTTGAATTCATTTTCCTTTCCGTTGAGTCTGAGTTATTGACTCCGCCATTTTTTTCCGGCCAGCTTCTCAAAAACCGGTCATGGTTTTTCTTGATTTCAATTCCTCATCACTACCTGATTACATATGTCTTATGTTGCCTTCCAAGTCCCTGTTGTCTAACTTTAATACCGCGGTCAGTTTATTGCATGCAATATGATGTATTGCCAAATAAGAAAAAAGGCACAATCAAGTCAAATCGGGATAATTCTGTCGTCAACTTGAAGTTGTTGATCGATTGTCCAGATGATCAATAACCTGAAATAAACAACATATTCCTTTGTCCGCGTTGTCTCTGTTACCACCTGTTCCACGGTATAGGACATTTGCACTATGTGTGAAAATGGACACTTTCAATGGAGGGTATCTGTTAGGGGAAATCACCTTCACATGGGCGCCTGACACGATAACCCTCATGGTTTTATCGGTGCTCATGCAATTTCAACTTTGATTTGTTAAATATTGTTTATGTGGGTAAACGTTTTCATGCAAAATACCAACGGCTTCGAAGAAGTGTTTTAGACTTTCGTATAACAAGGCTGGATCGACTACGCAGGCCTTTACTTGGCGAACTCAGCTATCGTAGATTAATTTTGATTTTTCGCGGATCCAGCTTGATTGCGATGCCGGAAAACTTTAATTATCTTGATACGATCGCTGTGATCGCCAAGTAAGGACCTGCGTAATGGGGCAATTTTGTACGTTGTTATGCGATTGCATGTAGTCCCAAATACATGTGAAATGAATGTGCCCTACGTTTATGTGAAGGTTGCATGGCAAGTTGTGCGCTTCCGTTTGGCCACAGCACCGGCTGAGCTCCTGTAACTAAGTAGAGCGTTCTCATTTGTAAGCCCAGGGTCGTGAGTTCAAACCTCATCGGGAGCTTGATTTTTCAGGTCTCGCTCCCACTTTTTGCCCTCAGATTTAATTCATGATTTACTCACTTCCGCGTGGTGGACATTGAGTGTATGGAACGCAGTGTCCGACATGGTTCAAGAACAAAGGTAAGGGGCAAGCACATTGCCATTTACACGGGTAGTGGTTAAGCGTCGCAAGGCACTTAAACGCGGTCGTCTTTTCATCGGAGCATTTCAGGACGCAGGATCTGCATCTAGACACTTGGTTGTATTTGCAACCTGCAAAACATAGGTGTTAATAATATTTGTAGGAAATTTATGACGTATATATACGCGATCAGGTAACTATTTAAAAGCAGCATAAAATGTACAATTTCAACAGGACTGATCTTCTGGCCTAAAATCAACATACCTAATTTTTCCGACGTTTCGTCTGTCATACAATATAAAAAAATGTCCAACAAATTAGCTTCATATATTTACTCAAGCTGTTGTTTACGGGGTTATTTTTTAAAAAAAGCACGGAATATTTTTTTAATTTAGTAAAGATTTGAGTTGGGCGATAATGTAGGTGCAAATGATACATATGGCCACGGCCTTTAAGGTCTCATCAGTGCAGCGTGTGACTGTAGCGCTGAACTAGTGGCTGGTAAACAAATATTGTGTAAGTGGGAAGGAACCTTACCTGGACACGATAGCTTCCGAACGCACTTGTTGTTACGATTTCTGACGAAACCGACTTTGCAAGCGCATCGTCTGTTGCAACTTTTCGACATGGTAGGGGTTGAAATTGTTATTAAAATTAATCTCCACTCAGGTTTACTACGTCACACTTACTAGAGCACTCGTCACGTGATACGCATTTTTCGTTATTCCAGAATGTGTTGGCAGGGCAACCACAACCGGGTCGACAATCATCACGACATGGCGACGGTCGATCGATGCGATCACAACGTTGCAACGGACAAGGTTTGCAGGTTTCGTAGAAAACTTGGTTGCCAGGACAATCTAAAACGAGCATTGTGACGTATTTCATCAATTTTAAGTGCAAAGCGGTTAAACATTCGACCTCGCATTCACGTTTATGGGGGGTTAAATTGTAGACCTTGCACTCACTACATTTTTACGGGGGTTAAACGTTGGACCTCACACTCACTGCATTTTCCTCTGGGTATTTTAAAGTTGCCGATGTAGAAATCGTGGTTGCAACCTCCGCAGTAATTGCTTACGCATTTGGCGTTCGGGGAGCTTGGACACGTTGCTGACTGACAGGGATCCACCAGACAATTTGCAACTTGAACTCCCGGTGGACACGGACCTGAGAGTGGTAGTAGGGGTTGAAATTGTCGTTAAGTCGTACTCAAATGGTAGTAATCAATTATCGACTAAAATCACTAGTTTCGTTGCACTGAAAACGTGGATATTTGAACAGAAGCAAACAATTGTTCAGCTTAAAGTCATGATAATGTATTCTGATATTTCACATAGAGAATAGATATTTGGTCACTGACAGCGCTATTGAAAAAATATAAGGTACTCTGCGCACAGAAACACGAGGAATGGAGTTAATAAAAAATCTGTCATTTTATATGTCACAAAACAAATCATACAATGAACATGACTTCATAATGTACTTATATATATTGGGAGATGTTGGCAATGAACGAGACATTCATTAATACCAGCACCAGAGGTTCGGTGAAATAACATCGATATATCAAATAACATCGATATATGATAAAGATGTTTTAAGTTACCAAACATAGTACATTAAAATATCTTCCGTCATTACTTCATCGGATCGGGCGAACGCATCGTTTTCTCGTTTAGCTTGCAAAAATGTTCGTTCTTTCAGTAACAAATCAACAAATATACACCATTTTGGTAAAAAAGATTATATTTTTCCGGCGTACGAAAAATACCAAAGGGAGCGTCCCACTGTGTTTTACGCCCTTTTGCACTCTTTCGTTTGTGCATTACTTGTTAAAAGTTCATTGTAAGATAACAGCACCGGGCATGCATTAATGCTCTACCTGTGGGCACAAAGGCACAAATTAAAAAAACAAAGTTTTTAATTCAAAAACCTTCGAATCGTTCGAAAAATTCCCAACCAAGTCTAACTATGACGTCATACACAGCGCGCGCGTAACTTACTGCATTGGTCACGTGACACGCATAGTTTTCCGTTCCAGTACGGAAGCTGAACGGGACATTCGCATCCGGCCGGTCGGCACACAGCGGCGCATGATTGAGGTTGGTTTGCTTGGTCGCATGTCAGGTGACACGGTCGGCTGCAGTACTGGTAATGAACCTGGTTGGCCGGACATTCTGAAACGTAAGAAAAGGGTGGATTACAAACGCATTGATGCATCTGTTTGGGTACGTCGGTAGCACTTCCATAGTTACCAAAAAATCATGCTACAGCGGACAAAGAAACGTCGGTGTTTTTTTTCAAATGTACAAACTTTCTCTACAATGTCGTAGAGCAAATGAAGTTTACGAGAAAATTTAAGTGTACGAAAAGTAAAAATTTATAAAAGAGCAAACGTTTAGTAATTTAAGTTAAACGAAACGGGTTGTTGTCATAGAATCTACACTATTTTCAGTCGCGTAGGACTGTAACTTGTCGCTTTGGTTTTTTTTGGTCGAGGGATCGCGCAATGGTTTGACCTGGAAAATGATTTAAAATTTTTCTCGTTTAAATTCTTCCGCGATTTTCTTTTTCGAACCACCAGCAGGCTGAGGTTTAAAAAAGTCACAACAAATAACGTGACCAAACCAAAATTTCTCACTTACTTGCGATACAATCGCTGAGGTCAACACAGAGGTCTCCGTTCCAGTAAGTTCCCTGTAAGCAGGCACAACCAGGTAAACACCCGGGGCACGGGGTGTGCAAGATGGTTGTTGAAAAAAGTAGGTTCACTGTAGGGCATTTCCAAACACACGGTTTACAGTAATGGAATTTCTGGTTGCCAGGACAATAACGATGCAACCGGTTGAAGTAGCTGTAGGTCTGAACCGCTGAGAAAATAAACGGTAAAATGACCTAAATTGTCCACGTAGATTAAAAAGGCTTAACCCGCATTACACAAAGAAATCCGGTTGATACTTACCAACAATTATAGCCGCTAATTTAACATAAAGCTTCACGCAGTAAAAAATGCCCAAGGTAACAAATATTCGAATTGTTTTCTGGGAAAGTAACTTAAGCGCAGAGAAAAATATAAGGTAAGTTTAGGTGCAAAATACTTATATTATTTTTAAATTGTCTACGTATTTTCATTCGAAAAACATGCGATTGAGAGTCTCGTGCAAATCACTTACGTTCGGCCGAACTTGTGACGAAACAAAGGCACAACAGAGGGAGAGCGATCCAACAGAGCTTCGACATCTTGTCGGAATGTTGCAGAACAATTAGCAGAAATCTTCAAGTCGCGGCGCGATTAAATAACGATATCTCGAACATTTTTCACGCCCGGGGCCTATTTCGCCGCCGAGATTAACGGAACATTACTTCATACTTGTCATAACTGGTCTCCTTTTTTTCATCTCTAATCGTTGACGTGCAGTTATGTCACCTGAAAATGTAGCAATCGTTTGCGCTCGGCAACCAACTATAAAGAAAAGGTAGTGTGTACATTGCTGTCCATACAAATATGTACTAAAACATATCAAAATTTAAATAATTATACAAACAAACGCAAACCGCTGCACCAGAATCAAAATATACGAATGTTTCTATAATTTTTTCTGTCTCAATGTCGGTATGATATGAATGTTCGGAAACGTAAAAAACAGAAAAAAATATATCACAAGCAATAAACGTACAATTCGAATACACAACTACTAACTATTTCAATTTAGTCCAGTTACAATGACTCCATCATAAATTACCTCAGTCGATGACTTCATAAAATTGTAATTGAAGTTTAAAGTTCCAAAAACAGGCACACTACAAACTTAAAAAATAGAGACACATTACAAATCAGACATAATACATACTCAAAACAAACACATCACAAAACAGGATTATTAGGTCGAAACAATTGTCATCTGTATATGCAACTCAAATAAATAATTAAGGGTTCGTCAACTTTGTCATCAGCAAAAACTGATGAAGGTAAACCCAAGATAAAAAATGACTGGAATTATATGAACAGTTTCAGTTGAAGATTAAGGGTGCGCATTGGTACGCGAAGTCAGTCTTTAACATTTTGACATAATTTGAAAACTGACTTGCGGCGTTTGAAAGGTTATTGACCTATGGTTTTAAGTGTGGTTTTGTTTGAAGTTAAAAGTTTAATAAGAGAAATTAAACAGAAAATTGATTTGTAGAAGAGTGCACAAACACACTACTCACACATTTTCCTATTTCCAGTGTAAAACGTATGAAGAAATTCCCGACATAAGTAAGTCATCTGGTTGGAATTTACGAATTCCCCAATCTCATGCGACCGGAGGTCAACTTGCCTGCGGTTTGTTGCCAAAACAGAAGGTGACAAACATAATATCGAACTCGTGGTTTTTCCATGACCGCCGGCAATTGCGCAATGGAATCTTACGTGCTTGGCGATAAGAACCTGGATACAAGCGGTAGGTTGCATCCAATTGCGGCTGTTGTATGGCCAGTGACAAACAATCCCTCTGTGTAGTCGCAAAAGTAAACGATTATTAATTGTTGAAATTAATTTGCGGGAGAATAAAATTATGGTTTATGGTTTGCGTAAACCTGCTGAATGTTTAAACCTTGGCAATATTCCATCCATAAAACCCTCCTCCTGTATCATGTGAAATGTAAAAATACTTCTGTTTCGCTCGTTTCGTGCTCCAAGTTTTTGTTTGTCGAATGTTTTAAAAGATGAAACCGAATGCCTTTAAAACATAAAACTGAGAGCTGTCCTGCGATGGATCATGATGGAAATGAAAATAAAAGTAATCAAGGCTACAAAAAGGCAGTTTTGATCACACAAGATTCGAACCCTCTCTATCCTGTTTGAAGGTTTTTGTGGCCAAAATAGATACATAGCGACACCTAGCGAATGAAGGTAATGGCTTAATGTTATCTGTAGATGTCGCACTTTACATATTTATGATAAGGGCGGGTGATTGGCAGCACTGTACATTCTAGGTCTGACGCTCGCGCGAGCAGGAGCGAAAATGACAGACAAGACAAGTTATGCGCAGGCAGTAAACAAGAAAGCGGCAAGTTTTAAAAGGCCAAACTGTTTATCTATGCGTTCTGAGAAATTCCAAAAAAGAGATGAGTTACTTACTTTCCTGAAGAGCGTGAACTACTCGGTTAAAAAATTGGTTGGTATAGCTGACATGCGAGGAAACAACCTAGACATTACATGTACAAGCAGAGAAAATGTTATTGAGCTTTATGGCATACTGGTTGATAACGAAGATATTAAATATGTCCGACTGTATGAAAGCGACAAAATTAATGTTGCGATCGGATGGGTGCCTATTCCATTTCCTAACGAATACCTAGTCGACGAACTAACAAAGAAATATGGAAAGGTCCAAAGAATTACCCATAGAAAAGATAAAGAAGGGCTCTTGACCGGAATGAGAGTGGTCCAAATGAATTTAAACGAAGTAGAAGAAAACCCGATACCAAGCTACATTAGAATTGACAATTTCGAATTTTATGTTACCTATCATGGGCAAATTTTTACCTGCAAGTATTGTGGAGGAAAAGGACACAAACAAGCAAACTGTCCAACTAGAAAACAGGATTTCCCAGATTTAGGTGCACAAATACAAAATAACCAAACACCACACCGAAACGCCGCAAAAACCAAAAAGTCTGATAACAGAGACCCAACTGATAAGAGGGCTGCAAAACACGCAGCAACTGACGACGAGGCTCCAGAGAACTCCACAGGAGGTACCTTCAAGCAACATGAAAGAGAAATGCAAGCAAGTACACCTCTTAAAGGTAATAGCAAAAAGAGAAGTCTGAGAAGCCCAGAGGAGCCGAAAAGCAAATCAATTAGCTTGTGTGAACAAACAAACACGGTTACTTGCAAGAAATGCAAAAAAGAAGCAGCATTACCAGTCAATGCAACCATCTTCACATGCTGGTCATGTGGCTCAGAATATGCTGTAGGATTGGAATGCTGCACCAGTGAAGTATTCCTGGCCGAAAAGGGAATGGAAGTATGTGAGTGCCCAGCCTGCAAGAACACAATGAGACTTATGCCCTGCTGCAGAGAATTTCAACCAGAGTATCGTCTTGATGGAGACATGTTCGAATGCGTGCAGTGCCAAAGGTACTCTCTTAAGTGTGATTGTGAAACCGTAAATGTTGTGCCTAAGTCCCCGTTGGGGATTGCATGTAAAAATAGCATCTGTAAATGCAGAATAATTAGTTGTACGTGTAAAAAGATATCGGCACGCCAAATTAGCCCCAGTCGTCCTTACCGTTGCGATTGTGGCATGGAATACGAATGGGACATGGAACTCGGAGTAAATCGAACATAGGAATATCAACGGAGAAATTTCTTTAACACAAGTCATGGCTCTCAACATCTTTTCGCAAAATGTTCGCGGTTTAAACAACACAATGAAACGCAAATCGATATTTCAATATTTTCGAAGTAAAAAGTGTAACATTGCCTTCTTGCAGGAAACGCATAGCAGTGTTAACAAAGTTAAGTTGTGGGAAATGGAATGGGGAGGTAAAGCGTTTTGGGCACATGGCACATCTAACAGTAGAGGCGTTGCAATTCTACTAGACAAGTCAACTTCGCAACATACAAATAACGTTCGAGTAGACCAAGATGGCCGATACATAATGGTTGAAATGTCAATCAATGCTATTGAATTGGTCCTTGTCAATGTCTACGGACCAAACAGGGACGAACCGGAATTTATAGATAACTTGTTTTCATCACTAAACAATTTCTCAAATGCCCATGTCATTTTAGGCGGAGATTTTAACTTAGTATTGAACGACAATCTCGACAAATCGGGTACCGATAAACATGCTAACCGGAATGCGAAGAAAAAGTTAGAGCAATATGCAAATCTAGGAAACTTGCAAGATATATTTCGACAAAAAAATCCAAATCTGCAGAAATACTCGAGATTTCAGAAAAATCCATACGCCGCCTCACGTATTGATTTCTTTTTGTTAGATAAACAACTCACTTCTAATGTTACAAATGCCGATATCGACCCGGGAATATTGTCAGACCATTGTATGATAACGCTACAACTTAATACCAACCCTCCGTCCCGCGGAAGAGGATACTGGAAGCTTAATGTATCCCTGCTCGATGATACCAACTATAGAGAGAAAATAGTTAAAGTAGTCACCAACTTCGAAAGCGAAAATCCACCAAATGATACAAATCCACATACAAGGTGGGACACACTAAAAGCCGTGATTAGGGGGGAAACAATTCGTTACACCTCAAACGCTAAAAGAAACAGATTAGCAACCCTACATGAATTCGAAAATCGTATAAAAAAAGTGCAAGATACTTTAACTAAAAAGGGGGAAGACGAACGTTTACTAACCGAGTTAGCGCAACTTAAGGACAAATTAAACGAATTTCTTGTGCGCCAAACTAAAAGCGCCATCGTCAGAAGCAGAGCACGTTGGGCCGAAGACGGGGAAAAAAATACTAAATACTTTTTAAACTTAGAGAAACGGCACAACCAAAAGAAAACCATCGATAAATTAAGGTCGGGAAACGGGATTATAACAGACCAGAAGCTTATCTTGTCTGATCTTGTTAATTTTTACGAAGAGTTATACAAACAAAACCCAAACAATCTGGATAGTAGTGCCACCGCTGCTAAATTAGCAAACCTTGATCTACCAAAATTAACAAATGAACAAGCCATCGAATTAGATGCAGAAATTACGGAAAAAGAGTTTTACATGGCGCTTATGCAAATGGCAAAAAATAAATCTCCCGGATTAGATGGTTTTCCTGCAGAATTTTATTTAACCTTTTGGAGTAACTTGAAAAACATGTTTATGGCAGCTTGGAATTATACAACGGCAACTGGAGCGTTCTCTAACACGCAAGTGCAGGGGGTGGTAACATTAATACCAAAACCTGGAAAAGACTCTCTCCTACCGGCAAGTTACAGGCCGATAACACTACTGAACGTAGATTATAAAATTGCCTCCAAAGTCATAAATACGCGATTAAAATCGGTTTTGAACCAACTAATTTCTCCCAGTCAAAACGGTTTTATACCTGGTAGATATATTGGTACGAACATTCGCCTTTTGTTCGACGTAATCGATTTCGCAGATTTTCGTAATATCCCTGGTGCGGTACTGTCCTTGGACATATACAAGGCTTTTGATACCATAAGCTGGGACTTCATCTACGAGGTGCTCAAAATATTTGGGTTTGGCAATAAAATTTTATCCTGGATCAAATGCCTTTACAGGAAACCGACCGGTATTATAGTAAACAACAACCACTTGTCGCCGGAATTCACAATAAAACGAGGTGTAAGGCAAGGAGATCCACTTTCTCCTACCCTTTTTGTTTTATGCATAGAATGTCTTGCGAGCGCACTTAAAAAGGCCAACTTTCAAGGCATTCCAATTAATCAACACGAATTTAAAATCTCAATGTTTGCAGATGATACGATCGTTTTTTTAAAGGGAGATGAGGACGACTTTCATAAGGTATTTAAAGTAATAGAAGAGTTTGGAGAATTGTCAGGGTGCAAAGTAAACATGAATAAGTCCGTCGCCTTTTTCATAGGTTCAAAAAGAAATGAACGTTTCAAACCTATGGAAAATGAAGGATTGTCATGGCCCGAGAATGTAATAAAATATCTTGGGGTAGAAATACCAATCAAAACAAATGACAACAATGTTATGGTAAACAGGAACTTTAATCCCACTCTTAAACAAATCCAAGTGGTATTAAATCTCTGGTCGTCAAGAAGCTTGACACTACTCGGAAAGACAACAATTATTAAATCTCTGGTAATTCCAATTTTAACGTATAAATTCAGTGTATTACCGATAATCTTAACCAAAGATCTTATTTCAAAAATCAAGCGACCAATATTTAAATTTCTTTGGGGGTCGAAGTGGGAAAGAGTTAAAAGAGAGACAATATGTTTGGATGTAGACGAAGGCGGCCTCGGCGTAATCGATGTTGAAAACTACCTCCTTGCACTAAACTTAAAATGGTTTAGGAAACTCCATGACGACAACATTAATGAAACTTGGAAGGTGATAGAAAAGCCGCTTTGCAACGAAAATTGGTTGGAGGCAATTTTAAATGGAAATGCAAAAGTTGAGTCTTCACGGTTAAAGCGAATTTTACCCCTACGTTCCCTACGAGCCACCGTGGGAGCTTGCAAAAACCTCTTTACAACGCTAGGCTTACAACAGAACAATCGTCCATTATGGTTCAATGCCAAAGTTAAATACCACGCAAAACCCGGGTTCATGAATGCATGTATTAAAGCGGGAATTTTATTTCAAATAGACATACTTAACACAAACGGAGAGTATCTTGCATATGATACGATTGCAAAAAATTACGGCTTAACGCCCAATAATAAGGATTTCGTGGAATTTATCAAGCTTGTCTCAAAATTTCCCCCCGAGTGGGATATGGAGTGTGTCCCACCGCACAATTCCATTGTCAAAACTTTAATTCAGACGTTGCATGCATTGAACAAAACAAAAGATATATATTCCATTCTGAAAAATAAAGCCTCTAAACCAAAAGCACAAGACATCTGGGACAAAAGGTTAGGGGAAGACACCCCATGGCCCCTTGTTTACAAGAACGTCTACAAATCAACCATAGAAACCAAATTAAGAAGCTTCCAAATTAAATTAAATCTCAATGCCGTTACAACCAACAAACAACTACATTCTTTTGGGAAAGTAATTAGTAACATGTGCGTTTTCTGCAAGAAGCAAGTGGAAACTGTGTGTCATCTTTTTTGTTCATGCCCCATTGTAAATGTATACTGGGAGGATGTAATTTCATATTTAAGTGCTAGAATAAGACAAAATTTAATTTTAACAGATGCAGAAAAACTTTTTGGAATGCATTCTGATTTGCCAAGTCAACTTTTTATGAATTGTGCGTTGTTATGCGCCAGATATGTGATTTATAGTAGCAAATACGCGGAAACGAACCCGACCTTAACGAAATTTGTGCTTTTTTTGAAGAATCTACGTAACTGTGAATTTAACCTAGCAAAAAAAAGAAATACTTTATATTTGCATAAAAGTAAATGGTCGCATACTGTCTAAAGTACTCAACGTAATTTGTCGTGTTTTTTTAACTTTTCGCTATGCTTCCTTTGGCTCTGCTTCTTATGTGTATTGTGGTAGCGTAATTGTGTAAAATAAATAAGCAAGGCATTTGCAAAAAAAAAAAAAAAAAAAAAATTGGCAGCACTGTATACTTGCATAAAACTAAATGGTCGTGTACTGTCTGAAATTTCCAACGTAATTTGTCATGTTTGTTTTACCTTTTCGCTTTGCTCCCCTTTCCTTATATGTGAATCGTGTCCTGTACTGTGGTAGCGTATGGGTGTTAAATGAAAAAAAAATTCATTTGCAAAAAAATGACAGCATTGGCCAAACGCCCGACTTATATACCTTATAATACGCATATACACGCTCTGGGTTCAAATTCGCTCCTCGTCATTTCAATATACTTGTTAGTATTGCGTAGTTGGAAAAAATAAAATTATGAATTGTGCAGGCTTCATGCTGAAAGTCCATTTTTTGTTCTGTTTGCTTAACTAACAGTAAAACCGCAGCCTTTTTTTGCATCCATTATGGTGTATTGCCGAATAAGAAAAAAAATACACAATCAAGTCAAAACGGGAGATTCCGACGCAGACTTGAAGTTGTTGATCGATTTTCCAGCTGATCAACCTGGAAAAAAAAAACACATTTCATTGTCCGCGTTGTTATTTTGTTTCCCCTTGTTTTATGGAATAGGATATTTACGCAATGTGTGAAATGGACACTCTCTATGGAGGTTATCCGTTAAGGAAATCACCTTCACATGGGCGCCTGACGCGATAACCCTTATTATTTCATTTGTATGATTGTTGTTTATGTGAGTAGAAGTTTTCATGAAAAATGCCAACAGTTTGGTTTTTCATACTTTCGCATTACATGGCTGGATCACTCCACTTGGTGAACACAGCTATCGTAGATTAATTTTGATTTTTCGCGGATCCAACTTGGCTGCAATGGCGGGAAAACGTATGATCGCTGTGATCGCCAAATAAGGACCAGCGCAATGGGGCTATCCTATATCTTGTCATGAGATTGCATGTAGACCCACTTACATGTGAAATGAACGTGCCCTATACGTATATGTGAAGGTCGTCTGGATATACCTTAGCCACAATGTACCCCGCGAAACCCACTGAACTCCTGTATCTGAGTTGGTAGAGTGTTGTCTCTGGTAAGCCCAGGGTCGTGAGTTCAAACCTCACAGGGAGCTTGATGTTTCAGGTCTCGCTTCTACTTTTACCCTCTGATTTAATTCATGATGAACTCACCTCTGAGTAGTGGACATTGAAGGAGTTTCACGCATCGTCCGTTCTTGTTCAAGAACAAACCTTTTGGACAAGTACATTGCCATTTACACGGGTAGTACGTAAGTGACAGAAGGCACTTTATCGCAGGAGTGATCGACCCGGGGCATTTCGGGACGCAGCTTGTGCATTTGAACACTTGGTTGTATCTGCAATCTACAAAGGTTACGTTTTGTTAGGAAATTTATGACGTCACATGAGATAACTGTTCAAAAAGAAGCATAAAATGTGCAATTTAAATTTTTTCTTCCGACCACACAGCAAGACTTCACTGTACAAATGTTAAAAAGTGTCGAACAAATTGGCTTTTGTAGGAGCAAGTTTATATAGTTGTTGTTTACTGGGTGTCGCACACAACTTTTTTAAAAATGGCAAGATATTTTTATGAGGTCACAGAAAAAACAAATACAAGTTTGATAAGATTTGAATTGGGCCATAATGTAGTTTTATTATTATCACAAAAGATCTATTATTATCATTGAAATGCAGGCAGTGCGCACTGTTTCGGCCTTCAAGGTCTCACCAGTAGTAACGCTGAACTATCAGGTAAACAAATATTTTGTAAGTTTTCTGGCAAGGAATCTCACCTGGGCATGATAGCTTCCGGACGCATTTGTTGTAACGATCTCTGACGAAGCCGACCTTGCAAGCGCATCGTCTGTTGCAACTTTTCAACAGGGAACACGGTTTCTTCGGCTCGTCACAAGTTGCGTCGCACGGTGGCGCACAAGTGTGGTAAACCTCGTTCAATCGAGCGTTGCATTTTTCTGGAAATGTTTGCAATCAAGGACAACATAAGACACGTTAAAGTATTTAATGTGGCTGAAATACAGCAAAACGCCACGTTTTTTTGTCATATTTGGTTTTAAAGTATTGAATTTGTCCTTTAATTCCAAAAAAAAATAATTAATTACCGCCAAATAAAAATTTTTAAAACATTTATAAATTTTAAATAAGATTCGTCCGCTTACTCGGGCAGCTGGAAAGTGGAACACACACGTTTCGGGCGTTTCTGACGTGGCCTTCCTGGCAGGCGCATCTTCTCGTACAAATCTCCTGTAAGGAACATTCCTTCCTAGGTTCGTCGCACGTTGCGTCGCAAGGTGGCGCACAAGTGCGGTACACCTCGTTCAAGTATCTGTTGCAGTTGTCTGTTCACGTAAAGGAAAAATTGTTGAACAAATATATCTTGTACTTTTGCGTCATTTATACGAACACAGCTGTAGACAGGGTGTGCAGACTATTTCGACCTGTAAGGCCCCATCAGTGCAGCTGTTTACCCTAGGCACTGTGCTAGGTTTTACATTAGCAGGCACACAGATTTCTATTTTGTGGTACTTTTAGATTAACTTCGATCCGTTGGGTTCCAAACTAGGGACCAAACAACAGAGACGAACCACCGTGGAACGCAATGTGGCCAAACATACTAAGACATATCGGATATATAAATTATGTTTTGTTTTGCTATTTAGCTGGCGAGTTTGTTGTAAGCCATCAAAGCTGCACCAACTACTAAAAATCATTATTGGATATTTTGCTTTTTAAACTTACGGCATTGTTGGGGTGGAATGCACTTTTTTCCATTCCACACGTAACCTTGTCTGCATTCACATCCGGGAACGCAGATTGTCGGGCATACGGCGTGAGGGTTGTCACAAGTTCCAATGCATGGCTTACATTGGTGGAAAACCTTGTTTGATTTGCATTCTGTAAAAAAATCGGAGATTCGTGGCTGTGATTTCTTTTATAGATCCAAAAAGATAATCAAAATCGTTTGCTCCCATTTATCCTTTGACAATAACAAGTACAAAAAATAAACAACAAAATATGGATGAGGTAAAATCCAAAAATAGATCCGGCGAAACGCTTTTAAACAAATTTATAACTTTAATAATATTATGTAAAAAGCGATCAGTTTTGTTAATTTCGTCAAAAGATAAATGAGGAAAGTATAACTCTTTTTCTAGTTTTTTAAAAATCTTTTTAAATCTCAAGCCTTTATTCTTATTTAAATTAATCTGCACTCCGATTTACTACGTCACACTTACTGTGGCACTCGTCACGTGATACGCATTTTTTGTCATTCCAGTAGGTGTTGGCCGGGCAACCACATCCGGGACGGCAAGCTTGACGACATAACACCGGGTGTAGGATGTGATCGCAATGTTGCAACGGACAGGGTTTGCAACTTTTGTAGAAAACTTGGTTGGCAGGACAACCTAAAGCGCGCATTGTGACGTCTTTAACCATTGTTATATCATTGGTCGAGATATTTCGTTCTGTTTAGCCTAGGGGTGGCCAACCTAAAGGGCATTGGGAAGTTAGTAGCGGTGCACTCTTTCCGAGGGATAATAAAAAAAAAATAGGCTGAACGTAGTAGAAAAAATAACTGATTTCCAGAAAAAAAAAGGCATTGGAAATTTCGACCAATAAAAATTGTGGTGCATTTAAGTTAAAAATGTAGGTTGGCCACCCCTGCTATAGATCTATCTGCTTTGCAACGATGCCATGTTTTCATCAATGAAATGCCAATAACTGGCCTGTGAATTATCTTGGACATATAAAGTGCTTTAGTATTAATTAACATACAGGTGTGTTTATTGCACTTACTGCATTCCGATTCCTCAATTTTTACTCCATTTCTGAAGAACTCTGCCTTGCAACCTCCACAATAGTTAGGCCTGCACTCGGCGTCCGGGTAGTTCGGGCATTTAGCGCCATCACACGGATTTTTCTTACACAGCACAATGGGGGCTTCTGGTGGGCAGTAAGCTGAAGAACACAAAGAAGATCTTTGTACCAAGGAAGTATTTAAAAAGTCGCTAAAACAGATAATAAAATATCTACTTTGTCATTGAGATAATTAGTGTTTTGGTAGCTCAAGAAATTACTGAGTCATTTATCCAACTTAAATGTACACCGAGTAAACAGTTAGATTGTCACGAGAGTAAAAATGTTACAAAATACAGAAAGCTTAGTACAAACAAATCTGGTCAGATTTGAACCAATTTGCAAAAACGGAGCTCCCAAAAATGGTTTTTGAAATTGACCAATATTTACTTACGGCATTGGTCGACGCACTCGTAACCGTTCCAGTATTTATATGGAGGACAACCGCATCCTGCAGGGCGACATTGGTGGGTGATGCAAACAGGGTTTGGGTTCGTGCAAGTTTTCTTGCAAGGCCCACATGGTGAATAATAATTCTGACCGGCGGGGCAAGCTGAAAAGTATTGAAAAATGGGAAATATCTGTCTATCAGTTTTATTTGTTTATGTTGCAGTTGGAAACACTCTTTAAGTACAATGTGGTTAAACGTTCGACCTCGCACTCACTGCATTTTTACGGGGGTTAAACGTTAGACCTCGCATTCACTGCATTTTTACGGGGTTAAAACGTTCGAACTCGCACTTACTGCATTTTTATGCGGGTAAAACGTTGGACCTCACACTCACTGCATTTTTATGTGGGTTAAAACGTTGGACCTCGCACTTACTGCATTTTTCTTCAGGTATTTTCCTGTTTCCAATGTAGAAATCGTGGTTGCAACCTCCGCAGTAATTGCTTGCGCATCTGGCGGTCGGAAAGTTTGGACACGTTGCGAACTGACAAGGATCCACCAAACAATTTACAACCGGAACTCCTGGTGGACACGGGCCTAAAAGTATAGAGGGTAAAATTGTGGTTTCGTCGTAAGGTTTGGTATTCAAATGTTAATAATCAATTATCGGCCAAAAACAATAGTTTCGTTACACTTAAAACGTGGCTTATATCATATATAGTTTATCACAAAACACTAATAATAGTTTCCGTCATTACCACACTGGTTCGGACGAACGCATCGTTTTCCCTTCAGCAGATACCCAGGTCTGCATGCACACCCTGCCCTACAGTCAGCTGTACACACGGGGTTCGGGTTGTTGCACGTTCCTTGGCACGGCTTGCAGCCGCTGTAGTAATGTTGGTTCGATTCACAAACTGAAAATCAACGATGCATTCTTTTTACTGTGTCGTAACTTACAATAAACGTTACTTTCCCCAAACTGACATTGGACGAAAAAAGTGTTTCAAAATTGCGATTTAGTTTGAGAATAAATCTATTTTTCGTTTGTGACGATTTTTAGCCAGAGCGTAACAAATTCAGGATTACTTTTTGATTTTAAAAGAAATTGGTCTATTGATTATTTGTTTTAGGTGCAAATAAACGCCCAAAAGTCATCAAACAGGGAACCTTTTTGGCACCTCAGTCCAATGTGTAAGATTTTACCCAAAACTTTTATTGAGTTGGACGCGTTTAATTTGTCTGGTGCTTGCTGTCCGACTGATAATGTCGCAAAATTTGTTCCTTGCTCTTGCATCGGACAGATCCACACCCTTGCTCTTGCTCTTAATACCCATAGGAAACGTAGGCAACTTACGACAGTCCTTGACGAGTTTGTTGTTGATGTAGAAATCGGCGTTACAACCACCGCAGTAGTTGCTCCTGCATTCGGCACTGGGATGGTTGGGACATCTGGCAGTGCTGCAAGGGTTCTTCACACAGTGGTGTAAATCGACACCAGGTGGACATGGATCTAAATTAACACAAGAAATATCAACGTAATTGAAGACTGTAAATAGGTTTTCACTATCAGATAAAATGATGGATACTAAACTGTTCGTTCTTCCTGTGAAAAAAAACAACAAATATACAACTTTTGTTAGAAAAGATTGTATTTTCCGACGTACGAAAAAATACTACAGGGCGCAACAGCAGCTAAAACACAGCGGGACATTGAGCTGTTGTGCCCTTTTGTACACTTTCGTTGGTGCTGATTACCTAATAAAATGTTCATTGTAAGTTAATAGCACCGAGTGTTCGTTAATCCCAGACCCTCTGCCTGCAATTTCTAATTCTAAAACCGTCCACTGTCTTTCAAAAAATCCCACAGCTCCCATCCAAGTCTAACTATGACGTCATACATAGCACACGCGTAACTTACTGCATTGGTCACGTGACACGCATAGGTTTCCGTTCCAGTATGGAAGCGTGGAAGGACACTCGCACCCGGCCGGTCTGCACACAGTTGTGCATACTTGAGGTTGGTTTGCTTGGTCACAAGTCAGGCGACACGGACGGTTGCAGAAACGGTAATAAACCTGGTTGGCCGGACATTCTGCAACGTAAGAAAAGGTGGATTGTAAACGCGGTGATGCACCTGTTTAGGTACGTCGGTAACACTGCTACTTGCGTTTATTTTGAAAAGCTAGAAAATAGTTCAAATATTTTTTTTGATTTCCTTGAATTACTGGACTCAGATTTCAAAAAGTCACAAGAAAGCTTTGTTTTTATAACATGACAAAACGTCAAACGTTTATTCACTTACTTGGGATGCAACCGCTGAGTTTTACACAGAGGTTTCCGTTCCAGTAAGTTCCCTGTGAGCATGCACAGCCAGGTTTACATCCGCACGCGTATGAGTTGGTTCTTGCCGTGAGTGGGTTCACTGTAGGGCATTTCCACCAGCACGGTTTGCACAAGTGAAATTTCTGGTTGCCAGGACACCAAGGATACAACAGATTGGTGGTTCGCCCCTCTGTTTCAGTTTCAGCCGCTGTGAAAACAAACAGCAAAATTAATTGACCTAAATTGTTTACGTTTTAAAAAAAAAGGTTAAAAAGGCAAAACCCGCATTACACAAAGAAATGCGGTTGATACTTACCAACAATTATAGCCGCTAATTTAAGATAAAAAAAGCTTCAAGCAGTAAAAAATGCCCAAGGTAAGAATTATTCGAATCTTTTTCTGGGAAAGTACCTAACGCCAGAGTAAACTGGTAGTCGTAAAACAAGTTCCATAAACAAGACCTCGCTCAGATTCATTTAAACTAAGCAAAGCAGAAAACCTCATCAAGAACTTTGCTCAGCGTTGCGTGGGTTCGAATCCCGGTTCGGTGAAATAGTAAAATTAAGCATAATTAAATATGTAGCCTACAAAGTTGAGGTCAAAATACTTGCAATGTATTATTTTCAAATTGTCTACGCATTTTCATTCAAACAGCATACGGTTGAAAACCTCGTGCGTATCACTTACGATCGGCAGAAGTTTTGACGAAACAAATGCACAACAGAGACAGAGCGATCCAACAGAGCTTCGACATCTTGTCAGAATGTAGCAGAACAATTAGCAGAAATCTTCAAGTCGCGGCGCGATTAAATAATGAGATCTCGAACATTTTCCACGCCCGGGGCTCGTTCCGCCGCCGCGATTAACGGAAAATTACTTCATACTTGTTATAACTGGTCACGTTTTTTATCAGTAATCGTTGACGGGCAATTATCCAGTCGCCTGAAAATGCAGCAATCGTTTGCACTTTGCAACCAACTGTAAAAAAAGGTAGTATTTCCATTGCTGTATATACAAATATGTACTAAAACATATCAAAAATTAAATAATTACACAAACAAAAGCAGATCGCTGCACTAGAAACAAAATTTACACATTTTCATGTGTTGTTTCTGCGTTAATGTCGGTAAAATATAAATGTTTGGAGACGCAAAAACACGAAAGATCGTAACGTAAGCAACAAACGTACAATTCCAATACACAACTACAAACTATTTCCAATTCAGTCCAATTAGATTGACTCCATTACACCATTAATTACCTCAGACTTCCAAATCATGGATTAAATTTCACACGAATTGCGCCTAACTTTCTTTTAACGAGATGACGTTTCGTCGGTAATTAATCTAATGATTCTTCTTGGAAGGTGCGAGCAGCGGAAATGAGACAACGCTCGTTTAACCGGAATCCGAACGCTTTTGATGATCTGCAGACGTCGATAACTTTACCGATTAAAGTTGTAATTGAGGTTTAAAGTTCCAAAAACAGACACATTAAAAAACAGCAGTTCATGATTAATAGGTCGAAATTAGTCAACTTTGTTTTAGCAAAAAGTGATGCAGGTTAACCCAAGATAGTATAAGTAACTTGATCATGTAAGTATATTTTCGGTGGAAGCTAAAGATGCGCATGTATGGGTTGGTACGCGAAGTCTTTGACATTTTGATATAACATGAAAACTGTCATGCGGCGTTTCATAGGTTACCGACCTTTGGTTTTAGGTATGGTTTTGTTTGAAGTTAAAAAGTTCAATAAGAAAAATTAAACAGAAAATTGATTTGTAGAAAAGTGCACAAACACACTACTCACACATTTTCCTATTTCCAATGTAAAACGTATGAAGAAATGCCCGACATAAGTATGTCATCGCGTTGTAATTTACGAATTCCCCAATCTCATGAGGCTGGAGCTCGAATCGCCGGCGGTCATGGAAAAACCCACGTGTTCGATATCATGTTTGTCACCTTCTCTTGCCGCACGAGGTTGCGCAATAGAATCTTACGTGCTCGGTGATGATAAGGTGGATACAAGTGGTAGGTTGCATCCACTTGCGGCTGTTGTATGGCCAGTGACAAACAATCCCTCTGTGTAGTCGCAAAAGGACACGATTATTAATTGTTGAAATTAATTTGATATAAATTTATGGTTTATTTTTTTAAATTAAGGTTTATGGTTTGCGCAAATCTTCCTGCAAAAGTGTTGCAGTGTTGTATGTAGATGGCCACACCGGGATTCAAACCCTCGCTATTCTGTTTGACTCTCGGTGAAGTTTTTTTTTTTTTTTTTTTTTTTTTTTTTCACTTTTTTTATTTTACACAATTACACTACCACAATACACATAAGAAGCAGAGCGAAAGGGAGCAGAGCGAAAAGTTAAAAAAAACATGACAAATTACGTTGAGTACTTTAGACAGTATGCGACCATTTAATTTTATGCAAATATAAAGTATTTCTGTTTTTTGCTAGGTTAAATTCACAGTTACGTAGATTCTTCAAAAAAAGCACAAATTTCGTTAAGGTCGAGTTCGTTTCCGCGTATTTGCTACTGTAAATCACATATCTGGCACATAACAACGCACAATTTAAAAAAAATTTACTTGACAAATCAGAATGCATTCCAAAAAGTTTTTCTGCATCTGTTAAAATTAAATTTTGTCTTATTCTAGCACTTAAATATGAAATTACATCCTCCCAGTATACATTTACAATGGGGCATGAACAAAAAAGATGACACACAGTTTCCACTTGCTTCTAGCAGAAAACGCACATATTACTAATTACTTTCCCAAAAGAATGTGGTTGTTTGTTGGTTGTAACGGCATTGAGATTTAATTTAATTTGGAAGCTTCTTAATTTGGTTTCTATGGTGGATTTGTAGACATGCTTATAAACAGGAGGCCATGGGGTATCTTTCCCTAACCTTTTGTCCCAGATGTCTTGTGCTTTTGGTTTAGAGGCTTTATTTTTCAGAAGGGAATATATGTCTTTTGTTTTGTTCAATGCATGCAACGTCTGAATTAAGGTTTTGACATTGGAATTGTGCGGTGGGACACACTCCATATCCCACTCGGGGGGAAATTTCGAGACAAGCTTGATAAATTCCACGAAATCCTTATTATTGGGCGTTAAGCCGTAATTTTTTGCAATCGTATCATATGCAAGATACTCTCCGTTTGTGTTAAGTATGTCTATTTGAAATAAAATTCCCGCTTTAATACATGCATTCATGAACCCGGGTTTTGCGTGGTATTTAACTTTGGCATTGAACCATAATGGACGATTGTTCTGTTGTAAGCCTAGCGTTTTAAAAAGGTTTTTGCAAGCTCCTACGGTGGCTCGTACGGTACGTAGGGGTAAAATTCGCTTTAACCGTGAAGACTCAACTTTTGCATTTCCATTTAAAATTGCCTCCAACCAATTTTCGTTGCAAAACGGCTTTTCTATCACCTTCCAAGTTTCATTAATCTTGTCGTCTTGGAGTTTTCTAAACCATTTTAAATTTAGTGCAAGGAGGTAGTTTTCAACATCAATAACGCCGAGGCCGCCTTCGTATACATCCAAACATATTGTCTCTCTTTTAACTCTTTCCCACTTCGACCCCCAAACAAATTTAAATATTGGTCGCTTGATTTTTGAAATAAGATCGTTGGTTAAGATTATCGGTAATACACTGAATTTATACGTTAAAATTGGAATTACTAGAGATTTAATAATTGTTGTCTTTCCGAGTAGTGTCAAGCCTCTTGACGACCAGAGATTTAATACCACTTGGATTTGTTTAAGAGTAGGATTAAAGTTCCTGTTTACCATAACATTGTTATCATTGGTTTTGATTGGTATTTCTACCCCAAGATATTTTATTGCATTCTCGGGCCATGACAAACCTTCATTTTCCATAGGTTTGAAACGTTCATTTCTTTTTGAACCTATGAAAAAGGCGACGGACTTATTCATGTTTAATTTGCACCCTGACAATTTTCCAAACTCCTCTATTACTTTAAATACCTTATAAAAGTCGTCCTCATCTCCCTTTAAAAAAACGATCGTATCATCTGCAAACATTAAGACTTTAAATTCGTGTTGGTTAATTTGAATGCCTTGGAAGTTGGCCTTTTTAAGTGCGCTAGCAAGACATTCCATGCATAAAACAAAAAGGGTAGGAGAAAGTTGATCTCCTTGCCTTGCACCTCGTTTAATTGTGAACTCTGGCGACAAGGGGTTGTTGTTTACTATAATACCGGTCGGTTGCCTGTAAAGGCATTTGATCCAGGATAAAATTTTATTGCCAAACCCAAATATTTTGAGCACCTCGTAGATAAGGTCCCAGCTTATGGTATCAAATGCCATGTATATGTCCAAGGACAGTATCGCACCAGGGATATTACGAAAATCTGCGAAATCGATTACGTCGAAGAAAAGGCGAATGTTCGTACCAATATTTCTACCAGGTATAAAACCGTTTTGACTGGGAGAAAGTAGTTGGTTCAAAACCGATTTTAATCGCGTATTTATGACTTTGGAGGCAATTTTATAATCTACGTTCAGTAGTGGACTCTCGGTGAAGTTTCCCACTTGTAACCAAAATAGGTCCATAGCGACATCTAGCGAATGAACATAACGTCTCAGTGTTGTATGTAGATGGTGCACGTAACATGGTCATAAAATATCTATAGTTTGTTTTGGGTTGGCATCGGTAAAGCGCCCGACCCATACAAGAGGAAAACCTGATCGGGATTCCTGGTTAGGATATTCTGGGTTCGAATCCAGTTGCGGTCAAAAAACATCACGAAAAAAAATTATTCGTTTGGTCTCACCAATGTAGGTGGCCCCACAGGAGCAGGTGAGTAAACTATACATTGGTGAGACCACGCGCAACCTTGCCACTCGCATGAAGGAGCATCATCCTTCTACGAAAAGCTGAAAGCGAGGTCAGCAACCACCTGTAGGAAAATTCGGATCATCAGGTTAAATTCAATTTGCCTAAAGTTTTACATACCTGTAATATAAAATCTAAATTACTAATTCTGGAAACACTGTACATCCAACACCATAAACCAGCACTGAACGTAGATGACAGCTCAAAACCGCTTTACCTATTCAACATCTAGGTCCGTACTGCGGCCTGACACATCGTTAATGATGGCGTCGCTGCTGTGCTCCCATGTTGTTGTCACGCGACATGCCTCTGGCTTGTTGCGCGTTGTTGCTGCTGCTGTTTCCCTTCTGCCTGCTCAGTCCTTTATTACCCCGACGCTTTTCTTGCATGCACTCATTGCAGTACTGATGATGAACGCAGTTAGTGTTCGAAACGTTTACTATTACTAATGTATAACAGCATTTTAGCTTTGGCTTTCATTTTCAATGTTCAACAGGTTTTCCTTAAAACCAGATAGTAGTTGATGGAACGTTTCAAATTTGTTTTTTTGCACTTTAGAAAACGCTGATGTAGACGCTTTGATGAAATTAGCTCAGAAATCTTAACTGTGAATAAGAAGCAAAGACAGCGAAAACATGTTTCCAACCCTGTTTAAAATTCGTCATCACCTCCCAGTTCACCACCATGGGATTTACCGAAACCTTTTTACAACCATGTCTGTGTAATGTTTTCCACACGACCTCAGGCACGTTGGACAGGCGTGGTAAAGATAAGTCGTGTTCTACATGGTTTTGCATTTTTCTCTCTCTGTCCCCTGCGGTTGCGAGTTGAACAACGAAAGAAACGTTCTGTTGCCATGGGCAACAAGGCTGTTGGACAATCAGAACATTAAGGCAGAGCCAGTGATTTTCTGTCTTTATCAACATTTAAACAAAACAATGTTGTCAATTACTTTGTTGTCATGAACACGCCAAGCACTGACTGTTCATAAGGTTTTATTGACAAACGAAATAAACCCTTCACATTCAGAAGCCTAGAATGTGTTATAAAGGTCACGAATTATTGAAAATCATACACGAGTGCATCGTAACGCCAGACGCCATTACTCTGTATTGCAGCCAAGTTGTGAATTTCCTATTCAATAGACCAATATGTTCACTGGCATAGCAGCTCCGAGAATTTGTCGGAAGATTCGCACGACGCTGGCCGGTTGCCACGCAAATTGGAACGACTGCTCCTATACGGGCTTTGGTCGGATTCGCTTCATAATATGCGGGGTTCGTGTTTGCAAACGCGATTTTGCGTCGACGAAACAAAGATTGCTGCATCGTATGGACAAACTAATGGGAAATAAACGACAAAATCGCCTTTAAACTTCCCGTTAAAATTTCGTTTGCAAAATTGTTGCAACTGCTTTATACATTTTGGGCGCCAATCGGTCCTCGTCACTTCAATGTACTTATTAGTATTGCGTAATTGCACGACAGGAAGAAATCAAATTTATAAATTATGAAGGATTTATGCTATAACTTTTGTTCTGTTTATCCAACTGACAGTAATACCGCAGTCATTTTTTGCATCCAATATGTGTATTGCCGAATAAGAAAAAAAACACAATCAAGTCAAATCGGGAAGATCCAGTCGTGAACTTGTTGATGGGTTTTCCAGTTCATCAACCTGAAAAAAACAACATATTCGATTGTCCGCGTTGTCATTTGTTTCCTCTTGTTCTATGGTACGGTATTTACACAATGTGTGAAATTGGACACTTTCCATGGAGGGTATCCGTTAGGGAAATCACCTTTGCATGATGGGCGCCTGACGCGATAACCCTTATGGTATGTGATGGTTGCCTGACAAGTTGTGCGCTTGCGCACTAGTGTACCTTGGCCACAATATACCCCGTGAAACCACTGAGCTCCCGTATCTCAATTGGTAGCGTTGTCCCTGGTAAGCCCAGGGTCGTGAGTTCAAACCTCACAGGGAGCTTGATTTTTCAGGTCTCGCTCCTACTTTTACCCTCCGATTTAATTCATGATTCACTCACCTCTGAGTGGTGGCATTGAACGCATCGTCTGGCTTTGTTCAAGAACGATCCAATGGGACAAGCACATCGCCACCTTAAGTCCGGCATGATCGAATTTGTACATTCGAACTCTTCGTTGTGTGGGCAATCTACAAAGGATACGTGTCATCATACGATTTGTATGAAAGTTTAGAATTACATTGTATTCTCATTACATATTGAGGTGTAGAATTTTTGTTTCTTGAGGCACACTTTTTGCAATAAAATGTGAACATAATAGAGTTGTCAGTCCAAGAAACATTTGTACACAAAATTCTTTGGATGCTAAGTAAAATCGTCCACTTACTCCTCTTACTCGGGCAACTCGAAAGTGGAACACAGACGTTTCGGGCGTTTCTGACGTGGCCCTTCTGACAGGCGCATCTCCTCGTACAAACTTCCCGCCGGCGACACTGCTTCCAAGGTTCGTCACACGTTGCATCGCAAGGTTGCGCACAAGTGCGGTACACCTCGTTCAGGTATCTGTTGCAGTTGTCTGTTCACGTAAAGGAAAAATTGTCGGACAAATACGTTAACATCAATATTTATTTGACACTTATGCAAACACACTGCAAACGAACCAATCATTTTAATTCAAATGTATTTTCTCTGGCAGTTGTATGTTCACGTACGTTTATATCTTTAACTTTTGCGTCATTTATACGCACGCACTACAAAGAACAACCTTTTATATTAAATATTTTGTTTTGCTGTTAAGCTGGCGAGATGTTCTAAGTCAACAAAGATGCACCCACTATCAAAAAACTTATTAAATATTTTGTCAGTCCAAGAAACATTTATGTAAAAAGCGATCAGTTTTGTTAACTTTGTCCAAGGATACACGAGGAAAGTAAAATTATTTTTCTAAACTATTTATACCCTATAAGCCTTTATTCTTTTCTAAATTACTCTGCACTCCGATTTACTACGTCACACTTACTGTGGCACTCGTCACGTGACACGCATTTTGCGTCATTCCAGTAGGTGTTGGCCGGGCAACTACATCCGGGACGGCAGGCTTCACGACACAGCACCGGTTGCAGGATGTGATCGCAATGTTTCAAAGGACAAGGTCTGCAGCTTTTGTAGAAAACTTGGTTCGCAGGACAACCTAAAGAAAGCATTGTGACGTATCTGATCATTCTTACATCATTGGTCGAGATATTTCCTTCTGTTTAGCCCAGGGGTGATCAACCTATAGGGCATTGGGCGGTGTGAGGCAGTGCAATCCACTCCAAAGATAATAAAAGAAAAGGCAGACTGATTGTACATGAAAGATATAACTTATTTCCAGAGACAAGTTTACAAGAAATTTAGACCAATGAAAATTGTGGCGCAATTGTGACATGTTTTATTTTAAAAAAGTGCTTGAGTAATTAATTTACATACAGGCGTGGTACAAGTTTAAGTTTGAAAACTGACTAAATAGGTTTTCACCACCAGGTAACATGAATACTAACATTCGCTCTTCCTGTGAAAAACAACAAATATACACCTTTTGTTTGAAAAGATTGTATTTTCCAACGTACGGAAAAATACTAAAGAGCACAATAGCTAAAACACAGCTAGACATTGAGCTGTTGTGCCCTTTTGTACTTTTTCGTTTGTGCTGATTACCTATTAAAAGTTCATTGTAAGTTAATAGCACCGAGTATGCGTTAATCCCAGACGCTCTACCTGCGTGTACATAAGGCTTCAATTTCTAATTCTAAAACCATCCCCAGTCAAAAACTCCCACAACTCCCAACCACGCCTTACTATGACGTCATACACAGCACAAGCGTAACTTACTGCATTGGTCACGTGATACGCATAGGTTTCCGTTCCAGTATGGAAGCGTAGAAGGACATTCGCATCCGGCCGGTCTGCACCCAGCCGGGCAAGCTTGTGGTTGACTTGCTTGGTCGCAAGTCAGTCGACACGGTCGGTAGCAGAATTGGTAGTAAACCTGGTTGGCCGGACATTCTGCAACGTAAGAAAGGGTTGGATTACAAACGCATTGATGCATCTGTTTGGGTACGTCGGTAACACTTCCACAATTACAAAAAAACATGCCACAACGGACAAAGAAACGTTGGTGTTTTTTTCAAATCTGTTTTTTTTCAAAAAGTAAATGAAGTCCTGTATAAGCAAAGTTACGAGAAAATTTCATTGTGCAAAAAGTAAAAGTTATAGGAGTGCGAATTTTTAGTAACTGAAATTAAACCAAGCGGGTTGTTGTTATGGTATCTACACTATTTTCATTCGCATAAGACTGTAACTTGCTACTTGGGTTTGTTTTGAAATGCTCAAGGGATCGCGCAATAGTTTGAACTAGATAATGGTTTAAATTGATAGGCGATTCCCTTGAATACTCAAACCACTGGGCTCAGGTTTTAATAAATCATAACAAAGCTTTGTTTCTATAATGTAACAAAACGACAAACACTCATTCACTTACTTGGGATGCAACCGCTGAGTTTAACACAGAGGTTGCCGTTCCAGTAAGTTCCCTGTGTGCAAGCACAGCCAGGTTTACATCCGCAAGCGTTGGAGTTGGTTTCTGGTAGGTCAACTGTAGGACATTCCCACCAGCACGGTTTGCACAAGTGGAATTTCTGGTTGCCACGACACGAAGCAGGCGGCGGGCCCGCGGGTTCGGCCGCTGTGAAAAAAAAGCAGGAAAATGAATTGACTCAAATTGTCCACATGGTTTCAAAAGACATAACCTGCATTACACAAAGAAATGCAGTTAATATTTACCTGCGAATATAGCCGCTAAAAAAAGTCTTAACCAGTTAAAAATGCCCACGGTACCAAATAATCAAATTGTTTTCTGGGAAAGTGACTAACGCGCGGAGAAAATAGATTTTTGACTCTTAGTATTCGTTCAACAAGCTCTATGAACAGGACCACGCTCAGATTCATATAAACTGAGTAAAAGCAGAAAACCTGATCGGGATTTTTACCCAATGTTGCCTGGATTCGGTGAAGTAGTAGAATTAAAATTAAACATAATTAAATCAAAATTTAGGTGCGAAATACTTGCAACGTTTTACTTTAAATTGTTTGCGCATTTTCATTCAAACAGCATAACGTCTTTACTTACGTAGGGCAGAAATTGTGACGAAACAAAGGCACAACAGAGACAGAGCGACCCAACAGAGCTTCGACATCTTGCCGGAATGTAGCAGAACAATACGCAAAAATCTTCAGTCGCGCCGCGATTAAATAACAATATCTCGAACATTTTCCACGCCCGGGGCCTATTTCGCCGCCGCGATCAACGGAACATTACTTCATACTTGTCATAACTCGTCACATTTTTTCATCACTAATCTTTTTGGTGCAATTATACAGTCGCCTGAAAATGCAGCAATCGTTTGCACTTTGTAACCAGCTATACAGAGAAGGTAGTGTTTACATTGCTGTCAATATGAATATGTACTTAAAAATATCTGAGTTAAGATAATTTTTATAAACAAACGCAGATCACTGCACCAGAATCAAAATTTACGCATTTTTTCATACGTTTCTGTTTCATTTTCAGTATAATATGAATGTTTGGAAACGCAAAATCAGGAAAGATCATAAGGTAAACGTACAATTCCAATACACAACTACAAACTATTTCAGTCCAATTAGAATGACTCCATTACATCATCAATTACCTCAGACTTCAAAATCATGGATTGAATTTCAAACGAAAAGCGCCTAACTTTCTTGGGGGGTGTGGGCAGCGGAAATGAGACGACGCTCGTTTAACCGGAATCCAAACGTTTTTGATGATCTGCAGACGTCGATAACTTCACCGATTAAAATTGTAATTGAGGTTTAAGTTCCAAAAAACAGACATATTACAAAACAGACATATTACCCACTCAAAACAGACACATTACTAAGCAGGGGGCAGGAATAATATGTCGAAACAGTAATAATGTATTAAAATCCCAACACAGCGATCGAAACAGTTGTCATCTGTATGCAACTCACAGAATAAATTAAGGGTTAGTCAACTTTGACATTAGCAAAAACTGATGAAGGTAAACCCAAGCCCAAAAAAAATAATTGGAATTATACGTATATTTTCGGTGGAAGATAAAGGTGCCCATATATAGATTGGTACGCGAAGTTTTTGACATTTTGACATAATTTGAAATCCGGCATGCGGCGTTGGAAAGGTTATCGACCTTTAGTTTTAAGTGTGATTTCGTTTGAAGTAAGGAGTTTAATAAGAGAAAATGGATTTGTAGAAAAGTGCACAAAACCGCTTCTCACACATTTTCCTATTTCCAATGTAAAACGTATAAAGAAATGCCCGGACATACGTAAGTCATCAGATTGTGATTCACGAATTCCACAATCTCTTGAGATCGGTGCTCGAATCTCCGGCGGTCATGGAAAAACCAAGTGTTCGATATCATGTTTGTCACCTTCTCTTGCCGCACGAGGTTGCGCAATAGAATCTTAAGTGCTTGGCGATAAGAACCTGGATACAAGTGGTAAGTTGCATCCAATTGCGGCTGTTGTATGGCCAGTTACAAACAATCCCTCTGTGTAGTCGCAAGAGGACACGATTAGTGATTGTTGAAATTAATTTGATATAAATTTATGGTTCATTTTTTTAAATTATGGTTTATGGTTTGCGCAAATCTTTCTGCAAAAGTGTTGCAGTGTTGTAAGCGTTGCAGTGCACATAAGAAGCAGAGCGAAAGGGAGCAGAGCGAAAATTCAAAAAAAAAAAAAAACATGACAAATTACGTTGAGTACTTTAGACAGTATGCGACCATTTAATTTTATGCAAATATAAAGTATTTCTTTTTTTGCTAGGTTAAAATCACAGTTACGTAGATTCTTCAAAAAAAGCACAAATTTCGTTAAGGTCGGGTTCGTTTCCGCGTATTTGCTACTGTAAATCACATATCTGGCACATAACAACGCACAATTTAAAAAAAGTTTCCTTGCCAAATCAGAATGCATTCCAAAAAGTTTTTCTGCATCTGTTAAAATTAAATTTTGTCTTATTCTAGCACTTAAATATGAAATTACATCCTCCCAGTATACATTTACAATGGGGCATGAACAAAAAAGATGACACACAGTTTCCACTTGCTTCTTGCAGAAAACGCACATGTTACTAATTACTTTCCCAAAAGAATGTGGTTGTTTGTTGATTGTAACGGCATTGAGATTTAATTTAATTTGGAAGCTTCTTAATTTGGTTTCTATGGTGGATTTGTAGACATGCTTATAAACAGGAGGCCATGGGGTATCTTCCCCTAACCTTTTGTCCCAGATGTCTTGTGCTTTTGGTTTAGAGGCTTTATTTTTCAGAAGGGAGTATATGTCTTTTGTTTTGTTCAATGCATGCAAGGTCTGAATTAAGGTTTTGACATTGGAATTGTGCGATGGGACACACTCTATTCTATCCCACTCGGGGGGAAATTTCGAGACAAGCTTGATAAATTCCACGAAATCCTTATTATTGGGTGTTAAGCCGTATTTTTTTGCAATCGTATCATATGCAAGATACTCTCCGTTTGTGTTAAGTATGTCTATTTGAAATAAAATTCCCGCTTTAATACATGCATTCATGAACCCGGGTTTTGCGTGGTATTTAACTTTGGCATTGTACCATAATTGACGGTTGTTCTGTTGTAAGCCTAGCGTTTTAAAAAGGTTTTTGCAAGCTCCTACGGTGGCTCGTACGGTACGTAGGGGTAAAATTCGCTTTAACCGTGAAGACTCAACTTTTGCATTTCCATTTAAAATTGCCTCCAACCAATTTTCGTTGCAAAACGGCTTTTCTATCACCTTCCAAGTTTCATTAATCTTGTCGTCGTGGAGTTTTCTAAACCATTTCAAGTTTAGTGCAAGGAGGTAGTTTTCAACATCAATAACGCCGAGGCCGCCTTCGTCTACATCCAAACATATTGTCTCTCTTTTAACTCTTTCCCACGAGATTTAATACCACTTGGATTTGTTTAAGAGTAGGATTAAAGTTCCTGTTTACCATAACATTGTTATCATTGGTTTTGATTGGTATTTCTACCCCAAGATATTTTATTGCATTCTCGGACCATGACAAACCTTCATTTTCCATAGGTTTGAAAAGGTTCTTTTCTTTTTGAACCTATGAAAAAGGCGACGGACTTATTCATGTTTAATTTGCACCCTGACAATTCTCCAAACTCCTCTATTACTTTAAATACCTTATGAAAGTCGTCCTCATCTCCCTTTAAAAAAACGATCGTATCATCTACAAACATTGAGATTTTAAATTCGTGTTGGTTAATTGGAATGCCTTGAAAGCTGGCCTTTTTAAGTGCGCTCGCAAGACATTCTATGCATAAAACAAAAAGGGTAAGAGAAAGTTGATCTCCTTGTCTTACACCTCGTTTAGTTGTGAACTCCGGCGACAAGTGGTTGTTGTTTACTATAATACCGGTCGGTTGCCTGTGAAGGCATTTGATCCAGGATAAAATTTTATTGCCAAACCCAAATATTTTGAGCACCTCGTAGATGAAGTCCCAGCTTATGGTATCAAATGCCTTGTATATGTCCAAGGACAGTATCGCACCAGGGATATTACGAAAATCTGCGAAATCGGTTACGTCGAACAAAAGGCGAATGTTCGTACCAATATATCTACCAGGTATAAAACCGTTTTGACTGGGAGAGATTAGTTGGTTCAAAACCGATTTTAATCGCGTATTTATGACTTTGGAGGCAATTTTATAATCTACGTTCAGTAGTGGACTCTCGGTGAAGTTTTCCACTTGAAACCAAAATAGGTCCATAGCGACATCTAGCGAATGAACATAACGTCTCAGTGTTGTATGTAGATGGTGCACGTAACATGATCATAAAAAAATCTATATTTTGTTTTGGGTTGGGTTGGCATCGGTAAAGCGCCCGACCCATACAAGAGGAAAACCTGATCGGGATTCCTGGTTAGGATATTCTGGGTTCGAATCCAGTTGTGGTCAAAAAACATCACGAAAAGAAATTATTCGTTTGGAATGATCGTCCTTTTTACTAAACCATAAAAATAAAGAAAAAGTGTCGCCGCCAAACCAAAAAAGTCTTTACTGAAAGCGGAAGATTTGGTTGTGAAGCTTCCATCGCTGCTGGCGCGATCCAGACCAGGAAATATATCGGTGAAATCAGAAACCTCCGAGGATTTGTCGGAAGATTCGCACGACGCCGGCCGGTTGCCACGCAAATTGGAACGACTGCTCCTATACGGGCTTTGGTCGGATTCGCTTCATAATATGCGGGGTTCGTGTTTGCAAACGCGATTTTGCGTCGACGAAACAAAGATTGCTGCATCGTATGGACAAACTAATGGGAAATAAACGACAAAATCGCCTTTAAACTTCCCGTTAAAATTTCGTTTGCAAAATTGTTGCAACTGCTTTATACATTTTGGGCGCCAATTGGTCCTCGTCACTTCAATGTACTTATTAGTATTGCGTAATTGCACGACGGGAAGAAATAAAATTTATAAATTATGAAGGATTTATGCTATAACTTTTGTTCTGTTTATCCAACTAACAGTAATACCGCAGTCATTTTTTGCATCCAATATGTGTATTGCCGAATAAGAAAAAAAACACAATCAAGTCAAATCGGGAAGATCCAGTCGTGAACTTGTTGATGGGTTTTCCAGTTCATCAACCTGAAAAAAAAAACATATTCGATTGTCCACGTTGTTATTTGTTTCCCCTTGTTCTATGGTACGGTATTTACACAATGTGTGAAAATAGACACTCTGCATGGAGGGTAACCGTTAGGGAAATCACCTTTGCATGATGGGCGCCTGACACGATAACCTTATGGTATGTGATGGTTGCCTGACAAGTTGTGCGCTTGCGCACTAGTATACCTTGGCCACAATATACCCCGTGAAACCACTGAGCTCCCGTATCTCAGTTGGTAGAGCGTTGTCCCTGGTAAGCCCAGGGTCGTGAGTTCAAACCTCACAGGGAGCTTGATTTTTCAGGTCTCGCTCCTACTTTTACCCTCTGATTTAATTCATGATTCACTCACCTCTGAGTAGTGGACATTGAACGCATCGTCTGGCTTTGTTCAAGAACGATCCAATGGGACAAGCACATCGCAACCTTACGCCCGGCATGATCGGATTTGTACATTCGAACACTTCGTTGTGTGGGCAATCTACAAAGGATACGTGTCATCATACGATTTGTATGAAAGTTTAGAATTACATTGTATTCTCATTACATATTGGGGTGTAGAATTTTTGTTTCTTGAGGCACACTTTTTGCAATAAAATGTGAACATAATAGAGTTGTCAGTCCAAGAAACATTTGTACACAAAATTCTTTGGATGCTCGTCCACTTACTCCGCTTACTCGGGCAACTCGAAAGTGAAACACAGACGTTTCGGGCGTTTCTGACGTGGCCCTCCTGACAGGCGCATCTCCTCGTACAAACTTCCCGCCGGCGACACTGCTTCCAAGGTTCGTCACACGTTGCATCGCAAGGTTGCGCACAAGTGCGGTACACCTCGTTCAAGTACCTGTTGCAGTTGTCTGTTCACGTAAAGGAAAAATTGTCGGACAAATACGTTAACATCAATATTTATTTGACATTTATGCAAACACACTGAAAACGATTCATCATTTCAATTCAAATGTATTTTCTCTGGCAGTTGTATGTTCACGTACGTTTATATCTTTAACTTTTGCGTCATTTATACGCACGCACTACAAAGAACAACCTTTTATATTAAATATTTTGTTTTGCTGTTAAGCTGGCGAGATGTTCTAAGTCAACAAAGATGCACCCACTATCAAAAAACTTATTAGATATTTTGTCAGTCCAAGAAACATTTATGTAAAAAGCGATCAGTTTTGTTAACTTTGTCCAAGGATACACGAGGAAAGTAAAATTATTTTTCTAAACTATTTATACCCTAAGCCTTCATTCTTTTCTAAATTACTCTGCACTCCGATTTACTACGTCACACTTACTGTGGCACTCGTCACGTGACACGCATTTTGCGTCATTCCAGTAGGTGTTGGCCGGGCAACTACATCCGGGACGGCAGGCTTCACGACACAGCACCGGTTGCAGGATGTGATCGCAATGTTTCAAAGGACAAGGTCTGCAGCTTTTGTAGAAAACTTGGTTCGCAGGACAACCTAAAGAAAGCATTGTGACGTATCTGATCATTGTTACATCATTGGTCGAGATATTTCCTTCTGTTTAGCCCAGGGGTGATCAACCTATAGGGCATTGGGCGGTTTGAGGCAGTGCAATCTACTCCAAAGCTAATAAAAGAAAAGGCAGACTGATTGTATATGAAAGATATAACTTATTTCCAGAGAAAAGTTTACAAGAAATTTAGACCAATGAAAATTGTGGCGCAATTGTGACATGTTTTATTTTAAAAAAGTGCTTGAGTAATTAATTTACATACAGGCGTGGTACAAGTTTAAGTTTGAAAACTGACTAAATAGGTTTTCACCACCAGGTAACATGAATACTAACATTCGCTCTTCCTGTGAAAAACAACAAATATACACCTTTTGTTTGAAAAGATTGTATTTTCCAACGTACGGAAAAATACTAAAGGGCACAATAGCTAAAACACAGCTAGACATTGAGCTGTTGTGCCCTTTTGTACTTTTTCGTTTGTGCTGATTACTTATTAAAAGTTCATTGTAAGTTTATAGCACCGAGTATGCGTTAATCCCAGACGCTCTACCTGCGTGTACATAAGGCTTCAATTTCTAATTCTAAAACCGTCCCCAGTCAAAAACTCCCACAACTCCCAACCACGCCTTACTATGACGTCATACACAGCACAAGCGTAACTTACTGCATTGGTCACGTGATACGCATAGGTTTCCGTTCCAGTATGGAAGCGTAGAAGGACATTCGCATCCGGCCGGTCTGCACCCAGCCGGGCAAGCTTGTGGTTGACTTGCTTGGTCGCAAGTCAGTCGACACGGTCGGTAGCAGAATTGGTAGTAAACCTGGTTGGCCGGACATTCTGCAACGTAAGAAAGGGTTGGATTACAAACGCATTGATGCATCTGTTTGGGTACGTCGGTAACACTTCCACAATCACAAAAAAACATGCCACAACGGACAAAGAAACGTTGGTGTTTTTTTCAAATCTGTTTTTTTTTCAAATAGTAAATGAAGTCCTGTATAAGCAAAGTTACGAGAAAATTTCATTGTGCAAAAAGTAAAAGTTATAGGAGTGCGAATTTTTAGTAACTGAAATTAAACCAAGCGGGTTGTTGTTATGGTATCTACACTATTTTCATTCGCATAAGACTGTAACTTGCTTCTTGGGTTTGTTTTGAAATGCTCAAGGGATCGCGCAATAGTTTGAACTAGACAATGGTTTAAATTGATAGGCGATTCCCTTGAATACTCAAACCACTGGGCTCAGGTTTTAATAAATCATAACAAAGCTTTGTTTCTATAATGTGACAAAACGACAAACACTCATTCTCTTACTTGGGATGCAACCGCTGAGTTTAACACAGAGGTTGCCATTCCAGTAAGTTCCCTGTGTGCAAGCACAGCCAGGTTTACATCCGCAAGCGTAGGAGTTGGTTTTTTCCGTGAGTAGGTCCGGTGTAGGGCAATTCCACCAGCACGGTTTGCACAAGTGGAATTTCTGGTTGCCACGACACCAAGCAGGCGACGGGCCCGCGGGTTCGGCCGCTGTGAAAAAAAAGCAGCAAAATGAATTGACTCAAATTGTCCACATGGTTTCAAAAGACATAACCTGCATTACACAAAGAAATGCAGTTAATATTTACCTGCAAATATAGCCGCTAAAAAAAGTCTTAACCAGTTAAAAATGCCCACGGTACCAAATAATCAAATTGTTTTCTGGGAAAGTGACCAACGCGCGGAGAAAATAGATTTTTGACTCTTAGTATTCGTACAACAAGCTCCATGAACAGGACCACGCTCAGATTCATATAAACTGAGTAAAAGCAGAAAACCTGATCGGGATTTTTACCCAATGTTGCCTGGATTCGGTGAAGAAGTAGAATTAAAATTAAACATAATTAAATCAAAATTTAGGTGCGAAATACTTGCAACGTTTTACTTTAAATTGTTTGCGCATTTTCATTCAAACAGCATAACGTCTTTACTTACGTAGGGCAGAAATTGTGACGAAACAAAGGCACAACAGAGACAGAGCGACCCAACAGAGCTTCGACATCTTGCCGGAATGTAGCAGAACAATACGCAAAAATCTTCAGTCGCGCCGCGATTAAATAACGATATCTCGAACATTTTCCACGCCCGGGGCCTATTTCGCCGCCGAGATCAACGGAACATTACTTCATACTTGTCATAACTGGTCTCCTTTTTTCATCACTAATCGTTTAGGTGCAATTATACAGTCGCCTGAAAATGCAGCAATCGTTTGCACCTTGTAACCAGCTATACAGAGAAGGCAGTATTTGCATTGCTGTCAATATGAATATGTACTTAAAAATATCTGAATTAAGATAATTTTTATAAACAAACGCAGATCACTGCACCAGAATCAAAATTTACGCATTTTTTCACACGTTTCTGTTTCATTTTCAGTATAATATGAATGTTTGGAAACGCAAAAACAGGAAAGATCATAAGGTAAACGTACAATTCGAATACACAACTACAAACTATTTCAATTCAGTCCAATTAGAATGACTCCATTACATCATTAATTATATCAGACGACCAAATCATGGATTGAATTTCAAACGAAAAGCGCCTAACTTTCTTGGTGGGTGTGGGCAGCGGAAATGAGACAACGCTCGTTTAACCGGAATCCAAGCGTTTTTGATGATCTGCAGACGTCGATAACTTCACCGATTAAAATTGTAATTGAGGTTTAAGTTCCAAAAAACAGACATATTACCGACTCAAAACAGACACATTACTAAGCAGGGGGCAGGAATAATATGTCGAAACAGTAATAATGTATTAAAATCCCAACACAGCGATCGAAACAGTTGTCATCTGTATGCAACTCACAGAATAAATTAAGGGTTAGTCAACTTTGACATTAGCAAAAACTGATGAAGGTAAACCCAAGCCCCAAAAAAATAATTGGAATTATACGTATATTTTCGGTGGAAGATAAAGGTGCGCATATATAGATTGGTACGCGAAGTTTTTGACATTTTGACATAATTTGAAATCCGGCATGCGGCGTTGGAAAGGTTACCGACCTTTAGTTTTAAGTGTGATTTCGTTTGAAGTTAAAAGTTCAATAAGAGAATATGGATTTGTAGAAAAGTGCACAAAACCGCTTCTTACACATTTTCCTATTTCCAATGTAAAACGTATTAAGAAATGCCCGGACATACGTAAGTCATCAGATTGTGATTCACGAATTCCACAATCTCTTGAGATCGGTGCTCGAATCGCTGGCGGTCATGGAAAAACCAAGTGTTCGGTATCATGTTTGTCACCTTCTGTTGCCGCACGAGGTTGCGCAATAGAATCTTAAGTGCTCGGTGATGATAAGATGGATACAAGTGGTAGGTTGCATCCAATTGCGGCTGTTGTATGGCCTGTGACAAACAATCCCTCTGTGTAGTCGCAAAAGTAAACGATTATTAATTGTTGAAATTAATTTGCGGGAGAATAAAGTTATGGTTTATGGTTTGCGTAAACCTTTCTGCTGAATGTTTAAACCTTGGCAATATTCCAACAACAAATTCTTACTGTAACGAGAAAATAAACCGTTGTGTCTCAAAATTAGGTTAGATTTTTTTACAAGTGAATAAATCTACCAAAGTTAGGTTTCTCATAGTTATTTGTGGGACCAGTCGTTGAATTCTTACCGCAACGGCGTTCTGGACCGTTCTGTCCTACTTCCACCACCTATATCATGTGAAATGTAAAAATACTTCTGTTTCGCTCGTTTCGTGATCCAAGTTGTTTGTTTGTCCAAAGTTTTAAAAGATTAAACCGAATGCCTTTAAAACAAAAACTTTTTGCAACTAATTATGTTGAAAAAAGAAAAATAATTAAGGCTACAAAAAGGCATTTTTGGTCACACCAGGATTCGAACCCGCGCTATCCTGTTTGACTCTCGATAAGGTTTTCCACTTGTAGCCAATATAGATACATAGCGACACCTAGCGAATAAAGATAATGGCCTGATGGTATCTGTAGATGTCGCACTTTACATATTCATGAAAAGGGTGGGTGATTGGCAGCATTAATCAAGCGGCTGACCTATATACCAAGAAAAAAACCTGATCGGGATTCGTGTCCAGGACGTCTTGGGTTCAAATCCCAGTGATGTCAAATAAAAAAAAGAAATTGTTGGTCTTGATTGGCACCCGACCCATATACCAAGAAGAAAGCCAAGAAGGGGTACATGGTGGTCAACATACAACTGTACAAAAGCGCACAACATTCCAGATGACCTTCATATTTGTCGTGACATTCATCCTTGTACGTCATAAGGCAATGCTGAGGTCAATATTTTGGCTGGGATTTAGTATATGTTCTTCGTCCTTGGACGTAAATACAATATGCGGTTTCATACCCACCATATCGATATCTCACTTGGATCTTCTTTGTTATGAATAATTAATCGCACCCTTTTACACTCATTGGTGGTGATCAATTCTAGAAACAGATTAAAACACATCGAGCGTTTGAAAGCGCAATTTTTGTTGAATTTGAATTTTTTTCGTGGGACAGTGTTTCCCAAACTTTTTTATCCGTGAAACCTGAACGGTTGTTAAATAGAACCTGAGGGTCAACCTAAACGTTTTTTACGACATGTTCTAATGCGTTAGTTAGTCAAATATTTATGAAACATATTCGACAGGTTTTCTTAAAACCAAAATAGTAGTAGTTCATGAAACACTTCAAATTTGTTTTTTGAAACCCTAGGTACAGACGCTTTGGTAAATTCAGCTCAGATATCTCAACTGATGAATTTGAAGCAGATACAATGAAAACATGTTTTCAACCCTGCTTAAAATTCGTCATCACCTCCCAGTTCACCACCAAGGGATCAACCGAAACCCTTTTACAACTGTGTAATGTTTTCCACACGACCTCAGGCACGTTGGACAGGCGTGGTAAAGATAAGCCGTGTTCTACATGGTTTTGCATTTTTCTCTCTCTGTCCCCTGCCGCGGTTGCGAGTTGAACAACGAAAGGAACGTGCCGTTGCTATGAACAACAAGGCTGTTGGCCAATCAGAACATTAGAGCAGAACCAGTGATTTTCCGTCTTTATCAACATTTAAACAAAACTCTGTTGTCAATTACTTTGTTGTCGTGTACACGCCAAGCACTGACTGTTCATATTAAGATTTACTTGACAAACGAAACAACCCCCTCACATTCAGTAGCCTAGAATGTGTTATAAGGGTCACGAATTATTGAAAATTATACACGAGGGCATCGTAACGCCAGACGCCATTACGCTCACTGTTGTATTGCAGCCAAGATCCATATGTTCACTGGCATAGCAGCCAAGCTGGATCAGCCACTTTTTTTCGAAGCAAGATCGTTAGAAATCCTGCCTTGTCAAACGATAGCAAGATTTACTTCTACGTTATTTCAATGATTTTCGTAATTTTATATCAAGTGTACAAACAAGATGTCAGCACCAGTAGCTTGTATTGTTCGACAGTTTTACCGTTCAACTTGGTCTATCTGTTTATTTTTTTTTAGAACTGAAGATGCTTGTGAAAAGCACAACATGTTTTAAAAGAATAAAACCGTTTAGGCACAAGGCTGTTTAACATTTTGAAATAGAAACCACGCAATAAAAAACTTAAAATCTTTTAACAGGATCTTCTCTAAAAAAACAGGACTTTACGCATGTCGTTGCATTTCTTTCAATAAACTTCGAGCTGTGCGTGGTGTCCTTTCATTTCGATACCAGCACAGTTCGGCAATTTCAAATAACTTCATCACGTTTCGCAAATACTTGACGTAGACGTGGTGGGCGCAGCGGCCAAAGTCAGGTGCGATATTTCAAGTGTGCAAACAACCTCGAGAGTTCTTTACTATCAACTCTGAGTGTTGATATACAGATTGTGGGCCAGAAACCTTTCCGATAGTGAATTAAACCCTCAAGCAGGAACAAACGATTCTGCGAGACATTCTTTATTCATTCTGCTGCAATCGCCGTGACGATTTTCACCAAAAGCTCATTTCCAGGTTAAAAATGCCAGTTTGCTCACTTAGGACAAATAATGTATTTTGTGGCATAAAACATTTGTAAAGTTGCCTCTGTTCTATCGATGCTTATTAGCTTTATACACAAACACATGATGTAAATACCAGACAATATTTGAACTAGAATATGTAACAAAATACTGGTTTTAAACGTACAAGACTGCGACCAAAAACAAGCCATTATTGTAATTTCAAACACATTGTATTTGAGCAAATAAAAAGTTAAGGCCGGTATTAAATATGTATTTCTGATATCAGACATTCATGAAACTGTTTGATTGATGTTCGGGGCTTGCAAATATTGAGTATGTTTGACAACGTTGTAAAACCGTGATTTACTGTCGGCACCGTCACCGCTAGCACATATGGAGTCTGACCCACATGACCTTATGTACGTCATCGAAACACCCAAAATCGATGCTTTTTGTAAGCACCTTGTTTTTCAGTTTTTTTTTAAATTCTTTGAACAATTACAAAAGGTGCACAAACACGTATTTACGTCTTGCATGACGTTTTATGTCGTATGTGCTTGCAATCCATTACCAGTGGCACCTGTTGCTTCCAGCCAAAACCAATGAGAATATCCGATGCAAGCAGGTTTTTCTGCAGGCAAACATGGCATCTGTTTCCGGTTGAGGTATTTTAGTTGTTCAACGTGCAATTAGTAAACGCAGAAAGCGCAAATTCAACGTAAATTTGTCCAATTTGCCATTAAGAATGCGGAGTAAGAAATGGAAATTGCCTCCAACGTTGTCGGTGCGGAGAGAAGAAGGCGACCTCCAAAACAACGCTACCTTTTTCCCGTGTGGTTCGAGGCTCACAGTTTTGCTGTTGAGCGAATGAAGAAAGATTCAGTTGTTGTCAGGATCCGGGTTATCCGGAGAGATCCGGGTTATACAGTGTAAGTTGAAAGGAACCTTTTCGATCTAATGTTACACACGTTTAAGTAGTTGTTGCACTAACATTGCTCTATATTGTTAAAGTATCTGATGCATAAATGTGGATGAGGGGTTTTATTTTTTTATATGAAATGCATTTATGTTGGTATTATATGCCCACTTAATTAGTTGCTGACTATTTTATTGCCAGACCCTGAATAATTTCATGTTGAAATCTATTTTGGAATGAAGCTAAAATGAATCTTGTAAACCATTATTTGCAACGTACCTGCAGGCATCGTGGTCAGCTAAACAAACAAACTTATGCCTACACTTGCAGGTCCCAAACTTGGTAAATCGTCGTTAGTACGTACGTGTTTAGAGATAAAACCCATGTTTATCTCTAAGCAGAGAGTGTCACCATTAGGTATCTTTCAACACGTTTTGTGTCCTACAGCTTTCTTGTCGTGCTTGTGAACTTCAAGCAACCATAAGGGGGGAATCAGTAACACTTAAGATCGCCACCAGATCGAAGTGCAAATGCGCATTAACTCTGATATTTCACGGTCATCTTATTCAAAATGCCTTGATGTTCAGCTTTTTTCTGAAAAATAATCCATTATTATTGTGTATATTACAGATGTCGTTGATTGAAGAATAATTTGTCACTTTAAAACAAATAAAGTTTGAACAGAGACCATGAGCCCCACAGCTCCTCCCTCTGTGACCACAGGACTTCCTCTATCTGATGTTTATTCCTTCACAACGAACACATCCATCATCCAGGATGTAAACGGAAGCACTACTGGGAGTTTGAAAGACTTGTACGAGGAGGCGAAACTCTCACAGGAGCAAATCCTCACTGCCATCCTCGTCCCAATCTTCTTTGGAATCATCTTTTGCGTCGGAATCGTCGGAAATTCCTTGGTAATAACGGTAATGTTGAAGATATATCGCTACCAACCTCAAGGACTCAACAACACCAACCGATTCATTCTCAATCTCGCCATCGCTGACCTCTTATTCCTGGTGTTCTGTGTTCCATTCCAAGCCACAATCTACAGCATGGACGGGTGGCCGTTTGGGGCCTTCATGTGTGTTTTCTGTGAGGTTTGTCAGAAGGTCGCCATGCTCGCCAGCATCTACACCTTGGTGGCGCTTTCCTTCGACAGGTGAGCTTTTTGTTTAATTTAATCTAAAGCAGTTTTTTCCCACCTTTACCAGCTCCAACTTTTATGGCCATATTTTCTCCTGACCATTTTAATAAATAGGTGACAATTTTTTACCACTATGAGATTAGATTTTGAACAGGCGGCTCTTACGTTTTTCGCCTACTCCTGGGACATAGCGTTAACAATCACCCTTTAAGTTGCGTTCATATGAAGTGTGGAATTTGTGAACGACTTATCCTTATAGTAACGTTTCGTGCGGCGAGACATTGTGTCTTATTGGTCAGCATATTGTTTGGCTACTTCAGAGTTTATTGAAAGATATCGTGGTTCGTATTCGTGTTTTGCAAAATTGCGGTGACCCAATCGATATGTCTCCAGTATTTGCTTTCCATGAATATTTTACCACAATTAGATTAGATTTTAAACAGTTTTTGCTTAACCCCGGGACATCTAAAGAACTTGGTGTAACTGGACGAACAAAACATTCGTGACGAACAAATAATTCTCCGTAGTTCAATATTTGGGGAGTTTGTTTGTTGTCATATTTCACATTCAAAAACGTGAATTAAACTTTAAAGCTTTGCATAGAAAACAAAGTAATGAAAATCCATTGATTTTGAACGACTTCTGTAGCTTTTGACGTAGATGTGGAGAAAAAAGGTTTTGAACAATAAAAATGGACAAAGGTGAAATCTTTAATCTTACAGAGGGTCACAATAAGGCTGTGGTCATTAAAATTTTACGCTCGGTCGGTTTGCGATATTGCGTCGCACAAACATATGGTGGATGAACAGAAAAATCCATATCATGAAACTTAATGTAAACCCAGTTGCTGTCTGTCCACAATTAAACATTGTCCTGCTACGTCAAGTTTTAATAACAAGACCTAAGTAGGTTCTGTCCACGCAAGCAATGTATTGTCCAACATCGACCGATGCCAAATCTCCTCCCAAGCAATTTTGTACCGAAACCATCTCCGCGGTCGCGAGGTCGGTGATTCGCAAACTGACAACATTGGTCATATCCGGGTGTTTGTTTTGTAATAATCACTCATTCGAACCCGACAGTAAACAAGACTCGTCGCCGCCACGCTCCAGCGAACACGGCTCGTGTGCCAGTTCGAGTTTAGATTTGAATAACTTGTCGGGAAAAGTGGCTGATCCTTGGCTGCAAAGCCTGTGAACTTTACGAATAAAATATAGTTAAGACATCGAATAATGATGTCCTAACTTTCATTGAACAACTGATCAGCTATTGGTTAAACGGCCATGATGTAGCAAGTAGGAAAGTTTAGGAACAAGCGTGCAAATAGTTTTGCCCTCACGAACTCCCCAGAAACCATTTCACGAACCTCTGGGACTTCTCGAACCCTCATGTTAGGAACCATTAGTTCATTTAAATATGGCAATAAATCTTAACTTAAAAACAACCAAAACGTTATTCGCATACTGATTATTTTGTTGGATAAACGAGTTTTGTCGGCTCTTCCGGGCAACGCGAATAAGGCTGGCAAAGCAAACAGTGGAATAATTAAATAAACCTTAATGGGGAATATTTTGAAGAATGTCGGCAGAGAAAAGTCAATAACCACACACTTGTGTTCGTTGTATGCAAAAAAATCCTTCGACTTTAAACACTTTGGGGTACATGTAGTGATTGCCAAAAAACGCCGTAATTAGTTTGTGGTTTGACGTGTCGTTCGGTTCGCCATCTTTCATAATTTCCGAAAGTGTTTTCTATTATTTCTATGTTGGGGAAACATATGTCGTGTGTTCGTCCTGGAGAGAATTCTAATTGCGCGGTAACTCTAAATTATTAACATCAAGTTAACTTATTGACATTGGAGCCTGTTTATCGACGTCCTTGTGACGAAACAATACAATCTAAATTGTGGATAATTCGTCTCTTATTGCGTGGTTTTTCGCACAATAACATTTATTGCATTGTCCCATAATCAGTGACGTCGGTTGCTCCGCTTCTCCCTTGTCATGTCGTACATATTGAAATCTTCATATCAAAATGATCAATATTGCTTCGTCTATGTCGTCCGAAATGACAACATGTCAACTTCTAAGGACGACGCGTTATGTTGAAACACTTCCTCCAAGAACCTTGCGGGTCAAAGTTCAAAATTCATCGGTTGCAGTTTTTATTAAACCGTGCTTCATGAAATTATTTGTTTAAACAAATCATTTGGCGGCCTTTTAATATTTGTTTTGTTTCCCAAACCCATTTGTAATGACGGACCCCTTTCAAAAAATTACCTCAAGTCTGTGGACCCCCTATGTTAATTAACCCGGACATTTTCTCACGAACTTGGTAACGACTATGACAAAACAAACAGAAAAAAAGGAAAATTTAATTTTTTTTGCACTTACGGACTTCCAGAAACCACCCCACGTACCCATTGGGGTTCCTCGAAGCACAAATTGGGGATCACTCATATATTTAAATATCGCCATAAATCTTAACCATTTATTAATCAGTTGAAGCTCAAATAAAAGCTTCCAAATCATTGGTGACAAAATCAATACGGTCGCCGCGTCCTTCTTTCATTTCACAAAATACCGAGGTATTGATCAGTTCTCCATATCTGAAACCAAATAATCGTTATTGTTCAAAACACGTATCGACCTTTCGAAGTTGACATCACATATTCCAATGCGTTTCATCAGTTTCAAATTTCCGGCAGATATTTTGCACCATGTTGCGTACTTTCAGTTGTGAAATTCAGACCATTGTGTTTGCACAGGTGACAAAGATGGCAGATACCCATTTAAGGCTGTTGGCGTGGACTTTATTGATCGAAATTGCAAGAAGCTCGTTGCGTAATTCACTGGCGTTATCATAAAAATGAAATTCGTTCATACCATGATTCCGTAAATTTGTAAAGAAATACAACGTAAGTGGCTCCCGCACCTATAGTTTTTATACGAACCCAATGCAAGAAATGAAATATTGCACCAATGCCATGTGTTTGCATATCTGTGAAAGACAGAGTTTGCAGAATGCCTTCCACTCGGCCGGTGGCATCAGACACCCTCAGCGCGTTTACCAAACTTCACGTACCAGGATTGTGTTTACAACATTCCGTCCGCCCAGCTTTACCTTGTTTGCCATCATGTCTCGAGGTGAGCCAGGTGCCACGTTAAGCTTGCGAGACTGCTGCTCAGTTTCCAATAAAGTCTTTGAAATCCGCAGGTTAACACTTGTAACCTTTGGAGCTTACACAGACTTTGATCACGTTTGCTAAACATCAGTACAATGATGAATGTTCTTGTTACGCGTTACATGGGTTCAAAGCTGTGTGGAATTCAGGTGTTGAAACTTAATTAATTTCTCGCCCAACTTGTTGACTTTCATTCGGAACAAAGCCTGATATCCGATGACGTAACGAGCGGAAAACATTCCCCTGTCGTGTTTTTATCGCCGAATTAATCGACTTTTGAACCCGAATGGCAATCCGACAGAAAGTGCATTAACTTTGAAAACCACCTGGTGCATAATTGATTGGAGAATAATTGAAAGATGGTCTGTGCTGTTAATTTTGTTCTATTTTCTGATAAACGAAGTAATAATGATTTGAATCTCTAGAACTATCGGAAAATACAGGAAACTGCGTCATATTTTGGTCTATCCAGTGGTAAATGGAATTGACTATTTCAAAAATTACGTGTCCATATTTGACTTTTTATTGCATCTAACGTGCAATACGTAAATCTACATTTACATGATAAATAATAGATGTTAATGTAATGTTGAAGTGTAACATGTTGTCGCTTGACAAGATAGTATCGTACCACTGAGAAGGCCCCAGTCAGCTATCGCATCTAGATCACTGGGTTTATTGGCAGTACTGCCAAGACATTGCAGGTCATTGAAGTCATTTTTTCCCTACAAGTCAGAGCGAGATATGAAAAATGCAATGTTTGTGCCAATGCCGCTTTCATTCAACATTTCACTGTTTGGATTTGGGACCAAATATATCGTTTCATTACAAACATTCCTGTATTTGTTTATGTTGGTGATCTTTTAGTTTACGCGGAATTCATTGGTGACGCTCTGTACTTAGTTTGTTAATAAAATGCAGGTAAACCTTTTACGTAATGATTTCCATCAGCAAACTGTAGCTAATTTGAAAAGCTTGAAGTCGGCCTTTAGGTCATGAGATAATTGATTTCACGCGTTGGCTTCCGAGCATTGGAAAGTCAAAAAGCGCGGACGCCTCAAGAAAATCAATATAAGTTTCCCAAGACCTGGGAATGAATTCTCCGCGGAATTTATGACGCTTTACTTTAAACTGCTTCATTTTTGTGGCAGGTTCTTCGCTGTTGTCTATGCAACATCCGCGAAACAGTTTCGGACAAAGAAAAACGCGACCATGGGTTTAATTTTCATCTGGGTGGCTTCGATCGGAATTGGAATTCCTTCTGCTTTGACCAGAGTTCAGGTAAACTGCTGCGTGGGGTAGACTGATGAAGGGCTTAAATACCATCAAATACTTCCTCAAATCCAGTAAAAAAATTATGATAAATAGACTCTTACGGACCTGAAACGTAATCATCCTTAACAACAAGAGATACTTGGCCTGCGATTAAGTTGGTCATTGATCCTTTAGCACATCAACCATCCAACCTGATAGCAAACATGACGGATTCGGGCGTCACAATCTTCCCGATAAGTGGTATTTGCGGTGGTACGTGATAGCAAAGGCGATTAATCACCTGAGGTTGTTTGTCAGCAAATTTCCTACCGCGATTACGTTGCCTGCAACCTTCATTCCCCGCAGGGACTTTGCGCGTGCGTTCGTTACACTTTAAACATCGGGTTATGATGAATGTGTTGACGAGTACTTGAACCAAGCTATTGGTCAAATCCAATCTTGACAAGTTGCCAAACAGTTTTGTCGGCACCACGGTAACAAACATGTGCCAATTGAAATATTGGCTATTTTCTGGTGATCTTCTGATAATCCTATTGCCTGTAAATGTCTTGCAACATAGTTATTGTAAAGTCAGGTAAGGTTTTGGGCACGAGATTTAATAAAACAGGTTGGGTTGTTCTACTCATTCTCAGACTTAGTAGACACGGATATAACGTTTCTAAAAACAGCGTTGTTTCGGCGCTATCTGATTTATGTGAAACGATACTTCACCTAAACCCCCAGCGCTGCAACTTATACAGTGTTTTAAAGAGCTAACCGTTGTATATACACGTTTCTTATCATGTACAAACACTCTGTGACACTCGGTACTCTAGAGCCGTTTTAGGATAACTGCATCGTTGCAAGAAGTGGTAAAACGTGATCATCAGTGTTTCAGTGCTAAAACGGAAGTTGCAATATGAATAACACACAGTTACCCTACTTCGGGGCAACTCCTATGTCATTAATCCGATTACTTTCTCGTAACTGCAAAAGCAATCGTTATCGCAGTTATGTATGACACATTTTACTGCATACGAGTGCTACATGCACTTGCTCCCGCAAACCAATGGTTTTTGACCAAGAGAGATTGACATCTGTTTGTACACCGTGCTTGCGGATGATAAATGTATAGGTTTGGTTGCAAACTGACTGGAATAATGCTTTTTCTTCAAAACATATTTTCTGCACTGCAACATCACCCGAGACTGATAAACACATTTTCCAATTAATTTAAATCGTAAAACGCCCCCATGCATCGCACCGTGCAGATGTTTTTAATCGTTGGGATCATCAAAAAAACATCTTTGACCTGTTGTGTTTTTGTTTGGATCCAGTTAATCAATACGACTTGCTCAGTATCAGACCACCCAGATCGCGTAAGCTGGCCAGCATCGGAAAATTCGTGCAGTTTGACAGAAAACATATATTTTAGATGGCAGTTCTGCGACAGACAACCTTAAAGTCGGCTATTTTTGGAAATTACGTTCAATATTTCAAGCTACTAAATTTTTTTTAACGCACGTACACCAAGTCTACATTTATTCTTATGTATTGTTCTTATGAGCGTTTACACATAGTAAACATATCGAAAATGTTATAAACACGACCCTGAACAAAAGAAAGCTGTATTTCCTAAATTATGAAGTTTCTGCCAATAATTGTGCCTCAATAATAACAATAAGGTTGCAATTAGACCCAACATAGGCAAGGAAATGTAAAGCGACTTACGAAACTCTTGGGTCAGCGTGTGTCCTGTTCAATAATGAGCACGACTAACCTGCAAGACAAATAGCATGTGTAACACTGGTTATGAGCACAGCAGTGTTCGAAACGTTTACTTATGATGGTTAGCATATTTTCTCTGCCTTTCCTTCTCCGTGTGATTAACTCCCAAGTTTTCGAACCAAATCCTTAACATTAGGTTTACAGGCTTGGCAGCCAAGGCAATGCAGCTAAGCTGGATCAGCCACTTTTTCCCAACAAGTCGGAGCAAAATTTGAACAATCAAGCTCCCGGTGAGGTTTGAACTCACGACTCTGGGCTAACCAGGCCCAACACTCTACCAACTGAGCTGCACGAAATATTATTGCAAATCCTTTACATTGTTACACGTTTTTGATTTAAAATCATTGAATTTCCCGCGCTTTTGTCTCCACAGCTGGAGGGGTTCGGAGGATTCGAGGGGTTGCAGTTGTGCGTCCTCAACTGGCATATGGGCAGCTTCGACAAGTGGTATCAACTCTCAATCTTCATCCTGGGATACGTTCTTCCTCTTCTCATCATCCTCAGTTGTTACGTTGGAGTCCTCCACGCCATGTGCAAGAACTCCCGCAATAACAGCGCCCTCGTGCGGAACAAGAAAGCCGATAATTCGCGCAAACGAGTTACGAGGATTGTGGTGATGGTGGTGAGTCCCTCGCAACAGTGATAGTTGAAATTATTAGCTACGAATATTAGCTGAGTAAAGCCTTTTTCACTCAATCTGTTACACAGCTCTTTGAAAGATGTTTTATTATGCTTCATAGTATTATTACAACAGCTACCATTACATTGAAACATATAGGTTTCACCAACAGACATTTTGAAATCAAACGCATTGTTGTAAGAGCGCTCCATTTTCATTTTCCGACGCCACAAATGTCCATTACCCTCCTCGTTCGCTATTTTGCTTTTCGGTTAGTCGTCGGAAATCCTGACAGCGAGCAGACGGTCGTTACCGAAAACAAACAAATGAGTTTTGCCCGAGTTAAAAGTTCTTCACTAGAAGCAAAGCAAGACACAACTGTATAATATAGTTGTTGTTCATAATTCCAAAGCTCGGTTTAGAAACTTTTTACCCGAAAGTGCAAGTATTCACAATAATTTGATCGATAGCCACAATATTTGTGTTCATTTGGTTCTGGGACTCCCGGTGAGATTTGAACCCACGATCCTAGGCATTCATTCTTAAATTACTTTGTTGCAGTTGAACTAAAGAAAATTTCGTAGAATTTGCCTGAAAAAATTGAGAATCTCCGATATTTTCAGGTTGTGGTTTTCGCCATAGATTGGTTTCCCCATCATTTCATAACCCTCTGGATCAACTTCGGAAATTTTCCCTTCACTTCGGAAACGTTCGTGTTGAAAGTATCGGCCCACTGTCTCTCCTACGCCAACTCCTGTGTCAACCCACTGGTGTACGCGTTCGTCTCAAACCGATTCCGAAGCGATTTTCGACGAGCTTTCACTTGCCAGTATCTCTCCGAGGCCATGGTTAACATGAAGACTTATTCACGTCAGGTCGTTCGATCCTTGAGCGTTCATCTTCGATCACGAAACAACAGCAGTAACAGACACGATGACGCACCACCGGAAGTCCTCAAACCTCGTTCTCCCACTATCTCCTCCTCCTCCCGATACGGAGGAAGTTCTGAAAGCGGAGGAGAGGACTTCAAACGGTTACAGGAACCTTCTACATCCATCATGATGCTCACGCCGAGTCTGCAACAGAGAAACGATGGGAAAGAGCTTTTTCATCCCATAGACGAGGCATTGGAGAAGGGAGCGGCGGAAAACGGAGCAAAGGATGTGAGCGACCCCAAAGAGAACGAACTTCTCCTGAAAGATGATAAAATAGAAATCATTGTCAAGGAACAGAATGAACGCGAGGGCGTGATGACGTCAAACTTATGAAAGTAATTTGCCACCGAACGTTTGCGCCAAACTATCGTGTCCATATGTTCGATATCTGTCTAACCATAACCGTGGTTGCGTATTTTCTGCTCTTGAGAAGTCGCGCGACACGAATTTGAACAAGAGTTTTCTACTTTGCGGCCAAATAAAATTAGAATAAAATACCCAAAGTACCTATTTGTATTAATTGTTTTGTTGAGACAGTTGATGCATTTGCTAGATATCTCGAAAGGTGCAAGTACGATAGTGCAAATAAATCTGCTTTCGTGCACCTAGTTGTTGTTTGCATCTGCGAAGAGTTACCCTTACTCGCTGTTGTTCACAGTAATTTCATAATTCTGGGTCTTAAAATATACCCAACAAACCAAGCCTTCATGTTCCCAATGCCCCATTCGTACATCCAGGCATTTGGTTACGTGACGTCATCGACGGATGTCAAAACTTCATTACATTGAAACTGGGTCTTGGCCGTAAGTAAAACTACCTGTAAAGCTTGCAACCTTAGTAGGGTTAATAAAAGTTGGGCCGAAACAGATGTCCCTAATCCTTGGATTTGCATTGTGTGGCCGTGGAATGCTGCAACGCGATAGGCTTAAGATATTGGAAGGTTAGTCCAGGGTAGCTGCCAATACCAACGCGTGACGCGTGTGATCCGGAGATCAACGTTGCTGCCAAACGGTCTTAAAATTTTCGTCTTGGGTGCCTTAAAACTTTCTCGAATTTCTGGTTTGGTGAGCAGCTTCGGTTGCCGAAAACCGTGACCTGGCCAAAAGTTTCCGAACGCTATTGCATTATTTAAACATGCGGGATAAAGTATCCCAAAACATTTTTACTGTTGCTGTCTTAGTGCAACTTTAATTCAAAGGCTCCACCAGCAAAATTATGTCAAACTAGATTCTAAAACCTTGTGACATCGGATATTTTGTTAAGCCTTTCTGGTCTTGTCGCCTCATCCAGGAACACTTTAATTATTAATGACTGGGTATAGCGGCTGGTGACAAAATGTTTCACTCATTAAGTTTCGTTTCATAGAGATAATCTTAAAGTCAATTACTAATTACTTGTAGAGTCATAAACAATTTTGTGTGCGCGGAATGCTGAAAAATTTTTGAAAATGGACAAAGAATCTCCAAAAAAACGGGCAAACAAAATACTTTTTTTTCACGCAACTTGTCATATTTTATTTCTGTTGTTATGCATTTGTTGCCCCAAAAGGCAATTTAAACGTCCACCAACTTTTACCTGAAGCCAGATAGTATCTCAATCAACTCTTTATATTTTATTATGTTATCCACGAGGTCCCGCGGAAACAACTTTGAAAATCGCTGTTTCTTTCAAACACGAACTGAACGACAAAGCGTTACTTTTTATATATAGGAGTAGACTGGATTCCATCCTCATCATCATTGAACGGTGTTGCTAATCTGTGACCTTTGACGATTGAACGTATATTAGATGGCCTTAAACCCGACAGGTATTACCGTAGTACTAACACGCTAATTACCATAACCGTATTAATCAATTAAATTTGGGCCTTAATGCACGATAAGTGGGCATCAGATAATGTGCAATGGCATCAGCAGCGTGGAATAAGTAATAAGCGGTTATTCTTGCTACCCAGACATCGATCGATAGAAAGGTGCTGTGACGTGGACAGGTAGCACCAGTGCTCAGATCACGTCCTAACCCAACGGTTTACTGTCCTGTTCGTTATGTTGTTATCTCAATGCCCTGCTTAAATTCTGTAAAGTTAAGTCTAATACGTTGTAATCGCATTAATTACAACATGCCTAATTTAATGCTATTTTTTGCGGTTAATTCCACCAATAAACAATGGGTTGAAAATAAAGGGTTTGCGTCTTTATACAAGCGATTACCGAAGTTGATAACCATATATTAGGGGTTACATGAGTTACATCAGGTTTTAACTAAAATCTGCTAACCATTTCCCTTGACAGTTTCTTGTCAACTTTAACAACCTTTCACTGTCCGTGTATAAAAAGTTTTGGAAACACTGTTTTACACAAAATGAGTCGGTCAACGTCTTCTCTAGCGACTTGGTTAATTTTTTTTTAAAAATCCTATGCCTTGTTTCAAAATGTTACAAGCTACCGTAATAATCGAAGGCGACAATCCCGACAGGAAATCTATTGAAGAAAGATCACGTGTTGGTTCCATGGTAAATGCATTGGGATCAACATGACGCCGTCGATACCAATACACGGTGTTGGAGCACGACGGAAAATAATTACCGGGTCATTCATCAAGTCATCGATTTTTCGTTCCCCTGGGAATTCTTAATAAGAGAGTTTTTAGTTATCTTTCTCCGATCTACTTCACCCGGGGAAACCCCGTCATCGCGGACGACATGACAAAAATTACTGAGGAAATGTCGATCGCTTCAGTCTTTTTAGTCTAACCCAATGGTTTTAAACCTTTTGGTGCTTCGTGGCCCCTACAGTAACGTCCCAGGGGCCCGCAGCCCCTGCTCATATACAAAAATCCAAATGACACGCATAAAACATCCAAATAAATTGGATATAACGCATTCAGTGTGGACTCTGTTTATGACCACCCCTTTGGCCCCTCTGGTTGTCATTGAAAACCTTTCAACCTTTGAGAAACACAGGTCTAACCACAAATATTTTGCATCTTCTGGAGACTTCTATATTGTTCCACTGTAAATCATTTTAATCAACTTTTTTGTTTTCATCGGCTCGAAGGTAGCAAGCGTTAGGATTCATCTTTTTAGTATTTTATGTAGAAGTGTTTCATGCTGTGACATGACAAGACAAGATCGCACCACTGCATGGTCTTTACTTTGCGGTCACAGATGTCGTAATTCGATAATAATGTATTCATGTTTGTATTGGAGCACAGATCAATGTCAACGAAAAACGCCAGAAGTAATAGCACAGCCAAACATTACATGGATATTTCTCACAACAATAAACTCAATATGCAACTAGGGGTAAGATTGTATATGGTCGAGACACAACTTTAGATTACTTTATAATGACTGCGAAGCATAATACATGAACGTGTGATAACATTGATTGTGCGGAACGATTTCGCAGCAAAACTAGTCTTGTTGATAAAATCACAACATAACGAAAAGTATGAAACTGAGCGTGAATGAGATGAAATTCCAGTGGAAATGTTTTTATGTTTTTTATAAATATTTGCAACAATAGTTTTGTTGGAATCCACCGCTCTCTGGACTTCACGCACCACCGCGACACTCGAAACGTCACAAACGCTTATACTTTTATGAAACATCGAAAGCGTTTGTTTTCAAATAGCTGACACAACGATCTCTTCAACCATCCAACAACTCGGCAGTCTGGGTTGCATTGTGATGGGTTCACCCGCGTTTTCTTGATGCTGACGTGCAGTCTCTGGGATAGTGGCACATGGCACTCCGCCCTTGCCACCCTTAAACATGCCACAGCGCTTCAACTTTGGAGAGCGAGGTTTTGGCGGACCACTAACAGACAGGCCTGAAGTGCGGCTAAAATTTGCCGAAATTCGTGCCGAAAAGTGTGACATGTTCGTGCGCAACATGCCACTGCGATTGGCAATGACACGTGACACACTCCGGCGGAAGGTGGCAGACACGCAACCGTAGATCACCGGGTTCAAACACGAGTTGGCGTAAGAGAGACAGTGGGCGATCACCCGCAAAGCGAAGGTGGCTCGCGTGTACGGGAAATCCCCTATTTTGAGCCAAAGCAAGGATACATGATGAGGGAGCCAGCTGAGGGCGAAGACGACGACCTGTGGAATGGAATGGGGAAGGTTGAAGGCTGCTGGATTGCGGAGGAGTCGGCCATTAAACTTCACACGTGAACCCATCATCAATATTCATAACTTTTCCTTTTATATATTTTACGGCTTTTAAGTATTATCAAATGAGCCGGAATGCCGAGGGTCATAGGTTCAAATCGCACCCCGGCGACTGGAGAGTGATTAAATAAGCACAGTACGGCGAACTTGTCAATATGACTCGTCTATAGCCACACCAAGCTGCACTGATGAGACCTTATAGGTCGAAACAGTGGCCATCTGTCTGCAGCTCACAAAATTCATATTGTTGACTCCATTCTTACGTATTTAAGTGTTGAATCCTGGTATGTTTGAGCGGAGATAACGTTTCTTACCAGAAGAAGAACAATTCTCGTGATTTGTCGATTTTTCCTTTTGGAGGCTCTTCCGACCGCAACGTTGTTCGCCGACACTTTTAGCGAATACAGAACCGCCAGATAACAGATGACGATGTTACAGAGGGGCATGACGTAACCGCACACAAAGATCAACTCCTGGTATATTCCGAACCACTGGGTGACGCAAATGAGCTGGTTTTGAAAGGTCACCTGGAATTTAAACATTTTTAGATTGTCGAAAAAGCTTGTCAAAACCTGTGGCCAAGCAAGTTTTAAAACTAGTAGCGCTGCCATAGACTTTCGTTTATAGGTGGGATATTGGGCTTGGGTGTTTTTCTAAACTTACCCCGAGTTTAGTTGCAAAAGCAGGCACTCCCAGGGCAAGAGCAAACGTCCATATCACCACCAGGCATATTTTCACGTTCTTTCCTGTTCTTATCTGCTTGGCTGAGGTTGCGTACACGACTGCGAAGAACCTGAACGCAACAAATTGTTTTGACGATTAAAATCTATCTCATGCGCTTATCATTTATTTGACAAAAATATTCGTCTTCTGTTTAAAAAGGTTGCATTTTTCTGACGTTTCGACTCAGTTGCGTCTGTTTGCCTCGTAACTTCCTCGCCTTTGGATTCGCTACTGTGTTTGTTTTATTCTCTAAAGAAGCCTGAGTCGTTCGTACAGGCGAAACGTCAGAAAAATACAATCTTTCTAAACAAAAGGTGTATTTTAATAGTCTGTTCTTCTGGAACATTAAAAACGTACCGTTTTCTTGATGTTGGTTGTGAGCTTTACCAGTACCATTACCCCGAGGAAGCCTTGTTGGATAACAGGCGAAACGTCGGGTAATAAAATTACGTTTTTATTGTGCAAGAAGAACAGACTAATAAATTACAATGTGACTGGCAACAACAGAAACAATTTTGCCAAATGTGTATATTTGTTGATTTTCACCGGCAGAACGAATAGTTTTATCTGGTGGACAAAACCTATTTTCAGTTTCCGGGATAACGCACAAGTTATTGTCTTATCGACCAGTCCCCAAGGACAAAGTTTTTATTGAACAATTCCATACACAGCGATGACAATTATATGCGTGACTGGGTGAGCAACCGTGTTTTCAATGCTCAATTCTTAACATCACAAGAACTGGCTTGTCATAAATATTGTGGCAGTAAATGAACGTACATAAAGTTAAAAAAGTAAAGTATAGCAGAAAGTGTTAAGTTATTGCAAAGACGACACGCTTTAAAATAATTCCACATGGCTCGACTGATTTTATCGTATAGGTTAACATAAAGATATAAATAATTAATGACGGTGTCGGCCTTGTAATTACAATCGCGTGCGCCAACAGTATAGCATGGTAGATATTTACTGTTGCAACCGTAAAACCTATGTTTCGTGGCTTCCTGCATCAATAATTGATTAGAAATTCAACAAAAATAGAAGAGGTTTCTAATTAATGTCCCTCGCAGTTGCACCGGAAAGCCACATGCACGATTCCGAACATATATTGTTTTAACGTATCTTTTACTGCAATGTTGCAAAAATATTGTAGATTACGGGGGTTTAAATTTATATGGGTATTTACATGTCAAACTATTGGTGTGTTATGTGTTACAGCCATGGTCTGTCTTCAATACGTCGATATTTTACTGATTTTGCAATAAAATCCACGCTAAGATTTCTGTGTTACCCTACTGTCCCGGTACGGATATATTTTATATTCAACTACTTCACCTGTCAAAGGAGAGCGCTACTAGAGTGTAGATGCTCGCCAACATCGCCACCTGTTGGCAAACCTTGGAAAACACACAGATGAATTCGCCGAACGGCCACCCGCCCATGCTGTAGATTGTGGCTTGGAATGGAACACAGAACACCAGGAATAAGAGGTCGGCGATGGCGAGATTGAGAATGAAGGTGTAAGTGATCCGCAGACCCCGGGTTTGCTCTCGAAAGGTGACGATATTAACGATTATCACCGCCAGATTGGCGAAGACACCAACGCAAAATATGATCCCAAATACAATCGGAACCAAAACAGCGGCTAAAGATGCTGCGTCATATCCGGTGTTCGCGTCATCAACCGTGTGGTTGTAGCCTGGTGTTGTCGTATTGGGGGAACCACCAGTATGGCTTGGTGAATATCCCGGTAGCTCAGTCATCTTCTGTTGGAACTTATGTTGTTAACGAGGAACCTCCAAGTGAATTTCTCGTCCAACTATAACAACGCATGCTCTAAGCAAGGATTTTGAGTGACACGACAGGCTCGTATGCGTCGCGAAATTTTTAACAATTAACAATAATTTATTAAACGATATGTGTTGTGCAAAATTGAAAATATATGAGCATAATAAACAAGAGTTTGTGTGTTTCCACTCTAATTAATACTGTGAAAACTGACACCTTTTTTAAAGCACACAAAGCTCTACTTTAAAAAATAAATCCAATCATTACGATTTCTATAATTTTTTGTCAACTACTCTAATTTAAAACGAATTTAGGAAAGCAATAGAAAGGCATCAAAGCAACCTTAAATTCACAAAACAGTCTGCATTCTGTATCACATAATAAAGCTATAAACTGAATTCACTCCAGCCATTCAACTCAACTGCGTCTTCACATGCTTCACGCCTGACAATGGCTCAAGTTCAACTCAGGAAGCAGTTATTAGTAAAATATATGCATCGCTAAATTAGGTTCTTCCGAATGAACGAAGTCGCAATGAACGAATTATAACACCGTGAAAAAATCAATGTTATTTAAGTCTATTCCCAAAGCAGATTGTCGGATAAAAGGTAATGATCAATAAGCGTAATAAAACAGTGTTTCACAAATACTTTTGGTCAAGGTAGTTAAACATATGAAATACGGCTTTGTCTGTTTTATTTTTTACACGTGCGTGGTTGTGTTGGACTTTGGGTCTTTTCGTACAGGCGTGTCACCAAAAATCTCGATTCTCGTTAATGTTTTCTTATATGAATACGCTAATTTGGTTTGTCATAAATTCGATCCAAAATCATGCGGGAAACACTGGAGTGGGTCTGTCTCAGGTTTTGTAACTAACTGACAGTGGCTTATGTTTAGTCGCCGGAAAATTTACAACATGACGTCATTGCTGCCCACTGCCAGCATTGTGAGATAAAGAAAATTAGATTTTAGCATTCAGAAAGAAACTGATTGTCTTCGATTGTTTTGTGATAATTGCTTTGACCTTCTTCTTTTTGTTCAATTTGCAACAAAGTGGTGTCTTTGATGGTGAAAAAGCTTGCACATGCATACGTAACAGGGATTATGGTTTAACAAAGATAACAGGTAAAATTTCTACATAACTTATCCATTAGGAAACGACATTACAGTATCTAGTATGTCTAGCGCCCATGGCTTCTTGCAACCCAGCAGACAATAGCTAAGTACACAATACAGCGGTCGCTGGAGCAAAACGTTGACAAAATCATTTCAGACAACACTTAAGTATGTTTGCTATCAATTCCAGCAAGTTTCAAGTGGCCCTGCCTCTAAACGCAGCTCTCCGCTCAGGGAGTATGGAATGCAAAGCGCTGTAAGCGCCGATTTCGCGTAAATTCTTGATAGAAATTACAATTCGTATTCCCAGTTCAGTCCAAGTCATATTTTCAACAATCTTACATTCGGCAATTAAAATGCGATTGTGACGACACAAATGACCGTTGTCAGCCATGTACGAGACCGTTTCACAGCTGGCCGGGGTTGTTGATAATCTGTTTAGCTTGCGGAAAAAGTGCTGATTAGCTTGTGGTAAGTACTTGTTGACATCTACCACCAGTTGTAAGCGAAAGAGTGGCCAGTACAGAGGTGATTGCAAGCACTTCACTGGCAGATAAGTTACGTTACGTAAGTTAATCATTTTGTATTTTCATAACACTTATGATGTAATCGACCATTTACTTCAACAATTGTGACATTTTATTTCAGATAAGGAAGTTACATGTTGTAGTTGGTTAGGGCTTACAGTATGGTTTGCTGTGCTATTTTTAACCAAGGTTCGACTTTGCTTTTTTTGATCCAGCTTAACGGAAATAAAGGTGCCCTTTAAAGCCTATGATTTAACTGAGCTATGGTGGTAATGACACTGACTAAACCGGATAATACGCAGGTGCTGTACGTGCGAACATATTTCTTCACGCTTGAAGTGGTCAACCATGGCAGTGGCAGGCGTTTTCAAACAAAAAATTGTCAGGCAAGTTACGCGTACAAGGACCTTCTAGCTGTCGAAGAGTATTTTTTTTGTATCAGTGTAATGAGTTTTCGAAACAAATTTGTTGACGTTCCGGCATTCTATCTGGTTAGAACGGAAATGTGAAAGGTTACGAAAATTGCATTGTTCAAACAGTTTTCACTGCGTAATATGAACCATCAGCGATTGTCCACCTATATTTCGTAAATTTAAATCATGTCATATTAATTTGGACTCTGAAATATGGAAACACACTCAACTATGTTCAGAGCTTCACAAAAAAATTGGACAGGCGACCTTTTGTCCTACAGCAACCGGTCATGGTTGACTGCTCACATTGTGTGGTCACAAAGTCAGTCGCGCGTTCGATGTGTCGTCATAATGTGGCTCTCCAGTTTAGGTGCAGTGGCGCGAAAATTGGCCCGAGTCCAGCAAGAACGGTGTTGCTTATCTGGCATCTGATTGTTATCATAACAAACAGCATTGTGACGACGTTAGTGGGCCTTTTTCTATTGTGCGCTTTGCTTCGGGGCGATTTTAAGAGCGTTGGTTGACAAGAAAACACGAACGATTGACCGGTTTTCCGTTTCGGTTTTCGTTGTTAGTAAAGTGAAAGTGGCCCTGTCATTCCTTGGCAGTCAAATCACCTCGTTTAAACGATAATGGCGACAAAGATGAAGCTGTTAGGACTAAAAGTGTGCGTACATGACAGAGTTTGACAAGATAAAAGTTTAGTTTTGTTTTCGCAAAGTTTTTTTTGCGTCATACGTATAGAGACAGGTGAAGTTAAAAATGGATATATTCCACCAGTCACATTGGTTGATGAGACATTATTTTTGTTTTGCTTACTGCTGCGCTTGATACATATTTGTATTAATTTCTAAGGAACTGACCTTATGGCACAATCAAGCGTTGCTTGCAACAAGGCTTCGAAATATTTATTTGTGCCAAATGGTCTGTTCTCAAAAATTACTGATGACCAAGAGCAACAACGATACCATATGTAATATACTGTACCTCGCACTTCTGCGTTCCAATTTGCTGGATGAAATACGAGCCCTCATTTTCTTTGGAACTTGTGAATATTTTATGAGAGGCAACAGCTTTTACAGGAAAGCGGTCTGAAATTTTTTTATAACTTTGTGTGGAGCGTGTTTATCGGCTGATATTCCTCCGCATACGATGATAGCTTGGTCATACTGATGTACATTTAGCTGGGGTGTGGATCATTTATTTGTTATATTTTGCTCTTTTGTGGACTTGTTTCGGATTTTTTTTTTTTTTTTGACCACACCGGGATTTGAACCCTGGGCACGAATACCGATCAGGTTTTTTGCTTGGTATACGGATCGGACTTGTTTCGGATTTGTGTGCTTGCATTGTTGTTGTTTTACAAGGGCGCCGTCTCGTCGGGTGGCGTTGACCGCCTATAAATTGCATTCCCTTCTTCGTGTTCGAATTTATCGAACGTCGAGACGAAATTCGCTTCGATCTGATAGTTTTATTGCTCGTCTCCAATGCCGATTGCAGCCCTGTATTATTTAAAGCACGGCATCGATCGCCTGGAGACACAGGGTTCGACTGTTCAAGATCTTACTTGGTGCGGAATGCTGGTGTTAAATTGTGAGAAAGAAGCCGTGAGGTTAGAGGTCAATTTTGGATCTTGACATAAACCCGAGTGACAGTCGCAGCAATTTTGAATCTTACGTCGAAATTGAGATTATAAATGGACTTATTGCGTGAATTTCTGCCCGCCAGTGTGCTTTTAAGGTATAATATTTCAGCAAATCTCAGACAAGGCAATCTTTTACGAGGATACCAGACAGACAGTGAAATTGTTGGAAGCATTTGCAGGTTTACGACGATCGTAAAAGTTTTGTAAAAGTTACTTTCTTTGGCAAAAGTAAAATAATTTATTTTTGCGATTCTGTGGTAGGCGTTAGAGTTGTTTGCTGTGTTTAATGCAACTTTCTCGTGGGAAATCACAGCTTACTAGCACAGAGCTTGAAAACAGGCTTTTTGCAAATTGCAGCAAAATGTAGTTTCTTCACATTCCAGATCGGCACCTGTTCGCTTGTACAGGGGGGAATTGATTCTCCAATAAAAACCACCGTGATAACGAAACGGTCGAAGTCGGAGCTTCGGGGTTGGTTTAATAAAACACGGGTCACTTGTCTGAGCCAAAACAGACCGCGAAGAATAGCCGCGCTCGTAGACTTTGTCAACAATTAAACCGCCATTTGTAGGGCAACTATTGACTTTGTTTAAAAGCACTACACACTGCTGTCCGCCCAATCTCTGCGTGCATTTGTTTGAACAATTCCCTGCGCACGGAAGAAGATAATTCGAGTGTTTGCACTAAACCTCTTCCTGGTGATACGACACAAACCGACTTCGGTCAGCAAATGAAACGTCGGTGATCGCCCGATAACATGCTGCTCACTGTAAATGTTTGCTCATTGTCTCAACACATTCATCACATGCCCAAGAAGGTCTGTTGTGTTGGACATTCAGAACTGATATGTTTTCAGTCGTTGTGCTTTACAGTGATCTAAATCTTTTAAAATATCGCTTTATTTTTGGAATGAATTGTTGCCACATTTGAATTTAGTTTAAACTTAACTGAAAATGTTCATCACAGTTTCCGATAACATTGAGAAAGTTGTGAGACAAATTTAAACTTCTTCAAAGCACAGTGGTTGTTATTTGAAGTCATTTTTTTCTTGGATTTCATTAGAGTATTTTGTAGCGGCTTATATTGGTGGCGTTTTGTCGAGATAAAAGCACGCCTAAAGATTTCTAAATAGCATTGGTCTTGTTGGTGCATGAAGGACTTCGATCGTTTCCATAGGATTTAAAGTTGATATCCACTTGTTAGTTACACCAGAAACCACTTAGCCAGAACCCAAATATAGTGGAGTATTTTTCAGATGTATCAGACCCGTTTTTGTTGATTAGGGAGCATCTGTTTATTCAATTTTCGCACTGCGATTGTATGACGTCATCTGTAGGTCGGTCTTGTTGGTGGTTGGATCGTCTCTGTAGACTTCAAAGTTGATTTATCAGTTATGTCAGAAAGCAGCAGAGTTTGAAATATTGCAGATCTTTGGATTAGGGCCGTCGATTTTTGTCATTTTAAACATTCTAAGCGTTTCACAGGCGGTGAGAAAATGTTGAGTTGTACGCAGTACTACGAACAGACGAGTGATATTGTTACGCGCCAAAGTCGACATACTGAATTACCGTGCAATATTACTTGTGAACTTATGTAGGCCAGGGCTTTTCCAATACACGCAGTGTGGAATATACTGTGTAGTTTACGAACGATGCGAAGAACAAAGGATCCAGGTGTTCTTGATATGATAGCTCGCGCGTATTCTTCTTCCCACGTACGAGAACTACATTGTTGTTTTGTGTTCGCCGCGCCTTGACCTTGGGCCGTGTCGTCACGCCATTGTGTCGTCACAATTGAGTGGAAATTGATTTGTTTTTGTCGTCGTCGCTTTTTTGTGCGCGTTGGTGGGTTTTGGAAAGTGACGGCAGACGCGTGTAAATAAAATAGAATCGAACCTGCAAGAAGAATTAACTTGTATCTCATGTGCTTATATCACACTTTATTTCAAAGACATCAAAATAAATAGTGATATTAATAAATGTCAGAATATTGCGGCTTAGAGTTTGATGCTAGGTTTGTGGTTTTCAATCCTAAATGTTAAATGTCGGTGTGATATACAAAAAATCGACACGAAATACTTCTAACTTAGTATATGTTGGAATGTCTTTTTGAGTTGAACTGCTTGCTTAGCTTCATAATTCTGTGTTTAGTTTAAACCAAGGGTAAAACACAAACCTTGTTAGGTTGTTTTGTAAACGACCGGTTTGTTTGCTTTGACCTTGCAGCTGCTACATGGAAGCTAAGTTACATTAGTGTTAGTCGAACTGGGAAATGACTTTCGTTGATTGGCCCAGGAATGTTAGTTAACAATCCCGCGAACTTGAATTTTCTGCTCTTCTTACGTTTTTACGCAACATCAAACAGCCAAGTTAACAGGAATAAACGGTTTCGGAAATACCTAAAAAATGTTAATTTTCAGGCATGAAATGTTGATTAGAACAGAGTTCGCATAAATTTAGTTGGTGTCAAAGCTTGTACCACAGGAGCCGTGAGTGATGGCAAAGTCTTTAGGATAATATTTTACAAATCGAGATTTGGTTTTTAGACTTACAGCTTTATTACACAATAGCAAAATAATGCATAGTGCTGCTAAATACCACGTTTTTGTACTCCAAACTACTACTTTTGAAACATTTTTCAAAAATGTATTTGAAATTTTTCTGTTGGTAAATATTATGAGGATCTAGCAATGCAAAGAACATGCGTGCAGTACGTTGGTCGAAGGTGTTGGGGAAGCAAGCTAACGCCTTTTAGTGCGCTTGTGTCAACCAGAAAATCCGGTAAGACCACAGCAGCTCCACCTGTAGTAAGTTTACTAAATCCCATTCTAGCACCACTCAAGATGGGGCTGTCAGTCAACTGATATCGTGTGTTAGTAGTTGAAGCACCACAACATGCAAGTTCGCGTACAACTGCTGCTTCTGGCTGAGAAAAGCAGGAGCACGAATGTGCGGCCCATTCACTTAGCGGTCGTTGCAGCATCTGAACCCACTCTGTATGGGTCAGTGTTTTTCAGCTTTTAGCTAGCTGGAGGTTGCGTCGTGTGTGTTGGATCGAAACAAGTACAAAATTTTGTGTTTTTTGGGTTTAGCGCTCTGAGCCGCAAAACCAGCAGCACGGCAGCTTGCACGAATGTTGCACATTCCCAGTAAGTATGCTGTTGCCTTCTTTGGAATGCTGGTTGATTGTGATGTATATATGATAGGCAGGTTAGAAGCCAGTTAACAGTATCTGACAGTCATCATAGCGAAAATGACTCACAAAGAGTGATTGACGACCAGTGTGTGTTATAACGATCCGTCGGTACCATTTGGTCAGAAAAGGGTGATTCCTGTCGTCTGAATGACATTTTTCTCTCTGTAGCCGAGCTTTTTACAATCCACACTCTGGTATTCGGAAGTTGTGAACCTCATTATGAGGACTTTATGTCTGAAACCACACACTGATAAATCGCATGAGCTTTTGCGATGAACTTTGCCATTGTCAGGACGTGACCATCAGGGCAATTGTGTATTTACGATTTAATATGACCAAGGAACCCATCTGAATGGTAGTGGGTATGTTTATATAGCTTGTAACCACACGGAAAAGACAGCTAATCTCGCACTGGAACACGTGTATGAATGTACGTATGTTTACTTATGGAGATGTTGCGCTTTGAAGACACTCAATGACCGACATCGTCCGCCCTGTATGCATTTGATATACATAACACGTCAGAAGTAACAAGATGTTAAGGTTACTGTCTTTCAGTTGCAAGATGTTTTTATCTGAAGGTTGAAAATAGTTGACGGTTTTGTTTGGCCCGTATCGGTATTTCAGTGCAGTCGGATTTATGATTTCGGCATGTTTTCAATGTAGAAAAAATGATTTTGATGTTACAGACCTATGCCGAAACCAGTCCAAATAATGTGGGGATGCGCAGGAAAGATTTACAGTAATTTTTAGCCTTTTTTCATTAAATTTTCACACTCCGCTCTGATTATGCAGTTTATTATAGGGGCAAACCTAAAGATTCAGCATGTAACACCGAGTATAAGGAACAGATAACCCATGGTTAATAACCACAGCCTCGATCCGAATATTTTGTTTTCTTGGAACCCTTTGTACAAAACCACTAGGACATGGCGTTGCATAAACACCATTTACTTCCGAACTTTTCATTGCTCGCCGACATCAACTTAAACCAACAACCCACAGAGTTTCTTTTCTCTATGAAGTGGTGAGATGCGACCCAGCGGGTTTCAATACGTCCCCTCGCCCGCGACTGTGTAAACGCCATTTATTCTAATTCCAGCACTACTTCGGGCCGCAGGAAGTTACGGGCTGTCTAACTTGCTGCGACTTTGCGGCAGACAGGAAAGACTTAAAAGCAATCGCCAATGTGAATGTTGTTAATATGCCAATGAACCGCGTCATTTTCGCCGTTCGCCAACAACCCCTGCGTTACGGTGGCGACAAAAACGTGCCGAACTCCGTGGAGCCCCCGATTTAAAAGCTGCGCTGAAAGACGAGGTGGTTTTCACCGCTGAAAAGTCCTTGTTTTATTAAAACTGAACGCAATTTTTATGATTTATTTTATGAGGTTTTGTTAAAGCAACACTGCATTGATGAAACCTGATGGTTGAAACAATAAGCACAACTGTTTGCAAATCATGGAAGTTTTGCATTTAAAATTCTGGACAAATTGATCTCATTGGACGCGTACTAAGATCGAACTTTAGCTGTTTTCTGCATTTTTTCAATATATATTAATTACTTGAAAGCTACTATCGCATCTGGTATGTGGTAAGCTGTACGGAAGTTGAAAGTTTCACGAATGCAGAAAAAGTTCCACAGCTTTCCAGTCCCTATAGTAAATCCCATCGCATGTTTCTATCTGTTTTAAACTTATTTAAACTAATTTTAGAACATCTAAAAGCAAGTTTGCGTGCGGTGAAGGAAATATGTCACAAAAACAAGGCCCTGCATCCACTTCAGTCTCCAATTACCGGTGTTTCGGGTTTGCGGTCGGATCATTACCTATAAGCCTTGCCTGTTTAAGTGAGTCATGACCCGTGTCGCAAAATCAATGCAAAACTACGTAGTGCGTGAAGATGGGGTAACAACACATGAAACCACCTGCTTACTGCCTACAGCAGTTCGCAAATATTTTTGTTCAGGTGAACATGGGTTGTAATATTGTGTTGCGTTTGATATCAGACACGCTGTAATTTAGACAGTCTTAAATAAACTTAGGTGAAATAAACTACATTAATTTTTTTGCAGTTCTATTGCAAATTGGGTTTTATTACCACGCTATAGTTATTACGCTGTTTGTAGAAGACGCAAAACGTATATGTGGCAGATTTTGTTTTTATGTTGGTTGGCATGTTTGTAGAAAGTATAGTGATACATGTGTTAAAATAGTAGTTGATAACCCGCCAAGTCAGGTTGTAGTCGCAGCTTGCTATACGTTAATTGCAATATACACAGTGTGTGTTAGGTGATGACACCTGTGAAATCAAACAATCAAAAAACATTTTGCAGCATTACCTTTTTTTTAACAGTGAAGCCTGTAACGTAATTTTTAATAAAAACAAACCAATGCATTTTATTTAAAATAGATTGATTAGAAAACATATGAAAACCGTTGTAGAAGTAGCGTTCGATCGTGTCAAGATATACCTCTCGTAAGGATCCGTCAGCTCCCGAAACTGCCGCTCGATATCCCAGTACAGCTCACAGTATAGTCGTGGGAAGGGCATTTTTCTGCCCCGCTGCATTTACGTAAACAGGAGTGGGGTTTTGGGATCTTTTGTTCGTCGCGACACCAAGTTGGGGCGACTTTTCAGGATGATATCCATTTTCAATTGAGCGCGTCGGTAACATTCGGGCAACTTTTTTCCCGTTGCAATGCAAGATACGGAGGTTTTGCGACAGTTGGTGCGTTGTTTACAGTGGCGAGGACGCTTATGGGTTTGTTGTTTGGCTTTTGTACACGAATTTTAAATAAGTCAATGATCCGACAAATGTTTAATATTTCAGTTGTGTTTAAAGAGACTGGTTCATACTGTTGAAAACATTGACATGTTTTATTAATATAAAGCATCATTTTTCAACTGATGATGACATAAGTTCTTGCCGAAAACTTTTATTCCTAACTCTAACCATCATCAGTAGAAAATGAATTAGAAAGGTCAGGAGCATGAACCTTTTGGGTTCGTTGGTGTTGTTGTGTCTGTTGAGACGATAGCGAAAGTGGGGATCTGATTTGTTCGTAAATGGAGATTCTAAGTCAAGCCTTTGTATTTGGGATTTTACTTTGTTAGATATTTAAAAAGTGTTCCAAAAAGTCAGCAATTCATTGTCAGGTATTTCAAGGCTGTGGTTCCACAAACGCTACATAAATGTAAAGCATGTACAATCGAAATTGGATCGACAAAGCCCGGAGTTATATAGTGATACCATTCCCTATATTCGTTATGGAGGTCAGACAAATACTTGAGACAGGAATGCTTTAAATTCAGCCTCTGGAACATTTTACCGCAGTAAAGGAATGAACTCGTTTGACCTCTAGTTAACAACTAGAAATTTATAGGAAAATTGTCCGCGTTTCTACCCCACAAAAATTCTCGAGCACCCGGCGGAAACCCGAGAAATTGTCCATTGTTACGCGACAATAGACGCGCGCTTTTATTTCGCGCAGACGAGGAATTTCTTGCCAGTGCACTTGTCACGCGAATTGAGGTTTACTCGGCCAAGTGAAGGCAGGCGGTGAGGGATGTTTGTCGCTTGGCAAGACGCATGAAAAGTCAGGTGTGGAGTATTATGTAGAACAGTGTTTCCTAAACTGTTTTGTCCGCGGAACTTCACATCGTTATTTAGATTGACAAGAAACACCCAAATATGTCAACGTTTTCCAAACATTTCGTTTCAACTTAAAAAGTCACAACCAAAGTTTTTGCTTAAAACTCATGAAACCGTTTGGATGTTTTTTGGAACCTTGAGATTCGCGGAACCCGCTTCTGTAAACGCTGATGTGGAGTTGTGCCTGATTAACGTTGGGCAATGTATTGGAAAACATGACCTCCCTGCCCAGTCCGCCTTTAACTTTCACTTAATTCTTATTGCATTACTTGATATTATTGTTAATATGCAGCCTATACCAATACTTCTCATGCGCTTTTTGCTCTCCTTTTGTAGTTCAAAGTAACACTAACAGACAGTAACCCACTGGGTTATTTGTCTTTTTACTACAAGCAATTGCAATCCAGCATGTACGAGTTTCAATCGGATTCAACCACTGTCGCAAATTGTGTGACGGTTTCTGGCAATCAGTCTCGCACCGTTTTCATAGTGTCCGTAATTTTTTTAAAAAGTGTGTTTGGTCGATGTGTTGGGACCCAGTATGCATGTTATTCGCCTTAATTCAAAAGAACTGTTTTTCTATGTAATAGGATGATCCAATACGCCATTAATTGTCACTTCATTCTTTTTATATGAGTTGTAATAAAACCAAGACATCCAGATAAATTAAAGCCGACTTTCCCTTTTTCACAAAATGCCCAAAACCACGCAATTTCCCAACGAAACCGTAAATATACGTTCCCGGTCATCTCGAGTATCGTATATACGTATAAATAACGCCCCACGCAGGTGCGTAGATTTGCCTTCCTCTCATGTGGTTCAAGTTAACGGCTTTAACTGCGCCCGCGAACTTGGAAAAGCTCTCAGGCATGTTTGAACCATAACGACATACCGCCTCCAATTTCAAGTTATCGGCCCTTTATTGTAACACGCCCCTATGATAGAGTTGAACCCTTCCCTCATGAAGTTAGTTTTGAAAACTCCTTTATTGAGTTATGGTTGGGCGAGGGCTTGAGTGCAAACAAGTAATATGCAGGTAATTAGGTTTCTAACTTGAAAGCGACCATTTCTTCGTTGTAAGTAAGACACATAACATGCCATAAAATTCATAGTTCATAGCTTGTTGTTTTTACTTGATTTCTTGTACGTTTGTTGATGAAATCGCATCGGTGGATATGAAAACGCCAAATATTTTTGGGTACGATTACGTAAAAATGTTGGAACTGTACCTCGTACCACATTTCTGGCTTTTGTTGAAAAACATTATTTCAGTTACTTCGTCTATTGAATGTGATGTGACAGACGAAAAGTTTTTTTCTGCACAAATATGCAAACTGGCATTTTTTCTTGAGATTGCGAAACGTATTTTTCCCATGACACGATTTTCTTGCTTGTTTTAATTTCCGCTAGATGGCACAAAAGGTGTGGATTCTTTTATTTTCGTTCCCTACGAATAACAACCTCCATAACTTGTAAAAGGTGAAGTGAAAAACCGTTCAAATTGACCGAAAACATGATTAATCCCTTGCACCAGAAGCCGCCGTCTTTCCCACGTAACAGTAGGAGCCTTGTCTACGTTTGTGACGTCAACAACCGTCGATTGTGTGGACGCGAGGGGCGCGGTAAGGCGGGCTTCAATTACTGAAGGCTAAACGGGTGCAAATTTTACCCCAAAAACACCTCAGTATTTCTCGAGGAGCTGATTCATTGTTCTGTGGTAACCCAGGGTAACTGGGGGTGTGTACATAGGGTGACACTTTCAACCTCGTGTCCATGAGGTCAAATCGTTTAATACGGTTGAATTCTGCAGGTGTTCGTTGAGTGAATAAATCAAGGAAGCGAATGAACGACATTTACTTGAACATATCGACAAATGACTTAGGGTCTTTTCGTATATTACTTGTCGAAAAAATCAGAAACCGTATGTTCGTTGGACATACGACTGTTTTGTGATTCTGATACTTTTTCAAAGGGTTCTATCTCTCTCAACAGAAAGGGGTAAAACCGTTTTCCCCGAAGCCATTTTCATTAAAGAAGTTATTGGAAAAACAAGAGACACAACACATGGACTCGATGTCTTCGGGTCATGATCTTTGCTGTGGTTCAAATTTTGATGAGTCATAGTAGTGACGCGAATGACGAATGTTATGTGACGTATACTGAGATCTAAAGTCGATGAGGTGTTAATGTTCACTCAACCGTAAAAATTTGCCGTCGTTTGCAAATAAGGAGTGTTGTTATATTGCGGTAGCTTGTAATCTTTCTTTGCAAGAACATCTTTGTTTGCACTAAACCTTTTTGTAAAAGCAAACTCCGCCCGATTATGGATTGAACTTAACGTGAACCCATTAGTGGTAAATGCAAAGCAGGTAAACTTTAGTAACCTTTGGTTGTTGCCAAATGAATCAGTTTTCTGTTCGTGCGATGAATTTCGTGTTATCTTATTTACATTTCTTTTGCAGGATCTATTTCGTGTGTATATTAGGTGCGTTTAGTTCGTGTTGTTTTTTATCCTTGTTCATCACCTCATAAACATCTAACCACACTTCACATCATGTAATTCTTCACCTTTCTCCAACCCTTCCATCAAGACCTCAGTTTTACCACAAAATACAGTGAGACGGACGAGCAAGGAGTTATTTTTGTAGCCATTTGAAACCGTGGCAAGCGAAATCCAGACGGAAAAGGAAACGACGGCATGTCGGCATCGGTCGAAATGGCTCGGAACGTGGAGATAACGTCTCACGACGGCCCAGTGTGGAGAGAGCGCGTTGCCCGAGGCGCTGTAGTCACCGTGGAACACAAACAAACAGGCCCAAGCCCACAGAGGCAGCTAGCGGAGGCGATCGTGCGTGACGAGGCGCGCGAAAAACGCCGTTCCAGCTTAGATGGAGTAAAGTCTGCTGTCGTCGGTGCCAATCTACCGGACGAATTCAGTTATTCCCAGTTCAGCGACAGCGCAGGGCGACCGCATGGCAACGGCAACAACAGCAACAACGCGGCGAGGTCGCTGACTTTGCCGAGAGCAAGTAAAGCAAAAAGCGCGAGGCCGCCTATTCTGTCGCCGAAGCCGTTTGTAGCGCCCAAACCGAAACCGTTTCTTTCGTCACCGGATCAAAGGTCTCAATCACGTGATAACGTGTTCAAGTTCAATTCTGGAGTCGTACGCAGGGTGTCTGCCCCTAGTTTGCCACAGAACCAAACCGCAAAGAAACCAGTCCCCTATCCCGGGGTAATTAATCGGCCAAGTTTAGAACGGTCGAGTTCTGAAGGCAATTACCAGTTTGATCGAGTTGCTTCAAGGCAAGATTCAGCTTCGACTAAACCAGCCTCGCCAAGATTAAGTCCAAGAGTTAGCAACATGGATGCAGTCGTGTCTCCGATTCAAGTGACCTCTCTGGATGGCAGAAAAATGCCACCCAAGGTGGCTACTAAGCCCAAGGTGCGGCCGGCGCCCCTGGACCTAAATACCAACCCACAAATGACCAATGGAACTGCGGAGCCAAAACCGGGCGAGACTGACGCCCTGGCGAAGGCTCCTGTATCAGAAAAACGTCAACGATTTGAGAGCATGAAAATCAAGTTTAAGAAGCCTGTGCCGGACCCTGTGTATAATAACTCTACCACTGGTGGTAGGAACGGTCCTTTAAGTCCCAGAGCTAACGAGTTATTCAAGGACATTTTAGCTATGAAGGATTTAGAATCGTTCGGAATGGAACAAGACCACGCCCATCAAACAACCAATGAGGAGCCGGAATACAGGTCACGTGAGGCGGAGTTAATTGCTTCGGCCCCGACTGCCGAAGAGTTGGAGTATTTGAACGAACAACCGTGGTCCCTGGAACACGAAAAGCCGCGCGAACGTGTCGAACCTTCCCAGAATCTCAGCCACCTGAAGGAAAAATACGAACATGAGTTTAAGACGAAATTGATCAATTCCCTCATATCCCCAACGGAGAAGAAGAAATTCTTTAAAAGTGATCCGGACCCAACCCCTGGGTTCCCGAAACCGAACAATTCGACTCCGGATCATAAACTTTCGCCACCCGTAGGTAAAATCACACACGAAGCCATGGCAGCCGTCGAAGCTGCGTTCGGTATGCCGGCTTACCCGAGGCCAAGTGCGGGACATAGGGACCAAAACGTTGATTTTTCTGACTTGCCACCACCGCCAGACTTGCCTCCACCCGAGTCACCAAAAGGTGAGACATTGAACCTTCCGCCGCCAGAAATTCAAAGTCCTCGCGGCAATCAACAGCAACAGGCGAGCATTGTGAACGACGTCGCTCTACGACCGCAAACAACAGCCTGTGAGAACAGATCGCCCGGGGCCTTTCCTAACGCTCATGCAATGATCTGGCAGAAGCAGCAACAGGCGCCTTCCGACAGCCGAGAAGAGAGAAGGGATGAAACGGCGCAACCGAGCGTGACTCCAAGTTTAAACAGTTCCGCTGAGCGACCGAACGTGACGAGCAGCGTCAGCGTTAGTAACAACAGGCAAAGTCAGTCGTCCGTTATCGCAGTGAAAGGATCTGGTGCGCAGAACTTGCCTGGCGGTGAGAACGACCGTCCGAGCCCGTTTCCACTAACCGTGAGCGAACAGCATCAGCAGCAGCGGGGAATTGAGGAGGAAATTCTATACTACGACAACATGGACATAATGGAGAAAGTACGTCAGAAGCGCGAACAAGAAGAAAAGCGCAGGCAAGAGCAGATACTTCTGGAAGCGTCCCGTGCAGATACGAAGGCCAGACGCGGTAGCGATAATACGTCAAACCAGAGGCCGCGCCATGTACAGACGACGGTTGAGGCCAAAACTGCAGCAGATAAGACTGAACGTAAACCGGTTCCTGAGCAGAAGCAACCTACTGGCAACGCGTCAGCATCTACTGAGTTTCGCAGCGCTATCGGAGAACTGGAATATGAATATTTGAAGCTGAAGGAAAACTTGGAACAAGGTAACAAAATTGAGCAGCCTTTTGGGCCGCCAAAGTTGCCCCCGAAGCAGCTGAAGTTTAACAGACAGAGTGCGACCCAGGTTGCCGAATTTCAGGTGTCCCCTGTTGTCACTCCCACGGAACAGGAAAAATCATTTCCGAAAGCGAAAAAGTCGCCGTCACTTCGCTTGAATGTTTCCCAGGCAACCTCCGCATCAAATTCGCGCGTCCCACACCTGCCTTCTCCAATGCCTCAACCCAGCCAGCCTCCGCAGAATAACACGCAACCGTCTGTGACTACGTCATCAGCGATGATGCAACAACACCTTTTTGCTCAGCAGCAGCTTTCGCCGGAGGAGGCGCGTGCCCGGAGTCTCGTGGACGAACCTCTAGCTCCCATCCTTGAGGAGGACAGCACTTACGGAGATTCGTCATCCTGCGCGTCATCAGTCACCGAAGATGACGTTTCCATGTACGCGGATGAATACTCAATCGCGTCACTGAAAGACGCCAGCAGCATCCGCTCCTCGCGCCGTCGCCTGGATGAAGACGACGAAGTGTTGTTTGATGGGGACACCACCGAAACCGAGACTGCCGTGTCGGAGTATTCGATGAGGGAAAGCGGGAGTACAACTGTCCACTCAACAAGCTCAGATTCCGATGCATCTTCAGTGCGGTGGCAAATTAATCCTGTAACATCTGGTGATAAAAATAAATCCACTCCTCCCCAGGAGCCGAAACCCTTTCCTCAGTTGTCACGTGAGCAGAGCATCGGAGAACGTCCCCTCGATGGAAGAAGTGTTTCTAGCTCCCTCCCGCAGTCCTCATCCAAGAACTCTGCAACAGACCGGAATGGAGTTTACGAGTTTGTGAGCGATGAGGACTCAGATAGCGTTCTTTCCTCCAGAAACAGTTTAATGCGGGCGACCTCTAGGGAGAGCCGGGGATCAGAATCCTCCATTAGTGGAGGAAGAAGTGACGAAAAACCTAGACCCACAGCAAGAGAAGACAAAGCAAGGATGCAGCAACATCACCAGGAGCAGGAGGAGAAGATTATCCACGATGTTGCTCCTTACGGGATGGTGGATTTATCTAAGATGGAGCCGACCTTTGAAGAACTCCACTCTCCTCCTCCTACGCCTTACAAGGAGCATTCCGGGATGTTTCATCGATCCACATCCTCCGGGAGCTGCAAGGACATGGAACCGACTCCTACCTCCATTATGTCGTCAGTGCATGAGTTCAACGAGAAGGTCGGTACTTTGAAGAAGACGAGACGAAACTCGGAGCAAGATGACGGAAATTTAAGTGACACTCCTCATTTTCCGTTGGATTTTAACGTGAAACAAAAGACCCCGATTCCTGCTGCCAGAAGAGCACCTCCGGAATCCAGGGCACCACCGACCCCCGTCCACGTCCGGAGTCACTCGGGAGGAGGAAGGAGTAATAAGGAAGAAGTGGATGAGATCGGGTATGACAACCTGGAAAACTACGGAGGTAAGGAAACCTCGTGTTGTGATTTGATTAAGTTGGTAAATGGTAAAACCTTTGCAAAAAATGGGCCTGTCGCTTAGTTGTCCAGTGCAGTGAAACGCTAGTATTCTTAAACGTATGCAATGATTGCATCAATTGTACCTTAACGGCCGCCAGTCACGTAAAGGAAAACGTCTAATTATCGTTTAATCACCTTCTAAATATAGCGCCGGGTGATATAAGCATACAAACGCATAGATTGCTTTTACAGGGGTTGTTAAGAGCGGAGATAACTTTTACTGCTCAAGAACACTTCAGAGCGCGCCTTTCTTACGTCACAGAGCCCTTCGTTTGCCGTGCCCACTCAAGCGCAACGTATAATCCTTCAGTCGCACATTCGTCATGGAGGGAATGATTAATTCAGGCCTATCTTAGTCGTACACGGCGAACAGGTTGAACTTAGAAGCATCAGCATTGGCTTTAAACGCTAATAAGCCCCAGACCTTGTTTAATGATTGACTTTTGCGCAAACACATTCGAACAGCACAAAAGGCTGTCTTGGTTGTGTGTGTTGACTTTCGCGACTTGTCTAGCAAACCAGCGGCGCCTCCATTACAAGGCAAGGATGTTTAGCTGCCAGCTGTAAGATAACGCGTTTAGGAATGTCTGTGGAATCTAAGTCAGCGCTGAGGGTTGGAATTTGTTAGGGTAACGAACGCCGTCGAGTTGGTATTTGCGTGTCGACCCACTCTGTGTGGCGGACGTGAATGCCTCGCATAGTTCTCTTACCGCGTTTCCTTTCCAGTAATTATCGAAAAATTGTGTCTCAAACACGTTGGCAAGCTGAAATTTAGACTTCTGTTTGGTTAACACTGATATATTCAATACCACTGTACAAGTTTTGCTCAAATTTAACACAGATAAAATCACACTAACTTGGTGGTTCATTTGCTAGTTAGTGATATGGCAGTCTGTCAGACCTTGCCTTCTGGGCTTAATGTACGCGCTTGTCAGGAATGCTTGTTAATTTCGTCTCCGTGCCACAGCGTGTTGTTAGTTGTTCGCTTAATGGATTTGGGCAAATAACGACTCGTCTTTTCTTGTTTTTACGCCCTAGGGGAGACGCGACGAGCGGCCGAAGCGAATCGAGGAGGTGAAGGCAAACGTGACGTCACGACTACTTCGTCTTTGAAATACGCCAAGGCGGTAAAGAAGAAGAGTGAGATTAAACCCATACCGAAAAACCGCTCAAACGATTCTCTGTCATCTGAACTTGGGCTTTCGCGTCAAACTCCAGGCAGCAGAGCAAGCTTGCCACTACCGACAGCTACTGAATCTCACCTGGCTCGCCACAGTTCGGCCGTTAGTGCGTTGGATCGTCACAAAGGCAACTTGCAACGTTCTAAGGGAAGCTCTAGTAAGCTTGATTCATCGCAAGTGAGATCACCAAGCGCACGAAGACTTGACAAGCTCGGCAACGAGAAGGGACAACAACAGCAGCAACCCTCGACCCTGCCAAGAACTCGCTCGACTGCGACCAACGAAACTTGTGAGAGTTTGGAGAAAAGTTCGTCACGAAGTGTTGACGATTTCGAAGTCGCCGAGAAGCAGAGAGCCGAGAGTGAGCAGAGGAAGGGAAGAGTCAAGGAACTTTCCCCAACTCGTAGAGCTCCTGACATTCGTAGAAATCTTACCGAAAGTTCTGGGAGTCTCGCATTGCGTAGGAACGACCTAAAACCAACCTCACCCATCCGATCCCGGGAGGAGGATCGGAAACAGATCCTTACATCCTCTTCTTCACCGACGTTGCGAGGTCTTGCCGGGGACGCCGGGTATAATCAACAGGGTAAGGAGTACAACCCATTCCCAGTAAACGCACTGGACTACGACGAAAGCTTGGACGATGGCGTGGTAAACCCTTACGAAGAGGTCCCGTTCCGTTTGGACGCAGAGCATAAAGTGATCCAGCCTCCTCAGGAGTCTGAAGAACAAAAGGAGGCTAAGAACAGGGTGCAGGAGATATTGGATAACATACAACCGCCCGAGTCACCTTACAAACCCAAGCCACCCGTACCCAGATACCCAGTGGACTACGACAATTTTTATTTGGGAAACACTGGAGAGTCGAAGTCACGTGCTAGTAGTGGGATCGGAACCGACGAAGCGGGACGATCTAAGATCGGAAGTGTCTCCGGGGCAACCTCCTCCTCATCACCCCCGCCATCCCCTACTGCGGAGGAGCGAGCGAGGACTTCTGGTTTCTCCGACGGCGTTCCCACTCCAACCTCGACTCCTGCATCTGTGAGATCACACAAGCGATCCTCATCCAAAGGATCAAACGAGGAAAAGCAAACTCCCGTGGCAGAAAATCGAACTCTTCCCAGGAGGAAATCCCGGGACGATCCAGGGGAGGACTCCTCCGACACCGCATCTACGTCAACCAGATCCATCGGATTCCAACTCCGGAGTCTCCTCGGAGGAAACCAGGAGGGGAAGTACATCTCACCGAGTCTCAGGAGGAAGAGATCGCTCCTTAAACGATCAAAATCTCCCGGAGGAAGCAGCAGACGTTCCCGGACTCCTCCTCGCTCCAAATCAGAGGAGGAACAACAGGAAGCTCGCACTCCTGTTAAGGATAAGGAGGAAAAAACCCCGGACAAACGTTCTTCCAAGGCCGACAGATACAGGTATTTATTGTTATTGGTAATGTTATCATTTAATGGAGGTTAACTTGTACATGAATATCAGGACTTTTGCATAGTGTAATTTTGTACGCTTTCCACGTTAAACAAGGCCTGTTTGAAGTTATTTGATCATGTACATTGTAGCAAAACTTTTGTTAAGTTTTCCGAGCTAACTGTTGTAAATATCATTCAGTCATCATTACGACTGCGTAGCGTTAAACAAAACAACAAACTTACGTTATTATAAGTTTAACAGACGTGAAATTTCAGTTCTTGGTAATACGATTTGCCGATTTCAATTCTTATTAAACTTTTATCCTGAAAGGGTTATGAAATATGATGTAGTTCATTAAAATGAAACAGCGCTACTGTCCACACACCACGAATTAAAAACGTCTCTTACAAGTTCATCATAACAAACGTTCATTTCCACGTGGGCATCTGTGAATAACATTCTTTCAACACACATCACTTATAGTATCGAATCTGTTCAGTCGTCCGTAACCCAACCCACAATTGTGGTAAAATACGTGACTTAAACTAAAGCAACAAAATGGTTTCACGCTTGGCAAAGCTGGCTTTACAAATATACCCCTTCCAACTCCATTTCTGCTGCTCTTTTGTGCGTGCTGATGGAATGGAATTTCGTTCATTCGCATTTCGTGTAAATTGTCTATTCGGTATTGGTTGATGTGTAATTTGAGGAAGGAAAAAAGTGTGAGATTGGGGTGCGAATGCTTCGAATGAACAAATTTTCTCCATTGCTGCGTGCTATGTATGCGTAAGAGTGCATTTTATTTCAGGTTATAGAGAGTTTAGTGAATTTCTTGTTGTTACTACTTGGTATTGTTAGTGCAGAATTGTCTAAATGCAGGGTGCTGTATATAAGGCATATGTGTTGATGTTTGCTAATTCATTCACCACTATTTTAAAGGTTTTGAATTTCTTCAAAATAAATAATGTTTGAAATAGTAGAAATAAAAGTCTAAACGACAATGTTAACGGTTGCTTCTTAACTTTCACTTCTTTAACCTGGAATTCCTAAATTTTCATCAAAATCAAGTGTTGCAAATCTTCCTTTCACAGCCTTAAGTCGGAAGTTGAATCTGAGCCTCCGACTCCACGTCCCAAGGAGCGATCCGCATCTCAGAGGTTGGTGGAAAGAAGAGGAAGAGGATCGAAGGCGAGATCTTCCTTCCGGAAGTCCAAGGGATCAGAACCAGAGGACGACTCAACTGATCAAGCAGTTGAGAAGGAGAAGAGCAAGTTGAGGATGTCTTCTAGATGGAGAAGATCAAAATCCCAAGACCGATCTCCAACCAGGAGCAAGTCCAAGGAAAGAAAGTTTGGGAGGTGTGTTTACTTAGTAAAGTCCTTTTAAAAAAGTTGCAAATCATTTCTCTGCCAACAGGTCTTGGCAACTTTACTCTTGCATTTTTTTTTATTAAAGCAATTCCCTTAAAACCTCTAAGTTGACATTTTTTAATCTATCGCCTTTGCGGGCATAATCAGTATTTTTTATACAAATAGAAAACTCAATTATTTTCTTGTTTATTTTAATTGCATTCGTCTATATTCATCATATGTAACTTAAATGCAATGACTGCCACATAACTGTACAAAAGCCAAGTAAAGAGCAACAAATTACTTTTTAGTTCAAGCAGAAGAGCAAAATCTCAAGAACGTCCGATTCCCAAAGGATTGGAAGCAAGGGAGATCGACATCGGAGAGGAGGACGCAGGAGAGGAGAGAAGTGGAAGAAGCTTCTTCAGGAGGAGCAGGAGCAGCTCCCGGAAGCGAGACAGGAGATCCAAATCTCGCGATAGGAAAGATGAAGGTGGAGGCAGAGGAAGAAATCCGGTGAGCTTCTTCAAGAAACTCCTTCGGAGCAAGAAGGATCAAGAGGAGGAGGAAGAGGAAAACGACATCATTCACGTTCCTCTTGGAAAAGGTAACTCTTCCACCATGTTTTTGCATTTTGGTGATTATATATAAATCCTTTAACGAACGAGGATGTCTAATCTGATACATATTTGATGAAGTCCTCTTCATAGCAACAGGCGTTTCTTTTGGGAAAAATGCTTTGCAAAGTTAAAGGTTCCCAAATGGTGTGTCGCGGTGCACTACTGCGTCGTTATAATGGTATTGCTGCGTCCCAAGGTTTCAAAATAGTGGGTGGAAACGCAAGGTTACTGGCTGTGGTCGAAAACTGCATGACTTCATCGCAGTGTAAGCGAACTCGTCTCTAAAAAACTATGAATAAAAAAGTAAAAAAATTAGGGTTTGTCGTTGTAACATTTTGTTGCGAATAAGTTTCTTTCAAAGTTGGAAACCACTGGCCTGTTTGAGTATTTAGTTTTAATTAAGTAGCGTAACTTTGTGACGATTTGAATGAAAACATTTAAAAGCCGCTCATTATATTTTAACGGAATCTGTTGACGAGGTTACAGACCATGAGTTTATGCCGATGTAAAATTTGATACAATTCTTTGTCTATTCATCACCTGCCGATACAAATTAGGAAAGTCGGGTTTATCAACGTTTGGATCTAACTCGTATTTCCAGCTTTGCTGCAGTCACAAGTTCGCGCTTGATTCTCGACCGAGATATACGCTGCCCGTTGGGCAAAAGCATCGAATTACGATTCCTTCCAGTCGCCAAATCCTTTCAATTGCCACGTGGTGTTTACGAGCTTGCTTTCTGCATGATCTGCTTTGGCTCGTGCTCTTGTTCCGACTGGTTGGAACCGGTTTAAGCCGGATTAGGGCGCCCAATTTCAAGCTTGAACGATTTATCGGCTCCTGTGTCCATCAATTAAAATAGGCGCAGAAAGTGGTTTGTAACGTAATAATATCGGTGTAACTTTCAGGTTGGGTTTTAGCCAATGTTTGAGGTTTTGACAAATTACGCTGAATTTGCAACAAATTTGTGTCAAGCTGTCGACTAAGTTGCAAGGGAACGCATCCTGTGTTTCACGTAATTTTCTTCTTAAATTTAAACTTATTCCTATTTTCTTTCGAAATGCAGTCGCCCGGAACGTTTTTTACACGCAAGCATAAAGCGCACATACCGTGATTTTCGTTTCTATCCTCACTCGTTGCCCAAAATTATATTATCATTACAACAAACATTATAGCTTAACTCTGAAATTCACTTGCAAACGTTTCGATCCACAATCATTGTCATTCCGAAAGATACAATCGAAACCTTGGCCAATAAATTGCAGAGCAGTCATATAAGCTATATTGTCTTAAAGATTTACAGAGCCGTGATTTAAGTTCCTATAATTATTATTATCATTAATATTTACTTCAGGTGTTGATTTGTCAGACTCGACCGAGGCGCTGACCACCATCCTCGCGTACAAAGGTGACGAAGTTTCTGAGAAAGAACACTGGAACCCTCCCCGCCCCAATCCCCCCCAACAACGACCCACCCGGGCTAGCCCCAAAGCTGGGTAAGTTTCTACGCCGAGCAGAACAGGGGGTGCGTCAAAAGGTGGCCCCCGCCGCTATGGTTTTTAATTTTGTTGCGATAGTAAAGTGTGGATTAGGCTTTTTTGCTTTGAATAAATAATCGTTGAAAATGTGGGTTAAATAGAATGCATCACTGTCCCTTTGATAGCAGTTTAAAAACCAAAATGATCGATTAATTTTTTGCCTAAAAAGTACAAAATAATCCTGCGGGCGTCTTTCTGATTAATATTGGACCATAATAAAAATAGTTTACACTTCCCTGCTGTACGACGAGCAAAATCAATGGAGCGTATCGTTATACCCCAACCGTGCCGTCCTGAGTACGCTTGGCGCGAAGGCATGCGGTGGCTCTCAAAGGGGAAACCGCGCTGCTGTCAAGGAGGCGTGAAATTGGGGCATTACGATGTTTGCCCAGAAGCTGTGGCAGGGGGTCGTTGTAATATTGTGACAAGTCAGTCGACATGTGTTTGAATACCAGTGTTATCGTTTGCGGGTGGATTTAGGAGTGATTTTGTGCTTGATATTTGACCTCGCAAAACGCAGGAACCTGGTTTTCCTTTAAACATGTTTGTTTTCTTTTTATTCAGTTTTCCTTTAAATATATGTCCACAATATTGTGCGTTGTTGTCCAATACCATGCCCTGACACAAAACTGCGCAAAATAACGTTTTATCTTACCAAGGAAAAGAGGGAGGTAGACGAACAACGTCAGTATGATCCTATATTTAAAAAACACGAATATTAATTTCGTCCACCAGTAGAAATTCATCTCCAATTTATGTCTTACTCAAATAAAGTTTAGAAATAGGTTGCATTTTATTAAAAAAAAAACTATTTAAATATCTGGCTGTGATCATCTGTCACTTTTTTAGATCAAATTTGGATTAGAATTTAAATAAATGAGTAGGACACGATGTTGGTATCAACTTTGCAGTGGAACTGCAAGTGTGAATCCAGCATTTAAACTACAAGAGTAAGTTACATGTTTCGTACGTTGCAAGTCGCCGGTGCCTGTGCTTTCAAGACAGAGACCTTCTTATCGCTCGGCCAAGCCCCGTTCGATGTTATCGCTACTTTCGTGAAGAAATTCGATTTAATCTCGAATTTGTGACGCAAATGTGTTAACATAATGCTGCAGATTTGTCTTTCAAAGAAACCTATCCTCTGTATTAGGTATTGAAATACTGACTTGTTTATTTTTAGCATTTTACGCCACACGTGTCACAACAAGGATCAATTGCATCAAGCGATTAGTCGATTAAATGGAAACCTTTATTTAATCTTCATCTGTTTGATGTTAAATCTGTTTTATGCGGCCTAGAACCGTGCAAAGTCGAACATACCGGTTATAATTCCAAACACCTCTTTCATTCCTAAAAGTTTACATCCGACATTTCAAGGCATCTCTTATCGTAGTTCTGTGTTTCCAAAAATTTTTTGTCCGCGAAACCTAACACTTACGTTGACAAGGAATCCGAAAACGTCAGAAACGTCGAGTAAACCTAAACGTGTTTCATCTTATTTGGTATTTTCTTTTGGGTTTCGCGTTTCTTGGCCAAAGTCTCAACAGACATGTCCAGCAGGCTTTGCTTAAAACCAAATAGTCGTTCAATGAACCCTTGTTGATCTTGTTGTGGAATTTATCCAGAAGCGCTGATGTAGAAGAAATTTTTTATTTAGATTTTGGTTTTCAATTTTAAGCAATATATCACAGTATAACATTCACCACAGATCAACCACCAGCACACCGGGGAAGGTCAATCGGGTCATGCGGTCTCCCCCCTCACACCGAGCCAAGAAGATCTCGGTCAACCGTTCCCATGGCGACCACAGCACGGAGAGTTCGTCGGAAGGTGTGCTCACCGACCAGAAGACACCTAGTGGCAAGCGGGTGTCGGAACCGTACGGGAACCTCGGTAAGATAATGATGACGATCAGAACGTTTTTTCGAGTATTGAAGCGGTAAAATGTCATGCCCTGAAAGTATGTGAATATATGGATTGTACTCGTGTCATGAATACAGATCTTCGATCAGTTCTTCACGGTGGTTTTGATCGATGAAACTTAAAACCTTTTGTAAACGTGTTTATGATGAAGATATACATCTGCTTTATACCAACCTTAACTTGGGCCAAAATATTATTTTATTAGAAACACTTTTTGCATATTTTTTAGTTATATTTCCGTTAATAAAAAGACACGACATACATGCCATGTCAATGTTAAGTGCAATTTACAAAAATCTTTTGTTTTATTAACATTGTATTGCTTTTAAAATTATGAACCAAAGTTCGTAAGTTGCAGTTACCTGATTCAAATATGTTGATTTTCTTTGGTTCCAGGATCCAACCGGGCCTTCCTGGCTCCGCAGAAGCCCGCCAGGCCATCAAGTCGTAAAAGTAGTTTCAGCAATTCCCTCCCAAGTTCGGACTCGGAGCGGCAATCCAAACCTGACGTAAGATGTTTGTTGGTCGAATTAAGTTTGAACTTCACGTTTTGAATCTTTTACTCGACCTTTTAAGTATAACCAGGGCGGTCCTGTAGGAAACGATGCCTGCATTTCACCTAAAAAATACCATCGCAATTCGATTTGACATTTTTTGTATTTGTCTACATGGTGAATTGCCCCTTGCAAGCGAGTGGGTACGATTTGTTCAATCAGTTAAAATGTGGCTTGGACCAACCCCGATAACCTCATATATTTTGGGCAAACAACAACATATTGTTCTCCTTTGTTTATCCGATTATCTTTTATTGATGATGTTCCTTGTAATTTTTGTAGTATTTAAAATATCTGAAAATGGTAAATTGTACATGACAACAAAAAGTATTCGGATCAAATCAACAAATCCCGTGTTATCCTGGGCTTGAACTTATTGATATTAAAACGTTTTTGCAACAAAATGTAAAAATCCGCCACACACTTTGGAGTAATTGACATTCCGCGTTCCAATTTTGCAGCGAATTTACCTCGCTTACCGGCTCACAAGACCAGTGCATGTCGCACAAACCGCAGTCGGAATGTTAATTCGGGCGGTAATTGCTTAGCTCGGCTGTGGAACGTTTATTCTTGTGTCTGGCATCAGCGCAATGGACTTAAATTGTTTGCTGTCTCTGTCACACGACGTAGCAACACGTTTAATCTGCTTCTGGCGGTACGTTGCCTGTGATTATTCCGCTAGTTTTTGGGTTAAAATTGTACTAATATTTGACCCACAAACAATATTTGGAACTTGTGGGATTTTTAATGAGATCAATGGCGTTACTTTTTTAAGTTACGGTTGGTAATATCGATTATTCCAAATCCAGATATTCCAATACTATCCCGACCAAAACAAATTACTTCTGACTTCAAGCTTGTTTTTTTCATTTGTCGCTCCGACTTTTTGGAAAAAGGTTGCTTTGATCCAGCTTGGCTGCGACACCAAAGTCTATGACTCAGATTTTGAACATTTTCACATTACATGGAAACGAATATAACTGTGATCTAGATATAGGAGGTGAAAGTCGCGACCTTTAAGCAAGAATGGCGAATTATTCCAAAAATACATTATTTTTTTGGGGTGGATTATTAAAATGAGTTTCATTTTCAAAATTATTTCAAGAGTCCTAGGAAATTAGTTTACGAGTAACAAGCGCGCAGCTGTTTTAAAAAAATTCGCAATGGTTGCTCGGCGGTCATCAATCATCACGAGCATTTATACGTCTCATGAAGCTGACCAATGAAGCGCATGCCACGTGATTGGAGGGCACATAGCCTCCAGCGCAGCCTGTTATTATTGAGCTATAATTTAAAGTTGTTCCGAGTTTTCATCTGTAAGAAGTTGTAACACGGAACCGCGTTGCTTGTAAGCTGATTAATTGACCGACGTCAACTCAACTGTTTCTTCCGCTTGTCACGGAATCTGACACGTGGAATTCCTTTCTGTCTGTGTGTGCGGCGCTTGGTATAGATGCTGTTATTCCTGTTTTGAGCTGGAAGCCTGTGTTGGGTGTGTATTATAAGTACGGGGTGATCATTGCGACCATCTCATCTAATAATGCGTTGCAATAGCGACAATACTTTAATATGTTCATATATTTTGCGTGGATATCATACCTGTGTCAATATATTTGCAATCATTTCATTTACACGCAGTCAATCAAATTTATCACCAAGAAAAATGTGAATTAAATTACCAATACTTTAAGTCATAAAAAAATTAATGCTTTTGAACAACAAAATCAAATCAAATACGTTTCAAAGAAAGTGAACAACTTTGAATAACCAAGTCATTTTTTTACTTTTTTCTGAGTACATTTTCACGACGAATTCAGTTTGCAAATTGTTTGGTGAAAAAAATTTAAAAATCCCATTTTGCGTAAAATATTAGCACATCTGCAAACTTCTAATGGTTTATAACTAAGTGATTATCTTAAAAAATACAAATTTGTGTCCAGGTTTCCACCGACAAACGAACCCCAAACCGACAACAATTCCTCAAAAGCGCGCCCTTACTTCGACGGAACCTACTGGCGAACAGGGAATACGACTCTGACACAGCCACTAGCGTACTCGCTTCGGATGCTGATAGTTCAACTGGAGTTCAGTCGGATGTGGATGCTGGAGCTTCTGGCTTGAGGTGAGACTTTTGTCAGTAGAATTCCAGTGTTTGTCAACCTGAGGTTCGCGTTGCCCCGATATGGATTTTATAACATTGGATTTCGTATGGTGCGAAGTGAATATTTTTGTCTTATTGGTTTTTAATTTACATTTTAAAATAGAGTGATCTTCTGGGATCAAATTAACGCACTAAAAATTTTGAAAATAACGACTTTGTGCGTTCGTAACTGTTAACTACTATCGTAACCTTAAAACGTTATATTCAGGTTTCTCCGTTTAAACAACTTTAAATAACGAGAAATAATAAAACGTGCAATAATAGTTCAATATTCAAATTTTATTTATTCGTCATTTTCAATTCATTTTAGCTCACATTTTGTAAATCTACCGCAGCGTGAAAGTAGTTTTGAAATTTTACCGTTCGCGAATTCAAGCCATGATGTAGAAAGTGTCACATGTTTATTAGACGTATCTACAGAGGTTTATGCCATGAACAAATCTTAAACCATAAACATATCGCTGTTGTTTAAACTGTGGATAAGTAATTCGTAAATGATGTCACTTGTTTTGAGAATTGCGCCTTTTTGGTGGTTGTTCCGGCATTTTTGTTTTTAAAAAAATACTATGATCGTTGTACACACTGGAAAACACCTGATGTCGTAAACGTACAAAATTACCACCCGCTATAAACCACTCCGCCCCTGGTAAACCCCAGAAACCCCCCACACAACCATAGGTTACCCCTAAAGGCTCAGATTGACCCCATATTTATGCTAAAAACAAATTACCCCGGCCAACCCCCGGCCCCAATGGTTTCCCGTCCAATTCCCCATAGAAATCCATCATCCATGATCCCGCCTCGTGTTAAAATTGCAGACAGACCTAACTGGTGTCGGTGCCATGTTTGGTGATGTTGTGGTAACTTCTGTGCTGTGCCGGATTTAGAGCAGATTGGCGCGGAATGTGGGTGGACTTTGAAAAAATCACTTTTAATCTGTTTTGTGTCACGACCTTTTTGTGTCACGGTTTTATACCTATATTTAACCGCCGGTATTTTATAAACACTGCGTTACGTTACTTGACAATTAGACAAATCCTCATCAAGAAGTGTTTTACTATGAACTGTATGTTTTGTGTTATTATCAAGCAATTCTGGTAATCCCCTACTTGCTCCATATTATTGCATTAAGTTTGAAATGTTTCGTACAAACATTATCTCTCGTAAAAACTAATTTTATTTCGTAGTTTTAACGAAGGTTTGGGAATGAGCGAACGCAACATAAGAACTGCGGATTCCGCAAATGCAATTTTATTTATTTACAAAGTCTGGCACTATTTTCAGTAGAAATAAACATTAGTTACGGTTGGCCTTAGTTAAACCTGCTCTGTACAAGGAAAACCATTTTTCAGAAACCAATCAATAAAACTTCTCGTTATCATTCAGATCTGCTATGAAACGAAGTCCGTTCGCCAAACTGAAGGGAAGCATTAGAGACAGCGTGACACCTCGTCGCCCCGTCCGCGTGGTGTCGCCACGGAGGTCGAAGTCTGACCCGAGTATTTTTGTCGAAACTGGAAACGATGGAAAAAATACTTATTACAATATTGACGAGGACGGAAAACCGAAAAGTTTACAACCTGAAAAGTAAGGCCTTGTGTGTTCTGTCTGAAGTTTTCTAAGTATTTCAACTTTTGAATGTTGTAAACAGAATAAGTTTGTATGCTTGTAAGTGTATGAACTCCACGTGCTGTTAAAAATACTGTCCAGAGTACGTTTGTTTAATTAGTTCAGTTCTTTTCCTTGCATTACATTTACATGCATGTAAATCTCTGGATCTGGACAATAAATTATTTGTTCAACAGTTTTTTATTTGAAAAAAAAAACTTTTTCCTGCAGGAAGCGACCATCCAAGCTGGCTCCACACCGCAGGAAAAATCCGAAGCAGACCAGAAGACAAACAGCCCCAGTTGACATCGCCTATGCAAGCCATCAGAGGAAAAAATATAAAACCCTCGTTTCACTGAACGCTCAAACCTTACGCAAGGCAAGTTTTTTTAAGGCCTTGTGGCGCGTTAAGGTTTTTTGACTAACTGTCAGTGTCACTTGTTTCTAACAAGGGACTTTTTTGATATAATTTTCCACGCAACCAAAAAACTGAAGAAAACTGAACGAAAACTTATAAAAAAATAAAATATTACTGAAACATATTAACCGATATATTACACAGCTCAATATAAAAACATATATAAACGTCCACATCTTCTAACTCATGATGTCATCAACCTGAAGGTCACAGAACGATGGTTATCAGAATGGAGAAATAAATTGCCTGTGGGAGGTTTCCTCATCACTTCTTGGTCGGATGTGGCACTAGAGAGTCACCGGCCCCTCTGTATGATCGGTAATAGTGTCGTGTACAGTTCCATCTCAACCGGTAACAACCAGTTCAAACTGGCTTGCCAGGTGAGTTAAGGGGAAAATTTTCTGTTTAATATACTTAGGTGCAATAAACTTGGGTTACACGGAATAGAAATTTTGGCAATTTTGGCACTTTGCATGTTTCATCTAACAGCATATCTCTCGCAATTAACAAATTGTGACCCTTCATGTTTTTCATTCCAAACCCTGAACCAAACTTTTCAATCCATCTCCAGTTGTACGACCAACTGGATGTGGACGATCCCATGGTAAGACGACTCGAGAGATGTGCCTCTCTTCCCGCCCATCCAAACACATGTGGAGTCTGCAGCCACTTCCCATGTCGTGTTCCCCGTTCCCTGCTTGACCCCAACTCGAGAGGTGGAGCTGCTGATGCTTTGTGTGTTGTGCTGTCAAGTCGACCTTACCAATCGCTACAGGCAAGTTTTTGTGGTTTATATGACGCTTTTTTGTGTTTTTTTTTATGTGGGACACTTGTTTTTCGAGAGCAGTTTTTTGAGCATTTAAATAAACTTTAATGTACTGATGTCTTGTTAAGTTCGTGGTGAATTTCTTTCTTTCAAAACTTCTCAGAATATCTTGAATTACTAAGATAGAAATTTGCCAAGCAACGTTTTCATACATAAGAGCTAATTTAACTTTTGAATATAACCAAGCAAAGGGATTTGGATGTTAACTGTGTTCACAACTGGATCTTTTTACCAAACAAAACAGTGCATTGCTTCATATGCTTCGTTAAAAATCGCCAACTTCTTAACCTTTAGGAACATTTGGATCGTGTCGTTGCCAAGGAGGAACCAACAGAATATCACCGCCAAGTCCTCATCACCGTCCTCCAGCTCCTCCAGGGAATGAGACACGTCCTTGCATCCGGATACGATCTTCCCAACGTTAGTTCGGAGCATCTCGTCATCACAGAAGAGCGCGGATTCCTCCAGGTTCTTCCGCACGTTGACTGGAGTGACTCCGATTCTCCTCCTGACCGTCGGGATGTCAACAAAGTCCTGGATGCTTACCAGAGTTCAGACTCCGATTCTAATCCTTCCACACGTCGGATGTCTCATTGTCAGCAGGTTGCCAAGCTCATCAAGAAGCTCCTCCACAACGGGAGCTTGGTGTCCTCCACTGGAGGACAAGGAAGACCCGGGGATCGAAACTCAGCCGCATCCACCGTCTCCCGGGTAGTTGTTCCTGGAACAAAATTCTCCTCCGCGATTAAACATCTCATCCACTTCCTCGACTCCTCTCCTCCTCCAGGAATCCAGGAGGCGATCGACGTTGTTCAGTGTGCTCTTTGGGGTCCGGAGGACCTGGAGGATGTTGGAGTTGATGACGTGAGTCCGTATTCCGCCTTAGAACTCTGGATTGAGATGGAGCAAGCGAAGCTGGTGAATAGTCTCGCGGTTTTAACTCCAGGAGAGCGAATCCTCCCAATCTCCTTCCTCAAACATCAGTATTTCGCCGCTGTGCACCCGGAAGTCCTCTTCAAGGGCTTAAAAGTCCTCCAGAGAATTTGAGAGGAGCTGGGATTTTTCCTGATACGTAAATGACGCAAATACAGGTAAAGACTCGTGGGAAATACCCTTATGCAGGAATGAGGAATAACAGACGGAGCCATTTCAGTATTGATTTCTGTTTGTATTTTTTTATCTTCGACATTCAGTTTCAAACGCAGTTTTTGATTGTTTTCACGAAAAGTTTCATCGGAATTTTCCAGTGTATCAGTTCCACAAACATCTTGATTTCGACCAGCAAAGATTTGCACATGTATCTGGTTAGCAGCCGCTAACTTATGAAATATGTTCCACTTGTCTTGGTGTGAGTGCCTTTTCGGTTAACAGAATACCACTGACTCGGCAACATTTTGAACGTCTCTTACCAAAATATGATATTTTTACAGTAACCACTGCCTCGTTATATGAATATATGAATTTTAATGGATAAATTCATACATATTCTGACATTCAGGCACTTCGAATCCTGGCCCAACACATTTCCAGGCGTATAACAAAATATTGGGAGTATGAACGCGTAAATAACTTGGCGTGACAAAATCAACACCGGTGCCAGGGCCTGCCGATAGCCAAGTACTGGTTCATGAACTCGAGGTTATTGATTTACATAAAATTTAACTAGCTTTCAACAAATCCTGTATGTCTTCGTATGCTGTTTGGGTTTTATATCTTTTTTATCGTTGCATAATGACTGACTGGTCGCTCTGTTATGATTTTATTTCTTGTCCCTGTAGCGTTTACTGCCAACTGAATCTACCATGCCATGATTATTAACATTGTTATTTTATTTCGTCGCTGCTTTTGCGACAAACGAAGCAGAATCTCGAAAAAATACAAAGGAATCTAAAAAAGTTGTTGTACAGGAAATAATTCGAAAATCAGTCGAAAGTTATTGATGTTTTAAAGTTATTTTTTCTATAGTGTGTCGGTGGGAATGCTGGTCGTCCACAGATTCTTCAAATTGAGTAAGGAATCAATCACAGTGCGCTTAAAAATGACATGATTATAAGTGTGATCATTTCTCGCCACATAACACGTGGTCAACAGCGGCGATTCTGCAATAAAAAACCCTTAAAGTAAACGAGGCGAGGAATAATATAAAAAATTCCGGATGGATAAAATCCCGCGAAGAAATCCTATGTTAAGGAAAAAAAAACTGTGCCCCATCGCCAAGATGAACAAATAATGTGCTCGTTGATATCAACATGACGTCATCATCGTTTGTGACGTCACGATTCCAAGGGGGCAACGCGTCAAAGAGGGGGAGCGGAACGGAATAAAGTTTTCGCTCGTAAGTTGATGAAGTAGACGGAGGTGAAACTGGTTAGGAGCACGATGAGTCCAGCAAGCAGGATCATACCCTGGAAATAACGGAAAAATGGAAATCTAATCATATTTATCTGACATATTTTAAGCAATGGCTCTTGTTACTCAACTTATAACATAAAAAAATAATTCATGAAAATGTTTTTGAGGGGTTTGCCATGGAATGGTTAGTATTAGAGTAAGGTAACTATATGGTAATTCTGAAAAGGAAAAACAGAGCTAAAATGCTATTTGTCATATTAAGTAGACGTTTCGAACTCTTACTGGGTTCATCACGAACCATTTTTTAGCATTTTAGCTCTGGCTTTTATTTTCAGACACGTCAACTCCAGATATTTCGCTCCCATCTATGGTAATTATAAATCACTTTTAAAAGTCTTTATAATTACTGTAAAAATATATGCATTAAAGGTGTCAACACCGTAGTAATAAATATAACTAGATTTCTATACATTACAGTCACTGAGAAATTGTTCTGTCAGTTTTATTGTAAAGATTATCATTGTACCTGACTGGTCTCGTCTTGTTGCAAAAACATGGTAAGTTTGAATGCAGATTTTGACCATCTGCTTTCAGTCCATAGACCTGATGTACTTGCGCTATCTGCACATACACAAAAAACGTTTAAGTTCTATAGAAGATTTTTTATACAATTTTTAAAAAATGATGCTTTTTATTCAATGCTAACAATGCATGTAGATATGGCATAATTTTGTTAATTGTATACAATGGTAATATTAAAGACAGAAAAAAACATACAGATTATTTTTCGGAAAGATTTTGAAACAAATTTCCCCAAAAATAATGCTTTGTTATTTTTGCTGCTAACGGTCGAAATATCGTCGGTATGCCAAATTTGCATGGTGTTAAGTGAGTGAAAGTAATTTTCAACTTGGAAAAATACCTTTAGTAAACTTGTTCTGTAGAAGAGCTGGTGAAACAGCAGGAGTGTCGTATGTAGATGAACGGTAACACATGGGTGAGTAAGTAGAATTGAAAAGTTTGCCGTTTAAGTAGAAATAACGGACGGTTTGATCCTAAGAACAAACAAACAAACATATAAGGTTCAAATTTTGTTCCTGAAATTTTTTTTTAATCTGCCAGTTGTTGGAACAAATGTTACAAAAAAAAACGAAGACAATATATAAGAAGCGTTTTTTTTTCAGCGTTTTTAAATACATGCAGATTGATTTTATCCACAACAAATTAAATTCCATTTTAACAACTGTTTGTAAAAACAATAAAAAAACTTTTAACCTTCGTACAACAGAACAATTTTGCTACACAATTTTTTTAACAAAGTTACTGTTGATTCACAAACACAATTCTTTCTCCACAAACAACATATGCAGTTGGCACAGGTATAACGCAGTATATACATACCGTCTTATTATTGATGCACGTTGAACTGTTAAGTGCTTCCAGTTGCACTCCAGTGAAGTAAACGAGCAGATAACTTGCAAATCCACTCGGTAAGTTGAGTGTGTTTGGTCCTTGGTACACAGATGTGTATCTGTGATGGATGAGCATCATTTACATTTGTTTTGACAACACTTGGTATATTGGTTTGGTGTAAGTTTTTGAAAAACTCTGTGACGTTGTTTAACGAGCCATCCACAAAAAAGATGAGCAGGGTGAAATTTTTGTAACTTTTCATACAAAGTAAGTAATGTTAAAGTTAAATTGTAATTTCAAATGTGACACCAATCATTTTAACCCATCTATTGCCAACAACAGGTAAACAGTATTTTATCTGATGTAAGTTCTTGAAAGTGCAAACTTTTTGTAAATCTTCAAGCCGAGTTAACAATGGTAAGTTGACGTTTCAAACAATCTTTTGAACATATAAACGTTGCCAGACAACAAGAATTACTGACGATGATGACACAAGTCTTTAAAGTTTAAATACATAATATTGCTTGATTTGAGGAGTTTTACAAAACAAGCTATTTAAGTATAAGGATATTTCATCACACAATATGTAAACACACCTGGGCAGGGCTGAATTTGGCAATTTTACTGTTGAAACCTGGTTGGTTGGGAGAGCTTCTTTGAATAAGCTGCAGTTGGCTTTGTACAAGTAACAGAACAGAATCTGGGCAGTAACGTTGCCTTCAACTTTGACATGAGAAGGGACGTTGTTGGAACCGCTAGCCATCTTGTATAACATCCCTGCAGCCATATTTGCAACTTGTGTCAGTTTCTGCAAAAGAAACAGCTTTTATGAATAGGATTTTTTTCAGTTATTTTTGAAGTCACATACATTGTGGTACGTTTACAAAAAACGGTGGACACCCCTGAATTAAAATGTGCAAGATAATTAATTCCATGTGAATAAGGTGATGCTCATATAAACGAAAACGATTTTTCGAAACATATCTGCTGACGTAATTCAGAGACTTGTTGCACCAAAGGCATATATTGGAGCAGTAATTTAGTTGCATTTGCAGTAATTAGCTGCGAAATATGCTATGCTAACTTAGGGCCAAACTCCACTACTAATTTAATGGGCAAATGTTTATTTGAAAAAGTTAACTGTTTCCAACCCGTCGGACACCAGCACCGCACGTAGAGCGGGCAAGCTTCCTATGGGAAGGATATTCTCTGAGTCCATCCAGGCAGCCTCACTCACTATATGGAAGCAAGGCTGTGGCATTGGGTGAACTGCTTGATCCGACTACAATACCGCCAAATTTGGTTTAGGAATGCGTCAAGATTTTTCGCGTTTGTGGTGCTCGTTTTACTGATTTTCAAGGAATTCGAGTCACCGATTTTATACAGTTACTTTTATACAAGTACTTGCTTGCTCACACATATTAGATTATATTGTTTGGATTTTTATCCAAGAAGTGACCTCAAATTTCAGTTATTCACAATCAAAAGCATAACATTTACTATATACTTACACTAGCAAGTGGCTGCAACAATTGCATCATTTCATCATCAGTAGTGTTGTTGGTGTAACTGATTCCCAGGTTCTTCAGGTTGTCATAACGACTGAAGTAATACCTGTGAAACAAATTTGTTAAAAAGTATAGTTTGTAACCATAACAACAAAAGCATATGTATGTAAGTTACACTTAAGCTAATTTTAAATGTAAAAGTACATTATTTTGCTTTCCTATGAAACTAAACACTTTTCCGTTACTTTCTGTTTGAAATAGTTAACAGATACACATTATGAACGCTACTTCAGATAAACATTGGTGGCCCTGGTGTTTCTACTTCTTTAATTACTTTCTTTTATCATAGAAAGGCACAAAAACCACAAATCTGAGTATTTTTTGCACACAAACATATTTTGGCATTCACCAAATACTGAATTAAAATATCTAGAAAGGAAAATGAAAAAATAACAACTTCACAAATCCACAAGAAAACAGGAAATCATGAAATCCAACGACACTCACTTGTTTTTAAAGGAAGCTGCGAAATCATTGAGAACGATGCCAGGAATTGATCGTTCCTTCAGTATGGTTTGGAACGATGATGGGGCAAGACCGATTGACGATGGCTGCGTCCCAACTGTTATTGAACTTGCGCTTGCGTTTAATTTTTGCATCATTCCGTCAATCTTTGAAACAACAATAATGTTGTGAGTTTAATGAAAATTGTTGATTCAAAACTTACGAATCATGTGAACCACACAATTAATACCACTTTACATTTCAAAATGTGGTATTCATTTTCAGAAAAGAACTTAATTCTCTTGCTTGTTGTACCATCTTGTGCTTGTTTTTTTTGTATCGCATTGCATTTGATTGCACCTAATAAAGTTAGAGGTACTCGCAAAAGCTAGTGCGCATTTTTCAATACAATTGTCAGTCTTTTTTCAAAAAGTGCCAAATCTAGAAAATTAAGTTCGTAGACAAATAAAGACTGATACAGCACGTTTAACAATTTGATGTATTTATAAATGTTAGTTATCTATATTTTATTTATCCAAATTCACAGCATGTAAAAAGTCAAATCATTGACATTACAAATCAGTCTATTTCAAACTGCACCAAATAACTAAATCTACTTGGTGTACTAGCTTAAACCAATGTCACACAATTGGATCTTTGCAAGGAATACAAGGAAAATAGTCAACAAAGAACAGAAGCAAGACTTTTACATCACAGAGTGTTGACCAACAACGATTAAGTGGACTTCAACCTACCTCAGTCGAGTGACTTTGATAAGAAACGGGATCATAATGGGCATAAACTTGGTTCGATAAATGACCAAGCTGACGGAATTCCACAACATTGGAAATGTCGTCCAGTTTAATTGGAGTTGGAAGAGTCTGAACACAAAAGAAGTGACTCTGACACAAATGTAAATACATTGTATAACTCTCTTTTATGGTCAAACACACATTCTTATCCATTAAATCTTGTAGCACGTACCATTTTCAGGTCTTGCTCTGTAGGAAAGTTTCCATTCTTCATGTCATACAGCATTCTAGTTGTACCAAGGTTATCGAAAGCTTCCTGCAATAAAAGGATTTGTATTAAAAAGAGTTATACTTAAAGAGTGCCAAGCGATCACCGATTATTCAGTTTGTTCAATACTCACTTTAACATATATGTACAAACTACTTTCTAATAATCAAAATAATGAAAAAATTTACTACAATTTTGAGCATTAAATGGCAAAAAGGATGCCTTATGAACAAGATATATGGTATTTGTGTACGGTTATACTGACAAACAAATAATACCTTGCATTACATCAACTACTTTATCACTACTAACCCCTTCCATGATGGCAAAAAGGATGTTTTTGGTGAGGGCCCCTCTCTCCTCTATGTTAAGATTTCCAAGAGCTTTACTCGTTGCAAGTAATGTGATAAATCCTGTTGCAAGGTCGCCACCCAGTGATGAGAAACTGGACATGAAGCTACGACTGTCGAGCTGTGAGAAAAAACGATAACTATCAATGCAATGGAAAGTGCAACACATAAATCACTAAGTTGTATTTATGAGATAATATCCTGAATCAACTTGCTTACAACCAACATATTTCAGGAGTTTAATCAGTTTATAGAACAGCAGCTCCCAACTTTAAAGGAATATGGCATCCCTGTCCAATTTTAAAAGATTTTGCCGCACCCAAAGGTGGCAAACCAATGAACGCCACAAATGTTACAATTAACATTTCTATCTGACTTTAGGTGGGGTTGTTATCATGTTAAGGATTCGTCACCTGGGTGTAGGCATTACACTATCAAGAAACCAGGCCGAAAATCCAGAGCAAATATAAAGAAAAGTTTGTGGCACCCCTGAACATTATAAAAAACACCCAAGGGTGTTGTGATATTCTGGTTGAAAACCTTTGTTATGGATGGAAAGAACTTTCCCAATACTTACTGGGGCAGTAACGAGAATTGTTGAGGACGCACTGCTTGGAGTTGATGAAAGTTGTTTCAATGATGAAACTATGTTTCTTCCACCGAGGGGATCACAATATCCCTCTGTGTAAACAATATAGCTTAAGTTATGATAAGAAAATAATTCAAAAATGTAAAACTTTTGCTAAAAACCTAAATATGTCAACAAAGTATTCAGGAGGAAATTAATCAAATTGTGCAGTTGCTAAGTTTTTGATTTAATTGAATCAAAATACAGTTAATAACGGGTCTCTTAAAAAAAACAAATTTTCCAAAGAAAACATGCTTACCCGCAGTGAGACTGGTTTGCCAGTTTGATCTCCGAATGCAAGTCTCACTGTTCACTGCCCCAAACATCCGGGACTTCATTTGTACTGCACAGAGCGGGTATTTGTCTTCTTTGTTGTTCTCCTCTGTGCACTGTTAAAGTCATAAATTGTTTGAATTGGCAACCAGTTTTGTACGTAAGCATGTTAAAGAGAAACTAGACTGCTTCTTGGAAATGCACAGACCAATGAAAAATAAAATGCAGTATTTCACCAAAAAAATATACTTTTTAGAAAGAAAAACGTGCAGATTGGATACTATTTAGTTGTCTTCATGACAAAACATGAAACATCCCCCATCGTTATGCTGATGAATATTTTCTATATTATTATTTTGTGAAAAAGATTTACCTTGATAAAAAATTAATTACCTTGATAAGTGTGTCCCTATCATTAGCGTTCTTCAGGTAAAATACAGGAAATGGGATATCATCCTCAGAAAGTCCGTCACCAGCTGGATTCCAGTTGCTTCCGCCATTATTACAATTCTGGTACTGAGGACCTGATGTTGAATTGTAGATCCCTGCGCATATTGAAACACAATGTTTCAAGTTGTGTCATCAATAGTTCAGTTTCTCAACAGCACTTAACCAAGACCTAATTACCAGTTGCCTATTCAGTATTTTGTCACCAAAGCAACTTGACAAGGGTTTAGCAAAAAATAAACATACAGAAGAATATAAAAAAAATATACAGCAGAACATATAAATAATAAAATATAAATAAATTACCGCCTTCTTCTACCACTAAGCGTAATTAAATGAAACTCACCAAATCTATTTCCAGGACAGGAAAGGTCTGGTGACCATTGTTTGTCAGGCGTAACAAAGTTGTCAGCTTCATACACAATAATTCCATTCACTTTACCACTTGCCTTGAGTCGCTGTACGATATTCCTGAAAATCAATTTATTTAACTTTTTAATATCACCTCACAGCAGAAGATTTGAGTCAAAAAGAATATGTCTGCTAAACCCAGCAAAGTTTAAATCATAAATAGTCAAATATACATAGTTTAACATACCTCCCAAACAAATTGGCATCAATCAATGTCACATAAGCTTTTAAATGTCGATTGTTGAAAAAGTCATCAATGGATTGGGTGTCATTGATGTTATAAAGAACTCCAACATTCCCCGCATTTGTGGCTAATAAAAATTAAATCAAGATTCTAAAGTTAACACATTAACAATTACAAGTACAGTCAGTGGAATGAAAAATCTTCAACTTATTAACAAGTACAAGATTGATTGTTAATAAAACTAGTCTTAAATGTCCTAAATTGTTGTTTACACAAAGGCACAGTTTCTATTTGTAAGGCCTACTGCACTGTTAAATACAAAATAATAAAAGTTGCACTATTAGGTTATCACTCACATTGGCAGCCTATTTGATGGGTTCCATTCAACAAACGAACACATTTGTCATAATTTATCTCTGGAAAGTCATGATAAGTAAGCTGGTACACTTTGGACGGTTGAGCCAGCGATGTTGTCAAACCTTGAAAACATTCACAAAATGAATACAATGATATAAACATATTAATAGTGGCACAAGTTCTACAATGCACTTTTGCATGACTGAATAAATAACCTCATATTTTTAATGTTTTGAGACAAAGAAGGTGTGAAAAGGTACAAGGGAACTTCACTTACCAAGAAACAACAATAACAACACTTTCCCGAAATTCATGGCGATGTTAGCAAGTTACAAATTCGGCTATAATCAAACTAAAAAGTCTTGTTTACACTTAAACTAGTTTATTTACAAACAGGATTCGGAATCGGAATAAAAAATCCTCGAAACTGTGTCGGATGTCGCGTATTATCTGTCGTGAGTCGCGTAACGCGTGTAGTGTATCGCACAACTTATGCAAGTATTTAAAACTTCTGCAATTTTTATTTTAGTTCAATAAAACGTTTGTACAATATAGAGTTGATTTAAATTAAAGCTAAGTTTCGATTGACGCACAAAGGTAAAACTTTGTTAACAGAGTTCAGCATATTCTTAACTGAGTCGTCCTTTACCTTACACGGTACATGGCAAATTTGATAAGTTAAAAACATGGGGGGCCCGGGTACCTCCACCTGAAATTCACTGATGTGACCTTTTTTGGTGACCCACTACCTGGTGCAGGTCGCCTTTTTTGGAGGGGATGCCCCATTCCAATTGCGGACCATCCCCCTGAAGCGCAAGGGCCGATATGCTTATGTGCCATGGACCGGCACTGCTGGCACCCCATTGTGTGTGGATTGATTCGACAAAAAAAAAACAGTCAAAAAGCCTTACACTTATTTTATTGGCAAAGAAGCATAACTTTGTAAAACCCATACTTTTTTATATGTGGCTTCTTGTTGTACGAGTACAAAAATATAAGTATGTTCACACAAAACGCAGCAACTACACTTTGTATTAAAAAAGGGAAAACGAAAATGTCAAAACTCAAAACAAGCACGCTAGCAGGTGTGACGTCATCACAGTATGGTTTGTTCTGTAATGATCCCTTTCAAGTAGAAGACCCACGTGGTTGTCGTTCCGCCTGAGCGGACACAGGACAATGTCATTTTCCCGGTTGCGATTGTTCCGGGACTAGCGGAACTCTCGAAAGCAACCGATATATTGTGTGTTTTCTTGGAGCGGATTGCTTCGCCAGGTTTCACGGTAAACAGGGGATTGTCAACCTGCAAAAGCACGAAAAAACGCATTTTGTGGGCCCTTTAACTGGTTGTGTAACACATAACGAGTAATATAGCCTAATCAGGCTATTACGGCGTCATTTTTAACAACCAAGTGTGGTTTAATTATTTTGTATCCGAAACCCGCTTATTTATCAAGCTTTTGTCTGGTCAGCCTTGCTATGTATGAAATGATGTGCACTATTTTAAAAATCATTGTTATAAAATACTTTGGCAACCCAGGGCCAAAGAATAGCAAGAGAAGGCAAAGGATCACCATTATTTGCCCTAAAGTTAAGGGATTTCTATCGTTAAAGCTAGGTTTAACCTATGACCTTCAAGTGACCTACAAAAAACTAGTTCCCTAATGAAAAACTGACCTGAAAACTAAAAACGGTTGTTCCGGGAAAGACGTTCTTGAACGGAATGGACACCGCAGACTTGTTTCGGACCACAAAGGGTCCTTGGGGCTTGGGTGCGCTACACACCCCCTGCAACGGAAAGGAATACTCCCCTCCAATTGCTGACGTCACAGAGAGGGTTCCACGACAATCACCCAAGCGCATCGGCTCGAAAGTGACGTCCATTGTGACCTCAGTTCCGCTTCCGGATGACGCAGGAGCTGCCGCGATGTTTCTCTCACAGCTGAATTCGGGTCGGTCGATCTGTTGAAGAAAGCACGCTTTTAAATACCAGACAAGGGTAATGACTGCCTTTTACATACTATCAAGGACTAAAGACTGACCAACAGGTACAGTAGATTAACATTTTTTTTTGCGAGTGTTATATTAGGGCAGTGTGTCCCAGACAAGGATTCTGACTTCTGCTAACTTGGAAAATAAAACTATTTTTTTTTACAGTTTTTTTGGGGGAACACGGTCAACTTTTCTTAGGGTTTAAGCATAGACACATACAAAGATGCATTTTTAAGTGTTGCATAGCAACCAAAGTGAGCGAACTCGCTTGTCAGAACTTGTTTTAATAAAAAGTGCGAAGACACTTCAAAAAATCCTTTCCAGCATAAGTACTGTGTTTTAGTTTCGTTTCACACCATAGCGTTTATCCAGGTTGTGGTTTCCAAACCCAACTCAACCCACGAACCTTGCAACTGTAATCTGTCTTCTGTCGTGCGAAGTTCTGGAACTTAATTGTGACGACTTGGCTGCTCCCCAAACTCGATTTAAAGAAACTCGTCTTCTCTAACCCTGCCGGTGTCGCCTTCAACACCAGTTCGTAGGTGTACGAACCAAGATCTCCGTTGGATAAAACAAGTTTTCCTCCGCTTTCACCAGATTTCAGTGGTTGGTATTCGAACATACACGTTCCCTGCGTCAAAATTATTGATCTGGTTGAATATTATTTCCATTGTCGCAGTAAAACTGGTAGATTCTCTTGAACTTACAAAACGGAGAAATTATAACATAAAAGTAAAGAAGAGGTAATTGATTCACACATATTTAACACAGGATCTGTAATAAACACGCAGACTGAAGAAGTTGGGATGTTTTCTTGTTCAAACTGCATGACCTGCTATCTCGTAAGAAAGAAAAATATAGACTTTTTTAAATTCACCATACAACTCTGTGACGTAACCAGCCCAAACTTAAGGGGAACGGGAATGTTTTACGGCGTAAATGTGAAAATGTTCATGCCACACCAATGATAAAATTCCCAGTAAAAACGAACAACAACAACAACAAAAATCACCTCCGAGTTTGCTGGAACTGTAAACTGAGGGGGGAGGTTAATATCCGGGACTTTACATTCCGTTTGGAAAGTAAGGGGATAACCCAGTGGATTTTCTATTTTCAGGGTGTGAACCGCCGACTTCCGCACGGGGGTTTCAAGTTCGATGGTTGCCATGACGCCCGGTGACGTGGCTCTCAGTGTGACGTAATAGAAGAGGTACTCGCCGGTGCGTTCGTTCTTGAAGATGATCTGCGTGGATTTGGAGGGTGATATTTTGTGCGTAGATAAATTTCCCTGGACATCCACTTATCATTTTTCTTTTTATACAATGTTATCACCTTCAACGTTGCAAAAATGCAAAAAAATAAACTTATTTTCGTGGATAAAAAAACATTTTTTGCAATGATAGGAATCAAATAATTAATCTTATTGTATTCCCAAATTTTGAGAACGAACAAATATTTTGTCGAATTCGAGAGCCTCTTACTCTGTTTGGAAAACTTTTTTTACCTTTGCACCGAAAGTTCCTTCCTTGTGAGCGAAGAAGTTAAGTTTGTAGTCACGCTTCACTGACCCCGGTACGTCAATATAATCGAGTCCCTTGAGAGTTGTGCCGGAATCCAACTTGTCAGGTTTGATCATTTCTACTGAAACTTTGAACCTAAAATAGAAACAGAACGTGTCAACCAAACTCCCATGCCATGATGGAAAACAAAGATAGGATTTGAAAGAACTGCTGCCAGGACGGTTAAATTCACGTATGTTTTCATGTCTACAGTGAAGCATTGATCCAATACCGTAAATAATACACAGTAAAAAGACAGTTTGTTTGGAAATATTTCGTGTTTTAGAAATGGTTTATGCTGGCATTGCTTAATGCATAACAATCACAGAACTCGTCGAGTAAATGCCGGCCAATACATCAGGGGCCGTCTGACTCGATAGACTCTTACAAGGTTATATCGGTGCCCATGAGGTATTACTTCACACATTCTTATTCCACTAATATTACAAACTAATACGCAAATATAATGACTGTGAGCGGCCTGATTCATTGTATGCAATTAGGTTCAAAGAGAGAAAAGCCCAAAGCTAAGATGCCGGACATGAAGTTATTCAAAGATGTCTCACCTCTGTGGCTTTCTCAGCCAATTGGCGACGCCAAGGAGTTCAACGTAGGCGGTTTTGCATGGAACGTCTCTAGTGACACTGGATACTGGTTTGGGAGGATCGGCTTGACCTTGAAGATTGTAAAGCAGTCCACTCCCATCCGGCAGCGGAAAGAAGACAGAACCCTAAAAATCGGATCGTTATTAGTTGTATGATATTATAGTGCGATCCTTTGATAGACGGTGATTCTCCATGAGGAAACCACCATCCTGTGGGCGCCTGACTCGATAACCTCTACGGTTTAATCGCATGTAGGCAACAGCTAAACAACAAATTGGACTTTAGTTAAATAATACACTGATTTCAACAACACTAGTTTTGCACCATGACTAAATTTCCTTAATTCAAAGACATTTCGTAATACACTAACAGCAAATTTGGTTAAAGTTCCTAATTAAAAAAGATGCCACGCTACCAAGGAATAAACATTACAACATACAGTTTCATTTCAAACTAACCTATCTGTTGTACTGTTACATTGTGAAGGTCACAATGACTCAAGTTCTCTATACACAGAAAGCCACACACACAATTTCATTACAAATTCCTCCAACCTGGTGCTTTTTGCCGTCAGTTGTCATACTCAGAGGTCGGTATGTAAGTTCGTAAGGTTTACTCTGTTGACCCTCTAGAACGAAAGTGTCGCTGCCTGTCCAGAATTCACCGTCAATCACCGGTTGTAAAGTCCAACGCTGATTGGAGCGATTGCTGACGATCACGCTGCGCACATCTCTACTGCGCACGTGGCAGTTGAAGGTCAATACCTGGGGTTAGAGGTCACAGCGTGAGAATGGGTTGTTTGATTTCTAAAGTCGGTTCCATGACAAAATGTAAAGGGTTTATGAGCTACTAACTATGGTTTTTAACAATAAGTCTTTGGGCACCAAAGGCATGAGAACAAAATCAATAAGAAAACAATCAAATTTGGAACCGTTTACGTTTACTTGACGTTTTAGGGGTTCCTGGTCAACATAACAAAAACAAGCAGGTTCCACGGAAAAAAAGTTTGGGAAACACTAGTATATAGCTTTAGCCAATCAGCTTGTACCTCTTTGAGCGGGGAAACGTTGACACACATTCCTGTCAAAGTCAACTTAAGGGGCTTTCCCCCTTCTATCTGACACTTGAGGTCGTCGTAGCGCACGTCCTGGCATAACTCCTTGGGGTGAAAGGTCACCGTGAAGGGGACTTCCATACCGGGACTGATATAACCCTGTGAGTGAAATGAAACTGTTTACAGCACAACACTCTAATACTGTGTCAACTATAAGCGAAAGCCGTTGCGCGGGTGGGATTCGAACCTTCAACCTCCAGCTCTTTAGACATGCACTCACATATTGTTATAGTTAAATATTGTGGTTGGAGCATAAAATGACCCAGAATTTTAAAACAACACCCTTTAGAAAAATGCTTTAAATCGTTCCTGTATTAAACCCTTGCTACAATTTAGGCAAACGCATGGGTTTTCTAGAATGTTTTTTTGGACTTCTGTTTAAATATTCATTTGAAACTTAGCCGGCAAGAGAAACAAAGCAACAAACCTGCATTGGAGAAATTGAAAAATCTGGAGCGAATTTCTCGGCTTCCCATCGAAACCTTTTGGAAAAATCAAGAAAAAAATAACTGACCTCTCTATGGTTTGACAATTTCTAACAGTTCTGTAGTCAATTTGTTTCATCATAATCGATTCAAAATTAAAAACGCGCGATGCTCACCCAGCGCCAATATCCCCGAGATTCTGCATCATGAACCTCCGTTCGCTTTGACTTCGTTGGACGACGGCTCCGAAAGGAATCGAATCTTGATCTAGAACAACTTCAATACCCTGACAACTCCCGCTGACAATGAACAGGGGTTGGGACATTCCGGCACATTCCATCATAATCTGCACAAAACATCGGTTGTAATTATATCTGTACATAAACGGTCTATAAAAAAAGTTATATTAACAATAATTGGTTAAACGCATTGTTGTAGAAGGTGCATGGCCAACACTGAGGCAAACTTTAATACACTATAATCTGTACAAAAATCTAATGTTTAGGCGAGTACAAAAAAGTATGCAAAACACCAATTTTAACTTGAGGTTAAGCTTGAAATATGTATCCATATAGGAAACAGCCTTATTAACTTCATGCGTAACTGTCTTAACCGAATTAAATACCCATGTTTGTGAATATACTGTATTATTATTTTAACCCGAGAATCGGCATATTCCAGGTATCGGGGAAAAGTGCCTTTTTCCTTTTGCCAGCTATTTGTAAACGCTATATTTCCCCTAAGGGTAAAAAAACAACACAATAATAATGTCGACCAACTGCATTATTAAACTCTTACCTCCTCAGTGAAATGCGGCACTCTGGATTTGGGGCAGAAATAAACTTCAACATCCTTCGTCCCGCTTCGAGGCTGAAGGGTCACCGGTTCACTCGGCATCACCCTCAACACATTGTTGTTTTGTAGAGGTTGACTCACAGGCGTCACGGACAGGGACAAAGTTATTGGGGTCGGAGATCGGTTGATGATGGGAACCACGTGTTTTGAGGCTTGTCCAATTCGCAAAGCCCCGAATTTCACAAGTTTTTGGCGAGGGTTCGTGACCTCCACCTGTTCGGTGAAACAAGGTTTTCTTTAAAACTGTGGAATGCATGTGGGTAAACAAAAATAAACGCTTATCAAAAACTCAGAACGAGTTACAATGTCTGGATTTAATAATAAAAAATTAAACCCTGTGGTTAATATATCTAAACAATAAGGATTGTTTACGCTTTGCTAGTGTCAGACACAAAGTTATTTTAACTAGTGTTTCACCTAATTTTTTCACTGGTTGATAACACATGCCTAACTTATATTACGTGGAATTAAATTGGTACAAAATGAATACTTTTAACGCAGAAAATATCCATAAAATTACCGTTGCGCAAGAGCAAGTAGGTTGAGAAACAATGTTAAGTTACCGAACACGACATAATAAACTTAAACTTCAACCCTTTACTGCAGTTTCATATTAAAGAAACAGTGGGACTAATGTGATTTAAAGCACAGACAAACATTTAAATATTTCCATTTACAAAACAGCAGCTTCACCAACAGACTCTCACCCTTAAATCGGTTCCCTCCCCACAAATCTCGACGTGGAAATTCGAGAGCCCGTTGACCTGGAACGTGACTTGCTCCTTGTATTTCACTGCCTCGCGCGGATAGAACGTGAACCCGGCTTCGACGGATGAGCCGGGCGAGATCACGCACGCACTGAAGGTCACTTCAAGGTGACGCGTGCTCTGGTACAAGCACTCCACGCTGCGGTTTGAAAAACGATTCATAAAAAAATCGGAAAAAATTGGTTTGTTTATGGGAAAATCCCTTAAACGAGAACGAGGTTATTGTCGAAAAATTGCAAAAAAATCTATTCGCCAGAATTTAACAAAGCGAAAATTGTGACGTCACAAACAGTTTGCGAACCTTATATCCTTCTTGTCCTTGTTGAGTATGGAAAGGGTGGTGGCATTTTGGGGCATCCCCGCTTTGTAAATGAAGCACGCACCAAAGTCGTGTTTGTTAAACGAAAAATCGAGACCGGGATTTATTCCACAACCATTCACGTGACACAGATACGTCGGTCCGTCGCTGATCTGGAAAATATTCCGGGTCACGTGACGAGCGTTTGAAGTGACAAAGTTGCAAAAAATGCGTTGTTTTTTACTTTATTTGAGTGGTATGTTGTTAAAAACACATACCGTAAGTAAATGTACATTTTTAACATTTGTTCACGGCGTAAATGCGGAAACTAAATTTTTTGATGGTTTTCTGATCAAACAATCTGATGCCAAAGGAATCAATTCCTTCTGCTAGGGTTTCTAACCTTAAGCATGAGTTCCGTAACAGGGATAGCACCGAGCTTGGTCGGTTGAAACACAAGCATGCAACGTTTCCTCGAACCCGCCGCAACAGCGCCCTCGTCCGGCGACACTCCAACCACAGCCTTTCGCCGCTTCTTGGCGCCATCGACCTCGACGACAGACAACTCCCGGCCGTTCTGCTTTACTGACCACGTGTAATTAAAGTTGTGTTTCCCGGAGTTGACAACGTGAAGTTGACGCACCGCTTTCTCGTGGAGTTCCACCTGTGTTATAAATGACGTCATTAGCGATTACGTCACGTCCGTGTGATTAAGTAGTTTAGTCAGTTGCCAGTAAATCTATTGATTTCGATACGATAGCTGTGATCGCTAAGTAAGGACCTGCGCAGTGGGGCGATCCTGGCAATCTTGCCATTGTATGAAACAAAGTATTTATAAAAATAAATTCACATAATTACAAAGTAAAAAAAGCAGAAGCTTTTTACTACAGGATCAGCCTGGCTTATAATCAGGAATATATATTTCGCCCGATGGGCATCTTCAGTTGCACATTAAAATGATTTTAAAAATGTCTGAAAAACAACAACAGTAAAGAAAGGGCTTTTTTTAGTGTGATTACGAAAGAATACAGTGATCGCTTGGCCTGCATGTGCAGTTTTCGTTGGATCCCAATTTTTCAATTTTTAAAGTCAGTAAATACAAAGTATTATAAATATAAATAAGCATGTTAGAACCTCTCCGAGGTTGATTGCGTTCAATCCGACGGGCGACAGTTCGACCTTTGACCCCTGTGAGTTTTCACATAGGAGCTGTGCTGACATCTTGTGGCCACTTGCTTTTACGTTCAACGTAAGATTCTTGGTTTTTCGGGCTACGTTGATTTCAGCGTTGAAGTTTGCGTCCCCGGGTTGCTTCACGGCGTACGAAACTTGCAGCGCGATTCTGTTGAGGGAAGGGGGCGCGTTTGAGAAAGATGACGGTTTTTCGGCCCAATGACACACCTAGCCAATCTATCCAGAAAATTTAAAAAAAAGCGCATGCAATTAGACCGAACATAGGTGCAATAACGCACACTTGCAAGCAGGGGCGGAACCAGAATAGACGACAGTGGTACAAAAAGGGTTTGTTTTAAGATTAAATTTCGTCCACCAGTAGCGTGCTTTGTCCGGCGCATGCATGTCTATCTTCCCGCCGAGCGTCCATTAGTGCGACACAAAGAGTTTTGGATTGTAAACGCCCCCTTTGAGAATTTCTGTGTCCGCCCCTGACCCGGGAAGAAGCACCCGTGTACTTTTTCTTGCGCACAGAAACTTTAACAAAAAATCCACCAACATCAGGTATTATAACTTACACAGGTGCCGAAACATAAAAATTCATAAATTTAGTATTACGTTTTACAAAATGTAACAGACATAGAGACACGACAAAGACTGCAGACAAATATCCACTATCACAGTGGAATCGTTCAACTTACTTCGATTTGGGAGGTAGGAATCCCAGCAATGGTGAAATCTCAAGACTTGATGAGTAAGCTTCAGAATGACAAGATTGTTCAACAACATTGAAGTTGAAGCCGACTGGTTCTTCGTTCACCATGTAAACTGTTTCGCTTGCAGAACGACCTGGAAATTTGCAAGTATTCTCTCAGTGTTTAGCACGATTAGATTTTGATGTTTTAGTGAAAAAAGGGATATAATGTAACCGCCTGTAACTCAAACGAAAATCATAGTCCTCGTCAGAAATTCATTCGTTGTTTTCACAAAAGCAAATAATTTCATCCAACCCTCCCAAAAATTCACAGTAAGGGCCAAAAAGTTGGGAAGAACAACTTCTTCTTACCGACTAACAATGACTTGAAGTTGACGTGGGAGACTGTCAGTGATACTTGAGGCTCTCGTGTGTCCCCCACCAGGAGGAAGGGGATGCAGATGTTCTGCTCCAAGATCACGAACTTCCAGAAAGACTCGCAGATGTCCAGGGAACGTGGATGGAAATCAAAGGAGATCTTGGGAAGGAAATGAGAGTTTAAAAAATCAGAAACTTGCCAATTTCCCATTGCTCAGGAAGTCAAGGTGACTGTTATAAAGAGAATTATACTTTTATAGTGTTTGGTAATATTGCCTAAAGAGGACGACCGAAAAAGTGACAGTTCGTAGCTACAAGCAGTTCCTGATCAGTGAATAACATCACAAGAAAGAAATTAATAATACGTTTACTAAAATTTGACTCTCTATAAAATAGTGACAGTGATGACGCCTGGTAAAAAAGTAATCTGAAACACCCGTAGAGTTTGTGGCACAACTTACAAAACTCACCTCTAGTTTTCTGCCACTGACCAACTGACCGGAAGTGACGTGGCACACAAAGTTGTCGGGCACCCTAGCGTCCGTGACGTCATCGCACACCCATTGGAAGGAGTAGGTTGATGACGTAGGATTCATGATCCAGAATTTCCTGAGATCATACAAAAAAGGATGTTGGAATCGAAATTGAAAACAGTTAGAAACCATTCCATTGCCTGGGCTGCCAAGCCTGAAAACCTCAGTTAAAAACCCAAATTTTAATTTCACTAAGAATTTGTAGGTAATTTAATGAAGTTCACTGACTAATATAAACCTATTGTAGGCTCCCTTAGAAATGACCCAATTTGAACTTACTTTGTGTTCTTGACGTTAACGCCGATCGAATTGAACTCAATGACCCTCGTGTTTGGGTCTAGGGTAGTCCCCGGAGGGGCACCCCCCGGTCCGGCAAGGTCAGGGTTTCTCCTTGAGCTTGTGATGTAATCTGAATCGTCAAGGTCAAAGTGACAGTAGGGCATCAGGCTTCTTCCCCGGAGCTTTATGGCTGGGCCCTGTTCACCGACCTCCAGGTTTCCGACACTGAGGAATGACGTAGGAAGGTGACGTCATAGGTAGAAGGTAGGGTCATGAGTTGAAAGTTATTTTGTATTACGTTGATGCCATTTTAATATTTTTTTTTATCGAAGCTTTGGCCCGTGTACTTGACGCTATTCATAAATTCTTTGTAATGCATTTTTATGAGGTTTTTAAGTCTTTTAGTTAGAGATGAAACATAAATTTTATTTTATTTTAACTCAAAAAATTCCGAAAAATTATTATAAACCAGAAAGGTTTTCTCACAAATACTCCTTGTCTCAGCTCAATTAACGATTCTTTTAAAAAAACTTTGACCGTGGAACTCACGTGCAAAGCATTCTAGCTTGGAATTCGTTGACTTCATGCGGCGAAAACCTCGCCACAAAAACCTGTTTGTCTCCGGGTCGAACTTTGCCTTCACTGGGCGTTACTGAGAACGGGAAAGCCCCTTCCTCGTCCACAACCAAGGATGGAAGACTGGAATCGACCCCAGCGCTTCTGTGGGTGAAAATGTAAAATTTGAAACATTTGGAGGCTGTAGAATGATACCAGAGGAATTCCAACATACAGGCCACTATCAATAGTTTAATAACATTGTGAATATTATTTAATTTATTAAGAATCACAATGACCCAAACTGAATTCAAAATCACAAATTCTACTGAATTATGAGATCACAAATTAAAAGAAATCACAAATTCAAATATGAAAAATATGCTCTGTGATCGCATCTCCAGCGGAATTCGAACCCGCAACCTTGTGGTCTCCTAATTTAGTGGTACCTAGCAGAGTGAGTTCCTGACGATGGACTTCCTTCTACCTCCGTACACCCTGATATTGTACCGGGAACCGACAGAGCTTCCATCACCACCTTCCAGTTGTAGTTAAGCGTCACCTTACCAGAGTTCTTAACCTCGAACCTAAGGTGAAGAGTGTTAGGATACAAGAAAGTGCAAACACATATGATATTCGAATATTCGGATTCGGATTCGGATATGAGTTAGAAGTAGGATTCGGTACCCATATTAGGACTCGGCCGAATATGAATTTTATGAACTATTCGTCTTTATAGCAAAATTTATTAGAATGAAAACATGTTTAAAAGCTGCTGTTTAAACATGTACACACGGTAAAAATGTTTAAAACTTTAATTCTCAACATGAAATTATTTTCAGTTAAATCCATTTTCTGGTCATAAAATACCAAAAAAACTAAGGTGTATAACAAGAGGTAACTGAACAGCAAATACCGCCCTAATAACTTAAACATAAAAACCAAACAGTATCCCAAATGTCCATTACGACAGCATACAATGTCACACTGTGTGCAGAACCCCACTTACTCGTATACACGTGACTGGAACATGAGTGTGTCTTTAAAGTTGATCACTGATGTCTCGCATTTATACTGGGCGTAATCAATGTGAGCAGACACCAGGAGGTCGATGGTACGACTGCTCCCTTCCACCACCACGTGGTCGGGTTCCTGCTCTGTTTCCACCACCTGGGAGAGACAGAGACCTTGCATGGTTATATGGTCAGAAAAGTTTAAAAAGTTGAGGTTGTTGGGGGATGAGCAGGATAGCGCGGGTTCGAATCCAGTCGAAGGTAATAAAAAATACATTCGGCGTAGATAAGTATATTCGGCGTAGATATCGAACTCAATTACAACACACCTTCTTTTTAGCTGGTCGTTTTGTCGCTTTCTTGGGATCTGGAGGGAGGACGTCCACCCACTTAACTACTCTCATCCTGTCGTCCCAATCATTTACCTGCAAATGTTATTGGAAAACCTTGAAATTACATCAACGAGAAAAAGGTACAACAACCAAATAGTGTGGGATCTGTTTTACGTTATATTGTCTCAATTTGCTGGCCGAATTGTTAAAATGTTTATTAAAGGAATTTGGCAAATACGGTTTTGCATGAAGAGTGGATTTAGAAAATGGTGTATATATACAATAAAGTGAAGTTAAAATATGCTAAGAAAAAAAAGTTATGCAAAATTTACGTAGTTGCAGTTTACAATAACCACCAACCATCGACATTTTTCTGTCAGCTTCACACACATATGACGTAACATGACAAAGCAAATATTTTCGCCAACCTGATCCAGAGGACGAGGGAAGGATATTTTGGTGAGAGAGCACTTGACAACCGCCATCTTCAAATCGGTCGGTTCCTTTCCGTTCAGTGTAACCGTGACCTCCTTGGAGCAACCTGCAATAAAAATTATGGTGCCAACTGATCAATACAAATGGCATATTTGTATGTGATTCAAGCGCAGTCGAAGCTGCAGGAAAGGTGTCTTTAACATGAATATGTGAAGGTCAATAGGATGAAAATTATCACCAAAAATCTTGTTCGCCAAAAATTTAGACTCACCACGGTGAAGGTGGCCAAGATTTGGGGCGAATTTGACGTTTGCGTGTTCGCCCCACTGAAACCGCACGGTGTCGCTAGAGGAATGGTTAGAAAGTGTGAAAGTGCGTTCCTTGGTGACCCCGACGTCGCAGTCGCCGAACAATAGCGTTTCACCTGACGATAAATACGTGTTTTGTTAGGTAAGGCGTAAGATTCAGTGAAGGCCAAATTCTTTTTCTTTTCAATCAATGGCCGTACTGGCTACTTTGCTTTTATACCTTAAATTCATTCAGTTCTATACAGTTGAATGCATTTAAAATTATAATTGGCGCACAGTGCATAATTTTAGTGAAAAATCCGACACTTTTAACACAAATATAAGACTAATGTAACCCATAGTAGGATCAAACCAGCCCACGGCAAAACGGTTTGTCTCAAAAGCCTTTCCACTTAAAACAAACTAAACCTTGCATGTAATTCCCACCTCTATTCCCAGTCCCACCAGAAGCTTGGTCTGCCGTCAGTTTTTGTGGAAGAACGTCTGTATCAATTACACCGTCCTCACTTGCCAGGGCTGCCATGTCACCGGCCACCAGCAAATTGTCAATTGTGACGTCATCCTGTGCGTAAGAGTGACGTAATGATGTTTCATTGTAAGCTCGACGAACGTGATTGAGGAAAGATTATCGCTCAGGAACAAAAACAAACAAAAATAAACACAATTTCCTTAATTTTAGAATTGTTGGCCGAAAACCCAGTCAATCAACGAAAAAAGAATTTTTGCGGTTTAGGGTTAGGGTTTTGACGCAAAGTCAAGCGTGTCCCGTAAGCTGACAACAATATCTACTTCAGAAAAGCAAATTCCTATATGCAGGAAAAAAACAGAAAAGCAAACTTCTTAGGAAAACAAAAATTAAACTTCGTCTCGCACTTTTCCAAGTTAAACCCAATAAGTTCTCTTTAAACCACAGTCACTCATATACTTGGGTAACTTACCTTAAATATGAGCAAAAAAAAACATAATATTGGAGAGCTACCTTAAATCCTTCCCCGAACAACTGGATCTTGTATTCCTCAAATTGATTATCCACAATAGAAATCTTCATTTGTCCGTTGTAAATACGTGGCGTGGTCGGGTTAAAGGTCACGTTGAAGGTCGCAGCTTCTTCAGGTCCAAGGATTACGCTGGCCGTGTAAGGGAAGCGAGCTGTGTAGAAAAAGTACGAAATTCACAATGCTGATTAATTTACATTGTATAAAATTTTACAACTCACTGGGTTGACCAGGGACACCGACCGGCCCGACGGTTGTAGTTCCACCAGTTGGAGCTAGAGAGTAGGCGAAGTCCGGTGCGAATGCAGAGAATTGCGATTCGTCAGTGACGGTATCGAGTTCGTCATCATCGCCCTTTGCCACCTGTTGTTCCATGATGATGTTGGCCTACAGCCGGAAAGAATAAGCGACATTTTTATATGTTGTACCGTCACGGGTTGTGTTAATTTATGCGCACGACAATGAATATATTTTTTACCACACGAAATCAACCTAACCAGCAACACTTCTTTTGCGTGATAAAACTAAAATGTTAATTTCAAAATATTATCAACCTTGTGTCAAAACGCTTTTTTGAAAATACTAGTTTCGTTTTGATAAGCATCTTTACGCGCGCGATGCCTTTTTCACACGTCTATATTTCGCGTCACTTCGCCACAAACCGGTGACCTAAATTTAATTTGAAAAGCGCTGGGTATCCGGGAACTTTGGTCAAGTGTTCAATGTTCACAGAACACCAAAAACTTTCGGATAAGATTTTCAAAGATGGTCGGGTGTTACAAACTTATGAGGAAACATGAAGACTCGTGTTGGACGTAGCAAGGTTTGCTCAACGTTCTTGAAATTAATTGAAAAGAACTTAAAACAAAACTTAGCATGGGAAACTTTCCACCACACACACGTCACCTTGCAAGGGAAATTCCCGTCGTTCTTCAGTTCAAGCGGAAGAGTTTCCGACCGACCGAGAAGAAGACGTTGAAACACCAGCAGTGGTTCGCCAGTCTTGTTCCTAACAGTAGGTTGTGATACGGTGACACGAGGTAAACTTCCTTCACCTGTGATCTCGAAGAAGAGGTTGCGCCCTCTAGCGACGTTGGTTGGGAGTCCGTCCACTGTCGCCTGGAATAAATATGATATGTTTATAAACAATGGAGCCAATGTTGTTTTTATAGTGATCTGCATACAGGGCCACTGTTTCGATCTAATATATCTTGTCGGTGCAGCTTTGGTCTTACTTACAACGATCTTGTCAACTAAATGTCTTTGTGGTGACTTTGCATTTGTTTATTTAATATTATTTGTTTAGTTTCATAACATTTTAAAGTTTGCTGATGTAAAAGTAGGTAGATTGTTTAACGTTTACCTAAATTCTACTAGGTCTTATCGCCGTCATTAGTTAAGTCTTTATTTAACTGAAGTTTAGCTAAGCCCACAAATCCTATCCAAGACAAACTTCCCACGCCATAAGCTATCTCATAAACTTTCAACGCATTAACATAGACAAACACGTTTACTTCGAAATGTTACCTCGAAGTAGCAGTTATAAGTATTCATAGCGGGGGGACAGAAGAATACGGTGGCGTATATGAAACTGTGGGGTTGGATTTGAGCTTTCGGGGACTCAACTTCGTAAATATCGTGAATACGGGCGGCAACTTTATTCGATACCGGCTTCACTGTAATTGCCACATCCACAGCAACCTGAGAAAAATATTAAAAGTATTGAATAAAGAGTAGGTTAGACGGTCGGGTAATAGTTTGTTACAAACCGGGTTAGTTTTCATTGTTTATTTTAAATTGACAATTGTATTATTTTCAAAAAAATGTTAAATCGTCACTAAGACAGTGTGATGCGAATTAATTGCAAAGTGCCACAATGCAGGAAAAAGCAGTAAACGAACAGCAACAGTGTTGAACTTCCTATACAGTCAGTTAGCGATCGAAATTTACAAATGATTATACGAAGGTATTTTTGAGCTAAACTCGTCAGCAATTGTAAAATCAAGTAAAGAGTTGTGATAAGTGCAGCGACTTTAAAACAGGTTGTGCAAGACTTTACCAACTGTCACATAGTTTTATCTTCATATCTCTTTATCGCCTCTAACGGTTACGTATGATTTCTATGACAGCTCTTTGGTGTGATCAAGCGAGAGAATGAAAAATAACACAATCATAATTTCTGGCTTGCAAAGGAAGAAAGGTTTAAGTAACACAACTGACCTTGTTGATGTTGGAGATTTTAAACCGAGCACTCGCCTTCCTCCCAACTATCACGTTACTGAACATAAACCTGTTGTCCTCGTCACCGTAAACACCGCAACCCTCCATCATCTGAAACAATCACGCACTAGTTTTTATTTCATCAAGTAAAGAAAATGCAAGAACGTTATGTAAACACAACACGCTCTGTTAAGCAGCTTATCGAGTGTTACATTACATAAGAGTTTCATATATTTATGTTGAAAAAAGGGCATTCACTTTTGGTTTCAAATTATACAAAACGTACGTCGCTACATTTTTCCGATCGTTTTTTGTTTGTAAGTTATATAAATTACACAGAACCAAAAAAATACACATTCGGAAAAACAATTGATTCTGACTCGACCCACAATAAAATTATGGCTATTCCGAAATAATTATGAAGCATTCGATAATGGCCTAATTTCTAAACTAGTTAAAACGCCAGGGCAGACACTTTATTGCACATAAAATATCACCTCCTTATTCTGAACGTAAACATTCAGGTTCTTGCAAATCCTGTGTTCTTCAAATATGGATGAAATGTCACTCGTATTGATGCTCGGTACGCAACCTTCTGCAAGCAATCTGTAAGGAATGCCTGAAGCGTTGTCAGTCGGGTCTCGGTCGCTGATATCGATTGACAGAAACTGAGAAGAAAAATCACGTGGTAAGTTGAATATTTCTACATTTTAAAGGTGATTCACACTGGTATTAAAAACCAGAAAAGGCAATATACTAATTTTTGCAACATTTTAATTTGTTTAATTATTATATTTTGGAATATTATGTTTATTTATATTTTTGTTTGGTTGATTTTGTGTATGTTTATAACGTATACATTCATCAGAGTTATCGTTTTTTTGTGACGTAACAATGTTTGAAGAATAAACCGACACCGAAAAAAACATTTTTTTCACCTCCTCAGATTTTCCCATGTTTTCAGCTACGCTGTCAACCGTGATATTCTGAATACCGCCTGGTAGAATAGTTCCGAATCCTGGAAAGACGGTGAAGGATCCGACAAGTAATCGGGTCTGATTCGAACCCATGTCCTGTCGTATCGAAGCCGCTCGTCCGCCTCGGGCTGAAAACAAAAATTTTTCGTTGATTACAAAAATCGCGAGGTCTTTCAACATAAAGGCCGAAATCATATGTAAACTTTTAATGAAGCTTTTTCCTGAAGCTTAGTAGTTTCGGAGTGTCACAAGTCAAGATTTTCCTGACAAGCCATGTATTTAGTGTTTAAATCAGTGTTAGGTACAAATGACAAAAACATGCCTGAAGTCAGGGATTTTGAACAAAACATATCCCATAGCCGATGATGTCTACGTAGAATTCATGTAATATTACGTAGTTGCAACGCACAAGAACGCGTCAATATGACGTCATCAACTTACCAACAGAACGGGAAGAACTGGAACCATCGCGAGATTTCGCGCGTTTTCCTCCAAGAACCATGGGACGGGGACGAACTGCTGGGGCCTCTCTGATCATCTTGGTGATCGTGTACTGCATGTAAATGATATATTTGTGGGAAATATTTTTAGGTGCTTTAGGAAATTGGTGGCAGAGAACAAGATATATTAACTGTCTGTCAGTGAGTAATGTAATTATGACCATGATCTTAATACAATACCTGTGATTGCCAAGCAAGGACCTGCGCAGTGGGGTGATCCTGACAATCACGCAATTGCATGAAACATTACTGCGTTGTAAATGTAATTATTGTCTTAAACAAAGGTCTTTGCCGTACAAGTTTCGTCTGCTCATATCGTCGGTATCGCCTGACAACCACGCGGTATGAAAACTAAGTAAATGAAATCTTTGTAAGAGATTCTGTTGTTAAAATTTTCAACCGCCAGGAAACACTTTTTTAATAAAGCAGTTCAAAAAATAACACCAGCTTTAAATTTCCTGGTTGGCACATTTTGTTTTTTTTAAGTCACTAAGTACAACTTAAAACCTAAAGTAAATTTTTCAAATCGAGCATAAAAAAACGGTTCATGATAGAAAATTACGTAAAGTAACAAAAATGACTATGACGTCACACATGTGTTACCTTAAAATCGAACTCTCCCTTATTTTCAACCGTGAAATTCCTTGTTTTCCTCGTGTTTAGAACCATGGGACCGAAGTTGATGTCGGTACTCGGGAATATTCCGTACTTGCTGAACAAACTACGAACCTGAGAAATATAAACATGTTTTTATTATTGAAAGACACTCAGCAAAACGATAATTTTCGCTAAAAAGTCGTTCGTTCTGGCGTGGGAGACTGAAATACTCGTAAGCTCTCAGTTTCCGACTACACCGGGATTTGAACCCACTCCCTCCTGTTTTTAAATCTCGATCGTTTTCTACAAATGGTTTATGGGCGCAATGACTAAATTTTCTAATCGCTCTTTACCTAATAACGCCAAGTATTCGGCGCACCACGACCATAGAGTTACCCAAAAGATATAGATTTATCTTAAAATTTGACTATTTACAATCACCATACCGATAATTTGATTGGAATTGAGGCGATGACCTCCCTTCCGTCACCGATGTTCGGCTCGATCACCTGACACTTCAGAAGGGGGATGTCCCTAATGGTGACTTCCACACGAGATCGGAAGATAACTTGAACCTGGAGGATGGAATTTAAGTAAAGACCAGTCGACATTTAGTCATTATTTACCCTTCGAATGTTGACTGACCGAACGTCCCAGAAATTGCCATATTTTTTCTGGTTCAATTTTGTTTTTTCACTAAATCCTTTAGGTCTTTTCGCGCAACATTTTGGCCTTTTATCAATTTTAACTGTTACGTCTTAGCCCTAATGCTGTAAACTTTATAATTGTAGCGGGTATTGACACGTGAAACTTTCAATTCAAAGTAAAACACGTCCACACAGCAGCCACTCACAAATAGAATGAATTGCACACAATGAAAGTCGAATGCTGTTACAAGTGACTCTATTACGCTACAAGCTCAATTACTGTTTATGCATCAACAACACAGGCAAGTATGTACAAGATATAATGCGACAATGTGTATCATTAACAACTTGACTGCGGCTGTTACAAGCGACTGATGAAAATTGAACAACATGAACTTTAACGAGAAGACCTTAAGTTCTATCAGACATATCGTGGTATGGTTACCTGCGTTGGTCGGTCGTTTGGAATCAGAGTTCCTTTCTGCGGGAGAACACAGAAAAGTTCGTCCACTGGAGGGCACCCTGGTACTTGTCGCTCGAACACGAAACTGTGACAAATATTTGAGGGATTTATAAACAATGTCTGTTCATGAATTACGTTTTTGTGAGAAATTTTTAAACGACGGTTTGCTTATTTAGGTGTTTTCCCAAAATAATCTGTCAAAAAGAAACGATTACCCCAGGAAAATCTTCACCAAAAACTTCATATTTATAACGCTTCAATGAAAGTATTAGACGGCCCATCGGTTTAGAACCCACAACTATCGTACATAAAGACTTCTTACTTGAAGCCAATCTCATATTTTCCCTTGTTCTTGAGCGAGCAAGTTTGCTTCGACTCGTCCATAACGCGAATTGTGCCGAAATCCAAACCTCCGTCGGCTCCTTTGGGGAAGCTCATATCGAGTGCCACGTCATAAGCTTCAGCAGTTACTTGCACATTCTCAGTTTGAACCAATCCCATAATATTATCCACGTCTGATACCTGGAAATAATGGTGGCAAAGTTACTAGGATGTCCACGCGTAGTTTGGTGCCTAACGGATGACGGTGATTGTATTGTCACCACCAAGTGGAAGTCTTTGCCTGGCCGTTTGGTCGGCATTATCGTCCAATAGTCACACCAAGCTGCACTAATGAGACCTTATAGGTTGAAACAGTGGCTATCTGTCTAAAGCTCACTGAAAGTAAATATGGTGTTCACGTTAATGGCATTATGGTCTGTTTTGTCGTGTTCGTCAGTCAGCATTTTTATTACATGATGAACTAACACAACCTTCCGGCTTTGCTTACTGGGCCACAGAACTTTATGGCCAGGTCAATTTTAAATTTTGCGTGAGGTTTGGAAATATGACAATTCTTTTACTGGTTCTATAATTTAAAAAAAAAAAAAAATAAATGTTTGTTAAAAACGTAGCGAAAACAGTATTTCCACTAAACGCACTTGAAGGCTACGATTTAACATTCTGCCACATTTTTTAGTTTGTACAAAACTTTAAATCGTAATCCACATATTTACCTCTGCAAAAATATCAGTAAGAAGTAGTATTTTTATCCTAAACAACTTTGCAGTAATAACAACAACAAAACGTCAACACGAACCTCCAAACGAACGGTTTTCTTCAAGTTCATGGCTTTGGTTGCACGGAAATGGAGTTGGAGGGCGAACTCACATCTGGGGTCAATTGTCCCACTGTCTTGGTTCAAAGAGAAATCATCTCCCATGTTTTCCATCCCAGCTACTCTCCAAGCCACAGGTAACATGTTTGTGTTGCGGAGATACAGAGTCCTGGTGTCTTTGCGATGGAGAAGAACCTGTTTGTTTGGATGGAGGTTTTAATGTCATTTACAGAAACGAAGCAATGGTTCATGCAATGGCATGATTGGAAGGATCGCCCCCCTGCGCAGGTCGTTCCTTGGCGATCACAACTATCGTATCAAGATTATTATGTTTGCAGGCTTGGCCGCCCAGGCACTGCAGTCTAGCTGGATCAGCCACTTTTTCCTGACAAGTCGGAGCAAGATTTGAAAAATCAAGCTCCCGGTAAGGTTTGAACTCACGACCCTGGGCCAACCAGGCCCAACGCTCTACCAACTGAGCTACAGGAGGCTCAGTGGTTTCACGGGTATATTGTGGCCAAGGTCCACTGGTGCGCAAGCGCACAACTTGTCAGGCAACCTTAACATATACTTAGACCTGTGTCACTATAAAACCAGAGACACAAATTTTAAATTGAACTTCTTACTTTGTCGAAGTGAAGATGTTTTCTGTCCAGTTCGACCTCCGGTCTGACTCCGTGGCAAGCAATGTTGAAGCAAATAGGTTCGGGGTTTTCCCTAACGCAACACACTATCGTATCGACGAAACGACCGGCGGTTTTCGGGTAGGCCCAGATCGACAAAACCTAAAGCAGGAAAGTGTGATAAGAAACGCATTATGCACAGACTGAATTAGTTCAAGATATCGTTCCATTGTCCATTGATGTTTATTTTGGGGTTTTGGACATTTATCTCTTGAGTTAAATCAACAAGATTTTATCTCTTCTTGGATTTGCGAATGTGCGAAAACTACATGTTCACAGCTTCAAAGACAAGGTCGAATTCTAAGAAGGATTCAGAATTCAAAATGTGTTTCTTGATTTAATAAAGTTTGAAAAACACTGCAGATGTAGCGTTCAAAGCTGAGGTATTCACCTTCTCCTTCCACTCACCTTCGATTCATTTGACTCGAGGGTCATATTAGGTGGATCGAGTAGAAATGTGGTCGCATTGCTATCATGTTGGAAGCAAAAGCTGATGTTTCCAGTTAGTGGGGAGGTGTTCATTATCGTCAATCTCTCCATGTTTTCAGGGTATCTCCCTTCCTTGTACCTGCATGAGACGAACCGAAAACGTCAGAAACACGTAGTAGATGTGACGTCACTGTAAACGTCACTTAAAACTTCATCTTTAGCTTTTTTTTATTGAACAAAAATGTTCCCTGAGATTCTAGGGTGACAGTTATGACGACAAAATAAGCATTCCATTACGAAATCATTTTAGGTTCCGTATTGTTTACGTCATATTTGTGATTGTTGACGTAACAATACTGTGAGAAATAAATGAATAGTTTTTACCTTTCACGTGTCTTCCCGCAGAGGAGGGGTCCGAACTCAAAGTTCTCTTCCTGGAGGAGATATTTCTTCATCACGATGTCATCCGGGCGCATCTTGCTCTTCCTCCGATGCGGGAAGACGATTCTCGGCTCCCTGCTGATGGTGGGGAAGGCGCAAACTCCACGACAGAAGAGCTGATATCGCCTCCTGGTTCCCGTGATCTCAAAGTCGAGAGTTTGATCAAATTGTCCGAGCTCCTCCGAGAGGAAACGGATGCGGATCGTGGTCTCTCCTCTTGCCGGAACAACCCATCTGCAACACAGTAAGGATGTGGGGATAAGTTTGGGCAATGGAGGAAGTTGAATCGGAGACTCGAGTTAAACTGTTTTCATTCCGCATGACGTGTTAAAAAATGAGCTCGCAACAATAATTTAAACATGTTGAAAAATCCTGATAATTTGTTTGAATTGATGAAACATATTTGTAAAAGGTTCTGAAACCGTATTAGTAAACAAGAATTCGGAAAGAAAACCACAATAAGTTGAGAAATTTGGCAGAAAAGCGCTTCCTAATGACATGAAAAGTCACCAAACCAACCTGAAATGGCTGAGTTTAATCGCTTTAAATTCTGTCGGGACTTCCCCTATGCTGCTTTGATCCGCCTCCGACCCTGGGGTTATGGGGGGTGGGGACGCTTTTCCTTCGATAGAACCGCGTCGACTTCGACGTGGAGACGACTTACGAGCTGTGGTCGCTCTCGCGGTTTCCGATCGGTCTTTCTTCCCCTTCCGACTTGATGGGGGAGGCGGGTCCTCCTTCTTAGACTCGGACCTGAGATTACAGGTAATGTTAAAGGAAAACCAAACAATGTTTGATGTTTGTTAAAGGAAAACCTGTTTTGTTTCAATAAACATGAAAGCAAAAGCAGTTCATGTTTTTTTACTTCACCATCACAAAAACAAAACTACCCCCAAAAATCGTTAACTTCAAGTTCGATTTTCAAATGACAACCGTAACTTTCAAATGACAAGCGTGATTTTCATATGATAGTCGTAAGTTTTATATGATAATCGTAAAATTCATATGACTACCGTGGAAAGGGTTTGAAAATGTTTAGATATACATCAACAAATATCAACAACTACCTTGTAATTTCCGACGGACTCGGTTCGTCGGGTTGGGATGGTTCTTGTTCCTTCGTCTCTTCGACACCAATGTTCGGATCATCCGGACTTGAGGCCACGAAGTCGTAATGTCTCGATGGGTCGCCCGTTGGGGCTTTCCGCTTCACTGGGAAGGGAACGACCGAAAATATAGCAGGGGGAGGGATGGGGGGTCCTTTTGGCCCCAAACCGAGCCCGTCCAGTACCTGGTTAACATAGGGGAAAGGTTATCAATTTACCAAGTACAAAAAACGCATAGATTCAGCACGTAGTTTTCAGCCGCTGGAGGCGCATAACGTCACCAAGCGACAAATAAATATACAGTATACCGAGAAGAAACCTGGCAGGGACTCTTGCCCTGGATAACGACGGTTCAAATCACGGTGTGGTAACAAAAGTAAATAAATAAAAACCATCATTGGATGTGGAGATTTAAACGCGCCCCAGTTTTTCGTCATTCATTTGTTATATTAGCAATCACGCACAATTAATTGTCCACAACTATGCAAACTGACCTCTTCCACGCTGGGAAGAATTCCAACACTTGTAACTTTCTCACAGCATGGGTTCTGGGGATTGTTCGCATCCAACTGAATGTGGGGGACACAATTCTCGTTTTCGGGGCTTTTTGGTGTGGTAGGGTCCTCTGCATCTTCACCCTGAACACAGAAAGGTTAAAATCGAATAAAACACATCACCAAGTCTTGGCTGTTTAGCTGACAAGATCATTGTAAGTCAAACCAAAGATTCACTGATGAGCACTCAAGGACGTCACCAACTGTTACGTCACAATTAAAACTCACGTCGGCCGCGCGTTGTTTTTCTTTGTCCGCTTTCTCGCGTTCCGCTCTTTCCCGTTCCGCTTTTTCCTTCTCAGCTTTTTCTTTTTCCAACCTCTCGCGTTCCAAACGTTCCTTTTCTCTCTCCTTTTTACCCTTTTTGCCGGAAGGTGGCGCTTTATCGCGCGACGTTGCAGTGTTGGGGCCACCGGCGCCTGAAATCGTAAAAAATCAACTTTATCTCCAGTTTATCCATTTGACGCATTCGAACAAGATCGAATGAGCGCAAGTAAAATTACACGGAAGTGAAGAGTTATGGTGGCTATGTTGATCCATTGGTTTTAAAAGTGTCGTGCAAATAGTAGAAACTCCCACCAAGGCCCAAGAGTTGGGGTGCAGCCAGATGATGAACCAGAGCCCATACGATGCCAAGGGGTCAACAAATATAAAAAAGAAAGAGGGCCTCATACGAAAAACAGTGGCTTTTAAACTACGGAATTTTTATCCCATACGCTTGGTGCTCACGTGCCGTATCAGTCTTTATATGTATACAAACTCTTGATTAGTCAAGAGAATTTAGTTTGTAACATAGGTAAAGAACTCAAAATTAGATGTAAATGGATATCAACGAAACAATTATATGCGGCTTTACGAGGGAGCAACAAATGCTTGCACAGCAACATTGGTCAAACCACCGACTCAAAATACCAAGAAAAAATCCTGATCAAGCCAAGATATCAGGGGTTCGAATCCCGACGTGGTCCCCAAAACTAACAAACTTTATCTTACAACACCACGCGTTCAAACCCACCTTCCTCATCACCATGAGATGTTTCATTATCAGGGGTCTGAGGTCGATTCACGATCAGCTGAGTCCGATCCCAGAAGTCGAGGACGTGGGAAATGAGAGGAAGTGAATGCTCGAAGGTCTTGAACCTCTGCTGGAGTTGGATCTCGGCTTCCGTCCGTTCATCTTTCGACTCCTCGTCCGCACGCTCCTTAAAGTCCTCATCCGATACAGGACGTGTTTTGTGCTTCTTGGATCTGGAGGAGAAGTTGCGCGTTTTGTTAAAAGGCTGTTGTTCCTTTTTTAAGGCGAAAAAGTTTGTGGAAATATTTTCTAACATTGAGGCTTGGTGTATAATGCGATGCATGAGACCAACTCTTCCACACAACAATCTCTTACACCTACAGCATAACCCATGGCCTCTCCTTTTGTCGACAAAGGCAAGAAAAGAGTTTCAATTACTGACAAGCTATTAAGTATTACGTAGCAAAGTATTTTGGAAAGCAAACGTCAATGGTTTCTCTATAATAAATGACCTTTTGGCACAAAAATTAACGTAGATTGTATTTAACCAGCGTTTTGTCTGCATTACGTCGAGACTTCACCAAGGTTTTTGTGGCAGAAGTTTAATTATTGGAGATTACTCTATGTCTGGCGGCAAAAGAGGAATGTTCCAATGAAGATGTTAGAATTTTAACGGTTAACTAGAAAGAAAATGAAGGTCTATTACTTACTTTTTGCCGTCGTCTGTGATCGAATCAGCTCTATCGGTGGTTCTGGATTCCGGGCGTCCCCCTTTTTCGACGAGGTCATGTGACGATGATTGACCAACCATGGCTTGGGATACGACCGTCTTCAGCATACCGCCTTTATCTTTTGTGTTGGATGGAATTGGAGGCGCTCCCTGGTCTCCGTGCTTGCCTGTGCGTAGAAAGACAAGCGTACGTTAAAGGTTGGTCGTGGAAATGTGTTTTTTACGTTTAACAAGCAGACTCGCCAGCTTATGACGTCAGCTGCAAACTTGTTTGGGTTGGGATAGGGGAATAACCTTGATTAACAAAAATTCAATACAACCCATGTAGTGTGGTCAGGGTCGGTACTACTTAAATCGGAACCCGCGTTTAAAGGGGCCTCGGAGCCAAAAAGGCGATCCAGCGTATAGAAAGGGGTCCCAAAATTAAAAATAAAGGTACCCGGTACCTTACCAGAAAGACCAAAAAGTCATAACTAAAGTTTGGCATCGACCGATCCATGTATTGTTGTCACCTGAAATGCTTCGTTTCCCAGTGTCCTTCCCTTTCTTCGGTTTCTTGGTCTTCTCCTCCTCCTTCATCTCTCTCTCAAGCTGAGCGGTCCTCTCCTCCTCAAGACGTATCCTCTCCCTCTCCTCAGCTTCCCTGATGTAAAAAAACTAACAACTACAATGTGGAATAGAACATAAGGTTCACAGGCTTCGCAGCCCAGGCATTGCAGTCAAGCTGGATCAGCCACTTTTTTCCAAGGACCTGCATTTTCTGACGCAAGTTTAAATGAAATAATTTTGTTCCTGACAGTCAACTACCATATAAGCAAAACAGAAACAAAATATTCAAACCAAACGCTTCATTTCGCATAATGGACTACGGCGCAAAGAAACAAGAATTATGAAACTGAGCGGCATCGGCACCGATCAACCACACAGGGTGTATTGAGGTAGCTACATCTCTGTATTGCTAGTTCGCACTTTGCAGGAAATCAAAACCCAACACAAAATATTTCACAAAATAACCATAAAGAATACCAAGGCAGGCGTCTGTTTCCTGCTGTATTGCAACTTAGCCACCCACCTCGCAGCAAATCAAAACACCTCACCTCTTTTTCTGCCTCCTCAACTCCAACTTCTTCTGTTCGATCGCCTCCTTTTCACTTTCGGGAAGAGCATCGTATTCGTCCTCATCCATGTCCTCTAGGAAGGATTGCTTCTGGACTTCTTTCTCCTGCTCCGTCTTGGCTGGAAACAAAAGGAGTAAATTTTAAACTCTTTTTCACTTATCTTGAAATTTTTAATAAAAAAGTTGAGAGAATTCGGGGTCACCAAGAATGAATTTTGAGAGTGAAATCTCCGGTCTCAAATTCATTCTTTGTGGCCCCGAATTTTCCGGAATTTGAGAGCGGGAAGCTTTATTACCGAAAAACTATCAGATTACTCCCGAAAACTTTAAAGCAAAATAGTATTTTGTCGGAAAGGAGATCTATGAAATGACGTTTTGTTGAATAAATTTACACATACGTCTGCAATAGTCACACCAATACCCTTACGGACAAAATCCATTACGTCGAAACAGTGCCCATCTGTCTACATCCCAACACAAGTTCACAAATCTTCACCTGTCGCTTCTTCCTTCTGTTTCTGCTTCTCACGAAACACGTTGTATTCCAACTTCTGAGTGACGAAGTAAATATGCTTACGGTTGTTGATCGCTTTTAGTAAGGCGACTGCTGTAGATTGAAGGTTGGCGCTGAAGAGAGTTTCCAGTCCATCGAATATCACGCCCTGGTGACAATCGTTCAACTGGAACGAAAAGTATTATGACGTCACGAAGGGTTGTGTTATTTTGTGTCGGTAAAGACAAGCAGTTGTTGTGTGTGGCGTTTGTGTTGTGGTGGGTTTTGTGGTATTTATCACTTACGATTTTTGAAGATTTCATGGTCAATTCCAATGACTTAAAACCGTAATGAGTTTGTTCATAGCGTTGTCAAGTTTTTAATCAGTTCGTTAAAACGACGAGTTTCACAAAATAAAAACTAAAGCAGTTTGAAATCAACTATTTCAACTCAAAATGAACGAATCCTACAATCCTACAACCTCACCTGCAGTCGCTCAGCAAGTATTTCCACCAGTAATTCTTCGGGCAGGACGCAACTAACCAAACCTTCCTCACCAGCAACAGATGCAGAAACACTCAGACGCCGTGCTATTGGCGCCGCTAGTGGTGGAGGACTGCTTGGGACCTGTTTTACGTCAATAAATTGTGATAAAGCATCGATAAAGTCATAACAAACTAGAAGTAAAAAAAATGAAATCGTTATTCCCTGACGAAAAGATAGACAATTAAATCAGAAACACAAATAAAATATTCAAATCAAACCGATGTATTTCGAAGCTTTAAACTACCTTAAACAAAAGGTGATCCCGGGATATCAGTTATGAAGCGTTGTAGTCAATATATCTGACTTGAACTTATGTTGCTCAAAGTGCCTTACAAACAAAGCATTAAAAAACCTGATCGAGATTCAAGACCAGAATAACCTGGATTCGAATCCAGATGAAGAAAAAACAGAAGCAAAGACAATAAAAGGGGTATCACCCTAACCTGCGAGCCGGTGTGCTCAGATGTTGTTGCTGGAGCTCCAACTTTGCTTCCCATCGTGCTGTGAGCTTGCTTGCTAATCACGCTCGCCTTCTTGGTGGAAATTACGGACGCTCCGCCCATCTTGCTGTCGGTGCCTGGTCAGGGAATACAAAATACTGACTATGGACTTTAATTTCATGTAAACGTTCAAAACAAACAGTAGAGGTCATGTAACTGCTAAAAAATTCATTTTCAGACGTTTCGATTGTAATCACAATCATTCTCAATGTGAAATGCAGGCGAACGGACAAAATGTTGCGGTAACGATAAAGAAGGGGAAAAGTGGAAAGCGTTATGTTGCTAATTTATGTAAACGGTTGATTGTTTTGCGCGGCGATTTTTGTTTTAACACATAATGTAACCGTTTTTAATACTTTTGTATAATGTACGTATGTTTACAGATCGCAAGAGATAGTTTCATGGTTGACGTTCAACGCCGTACAAATTAGAAGCAGGTTTTTAATTTTCAAAAAACGTAAAACCATTGTCAACACTATCATGTTTTATAGGAAAATAGTATGGGCCAGTCTCTCCATTCTTAGAATTATGAACAAATGGATAAACAGTGTTCCTACGTAAAACTAATTTTTCAAAAAAGTTGATTTACAACATCCTGCAACGAACAAGTTTAGACAACATTAAGAAAACAGGAAAATCAGGACCAAGAAGACGGACCTGCTATGGATGCTCCAGTGCCGGTGTGCGCAGTAACAGCTTCCACACTTAATCCTCCTGCTCCAGGAGCTACTGCTCCTCCCGCTCCATCAGCCTCCTCCTCTCTGAGACCACGTGCAGTGAGAGCACAAAGTTCTCTGGCCCTGAGTCCTCCCTGAAGAAGATGGAGTCGGTTGAGACCCAAGGGTGGAAATTATATAAAGGTTTTTTTGCGAAAAGGTGGTGATTTTTGGGGGAACAGAAACGAGATTTTGATTTTCATTCATGGTAAAGTTTGCGCATTAATTTAAAGAAAATAGTCTCTCATACTTTGTATTAAAATACACCACGTGCGTAACTACATCAGCTTTCTGTTTTTTTCTAATATACTCGTTGCTATCTTTCACTAATGCTCGAATAGTTCACGGTTAAAACTGGCTTATACGATAGATTTGTTGCATTTAGCTTCTTTAATTTAAAGAAAACAGTCTCGCACGCTTAAGTATGTAAATACACCAAGTGTGCAACTGTACACATAAAATTAAACCCAGACTATATTCTTATCTTTCAAAAATGCTCGAATAGTTCACGTTTAATACTGGTCTACAGTGTCGTCGTATTTATCTGTGAAAATCAACGCTTGTGTTTATCTTAAAATTCACCTTGGAAGGTTTGTGAGATATTCGCTGTAGCGACTCCCTGGTGCTGAGTTGTCTCGACGGAGCTGTGGTCAAAGCTTTCTGCGCCTCGATAAATTCCTTTGCTGCTTTACCCGCCTGATAAATACCTCGCGCTGATTGTATTTACAAACAATGACGTCACACGCTCTATACATTTCATCTAAATAAACCAACTTTCCCAAAGTGAAAACTCGCCCTTCCAACATAAAAAACTTGACATATCTGTTCTTGTACTTAAACCTGCACTGTCATGAAACCCGTGGACGACTTGTTTCTATCACGTAAGCGTCCCAAATGCGATAACCAGTTAAATGCGTTTGAAATCTACATTGTTTTTTGCCGGGAATGCTAAATAAACTGACAACTATATACAACGTAAAATATGACCAAACCCTATTTAAACGAGTTTCGTCACCCTGACAACATACTTTTTCTGCTTCTGTAGGGGAAATACCCCTCTGGGGATTTACCGGACTAGTAAGGCATCCCCTGAAGCCTGGAGTTGATACGTATTTGTATTTACCTGTGTGTTTCCGTTGGATATTGCATCTAGAACAACACCATCAACTGTAAGTCTCGCCGCTCCATAAGTTTTCGCCAAATGAACAGATGTGTTCGTTTTGCCTGTGACGTAACGATTCGCTAATTTGCATATCTTATAGCAGTAGATATTATGGTTGTGGAAGCAACAGGTGTATATTGGGGACTAGCGAATCAAACGTCCACATTATGAGTCAATAATTACTGTATTCATATTGTTACGTCAGTGACTTTCCCAAATTTATTGCGCTGTGTAACCAACAACGATACCAGAATAATCACGATTACGCCGAAAGGTTCGCTTATAGAAAGGCATACTGTCGCCCCTTAAATGTAATATAATTTCCCCACAAAGTGTAACAACTTTTTTAGAATGAGCGTCCACGCCCACCACACACCCACATTTTCCTCTGTCAAAAACTCTTGTCGAAGTTCAGGGAGTAAAATTCAACCGGCACAGAGCCTTGCCTTTACTACGTTTTTAAGTCTACCTGACATAGGCGGTCCGTGCACAATCACCGCAATTCCTCGTCTGTTTCTCGCAGCTCTGCCTTCTGCGGTCAGATCAATGCCGAGGTGACGAGCTATCGCTGCCGATACTGGAGTGATTTCAAGATCTCCAACCGCTATATCGCTTTCTGTATTGGACAGAGTACAGGTTTGCTCGGAAGGATGCAACTGGAGTAAGTTTAAGACTACTATTTTATGTATTCCTTTGAAAACCATTTTTGATTTTTAAAAAATATTCTAAAAAAAAATTTTTTTTAAACGAACCTTGATCCTCCTGGATCTTCTCCTGTTCCTCATCATCTTCCGTGTCCTTCTTTTTGCTCGAAACGGGAGATTCTGTGCCAACCTGAAAAGAATCAACATGACATTTATTGAAATAGGCGTATGGCTCCCATTCTTTAAAACCGAAAAACATCTTTTCAATCAAAACACACCCCAAAATATGGAGATTGCCTGACTTTAATCGACGCATAAAATCAGGGCGTTTAACTTTCATATAAGTATCATACATATAAGTACATTAACAATAAGCAGCAATCTGCAGACAGTTGTGCACACTGTTTCGACCTATCAGGTTTGTCCATAACTCACTGATCATTATTGGCTCATAGGTTGTACATTGACAACGTCCTAACATTCTTAAGCAAGTAATTTACTTCCTTAAGAATGTGAAAAGTTGAAATTTTAACTTACCTTGTTGATCGTATCTTGAGCTTCTTCGTCCAAATCTGCGACTGAAGGTTCAGGTTCACCATCGTACCCCTCACCAGTTTCAGTTGTATCGTCAGCTGAGTGGTTTAAAAGGGATTTTTTATAAAAATAATCGCGATATTAAAGATGGGAACAAGATATACGATTTTTATGGCGTTTGCAATTGAAACAACATAGTTATTATTACGCCACACAAAAATTTGTATTTCTAAATATATCGAATGTATAGAGTACCTGTTTATGTATAGATAACTCTATATAGCGGAATGCGAAACCGAATAGACAAAAAATTAATGTCAAAGCTAATAACTTGCTGGTTAGCACTGTGGTAATGTACAGGTTCAAAGACTAGTACTGCGTTTATCACCAGTGCTCGGTTTGGCTGTGCTTGCTAGCTCGCTGCTAGACAAATCAGTGATTGTTTTGCACTAATGATGAACACAGTATAGTGTTACAAACGTATACAGACACAACGTTAACTAGGGAGTTATTAGCTTTGGCATTCATCAACAAAAGGTATTCGCTCCAAGTACTTTGCATTGAATCGTTGGAAAACACAAACGTTTAAGCTCAACGAAGCTCTCGTATCCACTAAACAAAAAAAACAAAAACGTTTCAAAATGCAAAAAACAACTTCCCAACCTACCTTCAGTCTTAGTAAGTTCGGTCTCCGCTTTGTTCTTCATGGCCTCCAACTTCTCTTCGTACTCCTGGAAGAAGTTGAGGAGTTCTGGAGGAAGATCTTCTCCCGCGAGTCTCGGGGGCAGGAGAAGATTCCCGTGTTCGTCAAATCCCTTCATCAGCCGCATAATCTAAAAATATTATTGTAATTTACTGAACTTTATTCCAATAATAACATATTCACTAGGACGGTGCCTTTCAAACAGAGCAGGATGGCATCTAATTAATTCTCTTCTATATTGTTTGCGTATATTAAGCATTTATTTTACATAAAAAATACCTAAAGACACAAACCAATGATTTTCGAGTATTTTGAACAAGATTTAATGAAAATTGTGTGCATTTCTGTGTACATTTGTACAAGTTCAAATACTGTGTCAAAATGCAACAAAACGAAAATTTATTTTGCGAAAGTTTTTTTTGTAATAAACGACCACGCCCACAACACGCCCACCTTTTCCTCGGCCAAAAAACTCTTGTCGAAATTCAGGGAGTAAAATTCAACAGCAAACGGTGTCGGGTTCCTCACTATGACGTCAACCTCGTCACCGACCCCATGGGGCAGAATGGGGCCGAACTCGACCAAGTTGGGGTCAAAATCAAGTCTGGGTTCCAACCCTTCACCCCTAACCGAGATCGAGACGCGGGAAGTCCCCTGGGTCACGTGGATCCCCATTCGTTGTGAGTATAAGCGCTGCGCGGGAAAGTTTGTTTAAAACCACGGACTTTTTTTATAAAATATTTAAACTCGATTTTTTTTTTCTGGAAAACAAAAATAGTTTTTTATAGTTTTTAAATCATAAATAGACCAAAATTTAAAAATGCATTAAAATAAAATAAACATTTGCCCAAGCAAAAAAGACAAAATGACGAAACCCAGCAAAGTCGCATTACAGTTTCTAAAACAATTACGCGCCCTTTTCCCGTAATCGTACAAAAAAATCAACCAATCACGAACCTCCTCAGTGGGCATGAACTTGAGCTGTACGTTCATCCTCTGACCTGGAGCCAAGAACCCCTGGGGAGGCATCATCTCAAAGTGGTTCGGTTTCGGTTTGCCCTCCTTACGCAACTTCCGGCGCAAATGCATTGGCACGTGGCGATCCATCTATACGTAACAAGCGATGACGTCAATTTGACTTGTTTTCACAAACCATGTTGAATGTGGAAACGGTAACGTCAATGTTAAAATTTTTTTAAATGTCAAATAAATGTACACATACTTTTTCCACCGCCAAAGCCTTAACTTGGCGATCTAAGCCAACAATCATTCGGTTACAGTAACAAAAAGTAGCCTTAATTAAGCTAAGGATGCTGAACCACTTTAATCAACATCAAATCTACGTTAAGGAAATAAACGAAATGTTTTAAATAATGAAAAAATTGGTCGTTTTCATATGTTACAAACGTAACTGGAGCTTTAAGTGCATTTTTGCTGTCATTATTACTTGAATACTGCCAACTTTTTATTAATACACGCACAGGAAACCAATACCTGTCCTCTCCTATTAGACGAGCTGATGGACGTCCATTCGCATCGAACTTGTTCCGTGTTGTGGAGTTGTACGGTGACCACCTTGCACTGACCGCACTGCACAGCTTCGAAATCAACCATATCTGTGCTCACTGTGAGCTCGGGGACGGCAACGTTGGCACGAAGTCTGATGCAGATTTGTGGACCGCCCAATATCTGGAAGCAAGCGAACGGTCATAAAAATGCACTGAGGCTAATTATGGACCATCAAGAGCGCAATTGTTTATGATTGGTTGTTAGGGCGATTCGTCCGATAAGTTCATCTGAACTGTTTTTACTTTAGGAATCCTCATATAATAACCATCCACTATTATCAGGAAAACTTACATTGATCGGTACAACGGCTTCCACAGGACCAACCCCAATATTTCCCCCTCTCGGGTCAAAGGTCACTTTGAAATCGACGGTTTCGTGATCGGGAGATCCCGGAAGTTGTTTCACCCGATCAAGTTCAACGTTGAAACCTGTGGGCAAAAAGAGTTTCAATAGAAAATAAATCCCTAAATATAATGATTATGCATCGAATGTTGTTCGAACCAGGACAAAATACGAGTTTTCTTTCAAAATTTATTGACTAGTTCTGAGTTGCTAACGATTGAGCTCGTTACGTCACATAAATTCGTTATAGGTAAGCAGTTAAAAATGCAGCCCAGAATTGGTTTGAAGCAGATGTCTATGCTAAACTACTTCACGAAACGTAAACAAGATAGAATACAGGATTTTACAATGAAACGACCACAAGTAAAATTGAATTCTTGCCTGAATGGAAAAGTCCGGATTTATCGGAACAGAACGAGATGGGAATGTGTGACGTGTTGGTTGCCCTGACAATGTGTGACCTCACATTTCCAAGTATGACGTAACCGAAGTCCAAAACGTAGTCGGTCAAACGAACTCTGTAATAAAAAAAGTTAGGGTCAATAAGCTTGCAATTAAAACTGAAACTATTTCAACAGTAAATGTACAGTAAGTTTTTGCTTTACTGCTTTCTAAAAACGAACACCCAACTTCGAAGTTTTTGCTCATGACTGATGACGTAGCTTCTTTTAAAAGCTTACATAGGCGGAATATACATTGACAAGTCCAACGCAGCGTTTCGTGAAATGTTTTAACAGTAAAAGCGAATTTCTGTTCGTGTTGAGGAATTGGGACAGAAGCCACCTCTGGTTACCTTGGAAACTTCTTCTTGTTTTTCTGTGATCTGCTCGCCGATGGATCAGGAATCTTCATCAGTGATGAAGAGGATGAGGATGTGAAGAAATGTTGATTCTCAGTTGCGAAATCACGGAGGAGGAGTCTTTCCACCTCCATCTGGACGTCAAGCTCCGATGTCATGTCCTGAGACAGAAAAGAATGAAATCTTACGAATGAGTAACAAAATTTCAATTTAGGTCCTCTCTGTACGTTCAGTATTGTGCAACAGCCGGCCGGCTTTGAATTCCTTATCGTCCCCAAATATAAATCATTTTACCATTAAATGGATTTCTTTTGGTGCAAACTGCATACTTTTGCCTTACACAATTTTCTTGTTTATTAATAATTGCATTTCAATACATTTTACCATAGATTACAAAAATCTACCGGGCTGTAAAAGTAATTTCGAAATTTTAAAGATCAGCAAATGTAAAAAAGAGTTAAAAAACAACTTGTTTAAGAAAACAAGTCACGGATTTCCTCATAATTCTGAGTTGAAAAAGACTGGCCGATATTGTTATTAACATTGTCATGTTTGACAAAAAACGTTTCGGCAAGAACTTTTGCCATCATCAGTTTGAAACACGACAATGTTAATAACAATAAAGGCCAGTTTTTTTATTCTCAGAACTTGTTTAAAATATAGAGAAATACCAGAACTCCAACTACCTCAGATCCTCCAAAGTTTTGGTTTTGATTCTCGTCGTATATCCTTCTCTGTGGGGTCGAAGTCCTGCTCGAAATCTTCTCTCTCTTCACCGTCTCCCTGTCCAAGTTCTCACGTGCCTCCTTGACCAGCGATGCGTAACGCTCGTCGTCTTCAGTGAAGCGTGGCAAGTCGAGCGACAGGCGAGGGAAAATCCCTTCACCGCGAACGCTGATGATGGCCGGTTCAAAGTGAGCAACTTGTATCTGAACAAGGAACATGCATAAAGACAAAAGCTTTCAATGGAGTTTGGACGTGTGGTTGGTGTGTGCAACAGAAAAAACAAATCCACTTCAACAAAAAAAGAAACGTTTTTTTGAAACGTTTTTGTGACGTCTTTTTTTTTTTCAAAAACGTTTTTTTTTTCGACGTTATGTTAATGTCATGAAGAGCCAACATAGATAAGTTTTTTGTGTTGTTCCTTTAAAGTAAGCGTCATTTATTGGCGTTTGTGGTCGTGAATTTTTTAAAACCTAATTTGGAAATAGCTCATACGTGTGATCCAGGTCTAAGCGAAACTATGTGGTGGAATTGCTCTATGAATTGAAAGCAATTTACAATCCTAAACTAGGTGTGCGTGTGTGAAACCTTCTCAAACCCTGATAACAAACTCGCTTTAAACAACCTACATAAAAAACAACGTAAAGTTAACGAGATACAAAAAAAAACGCAAGTTAAATTAAGCATGGGAATCTCCCGACACTCTTATGAGCAACAAAGTGTTGGTGTGTAATGTTTTTATGTGTATGAAATATACATATATATCAGAAACAACATAAAGACAAATGACTTTGGTTTTATCTTATATATATATATATTTACCGCACCGGGATTTAAACCCAGGATGTCTAGGTATATGGGTCGGGCGCTTGACCAACTCTGCCAATCACCCGCCTTTATCTTATATAACTTGTTAAGTTAACGAGTATCAAACTCATCCTTACCTCGAACGACTTGTGAAAACGCTCTGGAACGCCCGGTAGGTAGCGCACTTGCAGTGTGATGTGACTGAAGGCGGGCACGTGACCGGAAGCGGGTGAAAGCACCGGAAGTCCGGGTATGACGTCATTTTCTCCGAGGCCCCCTAGACCAACGAAGTCGAACCCAACACGTCCACAGTTTTCGAGTTTCAGTTCACCGACACCGGCATGGTCGAACATCTGTTAGAAGAGGTTTTGTTTTGGATTTTGCCAATAAACATATTTTTACAAGAACTCAAAGTTTAAAAATGACTTCTCTGCGCTACAATAATACAGAAAACGTTACAAAAATTATACTGAGTCGGAATGTAATTTTGTTGTGTTGTTTTACAGTTGGTCGCAAGCAATTGCAAGCCATAACGCAGCTTGAAGCAAAACGTTGACAACCTGTAAACCGTTTATATTTAGCCTTGAAATAAATACAAAGACGACAAAATAAACAAATTAGTCCGGAATTGACTTAAAAGGTCGAAAACAGTGTCCCTGTATGCAGCTCATCACTGCAGAAGACAAAATTACCTGTTTGCCAAAATCGACTTCAGCTTTGTCGAACTTGTATTCAATGAGGGAAGCTTCGCCTTGTAATTTAACATCGTACTTTGGCCCACCTTGCACTTCGCATATTGCCCTGCGGATGGTTTCAATATCAACCATTTATTAAGGAACACTAATGACGGATTTACTCATAATTCTGAGCATAAAGAGACTGGCCTATACCCATACGTTTTAAATAAGTAAAACATGTCAACGTTTTCAAACGGTATGGGCCAGTCTGTTTATTCTAACAATAATTCATTGTATTTTTTTGAATGCCTTCTGCAAACTATTTTGAAAGCAAGGTTGAAATCACCCTACTGTGCAAGCTTTACATAAAAAGTTTTTCGGGAAAGTCCTCAGGCAAAATAACTGGTCGCACAACTCTTGCGCCACCTTGTGTTGTTCTTTCCCGCTAATAAACGATAAATTCAAGACACATAATACCGTCGGAACCAAGAAAGCCACAGGGCCTTGCAATAATCGCATACAAAAACAGTCCAGCTTTCAGTTCAACTGTTGCATTCAAAACAAACACTCAAGCACTTTTACACTAGAATCCACCCCACCTTGTGTTGCAACTGACGTCAGCATGTCCGTAATACGTCATCGTGACGCGCTGTGTCTCCCCCGGCTCGAGGGTGCCGTATAGTGGCAGGATGTCAAAGACCTCCTCCACGCCGTTGGGTACGTGACTCGCTCCTGGCTCCAACCATGGAAGAAGAGGAAGACGGGAGATGCGGTTGTTAGCCGGATGAGATGGTTGGTGCCTGGAAGAGAGACGACTTATTGATCTTATGTGCTCCTCTTCCTCCATCGCCTCCTGTACGACTCCTCCGCTGTGATGAGGAACGTCCTCCTTGCTCCATTCCACGCTGATCCCGAGGTCGATTTCCTCCTGGAGCGGATGAAGATCGTTTTTTTGCAACGAAGTTAATAAAACGACAAAGAGGAAATCCCACATGATGAGGATCAACCCACCTGAGTACTGGGATCAGGATCACCACTCTCATCCTCCCTTTCTCTTCCAAGAACATCTGTACTGCTGGGATCAATTCCTCCTGTGCTCTCCAACTCCACGTTGGAAACTTCAGCTCTGACCTCTGTGTCTATGTTGGTGGTGTTTGTGACGTCAACAACCGCCTCTGTGACGTCAGGAATGGGTTCGGGGGTGGCGGCTTGCGGGGGAACTTCTTGGGCCATAATGGGTTCCTCTTTGACAGGAATATCCTCTATTTCGCCCATGTACCTGAGCAAGTTGTAACAATGTGATAATGAGGATTATAATATCAATTGCGAGCCGCACTTTTTTAGGCATTGGTTCTTAAACTCTTTCGCGTGCGAAGGATTCACGACACTTGTGAGGAACCAATTACAAATCAACCATGACGATTTGTTCCAATGTTTACAACTTTTAATCTCAGATGGGTGACTTTATTTGGTATTTGCCTACATTTTTTCCGACAAAATTTAATTTTTCGTTCAAATTGTTACGCCACCCCATTGGAAACTTAACACGACGCACAAGGGCGTCGCGACGCACAGTATGAGAACCACCGAAAATGTTTAGTGCGTTAGAACAGGTATTGTTGTCTTATGTCCTTCAAAACTGTGGATAACACTGATAACCACGATAAAACGTAGACAGGTGGGTGAAGGTGAACTTCGGCGAAACACAGAGCGACAAACAAACGATAGGAGGGTCAATAAAAAATATATAAACCGCCCTGGATTGTAAACCGCACCAACAGCGGGGTAAAAACTAATAAGGCGCGGTTTGAATTTGAAGAAATACGGCATAATGTTCAACATTTGGGCATTTGCAATTTTTCTTTAGGAGTTACGTAAGCAGACTGAAAAAACTTTACTGCCGATACCTTAAACTACCAAACACACAGCAATTTGCCATCAGAAGATCCAAGGTTAACACTGGTAGGTTTACAACAAACCTTATATTTTGTTCCCCCTCGTTGACCAAGAACGACCATCTGTAAGATACAGGGAGCGGACTTGTATTGGTGATGTCAATGTACCGTGCCACCTCCGTGTCGTTCAAAATACAACCGAAGTCGACCTCGGTTGCGTCGAAATGAAGATTGGGGAAGTTAACCTGAATATGGAAGGGCGATGTTAGCGGTGCTATGTGAGACAGGCGGGAAAAATACATAGCGGTGAATAACGCGCAAAAGTAACTGAAATTGTATCAGAAAACTGCAGACAGTGTTTTGCGATTCACATTGTCACAATATTTTTGTTAGCCAGTTGTTCGTGTTTTCAAATTTCTGGCAATGAAAAACAAGCCGCGGAACCCAGATTGAACTCAAGACAAATTATGGTAAAAGCAATCGAAGTTTCGAAATATTGAAAGTGACGTAATAAAAACATCTTTTAATGGATTTGGTTGTTCAACAACATCTTCCACAATTACTAATCAAGGATATGAAAAATTTAATTTAAGTAAACAACAGTTGCTAGAAGGAAGCCATCGATCAAGATTCCCCCAAAAAACTTCTTCGTACAATTTTTTTTAGCAACGCAAACGTTGATAAACTTAAATCCACACCTCTCCTTTCAACTGAACCGAGTCAGAATGTGGGTGTTCCTTGTAAGTAATATTAACTTCCCCATCAGCCACACGAGACACGAGATCGTCCTTGAACGCTGGATCGAATCGAACCGTCAACTCCAACTCCTGTCCCATGGTAAGACTTATCTCAAGACGAGACTGCGGGCTGCCATAGAAATCCAACAGCTACAGAATAAACGCGAAGTTTTGAATGTTGAAGTGGCAACACATGGTTTTAAATGCGTTTTATTTGTTATTTGTGCTCAAACATATGGCCTTTGGATGCGAGCAACTGGATTAAACTATTTATATCTTTGGAACATAACACACGGTTTTATAAATCTTCAAAACAAACAGTAAATTCCATGTTACTGCTCAGAAATTCATTTTTCGTACGGTTTAATTGCAACATTGAAAATGATCGTAGTTACAATCGAAACGTCTAAAAAATGATTTTCTGAGCAGATACATGGGATTTACTATTTGTTGTGAACATATATATCTTCATTTTTATGATGTAACAAAGGGCAAAGCATCAAAAACTGGAGAAATATGTTCCTCGTGGTTAAAGCTTTACCTGGAACGGTTGCTGCACTCTTAATATACACGTAAGCGGAAGTGACGAAACGTTTCTCGCGACAAACGTGCGGGTCTGTGGCGTCAGAGCTGTGACGTCATCGGGGCGTTTGTCGACCCGGAAGTGGATGTTCTGTTTGGAAAGTTCGAGAACAGGGGAGATGAAGTCGGCTCGGATTTGGGTTCTCATAATCCTCTCCTTTCCGTTCGCTTTACCGATGATCGCGTGACACAAGATGGACTCACAGACTTGACGAGGTCTGGAAAAAATACATCGTCGTATTGGAGGGTGCGAAGGGGGCGTGTTTTTAATATGTATAAGCAATAGCCATAATGTTTTACATTATGAGATGCAGCCAGGGCCACTGTTTCGATATAATAGGTCTTGTCAGTGCAGCTACGGTGGCGGTGAAGTCACCACAAAGTAGAAGTCTTGTCGGCTATTTAACTGACAAGATCGTTGTAAGTCACACCAAAGCTGCACTGATGTGAACTATTTGGTCAAAAATAAGCATCAACGCGAAATCTCCTGCGTCTTATATGGTATCGCAGACCAGAAGTTTAGAAAAAAATTACATGCTCTTGGTTTGAATATTGTGTTCATAACACTTACGTCTCACAATATCCTTCCAGTGTAACGTCCACGCTCTGCCCAGCTTCGAGGGCGATTCTTGTCGGGTTAAGTTGGAATACAGGTTCGGGGGGAGACGGGGGAATGCACAAGTTCTGGAAAGAATGAAAGGCGATAAAACATGTTGAAGTTGCGGTTTGACATAATGATAAGCTAATTAATTTCAGTTAGCAACACAGCGTTGTTCAAACTGTCTGCTCTATGCCTGGCATACTAGCTTTGGCTTTCTTGTTCAAATTATATAATGAGAAGTTATGCAAAGTATCTCTGCATTGTGGAGTTCCGTACAAGCGAAAGCATGTTTTACTGACTGTATTCAAACGTGCATTGGGACTACAGACAGGGCTCACTCGCTGTTTTGTTCTATCAGATCTCAACAGTGTGCACTGTCTGTAGATCACTGATCGTTATGACTCTATGCTTCCGAACATGCATTGGTATTTAATGTTTTTTTACTATTGGTTAAACAGTAAATACACCATTATTGGGGGGCGTTGTGTTGTATAGGGAATTTTTGTCAACAAATTTCGAAACATGGCGGGTGATTGGCAGCATTGGTCAAGCGCCCGACCCATATACCTAGAAGAAAACCTGATCGGGATTCCTAACCTGGATATCCCGGGTTCGAATCCCAGTGTGGTCAAAAAAAGATAGCAACATACATGCATGGTCACTTACCCTGTATTTCATATCCTTTGGATTTGGGGCCACAGTTTCACGTCTGCTCTTTGGTTTTACGAACCCGTCTGTGGACCAAGTGAGGGCCTGGTGGCGCCGACCGCGGTTTGTGAGCCTGAAACGGCGCACAAGGCGAGCCTTAGCGAAATGTGGGCCCAAATTCACGGCCGGGGTCAGTGATGGTTCCGATACAATGGTTGTCCCATATCCATAGGCGTGAACTGGAACTGTGATTATGGGGCCTTTTACAACGCTGATGGTGAGTTTGTCTTGGAATCTGAATAACAAAATGTAACAAATACGTTTATCGCGATATTTTTAGTATTAAAAAAAATTATCGCGTTATTTTTAGCATTTAAAAAAGTCTACCGTGATGTTTTTAGTGTTTTAAAAATCAAAAACGTTTATCGCGATGTATTAAGTATTCAAAAAAGTTTATCCATAACGTGACTTTGTATAATCATGAACAGTTGGATAACTGTCAGCGCTCTGTATTAAAATTTCTCCGGATTCTACCAACCTGATGCAATCGTCCAACACAGCTGTGACGGTAACTTGCAAAACTGATTCCGGTGGAATTGTTCCCTGATTGGGTTCCACGATCCACACAGTATCGGGTCGCATCTGATGAAAATAATATTTTTAATTACAAATGCATTATTATAGTTTAAACAGCAATTATAGCAGGCAGATCTGCAGATGTTGATTATGTAGAAAAATCATAGGTAAAAGGTTTCTCTATAATTGGAATATAAATACCTTGGTTAATTGGATCCGTTTTTTTGTTTTTCATTTGCATTACAATCACTTTGTTTCCAATACTGAACTATTTTTTCCTTAAGCATGATAATTTAACAACTTTGAACTGTTATTTATGTTGAATAAAAGCCGCAGTTACGCATTTTTAAAACAGGATTGTCCTTAAACTACATCAAAAACCCACATAAAAATAATCAGCAATTGACATCAAGATATACTTGTTGGGTTCCTGGATTTGGAACTACGACCTAATTTGCTGTATTTCTTCATTCAAAACCATTTCGGACATAAATATCTCACCATCTGTGCAATGAAGTCAGCCGGAATCGTCGACTCGTTTGACAGCTCCACTATCTTGGGGCTTGGGGAAAGTACCTCGGTTTGACCCCAATTGAGGGTCTCCGGGGTCACGTGGACTACTGGGCCTTCCCCTGTGCAAGCCAACTGTAGGGACTAAAAAGACAAAATAGGTTCTGACAGAAAGGACAAAATAAGTGGTGAACGACAGACAAAATAGGTAGTGAGCGTTACGACAAAATAGGTTCTGAGAGAAAGGACAAAATAGGTAGTGAACGAAAACGACAAAATAGGTGGTGAGCGTATAAAATAGGTGGCAAAATTTCACAATTGTATTTACCAGCGGAGGTTCTGGACTCCCAAAGATGGAAAAGTGTGCGACGACCTCTTGCTCATCAAGATCCTGCGCCTGTATTATGATTGGGACCTCCACTGTTCCGTGCGGTTCGATTAATCCACGTGGATGTGGACTTCCATATGTAAGAGCGGTGAGCTCCTCTCGGATCTGAACAAGGTCAAAAGGAATTAAATTTTCAACATAAGGAACTTGTTTTTCAGTCGCGATGTAAGAGTGGCGAACAATGCCCTCGACACAAGGAACGTTGACGTTGTTGATGCAAAAAAAAAAACATATACTGAAACTAAGGACACCTGTGACCAAAACAGCTTTAAAAGCTTAAAAACAAGGACGCCCAGTGACGAATAAAGACAAATCTTAGAAATAAGGACAGGAAGGCGACCCTGTTTACGTGTAAAGAGATCCGAATGAACGGCCTGAGGTTCTATGTGTGATAATTATTGATTTAGTCGAAACACAAATTAACAAATACAGATTTTGTGAATACTGAATTCTCCACAGTAAGTTTGGAGCAGAGCAGGGTTAATGCACAAATTGAATTACTCACTTGTGGGAGCAAGTCGTATTTTGCCGCCAAGTCGGTTTCGTTGATGAGTTTTGCGTTGAGCTGGTACGGGTGGTTTATGAAACAGCGGCCGAAATCTAGAACTGGTGTTGCGACCTGTTATTAAAACGTACACAGAAACTGCATTTAAATTTGCATCGTTACACCACGGGACTAAAGGCATGATTAAGTGTTATTTCAGACAGTGTTTGATGTTCAATGTTACAAGAATGGATACACAACCCATTTCCAGAAAAGAAAAACAATTTTTTTGGCCACAATTTGCACCAAAATCCTTCTGTTTTTATAATTCCTCGTTAAAGCACCAAATTTTAAGGATATCTTGGTCAGAAGTTATCAAAAAAAACTTGTTTCAATTCTACACCTTAAGAACACGACAAGCCGAGTGTTTTTTAATATACGAACACACCTGTATAGTTGGGACAACGCATTTCGCGGTGATTGGCAGAGTGAGTATTCCTGGTCCGACACCTTTTACGTCGACCACCAAGGAGCAGTCGTATCGCTTAATCGTGTTCGAACACAAAGTTACTTGAATCCGTGCCTCGCTCTGTGGTCTGATTGTACCCTGAAACATAAAGAAAAATCAACTTTTACGTATATATTCCGGTAGTGCTCACAGTGTATGTTGATGGTTTATGTAATATGTTATAAAATATATTAGAAATCTGTTAGATCATCTGTGAGTATAGTTTTTGCAAGCTTCAGCCGACGCGTATCATCAGCTTTACCCAAGGCTAACAATTGAAAAAAATGCAATAATATCACTGATAAAAATAACTCCTGAGACACCACTGAAAATTGTCAAGTAAAATCGACATTGTAGCCAAGTCCGTAAAAACGTCAGGTTGGGGGTTCGAATCCCAGCAGTAACGAGAAGTGACGCTTTTATCAGAAAAGCGTACGTTTTTCTATTAGTTGTTAAAAAAGAAGTCCAATACTAATTTTTGCATGTGTGTTGTAAACCCATAGGTATGGCGCCCGATTTTTTTTTTGAAAAGAAGTTTGGGCATTACCTGAGCCGGTATGACGTCAAATTCCCTTGGTGACGTCACACTGCTGAAGCTCCCGACTTCGCTGACGAGGCTGTCGCCCAGATCCCTGGTGCTGGAAACACTTTGCTGGCCCAGGCCGTCACCTGTACACACAGTATGGTGGCTTTAAAGCGGGGGTTGACAAATGTGTTAAATTCCGTACACCAGCAGTTCGCAAACTTTTTCACGTGGGGACAAAAAAAAACATTTTTCAAAATAGAAACAATATTAGCGCGGATGATAATTAAGTGCTCTACTTGTTACTGTACATTAATATATGTGTGCACTGCTCACTGAGTATTACGGTTAATTTGCTTGCTACATACACGAAAACACGAAATTACACGAAATTTTAACCACGTCAGAATAGCAAAAAGCATTATCCCAGGACAACAGCATTCATCCAACATTCAATACATTGGTGTATTCGTACCTGGCACCCGTAGTACGAAGGTCATGGGAACAAGAGATGTGTTGATGAGGGAACAGATCTTGGCGTGGTTGAATCCGTACGAAACGTTCCCGAATCTCAAGCGGGGAACGTCGAAGTGAAATGTGGGACCGATAACGTTTCCTCTGGAAGAGAGACAAGAGTGTGTAAGACTGAATAAAGCTTTTTTTGAACAATTTTAAGTAAGCGCGCGAGTGTTTTATTCCTATTGCTCATAGGTCATTGTTGGGGACGAGCTGAAACGTGCATAGTTACGTAATAAGATTAAAATTTTAACCACAGCCCGTTCATATAAAGAAAACAATAGCAAAACCCATTCAAGCTTGGTCCTATTCGACTTTAGTTGTTTATGCGTAAGTTGAATAATAAGATGAAATTTAAACAAAAAAGCAAATGCAAAAATGGTGCTATACGTCATGTGCAAACGTTTCGAAGATAAATTGTTAAATACATTTTAGTTTGGTTCCATTCGCCCTTTTTTTGCATAACCCACAAAATGGACACCCCTACAATCGACAGTAAACGAAGAACAGCTCTTACTTTATCACCAGTGAGATCATATCCGGTGATCCGTCAACCGTGAAGCGGAATTCCTGTGAAAAGCTGCCAAGTTGTTCTGATCTGAACGTGATTTCCAAGGCCTGGTGTCCACCGGGAAGAACGATGCCCTCTAGCGGTTCAAATCTGAATTCGTGGAATCGGGATTTGTGGAGTCGGTTGGAGTCGGCAGGGGGCGCTAGGCTGAATATCGCGTCGATGTCTCCTTTGTTGGTTAACACCGACTGCAACGAAGGCAAATTACATGGTTTTAAATTTTGCTGTTAGATTTGAACACGCACCTAAAGTGCATGCTATTAGTTTTCTAAATCTCAAAGCCTGAAAAAACACCGGTTTTACTGGTGATTAAATTCGACATTTGAATTAAGCAACGTTTTTGAATGTGGTTTCCACGTAACAAAATATGAAGGATTCCATGACCTATTATCAAAGTAGTTTCGGCCAAAAATTGAACATGTCCTTTGTCGGTTGACTGTAAACAAAACTGACTATGAGGCAAGACCGTCCATAGTCACACCATACTGCACAGACCTTATAGGCCGAAACAGTGGTCTTGTCTATAGCTCTCAAAATTCATATTATTTTGCATGTTTATTTACAATATTGATAACTCGCTTACTTCGTAAGTGTGAGCAGAACTCGCGAAAATATTTCCGATGTCGATCGTATCATACGAGAACACGAGCTTTGGACCCATCCCATCCCCCCTCACTTTGAGGGGGAGTCTGCTCTCTCTCCCTGTGATGTCACAGAAGATGGTTTGTTGGTAAGAACGCGCTTCTGTTGGTTTAAACACCACCGTGACTTCGGCTGTGGAGTTTGGCCAAATATCACCCTCCTGTAACAGAGATTGTGCAAGTTTACATTTTACGAAACCTTACGAGTGCAACTGTGTCATTGTGTAGCACTTTAGTATCTTTAAACAATCCGTTACTGACCCTGCCAGGTGTATTACCAATGCAAAAAGTTAAAAAGGCGTTTCTGGCGTTACAAACAATTTTATAGCGTTTAGGTTTTTCTCGTTTAGGTTGTCATACAAAGCTCTTGCCAGTTGAAACAGCACTCAAAAAATTTGTACATCGCTGGAAGAGCATTTTTTGCATTTATGCATAAGCAGGGTTGCAGCATTAAGTTTAAGGTACAACAGGTACAAAGTTAAAAATAGAGAACAACTTTTTTTTGAAGCGATTTTCGTATTCACCACACAGCAGCCCCTTACCAGTGGGAAGAGCTTAAAAACGTCATCGTTGAAAAGCAGAGGATCGTCGTTTATCAAATTCCGGCGGTTCTGGAAAGTCCTCGTAAGGATTGAGAGTCTGTCTCTCAGCGTGGGGTCATCCGTGCACTCATTGAGGAATCTCTCCTGCTCCTGTTGCTCCTCCTGGCTTACTTCGGAACAAAATCTATAGAGGAAGAGAAGATTTTGAGGACGTTTAGGGAAACAATTTAGGGATCTACTCATAATTCTGAGAATAAAGAGACTGTTCCATACTGCTGAAAACACTGACATGTTTTATTTATTCAAAACGGCAAGGGCTTATTTTATCATCAGTTGGACGTTGCTATGAGATTGTTGTGTTGTTGTACATAGAACCAAGCAGAAACACATAAAAGGTACATAAACCAAGCAGAACAGCGCGCACATAAACGCTGGAATGTCCATGACAACGCAGACAATCCCTCATACAGGAGGTTGACACGCGTACTTCCACGTTGTAAAATAAGCCATGCGTTACACACAAAAACTTTATTGCATTGACAAAAGCTACTTAAACTATATTCAGTTCAAAAAAATCATTTTGTAGTGATAAGTTCCAAGACATTAGAAAAGCGAAGCCTGATGATTGATACGGCTTAATGTATAATTTACATGAGGTTTTAAATAAAAAATATAATATTGATAGAAGTGCTGTATTTTGATGACATCATCAAGTTTGGTTATATAATAATTCCATCCATCACACCTAATTGCAATTACAACTGAATTTACATCTAATACTACATTACATCTATATTAGAAGAGAATACACAAACCGGTTTCGTGATTTCAAAGGGTGTCGACAAGAAACAAGGTCAAAAATCACTCGTCTAATCGTGGTAAGTACAAAAATACACACCTTTGTTTTTGGCCGTCCTCCTCGATCTGTGTAGCGAATGGTGACCACTTGTAATGTGCAAGGACGTCGCTTCGATTGTGGATTACAACGGATCGTTGGTTGGTCATGAATATGTAAGTGTTGTCAATACGAAGTGTGTTTTTGTCCAAACGGACGTTCGCGTCCACAGCCGCTCCATACATAACAACGTGTACTTCTTCGCCTTAAATAGTTTAAAATATATCTGAGCAACGCAATAAGTTTTTTTAGGTTTAGGTTTGATTATTGTCATAACTCTAAACCAGTGATTCTCAACCACCGTCCGGATTGATGTTTTTTTACGGCCCATCAATTATTATAACATCAAATGGATTTTTCAAGCATACTTTTGCCTCACAAACTTTCAATTTCAAAAAAAAATTAATACGTTCTTTTCAATACGTTTAACCATAGATTTTACAAATTTACCGTGAAAGTAGTTATAAAACTTGACCGGCCCAAGTACAACAAGGCTGAAAAGCACTCTTGACTAGTAACAAAATATTGCCTAATTTTTGACAAAAACGGGCCCTGGTCCTTACCTGTGTCGTACTTCAGTACAAGATCCTGCTGGTGATCCCCAACCTTCTTGGGGTTAAATTCCAGTGTTACTTGCATGCTTTCACCAACACCAAGGCAGCCGCTCTCTGCGGACACTGAAAATGGCCTGAAATCATAGAAATATATTTTATCATTTGTGTACCGTGTAATACTGCTCGTAATTCAAACACACAAGGGCATTAATTTGTCATTTCAAAACCCATAAGCATTGAATTTGCCACAAATTGTGATAAAAAACAGCCTTACATATGGTTGCATGTAAGCTTAGAAATAAGTGGTTTTGCCACCTTTTACAACGTCCAAAAAAAGGTTTCCCAATCTTCAGAACAAAACTAAAAGATATTGATTGTCAGGAAAACTGCAGGTCGCCTGTTAAGTCTAACTTGACCAATCTGACTGCACCTCAGTACAATTAGTAAAGCGTCGGCCCGAAATGCCCGAGGTTGTGGGTTCGAACCTCACCGATGGCGGGTTTTTCTCTCAAAATGTTTTAGACTTATCGAGGTAGTGACTTCACTAGTAGCAGAAAATCTTTCAATTACACTTACGCTTTAGCGTTGAAGACGCATCTTGCCTCCCTGTTGCCAATATTGCGCACGAACAACACCTTGTTGGTACCGTGCTTTACAGGGCAGATTCCAAACTTCACTTCATCGGGGAAATCGAGAATTGCTCGGGCCCCAATCGCCTGAACTGGAACCACGAACTTCTCGCGTTCAGTCATGCATATCAGCTCATGTGTGTAATCCTTCTTGTCCTCTGGGGTGAACTGGATTCGAAAGGATGATGCCATTCCAGGCGCCACCTTAAATACAATTCGTTTATATTTTAATAGTTATTTTTTGTGGTGAAGATATCCTGTTTGAGAGTGTATTTGGTACAAATAAAGCACTAATCTTCTGGTGAAAATTAACAGTTCCCAGTTGGAAACGGACCTGTTGGCATTGTCAAAATAACTGGGGGCATTAGCAACACATTATTTGTGAAAGATGCTTTATGCCAGTTATTGTTTCAAAATATTCAGGACATAAATTGACATTTGCATTGCTTTTAGCAACTTATGCCAATATAAATAATATTTTATATGTCACATTCCATGTTCCTTATCATAATGCAAACTGCTAAAATTTGGTCCAATTTAGGTGAGCTAATAAAGGACAAACTTTGTCACTTACTTTATGGCTGACATCATCAGGGCTGATTATTCTGAAGTAGGGTGAATCCTCTTGAATTACTTTAACAAGACGTGGTACCTGGAACAAGATTTTATTGTAAAATGTTTAGTATTGTATACAAAACTAAAAATAAAAAAATGTACTTAACTTAATGTAAAAAAATCCTATAAATGTCATTACCACATTACAGTGTGTGGTGTTGTAAACTAGTTTGGAATATTGCAAGCTGGTAAAGGTCCAAAAAAGGCAAAATAGACAAATTTATGTCGCCAATTGTACCACATGACCCAACAGCTAAGGTGTTTTTGTCATGACCATTTTATACTTGCACTAATGCAAAACATCACCTTGTCATTGTTACGAAGCAGCAAAGGTACTTCATACGTTTTGAAAGGTTCAAAGTTTTGGAAGAACATTTCTGATGGAAATGGTTGAAACATCGCTTCCTCGATATCAACATATGACACCTGAACAAAGAAAATCAATATGTTTCTACAGTATTATTTCCATCGGATTACAAACCTTTTGATGAGTTGTCTCTGACATGTCCATGAGCTCGATGACACGTGGCAGCCTCATCTCATGTGTGTCAGCCAGTTTTTGTTCTGTGTCCATGTTCATTTCTCTCATGTATGTGGAAGGAGTCATCTGTTATCAAATCGAAAATTTGCATTAAAAAATAATGCCCCTATTTGTCAGAAACAGTGCAAAATATAAATTGTTTGACTTACACAACCAAAAGACAACCTGTTTACCGACAAAGGATTTATTTCAAGTAATCTAGAGTAATTCCAGTACAAACACACATTTTAACTGCAGCGTGTAAGCATATATATATATGTAAGTATTTGCATGCAGGTTATTGCAAAGTTACCAGATTGCCCTAATACTAAATGACTATATACCAACATTTGTGTGTAAGAGTGGTAATTAACAAAAAGTTTAAATTACATAAAGAACTATTAGAATATAAACTCAGAAATCACTTGGTGTGCCATGCAAAATAACCTCACATGCCAACAGTTACCAACCCTGTTGCATTATTGTGTTTACACAAGTTACACATGTCAGAATACTACAAACCCTTGCTGTAAATCATCTACACAGTTATTAAAGGGCCCAAGCAAGTCAGATCGAGCCTACATAACAATTGTCTCCAGATATGTAAGAATCAGAACAATATAAGTCAGATATACTTTGCAAGTTCAACCACCACATAAGATACAACTAAATTTTATGTTTTCATAGGAAGCACCTTTGTCAAGAATTTGAGCTGACACAAATATTCCAACTTAACAGCTTTAGAAATCTTACCCTTGTTTTGGGAATTTCTGTTGTTTTAATAAGTTTTGGGTTTCTTGGAGCTGTGACTCTGCTCTCGAACCTAGAAAAGATGTCATCGCTCAAGTTGCTAATGTTCTTGGCGACTTTGAAACCATCAGTCGGTTCAGCAAACCCAGGCTTTGCTGGGCTCGGCATACTGATCTACTAAATTCTTACACCATGCATAGAAGATTTACTTAGCTTCTTGCAACCTAAAAAAAAAATATATTTTAAATTTTTGGTTGTGCTTGATATGGCTGTTAAAATGTTTAGCGCACTTTATAATGCAGCTTTCGTAAAGGTGCAAATTTAAGTGAAGTAACAAAAGAACGAATTTATTACTAAATTGAAACTTTTGTGCATATTGTTCCAGTTCTTAATCAACAAACAAAAACTATTTTAATTACGAAACTTTCTGATGCTCATAACATTTTTATTTAAATGAACGCACGTTCACTCAACGAAAGCAAAACGGAATTGAATCAAGTTGGAACCGTTGCCAAAGCAACAAAACCTACTCCGTAGCGCTACAAGCGGTGGCGGTTATTTTTATCCGGGGAAAATGAATGAATGCAGCTACTTTCCGCACAGTAAATTTCTTTAAATTGTTCAAAATTTATAATACTTTGTTACCAAGCGTTTAATAATTTATGCTGTTTCTATGGCGATATAACACTACAAGAATGTCTGCTGTCGAATTAAAGACAATTAGACCAGTAGCCTTGTCGTTGTACATTGACAAGAGAGAAGTCCGTATGCTTCCTGCACCAGTTGAAACAAAACGCACAAAAGATAATGAATTTTCACATCAGGTTGTACACAATAACTTTTATTGGACGAATCTCTTTTATTCCAGCAGCAAGTCAACTATTTGAATCACCAGGCTGCACGGACGGCTGAATTGACATCATCAAGTTTTCGTGCAACCAACCAAGCATCAAATATTTCAGGAGGTGCCCCGAAAACATGTTGAGCCAGGTAGATGATAGCTTTGAGCATTCCCTTCCTTAGCAAGAGATGGGAGGGCATCGACATTACGAGGAGACAGAGCTTCTCCTACGAATCAAAATCTGATTTTTTTAAATTTTGCGCGGAAATAACTTCATGCGAATCAAGATAACTATGAAAACAAACATGAATAACAAATACATTGAAATCACATCGGTTTTCGTGTAAATTGTAAATTCCTCACTACAACTACATCACTTTTCACAAACCACAAATAAATCAACAAGCCAAAGCCAAGAATGAAAAAAATTGGGGCAGATTTATCTTCGTTTTGCAAAAATTCATAGGCTATTCTATACCATATACACTCTATAGATTGAATTGTCATAAGAGTTACGCTTACATAGCCCTTACCTTGGCGTATGGGATTGTCTGGTCGTTTTCAAACTGGAATCTTGACACTTTATTGAGGATTATATTGATTGTTTCGTTTCTCAAATCGGTTTCTTTGGCGATTATGTTTTTCAGGTTCTCATACCTAAACAAAGTAACTCAAAACTTTGTCAAACGATTTAACATAGCGATTCCCAACCGATGGTAGACAAAAGGCTTAACGTGGTATACGAGACTGTTTAACCAAGATTTTGAATGCGGAAAAACTATCGTTTAAATTTGAATTCTGACGATGCCGAATTGTAGGCGAAATATATCAGAAACAACAGAAAGACAAATGACTCAGGTTTTCTTTTTACATAACTTGTTGAATTAGAAAGTTCAAAATAATTTAAGCACTTAGAAGTGGTCAAGGAAACTATAGTTTCAAACCATTTGAGTGGTTTCGCTGAGCTGTCCTTCATGCTCTTCGTGATTACTTTAGCTTCGTTCCTCATCTTGTCAAGGGCAAGGTTTGTAATCGGTCCCATGCTCATGGTTTTGAACTTGTTTTGTATCAAGTGATGTTGCTCCCTGAGACACAGTTAAAGATATTATGATTGTGGTTTTGCCGAAATATAAAATCATCTTATGGAATCGTGGCAGCATCGTTATAGTGCGTGGTTCAATTTCCCGAAAGTGGCAAAATAATGAGTTTTTTTATTTAAATAAGCACACTGAATTGTACGCAAACGTAATCGAACTTTAGTGATGAAAGTTTGGAAGCCTGAAGCCCAAAAGCTTAACTGAAACTATTCGGATGGGCAGTGATCAGTTATCAGATGTTTTTGAACCAGTTTTTAACTCGTTTGATTCCTCGGGCAAAAAAAATCCGATCTTTAATTTGCGATGCAAAATGAACCTCGTCACTGAAAATATTATTGTTTGGGGAAGTCCCGTGGACCCTTCTCAATGGGTTGTTGTGGACCCACAGGGGTTTACGACCCCAGTTGAGAAACCATGATGTAAACCCTGTACTGAGTATTTGTTCTATGTTGATGATGGATTATAATTATCACAACATAGGAAACACTTTCAGGTCTGACCGTGTCTGCTTTTTCAGTTCCTCGTCCATATCTTTCGAAAGTTTCTTCTGTAACTTGGTGAAGTCGATTCGAATCTCGTTAAGAACGTCCGCCGCCGTGCGGTTTATCACGCTGCAAAGAAAACACTTACTCTGTCTACCATCTGCTGTGGTGGAGTCATCTTACAAATTAGACCAGATATGTAACAGAATTGGTCGATTGCATTTTTTACAAGATTCTATTTGAATGAGGGACTTACGATACATACACGGCAGAATATATTTTCTTATATCACACCAGGATGATCCTGTTAAAGCAAATGCTTTGCGTACAATATTAAGGAAATGACAGTGATCGCTTGGCCATTGTCTTCAGGGGCTAACATCATGTTCCATATACCCCATACTAGAAGTCATTTTCGTTCAAGATTTCATGAAAATTTGAAAAATGTTTGATAATTGTAGTGGGATATAAGTTAGGGTTCGAAGTGATCCAAAATACTTTGTTATTCTGCAAACACAATTGGTTTTTATTGGATGTATATATACATATATATTCCGTCTATATATTTAGGCATCAACAGTATTGCATTCTCTTTATTTCGAGGGACGGATGTTAAGATTTTAATCTTATTCAAAACACTTAACTTACTTGCCGAGTAAGTCCATCCTTTTCTTCTCGAGAATTACTTTCTCAGTTTGAGCAATCATCATCCATGGCGGTAGAGTCTCAGGGATTGGGTTGTGGGCCGTCGCAGTTGTGTCCCGTCGCCTACTTGATAAACATATAGGGGTCCAACAAGTTGTTGTCATGTGCTTTTGCCAGCCAAAGTTAATAAATAAATCATAGACAAGAGTCGAGCAACTTCCTGCATTTAATAATGAGGCGGTACCAGGTAAAACCTATAGCAGTGGGTGCAAAATACTTGGAGCAAAGTAATTTGTACAAGAAAGCCAAAGCTAGTAGGCTAGACATAGATCCGACGTTTCGAAAAACGCTGAGTTCATCATCAGTGCTGACTATGTCTACCACACTAGCTTTGGCTTTGTTGTTCAAATGTACAACAGTGGTTATCATCATTTTATGCTTCCTGGCCCCGTAGCAACGTTCAAGGGCCCTTTTCCCCGTGCTCATCTACAATAAACATAAATGGTAAACAAAAAACGGATAAATGAATTTGTCATAGCGCAATCAGTACAGACTCGCTCATAAGTCCCTCCATGGGGGTCGTAGGCCATCGTTGAGAAACACTGGCTTTGGCGTTGAATGTCCGAAAAAAGTAAAAAAGACCGAAATTTTTGCTGCCATGTCGGAATTTTTTCATTTAAAATAAAACACCAACAACAAACGTGGAAACACAAAAACCTTTAACTTTTTGATCCAAACGCTAGAAACCAACACACTTTCTACACTTACTTCAGCTTCATCGAATATTTGTTGACTTGTTGGGCCGGAGTGCCCGGTTTCGTGTTGGTTGCCTTTCCGGGTTTTTCCCCCATGCTCATGAGGTCTTCCCACGTGTCCACTTTCATACCTGCAGGTGGTACGTTTTTGTGCGCCAGTTTAGTGGCCAGTTGCGCGAGGCGCTGTCTGCAAAAGAAGTAAGTAAGTTCTTCACTCTTGTGTGACATGGGCGTCTACAGGAGCCCCTCCAAGGCGGAAATCGGACTCTTAAGGGGTAGCACGGAAAAAACGCTCAAGAAACAATGCCATAAATCCTTGTTTTTGCTTCGCAGGTGCCTACATATATGAAAAGGATTGAAAGACGGCTCCCCAGATCAACGCACTTTTCATGTAAGTTATGCAATAAATGGTTAATCGGTGCTACGACAATATTAACAGGCAACATTTTTTTCAAGGGTTCCCTTTTCGTGCAAAGCCTTCATGCTAAACAGGCTTGTTTTTAGCATAGGTGAGAAACTAACCTTCGTGGGCCGCCCCCGCTGAATGCAATGCTTGACATTCTTTCCCGTGTAACTGCGTTCGGGATCGCAGAAAGCGGTTTGGCAACATCAGACGGGGTATCCTTGTAGCAGTACAAGATATTTTGTTATAAAATGATCCACTTACGTGTATATTGAGTATGAGACACAATTAAGGTTTACGTAAGAGATAAGCAAATCTACATCTTTGTTGTATTTCCACAGAAACTTTTGTCATGCTCTTCTCGTACTATCGGTTGTGATATCTCATAAAGCATAGCTAGTTAAGCAACAAGATATCCAGACTCCCGTTACACTTGAATACCAAGTTTGCACCAAGCTATACAACCAATAGTTTCTAATTAAAAGCGACTCTTTGGTTAGTTTCTGTGCTGTGTTGCTACATTCTGTTGCAATATTTTGTATATAAATTTCTCAACGATACATACATCTGATAAAGCTCGGTTGGAAATCTGGCAAAACTTCAGTAATCTACGTTTAATTGTGCCAAAAGAAAAGATTTCTTGAAAGTATAATATGCCTATCAGTAAGCAACATAATAACAATGCATAGCTCTACTACAATCTCTCAAAACTGATCCAGTTTATACCTCTGTCCTATTGTTCAAAAAAAACTCTAATACATCAAGCTTACTGGTGGCAAAGGGCTATCTGTGTGGGAAAAATCATCGCAAGGAGCTGTAATCTGAGCTTTCCTGCATGAAAAGAAAGTCAACTATACACTAACATTTGGCATGAAAATAATATGTTTATGTTGACTAATAAATCAGCTGACAATAATACCAGGCTTGTTGCTTCATTAAAATACATAACACTTACAGTAATTTGGTGTTGCCGATGTCAAGGCAATGTGTAATCAGATTTTGGTGGCATTAAACAAAGTTGTATTAAGCCCATATTATTTTTTTTTGCATTTAAATTTGGCATTTTTCAAAAAATAAAACGATGTTTCATTAAAATTACACCAACAACTTTTCTTGGCAGCATTAAATCATGCATTTCTACTCTAAATTCCACCTGAATTTTAGTGTATGCTGCTGTATGACAATGAATGACATTAAAATAGAAATCAATTTAATATTTTAACACTGCAAAGCATTCACAATAACTTACCAAGCAGCAGGTCTTCCATAGCTGTCCACCCTGACATCGCTTCTCAATAGATCCTTCACAGCTTTGCTGCTCAAAGGGTGCTACAGTAGAATTAAAAAGATGTAATTAGAGCAGTGGAAAACGTCCTTGGCATTAAAATTTACATAATTTTTTTTGTGTTTTCGGTTTCCCCAATTAAGTTTTCTCTGCATTTTAGTTTTATTGTTTGGTTTATTATCTTTTCTGTCTGTTACGTCTCATCCATTTGTTTACATAATTATAAAAAACTTAGTTTGTCTGAAGGTAAATTTATGTGGGTCCACATACTAAAGAATTGAAAAAAGGGTCGGTGACTAAAAAAGGTTGGGAATCGTTGACTTGAGTTAAAGTGAGAACAAGGGGAAAACCCTACATGCATTTTTAGCACTTTGCTTTTCATGTTCAAAATTGCACACAAGAGGGAGTTGATGGATTGGAGTTTTAGGATGAGATACTTGTGCTTCACATCATTCCTCCACCTAAAAACAGCAATGACATCATTCTGAGAATAAAAAGACTGGCCCATACTGTTTTTAACATTGTCATTTTTAAAATGTTTCGGCAAAATGATGGTATAAGTTTTTGCCGAAACGTTTTCAACATGGCAATGTTAATAACAGTGAAATAATAAATTAATTCTCAGAATTATGAGTATGAGAAATCCGTGAATTGTGTTCCTAACAATAATATAATTTAATATTTCACTTAAGATGTGGTTATAACAAAAACGTATAACAAACTGCTTTAGCATGAGTATTTTAAAACTTTTTAACCACCAAAACAAAAATATTGCATGTGTATAGCATCTTGAAGTAATAAATTAATACTTATGAATATTACAAAGTGGTGGAAGAAGTTAGGTTTTTGCTTCTGCACTATTAAATAAATAGACAGCAGCTTAAGACAAGACAGAACCAAAATGATGCTAACTTTTGCAATGCTTCTTCCTTGTCTTCCATCTCAGGCAAATCATTTTTTAAAGGTTGTTTTGGTTTTGTCCCTGGTCTTCGAAAAGCGCGAGCTAGAATATTCCTGGTCCCCGTAATTCCTTTCAGACCACCTTGTGTGTTGGGATCTATGCATTTATTTAAACATGTGTGACAATAAAATCTAAGCCTTCAACTAAATATGAGTAGATATAAAGTAATGCAGATGCAGTAATATTTCATGCAATGGCATGATTGGAAGGATTGCCCCACTGCGCAGGTCCTTGCTTGGCGATCACAGCTAACGTTTAGCGATCATGAGGTTTTGCAGGCTTGGCATCTCAGGCATTGCAGCCTAGCTGGATCAGCCACTTTTTCCTGACAAGTCATAGCAAGATTTGAAAAATCAAGCTCCCGGTGAGGTTTGAACTCACGACCCAAAGATAATTGGGTGTACTTTAAGTGGTAAAACAAAAGCAATATACAGTATTTAATAATGTTAAACTACATGTCTCAGACAGTTTTATTTCTTGTTTTTGTGAAAACTTTGGTTTTGTTGGTGAACCAAACCAGTTCAAATACCAACTAACCTCTTTGCTTCACAGCTCCCATTATTTTTCCAATAGTTCGTACGATTTTCCACGAATCTTTCAGTGGAGCTTTCATCTGGAGATCTTCCTTCTTCGCGACACATGTGTCCTTTTGCTAATTCAAAATACATTGCGCATAATACAAATGGGTTTGATATGCCATGCTTATTTTTAAGATTTGTGCTTATATTCAGGGGTAGTCTCTCAGAAGAGAATCATGTGTAATATACGTTGAGGATACCAAGGAGTTACCCTGCCTATTTCTGATGTTTGTCCGTTTTCAGGAGCAGTGTCTCAGAAAATAGGGCTTTATTCATTACCTTAAAAATCTTTTACCTTGTTGAGCAGGTATGCACTTAAACTTTGTCCAGCCTGAACTCCTTTCCTCATCTTTTTAACTTCATCTATTTTCTTCCTGATGGCAGAATAACCAGCTGTTACCTCACCAGCCTCCAAGCTTAGACTTGCAGGTTGAGAATGAACCAATAGCTTTTTTTGTAGAGCGGTTACTCTTCTGGGTGGCGGGCTTTTCCAAGTGTCCTTGTAGTGCTTGGGAACTTTCGATATCTATAGAATTTACAACAGAAAAATAACATGTATTGCAACGTTAATGAAGAATAGCAAGTATTATTCCACATTATCTATGGATTATGCTGAAATTACCAGAACATTGTCATTGCATGTTAACAATAGCAACAAAATGATGGAAAAAAAACAGTATAAAAATCATTGAAAAAAAATTTTTTAGTTACTTTAGACCGTAGCTCTGTTGCTATGGAGTTCAGCATCAGATCGCCAGCTTCAAGGTAAACGGTGCCAACAGACTGATATGGTTTTGATTTGTCAGCAAAGAAACCATGTGTTAAATTCTTTTTCCGCCTTTCAAACTTTTCCCTCCAAGCTTTCTCCTCATTGCTAATCGTAGTGACGTACGTCTGATTGTTTCTGGAATACATCTTCTCTGCATCATATCTACGACCTTGAAATAAAGCAACAGTCCTTTAATATATGTGCTTAAAGAGCCATAATATCACAGTCAACAGCTGCACTGATGAGATCTTACAGGTCGAAACAGTGTGCACACCCTGTCTGCAGCTCTCATTCCGTTAAGAATATGACACTTTCAAAAATAAAAAAGTTATAGACACGAACCAGGTCCAACATTATAACAAAAATAAAACTAATACCTTCCAAATGAGCATTGCATTTTGTAACAAAAACAGTTGCTGTTCGCATTTTTTACCTAGTTCTCCGCTCTTTTTCTTCAAGGTATCTTTGATGCATTTTAACACCTCGTCCGAATACGCATCGCTTGGATTTACTAACACCGGCAACTTTGCCGCCATTGCCAAGCGTTTGGTAAATTTACAATTTTGCAACTCAAACTATTTCTGTATGAACTTTACACAAAATAACAACCAAAAAATCAGAATCAGTGCAAAATATCACATTTTGAAAAGCAAAATACCTAATAAAATACAAAATACCCTTTAAAATACGAGGAAAATGCAAAACAAACACAGGGTTTGTAACCAAGTGATTACAAACCGGTTGCTGACGACGCTGTTGTGTTTTGATATCAAAATCCAATGAGCCGTAAAGAAATTCACCTACATGCCTTCGAGCATAGAATACTAAAAGCTAGCAATGCTAAGCGCAAAAAATCTGTCGTTATAAGCTTGAAGTTGGTTTAATTAAATTAATTAAAGAGAAGTCAGAGAAATAAATCATTCACTGAAAGTTTTGTTAGAAAACATTGAAGTTGATAAAAATAAATTGTGCTATGGTTGAGTGCGCGAAACTTCCCCCAATGCAAATCGTCATCAGAATCATCATTTTGTTTTCTTTGTTTAAGTGGGAATTATAAATTTCAGCATAGCGCTGTTGTGTTCCTAAGATTTTAATAATCTACGCAAACCGTTGTCATGGCAGATGTTGACTACAAGCCCAAGCTGCTGGTGTTTGATCTTGGTCAGTAAAAAAACAATTTCAAAAGTTATATTTACCTAATTCTGTTTTTTTTTCATGCAGACTACACTTTGTGGCCATTTTACGCCGATACCCATTTAGAGATGCCCCTTCACAAAAAAAGGTATTCAGTACTTTTATGATTTATTTAATTAAATGCAGTATTAACCTCATGTATTTTTAAGCGATGGCTTCGTTTATGATAAGTATGGACAAAAGTTAGTGCTGTATAAAGATTCGCAGGACATCCTTAAAAAACTGCATGAAGAAGGTTACAAAATTGCTGTTGCTTCAAGGTAAAAATGATGCTCATTTCATGAGTTTGACAAAAATACATCAGTCAAAATTTAGAGTTTTGGATGAAGGATTTTTTTGGTGACCTCTGACTAGTGAATGTTTTATTATATTAATGAATTAGTCAATGTATGTATTTCCATGCAAGTTCACAAATTGTATGCCTGGATTAACCATAAAATCTTTAATCTGGTATATCTGTATGATGACAGTAACATTTTGTCTTACAGAACCAGTGAAATTGAAGGTGCAAAAAAACTTGTGGAACTGTATGATTTGGATAAATATATTTGCCAGAAGGAAATATATCCAGGATGTAAAAAACAACATTTTTCAAAGTGAGTTGCAAATACAAAACAGTGACATAGAGATTGATTTTACATTTCAATTGTGAAACACTTTTGTTCATATGTCAGTAGTATATCTATGTCACAGATTTCAACAAAAACTAAAAATTGCCTACGAAGACATGGTGTTTTTTGATGACGAAGCAAGAAATATTAAAGATTTAAAGGAAGAAGGTATTGTGTGTTGGTCATTTTAAAATGATTTTTATTGTCAAATATTTCGTAGGGGTCACTTGCGTGTTTGTGAGGGATGGAATTAATTGGGATTGGATCAAGAAAGGCCTAGCCATGCATAAAGCAAACTTGGTTCGTTTGAATGACAGTAAAACGCGAGGACAACAATAATGCTAGATCTAATTGTAAAGAAGGACTTTTATTACTTTACTTGATTAAGTTGTGTTTCAAGCAAGCACAAAAACCCTCCAGTAATCTAAACCATCACGTTCTGACCACTTGCAAGCATTTTTAATGATTAGTGCCACTTAAAAGCTGGACATTTGCATGAAGTGCTGGTTTTGTAGATGTGCAATTGTTTAAGTATTTGCAACCTTAAAGTTCCGTTTGTCATAATATTGCCAGAGTTACTCCAGGTTTTGTCTGGAAAATTGAATATTTCTAATTTAAAGAAAAGCTTTACTGTATTCTTGTAGTCCTTTTAGCCATTAACATAATTGCACATTATATCTTGTTTTATCTGCATGTATCTTGCACAAGCTTTTCTATCATCAATAAACAATTTTTCTTTTGTTTGGGCAGCTGATGGTGTTGTAGTTTATTGTCGTAAGTGCGCCATGGTAAAATCTGTATATCAGAAAGTTAGTGTTAGTAGGCAAAGAAAAACACTCGACAAAACAGAAACACTTGCATTCACCAAGCCTTTAACCAAAGCTGTTTTCAGGCGGTAACGGTTGCAATTGTTACGTGACAAAGAGCGAAGTTAAAACAATGGCCTTGTGTTGGTTTAAAATCGAGCCGAATGAAGGCGACGAGCCAGAAACCCTGGCTATATTTACAGATAATCGCATGAAGCTTGAACGCGAAAGGCGAAACAACACTGCACAAAAGCTCCACCAGTATTGATTCTGACAGCATGACGTAACAGACCAGCTATGACGTCATAGGTTTGAGGGTGTGAGAGAGAAAACGGGATTATTGCAACACAATAAAAAGCGAGGCTTTACGCGATGATAAAAGCGGTTGCGCCGTTGAGTTTTTCGGCGACATACTGATGCGTACAGAATCGAATTTCAATCAGGAAAAAGAAGAAAAATAACGAGTTATTTTGTAATATCGAATACTTCGGCCACCGCAACCTCTTCCAAGAATGTCACGTGGGATCGCTTACGTCATACGGATGACGTCATGAGGTGATACTTGAGGATGTGACGTGAGAGAGAGAGGAGAAGGCGCTCTGGCACGATTCCAAGCTTGTCATTGAACCTCTGTCACGCATGAACGAGTTTGTGGTAAATTCATTGAGAATTACAACACAGTTTTTTTGTATCTGAGGAAGTGACTTTACGGCAAAATCAAACGTTAATTTCATTTTTCTACTGACGTTTCGCCTAATCAGACAACTAGGCTTCATCAGGCTGCTTAGTAAAGCCAGGTTTGAACAGTAGGCGAAACGATGAAATTCAACGTCGAATTGTTACTGAAAGGTGGGGTTCTCAGAAATTACCATATGCTTAGCTGCGACATTTGACCGATAAAATACCTGAAATTCTGGGAGGCAAGCAATTCGTGGAAGAATATGACCTTCGACTTGGCATTGTGGGTAACCTGGTAGAGAACGTCTTGTACTGTTGATGTTTGTGATTGAATGGCGTGGAATTTCCACTGGAGAATGTACGAGCCAGCAGAACGAGCAATATGGGAACCCTGGTCGCCAAATATCGTTTATTAAGCATTGTGAGTTTTAAATTGATTTGAATCATTTGCTTGTTCGATGTGTGACGTACACACGCCCAAAATTTAAACTTTTGCGCACATTTTATGTATATATCGGTTAAAAAAATCAACAATTTTAAATGGTCCTTCAAAAATTGAGTAAACAAGGAATTCGATTACTTGTTTATTACGTCACAATATCACGTACCTGTACACTCTCGCCTTCTCTGCAAACAATTGCGGTTTCAACCACGGAGTAATCCTTACCCAAGGTCATGTGTCGTCCGATGACCTGTATTAACCCGCAAAAAGAAACAAGGTTACGTGAGGTCAAACATCTGATTAGTCAAGAGGTTAAAAAAGGTCACCTGAGTTGGGTTGGCTGTGGCAGCGGCCGAGGGCGGAACAACACACTGGATGTCGCTGTCTTCCAAAGGGCCTGCAAAAAAGTATATATTTTAATTATCATAAAAAACGATTTTATGAAAGACTTCAATGAAACTAGCAGAAGTTTCGAATTGAGTCAGCTGATATATTAGTAAAACATCGATTTCGCCTGAACTGGCATCCTCAGTTTCTGCAAATTCGAATTTGCAAATAAACAAAGAAAGCTATACGGTAAAACAAATCCAAGAATAAAATAAATTAAAATAAAATATAATAAAACTACTAAAAGACTTCTATGAAAGACTTTTTTGAAAACAATACA